>NC_141909.1:38910000-41410000 GCF_057802395.1 Ceratotherium simum simum | reverse complement strand
ATTTTATTTCTAACTTCTCTGTTCTTATATTTAAATTTGGTCTCTTGTAAACAGGTTTTTCATTTATTTTTTATTTTGTTTTTATCCATTCAGTCAATTCCTGTCTTTTAATTGGATTGTTAGGTCCATTTATATTTAATGTAATTTGTGATATAATTGGGTATAAGAATAACATTTTACTATTTGTTTTCCAATTGCTAATTGTTTCTTTGTTCCTAATTCACTACATTTTTTAGTTTTTTTTTTTTTTTAGTTTTTCATGTTTTCTTCACCATTTGCTTTAGCTGCACCTTTTTGTATCATTATTTTTTTTACTGGGTTCTCTAAGGATTAAAATATGTATCTTTAACTTATCACAGTCTACCTCAAATAATTATACCACTTCATATATAATAAAATAACTTTATAACAGTATAATTCAATTTACTCTATCATGTGATTGTTGTATATATTTTACTACTGCACATGATATAAACTCCACCATACATATTATATTTTATTGAAATGGTCAAAAGTCCTCTAATAATTTTTGATATGGTACTTTTATATTTACTCACATATTCACCATTTTGAGTGCTCCTCATTCCTTTATGCAGATATAGGCACTTATCTGTGATTATTTATCTTCAGGCAGAAGAAATTCTCTTTAATATTTCTTGTAATCAACATCTACTGGTGGCATACATCTCAGCTTTTGTTTGTTGAAAATGTCTTTAATTTACCTTTATTTTTATTATTATTATTGTTGTTTTGTGTGAGGAAGATCAGCCCTGAGCTAACATCTGTGCTAATCCTCCTCTTTTTACTGAGGAAGACTGGCTCTGAGCTAACATCTATTGCCAATCCTCCTCCTTTTTTTCCCCCAAAGCCCCAGTAGATAGTTGTATGTCATAGTTGCACATCCTTCTAGTTGCTGTATGTGGGACGTGGCCTCAGCATGGCCGATGAAGCGGTGCGTCGGTGTGTGCCTGGGATGCGAACCTGGGCCGCCAGTAGCTGAGTGCGTGCACTTAACCACTAAGCCACAGGGCCGGAGCATAATTTACCTTTATTTTTAAGGGTATATTTTCACTGGATACAGAATTCTAGTTTGACAGGGCTTTATTTTCTCAAAGCACTTTAAAAATGTGACCTCATAGTGCCCTGTATTCTATTATGATAATAAGCATCATCTTTATTCTTTGTTATGCTAAATGTAGTATTTATTTATTTCCCTCTCATGGTTTTTATGACTGTTTTTTTAATCTTTGGTTTCAGTAGATTGACTATGATGTGCCTGTGTTTGAGTTTCTTGGGTTTGCTGGGCTTGATATCTTTAACCAGTTTTGGAAAAAAAATAACCATTATCTCTTCAATTAATTTTTGCATCTCTCTCTCTCTTGTTTCCTTCTGGTAATCTAATGATATGTATGGTAAACTATCTGGTAATGTCCCATTGACCTTAGATTCTCCATTAGTTTTAGTTCTCTTTTTCTCTATATGCCTTAATTTTGATAATTTCTAATTTGAAGAATTTCTTTCTTTTCTGCCTGCTGTTAAGCTATCAATGAATCCTTCATTTGAGATATTTCATTTTTCAGCTAGAAAATTTTCCTTTTGTTCTTCTTCAATTTTCCTATTTTCTTGTCAAAATTGTCCATCTTTTTGTTCATTGTATCCACCTTTTCTGGAAAAATTTTTAATATATTTACAATAGCTATTTTAATATTCTTATCTACTAATATTACCATATGGATTATCTGTGGGGTCTCCTTATATTTACTGTTCTTTCTCTTGATTACAAGACACATATTTTGCTTCTTTTAATATCTAATTGTTTTATTTTGGTTTTTAAATTTATGCTGGACATTTAAACAAAATTATATTATAGTGGGTTTGGTTTGTGTCATCTTCTTTTAAAGAGTATAGAGTTTTGTTCTGGCAGGGAGTTATTGCTTGGGGGTTACTTTTATTGAGGCTTGATCAGAAGGGAATTATTTTGTCCTTAATCCTGTGGCATAAATATGACCCGTCTGGGATTTCAACTAAATGCAACCAGGGGAAGTCTTAAACTAACAATAGCAACAAAAATAAATTCTGAATGTATGTAATAGATGTGATTATTTGAGGTAAATATAGAAATAGGAAAATCAATGCTATGATATCGACAGAGAGGACACAGCTATCATCACTTTTACAAAATGGAACTTCTAAGTACTACTCACTAGATAATACTACTACTTTCTATGTAGACTTAGAACATAGAGTATTATCTACCATGTAGCAGTAAATATTTTAAATAATAAATCACTTTATATAAATTAATGATTCTTGAATTTTACATCTATTTTGCATTTTCACTATAAAATTCTAACTATGATTTAAGCACAGGCTAACAATAATTACCTTGGAATTATTATTGTGATCTCTCCAATAATATATACTTTCCTTAAATAAGTGTTATGCTTGTTTAATTAACAAGCATTGGATGATCTCAAGTCATTATCCATGTATAAGGATAAAAAATCCAAACTGGTTACATTTTAATCATTTTACCTGCTCTATATGTTGCAGTTGGTATTGTCAATCATTCACTAAATTACCACTTATTAGTACCTAGTATTTATTGCAATGTGCTAGGCAGAAAAATAAAAATACAAAATATTTCTTCATCCTAAAAAGTTCACCAATTAGAAGAAGAGACAATAAATAGACAAAGAGACAGTAAATAGACAATTTGAGCATAATGTGATATGCCAAAATAGAGGTACAAAAAAATTACATTGAGAAAGAACTCCACATGTAATTTCCTAGGCAAGTTTTTGAAAATCTAGAGAAGTAAATAATCTTGATCCCAGCTCTAAAATTTTTTAGCAAAGTAATTTTAATTGTAATAAGGGAACAGAATACAATTTGTGGCATAAATGCATTAACAATTTACTACTATGGAAATATGTTGTGGGTTACTTTAGTTTCCTACTCATGTAACTTTTATTTTTAAAATTCTCTTCCTTCTACTCTTTTTCCTTGTTCTTTCACTATTTCCATTTTTCCTTTTCTCCTTTTTATTTATCTTTAAAATATGGCAAAAGTAGGTGCTTTTGCTCTCAGGGCTAGAAATCTTATTGATTCTTTAACAAGAACATTAAATTACTCCAATAAATTTTAAATTGGGTAAAAAATTTTACCATTTTTATTATTATTTTGTACTTGTTTTAGAACTCTATAATATAGTCAAAAGAAAATTAAATCCTGACTTTTTCTCAAATGTATAAACAGATGAGAAATCACCATAAGACTCAACTAAATATTGCAATTAGTTATTGCAGTAAAAGGCCTCCAGGCTCCACTATTGCAACAAGAACCTTAACAAATTTGTAATTTAATAAATATTTGCGTAAGCAAAATCCTGGCAAAGTTTTTTGAACAGAATAGCCTGAAATAACTAATAAAATCATCATCATATCCGGGGGGGGGGGAAACAGTAGAAAATGAATAGATTCACTATTTTATGAAAGTTAATTGTTGGTTATTTCGTCTGTTAGAGAGTAAATTATGCAAACCTAGAACATAGAGTATTATCTACCATGTAGCAGTAAATGTTTTAAATAATGAATCAGTCCATATTGATTTTCACCCACTCTGTACCAAAAAAATAATTTAATGTAAAGAAATTGTTTTTCCTCTGGAGAAAAAAGAAAAGATATTTAAAGAAAAATTATATTAGACAAGACTTAGATATTATCCTACATTTTTCCATCACACTATTCTGATGGGAAATTAGGACAATGGAACACAAAAATGTCATCCACGAATTATACTGGTGGCAAAACAAAAATGAAAACATAGTACTATTGACATTTTTTAAATTATTTTTATTTTATCCCTACTTTGTACATTTTTTATTAATACTGAATATATTATATGCAATATCGGATTATTATTGTATAGGATTGAATAATTTATACTGTACTAAATGGGTTTCTTGAACACTCCGAGTCCCTCTCAGAGGCTTTGCATTAGCTGTCCCTCATCATGGAACACTCATTTAATGCCCAGATATTCATATGACTTGCTCTCAAATTGTTTTTTTGCATTCTATTTTTCAAATATTTGTTACACTCTAAAATATAGATAATATTTATAGAGATTATTGTGCATATATATTTAATAAACATCCAGTAACCAATGGTCCCACTTGTTTATTTTTCATTTTGTTGCTTGTGCTTTTGGTGTCATACCCAAAAAATCATTGCCAAGACCAATTTCAAAGAGCATTTTCCCCATGTTTTCTTCTAGAAGTCTTACAGTTTCAGGTCTTATATTTAAGTATTTAATTTGTTTCAAGTTAATTTTTTTGTGAGGATGACCAGCCCTGAGCTAACATCTGTTGCCAATCCTCCTCTTTTCGCTGAGGAAGATTGGCTCTCGTTTAACATCCGTGCCCATCTTCCTCTACTTTATACGGGACGCCGTTACAGCATGGCTTGAGAAGCGGTGCGTCACAGTGTGTCCAGATCCGAACCTGCAAACCCCGGCCACTGCAGTGGAGCGCAAGCACTTAACCGCTATGTCACCGGGTGGCCCCTGAAGTTAACTTTTGTGAGTAGTGTAATATAAGGTTTTAATTCTTTTGCATGGGAATGTCCAGTTTTCCCAACCCCATTTATTTAAGAGACTATCTGTTCCCCATTGAGTACTCTTAGCTCCTTTTTCAAATATTAGTTGACTATACATTCATAAGTTTTCTACTGGGCGTTTGATTCTGTTCCATTGGTATGTGAGTCTGTTTTTATGCCAGTGTCATACTGTTTTGGTTACTGTAGCTTTGTAGTATAGTTCAAAATCAGGAAGTGTAAGCTGGGGCTGCGGCTGCCTCTGCTGCCCTGGCCCTCTTCACTGCCCCCACCGAGCAGCCTTAAGGAGCAGTGCAGATGCCCCATGGCCCTCCCCACCGAGGTTTCATGGGAGTCACCCTCAGTGACAGAGCACGTGCTGAGTGCCCACCATGCAGCCTGTGCTAAGGACCTTTATGCAAAAAACAAAATCAGGCAGTGTAATGCTTCCAGTTTTGTTCTTCTTTCTCATGATTGCTTTGGTTATTAGGGGACTTTTGTGGTTCCATATAAATTTTAAGATTGTTTTTTTCTATTTTTGTAAAAACTACCATTGAAATTTTGATATTTTGTATTGAATTTATAGATGGCTTTGTGTAATATGGACATGTTAACAATGTTAATTCTTCCAGTCCATGAACAACAGGATATCTATGCATTTATTTGTGTCTTCTTCCATTTCTTTCATCAATGTCTTATAGTTATCAGTGTATAGGTCTTTCACCTTTCTGGTTAAATTTATCCCTAAATATTTTATTGTTTTGTTGTTAGTGTATAGAAATGCAAATGATTTTATGTTGATGTTGTATCCTACAACTCTACTGAGTTCATTTATTAGTTCTAACAGTTTTTTAATGTAGTCTTTAGGGTTTTCTATATATAAAATGAAATCATCTGCAAACAGAGGCAATTTTACTTCTTCCTTTACAATTTGGATGTCTTTTCTTTCTTCTTCTTCTTCTTCTTCTTTTTTTTTTTTGCCTAATTTCACAGTCTAAGTCTTCCAGTACTATGTTGAATAGGAGTGGTGAAAGTGGGCATCCCTTTCATGTTGCCGATCTTAGAAGAAAAACTTGCAACCTTTCACTGTTCAGTATGAAGTTAGCTGTGGGCTTGTTATATTTGGCCTTAATTATGTTGAGATACATTTCTTCTACACTCAATTTGTTGAATGTTTTTATGATGAAAGATGTTGAATTTTGTGAAATGATTTTCTGCATCTATTGAGATGATCATATGATTTTTTTCTTTCATTCTATTAACGGGGTGTATCACATTTATTGCTTTGCCTATATTGAACCATCCTTGCATCCCAGGGATAAATCCCACTTGATAATGGTGTACGATTCTTTTAATGTGCTGTTAAATTCACTTTACTAATATATTGTTGAGAATTTTTGCATCTATATTCATCATGGATATTGCTCCGTACTTTTTTTTTCGTGTCCTGTCTGGCTTTGCTTTTAGGGTAATGTTGGCCTCATAAAATGAGTTTGGGAGTATTCCCTCCTCTTCGATTTTTTGGTAGAGTTTGAGAAGGATTGAAGTTAATTCATTAAATCTTTAATAGAATTCAACAGTGAAAATATCTGTTCCTGGGTTTTTCTTTGTTGGTAGATTTTTGATTACTGATACAGTCTCTTCACTTATTATTGATCTGTTCAAATTTTCTGTTTCTTCCTGAATCAGTCTTGGTAAGTTGTATGTTTCTAGGAACTTATCCATTTCTTCTAGGTTATCCAATTTGTTGGCATATAATTGATCATGGTAGTCTCTTATGATCCTTTGTATTTCTATTATATCAGTTGTAATGTCTCCTCTTTCATTTCTGATTTTATTTATTTGAGTCTTGTCTCTTTTCTTCTTAGCTAGTCTAGCTAAGGATTTGTCAATTTTGTTCAGCTTTTTGAAAAACCAGCTCTTAGTTTTGTTAATCTTTTCTATTGTTTTTCTGGTCTCTATTTCATGTATTTTTGCTCTGACCTTTGTTATTTCCTTCCTTCTGATATCTTTGGGCTTAGTTTATTCTTTTTTTAGTTCCTTGAGGTGTAAAGTTAGGTTGTTTATTTGTGATCTTTCTTCTTTATTAACATTGGCCTTTATTGCTATAAGCTTCCCTCCCAGAACTGTTTGCTGCATCCCATCAGTCTTGGTGTGTTGTGTTTCCACCTTTGTTTATCTCAAGACATTTTTTTCCTTCCTTTTTGATTTCTTTTTTGATTCATTGGTTGTTCAAGAACGTGTTTTAATTTCCATGTATTTGTGAATTTTCCAGGTTTTCTCCTGTTATTGATTTCTTGTTTCATATCACTGTGGTCAGAAAAGATATTTTATATAATTTCTATCTTCTTTAATTTGTTGAGACTTGTTTTGTGGCTTTTCATATGATCTATCTTAGAAAAGATTCTGTATGTGCTTAAGAAGAGTGTATATTCTGATTCTCTTGGTTGTAATTCTCTGTATATATCTGTTAGACCCATTTGGTTTATAGTGTTCTTCAAATCCACTCTTTCCTTACTGATTGTCTTTCTGGATGATCTATCCATTTTTGAGAGTTGAGTATTAAAGTCACCCACTATTATTACAGCACTGTTTATTTCTCCTTTTAGTTAGTATTTGGTTTATGTATTTAAGTGCTCTGAGTTGGGTACATATATATTTACAATTGGTATATCTTCTTGGTGAACAGCTCCTTGGTCTGGCAGGGCTGCTGGCTGTGTTCTGCAATCAAGTGAGGCCATTAATTGGGCTCTGCAATCACTTCTGGTCAGGTGGGGTTACAGGCTCTGTCCCCTGGCAAGGTGGTGCCACTGGTTGGATGCTGCTATTTGGCAGGGCTGCAGGCTGTGTTCCTTAATCACTCCTGATTGCGTGGGGCTGAACTCCCTGACCAGAGGGTTCTGCTGGCTGCACTCCATGTTCAGACAGGGCCTCAGGCTAGGGATCATGATTGGAAGGGGCCTCAGACAGTGCTCTATGATCACGCTAGGCTTCAGGATGTGCCCCAAATTTTACCAGGGCTATAAGCTGGGCTTTGTGACTAGGTAAGTTATTGGCTATGCTCCACTTTTGGCTGAGGTCATCAGTCAGGCTCTCTGGTCAGTTGGGGCCTCCAGCTATACTACTCAATTACGTGGGGCTGGAGACTGTGCTGTGCTCAGTCTCTGTCGCTGGGTCACTGTCTAGGCTCCCTGACTGAGCTGCTCCATGATTGGGTTCATTGGCTGGGCTCCCTACCTGGATGAGGCTGTAGACTGTATTTAACAATATGGTAGAGCTGTAAGCTGGGATCCAAAGTTGTTCAGGGTCACTGTTCAGGATGCCTGGTTATGCGGGGCCAGAAGCTATGCTCAAACAGTTGGCAATCTTGCTGGCTTGGCTGCCTGCCAAGGATGTGTTTTGTGGCTGCTGAGGGTCTATGGCCACATTTTTTGTAGGAGTGAGACTAGATACTATGCTCAGCAGTGGGTGGAACTATAGAATGGGGTTCGTGGATGGTACAGCCCAGCCCAAATCAGGCAGAACTGCCAACCAAGCTCCTTGGCCAGACAAGGCCACCAACTTGGTTTTACAGATGGGCAAAGCCACTGGCTGAAATCTCTGCTCAAACAGCATTGCAAGCAGGAATGTGGCCCATCAAAATCTGCGTGCTGGTTGCTATAAGTCCTGTCCTTCTGTTATGTCTATCTGAACCCCAGGCTGAACCCCACAGATTCCCCAAGTATTCCCCATGAGGTGAGACCTAAGTGGGCCTGCCGAACCATCTAGCAATGCTGGGGGGATGATGTCCATCTTAGGTTCTCTTTTTCCCACTGGAGAAATTGTAGGCCCTAAAGGGCCTCTTGGTGGGGCACTGTGCCAGCCTGGGGGAGGGGCAATGCTGTCAAAGTGTAGCCGGCTCCTCTTACCCTTTGAGCAGGGTCCTTCTCAGTCTCTCTTATCTGGAGGGTACTCCATCCTCACTCCCAGGTTCTGGAATTTTCTCAGTGATATCTTATCTACGGAAAGTTACTAGTTGGTCTTCTTGTGAGGGGGACTGAAGTTGAGAATGACCTATGTTGCCATATTGATGACATCACTCTCCTAATCCACTCTTGTAAAATTGACTATAGTATAATTTATTCATTCACCCACTCTTTTTCACTTTGGTTGTTCCTTTTTTTGTTTATATTTTTGCTGTTACAAACTGTGATGCTATAGATATTCTTCTGTATGTGTTCTGGTGCACATGTGCAAGTTTCTTTTAGGGAAATATTTTGGAGTAAAATTTCTGGAATGTAGGGTATGTGACAAGTCAACTGTATATAATAACACCAAATTCTTTTCTCATATGATCATACCAGTTCACATTTCAAACAATAATGTATGAGCATTTCCTAGATATACATCTTCTCTAACACTTGGTATTCTCCAGTACCTTAATTTTTGAGAATCTGCAGTGGAGGTAAAATACATTTCATTGCATTTAATGAATAAGAAATTTGGGCATTTTTTCAGATATGCATTTCTCAAATGTGCTTTTCTTTGGAGAAACGCCTGTTTCTATCTTTTGACTGTTTTTCAATTGGATTATTTATCTTTTCATATTAATTTATATGTGCTTTATTTTTTGTTTATGTGTGTTTTAATATTGACTCCCATTTTGGGCCTGTCTTTTCTCTTTTTCTTTTGGTATCTTTTGATGAACTTCTAAATTTTAATGTAGCCAAATTTATCAATCTTTTAAGTTAGCAGTCTGTTTTTAAAAAAATCTTCCTACACTATTGTCTTAATATATGATTCTATATTGTCTTCTAAAGTTTTAAATTTTGCTTATAGCATTTTGGTACTTTATATATCAGGAATTGATTTTTTAATTACGTAAATACTTATTCATTTTTCCCCTAAGGATAGACAATTGTAATGTATTGAAAACCTTGTCCGTTCCCAAATGATCTGTAACACCATTCCATCATACATCAAGTATCCTTACACAGGTATGTCTAGTTCTGTGTTGTGCAGTCTCATCAATGTGTCAATTTACCTGTCACTGTGCCAATACCACACTATCTTATTCATTGTAGCTCTGTAATGAGTTTTGATACCTAGTAAGGAAAATTCCCTTCCTCCATCCCACTAAACTTTACATTTTCATATTAATCTTAAATTCAGATTTTTATTTTTAAAAATGTGATTTTGATTGAGATTGCATCTAAACTACATATCTATACTAGAAGAATCAAGAACTTTGACATAGTGATATTTTCAATGTAGAAATATGGTACCTTCTTCACTTATTTTGATCCTGCTTATATCTTTCAGTAATTATTAATGTATTTTTTAGAATTTATCCCCATGTGCTCTATTGTTTTTGGTGATATTGTAATTGACACGTTTTTATAGTTAACTTTTAACTTACTGAGAGAATTTCCTTTAATTCTTATTGTGTTTCCTTGGTGTTTTTATTTGTTGCATATTTTTTAAATCACCAATGGATGTTGAATTTCATCTAATTCCTATCTTCATCTATTGGGATAATCTTTTATTCCATCTCTCTTTTAATGTCCTATTTATATTTTAATATTATTCATCTCATTTATAAATTTTTCTAATGTTGCCCTATCTGTGTTCCTGGAATGAATGCAATTTGGTCATTATCTGTGTAGCCATTGCTTGCTAAGTATAGCAGTCATTAGTGTGACTTAATTATTTGGTTTTTCTCTCCTTTCTGCCCTAACTCTAGCTAGACCTAGATTGTGAGTGGAATACCTTTGTGACACTTCTGGGCTACAATATTTAATTATAAGTATGAATTGTTCAGAATTATCTTCCTCCTTCCAAGGTGATCTCAGAAGCTCATGTGGAGATGGAGCTTGTGAGCTCCTAGTTCAATTAATGACTCCCTGAGCAGAGTTCTTTTGACAACCAGCAATGGAAATAAGGGAAAATAAACTTTCTTTTTGTTAAACGTCTGAGATTTGGGAGGTTTTTGTACCACAGCATTACCTGGCCTATCCTGACTGATACAATAAGAGTTGGTATCCACCAATATTCATAAATGAGACTCATCTATAATTTTCATTTCTCAAACCGTCCTTGTCTAGTGTCAGACAAGGTTATACTGGTGTTATAGAGTAATATTCTTTTTTTTTTTTCAAATTTCTAGATGAATTTTATGAGATTAGAATGATGTATTCCTTTCAAGTCTGTTAGAATTCATGAATAAAATTTATGTCTTTTTTAATCTGTGGGAGGATTTTAAAAAATGTTTGTGTTGAAGGCTCTTTCTACCTTTCCTAAATTATGTGAAGATAAAATGCTAGTATCCCACATAGAGAAGGGAAATAAAGAAGTGATTCGAGACCAGAGATAAAAAGAATAGAGAATTCACTTTTATACTAGAAATGGTGGAGTTCCTTGGGCAGCACAAAGAAATGGAGATTTATGCTTCTAGTTCTATGACCTCATCTGAGGAAAGTTCAAGACCTTACACAAAATCTTTGGCATCTATAGGGTGTAACACTTCAGCACAAGGCCTTGTGAAAGATTCCCATTTGCTAAGCAAAGAACAAGAAAGCCAAACACATAGGACCTGAAATAAGCATGCTGGTTAGTCCCTTGTGTATTCCAGTGGCGACCAGAGTGTGTCCCTGCCTCAGGATCAGGGGATTTCCTGAAGTTAAAAGCTCTGATGCTCTGTAGGATTCTGGAAACTTGGTACAATTTAGAAAACAAATTCTACTTATGATAGAAATATAATTTCTTACAATTTGGGTGGGGTGGACTCAGAAACAAATTAAAATTTATTTAAATATATAAATGTGATAATTTTTATACATTGATTTTTTTTTTTTTTTTTTTGAGAGGAAGATCAGCCCTGAGCTAACATCCATGCCAATCCTCCTCTTTTTGCTGAGGAAGACCGGCCCTGAGCTAACATCTATTGCCAATCCTCCTCCTTTTTTTTTTTTTCCCTATTTCTTCCCAAGCCCCAGTAGATAGTTGTATGTCATAGTTGCACATCCTTCTAGTTGCTGTATGTGGGACACCACCTCAGAATGGCTGGACAAGTGGTGTGTTGGTGTGTGCCTGGGGTCCGAACCCAGGCCACCAGTAGCAGAGCGCGCACACTTAACTGCTAAGCAACTGGGCAGGCCCCTATGCATTGATTTTTAATTGCTACACTTAAATTCAGACTTTTTGTTTTAATACGAATGATATAGGAGCCCAACTCCTGGAGAATTCTCCTTAACTTTCTACTTGAATATATACATAAGTCCAATTCTCAGAAGAAAAACAGACACATCTGGCTTCATGCTACACACGTAGCTTGTAGTGTATTTTCAAAATATCAGTATGGAAATATGAATTCTAAGACTTAAAAATTCCATGAATATCCCTGAGCTCTCCAGAAGAAATCTCTGGCCCCTTTCACCACTTATAAACTAAAGTAAAGCACCAACTCATAGAGGGTAGCATTTAGCTTCCCTAGAAAAGTTGAAGAGGCCAGATGAGCAGATGGGGGAGACTGAAAGTACAGGAGAAGTAACTCCCTTTGAAGGAAACTTGGATCAAATGGAGGCAGGAGATGGGAGGGATCTGGCAAATAAACTGTTTCTTAGGTATCCCCCTGAATGAACTATAAGACATGCATGAGTTTCATAGAGTCTCTCTGAAGACTGAAAATCATGTGGGCTTGTTAGCAAACTGAGGCCAGCTCGGTAATAAACTCTTCATATTTGGTCTCCCTCCTTCCTTGAGTCACTTCTCTCTTCCTTCTTGTCTGCTTCCTGTGTTTGCCCACCCCCACCCCAAAATTTGTTAGTTCATAATTTCTTTCTAAGGCCCTGTTTCTAGAGAGGCCTAGAAGAGACATTGTCAATATTTTAATTGGTTTTTTTTGTTAAAAAACAAACAGACAGACATAATAAATACACATAGTAAAATGTGTGGTGTGTGGGTATAGCCCCTTATTTCTGTATTCTGTTAAGGTGAGCAAAAACGACAACCCTGACTGAATCAACCTTGTGCAAGAGTTGACTTTCTGGAGCCACAGGAAATATATAAAAGATGGCATTCATTAACATACTTTATATAGTTTATCTTATATTTGTTGAAAGTGAATCATTATGATAAAGGTCAATTTATTTGGTCAATTTAAAAACCTTATGAAATGTTTTATGCTATTAATAGTTCCTAGAAAATAAGCCTGCAAATAAAATATTACAATTACTAGGTCCTTAAATTTTTTTTGTTACTCAAGTTTTGATTACTTGCGATTAAATTTATCAATGACAGCTATATTATTGCCATGTAGGCAAAATTTATTTAAATGATGTTTGAAACAGTTCAAAAAATCTGACCCTCCATGTATATACTCCTTCAACAACTCTATTCCATTTATACCAAGCATGCAACATCTTAGGAATTGAGAGTGTTAAATTGAGACACAATGCTAATCTGCTTCGTAGACTTCAAGTCAATATTTTATCATAAAACAAAACATGGACAAGTGAGGCTTACTCAACAATTGTGATGCTAATGATAAAAATCAAATATTTTAAAACAGTTCAATAGTCAAATATAATTTTATTTTATTTTTTTTGTGAGCAAGATCAACCCTCAGCTAACATCTGCTAATCCTCCTCTTTTTGCTGAGGAAGACTGGCCCTGGGCTAACATCCATGCCCATCTTCCTCCACTTTATATGGGACGCCGCCACAGCATGGCCTGACAAGTGGTGTGTCGGTGCGCGCCTAGGATCCGAACCAGCGAACCCTGGGCCGCCGCAGCAGAGCGCACGCACTTAACCACTTGCGCCACTGGCCCCTTAGATATAAATTTTATTTAATTATGTTCTTATCACTAGTTCTAAACAATCTTTTTTTAAATCTTTTCCATAAAGCTCATTATCAAACCTGATGCAGTTACGCTGATAGACATCGTGATATAGAAGGATAGGACCAAGTTTCTATTCTGACTTTAGTTCATGAATACACACACACACACATTTTTTTAAATTAAAGAATATGAATCTGTGCCAAGGCATTATCTATTATTTCTTAAGATTAAGAAATTATAAATTTCTCACAAAGATTAGTAATATTTTTAAAATAAATATAAAATAAAAAGAATGAACTGGTTTTAATTCAGGCCCATATCTTTAAATCTAATCTTCCTGAGGCTGGTGTGCAAAGAAATAAACAGTTCCTGTAGACATTATAATGTTTTTACTTCAAAAGTCACTACTTCTGAGAAGCTTATATTCTTTAGCTTTTGTTTACAGACTGGCAATGTCTCTGCTGCTAACAAAGAATTTCAAAAGTATGTTAGTTGTCTGAAAAAAATTGTAGATAATGAAAAAATATTATTTTTATTTTGCTGAATCTCATTTAGATTTTTCAGAAATGTCATACGCCCAAAATAATAACAAAGGAAAGATCATCCAGGGTCCTCTAAGTACATACCACTTTCAATAAATTTTATAGCCACTAGTCAGTGACACAAGTTGTCATTCGTCTTATTCAAAATATTCAGTTTCTTGTGATGTAAATGTCCTTATAGTGTTCACAGAAACAAAGACGAAGTTCTCATTGACAAAGTACAATAGTAAATCTCATCTTATTTTTTGAAACATTAAAATTTTTATAATTTATATAACATAATGCATATTTAAAATAAATATGACATATTTTATTGTTGTTTCATATATATTTTATAATAAAAATACAAATATTCACCAAAAATATGAAATATTCATAGAAGATAACTATTGAAATGTCTTCTAGATTGTCATCAAATTGCATAAGAAATATTGCAATTATTTGCATTTTTAGTTGTTTATAGTCTTTTTTTTCCAGAATGTAATATTCTCCTTTTTATTTTATTTATTTATTTTTTTTGAGGTAACAATTGGTTTATAACATTATATAAATTTCAGGTATCCATCGTTATATTTCAATTTCTGTGTAGACTACCTCATGTTCACCACCTAAAGACTAATTACTACCATTTTATTTTTATAGCACTTCAGAGTTTGCAATTTTATTTCATATATAGTACATCATTTGACAGGAAATTTCATTATTTTAAGGCAACTTACTCTCTCTATATATATTTCTCTCCACTTTCTCTTTCACCCTTCTTTTCTTTCCCACCTTTCTCTCTTCTTGCCCCCTGCATCAAATTTTTATATACTAAGATTGTGCCTATGAACTTCAGCAGAAAAATATCCAGAACTATTCTTTAATACCATGCAAGACATTCTTTAAAATTGAGTAAGTATATTTGCATAGTATTGGAGTACAGATGACTGACACTTCTGATCTTTACCAACGTGTTAGAATTTAATATTTATTGAAAGCTACCTTCTTCTAATCTTGTAAGCACAATAACTAAATGGAAGTGGAGTGATTAAGTCAATTCTGGCTGTCATGACAATTTAGGCAACTCTCTATTTTCTATGAATTTACATAAATATGACTTACCTTTGCTTGTGGGCCATGGCATAGAAACAACTTTGGACAGTGTACAGTGGCATTTTTGGCTTGTTTAAAAATAATCAGAATTGCTATATTAACATTTTCTATAAGTAAAGTTTTGTCTCTCTTTAATTAAAAAAAAAATCATACAAAACACTAAAAAAAAAAAGTAGTCTATGTAAGTTCCTGTCTTAACTAGTTCCTTATATTATTTAGTCTCCTAGAACTTCTAAACTGATAATCACTCTATGATATTTTGTTGAACTTTTTCAGAGTCCTTGCTATATTTGAGGTTTTTCTCCTACTGAACTTCTCCGTTTCTTACTAATCTAGATATCTGTCACAGACTCCTATCTGACTTCATATATGAGCTTGGTACATCCAAAATTACCAAGACTAAATCAACCTTGCCAGCAGAGTATTCTAAAAGACAAACAAATAAACAGAACTCTTTACTTATATTAATCCTTGCTCAAACCTTTGATGGTTTTATATCAGAGAAACCTTTCCCACAAGTCAAAGTAGACTCTTGGATCCAAGACCTCCTACAGTCAGTTTCCAACTAGTCTTCCAACACTTACTCCATCATGGTCCAGTAGACAAACCCTCTGGTCATCCTGCTTTCTCAAATGGACATTTCAGATAAAAATTTTGTGACTCATATATAGTGAACTGAAATTTTATCTTCTTCATAGTATATCTTTTTGTTAAAATTCCACTAAGTCTAAAGGTGCTACTACCTTCACCTCTCAAGTCAATCTAATCAAAAATATTTTTTAGCAATTTAAAATGAAAACAATCCTTATGGAATTGTTCATCACTATAAATAACTGTGAAGTAAATTATTTAACAGCCATACAGCAGAATAGTACAAAGCCAATAGAAAATTAGATTGTGGAACAATATTAAATGACCATAAATGAAATATAAAGCATATTGATAGAAAAAAGGAACACGGGCTGGACCGGTTGCACAAACAGTTAAGTGTGTGTGCTCTGCTTTGGCAGCCCAGGGTTCACAGGTTCGGATCCCTGGCGCACACAGACCACCGCTTGTCAAGCCATGCTGTAGTGGCGTCCCATATAAAGTAGAGGAAGATGGGCACGAATGTTAGCCCAGGGCCAATCTTCCTTGGCAAAGAGAGGAGGATTGGCAATGGATGTTAGCTTAGGGCTGATCTTCCTCACACAAAAAAAGAAAAAGTAAAAGAAAAAAGAAACAGGTTACCAATTAGTATGTACCGTATAATTCTATATTTGCATAAAAATAGTCACAAAGGTAGTTGTCTATAATAAATTTATATATATATATATATAGAGAGAGAGAGAGAGAGAGAGATTTGTTGTTGTTGAGGAAGGTCGGCTCTGAGGTAACATCTGTGCCCATCCTCCTCCACTTTATATGTGGGATGCCTGCCAAAGCATGGCTTGATAAGCAGTGTGCAGGTCTGCCCCTGGGATCCGAATCCTTGAAAACCAGGCCACCAAAGTGGGGTAGGTGAACCCAACCACTATGCCACTGGGCCGGCCCCAATAAATTTATATTTTTATGTAATTGGAAAACATTGTTAATGGAAAATCCCTAAAAGAGAAATAACTTTTATGACTAATCATATTTTGAAAGAAATCTTATAAATATCATTAGTTTTTGGGAGGGATGCTTATGTTCCATGCCTGTCACTAACACTTTTATTCATTAATCAAATAATTAGTAAATATCAATTCTGTGCCTAGTAGGGGACACAGGAATGAAACCCAGGGGTTATGGTGATGGACCATGTAGACACAGGTCCTCCTTTTAGTAGAAAAAGAACAATAAACAAGTTAATTGTCTTTTTTTTACTTGAAATTAACTTTTATTATCCACACTTTTTTAATAACGCTTATTCCTAGCAGTAACATTAGAGAATAATTTAGTGAGAAGATGTAAGCTATAAAATAAAAAAAGATATTTAGTATCTTTGAATTAAATGAAAATGAACTAAAAAGTCAGTTATTCTGTCTCTCAGCTTCCATACTGGACTCAACCAAAAAAAAAAAGGGAAATGAAGAATAAATAGTCAGAAGTATTTTTAACCAAATCAATTTTTTACAAAACTTATCAAGTCATTTTGTGTGAATATCCACTGGAAATATGAAACAATTGTGCAGAAAAAAATGAAGATTTTTGCCTTTCTGGGTCATTTCTCTAATGAATATGTCAGTTACTCAATTATGGTTGCCTACTACCAATGATATTAGCATATTTACTAGACAGATTGTTTATGAGTGAAAGTACTTGATATCCTTATTATCTGCCCCAGATACTGGGATCAAGTCCACACTCTACAACACAGTCTGAGCTCAAAGTCTTTATTGTAATTGGAAAACACGTGGCTTGCTTGCCAAAAGCTAAGGAACCTCTGACTCTGTGATGTGATTTAATGAGTGTCTAATCCCAGGTCTTACTACTGAAGAGTGTCAAATTCCCTTCATTAGTATAAATTTATTGTGAGCTGGAATCTTAGTTTTCTTGTTCATATGTTCCCAGATCTTGCACAGTATTTGCCACATAGCACTTAGCCAACACATATTTGATGGTAAAATTCTCTTAAGATGTTTTTAATCTGCATATGCATTTCAATTAGATGTTAGTCATTATTGCCTAAATGAGTAAGACTTGAGACTAATATACCGTACCTAGCCAAGAAAGAGAAAGGTATACTGGGAAAGATAATAGCTAATTGTTTATAAAAGTTAGAAAAGGAAGAGATCTACAGTAGGACAATTTCCAGTAGATTGTATGTTGGCAGCAGGGTGGGGAGGGGGGATTTTAAAGCAAAGCAAGGGGGACTGAGGACAAATGAGTAGCCTTGATGCAGCAGAAAGACAATGGGTTTCTATATTGAAGATGGAGAGTAAAAGAGGAAAAAAAATTATGGTTGTGCTGTGGACTGATTTGTATCGACCCAAAATTCATATGTTGAAGCCCTAACCCCCAATATCACTGTATTTGGAGATAGGGCCTTTATGGAAGTAATTAAGGTTAAATGAGGTCCTAAGGGTAGGGCTCTGATCTGATAGGATTACTGTCCTTATAAGAAGAGACACCAGAGACTTTCTGTCTCTCTGCCACATGAGGACACAGTGAGAAGGCAGCCATCTACAAGCCCGGAAGAGGGCTCTCACCAAAACCCAAACATGCTGGCATCCAAATCTTGGACTTTCAGCCTCCAGAACTGTGTGAAAATAAATTTCTGATGTTAAAGCCACTTTGCCTATGATATTTTGTTATGGCAGCCAAAGTTAACTAAGAAAAAGTACAAACAAAGTGAAAGAGATTTAAACATATCAGATTGCATACATTTATTTACCTCAAATGCCTTCCAAGATGGATACATTTACAAGTAAAACAAACAAACAAACAAAAAAAAAACAAGAAATATCAAAACTGGTTGCAGAAAAGCACAAGTGCTGGCTACATCTCAAAAGTTATACCCCAGAGGAACAATGAGAGAAAACACCCTGACAGTGAGAGAACTATGAGAAACCTCCTCGAGGAGGCTGTTTTGAGCAGGTGTGTATATAGGGGAGGAGGTTTTTGACTGGGACAGAAAGCAGCCCTGCCCCACTGTGGGAGAACCAAACAGGAAAGTTGTTGGAATTTTGCTCCTGCTTCCTCCCACTCTGCGTGGGACCAACAATGCCAGGATCCACACGAGCAGGGACTCAGATCTTTGTGCAGGTTTCCTTGGAGTAAAATCACATCAACCCAAAAACCATGGGCGGATGAGGAGCTGAGAAAGCAGGTGTGGCGGGGTCTAACATGCCTCGGACAGGTGCTGGGCCGCCTCTCTCCTATACACCTGTAAGGCTGGTGCACAAGAGGAAGCAGTTCCTCCTTTCCATTCTGTGTCTCCTTGCTTAGCTAGAAATAACTCCCTAATCTGAGGAGTTAAGAAATGATTAGCTGTGGTTTTCTGGTGTTGGTGCTTCGCATGCTTCAGCTTATTCAGCCTAAATTGTATCAGTCAGGGTTCAAGTAGGAAAGAATAATGCTTGTTATGGCACAAGGGAATCATTATAGGAATGATACCTAGAACCGTTGTGGGAGGAGCTGGGGGGAAATTAAGATCTGAAAGGAGGAACTGGAGAATTAAAGTTACACTGAAGTGGGACTACAGTGGAAGAAGTTCATACAGAAATATATTGGCACTGTTGTCTCTGAGGGTCCTCAGTCTCAGTCAAGTGTCCAGCCATGAGCTTTGCTGCTCAACAAAACCAGCATGTTGAAAGAAGATCTAAGCACAGAGCTGGGAAGAGTGAGGGTAAGGTGGATGTCTTGGTTACCTTGTGTCTGTCTCTTATCTTATCTATCCATAAGGACGTCCAGAGAGTGATGGTTGCTGATTCATGCCCACCTTTCCAATTTTGCAAAAATTCCTCTTTTGACCAAGTCTAACTCAGAACCATAGAGAGCAGAGGAGATTCAGGGAATTAAATCCGACTTAACCAAATGGACAGAATACAAACCACCATGCTACACTTTGAGCTCATTGGAGTTGGCATAGCTTAGGGCCTGGCCTTGCCAATTGCACGTTTCCTGACTGAGTAGTAGCTAAGCACATAACAACAAGTGACGGAAAATCTCACAAGTCAAAATAACCGACCATTTGAGGAGTATAACTATTTCAAATGAGAGAAAACAAACTATGTCTGATTGCATCAGCAGTACAAGTATTTGATCGGAGGGAACAAGAATCAAAAATAAGCCAAATAAACATGCAAAAAAAAAAAAAAAGAAACATCCACAACATGAAACTAGAAAAAGAAAATAGAAAAAAAACAAGCAAACTATTAAGCTGAAAAATATAATGGTTGAATCAAAGAACACGTTTGTTAGAATAAAGAGTGGAAGGATTCAGCTGAAGAATAAGTTTGTGTTTTAGAGGAGAAATAGACATGATGCATTGCTGAAGCGCATGTTTCTTGAATCAGGGCTACAGTGTGTTCTCATATAGTGAGGGAGAACCTAGAGAAATGTGTTGACCATCTCAGACTTCTCCACATTTTATCTGTCTCACCATTACCTGTGCCCTTACAAATCATTAGCAGTATTTGATTTCTGATTTGTGAGTCTGATTTAGCAATCCTGTACTTCATGGTATCTCATAATAAGACTTTTTATTATTCTCTGATTTAAAAATATACATATATACGTACACACACATATGTAATATAAGTAATAAACAAGTATGTGTGTGCATGTATATGTATTACTTTAATGAAAACTATGCAACTATCAAAAACACTCAGCATTATGCCTACAACTTGAAAGTCTCAAGATACTAAGTGAGAAAAGCAAATTATAAACCAAGATATTTAGCACATATTAAATTTTGAAAAACAAACTACATGTGGATATTTTTATGTGAGTATTCTTATACATTCTATATATTTATTAAAAATTACTGGAAGTATAAACATCTTATGGTTCTGAGTCATGGGTTTGGGAGGAAGAAAAATAACTTTTCTTTTCTTTTCTTTTCTTTTGCTGAGGAAGATTGGCCCTGAGCTAACATTTGTGGCCAATCCTCCTCTTTTTGCTTGAGGAAGATTTGCCCACAGCTAACACCTGTGCCAATATTCCTCTACTTTGTATTGGGTCACAGCCACAGCATGGCTGCTGATGATTGGTGTAGGTCCACGCCCAGGATCTGAAACTGGGCCGCCAAAGCAGAGCCCGCCAAACTTAACCACTAGGCCACAGGGCCAGCCCCTGAAAAATAACTATTTTTAGCTTTAAATACTTTAGTATTATTTGAGCTATTTATAACTATTATTCACATTTGAGAATATTTTTATATGCAAACAAACAAAGCAGAACAAACAAAACTTTCTAGATTTAGAGTCAGAATTTCAGGTTCTAGCTTTGTTTCTTATAGAGATACCAGCTGTGTGATTTTAGGCAAGGTGGTGCTCCCACTTGAATATTTATTGTAATCCTTGCCTTAAAATTTTTGTCGATGGGTAATATATGTGTGCAAGTGCCTTGCCCATTGCTTTGCAAATAACAAGGCAGTACTCCAGAAATGCTCATTTCTTTAGCACAAAGGAAGAAGAGAAGGAGGAGGAGGAAAAATTTCTTTCTCTTGGATATTTTTGCCTGCAGCCCTTGTGGGAGTTAGTATCATTCCTAAAAGCAGATTTTAAGTAAAAACAAACTAGTACAGTGCTAAAGCTATAGCTTTCCTTCCCGCCCACTACCGAGTGTTATTTGCAGAATTCCATTGTATAAAGATTAGCAAGGGAGAATACAGATGGGCAAAGCATGCAATTTGATATAGATCTTAAAAATAAAAAATACTTGTGGATCTCAAGCCGACTTGACTTTATTTAAGATTGTCTTACACTTGGGCAGATCTGAGTAAATCAGACCACTAGAGACTCTTGTCTATTGTTCCCTTTCTGTTAGAAGCCTATTCTCGGGCATTTCCATCATCAATTCCATCCTAAGAAATGGTCCCCGCCAGTGGAAATTAGGAAAGTAATTTCAACAGTGGAAAGCAGCAAGTAAAACTCATCAATCAGTAACTCTTAGAGAGCAAGTTCACAATCATAGCAGGAAAAAATGGGGAGTCAGACCCCTGAGGGCACTGGGAGTTTGATATAAAGATACATATGGTGACTTTACAATAAGGACACCGTCATAGGAAACAATTCTAGATTGGCTGTCATTGTCAACTCGGAGATGTACCCACCCTGTGGTCTTATAATATCACTCTTACAACGTAAAGATATTCAAATCATGACTGATGAGCAAGAAATCCAGTTGGTTACTAGATCTCTCTCCTCCCACATTCTGAAGAACTCCTGGGGATGTTTACAATGGCCCATTAAACAGCTTCCCCTGCTGTGCCAAGAAAGCAGAAATTCTGACATGACCTCTTGCCCCTCATCTGGTAAATGCTGGCCTCTGGAAAGCCCATTGTCTAGGCTGCGTCCACAGCAGCCATGGTGCCGTCAGCAGCATGGAGGTTAACTTCTGCTGTTGGACCCGAATAAGGAGCCGCTGCTGGCGAGAACTCCAGCAGTCCCCTGGTACACTGCTTTCACCGAGAGCCATGAAGGTTTCCTTTTGATTGACTCCGCCTGGGTGGCTTCTACCTCACCAAAGCGTGGATAAACCTTCAGTGTTTAGCCCAGTCTATGAAAAATCAGAGCAAAAGGTGCAAGACCAGAAAAAGACCAAGTCGTAGGAAATACACACAGCTATTTTCCCAAAGGCACAGCAACAGTAGGCAGGGGCAGGGGGAATAATTGAGAATAATGAGAAAACTTGGACGGCACGCCCAGGATCTATTGTCCTCCCTGACCTCAGTTAAGGTATAATAATTTCCTTATATCCAAAACGTCAGAAAGAATTTATCTCACTTCTTGCCAGTGGGTCTAGAACTCAGATGCATGTTTTGAAGTGGAGCTGGTGTTACCTTCCCAAGAATCACTGCTTTTCAAGACAACTGATTAAAAGCACTGCCGTTACTGCAACTGCAAACACCATGGCCAAAAAAGAAAAAAAAAGGATTTGATGGACCCATGGTTCTCTTGCTGACTCTCGTGACCTGAAGCCACTGTCACTGCCAAACTCTCTCTAAAACTCCCATCCGTCAGAATAAGGATTTAGAGGAGAAAGAACCTCTCTCATCCACTGAAGTCACTTTTTTGTCTCAAGACAAACCATCCCCAGAGTTATTCACAACAGGAATTTATATTCGTTTTAAAGTAAAAACTCCACTCCACATACTAGAGGTAGTTGTTCACACAGGGTCTCAAAAGATTACTGTAAAAATGTCAGGAACTTTACTCTAGTGTTTAAGAACCAGACTCCCTGGTCTATATCTTATCTCATCATCCATCAGCTGTGTAACCTTGGGCAAGACACTTGCCTTCTCTGTTCCTGAGTATCTTAATCTGAGAAAAAAGAGATGTTAACAGTGTGTAGCACAGGGCTGTTGTGAAGATAAAATAAATTAATCTATTAAAGATGTACAAAACAGTGCCACCATACAGTAAGTGCTCTAGAAATAGTTTTCTTACTCTGGCATAGGTTTACTTCACAAGTCTGTCGTGTTCAATTATATCTATGGACACCTTGTAATAGTAGCAATCATAAGCATATCATATCACAAGAGGTGACAAAAGAGGAAGAAGAGACCAAACAGGTTATGCAGAGAAGAAAATAATAAAAAAAGAATAGATAAAGGCTTGAAACTATTCCCAAAATAATCTTTGCCTAAACCTGGCACCTTCGGGTCACGAGCGGCATTTTTCACCAAAACACTGTTTATAATCCTCCGTGCTTTCGAGGACAATGGTAAATTGTAGCATTTTAAAACTAAAATTGCTGCACAGTAAAAGTATAAAATGTTATACCTTTTGTGTGTTTTGGTTTGTTTGTTGGGTGGTGGTTATTGCAGCCTTTCTGAGAAAACTGATAGAGACACAAACGCATCCGGTAGCTCAGGCCTTGCAGAAGGGCTGTCTGCCCATTGACGATCTCCAAAACTAACTCTTCCACAGACGACTTTCAGCGACTTTTACCTTTTTCTTTGTAGCAGGCAACTCTTTCCAATTATTCTTTTGCGCTGTCATTTATAAACAGTGAATAGCTATGAAGGAAGAGCTTTTCAGCAAAGGTAAGCAGTGACATCCAACCCTTAGGTGCCACGTTCTATTTTCTGACTCCCTTATTTGAGACAGTCATGAAAATGCCAGGATTTAAATTGTGAGAATTGGTAATGCTATTTCAATAGGTTTCAGGAAAAGTTGATGAGTACTTCTATTCAGCTCTTTTATTGGATAATAAAATGTTTTATCTTCATTGTAGAAAATATAAAATGCAGAAGAGTAGATAGAAGAATTAAAAGTCATCTGAAATCCAATAACCAGATGCAACCACTTTAAAAAATTGTGTATGTGTATGTATGTGAGAGAGAGAAAGAGAAAGACAGATCAAGAGAGAAAAAAGTAATTTTCATACTTGACATTATGTACGGTGCAATACAATTGGATAGATGGGTAGATGATTGATAGATAGACAGATAGAAATAATGCATTATATATGTAATATAAATGGCGGGAAGCAATTGGGATCATTCTAAAACCATGCTGGTATCATTTATTTGGTATTCATTAACATCATATCATGAGGATTTTTCCATGTCTTTAGACGTGCTTTGAACACAAGATTTTTAATGGCTGCAGATGTTATCATATCAGTATACCATCATTTATTTAACCTGAAATGTATTAAATTATTTAATTTATTAAACTATTTCTTTATTGCTGAATGTTACGTCATCTCTATTATTTTTCAATCTTGATGCTTTTAAGAACTTTCTAGAACATAAAACATAGTTTTATTCTTGATTATTTCCTTAGGATTTATTCTTAGAAGTAAAAATACTGATCAGAGAGTCAAATTTCCCTCCGAAAAGCTTGAACTAATTTTCATTTCCACCACAAGTATATGAAAATACGTAATTGTATTAATTACTAATTTTAGACTTAGCTGATTAGGAAGGGGGAAATATTATCTTATTGTTCTCTTAATTTGTATTTTAAAAATTATCAGTGATGCTGAACATGTTTTCTGCTTTAGTCCTTTGCTTCTTTTTAAATTTTTGAATGTTGTTTTACTTTATATTTGGAAAAATTCTTCAAACTTTTGAGAAAAACACAGGTTCAAAAGTATTTTCATTTATCATTTGTCTATCGGTTTTATTTGTCATGACTTTTGATTTATCAGTTTTAAAAGACCAGGTAAAACATTATTCAAGTTTTTCTGTGTGCATGGGATATTCCCCTATATTTTTATAGTGTTATATTATTTTGTTTTATTTGAAAATTGTTATTTAACTTCTTTTAAACTTCTGGAATTTATTTGGGTATATGTTGTAAGCAAATAGTCTAACTTAAATATTTCCCCCAAATATCCACTATTTCCCACACCATTTTAAGACTCATCCATCAGGACAGCACATACTACAGTCATTTTCAAGACTGAATATTCTGTTGTAGTTATCTATCTGCTGATTTTTATGCAAACTAACTTTTTACATTGTTCTATTTTATAATATATTTTAACATTTTGTAGGGAAATCTTATTTCTTAATTTTTCAGTTTCTTTATGCTCACTGACTTAATAATAGCCACCACAGATCTGACTGTTCCCTGCTGCCTCTACTACAATGCTTCATAATTACACTGAGGTTGAGAATTATTTTACCCAGTTCCAATAAAAATTTCTGTGAAGTGATATATATTTTGTTCCATCTATAAATTAACTTGGGAAAATTTGAAATTTTTATACTATTCAGTTTTTTTATTGTGTCTAATTTATTAAAATGCAATTTTCGTTTGCTCAAACATTCATCTATTGAGTGCCTACTATGTGTCAGATACTGCTCTAAGTTTTGGGAATACAGAAGTGGCAAAACAGATTAAAATTCCCGCCATAATGTAGTTTACATTCTAAAGAGAAAGAGAGACAATGAAAAGCAACTCAAGAACAAAAATTAAAACACACGCTGTCAGACATTTATAAAACCCACGGAAGAAAACAAAGCAGGCTGGAAGGATAGGGAGTCTGCGGCCTGGCCGGGTGATCAGGAAAGACCTCAGTGAGAAAGTGACATTCCAGCAGGGGCCTGCAGCTCAGAAGGACACAGGCCAGTCAGAGATCTGGGGGAAGGGTATTCTAGGCAGAGGGAATATCCAGTTCGAAAGTTGTCGGTTTTTTTTAATATAAGATTCCTTCACGTTTTGTCTTCTTTAGATTGATTCCAACCCTTTCTTGCAGAATTATTTTAATGCATTGTATATTTTTATTGCTAAGGAAAATAACATAGTTATAGTGTAATTAATATTGTTAGTATTATATCATCTAGATTACTGCCATTTACTGCTTTTTTTCCTACTTTCTATTTAATTTGTTTGGTATTAGAATAGTATTTCAAATAGACTTGCATGAGTTGTAAGCAAAAATAGTGGTCCTGCCCAGCTCTCCTTACTCTCTGTTCATGCACCCTAGAAGTAGGAACTTACTACTGTCACCTATTTCTTCTGGTGGTTGCATCCATGCTTCTAACTAATATATTTTTAGTACTATTTATTGAATTTTCAGTTTTAGCTACTTAACCACCTTCTCCCATCACCACCTTCACACACACTTTTAACAGTGTCTCCAATACAGTTATAGTATGGTTTTTATTAAATCAACATTCTGTAATTATAACTAACTATTGTTCAAATCTGTACTACTTAGTTATAACGCTTAAATTTTTTTCTTGACTGACTTTTCTTTTTTGTTGTTTTAACCTGTGAATAAATATCTCATTTAGTGTTTGTTCTTTTTTTTCCTAAATTCATCAGGACGTCATCTCTCTAAGCCTCCAACAAACCTTTAGAGTTCTCAGTACAATGAACGCATTGGGAAATCTATCAGTTTTATTGTTGTATTTTGCTTTGCTTCATGTTGTTTTCCTTGGTGCAATTTCTGTGCTCCTGTTGCAACCTAGACTGGTGCATCTACTCCCTTTCACCTTCATCCTGGGGATTCCCTTTGCCTCTTTCCTGTGTTGGATCCTCTATATCTTTGGTTTTATAACTTCCTCTGTCTTGGTTAATTCCGTCTGGTGGAAGTTTATCTTCCAACGGTACAGGGGTCAGCAAACTATGGGCCTGCAGGCCAAATCTGGCCAGTCATGTATTTTTTGTACGATTCAGAAGCTAAGAATGATTTTTACATGGTTGGGAAAAAAAGAGTAATAATTCATAGCATATGACATTTTATGAAACTCAAATTTCAGTGTCTATAAATAAAGCTTAATTGGAACACAGTCACGTTAATCCATTTATGTATAGTCTGTAGCTGTTTTCACATTATCAGGGCAGAGCCAAGTGGTTGCAACACAGACCTTAAAGTCCACAAAGTCTAAAATATTTATTATCTGGATCTTTTCAGAAAAAGTTTGTTGACCACTGCAACAACCTAAGAGTGGAGCATGAGATGGAATCATTCTCAAAGATTTGCAATCGAAAATATCTTTATTCTACCCTCATACATAATTCATAGTTTAGCTAATTCTGTATTTTTAAGCTGGAAATCACATTTCCTCAAATTTTGAAAGTATTACCCATTGTTTTCTAGTGTCCAGGACTATTGTTGAGAGTTTTAATAACATTTTAACTATCTCTCCTGGTTATTTTTCCTCTATATAAGTTCTAAAATTATTATAAATTTCTCAAGAGCTCTGAAATTTCAAAATGATCTATCTTGCTGTGGATCTTCTTAGTTTATTTTACTGAGATCTCAGTTGGTTTGGTTTTTTTTTTCAATCTGGCAATATATGTTCTTCAATTCCGGGAAGCTTCTCTGAAATATTTGTTTGATAATTTTCTTCCCTACATTTCCTCAGTTCTTCCTTGCTGCAACTTTGTTCATTCAGAAATTGGGCCTTCTGGGCTGATCTTTTTCTTTTATCTTCTGTTTTATCATTGATCTCCTATTATCCATTTCTTTATCTTTTTGTTTTCTCTGGGGTATTGCTTCTACCTTAAATTTCCAATCTTTCAGTCCTTATATACACACACATACATATAATATATATACATATATACACAGTATATGTACAGTATATACAATACACTATACGTACAGAGTATATATTATATATTAGTATTCAATATCACTGCTTTAATGAATGCTTGTTTTTTATATCCTCCTGTTTGTTTTTCATGGCTTCACTCTCTTATACTCTAAGGATACTAATTATATATATTTTTTGAAGTTTTCATCTACTTATAATTTTCTGCCTTTTTTTTTGTGTTGTGGCTTCTGTATACCATGGATGTTTTTAAAACATACTGTTCAATTTACTGATGTTCACATTTTACTTAGTATTTTCTAACTACGTCTAACAGTTATCTATTGCTGTGTAACAAAGTACCCAAAATCTACTGGATATATGTACTATACAAATAATCTCACTGTTTTGGGAGGTCAGGAATCCAGGAGCAGCTTAGCTGGGTGCCTCTGGCTCTGTATTTCTCAGGAGATTGCAATCAAGGTGTCAGCAACAGGTGCAATCATCTCAAAGTTCAACTGGAGGAGAATTCACGCCAAGCTCTTTCATGCAATTCTTAGCAGGACTCAGGCCTTGCTGGCTGTTGGCTGAAGGTATCATTTTCTCACTACATGAGCCTCTTCACAGGCTTGCATATTTTCCCCAGAGTGAGGGATGAGAGAGAGAGAGAGAAGTCCTAATTCTTTTATAACCTAATCTCAGAAGTGACATTTTGTTACTTCTGCTATGTTCCTTCCATTAGAATTGAGTCACTAATCCACTAATCCAGCCCACTCTCAAGAGGAGGGACAGAAGGACATAAACACCAGGAGATGACAATCATTGAAGACCGTTTTAGACTTTGCCGACCAGAGAAAGTTTGAGCTATGCTTTTCTTTTGGTTGCAATCTTCTTTCAAGTTATGATATGATGGTTGTGCTTCACAGAAATGAATGTGGTAGTTTTCCATCTCTTTCTATGCTACAGAACATTTTGCTTACTGGTTACTTTTTTTCTGAAATATTTGAAAGTTGTCTAGCCTTGAAATATTTTAATAGGTTATTCTTTGACTATTTTTTTCCAATTATTCAATGATTGTTTGCCTAATCAAGTTGTCTTGCTTTTTGAATCCGTATTGCCCACCCCACCACCCCCCGAGATACTACCTGCCTCATTATTTTAAAATTTACTTAAATATATTAATACATATGATTCTTTATAACATTATTATGATCAAACTCTTCCACAAATATGTCCCCACCTCCAAGGTAAGTAATTCAGCATGATTCTATGACCCTGCACTGTCCAAGACTGGACTTTATTATTGCTTTGCTCATATAAAAATTATTGTCATATTTTTATTCAAGTTTAATTTATTTTTTCAGCTTTATTGAGGTATAACTGACAAATGAAATTATAAGATATTTAAAGTGTATACTGTGATGATTTAATATACATATATATTGTGAAAGGACTCCTCCCATCTAGTTAATTAACATATCCATCGCCTCACATTTATTTTTATTTTTATTTTATTTTTTGGTAAGAACATTTAAGCTCTACTCTCTTAGCAAATTTCAATTATACAATACAGTTTTATCAACCACAGTCACCATGTTATACTTTATATCCTCAGACCTTATTCATCTTATAGCTCAAAATTTGTAACTGGGAAAGTGGCACATAAACTCTCAAGTCTGCTCTGCAGGTGGGGAACCTGTTAAGCAAGGTCTTGCAAGACCTGAAGATCTTCTGAGAATAGCGAAACTGACCTCTTAGACATCATGGGAGAGGAGCTGAATAAACAGATGAAGAACATAGACTATCTGCAATACCGTCTTGGCTATCAGAAGGAATTAGAAGAGCTGGCCCAGAGGGAAGGCCAGTTTGAAAAGCCGGCTGAAGCGTCAGGTGAAGAGACGTAACTTCTGAAGGCAACACAGTAAGTCTTCCCACTGTAGTAGGTCCCAAAGTTAGCTACTTAAGAGTCTTGATCTCCTCCATTTGCCAGAAGACTACTTTCCTTTTCATCTAGTATCCTAATCCTCATTCTTGTGTATGCAAATAAATCTGCTTTGCATTATAAAATTACATATATAATGTATATATAATATATAAAAATATATACATTTTATTTTATATATAAAATATATATTTATTATAAAATTATTATAAAAGTATTTTGTTACATAAAATTAAATATAATTTATTGTTAGTATTTTATTACATAAAATTTATAATTTTATGTAATCAAATAATATATAAAATATATACTTTAAATATAAATATATAAATTATATATATTATAAATATATATATATATACACCCTTGAGCACATTATGCTTAATGAAATGACAAGGACGAATATTGCATGGTATCACGTGTATGTGGAATCTAAATGAAAGTCAAATTCATAGAAACGGAGAATAGAAAAGTGACTGCCAGAGGCTGGGAAGTGGAGGAAATAGGGAGAGGTTGGTAAAAGGGTACAAATGTTCTTACATATTTTTAATTTTATAATATTACTTTATTTTTGAATTACACAATATTTCAACAGTTATATTAAGATTTTATTTTTATAACCATACTTACAATTTTATTTTTTTATACTTTACAACAGCTCAGTAGTATCAAGCTCACTCCATGCTTGTCCTTTGCAAAGCAGTGTTCCAATTTTTGAGTTTTTAATGTTGATTTGTACTACAGAGAACTGAAATATGTATTCAAGTATATTTTTTTCAGGATGGTAATCATGTGATACAGTTCTGACACTTTGTATTTCTGAGAATATTATTATGTAGCCTTTAAATATTAATTAAAACGTTCATGAATATAAAATTCTCCAAGCAAAAATTTTTTATCTTGTTATATACACACATATATACATGTATTTTTGTTTTATAGAATGTAGTGTTTCAGAGAAGATCTTAAGCCAAAATGAAATTTAATCTTTTATAAACACATTATTTGGTTTTGTTTTTGGTTGAATGTAGAACTCTTTCTTTATGCTTATAATTAAAAATTTTACATGGTTGGGCTAGAATGAGAATCCATTGATTGATTATACCTGATTCACAGTAAAACCATTCAAATAGTGGACATAGGTTACTTTTTCTATACCAGAAAGTTTTCTTTACTTAAATCTAATGGTTTTTGATTCCTTTTCTTTAAGAGTTCCTAGAACCCTTACACTGGATCTCTAATCTCTGTCTCCCATAATTATGAACTTCTCATAATTTTAATCTCTTTTTTTCCTCTTCTGCATTATACAGTTCTTTCTCAAATTTGTCTTTTACAATAATATAGTGATCCAATATATTAATTTTATTTTTTGCTGCCTCCATTGGAAATTTTTATTGTTAATTTATGTTTTTAGATTTCTTGCACTACATCTCTCGATAAACTCACATTTGTTGTCAATCCTTTACTTTCTGGTGACATTCTGTTCCTGTTCATAGGGAAGAAGTCTTTTAAGGATTCTAAACAATTGTTTTAAAATTTACATCTATTTATTATACTATTTCAGAGGTATATTCTTGAGTTTTTATTATGACATTGTCTTTTCTTTACTCTGAAAAAGCTTTTTATATGCCACACATTGATTTTTACTGTTAATCATTTTTGAATGAAAAGAGATATATCCAGGCATGATCTTTGCCAACCAATAGGCAAAGGCTGTCCTTATGGTCCTTACTGCCCATAGAGTTGCTGGTTGAATTCTTTTACGTATCCATATCTAGAAAGCTGATTGGTGCACATATCTCTTGACATAACTCCTGGTATTTAGCAACATTAAACTAGTGTGAGTTTCCTCTGTTCTAATACTAGGCTGGTTCTATGATAATTTGAAAAATGATAAGCAAAAAAAAACCCTACATTTTCTAGAAAATGAATTTTTCCTGTAAAAACCTCCACTTTCATCAAAGCATTCTTTCTTGTGAAATCTATATATTCTGAGATTCACTGCATCATGCCCAGTCATCCTGGACTATCTACTCTTTCTTTGCAATGTTTCAATGCCTGAGACATTGATCATATTGTGTGCATCCTTCTATGACTCCAGGGAAAAAGAATGATATATGCCTAACCTTTCCCTTTGTCTATGTCTCATGACTGCTTTCAAACATGTGCAATGCTATTAGCCAAAATACTTTTATGTTCTGGCAGTAAGTTGTTGGTCAGTCTTAGTTTCCAATGTTGCAAGTTTTATTGTTTCTATGTCTTGATAACTAGTTAGCATGAAGAGACTAAGTCTGAGCTAACAAGACACTATTTTAAACTGAAATTCTAGGTTTAAATCTAAATATCTCTCTCATAGCTGATATATATATATCTATATATATATATAGTAAGATATATATATATCTTACTATTGCTGATGCTGTTCATTTGGCACCAATATTGGTTTTCTTCAAGAACAGTAAAGACTATTTTAGTGCAACTGCCTGTGTTTCATAGATCCTCATCCAGATTTAAATTTAAAAGGTGACATTGTTTCTTCTTAGCATAACAATTTTATCAATTTTTGTCCCACTAGGAATAGTAAAATGAATGCATCTAAATAGAAAAATGTTGCTTGTTTGTTTTTTCACCATAAAACATTATCATTTTGTTTTCTCAACCCCCTACCCCAAATTTTAGCAGTTAATTAGCACATCATGTTACTTGTGAAGAGAGAAACTCTTTAGAATGGCAGGTGGCTGGGTCCCAAGTCATTAGAAATTTATATTGTTTCTTTTGAATAACAAAAAGTAACTGATAAAATATGTAAATCATAATGCCAGTTTAGGATTCTGTTTCTGGGATTTTCTTTTTATCAAAATGCACTTGTAAAATGTAATCTTAAAAAACGATTGTCTAAATTTAGCTTTCAAACACTTAGTACAATGCTAAGCTGTAATTATTATTATGAGTATTATGTCAAATTTTCCATATTTGCATTAGTCAAAAAATATAATACAAGCAAATTGAAAGTTATGTTTTTGAAAATCATATAAGTATAAGCATATCCACAATCATTGACGTTTTTAGTTTCCTAGTAATCTGCTTTAAAATAAAATATATTATAAAGAAATTATAAAACAACTGATATTAAGGTCAAAAATTAGTTATTTGGTGATATAAACTTATTGATATGATGTGCAGTTCTACTGTCTTAAAATATACCTATGCCTGCAAGGTTCCTGCCAGTAACTTTCTACAGTTGAGGAAACTGCCCTGATTTGCACTGACATTCAATAGCTTCCCCCCAGGCACATACCTGGAGACAATCATCTGTTGATGCCTGTCTACAGGCGGAGGAAAGCCTTAGAACAGTAGCTCTGTAAAAGCAATTATCCCCTTGACTGTTACAGGAAGGACATTAGAGAACACAGAATATTAGTTCCCATTTATACAGTTCTTTTCATTCCAAAGACTTTTGCAAACTTGTCATTGATTTTTAATATAATTTAGAAGACAAATTAGTGTATTGCTGAGCTCTAGGTTGAAAAACATATTTATTGGTGTATATATACCAAGACTTGCTCAGTTCTAGTAAACCATACTCCATTTACTCAGACCTCAGCATGCACTGGGTACTGTGCCTGTTCCAATGGGTCTACACAATATATATTTTTATAAGTGAGTTTAAAAGGAACAGCATTGAAGTTAGAAAGAATTGCAACAGAATCTTGTCTTTGCTTTTTGGCTGCATTCCCTTTGTCAAATTACATCATCTCCTTAAGAGTCAGAGATTCTTTAGTATAAGCTGGAGGTATACTGTCTAATTCTTCGAGTGGTTATGATGATTAAAATAATCTATTTTAAGGTCTCACCCCTTACCCCAATAATCATTCTAGAAAAAGTACTGGATGAATGCAAGTCATTACTGTTATTGTACTATGGAAAATCTCTTAGTATCAACTGTGAAGAAACGGTTATATAGCTGTTACTTTTCTTCCCATATACGAGGTTCTTAAAAATTTTAAAGGAAAAAAGCAGAGAAGTGTATCTCAAAACATCCTTAGTAAGGATTAAAATAGATGACAAATTTGGACTGAGATTGAGAAAGAATTTATAAATATGTTCTTCTATGATTTCTTTATGTAGATGGTATTTTCAATGCTGTTGAAACATTTATGGAAAAGTACGTTTAAAAGCAGAATTAATTGAATGAGACAGGTAACTACACAAATTTAAGACTCTGATATTAGGCCTTTCCTTTCTGGGAGAAAAAAAAAAAAAACACAGTAATTCTCATTCATGATATAAACCAGAAAAGAAGAGAGTGATGACAAAGGAATCATAATTATTGAGTCATGAAACTGGAAGAAAGGTATCACAAAAAGCTAGTTTGTTTCATCAATAAAGTAAAACTCATAACAAAAAAGATACTAGATGGTGCCTATATGTTAATTTCTTTAAATTTTGTTTTAAATGTTATTTCCTTCCAAATTTATTTAATATCTACATACATATAAATTTTAGTTAGAATTATATTATATTTAATAATAGTAATTTATCAGAAATGCACAAAATAATTGCTTTAACATGCATAAAATATTTTTACTTTTCTAACACCCTCATGAAGGATGAAAGTAATGAGCCTAATCTACTGTAACTTTCAAAAATTCCTACCTGTCAAAGGATTTCCATTAAGATAGACATGCTTCGGAGTAGTTTAACCAGCCTTGAGGAAACATGATTTATAAAACCATCTTTATTAGATGCACAAGTAAAATTTAATATCTTTAGAATACAATATAAATAATTTGTGTTGGTTAGATTTTAGGAAATGAATAGCTAATATTTCTTTCATTCTCATTTTAGAACTAAGGGAAAAATAAGACATATAGGAGACCCACAAACAGGGATCAAGATGTCAGCTTTTAATTGGTAAGTAGATTTGGAAGTATGGCTTTATACCTGTTGCTCAAATGGCTTGCTAATGGCTTGATAACAAAACATATTCTACAGAAAACACTCTTTTCCATTAATCTACCACATACGCTAGCTATCTTTAAAAGGTTAACTCCAGTAAATCAAGACATCTAGACTAATACAAAGCAGGCCTAGAAAGCTGAACAGCCCCAAGAAAGGCATATGTACTTCCAAAAGCTCATTTCAGTGATTGTCAAGAGAGATAATAGAAGAGAAAGAACCTCCCAGAGCCTGGAGCGGGGAGTCACAGAAAACAGTGGGCAAGAGGGTACCTCCTAGAGATCAGAATCGGGGATTAATCAAAGTACTTACTCCATCCCCAGATCAGAGACCTGTATAATGCTTCCCCAGCGAGATATAAAATTTACAATGGAAGAATAACTGTGGATGGGTTTCTATTCTTCTCCTTTCTGAATGGAAATGTTAGTTGCAATTATCCCATCCTTTTTTTCACCACTAAATACTTGGTGTACAGAGGCAGATAACTTAATGGAGCCACATCTGACTTGATGTAGAGACTGCTGTGTATCACCAGAGATCCTGGACTTTTGAGCTGGATGCAGTGACAGGATAGAACTTGGAGCCATCTTTCATGGGGAAGGGATGAGTGTTTTCTTTCATAGTATTAAGGTAGAAAAGGCACTTTTTATGATCAGAATTGTGACTAGTTCTGGTCAGTGGACTACAGGTAGGGGCTGAAGCAATGAAAAATCCATTCACAACGTTCCATGTTCTTTCTTCCTCTCTTGAAGCAACCCTGGACCACTCATGTTGAGATTGTAGAGGCACAAGATAGAGACAAAGACTCTTGAATCGTCACTTATAAGGCACTATCCTAGAGAGTTACCCAAACTGCTTCGGAATTTCCTTGAATGGAAAACAAACCTCCAATAAATTAAAATCCTGAAATTTGGTGATTTAATTTTTGTTACTATAGCTATAACTTTTATTTTATCTGATATATCTATATATCACACACATAATTTAAGTAAAATTAAGCTTATACATATAAAAATATACAAACCAAGGGAAAACATCTACAAATTGAGTGATTCACTTTTCTTTGCAGAGTAAGAAATCAGAGTAAGGAGAGTTTTTCTTATAGAAACCTTGCTATACAGAAACACTATGTCAAGGGTAAGGAAGTTCTATAAATAAACCCGGAAGGAATAAGTATTATATATTAATTGGGACATTATCTTTACAAATATATCTACTACTTAGATAATATTTTTAAATATTTAAATAAAACGTTCAAAAATTTTTTGTCTGAATGATTCATTAATTTTAGTCATAAAATAAATAGCTATGTTTCTATAATTAGTTAGCCATATAATTTATCCTCCAAACCATGACATTTTTGAATGTGAAATGGGACTCAATTAATAATTATGCCAGAACAATGGATGTAAACTAGGACTCTTCTGGGAAAACTAGGACATATGATCACCCCACCCAGAAGCTTTTAATTTCAAAGCCCTGGAAGGTCTTTCCAACGCCCTCTCCCTTCTTCCTCTTCCTGAAAAACAAAACAAAAATCTTCCTTCCTTTCCTGAAAACACATTTGATGAAAACACAGACTTTTATTCCACTATTGGAGTTTAGACTTAGAATACAAATACTCTTGAGTAACACACTGATTAGTGATAGTGGAAAGTTGTCACTGGTAACATAAAACAGAGAGGGATGAGAGAGAGGATGTGAGGTTTTCCACAAGTAAAACAAAGGGTAATAAGTAATGACTGGATGCACCAAAGTTAAACTTCACTTACTTTCGTCTTGTGAAGAGCCAGCCATGTCTGAATATATAGTTTCTAAAACTGAATTATCATTAACCTTGAGAGAAATTTCATGGTGCATGTTTTATTGTTCTCATTTTATTCCTAATTTCAAACTGAGATCTACTGCCAAGCAAGTTTTCTTTCTCCTTCAATAATTACCTGAAATCTAAACTTCTACATGAAGTTTTCAGTGATTGAGTCATTTAAAGAAATTAAAGTCTTGAGCAGTAATCATTCAGAGCAGTTATCCATTTTACATGAGTCATCTGAATAATAAATGTTTAAAAAATCCTCTTCAATGGCACTTTTAGCTTGAATTTTTTCTATAATTGCCTTATTCCCTCAGCACAATTACTAAATGTCCACACACTTCTTTTACAATTTTACTACCCAAATCACTTGCTCTTGCTCATAAGCTTTGCAAATTAATAGTATGTTAAATGCACCAGTGTAGCTTACTTGAAAGGAATGCTAAAGTGAAGTTTTGTAAGTGACTAATAAATGTACCTGAAATGACATTTAGTAAGTTTTAAGATTTCTTCTTCAACAGTAAACCTGTATTTCTTTCTAAATTGCACTTTTCCAAGTTATTGAAATTCATTAATGCCAGCAATAGTTTGAATAATAATAATAACTACCCATTCATTTAGTCCCAAATATGAGGCAGGTGTTGTGCTAGGCTGTAAGCTATTTTTATCCCTATTTTAAGCTTCAGACCTTATGCACAAATCAGGCATCTCCTACATGAATATACTTTTACATATTTCTTTCAAAATTCATAGTTTATGTAAACAGCAAACTCTATGGAGGCATAGAACATGTCTATGTCTATTCTACTTGCTCTGCGCCATCTCTATCTCATTCAAGGATAAAAAAGGTATTGCATTTCAAAAATTTTCTTAATCACGAATGTTAAAATTTCAGGAAATTACTTGCTATGAAAAAATAGATAAAATAAAATGTAAAGTAACAGAGCTAACTCAAAATAAACAAAGTTGTTTTTGTTTTAATGTGGTAATAACTGTTGTGTGACTTTAGTTATTTATATATCTTCATGCTCATAGCTCCTCTTCTGCAAAAGCATGAAAATATTACTCAATTTTCCTTTCACTCCATATGGAAAAAAATGTTAACTAGAAAATGAAGCACAAACTTATATATGGAGAGGAGAATTCTATGGCAGATACTAAAATTGACTACTAACAGTCATTTTACACTCTAAATTCTTGCTAATAGAACAATTTTGTTCTGTAATATTCTGGTCACATAACATTTGTGATCAGTTGCAAGGGATAAGCCGTGACTAACTGTAAGCCAGTCTTAGCAAATGGGTTTTCTTCGATAGATCTTTACTTTCTCAATTTCCTTTGCCTCTTGGAATGACTGTGGGACCCACCTCTTGCCAGTTATATGTTGTCTTGTGGGAAATTACCTTGATGCAGTAGTAGCTTCCACATACACTACAAGCACGCTATCCCAGAAGTCATGGAACAGAAAAGTTACAAACCAAATTAAAATGCTCAAATCAAAGAGATTATCAAAATCAAGTCAAACACAATGAAAAGCAAGGGAGACATGGGATTACTTAACACATTCAGGATAGGATGCAAGCAAGATGAAAGGACTATCCTGGGTCTGTAATATTCATATGCCCTGCCTCCTCCTCTACCTCATCAGCCTTCCCTGCTGATGGTGTAGCTACAAGGACCAGAGTTGAGAATCTGGCAACAGGGCTGAAAGAAATAAATAGTCAAAACAGTGTTAGCTTACACGAAGGATATATGCCCTCTTTCCCTTTATCCTAGAACACAACACAGTACTTAATATAGTAGGTAGTCAATTAAAGGCATATGTGAGTGATATTGGTGGATCTTTAAGGAAATAGTAAAGTCAATTTAAACATAATTATTAAGAAAAAGTAACAAAGAATTTGTATCAAAAATAAATATATATAATTAAATTCAGAAAATAAACTATGAAGAAAAGTAAGGCCAATTAACAGTAAAAAGTATTAAATGTTTAGCTTTTGTTACAAATAATACTGTGTAATAACTAAGACACAATACTGAAATAGAGACAGCTGGGTCCACAAACAAGTAGCTATAATAGAAAGATGTCATCATTGGTGAAACTCAAAGTGGTCTTCCAAATGTTTAAATATTCTCTCTATTTCTCTTCAGTTTTGCAAATTGAGCCAAAAATCTTTAAAGAACATAGTAGAGGAGAATTCAGCCACTTTTAATCTAAAACAGTTTAGTGATAGACATACATGGATCAGATTATAAAAATTTGTGTTAGAAGTTAACACACTGATAAATTGAAGAGGAAGTTAAATAAAGGACAGTAAATTTGAGGAGAAAAATGTGCTCCAAGGACTGCAGGAGGCATTAGTCTATAGTTGAGTCATGGATTAAGAATACGGAAGTTTGTGATCTAATCATGGCACCAATTAGACACAAAACCTTGGTGTCATTTCTTGTGTTTGGTTGCCTAGCAACTCTTCCTTCAGATTCTACTTTTCAAGCAACAGTTACCACCAGTCCAAGGCGGGCACCTGGCCCTCAATAGACCAATAGTAAACCATCTCATGGTGAGAAAGACAGCATAGAGAAGTGACTAAAAAGGCTCTGGAGCCATATTTTCCAGTTTCACATCCTGCTTCTGATACTTATTAGCTGTGTGACTTGGTCAAGTAAGTTAACTTCTCTGTGGCTCAGTTTCTTCAATTGGGAAATTTAAGTGAGCAAGTACACAAATAGGTATAGAATGGTATCCTTTTAAATAAGGGTTCAGAAAATATTAACAAAAACAAAAATAAATAAAGCAAAATTCTTAACTCCTTGAAGCCAGACTGTCATTTTAAATGACAGAAAGATAAAAATATAAATTACTTCAGTTTTTGAGAAGATGAAGAAAACATAATTTTCCCTAATCTTTCTGCTCAATACAACTAAAAACCCTAAATATTACATACATAAAACAAACAAAAGAAGACTCTGAAAGTTAGAGAGAAGAAGGAAGACCAGTTAGGGACCTCGGTACCTGAGAAATATCACAATGGTGAGTTTCTAGATTTTCTTTTTGCCTCAATAGCCCAGATTGAACACTGGAGAAGCTAGTAACCCAGAAATGCCAATGGAAGTAGGAAAAAACAATAACTATTCTTTCTAATCAAAGGACAGGAAAGGAACATCCTTAGAAGATAGAAAACTTTCAGACAATAGCTACTCTGCTGCAGCCAACACTACAGAAAAAACTGTGGCCTCACCCTCATCCACACCAGGAAAACCAATCTAATGGGAAGCCTAGAATTCCATCCTGGAGGGGCTGTATCTCAACACATCTGCTGGGGAGGTGTCAAAGGAGGCTGAGTAGAGAGTCAGTCAGGAAAATTTCATCCCCTCCAAATGGTAACAATCCCCCTCCCCACCACCCAAATCTAAATAGAGACCACATGGGAAGGTTGGAGTCCTATCTCTACCCATCAGTAACAAGGCAACACTTCTCACTCCTGCAGGTATGATATCAGAGGAGACCAATTAGAGAGTTAGGACTTCCAGCATCACCCAACAGTAACCAGACCCCATCCCTCCCACGGTGTCAGTGGTAGTCACATGGGCAGCAGTAACAAGGCCCTCTTACCCCTCATAGCCTGAGGACTCGCAGGCATCTGGATACCTCGGTACTTTATGCTGTTAGAGAAAATAATTTCTTAAAAAGTGCAAAGGTATTAGCTAAGGGAACCATCAAGTATAATAGGGGTACCCTTTCTATTCTTCAGGGGTTTTCATCACTTCCTTCAATTCAGTGAGCTTCCTAATCATCTTTCCAATAAATCTGCTTTTGTTAAAGATCCTTTTGGTTTCTGTTACTTGCCTTAAAGTATTTTAACTTAGCCAGGAAATGTGAATAAACTATTTAAACAGTTTTTTGGTAGTGTTTTTAATATTTATGAGAGGAAAATGATTTGAGCTCCTTAAGTATACACCAACTTGCTTACTCCACACCTACTTTAACTGCTAAATGCCTTCTTATATTATGGATACTAGAATGTTCTATATTTCCTGGATCCACCTATAGTTATTTTTTTTTCATGTGATCTAGGTTTCACCAAACAGTCACTACACAAGATGTAAAAGGCAAAAGTCAGAAAGTTTCAAACCTTCATTCAGGGAAATTAGAGCTTGGGACAGAAGAATTTAGTTGTCCTAAGGCAAGAATTCTTAATTATTGTTGCATCATTGTCCTCTTTGGAGGTCACAGGTAGTGCTAATACTATAATAGTTTGTAGTTTACATTCAAAACTTAATAAAATGCTAAATTTCAGTTAGAGGACAGAGAAAATGATGACATAAATTTTTTTCTATTCAAGTTCAAGAAATTCTAGAACATCAATGAAACAGGATCCACTGTCAATTTCCAAAGGACATAGGTGCAAAGATGTGGGCACAGATGGCAGTATGGATGGGAGGATTCCATTCAAGGGATGCCAAATTCTTTTCTTGCCCCAAAAGAACAATCTTCTGTTGTGGTTGGACATTTATTCTAGGTGTATTTTCCTATGTTTCATTCAAATTTTTAGGCACTCTTAGAAATTCTGTAAGCTAACTATTATTTTCTTAAAAAATCCAGATTGAGGGAATTCTGTTGTCTGCAACTAACAGCAGTGACCAACAAAGTGATCAGTAAAAGAAAGAGTTGCACAAAATAAAGCTAAAAGAAATGAGTATCTAGATTATTTTTCTTACCCAGAGTTTGAAGGCAATGAGGATCTGGATAACATAATTTGAAGAAACATTGGTAATCTCTGGCACACAATGGTGAAACATTATTTAAATTATTAAACATGGATACCAGGAATGAGATGCCTATTGAAAGCAAAACTTGGAGTAGCTGTTGCAATAGATGCTTTTGAAAGACTGTGATGGGAGCTGGCTGCTTCTAAACTTGAGGGAGAGCTTAACGAAAATGACTCACTCAATCAAATTGTTGAATAAAAGCATGGTCAGAGAACCACTAGGTTTCTTCTCATAGCAGCAGAGTTCAAGTAGCTGAACATCAGATGTAGAATCTGAACTAGAGTGGTACTAAATATGCCATAAGATATATTCACAGTATTTCCAGAGTTTTTATATGAAAATTGGGATATTGTTTAGGAAAGAGTGGGAAATTAAGAAATAGACCGAAGACATTCAGTTGCCTCTGAATACCCCAAATGAACAAATTTACTGAACTTTCCTTCCTAGTAGAAATAGTCCTTCTTCCTATATTGGATGATTCTCTTGCTGAAAACTCTGTAATGACTACACTTGAGAATAGTTATCTCACAAAGGGATGAAAATATATCCCACATATACCACTCTACATTGTCTCCAGGCCCGTCACTCTACCAGCTGCATGTTAGCATTTCCTGTAGAGGTTTCAAATATCTTGCTGTCTTGACCAATTAAACCAGGTTCTCTGAGGGTGGGGTCCACGTATCTGTTTCTTTTAAATGTTCCCATGGAGAATCTTACTTATCCTTTCTCCCCAAATTTTATGCATAGGAGATATATATTTTTGAAATACATATATATGTGTATAAATAAAAAAAGTATGTGTATATGTGTGTATATATATATCTATATATACACATATATACATACACACATTTTTCTTATTTATTTTGTTAAAATCATGGGGATATGTGTGGGCATATATTCTAAGGATGCCAATTCTAAATTAGGGAACAAAGACAATGTATTTAGATCTGCATGAGTTTATTGATATGAGTAGACTTATTGGAGGTTCTGGATTTCATTTGGGAATAAAATCATTTGGAAATAGTTTCAATATTTAAAATGCTTAAATGGCTCTTCTGTGTAAACACAGATGGTGAGAAATGCTGCCATTGAAATAGCTTCATTTCAGTGTTTTTGGTGGTATTATGAATTTAAGTGGTTAAAAAAACAGCACTTAAGCACTAGAAGCAAAACTAGTAGCAGAGTTGAAGTGTTATTTGGGACAGTTGGTTAAATCAAAATCTTTAGTGGTAGCTAATTGACCACTGGGTCTCTAGATGAAAACTACATGGGCATTCCATTAAGATTTTATTTTAATTGGGAAAAAAAAAAAAAACCTCTAGGACTATAAAATAGAAGCCTTATTTGACTAAAAATAGAGTCAGGGACCTCCACCAAATTGCAATACTTGAGCCAGGTCAGTTTAAATACACAGAGCATATCAAATGATGTGAACATTAAGGTGTCTTGAGGAAGGTCCCAGTGATAACATCTCAAGAATATGTTATAAATCTCGCTTCCAGTCTTCCTCCAAGGAATCTTCAGCTACATAAGAGTATCTGTGAATTGGGAAAAGAAAATATCCAGAACTCTGCCAGGGTATTGGACACTGGCTCTGAGTTAATCCTAGTCAATCAGGATCACAAATGCCTATATTGATCTTTTTGTCAGAGTGGGGACTTCCAGGTGTCGGGTTACTAACTTTGTCTCACAGAGTCTATGAAGCAAACTTGTGCTTTTTTTTTCTTCCCCAATTCCAAGTGTATAGTAAAAATGTATATACCCAACACTGGAAAAATCCTCACTTTACCTCCTTGATTCATAGGTGAAGACTAGTATGCTAAAAAGAATAGATTTGACTTTTCATGCCAAACAATAAACTAAAAGTAATGCAGTAACCTTGGTAAGACATTAAAGTTTGTTTCATCATTGAAAATTTTAAATAAATAGTAATACTAATTTCTGATACATTCTCTTTAACTTCGGTTTGACTTAGACAAAGACAAATGAGTTTAGGAAAATGGCAGTGAGTTATCGTATGCTTGATCAAGTGGTGACTCCAACTGAAGCTACTGTTAGAGATGTGATTTACTTTTTGGAGTAAAACCACAGTGTCTAGAACCAAGAATTTTATTCATCTAATACGTTCTATTTTCTTTATTCCAAAAGGCAAAACATCAAAAGATGTTTACTTTCTTCCGGGCGAGTTAGCAGTATGTCTTTACCATATCTTCTGGGCTATGTTAGATCTCTGATGCTGTAATACAATTCATTCTGCCAAGACCTTGAACGTCTGTCATTTCATGGTACATCACCATGGTTCAACATAGATGGTATTCTGATTGTAAGACCATATAAGCAGGAAGCTGATGGTATCCCACATGCCTTGTGCAAACAGTTAACCTTAAAGATATTTTAGAAGTTTGCTGTCTTAGTAAAATTTCTGTGAGTCAAATGGAGTGTGTTGGAATTAATATATCAAAAAGATTGAGAAAAGACAAGTTGTTGCATCCTGGAACCCACTTTACATGAAGATCCCCAAATTGTAGAAAGCTGCGTGAAGCTTCTGCCCGCGTAAGAGTTCCATGTCTCTGGAATTCCTGGATCACATTTTGATTTAAAACTCATGTAAAATGGGTGGAGTCCTTACCTCATATAGAAGCAGGAATGAATATCCTTCCTGACTCCACTCACTATCATCCTCCAAGGATTATCTTCTTTCAATGCAGTTTGGAAAAAGAGGTTGTTCTTCTCTTTTTCTGTGTCATTATAGGCCCCAAGTTTTTGGCTTGTTTGTTTGTTTCTTTTTCCTGCTATCTATCTGGTTCCTTGTTATCACTGCTAGCACCATCTTAGACCCCTGTTTTCTTTCTTGATGGTAACTGTGTAGATTTCCCAGGCTATCAATTTCTTTTGCTACTCCCCAAAGTTACTACTAAAATAAGGATTTTGAGTCAAACATATTTTACTGAAGATTTGGGGTAAGGACAAACATATTATAACTATAGAGTTATGATGCTAACTCTCACTGTTGTGACAGCCCCAAAGTCTCAGTGATTTTATACAATAAGCCTCAGTTCTCTTCACGATTATATAAGTTGAGTGAGTCTTCTGGGTAGCTCTCCATCAAGAAGTAACTCTGAATGGCTATAATTATCAAGACAAAAAACAACAAATATTGGAGAAGATGTGGAGAAAAGGGAATCCTCATACACTGCTATTAGGAATGCAAACTGGTGCAGCCTCTATGGAAAACAGTATGGAGATTTCTCAAAAAATTAAAAATAGAAATACCATATGATCCAGCTATCCTATTGGTGAGCATTTATCCAAAGAACTTGAAATCAACAATTCAAAGAGACTTATGCACCCCTATGTTCATTGCAGCATTATTCACAATAGCCAAGATGTGGAAGCAACCCAAGTGCCCATCGTCTGATGAATGGATAAAGAAGATGTAGTATATATATATACAATGGAATACTACTCAGCCATAAAAAAGACAAAATCGTCCATTTTGCAGCAACATGGATGGACCTTGAGGGCATTATGTTAAGCGAAATAAGCCAGACAGAGAAAGACAAATATCATATGATTTCACTCATATGTGGAAGATAAACAAATATGTGGACAAAGAGAACAGATTAGTGGTTACCAGAGGGGAAAGGTTTTGGGGATGGGCATAAGGGGTAAAGGGGCACATATATATGGTGACTGACAAATAATAATGTACAACTGAAATTTCACAATATTACAAACTATTATGAGCTCAATAAAATATATATATAAAAAAGGAAGTAACTCTGAGAGCCGGGTTCCATTTACATCCATTTTACATCATTGCTCCATTGCCCCCTGGAGCAATGTCTACATCATCCACTACATCATTCAGGGAATTCTCTGCATTCAGCTGCCCAAAAAGCAAAGCCAGCATGGAGAATGACATAGAACACCTTATGGACAGGATAAGAAGGGGTGCATTTCACTTCTACCCACATTGCAGAACCAGTGACATGTCCCATCTTAAGTCCAAGGAAGGCTGGAAAATGTAGTTATTGCGTGTTGCCAGAAATAAAAATGATTGATAAGCATCTAGCTAGTATGTGCCACTGAAGAGTTATCGTGGAAAACACATGAAACAAGAGAAAGTTGAATATTAGATACCACTGTTTTATGTAATATGTCTCTCAATCCAATATAGAGTTTCACTAGCTAAGTCCTTCATGAGCCCCCATCCTCCATCACATTTCTGGGATCTTTCTCTTTTTAGCTTCTTCTCACTCCTTACAACACCAACAGCCACTTTCAAAACTCGTGTAACCATATTTTGCAAATTAATTTAACACTCATTTTTGCTTAAACTTTTCCCTTCTACACTCTGTTCTCACAACCATGCCTTTGCTGAATAAATAGACCCATTAATATTTTTTCTGAGGCAAAAGAGGTACTCTCTCTACGAAGAACTTTTCTGTCCTTCTAAGCCAACCAGATCAAAATGTAGATAGCTTTTAAAATAAACAAATTTGGGGGCGGAGTCAAGATGGCGGCGTAGGCAGACTCTGAACTCACCTCCTCCCGTGGACACAGCCAATTTACAACTACTCGTGGAAAAATTACCCCTGAGACAGAACTGAAAACTGGATAAGAGGAACTCCTGCAACAACGGACAATCCTAACTGGAGTAGAAGAGGCAGAGACTCCCTTCTGGAGAGGAAAAACGCCGCCTTCACAAGCCGCCAGCTTCACGGCCGCCGGGAGCAGCTCACAGGTACGCAGCCTCCCTGGAGGCGCGGGGCCCTGAGCCGGGGAGCGCCCCCGCTGTGGGCATTTTGTGGACCCAGCACAATTGAGACCAGCAGCATAATATCTGACTTTGCCTGCTACTAAAGCACTGGGGAGCACCCCCAGAAAACCCGGTTCACAAAGAAACTAAAACTGGCTCTTAAAGGGCCCACGCACAAACTCACCCGTTCCAGAAAGCATCCTAAAATCACCAGAAAGAAAGGTGCACAGTGCTTCGGTGACAAGAGACTCACCTGATAGGCCCTGGGTGCATCTCGGTGAGGGGTGGGACCTCTCCAGGGACTGGGACATTGGCGGCGGCCATTGTTGTGGCCTGGTGTGAGCGTGCTGACACAGACGCCATTGGAGTTCTCCCTGAGACCTGCTAGCCCAGGGTCTGCTCCACCCGCTAGAGCACCGATTTAATCCAGCTCAGCCAGGGCAGGCAGCCCACCCTAGAGACTAGCCCCACCCAACAACAAGCCCTCAGGCAACGTGTGGGCCTGCATAGATTGGTGACTGGATTCTCTGCAGCCTGGCAACTGAGCTGACTTGAGCGGGGCAGGGTGTGCACAAGGAGCGGGTGGAGAGTGTGGGGCGGTGGCAGAGTGTGTGGGGCTCCCGCCGTGGAGAGACTGGGTCCACTTGGGGAGGTCGGGGCGCTCACACGGGGCAGGACTGTGTTGACTGTGTGTGTGGACCTGTGGGAGGCAGGGCTTCTCAGCCGCAGAAGACTTGTACTTCTCAAAGACCCACATAGGAGGTTTGCTCCACCTTCCAAAACCTGAAACAATTGGGTGCTCCTGTGCCTGAGGCCAGCCCCACCCAGCTGCAATCCTCAGAGAGCTGACAAGAGACCTAATAGGCTAGAGGCTTACAGCAATTGTAAGGCCCTGAGCCTAACAACCTGCCACGGTGGGGGCCTACTCACTTAAAAGAAATACTGCAACACAAATGTGGTATTAGAACTTGCAGCCAACTGTGCTGGGGCTCCCCACAGCTGATAAAGAGACTGAAGGGCCCACAACAACTACAAGCAACTGAGCATTACAACAGCTGGCCAGGAGCATAACTCAGCCTCCCTGGGCGCCTACAGGGAGAGCAAACAGGCCACAGCAGAAGGATACACGTAGCCCACATAGGGGTCACCCCTGGAACATTGAGAACTGAGGGAAGCACACTGGAAGCCTCCTAAGCCATCACTTACATAAGGTCACCTATCCAAGAGCAGGAGACGTAGCTGACCTACCTAATACGTAGACACAAGCACAGGGAAAGAGGCAAAATGAAGAGGCAAAAGAATACATTCCAAGTAAGGGAACAGGACAAAACCCCAGAAAAGGAACTTAGTGAAACAGAATGAGCAACCTACCCGACAGAGAGTTCAAACTAAGAGTGTTAAGGATGCTCACTCATCTGGGGAGAAGAATAGATGGACTCAGTGAGAATGTCAACAAAGAAATGGAAGATATAAAAAAGAACCAATCAGAAATGAAGAATACAATACTGGAAATGAAAAACTCATTAGAGGGACTCAAAAGCAGAGTAGAGGATACAGAAGAACGGATCTGTGAGCTGGAAGAAAGACTAGAAGAAATTACCCAAGGTGAACAGGTAAAAGAGAAAAGAATTAAAAAGAGTGAGGACAGTCTAAGGGACCTCTGGGACAACATCAAGCTCACTAACATCCGTGTTATAGGTGTCCCGGAAGGAGAAGAGCGAGACAAGGGGGCAGAGAATCTATTTCAAGAAATAATAGATGAAAACTTCCCTAACCTAAGGAAGGAAACAGACATCCAGGTACAGGAGGCACAGAGAGCCCCAAACAAGATAAACCCAAAGAGGCCCACACCAAGACACATCATAATCAAAATGTCCAGAATTAAAGATAAAGAGAGAATCCTAAAAGCCGCAAGAGAATGTCAAGTTACATACAAAGGAAACCCCATAAGGCTATCAGCTGACTTCTCAGCAGAAACCTTACAGGCTAGAAGAGAATGGCATGATATATTTAAAGTGCTAAAAGGAAAAAACTTACAGCCAAGAATACTCTACCCAGCAAGGTTATCGTTCAAAATGGAAGGAGAGATCAAAATTTTCCCAGATAAGCAAAAATTAAAGGAGTTTGTCACCAAGAAACCAGTGTTACAAGAAATGTTAAAGGGACTGATTTAAGGGGAAAAGAGAAGACCACAAATAGGAAAAATTATCTATTTCCACGATTAGAACGTAATGGATACAAATGCACAAAAAAGAGGTGGGATATGATATCAAAAACATAAAAGGAGGGAGGAGGGTAGTTAAAGAGTACAGCTTTCAGACAGAGGTCAAACTAAAGTGACCATCAATTCTGTATAGAAGAAGGAAGGAACAGAGAAGGACGACTAAAACACTGAGGGGAAAAAAAAAAAAAGTTAAAAAATGGCAGTAAGTACATACTTATCAATAACTACTTTAAACGTCAATGGACTAAAAGCTCCAAATAAAAGGCATAGGGTGGCTGACTGGATAAAAACAAGACCCATATATATGCTGCATACAAGAGACACACTTCAGACCTAAAGACACTCACAAACTGAAAGTGAAGGGATGGAAAAAGATACTCCACGCAAATGGCAATGAAAAGAAAGCTGGGGTAGCAGTACTCATATCAGACAAAATAGACTTTAAAACAAAAACTGTAAAACGAGACAAAGAAGGGCATTACATAATGATCAAGGGAACAATCCAACAAGAGGATATAACACTTGTAAATATCTACGCACCCAATGTAGGTGCACCTAAATATATAAAGCAATTATTAACAGACATAAAAACAGAAATAGACAGTAACACAATAATAGTAGGGGACTTTAACACTCCACTTACACCAACGGATAGATCATCCAAACAGAAGATCAATAAGGAAACATTGGCCTTAAACGACACACTACAATAGATGGACCTAGTAGATATATACAGAGCATTCCATCCAAAAACCGAAGAATACACGTTCTTTTCAAATGCACATGGAACGTTCTCCAGGATTGATCACATATTAGGCCACAAACAAGTCTCCATAAATTTAAGAAGACTGAAATAATACCAAGCATCTTTTCTGACCACAAAGGTATGAAACTAGAAATCAACTATAGGAAGAAAATCAGAAAAGCCACAAATACATGGAGATTAAACAAAATGCTACTGAACAACGACTGGGTTAACGAAGAAATCAAAGAAGAAATCAAAAAATACCTGGAGACAAATGAAAATGAAAATATGACATGCCAGAATTTATGGGATACAGCAAAAGCGGTTCTAAGAGGGAAGTTTATAGCAATACAGGCCTATCTCAACAAACAAGAAAAATCTCAAATAAACAATCTAACAATGCACCTAAAGGAACTGGAAAAAGAAGAACAAACAAAGCCCAAAATCAGTAGAAGAAGGGAAATAATAAAAATCAGAGCAGAAATAAATGAAATAGAGACCAAAAAAACAATAGAAAAAATTAATAAAACCAAGAGCTGGTTCTTTGAAAAGATCAACAAAATTGACAAACCTTTAGCTAGACTCACCAAGAAAAAAAGAGAGAAGGCACAAATAAGTAAAATCAGAAATGAAAGAGGAGAGGTTACAACAGACACCTCAGAAATACAAAAGATTATAAGAGAATACTATGAAAAACTATATGCCAACCAATTCGACAATCTGGAAGAAATGGATAAATTCTTAGAATCATACAACCTTCCAAAACTGGATCAAGAAGAAGTAGAGAATTTGAATAGACCAATCACCAGTAAGGAGATCGAAACAGTAATCAAAAACCTCCCCAAAAATAAAAGTCCAGGACCAGACGGCTTCCCTGGTGAATTCTACCAAACATTCAAAGAAGACTTAATACCTATCCTTCTCAAACTCTTCCAAAAAATTGAGGAGGGGGGGAAGCTCCCTAACTCATTCTACGAAGCTGACATTACCCTGATACCAAAACCAGACAAGGACAACACAAAAAAAGAAAATTACAGGCCAATATCACTGATGAACATCGATGCGAAAATCCTCAACAAAATACTAGCAAATCGCATACAACAATACGTTAAAAAGATTATACACCATGATCAAGTGGGATTTATTCCAGGTATGCAGGGATGGTTTAACATTCGCAAATCAATCAATGTAATACACCACATTAATAAAATGAAGAACAAAAATCACATGATCATCTCAATAGATGCAGAGAAAGCATTTGACAAGATACAGCATCCATTTATGATAAAAACTCTGAATAAAATGGGTATAGAAGGAAAGTACCTCAACATAATAAAGACCATATATGAGAAACCCACAGCTAATATCATCCTCAATGGTGAAAAACTGAAAGCTATCCCTCTAAGAACAGGAACCAGACAAGGATGCCCACTGTCACCACTCCTATTTAACATAGTATTGGAAGTCCTAGCCAGAGCAATCAGGCAAGAGAAAGAAATAAAAGGGATCCAAATTGGAAAGGAAGAAGTGAAACTGTCACTATTTGCAGATGACATGATTTTATATATAGAAAACCCTAAAGAATCCACCAGAAAACTTTTAGAAGTAATAAACGAGTATGGTAAAGTTGCAGGATACAAAATCAACATACAAAAATCAGTTGCATTTCTGTACACTAACAACGAAGTAGCAGAAAGAGAAATTAAGAATACCATCCCATTTACAATTGCAACAAAAAGAATAAAATACCTAGGAATAAACTTAACCAAAGAGGTGAAAGATCTGTACACCGAAAACTATAAAACATTTCTGAAAGAAATTGAAGAAGACACAAAGAAATGGAAAGATATTCCGTGCTCTTGGATTGGAAGAATTAACATAGTTAAGATGTCCATACTTCCTAAAGCCATCTATAGATTCAATGCAATCCCTATCAAAGTTCCAACAACATTTTTCACAGAAATAGAACAAAGAATCCTAAAATTTATATGGAACAACAAAAGACCCGAATAGCTAAAGGAATCCTGAGAAAAAGAACAAAGCTGGAGGTATCACACTCCCTGATTTCAAAATATACTACAAAGCTATAGTAACCAAAACAGCATGGTACTGGCACAAAAACAGACACACAGATCAATGGAATAGAATCGAAAGCCCAGAAATAAACCCACACATCTATGGACAGCTAATCTTTGACAAAGGAGCCAAGAACATACAATGGGGAAAAGAAAGTCTCTTCAACAAATGGTGTTGGGAAAACTGGATAGCCATATGCAAAAATGAAAGTAGACTCTTACCTTACACCATACACAAAAATTAACTCCAAATGGATTAAAGACTTGAATGTAAGACCTGAAACTGTGAAACTTCTAGAAGAAAACATAGGCAGTACGCTCTTCGACATCGGTCTTAGCAACATCTTTTCAAACACCACGTCTGACCGGGCAAGAGAAACAATAGAAAAAATAAACAAATGGGACTACATCAAACTAAAAGCTTCTGCACAGCAAAGGAAACCATCAACAAAACGAAAAGACAACCTAACAATTGGGAGAAGATATTTGCAAACCATACATCTGATAAGGGCTTAATCTCCAAAATATATAAAGAACTCATGCATCTCAACAACAAAAAAACTACCAACCCAATTAAAAAATGGGCAAAAGACCTGAACAGACATTTCTCCAAAGAAGATATACAGATGGCCAACAGACACATGAAAAGATGTTCAAAATCACTAACTATCAGGGAAATGCAAATCAAAACTACAATGAGATATCACCTCACGCCCGTCAGAATGGCTATAATTAACAAGACAGGAAACAACATGTGTTGGAGAGGTTGTGGAGAGAAGGGAACTCTCATACACTGCTGGTGGGAGTGCAAACTGGTCCAGCCACTATGGAAAACAGTATGGAGATTCCTCAAAAAATCAACGATAGAACTACCATGTGATCCAGCTATTCCACTGTTGGGTATTTATCCAAAGAACTTGAAAACACCAATTTGCAAAGGTACATGCACCCCTGTGTTCATTGCAGCCTTATTCACGATAGCCAAGACTTGGAAGCAACCTAAGTGCCCATCAAGGGACGAATGGATAAAAAAGCTGTGGTATATATACACAATGGAATACTACTCAGCCATAAGAAACGATGAAATCCAGCCATTTGTGACAACATGGATGGACATTGAGGGCATGATGCAAAGTGAAATAAGTCAGAGGGAGAAGGTCAAATACCGTATGATTTCCTTCATTAAGTAGTAGATAATAACAACAATAAACAAACACATAGGGACAGAGATTGGATTGGTGGTTACCAGAGGGGAAGGGGGGAGGGAGGAGGGTGAAAGGGATAATTGGGTACATGTGTGTGGTGATGGGTTGTAATTAGTATTTTGGTGGTGAACATGATGTAGTCCATGCAGAAATAGAAGTACAATGATGTACACCTGAAATTTTTACAATGTTATAAACCAATGTTACTGCAATAAACAAAAAATTTAAAAAAAAATAAATAAATAAAATAAACAAATTTTCCTGCTGTCATAGAATTTTTCCAAATCCCTATACCTTCTCTTCATATAGCACAGGTGGACTGCCAAGTGAGAGAGATTGCTAGAAAGACAAACATCACAGTTATGTCTGTTATTCAGAGATGCTGTGTGAATTGTATGAGATAATATATGTAAGTGCCAGGTCACAAAACATGTGCTTAATAGATTTATTTTCTTTTCTCTTTTTTCTTCCCTTCCTTCTCTTCTAACTTAGAGTCTTTCCTCTTGCTCCTGATAGTCCCAATGCGCACTTCTTTGGTTGACTTCTTCAATCTCTCGTTTCTTACCTTCTCTGGGATGTCATGTCTGGATATAAGCGGTCTGGAGTTCTAAGAGCGCTGCAAATAAGTGGGTAAACATTAGAAATATACTTTTTCCAAATCTGCCCTACTTTAGGGAAAGGTGACTACCTAAAAAAAGAATCTGTTCTATATGACTACTCCCTAACACATTTGCTTCTCTGACTCATTTTGTTGGTAGTGGTGTTCCTAGAGAGGTAACAGGCACTAGAAACATTCTTCCAGTGTGGCTTTTTATGTAATTAAATCATTTCCTTTGATTAATGTAATATATAATGCTTCAGACAGGTGAGCAGCCTAATTGTTTTTCATCACTTCTCTATAGCGGTCCAGAAACAAAGGGTTGAATCTATAAATTAAGATTTTTCCTCTTATTAATTATGTTTTTAAAATAACTACTTCAAATAAAGACTTCAATTTTCTTTTATTCAGTGTGGCCCAAGCAATTTAAATAATGGCTGGAAATGATCACAAATGCCTTCTTTCTTATCTATTCCACATTTGTTTAACAAATGTTTGTGAAAAAGTAAAGTATTTCTAATTTATACTATAAAGAACGTTGGTAGAGGTTGATAGTGGCTGATATATAAGTCTACAAAACTGCTTACAAGTAGATGTGATAGCAATTCCTCCAAACTTGTATGAAAGACAGCTCAGATTGTGCACATTACTGAATTTCTCTCTGTATGTAGAACCTTTCCCTTTCCGTGGCTATGCAAAAGTCCCTACCCTTTTCTTGAAAGACAATCTCCATTTCTAGTCAAAGACTAAACAAGCACACATTAAACTTGCCTAACCAATACCAAATTTCCAGAAATAAATAAGATTTTCAAAACTACATAATTGTACTGGAAAATAAGAAAGGGAAAATTTTAGTGTCTCAAAAACTATGCATAGTCCTTCAAACACAGAAAATAGGCAAAATTAGTTTGAAGAAGGAATCCATAGCTTAAAATATGTGCCCAAGTATACTTTGGTAAGTAAGGGCTCATAGAGAGAAATGCAGAAAAGACAGTAGGCGATGCAGTGTCAGCCAAAGGTGTTATTAGTTTGATTACCCCCACAGAGGCAGCCAGGACATTTTCCCCTGTACATTGCTGACTTGTGTCAGGCAATAGCCACAGAGGTATACACCTACAGGCAGGGCACAGGGTTTAGGACTTTCAGTTGGAGTGACAGGGCAATGCCCAAGGCAGCTGGCTGAGTCCTGGAAGGAATGGGGTACTCCCACCCAGGAGATTTGCTTCTGAAGTGCCATGCCCAACGCCTCTCCCACCCCTCTGCCACTCTGCTGGAAGACAGATCATACAAAAGCTGCAGCACCCGCTGCCAGGTCTTCACCCACAAGCAGGCTGTGTAAAGGATCCTCCAGGCGGTCTAACAGAAACCTCACCTAGGAAAATAAGGACACTTGATAGCCAGTATGGAGGAACAACTCAACCAACACAAGAACTAACACTTGAGGAATCAAAATTAATAGAGCAAGCAGAAAAGATGATGGTTTCCTCTAATTACAGTACTTCGAGGAATTAATGACATTGGGTAATGTTCTAGTTATAGAAGAAAAATCCCGGATCAAGATTTGGAAAAGTCAGTATATATAATCAACTATATGGTAAATTTAAATTGCGGAAAAAAGCCAAAAATATAGGACATGCAATTCCTATAGGAAGTTGGGCTTTTCTCCTATTGTAAGCAACTAGATGGTTATTTAAATTTACTATACAGTATATATATGTATAATATATAAATATATAATTTAAAAGAAATTTGTTAGCAAGAATAAAATTCAAGTACCTCTTGTCACAACATATTAAAACGTGACATTTTCTCAGGAAAAAAAAAAGTTTCCTAAATTTAACCCGTTTAAACTTTTGCAAATTATAGACGGATGGCCAAGCTCGTGAGAGAGTCAGTTTTCGGAGTAACAGCCCTTTCTACAGGCATTGGCAGCAAGCATCAAGAGGGAGCCCTCACTCTAGGATGGAGCCGCCCTTCTGCAGAGCACAATATTCTCTTTGCACATCTGTGTACACTTCCATTAGCAGAAGTCAAATCAAGTGGATGCCTGAATCTTTTCCTTATCCTGGTAAGACGCCTCCCCAACTCGGCGTTCATACTCCCTTCCTAGAGATCTATCTATGTTCCTTCAGACTAAAGTCACCAGGCTGCTCTTCCTTGTTCATGACAGTCACACAAATAGCCCTAGACCCTAAGATCATCCCTCATTCCCCAAACCCTAATTCTCCTACTATTTCTGTACAGCTCTCCCCTCCCATCTCCTAAAACTCGCACTATATGCTCTGAAACTCAAGGTAAATTATCATCAAACTCTTTTCTCTCCACCTTTTCTTTTTCTTCCTGAATTAACTGAAGCCTGGCTCTCTCTGATGGTACTGCTTCTCCTGAAGCCATTTCAAGAGAGGAATTATTACTCTCACAAAATCCTCCTACTGCTGGGTTTGGAAGTGGGGTTAGTGCTGTTCTTGTAGTGCGTTACAGCATCTGGAATACGTTCCCTCTCTCCTCTTTAGAATACACAGCTTTGAACCTCCTATAATCAAACTACACCTACCGTTACAGTTCCATGAATTACAGTCATCTACTAACGGGGTTACTCACTCTCATTCCTTGAAATTTTTAGCTCCATGCTTAATGTCACATTCTTCAAGACCACTATTATCATAATATTTGGTGATTTCAATATCCACATACATGTTCCTTTCAGTATCTTGGCATCTTGATTTCCTAATTTTCTCTCTTTCAGTTATTCTCTCCTCCATTCTATCTCAGCCATTCCTTTCTGTGATCCTACCTCTGACTCTGTCATACCATAATTTCATCACCTTTCTAATCACAATTTAAAATATTCAGCTCTTCTATTGCCATTTTCTGTCTTTAATGCTTACTTCCGCTAACATCCCAACACCAACAATTTTCAACCCACCTTCAACCTATTTATCTAACTTATTCATGTTTCCTCATTTTCCACGTCTTCTCTTCCCACCTTACCCAACTTAAATTCTATAATAAATCTTATTTTGCCTATACCATCCACTCCATTGCCACCTCCCTGTTTTTGTCATACTCTTTTGGTGAAATTACAACCCTGGCTAAATGCATCTTTCTCCCTACTCCATACTGAATGTGGTTGAGGAAAATTCACACTTTGGTCTCACTTAAATGCAGTAGGTTCCTAGTTCTCTCCAGCAGTCTTACTCTATTACCCAAGTCTAATTTCACACCTATCCTCTTAGATAACTATTTCATTCTTTCTTCTCTCTCCTCAATTTCCAATATCTTCATTCACATCCTCATTCTTAATCAATGATTGTATTGAACAGTGTTATGCTCCTCTGAGAAACATTCTGATCCCTTTTTGGTTTTTGTTTATTTGTTTGTTTAGCCCTTGACTTCAGAGTGTTTTCACTTCAAACAGCCAGCATATGGGGCTTTTTTTGGAGGACTATCTCAGGCTAATGGAGGCTGTTTTATAAGAAGTGCTGGGAATTTTCCACTTCTAAGAAACATTTAAACAATGACATGCATATTGTGTGAAAGTCCAGCTCACTTGCCTTTGGTCAGAACAACTCTTAGGCATAATTTACACTCCAGAATTCCCCTACAATATCAGGCTGAAGATTTACAAGTCTGTGTCTGAAATTGCCTTCTTTCTTACTTCCTCTCCTTCACTCCACCTTCTCCCTCTCTCTTAATGGTCTCCCTGGGAGTACTTCTTTAACAAATAGCTTGCACAAAAATCCTCAGCTCAGGTCTTCTTCTGGAAAAAAAAAAAATTTTACCTTTGACAATAACTTTGCTTCTCTGACTGAGAAAACAGAAGAAATCAGAAGAGATCTGTAAGCTATCACCCCATGTACTCGTCTATCTACCCAGAGAGCCCAGGATTTTTCCTGTTACAATGGTAGGACTATCATGTACTCAACTCAGCACTGATTCTCATCTCCTCCTACTTTCTCAAGTAAGGGAGATATTTGGTTTAACAAATCTCTGCTTCTCTCTTGCATCATCAGTTTTTCCCTCTCTGATGCATTATTTCTGTCAGTATCCATAGGGGGTTGAATGATGCTCCCGCAAAAGATATGTCCACATCCAAGTACCCAGACCCTGTGATGTTACTTTATTTGGAAAAAGAGACTGTGCAGATGTAATTAAGTTAAGGATCTTAAGATGAGATCATCATGGATTACACAAGTGTGCCCTAAATCCAATACAAGTTTCCTTGAAAGAGACTGAAGAGAAGACGGATACACAGGAAGAGGAAGAAGTAATATGACCAGGGAGACAGAGATTGGAGTGACACAGCCAAGGAAACCAAGGAACGCCTGGAGTCACCAGAAGCTGGAAGAGGCAAGGAAGGTCTCTTCTCAGAACCTCCAGAGGAAGTGTAATCCAGCTGACACTTTGATTTCAGACTTCTGGCCTCCAGAACCATGAGAGTATAAATTTCTGTTGTTTTAAGCCACCCAGTTGGTAGTAATTTGTTGCAGCAGCCAGAGGAAATGGGTAAAGTATCCCGACGTGATATTATCTCTCCCATTTAAAAAAAAATACAAAAACAACACATTTTACCTTAACCCATTTTCCCCTTCTGTTATCGTCCCATTTTCTCTTTCCTTTACTCTGAATGTCCTTGAAAGAATTGTCTCTACCTACTGCTTCCAATTTCTTTCTTTTCCTTCTCTCATGAACCCATTCCAATCAGGTTTTCCTTTTTCCCACATCACTACAAAGAAACTGCTCTTACTGAAGTTACCAAAGACTTCAACTAATAGATTCTAAACCCAATTTTCATTTCTCAGTCCTTATCTTACTTGACCTATAAGCAGCCTTTGACACAGGGGATCACTCTCATTTCCCTTAAATAATTTATTCACTTAGCTTCTAGGGCACCTCACTCACCTGTTTCCATCAACCTTGTTCTTGTTACTTACTTGCCACCTCCCCAACTTCTATAATTTGGATTTCTCTAAGACTTTCTTTTTGAATTTCATGTTATATATTTATATTCATTCCTTGGGTAATTTTATCCAACTTTGTGCTTTTAAGAAATATCTACACGCTGATGAATCTCTAATTTATATTTATATTTTAGTCCTCTACTCTGTACTTTAAATCTATATATTCAACTATCTACTTATTGTCTGTACTTAGATGTGTAATAATTATCCCAAATGTAACTTATCCAAACCGAACCCTAATATTCTTTCCTATCTCTTTCTTCTTCCGTGATATTCCACATCTTAGCTAATGGCAGCTTTATTTTTCCAGTTATGTGGTCAAAATATTTAAGTCACTTTGGACTCACTTTTCACTTGCTCCTCAAACCCATCAGGAAAACCTCTAGGTTCTCCTTCAAAATACTTTCAAGATTAGGCCACTTTTCACACCATATCTGTCAATACCCTGATCCAAGCTAGAAACTTCTCGCACGTGGATTATTGAAATCACCTTCTAAATTGTCTTTCATTCTGCCTTTTTCAATTTCCTGTCAACGTGGTGGTCACTGTGATCCCATTAAAATATAAACCAGCTGATGTCATGTCTCTGTTCAAAACCATCCAATATCTCCCCACATAACTCAGAGGAAAAACCATATTTTTAACAATGACCTCGAGGTACCTACATGATTTGCCCCTCTCCCGTTAATCCTGGAATCTCATCTCCTACCACTCACTGTCCTCCTTGTGTATACCTTTTAACCATATGACTGTCTTGCATTTTATCAAACAAGGCACACCCCAATCACTGGGGCTTTTTGTTTCTTCCTTTCTTCCTTTCTTTCTCTCCCTCTTCTTTCTCTTCTGGCTTCCTGAATTGCTCACCTCCAGATCAGTCATTTACAAAAGGCATTTTCCCATACAGGACTTCTCTGTCTTCCTTGTCTAAATTTCGATTCTCTTTCCTGCATTGCTTCCTCCTTAGCACAAATAGGCATTTAACATTCTGTATATTTTACTTTTTTATCTTGTTTATTTTTTTTCTCCTCATAGATTTGAAGATCCATGAGGCCAGTGGTATCTGCCAGTTATTTTCATTTTTCTATCTCCAGTACCAAGCACATTATAGAAGCATAATTAATATTTAGTGAATGACTAAATGAAATGATAGAAAACATTAACCCTGAAAGGTGGAATACCAGAAACAAAAACATTAAAAAAAAGACACCGAATTTATACCCTATTTGTAATTTTTGTCAATAATAAAAAATTCTCAAGTCAAACAAATGATCAGAGCTAAAGTCTGGGTAATTCAACTAATATTTTGGATTAAGTATTTAATGCCATAAACTATTTAGATTCTATTATTCATATGTAACAAACTTTTTCTTTTTGACGAGTGATTTTATATTTTTCCAAAATCATTAGTATTAACTTTATGTCAGAACACACCATATTTATGGTACAGAATTGAAACAATCTTAATGAAGATTTTTTAAAAAATTATCACTTTTCTGAACTGCCAAAATTATTATGATACAAGCTTCTATTATTTTTTTATCAGAAAATATATATTTATTTCACTCTAAACTAACAAGAAAAAGTAGAAACAATGTACCCATGTGCGTGATTTTACGTAAACTATGCCTCAAAATTGTATTCAAAAACATCTTTTGTTAAAAGATTTCAGAGGGAAAAATACTTCTATTGCCCTCTTGGATGCTCATTATGTCATAATTTTAGCACACAGTTTCCCATATCTTTAACAACTTCCCTGGTGTTAACTGAGGTCCTTTTCCAAGAGCTACACCTGAATTGTTTTATCTAATAATACTTTACATCAAAATATTTCATTAGAGATCACCATTTTCTTGTAATAAAACTAATTCTAAAGAAGAAGCTGTCATATAACAGGGAAAAATCTCTGAATGCCAATATACCTAGTTTGGATTCTTTAATTAAGTAGTTATGAAACTTTGAGGGAATCCATTAACCTCTTTTGACTTCTTTGCATTCATCTGTTTAAAACAATTATTTTTAAATATATGTCTTGATTACTTTTTTAGAAAGGGTAGGACTGTTGAGAAAGAGTAGGGAAAAAAGGAAATATCTAAAGACAAATACAATTATCTGGGGAAAGTATTCATTTTATGGATTCAACGTATTTATTGTAGAGGTAGTCACCATTAGTATTCTTTATAAATTACTTAAGTTTTCATGGAACAAATATTTGAGGGAGGTTTGGGTATCTAGCATGTAGAAGGTACTCTGCTAGGCCTTGAAAGTGTATCAGTAAACGAGAGAGACATGGTCACTGCCTAGAATCTTTCAGTCTCTCAACAACACGCAATTTATTTTTATAAAAAAAAAAAAGGAAGGCGAGGCCAGCCTGCTGGCATAGTGGTTAAGTCTGTGCGCTCCACTTCAGCGGCGTGGGGTTTGCAGGTTTAGATCCCAAGCACAGACCTACGCATCACTCATCAAGCCATGCTGTGGCAGCATCCCATATACAAAATAGAGGAAGATGGGCACAGATGTTAGCTCAGGGCCGATCTTCCTCACCAAAAAAAAAAAAAAAAAAGAAAGGAGAGAGGGAGGGAGAGGAGGAAGGAAGGAAGGCAGGAAAGAGAGAAGAAAGGAGAGAAGGAAAGAAAATGAAAGAAAGAGATAAAGGAACAAAATAGTTTTCATTCTCCTTCACTCTCTTACTACTGCAGTTTTCTTATGTAAAGGAGAAAATGAGCTGTCTACTATTATAGAGTTAAGGACTTGAATTTATGTAGAAAGTAAGCAATTAATTCAAGAAAACAATATTACCATGGTCTCTAGGCCACCTAGATCTGACTTCTGTTCCTGATGTTAATGATTTTTAATAAACTTTTTATTTTAGAATAGTTATCGTCTTACAGAAAAATTGAAAAGATGATACAAAGAACTCCCATATACCCCAGACTCAGATTCCCCATTATTGACATTTATATTAGTGTGGTACCTTTCTCACAATAAATGAATCAGTATTAACTAAACTCCACACTTAATTCAGATTTCCTTAGTTGTAGCCTAATTTCCCTTTTTTCTTTCTGGGGTCCCAGCAAGGATACATCACATTTAATCTTCATGTCTATTTAGACAAAGTTCTTTCCTTTGGAGAGTAGGCCTTTGTTGCAGAGAGGACCAGGGTGTATTCCACCATGATTACTCTTCCCCCTCCTCCGGCAGAGTCATGCACATGAGAACCAGGTGGGATTTCTGGAAGTAAAGCTCACCAAAGCGCGCCCCCCCCAGTCTGCAGTCCCAGGATTTTCTGACTCTCAAACTAGTCTATGTTTGGCCTCTTGCATTTACAAAAACTGACATTAAGTTTTTCTGCCAGTTCACAGCTGTAGCAGCTTCCACTCCAGGTGGGCAGTCCTCGACTGTGACTCTAAAGATTCTCCTGTCTCTCCAAATTTCAGGGTGTCAGTCTGCGCTGCAACCTCAATTCTCTTACGGGTCAAGGAAAAATCATTGATTTTTCAGTTTCTAAGGATGGGAGTGACAACCTCCCAACTCTTTACGCACAGTAGCTAAAACTGGAAGTCTCTTTTATTTTATGCAGTATCAAGGCTGAACATGTATTGCTGATTTTTGTAGGTCTTAAAGATACATCCTAGAGGTGATGGTTATAAGAGACACTTAAATTTTAGCTGGATTCTTGTAGGAACACACATTTTCAGAAATCTTTTCTGCTGTTTAAAGCAGAGTTAAAGTTTCTTAAAAGACTTCTGCTAAAGAAAGTCACCCCATTAAGAACTATTACCAAAAAATCATACCTAGATTTATGATATATTTACCTAATGAGCAGAGAGAAGGGGAATGTGCCATCTTTTGAAAAGAATAAACAAGAAATATTTTGTTCTTTTATAGAGGGAAATGGGATACAGAAATGCTTTTTTCTCCTATTGCAACCATTTCTTTTGTATAAAAGATGGTAATGAATCTAGAGGGACAAGAGAAAGAATTTTTTATTTTTGCTGAAGGTGCACAGACTTAGGACTCTTGCAGCCTACAAGTACAAATTTCACGTGTGAGCTTGGGGGAGACAGGCTTCCTCTTTATCCTCGGTAAACTGTGGGTGATATTTCTACCCCACCAGCTTCTTGTGATCAGATTAGAAAATGTATGTAAAGCTTCAAAATCAGCACACATAGTTGATACTAAATGATTATTAGTTTCTTCCCTTTTTTTTTTCTACTCAGTCAGCTACCCTTTCTCAACCCAATTCACATTTTTCTGAAGGGACATGAGTCCTTACATTTTCACTTGACCTCTGACGTGCCCTTGTGAAGAAGACATAGCCTGCCAATGAGGAAATAATATTATTTTGAGTAATTTATAGAGTCTGAGAACTATGCTACTTACTTAGCATATATTATCTAATTTAATCCTCACAATAGTCCAGTGTCTACTTTTGTAGATATGGATCCAAAGATCATGAAATGTTAACAGTTTGCCTAAGATCACACATCTAGAAAGTGACTAAACTAGAATTCCAGTCAAGTTCTATTAGGAAGCAATAACCATGGTTTTATAGGCAATCTAGAATTTCATAAAATATACCTCTTGTATACAGTTGTGTGCTTCATACCGACTTTTCAGTCAACAATAGCCGCATACACAAATGTGGTACTATAAGATTATAATAGAGCTGGAAAATTCCCTTCACCTAGTGATGTCGTAGCTATCAAAATGTTGTAGCACAATGCGTTACTAATGTGTTTGTGGTGATGCTGGTGTAAACAAACCTACTGCACTGCCAGTTGTATAAAAGTATAGCACATACAATTATGTACAGTACATAACACTTGATAATGTTAATAAACGACTATGTTACTGGTTTATGTATTTACTATACTATACTTTTTAATGTTTATTTTATAGTGTACTCTTTCTACTTATAAAAAAGCTTACTGTAAAACAGTAGGCCGTGTTATGCTGGCAGCAGCCTCATACATCTCACGTTAACTGTGCCCCTTGATTGCATCATTTCCTCTTGTGTTTGATGTACTCTCACGTTGTTTTGTTCTTCATGGCCCCTAAGCATACAAAAAATCTGCTGCTAATGTTGCGACATCGAGTGATTGATCTGGAAACAAAATTAAAAGTGATTAAGGACTACAAAGATGGAAAATCAGTGATGGTTATTGCTCGCCAGTCAGGCATGTCCCATTCCACCATAGCTATGATCTTAAAGAATAAGAACAAAGTGGTGGAAGCAGTTAAAGGATTGGCTTCATTGAAGACAACGAGACTAACAAAAATTTGAAAAGGGCCTATATCAGACATGGAGAAAATTCTGATGACCTGCATGGAAGACCAGACATGGAAGCATATCCCTCTCAACACCATGACGATCACAGCCAAAGCAACAAGTTTGTTTACAATGTTGAAAGAAAAGGCTGGACTTGACTACGATGTTGAATTTACTGTTAGCTCTGAGTGGTTTAAACAATTCAAGAATCATATTCATTACATAATGTGAAAGTGAGTGGTGAGTCTGTGAGTGCTGATGTGAAGGCAGCTGAAGAATTTTTGGAAACTCTAGATAACTTCATTGTGGAGAAAAATTACTTGCCAGAGCAAATATTCAATGTGGACAACAGCTGCCTGTTCTGAAATGGATGCCTGGAAGAGCTTTCGTCCATTAGAGGGCCAAGTCAATGCCAAGTTTCAAGGCTTTAAAGGAGAGGATAACAGTCTTGCTTGGGGGCAATGTTGCAGCTACAAATTGAAACCCTTTGTGATCAGGCACAGTGAGAACCCCAGGGCCTTCAAGCATATCAGTAAGCACACACTGCCAGAGTACTACAACAGCAGTAAGAAGTCATGGATGACCCAGTCCTTTTTCCGAGATGCCTCCTGAATTGCTATGCCAGTGAAATGGAAAAGTACTGTTTGGTGAGTAACATACCTTTTGAGATTTTGCTTATTGTTGGTAATGCTCCCAGACATCCTCCTTTTATCAGTGATATTCATCCTAATATCAAAGCAATGTTTCTCCCTCCAAACACCACCTCTTTGATCCAACCAATGGATCAAGAAGTTATAACAGCTTTTAAGGTCTACTACCTGAGGAGGACATTTGCCCTGAATATTGATGCAACTGAGGAAGACACTGATACAATTCTGGAAGGATTATAACATCTGTGAACGTAGCAAGAACCTTGCTTGGGCTTGGGGTGATGTCACTAAGGACTGTATAAATGGCATCCGGAAGAAGACACTCAAGAGGTTTGTCCATGACTTCAAAAGATTTGCCAAGGATGAGGAGGTGGCAAAGACCAACAAGGCTGTGGTTGAGATGGCAAAGGACTTTAACCTGGGTGTGGATGGGAATGACATTGAGGAGCTCCTACAGGTTGTTCCTGAGGAATTGACTAAAGAGGAGTTGTTGGCACGGTAACAGGAATGCATAGCTGAAGAAGAGGCAAGAGCAAAGGAAATTGCAGGAGAAGAAAAAGAAGAGCCCCCAAGAAAATTCACAGTGAAGTGTTTAGCAGAAGCTTTTGCAGACCTCAACACGATCCTTAAAAATTTTAAAATACAAACCCCAACCCCAAAAGATTTTCTTTAATAAAGAAGAATGTTCATGGTGCATTATCTGCTTACAAGAAAATCTGTGATGAAAAAAAAAAAAAACAAGCAAACCACCATGAACCTATTTCTGAAACGAGTGACACCTCCTCAAGAAGAGCATCAGGCAGGTCCTTCAGTAGGTGCTCCAGAAGAAGCCATCGTTATCATAGGAGATGACAACTCCATGCAAGTTATTGCCCCTGAAGAACTTTCAGTGAGACAAGATATGGAGGTGCAAGACAGTGATATTGATGATCCTGACCCTGTGTAGGCCTAGGCTAATATGTGTATTTGTGTATTAGTTTTTAAAGCAGTATTTCCAATACCAGTTGCCTACAGAGACAAGCAATATCAATGGGTGAATCTGAAGTGCGAAATAATATAAAAAGGGATGGCAAATGTGTATACTGAAAAGTGTATGCCCACTGAGAATCTCTTCAAATTGAAAAAGTTTTAAATGCTAGTTTGAGCAAACAAATCAAATCTGTAGGATTAATCTGGCCCATTGGTCCCATTATAAGTGGCTTAACATGTTGCGTAAGGGAGTTAGAGTATAAAACAAATAATTTTGTTGTCTATAGTATTTTTTTTTGGCCTAGGGAAAATGCGTCCATGTGTTAGTACTTAGATTGTATATTCTTCAAAGATGTGTGGCCCTGGAGATTGAAAAATAATTTCAGAAATCACACATCTAGTGATTCTAAATCCATATAACAACTTTTGGAAGAATTGCTGTCGGTATGTGACTTATACCATTTTTTTTGCAGTGGGAATTAAAAACAAAGCAAACATACAATAAAACTGTATACTTGCAACTTCAAAGGATTATGTGTACGCTCCTCTGAGGTCAATCCTAATTCAAGACTAAGAAAAAAGCATGGAAGGCAGCAGAAAGCTATGCCTGCCCTAACGTATGAGGATATGTCATGTTTCATACGTTATTCAGATATCAAAAGTGCATATATGTTAGAAAATAATTTTTGATGTTGCCTTTATTACAGGAAAATGAGTTTGCTCTTAGTGTTTGCTTAAACTGATCCATTTCTACTCTAATCAATTCCTAGGCAACTTCTCTTTCCATTAGATAAGCCTGGAAAATTCTTAACCATCCGTCAAACAATCTTTCGTCGTGTACCTCTGGTATGCTGAAAGCTGCTGGGGGAACAATCTTACAACTAGAAAACTAGGTGGCCCAGGAACTCTTCCATACTTCCATAGTCAGCTTCTTTCCCCTTATCTGCAACAGCCTTTTCAAACCTTCTCTACTCTCATTAAATTTCCAAGCCCATCTCTCTACTCTGAGTTTAAGATTTCACCTTCTACTTTGCAAAAAAAGAAGAAGCTCTCAGGCAAGAATAGTCAACTTCATTCATCTTAATGAGAAGAATAAATCAAGTTCTCAGCTCCTCACCCAATGCACTCCTTTCAACCTACCACAAAACGTGAGCAAGAAGCTAAAGATAAAGAAACGCGATGGCTTCTAAATAAACTGGTAATAACAAAACTTCTCTTTCAGTTGCAAATTGAATGAGGTGCCTCTTATTAGAAGTTACTATTATCCTATCTGTTCCTTGAGCTAGACAGGAATTTCATTTTACTTCTCTAATATCTTCTCTAATATGCTTCTCACAATAGTGGCACCTCATAAACATCTGACTGAATAGATTACTGTACAAGTGTAATCACCAGAAATATTTAGATACATTTTGTAAGATTAAAATATACAAGAATCTTTCATTGATATGATTTTCTGAAAATGATTTGAAAAGAATATTCTGAAATGTGAATTTAAATTGAGTAGCTTGGAAGTGAAACATAGAACATCCCCTTAGAAATAAAATAGATGCAATAGCTGCTCGATTGTAGAAAAGAATGTACTCAAGATGAAAAAAAATCAAATTACATTGCCTGTTCTTTTCCAACTGAACCTTTTTTATACATATTCTTACTTTTCTCCTTCCAAATCATATTGAGAGCTGCAGGAAGCAAGAGTCTTCATTTCCACAAGTTGCTTCTTACCATTTGCTTTTATTGTTTTTGATACGTATAACCTAAACAGGAGAAATGCGAGGCAATTTTCACAATGGGAAATTTCTTATTCAATATCCATTCAAAGGGGGCCAGAAAGATGAGACAGGGAGAGGAGAAAGCAATAAAGTAAGGAAAAATGGAAAAGGAAATAAAAATGAAATAGAGAAATTAGGGGTACCTAGACATACTAGAATGATGTAAGTAGAGACAGCCTATAAGTTGGGGAAAGGAGTTATCTATGCCTAAATTTGTTTTCAAATTTATGCTCCTTGAATGCTCCTTGAAGAATGGTGACATGCCATCTCCTTTCATTCCACATAGTCCCTACTCTGCTCTGTTTAGTGTGGTGACTAAAAAATTATATTTACTCACCAACTAAGTAATCTAGCAGCATGAGTAGAGGTCTTCTCTCACTGAATTGCCTTAAGGTATGAATTAAAATGTAAACCTTAAAATATCAATAAAACTGACATAAAACTTTTTGTTTTCAAAGATAGAAAGCAAAAAGAGCATGGCCTTAGGGTAATATACTGTGCCTAAAGGCTAACCAAGTCTCCTGCCACACATTATATTGGAGTGTTATTACATTTTGTCTATTAGCGGCATAGTGCCCTTGGGATTTTACAGGGTTTTGAACATAAATCCTTCGGCAGCTCAAATTTTGATGCAGAAGTATATACCATGGCTCTAATGCTCACGAGTGGGACAAAATACCAAATCATTTCTTGAGATGCCTAATGTGAGTGTCAAATTACCAGCCTCCATTAAGCAAAAGGGAATGCTAATTAAAAGGGTAGAACATGTTCCAGTTGTTCTAATCAAAGAGAGCTTAATCCTTCCATAAGCTGGCTTGCTTTGTTGGAGGAAATTCTGAACAACCTTGTTACTTTTGATAACTGTAAGCCACTGACTCATGGCCCCTTGACAGCTAGCTGAGCATGTAATAACATTTCTCTCTATTTGGGGACTGGCTTAGCTGGCTTTATAATAGATTATTGTGGATGTTAAAGTGAAATGTTATTCTTTCTTTAAAGCTCTGTATTCCCCAGTAATTAAGGTTATAAAAAGGGCACTGAGCACAATACAGTTTCAAGGTCGCCAAACACAGATATAACAGCCTTCAGTTTGTGTAAATAAGGTATTAACCATAGGTTTATTCTGCAATTGTGTCATGAAAAACAGGTTTTTCAGAGTAGTGATGGGAAAGCATTTTGAGGTGAATTTAAAAATGTCTTTTTTTCTCTTTTAGTTCCAAAAAAATTAATGAATAGAAGGAAAAGCAAGTGATGTTACAGAAAGGCAGGAAAAAGAAAAAAAACCTAATAAAAAGAAGTTGAATGCTATCAGTTACAGGGAAAAACCAGATACCAGAGCAGAGTTTCATCCAAAAGCATTTGAAGTTATTGGGCATAACAAGAGCCTTGGAGAAATCACAACCTTTGGCATGAAAATGTCTACAGAGACCACAGAAACAAGGATTTCACTTAAACTTTCAAGGCAGTGACAGTTATTGGCTGTTTGTTTCCAATTCATTGTAAATGGAAAAAGTTAAAGAAAAAGTTCACTCAAGAAAGCCATTTAACTACTTATTTCAAAGGGAGAAATTGATATAGTTTCATTCAACTTTAGAGTTTTGATATTCACTCTCCATTTGAATCAGATCCTCACGATTGTCATTACAATAGGGAGAAATGTTATATTACGTGGTTCATAAGAAATACTCATTTGTGATGTTCAGTTGCCGCGTAATTTGAGACGAAAAAAAGAGAAGAAAGATTTTCTATGTAAGTATTGTAAAGGTAAAACAACTTCCTGTAGAGCAAAAGAGTTACGCTAATGGTGTAGATTTCTATTGCAGAAGGGCCCTAGAGTCGGGAAAGCGTAATTTATAGTGTCAGTAAGGCAATCATATTTTCATTCCACCAGATAAGATCAGGGCAGATACTCCCCAAGGAGCGAACCTCTTTGCTTCAATTTTAAAGTGATGAAAGGGAGGATGTGCAATTCCTTATAGTGCACACAAAAATGTCACACCAGTAATTGCTATGCAGCTGCTTAAGTACGTGCCAAATAAACCCATAAATTATATTTCTCATGCATTAGGCGTTAATTGTGTCAGTGGTTAAAAGAACAATTACCACGTAATATGTACCTTTTTAAAAGATAGAAATAATCAGGAAATCATTCAGATAATCTTTTGTGAAAAATTAAGACTTCCTTTCAAGGTATTTTGTATCTATGTGCCTATCTATCCTCTAAGAAGAAATCTTCATTTTACTCAAATTTGTTCCATCATATGCCCAATATAATATGTTGAAGTCTTCCAAAATGTATCAAATAAAACTATAATTAGTGATATAATGAAATCGTTTAAAGTTACATGATAGTATAAAGTGAAGCTTGCATAATCTTCAGGAAATGAAAGCCATTCTAGACAACACCAGCCCCTTTCTCTCTCCCCACACAAATGTGCTTAGTTCCTCCTTTGTAAGAGACAAAAATTTTAATAACTGTGTCCCTCACACCCATAAACCCAGTAACCCTGTTTTCGTTGCTCCTTCCTGCTTGCTCTTTTCTAGGCATGATTTCCATCGCATATTAACCCAATCTTGACTAACCAGAGCTCTCGCCTGGTAGTGTTCAAACAGAACTTGGGAGAAAGAAGTGTCTTTTTCCTGTCTGGCCATGAGGCAATAAGGATATAAGCAGTAGGCTGACACTGGCTGAGATTCAAGTATCATTGAGAAATGAACACATAGAGGGAAGCAAAGATAAAGCAAGAAATGGAGATCTGATGGTGTTCATTTCCAACTATCCCTAATGCCATAGACATTCCCGGAGTTCAGTTAGGTGCCCTAATTACCAGCTCCCTCTGGTCTAGGATACTTTAGGTCTCTTAATACTCGTAAACAAAGGAAATGTGGGAAATACATCTGTGTTCCCAGTGGACTTTTTAAATTTCTTAAGCTACTGTGTAATAACCGCCTAAGAGGCCTAGAACTTGCATTGGACATGATTCAACCATTTCCTAGGTAAAGGATCTTGGTCAACTATCTAAACCTCTCTGTGATTTAGTCCCCTTATATTAAATTAGGTAATAAGTATATCTGCCTCATGGGAATGTTATGAAGATTAAATGAGTTAATATATGTAAAAGACTTAGACCAGTACCTGGCACAGGATAACAACAATAACAATAATAATAAAATAATGTTACGTTTTATTAAGACTGTAGATCTGACCACATAAATTGAGTATCTTTCATCATAACAAAAATCTATATCAGGTTGCTTTTATCTTCTCATTTTACAGATAAGGAATCTGAATTAAAGAAGTTGTAGTCCCAGCATTGAATTCTAGGCTTGTTTGAATCCGATTCTTGTGTTCTTTCCTTTTTATCCGGCTACCTTTCATAATGTTAATATGAAACTTACCCCATTATATTATTGCTTATTATATAAGGATCTGTCTCCTCTGCTAGATCATAAATTCTGTGGTGCTAATAACTATATTAAATTCATTTTGCTAAAATGAGTGCTTAGCAGTGTGCATGTTCTTCCTCCCTCTCCTCCAACTCTTCCCCTTCCTCGTCTTCTTTCCTCCCTCTCTCAGTCAAATGCCCACATGCAAGGACCATGCAATCTACCTGAAATGATTCAGTCTGGGTCTCTTGGCTACCCAAAGTTTCCCTGCCTCCACAGAATATTGTCACCCAAGGAAGAACTATATTTGCTCCTTTCCCTGTGGCCTGAGAACTGCTCCCTTCTTAATTCTTGCAGGTTCTATTTCACGCAGGGGATCCTGTATCTGTTCTCACTCTTTTGGATTTTGTATGGAGTTTCTGATATAACTCAGTTTGTGTCTATAGCTGTCCTCTCTCCAATCTTCATTGCCCTTGATATGTTCCCCAAAGGTCACATTGCCCTTGATTCCAAATTCCCAGAGTAGAACTGGTATGGATCTCTACTGTGAATCTGTTAAACTTTGTTACTAATGACTAGTCACTTCCATTGTTGATCCTTCTTCCTTCTTGCTAGCGCCAAGATAACTCTTCCTGGTCCAGAGAGCAACACCTCTTCCCAGCACATGCCACTTACACATACGCCAGAAGGCCGTGCTATTGCGACAAAGCCATGAATTTATAGTACATATAAAGCCAGAAGTGTTGAGGGGCCAGCCCGGTGGTGTAGCAGTTAAGCTCACGCACTCTGCTGCTGGCGACCCAGGTTCGGAACCCGGGCACGCACCGACACACTGCTTCTCCAGCCATGCTGAGGTGGCATCCCATATAAAGAGGAGGAAGAGTCAAGATGGCGGCGTAGGCAGACTCGGAACTCACCTCCTCCCGTGGACACAGCCAATTTACAACTACTCGTGGAAAAATTACCCCTGAGACAGAACTGAAAACTGGATGAGAGGAACTCCTGCAACAACGGACAATCCTAACTGGGGTGGAAGAGGCAGAGACTCCCTTCTGGAGAGGAAAAACGCCGCCTGCACAAGCCGCCAGCTTCACGGCCGCCCGGGAACAGCGCACAGGTACGCAGCCTCCCTGGAGGCGCGGGGCCCTGAGCCGGGGAGCGCCCCCGCTGTGGGCATTTTGTGGACCCAGCACAATCGAGACCAGCGGCATAATATCTGACTGTGCCTGCTACTAAAGCATTGGGGAGCACCCCCGGAAAAGCTGGTTCACAAAGAAACTAAAACTGGCTCTTAAAGGGCCCGCGCACAAACTCACCCGTTCCAGAAAGCATCCTAAAATCACCAGAAAGAAAGGTGCACAGTGCTTCGGTGACAAGAGACTCACCTAATAGGCCCTGAGTGCATCTCGGTGAGGGGTGAGACCTCTCCAGGGACTGGGACATTGGCGGCGGCCATGGTTGTGGCCTGGTGTGAGCGTGCTGACACAGATGCCATTGGAGTTCTCCCTGAGGCCTGCTAGCCCAGGGTCTGCTCCACCCGCTAGAGCACCGATTTAATCCAGCTCAGCCAGGGCAGGCAGCCCACCCTAGAGACTAACCCCACCCAACAACAAGCCCTCAGGCAACTAGTGGGCCTGCATAGATTGGTGACTGGATTCTCTGCAGCCTGGCAACTGAGCTGACTTGAGTGGGGCAGGGTGTGCACAAGGAGCGGGTGGAGAGTGTGGGGCGGTGGCGGAGTGTGTGGGGCTCCCGCCGTGGAGAGACTGGGTCCACTTGGGGAGGTCGGGGCGCTCACACAGGGCAGGACTGTGTTGACTGTGTGTGTGGACCTGTGGGCAACAGGGCTTGTCAGCTGCAGAAGACTTGTGCTTCTCAAAGACCCACATAGGAGGTTTGCCCCACCTTCCAAAGCCTGAAACAATTGGGTGCTCCTGTGCCTAAGGGCAGCCCCACCCAGCTGCAATCCTCAGAGAGCTGACAAGAGACCTAATAGGCTAGAGGTTTACAGCAATTGTAAGGCCCTGAGCCTAACAACCTGCAACACTGGGGGCCTACTAACTTAAAAGAAATACTGCAACACAGATGTGGTATTAGAACTTGCAGCCAACTGTGCTGGGGCTCCCCACACCTGATAAAGAGACTGAAGGGCCCACAACAACTACAAGCAGCTGAGCATTACAACAGCTGGCCAGGAGCATAACTCAGCCTCGCTGGGCGCCTATAGGGAGAGCTAACAGGCCACAATAGAAGGACACACGTAGCCCACATAGGGGCCACCCCTGGAACACTGAGAACTGAGGGAAGCACACTGGAAGCCTCCTAAGCCATCACTTACATAAGGTCACCTATCCAAGAACAGGAGACGTAGCTGACCTACCTAATACATAGACACAAGCACAGGGAAAGAGGCAAAATGAGGAGGCAAAAGAATACATTCCAAGTAAGGGAACAGGACAAAACCCCAGAAAAGGAACTAAGTGAAACAGAAATGAGCAACCTACCCAACAGAGAGTTCAAACTAAGAGTGTTAAGGATGCTCACTGATCTGGGGAGAAGAATAGATGAACTCAGTGAGAATGTCAACAAAGAAATGGAAGATATAAAAAGGAACCAATCAGAAATGAAGAATACAATACTGGAAATGAAAAATTCATTAGAGGGACTCAAAAGCAGAGTAGAGGATACAGAAGAACGGATCTGTGAGCTGGAAGAAAGACTAGAAGAAATTACCCAAGGTGAACAGGTAAAAGAGAAAAGTGTTAAAAAGAGTGAGGACAGTCTAAGGGACCTCTGGGACAACGTCAAGCGCACTAACATCCGTGTTATAGGTGTCCCGGAAGGAGAAGAGCGAGACAAGGGGGCAGAGAATCTATTTCAAGAAATAATAGATGAAAACTTCCCTAACCTAAGGAAGGAAACAGACATCCAGGTACAGGAGGCACAGAGAGCCCCAAACAAGATAAACCCAAAGAGGCCCACACCAAGACACATCATAATCAAAATGTCCAGAATCAAAGATAAAGAGAGAATCCTAAAAGCCGCAAGAGAATGTCAAGTTACATACAAAGGAAACCCCATAAGGCTATCAGCTGACTTCTCAGCAGAAACCTTACAGGCTAGAAGAGAATGGCACGATATATTTAAAGTGCTAAAAGGAAAAAACTTACAGCCAAGAATACTCTACCCAGCAAGGTTATCGTTCAAAATGGAAGGAGAGATCAAAATTTTCCCAGATAAGCAAAAATTAAAGGAGTTTGTCACCAAGAAACCAGTGTTACAAGAAATGTTAAAGGGACTGATTTAAGGGGAAAAGAGAAGACCACAAATAGGAAAAATTATCTATTTCCACGATTAGAACGTAATGGATACAAATGCACAAAAAGAAGTTGGATATGATATCAAAAACATAAAAGGAGGGAGGAGGGTAGTTAAAGAGTACAGCTTTCAGACAGAGGTCAAACTAAAGTGACCATCAATTCTGTATAGAAGAAGTAAGGAACAGAGAAGGACTACTAAAACACTGAGGAAAAAAAAAAAAAAAGTTAAAAAATGGCAGTAAGTACATACTTATCAATAGCTACTTTAAACGTCAATGGACTAAATGCTCCAATTAAAAGGCATAGGGTGGCTGACTGGATAAAAAAACAAGACCCATATATATGCTGCATACAAGAGACACACTTCAGACCTAAAGACACTCACAAACTGAAAGTGAAGGGATGGAAAAAGATACTCCACGCAAATGGCAATGAAAACAAAGCTGGGGTAGCAGTACTCATATCAGACAAAATAGACTTTAAAACAAAAACTGTAAAACAAGACAAAGAAGGGCATTACATAATGATCAAGGGAACAATCCAACAAGAGGATATAACACTTGTAAATATCTACGCACCCAATGTAGGTGCACCTAAATATATAAAGCAATTATTAACAGACATAAAAACAGAAATAGACAGTAACACAATAATAGTAGGGGACTTTAACACTCCACTTACACCAACGGATAGATCATCCAAACAGAAGATCAATAAGGAAACATTGGCCTTAAACGACACACTACAACAGATGGACCTAGTAGATATATACAGAGCATTCCATCCAAAAACCGAAGAATACACGTTCTTTTCAAATGCACATAGAACATTCTCCAGGATTGATCACATATTAGGCCACAAAACAAGTCTCCATAAATTTAAGAAGATTGAAATAATACCAAGCATCTTTTCTGACCACAACGGTATGAAACTAGAAATCAACTATAGGAAGAAAATCAGAAAAGCCACAAATACATGGAGATTAAACAAAATGCTACTGAACAACGATTGGGTTAACGAAGAAATCAAAGAAGAAATCAAAAAATACCTGGAGACAAATGAAAATGAAAATACGACATACCAGAATTTATGGGATACAGCAAAAGCAGTTCTAAGAGGGAAGTTTATAGCAATACAGGCCTATCTCAACAAACAAGAAAAATCTCAAATAAACAATCTAACAATGCACCTAAAGGAACTGGAAAAAGAAGAACAAACAAAGCCCAAAATCAGTAGAAGAAGGGAAATAATAAAAATCAGAGCAGAAATAAATGAAATAGAGACCAAAAAAACAATAGAAAAATTAATAAAACCAAGAGCTGGTTCTTTGAAAAGATCAACAAAATTGACAAACCTTTAGCTAGACTCACCAAGAAAAAGAGAAAAGGCACAAATAAGTAAAATCAGAAATGAAAGAGGAGAGGTTACAACAGACACCTCAGAAATACAAAAGATTATAAGAGAATACTATGAAAAACTATATGCCAACCAATTCGACAATCTGGAAGAAATGGATAAATTCTTAGAATCATACAACCTTCCAAAACTGGATCAAGAAGAAGTAGAGAATTTGAATAGACCAATCACCAGTAAGGAGATCGAAACAGTAATCAAAAACCTCCCCAAAAATAAAAGTCCAGGACCAGACGGCTTCCCTGGTGAATTCTACCAAACATTCAAAGAAGACTTAATACCTATCCTTCTCAAACTCTTCCAAAAATTGAGGAGGGGGAAGCTCCTAACTCATTCTACGAAGCTGACATTACCCTGATACCAAAACCAGACAAGGACAACACAAAAAAGAAAATTACAGGCCAATATCACTGATGAACATCGATGCGAAAATCCTCAACAAAATACTAGCAAATCGCATACAACAATACGTTAAAAGATTATACACCATGATCAAGTGGGATTTATTCCAGGGATGCAGGGATGGTTTAACATTCGCAAATCAATCAACGTAATACACCACATTAATAAAATGAAGAATAAAAATCACATGATCATCTCAATAGATGCAGAGAAAGCATTTGACAAGATACAGCATCCATTTATGATAAAAACTCTGAATAAAATGGGTATAGAAGGAAAGTACCTCAACATAATAAAGACCATATATGAGAAACCCACAGCTAATATCATCCTCAATGGTGAAAAACTGAAAGCTATCCCTCTAAGAACAGGAACCAGACAAGGATGCCCACTGTCACCACTCCTATTTAACATAGTATTGGAAGTCCTAGCCAGAGCAATCAGGCAAGAGAAAGAAATAAAAGGGATCCAAATTGGAAAGGAAGAAGTGAAACTGTCACTATTTGCAGATGACATGATTTTATATATAGAAAACCCTAAAGAATCCACCAGAAAACTTTTAGAAGTAATAAACGAGTATGGTAAAGTTGCAGGATACAAAATCAACATACAAAAATCAGTTGCATCTCTGTACACTAACAACGAAGTAGCAGAAAGAGAAATTAAGAATACCATCCCATTTACAATTGCAACAAAAAGAATAAAATACCTAGGAATAAACTTAACCAAAGATGTGAAAGATCTGTACACCGAAAACTATAAAACATTGCTGAAAGAAATTGAAGAAGACACAAAGAAATGGAAAGATATTCCGTGCTCTTGGATTGGAAGAATTAACATAGTTAAGATGTCCATACTTCCTAAAGCCATCTATAGATTCAATGCAATCCCTATCAAAGTTCCAACAACATTTTTCACAGAAATAGAACAAAGAATCCTAAAATTTATATGGAACAACAAATGACCCTGAATAGCTAAAGGAATCCTGAGAAAAAGAACAAAGCTGGAGGTATCACACTCCCTGATTTCAAAATATACTACAAAGCTATAGTAACCAAAACAGCATGGTACTGGCACAAAAACAGACACACAGATCAATGGAATAGAATCGAAAGCCCAGAAATAAACCCACACATCTATGGACAGCTAATCTTTGACAAAGGAGCCAAGAACATACAATGGGGAAAAGAAAGTCTCTTCAACAAATGGTGTTGGGAAAACTGGATAGCCATATGCAAAAATGAAAGTAGACCCTTACCTTACACCATACACAAAAATTAACTCCAAATGGATTAAAGACTTGAATGTAAGACCTGAAACTGTGAAACTTCTAGAAGAAAACATAGGCAGTACGCTCTTCCACATCAGTCTTAGCAACATCTTTTTAAACACCACATCTGACCGGGCAAGAGAAACAATAGAAAAAATAAACAAATGGGACTACATCAAACTAAAAAGCTTCTGCACAGCAAAGGAAACCATCAACAAAACGAAAAGACAACCTAACAATTGGGAGAAGATATTTGCAAACCATACATCTGATAAGGGCTTAATCTCCAAAATATATAAAGAACTCATGCATCTCAACAACAAAACTACCAACCCAATTAAAAAATGGGCAAAAGACCTGAACAGACATTTCTCCAAAGAAGATATACAGATGGCCAACAGACACATGAAAAGATGTTCAAAATCACTAACTATCAGGGAAATGCAAATCAAAACTACAATGAGATATCACCTCACGCCCGTCAGAATGGCTATAATTAACAAGACAGGAAACAGCATGTGTTGGAGAGGATGTGGAGAGAAGGGAACTCTCATACACTGCTGGTGGGAGTGCAAACTGGTGCAGCCACTAGGGAAAACAGTATGGAGATTCCTCAAAAATCAACGATAGAACTACCATATGATCCAGCTATTCCACTGTTGGGTATTTATCCAAAGAACTTGAAAACACCAATTTGCAAAGGTACATGCACCCCTGTGTTCATTGCAGCCTTATTCACGATAGCCAAGACTTGGAAGCAACCTAAGTGCCCATCAAGGGACGAATGGATAAAGAAGCTGTGGTATATATACACAATGGAATACTACTCAGCCATAAGAAACGATGAAATCCAGCCATTTGTGACAACATGGATGGACATTGAGGGTATAATGCAAAGTGAAATAAGTCAGAGGGAGAAGGTCAAATACCGTATGATTTCCTTCATTAAGTAGTAGATAATAACAACAATAAACAAACACATAGGGACAGAGATTGGATTGGTGGTTACCAGAGGGAAGGGGGAGGGAGGAGGGCGAAAGGGATAATTGGGTACATGTGTGTGGTGATGGGTTGTAATTAGTATTTTGGTGGTGAACATGATGTAGTCCATGCAGAAATAGAAGTACAATGATGTACACCTGAAATTTTTACAATGTTATAAACCAATGTTACTGCAATAAACAAAAAATTAAAAAAAAAAAAAAATAATCGTTTGAAAAGATCTAATTGCTTTTCAACATTAAACTCTTACTGAGATCATATTTACAACATCAACATTCTTTCTTTAGTGTGTGTCTTGTTTATATATATTTCATTGTGCTTTCATTAAAGTGGACAAAAGGTTTAAAAATTTAAAAAAAAAAAAAAGAAAAGAGGAGGAAGATGGGCACGGATGTTAGCTCAGGGCTGGTCTTCCTCAGCAAAAGGAGGAGGATTGGCATGGATGTTAGCTCAGGGCTGATCTTCCTCATACACACACACAAAAAGCCAGAAGTGTTGAAGGCAAAGGTGGCTAGGTAATATAAGCCACAATGTGTCTCAAGGGCTGAGGTAAAGCCTAGAAGGTTGCCAGTGACAAGTTATGCCAGCTGAGATCAGTTATGATCATAGCTCAGTAAAGAATGGTTTATACTGTAGGAGATTCTCCTTTACTTACAGTCATATACATAAATACCTTCATCACCAAACTTTCCTAGTGTTTGCCACATATTTTTAGTTAGCATGTATGCTGTGTCAAAACATGCATTACCTAGTTCTCTGAAATGCTACTAATTTTCTTTCAGGAATTTCATATTTTTATTTGTAAAAATATATTTACTTATAATTAACAAACTAAGATATATCTGTACAGTCAATAACAGACTATATTAAATTGCCTCAGAGTGTCAAGAAAATTACCTAATTCATTTTAACTTATGAAATTTAGTAATATCTTTGTTTAAGAGTTTAACCAATACATTTTTTCAGTGTAACACAGTAACAACTATTATCACAGATGAATACTCCATTAGTGGTGGATTAAAAACATATTTAGATAGAAATTATGGATACTTTTATCAAAAAGCTTTAAGTAATAGTGAGAAAACACAAATAATATCTAAGTTAGTCATATCTATATCTATAGGAATTTAATGATAAACAACAGGGTACTACTTAGACTGTTGGTGGGAGTGTAAATTGGCATAACCACTTTGAAACACTATTTGGCATTACTACTAAAGTTAGACATCTCTATATCCTATGTCCCAGCTATTTCACTTCCTGCTATACAACAAAAAAGACATGAACAATTATGCCAAGGATTAGTTAAAAAAAAAAGCAGCACTATAATAGGTCCAAACTGGAAACAACCACAAGGGTTTGTCAGAGTAAAATTTTAAAAATAAATTGAGACATACTATACTAGAAAATACTATAAAGTAATGACAATTAAAAAATAAATACAAGATGCAAAAACACAAATGAGCTTCAGGGCCGGCCCAGTGGCGTAGTGGTTGGGTTCACGCGCTCCGCTTTGGTGGCCTGGGGTTCGTGGGTTCGGATTCTGGGTGAGGACCTACACACCCCTCATCAAGCCATGCTGTGGTGACATCCCACATACAAACAATGGAGGAAGATTGGCACAAGTGTTAGGTCAGGGACGATCTTCCTTAAGAAAAGAGAAGATTGGCAACAGATGTTAGCTCAGGGCCAATGCTCCCCACCAAAAAGACCCAAAAAACAAAAACATAAATGAGCTTCACTTACATAATATTGAAGGAAAAAACTCAGATCCAAAAAAATATGTATGGTATAGTTCTATTTATATAAAGTTCAGACAAAACCAATGTATTTTGTTAAAAGCCGGGATAATGGTTACCCTTTGATGGCATATGGAAATTGAAAGTGATTACAAAGTGTTCTTCTATATGTACTGGTAATGGTTACATGGATATATTTACTTTCTGAAAATTCACTGAGTTGTGCAATGATGATATGTACACCTTTTGGGTTGTATGTTATCCTTCAAAAAATAGTTTACCTAAACCAGAAAAAGAGCCATAAAGTGGAGTATTAAAAATGGCAACTTCTACATGAGTTCACAGAAGGATTCACTCAATCCTAGGGCAGCTGAGCAAGAGCTTGTGGAAAACATGAGGATTAATTGGAGTCTTGAAAGAAGTATAGGCGTAATCACTCATAACTCATCTTGGTAGGAGTATTGGTTAGAATAAAGTTTAGCTAAAAATAACAGACGAAATTTGAACAGATGAATCAGCGTAGTTTAAACAAGATAGAAAAGTATTTCTCTCTCACTAAAAGAGAAGTTTAGCGATATGTTCAGGTGAGGTATGGCAGATTCAAAGCATTCATCAGACACCCAGACTCGCATCTTTCCACTGCATCACAGTGGTGTCAGGCTATATTTCAGGTTCCTCGTGGTCCAATATGACTGCTAGAGAGGCAGCTATCAGAGCCAAATGGCTGACTGGAAGAAGGAAGCAAAAAATAGCACATACAAAAAATGGATTTTTAAGCTGAGTCAGTTCCCTTTAAAGTATTGTCTACCAGTAGCCACATTCCCATTTATATCTCATTAGTCACATGGCCACAGTTATACTGTGAAGAGGTTGGAGAACACAATCCTTCTTCCTGAGAAGTAATGTACCAAGTTAAAAATGAGAGTCTGTTATTAATTGAAACAGGATAAAAGAGTCTGTTATAGGCAGGTAAGTTCTTTGCCACAGTGGAAAACATCAAACTGGTTGTCACTAATGACCTAACTTTGAGAAACATCCATTTGGAAGAGTAGAACTGATTACGGCATAAACGAATAAAAGTCTCTGTAACCATAGAGGATACTAAAATGTAGTATCAGTCTTTGTGGAACACATGTTTAAGTGGCCATATTTTCAAGTCTTATTTCATTTGTTTTCATTTTCGTTTATGTAACTATGTCCAAAGAAAAGGAGAAATAGCTAGAACAAAACATATTTTCTTGGATAGTTGCATATTTAAACATTTGAAAGCAGCTTGTGTAAATTCTTTGAAGTAACTCAGAATCCAAAGTTTCCCCTATGTAAGGAGGGAACCACTATTAATAATAAGATTCTTTGTTTTTAGAAATTCTTGCCAGATCTTTCCTTCAAAGATACTGATTAAGGCAGTTTGCCATATAGGCTTCCCCTGAAGTTAAATGCACTTAGAGATAACTATGAATGGTACTGTCATAGTCAGCTTGGGCTGCTATAACAAAAATACCACAGACTGGGTACTGGAGGCTGGAAGTCCAAGATCAGGATGCTAGCATGGTTGGGTTTTGATGAGAAACTCTTCCAGGTTGCAGATTGCTGACTTCTCATGGTATCTTCACATGGCAAAGAGCAGAGAGAAGAAGCAAATTCTCTTCTCACTCCTACAAGGATGCCAATCCCATTCACGAGGGCTCTACCTGCATGACCTCATCTGATCCTAATTACCTCCCAAAGGAGGTAATGTATAAGAATATAAGAATTTTGGAGGGGACACAAACATTCAGTCTATAACACGCACTGAGAAAATTTTTACACTAACCAAGCTATAGAAACGTTTCAGGATACTATGCTGAGTTTCTTCAAGTACAGGGTTTCAGTTCAGAGGAATTACCTCTGAGATGATTAAAGGCCCCTACCAGATTCCACATCCCTCAAAGATAAGAACAATTCATTTTTGTGTGTCTCTAGGATCTAGTAGGGTGCTTAGCAATTAATAGGATTTTAAAACTTGATAGTGGAATAAATGAATTGGATTCTGGTAGCAAAAGTCAACTGTACACAGAAAATTTATCCTCTCCCTTGTAGAAAGTGAAACAAATGATGTATAAAGTGAAATACGGCTGCTCAGCACTTCTTGAATCCTGGTGTGGTTAGGTGACTACTTCTCATCAACGGAATATGAACAGAGATGATGAGGAAGTCCCTGAGCCAGGGCTTCTGAAAAGCAAGTCCTTTGTGCTCTCTCCTTCTGTAAGTTTGGAATAGATATTCTGAGATTCTAGAGATGGTGCAGCCATAAAATGGAGTGGATCTAGGTCACTGTATCATCACATGGAATAAAGCTACTCCCAAATAAGTATAGCCACACTGGACTCTTGGCTGAGAAGGAAATAATCTATTAAATTAAGCCACTGAGATTTTGGGGTTTATTTGTTAAAACAGCTAACAACCATAACAAAGGCAAAGATCACTCCCTAGAGATAGAATATATAAGTTAATTTTCTAAGGTAACCAACGTGACCTCTGAATAGGGGAAGGTGAATGAGTGCTTATGAAATATGGACTGAAAGCCTTTCACATACCAGCATCTGCACTTGTAACTTGCATGAGACATTCCGGAATTTTTTTAACATAGATATACAAATATGAAAATACTTTTATTTAGTCACTGCCATCAGTAACTATGGAAGAGAACTTTTAAGGCTCTACTATTAGACACCAATTCTTATATTCCCTACTTTGAGGTCCCAAATGGTGTGAATGCCTCTTCTAACTCAGGGTTACTCAATCTCAGTATTATTGACATTTTTGATGGAATAATTCTTTGTTGTAGGAGATTATATTTTAAAATCTTTTAATCATTTGTTTCACTTCTTTTTAAACTAGACTTAAAACAAATTCTAAGTCAAGGCTTAATCATCACAACTCATAGCCTCTTTATTTCTTGTATTAAAACTTGTATTTCTCTTTTATCAATGAATTTTCTAACACTTATCATTCCTTACATTGCGTTTAAAGCTAACCTAAAGAGTTTCTTTTCTGTTTGTGAATATATGTAGTCATCAGAGGTTACTGTTCGCCTGTGTTGTTAATATCTAGACAATCTCTAGAGAGGTAGAACCGTAAGGGGAGTTTGTTCCAATTGCTCCTCTCCACTTCCAGTGTCTTTCATACAACAGTGCCAAGATAATCAGCCACAATGGAAGAGAAGTGGTCAAACTCACATAACGAAGTCCTGCCTAGGTGGCATCTTAGGGGGCTTTCTCTGTGAGTGACAGCAGTGTCTAGCATTTAGTAGGCCCTCAACTAACATTTGCTGATTGAAGAAGGAATGCTTGAATATCAGAATGGTACCTGCCTAATGTGGATTCTGTGGACACCAGTACCTAGCCCAGCTGTGCATGTTTTCATATAGATAGACAATTTGGTGGCTTCATGGCCTGCTTAACTTGTAAGCGATGTCTGGAGAATGCAGGGCTGTCACCACCTTTAGAAATCATACCGCTAGTGGCAAAATATACAAGTACAAGTTAGAAAGGCAGTTCTTAATTGTTACTAGAAATAGACCTTTCCCTTTAGAGCAACAGATTCTGAAACAGATTTTGAAACATTTACCTAAAACATGAGCAAATAAATAGATTTTTCAACCTCTGGGGCATTTTCAGTCTACGTATATTTTTAGCCATTCTTCTCTCATTTGGAATAAGAACACCAGCTCTCACCGTTCTATAACTGCAACATTTACTCTGGGACTTAGAGTTGCAAGCAGTCCCTTTAGCTGTTGGCAGTTTTGTTAATAGATAACCTCTGGTGTTTCAGGACTTGGAAGCTTCGCTATTCCGGCACTTAAGAGCTTGGTAAGGCTCTGCCCCCTTCCACTACACACGAAATCGTTAATTAGCTGATTTTCCTAACACCTTAGCTAACACTCTTATCTGAGAATACCTTCTGCTTAATCTGGCATGATACAAGGGACAGTACCTTGCTTCTGGCTTCTCCCTGCCAAGCCTTGATCCCTCAATCCTTCTACTTCCAGACCAAGCAAGATTGATGGGGGTGGAGGGGGAGAAAAAATGCAAAATCTCCTTACTCTAGAGTTTATGTAAACCTGATCCAGCTTCATGGTATTTCCCTCCTAATCACGATCAGATTATCACATCAAAAATGTGGCAAAGAGCTTTTGCAAAATCTGTTTTTTTTTTTCTCTCTTTTTGGAGGAGGGAGGCAGTGGTTAGTAAACACATCTCTTCATTATAGTAGGTAATTTCAATCAATGTCAGTTTGATTCTTTTCCTCTTCTAATGTGATTCTCTTCCACTAATCTTTTCAAACCTGTTTCTAACATACACACACACACGCATGTATATATGTATAGATATATTCAAATAAAGACAAATCTTGAACAATTAACAATAAAGTTTTCTCTTCAGGCACCCTCTAACCCATGACTTCCTCTTTCTTACAAATGGCTAAGGCGTTAAAATGACAACAGAGAGGCAATAACATGGCATTTACTATATAAATACTAATCTAGAGGAAATAAGGAACTACTAGAGTCCATATTCAGAACCTTCAAGCTTTCACTTTATCAAGTTAATATGTAAGCACTTCAAAGGAATAATGTATGTTTTTAATGGGCAATTGAGCATTTATCTTGAATAGAAAAATTTACTATCCTTAACATATGTACAGTAGCTAAAGTTCAGGTCAACTTTATCTAGATTGTCAAGGTCAGTTATTTGATAAGTAGTGATCACTTCATCATTGAAAATTCTGCTTTTGATAAATAATCTCCAGGTAATAATTGTTACTTCCAGTACTTTATAAAGATGCTTTGAGTGTGGGGTCAAACTAACCTTTCATTAAATCAAAGCAGTGAACCAGATGCTTAGAATAAGGATGATAATTAATCCATGATCTTGTAGAAGAACAAAGGCTCATTTGAAGAAGGCATTTATATGCTGGAGTCATTTCTTTTGTTCTTGTTTTGTTTTGCATCTCATGGTAATTTAATTCATAAGAGATTTGAGAAACATATTGATAATATTTATTATGTGACAGCATATCAGCATTTCAGAAAATCTCCCTGTACCACGGTGATCAATTTACCTTTGTTTCTAGCGTTGTGCTAAAATTAAATATACTTAAATTTTCAATCTTATCAAAAGGTAAACAATAAATTCTACCTTGGCCTCATGAATTTCCTTGTTACAAATGATCATTAATAGATGTTTCCCTATAAAGATATTGAAGAAAAGAGATTCAAGTGAGTTTAGATAAATTTGATTAGGTCAAAATATAAAATTTTATGCACGCATTTATCTATATGTTAACAAAGCCAAGTCTAATGCCCATTTAATATTTTTGTATAATTTTTGGTATTACAGAAAGAAAATAAATTTTTGTAATACATTCTCCTTTTACAAAGATGCTTATAGTCCTGCTTATATTCTTTTATTCCTACTGGAAAAGGGGAGAAAATAAGCTGAGCGTATCAAAATAGTCTGAAAAACACAGCTCCTCATATACTTCAAAGAAAGAAACTTATCTCTAAAATATAATTATAAGCATTAGAAATCTTCTGAACCACATTGGCATTGCACACAGCAAACCCTAACAGACAAAAATAATCTTCATTCATTCATTCAACAAATATTTACCACATGCTTCCCATATGCCAGACACTGTGCTATTTGATGTGAATGTAGCAGTAAATATTCTATGTTTGAAAATGAAAAGCATTAATAAAAATTAAAAAAAAAAAGTCTTTAGAACCATTTACAAAATACACAGGAAGAACAGCAAAAGAGGAAATTGGGAAATAATTGGAAAGAAAAGTAGAATGAAGACAAATAATTCATTGTACGAAAAGTATCCACAATTTCAAATACTGCCAGTAGGCCAAGGAAAAAGAATATTAATTTTTTTCTATTGGTAATAAGACAGTTTGGGGGAACTTTATTGAAAGACATTTTACTGCAATGGGGAGGTATTTAACAAGTTGCTGTGGTTTGAGTGAGGGAAAGGAGGAAATGGAGAAAGTGACAGTGTTGAAAACTCTTGAAATGCTTTAAAGAGAAGAAAGCTCTGGTGGAGGCTAGAGAGCCAACAGATTGAGGGGGGTTAATGGGATAACTTGGTAACTTGATATTTTTATACTAATGGAAAGGAGTCAGCCAGAAGGGCAAGAATGAAAATACAAAAGATAGAGGAAAAATGGCATAACATTGAGAAGTAACATTGCTTCCATTGGCAAAGGAGGGTTAAAGAACAGTCTAGATGCAGATTAGAATTTTGGTTTGGTAGCAGAAGTTGAGGTTGAGATATTAAATGATTTATATTTTAATGTGAAGCTTTATTAATTGAACAAATATGTTATCTACACTATTGTAGATGTTACTAAATGTGAGAGAAAAGGGAGGAGAGGAATTTAAAGAGAGTTTAGGAGGATTTATAGAGACATGCAAAATATTTAAATAGCTGTTTTAAAGAATGGGAGTAAGAACTGAAGGAGGAATTGTGAAAAGATTACGTCATGATTCAGGTTCCAGGTGAGGCTGGGTGTCATAAATTCATAGTGGCACAAATCTGCATCATTTTGCAGCCGTCTCCAGCAGTGCTTAGTAGCCGGATGTGTGTGTAGAGAAGACGAACAAATATTTTTTCAGGCATTGTGATTAAATAACAATAGGAAAAAAGGAACTGGAAAAAAGAAGAATCAAAGAGTGTTTGAAATGATGGACTGGAATCTTAGACATATGAGGAAGAAGAGAGTATGAAAAGGGGAATAAAGAGTGAGAAAATGGAGGGTTCAAGCAACAGAAGGACTAAACGAAGTTGAAGAAAATGTATCTTGATATTAACTGAGATGAATAAGCTGGTTTGTGATTTGGGACAGGAATGTTCCAACTCAAGTTTTAATCGTTTGAGAGCTTCCAGGTGATGATCAGATACAGTGTAGGAGAATATTGAGTAAAGATAAAAGTCACTAAAGGTGAAAGAAAATCACAAAACTGAAAGGTTAGGGCACTGAATCTTGAAGTCATCCAAAAAGAATTTAGATTGTTTCTCAGTGTGAGAAGTGCTCCAAATAAAATGGATAACCAAGAGAGGTATTATAACCCACCTGACAGAAGTGACAGCCAAGAAAGCTGCCTTGAGTAGAAAATAATTGAATATCACTTCAAAGTGGATACAGAGAAAAGAGAAAGGAAATATTTCATAACAGAAGGTGTATGGGATTTGGCATCGGAAAGACCTGCATTCTTATCCCAACTCTACCATTTACTTATTCTGTGGCATCATCTCTCTGAGTGTTGGCTTTATCGATGGTGAGATGTGGATTCACTTAATATATATTTATCGGGCTATTTCTCTATGCCAGAGAATAAGTTAAATACTAAAATAATTATATCTTGTTCTTAAGATTGTTGTCAGGATGAAATAAGCAAATGTATAAAATCAGATGAGTAAATAAATATTACTGTTTCATTATTGCTCTCATTCCTAAGATCCTACCAGGAATCATGTTTCAATAGTAATAATAATAATGATAATAATAATGAATAGTTCAGTATATGTTTTACTACTGCCATGTGAAGATACTTTAAGGTTATTAAAATACATCCAAATTTTTCTTCTTTGAATAAAGTGTACTAAAATACTTCTGAGAATAATCTGCTTCCTACTAAAGCAATTTTCAATTAGGGTTAAACTCAAGCAATCTATCCTTGCTTTCCCAGGTTTAATTGGAGTTACAAGGATTCATTTTCATGAAAAGTCCTTTTCGTGAAAAGTCCTTTTAATTATAATTGGTCCTGTGACCTCTGGTCTAGACCACCACTCTGTGAGAGCTGATCGCTTCTCTCTCGAAGCATCAGAAGACCTTGTGATTGCTCAGTGAAGATGGCTGGGAATCACAGCCCTCACTTCCTGTAATGCAGGTAGGCTGCAGAACTTACCTTTACTTCCTTTCTTCTTTTAACCAGCTACAGATTCCCAAGCACACTTTTACACACTTGTTTAAACAATTATTTCCCCAAATGTGGAGACTCTGCAGCTACTATGAGAATAGATTATCGCACTTTGGGTATGCTCTCCTCAATTATTCTCAAATTTCCTTTCTAAATCACCCACTTTAGGGTTTACGAAGAGTTACAAAATTCAGAGTGTGGATTAGCGTTGTAATTTTACTAAAGAGCACCGGCAGTTTAACACTTGGATTCATAATGCTCTTCCTTCTCACAAAGAGCCTGTTTTAAACCTAACATCAATCTGCAAAACATAACAAGCAGGATTATACAAAAACACACACGCAGAACATTTTCATCATAACAGATGAGCGGCTCTCAGAGCAGAAAAGAACCCATAAGGTATTCACTGCCATGACTCACTTGTCTCTTCCAAACCCCGTCTCTGTTCTACACATGCAATTTTAGATCTCACTGCTTCCCAGCATGAGCTGAGGTAGAGCTTCTTGCTCCCTCTGAAAATATTTCTACTCTAAGCTCTTTTTTGTGCTATTGCCCCAAATCTATGGGTCTACATTTTCCTTCCTACTCTCTTTTCATATCTTACCTAATTTTTTATTTCAGCTTTATTGAGGTATAATTGACAAAGAAAATTGTAATATATTTAAAGTGTACAACATGGTGATTTGATATAAGTATACATTGTGAAGGGATTCCTCCAACTAGTTAGTTAACAGATCCATCACCTCACATATTTATCTCTCCCTCTCTCTTTTTTTTTTTCTGGTGAGAACATTTAAGTTCTATTCTCTTAGCAAATTTCAGTTATACAATACAGTGTTATCAAGTATAGTCAATATGTTTTACATTATATCCTCAGACCTTATTCATCTTATAGCTGAAAGTACCCTTTCACCAACATCTCCCTATTTCTTCCACCTCCCAGCCCCTGGCAACCAATTTTCTCTATGTTTTCATGAGTTTGACTTTTTTTTTTTTTTTTTAGATTTCACATATAAATGATACCAAGCAGTATTTTTCTTTCTCTGTCTGGTTTATTTCACTTAGCATAATACCCTCAAGGTCCATCCATGTTTTTGCAAATGCCATGATGTCCTTCTTTCTCGTGGCTGAATAATATTCCACTGTATATATATGTACCACAACTTCTTTATGTATTCATCTTTTGATAGACACTTAAGTTGTTTCCATATCTTGGCTATTTTTAAAGAGCTAGTTGAAGTACCACTTCCACCATGCTTTGTTGATCTTGACTACCATGATCTCCCATTGTTTCTTTAGTATTTCTTTCACTAACTAGATACAATTTTTTTTTAGGAGCAGGTACTATTGTCTTGCCAGAGGGGACAGGCAGGTAAACTTGGCTTCTAACCCAGAGCTAGGCACATAATATGTCCTCAGTTTTGAGAAGGGGGTAGATATTTCTACCCCTGTATTCTTATGTCCAACACATCTAGTAGAGATGAGATGCATCCATTCAAGCTTTTACCTCTCTTCACCTCCATTTTAATGCTATCACAGAAAGTTGCAGTTTTAATAAGTCTCAGCATGCCAATTGTTAAGTCTCACTTTTAGCAAGAAAGAATTCTGCAATTAAGGATGATGCTGTTCTGTGAGTGGGCTCATTCCATTTTTTGTGGCAAAGAATGTGAAATACTCTGCCTTCACCGAACAAACATAGGTCATACACAACCTTTTCATTTCCTGGTCATAGAGGCAGAGGCTTTGTCTCCCATGATGTAAGAAGTCCCTGTACTTTGCCTGGTCTCATTGGCCTGACCTGTCAGTTCCAGTTCCTCACCTATGTTCCTTTTTGCTTAGGTAAACTGACGTCTGCTTTCGAGGGAGCAGGGTAGAATGTAAACGGAGGAATAAACAGCTCACTTAGGTTTACAGGCCTAAATTCACACTCAACATCAAAAGCCAGAGAAACTCGAGGTTCGGCGAATGTTATTGGGTTCATACAGTTAGCAATAGATGAATAATTTTTTTCCATATTATTCTTTTTGCGTAGATATCCCTTCAGGGAACTCTGAAAAGGAAGAGGGAGAAATCGTAGTGTACAAGTAACAGTCATATTTCAAGTGGAATAATACCCTAACTTCCTAAAATTCAAGTTTAAATATGAAAATGAAAATGTTTTGAAGATCCCTGCGGCATGCTAAGCTTGCCTGTCATTGTCTTAGTCAATAAATGTTTACTGAGCATCTACCATACGCCAGGCACTATTTTACTCAAAGATGTTTCAGCAAAGAACACAACAGCTAAACAAAGAAACAAAAATGCCCCTGTCCTCAGGGGGCTTACATTCTAATATAATTCAATAGTTCCAAATTTCAATATCATGAACACTGTGTACTTGAATAATATTTCTAGCATCGAGGTCAAACACACTCTCTTTTCCTATTCTCCATCAATTGCCTTAAAATTTGCCATACTCCAATCTACTAAATATTGAATTTTTTTCTTCAATTGTTTGTTTTTATAGAAGTGTCTAATTATTTTTTATGTTGATAATAGAATAACATGCATTCAACATATCCTAAATTTAGCCACCTTACAGTCATACTTTAAAATGGAAAATCCACTCCCCCTTCTTCAGTTGCCTTTGAACCAGCTTTCTAACTGTAGACTCATTACTGTGCAGGATTGTTGCTCAGATATCATATTTTTAGAATCAGTGTTTCCTGAATTCCCATATATTTAGAGTCAATTTTTCCTGATTCTCTCATATGTTTTCTTTCTGTACATCCTTGAGTAAATTCAGAAATAACATATGGAATAGTTATTTGAGTACATGCTTGTCAAAATGATCTTAATGTTACTCATAATTAATTGGTAAGTTGACAACACTGAAATTGGGACTCAAATTATCGTTTTCTTAGAAGTTGGAAGGATTTGCATTCTTATTTTCCTATATTTTTTTAGTAATGATAAAAAACCTGATGCCAGTCTGATTTGTTTCCTTTAAAGGTGGTCATTAATTGGCCAAGATTTTAAGATTTCCTTTTCAATAGTGATATTATAAAAGTTCTCATGGATTGTTTTTGTGGATTTTTAAATTATTTATGTTGTTCAACATTGATGTGGCTTTCTGATCTGTTTTACTTGCATCTTTTTTTCAGTTCTGCAAGCTTTTATGTTATAATTATTTTTTGATCCATTTTGTCTTATCTTTCTCTTTAGGGAGATGTTGAATCTGCTAGATTGGCATTCTTTGCCACTTTCAATTTTCTCTTCTTTTTGCTGAGCTTTCCTTGATAATGTTGACTTTATTCCTCAATTTTTATTTAGAAATTTTATTCATTGTATTTGTCACAGCTGATAGTTTTTTCTTTTCCCTAATAGTTTCTTTTTCATATCTTTTTTAAAAATTTAATTGATATAGTATCCCCTAACTTTCTCCATGAATGACAATTAGAATGTTTTTAATATTTTCTCCAAATTACCATTTGTCCCAAGGCCAACTGTTTTGTTTATATTGATCTTTCTCTATAATAACTGCTAACTTTTCATATAAGTCCTTCACTGAAAATTTACATTTTAAAAAATGAAAGAATAAGAAGTTGATGATTTGAAGTGAAGGATGTGCACTCTCTCTCCTGCTGGGTTATTGGATCTGTTTCCACATTTATGTTTCTTCTGATGAGGAAGGTTGAGAGGAAGATCTGGGGATGTAGATTGAGCTTATGAACTGAGACCCTAGGCTGTGAAAGCAGGAACATCATAAAGGCAAACACATCTGTGTTTACTTAGGCCAATATCTGACCTAGAAAATTTGCAGTCCAGTAGCACTCACTTCTTGAGAGAAAATCCTTCTCATTCTTGCCTCAGAGAAAAACCAGGCTCTCAGTCACTTTTTGAATGTGAGAGTTATCATATTTGTACAGGAAGGTGATGAGAGGAGATGAGGAGAGGCTACTGGTGATAGACACGGATGCTATAGACAGAAATTCTGTTTCTTCCCATTCTCACTCTAGTCCTCAATGCTTGATCACCCTAGCCCTGAGTCCAGCCCTTCTCTAGGATCCCCTGGACAGCAGCTCTTCCTTTCACTGCAGATCCCTCATGTAGATACCCTGGGCTGAGACATTTTCTCCTCTGTCATAGTCATCAATACTTTTCACGGGCAAAAACTCTAGTTCCAAAATCTGTTAAAATCAACTTAACAGTTCATCATCTTTCTCATTTCCTCTTTGTGCTAATAGCTTTTTTCCTGGGTGTAAATTTATATTGTCATTCTAGTGGCATCTTGGTATGGAAAGGAAACATATGTATGCTAAGTCCACTGTCTTGAACTAGAAACTTCAACCTTTTTTTGTTGATATTGATAAATATATATCAAGTTGCTTAAGAGATGAGTGTAATATGTTATTTAGAAATCCGTATATATATATATATACACACACACACACGATTTGCCCAATAGATACCAATTCATTAGAGTTATGCATGTATAATTAGAACATATAGATAGGTTTACATTGATTTCACTATTCACATTTTAACTGAAGTAATTTCATATACTTTACATTAGTCATTTTTTTGTTAACATGATGTAAATGATTTTAAATCAGCATGAGCTAGTTCGTGAAAATTTTGACTTGGCTGTAGTGGACATGTTCTTGTAGCAGGAAACAAATACAGAAATAAATAAATGGTACATATCCTTATGACAGGAGGTAGTTTTGCACCTTGCAGCAAGGCACTCAGAAAGTTAGACTCCCAATCTTCCACAGAAACTGGGCAATAGGGGTTCTATCTTCCTTGATGTTTATATTTCAAAGAGATGGCTCCCACGTCCCTGTGAAGACCTTCCTGGGACATAAAGCTGACAAAAGGCCTTTCTATCCTTTCAGAAGGATATATAGATATGTCAAAGAGAGAAGAAAGTACCTACACATTTCCTAAAGTAAATGCTCTAAGAAAAAGGAGGAGGGAGAAGTCTCTTCCCTTATTTTCAACAGGGAGAATTAAGCCTATTTTAAATTTTTACTTGTCCTAACAAGACTTATATAAATTTTCTGTTTGCATATTATCTTAAAGACGCCTCCTAGAATTGAGTACACTTGAAGCAACTTGCAAACTGGATCTATCCTCAGATCGTCCTATTGCTTCATTTTATTCAGTGGGTACTGAAACAGCCCAAGTGATCATAGAGAACATCGTTTAATAAGGGATGAGAGAGGAAGCATAGTTTCCTCCTGTTTTTATCTCTTTATTAAAGTAAAGCCTTGAGCAAAAGACAATATAATTTTTATAAAATAGTGACTAAAATGTTAACCATAAGTGTTTCTTCAAGATTCGTTCCAGGATGTGTGAAAGTCAAAAGGAAGAAAACAAATGGTTAAAATAGTGTGGGAAGAAAAGCACTGATTAGAAATGGAAAGGCCTGTAAATCAAAATGGAGGTTTAATGATTTTTGCCTTAGTTGCTAAACCCCTTATAATGCATGTCATTAGAAAACAATTTAAATATCCGGTGAAGACACACAGGGGGGCAAATTCCAAAGGTGGTGTTGGACCCTTATTAAAAATGCAGTGAAATCCTAACTCCACATTACAACTGTAATTAACTACAGTTAAAGTCACCCTGAAGAGATGCAATTACCTTTAAAGTAATTCTGCAATTTAAGATGTATATTTAATGCATTTATGTTTCAGTTAATTGATAATTTGCCAGTTAAATTAATATGAAGTCCCCCACCACAAAAAGAGTGAACATTTTTCATTCATTTGAGAATATTATATTGCTATTTTTTGCAAATAATACCTCAGATGACCATCTTCCTCATCACAGCTGAATATAATATTCTTAGAAAATACATGAGAATAAGGCGGTTACTACAGGGCTTGCTCATTTATTGTGTCATTTAAATTTACAATAGTTCATAAGAGCAATAATAATTCTCTTTGAAACGAAATAATTATTTCTACATTTTTAAAATAAATTGGCTAGTTATTTTATAATGAATTGGAAAGTCAGGAAATAGAAATTTATAACAAATACTAAACATAGTTATATTTCTAACTGGCTTACCCCAAGCTCTATCAACAGATTAGAAACATTTCATGATTGTTTAATGGAGGGTGGATTTCTATTAATCAAATCCAGCTTTATACCAATTCCCAGCATTAAAATTCCCATTTTATCAAAAGTAAAAATTGCCGCTGGAGAATTTAAACGATAAAATCAAGGTTAGAAAATTTAAATATGTATTAGAGAGAAAATGATAATTATACAGACATTTAAAAATCTTAATAGCAAAACCATTTACAAAATAAATTTCAGAGTAAGCATATGCTTCAAGATTTGAATTATTTATAGCAGGATTACTTGTTTTTACTGATTTGTAAATTGTAGAGCATGTAATCCCTAACACTTTATCAATGTGATTAAGTTTTCACTAGTCTCAAATTGTTTTATTTCTACTACCTTTGTAGCTTGAGTGATAATATTACTCTTTTCTCTTCTCTTCTGTCACTTGAGCTTACTGAACTCTTTTGAAACTTCTTCACCTAATGCTACCCGTAGAGTCTGTCACAGTATTATTGGAAAGGAAATCCTACAATAGAGTAGAAAACATTTCAATTAATAGACAATGGAGGGAAGGTTGATGGCTCATGTTTACCTGAATCATATAGGAGAGCAGTGTGGTCTGTAGCTGATGACTGGAATAAAGAAAAGCATCAAAGACCATGAAAAGAACTATAATTTTGTAGTGTAAAAGGGATAATTCCTTAAGACAAACACCTGATTTAATTCTCTAATTGCCTAAATATAGATTTTTTTGTGTGTGTGAGGAAGATCAGCCCTGAGCTAACATCTGATGCCAATCCTCCCCTTTTTCTGAGGAAGACTGGCCCTTAGCTAACATCCGTGCCCATCTTCCTCTACTTTATATGGGACGCCGCCACAGCACAGCTTGACAAGCCGTGCATCCGTGCCTGCCCGGGATCTGAACCTGCGAACCCTCGGGCCGCCGAAGCGGAGCGCTTGCACTTAACTGCTATGCCACCAGGCCAACCCCCCTAGATTTTTATTTTTAATCCAGCATTTAAGTCTTTAGCAGATGAAATCAGAGATGTTCTGGGTTGCAAACTTCATTCTCTACTCCTTCCAAAGATTCTGAGTGCTACAAGACATTATTTTTAAAAATTATTTTCTGCCAATATTGTTAAGGTAGGCACAACAGAGGGAGGAGGTTTAGGGAATAAAAAAGTGATTATTTAGTGGAAGTCTACTTAGTCAGTGGTGAGACCCATCCACCAATCCAATGTCAAGTCTCAAACTCAGAAGTAAGTCACAGGGTATGCCAAACAAAATCTGAACAGGTCATTTGTGGAATTAAACACACTGTTGTAATATTTATATGGAAATTCAAACAGTCAAAAAGAGTCTAGACCTATTATAGAAGAAGAAAGAGGTGAAAAGACTTGTTCCTTCAGATAGTAAGACATATTATAAAACTATTTAGTCAAGACCTTGTGATACTGGCACAAGGAAAGAATAATTAACCACTGAAATAGAACAAATAGAAACTAGAAACAAGTTTACAGATATATGGGTACTAGACTTACAATAAACTTGCCTTTAAGGTGCAAAGGAAAATGAATGAACTAATAAAAGAGAACAACTTCATGACATCTGTGTAGTGAAAGACATCCTAAACTAACAGAAAAAGCAGAACCAGTAAAGGAAATGATTGATAAACTTGAATGCATTAAATTAAGAATTTCTGTTCATGGAAAAGAGCCATTAAGAGAAGGTAAATTTAGCCACAGGGAGGCTGAGATGACATTTCCAAGAACTGACAAGAGGCTCATATCCAAACTATATACAGTACTTCCCCAAAATCAATAAATGAAAGACACAAAAACCAATACGTAAAATACAACTTAAATACAACTTTTATAAAAATTAAAATCCATATGGCCTATAAACATATGGAAATGTGGCACCCCTCATTGGTAATCAAGAAAAAGAAAATCACAATGGTAAGTTTATTGACAAGTTTGCTCAGCAAAATAAATTTTCATACACTATTGTAGAGGAGTATTATCTGGTACATTCACTTTGGAAAAGAGTTTGGCGTTATCTAGTGACAAAAACTCTCCTCTTGACCAAACTAGTCAAGCTCTTCTGAGCCTTCTTCTGGACTAGGCCTTAAACTTGTCCTGCCTTTAGCAAGAATCCTGCTAAGTGAGTTTAGCAGAATCTTCTCCCCCTTAACATATGACCGCCCTTGATATCTGATCAAGTTCCTCATCCTCCACCCTTGATATTTAAGTCCCTCACCCGCCTTTATAAAGAATCCTATTAGGTCTGATGAGCAAGAATCCCCCTACCTTGATGTCTCCTCTTAGTAATTTTCCATCCACTGACCCCTCACTCTCTGCTCCTTGGCTATAAATCCCCGCATGTCCTTGTTGTATTTGGAGTTAAGCTCAATCTCTCTTCCCTATTGCAATAGAGTTGACTCCTATTACAATAATCTCAGATAAAGTTTTCTTATTGTTTTAACAAGTGTCAAGGTAATTTTTCTTTAACATTAGTCAGGTAAGAGATCTGCATACCCTATGACCTAGAGATTCCTTTCTAGCTATATAGTTGCAGAGATGTGTTCTTATATGTACCAAGATACTAATATTCAAGAACATTCATAGAAGTATTGTTTGTGATTACTCCAAATGGAAAATTACCCAAATATACATTAACCACAGCATGAATAAATATGTTATGGATTATTCAAATAATAATAATAAAGAAACACCAATTACAAGCAACAACATGGCTAAATCCTGAAGAATAATATTAAGAGAAGGTAAATAGAAAACAATAAAATTTGTAAAAATAAATTCAAGCAAAGCTAAAAAAATAGGTAAAAGTAAATGATGTATACATAGGCTTACATACTGTGATGGTCCTTTCATATGTCAACTTGCTCAGAAAATAGTCCCTAGTTATTCAATCAAACACTAATTTAGGTGTTGCGGTGAACATATTTTGTAGATGTGGTTAAAGTCCATGATCGATTGGTTAACTTTAAGTAAGGGAGATTATCCTAGATAATCTGAGTGTCCTGATTCAATCAGTTGGACAGCCTTAAGTGAAGCAGAATCGAGGTTTTCTTGATGAAGAAGAAATTATGCCTGTGATTAACAACTTCCACTCATCCAACCTACCCTCTTCGTGGCCGGTCTTACGGATTGTAGACTTGCCTAGTCAACTCCCACAATTTCGTAAGCCAATTTCTTGAAATAAAACTCTTAATATATATCTCATACCAGGCCTATTTCTCTGTTTGAAGCCTAACTGATGCATACAGATGCTATGCAGGCATAATTAGGTAATAAAACTATAAAGAAGAGCACAGAATTAATATGATAAAAGTCAGGATATGAGATTATTGTAGCCTAGAAGAGGCTCATATGGAGGCCTCTGAATGCTGAGAATATTTATTTTCTTGATTTGAGTGGTGGTTACACAGTTTTTCATTACAATTACTTGTTAACGTGTACATTTAGGTTTATCTGTGTTTTGTAAGCTCCCAATTAAATAAAGTTTTAAAAATTCAACTTATGCATCATGGAAGTGTACCTAATTTATCCTGATATATATGGGAACTTATATATATTTCTCATTTAATTTACTATTGGGAAATGTTGGTTAATATTTTTTTTTCCTAGATTTCTAAGTGTTTTCTATAGTGTGCATTATGAAGTATTTTTTTAATCCATCATGCAAACTAATAATTACAACAAATATATGCTGTGAGACTGAGCTATTATATCTCTATAATGTATTAGGAATTTGGTTAGCAAATATTCTATTTCAGTGTTCTGAGATGTAGTGACCAGTTTGTCAGCTTAGGTGGTTGTATTCATAATTTAAAAAATATATTTAAGCCTTTTCTCAAGGAAAAAAACAGATATCTTTGAATGGAAAAATTGCTACTTTTCCTCTTATTGCCCCACATCCTACAAAGCTGATTTGGGTTTGAGTTCTTTGAAGTTAGCATTTAGTTCTGTCATATGTCATATCTTAGGGGAGGGGGAAAAAACACCTTAAAAATGGTGACCCTACAGATTTTTAAAAATCATATAAAGTTTAAAAGAATATTTAAAATAGTTCTAAACAGCCTGCTTTGTTTAACATATATTTTGAAATAATTAACAGTAACACAGTAAAATATAGAATATAGATTTGTATATTGCTCTTAACATAGACTAAATAAATAATGTCACAAATATTAAAAACAGTCTATGAGAAAATATCAATTTGAAAAGCTTCAAAAATTCATTCACTATACACCAAAAATAATGTTTATGTTAATTTATTATTAGAACTAACATATTTAGTAACATTCATATTAAGATTCCAAACATTCGGGAAATCATTCAAATTCCAGGTGTATATCTCACATCTATCACTAGATGCTTAGTGTCATACTGTCAAATTCAGAAAGGCAGTCCTTGAATTAAATACTCCAGTTCAAGCTTTAACATAGGGATGAAAGTTGATCTAACTTGACAGTTCTCTAGAAATAATCATTCTGACATGTCAAAGATGGTACATGCTTGGATCTCTACATTATTCAATAGTGATGGAATCTAGGGAAAGGAAAAGAAATGACGCAAAGTCCTATACCCAAGAATTAAATACTTCAAAAGCGAAAAATGGTATAACACATATGGGGTTGGATTGGGCATGGAGGACGAGAATATGGCAGTATACATCGTTATATCTATTCAATCTTTTTTTCACCTTTTTCACATATTCATTAAACTTCTCAAATTTGAGAAATTATGGGAAAAGATGGATAAGACAAACTTTTGGCATTTAACTTCTGTAGTCAGTGATATCTTTCGATGTGAAGATTTTGGTAATTAGTAAAAACCAGTGTACAAATATATTAGGGAATGTTAATCATCTTGTGTCTAAGGTTTTAAATTAATTGTTCTTTTTTATAATTTTGTCTTTGTAATTTTATCCAAGACATTTTCAGCAACTACTGATTATGCTCTCCTTGTCTGTCTGCCTTGTTTGATTGCTTATTTATGTCAGAGACTGATTGGAACTACTGGAGATTTCCCCAATTTCTCCCCATTTATAAGAGCAATATCTAAATCCATTTTGGAGTTTGATGCTATAAAATGTCAGCTCAAAGGTTTTTATTTCTATCCTCAAATGGAATTAATAGTTTTTCTGACTTATTTGAATAAGACCTAATCTGCAAGAATCACCTCTAGAGTTGACATGGTAGTTCAGATACCTTTGCCCAACTTAGCCTTAGATCTCTGTGACGAGTCCGCTGGAATGGCATTGCAGTCAGCCTATGAATAACAAACTAGCTGAGCTGAGTCAGCTGGGTCATCTATTGCTCCCTGCTCACAGAGGAGAGCTGGAACTGATAGATAGCTCCATTAACTCTGCCTGACTAATGCACACTTGGGGAACATTTTTTTATCTTTCCCAGACAAGCTGCAGGGATGCAGTTGGTTTATTCTCCACTTATAATAAGGACTATATTTGGGAAAACGAATAATAGCAACGGAAAGCAGTGAAAATAATATTTTACATCATGGAATAGTATTTGATTTTTAATTAACACATTTCAGTCCAGACTGTCAAAATATTTTCTCAGGCTTATTTACAAATATCTGAGAAAACTTTGACATTCAGTGTTTCAATTCAAACATTACATAGTTTAGCCTAAGTAGAATGGCAATTCTCATGATATTAATATGTACATATGTGGCATATTACAGGTCCCATTTTATAATGGTGCACTACTGATATGAGGTTGTTTTATAGTTCAGGGATTAAGTAAAAGTTTACAATAGAATCACAATTGTTTCCTAATTTGCATTATTAAATAGACAAAAGTATTATCATTTTAAGTTCAAAGAGAGAAATTAAAATTTGAAAATTAAATAGATTAATTCCTTGAATTCTTTATAATGATTTTATTAGGAATTGGTTCAGGAGAGTACAAGGCAATGCTGTCAGTTTGAAAATGAGTTATTTACAAGAGTCAGATACCAGAAATTGATAAGCTTTCCGTGTGGCAATTTTTTTTTTTTTTCTTTTGTGAGGCAGATCGGCCCTGAACTAACATCTGCCAATCCTCCTCTTTTTGGCTGAGGAAGGCTGGCCCTGGGCTAACATCCATGCCCATCTTCCTCCATTTTATATGGGACGCCACCACAGCACGGCTCGAGGCTTGACAAGCGGTGTGTCAGTGTGCGCCCAGGATCCCAACCGGCGAACCCTGGGCCCCTGCAGCGTAGTACGCACACCTAACCACTTGCGCCACCGGGCTGGCCCCAATTCTTTCTTTTATTTGCATCACCATCTCTATGAAAGTTATTTAAATTTCTTCAGAAAATAAAAATGGGGGGAACGGAAAAATCAATCAAAGTATAAGGCACTTGTAAAAACGAAGGGAAAAAGGAGTCATTTCAAATTCAGTTTTGTTCTATTAGATGCCATTACAATTATAATAAACAACGTTTTCTGAAGGATTTACAATAACTCTCTCATCTTCCCTAATAGATTTTTTCCCTTACATTTCCAACCTACCCCCCTTTATGAAAAAATGAATTTTTCTTAATAGATTTGAGGACCTGTTTAAGGAACTGAGAATTCAAAGATGAATAATTTCATCATCTCTGGCCTTAAGGAAGGAAGAAATAAAAAAGCGTAAATTAAAAATTTCAAAATAATATTCATTCAACAGATATAATTGATTACCTACTACATTTCAAGCACTATGCTGGGCCCTTGCACTTGATGGAGAAAACAGGTAGATATATTTTATGCCTTCATGGAGTTTAGGGTATATAGAAAGAAAGAGACATAAATTAAATGATCACACAGAAAAATATAAAATGTCAAAGGTGATAAGAACCACAAATAAAAGAGATGTACTGCAGAGGAGACTTAGTAATCTGGTTCAGGAAAGGCTTTCATGAAGACAAAACAGTTGAATTGATATGTGTGGGATGAGTGGGGATTTACTGAATGAAAGGTGAGAGAAGTACGTTCCAGACAAAAGAAGCAGCATGTGGTAGGAGGAGATATGGCACATTTAATGAGCAGAAAGAGTCCAGTGTGAGGAGAGCTCTGACAAATTGAAGGAAAGTAGTACAAGACGAGGCTTGAGAGATCAGGATAAGACAGGTCAAACAACACGGTGTTGTGAGCTTAAAAACTTGTTAAGGGAGTAGATCTCATGTTAAGTGTTCTTACCACACACACAAGAAAAAAAACACAAAGGTACACAAGAAATCTTTTAGAGGTGATGGGTATGTTTATTACCCTGATTGTGGTGATGTTATCATGGGTGTATGCGTATGTTCAAATTCATCAAAATTTATAAAACAAAACAAAACAAAAAAACTGCACAAACAAGACAGAATACACCAGTTTACAAATATTGAACTTTCTCCTGGGTCATAGAAAGCAGGAAGATTTTAAATATGAACTAACATGGTTAGATTAGCAGGTTTTTAAAACTATCATTGTGTCTGAAGTGTGGAAAGAGGATAAAAGAAAATGAAAGACCAGTAAAGAGGCTACAGAAGTATGTAGACCAGATGGAAAACTATTTAAACTATAGAAGGGGAATGAGGTGGAAGGAAGTGAATGGAATTAAGAGATATTTGTCATGGAAAAACCATAGAACTTGGTAAAAGATTAAAATAGGGAGAGATGAGAGAGGGGGATATCAAAGTTAACTTTCAAAGAACAAAAAAAACCCTTGAACAATGAGATTGGCTGAGCTTCTGGGTTGGTAAATACATACACGTGCTGGGAAGGTGGTGCGCCCCAGTTCCACAGGGATAGAAATTCCTGCACTCATGACCCCCTCAGGACCCTTCCCAATCTCACCCTATGTACTTCTTCAGCTGGCTGTTCAACTGTATCCTTTATAATAAAGTTGGTAAACATAAAAAGAGAAGTTAACCTTGAAGTTTCTGGCTTGTGAAACCGAATGAACAGTGGCTCTATTCATTAAGATAAAAATGATTGGAGGAAAGCCATGTTTGGAGGAGTGGCAAGGAAAAGGGAGATTATTAGTTACTTTATGGGACTTGTTTGGTTTGTGGTACTTTTGAAACACACAAGTGGAAATGTCAAGAAGGTAGTTGATTATTTCATAGATTAGGCTTGGAGCAATTTAATAAATAGCCTAGAGGGCATAAAAGAAATTACCATAGGAGAGTACAGATTGAGAAGAGAGTTTAGGAGAGAACTTTAGGTATTTCCAATATTTAATGGCTGCATACAGAACTAGAAACCTGAAAAGGAAATGAAGAACTTGTTGCCGAAAAAGGCATGAGAAGAATAAGAAGAGTGTGATGTCATAGCCATAGAAGTTGATGGAAAATAGATCTTTCAAGATAGAGGAATGTTGAAAAATATTGAATATTCTTCAGAGGTCAAATAATATGAGGACAAAAATATATTTGTGAGCATAGTGATTGGCACAAATGGTAGCTATGAAAAAGCGTTTTTAAATGATGATACAAATGATCAAGGTAAGAGGCTAAATTGCATTCCCAAAGGAGAAAAAGAATTAAGAAATAGTATAGGGTTCCTGAAAGCAGATGGATCTAAGGTGCAGGTCATAGACTGAGCATTTAGAGGTCAAAAGACAGCTCCTCAATTTTACAAAAGGCAGAGAGAAGAGGATGGGTGTGTTTGTGGATAGGCTGTTTTATCTTGCAGCAGGAAATTTAAAGCTCTCACCTAATACCATCAAACTTCTCTGTGAAATATGTGTCAAGTCATCTTCGGGGAGGAAGTGGGAGTTGAAGGATATTCATTTGTGTGATGGGGAGCAGGGAGATTCATAAGTTTAAATTGGATAAAGAATATTTTACATCACAGAGCATAGAAGAGTAAGTGTAGCAGAGTAATGTAATGAATACAGTAGTGAAAAGAGGTTGAGCAAAGGGCTGTGGAAGTGTAGTAACAGACACAGTCAACTCAACCAAAAATTAGCGCAAGTCTCACAGAAATGATTTATGAGCTGAGCCTAGAAAGACAAATAGGAGATTATCAGATAGGGAAGGGAGACACATGATTAGCAAAGGAAGCATCATTTAGAGAAGCAGGCATAAGAGTATCTTCAAGAATTTCAGAGTGGCTAGAGTGATCTGTGTGCCATAATGGTTCTGCAATGCTTCCACCTAAGGCATGCAGCTGGTCTGTGGCAGTTTTAGATGCCCTAACAGTGGTTGCTCTTTTCTCCTCCCACAAAAAATGTCTGGACAAAGACCAAAATTTAGTTGAGAGAATCAGTGAGGAAAATACAGTTACCATACTGTCCTTGCAGGTTGGGTAACTTTTACTCTCATCCTAAAAGACAAATTAGGTCGGTTACTCTTACAGAACAGTTAATAAGCTAACTGAACTTTCCCATGGTTGTTCATGAAAATCAATTCAAAGCGAGAATAAAATATGTGTACGCTCTCCTATCACTTTTTTGTTGATTTCATTTTTGCTACTATGAGTATTGTGAATGATGACTTCTGAAGAGTTAGAAAATACAATCTATTTTAGCTCAGCAGTTAATGACATTAGAAAATTGATATTAATTACTAAAGCGAACACTACTAATAATAAGCTAATATTCTCATATTTAATATCCAATGAAAGGATTAATGGCTATGGTTTAATTCATTATTTTGCTATTAAGCTTAATGTTTTTATGTCAATTTTTATTACTGTGTTTATTATTCTTAAGAGTTTTAATATATCAACAATGCATTTATGGGTTCTAAAGCATATATTTTGTTATGATTTGAATAAATGATTTTGAAAAATATAATTCAATGCTATCATTATTCACAGCATAAGTGTTTTGCTGTATTCCATATTTACAGATATGTATCATGTTGACACTGTGTGTGTTCAAACACTGAATTGCATAATGACACAAAATCTGAAATGGCACTAACACTCTATCAAACTTCTGACTCAAGGCTAATAATGAAATAAGGTTGACTATAATAGCAGCTATAATATTTACAATTACTAAAACCATATAACTCCCAGCTATTAAAAGATTATTTTTTTGTCTTCTTTCAATTTTCTAAGGTACCTGATTTGGTAACTGAGTTTTGTTCTTTTAATATGTTAGCGTATATCTTATTCAGGTTAGTGTATTTTAAGAAAATTACATTTTCTATATAGTGCAGATCCCTATTTAAATATATATGTATATATGGTTAACTAAGTTTTTCTCTCTCTCCTTGTTTAGTACTCTGTTTCCAGTAAACAAGGACAGCCTGGCTCAAAGTAGGTGCTTCATGAATATGTATGGTTAAATGTGTAATTTGTGAATGGTTTTTAATTATCTTAAGACAGATTTCAATTTTTTCATTTTAAATTTTCTTATGTTGTCTTCCTCACAGCATTACATTTTAGACAAGTTCTTTTCAAGATATTTTTCCATAAGAGCCAAAAAACAACCTGTAATTTTGAAACAATATGCAAATATAATTATTATGTAGATTATCTGGAGTATTTGGCTACAAATAAGAGACCACATAATTAAAGTTGTCTTAAATCATAAGAACACTCATTGTTCACTTAATTTCCTAAGTCAGTGGTCCCGTTGTTGATTCTGTGACTGAGAGAAAGCACCAATTTCCCAATATACCCCGTTCTTCCAGTAGATACCATGAGCACGTGGGTGATGGCCTCACTCACAATTGCTAGATGGTTGCCACACCTCGAAGCATCTTATCCGCTCTTATGTCTCCAAACAAGGGAAGCCGGGCAAGTTAAAGAAAAAAATGTTTTTCTTTGTGTAGTTTTGGAATGGAGTAGTATAATAAGAGTAAGTTTACTTTAATTTTTTACAATGTGTATTTATGGAGTACCCGTGGCATGTTTCAAAATGTTTCCTGGTGTCTTACTAATCAACTCATTTCTTTCCAATCCATATACTTTGGTAGTTTATTTTTCCTTCCTTTCTTTCACTCGGTCTTTCTTTCAGAATTATTTCATGCTTTTCTCAAATTCCATGCTTCTAACAGCCAAAACCCAATCTAATAATAAGATATCAAGAAGTCAGCAAATGGTTATTTTCAGTATCCAAGACAAAAATAAAAGCTTTTTTTGTGCTACTGGTGAAATATTAATTTTAGAAGATATTTGAGCTCAAATAAATTTTTACTTTTTAATCTCTTCCTTCTAGGACATCAGCTTCTCCATAGGGAACTTTTCCTTGGCCTTTTAAAAATGCCTAACATTTCCTAATATTACAAAAAAAAAAAGTTTAACCACTTAATGCCATTAGTTCCTTAACCTAACTTCTTTTTTATCTCTAATTTCCCAATAATCTATTTTTAAATTAATACTTCTGCCATTATCTATTCCTACTGCCTCCCACAAAACATCTAACTCTCTATCTTTTAGTTCCAGCCATGGTCATCTCTGATTTCCACCAGATATGAAGGCCTCAATTATTTTTTGATTTACTAGCTTTACTCACTTACTCATCCAACATTTACTGTACATCAACCATGTGCCAACTGCTGAGCTAGGGACCAGTGATATGTGATATGCAATGCATTTTTTCCTACAAAATTACTATACTAAACTTTTTAAACATACAGACTTTCAGTTTACCATTTTTGGTATCTATACTCCTACAGTATCTTTATCTAGTGCCATACTTCTTTCATTGGAGATTTGTTTGTATTGTTTCAATTTGTATTTGACTAAAGAAATCCTTAATTATCTATGAATATTATTTTTATATCATCTATATTAAATTTCAGCAAAATATGCACTGCTTGATTTGTCCTCGGCAATACATATAGTACTATTACTTAAGTGGATTTTATTTTCTAGTTTACATGTGTAAAAATTAATTTTCATAGTATTTTGTCAAGTGCGAGAATTAGCTTTAAGTAACAGTGTGAGTCTAGGTCAAAGTTGGATAATATTTCAATTCTTGAAAAATGGAATTTAGTCCACAGAAGTCTGAATTAATTTTTATATATACTGTATTTTAGTCTTTAATTGGAATATGTCCAAAATAGACTATTTTATATTATAACATTAAAGATATATTGCCATCTTGCCAACTGTTACACGTGACTTAATAAAATATGTGAGATATAACAGACTTGTTTGAGTTTAAAGCTTAACAGGGTTAAACTGAGAGTTTGTACATTTTACAATTGTTATTCCACACATCAAGGCAATAAGTTTCAGTAAACATAATACGTCCATACAAACATAAATGCACACACACACATATATGTAATGTTAATATGACATTTTCTTGAAACACGTCCAGTGCTTTACAGTCTGTTAGGATTAAATTTAAAATCTAATGCTATCAATAAATAAATTATTTGGTCTTTTACTTGAATATCCCACTCTAATAATTAGCAAACCTAAATTCAAGAAGAGTACCACACATGTTTTAGCATTTCACTTTAAGTTACTTCGTAACGGAAACTTTTGGGAAAAAATTATTGACAACTAGACTCCATTAAATCTTTCATTTGTTGACTGATTTATTTATTTTTGTAGAATAGAGACATAGGGGTGAAGTGGAAAGGATGGCAGTGAAAAGAATAAAAAGTGATTCTATTATCAAAAATAAAAATATTTTTCTAGTTGTATATTTTATTTTATAATAACATAGTATACATTAATAGTAGAGGATAGACATGATTACTTGTGATCCTACAGAATAGGGGGTTAAATTAAAAAGCACAGCAATTCATACAGATAATGATCAATGTTTTATACATCTGGTATGACTTGTTCGTTAACCTGGGGTAAAATATAGTCACACTTCTTGTTTTTCCAAATAATCACTTTTGCCATCACCTGCCTTGTTAGCAGGAAGTATGGTATTTTCCTCATCAGAGTTGCTCCTACTCAATTGTTTTAAAAAAACACCTTGATTGAGTTACCAAATCTAAAGTGAAGGTCTATACTGCTTTAATACACCAAGAAAAGAGACATTTTTTTGTCTGATAAATCCACTTCTGCTGTTTCCTTTCCCTATCCCATAGTACTGCTGTTGAGTGGCATACTTTCATGGATGCTTTATCTGCTGCAGATAGAGAGAAAAAAGCAAGCAATTTCTGAAAGTTTATGCATTCCTCCATTTTCCATCTTCAATTTGCCTGTTTAAACAATACTTACATTTCTCCTAGTTGGGCAACACACTGGCTCTTGCTGCCAAAAAGACAGAACATCTGAAATCTGTTTTTAAGCAGTGTCAGTTTTTCAAAGTAATAGGCACAACAAGAAGAAAAGAAACATCTGCTATCTGCAGATTTTTTTTTTTTCCTTTCCTCCCAACATCAATCTAGCAAGGTTTGGCAAGCAGCTCCTTGCACTCTAAGTCACAGAAATGTCAAAAGAGAGTAGAAATGAGAGTGGATACCTCTGTTGAAATGTCACTTTGAAAGTAAATAAAATCAATTGGAAAAAAGGCCATCTGAAAGCAAGAAACTTAACGGTCAGGAGATGAGTTGCACTGTATTCATAGACAGTTGAAGTAGTCACATACAGAAATGATACTTTTTTCCTAAAGCTTGCTTCATAGTTGGTGATTGTTGTCAGTGGTAAAACACAATAGACATAAATACAGATTTAAAATTCAGTGGCACTTACTGCCTTGAAATTCATTGATTAAAAGACTACTTTGTATTGAGACTAAATTAGTATTTAAATGAAAGTATTTATTGTATGTGAAAAATCTTGAAGTATTTCTATTTATAAAATTGCCTTCAGAAATAATAGCGATAGGTGTCAGAGGATTTCACTGTGCAATAAGGTGTAAAGCCTATAGATTCAGAATGTCTGGGTTGAATTTTTCAGCTCCACCACTTATCTGTGTGACTGTGAGCAAGCTACTCGCACTCCCAGGGACCAAATTCCTAATCTGTAAATTTTGATGATAATAATACCCAAATGGCTTTGTGAGTATTGGAAACAAAGCACTTAGAATTATGCCTAGCATGCATAAGTACTCAGGAAATATTTGCTTATTATTATTATTAAAGTATCCCTAATGATTCAGTACCATCCTTCTATCATAAACCTAGACATAAAGAAGCAATTTCCTCTTCTAGTTTTCATTTATTGCATTGCTGGTACGACCAAAGATGTTGACTTCTAAGCAAACAATGGTGTTGTGTAGACTCACTCCTTACAGAGCTATCAGTAAACCTGTTAAAAATGGAAAGGACTTAAAAGCGCAGAGCAAAAACTGGTGATTAAAGCTGTTGTGTAGTCTTCAAAGGACTAACAGTAGCAAAATATGGTCATTATAATTGAAAGAAGAAATGATCAGAGAGTAATTATTGAATATGATTGTTTTGCTGAACTGACGCAGTGTTTAGTATCTAGAGCTGATATAGGACTCTCCTCCAGATCTCTAAGGACTTCCACAGTGTTTGCTTATTTCTTTTCTAGACTCATCTACAACTCACACCCTTGTCTAACCCCTCTAATCTCTCATTCATATTAATGCAGATTTTTGCATACCTAGGTGAAAAGTCAAAAAACAGAATCACCTCAGGTATTTTGGGAATCTAGGTGCAAATTTACATGGCACTTTTATTAAAAATTTTACTATTTTACTTATTTATTTACTTTTTAACTTTTTGTTTTCTACATCTTCTTCAGCTCCCTGGGTTCTTTTTGTCCGTTCTGAAAGACGGCCATTGGTGCAGGCCATATAAAGATGGGAAATGACTACGAAGCTTCTCTCCTCCTTCCTAACGACCCTCAATATTCAAGTGGCTGTACATGGACCTGAAACTTGGGAAATCACTATCTGTTCTTCAGTAGAATAGTCTTTTTTTCCCCCTAACACTTGAAGAAAGTTTTCCTGTGTTTGTATTTTGCTAAAATGAGATTCCTAGGGAAGTTGAATATTTTAGGGTGACATTCTTGAAGCTTCTGTAAATCAAGCCTAGAGATAATGCTCTATTCAAGTTTTCAGAACTACAAATGACCCATGCCTTTTTTATGGATAAAAATCTTCCAGAATTAATCTGCTGCCAGATAAAATTTGTTGAGGTATCTGAGGGCGGGTAACCTTACAATCGGCCAGAGAAGTCAAAATGGAAGTGGTTTTACGGGCTGGGGTTTTACCTCTGTGTTTGTCTGGCACCTGAAAGAAAGTGACATGGTAACTAGCTGCTGCGAGTCCCTGTGGAGGTTAAGCTGTAAAACCGTGCCGCTTGAGCTCACGTGTACATAAGACCTTTCTCCAAGGAGCGTGGCAAAGAAGAGATATAGGAACATTTCTTTTTTTTTTTTGTAAGGAAGATCAGCCCTGAGCTAACATCTGTCACCAATCCTCCTCTTTTTGCTGAGGAACACTGGCCTTGGGCTAACATCTGTGCCTATCTTCCTCTACTTTATATGGGATGCCACCACAGCATGGCTTGACAAGTGGTGCATTGGTGTGCGCCCGGGATCCAAACCCGGGCCACTGCAGCAGAGCGTGCGCATTTAACTGCTATGCCACTGGGCAGGCCCAGGGACATTTCTTAAACTATAAAGATTTTTGATCTCTTACATAATATCAATATTTTTTGAAACATATCCCTATGATATATTTCTGAGCCACCATGTTGGAAACCAATCTTAAATTAAACAACTGATTGCTTTTGCAATATAACATCTTAGGGAGACAAATGTTAAGACATATTACCACTGGATGCATTACAATTTTCAATTTTTAACAATGTTTTAATCAAAATGTTTCAGTCTATATTTCTCTTTGTCTCTTACTCTTATCCACATGCACAATATTTCCTCTGCATAAAGGATGAGCCAGTAATAAAAGAGTGCCCCAACAAAGGCGACTTCAGTTGTCAGTTTGATAAAATGCCCCAGAGAAATGCCATTTACTGAGAGTTTAATATCAGATCTAGGAGTTCATGTGTAGGAACAGTACTGTCTTCATTGAGGAGACTTAAAGTCTGCTTTTCAGGATGACTTTTTTTGTGTGTGAGGAGGATCGGCCTTGAGCTAACATCTGCCAATCCTCCTCTTTTTTGCTGAGGAAGACTGGCCTTGGGCTAACATCCATGCCCATCTTGCTCCACGTTATATGGGACTCTGCCACAGCATGGCCTGACAAGTGGTGCGTCAGTGTGCGCCCGGGATCCGAACCGGCGAACCCCGGGCCACCGCAGCGGAGTGCCACGCACTTAACCACTTGCACCACCGGGCTGGGCCCAGGATGATTATTTTTAACTCCAATACATTTTATACTGAAATAAAGACATATATATGATGGATCTAGAAAATTTTGTCTGTCAACATCCTGCTGTTTTCAGGAAGCCTGATGATGAAGAAGAGAAAGAAAAAAAGAAAGTGAAACTCAAGATGCTCTATAATGTTTTTAGATAGGCAACTCTTTGGCTAGGTTATTTTCTATTTTCTGCTTTTTCTGTCACACACATTCAGAATGTTTAATTCATTCATTCTATGGTCTTTTGTCTCTGGTCAATTAATAAAAATCCATGTCCTGAATCATTATTAAAATTATAGTAGTAAAAAAATAATATTTTTATCATGGTATCTCACATAATAATTATAATTTTCTTCTAACATAATTTCATGTTAAAACCCTGCTATTCTCTAGGCATATCAGCTTGCTTACCACTCTAGAAACATGCAGTGTAATTTTTATGCCTCTTTATTTGCACAGATTCCTTGATGTAAACTGCTCTTTACCATTTCTCCACTTTTGAAATCTTACTCATCCTTCAAAGCCCAGTCCAAATATAATTGTTTATATAGAGAGCTTTTCTTGATGTCCTTAATCAAATTTATTCCCTTCCTTTGTGTTTCCATAGTATTTTTATTTATTTATTTTGTGAGGAAGATCAGCCCTGAGCTAACATCCATGCTAGTCCTCCTCTTTTTGCTGAGGAAGACCGGCTCTGAGCTAACATCTATTGCCAATCCTCCTCCTTTTTTTTTTCCCCCCAAAGCCCCAGTAGATAGTTGTATGTCATAGTTGCACATCCTTCTAGTTGCTGTATGTGGGATGTGGCCTCAGCATGGCCAGAGAAGCGGTGTGTCGGTGCGCGCCCGGGATCCGAACCTAGGCCGCCAGCAGCGGAGCGCACGCACTTAACTGCTAAGCCACGGGGCCGGCCCTCCATAGTATTTTATTGTACATTAAATATAGTATTTTGCCCAGTTTTCATTATATCTTAAATATGTGAGGAATATACTAATGATGAAGTTAACACAGTGAGCAAGATTTTTAAATATTCAAAATTACATAAAGGAAACAAGATGGTTCCATAATTACCTGCTGGAAAATACATTAGGAGATCTAAGCAAAATATATATCGATCAGAAACTCAGAGCTGGGTTTGAGGTGGCACGGTGTTGGTCTGACTTAAAAAAATAAGAGTTTCCCAGTGGTGCTCCAAAAAAAACATAGAGCATGGGAGTTAAATGAGGGAGGAAACCATTTCCAAAGCACCCATGGGAGAAGCTTTTGCCAATATATTACAAACATTCCAGTCCCGTTGGTGAGGAAACGTCTAGGGCAAAATGAATGTATTTGACTATTGTAGATATTACATGTTCAATTTATCTCACACAGTTTTGAGATTTCATGTTCATCAAGAAACCTTTTATTATGACTTGCCTTCCTGCAAAGGTTTACTAGAGAGAAAAGACATTCATCATGTCACTATTCAGTCTTGTCTGTGTGGCAAGAATGTTTTATTGCAAAGAAATACATTGACATTCTGCTTGTGCATCAGGCTCATGAATTTGGTTAATAATATATGTATGGATCTGCACAAGGCTAAGAAGAGGCGCATGCATTACATCACACTTACGTGTGATTCTTCTTGGAGGTAAGCCAATAGGATTTAAACCCTGCAGAGGAGTTGCGATATTGATGTGTGAGAATTCAAGAATATTAAAAATTTATTATATTTTAATAGAATTAGTCTTATATTTCTTTCTTATCACAATTATTTAGCACATTACAGCAGGTTCTATGTCTTATTTATGTTTGTTAACCCCGTACCTAAAAAAATCTTGGCCTACAGTCCTTTAGTAAATATTTATTTAATTTACTCTGTGAATCTGGCATGCTCTGTTATTGTCATTTTTAACCCAGTCCTTGATGGCTAAACCATTCACTCATTCATTCATTCAGTCATTCAAAATGTGTTGTACACCTTCCCTGTACTAGCTGGCATTTATGTTCATATAATTTCTAAATATCCCTATAGCTCCTTAGAAGCAGATCAATTCACCTAATGATCTATCTATAATATCTAGATTTATTTGGTGAATCAGAAACTAGTTTGCTTACAATATCCCTCTTTATTTTTTACTAATAAAGACTCTAAATTTTATCTGTATAATGGCCGCACAGATAAAGATTACATTTCTCAGCCTTCATTTCAGCAATATTGAGCCGGGTGACTATATTCAGGCTACTGGGATTGAGGAGGAAGTGATGCGTTTAACCGCCATGCCATGGTAATTAAAGGCCAGGCGATGCCATCCAACGTCTCTTCCATCCTTTCTTATGGTTGAAATATAGACGATAAATGAAACCATGGCCTCTCTTGACTATGAAATGGAAGCAATGTGTTGAGGGTCTCAAATTAATAACATAGAAGGATCTTGGGTAACGTTACGGAGCCACTGTCATTTCAGGACTGAGCTATTAATTGAGAGAGAAATTCAACTTTAACCTTTATTAGCTACTTCCTTTTGGCCTTTGTAATAGCAGCTTATCTATCATACTAATAACTACAACTGGATTTCATTTGAACTGCATAATAGCATTTAGAAAAATGTTCAGCTTTGCCGGTGTGTCCTGCTGCTGGAGTTGTAGACTGAGGAGAAAAACAAAAGAAAAAGCAAAAGATGGTATACTGATGGACAAAAAGATGGAAGAACTGAAGAGCTCTAGCTGTTTCTATGTTTTTCTTTCTTAGCCCTCTTTCAATATTCCATCTCTTATGTACCATCTCTCAATATAGCAGTCTTTTTGCCCTCATTTTCCCAGTACAGAGCCGGAATCTTAGGCAGAGACAAAATGAACTTTTTTGAAAACTATGCTATGAAGATGTAATCAACATCGCAAAATAAAATAAAATAGTTTAAAAAAATAAGTGGATTGACTGAATTGGTATATAGATACTTGTCTTTTAAGAAATTGGCTTTTTAAAAATTTTCTGTTTTTTTCTTTCTAGATATCAAACCTTATTCCCTTCTCTATGCCTTCCTTAGTGCTCCTTCCAACAAAACTTACAAATGTTTCCCAATTTCAGTTGCAGGACCTGGCCTTAGTTATCTTATGTTTTAATAAACATTGTATTGTTTTTGTTTTTTTTTTTAAAGGAAGATCAGCCCTGAGCTAGCATCCATGCCAATCCTCCTCTTTTTGCTGAGGAAGACTGGCCCTGAACTAACATCCATGCCCATCTTCCTCCACTTTATGTGGGATGCCGCCACAGCACGGCCTGACAAGCGGTGCTTCGGTGCACGCCCGGGATCTGAACCGGGCCACCAGCAGCGGAGCCCGTGCACTTAGCCGCTACACCACAGGGGCCAGCCCCAACATTGTATTGTTTTTGTCTATCAAGTATCCTATACACATTCTTTGGGAAAAAACATCATTTTTTTAGTGTCAAACTTAATTGTACTTCTTACTGCATCTCCAGATCCCCACTTCACCATCACGTATGTTTTTACTAGTCTCAAGCTGACTAGTCAGACACTTAGTCACAGCGATTTGATCGATGTTTGATGTGTGCAAGAAAGAAAAATACAGAGGATTGGGTTATCATTACCAGATGAAGTTGGTCCCAATATAAAATGTTAAAAATATTTGGAGACCTCATAGCGATACTGTTTTCTATCTCTAATGAACAGTCGTGAGTCTTGACACATCAAATAATGTCTATCGTAATTCAAAAAGAAAAACACTACGCAAAAATATAGAAAAATACAAATGTAGTGTGTGGTTGTAATTAATCCCTCTCAGGACATGAAGATCAAGTAGATAAAAAATAAGTGAGCCAGTTCATCAATTGTAACAAATGTGCTGTTGTGATACAGAATGTTGAAAATGGGGGAGGCTTATGCATGTTGGGGGACAACAGCTATATGGGAAATCTCTGTACCTTCCCCTCATTTTCGATGTGAATCTAAAACTGCTCTAGGAATATTGTTTTAATTAAAAAAGTATACATGCATACCTTCCCACCCACCCCTTCTCCACCTACCCCAAGTATTCCATATACAGATATCCCCACATAGTTTTCTTTCCAAGAAATTAGCCAAAAATGTAGAGCTGCCTGGGACAAATAGATAAGAGAGAAAAATAGAAGTTGGAGATGCTGACATTGTAGCATGAAGCATTAAATTTTGTTTTGTTCTACTAAGTTACTCATTACATGGAACATTTTTAAGTATTTCAAAAGTAAAACAATTCAACCTCTTGTGAACTTAAGGCAGTCAGTTTTATTTGTGTTCCAAGAAATAAATAGGGTATTGCTTTAAAAAACAAATGAGTGAGCCTATAGAAATCCAGACTATCATAATGAAGGAGGTGAATCTATTGCACGTGTATTATATGCAACTCTCTCTGTGGATCCCATAGCCATGCTTGATTTACAAAAAGAAAATTACAATTTAGGTCACAAAAAAGTCAATAATTTATAAAAAGTAGAAATATAAACTCTTCTTGGAATAAACATTATGTCTTTTCCAAGGAAAACTAGAAATTAATAAAAATAGATATTTCAAACAAAGGAAAATTTAATGTAAGGATCAAAAAAAAAACTAAGAAATATTTGTGGTGATTTCCATTTCTATAAATATGGTATACTAGATGGTTGGACAGAGGCTCTTGATATCTTTTTAAAAAGCACAGTATCATGCAAAAACATCTCTTTATGTAACCATGAGCTAGCAAAAAATATGAAGAATCCTCAGACAAAAATCATCTGAAGACAGGAACTCAGAGAAGTGAGTAGAGCACTAAAGTCAATTTTTCCTTGAAGGAATTTTCCAAACTTTTAGTGAACATAAGCATCAGTTTTTTAGTTTCCTAAGGCTTATGGAACAGATGTAGCTCAACATAGACCAAGAGATGGCACCTCAAATATTCATGGCTTCAGTTTAAGGGTAAACTAAACATAAAAACAGTGTCACTACCTCAAACTGATATGTACAAATGAAATGCCCTGTGAGAATTTGTAATAAAGAGCTAGACTTCACAAGGGATATTTCTCAAATTCACTGTGACTAAGTGGCCAGAGAAATCTCCACCTCAGAATATTGTCCAAAGTCTCAGAATATTATTTCCTTCCTGGAGTAACCCAACTTCATCTCACATCTTGTGTATTTCCACAGGTAAATTTTCTAGAAAATAAACTATATAGAGTAAATAAATGAATATCACTAAACACACACACACACATACACATAAGGTAACATGAATTGGAATCAACAGAAAAAAACAACAGCAAAAGCAGAACCACAAAAATTCCAGATATTGGAACAATCAGTAGGAGATTATATGACTAGTACTATAAAGTTTTTAACAAATAAAAGACAGGTGTAAAATGTTAATAGATAGCAAGCAAACTTGAAAAATAAGAGAGAACTCTAGAAATGAAAAATATAATTACTAAAATTAAAAACTCAAATTAAGACAATGCTAAACTAAAGAAGTTAGAATCATAAAAGCACATTCTGCATGACCCATTTTAAATAAATTTAAAACCAGATAAAACAATTCTATAGTATTAGGAATCAGGATACTGGTTATCCTTGGAAAGGATGATCTAATATATGCAAGGGCAGCAGCAGGGGGACTTCTGGGTGCTTATTCTAATTCAGGTTACATAAGTGTGTCGTTTGTAAAATTCATTGAGCTTTATACTTAAGACTTTTGTACCTTTCTGTGTTGAGATTATACATACATAAAGAGCTATTTTATATATATATATATTTACCAGTCAAAATGACCAAGCCACTGCTGGTAAAAAGCTGGGGGAAAAAATAGCTTTCAAACTCTTCTATGGGTATATACAAGAAGTGACATTTGGGTAGCTAGTTATATATACATTTTTAAAAACCTATTATTTGTGAAAAACCTATTGTGAAATTTTAAAAATATATACAAAATAGAAGAGTCTAATAAATCATTTATCTATTGCCCAGTTTAACAACTAACTCATATTCAATTTGGTTTCATTGATACTCTTACTCATTTTCCTCCAAAACGTTATCTTTGAAGAGATAATGACTGAAAAATTTCCAGAACTAATAAAAGATATCAAGCTACATATTCAAGAAGTATAACTAATCCCAAGAAGGATAAAGTAGAATAAATCTACACCCAGAAACAAAGAATAAACACAACAAATGAAAAGTATAAAATACGATGCTATAAACAATCCATATCACTAATTAAAATAAATGTAAATTAACTAAATTTTGAAATAATTTGAGATTGGATAAAGAAAAAAAGCCTAAGTATAGGCTGTTTTGAAGGAAAAAAGATCAAACATAAAGATGCCGTAAGGTTAAAAAATAAAAGGAATAAATAAATACAAAGTAATGCTAAAAACAACAACAAAAGCTGTTGTAGTAATATTAATACCAGGCAGAAAGGCTTTAAAGCAAAAAAGAATTACCAGAGATAAATAAGATTACTTCATAAATGATAAAAATTTGTATTCATCATGAAACAAAACAATTTGATTTACATACAACTGTGGCATAGTTTCAAAATTTATAGAAATTACAGGAAGAAACAAGTAAATATATCATCATAGTGGGAGATTTTAAAACACCTATTTAAGGAATTGGTAGAACAAATACTCAAAGATTTTGTTATATATTTAGAAAAATTGATTGAGAAAATTTTACAGGTTGTTCTAAATGTTCTATAGAACACTGAATCTAACAACTAGAAAATGCATTCTCTTTTCGAATATACCTTGAATATTCACTTGCTATAAAGCATGCCTCAACAAATTTCAAGGGTTTGGCAGGTCATTACAGTCAATATTACATAGAATGTGAATAAGTTAGAAAGTAAAAATAAAATGATTACCAGAAAAAAAATACTAAGAAATTAAGAAAAAAATTCCAAATACTCATGAATGAAAGTCACACTGCTGTTGGATATTAGAAAATATTTACAAATTGAAATTAATAAAATATATTTCAAAGCTTGTTAGCTGAATCTACAATATTACTTAAAGGGAAACTTGTGACAAATTAGATGTTGAAAAACTATGGATTATGGCCAAATCCTGCCTGCCCCTCTTTTTATATAACTATTGAGACCAGAATTTTTTTGTATACATTTAAAGGGTTGTGAAAAAATACAAAGATATTGAACAGAGTCCATATGCGGCCCACATAACTTAAAATATTTATTGTCTACACATTTACAAGAAAATGTTTGTTGACCCCTGGCTTAAATGCTTATATAGAAAAGAAAAATTATAAGCTTAGCAGAGTATACTTCCTAAGAAACTGATAAAAGACCAGTAATACAAACCTAAAGAAATGAGAGGAAAACAGTCAAGATAACAGTAGAAAGTAATAAAACAGAAATCAAACATATGGTTGCTATCAACAAAGCCAAAGTTGTTTCCTTGAAAAGTCTAATAAAACTGACAAGCTTCTGGTGAGACTGATCAAGAAAAAAAAGAAAGTAGGCAAGTATAAACAATGGTAAGAATGAAATAGGAGATATAACTCAGATTCCTCAGACCTTAAAAAGTTATTAAGAGGATACAATGAGCAAAAGGAATATAGCCAGATGCCTCAGAAAGTTAAAAGTTAATAAGAAAATACTATGAGAAAAATTATACTATTAACTTAAAACACTCATGATACTGAATGTAAAAATTCTAAATAAAATATGAGCAAATAAAATCCAGCCAAGTATGAAAAAATAATACATCATAACCTAGTTGAGTTTATTCCAGGAATGCAAGTTGGTTGGAAAAACACTAGAAAATCACTGAATGTAAATCACCACCACAACAGATGAAGAAACACATAATTACATCGATACATGCTGAAGAAAACAGTCAGTAAAATTACATATATATATATTTACTATTTTTAAAAGTATTTTTTTATCAAACTAGAATTACAAGGGAACTTTCTTATCCTGAAAAAAAATCTTATTAAAGCTATGTACAAAAAACTACATCAGACATCTTACACTGATATTAATTCTATTTAACATCAGTAATAAGCCAAAGCAGAATGCTATTACTACTCAGAACTTCTAGTCAACATTGTGCTGGAGTGCCTAGCCAGCAAAATAAGGCAAGAAATAGAAGTGAAAGGAAGAAGGATTGGAAAGAAATACGCAAAACTCTTGTTATTCTCAAATAATATGATAGTTTACATAGAAATTCCCAAATATTTTACATATAATTATTAAAATTAGAGTAAAAATCAATAAGATTCCTATATATGAACAACAAAAATTGGATACTGAAACAAAATATAGCATATTATTTAGGGTAAGTAATGTTAGTTTCTGTAACAATCAACTTCCCAAATCTCACTGGCTTAACTTAATAAAGATTTATTTCTCACTCATGACAATAATTCAATCAGATGTTCCATGGATATTTTTGCAAGCTGAATTCACCCTGCCTCTTTTTCAATTGTGCATCATCATCTTTGAGGACTTCCTCAGAATTCTCTGCTGAATCTCTACATTCATTCAAGCAATGAACAAAGTGATAGTTTAAGGACGAGCCTGGAAGTGACATATATCACGTCAAGGAAGTCTTGGAATTGTAATATTCCTATATGCCTAGAAAGATTAAAGGGATTTCTGGTCATCTAGTAGATTCTCCCACAATAATTGTAATGATAGGGGTCAATATTTATTTTTTCTTCTTACTCCACATATGGAATTCACCAACCTCCTTCTTCAGGAAAAACCTTCAAGACCTACTGAAGTCAATGCATTTATTTCAGTGTCCAGGATCTCCAGGCGATGTGGCTTCTCCTCTTTCAAGTACAGATTGTGGCCAGGAAATCTATCAAATAAAATAAGTTATCTGTCCCTATCCTCACTGCTGCCCAGCCCCACTCCCAATATAGGGATAAAATATGGACAGGGTAATCACAATAAATTCTCCTCTTTTGTGACAGGGTGAATAATGGACCCCCAAAGCACATATCCAAATTCCTAAAACCTGTGAATATGTTACCATACAACGTAAAAGACACTTTGCTGATGTGATTAAGTTAAGGATCTTGAGGTGAATGGGCTCGGTGTAATCACAAGCGTATTTTTAAGAAGGATGCAGGAGGCAGAAAAAGAGGGACGGTGATGTGATGAGGGAAGCCAAGAGGGAAAAGAAGATACTATGCTGCTGGCTTTGAAGATGGAAGAAGGGCCACAATCCACATAAGCAGCCTATAGAAGCTTGAAAAGGCAAGGAAACATATTCTCCCCTAGAGCTTCCAGAAGGAATACAGCACTGTGGAACCATTTTAGACTTTTGACCTCCAGAACGGTAAGATAATAAATTTTTTGTTTTGAGCCACTGAGTTTGTGGTAATCTGTTACAGCAGCAATAGGAAACTGGTACGGTACAGGTTTTGGACCCAGAATTGGGGAGCTACTGTAAAAATAATTTAAAAATGTGGAAGTGGCTTTGGAATTGAGTATTTAGTATAAGCCAGAAGAATTTTAAAGAGCATATATTGAACAGACTGTTAGTAGAAATAAGCATGTTAAATACTCTGCAGGTGAGGGCTCAGAAGGAAGTGAGGGACATAGTAGAGAAAACCTACTTGTCTTTGAGAAAAGCTAAATCATCAAAAACAAAGTGTTGATAGAAATATAGGCATTAAAATCCTGCTGATGAGAATGAGAACGAAGTGCGGTTCCTGGTGGAGAAAACCTACATCATCTTAGAGAATGTCTAAATCATCATAAATAAACTCAGTTAGAAACATGCATTAAAAGTGCTGCTAGTTATGACTCATGGAAATGAAGAATATATTACTGGAGACTGGAGGAAAGGGAATCCTTGTTATATTGTGGCAGAAAACTGAGCTGAATTCTGTCCTACAGTTACATGGAAAACAGAACTTGTAAGCAATGAACTTGAATACTTAGCTTAGGAGATGTCCAAGCAAAGAGTGGAAGGTGTATCCTGATTTCTTCTTGCTGCTTACAGTAAAATGAGGCAGAAGAAGGAGATAAATTGAAGGAAGAACTGTTAAGTAATAAGAAACCAGGACTTGATGATTTGGGGAATTTTCAGCCTATCCAGATCGCAAAAGACACTAAAATTAGGAGATTCACTGTCAAAAAAGCATGCTCTACAGAGAAAGCCAAGGATGTGGCTGGAGGACCTTTTTCTAATGCCTCAGAAGGAACAAAAGGTCACAGCATTCAGTCACATTCAGACCATCCCTTCAAACATATTTTCATAGAATTTGATCAAATGAGTAATTCTTAACATAATTTTAAAACCAAAGCACAGCATCATGTTTAACAACAAAACAGTTGCATTAAAATCAGGAACAAGAAAATAAAGAAAAAAATAATTGGAAAGTATAAGGCAAAATTAGTATTGAAAGATTGTACACATTTAACACTCAAGAGGAAAACTAGAAGTTATAAAAAACAAAATGTACTCAGTAATATGGTGAATTACAGAATGACTATATGAATATTTATAGATTTTTTTTATATATGTGAACAATAACAATGTAGAACAAAGAATAAAAAACAAGAACAAACATATTATTACAATTGAAAATGTTGGAAGATGCTTACAGGAAGTTGTAATAACTGTAAGTCATAGAAATTCTGCCTCTAGAAATAGCACCTACAGATATATCACACAAATATGTGAAGACACATTTAGAAGGAGGAACCTTGCAGCATTTTTCATAAGAATGAACAACAGAAAGCAAAGTTAATTTTCATTGGTAAAGGACTAATTGAATATATTACAGTCCTAACCATATAAGAGAATAGCATTAAGCTGATTAAAATAAAAAAAAACTCTATCACAATATACTGGCATGGAACAATCTCCAGATACATTCTTAAGCTAAAAAAACAAGCAATATGCATGATATGCATTCATTTATGCAGAAAGAAAAATTCTGTTTCCTCTAGTCTAGAAACTTTCTTGAATTATTTATACATATAACAACTGCTGTGTTGTTTTGGAATAGGGATTAAGGTGGTGTGCTAATGGAATAAGACTTAAGGTTATTTTTGTATATCATTTAAAATTGTTTGCAATTTTCACCATATTTATTTGTTACTTTTCAATTTAAAAAATCATAATCAGTAGAGATAGGTAAATAGATGATGGATGAGTGGATGGATGGATGGATGATTAGATAGATGATGGACAGAATCAAAGTACAACCTTTTTAGAAGATAAGCCTACGAAAATGATCTAGTTAACAACCATCTCATTTTTCTCCTAATTTGTTCTATTTATTTTCCAGAAGAAACTAATTAATTTCTTTTTTCTTGTTTATTCAGACTTTCCTGCTCACTACCTTCACATACGCATACAACTTCTAGCAAACTATCAAAAGCACCTCGTGTACTCAGTCTTATGATTTCATGAGTAGTCACTCATTTTGTCCCCAAGCATACGTTTGTCCTAATGTTAAAAGAAATTCTACTTTATCTTACACAACTACTCTGATTGTACAGTAGTCATAGATCAAAATTCTATTTGAGTTATACATTACAGTCGCATAGCCATTCCATACATAACTATTGCCTACACAAAATCCTAATTATTAGCAAAACACATGAAGATTCGTAAGAATTTGGATGACAAATTACCTTGGTTGTTCACCAAATATTTATTGAGAGCTTGCTATATATGCATGGCATTCTGCTGAAGAAATAAACTGAAGGATTTTTTTTTAAAGTTCTTACTCTCCAAAAGTTGATATTTAAGTAGAGTAATAAACATATACATGATTATAGTGTAATGAGTGCTATAAAGAAGTCATATATAGAATATTAATGGGCTTACAAAAGAAAGGCCTAACTGCCTGCAAAGTGGTCATGGAAGGTTCCCAGAGAGGTGACATTCTGGTAATGCACTGAAGATTCCTTTGGAATTTGCCTAATACACAAAAAGGAAAAACATTCTAGCAAAGGCACTGAGGTTTGGAGAATATGACAATTTTGGCAAATAGCATGTAGTCTAGCATGGCTGTAATAAGGGCCTATGGTCCGGTGGAAAATTGGCGAATCCTTAAGGTGAATTCTTAATGGTGAATCTTTATCTGGCGTGTTTCAAATTATGCATTTGTGCTATAAGCAGGGAAACAGAGTAGAATGTGAACATTTGGAGGATAGGAGAAGGGTCGTGACATAATCAAATTCATGTTTTGAAAGATTATTCTGGTAGCAACATGGAGAGCAACATGAAAAATGGACTGAAGCAAGGACAAGACTGCAAGCAAGAGAGATGTTTTCCTGCTTTTGAGATAATTCATCACGAAGGTTGGAGGGTAGAGTTACATGTAGTCAGGTGCAGAGTTACATATAAGAATGTAGAAGCTTTTAAGATCATCTAGTTCCGCCCTTTAATCAAACATAAATTCCCCATATACCCAACAAGTGTTTATCCAGCCTGTGTTTAAAGACCAGGAAAGCCAGAGAATTAATTTAATTCAATATGTGTCCTGACAGCCTACTACATTTTTTGATCTTTTGAACAATTGTGACTTTTGTCAAAATGTCATTGCAGCCAAAGTAAGAATATTCATGCTGTCATTCATTTCTCTTATGTTCTTTGATAATTAGCAGCCTATTTCTCCCTGTCCACCCTCAAACCCCCAAACCACTCAAAGACTACGCATTTACCCTCCTTGGCTATCAATTTCTTCTTATATAGCATACATAAATAATTAAGCTACACAGAGTGAACATGTTGTTTAGGGTTGACTTGAGATATTACAATGAACAATACTCATTTACTAGATTAAATAGAATTTTGTACCATCTTAAGAAATGGGTTAAGCAAAATTGGTGACTGAGGATGAGTCTGCTATAGATAATGCAAGACATGTACAATATATACATTTTTAAAACAAAAGAATAATATAACATATATTTAAGGAAATCTGGATAATAAAAGCCCAAAATAACCAAAGCCAACAATTAAAAAACCAATAATTTTAAGTTTTAAAATGGCCTTATTTAATTTGTGGATTTTTTATTTTTAAAATTTTTAAATTTTTTTCAATTATAGTCACATGCATAACATTGTGAAAAGTTCTGTTTGAGAAAGTAAAATATACCTATGTAATGTGAATAAATTTTAATTGACAAGAGGATACCAGAAACCATTTTTTTAAAAAATGAACACTTAGTCCTGGAACCAAACTTGCAAAATGACAGATAAGTTGGTAATTTCTTTTCAATCCTGGAGGTATGAACTATTATATATATATTAGCAGGAATTTTAAAGACACAGAAATTGCAGTTTCCAGGAATTTAAAGTGCCCAAGACAAATAGAACAACACAAATTCAAATGTAGTTTTTTCAATTTCAAACCCCATGCTGGCAACCACTAGGCCGTATTTCCTGAGTCAATAGAAAGTAAAGAATCAGTAAATTCCATAGCATCTTTATTAGTTATAGATTTCCTTTCCAGGCATAGTCTCATTTTTCTTTTCTTTTCTTTCTTTCTTTCTTTTTTTTTTTTGCTGAGGAAAATTAGCCCTGAGCTAACATCTGTGCCAGTCTTCCTCTACTTTGTATGTAGGTCACCACCACAGCATGGCTGACTAGTGGTGTAGGTCCGCTCCTGGGATCTGAACCCTGGAACCAGGGCTGCTGAAGCAGAACACGCTGAACTTAACCATTACGCCACTGGGCTGGCCCACATAGTCTCTTTTTTATTGGACAAGGGGAACGAGAATTCCCAGACTTCAATTTTGATGGAGCTTTCCCGGTACCTGGAAAACATTTTTAAGTAACGATGATATCACATTTCATTAATAATATCTGTGAAGTTTACTACATGAAATCTGTGTCTGAGTTTACCGTTAACTAAAAATGTTACCCAACTTATTATTCAGTTTTCTCAGTATATATAAATTTCCACCATTAAAATTTGCTTCATGAAAAATATTTTTTAGATAGACTTTGATTCTGGAAAAAGTAATTATGTTATAGGAACATATATTGCTATTCATTTGTTTATCAAGAATCTTAATAACAACTTTTATTTTGTTTGAGAAAAAATGTTTGTCCATAAAATTTTGCACATTTGTTTTCCTTTTTTAACTTCATTGTCTGATTTCTATTTCTTACAATTTTTCTTACAGGTGGATTTTAAGTAATGTAAATCTGTGTAAATGTGTGTAGAATAAGTTATCATTTATGTAAATACATACCTAAATGAATATTTAAAAAGGAATAAACTGGACCAAGGAAATTCTGAGACATAAATTTAAAAATAACGTTCAATTGTGATTTCATCTTTCTATACAATTTTAAAATGTTAGTATATCTGTTTAATTAATAACATCTTATGATTTTAAACTATGCCTTGTAGTGGCATACATAACAATCAGGAACCTGTGGTATCCAGGGAAACTGAAATTATTTTAGTGTGTCATTTAAGGACAAAGTTTAATATAAAGTAAATTCACTCATATGGGTATAGTTAAAGGCCTATCCACACAAGACAAAAAAAAAAAATTGTAGCTGAGAAATAAAGAATGGTTAAGGCCATGTAAACTGCAAATTTCTACATAAATTACTTGGCATCCAATTTTTGTTAAATATTTAATGTTTTTGGAGTGGGTTCTTGCTTATACATCTGTCTTTTTGCTTTTCTCTATAGAAAAAGTAGAGCAGATGGGGACAGTGAAACAATATAAAGATAATTCTTCTTCCTGAATGTGAATTCACTAAATATTTAGGATCTTGGCAGCAGCAATCGTGTGCCATACACAGAATGACAGTCCTATAATTGCACCATCTATAGATGACAGCTGTTTTATATATTGACATATTTTTTCCAATTTTTTTACACCCACACATAGCAAACTTGAGGCATACATGTGCATATGTGTGTGTGTATATCCAGATTTTCTCAATTAACATTCTGTCACAAATATCTTCCATATATAACAGTCCATTATATTAATATCCATAATGTATAACTATGAATTGTTGAACATTCAAATTTTTTTCTTTTCCTTTTTTTGCTATTTAACTCTAGGATGCATATTAATCTTTGCATCATGCAGACATTCTGAACATAAATAGTTGATAGTCAATTAATTGAGGTCATGAAAAGAATCAAAATTTTAAGGGACTTGACTCTAATTGAAATTTGGTATATGTATGAATACATACATAAAGACAACTAGGAAAACCAATATATTTCAGAAACAAACTTATTTTAGAAGCCTTTCTTTTAGATGGTAAGAATAAAATTGGTTGGATGATTATATCTAGCATTCATAAAGATCACTTCAATAGTTTTATTAGTACATCAGAAAATGAACAAAGCTTAAAGATAAAACGGATCCCAAAATTAAACATAAGCAATTATTGAGGAAAATTGCATGTGCTATAGAGGAGTTTGAATTCTTATGGTGGAATCCAATTTCCTTGGATATAACATGTTGCTGATTTTAAAAGCTGCAATTTAAACTTTTAAAAAATAAAATAACCTATATATTCAAAAATTACTGTAAAATAAAATAGTAATATAGAATGGTGATGGTATAAGCACAGTTGCAATAATACATTTATTTAGGCACAACTAGAAGAAATTAGGAAAATTCCTGCACTTTTTCATTCCAAATTATCTAAGTAAAAAGACATATCTTGCAGTTTTTTTGTTTTTGTGTTTTTGTGAGGAAGGTTATCCCTGAGCTAACATCTGTTGCCAATCTTCCTCTTTTTGCTTGAAGAAGATTGTCCCTGAGCTAACATCTGTGCCAATCATCCTCTATTTTGTATGTGGGTCACTGCCACAGCATGGCTTGATGAGTGGTGTGTATGTCCGCGCACTGGCTACGAACCCATGAACCCTGGGCTGCTGAAGTGCAGCGTGCCAACCCAACCCCTATGCTATTGGGCCAGGCTTGACATGTCTGGCAGTTTTGAATATCTATTTATATAAAGATTCATTCTAAAAAAGGTTAAAAATTGTCCATCAGGGTATAGATACTTCAAATTTTCAGCATACTCTCATATTTTATGAAACTCAGATTTCAAACTCAAAAAGGATCATATTGTTATTTTACAGGTACTTGAAAAGGAAAAATTGCTCTAGAAATGAAGGATTCTCTTTAAGAGTGAGAGGGATTATCCTGGTGTCCATATCCAAGCACACTTCCTGACCCCTAGTAAACACTAAATTCCTATTAGTAAAAATGATCAGACTAAAAAAGTATCTTCTACCATTACAAATTAATTGTCTGATAGAACTCAATTCTTTGTACATGTGTGCTGTTTGAAACAGGAATTCCAGAAAATAGACGTTCCTGGGAAATCTGCATCACAAAATTCTGGACCTTAAAAATTCAGTGAATAGACATCTCAGTTAAGGACAAGCTTAAAACATGTCACACACACAAACACTATCTCTTAGAAGGGAAAGGTTAAGAAAGAAATACTAAATGTACTGTCTAAGCAACTTCACAATAACATCAGGTTATACCTTTATTTAACTGAACAAATAATGTTGGTCTTCAATACATATTATTAAGTACATAAAATTGAGAATTTAATAGTTATGTTATTATTCTCCCTAAGATTCTTGTCAGTATTCCCTTCTATTTTCACCAAAAGGAAATAACCTGGCAGCTACATGTAATTAGTTATGACTTGCTACCAAAAAACTACTGGCGTTCACCTGCATCTAACTGCAATTATGCACAAGGCACATCCACATAGCCGAGTAACGGGAAGAGGAAATTCATATTACCACCTGTGGCTTCTTGGCTTGGGGGTCAGCTAAGAACATGCTGTGTCATTGTAAGGAGGAGATTCAACTCATTCTTCTACCCCTACAAATGACCCTCATTATCAAAGGGTACAAAGAGACCCACCTATAGGGGACATAAATTGTACTCAGTGTTTTAGGGGCCATTAATACTATCTGGTGATTACTTAAGAAATCTTCTATGGGATTCTAATTATCCAAGCTTCAAATCCATTGATTTTTTTCACCATAGGTGAATTCTTTTCAGAATAGACAAATTGCATCAAGATGTATATATATATTCAACAAATAATTGTTATCAATTATGTGGAGGCACTTTATGTGAACACAAAGATTAATAAACCATTGTCCCTTTCCTCAAGGAACTCAGTGTAGAGCTGGATGAGACAAACAACACATAATCACCAAAAGAGAAATGCTCTATATCTGTTAGGTAACTCAAGAGATAAGAAATAGATCTGGCCAGCCCTGAACAAATGCCCTTAATGGCATCTACCACCAAGAAAGCATTTATTTTGATCTAGACTTAATCTATTTTTGATAAAACTTCACTGAATACAAGAACATTTTGGTATTTATTACCCCATTGAATTCCCTTACTTTAGAAACATCTCTATGTAAATGGTGTGCTGGGAAATATACTTTACTCTCTATTCACTCTCTGAAGTAGTCATTCATGGTTCATTTGACCACTCTAGGGTTCAAGTTCTCCTATCTGAAAATGAGAATGCAAATCACTTCACAGATATAAAGCCTGGCATCAATGTTACTTTTAAAAATCTCACGATTCATTAAAACACTTCATAGTCTCTGTACCCCAAACCTCTATTAGGTCCTTAGTGCCACCAAAGCTTTATCAACAAGTACTCACACACCACTCACAGGAAACATTCACGCTGTGAAGGGCACGTGTTCACAAAGTAAGTGCCAAATGTACAGAGCTTTAAATAATTACAATGTGCACACTTCAAACAGTTCCCTATTGTCGGATTTAGTTAAGTACCACCAATTTTGAATGTGAACTTAACATCCATGCACATATTTTACGTGCAAAACTGAAATTAGAAAACTAATTTCTGAATGGAATTAAAAGACATTCTTTTCAACCAAAATTATTTTTTACTGAGGGGTAGCTAAATAGGAAGCATATAATAAAAATGTAATAAAAATGGAAGGCATATAATAACTATTAATTTTAATACTGAAAATGCTATATAATATATCATGGATATCAGCAGATATATATGTGGTTGTTTTAATTAATATGTTGAAAATTTAAGCTAAGAAAGGGTCTTAGTAAAAACACCCAACAGCGGTACAAAACCTTGCTAGAACTCAATGCAAAACTTAAAATGAAACTAATCGGACTGTATGGAGCATGTAAGAAAAGATTGATCAAACTTTGTCAAAACTTTAAATGCCATCTCAAGACCAGTGAGAGCTTTTCATGAATTTAATGCACATGTATTGCTAATTCACCTATCAAGCTTTTCCAACTCCTCAACTAGATGATTTCATTTTTAAGCTTATAATGAACTAAAGTAGGAGAGCCACCTAAATGATAAATCAATATGTTTCTATATTTATACAAGCAGTTCTGGTGCTCTTTCCAAACATCAGCATCTACTAAGGAAGTACAGTACACTGAAATTGTTTTTTTCTTCCTTTGGGTATGAAGAAGAGATTCAGTGAGCCTTATCTTTCTGCCATTAGAGGAAAGAAGGCTCACATTTTATTAACGTACATATCGTAAGCTATTTAGCTCTCAGGCATTCATATAGGGGAAAAAGAAGATTGAAATAGATTTACAAGTGATTGAGAAACTAATATGTAAAGGTTTTTTTAAAGTCTTGATTTTACGAATGTATATGAAACTGAATTTTCCGAAGTAGATACACGTATGGACTATGAGGATGATATTTTTAAGGGCTGAACTGTATAACACCTCGATCAATCATTCTGGTCCAACATGAAACACCATATAACTAACAATCCAGAACATCTATTTGGGTCTTCATTACAATTGTTTTTACATGACACTAATCACTGCATTGCTTATCTACTTTTTATACATTCCTTGCTATCATCTTGTTACATGAAAAACAAAAACATTTATTTTGAACATTTGAAATTGAATTGATAAATTGGTAACTTTAGAATTTTGAGAAAAAAATGTCTGAACAATTGTTGCATATTACTTAAATATGTGTTCTCCGCCTTTTCAATTTGAATTTGCTTTCCAGAAACAATGCTATAGATAGGCAGACATTTTGGTCTTTAACTGTCTGAATTTTTTAGAGGTTTTAGTAGTTAATTAAATTGCCGTTACAGAAGAAAAGCTGATGAAAAACAGAAAACAAAAGTTCTTCAAAATACTAGACGCTCTTAGATAAATAAAATTTAATTTTTGAAAATAACTGTATCACATATTATTCTTTTAATGTAAGTAATCATGAAGTTGTTGTTTTCGTTCATTTGGGCCCATTGATGCCTTATTCTTCCGGTGCATTGTGGAACCAACACAAGAACCAACATAAGAACATTCTGCTCTATGCTAGGGACTTTCACATTTTTCTCTCTCCACATTCTTCACAAGAATTACATTGACACATTCCCATCTGTGACATTCTTCATTAATATAAGTTATTCTCAACAAGGGTTAGCATGGATTGCTATATAATTTAATACCTTTCACATCTCCTTTCCCATCCCTATATTTGAAAATAAGCTTCAGTTAGAACTGGCTGAATCGTATCCTCTTTAAAACTTTACTTAATAAAATATGGTTCCAGGACCAGTATGGTGCATCACACCAGAGCTTGTTGAAAATGTAGAATCTAGGCCCTTACTCAAATCTGCTTAATCATTAAGGTTAAGAGTCAATCTTTCCTGGTGAAATCGAGAGTGACTAGTATTGCAGGATCAAAGGAGACAAAGTATGTCCAAGTCATCCCAAGGAAATGTCTTCGGCTACCTACTTCCTAAGGAGTTTTGTGCACATGGTGATAGATATTCTGAGTTTCCTGGGCCCCTCTCAAATACAACAAATGACTACGATATATGATAGAACACCATAAATGCTATAAGAGAAAGGTTTACATTTGTCTTGACGCTAAGCAAGCAAGATATTTCTGTTTCAGACAGTAGACCCTACTGGGAACTTTTCGAACACTGGTAAAATCCACATTGAACCAATCACTTTTGCCATAGATGAATATTTTTCAAAATGCAGTGAGAAATTCCTTAATTATGCAGTAAAAATAGATTTTTAAAAAGATTGGTGAAAGTCTCAGCTGCTTGCAATATGTGGTTTGTTGTCCTTAATTATTAAAAGTGTCAAATATAGTTGTGCCAAAATCAATCAGTTTGAGAAGCACACTTGAAGTCTGTCAAATATTAGATGAATTTCTCATTCCTTTATATTCAATGTCCATTCTTCTATTTGAGTAAAAGAAGTCCTAGATTCATTAATTATACAAGATTCTTCTCTGAAATCAATATATAAGGAGAAATAACTGTGTTTATTGTGTTAACAAAAATCAACGAGACAACAAAATGAATTTCACACCCAAGACCCTCCATGATAGCATCCAAAACTACTTCTCCAGCTCCCTTTCCTTCTCCGCCTACTTCTCCACATGGCACTTGCCATCGATTAGATGGACCAGACCCTTTCGTTTCTCCTTGTTTGTGTCTATATTGAATTCTGTGCCAAGAACATCCTCCTCCTGGCTTCTTTCTCCCCATCCCCAAGTTTGGAAATCTCTTGATCACTTATCCTTTTAAGACATAAATCAAATAAAATTTCTCCACGTATCTTTTCTCGCAAGTCAAGGCCAACGTATACTATATTGCAATATATAGAAATTGGTATATATTATTATTATAGCATTTATCTTATTACATTAGAATAACACTTTACATGCCTGCTTCTCCCACTAGACCAGGCATTTCTCCAGAATAGGGACAATATAGCATCCATTCTGGCACTCCATTAGCACAGTGTCTCATACACTCAACAACCCTTTTTGAACGACGGAATGAATTTTTCGCTGATTAGGCATTAAGATAAATTCATCCAGGTAAAATCTTCCTTTTATTTTTTATTGCATGCCTTGTAGCAATGACAACAGAAACAAAAACAACAGACATTTATTGAGGACTTGTCTATTGCTAGGTACCATGATAATAGCTTTACATCCATTATTTATCTCATTTAATGCTCAAAACAATCCTCTGAGGTGGGTACAATTATTATCCCCAATTTAAGATAAGGCAGTTGAACACAGAGAGATTACACATTTAGCAAATGGTAGTGTCAAGATAAAAACTCACGTCTTCTGACTCCAGTGCTTGCCATTTTGAACAAATATAAAAAGCAACCTCTTACATGATTGATATGAGAGCTAATAAAATGCCTTAGCCAGTGGCATAAATAACAAAACATCTGAAAATAATCTCCTATTAACTGCAAAAATAAATGACTCTTCATAAGAAAGTTTCCACTGCTTTGATCTTTCCCACCCTGCACTATATTTATTAATGCATTGTGGTTGTAATATAAACAGATTCCATTATTTACTCCAGTATTATTCTATTTATATATGCCTAGTTCACCACTGCATAGTCTTAATTTATCAACCATTCTACCCTTAAACATTTCTTTCATTAATGTAACCCAGTTGCTTCTAAAAAATTTTGCATTTATTCTGTAAGACCATAGAATATAAAAATGGTTGAAATATTAAATCTAATCCGTGTAAAGGATTTTTAGATAATACTTTGATGAATTGCCTTAATCCTTTATTTAAAATTTACAGATATCTTTGATATTTTTGCATACATACACACCTACATAGAAAAAAACTACCATGTCCTAAAATTTTTACTTAGAAAAAAACCACCATGTCCTAACATTTTCTTTTGTTTATTTAACGTATATAAAAATCAGTTACACCAATATTATGGTCTCAGTGTTTCTAATTTATCAGGACAGAGGTAAACTGAGTTAAAATTCAATCATTCATAGAAATCACAACAGTGTTCACCTATGGGGCATGGAGATTAACTTGAATGAAGAATGAGGAAACATTCGATGTGGAAAACAAGTTCTGTATCTTGATTGGTTTCTTAGTCATCCAAAAATACATCTTTTCAATTTAATGTGAACTTCTGTTAATATATTGTATTTTATTTTCCATTATGCTTGAACTAGATTTTCCTTGTACAATATGGTTTTAACAGTATATCTTTACTAACTCTATATTACCCAATCTGAAATGCTTTAGACTAGTAGAGTCAAAACTGAGTTTATTTTAGTTAATTATCTTGAAAGAATACCAAAGACAAATTTTATATCCATATTAGAGAGGGTGTAAGCTCTCTCATGGGCCTCCTCAGGGGCAAGAATAAATTATTATCTTAGGATTTTTAAATTATTTCCGTATATCAAGATTACATAGATAGAAAAAATATATTTGTTACTTCAGATAAGACTCAAAGTTCCTATGATATTTATATGACTATTCTTAATACCAGATTGTCTTGTCATTATGCTCTTGGAGGGGTTAGGGTTAGGGGTACATCCTCATAAGACAATATGTTCTGGAGTGTGCTTGGTTGCAAAGGAGCTGAAAAACACTATGCTCTTTTCTTTCCTAGTGTGGAAAATCTTGCTTCTCTAACTAGGTATTACAGAATGCATTTATTAATTCATGGATAGTTTCATAGACATTGGCTAGGAACCTATGGCGGGCTAGGTGCTGTGCTAGGCACAGCAGGTACCGAGACAAATCCCATATGGCCCCTGCCCTCCAGGAGTTCAAGATCTAGTGAGAGAAAAAATAATTTTAGAAAAATTTCTACAAAAATAAATTTTTAAAAAAGCTAAGCCCAGGCTGGCCCCATGGCTTAGCAGTTAAGTGCGCGCGCTCCACTACTGGCGGCCCTGGGTTCGGATCTCGGGTGCGCACCGATGCACCACTTCTCTGGCCACACTGAGGCCATGTCCCACATATAGCAACTAGAAGGATGTGCAACTATGACATACAACTATCTACTGGGGCTTTGGGGGAAAAAAAGGAGGAGGATTGGCAATAGATATTAGCTCAGAGCTGGTCTTCCTCAGCAAAAAGAGGAGGATTAGCATGGATGTTAGCTCAGGGCTGATCTTCCTCACCAAAAAAAAAAAAAAAAAAGCTAAGCCCATTTTACTTACTAGGAATTATTTAAACATGAGTACTTTGAATAACATCAAAAGATTTCTTCAAGATTATCTTTGACTCACATTTATAAAGACATTATTCCTGCCATCAATGAATGCACAGTTTTGTGAGGAGGTATCTATAAGCAACTAATTTTGCTATGATTTGATAAGTTCTATAATAGGGCTAAGTGACTGTATGACTTTTATATACATAGACCAATTTTAATGCAACATTTACTATAAAAAGATATCAACAGAATTGTATTTCCACTAAGTTTAACATTTATTGACTTTTTTATAGGACATTTTCCAAACATTTTAAAAATATTTTACAGAGAAGTCTTCAGTTTTAACTTTTTTTTGCAACAATCGATTCTTTCCCATCTTATATGAGTGGAACGTCTTAATTTAAAATTATATCAAGATAAAATGGAATGTTAACTTGTAATTCACAAACTGACATGCCTGGTCTCATTCTAATACTATGTCTCATTATTTTCAAGTATTTTTAGACTGTTAAAATGGAATCTGCTTATTCTGGCATGAATTGTAGTACATCCAGGGTATGCCAAGCAATGGTGGACTGGTCAAGATGCATTCCTGCATGTGGCTCTATCAAATCATATTTTTCTAAAATTTTCAGTGACAATCAATAAGGAGGAAGATATTTTCTTCTTGAAATCTCTCATCTTGAATATCAGATAATATTCTCATGACTTATTCAAATATTGCCATATTATTTCTGGTTGTTTTGATTTGATTTTGGATCCTTTTCTTGTTCTTCTATTTTCTTTATTGCCATTAAAATATTCATTTTCTTAGTCTAATATTTTTATGAATCAAATATCGTTTACTAATTTGGAAAACAGAATCCAAAATTCAGTAGTCTTTATCAATTAGTTTAGTTTGCTCAGATTCCAAATAAAGGGAATGAAAATAGGTATTCCAAAGGAGGCGTGACAAGCATGAAGCAGAGGTCACAACGTTCCCTGGTAGATTCTCTCATGCCCCCCCCTTTAGGACTGAAGGACATATTCCCCCAGCTGATGGGAAGATTGCCAACTGAGAGCTCTCAGCTGACAGTCCTCTTTAGAACTGCCTTGCCTGAATCACATTCTCCCCCTCAAAGTCACTAGTGCTTTCCCAGGACAGCCTGAAGCCAATGACCAATTCATGTGCAGATATAGCCACCTGCCCCCTTTGCTCCTACTCAGAACTCCAAAGGTCCATCTCAGCTTCAGAGCTCCCCGTGGACCATCTGATGTCATCACTGAGACTGTATCACAGCTCAGCTCCACCCTCTGTCCAATCCTGCTTCCTTCCCTTCTACTCTTTCAGTGTTACTCTCTGGATTGCATGCTAAAATTCCTCCTGCCTGCTAATCTCCTTCTCACAGTCTGTTTAGAAAGAAACACTGAGACGAGGCCTGTCCAGCAAACTCTAAGAGAGGATTGATGCTTCAATCTTACCTGGAAAAATCTAATTTATTCTATGATTGAATGTATTGGTGAGGAAACAAGCACCATTCTCTGCCCAAAATTCAATATAATCTAATATTTACTTAAGCATGTGAAAGATGTTGGTTTTTCTCTCCCCTTACAGATTTTACTTAATCCAACAAGGCAAGAGGGGTTTACTTAGCAGCTTTGCCCACAATGGCAATATGGGAGAAAAGTGGCAATCATTCAAGAGAACAACGGCCTTCTAGAGAAGATTCGTAGAATTCGGGTGACTACAAGGGGATCACTGCAGATCCACAGAATGATCTCTTCTTCCACTGGGCAAAGCTGTCACATTGTCCATGCTTCTTTCTTCTCCTCCTCTTTAAAAATATGAAATTCATCCTTATGTATCTCTCCCATGTTTAGTTAATAAAAAGGATAAGGAAAGTTAAAGCTGAAGTAGAATCACAGCTCACAAGAATTTAGAGAAGAATGTACTTTTAGGCTATCTCATTTAGGTCTCCTATTTTAAAGATGAAGGATTTGATAACCTGTATAGTTAAATTTTAGAGAAGGTACTATAAATTGTTCTTTTATTTTCCAAAACATTGTACTACATTTTCACTAAAGTTTTTGTACACCAAACATGCATATTTGTACAAACTGCCCTCAATTATTATTTTCTGCAGTTTGGTAGGGGCGGATGCAAATAAGTAAACAATTACGTAGCAGTTTGATTCAAAGTTCTATAAGAGAAGTCAATTTAAATGTGCCATTTATAGTTGTAACTAAAATCTACAATTAAAAATTATATATATACACACATATATGTGTGGCTGTGTCTGTGTGTGTTGTATTTCAACTTAAAATCACTTTCACTTTTATTACTTCAACTTTGGGTTTTAGCCTTGACTATACGGAACACACACTACCAATTAAAATTCTTGAATTGCATAACTGATAATAGAGGTCTCTACCATAGATAAATATATGTGGATATCTAATAATGTATTTAACTGCAGATTTTCAGGTGTTAGGTATAGTTTTACCAATGAGAATACAAACATTATTATTAATATTTCTAAAATGTTAGTAATAATGAATCCTTTTATAATCGCAACAAGGCATAGCAACCCACAAAGTCAAGTTGATTAATGCCCTTCTGATGTAGATTGGAAGCCCCAAAGAAGTGCATTATTCAGAACTACTGCATTGCTTGCCATGTTCTTTTGCTTAAGTATTCCACACATTAGTTTAGTCACTAAACTTTAAATGAATCTAAATAACACATTGCCTTAAATTAATTTACTCCCTAAGGAATCAATTCTATAGATATTAATTGTATATCTGAGAATTGAAGATATATTTGCCTCAGAGTGTGTAACCATTTACAACTCAGGTCATATTTACGTTGCCTTGCCATTGGCCTATTACAAATCATGCAACCCATTCCTATTAAAATATATCCCTATTCTATGAGAATAAATTGTATACATGATTTAAGCTTCAGCGTGGGGAGACACAGTTCATCTTCCCAATGACTAGTGAATTGGCTTTGTAATATGTCACCCTGCTCTGCAGACTTTAAACTCCAGCATCAGATGTGAAGACAACAGTCTTACAGAGACTGATTAGCCAGATCACACTATTGCATAATGTCAAATCCCTTCATAAGACTTGTTTCTGTTTGTGGGTGTGTGTTTATATACACACACATATATATAGTCTGTTTTCTGATTGAAACTTCACTGACACAACTATCCTGAACAAGTCAAGAAAAAGGGGTTTTGACTCTAGGAAAAGAAACTAAAATTTCAAAAACAGCAACAAAACCCTTTACTTTTCTTTCATTCTGAAGCTAATCAAAGAAATGTTCTGATAGACCCATCATGAGCTCTCCTGATCATCTTGAGAGTGTGCTCACTATCATGTATAACTTAACAGATATTTGCTTTTCTAAAGCAGAGATCTTCAAACATTATTTTATTGCATTATTTTATTGCAAACCCTTATCAGTAAATTTGAGAATACATGGAAGTATATGCATATTTATTTAGTTTATGAATCATTCATATGTAATTATATTAATCTGTATATCCATATTGTAAAGCTTTTTTTTCATTTTTAGATACAAGTAAATAGAAATTGAAATTCCAGAGTTTTCTCTGTATGTCAAATTTGTCTTGAGCACCCACTAGCACTGGTATGCAGTTAATTAGGATGGGGCAAATTATCATTTTATAGACTGTCCCACAAATTAGTACCCCTGTGCCCCACTAAATCCTAGTGGTTCTCCCATCTAGTCACTGAGGCAACCAAAAACACTGCCAATGTCTATATGCTCCCTAGGTTAGCAGTACTCCATCTGGTTCAGATGCTAACACTGATCTAAAGCTCCAGAGAACAGGCTGGGGCCTGGCAGTCTGACCATACTTGGTTTATTATTTTCCCAGGTGTAGATATAGTCGGTTGATGGGATTGTTCCAGTTAATGAGATTTACATTCTCCTTCATTTACAGAGTTCTCCAAAAACCTGGCACTTTGCTGCATTCACTAACATAACCTATAAATTCAAAAAAGAGTTCAAGGGGGATTGTAAGCAAGGAACATAAAATGTTGATGTTAAAAATTGTGAAATATAGAAAAAATTCCCAGTGAAACAAGGATAATCTTCACTTTCCAATCTGTTGTAATAGGATTATATAGGAACACCAATCTCATTTCCAGTGTTACAGATAAGCTAATTCTTTTCATAAGTTACCCTTTGCCTAAGGGTGCCTTGGTAAAGTTCCAATGCAAATGACCTTTGTAGCAACACACATTCAGATCTAAAAGCACAATATAGTCCAAATTCTGGGTTAAGAACATACAAAAATTTACAACTATGTTTATAAAATTAGCTATGTTTTCTTGTTTAATAGGAAGAAAATCTAAATAATGATTACAACTGCTTTTCAATGTAGACAGGAACAATATATATAATTATCCCACATGAATAATTAATTTTTAAAACCACTATTTTGGCATGCTTAAAAGGTGATTATATTTTATAAAATAGTTCCCTATAACATGATTCACTTAAACTATTCTTGTATATATTTCTTGTTGCAAATGAGATTTTACTAGTTTATAGAGGAGAAGAAAGAGATGATGACAAGCTATCTAAACTTGTGGCTAAGAGTCATTTCCAAGATATATTTCTACTGTCAGGGTTTATCACCAATTTCCATAACTGATGTTTCATCTACAATACCACAACTTTTTAAATACAGTATAGATAATTAGCTAGTCCTCACTTCCAGCTGATTATTTCTATCCTCTGAGGACCCTCATGGTACAAGGGACAAAACGTCAAGAATAATTAGGAATAATGATGGTGTCAACTATGCTATCAAACGACCTGCACCTCGGACTGAATCTTTTATGCTTTACCTTTGAAGAAGAGATTTAGACAATTTAAAACTTTCTCTCCTAGGCTATAGGAGAGAAAAAAAACTCTCTTTTTTTCTTGATACAAAAATAATAAGATTTTGAAAAATAGAAACAGATTGCCTTTATGTTCATATATATGTGGCACACAAAGCCTGGATTTATATATTTATTTTCATATTTAAGGTTGTAAAATCAATTGAGCCTCAAGCCCTTCACAACTTTACAGTATCTCTGCGTATGTAATCATTTGATATCTTCCACATGATATTTTGAAGACTAATGGAACTATTTGTCATGCTGTATGAAGTAGCAGAAATAATATGTTCTTTTGCTTTGTCTGGGATTTGATACATTTATCTTTAATGGTATCAATACATGTATTTTTATTTCTTGCGTGACCCCGTACGTGTTCATCCAATATCTTCTCCAATAGTGGCTCCTCAGGGTGGTTTAGCTGAGCAGAAGAAAGCAATGGATACTCTCATGCTATGGTATTCAGTCTAATCCACAAAGTGTCACTTCTGTCAAATCACATAGAAACCATTTATGCTAATCCTGTCATACATGGCTGACAATGAAGAAACTGGTAACTGTTTTCTTTTCAAACTGCAAAATAATTCTAAAAATATAAATGTATTTCATAACATAACATATATCAGATCTCATATCATCTAGCATAAGAACACTTTTATCTGCTCTTCCCTACTGTTTTGAAAGTGTTTATCTTGTTATATTACTAATACAGTATTGTCTTTTGTCCACTCATTAGCTCTGTGAGGTAATGCAAAGATTTAGGTCTAATATTGTAGATGAAAGCTGTGAGTCTCAGAGAACAAGTGATTTATCCAAGGTCACACAATTGGTAAATAAATGTCATTAGAAATAGAAGCCAATCTTTTCTGAATTTTGATGATATCATCCAAAGACTCATCCAACTTCTCTAACATGACATTGCTTGTAGGAGAGCCAGATTGATAAAATTTTCAAGTTTTTTTACTAGTTAAAATTGTAAAAAGTATCTCTTTAAAATATAAATATTTAATTTCATAAAATAAATACTAAATTTTTCTTAATGTAATGAAACATGAAGTTGACAATCTCAGTCTTAAAAGGATCCAGTTACATAGTACAAAAAATGTTGAAGCTTAGAGAAAGCATATTTGATTCTTGTATATAACCTTCACTCCCATGGTGTTATGTGTATCATCTCACGTGTCAACCAAAGTCAAGTAATGTGGAACTCATGAAGTCAATATTCACTTTCACATCCAGAAAAGAAGAAAGAAATGCAACAGGAAAACAATATGTTAGAAGACGAACCTTCATGATCTCTTGGATTCCTCAAAGATTTCTCATGAAAAAAAAAAGACACAAGAAATCTTACATAAGGGGCTGCTGTACAGTGACGCTTACTCCTGGGACTATGCTCTAGAAAATCATAAGGATAGCTGCTCATACAAAAGTGTAATGTCCCTGAAGATAAAATAATTCTCTGCCACCATCTAAATCCATGCTAATCAAGTAAAGAGGGGAGTGAGCCTGGGAGGAAGAGAACCTAATGCTTCATTTAATGAGGAATTCTATATTCTTCCCAATTGGGCTATTTCACGTAGTATAAAAAGTTAAGTCTAATGCCACAAAACAGGTTGACAAGATAACTAAAATCCTTAAGGACTCAGAATCATTCACAGGAGTAGGAGACTAACAGAGATCCCTTCCCTCTTTATGTCTAGAAAAAAATTCACATCACCACACATGCAACATGATACCACTCAAGTTACGTACGCTTATGATGTGGTAGTTGGAGATCTTTGAGGATGGAATCTTTACCCCTCCTGGGTGTGAATGCTTCCTTGATTTGGCTAATCCAAGCAATGGAGAAAGCTGAAAATTACTCCAGTGACTTGATGGATCCCATAGTTACCTGTAGCGAATATTTTTAATGGTTAATGATTCTAAATTAGAAAAGCTCAAAAGGCATGCTTTGCAGCCACTTAAAATAATATTTTAAAATATTTTTATATGTGTTAAATAATTCCTTGTCTGATTAACATTTATGATTTTACTTAGAAGCTAGCTTGATGATGCAGTTGGAAAATTAATAATTTACAGACTGCTTTGTAGTCTAATGACAACACTTGACTTTTGCTACTGCTTGAGGGCTTGCAACTTTGATGTTTCTGGCTTAAATTAAGAGAAAAGAAAGGTATCAGCTCTTATTCAGTTACTTTTCTGAGAGGTTCTTTTAACTGAGTTCCATGAGGCCATAATGTCTTTTAACAAGAATATTGATTGCAAAATAAAGCCTGGTTCCATTATCTTCTTAGAGGAAGCACCCAGATAGAAGCGTCTTAAAAGTTTGAGTAACATTACTTCTTTGCAGAATATAAGTATACTGTTAACTTTCTGGAGCACATAAAAGGAAAGTTTTCAGAGGGGTTTCTTATGTAAGCAAATCTTTTCTTCATCCCCAATTTAAAACAAACAGAAGGCACGGTATCTAATTTCTTCTGATTGTGAGTGTGTATGTGTGTGTTTTAATTTAGAGAAACTCTCTAGACGTCTAGATTTTACTTACCAGTTTGATAACAACTGTGTACAATGAACACTCTTGCCTGCTATCTTGAGACCTAGGAATTGACAGGCAAGGGTTCTTAAGGTAACCAACAGTGCCAATTATCCAGCCTGACTGTCCAGTGAAGCTAGCAGATAAAGTTCAGCAAGTTGACCTGTTGCACACTGAGTGTGCTTAGCAAAAGCTCAGAGGCTCTCCTTATCCAGTGGACCTTATCTTTAGTTATTCGTCATCACTGCAGTTGGTTATTCCCAAATTCCAACATACTATTAGAATTCAGCAACTCTGACATTTTATTTTATAATAAAGCATACAGCTAAAGTGAAATATAAACTTTGAAATGTACTTATTTTATTGGTCTGTGAAATAATAAACTGAAAATTTTTATTGAAGAATCTAAACAATGAAAAGTTCTTTTACTGAAATATGAAACACCGATATATGGGAAACATGATTTCCGATTCCCCAGCAAATATGGACTAGAACTAATTTAAATGTTTTGAACACATTAGCTCTGAGTTATATATTGCAGACTACATTAGGACTCAACCACATACAAAGAGAGAAACCATGTCAGTGGAGTGATTTCTGACAGCAGGAAGGACAGAAACCTGAATCTAAGCTACTTACTCACTACTAGTAGCTAAATAGTAACTAAGTTTTTGTGATTGGTAAAAGCTCAAAAGACTCACATAATTTTTAACTAGTCAAAGAACTAGTTTTCAGTATCTTCCTGGTGCCTGGTGGGAATTCCAGAAGTAAAAACGATGGTACCGTTACCCTGACTCAATGACTTGTCCATTGATAATATACAGAAAATAAGTAATAAAAATTCATTAACAGAATGCTTTTTGAATTTCCATACTAAAACACAACTATATCAAAAGAGGTATATAAATGATTCAAAGCAACTTAAGTGATGATTTTTATGTTACTATGTGAACGCTGCTGAGAAATTTAAGTACTTCAAAATCTGATGAGGTTCCCTATGTTTGATTAATTCAAGAAGATTTTTAAACATTTAGTATGTCTTGTTCTAATTGGTCACTATCAAGCAGAATTTAACATTAGTTCCTATTTCCCATTTTTAAGCATTTTTCACTAGCTGAAATAAACCATATCCTGAGATAACCCATATATATTATGTGCTTCCAGAAAAGACATTGTGTAATACCTTGGGCATTCCTCAAGTTTCTCTTTAGCTCTTTTTATAAATCAGATTCCTCTTCTTTGCAAAAGTATTTCAGGCAAATCTTTCTCAACCCTGTCTATGTGTTACTAATATTCTGTCAAATTACTTTTCCTTTTTTCTTAAGTTTTTGAGTCACACAATTTTTTAAATCTATCCTATCATCTTCTATCTACATGTGTGTAAGTTTTGTCCACTCATATTTACTTCATCTTATCAAACTCCTGTGATAATATGGAAACTTCTGAAGAATTTGCTTCATTTCTTGATGATCCCTTATTGACTTTTCCTACAGGTGATCAGTAATTACCCACGGATGCACCTTAGGATATTTAGTAAATGACAGAAATTAAAGAAGGAAAAGAGGTGGTTAGTAATGAGAAAAATACCATTGAGAAACCCACCAGCAGTATGAATAAGTCAGAATATGTGGAGAAAAAATACTGGAGAAAATAATTACCTTATTAATTAATTTTCCCAGAAACATATTCAATCTCATGATTTTCCAGAGAATCAAATTGATCAAAGTTTTGTAAATCATATAGACCTCATCATTCTTACCATTGACTTAATGTGAAAATACTTTTTAAAAACACTTTGTAGCAGGTATTTTTAAAATTATTTTGTTGCATTTTTCTATTGCCATGCAAATAAAAATAAAATTACTCAATTGAAGTTTTGTACAAACTGCACAAAATTTCTTCCTCGTGGCCACAAGGAGTCTTGTGCTTTTTGTGTCTGGCTTGGCATTTGAGAAGCATAGATTATACATCTAGAAAAGGGCAAAACAATTTACCCTAAGGTTATGTCTTCATAAACAAAGTAATTTTAGATAATTACACAATTCAAGCAGAGTGGGGTTGAAATTACATTATACAGATTATACAACAGGGTAATGCTTTAGCCGAGCACTGCCGAGGAGTCTGGAATTTTATTTCTAGCATTAGCTCTTATTCTAATAAAATGTGTGAGCTTGAACTAGTCACATTGACACTTGGCCTCAGTTTCCTCACCTATGAAATGAAGCCCTTGGGCTAAGTTATATCAATGTTTCTTGCTTCTAATACCTTATGTTTACCTCAGTTTTCACTTCACGTTAGCTCCCGGATCATAGCCTTAAATTCCTGACTTTTTTATTCTATTTTAAAGTGTATACAGATTTACAGTATGCTAAGTGGTTTGCCAAATCTACTTTTAAAAACAATATAGTTCCAAGACACTAGGTTTGGACAGAATTTCCAATTAAAATATATATAAAAAGTTAGAAAGTAATTTAAATATCTATTTATATTGATTCATTTAAAGGACAGAATGAAGGCAATATCCCCTTGATAGAACACAGCTTTGAGGACTAAACATGAACTGACTTTTAAGTGGATGAAATGAGAAAGCAATTTTTAAACAGGGGTAATCTATACATTTGGTGTTTCTGTTGTGAGAAGTAAATGCTTATTCTAATGCATTTAAGCAAACAGTATTAATGATTAATGACATTTTTGATCCTGTAACTAGACCTACAAATTCCTGAATAATTAATAAGGTACTCAATACTGTACAGGATACCCATCTGCTAAGAATTGTGTGTGTGTGTGTGTGTGCAAGCTGTTAATATTGAACGCCTTATATAAAACATGAGGGAGAGACTTTGGGGTTGAAGTAATAATATCTATAAGTTTTTTTATTCCTTGTTTTTAATGTTAAAATGCTTACAAAATGGTCACAAAAGAGGTAATTATGATCTAATAGCATAAACGACAATGATACATCTTTTCTCAATTATGTCTTCTCCTATGATGATGAAACGCTACTGAGGAATTACTAAATTGTAGATATTATGCTGGATCTGAAATCCAGCATTAAGTATAATATGAAGTCGAAGATGTGTAACATCAAGAAAAGTCATAATTCTTCATTTTACTTAGTGTCTGTGAGGTTGAGAGAAAATTATGTCAATGGGTCATTTTTCTGGCTGTTACTTGTGTGTTCAGTGGAGATACAACAGTTTTGAGGAATATAATGAGAAAATAAGTTACTCTAAAAGTCATTACCATGTCATCCTAAATGTTTAAAAGATAATCCCAGTCTTCATATTTCATCTCATGTTCTAATTTTCAGGGCGAGCTCTTTAAAAAAAAAGAATCCTCTGGTAATCACAGAATTATAGAGACCTAGAATTGAATGAGATCTTTAAGAACATTTAGCTCTACTCATGTGATGGAACAGCTCTGTGGTCTAAGGTAGTTGCCTGGAGAGCCTAGAAATACACCACTCCCTGTCACCTTGGAAATGTATCACAGTTTCCTATATAGTGGGAAAGTGGAGGGCATGTAAATGTTTAAGGTACCATTGAGTTCAGCTATAAATTATTCTCATTTCAATATCAAATAAAAACTGATAGAAAAGTTATAATAACAATACACAAACTATTGATAAAAAAATTTTTAAACTAACAATATAATTATCTGCAATTTGGCACTATTGTCAATATAGTCCAGCTAGTTTATATGTATATAAAATTACAGTGTCATAAAGCTTACCTGTTTCATTAAGCTAATAATATGATACACTAACACACACATTCATGCAACATAGATAGATATACAGACAGCTGTTTAGTTACAATACTGTAAATGTTTCACTCATCTAGGAATCAGAGAGCTTTGAAGTTAGGTTGCAGGACTTTTATAGTATCTTAATCTCTAAACAAAGAAATTTTTAACAGCTCAAATGATTCAAGCTTACCAATGAAGAAGAATTCTTGGGATCTTATAATCTATTTTCATTTAAAAAATATTTTTGAATATGAATTATGGATGAGTCACTAGGAATATGATGGTAAACAAGATAAACACACCTCTGTCCCTCTAAATGTGAAGAGGACAACATAATTACAATATAATATAATACATTTTTGATGGAAAAATAGTGTTATAGTAGAAAATAATTCAAATAAAAATTAAATTAATTTATATGTAATTGTGTTTTTAAATTATTTTATTGGGCTATAATTTACATATATTAAAATGCCCCTATTGTTATTGTATAATTTGATGAGTTTTGACAACTCATATACATCCATGTAACCATCATTCCAAGCTCTATATTCCTATTCCCTAAAAGGTTTCCTCATGCCCTTTCTCAGACAACCTTCCCCTTGGCAACCTTGGTTCTGATTTAAATCACTATAGCTTCATTTTCCCTGTTATAAAACTTCATATAAACCTATATGATGGTGGTCGCATAAGGTTAGTACCATATAGCCTGGGTGAGTAGTAGGCTATGCCATCTAGGTTTGCGTTAAGTACACTCTATCATGTTTCCACAATGATAAAATCGCCTAAAAATGCATTTCTCAGAACGTAGCTTCAACAGTAAGAGACACGTGACTGTAATGGAATCGTACTTACATCCTTCAGTTGTAATCCCAAGTCTAGGAGTTTAAAGTCTTGGACTAAAATCTGTAAGACAAACATAGGTAAAATATCAAGCTGGGCCGCATGTTGAAGGATGCTGTAAAAAACAATACCATTAAATTTGGCATTGGGCCTTGGAATACCATTCATTACCTCATACCAGCATTTTTTTGCTTTTTTATATTCTATTTTATACAACATTTTTTATTACCTTTATAAATTTTACATACACAATTCTCTCACGGTGTTAGGAGCATTAACTTTAATGTATCACTTTCTGTGTTTCGTTATCAGAAATATCTGTATATTTCCTAAACAACTGTTTTATATTTATCTTAAGAATTTTGTAAATAACTAGGTTTCTTTCCTTATGTTCACTGATTAATGTCAATATTCTGGCCCATTCCTGGCAAAGGTACAGCATTTATGTATCTATTTTTATGATAACCTTGTTTTTAGCTCCATTTTATGTCTTTAATTTTATTGAATTTCTTTAGCACCTATATTTTAAAGTTATCTAGTTCTACACCATATATGCCAGTATGAGCTGAATGCAATCAATTAATTAAATCAATTAAGCTAACGATTTAAATTATTTTCAAATTCATGTAAACTTCTAATCATTTAATAATTAGTTCAGAGGAACACTAAAAATTGTCTTTAACTCATCTTTCTTCTTTTTAGAAAAATAAAATGTCCTTTGATATATACATCTTGGCATGGAACAATCTCCTTTAGAACACTGACTGGCAGGCTGGGAAGTATTACAAATAAAGTGAACTTGATATATACTGGATACATATGAGCCTTTCTTGTTAATGTTTATGTGCATTGCACTTCCAGAAGCAAAGTCTAAATCCCACCAGCTGTTACAGAAGCCCAGTCTTAGCCCATTACTCTAATTAATCTAAGCTTATTATCAGTGCTTCCATTTTCCTGCAAATAGAAAGTCAAAGAAGATAGAGAATCGGTGAACTTTCTGAGATTAATTAGGAGGAAAAGAAGCCTCTAAATATTTCTAACATAGTAAAATTCTTTGATCTATAACAATACCACGTACATCCCCAAACATACATATGAAATAAAAGCTTGAAGGCATAACAAATATGCTCCTAATTGAAATTACTGCTGAAGCTAGCCAGCTGCCTTTTCATTCATAATAAATTGCCAAGTTATACCATACACATATGACTTTTAGTTACCCAAATATTATTAAAGTATAAAAATTGCAACTCCTTTCCCTATTGAGAATAAAAATACTAACAAGTTTCTTGCCATAAGGAAGGAAAAAATTGCCAATATTCAAAACATAAATACTTTACACATAGCTTAATCACCTCAAAGACAGGAAGAATGTGGCTGAGATAGTTGCATTAGGTACTACTTCAGAGTGAACATTTTGCTTCATAGCATGAATACAAATTAATATATTTAAAGGAAACATGTAAAAGACCACAAGATTAAGTTGACATTATGCATTATTGAATTTTTAAGAATTATGCATTTGGCTTTAATTTTCAAATTTCTCAACATATAGAGTAAAAACTTCTGAAATTCAATTAGACTTGTGTTTAAAGATATAGACAAGGCTATTGTATATTTCCTCAAGGTTGTTTCTGATCCTTTAAGTGGGAAATCATTTTCTAAGCCTAAATTAAATAAATCAACGAAACTGTCTCTAATGCAGGTTGGTTAAGCTATGCCCACCAACGGCACCTTCCAGGGAGTTAAATTAACGACAGCCTCCTGACATGGCAATTGTTTGGCAGAGATGTCCTCCCATGCCCAGTCAGGTCTATGAAATACTGGAAGTCTTCTGGCCGGCTTTCAGGACGTTTTATTCCACCTGGCAGCTAAACTCAAAGTTTGTGTATGAGACAGACAGTGAAATCTATTTCTGATACCTGTTCTACCAGCTCATTTCAGGCCAATCACTTGACTTCACTTTAATTTATTGTTTTGGAAACGAGAATAACTATACTGGTATTTGTGAAATTGTGTTCGGTAGACCACTTGAATAAGAATCACCTGGGGTGTTGTTAAAAAGGCATATTACTGAACTGCACCACATCTCTATCACATTAGAAAATAAGTTGTAGAGGCCAAAGCAATTGTATTTTTAATAAACTTTGTACTCAATACAGATGCAACAAACTTGGAGAGCAACCAAATGAGGCTGATAATATGGGATATAAGAACAAAAGGGATAGCGTCTGATTGAAATTCTAGATCCTTTTTCCTTCCAGGGATGAAGAAGTAACTGTCTCTTTCTGGACCTTACGTTGACATAGGCAGGAGACAAAGGAGAGCTGAGGGACGCCAGTGCTCCGAGTGGGACTTCCATCTTATTTTTCTTGATTGTAGTTATCAGTATCTAGCTAACAGTATATGTTTTACTTTATTTTTGTGCTTATCACCCTCAACAGAATTTATGTGCCTAGCTAGAGGGAACAGTTTATCAATAAGTATTTTATAAATGAAAAATGAATTAAATGTCTATATGTAACATTACCCTTTATACATCCATGAAGTTACAATGAATTCATGACAAATTCTGTAGCCCCTTGACTGTGAAGGTGACTTCAGTTCTTCAATAACTGAGGCTGAATTCCAGCTTTATAGAAGCAGAGGAAGTAATATTGTTTTGCGGGTTCTGATGTTGGAATACCCTTCCCCACCACTTGTCACCTGCGGTTTAGCAATCCGATAAATGACCTCTCAGCCTTCAATCATCTCCTCTTCTATGAAAAGCGCCTGGTGCTTTTAGACATCGTTCATAAAATTTCAGCAGTCATTCTTATTAAATCCCATAACTAAAATAAAAAGTAATAATGATTTAAATATAATAATCTAACAATAACATTCAAATTGTTAATGTTTTATCATTAGCTTTAAAATCAAGAGCCTATCACTGAGGTCCATTGATTTTTTTTTTTCAATTTTCAATTTCTTTAATGACGCCCATCTGTCTGAAGGGCAGATGCAGGCAGCTTGGCGATGGCAAGAGATGTTCGCTTGAAGATCTTGCCCTGATAGAAGGCTTTGCTCACATGCTGGAAGGCCCCCTCCCAGGAAAAGTCTTTTGAATCAGCATCTGGGTCTCCTTGCTGTGAGGAGCCAGTTGCCACCATATATATGACTCATAGCCCACCTGCCAATCTGGACTCAGAGGAAAGGCAAGCTCCTAGCCACGGAAGACCTGGACTTCCAAAATAGAGCTGTTATTGTTGGTTCCAAAGAGGATGACACTGGCAAAGCATTCTTCCTCAGCTTGTCCAATCACTGGAACATTCCATTGATGAGGTTGCAACTCATGAAGGTTTGGGTGAGCTCTGCAGGGAAGCAGTACTTGAGTACCACAGGGACCAGCCATCCTTATCAAGGTGTTCCCCAAAATACAGCAGTATCACAGAGTGTATCTTCATTGGAGTACTTGCACTTAAATTCATCCAACACTAAGATATTCTTGGGCAGGTGAGCAAAGGGGTCTTTGGCCTTTCATTCAGCAACCAGAGCCCACACATTTACCCATCTCCTCCTCAGGAATGAGGGGCAGCCACATTTTTCTCCTCTTTCTGCTCAGCCTGGGGCTTCTGCTTCTCTTCCAGTGAAGCTTTCTCTTCCTATGGGTTGTCTTTTTTAGGATGGCTGTCTGTAAACATTTTAGCTTCAAAGCAGACCATCTTCTCACAGATTTTCACCTCCCCCAAGACAGCCCGGAAGCGGAACTGGTAACCCAGGAGAGGAACCAGCAATTGGTATTGGGGAAGGGCTGGCAGAAAGAAGGCACCAGTACCTGTTTATAGAGCCACAGCAGAGTGTATACAACTGTGATCTCAGCCAGTGTTACATGTTCACCACTAGAAAAGTCTTCATCCTTAAGTGAGCATCCAGCAGCCCCAGAATTCGCCTCACATCTTCCTTTGCATTCTCTTTGGCCTGCTTATTGTGACACATGATGCCCCATGTGGGGAACACCCAGGTACTGGCTGGGGGCACTAGGTCACTATCACCAAAGACCACCCAATGCACCACCTGGGCACAAATGTCAGCTCAAGGCACCACCTGGGCTGCTGCATCTGAAGCACTTCATTGCTCCTCAGTGCAGCTCCTCATTGCTCACATAGACCATGGCACTGCTCTCAAACACAAGAATCCGTCACCACCCTCAAATGCTAGAACTTTACCGCTGGCAGGAAATTTATGGAGAAATTCAGGGGTTTGGTTGGTTTGGCCAAAGTGGAAGTGGGGTGGTACGGAGAGCACACAGACCTGAGCTCTGCTGTACTGAGCTGCTATCAGAGCCTTGAAGGCCTTACAGTTTTCAGGATATGTGTACAGGGTCCCAGCTGCCACGGTGATTTCTCAAAGAAAGGTGCCATTGATTCTTCTTTAATAGCTTTAGCATTTCTCCTTACATCCTCATTCCAACCATCAGTGCTATGGCATTCCCTTGTAGTCTCTTCACAGCAATGTTGTAAATGATTCCTAATTGATCACCCATTTAGTCCATCTTCAGTGCTCTCTCATGTATTGCCAGAATGCTCTTTCTGACATGTGTATCTAATTATAGCACATATGTACTTAAAACACTTCTATTTCCATATCACCTGTTGAATAAAATCCGTCAGCATTTCCATTGATACATCAGCTCTCCATTATGTGACTTTTAACTATTACTGCAAATGATTACTCACAGATTTCCTACCTTTACCTTCTACTCCACCAGACAAAACTATTTATGGTTTCTCATACATATAGAAGTTTCCTGTCTCTGTGTCTTGGCATATGTTCTCTCATTTTGAAAAGCTCTTCTACCTACTGAATGACCTGGAAAGAGGCTACTCAACTCTAACTCAAGTATATTGTCTGTATGAAAAGGTCTTTGATTTCCTAGTTTTTGTTGTTTATTACCTCCTTGTATTCCTGTTATATGTTTTACAGTATCTTATCATTGATATTCTTGACACTGTGCTGAAATTATTCCTTTGTATGAGACAAGTCAATCATTTCAAGCTTTTCTACTGTTAACTCCTAAAGAAAAATCTAAACATCCATATTTTTAATCACTTGACTTCCCACTCCTTAAGTCACAGAAAATCAGAATATGGATGCGTACCAAGCCCAAGGTTATCTGTTCAATAGAATGAACATAAAACACAGATGAACTAGTTGATCATATTTTATCTTTCAGGAATCTGAACTGAAAAATGTGGGACCGATAAGGTAGTTTTTAGCAGGGAATAAAGCTAGAAAGACCCGTTCAAGAAAACCCTGAGGTCATTTACAACAAGTAAGGAAGAGCCAGGTTCATAAACATTCATGGCATGCCAAAGTTATGAGGAAGCAAAGTTAAGAGTAAACAGGAGCTATATGGCAAATCAAATATCTATGTCCAGTGGAGAGTAAGACAAAGTGAGCTTGTAGCAAAAGGAGGAAATAGCAGAAATTTGGATGGTCAAGTCATATTATAGCAGAGCACATAATCTTTAATGATTCTGTCCAATCTTCTACAGCTAGTGTTCTCAGTACCAACTTAGATCCCCAAAGAAACTTAGTTTCTAAGTTTTCTCATTGGCCTCCAATATTATGATTTCTATCTCCTTATGACCTAATTATGCACTTTTTTTCCTTGGGTGAAAGTTACTCTTAAAATAAATTCTTCATTACTAGAAGTAACTTGAGTCACTCTCCTTTTAACCACAAGAGCCTAAATAGAACATCTTTTCCCACCATAATGTGAATTTCACACAGGCTAGGATACTGTCATCTTTCTCATTATATCTCTGATACACAGTAAGCACTTTCCCTTTCGCCAGTGCTCGATACCATTAACATGCTCCAGTCTGTCCCCAAAATTCTATTGCTTATCCTATAAGTTGCCAATTCAATGCAACCAGGAAAATATTATAGTGCACAATTTCTTATAGTAATTACCATGAGGGATTGGGGATTGGGCAGCTGGCCAAACTAAATTCTGTCTGAAAAAGATTAGAAGAGCAAACTTCCTGACTCATGAACAAGCAATTCGGGGTGTGTTACATCCCGCAGTGACCACAATGGGGAACATTGAAGACAGTAAAAGCAGCTGGTTATTAGACCCAGAGAACAATAGGAGCTTAGAACATCTAGCATGGCTACTGAAATGAGCACTCTCACAAGGCCCACTTGCAAAACCTTCCCGTTTTCCCAAAACTTCCCCCTAAATTCAAGGCTCTCAGCAGGCCCTAAAATTCTGAATTATGATTTGTTCTTATGACCAACATTTCTTATATCCAAAGTCTCAAATAACCCCCCACACCCCCACTTTCCCCAGTCTCTTTCCAGGTCTGGAAGCTTCTCATTTCAGACTTTCACAGCACAAAAGTTCTCATGTGATGGAAGAACCCATCCATCCTCCTAAGGTCTTCTCTCAATCTTTAAATGATCCTATACATCACCATCTATCCTAGAGCAAAGCTACCTCTGGTAACTCAAAGATGATTTATTCCTTTATGGGTGATCAAAGGTGTCTTTAAAGTGTCTCTTTTGCCAGAGAACTTGGTTAAGCAGGGAATAAGAAAAACACCAAACATATGCAAAATTAAATTTTTGGCAGAGTATGCTAAAACTGTAATGAACGAATGAATCAATGGATGATGATTCCACTAAAGACAAGTGGCCAAGACTGTGGTCTTATAACCTTTTTTAACACTGTGAACATGAAATAGTACTGTTAACAAGGTTAAAACCAAATTATTTGGTGATCACAGCAGAAACAATGTAGGCATACTAATATTCCCGGGGCTCAGGGCTCATTATCATTAAACTCAGTACTCAAGTAATCTGGCTTCACTGTTCTTGTTTCTGTAATAGGAAGAAGGCCCTTAGTACTTTTGTTAAGTAGCATTATACACCTAACATAACAAGAAAATCTTCATGCATTTAGTCTTACATCCACAAAATTATACCAATTTTTCTGTAACAGTAAGTTTAGACATTTTAAAAATGTAAATATAGAATAGTTATAAACACTACATTTTAAAGGTATAGCATTTTATAACAGGGTAGGAATAGATTGATAACCATACAATGAACATTTTTAGAATCCAAAATTTCTTAATTAGATTAAAAACTACTAGTTTCTCTTATTCTAATATGAATAATTCCATATTCTTCCAAGTAAAGTAATTGACATGATAATGTGAATAGAAAAAACAAAAGAGTTCCTGAGAATGATATCCGAGATTGATAGGAGAGCCATTTTTGTAGTTTATCAAGGTAAAATTACTAGTATATAATTTTCAAAGAATCATGGAAACCTAAGTATATTCATACTATCTTAATTTTTCCTGAGGAAGATTTGCCCTAAGCTAACATCTGTTGCCAATCTTCCTCTTTTTTGTATGTGAGCCAGTGCACAGTATGGCCACTGACAGATGAGAAGTATAAGTCCACGCCCGGGAACCGAACCTGGGCCGCTGAAGCAGAGCGGGCCAAACTTAACCACTAGGCCACTGGGGCTGGCCCCATACTCTTTTTTATTACACAAGGATTATTAACTAGTCTGCATATTCCCTAATTGTTTTTCCCAATTTGGACAATTATTAGAGTTACATTTCAACTATACCTAGATTTAACAGTGAAAAATATGAATCTCAGTTTTTCCAAAACTATATTCTCTCTTTTCGTGCAGCTATGACTGTATCACTTACACAGTCTTAAAAAGCCTTCTGCATATGTTTCTGGCATCACAGAAAGATATTATGTTGTTGTCCCCAGTTCCTGGCACACAGCTCCTAAAACCCTTGAAATATCCTGAGTGATAAGGGTGATAGGACCTTGTTTTTGTTTTAATAAGGAAATTTTTGGTGGGCCTTTAGATATCTCTAAAATAGGGGCTAGTTGCCAGAAATACCAAACATTGATTAGAAACCTGAAACTTTCAGCTCCACTCCTCAACCTCCAGGGAGGGGAGAGGGGCTAGAAATTCAGTTAATCACCAATGGCCAATGATTTCGTTGATCATGCCTACATAATGAAATCTCCATTAAAAAAAATCCTAAAGGATGGGGTTCAGAGAGCTTCTCAGTTAGTGGATATGTTGAGGCACTGGGAAGGTGGTGTACCCAGAGAGGGCCTAGAAACTCTGCACTCCTCCCCCACAAACCTTGCCTTATGAATCTCTTCTACTTGCCTTCCCTGAGTTGTATCCTTTATAAGAAACTAGCAATAGTAAGTAAGTGCTTTCTTGAGTTCTGTGAGTCTTCTAGTGAATTATTAAACCTAAGAGGAGATAATGGGAACCCCTGATTTATTTATAGGCAATCGGTCAGAAATACCAGTGGCCCAGGACTTGTGAATGGCATCTGAAGTGGGGACAGTCTTGTGGGACTTTAACTTGTGGGATCTGATGTTAATTCCAAGTAGATACTGTCAGAATCGAATTGAAATCTTGGACAGCCAGTTGGTGTTAGAGAGTGGAGAAGTGATGGTGGAAATGACACCACGTGTTTGGTGACAGGAGAGAAAAAAATCCTCTCATTTGGTGTCAGAATTAGTGTAAGAAAAACAATCAGTGTGAATATGTTTAATACAATCTTTGAAGAGAATGTGTTTCCTGCTAGTTCTCTGGACACTCCAGGCAATGAATGCAGTTGCTAGGCAAAAAGATCAATGGAATGAGGAAGCCCAAAGAATACAAACCTAGATTCAATAACTTTAGTTGTTATGGAAAAATGTCTTGGTATTACCTGATATTCACAAGAGGGTAAAGTATTTCAATAGTATGTAAAACAAGGAAATTTTATATACAAATCTTTAGAGACCACTGAGAAGCAGCCATGTCCTGAATTTAAAACAAATGAAAATTTAGTAATGACTCTTCTACTTCCTTCTCATATCTGCTGCTCCAACTCATTGCGTTTCTATTGAAATTGATAAAATTTGCAGACCAACTTTAAAATAATCTTGAAATGCAGACTTCAAAAGGGGCAGTACTGAGCATATTCTCCAACTTTCCTGGTATAGAACATAGTTCAAGGCAACGCTGTACATCCAGTACTCAGCAGATATCCTAGGATTTACAGAATAATCCTCCTATTCAGAATGACTATAGGGTCTTGGATGGTGTATTAAGTGTATTTTCTTGAGAGAATATTTCTGTTAATCTAGGAGAATGAAGGATAAATCAGTATTAGTTATAATTTATAAGGGAATTTTGCCTATTTTGATCACTACTATACTCTCAAAGAGTAAAAAATTGCCCATAACATATTAGGTATCAAAAAAATATCACAAGTGGCTGGCACAGTGGTGTAGTGGTTAAGTTGGCATGCCCTACTTTGGCAGGCCGGAGTTCACCGGTTCAGATCCTGGATGTGGACCTACACACTGCTTGTTATGCCATGCTGTGGTGGCATCCCACATACGAAGTGGAGGAGGATTGGCACAAATGTCAGCTCAAGGCAAGTCTTCCTCAACCCAAAAAAAAAAAAAAAAAGGAAGATTGGCCAACAGATGTTAGCTCAGGGCCAATCTTCCTCACTAAAAAAAAAAACCATACAACATACTTGTTGAGTGAATTAATGAATGAGCATAAACAAATTTGAAGGTAAGGAGAAAAGATCCAGGACCTAGATAGCCTTCCCTATGTCACAGGTGATGAAACTGTGTGCTAGAAAGGTGGCCTTCTCAAAATCATAAATCTGGTGAATCACAGAATTAAAACCAGAAGCCAAATTGCCAAGCACAGTATTAATTCCATGACACCAGGTGTTGCCATTATACCTCTAACCAAACTTCTCCAGTAACTACTATTTGATTGGGCAATGCAATTGCCTTTTCTGCAGGTCAAAAATAATCAAATATCGGCAATTTCATATAGTTAAACATACATACATCCATAAAGACAGGTAAATAGACAGATATAGATGATAGATAGATAGACCTATCTAAACATATCTATATATATACAGGTAGATCTGTGTACATTCAGATATATCTATATATGATAGATATATCTCTATGGAGCTATACATACCTATAGAGTTATGCGTTGCTTAACGACAGGGATATGTTTTGAGAAATGTGCTGTTAGGCGATTTTGTCATTGTGCGAACATTATAGAGCGTGCTTACACAAACCTAGATGGTATGGCCCACTACACACTCAGACTATAAGGCACCAATCTTAACGACCACCGTTGTATATGCGATCCATCACTGACTGAAATGTCATTATGTGATGCAAGACTACATACACATACAAATACACACACACACGTATGTATATATACGTATTCTTAGAAGTACATTTCCCATTTGAGTTGTGAAAGTTTAGAGAACAAAGAGAAAACACATTATTTTCTTTGCAATTCCTGCACCATTTGTTCTAATTTATTAAAAATATTTTACTTGAATATTCATCTGTCTGAGAAAGACCAAGTTGTATGTACTATGTTTAGTGTCTGCCTGCAAGAAAACTCTCTTCTAGATGACGCCTTTTTTTCTTCTTACAAAAACCTTCTTAACAAATTAGTTCCTTCCTTGGAAATTTTCCACTCCCATTACAATACGCACATTTTGAATTTGTTTTTCAAGAAGACACATTTGAAAATATTAATCTACATCGTTCACGTAAGATAGTTTCTTTAAGAGTCTTCCATTTCTAGGGGAAACGTTTGAGTTTAGCCAAACAAAAGATTAAGAAATTATGTTAGGGGGGCCTGCCCAGTGTCATAGAGGTTAAGTGCACATGCTCTGCTTCGTGGTAACCGGGGGTTCACAGATTCCGATCCTGGGCACACACCAACGCACTGTTTGTCAAGCCGTGCTGTGGCGGCGTCCCATATAAAGTAGAGGAAGATGGGTACAGATGTTAGCCGAGAGCCAATCTTCCTTAGCAAAAATGAGGAGGATTGGCATCAGATGTTAGCTCAGGGCTAATCTTCCTCACAAAAAAAAAAAAGAAGAAGAAGAAATTATATTAGTATTTTTAGGCTTTCTTTCACCATTAAAATGGCAAATTAGGGGATCTATGTCTTGGAGAGATTCTCAATTGCTGTGAGAAGTGGAGAAGGAAGGCATCAGACAGACATAAAAAGGACACTTCATGTTAACATAATTCTTAAAATCAATATGGAAACTCCTCTTTATCTTTATGCTACTTGAATCTACTTGGAAACTCCACTTTGCTTCCTTTTGACAGTTTGGTAAGGATCAACAGAGCCTATTAAGATTAAGGAGAATTTTCTGGCAAATAACTGTGACATGTATTTCAAAGGCCATAAACAATATGACTTTTTGGAGGAGGTAGACTTTATTAGAAATGGAATAGAGATACTGGAAACGGGAAGTTGTTGGAGGTTTCCTAAGGAATCTTTAAAATAAATAAGAGCATGTATAAATTCTGTAACAAAAGTGAGGCCTAGCAGATGGATAAGTAGACGATTTATCCAAGTTTTTGCCAAGACTTTTAATCTGTGATTTCAAGAAAAATGGAAAAGTCTAAGCAAATTTATATGCAAACTTTTCACAACAGAGTATCCAAATGTTGTAACATTAAATAACATGGCACAAATGGCATAGCTGTAATAAATATACTTTTTGAGTTATTATCTATGCTTGCATATTCAATGCAAGAAACTCAAAAATTTCACAGATTACTAACCTACAATTTGTAATATATTTACTTGTAAGTAATAATTCCTTCAGGGCAGCAACCTGCATTATTTGTAACTTAATTTTGTATAATCACCAGAGTAGCTCACAAGAGTGTTATGAAGTATGACTAATTAATGATTATAGCATTTTGAAAATTCAATGTGTTATATTAAGGCTATGTAATAAAGATAACAATAACGTCAGGTGTAGTATATCAATGGACCCTTACAAATGATAAACAAATTAAATAAACATATAATTGTCTCACTGCCAGAACCATTATTTGCCCCAAATTGGAATAGTTTAAATTTATATTTTGCTAAAGACAGTATTAAATTAATTATTCATTCCAGTTCTGTCTTAGAAATCATACACTAGAAAATATTTCACAGATTGGACCCTGAGGAAAATAAACACCAAAATGTTATTTTTGCCTTCAAAGCTGAAAATCTTTCCAGTGGAAAAAAGTTACACACCTGATTTCACAATCCACTCATGGAACCATATATTTGCTTAATTCAAAAAGTATCTATATTGTTGATAATAAAAGAATCAAAACTGATATGTTTTCAGTGTTTTGAGACCCCTTTCAAAGTTTCTAAAATAATTACGTACCCAGTATATGACAAGATCTAGTTTTGAAATCATGTAATCCATTAATCATTAAATTATAATTAAGTACATGGATCATATTCATATTCTCTGGATGATAAGCAGAACATATACGCTAACTCTTTCATAACTAACAGGACATTAGTATAGGCAGAAGAATATGCTCCTAATATTTCAGGACATAGAAGGTTTGCTGTATTTGACCACTATATTTCCTTCTTCCTGACACTTGCCATGTTTTTGTTTGGGTATGCGTAGGTCACGCACTGAGCCCGTGTGCTTCAGGAAAAACTCCACCAGCAGATGGAGTTGGGGAGGTGGATGTTGAGAGTAAGAACAGTTTGGTAGAAACATTTGTTAAACCAATCAACAAATCCCATTCCCCTAGTCAAAGTTATCAGTTCAACTGTGAGAGAATTATAGGACTATCCTTTGAATAGCTAGGATGGAAGTGTTTTTTTCCTACCTACAGAAAAACAAAGTTGTTATTCCTAATTACCTTTAACTGTGAGAAAATCAGCCTAAAGACAAAAAAGAGGACAAAAATGAAGACATCTTAAAGAAACAGATGAATCCTTGATCAAACTGGGTCTCAGGCCTTCCTTAGTTCTACACTACCCAGATACATGATCCAGTACATCTCCTCTGCTGTTTGAGATGGATTTCATATCAGATATATTGTATTAATTTCCCTAATTTGGCAAGTAAAATTTTATAATTACCTTTTGTCATATTAACTGGACATTTGTTCTACAATGGTATGAGTTTATGGTTAAACACCAAAGTCTCTAGCATATATACATACATACATGCATATACATATTATATATATTATATATAACAAGTTTCTTTTGTTTATTTGCCTGCTATCCTTAATTATATACAGCTCTTGAGATAGTTTCCTTTACAGCTTTTTTGATACAGACCTTTCCAGTCCAGAGACTCTTTCCTGCTCCTAAGCTCCTTCATCAATTTTCTTCCTTTTCCTTTTCATTATGTTCCTTCTTTTCAGTCTATCCTACTGCTTCTGCAATCTTATTGACTTAACAAAGTTTCATGGACTAGTTTGAAAATTTACAGCCGTGTAAAACCTTTCTATTTCTCTCAGGGTCTCTGGACCCTATTCCTATCACTAAAGTGTACACAACTTGGAAAAAAGTAGAGTTTTTCAGTGGATAGATAGATAGATAGATAGATAGATAGATAGATAGATAGATATAGGTAGATAGATAAAATAGAAATAAATTAGATAGACAGTTGAGAAAAATATGTATGTCTATGCCAATATGCCTATATTATCATTTCATCATTTTACTGTATCCCAAATAAGGATTCTACACTGATACCTACCAATGTTAAAACTCTATATGGAACACCCCATTCCTTAAGTGTGGGATGCATAGTGGCTTGTTTACAAAGAGTACACTTTGGAAAGAGAAAAAAAAAAGAATAACTTCACAGTGGAGAAACCTGGCAAACATTGTCTCAGCCATGTAATCATGATTAACATCAACAATGATAAGTCATGTTGATTTATGTACCCTTGATATGATTTGTTGAGAACAGAACTTATCTGTTCAATCTTCCAACCAAAAATCTTAAGGGTACCCCAGTCTGATCATAAGAAACATGTCAGACAAATCCCAGTGGAGGGACATTATACAAAACATCTGAACAGTACTCCTCAAAACTGTCAGGGTCATCAAAAATGAGGGAAGTCTGAGAAATTCTATGGCCACAAGGAGCCTAAAGAGACATGATGACTCATTGCAATGTGATATCCTGGATGGGATTCTGAAATAGAAAAAAGACATTATGTAAAAACTAAGGAAATATGAAAAAACTATATGGGCTTTAGTTAATAATAATATATCAATACCAGTTCATTAATTGTGACAATATTCTAATGTAAGATGTAAATTATATGGGAAACTAAATGTAGGATGTATGGGAACACTCTGTTCTGTATTCACACTTTTCTGTAAAGCAAAAAGTATTCTAGAATAAAAAGGTTATTTGAAAAAACTAAACTATATTTGGGATCCTTGAGCTGGCCAAGCTTACATGTTTTTTACCTTTGACCCATTAAATTAAGTTCTAAACTAAAAGCAGCCTAAGTGACCACTCTGGGCCATTTTTCTCCTGTCCACACCACTGAACTCTTACGTCATTGAGCTCTTACACCACTGAGCTCTTACATTTAGTTAGAGAAAAACGTCACAAAAAAAGGAAAGAGAGATCAAGGTCAAGATGGCGGCGTAGTCAGACTCTGAACTCACCTCCTCCCATGGACACAGCCAATTTACAACTACTCGTGGAAAAATTACCCCTGAGACAGAACTGAAAACTGGATAAGAGGAACTCCTGCAACAAAGGACAATCCTAATTGAGGTGGAAGAGGCAGAGACTCCCTTCTGGAGAGGAAAAACGCCGCCTTCACAAGCCGCCAGCTTCACGGCCGCTGGGAGCCGCCCACAGGTCCGCAGCCCTCCCTGGAGGCGCGGGGCCCTGAGCCGGGGAGCGCCCCCGCTGTGGGCATTGTGTGGACCCAGCAAAATCGAGGCGAGTGGCATAATATCTGACTTTGCCTGCTACTAAAACATCGGGGAGCACCCCCAGAAAAGCTGGTTCACAAAAACATTAAAACTGGCTCTTAAAGGGCCCACACGCAAACTCACCCGTTTGAGAAAGCAACCTAAAATCACCAGAAAGAAAGGTGCACAGTGCTGTGGTGAAAAGAGACTCACCTAATAGGCCCTGAGTGCATCTCAGTGAGAGGTGAGACCTCTCCAGGGACAGGGACATTGGCGGCGGCCATTGTTGTGGCCTGTGTGCTGCCACAGACGCCATTGGAGTTCTCCCTGGGGCCTGCTAGCCCAGGATCTGCCACACCCACTAGAGCACTGATTTAATCCAGCTCAGCCAGGGCAGGTAGCCCACCCTAGAGACTGGCCCCACCGAACAACAAGCCCTCAGGCAACTTGTGGGCCTGCATAGATTGGTGACTGGATTCTCTGCAGCCTGGCAACTGAGCCCACTTCAGTGGGGCAGGTTGTGCACAAGGAGCGGGTAAGACTGTGGGGCAGTGGGGGAGTGTGTGGGGCTCCCGCCGTGGAGAGACTGGGTCCGCTTGGGGAGGTTGGGGCGCGCACATGGGGCAGGACTGTGTTGACTGTGTGTGTGGACCTGTGGGCGGCAGGGCTTGTCAGCTGCAGAAGACTTATGCTTCTCAAAGACCCACATAGGGGGTTTGCCCCTCCTTCCAAAGCCTGAAACAATTGGGTGCTCCTGTGCCTGAGGCCAGCACCACCCAGCTGCAATCCTCAGAGAGCTGACAAGAGACCTAAAGGCTGGAGGCTTACAGCAATTGTAAGGCCTTGAGGCTAACAACCTGCCACGCTGGGGGCCTACTCACTTAAAAGAAATACTGCAACACAAATGTGGTATTAGAACTTGCAGCCAACTGTGCTGGGGCTCCCCACACCTGATAAAGAGACTGAAGGGCCCACAACAACTACAAGCAGCTGAACATTACAACATCTGGCCAGGAGCATAACTCAGCCTCCCTGGGCGCCTATAGGGAGAGAAAACAGGCCACAACAGAAGGACACACGTAGCCCACATAGGGGTCACCCCTGGAACATTGAGAACTGGGGAAGCACACTGCAGGCCTCCTAAGCCATCACTAACATAAGGTCACCTATCCAAGAGCAGGAGATGTAGCTGACCTACCTAATACATAGACACAAGCACAGGGAAAGAGGCAAAATGAGGAGGCAAAGGAATACATTCCAAGTAAGGGAACAGGACAAAGAAAAGTTCCTTTTCCCAGAAAAGAAACTAAGTGAAACAGAAATGAGCAACCTACCTGACAGAAAGTTCAAACAAAGAGTGTTAAGGATGCTCACTGATGTGGGGAGAAGAATAGATGAATTCAGTGAGAATGTTAACAAAGAAATGGAAGACATAAAAAAGAACCAATCAGAAATGAAGAATACAATACTGGAAATGAAAAATTCACTAGAGGGACTCAAAAGCAGAGTAGAGGATACAGAAGAACGGATCTGTGAGCTGGACAAAAGACTAGAAGAAATTACCCAAGCTGAACAGGTAAAAGAGAAAAGAATTAAAAAGAGTGAGGACAGTCTAAGGGACCTCTGGCCAACATCAAGCACACTAACATCCGTGTTATAGGTGTCCCGGAAGGAGAAGAGCGAGACAAAGGGGCAGAGAATCTATTTCAAGAAATAATAGATGAAAACTTCCCTAACCTAAGGAAGGAAACAGACATCCAGGTACAGGAGGCACAGAGAGCCCCAAACAAGATAAACCCAAAGAGGCCCACACCAAGACACATCACAATCAAAATGTCTAGAATTAAAGATAAGGAGAGAATCCTAAAAGCCGGAAGAGAAGGTCAAGTTACATACAAAGGAAACCCCATAAGGCTATCAGCTGACTTCTCAGCAGAAACCTTACAGGCTAGAAGAGAGTGGCACGATATATTTAAAGTGCTAAAAGGAAAAAACTTACAGCCAAGAATACTCTACCCAGCAAGCTTATCATTCAAAATGGAAGGAGAGATCAAAAATTTCCCAGACAAGCAAAAATTAAAGGAGTTCGTCAACAAGAAAGCAGTGCTACAAGAAATGTTAAAGGGACTGATTTAAGGGGAAAAGAGAAGACCACAAATAGGAAAAATTATCTATTTCCATGATAAGAACATAATGGATACAAATGCACAAAAAAGAGGTTAGATATGATATCAAAAACATAAAAGGAGGAAGGGGAGTTAAAGAGTAGAGCTTTCAGACGGAGGTCAAACTAAAGAGACCATCAATTCTGTATAGAAGAAGAAAGGAACAGAGAAGGACTACCAAAACACTGAGAAAAAAAAAAAGTTAAAAAATGGCAGTAAGTACTTATCAATAGCTACTTTAAACGTCAATGGACTAAATGCTCCAATTAAAAGGCATAGGGTGGCTGACTGGATAAAAAAACAAGACCCATATATATGCTGCATACAAGAGACACACTTCAGACCTAAAGACACTCACAAACTGAAAGTGAAGGAATGGAAAATGATACTCCACGCAAATGACAATGAAAAGAAAGCTAGGGTAGCAGTACTCATATCAGACAAAATAGACTTTAAAACAAAAACTGTAAAAAGAGACAAAGAAGGGCATTACATAGTGATCAAGGGAACAATCCAACAAGAGGCTATAACACTTGTAAATATCTACGCACCCAATGTAGGTGCACCTAAATATATAAAGCAGTTGTTAACAGACATAAAAACAGAAATAGACAGTAACACAATAATAGTAGAGGACTTTAACACTCCACTTACACCAATGGATAGATCATCCAAACAGAAGATCAATAAGGAAACATTGGCCTTAAATGACACACTAGAACAGATGGACCTGGTAGATATATACAGAGCATTCCATCCAAAAACCGAATAATACACGTTCTTTTCAATGCACATAGAACATTCTCCAGGATTGATCACATATTAGGCCACAAAACAAGTCTCCATAAATTTAAGAAGATTGAAATAATACCAAGCATCTTTTCTGAACACAATGGTATGATACTGGAAATCAACTATAGGAAGAAAACTAGAAAAGCCACAAATACATGGAGATTAAACAAAATGCTACTGAACAACGACTGGGTTAACAAAGAAATCAAAGAAGAAATCAAAAAATACCTGGAGACAAATGAAAATGAAAATATGACATGCCAGAATTTATGGGATACAGCAAAAGCGGTTCTAAGAGGGAAGTTTACAGCAATACAGGCCTATCTCAACAAACAAGAAAAATCTCAAATAAACAATCTAACAGTGCACCTAAAGGAACTGGAAAAAGAAGAACAAACAAAGCCCAAAATCAGTAGAAGAAGGGAAATAATAAAAATCAGAGCAGAAATAAATGAAATAGAGACCAAAAAACAATAGAAAAATTAATAAAACCAAGAGCTGGTTCTTTGAAAAGATCAACAAAACTGAAAAACCTTTAGCTAGACTCACCAAGAAAAAAAGAGAGAAGGCACAAATAAGTAAAATCAGAAATGAAAGAGAGAAATTACAACAGACACCTCAGAAATACAAAAGCTTATAAGAGAATACTATGAAAAGCTATATGCTAACCAATTCGACAATCTGGAAGAAATGGATAAATTCTTAGAATCATACAACCTTCCAAAACTGGATCAAGAAGAAGTAGAGAATTTGAATAGACCAATCACCAGTAAGGAGATCGAAACAGTAATCAAAAACCTCCCCAAAAATAAAAGTCCAGGACCAGTCGGCTTCCCTGGTGAATTCTACCAAACATTCAAAGAAGACTTAATACCTATCCTTCTCAAACTCTTCCAAAAAATTGAGGAGACAGGGAAGCTCCCTAACTCGTTCTACGAAGCCAACATTCACCTGATACCAAAACCAGACAAGGACAACACAAAAAAAGAAAATTACAGGCCAATATCACTGATGAACATCGATGCAAAAATCCTCAACAAAATACTAGCAAATCGCATACAACAATACATTAAAAAGATTATACACCATGATCAAGTGGGATTTATTCCAGGTATGCAGGGAAGGTTTAACACTCGCAAATCAATCAACGTAATACACCACATTAATAAAATGAAGAATAAAAATCACATGATCATCTCAATAGATGCTGAGAAAGCATTTGACAAGATACAGCATCCATTTATGATAAAAATTCTGAATAAAATGGGTATAGAAGGAAAGTACCTCAACATAATAAAGACCATATATGAGATACCCACAGCTAATGGTGAAAAACTGAAAGCTATCCCTTTAAGAACAGGAACCAGACAAAAATGACCACTCTCACCACTCGTATTTAACATAGTACTGGAAGTCCTAGCCAGAGCAATCAGGCAAGAGAAAGAAAAAAAAGGGATCCAAATTGGAAAGGAAGAAGTGAAACTGTCACTATTTGCAGATGACATGATTTTATATATAGAAAACCCTAAAGAATCCACCAGAAAACTTTTAGAAGTAATAAACAAATATGGTAAAGTTGCAGGATACAAAATCAAGATACAAAAATCAGTTGCATTTCTGTACACTAACAACGAAGTAGCTGAAAGAGAAATTAAGAATACCATCCCATTTACAATTGCAACAAAAAGAAAAAAATACCTAGGAATAAACTTAACCAAAGAGGTGAAAATTCTGTACACAGAAAACTATAAAACATTGCTGAAAGAAATTGAAGAAGACACAAAGAAATGGAAAGATATTCCGTGCTCTTGGATTGGAAGAATTAACATAGTTAAGATGTCCATACTTCCTAAAGCCATCTATAGATTCAATGCAATCCCTATCAAAGTTCCAACAACATTTTTCACAGAAATAGAACAAAGAATCCTAAAATTTATATGGAACAACAAAAGACCCCGAATAGCTAAAGGAATCCTGAGAAAAAAGAACAAAGCTGGAGGTATCACACTCCCTGATTTCAAAATATACTACAAAGCTATAGTAACCAAAAGAGCATGGTACTAGCACAAAAACAGACACACAGATCAATGGAATAGAATCGAAAGCCCAGAAATAAACCCACACATCTATGGACAGCTAATCTTTGACAAAGGAGTCAAGAACATACAATGGAGAAAAGAAAGTCTCTTCAACAAATGGTGTTGGGAAAACTGGATAGCCACATGCAAAAAAATGAGAGTAGACCCTTACCTTACACCATACACAAAAATTAACTCCAAATGGATTAAAGACTTGAATGTAAGACCTGAAACTATGAAACTTCTAGAAGAAAACATAGGCAGTATGCTCTTCGACATCGGTCTTAGCAACATCTTTTCAAGCACCACGTCTGACCGGGCAAGAGAAACAATAGAAAAAATAAACAAATGGGACTACATCAAACTAAAAAGCTTCTGCACAGCAAAGGAAACCATCAACAAAACGAAAAGACAACCTAACAATTGGGAGAAGATATTTGCAAACCCTACATATGATAAGGGCTTAATCTCCAAAATATATAAAGAACTCATGCATCTCAACAACAAAAAAACTACCAACCCAATTAAAAAATGGGCAAAAGACCTGAACAGACATTTCTCCAAAGAAGATATACAGATGGCCAACAGACACATGAAAACATGTTCAAAATCATTTACTATCATGGAAATGCAAATCAAAACTACAATGAGATATCACCTCACGCCTGTCAGAATGGCTATAATTAACAAGACAGGAAACAACATGTGTTGGAGAGGATGTGGAGAGAAGGGAACTCTCATACACTGCTGGTGGGAGTGCAAACTGGTGCAGCCACTATGGAAAACAGTATGGAGATTCCTCAAAAAATCAAGGATAGAACTACCATATGATCCAGCTATTCCACTGCTGGGTATTTATCCAAAGAACTTGAAAACAGCAATGTGTAAAGATACATGCACCCCTGTGTTCATTGCAGCGTTATTCACAATAGCCAAGACTTGGAAGCAACCTAAGTGCCCATCAAGGGACGAACGGATAAAGAAGATGTGGTATATATACACAATGGAATACTACTCAGCCATAAGAAACGATGAAATCCAGCCATTTGTGACAACATGGATGGACATTTCGGGTATTATGCAAAGAGAAATAAGTCAGAGAGAGAAGGTCAAATACCATATGATTTCCTTCATTAAGTAGTAGATAATAACAACAACAAACAAACACATAGAGACAGAGATTGGATTGGTGGTTACCAGAGGGGAAGGCAGGGGAGGGGAGGGCGAAAGGGATAATTCGGCACATGTGTGTGGTGATGGGTTGTAATTAGTATTTGGGTGGTGAACATGATGTAATCTATGCAGAAATAGAAGTATAATGATGTACACCTGAAATTTATACAATGTTATAAACCAATGTTACTGCAATAAATAAAAAAATTAAAAAAAGGAAAGAGAAACAGAGAAAAGAAGTCCTACTCCTAGGCTTTGGATCCAACTCTCAATCTGGTGGGCTTATCAAGAGCAGGAGAGCTGTTGCAAGTGTCAGGGGCTCAGGTGTATGAAATTCTGAGGATACAAGTCATGGCCAAAGGAATACTTGCCAGAGTACATTTCTATGTATAGTCTCTTCATTTCTTTCCCCACGTTTTCTCCTGTCCACCTCCAAGCACCAAAGGATCATCAGTGTCCTTCATCCTCATCATAACATTTTTCCTTGTAGAGAAAGGGAATACTAAAATACTAACACAACATTTATTGTATGCCACTAAAACAACAAATAAATTTTCAATATGATGGATATCAAAAATGATACATTTTAAAGAGCTAATAAAGTATAATCATGAGTTTAGGACATAGTTATATATGGCATAATTTTTAGCAACGGCTCTTATTTTTAACTTTAAGGAAAATTACAGTGAAAGCCATATGAGATATATTTGCTCTTGTTTGTAACTTCATTGGCCTCATACGTTGACATTTACATAAGAATGACCATATTATACTACTTTGTATTTAGGAAGTATGTCTTGTGACAATACAACATGTGTTTTATTGTATTACTTAATTCAAACTAATGTCTCCTGTTAATGATTTTTTTCTCTCATGCTAATCTACACTCATCTTCATTTTCCACTTTCTCATTATTGTTTTAACATTGTCAAGTCTTTAAATATGAACTTATAGCTGTGTAATTACCTACTGTTGAGTAACAAATTACCACAAACTTAGAGACTTAAAACAACATACATTTATTATCTCATAGTTTCTATGGGTCAGAAATCCAGGCACGGCTTAGCTGGATCCTCTGATTAGGGTCTCATAAAGCTGTAATCCAGGCGTTTGACAGGCTGTGTTCTCATCTGGTAGTCTGATTGGGGAAGATTTCATTTCCAGATTGTTCCATATTTCCCTCAGATTATTGTAGAATTTATTTTCTTATGGTTGTAAGGTTGAGAACCTGGTCTCTTGCTGGCTATTGTTGAAAGATGTCCTCAACTCTGAGAGGCTGCCTACAGTTTCTAGAGACTGTTCACAGATTCTTTCCATGTAATCTTTCCTAATATAGCTACTTTCCTCATCAAGCTAGCAAAGAGAGTCTCCAGAGCCAGTCAGCTAACAAGATAGATTCTGACATATGTAACATAATCATAGGAGTGACATACCATTATCTTTTCCATATGCTATTGGTTAGAAGAAAATCACAGTAACCCCTCATACTCAAGGGGAGGGGATTACAGATAGGTGTAAATATTAGAAGACAGAGAAGGGGGGCCATCTTCAAGTCTATCCATCACAATGACACAGTTGACACAACATAGTTCAAAGGTATGACTTTGTTGCATTTTTCAAAATATGCTGGAAGAAACATATGCATTTTTTATGTAGTTTGTCAATATATTAGCAACTATAGTATGAATATCATAAAATCAAAGTTCAGAACACATTTTATATAATAGTGCCATTTATGTAAAAATAGATGACTTCATTTATTTATTTATTTTCATATGTCTATGAATTCACAAAGTATCTTTCTTAAGAAGGTCATCCATAGAAAAAATGTAATATTGGTAGTTTTCTATGGGGAAGGCAACTGAGTAAATTTTTATTTTATTTGTATCTTTGAGCCATATTAATGATAACCTATCAAATAATTTAAATAAAAAACAAAAAATTCTGGGCCAGCCCTGGTGGCCTAGTGGTTAAGTTTGGCGCACTCAACTTTGGCAGCCTGGGTTTGGTTTCTGGACACGGATCTACACCACTCATCTATCAATGGCCATGCTGTGATGGTGGCTCACATACAAAATAGAGGAAGACGGGCAATAGTCATTAGCTCAGGGCAAATCTTCTTCAGCAAAAAGAAGAAGATTGGCAATAGCTGTTAGTTCAGGGCAAACCTTCCTAAGCAAAAAAAATAAAAATAAAAACAATAAAAAATGAATAAAAGTTAAAAATTCCATATATAGCATTACAAATAGACATATCACAAAGTTTCAAAGCTGAGAACCATCCTTATTCTTTCTGCAATTATTAGCAATGATGCATCAAACAGAAACTTCTAGTTGAAGAGCTAAATAAAGCAGGTACTAAGAAGATAACATCTATTAAACACTCTGACAGTTAAACATATGTTAAACGTCCATGTTCTTTTGTGTTGGTCCACAAGGGAGTTGAAGAAAAGGAAAGTGCAAAACAAACATGTACATAGAAACCAAGGGATGTTAGCAATTAGGGAAATTTACTGCAGACCCCAGTGATAAATGTAGAGACCTCCATAGCATCAAAACAAATTTTTGACATCTTTTTAGGTATCTTAATGCCTTTTTTTTTTTAAAGACAGATATATCAGCATTTAATGATTTTGGTTCCTGGATACCAAAGTAGGATTTGAGGCCCATGCTGATCATAAAGGCCAATCTTGTTCACTTCCATTTTTCACTGTTGAAACTAACAGTGTAGAACTGAAAAGGAAAGAGACAGAAAGAACAGTGTTTATGAGCTCACAATTTTTGAGGCGAGTGCCTTTTAAGAGTCTTCAGAATGAAGTCACTGAGCAATATTACAACCATATTTTGAAAACCTTTTAAATGAGCTGTTTGCAATGCTCTCATAAATGCTCTCTGCCGAGCTCAACCATTTCTGTTTTGTTTCTGCCCATGCGTTTGAATGTTGCCCTAGAGGCTAAGGGATATCAGTCATAAGCACTAGAGTTAGACTGCAGCCAGAGTAGATACAGATGTACAAATCCATCTTTCTCCATTTGAACAGTCTGCTAAATTCTGCATGCAGCTGCCGGCTCTGAATGCTTTTTAACTCTTCCATAAAATATATTCTGAAAATATTAAGTATATATTATTTTTTCCTCTATCTACTATCCTTTATTTCCTTTATTCTCTCATTTGGATGCACTATTAGATATAACGAATATGATGATTATCTCAAATCCCCATAAGGTATCTGCAACTATATCGTGGTTCCACTGCATCTTTGTCTATTCTTTGACTATACAAATAACATATAATGAAGCAGAGCAAGAGAGCAAACAGTATCAGTTTAAATTTAGAACAGAGCTATTGGCCAAGGTTCTTCTACAGCCAGTGGTCAATCAATAGCTTTAAAATAAAATGAGAGTAATGAGGAAAATAAAGACACAAGATAAAGCACAGATCTAGGGTAGAGAATACAGTTCTCTCAAAGTTTCAGCTAGAAAAAAAAGATAAGAAAAATATGACATGATATAGGTGACAATTTCCCCACTTTTCCTCACTGTTTAGGAGGTTTAGTCACTTTCCACTGATACCTCTTCACCCTTCTGTTCACTCTTAACTATTTCAGAGGCTTGAATCTAGCTGTTATAAATGAGCATATCCAGCAGACTCAGTTTTTAACAGAAAACTAAACTTGGGCAATTTTCCCACTCATGTCCACCCACGAGTGTTAAGTGAATGTATCAGCAAAGTAATCATGTGTAAACTCCCCTGTGTTGTAAATGAACATCTTCTAGAAATGTGTTGCCAAAGGCAGTTCAGTTCTACTCTTTAAAACAGAAGTCTATCTTACTCGTGAATGGAGATGTCTATTCTTGCTCATATCAGAATACAGACCATTACCACTGAATAAACGTGGAGCCACAGCCACACTCAGAAAATGAGAACAGTCATAGTTTTTCTAGTAAGAAACCAACTACATAATACAGATTCATTCACATTGTATGGTTCTGGCACCTGCCATCTGTAGCACACAAGCAAATTCCCCTAATTACTGACATTTCTCTATGAAGGCCCGTGTTCTCTGTGTGTGTTTTGCACTTTCCTTTTCATCAGCTTCCTTGTGGACCAAAAGCAACAATTCTGCCGGGTGAGCTTAACAGATGCCATTTTCTGACCCAGCCAGTAAAAGGTCTGTTGCTTTGTTTTTAGCTGGAAATATGTCTTGTTGGATTGTACAAGGTTTGTGCTTTTCAAACTGAGCCACCAGCTTGCAGCCCATGTTCCAGCTTACAATCCTTATCAAAATTAGAAAATGTATTCACAGTATACCTATGGCACATCAGCCAAAGGCATATAATGCAGACCAAAAATCTCATCCATGAAAACAATGGTGAGTGAGAAACATGATGGGGTCAGGTACAGAGAAATCAGAGCAAGCAGCACTCAGTCCTAGTAAGCATGCAGGAGCCAATCTATAGACAAATCCAAGGAAGAAAGCTGCCATGAGGAAGAAAACAAAGTATGTGAACTTGGAAGATACTAAAGCATTTTTATACAATATGATCATTTCTGGAAAGTTTCTGTGAAAATTCCAGACTCAGCTTCTGTTTATATCTCTTTTTTAAAGGTCTTAACATCTGAGGCCACTATTTCTGTCATCTAGAATATTTTCCACTACCTTTTTCCCCAAATTACCCCAAGTCTTTGATGTCTACTACCTCCGTAATGGCATCGCCTTTCTGTACTTGAGTATGCAGTGATTGCTTTCTTTTCTACAATACTGTTGTGCTTATAATCTTTATCTTACAAAGCTAAACTTTACTCAGTCATTCCACAGTTATTTATAAAGTTTTCATCATATCACAGTCGTCCTTGACTTATATTTGCTTTTTTTCTTTCTACTTAGATATAAGAACCTCAAGGATAGGTATTTGGTGATATAAACTTGTTTTTATATCTCCTATATTCTCTAGCATAGTATGGGATACAGAGTAAGAATTTAATAAGAACATTTTAATTAAGAAAACGATAAAATGGAATTATAAGCAGATATGAGATAAGTATTACATTTTCAACCAAACAGGCAATAAGCACATCTGTTTTGTTTATTGGACATCTATGTGTAAAATGAACAAATTTCTTGGTAAAATTGCAAGTTAGGTCCTGAACTAAGGCCATAGCATTTGGCATGCTAAGGAAGGGGACAGAACTAAAGTCAGAGTAGAATTGTCAGAATCATCACTGTTTGGACACAAGAGATAAATTAAGAGAAGCCTTTATAGGATGAATTCTAGGATGGATGACTGAACAAATGTTAGTATCATGAATCAAGATTTTCTGTTTCGTTTGTCATGCCCTATCTTCTGGATGAACAGATGAAACTTTCTTTCAGAATCAGTAGCTGAGTCTTATTCTTTGTCAACTTCACCATCCAAGATGGATAAACTTTTCATTCAGCATTTATTTAGCAACTATTCATAGGATGAATAATAGGAGAAAAAACCAGACAGGCACGAAGATGCATAAGACCTAGTAGACAATTTAGTCAGACAGATAGTATTTAAACCAGGGAAATTGACATGCTTTACATATTCACCAAGTGCTATGGAAACGCTTATCATCTGGCCTTGGAATTCAGAGACAGGTTTCTCAAAAGGAGGTATGATATTTGAATTGAGTTCCGTTGAAGAACAAGTAGTATTGAAGTGAGTAGTGGACATTCTAACTAAAGGAATGCCTATGCAAGCCCATACAGACCAGAAAGAGCATGTTACATTAGGAAAATTTACAGGTTCCAGCCCTCCCTAACTCTTCATCCTTCTCTAAGCAGGGGTAGTGCTCAGCTATGTCTTAAGATATAGTGTGCTTTGTAGGGGAAGTAAATCTAGGAAATGCTGAGTTAAAAAAATCAAGTCAAGCTATTGAACCTCCAAAGGTCAAAAAGATAAGACATGATTTGAGCTTGAGTTTTGCCTTCATTTCTCCGTTTTACACGGAGTGTGTAAATAATATTAAAATAACGACATAGAATTTTCATTTTCAAAGTCCTTTGAGAAACTCTGCTATCAAACCAGGTCGGAGCAGTTTGACAAAGATGATTTAGAGTTTTTAAAAATATAGTTCACTACTCCCCAAGTGCAGTATTTTAATAATTTTTTTCATATTTGAATAGTTGCGTATCATCACAGTGACATTGTAATAGTGAAACAGCTGTTTTGCATGACAGTTTCCCTCAAAACTACGAATTTATATGGACAATGATGAAATTGATATACACATAAAACAAGATCTCTATCTTACTGATATATTACGTTATATTTTTAAGGATTTTGTTTAAAGTAAAAAACATTTCCTAAGACTAAATTTTAGCTTCTTGCTAGATTTCTGTGTAACATTGTTCATGTAAAATGAAGGTGGGGAAGTGACTATGTTAAACTTGAACTATAGTACCTTGAATTCTTCAAATTGTGAGAAGAGTCTTAAGAGAAAAGAGAAGGGTAATCACATTGCCTTTCCTGTTTCCACAGAGTGCAGAACTCCTATTCAGAAGGAAGTTGTAAGGGCCTAATCTTTGTGCTTGAGTGTTGAATTGCAAGGTAATCAAAGGTAAATTGAGAAAGAATTGGGAAAATTGAAAATTAAACAATCAAAGATGTCACTTTCTCTCATCTTGAAAAACTCTTCACAGGGTAGAAAATATAGGAAAATTTCTTAAGTTTTATGATTTATTTTTATTTTACATTTTCTCCATGACAGCTCTCTACTGCCCTTGAAATAGGACTTTCAAAATGAGTTAGTGTAACCAAGTAAAACTCGATGCAGACAGAGATAGAAAGCAGAATACCAGCACTCTACCTCACATCCCCCCACCTGATTCCTTGGTTATTATCTACCTTTGTTTCAATGCCTTACCAGCTGAGCAGGTAGGGGAAAGGTTGTACCCCAAGTGTAATGGATCCCACTTAGCATAATGTGAAAACGTCTCTTTAACCTGCTACTGCAAGAATGGGCTATCTGGTAACAATCCCTGCTCAGGCACCACTTGTACAACTAGAATCAATACAGCTGTCAGACACAATTAGGAGAAATTGTTTCCTAAGCACACTCCCCGTGTTCACATGGTTGGTTGTGTCCACTTGGGTTTATCTGTTTCCATTTTAACAACACTTGAACAGGGTCTTTTCAAAAATTAGTTAAGTGAGAGCCACCAAAACAGTTACTATAAAATTAAAGCATATATTCTATATATTGATAATTTCAATACACACAGCAATCATGATTTTTATTTAACAATCATTTCGGAATCAATGGAGCTCTGAATCTTTTGTGGTTAGAGGAAATATTTAAATCCTGACATAGGTTGTCTGTTGTGTGTCATCCTATTCTCTTGTCCTCTTCGGTTATCTTTCGATGAAATAGAAGACCTTCAGAAGTAGGCTGTCTGCAGGGCTTTGACACGTTCTCCACTCACTGAAATCTAAAATGTACTTTCTAACAACCAAGAACTTTTCTCCCCAACTGAGGTAACTAATGATTGCAATGTTTTTTGTGATTTTTTTTCTTTGATTGGAAAATGTCCTTCTCCCACTCTTTGAGTTTGCTTATTTTCACTGTGTTGTGCTATGCACTGAGGCTACAGTCTCATGGTCCTTTTTATTGCCTCATCCTTCCAAACTTGCTGAGCAACTGAGTTACACTCTGTGGACTGATGTCCTAAATAGTCTCTCTCATCTCTGCTGATCCCAGAGTCTCAATGATCCCTCTGCTTTCTGCTCTGAGCGCATTACAAATATACACTTGCCCTGCTGTCATCATTTTGAGTGTGAATTACAATAATGGCTAGAAATTATTTTTAGTGCTTCCTATATGCCAGATACTGTGATAAGTACTTGACACACACTAATATACTTATGTAATCTAAAGTAGTCCTCAAAAATAAAAATGTATGAAGGAGGTGCTATCACCCTCTTTTAGAGGTGAGAAAACAAGATGAGAGGAAATTTTTATATTAAATACACTTTACAGAACTAATAAATGATTCAAGCCTGTCTGACGCCAGAGTCTACACTCGTGTCAATTAGTCTCAGCTGTATGACAAATAGTTCTCAGGTAAAGTGCGACTAGAAAAATATATCCCTTTCCCTGACCATGTTCTTACCTCTTTCAAAAACTTGCCATCATATTCCATATCTAAAGAAATGAGTGTGCTTAGTAACCAAAAACGTGGCTCTCAGACAAATTAATATTGATGGAGAACTTAAGATTATATTTTAGCATTTTAAAATATTTTACCTCTTCTCTCCTATCAATGGGCTCATACTGCATTTATAGTTAATTTTTTCAAACAAACAAACAAAAAAAAACCTAATTCTGTCCTCCACAATTGAAATTGTAGAAGGCCGATAACCAACACTCCTTCTAAAGTTTGGACTGTTTAAGAGAGACAAAGGAGTTACAAAGAGGGAAATTAAAGTACCAACTTTGTTACTGAAAGAGTAGAATTTGTAGAATTCGGCTCAGGTTAATTAAAATTATGCTGAGTCACCCATTCAGTCTCAGGCAGTGCTCCTGGAAGGCAAGCCTCAAAGCAGTCATTCTTCATTGGACGTGATCCCCTCACCCCCAGGGGACACTTGGCAATATCTGGAGAAAGTTTTCGTCATCACAAGTGGGGGAGTGCTACAGGCATCTAGTGAGTATAAGCCAGGGGTGCTGCTAAACAACCTACAATGCACAAGAAAGTCCACACAACAAAGAATTATCTGGGCCAAACTGTCAGTGGTGTTGTGGTTGAGAAATCCTGAGCAAAGTTTTTGGAAAGGACAGGCATGAAGCAGAATGCGTTTTCTCTGGAAGGAGGCAGATCCCTAAGAGAAGGAAGAGTGATGCTACTGACTACATTTATCCAATTCCTGCTTCAAAATTATTCACTCATCTTGCCCTAGTAAGGAAAAAGGGAAGAAGCTAAGAGGACCAAGGACTAATTACTGTCCTTCAACAGAGAAACACAAGGGAAGGAGAAAGGAGACTCCCCCACTCTAATACCTATTTATATAATGTGATTTGTTCACATTTTCTAAATTGATTCTCATGGCATAGGACCAAGATAGTTTGAACGTAGTTTGACTTTGTATCATACATTTCTTTAATTCATGCTCAGAAGGATAATGAACCTTTTATTTGTATTTAGGTCAATCACATAAGAAAGAAGTGATCAATCGCAATGGGTATTTTTATCTATGCTATCTTTTTAAGCTCTGCTTAAGCACATACATAGATTTTTCTTAGATGGAGGAAAAAAGCAAAAGTAATATAGTTTGCAGAAGGCATATTTGCTTTATTGATTAAACAATTTAAATTTGGTTTGACTAGTTACTGCAATGTCCCAGAAGCACTTAATTAGCCCTACTGTTAAATTTAAACGGGAGAGAGGCAGAAAAGGAGGGCAGACGGGCAAAGCCATTTGAATCACCAGAAAAATTGAGGTGTAGGTTGCTGGAGCAAAACTAAAGATGGGTTCCAAAAGATTTCTTCCAATTTACTTCTATTTTTTGAGTCTCCTTGCTACTTTTATATTCTGAAACACGTCAGCTTTCCCTTTTCCCATCTTCCTTCTTTGAGCCTGAAGAGAGGGTAATGCCCTAAAGGTTTTAGTCTACAGTCAGATGCCAAGCAGGTTTCCATTCTCCATTGCTTTGATGTCTATATAGAATAATCTAAAGGCTTAGCTAAAACTATTAAACATTAAAGTGGGCACCTGTCCTCCTTGACACCACCAGCTCATCCACACAGAAACATATGCCTTTCTTAAAAGAGACGAGAATAATAGTATACTCCTCATTTTAAAGCTATAACAAAAACTCCAAACCCCAAGGCAGAGGCAAGTTCTAATAGTAACATAGTAATATTTAACATTTATTAAACATTTACCATGAACCAAACACCATATAGAGAAAATGTTATGTATTATGTCATTTTGTTCTCACATTATACCTCTGAATAAGGTTCTATAATTGTCTCCATTTACAGATAAATCAACTTGTCCAATGTCAGAACATACTGAGATCCAGACTCAATTTCTTGGCTCCATATCCTATCATTTTAACCATTATGTCAAAATGACTTGATTAAAGAACAAAGTAATAAATGTTTCTGGGATTCATTTGTCCCTAAATGTAAGAAAACCATTAATATCATGGTAGTGTTTAAATATTTCAAAAATCTTCCTTGTTTATGTCATAAACATTAACTACACCTAAATATTCTCCTTCTAATGCTTTTCTAACTAAATACAAATTACTTTTCCTGTGTGAAAGGAAAGAGTCAGGGATGAATTCCAGATGATCTGCCTGGGCAACAGAAAAAAAAATGAAGAGGTCACTGATTAAGAAATAATGTAAAGAAGGAGAAATCGATTTTTAGAGAAAGATGACTTCAGTTTATAAATGTTGAGTCTGAAGTTTATTGTGTATAAATGTTGGGAACACTCTTCTTTTCTCTGAAAATAGAACCCTTTTTTCAAAAGTGAACCCCATGGACCAGCCAGGTGGCATAATGGTTAAGTTCATGCACTCTGCTTCGGCTCCCTGGTGTTTGCAAGTTTGGATCCCGGGCGTGGACCCATGCACCACTCATCAAGCCATGCTGTGGCAGCATCCCGTATACAAAATAGACGGAAGTTGGGCACAGATGTTAGCTCAGGGCTAATCTTCCTTGCCAAAAAAAATAAAAACAAAAGTGAACCTCATACTATGTAGTTGTAGAGGGATCACTCCTTCTTCACTCCTAGTAAAAGGGTGGATACATGAATGAGGTCTCCCCAACCAGAGTGCAACATCCCTCTGGTCACAGTGATTTACTTGAGGATAATACATGATACAACAGGGCCAGTAGAAGTTCGCCCATAATTTTTGTTAGTAGTATCTGAGAAGAGTGAATGATATGAGAACTAAGTACCATGTAGACCTCAAGATGCCAAAATTATCTTTGCCACCATGTTATAGAGCCTTCCTGTTATTGACAGTTTCACAGAGCAAAGAGGGAGAGAGACTGACTCATCACTTGAACACCTGTACTAAGATATGCACAAAAGTAGATTTTCAATGATGACAGCCAAAAATTTCCCTTTTTTAAAAAGAAATGTTAATTTCAATTGTATACTTGAAACTTGCAATCAAGAGTGCTAAAACATAAGATGCTGGTGTGGCACAAAAGTAGCAATATTACTATCTCCCGCTCTCCTGGACTCACCTGAAGGTGAAGTTGTATCCACTCTGCCCATGTGCTACCGTACAGGTTTCAGACTATTGATCTGCTGCCACCTCACACTGAAACATTAGTTTTCCCGTTTTCAACTTAGTTATCACCGTTTATTTGAAGTCATGCCATGTAACTTTGCATCTTTCCCAAATGATCGATACAATTCCTCCATCTTTCTTGGTGACTTCAATACCTGGCTCACTTGCTTCCTCTCTTCATGCTTAATCATTTATAGTTCCTTTAATAACAATGTCAATGATTCGTTGAACTCCTCAATCCAGTCGCCATTATCACTCAATTCTGTCCTTTCTAATCAACTGACTTTTAACTTTACATCACTCCCCTTTCCCTTTAGGTTTTCACATTCATCTTGGTCATCCCATAGCACAATTCAAACCTCAAAAACCTAAACAGGACTTTCCCCTTTATAATGACCTTTGAAAATTATTAGACTTCATTTGTTTCTTTCAGCCCTTACTATGAACTCCCTTTCATCAACCCTCTTCAAATTATACTTGACTTCATTTTCAACTTTATATTTCTATTCAAATATCTCAATATTATAATTATCACTGTTACCATATTATCGCTTTTGAATTTTACCATATCATTCACTTATTCATTCCTTTATTCTTTTTCCAATCTTACTAGAAAATGGAGCAATATCCACCCTGTTGACTTGACACAGCTTGCTCTCTTGCCCTCAACATCCCATCTCTCATTAAACCTTATTGATTTTACTTTTACTTCCTCATATCCATTTCACTGTCTCCCTATGCATTATTTCCAGCCTGGTCTGGCACCTTCATCTCTTGTATGGATTGCTAGTCTTCCATATTTATTCTTGCCTTATTATATTCTGTTCTTCACATTTTAGTGTTTTTCTAAATGAAATATGATGTCATCTTCTGCTTAAGATGCTTAAGATCCATTAATTGCTTCTCATTGCTTCTAAAAAAAACCTCAAATCCTTACTGTGGCCGATAGGCTTCAATGGTCTGACCTTTACCATCCTACCTCTTTCCTCTAATCTCACACCACATATCTGCTGGCTCTTTAAGAGTCAAACATACTGTCATTCTTTTCATTCCTTGATTGGCGGATTCTTCTCACCATTGGTTCTTTGCGTACTCCTGTTCTGTTTAGAATGCCCTCCCCTCTGCCTAACTTCACCTGGTTAACTCCAATTCAACGTTTACGTTTTTCTCCCACCTAAACACTTGGGGAAACCCTTCCTGGTGCCCCAGCTTTTAGGCCAGGTTCGTGTATCATGTGGACCTCTATGACTGTATTCTTTCCTTTTGCTTGCTTATCTCAATTTGTAATATTGCAAACACTGTGTTAGTGATTGTTTAATATCTATCTTCCCCACTCAATAGAAGCTCCTAAATACATACTTGCTAAATGAGTAAATAGATGAATGGAAAAAATTATTGAGAAAATATTATGTCCCAGGTACTGTACTATATACTGGATTTGCAAAAAACTACATGGAAACTGTGGGTACATAAGCACATATATGTGTAAACATATCATAATGTGATAGCTCAGGCTCACCCCAGTTAAGCTCAGGTGAATATAAGTGTCAAAAGAGGATCTCCAAACACAGCCTGAGGTTGAATTTAATGGGGAAAACATAAGGGATAGAAACATCACCTAGGAAGTAGAGAGGTATTGTCATACTAATCCCCAAAACTTATCAATTTCCATCCTCGTTGTCCCTGGGATAAATTTCTCTGATGGAAAAAGACAAAAAAGCAATTCAGTGCTGCTCCACAATCAATTATTATTTAATTCATTTAGCAGATTTCTATTGACTGCTTACTATGTGTCTGTCAGACAGTGTGCTAACCTAGAAATAGAGAAATGAATGAAACTGAAACTGTCTTTGTCTTCAAATATTTCCCAGTCCAGTTTGGTAGAGGCTTTTATGGGATAATAAGATAAAAATATTCAAAGGAAAGTACCAGATCATAAGGGAACACCCTAGAGGGCCATCTAAACAGCCTGACTGATGTGGCAAAATTCTCTTCCTTTGGTGAAACCTGAGGTGAGTCTAAAGATATGAGTCTAAAGATATGAGTAAGATTAAACAAGTTGGATAATAACCAAAGGATGAATTTGAGAAAATATCACTCATGTTGTTTGGCTTTATGGTGTAGGATATTTTAAGGAATATTTAGAGATGAGTCTATAGCTGTGGGCAGAGGAAAATCATGAAGAGTCTTGTGAATCATGAAAGAAGTTTGGATTTTGCCAGGAAAGCACTAGGAAGGATTTTAATTTGAAAAGTAACAAGAGATTCATTTTTATAAAAAATAATTAATTTTGGCTAATCTGAGAAGAATATATTGGAAGACTGAGAGAATCAAGAGGAGGGGCTTAATCTTACTAATCACTCAGAATCCCAGGGGTTTCCCCAGTGCAAAGCTCATTACATTTGCTCCCATAACACCCTGTGCTCACCTCCATCATGGAACTTACTGTAAAGTACTGTGACCATCTGTTTATAAGTAGGTGTATCTAGCATAATCCTAGGTATATAGTAGACTCGATGAATACTTCTGGAAGCAGTAAGTGAATGAGATAACAAGTCAGTCTGTGAGAGAACTTTGAAAATTTCTAACAGTGACTGATATGGTTTACATATTTACCTTTTTTTAATGCTAAATCACACTGAAATTTATTTCTTTCATCTATAAAAATACTTAATATCCCTCTGGAAAACTTTTCTGTCATCCCTTTGTGTTCTTTACGGAACAAAGCCAGCTATTTGAAAAAGGTAAGAACTCTAAAAAATGTTGTCACTCTTCTTTTTTCCAAATTAAAAAGTATATATCAGATATTAGAGTGACTATTTGTTCCAACTAGGTAAGCAAATATTAGGTGAATGCAACTTTTTGGTAAGAAAAGATCCAAGTATTAAGTTAACTATTCAGAGAGGTCAAAGGATTTCTCACTGGGTTGAGTTTGAGAAAAAGGAATAACTGTATTTACATAATGTCATTTTCAAAGTTATAACAGAAAATGTAGAGATGCTATTTGTTTTTAAACATCCTCATTTTTGTTATTCTAGTTTAATAAAAATCTTTCTACTAATTTTATTCAATCCATCATAGTTAATTTAGATAGCACATGAAATTTTAGACAGATGTTATATCATAAATATCTAGAGTATAAATATCAAAATTATGCTTATAAGTATAGAAAAGATCTATTTTTGTTTTAAGTAATTAGCACATTTCTGGAATGTTTTTACAAATAATTCTCAGCTAACCAAGAGCAGCAGCATGCATTATCCGAAACTATGAATAACCCAGAAGGCATGTGTGTCCAATTTGGGGACATACTTTTGTGGTAACAAAACCACATTATTAATTGTGTGTGACTTAAGCAAAAACTCAAATTAGTTTATATTTCCTGTGTACAAGGAAAACAGCTTACCAGGTGAGCTGTAAGTTTAGTTGATGAGAAATATGTTGAGCTTTAGGAGGAAGAAGAAGCTGATCCGTAGGTAAAAGATATGCCACAATTCTCTTACTACCTCATTTTATTAGATGCATTCCCATTTCCTTGATTTTGACAAGATTTTCTTTTCACTGACACTTAGGTAATTCACTGTCTTCTGTCTTATTTTTGTTCGAACTGAGAATATTTAAAGTGATCCACAGTAGCAATTCGTTGAATATGCAGTATATTTCTCAGCATTAAACAAAAACTTTACATTTCCTGTGGAAAAACTGAAGGTGTGCCTATAACCAGTAGTGTTCAAGGATAAGTGAATAGTAAGTTATACTAACATATATTGTCAATATAATTATCTTTGAGTGAAGTCAAAATCATTAATTCCTTTTTGTTTATTCATGTAAAAACTATTAAACATGTGCTACCTCATATGAAGCATTATGTTGAGACCTGGAGATACAGTAATTGCTAAAATAGAATATATATCCTCACAGATCTCACCTTCTAGAAGTAAACTTCTTTGACTAAATGAAATAAAGTATGAAATAAAATAACTTTGTGGAAAGAATTTTGGATATTATAAATACTTCATAGCTTGGTTATTTACATTTCTCAGGGAAAAGCTCTGGGTTTTGGATTTTCTCTTGGTTGTAGGTCGCCACACCAGAGGTAGGGTTTATGACAAGATTATGTCCCAGTCTCTCCTACTCACTTCAATGTGGTTTTCTTCTTGTTTGCCTGATGCATAGTCGTCACTCAGCCAGGCTTTAGGTTTTTTTAAGAGGAAATGGTTCCGTATGCAGCTGTAGACTTGGTATGCCCGTGGGAGGAGGTAAGTTAAGGATCTCCCTTTGTTGCCATCTTGAACCAGAACTCCCTCTGATACCAATTATTTTTTATTTTGTTTTAGAACAAAATATACATCCACCTATTAGGACAGAAGAGGATGGAGTTGTGGGTGGAGATGGCGGAGCACGTGTAGACAAAGGCTGTTATGGAGAGAGAGCTGAGATTTCATACCAAGGTACAGAGACAGGAGTATGGCTGTGTCATTCCTAATGAGCTCTGTAAATAGTCATTCCCAGTGGTTGGTGAATAACAGTAGTGAACAGGGATGGTTTTCAGAATATCTCTTCAGAGTGTGGCACTGGAAAAGCCATGAGGAGAATGAATATAAAAGGCTGATGGGAAGCAGTAGCACTCTGATTAGCATGTACAAATGTTGGAGATTCCAGTCAGTAGACTCAATAATATAGGGGAAGGAGCTCTCCAAAGGAAATGAAACTGGCCAAGGTTGGGCAAGTAAACAGAGTCTTAGGTACATGGGCTAGGACTCTAGTCTTTGAATGAAACTAGAAACAGAGAGAACCAAGAAGAGGCAACACAGATTGGCTCAGTAGGAAGACTGTTTTACCTGTAGAAGAATGGATTCTAAGTGTGATTGATATGGAGATGAAGAAGTGAGCCCCACTGGACTGGAGTGAGATGGAGAGGGAGTGAGGGTCCAAAGCAGTACTAGATAACTAATAAGGATATCAGCATTTCCTTAAGGCATTAGCTAGCAGGAATCTGAAAATTTTGATGGAAGAAATTTTTGATATTTCAACCTTCATAAAAGTATGAAAGTAGTCATTATGGCAAAATCAGAATATTTTTGGATTATGAAAAATTAAATTATAATTTAATTTTAAAATTATACATGAGGAAGGGACTCGTTTTCCAAGGTTTGTTTGCTTCTAACGATGTTATGTTAGCTCTGATTGCGTCTGAGTGTGTGTATTTTGAGAAGGACAGGCTACGTATTGCTTCTGCTATTATCTGACCTGAACCTATAAATGAGGTAAGCAGCAGAACACTGGTAGATTTATTATTTTTGTTCTTTCCAAGTTCATATCTGTCATCCAGGCAATTCGAACATATGAAAGCGACAAGGACAGTTACCAATGTATTTTAGGTGATCAGTAATCAACAATAAACTTCATTTCCTCCCTCTCTTCTTTTTTTTTCAACATCCTTCCTTCCTAACCTTATTTCCTCCTTCATTTGTTATATCTCTAACACTGTAGTCAAATCTTTAAGCCTTATATGTATTACTCAAGGTCCAGTGCAGAAAATAGAAACTTTTCTACTTATTTCAATCAGAAATGAATTCAATGCAGAGAATTACCAAATCCTTGGAAGACACGGAGGTGCTGCAGTCAGGAGGCCATTATTCTACTAATGATTTGACAATGTTATAAATCAATGTTACTGCAATAATTAAAAATAAATAAATAAATGAAGTACCATCGTCTAGCTCCGATCCAGAATGTAAGAAGATGCTGTTGACACTGCAGCTGCCAAGACTGGCCAACAGTGCTTCTCAGTGCCCAGGAAGCTGGAGACCAGGTGTCGGAATGTTGAATCTGGTCACCACACTTTCTCACGTCTCATGACTTTGCTTGCAAGAGAAAACAGCAGCAGGATACAATTTCTGTCTCACTTCTGCCTTCCAAGCCTTATGCCTGAGCAACTATTAGGATTCCTTAATCCAGAATCTATCTATAAGAATGTGTGGGAGAGGTTGTTTCAGCTTTCTAATATCTCCAAATTGAATGCAGCTGGATTGGAGTTTGGGAGAGCCAAATCAAATGTCCATGACAAGCTGGTTTAGTGATTTATGTTAACCTCCCAACTGTTGCCTATACTTGTCCTTTTATATTATTCATGGCTTTTATTAAATCTGTGTCTTATATTCAGCTTACCTCTCCCTTGACCCTGCTAAATCTCATTTCTGTCCTTTTGTGTAAGTACATTAGCCAATTTTGTGTTTCTATAATATTGCTGTTACCTGGCATATTTGCTGTATCATTAACTCAACTTTTGGAACAGTTTTCTACAATTTAGGGAAGAAACACACTATAAAGTTAAAGTCAGAACTTATGTACTTAAACAATTATTCATTTATTTAAAGATAACTTATAGCTTAGAGATAACTGTCATTATTTCATCAGAATTTTTTTAAACAAGTGTTACTTCTATAATATAATTCGTGTGTCTAATAAAAATGTACAATTATTGAATGATTAATATGACCTAAGGTGGACAATACAGACAAGTGTTTTGAGTTTTAACTAGCTCCTAAATTGATTTTTTAAATAAGAGAAAAGACAATTATTACTTTTGGAAAACTTTTCTCATTTATTTAACATCATGGACCTTAAGTTTGTGTTGTTTTAATTTTAGACAAGCTAGCAAAAATGATAACAAAAAAACCAGAAGACAAGAACTATTTACATTATAAAACCAATGTAGTTCATTTTTCTAGTCATTTTTACTACAATTTTATTTCCACTGTATCTGCTTTCACTGTACATAGGCTGATACTGTCCTATCTTAGTGTAAAGGGTTAAACTTGATTTCAAAATAAGAAGTAAGATTATGCCCATCCTAATTATAATTTAGCTTAATCTTCTAAGCTGAAAGTGAGATGACTCCTTCCAATTATTATTTTGCTAAATTTGACACCTTTATCAACTATCACAATACTTTTCCCATTTGCTAACTTTGCCTCTAAAATAAAATGGGCTTGTAAAATGAGTTTTTATCATATAATCTACTAAAATTTCTGCTTTTCCTTCTGGCTGAGTATTTTTGCTCTGCTCAAAGCATGTTCTATTATCAGAGACTGTGAAGCTGTGTTGTCCCTTGGTTCAGAATGCTGGACCCCGGAGTCTGATGCTGTATTTACTGCATGAACAACAACTTAATTAAGTGTTGCTTTAGAAATATCACGAGAACTTTGTTTCCGGTGTTGCACTCGGGCATGTATCACATTGTTTTGACACATGCATTGGGAGATTTGCTTTGTAGTTAGTCATGTTTTTGGAACACTACTAGTAAAGACAAAAGAAAAGAATAATTCTATTGGTAGAGCAGGGAAAATGCTCTCAGATCCAAAGCATGAGTATAAAAGACAAGGTCAAGGGCAAAATTTTCTTCCAAGAACACCCTTGGTAAAACCAAATTTCCTCTTTTGATGTTTAACTGCTTAAAAGCAAATGTTTTTATGCTTTTGTAAAGATTAATAAAATCAAATATAGAAAGATTTCTTCCTTTCTTATTTCCATATTTATTTCCCTGAGGAACATATTTTATATACATAAATAAATTTGATATTTTAATTTTACATTATTATTTATCATGATAAAACATCTTTTGAATAGTGCTTTTCTGTTTTAAACCAGGAAGGGTTTGGGAAAGGATGATAATGCACGAATACATTTTCACACTCTCTTCTGCAAAAGAAGTAAACAAATTTTTCCTTCCTGATACACTCTGAAAACACACCTGAAACCAAGAGGAATAAAATGTGGCAACCTCAAAGCACTAGAAAGTTTAACTCCACTATCATTGGATTCATATTGGAGATTGTAAAATTAATACAATTTTTCAACAAAGAACCAAAAATTTGGAAAAAGGAAGCTGCCAACTAAAAAGAAAGGAGCGATTTCTTCTAAGGCAGCATGGCCTGGCATCCCTAGATAACATGGCACAAATGATCGGTGAAGGCAAGTGTCCCAGAAGGGACACAGAGCATTAAAGATCTTTGAGATAAAGAAAGGAAACTAATTATTTTCAGAAGTTTTCCTACGTTCCTGTTATCTCAACAACAGTCCCTATTCAAGTCCAGTGATAAATGGCATTGACTAAACAAGGTATGATCAGACTTTATTTCAAAAGTAGGTTAATATTGATCCTCAAATCTTCGGGCATCCAATTTAAGCAAGGTTTTTAAGCACCTGCTAGAAGGGACCCATATAGGACAACCATATTTAAAGGATTGTCTATGATTTAGTGATCAATGAACTTTATTCTAAAATTCCATATATATTTGAGAAATGTGTTACATTAAAATTTTGCTATTCAAAATGTTATTGTGTAAATTTATAAGTATTCTGACATGTGTGTTTAAGTCTCTCTCTATAGGTGTATTTGTTATTGCATTATAAATCATCTCTTTGTTCTAAATTAACGCTTTATCTCATAATTTCAAAGATCAATACCACACTATATATTATGTGACAATGTTTTGCCAAAGTAGAAGGAATGCAAATGAGAGTGGCAACAGAAAGCTTTTCCAGAACGTATCAGAAAGGGGCCAAGAATTAAGCAAAGGTAGAAAACATATACGTGCTAGTAACCATGGCTGAAATGAAATAAATTGTCCTAAATTCCCTCCACAATGGCAGTGATCTCGGAGAGTTGATTCAAATTGCATTTATACTTTCAATGGACAGAAATTTTCATGTTATGCAAACTATTCCAGAGCAAAGAAAATACAAAGTTTACTTTTTCATTTTACAAACCTAGGGTATCTATAATACAATACTAATAATACTTAAAAGAGAAATTAGAAACCAGTTCCACTGGGTCATTTATTAAGCAGTTGTCTCTCAACTCTAAAGTCACCTTTCTATACACTTTCCTGTTGTTGGAGCTGGGCCTCTGAAAACTACATTTCTTTGTCAGCTGGCTGCCTATCAGTTTTCGGCAATCAGCGGTGTCAAAGGGAGAATAGTGGGCAGGAGGGAGAAGGAGCATGCTTCACTCTGCTTTGCTTGCTGTCCCTGTCATAATCCTCTCAGCAGTAGTTTTCACTGCAGTAGAAATAGATACTTCAAATTTTATGTTTTTATTTTATTTTTTCCAGGATCCTAAAACCAGTTTCAATTGCGAACTTCAGAGGTACCAAGAGCAGATGGCCAGTCGCCACTCCTCAGAGTTCTGGCTCTTTAAGAGGCCTCCTCCAAGTTCATGAGGTACAATCAATCTCTCCTCAGAGGTCTAGGTCCCAGTTCTGTGGGGCCCCTCCTACCACAGTAGATTCTAGCTTCTGATAACACCCGTATCTTCCATTTGTTCCTTCTGCCCTAAGGGTAATAGCTGCTTCCTTAGTTGCTATCTCTGTGTTACCTCTCTTTTGGACTTTCTCTCTCTTTCTCTCTCTCTCTTATTTTTCCTTGCTAGTGCCTGCATTATCAATTTCCTATATAAAATTATCTTTTTAAAATATCTGGTATGGTTTCTATTTACCAGACCCGACTGTGCTTGATTCACTTATACAAACAGTGATACTACAGTCCTAAGTGAAATGCTAGCAAATTGAACTTGTAGAATGTGATATAAAAAGAGAAGAAGAAAAAACAAGGAAAAAAGAAAAAGAGGTAGAAGAGGAAGAGCAGCTAAGTAGAAGGAGAAAAAAAAGAAACCACTATCAAATATAGTGTGTTCAAGGAGGACTAGGATGGGTAAATACAAAGATATTTATTTATATAATTAATCATGATAAAAATGAAAAAAACTTTATCTGATTCTCTTAATAGAATCCAAAAAGCTTTTGGTAAAATCCACAACTATTCCCAACGAAAATTTTTAGTAAAGGAAGAAAAATTGTCACGATTAAACTAATATTTTCTCATGCTAATAGCCAACATCATACAAAACAGGGAAACCTATGTGCCATTCCCATAAACTCAAGAACAAGGCAATTATACACACTTTTGTCACTATATTTTATTACTATTCTGAATATAATCAGTGCAAGTAGGCATTTGACTTGCTTTGGCCAGTGAAATGAGAACAAGTCACATGGCAACTTGTATACCTACATGATTTTCTATAAGCTAGTTCTTAGTAAATGGAGCAATGTTTGGACACTGCTCCACATTTTGTTTTAATCAAATTTGATTAAAAAGAATCAAGTCAGAATCAAGTCAGTTTCAGAAACAGGTAAAGCAGTTATATTGCTCCTTTTATTTTCGTCAATTTAATTATAGAAGTAGATACAGGAGGATAGAAAAAGAAGATATCTTAGCACCATCCAAAGTAGATAAAAAATAATTTAACTGACATAAATAATCAAATTAATAATAATTTAACTACGCAAAAGTTAGTTACTGAACATTTCCAGCCACAAATATTAGAAGTTCATATGTAATAAAAGGTTAAATGACAGAGTAAGGCATGGAAACTTTTTAGATATCTGATTTGTTAAACTTGAATTTGCAAATTAATGCTTTAATATTACTTAAGAAATAATATACAATCTATTTATAAAATCATAAATTTTAGGTAGAAAAAGATTTCACTTGATTACAAATGAGATTATTTTTAACATATTGCTCTGAAGAGTTAGTTCACAAGTGATTATCATTACTTCTAAAATAATGTATCATTAAAGATTTTTATCTGATTAAGAGAGCGTGAGTCTGCATCTTTTGAATTCTCCCCCTGAAGTGTGGAAACATTTGGGGAATAACCCTTACTTGTTAAAGATCTCTATCTTTAATACCTACGGAATTTGTGATGATTCTCATCCTTTATGGCTGTGTCAGAATAGACTAGAATATGTTACGATAGCAAAACAACCTGAAAATCTCAGTGGCTGAAAACAGCAGAATTTTCTTTCTTGTTCACGCAGCCTGCTACTGCTCTTTGCAGCTGTTCTTCATATGTTGGCTGTTTTACCTATATGTCAACATGTAACTCTATGCTCATGCAGCAGAAGAAACAACAAATTGAAGAGTTGATCTTTGATGATTAAATATTTCCACCTAGAATTGACACATGTAATTTCAGCTCAAATGTCATTGGTTACAAGAAGTCATAGAGCCTCATCACTCTTCAAGGAGATGAGTAAGTGCAATTTACCTGTTTGCCCAGAAGAAGAAAATTAGATATCACTAAATAGTAGAAGTGTCTACCACTGGAATGCTTTGAAAGTATTTTTATTAAGTAATCTAAGTTAGAAAATCATTAACTTTGCTGCTCATAATATTCAACATACCACATCCAAGCACACACTCATACACATAAACACACATGCACTCACTCCATGCCCAAATTATGTAAATTACCCAAGAAGATGGCAATGAGGGCCTCAGTTAACTCAATTACTTAAGTATAAATCAGAAAGCAACAGAATGCACAAGGTTTTTTTTGATAAGATTAAGAATGCACAGAAAAAAATTTCAATTTTAAATAAGAATAATCTAAAAGAAGGGGTTCTAGAACAAAAAGAAAGTAGATTATCCACCTTGAGTGATGAGTCTTTCACCTGCATCTGAAAGCACAGGCTTCTCACTTTCATTTCCCAAACCATTAATGCATCAAATTGAGAAGATAAATCTCCGTTTAAGGCACCAATATATAGAGTAGTTCCATCAGTTGCTTTCAATCACTGAATTCTATGATACATTATGTCTTTCACTCATCTGCCCCCACACCCAGAACTATCTCAGGCCTATTCTAGCAGCAGCAGGTGGTTGGAGAACTTTATTTTGGACACTCAACTCCTCTCTTTCTATTTTTCTGCAGTCCCTGCAGCTGTGAACAAACTCTAGCAACCTCAACTTTTAATATGTCTTTTGGTTTCTGATTCCTCATCACTTCTGATTTTTATTTACTTACTAACTGTGCTGCCTCGTAGCTTTAGTTTACTCATAGCTTCTAACTCACTGCCTCTGCTATCTCCAAGTCTCTGTGTGTCTCCTCAAGTGGTATTTCCATAATCAAATGATGTTTTTCTGTGTTGTACAATTAAATTTCTCAGAAAAGATATGATTTAACCAGTTAACTACGTTATGCCTATTTGGGTAGAACCTTAATTTTAAGCTTCTTTATATAAAACTTTTTGACCTGTATATTGGTTTCCTTTGAATCAGTTTCTTCCATTGGGCCCATCAGATTTTTCTCAGAAGAGCAGCCACATACAAATAAACATGATCCTCTATAGTTGAGGAATTTTTTAGGTTCACTCCTGAGAGCAGACATCATAATCAGTGATCATAACAAAAGGAAACAGTGGTCATAGCTATTTGTGGTCATCACTGATCTTAAGAGACTTAATATGACCAGGGCAATATCTGTTAGTATTATACTACTATAATATGTTGGAAACCAAAGAAAGAGAATTATCAAGAGATAAACATACAATTAAAGCAATAATATGATGTATAATATTCTTAGGAAAAAGAACCCTGAATAATTAATGCTAAAAAAATTATATGTGGTTTGTTATTTCTACATTTCTTTCTAATATTTCTTAAATTTATTGTTTATTGCTCTAGTCCTCTACCTCACTGTGAATATGGCCTCATACTTTTCAGTTGACAGCCACTTTTCTCTTGCTCTTACAACTTGAAGAGATCCTCAGGGGCCATAGATTATGTTGGATCCAGAAATAAAGTCCCATTGGGTAACGCATGTTTATAAGTTCTAAAGTACACTTTATTAGCATATAAATTGAAAATAGCAACTTTGATCAGGTTGTTTAATGAAAAACACCTCTTAGTACAAGTGAAAAACTATTTCCTTAATCCAGGTTGCTTAAAAAACAACAACGAAGACTACTTATGTGATTACTGCAAAAAGTGACAGGAGACAGGAAATCAAAGTGATGGCTGAACCAATCAACCTTTAGAAAAAATCTTATGTTAACTCTGGGCGGGTAAATAGCTGGATACAAGTGTAGACAGAAACCCTTTCAACAACGTTCCTAATGTCAAGGTCTCTTGGGCAATAAAGACTTCCCTGTGATGAAGTCCGTTAGGCAGCAACCTTATTAAACACAGCACACACAATTAGCTCTCGGTGACTACCTCCAGGCTTCTCTCTGGTGACAAGGCTACGAATCTTCATTTTTCCAATAAAGAGTGATATGGCTTTGATCAAGCCTTCTAACTTCAATTCACTAGGTTAAAAACATTCCTAGAACGCCCTTTTTTGAGACCCAACATCATATAAACATCGTTTTGTTTTTCTTCTCATATGACATTTTTAGTCTATATGCAAATACTATAATTAAAGAATGAACTACTTTAGTAAGAGTCATCGTTGAGGGCTACAATTTTTATAATTACATCACACAAATACTGTCAAGTTTCAGAAAAAAGTATTTGACAAATTCATATCACTAGGTACATTTTTTATTCAGTCATTTTGAGAGTTTTCATTAACTTAAATAATAAATCTAAGTTTAATCAAAAAGAACATCTTCTGTTATTGGCAACTGGATGACCAAGAAGAAAGAGAATAAGCACGTTACTGAATGTGAAAAGATGGGGAACCAAAAGGTATTGGTTTACATATGAGTGTCATCTACAACAGTGACATAAAAATCTACCAGACAAATGAAGTAACACTATGTAATAATCTAAAGAATTTTTGTTATTAAAAAACAAAACGTATACTTTGAGAGAAAAATATGTACTATTATTTAAAAACTGAAAAGTAAAATAAAAATAAAAAGTATGCCAAACAGTAATAATGGGAGACATCAGTTTTCCATAAACAGGTAGTTATAATACTGCCTAGGGATAAGAAAGCACTATATAGAAAGGTACAGAGATATAGAAAATATGACTGCTTCTTTTAACAGATTTATTTTAGAAATCCAAATGAAAGGAAATGGTTATATCAGAGCTCCTCAAAAATACTGTTCTACTTTCTTACTGTGGCTTTAACAAATTACAACAAATTTTATGGCTTTAAACGACATAAATTTATTATCTTACAGTTCTGGTAGTCAGAAGTCCTCCAGAAATGGGTCCACTGGCTAAAACTAAGATGTTAGTAGGCCTCCATTCCTTTGTGGAAGTTCTTGGGGCGAATCCATTTTCTTGCTTTTTCCAGCTTGTGAAAGCTGCCTGCATTCTGTGGCTTGTGGCCCTCTTTCAATGTACTAGCAACGTTTGCCCTGAAAACTGCTCAGACTCAAAGCTGTAGCTTATTATGTGGAGTTGTTTTTATATCAATCCAGTTTTGATTCAACTCATAGGTCATATAAAAATATTCCTTCTTAAGGAGGTTCTTGCACTTTTACAATCTATCTTCTGGTACAGAATATATGAACTTACATATTCAGTTAATAATATTGGTTAGGATCTTCAATGTTCACAGTAAAATTTTTCTTCTTAGCTTTTATTTGACTTGTTTCCTTATAAATCTCGTCTTACATAGTGGTGCAAGATACCTTCACTTGAGCTCCACAATAGAGAGCATAACTTTTAATTAACTATATTCTAGGTTCTATTAAAACCGCAGTGGGGAAAAAAAGTATTTATTCTATATTTTTAAATTATGTTTACAAAGTTGGGTTTCAATATTGTTCTTTGAACTTTGACTGAAGGTCACTAAACTAAAAAGCCTATGATTTCCTCCTTATTTGTTCTGAAAACATTGTTGATGGCACTATGTATTTCAAGGAATAGCAAATCTAAAACTTAAGCAGATGTTGTGTTTGGTGTATATATAAATAATGTATATCTTAAATGTATATAATTTAAATACCAAATATTTAAAATACATACATTTAAATATACCTATTTAAATAGGAAATATATAAATATTAAATATACTTATTTAAATATCAAAATATGTACATTTTAATATGTATATACACATATACACACAGAAACCAAACACATCTGTTGACTTATACATATATCAATCAAAATTTGAGAAGCTTTATATATATATTATATACATAAAATAATATTTTATATATTCACTTACATATACAAATAACATCTGAATGCTTTTAGGTAGGCCACCGTCCATATCTGCACAGGACCATGACACTTTGCTATTTCAAACCAAGCTGCTTTAAGCATTTGTGTTTCCTGGCTGACTCTTGAAGGCATTTGTGCTTTCTTGGCCTTATCTATTATATTTCTAAGTGTTACTTCTCACGTTGAATTTCTCTCAGCATTTGGGACTACTAAAACTTTGTCTTTGCTAAAGAAATGGTATTTTTTCCCCTATATCAGTGACTTCCAAACATTTACAGTATCATTAAAATTTTTTTTGACCAATCATGCCTAGATATATATATTTTTTATCAAACCTCTATAAATATATTATGTATATCATAAAGCATACACAAAAATGGACATTAAAATATGCATTTAAGATATAATTAGGAATGTTAATATTTTTACAGCATCCCGCTATGAACATCATTATTCCAGACATTATCATTTCATTTCTCATACATAATGACAGGTGAGAAGCCCGGAGGGAGTGGTGATGCCCAATTAAAAAAACTATTGACTTGATGTTGTCAATGTTAGTCTTTAACTCTAATCCTCATTTTCTCAAGTCCTATTTTTAATTTAATAAACTGTTCCTTTTTGTATGTCTTTCCATACCCTTTTTAAAAAAGGGTAAAGTACTATAAAATAATTATTCAATCTGTTGGATAGAGTATCAACATATCAAAGAATATTGGCGCTCAAAGGTAAACACTGTAATTGCACAGAGAAGTAAAATAAGGCTTATAAATTTTAAATTATGTTCTCAAGGTGACATTCCTCTCTATGTATGTCACATCTAACTTAGTATAATATATTTGAATTTCTTTAGAGTTTCCAATTGGATCTTTATTCTTCAAATTGGCTGATACTTTAGGAGTACTTTTTTGAATGGGCTCAAATTTGAAAAGATTGTATCCTTTCTGAAATCTAAGGGAATTTTTGAAAGTATTCTATTGAGAAAATACAGATCTGCCCTCCTCATAACTTTCCAGGCCAGAATGTACTCTATTATAATCATGCAATTTAGTGGTTCTTCATCAGGCTTACATATCAAAACCATCATCTCAGGAGATTTGTCAAACTCAAAATGCAAGGCTAATTCCAAGATGAGAATCACTTGTAGGCTCTTGATATGTGCAAAGAAAAAGGAAGGGAAAGGAAAAGTTCTCAGAGCAAAGGGTGGACATTTCTGCTTAAGAACCAATTGAATAAAAAGACCTAAAGTAATGACTAAAATGATAAAATTTAGATTTGTGAAATTTAAAACCTCATCCTTAATTAAAACAACTATAAAAATTGGCAGGCTTACGTGTGTGATCTTCATACATAAAGAGCTCTCTATTTTCATTCAGTCATTTTTGAACACTTACGTGGCTTTAATTTGGTCGTATCATATCAAATCCTTAGTTGAATAAGAAATTAGAAGGCAAATATGTCTACCATAATCACTTTAAGTGAGCCAAGATCTTATGAAATCTAAAACGTGATGGTAATAATAGCCTTAGGCCTAATAAAACTCTAATATATGTGCAATCACAACTGGTCTTCTTTGCATCTCTAAACCCAGGTGATGTTTGTTTGTTTTTCTAGAGACTTAGAACCTGGGCTGGGATCCATCCCAATAAGCCCTATGTGATCCTAATACCTTAACAACTTAATTGGTGTGATTCACAAAATGAGATATAGAAATGGAAATGAATAACAATAAAATTTTGTATAGTTCTTTTCATTTTCTAATCACTGTCATAACAATGAAGTACGACTGCACTTACATGGATAAATAAATAAGAGATAGATAAATTGATAAATTTGGATTATGGTGCCATTGCAAAAATTACTAAAATGATGAAAGTTCATTTTCTTTGTTTGGACAAATCTGGTAGTTATATTAAAATATGCACTAGGGAACATTTTCAAGGCTTTTATGGGTGCCTTTTTTGCTGCTACACATTCTGGTTTTGAGAGGCAGAATTGCCCTGGAGGAGAAATCCTTCAGAAAGAAGAGAGGGAACACAAGGACTCAGAAAAAAAAAGTTTGCAACTGCAGAGAATGATTAGTACAAGGAAAAGGAGGAGGAGACATCTGTTAGTGAAATGATTTTTAGAGATAATTAAGTGCATTCATCCAGAAATAACACATATTATACATCGTTTGCAGGCACACATGGCTTTACTAAAAACAAGAGAGACTTTGAAAGCCCCACAAAAATAATCAGCAGCTTTGATCCAATGTTACCAGAATGTCAACCCGCCCTGTATGCCCCACCTCAGTCTCCCTAAACCCCTTTCACGCTCCACAATAGTTTTCCTTGCAGGGTATGTATATCATTTACAGAGGTAAGCTTTGTTGGAAAGTATTGTCAGAAAAGTGTGGCTTAGTCCTCATGTTTCTTAAGTAGCTTAGATTACTATCTCGTTTCATTCTCCTGGAATTTAATTGGATTTCTGGGCTTCTCAGAGGTCCATATATAAAGAACATTAGAGTTCCAAATAAACAGGTGCAGATGTTTTTAAGCACAGAATAAAGCAATTGACCTGACAGTGATAACTATTTTCAAGACTTAATAAAAATTAACCCAGAAAATAAACTTTAGATTTTGCTTGCTTATTGCTTATTGCTTATTTAATCCTCTTCCATAATAGAATTTATGCTTCATACCTCTGTATGTGATGCCTTCTTGTGCAGTTTTAAGACATTCTGTAAAGTGCTAAATGATGGGCTTTGAAATGTAGTTAAAGAAATAAGAAAGAACAAGATAAAAGACGTTTTTATTAGAGTTTACATGTATCATTCACCATGCAAAGAACACTTATAAGGCCACGCTTGGTTTTTAAATTTAAGTGAATTTGAAAGTTTTCGATCAAAAAAATATATATAAATAATAATGGAAGACAGTAATTTCCTCCAATTGAAATTAGACTTAGCAATGAAATGGATGGTATTTCCACACAATTCATTAGACATTGAAAGGTTCTCTAATGTAAGGCTTAGCTGGACTTTTACTTCTCCATCTCAGCTCTTCTGCCATTCAGTATCTCCCGCCATTTTAGCATTTATTAAAACCTAATGATTCTTTAAGAACTAACCTCAATGCCATCTAGCTTGAATTCTCATTTAGTTAGATTGCTTTCAGCTCCACGTCACTCCTTCTCCACAAAATAGAACTAGTTTTTAAATAATCAAAATATAATATTCACATAATGAGATTCACAAGGTGCTTCTATGGTTGATAAACTTAGCTCAAATCATCAAGAATCCAGTTTCTCTGGATTCATCTTTCCAGTCTGCCATCCTTACAGTGTGAGCGAACCTCATGATTCTAAGATGGCTGTCATTGTTCCAGGTGTAAAGGAAAAATGATGCCTTTGAAAAACCAGAAGGATGAAAAAAGGCATGCCCCTTCCTTATGATCCTTTCTAAGAGTGAAGACAGTTTTCCCAGATGTGTCTAGCACAGTCATATCTTTTTGGCTAGAATCATGTCACACGGCCATTCACATGCCTATCTCTAGAAAGACAGAATAGTATTACCACTATTGCTTGGCCTTTAGACTAATTAAGATCAGCAAGCATATGACTTTCTGCTACCCGAACAATATAAGAATTCTAATCGTAACGACAAAGGGGGTGCTGGTGATGCTGTTGGATCAGCACCACAGTGTCTGACACACACTTTATTTATTCCACATCTGTTGCAATGACCATTCTTCTCCTTAAACTATACTTATTTTTGTAGGTCTTATTTTTATTTATAGAATATAAGTAAATTTAAAGAAGAGACCACATTGAAAAGCTTTTTTATTCCACATTTTGCTTGATGTAGTGGTTTAATTATAATAGATAATCAATAAAACTCTTTTGAATGAATGAATAAATTTATAAGGTTTTGTTTGTCTGGCATGTGGTTTTCATTTGCACAAGTTTATCCTTAGCTGTGGTTAAATAGATTTTTTTTTTCTTGACTTGATAAAAGGTTACCTGACATGTATTTTTGGAATGCTTGTTCCTGAGAAGAAAACCTTTTAGGTGTAGGAAAGGAAGTAGAAATACAATTTGCTTCCTATAAATATCAAAGAGATATTTTTAAACTATAACTTTTACGAAATAAATTATAACAATATAAACAAAGATGGAACTTGATTAATTTTAATAAAGTGTTCTCTAAATAAAGTAAATCTGGAATAATTTTAAATTAACTGCTTTGATGCAATTTGGTACCAAACTTTCCAGAGACAATATAAACACCAAATGTCGGGGGATGACTTCTGAGTTCTGTCATTTGTCATTAAACAAAAAAGGAAAATGTGCTTGGAATAAAAATGAATCTTACACTTTATTTGTATTCTATTACAAAGAAATTCAAACCTGGAAAAAAAACCCAGCACCTCCTTTTCATTCTCATTTCTACTAGTCCAGGGAGTGCAGACTGTCTGCACTCTGTCTACTCCAATCTAACCAGCAAAACTCTACTACATGACTTTTAATGCACAGAGCCCATCACATCAACTTCTGATGTGGTGTGCGCTGACGATATGTTGTCTAGAAAACTCAATACAAGCTCATTGGTCTGGTAATCAAGCCTCTTCCTAAAATAGACCCAACCTAGTTTTTTGCTTTTTTCCCTTTTGATATTCACACACAGTTTATTCTCCAGTCTAATTGTACATTCACAGTTTCCCAAATGCAATCTCCACTTTCTTCAACTGTCAATATTCTCACTTTCTTCAAGATACATCTCAACTCTTTTACTCAGTTGAGAAGCCTTTCATTATATCTCTACTGTCATGTAATGTTTCCATCTAATTAATACACTTGTGTAAATATTTCTCATAACTCACCATTATTGTTGAATGGTGTCCCACTCCAAAAAGATATGCTGAAGTCCTTACTCCCAGTGTCTCAGAATGTGACCTTATTCGGAAATTGGGTACTTAGAGAGGTAGTTAAATTAGGATGCCATCATGCTGGAGTAGGGTAGGCCCCTAATCCAATATGACTAGAGTTCTTAGAAGGGAAGACACAGACACGTGCAGAGAACTCCCGGTGAGGACAAAGGCAGAGCAACTGCAAGCAAAGGAACAGAAAAGATGGCCAGTAAACCATCTGAAGAGCAAGGAAGGATTCCCCTACAGGGTTCAGAGGGAGCACGGCCCTGCTGACACCTTGATTTCAGACTTCTAGCCTCTAGAATTATGAGACAACAAAATTCTGTTGTTTTAAGCCACCAAGTGTGTGGTGCTTTGTTAAGGAAGCCTTTGGAAACTAATCAATTTAGCCACTAAATCAATTCCCTGTTGTGTTATAGGTATTATCCTACAATAATTATATGGATATCCCTTCCCTCTTTCTCTTTTCTCTACCTCTCCTCCCATTTCAACACACTAATATAAACTTTACCCTACTTCCATCATAAACCAAATAAAGACAAAAATTTCATTTTAATGTCTTTAAACGTCTTAATCATTTTTGAAATGGCTTCAGTGACTTAACAACAATTGTTGTCTAATAAAAAATAAATTAAAACATTCTGAGACAATATTTTGATTTAACTCTCCTCTTAAGTGAATGGAAATGCCTCAGGCAAACACCTAAAACTATTTATAAAGTAATCCTGATTTCTTACATTTCCTCTACAAACCATCTAGCACACAAAAGCACATGTCTCCTGATGAATAGTGAGTTTCAAGGACTACCTAACTTAAAAGATACAGATGCAAAGACAAATATCCAGTCAATTGTCTAGATATAAGTGAACATTTAGTGACTTTAAAACATATTCTATTTTAACATTTAGAATGTATGAATGATTGCACAACAAGTAGAGAACTGAGAACCAGTTAACTCCATATATATAAAAAAGTAGAGAAAATAGAATATTAAACCTTCATATATCTATCACTCACCTTCAGGAATTATCGTCTCATGACCAGTCTTTTTCATATATGTCACCACAATTTCCCTCACAACCTAGTGGATTATAAAAACACAAAGTTTTTTTTAATTTCTTTTCATCAAACCCTCATCTTGTATCTAGGACTTTCTCTACTTCCTAGATACCTAAATAACTTTTCTGATAGGTTATCTTAGAATATCTGAGAATATTTCTGATCTGGATATTCTAGAATATCTATATGGGAATATTCAGAGGTAAGACTTGAAAGGCAGGAACTAGGGAAAGTTTGAATGTCAGCTGAATTTAACATGTTTTGTGTTGGGGGACATAGTGAGGAATGGAATGTTGGGTTTTTATTTAGTTATAAATATATGGAAACCACTCAATTAATATGTGTAAAATGAAAAATTGAATGCCTTTTAAAAACTTACCTGTCATCAGTTACAGCAAAAACAGTCTAGGAAATCAAGTGTGACATAGGTTTGCCCAGGTGAGTGGTAGCAGGATTTGATAGGAGAGAATGAATATTGAAGGACTGCATTTTGAGCTTCTATCCTCTCGTTGTAGATAATGTGCTCTTAAACAAGGAAAAGTAATGCAGAGTGGACAAAAGGGTCTCACAAGTTTTGGGCAATTCAGGCATTGTGAAAGAGGTGACTAATATTTTGGGAAAGCACTCGTCATACAATATTCTTCATTTCCAATTCATTCATTTAAAAATATTTTTATTATTTACTTAATGTATACATACTGTTCTAAATTCTGAGTTTACAGCAATAATTTAAAAATTAAATAAAATTTAAAATATTAAAATTAATCTGATTTTTAAAAAAATCTGATTCATGGTTCATACTCTCACGAGGGAAACAGATTTTAAACAAGTAATCAAGGAAACATGTAATTTCAGGTAATGAAAAGAGTAATAAAGCCAAATGAGCAGGGGCCGGCCCTATGGCATGGCAGTTAAGTTTGCGTGCTCAGCTTCGGTGGCCCAGGGTTCACAGGTTCAGATTCCGGGTGCAGAACTACACACCACTCATCAAGCCATGCTGAGGCGGTGTCCCATGTAGAGCAACTAGAAGGATGTACAACTGTCACATACAACCATCTACTGGGGCTTTGGGGAGAAAAAAGGGTAAAAAAAAATAGGAGGAAGATTGGCAACAGATGTTAGCTCAGGGCCAATCTTCCTCAAAAAAAAAAAAAGGACAAATGAGCAAAATAAAGGGTTAGACAGTGACTTCAGGGAGGACTATTTTACTTAGGGTGGTCAAAAGCCTCACTGAGGAAGTACATTTGAACATACATATGCATGACAAGAAGGAGTGAGCCGCACTAATATCTAAAGGAATACTTTCCCGATAGAGGGAATAGCGAGCATAGGCCCCTAAGTCAAAGTTTGACTGTGAAGGGAACAGCAGAGGGAAGAAAAGAGTGAAGAGTGGTGAGGTTGGAGACCTCCACAGAGTAGATCAAGTAAGGCCAGTAGACCAGTAGACCTGATAAGGAGTTTGGCTTTATTCTAAATATTTCTAGAGGCCATTTGCACAGTTTAGGACAGTTGAGCGACATGAACTAATTTTAAGATTTATGAGATCACACTGACAACTTCCTGAAGGATTGACTTTAAGGGAGGTGGAAGGTAGAGGCAGAAAGTCAAACTGGGGGCAGTTGTAGCAATTCAGAGAGATATAAATATGTTTTAGGGTAGGATGGCTAGGTAATGGCTGGATTCCAGGTATATTTTGAAGGGAAAGTAAATGAAAATTCCTGATGGATTGGATATGGGTTTGAGGCATGTTGACAACTAGGTTTTTGGCCTAAGCACCTGAGTACAGGTCGTACTGTTTACTAAGATGGGAAAGACAGGGGCTGGAAGAGTTTTTCACAAAAAATAATCTTTTGGTCATATTAATAATGAGAACCCTATTCAAATAGAATTGTCACTTAAACTGTGGGGAATACGGAACTGGAGCTCAGGGAAGAAATTGAGTTTGAGGATTAAAGCTTGGATTTATGAGCACACTGAGTATATTTTTAAATACATAATCCCTAGTATTATGTGCTGGGATTATATTCCTTATCATCAAAATATTGATTTAATGATGCTAATAAGATAATTATTAATTTTCTTTTTCTGGATAAAAAGTACGCCAATACATTTTTTTTCTTTTAAGAAACATTTATCATCCATAAAATAAACCTAGACAATCCTGTTGGCTAGAGCATGATTGTTTGAAAGTCTTGAATCCCTTTTTTTTGTGTCTCTTGTTTGAAAGAGGAAAATAGGTTCACAGTCAAGTATTGAGAAAATTCAAAACGTGTTTTACAAATATGGGTTCTCATTTTTCACATAGCAGATAATTTGTAAACATTTTTTTGGATTAGATTAAATTTATAAATAAGGACTAAGCATTAATATTTGAAAAATTATTAGCAAATTTAGTCAATTAACTAAATGAATCCATCTACAACATACTGAAACCCACCCCCTAAATATTCAAATACTTTAAGTCAATAATTTTTTCAAGTCATGAGCATCAGAATTACTTGGGGAGTTGTTTCAAATCTCACTTCCCCAAACTATGAATTCTTATTCACTGTATAGATGTAGGAAGCTGTGTGTATTGGGAAAAAACAGATGCACCCTAGTTCAAAACCACTGATTTAACCAAAAGGGCTGGGATTGGCCCAGCTGACCTTAATCTCGCTGACTCATTTTTCTTCTCTTTCTTCTAACCAAACTCCCACTTCAAGTTTAAATCTTCTGCAGATAAATTAATTCATCCATTAAGTTACTGTAAAACTTTGCCTTATCCAGTCTCTTTGAGGTGATTTTGGATAACTTTGATTGCATCTATTAAGTATGAATTTTGTAGGTTAATTTATAGTTGACAATTTTTCCTCTTATTTTAAATAAATAGACAGTCTCTTATTACTGCCCCTTGTCACTGTTGTCTATCTCTTAACAAAGCTAACATTTTTTAGTTTTTTCTAAATGATATAATTGTTTTTACTGGTCTCCAATCTATCATTCCATCATACAAATGTTAGATTAGTTTCTATGTATTTTTTAAATTTGCATTGAGAACTCTCATTTACATGCATAATATATATCAATTAACTATGTCCAAAAATTCTGCCCCTCTGCTGTGTATAACTGGGCATTAACTTCATTTAAAAACTTTAGTGTCGCTAGAAAAGCATAGTTTTATTTCGGAATACACACCACATGTTCAGATATGATCAAAAAATATTTTTATACTTTGTGAATTTAAAATTTCAACTTTTATAAAGAACAGCAAAATCCTTTTGTGTTTTTATGGTTAGAATTTTGGTTTTATTTTGAGAGTGTATTCTGTATTACACAAACAGCTTTTATATTCTTCATTGTTTCCTGGGCAAAACTCCCACTGAATTCCCTGTACTGATCATACAAGAGTTGTTTGTTTGTGAAACAAATTCAGACTATGCAATCGAGCATACAGTGGAGACAGTGAGGTTAATTTTACTGTGGATTTATGGTGTCATTTTCTTGGCAATTGAAAAATTTCTCAATGCCAAATCTATAAACATGCTAATTTGTCCAAGTTTTGCAACATAAATACACAAATACATTGTTAATCAACGTCCATATTTATTAAAATTATTTTCTATGCCTAAATGTTTATTTCCATTATTCTGGAAATGGAGAGACAAAATGTTGAGAAGCACACTGAAGAAATCATTTGGAAAGTAAATGGTCACCTATTAAATATGTGTATATGGAAATCAAAATGGCCACTGTTCCAGAATACGAAAGGAGGGGAGCCAATTGGAGTTCTGGGTCGCAGGAAAGAAAATTGGATAATTTAATAATTACGTGTATTAGAGTGGTCTGGACTATTACTATATCCAAATTTTAAAAAGATAAATTGGGAGATTTAATTTAAAAGGTTTTAAGTAAAGCTATAAAATATATTACAAACAATTACCTTTTAAATATATACTAGTAGTTATGAGATCATCCATTTGGGGGGGAAAAAACTTACAATTTGATATTCAACATCTCTGTTCTTAAAATCCTTCAAGCTTCCCTGCCATCAGGAATTTTTCACTGGCTAACATCTGTACTATAGACTCTTCTGCTCGCCTCCATGTTGCACAGCTCCTTCCTCCCTGTTCTCTGTTTCTCTCCACTGTCAACAAACTTCTCACCATCCACCTGTACCGTCTAACAGCCCTTCACACATACATACCCAAATTCCCTGCTATCAAATTTATAACAACTTACTAAACAGATCAGCTTATCTTTCTCTCTTGCTGGCTCCTGACCACTATAAGATATGTCAGATGGCTGAAACTTTAAAACTAAACTCTCCACATAGGGCTACCCATACATTGAGAAAACTTTTGTAGCCAGATCTTAGGTTTATTTTTTTAATCTAGCTAGATCTAGTAACAGTAAAAATTAATTGGTCACTTGAGTCAAGATTTTAATTGTATGTCAAATCAATGATGGATTTATTTTTTTATTGAAGTGTGGTTGACATACAATATATTAGTTTCAGGTGTACAACAGTGATTCAACATTTATATACATTAAAAAATGATCACCACAGCAAGTCTAGGAACCATCTGTCACCATACAAAGTTGTTAGAATATTATTGACTGTATTCCCTATGCTGTACATTACATCCCCCATTACTTATTAATTTATAACTGGAAGTTTGTACCTCTTAATCCTTTTCACCACTTCCCCCTACTCCCCCTCTTCCCTCCTGTTTCTGGCAACCACTAATTTGCTCTTTGTATCTATGAGTTTGTTTCTGTTTTTTTTTTTTTTTTTCAAATTCCATATAGAAGTGAAATCATATGGTGTTTGTCTTTCTCCATTTGAATTATCTCACTTTGCAGAATATCTTCTAGGTCCATCCATGTTGTCGCATATAACAAGATTTCATTCTTTTTTATGGCTGAGTAATATTCTCTCTCTCTATATATATGTATATATATACACACATCTTATTTGTCTATTCATCTATTGAGGGGCACTTAGGTTGCTTTGATATCTTGGCTATTGTAAATAATGCTGCAATGAACATAGGGGTGCATATACCTTTTCAAATTAGTGTTTTTATTTTCTTTGGATATTACCCAGAAGTGGAATTGCTAAATCATATGGTAGTTCTATTTTTAATTTTTTGAGGAAACTCCATACTATTTCTGTAGTGGCTGCACCAAGTTACATTTCCACCAAAAGTGTATGAGGGTTCCCTTTTCTTCACATCCTCACCAACACTTGTTACTTGTCTTTTTGATAATAGCCATTCTAACAGGTGTGATGTGATATCTTGTGGTGCTTCTGATTTGTGTTTCCCTGATGATTAGTGATGTTGACCATCTGTATGTCTTCTTTGGAAAAATGTCTATTTGGGTCCTCCACCCATTTTTTTTTTTTTTTTTTTTTTTTTTGTGAGATCAGCCCTGTGCTAACATCCGCCAATCCTCCTCTTTTTTTGCTGAGGAAGACGGCCCTGGGCTAACATCCGTGCCCATCTTCCTCCACTTTATATGGGACGCCGCCACAGCATGGCTTGCCAAGCAGTGCGTGGGTGCGCGCCCGGGATCCGAACAAGCGAACCCCGGGCTGCCGCAGTGGAGCGCGCGCACTTAACCGCTTGCGCCACCGGTCCGGCCCCACCTCCACCCATTTTTTAATTGGATGGTTTGTTTTTTGCTATTGAGTTGTATGAGTTCTTTATATGTTTTGGATATTAATCCCTTATTGGATATATCATTTGCAAATATCATCTTCTCCCATTCATTAGGTTGGCTTTTCATTTTGTTGATGGTTTCCTTCACTGTATAAAAGCTGTTTGGTTTGATATAGTCCCATTTGTTTATTTTTGCTTTTGTTTCCTCTGCCTGAGGAGATAGATACAAAAACTTATTGCTATGACTGATGTTAAAGAGCTTACTGCCTATGTTTTCTTCTAGGATTTTTATGGTTTCAGGTCGTACATTTAAGTCTTTGATTCATCTTGAGTTCATTTTTGTACATGGTGTAAGAAAGTGATCCAGTTTTATTATTTTACATGCAGCTCTCCAGTTTTTGCATCACCATATATTGAAGAGATTGTCTTTTCTTCATTGTATAGTCTTGTCTCCTTTGTCATAGATTAATTGGCTATATAAGCATAGGTTTACTTCTGGGCTTTCGATTCTATTCCATTGATCTGTGTGTCTGTTTTTCTGCCAGTACCACACAGTTTTGATTACTATAGCTTTGTAGTATAGTTTGAAATCAGGGAGCATGATTTCTCCAGCTTTGTTCTTCTTTCTCAAGATTGCTTGGCTATTCAGGGTCTTTTGTTGTTCCACACAAATTTTGGGGTTGTTTGTTATAGTTTTGTGAAAAATGCCATTGGTATTTTGATAGGGATTGCATTGAATCTGTATCTTGCTTTGGGTAGTATGGATATTTTAAAAATATTAATTCTTCCAATCCATGAGCATGGTATATCTTTCCATTTATTTGTATCATCTTCAATTTCTTTCAACAACATCTTATAGTTTTCAGAGTACAGGTCTTTCACCTTCTTGGTTAAACTTATTCCTAGGTATTTTATTCTTTTTGATGCAATTATAAATGGGATTGTTTTTGTAATTTCTCTTTCCAATTGTTTGCTACTGGTGTACAGAAATGCAACAGATTTCTGTATATTGATTTTGTATCCTGCAACTTTACTGACTTCATTAATAGTTCTAATAGTTTTTAAGTGGAATATTAGGGTTTTCTGTATAGTATCATGTTATCTACATATAGTGACAATTTTACTTTTTCCTTTCCGATTTGGATGCCTTTTATTTCTTTTTCATGCCTAATTACTGTGGCTAGGACTTCCAATATTATGTCGAATAAAAGTGATGAGAGTGGGTATCCTTGCCTTGTTTGTAATCTTAGAGGAAATACTTTCAACTTTTCACCCTTGAGTACGATGCTAGCTGTGGGTAATATATGGCCCATATATGTCATATATGACCTTTATCATGTTGAAGTATATTCCCTTTATACTCACTTTGTTGAGAGTCTTTATCATAAATGGATGTTGAATCAATGACAGATTTAAATCACTGGTCTAGCAGAAGTTTCTCAACTAATTATTAAAGAACTTATGTCATTTACCTTGATATTTGGTGCTATACTAGTCAGGGTTTGGTTGCAAACAATAAAAGCCAACTTTAGTTAATGTAAAAGGAAAGAGAATTAATTAAATTGATGTCAAAAAGGTCATACACTCAGTGAGTGGCTGAAAAACTTTGCTGGGGCATAAACTTACCACAGGAATGGTCTCTGAGGTCTAAGGATACTTATTTCCATGTCTCTATAAGTTTAACTCCAAGCAGCTGTTGTAAATTTACAGCTTTTCTACTGCAGTAGTTACAGAGCCTCAAACAATGGAGCCACCATATATACTATCTAATTGAAATTGTTTATTGTAAACTCGTGGTGGAATACAGAGCCATCAAATTGCTTCCCAGATATCAAGGGTGTTTAAATCTGGGCAGAATATAATTATAAATGTATTAGAGTCAAGAGACAGAAAACACACCAATTATCTGAAGGAGAAGAATTTGATCTAAAAAATTATTACTAGTAAAAAGTGATTACTAAAAGTAGTTAAAGAACACTTTAGAAGATACAGCTATAAACAGTATTATATTTATAGAGTGAATGTATGGACTTCCAGTTTCCTGTTCCATATGTAAGGAGCTTGGAAGTCACCACCCTCTCCTAACAACAGGTAAAAAGCTAAATGGACTGAAAAATCAACAACTCTTTTTGGATCTGTAAGAGATCCTGTGTGGAGGACACAGGGAAAACTGCTGCCCCAACACTGGCAAGAGACGAATACAGGAAGTAGCTGATACTCCCAAGCAGAAACCTCCTCTGGAATCAGTGCTGGCAGAAAGACAAGAACTGTAATTGATGAATTGCTAGAGGCTCCAGGTGGACAAGTTTGAGAGTTAAAAACTCCAGGGAGACCCAGGCATAGGAGGGGCCTCCACAATATTGTGATTTACTTCCAGGAACTCAACCAGGTTCCCACAGTAAACATCAGAGAAAAATTCCCTTCTGCTTCCGGCAAGGCGAGGGGAAAAGGAACCATTTTTAAATACTCAAGAACTCTCTGTTCTTTTTAACAAGGCCTGCCCTCAGGAGAAACTAGTTAACCAGAGCCCAACCTGCTGGGGTGATATCAGAGCCTAATTGACCTGGGGAAGGAAGATACCCAACTCCAGCTGACTCTAGCCATCCTGTTCCGCTGAACAGGGGGGAAAAAGAGCGAGAAACCCTGTACAGTTCACAGTCCAGAGGCAGAGACTCACTGAAAGACTGAGATCTAATCACAAGACTACAGAACGCTTCCTTTCCCCCTACTCCTCACCACCACATTAGTAAAATGCTATTTATAGCAGTTCCTTTTAACTGGGAGTAAGAAAATGCCTGCTGGGCCGCTAATGATGCTCACTGGAAGGTGTGCAATCCTGGCTCACCTGAACATCGAGAGCAAGGAAACCACATGCTGGGGTGCTGGCAAACTCCCTGGAAGGTGAAAACCATGGGCTCCCCAGCACACTTCTCCTATGGAAGCCACCTGCTGGGGCACCAACAAAACACACTAAGAAGCCCCTCAATAAAATGCCAGTAAACCTTGCTGGAGGGTCGTTACCACTGTGTCTTCCACACAGTACTAACAAGGAAACTACTCATTCAGATGCTAGAAATATGCTGGAGGGTGGGAGCCACTGGGTCTTCTTCATACCATTGGCAGCATTCTGATATTTGACTCTAGTTGTGGGTTTAGCGGCATCAAGGGGTGATTGTGATGGGCCTTTAGGAGAAAAAGCATTCTCTTTCAAGCCATCTGCAAAAGGTGAGGTTATCACAATGTTTTCAAACAAGAAGTGGCTAGTCCTCTCCGACACAAGAGGAAAAGCTTCTTCCACTTGCAGGGGAACTCAGATTGACTTGTGAGTTTGACCTGTCCATTTCTTCTAAGTCCAAACAAATGTTTTCGATTCCAAGATAGGTTCAATTCTTTCCCAATCAATGCAACGTTCACATGAGAAACTGTATCACATGATGACATTATGAATTCAATTGACATTATGTAGCAACCTGCACAATTATTGTGTTTGATTTTTGAGCAATAGCAGCTCTATGGCTAAAAAAATAAGAGATTCTATGAGGGCTGTCATGAAAGCTCTCCGATTTTCAAATCATGATTTGAACTGAAGGTTAAAGGACTTAAGCTTGTCATTTATTTTTTGTGTGTGTTCCAGTGCACTCAGCAGATTCTTCTCACACCACAATGCATATACGTATCCTGATTGCTTAATGGTCAAGTGCCACAGCTATTTAGGCTTACAATGCCTGTGCTTCAGCTGGCACTTCATCAGAATCAACCTCAGGTGGTAGTTTGATTAATTGTGATGCCACTGTATGCCTTGAATGATTAACATCCCACGTCCCGGTGGTCAGGATGTCAGCACTGTGCTCAAGCCCATGGGCATGACCAAACCAATCCCTAAATCTCATCTTTAAAGGTTTATCTCCTAGGGCCACTTCCAGTACTAATTCTGCATCAGTCAGGATCCAGTTGGGAAATAGAATCTATTATGGTAGTTGGCACAGGGAAAATTTAATATAAAGAATTGTTAACTAATTAAAGGTGATTACTGAACCAAAGACAAGTCTTAAAAAATACGGAAATAGCAAAGGTAGGGAGCAGCTACTACATCTAAGGCCAAGGGAGAGTATGCAAGGAGGAAAGAAACTTGGAAGAACGACCGCCTACCACAACCCAGGCTGACTCAGACTTTGTGGAAGTTGTGGTTGTGGTCTACTGGATAACAAAATTCTCAGAGGTTCTGCAGACCAGAGCTGCTGAGCGCAAACAGGATGTCAGCTGTCCAGGGCTGGCAAGCGGAAAACTCCCACTGGATATAGGGCTGCCAGAAAAAATAGAGGATGTAGGACAAAATTTGAATATCAGGTAAATAATGAATAAAAGGTTAGTATAAGTATATACCAAATATTGCAAAAAAAATTTTAATTTGAAATTCAAATTTAACTGGGTGTCTTGTATCTTTATTTGCTAAATACGGGAATTCTACTCTGCAGTGATGTGAACTTGCTAGAAGGCGTGCACCACTGGGTCTCCCACATACCACCAGCAAGGGAGCTGCCCAGTGGGATACTGGAGAATCTTGCTGAAGGTGTGGTCCCAACAGGTGTCCCTCAAACTATTGACTGTCAGAGGCTGGAAGAATAAAACACATGAGAACCAGGAAGAAAAGCTCCTTCTACTTTTCCTTCCAGACTCCTTTTAATGCCATCTAATGATAAACATTGTACCAGGTATCAAAGAAAAAATGCCGGAGGTGGAGCAGCTCCAATTATACAAGACAAGGCAAGAAAGGGTGGATTTGGAGCTGAAAGATAATAAATCAGTAACTGTCATGGTGAGTATTCACTGTAGATATCTTGTAAAAATATGATTTGATACCTCATTTGAACAAAATCGTAAAAGCAACTATTTTTAAAGCTGCTTAAATCACCAATTCTGTATTTGTATGTTTAATTTTGAATCAAGTGAGCACTTGTTTTCTATTTAAGGATTTTTACACATTATAATATTACACATTTATAATATTTATCTAAAAATTTATTTCAAAGTCACACTTTAAAGTGTGGCTACAGTCATTAGTGTCAGTGATTGAATCAAAGGCCTGTAAAATGAATCATTTCTTCATAACTTCGTAATTCATTGCTGCAGTTATACTTAAAAACTATTAAATTTAGAAGTTGATAGGCTGGAGAATGAGCTAAACATAGTGTTTGCTTATATGAGTGAGTTTTTTTTTTCCTATACTAGTGACATTTTGCATCGATGGAGTTTCAGTAAACTGCTATTAGATGCATTTTTCTGGAGTAGAAAAATAGCAACTGCTAATTTTGGTTGGATAGGAAGGCCTACAATTATATTCTCTTCTACCAGCAAAGCTATTGAAGATTTCCATGTTGTACAATGATTTGGAGTAGCTTGCTTCTGAGATCTATATGTCCAATATGTATATATGTGTGAAGTTCTGCTATGTAGAGAGAGAGATGATTAAGATATTTTTTCCCCCACATCAGGTAAAAAATAAAGCATTTGAGGACTTTATTTCATTGAACTTTTAAATGAACTTAAGAAATAAATGAATTTTGATTTTATTTTACTTTTTTTTTTTTTGGAAGATTGGCCCTGAGCTAACATCTGTTGCCAATCTTCCTCTTTTTTTTTTCTCCCCAAAGTCCCAGTACATAGTTGTGTATCATAGTTGTAGAGTTGTAGCTTTTCTGTGTGGGACACCGCCTCAGCATGGCTTGATAAGCAGTGAGTAGGTCTGCATCCGGGATCTGAACCAATGAAACATGGGCAGCCAAAGCAGAATATGTGAACTTAACCACTATGCAACCAGGCTGGCTCTTATTTTTTAACATTTAGGTAAACTAAATGTCCTGAATACCCTTCCACATACATGCTAAAGAAGTTATTTAAAAACTATAGCATGGGAATGGAAATGTTGATCAGTCAAATATAAAAAAGAAACTGAAAACTAGAGTTGTAAGGAAAAAAATCAAAGACTGCAGCTATCTGAAGAGGTGATGGGGTGGGATTGGGTAGTGCAGTCTCAGTAACAAAAGATTTTGTTTTTAACAGCCATACAACAGGTAAGGCTTGGGCCCTCATATGGTGGGTAACTGAAACTCAGAGCATTTAAAGGGTTAAGTCATCATTTATTTTGACAGTCAAAGGAGTTCATTATCATTGAACAGGTAGGTTAGAAGAAAATCAATCTTTGACAACTAAAAAATAGAAACTCATCTGTGTTTGCTTGGGATTAATGGGGAAATGAAAATAGTCTCCCCTGAGGATTAATAAATATGAGTGTGACCTCACATGAGTGAGTATTTTACCTCTTGTGTGATCTAGGAACACCCAAGCCAAAAAATTAATATAAAAAGTGACCTCAAATGGGACCAAAAATGACAGAAAAATGACAAAAGTGTTCTAGAAGGATATTTAATTTAGATTAGAGAGGATTTCCATAGATGATTCTCACTGAATGTGGACTCACAACCCAAGATGGCACAATACTTGTATAAACAGTCTTCCAAGAGCACGAATTTGCAGACAGAACAAACAAGATTTTTATGTAACAGAATTATTAGACACAGACTTTTAAATGATGAATAAAATGCTTAAAGATACAAAAACATTTTGAAAATGAATAAGCAGTGCTGAAAATGAACAAAATTGAACTTCTGTCAATAAAATATATACTAAAAAAAAACTCCCTTCTATGGATTGATCAAATAGCAAATTAGATGCAGCTGAACAGAGAATTAGTGAAGTAAAAGATATAGCTGGGATATTACAGAAAATACAAACAGATCCAAAGAGGTAGAAAATAGGAAAGGTCCAACATATATCTAATAGAAGTTTAAAAAGGACAGATCATAAAAAATAAGAGAGTGAAACTCTATGCCCCAAAATTTGAGAATAAACATATGTTCAAGTCTACATGGAACATTTATAAATATTAAAAAAAGATAATATACTAAATTTCACAAAAATGACTCTCTACAAATGACAAATAAAGAATATCATTCAGAGCATATTCCCTAATCACAATATAAAGAAGTTATAATTCCATTTTAAAAACTAATTTTAAAAATCACTATACATGTGGAAATTTTTAAATGAATATATAAATAGCTCATAGGTCAAAGACTAAGTGATAATAGATAAAAATTTAGAACCAATTTGTAATCAAAGTTACATACCATGTTTGTTGGATCCAGCTAAAATAGTATTTAGAAGAGAAATTTTAGTTACATAGCTTACATCAGGTGAAAGATGACTGACAATTAAACAGGTTAGAGTATAATATGAGAAGCCAGAAAACCAACTGAAGAACTATCTCAAGAAAGTATAAGAAAGGAATTAATGGACATAAAACGACAATAGAAAACAAAAGTATAAAAAATTTGGACCAATAAAACCAAAAGATCATTTTTTTAAAGATTTAAAAAAATACATGGACAAATGGATTGAAAGGATTAAAATCACAAAAATCAATGCTAGGATTTGAAATCTAAAAATGTTCATTTTCTTATATTTTAACACCAGGATGCATTACAATCAGTAATACGTCATAGTTTAATTGGTGAAGGTTTTTTTTTACTTAAAGGAATGTAAATTTGTGGTGCATCTTATAAATAAAATATCATTATAAGAAAGCACTACAAGCAATTTTATGACAATAAATTTGAAAATTTAGATAAAATTGACTTATTTACAAATATATAACTAACACAATTAACACAAAAGATAGAAAAATTATGTGGACATATTAGAAAAATGCTTTAGCCTGGGTTTCCTTAGAACCAGACATAAAGCTTTGCATGTGGTACTTATGTGAGAATGTGATTCCATGGAGCAGGAGTACAGTACAGGTAGAATGAAACAAGAAAAGAGGCACAGCCAGCCTAAGGATTTATCAAATTGTCCTCAAGTCTAGGTAAATACTACTGGATCTAAGAGAATATCTCAGAACTCTTCACCCAGGGGAAAAGAGAGGGGAGCATATATTCATCTGCTGTCATTCCTCATTGGTTAAGTGTAGCCCAAAGGTCATTTATTTCTCTGCACTTCCAGTTTATCCATGAATGAGTGAAGAGTGGTTCTGAAGGTGGCCTCATGGTAGAAAATGAGAGGTACGTAGAGTGGTTTGTGGTGATGGGTTGCTCAATGGTCCCTGCATAAAGCAAATCAATATCTGAATAGCAGTGTTAAGGTTGAGAGAATTTTGTAGTGGTGTATAAGAGATAACCAAAGTAAGTAGTTATAAATCCACCAACCAAACCAGTCCTTACAGATAACTTGTGCCAAATATTTCCAATTTCATGTAATTTGTTCCAAAATACAGAAAAACTCAAATTATAAAGTTGGAAAAATCTTGATAACAAAAATTGTCAAGAAGAGTATAAAAAAAAAATACTACATGCCAATTTCACAAATATAGAGGCAAAATCCTAATGACAATGTTAACAATTTGAATCCATCAATTTTTATTTACAAAACAATTCACCATGATTACTAAGTTTCATTTATGCCAGAAATACATGGGTAGTTTAACATTAAAAAGAAAAACCTCATGTAGTTCATCATATCAACAAGTTAAAAGATTTTCTTAAAGTATGCTCATCACAATAGAGGCAATTTTCAAACGATGATCTTTCAGTATTTGAAATAACAAGAGAAACCGAATTCATTGCTTACTATAGTAAAGAAGACCTATACTAGTCAGTCACAGTCTCCCAGGACAGAGAAGAATGCTAATCTTCCATAGAGTGTTTAAAATCAGGGGAATTTAGGAGTTCGTGGACTTTTAGAGGCAGGTATGGTGGGTTTCATCATTTGGTAAAACTTGGTTACTCAGAGGCGAAAGTGTTGTTGATTGGTTGATTGTCAGAAGCAAGTTTATTTAAATAAATCATCCCCTGATTGTCTGACTTTCAGAAGTAAAGTAATGATATTCATGATAAAATGTCTTGCTGAGTCCAAACAGTTTGGAATTTCCTTAAGTGGCTAAGAGGTATCTACCAAAACCCTACCAAAAAAAGAAAACCAGGTATAATGATGAAATGAGAGTCACATTCTCTTAATAGAAACAAAACAAAGATGTTCATTATCACTACTAATTTTCAACATTTTACTGGTAGTGCTAGCCTGAACAATATGGCAAGAAAATGGACTTTATGAAAACTGGGCAGGATGAAAATAGCATTGTTTTCAAACAGTACATATATACATTTTAAAATTCCAAGAAGATCTACAAAAGATTGTGAGAGTAACTTTACTGTACAGAAATCAATTGAGCTTTTACACATAAGCAAAAATAGTAGAAAATATAATTTTAAAAATATTTTTATAAGAGCAATAAAAAGATATCTAGAATATATTTTAGAGTTCCAATTAGAGGTTAGAGACCACTAAAGTTAGAGAACTTTATGGTGACATGCCATATCTTCATCTTTAGGAGTAAAAAAAGAAACCTCAGAACATGAGGAGGACATCCCACCCTCCATTCTTTCCCACCCTCACTCCAGCCATTATCATTAGAGGTAAGAGTCAGTACTGAAATACTGGGTATAAGATGCTCTGATCTTGGCTCTGTGGCAGTCAGGTGAGAGCCCATCCCCAGGAGCTTACATGGCCCTAGAAAAATCTCTAAATTCATAGACACTATAACTTTCTACCTTGAGACCAAGATTCATAAATCACAGAATATCTTAAATCCTGGAGTTATGTCACTTCCTACAAGAATCCCAGGATTCCCTAGTCATCACTGCAAATACCTGCTCTAATCTCTTTCCTGACCCCATCCCCTACCTCTTTCCAACTCCTGCATCCTTTTGTGCCCTCCAGAATTTAGTGTTCATCATCATAAAATTCTCTATAGTCTCAACCTCTTCTCTAGTCCTTACCTTCAACTTCTCAGTCTAACAGAAACTTAGAATCTCTTTCTTCCCCCAGAGTTTTCCTCTGTACCCTTTTCAAATGACAAGTTTAAAACATCTCAACCACTCCATTATTTATTGCTTTTGAAATATTATTTTTGTGGGTATTTCTAGAGGTCTACAATAAACATGGCTTTTCCATTATGGATTAGCGTTTGCTCTGTCTGTTGCCAGGTGACCAGGACAGAATTACTTAAAACACAATTTACTATGAGATAGTTCCCTAGACTACTTTAATGATGAGAATTTTGGCTGCACATTGTTGATAGGGCTGACAAGATTTTCCTTCGTTTCTTTTTTCTCTCTCTTTCTCTCTGGTCAGTGCCAAGGCAATTCTCCTTTGTAGTCTCCTGGGTGAAATAAGGGAGGCTGGTTCACTTCTGATTCACTCTTACTCTGATCTCATTTTAATGAGCAGAAGGATCTACCAGATACTCTGACTTTTACTTTGTAAGGCCTCAAAACTAAGGTACAATTTGCAGCTTGATTGGGTCTTGATTGCCAAGTGCCCTCAGGTCTTCATATTTTCTGGCTGTCTCTCCACTTATCACAATTTGCCTGAATTTCTTTACTATTTTTCATATATTTTATGCTTTTAAATCATTCTATTTAATGCAGCATTTTTAATTGAAAGTTTTTTTCCAATAACTTCGCGCCGTAACCCAAATCAGAAGTGTTTAGAATATTATGTGCTGTGTTTCGTATATATACACTGAAATAAAAGAAGAAGACTGGGAATTAAGCTTCTATATAAGACCCACAAACCAGTGATTAAAGAATCTTACAATTATAACTATATAAGGATATTTTGCGTTAGAATATTAGAAGAGTATTAGAAATAACAGTCTGAGTTGGACTGGAATGTTGGAATAATACAAAACAAGAAAAATTGAGGGCTTTGTTATGTTTATAACTAAACTAATTCCTTGACAAGTTTGGCCCAGCCATCTCTTTCTCAGAGGATAAAAAGATGGTCTAAAATTATGACATCCTACGGACCCTAGACATTCTTCATTTGCTAGAGATTCCTTTCTTTTTTTTCTGGTGAGAAAGATTGGCCCTGAGCTAATGTATGTTGCCAATCTTCCTCTTTTTGCTTGAAGAAGAGTGGCTCTGAGCTAACATCTGTGCCCATCTTCCTCTATTTTGTATGTGGGCTGCTGCCACAGCATGGCTTGATGATGGCGTAGGTCTGCGCCTGGGATCCAAACCCACAAACCCAGGCTGCAGAAGCAGAGTGCGCTGAACTTAACCACTATGCCGTGGGGCCAGCCCCTAAAGATTACATTTTTGAGACCAAGAATAGATTACCCATTAGGGCTTTAAGACTGATGCTTCACTGATAGCCTTCAGAGGGATTCAAACTTCTCTCCTATTCCTATCCTATTTGCTATAGTTGGCACTACTACTGAGTGGCAGCTAATACTTATAGGAGATTTATGAGCTAAGACTACTTATGGAAAGAGATTCATAGTAGCAAATCTCTAACCTAAAGCTAAAGCTAGAATTTTCTCTGTTGCCAATGGTGTTCTTCAAGGAGAGACGAAAAAAATGAGTTTCCCAAACACACACACTCTCTCTCCCTCTCTGTTTATATAAATATATTTATATATGTGTATATAAATGTACATATCTGTGTAAAGTTTGTAAAGACATTTCGTATGTAAAGTGTGAATGACTATGCATATATCATATAACTGATTCCAAATGAGTATATATGTGAATTATTTACCTGTTGCTGTATAACAAACCACACCAAAATCAGCGTCTTAAAATTATAAGAATTTGTTACTGCAGCTAGGTTTATGGATCATTCAGGCAACTTCCCTGATCTAATCCAGGCTTCGCTGATTTTGTCTGGTTTTGCTTATGTTTCTACCGTCAGCTGGTAGTCCACCTGGAGGCTCACGGATTTGATGATTAACTGACTGGCACGGTTCATGTATCTCTAATCATCCAGGAGGTTATAGTGGATCTGGTCACATGATAGGATCAGGGTTCCAAAAGAGGGAGGAAATCTGGTAAGCCATTCAAGGCCTAGGCTTGGAACTAGCACAAGGTCACCCTCCACACATTCTTTTGGCAAAAGCAAGTATGAAGGCTATCCCTGATGGGGACATATATCTCCTTTTTGTTGAGGGGATCAGCAAAGTCACCTTGCAAAGTGTATGGATACAGGAAGGATTGACGAATTGGTGCCATTTTGTAATCAATCTACCTCAGCAAGTATTACATACTTAATTTTCATAATTATGTGTATTTACTATGTTTTGAAGAGATTCTTTTTTTATGATATCTCTTTATTTTTTTAATTGAGGTATACTTGACATATAGCATTATGTTAGTTTCAAGAGTACAGCATAATGATTTGATATTTGTGTACATTATGAAATGATCACCACAATAAGTCTAGTTAATATCTGTCACCTTACGTGGTTACGAAAAAAAATTTTTTCTTGTGATAGGAACTTTTAAGATCTACTCTCTTAGCAACTTTCAAATATGCAATTCAGTATTATTAACTATAGTCACCATGCTGTACATTACATCCCATGACTTATTTATTTTATAACTGAAAGTTTGTACCTTTTGACCCCCTTTATTCATTTCTCTCACTCCCTATCCCCAACCTCTGTCAACCACTAATCTGTTCTCTGTATCTATGAGCTTTGTGTTTTTGTTTTTGTGTAGATTCCACATATAAGTGAGACCACATGGTATTTGTCTTTCTCTGTCTGACTTATTTCATTTAGCTTAATGCCCTCGAGGTCCATCCATGTTGTCTGTCACAAAGGGCAAGATTTCATTCTGTTTTATTGCTGAGTAGTATTCCGTTGTGTATATATGGCACATTTTCTTTATCCATTCATCCATTGATGGACTGAAGAGATTCTTAAGTTGAATTGTATATAACTCTTTGCACATGGCCCCATAATAAGTACTTACTTCATGAATGTTGATAACGTTAACATAGTGTAAGAAGTATCATGAACAAAATGTAGTTTTCTGGATATCCATAGTTGTGCCAATTATTATTCTGGACTATAGAATTTGTGAACCCACCCCTTTTCTGTATTTTTATTGTAGTGATGACCATTATCTCATACTTTAGTGATTCATTTATTCATCTGCTCATTCATTCAACAAGGGGTTTCTCGGTGCTTACTATGTTCCAGATACAGCATTATATGCAAGCAACAGTCCAAGGAAAATAAAAGTCAAGGTAAAAAATAATTGAAATAAAGACTTCAAAAAAAAGGGCAACAACAATCAATAAGAAATGGACTTATATTTTTTATATATATTAGTAATGTGTTTGCTTTTAAAAACAAATTTATTTATATTTCCAACATTTTTCATACTCTATATATTGCAAACTGTGTATGTTCATGTATATACATACAGAGATACTTATAGATGGAATAAATGAAAAAATAATCTTACTACTACAGTTATCAAAACATATTTCCTATTAGCAAAAATGGCTAATATCTACAGACAATATAACGTGCTATGTGCTGTATGTGGACCACCTTACTTAATTCTCAATCCAATGGAGTAGGTACTATTATAACAACAATTTTAACAGATGAAGACACTGGAGATTAGCAAAGTTTAGTAACTTGTCAAAAATCACCAACCTGTAAGTGACAGAGCTGAACTTCAAACTCAGGCTTTGAGATTCTTGAAATCTTTGGTCCTACCTCATCCAGCTTTCTCGACTCTTCCTTGCTGAATTGACTGCTGTAAATTCACAGGATCTGCTGCTTTCTATATTTGCCCAAATACTAGAGAAGCAGTTATTATTACAAAAAAAGAAGGCTTCACCTTCACTACTGATCTTTATCCAAACCCCTGGATCTGCTTCCCTCTCTGACCATCAAAATCACATTCTTCAGGGAAATAAATTTTATGCATTCACAAGGTTAAGCATCTAAGGAATAGGATTAGAGTTATAAATTATGCTTAGTCAAAATCATGGAAAAATCCAGATAGTGCAATTAGAATTGCATCATTATTTTATATTTAACATTGTTTCTTTTATGACTCTTATTTTAACTTGCCAGTATATTTATTTGGTTTTTAGTCTGTCTCACCCACTAAGTTCTAAATTCCCAAGTATAAATTTAGTTTCTTTTCTGCCTGCCTTCCTATTGTCACTGGCCCACAATAGGCAATTAATAGCAATTTCTTGCTCTAGAATCTGAGTCCAGGCAACTCTTGGCAGTGGCTCAGGGATCCAGAATCAAAGTTTGAAAAGTGAATACAGAATTAAAGAGTAGCTGCTTCCATGAGACCAAAAAGCAAGGCTAAGGAAGAGAGAGCTGCTCCAACTGTTCCCAAAGGTTTTCCACTGCCTTTCATGCTGACACAGTCCAAACACACCTGCCAGGTCTGGTCAGATTTCCTGTTCTTAAAGAGGTCTCTCTTGATACTGATGTGACACTTTCTTTGTCTATGTGCTGGGGAGAAAGAGGAGATCTGAAAGGCAGAGTGTTGTCTGAGGCTGGAAGGAAGCAGGAGTGGTTGATAGGATGACTTCAGGAATGCCAATTAAGCTTGGTGATTAGATCCAGCTCACACTTGCACATGCTCTCTCACTGGCTCACTCTCTCTCTCTTCCTCTCTTTATGGTGTCCTGAAAATAACCAGGAACTCCATTCCCAAATGTCTTCCAGGTTGAAATACATATATTATATATAGTGATTTTACCATAAAAAAATTTTCTGCACACATTTTCCACTACTCACTTCATTTTGGACAAAATATATTTGAAGAGTGTTCACACACTTGAACGGCTTTTGTATATTTTGTCTCCCCAAGTAGATGCCAATACCTGTTATGAATTTATTAGACGTAGAACAGAGAAGTAAATGAGGCCCTGCAAAAGCAAACACTCCTAAGGAAGTTTCAAAGCCATTTAACATTTTTTATCATAAATTATATACTATTTGTATATAATATATAAAGTTAAACATCCCCTGCATGTGGCACAACTCATGCAAACCTCTGTTTCTTTGTAAAGAAATACCTATTCGTTAAAAAATGACCGTTAAGTTTGTAAATTTTTATTTTGCTGCTGTTGGGAGTAGTAAAGGCAGAGGGAGCAAACCATTTATCAAGAACCTGTTATATGCCACACATTTTGCTTGCCACTTTAGAAGTGCTGTTTCAGTTAGTGTTAACAGTAATCCTATTATGTTAAATCCAGAAACTGCCCCTAAGAGAGAGTGTGAAACATGTTCCTCGTTACAACGTTAGTAAGAAGCAAAGTCAGGATTTAAACCCAGGTCTTTTTCTAACTCCAACATCTGGATGTTTTTCATTTCACCCTGATTCTTCCCAAAACTGTTTTACTACGATATTTACAGAGATATGTATTGACACAATCATACCCTAATGAGAGATTTATAAGCCATTTCTGAAACAAGTAGATCTTTTCTTGAGAAGCCACAAGATGTTCACACTGAAGAGGAGGGATGAGGGTCAGACTTCAAATTATTCATATCTTTCATGCCAAGGAGTAAAGGAGATATTAATTCTATCACAATATCTCTGTCAACTTAATCTTTCCAGATATTAAATAACTCAAACTGAATAAATCTCCTTGACTGTTGATTCTCGCAGAAAATGGATAAAAGTATTAAAAGTGAAATGATTATGGGAAATTTGGGTATCATATTAAAATCAAAAGATTTACAACTATAAAACCATTTTTTACCTAAATAAGGATTATATATAACAAAGACATTATTCTATCCTTGAAAAAAACAAGAAAAGTTCTGGAACAAGATGAGAAAGTATGATTGGCAAAGAGGATACTGATTTTAAAAAAAAGAGAGCACAATAAATAAGTTTGCTAACAAAGAAGGGTAATAAAAAATTCAAATTGCCTAGGTATTCCTTAAATATCATTGATTCACTCTCTTTCAATGTCAACTCATTGGCTGTTTCAGACCTTTACTGGACTTTTCCATTCCTCTATCTCCCTCTTTCCCTTTCATTTACAGTAGATCTTCCCTGCTTGCCTAAAACCTCATGGTGTAAGTAGAAACAACGTGGTAGAGTATTCACTCAACTTCCTATATCATTACTTGCTTGCCTGCACGCATGCACACACACACACACACACACACACACACCTCAATATCCTCACATCCTATATCAGAAAAAGAAGTATCCTTCTATCGGACTGCTAGGAAGCCTAATACAGCCAATTGTGCCATCTTCAAGACTCTTAATATAAAAGCTCATCCCCTTGCCTCTATTTTGACTCTTTTTAGTCGTAATGAAAACATGCTCTAAGATAACCTCTCAAGAAAACTTTCAAAAAGACAAAAAAAAAAAAGTCCACAACCGCAAAAAGAAAATTAAATAAAAGAAAAACATTTCTCTTGATTTGAGTCATGACTTTCTTCCATCTCAGTCCTATCAACAAACTAAGAAGAAATCTGTGCACATTGCCTCTCTTCTTTTTTTTGTCTGTCCTTCCCTCCCCTCTTCCTTCCTTCATCTGACATTAATAAATCTGCATTGAGTAAATATATCATCAGCTCTATTAGAAGCTGAGGATGCAGCAACAACTAGGTAAGAGTTTATGCTATCAAGGGGCAGCCTCGCTTATAATGTAATAGAAAGAGAGCAATAAATATAAATAAGTAGGTATAATGAAATGTTATAGTGCAATGGGAGAAAGATGAGAATGCACTATTCTATGGCACTGGATCAGAAAGAATTCAAAGTTAGAAAATGGCCGTTGACAAAGTGAGCAGTTATTTACCTCTTGAAGGAAATCAACACATGCAGCAGAAGAGCAATTCAGGCAGGATAAGAGGAAAAAACGAAGTTAATGATTTGTGAAAGAGCTTGGGATGCTTGGAAGCTGGCAAGCAGCTATAAATGGCATTAAGATTGGATGCAAGGATTAGAGATGGAGAAAGGTATAAGAGATAAAGTTGAAGAAGCAAACATAGATTAGATCTTAGAGGGTCTCATATATCATGTTGAGCTTAGAATATATTAAAAGGAAGCGAAGAATGACTTAAGAGTGAAAATCCTAGGTTTATGTCTCAGGAAATTTTGCTGTGTAACAAATCACCTCAAAACTTCGTAATTTGAAAACTACAAATGCTTATCACTTCTTTGGTTTTGTATATCAGGTGGACTGTTCTGATCTGGTCTAATTCAATTGATCCATATGGTCAGTGAGCAGTTCAGCTGGGGTTGGATGGCCTAAGATGGCCTCACTCATATGTCTGATAGAGCTTGATGTCAGCTGTGGTGATGGAATGGCTTGGTCATGCCTCTCTCAACACCCAACAGACTAGCTCAAGCTTTTGCACATGATAGAAATATCAGAGTAGCAAGAAGAAGACAAGCCCAATGCCAAAACAATTTTTGAGTGTCTGCTTACATTACATTGATATTGTCCCATTGTCCAAACCAATTCAGATGAGATCGGGCACATTCAGGGTGGTATGGCTGTAGACGCAAACCAATTCATGTGGCTAAGGTCAGAATCAGTATGGGAAGGAATTATCCAAGAGCGTGGATACAAGTAGAGGCCTTATTATGGCCATTTATTGAAAACAAGCTGCTAGAGCAAGGAACTAAAACTGTATAACACAGGGCATCATGTGTTATTTATTAATTTATAACTAACTGATGGACCAGAATCACAATGTATACTATCCCTTGTTCCCTTCAGGTATACAATCTGCCCTTACCAGTTGTAGAGCATGAAGCCAGAATACAAATCGAGGTTTGTATAACATATGTCTAAATATTTAAAAGTTATAAATCAAGCTAACAAGTGTTAAATAAAATATAGACAAGTCTCGCACTTTGACAAATATACATTTATAGTGACCTAGAGGGCCAACTTCAAATTTCTTGGATTTCTTGGAGTTTATTGCTGGAATATGGAAGCGTAGGAGAGCTGCTCCATAGCATACCTCTCTGTGCTTCTTGCCCCAGCTCTAGCACTGTAAAAAGGCTCAGACCCATGCACTTGTTTATCATAGTCCACATTTCCGAGTTCTTTATTTGTCTTCAGATAGCAAGAAAAGCACCTGTTGGGCCTAGGGTTGTATTCAGCTGTGGTATGGTCTTTCTTCTGGAGGATCGACATGGAGAAGAGAACTTTGCAAGCCCTGTAAGTGGTCTTGGGGTCATCTGAGCAGAGAATTTGGAGTCCAGGACACGATATAGAAATTGGAGCCCGGCCCCTGACCCACACAGACTTTCTGCCCCTTGGATAAGCGTGCAGCTGGAGAACACAGGACCAGGACAGAGAAACTCTTGTTTCAATCTCATGGTGGTTATTTCAGATGAGAACATAGGAATAATTTTAAATTCTCATTTTACCATGGTAAAAACTGAACTGAAAGCTGGACAACTCTGGCTGGGGGCTGAATGATGAATTTCTCTGTAAGAAGCCATTTCAGGGGCCATGACAGCATGGACAGAACATGAAGCATTTACCACTGCCTCCTTTTCTTTATACTTCTTAAACCCCTGCAATTTTGCTTTGGTAGCAGCCCAGCTACCAAAATAGCTCTGGTATAATGAGCTTTTGGTTATCAAAACCAATGGACATTTCTCAGAACTTACCTCACTGGCAGTAATGTTTCTGGTGGGCTGTCAATCAATTAGTCCTTTCTGCTTTTTTGCAAGAATGGGCACACGACACAGGCTGGCCAGGCAACATATTTTATTTTCTTGGAGTAGTCCAGTGAGCCAAGCAGAGTCCTTTACCAGAATTTATATGGATGCTGGAGGAGAGAGTCATGTTCCCCCTCCTCCACTATGGAATAAAAGATGATCCTGGAACTGCTGGGAAAAAGGTTTGAGATAGAGAAAAACAGAGACAGACAGACAGACAGAGAGAGGGAGAAAGATAAAAAGAAAGAGAAAGTAACTCCTGATAACATGTTTTAAAACCCTGGATTGGACTTCCCATGAAGGTGAAAAAAATTATTCCATTTATGCAGGTATGTATTGCTTGAAATGATTTCAGTTAGGGTCCTGTCATTCATAACTGAGAGTGTTCTAACTGTCCTGTGGTGCATGGTACGCTTGAATACTCCTCTGTTTTTTAAATTGCAAGATACATCTCTCTAGTTTTCTCTCCTGCATTTTTTAATACTACATTTATTGATTTCTTTCTGTATCTGCCCCCAGAATGCGGGTACATCTCAGCCCTTTGTCATTTCATTCAATAGACTCTCTCTGGATAAAAACACCAACATCCATTGTCTTACTCCCCTTTGTATCACTAATGTTCAAGCCAGGCCCCTAGATATAGAAAACAGATAAAAATTCACTCTATCATCCTGTGCTTTAATTCAGGAATTGCTTTCACCACCCACTTCCTCAAATTCCCATTCTTGAATCATATACTGCTGTAAATGATTTAACTGCTTGATCCTAGCTTCACACTTTCTTGTTTTCCAGTTTCTCTTCTTTGTTCTCTTTCACCACTACAATTCTTATTAATTTTGGAGGAGATAATCTGATTTTGAAAACCTTCCCCAGCTTATTTTCTAGTTTCATCAGGTGATACATCAAACCTGATTCCTAGGAGAGCAAGAAGACCTACCACCTAGTGGTTGTCAAAATTTAACAGGCATCAGAATCACTTAGAGAACTTGTTAACACAGAGAATACTGGGTGCCACTCCCAGAGTTTCTGATTCAGTAGGTCTGGGGTGGGACCTGAATGTGAATTTCTGACAAATTCCCAAGAAATGCCGATGCTGCTGGCGTGGGCCACAGGAATAGTTCTGATCTAGTCCATACTCTGTTTGTTATTTTCATTATTGCAAACCCTTGTATTATGTGCTCCTCTTATGTGTGGGAGGAGTCTATGATTTTTTTTTAACCGATAGAATATAGCAAAAGTAATGAGACGTTACTCCTACGATTATATTACGATATATGAGACTCTATTTTAGCAGACAAGAGATAGACAAATTCTCCTGCTGACCTTGAAGAAACAATCAGCCATGTTGTGACTGTGAACTGCCCATAAACAAGCCACATGGCACAGATATAAGGGTGGCCTCTAAGACCTGAGGGCAGCCTCCAGTTGACAGCCATTATGAAGCTAGAACCCTCATACAACCACATGGAAATGAATCTGGTCATCAACCTAAAGGAGCTTGAAAGCAGACTTTTCCCCAGTTGAGTACCCAGAAGAAAACACAGTCCAGCTGGCACCTTTCCTGAAGCCTTGTGAGACCCTGAGCAGGGGACCTAAATAAGCAATGGCTGACTCCTGACCCACGGAAACTGTGAGATAATAAATGTGTGTTATTTGAAGCTCCAATATTTGTAGTAATTTGTATTGAATACAATATGTTCTAAAAATATTATCCCAGCGTCAACCTATCCAAAGCTCCTATTGCCTACAAGATAAAACTTAAACACCTTAGTAGGGCATATAAGGCTTTTTATGAAAGATGTCTTGCTTCCTTCTGTAGTCTCAATACACAAATTTTTGTCCCTCTTGGTTAGTATCAAGCTATTTCAACTCTCCTCTTCAAAATTGGAACACACTCTAAGTGTACATCAGAACCTTTGAACAATTTTTCACTGAGAATGCCTCATTTTGCACCCACACCTATCACTTGCAAAATTCACTCTGATGCTCTCATCTTCTGTGAACCTTCCATGACACCATCCATCAAACCACCTCCTGAGCCTGATTATCTATAGCCTTTGCCTCTAAGTGCCATGTGTTTACCTCTAATTTTGCAGTTATCACATTGTCTTGCAAAGTTAGTTTGCTTTTCTGTCTCCACAAGTAGATCTCAGCAACTGAGAACAAGAGGTTTCCCTTTAATTTGTCTGTATCCCTAATGCCTATCGAGTGGTACCCAATTGATGGTTCAACCAAGAACAATAATTTGTAATAGAATTACATGTATTTTTAAGAAAAATTATTCAAGATACTATTAATGCCAAAAACTAGATATCTTGGTAGAATAAAAATTATATAACAGACTAAATAGTATCTGAAATCATGATGTGGCAATCCCTTAACAGTGTGGGAAATAAAGAACAATAGGAGGTCTTTGTCTAGTCATGGCAGGTGGGTCAAATACTGAGTTACATTTGTATTTTCCAGGCATTCCATGATGCCACTTTATAATAAATATGCTGTTTCACACTGAGCTAATGCACAAATTTAAGTTTTATGTAGTTCTACGTGGATATACTCTTTGAATGAATCAACTACTGTCATCACTTTTGATGGAAGATATTTAATTCAATTACTAAGTAAATAGATAATTATATACTTTATAATAATCCAATTTTAAATGTGCTACATAGTGAACACATTATAGGGTTTTAAAAAACCAGTGGTCTGTTACATTTTCTATTTCATTAAAAAGAAATCTCATTCCTTTATAGTTTTTCCTCACTTTTCTGGGAAATTAGTTTTAAAAGATTTAATAGCACTCAGATTTATATTTAAAGACCTCATATGAGGAAAGCTTTTCATTTCTTGTTCTACTGCTCTGCTCCTTGAGATGTATATTTTCCCAACAATATCATTCAATGTAATAATCACATTGAACTCTTTCTTCTTTTTCCTTCCATTATGCTAGACCAGAATGAAAGGTTAATCTCATGTGACAGTTTAACAAATAGGGTTTGTAACACACAAACAATTACACAGTAATCACAATAAATAAGTCTAATTCCATAAAATTAGAGAATATGACAATAAAATTATTTAAATGAGATCAGTTACCCTTAATAAGTCAAACCTATGTGGGCTTTGAATAAGAAAACCACAATAACTCTTTCAATATAGATTTCTACAGACCTCTCAAACCTTCTTTCTTACAAAAATAATTTAAATTGCAAAACTTAAAAGGGAAAGAGGTCTCATGGCTTATGTTAGTCTACTGACATTACGTATTACGGACTGAAATGTGTCCTCCCAAAATTCATATATTGAAATTCTAACACCCAACACCTCAGAAAGTGACTATATTTGGAGATAGGGCCTTTAAAAAAGTAATTAAGTTAAAATGAGGTCATTAGGGCTGGCCTTAATCCAATCTGACTGGTGTCCTCATAAGAAGAAGAGACTAGGACATACAGAGAGATACCAGAGATGCTCATGCTCAGAGTACAGGCCATGCCACAAGAAAGTGACTGTCTGCAAGCCATAGAGAGAGGCCGCAGGAGAAACCAACCTTCCAGCACCTTGATCTTGGACTTCCAGGCTCCAGAACTGTGAAAAACACTTCTGTTGTTTAAGCACGCAATGTGCTGTATTTTTTTATGGCAACCCTAGTAAACTAATACACTGTCCAATGCTCCCTCCATACTACCGAGGACATGATGACAACAATATTAAAAAAGAAAAGAACTTAACACACTTCTCTTTGAAAAATGAAAGAAAAAAACTAACTGCTGATGATATAAATATTTCTCAGAAGCAGTTTTATAAACGATGCATAACTTCAGGTCTATCCTTATTCATATTAGTACTGTTTTTTTCTCTCCTTTATTTTTTTACTTTGACACAAATCTGCTCTGTCCTGTGTCTCATAGAAACACTAATCTGAGTGTATTACACCAAAATTAGAAAAAAAATGGTAACTGTATTTAATATATCCCTAAAGCATTTACTTTAGCACTAAAACATAACAATGAGGGAAGGAGAGGCTTTCATCTCAAAACCTATGCTAGAATATTGAAACACAAATAGACTGTATAAGGTGCAAGAGTTTTAAAAATTGCTTTGTTAAATATCATTTTAAAGACAACTTGACATTTGGTCTTTACAATTAAAATGATAAGTACCAGGTTAAGAAACTTTGAAGTTCTTTCCATCTTATAAGTAAGTATGAAATTTAACAGCTGAAAAATGTCTTTATCTTGGCAACCTGTGTTATAACTGGCATTATTTAATTAACGCAAAATGAAAATACATGATTGCAGTTATTGCTTCTGAATGAGTTTTCCTAGGTTGGTGATCGAACTCATAAAATATGTGATTATTATTCAGATAAACAAAATGAACATATTGTTATCTATTAATACACCCTAAGCCTAAAGCTTTTTGTCAAACTCTTTATTCCTTTAGGAATTAAAAAAACCATGGATTTTTCTTATTATGTTCTTGATATAAGAGAACAGTATTTTATGATCATTAGTGTATAAGAAGACACCTATTCTATACAAAATTTAATTCCACTAGTCACAGATCATTTTTAAGGTACTTAGGCTACTACGGTAGCAGATATTATATCTTGAAGTTGTTGAACAATATACCAGCTGACAAGCTAACAGAAAATTGAAAGACAATTTTCAATACTATGCTCCAACTAAATGCCAATTTAGAAACTAAATATAACTCCTGGATTCTGTTGGCACTTTAAAAATTACATTCCCAAGTTTAATAGCAGAATGAAATTTTCTGTAAGTTCCACATTCTCAAGACTTGAGGCGTAGGTAAAATTTGTCCCAAAAGAATGGGCACTGTTAGATAAAATGCAAAAAAGATTTCTAAATCTGTATATAGATATTATACCTTTTAGGCAAGAAAAATTGTTGGAACACTGAACTTTCCAGTCATCAAGGTAACTAGGAACAGGTTGGAGGACAAACTACAGCTTCTAATGCTAGGAAGGAAAGACCCAAAGATACTATACAGAACCTTAGATAATTCAGTTAACAAACATTTATGGAAATTTAACTATATGTCAGGCACTGTGCTGTCTGCTAGAGAATGCCAAGACCCAGTCGTTAAAATTGAAGAGTTCAGAAACAACTGGAGAGGCAGCAGAGAAAACAATGCCCACCCAGAGTGCTAAGAGATAGGCAAGGGATGCTGTGGAAGGTCATAGGAAATGAATTACTCCTGACAAAATATACAGTTGAAAATGGGTAAATGTTAGTTTCTTCCAGGAGGTGACAAATATATGAAGCTTTAGAAAATGAGTAGAAAGTTGGCTAGACAAAGCATCATTTACAAAGACGCAGAAGCTTACATACTATGGCCTATAAGCTGGTAATTGGAATGGCAAAAGGGAAGAGGCAAATAGTCAGTGGGAGAAATTATAAAGGGACTTATTTGTAAAATCTATGAGAACCCAGCAAAAGGTAGTATACTTAATGATTGAGTATCACTGCTCAGGGTTTCAATCATGAATGCTATAATCAGGAAATTCTGCATTGAAACACTAATTGAGAAAGTTACTTCTTTTGGTTTCGATATGCTCTCCTATAAAGTGGTAACAGTAATACCTACCTCATAGCTTAGTTATGATGAAAAAATTAAGTAACTTATATAGATGTAATGGACTGAATGTTTGTATTCCCACAAAATTCATATTTTGAAGCCCTAATCTCCAGTGTGGCTGAATTTGGCGATGGAGATTTTAGGGAAATACTTTAGATTAAATGAGGTCATAAGAGTGGGGCCCTGATCTGATGGGATTAGTGTCCTATCAGAAGATACACCAGAGGGTTCTCTTTTTCTCTTTCTCCACGTACACACACCAAGGAAAGGCCATGTGAGGACATAGAGAGAAGACAGCTGTCTGCAAGCCAAGAAGAGAACCCTCACCAGAAATTGAGTGGGCTGAAACCTTGATCTTAGACTTCTAGCACTGAGAAATGTGAGAAAGTGAATTTCTGTTGGTTAAGCTGCCCAGTATATGGTATTCTGTTATGGCAGCCCAAGCAGACTAATACAATAGGCAAAAGGCAAAGCACTGGGGCTGGCACATAGTAAGAACTCAGTAAATTGAAACAAACACTAAGACAGCATTATCCAATTTGCTCTATAGAAAGATCGTTCTAAAAGGAAGATGGAGAATGACTCAGAGAGGGACAAAACAAGAGGTGGTAAGAACATCCAGGGGCTGTGGATGTAACCCAGCTGAGAATTAAAGCTATGGATAGAAGGATGGTGAGGGCTGATGAGTTGGAGAGAGATTTGAAAGCTACTAAGAAGTAGAAGCTTTAAAATTTGATGACCAGCTGCATGTAAGAACTGATATGGTAAAGTGAGAGATGACTTCCAGGTGTGTACAGATGCTATTAATATAGAGAATATTGAAGGAAGTAAATAATTATGGGAGAAAACATTGAATTCAGTTTTGGAATTTTTTTTCTAAGTTGTGGCTTTGGAGCAACATCTAGACAGGGATAAAAATTTGGGATTACAACCAAATTCTTCCAGACTTCTTAAATTAACATTCCCTTTAACATCCAGAGAAATGCTAGAGACCCCATCTTCTATAATTATAAAAGTCAAAAACGTTCCCAAAATTTGCTGAGGTTTCAAGAGGGGTTAACTTTTGTGTTTATGTTTTCCTCCAAATTTTAGTTCCAAATTCATTCTCTCTGTTTGTGTTAAAAACATTTAACATGAAAACTGCCCTCTTAACAAATTTTCAGTGCACAGTAAAATATTGTTAACTATTGTACAGCAGATCTGTAGAATTCTTACATCTTGAAAAACACTAGGTTATTTCTCTAACATAATAACTGTAATGTAACCAGACCTTTTATTTTTATTTTTAATATATAAAACAGCTTAGGGTTCCAAAACCCATCTCCCAAGAGAGACAGATGAAAGAGAGAAAGCCAGGTAAAAGCTGTATAGCTGTGTTCACTCATATGACCTAGCCTGGAAATTAATGCAGTGTCGCTTCCATTGCATTCTATTCTATAGACAAATTATTAAGGCCAGTACATACTCAAGGGATGTGGAATTAGACTCCTCCTCATGAGGAGTGGGTAGGCTATATATTGCCCCCCACACACAAAGATGTCCATTTTCTAATCCCAGAAACCTGTATATATGTTACCTTACATGGCAAAGGAAACTTTGCAGATGTGATTAAATTAAGGATCCTGAGAAAGGATGATTACCCCGGATTACTCAAGCAGGCTCAATGTAATCACAAAGGTCCTTATAAGAGGGAGCAGGAGAGTCAGAATCAGAGAAGGAGATGTGATGACCAAAGCAGAGGTCAGAGTGAGGTCGGGCCGTAAGCCAAGACAGGGCAGCCTCTAGAAGCTGGAAAAGGCAAGGAAACAGGTTCTCACCTAGAGCCTCCAAAAAACTGGAGCCTTGCCTTGATTTTTGACCCATTTTGGACTCCTGACCTCCAGAACTGTAAGATAATAAATCTGTGTTGTTTTAAGCCATTAACTTTGTGGTAATTGGTTATATAGCAATAATAGGAAACTAATACAAGGAGTGTCAAAGAATTTGTGGACATGTTTTAGAACTATCACATTCATCGTCTTCTTTGGCTTGCTGAGAGACTCAAATGAGTTCATTAAAAACCCTCTATCATGTAGCTTCCATGTGCTAGCATTGTGTTAGATGCAAAGGATATAAAGATGAATTAAACATGATTCTTTTCCCCAGTATGCTCACAGATAGCATTCATGGAAGGACTTTGTAGAACTCTAAAGGGCAATATAAATGTAATATACTGTGAGTCACTTGTGAAGTTTAATATGCGAACCAACCATTTCTTAATTTACTAAATCATAAATCAGAATCAATATTTCAACAGATGGGAACTATGCATACTTCCCCAGTAAATTTCAAACAAATACAGAAGATAATTTAAAAATTAAACGTCAATTGGATTTGCAATAGATGTTTACCATGTCTCAAAGCAAGAAAAACTGTTAGAACAAGTATACTATAGTCAGTCTCAGTAGAAAAGGTCTGTTAATGAGCTTCCAATATGCTAAGGGACATCCCTTAGGGATGAAAGGCTAGGTTGGTACATTCTCTCACTGAACTTTTAACTGAAGCAGCTAACAAGATAGCCAACTGTGATTTAGACACATATCTAGTAGAAACTAGACAGAGATTGCTAATTTAGTTTGTACAGGTCACTGAACTGATTCCATTAGGTGACAACTTATGGTCACTACATATAGGATCATGAACACAAACCTGAAACCAAAAAAAGAAAAAAGAAAAGAACTTTTTGAACTATCTCACTTGCCAAGACAAGAAAAGCAATGAAAAGTAAAAGAAAGAAGCAGTCACTCAACTGAAGTACCTATTTTTGTTATGATATTTAGGTCTCGGAACATCTTTGTACACTTGAGAATTACAAACAAAAATCTAAAGTGTGTCTAGAATATGTAAATGATTTCATAAAAATAAAGTTGATATGAGCTAAACATTTCTTTAGAGAACCACAACCACTTTAATTCTTGAAGAAAGTTGTTCAAAAGATAACTAGATTAATGATTAGATGCTAAAAAAGTACAAGCTATCAAGAAAGCTAAAGGAGTGATATTCAGTGGCCTGCCTTGAATATCCGGGGGACCCCTCTTTCCACAGGCGCAGCTGCTGGCAGCTGGCCAGCCTCTCAGGCAGGCAGCTGGCAGGGGAGGAGTGGGCTCTGCCAGCTGGCGCTAAAAAATTAAAATTAAGGGGGAAAAAAACAACCTGAGGCACACATGCATAACAATCAAGCCTTGATTCCTGGTGTTCTCCATTCTTCCTCGGTTTTTAGGGAAGCCCTGCAGAGAAGCAGCTACTCCCCTTCCATCCCAACGTACCCCGGCTGCTCTTCTCCAGTTTGGGTTCCCTTTTTTGGAGGTTTTCTGTGTTCATTCACCCAAGCCACATATCTTGAATCATGGTGTGTGCCAAGCAATGAGCTAAGGGCTGAGGAGGAAGATATAAATATTAGTTACATTCCTGACTTCTAGAAATATGCAAATTAGTAAGGGTTATAGGCTGATTTTAAAATGCTTATAAATCACTGCAGAAAATGGGGTAACCATGGTGCTTAGGAAAGTAGAAGAGAGCCCAGAGGAGAGGATGGAAGGCAATAATGATATAGGAATAGAAGAGTAACTAAGGCTTTCTCAGCTGGACAAGGGGGAATAATCTCTTCAACAGGAAAGAACATGAATAAATTAATGGAGATATAAATTGGAAGTTGTATTTTAACATCTTAGTGTACTATTAGGAAATAGTCTGAGTTTCTATAACAAAGAGACCAAAATTATAGAAGCTTTAAAATACCATATCTCTCTCTTTTATAGTATGTTTCCGAAGAATTTGGCTGGCTGACGTGGCAGCACTGCCATTCACAATATACAGATTCTAACTTCTGGATCTGAGGAAGCTGCTCTAGCTCTTGCTATCACGTCTATATCTCAGGGAGAGGGAAGAAGGGGCAAAACATCTCTTTTTTTTTTCTTGAGGAAGATTAGCACTGAGCTAACATCTGTGCCAGTCTTCCTGTATTTTGCATGTGGGTTGCCGCCACAGCATAGCTGGCAAGTGGTGTAGGTCTGCGCCCAGGATCCGAACCTGCGAATTCAGGCCGCTGAAGTGGAACACGCAAAACTTAACCACTATGCCACAGGGCTGGTCCCCAAAATCTCTTTTGAAGGGGACAAATAGAAGTGGTTCAAAAAACCTTCTGTAGGGAAGGAAGACAATTCCTCTACCTTCTAAGTTTTTCTGGCTGATCTAAGAATTAAATTGACATGAGACAGAATAACAGGAGAAAATCAAGCAAAGTTTAATAACATGTATACATGTGAGAAACCCAGGAAAACTGAGAAACTTGCCAAAATTGCCAAAGCCACCACTTTAAATACCATCTTCAGCTAAAGACAAAGGAGGATGTTGGGGGTAGTGGTTTGGGACTTCAAAGGGGAAGAAGATAATTTACATGGAGATGGAAAAGCAAATGTTTGATAAACAAGTGTTTGCTGGGCCATCTATAGACAATATGACCTGAGAGACAGAACTTTGATAAAAATGGGCTTGCTGGTGCCTTTCTGTCTATCATACCTATTTTACTTTTTACTATAGCTTCTTCCTGGAACAGGCCTTCTATCTTAAATTCTTTTAGGCAGTTAGGGGGAAGGTCAAATTTTCTTTCAGAGTCTTTTGTTCTTAAAAACAATCAAGCCAAAGAGACACATTTTGTGGTGGCCAGTTCTGATCCCCCACACTCCAATCACAGCAAGCTTCAAAGGAGGCTGAGAAATGCAGTAATTTGCTGGGTAGCCAGGTGCCTACCTAAAATTCAAGAGTTCTATTAAAGACAAAAAGAGAGAATTGGCATTGGTGGAAAACTAGCCCTAGTCAGAATAAATAGTAAATCCATATAAGCATAGTTCTAATTGTTAGTTCACAATTAGTTTCGTGACTTTGTCTTTAAATTATTTTATCCACAATTTACTTTCCTTGGGCTATTACCAGGACTAGAATGTGAATCACTTAATGAAGAAATATATATTAGAGATAAGTTACAAACAAGACCTTGAGAGAAGTACTGTGGTGATAAAATATGCTTAGATGCACTCTAATAAAGGGGAAATTTTAAAATGACAAAACATTATTATGAGAAATAGAGAAGAACACAATATTAGAGCCCATAGTGGAGTAGGTTGGTCATCAGCCTTCTGGAGGAATACATGATACTCACTAAAAATAGCCCAGATAGTCATAAAAACCTTTATTCTGTCAAGAAACCTCAACTGAAAATAAGTTTGCTCAACCTGCATTTTATCCTCTCTCTCAGTCTAGCCATCAGATTTTGATCTATGTGAGCCTCAAGGTAATACATTATTGCTCCTAGAGTCACAGTATATTCCATATAGTCACATTTCATGCATAATGAAGATGGCAGTGAACTACAAAGGTTTTTATCAAGTCAAACAGGAATACAAATGCTGTCTAAGGGCTATTTATGGTGTGTATTTTAAAAGAGTAAGAAAAGGAGAAGTTTTTAGGTCAATTCATATGTCTTTAGGGAAAATTATATCACCTAAAACCATTTTGAAAAGAGAAAATTTTCATTTTAATGGCTTTTAAGATTCTTCTGTATTTCATACATTTATTTTTCATATATACATATATCAAAAGGTAGTATTGACAATTCAAACAAAAACTCATTAGAAGAAGATTTTTCTTAGGTAGAGATATTTTCTTTTTAAATATTTATTGATTGCCTGTTGTGTGCAAAGCACTTTGCTAGACACTGGGATACAAAATTGGGTAAGTCATTTATTTTAATTAGGATAATTTTGCTGTAATGATAAAAGATTCATCAAAAATAGATCAAATTGAGAAAGTATGTTGTCAGAGGTAACAAGGAGCAGTCCACACAAATTCAAGGACTAAATGTTGACAAGGCTGGGACTTAATCAAGATGAAGTTGAGGAAGCTCTCTAGACTCAAGGAAGCCCTGGGGCCTTAGCAATATGTGTGGACTTTCTAGTGTCCTGCCTTTAAAAGAGACTCAGGTACAGAACAGAAATCTGGGTTTGGTTTTGTTTATTCTTTTAATTATTTTTTTGTTTTCCTTTTTGTTTCTCTACCAATTGTCAAATTCCTTCTAATATTCTTAGTTCAATTGCCAAGAACAGGAATCTGATTTATACAAATCACTTCCCTGACCATACTACAAGTCTCAAGTCACTGTTCTCACGTCTGTATCCACCCTTCTGTAATCAACTGGGGCCAAGGTAGATGGGGTCACAAGGTAGAGAATCTCTCCATTTAGGGCAGAGGAGCTTTGGGGAATCAAAGATGAATAAGACAGGGTTTTTGACTTCATGAAATATACTTGCAAACTGTTTCAAATTGTAAACTGACAAAATACTTACTGAGCAAACATAGCTAATGTCATTTATATAATTATACATATTATAAATATATAATTGTATGAAATACTTTAACATAAACGAATTGTATATTCTCAAAACTCCTATGATGTAAAGAGAGGTGATATTCAGAATAGTTAACAACTGGTACAGTGTGGGCACTGATCAACCAGAATGAATGCCCCAAATATCAGAGCAAATGCTGTCACAAACAACCAGTATAATGAATGAGCACACGCTGGCTAGACAGTAGCCCTGGATCCAGATCCAGCCTTTATTTTATATCCTTTTTACAGATGAAAAAAAGAATGAAGTTCAAGGGAGGTTAAGTGACTTCTTTGTACTGGAAACTGGATCTTCAGATGCCAAAACTAGTGCAGTTGGCACACTTCACCTCCATCTGGACCTTGTTACCTAGTGTAACATATAGCATGCTCAAAGGCCACATCTGTGACCTCCCTAACTGGCAGCCATTTTTCTTTTGCATGATTTCTAAAGTGCTATATAAGATTTTATCTCTATTGCATTTCCTGTGACGCTGACTTTCTCTTGTCTTCTCTCCTTTTTTCTACAGACTATACTCTCTCGAGGCAAATCTGTTAATGTTTATTCCTTGTACCCTCTACATCCTATATCAGGCAACCAGTAAATACGTTTTGAAATTTTTTAGAGGGAGGAGAAATTATCAAGTGTACGTAAACTAGTTCTTAGATCAAAGAGTTGCAGGATTTAAATAAATTCATGAATGTAAAGGGCTCAGCACTGTATGGAGAACACAATAAGTGTCCAATGACTCTTGGCTGTTGAAGTGTGTTATACAGACTCCTCTGTCTGTTATATGGAGGAATCAAGCATTATCTGGAGGGGTTAGAATCCAAAGTCAGTGCATGCAGCAAAACACACAAAATTTTCATGAGTAATTTCCAAATTTACTCTTGAAAATCTCTTAACTCATCTATAAAATATAGTAAACTGGTTTTTTTCCATACAACTCTAAAGGGATCTTAGTATGTATAAATGCATAATGTATTTACTAATATATTTTATCTTAAATTCTCTGGAAGGATCATATTTAGAAATTAATTTATTCAAGCTTTTCAGTGCTTAGAATTCTTCAGTAAAATCACCAGGCTTTCACCTTTTTTTTTGTTTGTTGTTTTACCTGTGTCTCCCAGCTACATCTAAATTTTTGTTGGGCAATGTTTTCTTTGGCCCTTAATTAGTTCTTCAATAGCTTTCCACAGGAGGCCCAGGAAACCTGTAAACTACCTGCTTCCAGCCAGTCACTGAATGTTCTCAGCCACCTTCTCTCTCTCAAATGTCGTTGAATTGAGATAACTTGAAAACAAGCGTGCTGTGATAATTCTGTGTAATTTACTTATATAGTGGTTCTAATTTAAGGCATGTTTTGATTAGTCATATAAAATGGTGGGTATCATTACTATGTACTTACAAAGAGCAAAAAACTAATTCTTAAAGAGTTTCAGTAACTTTCTTAGAGTCACATACAAATAAGTGGTATGAAAATAGGTTATGAACTCTGGTCTTCAAGTCTCAGATATAGTACTTAAACTTTAAATCAATGGATCTCCAGGGAGTCATACCGTGTGTGGAAGGTTACCGTAACTAGGCTATGTCACTTACATTTAGAGGGCAGGTGCCTAGAATGTGAATCTATTACCATGTGCAGGAGAGTCAGTCAAAGAAAAATTACACCAGAACAGTTAAACAGGCGACGAAGACTTTATTCAAAACTTTTGCAATGGGGTAGAGAGATTGAACTTAACTTCCCTGAAACAAAAAGTAGGGGTGGTTTTAAGCACTGTGGTGAACTAGTGGAAAAGTGCTGGGCGAGATTATTGGCTGGTTGGTCAATGTGATTAGGCCATCTGTGTTTGCTAATTATTGCTTATCAAAGTTAGGCTCCTATCCTCCCACAGAGAATGAAAGACAGGGGCTCTGTCTTTCTTGAATGTAATCTTCAAGAGATGTAATCTTTCAAAGAGATGGCTCCTAGGTCCTTGAGAAACTGGATTTTTGAACTGGCAAGAAGCTGGAAGAAGGTTTACATCTCAAAGGGGCAAAGAAAGAATTTATAATTGCAAGTTTTCTAAAGTCAATTCTCACAGAAAATGGAGGTTAGGGGCCCAGAGTCAGGAAGAAGCTTGTCTCAAGTCTAGTCAAGCTGAGGGGAAAATTAAAGCCATCTTCTTCAGGTCCTACAAGAAGAAAAAAATGCTCCCATCTCCTGCTTTTTTATAAGTGGAAAATTGTTTATAATTATGTGAGGCTGGCAACCCACTGCATTTTATATATGGACACAAATATTTTCACATGGTTTCACATCATCCAGGAATGCAGCTAACTTTTAAATTTAGGGAAGATTGTTTGTTTTGTGTTTGTTTTGGAACATGACCAAGATTTGTTCCTCATTATAGAAAATTATGTCACTAATGGCCCTGCTGATCACAGATTTTAAATCACCAAAGAAACACCTGTTTAAGTCTGCTTTTTGTAGCCGTCCCACTCTGAGTGACTCCATATGCAGTTGCAAGAATCTCATCTACTTCATTTTGACTTCTGGCAAATTCCTATCTGAGTATTTACATTTTAAAATATATATTATTTTATTATAAATTATTTTCCTTTCTTTCCTTCTTTATATTAAAGTTATAGCAGGTTTTTGAACTTGGTGATATTTACAACCTTTAAAAACTTGGATGTCGTCCTTGTTTACCAATGACAAGGCCAGACACAGAGCTAGTCTTCTGTCCCCACTAATCAATCAGAACAAAAAGCTTGTTACCCAAACTTCTGTAAGCCCCTCTCCTTCCCCAGGAGGATCTTTGACCCACCTTTGGCCAGAGCCAGCATACAGCCCCTCCTGAGAATATGCTGACCTTAATGAAGAACATTCTCTCATCTACTATCCTATAATGCCACCATTTCATCCCACTTCCCCCCAGTCCTTTGTAGGCTTGTTTACTCAGCCCTAAAAAAGAAAAATCCTTTCTTGCCTATCCCTTCAGGTACTTGCAGATCTGTAGTCAGAGAGCTCTCCCTATTGTAATGGTCACTCAGTCACTATGCCATGCCCTCTGTGCTTACCAAATCCTAACATATCTCTTTACTAAGCCCAGATTTGCTTTTTACTTGACACATTGTTATCTTGGCAAAATAAATAAACTAATTAACTAAAATTCACTCAAGATCAGAAAAGTGCCATGGAATCTGAATATATATATATTACAGAATTTCTAGAAGAGATTAATATATATTTAAAAGTTTGCTGGAGTTCTCTTCAGAAGCTCATTAAAGTAAATTGCTTAGCATTCTTAGTCTGCTCTGTCAAGCAAAAGATTATTGTTTCTTTCTTTCCTTTATTTTTGTTAAACTAATCACTCTTCAATGTCTGGTAGAGCTGGTTAAGGCCTCAAGAGTCGGACAGGAACCCTCCCTGGCTGCACTGCCACAGGCCTGCTCTGCTGTGGTGAGGTCAGACCAAGCCTGAACAAAGGTGGAAGAAAGGGTGAATGTCAACAGTAGTGATTGTTAAACAGACTGTGGAAAATGGGGGAAAAGATTAAGCAGAGTTTAGATGACCTTCGTGAGCATTTAAGTCATAATGGCCCTTGGCTGCTCATAGCCAAGTTTTTCTTCACAGAGCACTTAGCCAGGCAGCAGTTTAACGACACGGCTGATTCTCCTTCCTCAGGATGGCAGCACGTTAGGTCTGGATGTGGTAAAATGTTACACAGTGAACGAACAGTTACAACCTATGAAGTCTGCATTTTTTAATTGGCTTGAAAACTCACTCTTTTTACTGGACAAAACAAGAGAAAAGTAAAAAGCAACCAATGTGAATTGATATGAAAAGTTGTGTTTTTTTAAAATAAACCAAAATCTAATTATTTGCTCTAATAACTAAAAACAGTATGTTCCTAAGTTTAATAAAGCAATCTGACCTGTAACTTCACAACTGATCCATTATTCAGTCAAGATTCAGAAGCCTCTTTTTCTAAAAACGTGAGATGCAGACGCAGTCCTAAGTTCTTCTTCCAGTTGCTGGAACTCCTGCTGTGGGAACATGGCTGTGTTGCCAGGAGGGGACGAGAGAGTGTCACACAGCGGTGCTGCTGCTGCTGGTAGAGGTCAACAACCATGACCTCCGTCCAGGAAGAAAGATAAATGAAAGACAAACTCCATTTTTCAATTAATAAAGTGTTAATGCATTTGGAGGTAGAAGATGACATGTTTTAATTTTAATTTTCAAAAATAAATGTAACGTTTTCTGTCAGCATAATTATTAATTGAGTCTTCCGGCTTGAGGTGAGAAATGCATGTTTCTTCATGAGTGCAAAACCACATATATTAAAAATTGATTTTTATTTGCCTTAAATTGTTCGACTATTGCCTTATTTATAACTTTATAAAATCTTCATTCCGGAAAGCATAGAACAAAATTGCCTAAATTGTAAGTGATTTATTCATAAAATAATTATTTAATTTATGGTTAAAAAATAAAGACAAAATCTAGTATGAGTCTTTTAATGTAATTTAATTCCTACATAATACCATTTCATTTAAATATCATAATATTTCTTATCCCAGTCTAGCAAAATAATAAAAAGGGTATTTCAAAGAGATACAAATATTTTTATGTTTTCCAATGTGTATATTTGATCATTCAAGCATAATTTTCACGTTAGCATCTCTTTTCACTATATCTCCTTTTTATCAAATCATAAGAATGCCCTCCAAATATATAATCAATATTCTGCTTCCTTTTTTTATGTATAACTAGAAACCATTTACTTCTATACAAATTTTTTGTTTCTGAATGAGAAAAAGAAAGAAAAGAGAATGAAACTACATATACATTCTTTGTGAATGGCTTAAAACTAGAAGATTATTGAGGCAAAATATTCCCGACCCCTGTGCCCACCCCGATCTTCTCCTCTGTAAACGTGGCATCTATCACTCGGTGAGGATTTAAAGCAGGTAGAAAAAATAACCATAATGATCTTCCTTGTCTCCTGATACAGAAGGTGGATAAGGTCAGGGGTGCAGGTCTGTGTCAGGCAGAGTTGTCATTAACTAGTGCGCAATGGTGATTTGAGTGTGTTTATAGCACCTTTGCCCCAGGTAATTCCAGAGAGATGAAATAACATGCCTTTCAAAACAAAGTAGAATCAAGCTCCTCATTAGTAGAAGAAGCCAGTATGTCTCTTGGGAATGTCACTCATCTCAGACACTATCTACTTTAAATGGTTCATTTTTAAGACAATATAATGGATAATGGTCTTGCTTTTTCACTTTTTAAATTTTCTTCTATTATTAACGTTACTATAGCATCCCAATCTTCAATTGTCACTTTTCTATTTGTTTGAGGCTACCAAAAATATTTGGTATGATTTGCACTTCATTTCACACTTTCGTCTGTTCTATCTTTTTCACTGGTGTGTGTGTGTCTGTGTATGTTTCTTTAGCAGGTGCTATTAGCACTGAGCACTAGCACAGTACCTGATCTGTCCATGTGGCATCCTCAGATCTCTGAGCTACGCTAATGTGATAGGTATGAATGTTCCATGACATAGTAAAAAGAAGTATCACATTGTTTTATTTTTAAAAATTTGATTTGAATCCTCTACTCACCAATACCGGTATGAGGTCCAATATTAATCACACCTCATGCTTCTCTCTCCTTCCTTTGAGTTTTACCAGAAAGCTGTAGCTGCCATAGTCCAGGAAAAATGGAGTCCATTACCTCTCAGTTAATAGCTACCACTGTTGCTCATGCTCCTTGACCAGGGCCACAGGGACTTTTACCAACCTCCCAAGATTAGAGTTCTTGGAATTCAAATCACCACAGACATTCTCCATCTGCTCCCATCCAAGCCCCTCAGCCTTTAATGTGCTGATGGCGAGTCTGGTGCCGCTCTTTGCCACTGTGAGACTCTGGCATTCTTCTTTTCCCCCAATTTGAGGAATCTTCACCTTTCTTATGCACGTACAACCGGCTTTCAAGATCTCCCATTCTAGGGGAAATTTACAATTTATCTCCTTAATGGGCTTAGGGCAGAGGTTGCAAAACAGTAGCCTAAGTGACCAAAATCAAGCCACAGAAGTGTTATGGGGTGGCCTAAGCCATGTTTTGAAAGTTACATTATTTCATATCAAAATCTAGATTTCAGGTCAGTCTTGAAACACAGAGAGACCGTTAATCATAACTGGGAGCAAGTGAATCCATGGTTTAAAAAACACTATATTTGACTGCAAAACAAAAGTACAGTAATAGGATAATTTTCATATTAAAGAGTTAACATATTACCTCACAAATATGTTTTTCCTCATATGTACAGGACATTTGGTGATTATGGCTGCATGGTCTATGTTTTCATAAGGTAAAAACACCCACATTTCTTGGGAACCTCCCTGTATCATTCTCTGTCCAGGTGGTTCTGACGGAATTAAAATATATGCCCTGACTGCAGAGATGAGCATGTGACCCAGACGTGGTTGGACAGAGCTAAGGATACCAAATGCTAAGGGCTTTTTTGGTGGGGAGGGAGATAATAATAAAATAAATGTTCTTTTTATGGTGTCGGTGAGACTGTGAGGATGTGTCCTTGGCACTGTGTGGGTGATTATGAGAAGGGAGCCTACTAAAAATGCCAACAGAGGAAAGTAGAACCCAGGGATAGAGAAAAAATGAGACCTTATGATACTCTTTGAGCCCCTGTATTCAGCCATACCTGAAGCTGGTCTATCTCTGGATAGTTTAGATTCATAAACCAACACATTCCCTTTCCTCTCTTAGCCACTTGGAGTCAGGTTTCTGTGTCATCTGCAATCAAGAGTCCTAACAAGAGAGACTCTACCAAACATATTCTCCCATCTTTGAATTCTCTTGTTCATAACTCCTTTCTTTCTTCTAAAATTTCTCCATAATCTTTCAAATATACTGCTCCATACTTTCTACCCCTTCCAGCTAATTGCACTTGTCAATGTCTTGAAAGGCAAATATATACGGCAGCCTGGGATCCTAACCATGGAGTCGACATGAAATTCCCACCCTGGACTGTTACACAAGTGAAAAAAAAGTAACTTCCTTGCTTTCTAAACTACTGAAATTTCGGGGAAAATTAAGCCTACCATCACTAACTTATCAACATATTTTCATAATTCATATTTAGCTGGTGGCCATGTTATGATTCACACAGGTCAAATTGACATAGTAGACTAATAATTTTGATGATGTGTCTATAATTATTCAAAATAGATATTACATTTAAAATCTCTATTAAATGCTAGCTGTAGAGGACGATTTTCTTTTTAATGGTCTAAACATGTAAAAATGGGAAAGCCAGAGAAAAGATAAAATATATGGTAAATTAATTTTTATTTCAATCCATTATAAAGTCCTTTATTTAAAATGGTAGTGGGAGTGTTAATATGTGAAATTAGTTGCTTTTATGGATTAAGAAGAGATTTCACAACAAACAAATTGAAAAGGAAATTTAGAGGACAATGAGGTCACATACTAAAGCAGTATCATCCTTCTTTTTCCAATAATTCAAATTTTCACTCTTGTGGCATTTGACCAGCATTCATAAAATCCACCCCAGGACTAAAATTATTAGTGAATGGTTGGAAACTGAGGTGAGCAGGCATTTAGCAATTGTTCAGTGGTCTGTAAAATGAATTTCTGATCTCAGTCCAGCCATAAAACCTATCATCACAATTGATGCAAGTCAATGCCTTTTCTATCAGTCTCATCAGGGAAGCCTGGGACTACCTATACACAGACACAGAAATGTCTCTATAGAGCCAAAACCTGTAAGTCAAAATTAAGGATCACTGGTAAGGGAGTTACTGTCTCTGTTTCAATCATTCTGTAGCTAAGCGCAAGGTTTTAAATGATGATTCTAGTTCCTTTAAGAAGATTTACATTCTCTCTAAAGATAGAGTGGAATAGATACCATGAAAATCCTGCATCCAGTAGAGACGAAATTGAAGCTAAGAATCCTGCCTCATCCCACGGGGCAGGAAGGTAGTAGATTACCTACAATCCTGGTCAATTCAGCAAACATTCTGACTTAGAAGTGGAGGTCCAAAGAGTGTCCTTTATGTATAAATGGATTAATGGAATTCAGAGTGCTTTAGAGGGGTCAAAATTCTACATACATCTAAGTTAAATGTATTTATGCCTGTCTGAAATGACTTGACCATATTTTATTGGCAAAATTCTAGGCGTCCCCTAGGTCTTTTTCAAAAGTCTTAAAATAACCTTTCCTTATAGGTATCATTTTTTTAAAACAATTCTTAACTTCTGGCCTTTTTCATAAAGTTACACCTTGTTTTTGGTTAGATTTGGCTTAAGCAAGGTTTAAAGGACCAACAAAAAAGGTTTAAAATGAGCTCTATCATACACCCAGTGGCAAATTCCACAGTCTGGCCAGAACTCGCCCTTGCTCCCCTTCTTTGATTCCCTGAGAAACTCTTGTGGTCCTCTTACATCCTGAGTGCTCATCCTTTTGTGATTGCAAAATTAGATAGAGCTGAGATCTTAGGATATATATAATCTTTTTAACGGTCTGATTCTAGATAATGAAAAAGTAACATTTTGGAGTCAAGGTTCATCTGTCTAATTTTCCAGGCTAGAAAAAGATGCTGATGTAGCAAGATCCCAAGAATCTAAAAGATTTAGATCAGGTCATCAAATGAGAATAAAGATTAGATCCCTCTGAATACAGACACCTCCAAATTAAAGGTGAAGTTCTCAAGTTTGAAAACTTTTTACTCTATTTTCTTCTCACAAAACCGCTCTGAATTTTACATACTACAGTTTTAGAGTAAGGGGAGTGCTAATATCAGAGGAAATTTTGTCATTCTTGAGGAAGTTATAATCTGCACAAACATTAATGAAGATTTATGCCTTTCGTATAACATACTGATTGCTTTCATGATGCCAGCTGATATCATAAACATGTAAATGTGTCCTTTAGCTTTAACAAGTAATCTGACTGATCCTTTCCTCCTCTAATTTTTATTTGTAATATTCTGTATAGAATGGGGGTGGAGAGTAGGCCCTGAAGAATGAACTGTTTCAGTCAGAGAATAACTGGTTATCTTCAACTTCCCTAAACTGTATATGCCACGTGGTCCTGGATTATGTGATGTTAACTGGGCTAAGGCTGGCAATTTTTTCCCAGAATCCCATACTCTGTGAGATTCTAAGTTAAACTCACCAAAAGAGGAATTATAAGAGATTTGGGAAGTAAAAAGGAAACTGAAAGGAAAGTCATTCTCTCAGAAGATCATCACAAGCAGACACAGTGACAGACCAACAGGGTGGGTGGCCAGAGGGTCTCCTTTGGTCCTTGCTCTCCCATTTCTCTTTCTGAGTGCTGGTCCTGCTGACCAAGGCAGCCCCAAGTTGACTATCAGGCACTTGGCTGTGGCCTGCTTGGGAGTAGCTACGTAGTGGGAGTAGCTACGCTTCTCTAGAACCTGCAGTTCCAATAAATTCCTCTAGGAGCACTCCTTCCAACGTCTAACTTTAGTTATCAGGTATGTCTGGCTCTTCAGAGTCCTCTGCAAGTCCCACTGACCCACACACATCATATTTTTATTGATTTTCACTTGTATTACTATTTCTCTGTCTCTTGGGCATTCATTCACTGGAAAATTGTGGAATAGGTAGAGAGAGTTACTCTCTTAATTACTAAACTCACTCTATATGAAATATTCTATTAACTGGTTTTAATATTCAATTAACTAGTTCTACTGTTTACATGCAATTAATTGTCATATAGTCCCTGAGTGAGGCCTAGACATATCCTCAAATTCAGACCGCCACCATCAGAGTAGACTTTATTTCTCGAAGTTAGAGAAACAAAACCATTCAACCAGTAGGGAAGGAACAAAAGAATAAATTGTGTTGATTATATTGTTTCAGCATATACTAAACCTGGTGTGAGAAATGTTAAGTTCACAGATCAACCTCCTAAGAGAGGTCTCTAATTATGAGGCCTTCTTTTGGCTCTGTCAGCACCTTCGTTTGATGCCTGTTGAGGTTCCTACCTGTTCCCATTTAAGTATACTCTTAATTGGGCCGAGGCATATACAGACATTGAGGGTCTCACATTCCATTTCCAGCTGCAAACTTGTTTTTTTCCCTCAAATTTGTAGAAGATTCAATCACTCCCTTTGTTTATAGCTGTTGTTTTACTCTATCTGCAATTGTTTTGGGCGGGAAAGCAAACTTGACATTCTAAGCCCATGAGTAGAACTGGAATCTGTTCTAGTTATCTACTACATTACAAACTACACCATACTTACAGCTTAAAACAACAATCATTGTACCGTGTCCATGACCTTTGGGCCAGGAAGTCAGTCCCTGCTTAGCTGGGTAATTTTTCTGTGCTAAATGGCACCCAATGTGGTTACTGTGTGGTATTCAGCTGGCAGCTGAGCTGGTTTGGAGGATCCAAGATGGCTTCACTCACATTTCTGGTGCCTTGGCAGGAACAGTGGCCCCACAAGAGCCACTCTCCCTCACCATGAGCTCTTAGGGCCTCTCCATGTGGTCTCTCCAGCAGGATAGTCAAACATCTAGCATGACAGCTTAGAGCTTCAAGTATGAGTGCTCCAAGAGACAGAACGTGGCACAATGATACTTCTGTCATATTCTACTAGTCAGAGTAGTCACAGAGCCTGAGCAGATTCAGGAAGCAAGAACATAGAGCCGAAATTTCAATGAATGGAGCATCAAAGATTTTCTGATTATCTTTAATTCAACACATAGCCAGCAATGGATTGGTGCATATGGTCATCAAAAATCTTAATGCATTAGAGCTGGGAGGGTCCTTAGTGCTCATTCAATCCTCTCCATGTTAAAAATGGTACAATTAAAGCCCAGTGGAAACAAGGGAATTGCTCAAGATGAAAGAGCTGATCGGATTCAGAGCAGAAACTAGAACTCTGAGCTCCTGACAAAGTCCAGTACCCTTTGAACAGAAATACATTGATAATGATTACTATTTTCTGGTATAACTATTATCCACACCACCACAAACACAGTCTAGCACATAGCAGTTGCTGAGTAGGTGATAGCAATAAAACAAGCCTGTACATATCAGTATATGGTTTGGAAGCAGATTGAAGTCTGGCTCTAGAATCAGACCACCTGGTTTGACTCAAGGCTCCAGTATGACTGCAGTTAGTTTTTTCATCTCCCTGTTCCTGTTTCCTCATCTGCGATAATAAGAAAACTACCTTATAGGTTTATTGTAAGGATAAAATGAGATGATATATGAAGTATTAGGCACAATTCAGTGGTCAGTAGCTCTTGGGTATTGTTTTTAAGTTTGGGGTGGGAAGATAATACTGTTGTTTTCCGAAGACATTTATGGTCTCATTCTTATCTCAGTAAGGTCATCAGCTGAGAGTGAGGTAGAGGGAAAATGTAGGAACATTGAGCAAAGAAGAGAAGCTATAAAACTGTTTTCTCAGAGAGTGAAAAACCGTGTGGAATTTCAGAGCAATTGAGTGACCCTTTGAAGTCTGTGGTAATGAATTGAAAGTGAAACCAGGCAGTCTAGAGTAGTTTTTCTTCAGCAATATTTACTTGTTTGGACGTAGTTGCTGAGAAGGCACAAAGTTGGGTCAAGCAGAATTAGGATCTTACAAGGCATGTCTGACAAAAGGAGAGGATTAAGATGGTTAAAAGTTTTTGCAAGAAAATGATAATAATAATGGACCTTGAATATTGAGCAAAATTAGGAGGGAAGTCTGAATGATTTTTCTAACACAATAGAGTCATTTCTTTAAAAATCATACTGATTGCAGAGGTGTAATAATTTTGGATAATACCAAGGTCCAGTTGTGTCTGGGAAAAAGAGATTTAAAAGTGTGGAAATAAAATTAATTAAAATCGAGGCCAAACAATGCTGCTGTTGAATCACGTGGATGGCAGAGTTCTAACCATCAGTGAAGACAGAGGCTCAGTTTCAAAGCCTTAGAAGAATAAGAAAGAGTGACAGAGAAGGAAGAAGATGAGTAAAAAATAAGTCAGACAGAGAAAGACAAATATTATTTCACTCATACGTGGAAGATAACAAACAAACACATGGATAAGGAGAACAGATTAGTGGATAACAGAGGAGAAGGGGTGGGAGGAGGGCAAAGGGGTGAAGGGGCACATATACATGGTGATGGATAAAAACAAGACTATTGATGGTGAACATGACGCAGTCTATACAGAAACTGAAATATGATAATGTACACCTTAAATTTATCCTACGTTATAAGCCAATATGACCTCGATAAAATAATTTAACAAAAAAAAAGAGTAATAATGAGAAGAAGTGCTGATTGACTAGCCTGACATCATAAGCTTCAAAAGACGGGGACCTTTTCTATGAGAGTGAAAGAAAGAAGAGTTTTCTAGAAACTGTATCTTAAAGCAAAAAGTGTATTCTCAAGATTCTGAAGTATACCAGGGAGAGTAGAATTAGCAACAACATTTTGAGAAGGCTGTAGGGAAGTAGCATCTTTGTTTGCAGAATTAGAGCATGTCACTATAGTCACTGATGGTGGACGAAGCATTCTATCATCATCATCATTTTTGTTGTTGTTATTATTACTATAACCATTGTTAGTCTGACCAGGGCCCAGCTGAAAAGATTGAGAGTGAGGGAACAGGGCTGGGTGGTTCAGGGAAGATAGCAAAACAAGTGGAGGGATGAGAGTGAGAAGATAAGTCGTTTCCTGTAGGTGTTTACCTACTGTTTGGTGACTGAGAATAACAGCACTGAGAGTTATGATGGTCTCAGTGTTTCCAAAGAATCAGTCCTATTAGTACTGGTTTGAGTGGACTGTGTTCTAGAGCAGTGTTTCTCTAAGTTTGACATATGTACGCATCAGTTGAAAATCTTACTCAAATCCAGAATCTGATTCAGTAGGTCTGAGTGATCCCAGAGTTTCTGCTTTTCTAAGAATCTCCCGGGGTCTGCCCTCTTTTCATTCACATTAACCCAATCATCACCGCCCCACGCTATAGGCAACAAAAACCAGTGAGAAGTCTAAATGAAGAACACTCACTCTTAATCTACCAGGTACAGAGAAAAACAAACAGAAGAATGAGGTTTAAGTGGTTTGGAAAAATTTACCCACAATTTATTGGTTTAATATTTGGTACATCTATCTACTCTGAAAAACCCCACACTCCAAATACTTTCTAGAAAGTGTGTTAGCAAGAATTTGGTTAAATTATACTTATCAAACATCTCAGCTATTTCAAGAAGTGCTGAATTTTGGGAGGGGGAGAGAGAAAGTGATGTAGAAGGCTGAAGATTATTAAGAAAAGCAATATTCCATGAAGTTAATTAACTGATAATTCAAGGAAGATTGAACTGACATAGGCATTACACACTGAAAAAATGGTTTCCTTGTAAGTTGTGTGGTGACCGAACATGGAGGCGAGTACTAATCCCTACTCCTCATTAAAAAAGCAAATCTGAGCATCTTGGTATATTTATGGACAATTTTTAAAATCAACTAATGGAAGAAATTAAATTTAGAAATACGATTTAAGATTTCTTCTGTTATTGGGTAAAATGTGTGTAAAACTTGGAGAAAATTTTTACATTGAGAAGTCAATTGCTAGTGAATATTATTAACAATAGATCAGGCAAAAAAAAATCTAAATTTCCTGATTCAAGAGGGCTAGAGCAGCACAGAAGGATTTGCAAAGATTCATGAAAAGTGGCAGATACAGATAGATATGTATCCTGACTTAGAGTGACTTAAAAAATATCCAAGAGAAGAATAATGTGATCCCTTTAATTGCTTAACTTTTTTTGGAATTTTCTCATGTAATCATTTATATCAGGAGTGTCTCCTCTCTTTTTCGCTTCCTCAGGGTGTTTCAAAATGCCTCTGCATGCTCCCCCACTATAGGGAGATACACTTAATTGTTATGGTGGTACAGTGGGTCTCTTAGGGCTTGTAAGCATCCCAGGGTGTTATAGGAACTCAACTCAATGGAGTGAATGAAGAGTTTGGTGTGGAGATTCAAAGCCTGGTAGCATTGCATGAGGCATTTAATCCCAGGTGAATGGCAGACATATGAATCCAATGCCTAGATGGTCACAAGTTGGGTCCTGAGTCCCAAGGAGCATTGCTCTTTCACCGACCACATGGACAGCCAATACTGCAATCAGGTGTCTGTCCCAACACAACTCCTGACCTCCTGAGTGCCTCTCAGATCTCTAAATCAGCTGTCAGTGACATTTTTTGGTAAAAGGCTATCAATGGAAGCTCGCCATTTCAGGTGGCGGTGCAGGCATCTAAATATCAAGCACATTGATCCAAATATGTGCAGGGCCACATTCTAGGGTCTTGGAATAAAACTGTGAATAGAACAGTCACTGACCTCAGGAGCTTAAATTCATCATGCTCATAGAAAACAAGGGGACAAAAATCAGTTGTGTTTCTGTACACTAACAACAAACTATAAAACAGAGAAATTAAGAAAACAATCCATTTTACAATAGCATCAAAAAAGAATAAAATACCTAGGAATAAATTTAACCAAGGAGGTGAAAGACCTGTACAGTGAAAGCTATAAGATTTTGATGAAAGAAACCGAAGAAGACACAAATAAATGGAAAGATATTCCATGCTCATGGATTGGAAGAATTAAAATGTTAAAGCGTCCACCCTACCCAAAGCAATCCACAGATTCAATGCAATCCTCTCCAATTCCAATGGCATTTTCACTGAAATAGAACAAATAATCCTAAAATTTGTATGGAAGTACAAAAGACCCTGAATAGCCAAAACAATCTTGAGAAAGAAGAACAAAGCTGGAGGCATCACACTTCCTGATTTCAAACTACATTACAAAGCTACAGTAATCAAAACAGTATGGTATTGGCACAAAAACAGACACATAGATCAAAGGAACAGAATAGAGAACCCAGAAATAAACCCAGGAATATATAGTCAGTTAATTTATGACAAAGGAACCAAGGATACACAACGGGGAAAGGACAATCTCTTCCATAAATGGTGTTGGGAAAACTGGACAGCCACATGCAAAAGAATGAAACTGGACCACTATCATGTACCATACACAAAGATCAACCCAAAATGAATTAAGACTGGAACATAAGACCAGAAACCATAAAACATAGAAGAAAGCATAGGCGGTAAGCTCCTTGACATCAGTCTTGGCAATGATTTTTTGGATTTGACACCAAAAGCACAGGCAACAAAAGCAAAAAATTGACAACTGTGACTACATCAAACTAAAACATTTCTGCACAGCAAAAGAAACAATCAACAAAATGAGAAGGCATTTTGGAATGGGATGAAATGGAATAGGAGAAATGGAATGGCGGAAAATATTTGTAAACCTGGTATTTGATAAGGAGTTAATATCCAAAATCTATAAGGAACTTGTATAACTCTATAGCAAAAAAACCCTGAATAATCTGTTTAAAAATGGATAGAAGATCTGAATAGATATTTTTCCAAATAAGACATAACAAAAGGCCAATAGGTATATACGAAAAGAGCACATTAGTTATGTGCTCAACATAACTAATTATCAGAAAAAGGCAAATCAAAATCACGAGATATCACCTCACACCTGCTAGGACAGCTATTATCAAAAAATTAAAACATAAGTGTTGGCAAGGATGTGGAGAAAAGCAACTCTGGTACACTCTTGATGGTAATGTAAATGGTACAGCCATTATGAAACAGTATGAAGAGTCCTCAAAATTTTAAAAATAGAACCATATGCTCCAGCAATCCCACTCCTGGGTATATATCCAAAGGAAATAAATTCACTATCTCGAAGAGATATCTGCACTCCCATGTTCTTTGCAGCGTTATTCACAATAGCCAAGGAATGGAAACACCCTGTGTCTGTCAACAGATGAATGGATAAAGAAAATATGACATACACATTCACACACACACAATGAAATATTATTCTGCCTTAAAAAAGAAGGAAATCATGCCATTTGTGAAACATAGATAAACTTGAAGAACATTATGCTAAGTGAAATAAACCAAACAGAGAAAGACGAATATTGTAAGATCTCACTTTCATGTAACTCATAGAAACAGAGAGTAGAATGGAGGTTACCAAGGGCTGGTGGGGGGTGACAAACAGGGAGATATTGAGCAAAGGGTACAAACTGAAAAATAAAATTCCTTGTGCTCATAATCTTAGTAATGATAGAGAAAAGGAAAAATTGTAATTCTACCATTTCCCTCATTGAATTAAGTTTCTGTTGTTCTATAACAAATTGCATAAATTTATTGGTTTAAAACAGCACATGTATTTTTCCTCTATAGTTCTGTAGAAGTCTACCACGGATCTCACTGTGGTCAAATTCTGGTGTTGACAGGGCTGTTGTTCCTTTTTGGAGGCTCTAGGGAAGAATCTGTTTCCTTGCTTTTCCAACTTCTTCTAGAAGTCATACATATTTCTTGGCTCGTGGTCTCCTTCCTGCATCTTCAAAGCCAGCAATGTTGCTTCTTTCTGATCGTTATCCCATAGTCATATCTTCCCCTGACTGACTACAGACGGGAAGATTTCTCCACTTTTTAAGGACCCATGGGATTAGATTGGGCCCACCTGGATAACTCGGGCTACTCTCCCCTTCTCAAGGTCCTTAGCTTAATCACGGCTACAAAGTACCCACAGGTACCAGGGATGAGGACATGGACATCTTTGTGGCACCCTTATTCTACCTACGACACCCATTTTATGCTTTTTATCTCCTTTATAAAACTTGATAAGAATCGTTCAGCAATTTCCTTGACATCTCTTCTTAATCGACTCACAGTCCCTCATCTCTAATGAAAAGTTGCAAACTTCAGCTAAACTGCCAGTTCAATTATTATGGCAGGGCTTCATTATAGCCATGTTATAAACTTCTCAGACAGGATTTATCCATCCATCTATAAAAGCTTGTATCCAATAGCAGGCTTATTTTATCACTTCTCTGTAGTGTGCACCTTAGTTTTACAGACCCTTGAAAGATTTTCTCAAGCATTCTTTGGATGCCCTTCCCCTACAGAAAACTGAAAAAGGAAAAATAAGTTGCCCATATCTAAAGGAGAACCTGTGACTATAAAATAAATATCCCATCACTGTAGATTCCTTTTCTTGACTCTTGCATGCCTGAAGAAAGAATAGTTGGTTCACTGGCAGGTGTCTGGCAGATGACTAAGATGTTTGTGAAGGATGGCAGAAGGGGAGCCAATAGCCTCAGAAAGCTCTAGTCAATTGGGTTACTTGGGTTATTGGGTTAAAAAAGAGAATATGGTATGGACAATGATGAAATACACAGTAAATGGATCAGCAATATATTTATAATCTGATTGCAGTAAGTGTTATTAAAAAATAGGGGCCGGCCCTGTGGTATAGTGGTTAGGTTCGCACACTCTGCTTCAGCGGCCTGGGGTTCACAGGTTTGGATCTCAGGCACGGACCTTCGTACCACTTATCAGGCCATGCTGTGGCAGGCATCCCACATATAGTGTAGAGGAAGATGGGCACGGATGTTAGCCCAGAACCAATCTTGCTCAGCAACAAGAGGAGGATTGGCAATGGATGTTAGCCAGGGCTAATCTTCCTCACCAAAAATAAATAAACAAACAAACAAATAAATAAATAAATAAAGGGAACACACAGTTTAGCTAAAGTGGGGGAAGAATGGCATCTCTATAGGTGTTATTTGACCTGAATGTGGAGAAATAAACAGCGACCATAAACATCTGGGACAAGACATTGCATGCAGAGGGAATGGCAAGTGAAAGATCCCGAGGCAGGAACTACCTTGGGGGTAAAATGAAAGTTTGTACAGCTGGAAAAGAGTGAACCAAAGCTAGGGGTGGGAGAGGAGGTGAAGGGTAAGAGATAAGGACAGAAAGGTATGCAGGGTCCCAGACATTTGGAGCTTTTGGTTAGAGAGGCTACATAATGTATTGTTTTAACTGGACAATTTTTAGAGTAGAAAGAACACTATCAACAAGACATAAAAAAGAGCATTGAGAGTAGAAGATTAGAGCAATTTAAGACAACCTATGTAAATGACAACTCTCTCAGGCAATCTGAGGCACATGGTTTCCTTACTTATAGACCAGGTAAGGGGTTTTAATTTTGTTCTATTGCAATGTGATCTGAGAGCTGCTCTAAGATGATCTGGCTGCAATGTAGAGAATAGATTACAGAGGAGCAAGAGAGGATGCAGGGAAACGAGTGGAGAGACCATTCCAGCACCTAGGGCAACATTATGGGTACAGCAGTGGAGATACTACAAATGGTTAGATGTAAATTACAATTGGAAGATAGTGGTGACTAGCCTTGAGAGTAGATGTGAGGCAAAGAGCAGAATTAAGCATGACTCCTGGAATTTTTACCTAAACAGGTGGATAGACAATAGTGCCATTATCTGAACTATAGATGACTGGAGATAAAAGTGTTGGTGTGTTTCAGTGCAGGTAGGAACTCTAAGATGGGATTTATATTTCAGAATTATTTTCATAGAGGAAATATTTGATGTCTTGTGATTGAATGACCTTGCTTGAGCATAGTGTGGAGGATGGGCAAGAATCATAAGGTCCAAGTTCCAGATGGAGACTGAAGAAAAGAGAATTGAGATGACTAAGTGAAGATGGTGATGATGGTTAATACAAAAACAAATTAAAACACAGGATTTTCTTGTGAAAGAGAACCAAAAAATGGTAGTTAGAAGACCCCTATTCTTCTCTTTCTCAGTCTTTTCCTAGATTTCTACTAGCGTTTTCTTCTAACCCTCACTTTTCGCACTAGAGTCAGACAACTACACTCTGTGTGACCTCAGACAAGTTACTTAACCTCTCTGTTCTTAAAGTCTTCATCTTTAAAATGAGGGCAATAAAAGTTGATAACATAAGGTTTGTTGAGAAGATTAAAGTAGGTAATACATGTAAAATACTTAAGACAGCACCTATAGTTTTTTTTTATTATTTTACGATTATCATTACTATTATTGTTATTATTACTCAGAGTATCACAAACACTTGTTTAACCTGTTTTCAGGCTAAGAGAGGCCCCATCCTAGGAACACAATGAGAAATCTCCCCTGACTCTTTCTTGAAGGGAAAAAAAATACTGTTAAAAAACAGGAAAAGCAAACCCTGGCTAACATAACTGAAATTTTTATACTCTGATATATAACATTTCATGCATACCTATAATTTAAAATAAAAAAAAGCTAAATGCTTAAACATTTATTTACATTCACTTTTAAAACCATGCATAAGCAAGCTCTTAGAAGAGTTTCTACTGGGTAATTTAATAACAAGAATGGCTCCCATCTTTTGAGAGCCCACTCTATGATGAGGGCTGTGTTAGACGGTTTACACACATTATCTTGTTTAATATCCACAATACCTTTTCTATGTCAGCATGAATATCTCTGCTTTTACAGATGAGAGACCTGAAGTTGAGTAGTTTATTAATTTTCCTGAGGCCACAGGTTTAATGGGCTCTATGGTCCTCCTCTTTCCACTGCACAAAAATGGCTCCACTGTGTAATACATATCTTTAAACATCTATTGAGCTCCTATTCTATACAATGACCTTCAATTACAGCAGGCCTGTGGACATGGATCATAATCCTCGTTATACAAATAAGGACTCAGACGCTCTGAGATCATGGTTATTCATCCAAAGCTACATTATTTAAGGGTTTGAACTCAGATTTTCTGGCTGCAGGACAGGTCTTCCTGTTTTACCAGCGCGCCTCCCAGTAGCCAGTTTGGCTGTAGTCATGCTGGGAATGGAGTGCTAAATAGAGGTTCGTGGACATGCTTTGGTTTTTAACTTTAGCATAATAATAATTACACAAAATAATAAATTACAATCCTTAAATTGGAAAGAATAAAATTTACATTGCAAACTTCAATTTTGAGGGCTAATTATATATGATGTTAGTTCATATTAGCCTAAACTTCTAGTACACCTCTTTTCCACTTGACTTCTATTTAAAATACGATCCCTGTATTCCAATTACATCTTCTTGGGAAAAATAACTAATCAATGTTAAATTCTCTTTCTCCTTGACTTCTGTACTGCGTAGATCATATCTTATTATATCTCATACTTGTGATGTCAAGGAATCAGTCAGTGGACCACTCCAGAGATTTATTTCAATGAGCAATATTTTTGAATAAATATAAGCCTTTCGGGGGTTATATTTTGCCCCTGTACTATCTTCTCTCTCTTGGACCAGAGTTTTCACTAACCTCATATGTTTCTACATCATCTTGAATCACGTCCACTCTTACCTTCTTATTCCTACAACGCAGACTCTGATTTTATTCCGCATTCCAGATACCTTGAACTAAAAGTGCTGCAAAATAGCAAAGATTGGATGGCTGATACTCACAGCAGCTTCTTTGCCTTTTCGAACTCTTAAAGACACGGATATTTCTTACAGAGTCTTTAAACGCAAACTTGTATAGATTTTTGTAAAGGGCCCAGAAAGTTGTCATTATTTTACTCTTTCATAAAAATCACATATATGTATTACTTACTTATGCTCCCCAAAGCAAATGTTTTGTAATAATCTCCATACTGCCTCACAGTGACATCCTCCCTACCAGCCTCTCTGCCCCTAGCATTATTCTAGAGCAGGTATAATAAATAACTTCTCCCTTTTCGTGCCCTTGGCAGAAATTAGTGATTGAGGACAGTTTTAATTTCAGAATGTAAAATAAAGGTAACTAACATTATTGAAAATTTATTACATGCTAGGCACTCTTCTAAGTTTTTTTTTAACCTGTTACCTTATTTAATTATTATAACAGCACTATTCAGTAGTAGTATATTATCCCTATTTTAAAGATGGAGCAACGGAGGAACCTAAAGGTTCCTAAGTAGGTAAATTGCTCCTAAACAACTTTTCAAAGGCCCCAAAGTAGGTAAATTGCTAAGTAAGAATTTCAAGCCAAACTAGTGAGCAATTAACTATTGCTTTATGTTTCCTCAAATATACGATGTTCCGATGATAAGAAGCCTTGCGATTTTGAAGTTTCTGGTGAAATCTGTTGGGTGCCATTGGGTAGGGTCCTGTTATGACTTCTCTCACAGGAGTATTGCTATAGACTGAATGTTTGTGTCCCCTCAAAGTTTGTATGTTGAAACCTAATCCACAAGGTGATGGTATTTGGAGGTGTGGCCTTTGGGAGGTGGTTAGGTGATGAGGGCAGAACCCTCAAGAGTGGGATTAGTGCCCATGTAAAAGAGACCCCAGAGAGACCTCTCACTTCTTCTACCCTAGGAGGATGCAGTGAGAAGACGATTGTGAACAAGGAAGCAGGTTCTCACCAGACACAAAATCTGCTAGCAGCTTCGGCTTGGACTTCCTGGCCTCCAGAACTGTGAGAAATAAATGTTAGTTGTTTAAGCCACCCAATCTATGGTATTTTTGTTACAGCAGCCCTAACAGACTAAGACAGGTGTTTTGTGGCTCAAATAAAATGATCTATTTGAAAGCATATAATAAGTATACACATCTTCTTGTAATTAGTAGAACTAGATCCTTTCATAAAAGTAATCCTTTTTTTGAAATTTTATTTTCAAGTTTAGTGTTTTTACTTTACTAATTTTTAATGTAAGCTGATTTTGAACATTTTTTTTTTTTTTTTTGCTGAGGAAGATTAGCCCTGAGCTAACATCTGTGCAAATCTTCCTCTATTTTGTATGTCAGTCACTGCCACAGCATGGCTGACAACTGATGTAGGTCCGTGCCCAGGATCTGAACCTGAGAACCCGGGACGCCAAAGTGAGGCATGAACTTAACCACTATGAAATGGGGCTGGCCCCTGATTTGGAACATTTTGAATAACAAATTGCTTGAAGTTATGTACTGTACTTTAAAGTATAATGAGTTGTTTCCTTTTTATTTCCTGTGACTATCTATTTCCAAAAATGTTGAGGATTGAAATAAAGGGTTATTAAAATAGAGAAAAATCAAAGCAATGGAAAAAAGAAATTAAAAAAAGTGTCTGTGAAAGGAATATAGTTACCATTATTATAACACTAACTTTAGTTCTAAATTCTGAGCTTTTTGACACTCCAGAGTTACATAATTCATTTTTTATGATGGAGGAAAGTATACCAATTTTCTAAGGAATAAAAACAATTTCAAGGCACTAAATTCCAAAATATTTGTCATATGACACCTATTTCGTGAATATTGTTTTGCAAAATAAAAGTCTTTCATTTTCACTTTAAAAGGTATTGTGTATAGAGAATCAATGTTCATAAACCAGCTGTTCCCTGTGTGGACTATTGTGAAGAATATACTCAGTGAAAGAGTGAAAGCAAGCTTCCTCATGCTCTGACTTGACACAAGGCTAAAGTTACAATACATAGTGACATTGGGGGGAACATACCTATTACCTGTGTAACTCACCTCTTTCTTCTCCAGCACAACAAACTTATAAAACATGATTACGTCCATTTTATAGGAATACAAGATTTATAGATGTTAAGTAGCACGTCCAAGCTAAGCAAAGAATTGTATCCAGGCAAGTCAATCTCCAAAGCCATGTTCTTTCTAATAAAATTTTCTTTCCTTCTGAAAAGTCAAAAGAGTTGGAGATATCTGCACCAAGTTTGGGAGCATTAGTATACCCCACTGGGTGGAAAGAGAGGAAAAGTGCAATCCAGAGAGAGAAGACCATTTGCAAAGCCTCAAAATAAGAGACCATCCTTACTCAGGGACCCGCAAGCTGTTTGGTATGAGGAGACCATGATTAGACTTGCATTCTGGAACCAGATCATTCAGAAAGCTAACCATTCTCAGAAGTCTGGATTTCATCATGAAAGTCATGGGAAAACATTGATGGACTCTACACACTAGACGTGGAGTGGGAGAAAAAAGGAGTTAAAACAGAAGAAAAAAAATTGCTGGTAGGATTAATGACCCAGCTAAAGTTATATTCTTTAAATATTTAAAGATGTTAAGACTCTTCTCCCTTTTTTTAAAGCAGAATTCAAAAGTTTAAATGCAAGGTGATAGCCCTGTGGCCTCGTTGTTAAGTTTGGCACACTCCACTTCAGTTGCCCAGGTTCAGTATCCAGGCTTACACCATTTGTTGGTGGCCATGCTGTGGTGGTGACCCACGTACAAAATAGAGGAAGATTGGCACAGAGGTTAGCTCAGGGCAAATCTTCCTCAGCAAAAAAAAAAAAATATTTCAAGTGCAAGAATAGAGACATTAGTTTGTAGAATTGAATGGAATGTTCATAGGGTTGAACAAGGTATTCAAGAAATTTTAAGATAACAGCAATAGAATAGGTAGAGATGTGAGTCAAGTACACGAGAAGAAAGAAAGAGAAAGCAGGGGTGGATGACACACTGAAGTGTAATTTAGTAAGGATGGTAGGTCTGGATGAGGTTAAAAGAGCTGGTGTGAGTGATGCTGAGGAACACTGAGCTTAGGAAACACCAAGTCTAAAAGGGGGCTTCTAGCAACCTTGTCTAACCTTTGTCCCCGGGGAATGTCTAATTACTCTGCAATGTAAGCAATATCCTCTGGGTAGAGGAAGAAGACTTTACTACAATGGAATGTTTTGGGGGATGGACATGTTCTCTGTTTATGGTATATTTGTCAAGAAACAAATGCTGAGGGATAGGCTGTCTCTAGCTGCCAAGGCTGTTTGCTATTCAAAAGTCTTCGACAGGATAGAGAAATTGATGCATAGAAATGCCATAGAGTATTGCCTCCCAATAATCTCACAATCAGATTGTTTCCAGGTGATAACAAGTTCTAAGTTGTATCCATGGAAATGAGTTGCTAATAAACATTAGAGTTACCTACAATAACAGCAGAAGTTGACATAAAAAAGTAGACTATGAATAAGGTTACCAAGTCCTTTAATGAGTTGTAAAGAGCAATCTGAATTTGAAGATAAATGATGAAAGCCCAGAACAGAAAGGTACAGCAAAATGTTCCGGGGGGGCGGGGGGGGAGGGGATTAAAAAAAACAAGAAAGCAATAACCATACAACAAGATTTTTATTGCGTAAGAATTAAAAGAGAAGAATTTCTATTTTAACAGTCCTTGTCTCCAAAAATGTACACATTAACTCTAGTTTTAGTGGTATGCAGGCTGAAGTATTTAAGGAAAAGTGTACTTTGAAACCCATCAACAAACAAGATGATGATGGATTGATGGATAGAGATGTGGTTAAGCAAATATAGTAAAATATTAATAGTAACATTAAAACAATGGTTATACAAGTGTTCATTAAAAATTATTTCATTTTTTCTGTACGCTTGAAAACTTTCTTATAAAATGTTGGAAACATACAAACAAAAAAGATCGAATGGTGATGGGGATTTACGTTTTCTTGTTTGTTCCACTGCAGACCTGGGACGTGCCTGTTCACAGCATTGGTACATTCAGGGTCTAAACCTCTGCAGTATTGAAAAAAATTCCAGTTGTTTTGTCAAAATTCTGGACGATTTCTTTGGTTCAGATCTTAGCTTCTTTGACTGAGCATTACAGCCTCAGTGTAGACTTTACCAGGCATCACAGCTATGGTGGCATCTTGTGGAGGAGCAGTGGCCTTTGACAAGGGCAGTGACTGTAGATATAAACACAACAAACCAGCGTCTGAGAGAAGCTATTACAGGAGCCAAGAGGTTAGTCTGGAGAGTACTTTTGTTACATGCCCTTGAAGGCATGCAGATCTCTTTGGAGGAATCTGACAGTATCCAGAATTCCAGAAAAGTTGAGGAAGCAGTCATGAAAATACTGATTTATGATTATAAAATTGTATCTCCTTACCTGGTGTGACTAAGGAATCAATGCTTATAAATAATTATTTTAAGTATCCATGAAGTTGGAAGAATGCTTATAGTTCTGTTTCTAGAGAATTTGTCAAGGGCAGCAGAATAATGAGCTACCCACAAGCAAAGAGCTGATGCTGGATTAAGCTAGGTTCTAACTAAGGCTAAAGTTGGAGTGAATAATGTGTGATGTGGTGGGAAAAGTAGGGAAATTTTAATACAATGAGCTGGATATCAGAAGCCATGGTGCACAGAACAGGAAAGGAGTTCAGAGAGGCTCAATCAGTAGATAGATCACCCAGAGCAGAATAGGAACAGGAAGGTTGATTGGATATGAGGTTTGTTTAAAGCCACTACTTCCCTCTAGACTCTGAACTTTGTGAATCGGATCCTAATGTATCTTCTTCCTCTCTGAACTCCCAGCACTAGTCACAGTGTTTTGAAACTAGAGGCAGATTTCCCATAAAGATAACATAGTCCTTAGGCTTCAGGGTCCATTCCTTGCATAGGTAACTTCCATGGCCCTGGGAAGGCCCCAAGCAATGTGTTCAGAAGTTCATTTGTTTCTGTTAAACATTTGTCACTTTATAAAATATTTTATTCTATAGTCTTTTATTAAAGACAGCCTCCAAAATTCTGAGTCCATCACTGCCTAAGATATAGTAGATATTCAATTAATATTTATGGGATTATTGAATGCATAAAAAAGAGATTGAATGGTAAGATTTATAAGAAGGGACCTCTAGAACTATCCCTAAAACTTGGAAAAAGCATCTTAAAAGTGTTCAGCAGTTGGCGTATATTGCAATCTTTTCCTGAAAAAAAAATATGAGAATATATATTAATGTTGGGGGAAAGTTTGTGAGAGGAGAGAGGAACAAACGAGAGAGAAAAATGGATGGTTTAAATACCTCACTTTGAAAAAATACATGCAAATCCTGCTTATTTAAATAAATCAAATAAATGAGACCGAAAATATTGAGCTTTTTTTCAAAAGATGTGATGGAGTATACATATTTTATTTTCCCTAATAGCTATCAAGAACAGCCTTAAGCAACTTGTTCCAATTCCAAAGCAGACTTTAGAAGAAAATGGGTGGCCACTGGAGAAATAAAATAATAATACAAGAAATTTGCAAATATTTCTATAAAACAAAAGAGGCTGTGATAGTGAAGTCAACTAATAAAATAATTAGGACACATTTGGAGAAGTTTTTGGACAAACTAGTAGGTATTCGGTAAAAGTTTGCAAGAAACCAAATAAAGAAAGCAAGAGATACCACATTTGAAAATCTTCACTAAACAGTCACTTTTACTTTTTAAATAAAGAGAAAATAAAGTTGTATTCTTAATCCTATTTGTAATGTTCACGTTAAGAGAGACAGCATTAGCCGTATTAATGTGTTTGCTTCTCCTCTAATTTACGATTCTCTTCCTTCTTTAATGAGATCTGCTCTGTAGCCCATAAAATAATTGTTATGGTAAACTGACTTTTTAAAATTAGCTACACACCAGTTGGTCCAGAAACCTATTCCTCTAGACCATTCATGCACAAAATACCTTTGTGTGAAACCCTTTCCAAATGTGTAATGACTGGAGTAAGTCCAGAAGTTTGCCTGCAGAGTCTCTCAGTGGAAGCAGCCTTACAATTTCCTTTCCTCACAAGCGTTACCAAGAGACTCTGTTGTGTGGGAATGCCCAGGCCACTCGCAGGCCAACACCAAAAATACGTTCAACCTGAGTGCTATTTCCAAAGAACTTGTTTTCTTTAACCTGCAGAGAACCTGACCCAGCATCTAGCTGGATGGCAAAGATTTTAAGGGAAAAGCTATTCAAATATTCTCAGGGGAGCTGGAGGAAGATTTACATGGAAAAATCCAGCGGGTCCTTAGAACAATTAGCTCATTGTTTCATCCTCTTGCATACTGTTTCCTTGTGTTAACTCTCACACTGTGATTGTTATTCCACTACAGTGACCCCTGATGGAAGAAGGCCAACTGAGACAAGAATGGTTGGCCCCATCCTTTCCTCAAAGGTGGGAAAGAGAGACGTCTGTAAGATACCCCACAGATAGACACACGATGTAGTACTAGCAGTATTTGAAGTAGGTAATGTGGAGAAAGAGGGTTGAGATGGAGCGTGCAGGGTCATTTCCCCCTTGCCAGCATACTCCTAAATCAAAGAGCTAACAGGGCTGAATGTGCATTCAAGTCATTACTGATTAACATAAATATTTTTGAAGCTTTCCAATTTGTGTTCATGGAAGCATCCTGTATATCTGGAAGAAAAATGAAACTTTGCTTTAGAACAATTATTATCAGTATCTTTTGTAACAGTTAAAAACTCTAAGGGAAAATGAACTAAAACAAGAGGAGCTTTAGCATTACTTAGCACATATTACTTATTCTACTGAATTATTTTCTTTCTTTTTTTCTTTTCTTCAGAACATGATAGTTTATTGTGCAAAAGAAGATTATGAATTCCTCTACCTATACTGACAAATAAATTCTCTTTAAGTCTGTTTTACTTTTGGCATTTGAATTGACCATTTGTTATTTAATTTATTTTACACATATATTCAGAAACTTCTAAGCGCAGGCATTGTGCCGGATTCTAAAAATCTAAAATGAACAAGGTTGACATACACTGGAAGTTCTCAGCATGCACACTACTCATTTTAAATAATTGTATTAAATTATCTTTTAATTTAATACAAAATACAATTGTTTACAATTATAATCCAAATTATAATACATTTATAATACAAAATATAATTTAATACAAAATATAATTGTAAATAACATTTTCCAGTATATAATGGAGGAGATGAAGAGCCAAGTTTTTCAGCTTAGACTTTTCTCCAAAGGAACATGTCTATTCATTTTAAATATAATTCAAAGGAAAATTGTGATTCATTTTCCAGAAATTTACTTTATGGCTGATTGCTAAAGAGTAAGATGGGTAGTGGACAATCCATAGAGAGGAATTGCAAATGGGAGAAGACATAAGGGAGAAGGTGAGATGGAGCATAAGTCAGGTCAATATTTGTCTTGTACATTTTTAAAATGTAGGGAAGGGGTTGGCCAGGTGGTGTAGTGGTTAAGTTTGAGCGCTCTGCATCCGTGGCTTGGGGTTCACAAGTTCAGATCCCAGGTGCGGACCTATGCACCACTTATCTAGCCATGCTTTGGCAGGCGTCCCATATATAAAATAGAGGAAGATGGGCATGGATGTCAGCCCAGGGCCAATCTTCCTCAGCAAAAAGAGGAAGATTGGCAACAGATGTTAGCTCAGGCCTAATCTTCCTCACACAAAAAAAATAAATAAAATAAAATAAAAATGTAGGGAAGTATGTAAACGGGTAGGGAAGAAATGGCTGCAGCAAGCAGCAAACCTTGTTTGAGAACAGGGAAACAAGGTTTGAGAACAAGGGACAAAAACTTAGATCTAGAGCCATCCATTGAAATATAATCATCATGGGGAGAATAGAGTCGGACACAAATGCTGGACTCTATGAATAAAATGCAGTGCCACGGTGGGACTGGCCGGTGGCACAGTGGTTGAGTTCTCGCACTCCGATTTGGCAGCCTGGGGTGCACAGGATTGGATCCTGGGGGTGGACAGATGCACTGCTTGTCAAGCCACGCTATGGTGTCCCATGTAATGTAGAGGAAGATGGGCACAGATGTTAGCTCAGGGCTAATCTTCCTCACCAAAAAAAAAAAAAAAAATGCAGTGCCATGGAAAGAGTGAGAGAGAGAGAGAGAGAGATCAAGTATAGTTGAACCAAGCAGGGTACAGGTCACAATAACATCCTGGAAAGGGAGGGAGGAAGTGTGTGTGTTTGTGTGTGTGTATGTGTGTGTGTGTGTGTGTGTGTGCGAGAGAGAGAGACAGACAGAGAGAAGAGAGAGAGTGTGTGTGTGTTGTGGGAAGGGGCCCAAAGGCAGGGCTAAAATACCAGAGAATTAAGGCAGGCAACAGATGAGCCTGAGGCTATACTTGGTCACAGGTACAAACCTGCAGCTCTGCAGCTGTTCTGCAAACCTTCACAGTGTCTACACTTCAGTCAGCTTCAGCTAATTTAAGTTTATGGCTGATCAATAGGGGTGAAGTGATTTCTTAAGAAATGGGAAGAAAGTAGTGAGAGAGAATAAATAGTTTAATCTCATTCCTTAAGAAACGTTAACAAGTGGAGCATTCATGAACAAATCTTAAACATGTATATTTTCAGAAAAATTAATTTTTTTTTGCCTCTGTAAAAAGAATTTTTGCCTTCAACAAACACAACTTGACACACCTTAAGCCATCTGGAAATAGTCATGTTTTTCAGCAAAGAATACTTGAATCAGTTAATTGTTTTCAGGTTTCAAGTGTATTAAATTTAAATGCATTTGAAAAGTGTTTGAAAAAGGAAGGCATGGTAAACTTGTACCCCTTAAAATCAGGCCACAGCAAAATTTACATTTTTAACTGAACAGAACCTTTAAGTGTTTTATAAAATAGATCATCTGAGAATACAACTATTAAATGACCCAAAATTGTAGTGATGGCTTTTTCACAGCTACAAAGATGGTTAGCAATGACACAGGTTGGGCATAAAGGAAGGTCAGTTTCCTCTTCAAAACTTCAAAAATTTAAGTAGTGGATCATAAATTTCATTTAGTGGTGACAGCCAGAATTTTGTTTTAAATAAAATGAAATGTGGTATTAAATATGTATATTTTTTATTGTGGGTTGAAGTAAAAAATGTTGAATATTAATTGGTCTCGAAATGAAAGTGGGGAAGAATAGGCCCTATCGCTTTCTATATATTCTCCTTCCTGCTGTATCTTACGACATTTTTCTTTATTTAAGTGTTTTCTGAATGTTGCTTTTTATCTGATTTCACCTGCATAAAATGTTGAGAGAGAAATAGGGGAAACAAGATCTTTTTAAAAAAAATATGCAGCTCTCTAGGGATCATTCTGCTAAATAAAATATTCTTCCAAGACCTACCTCCCAAAACTCCAACTTATAGACATTGTTCAAAAAGTTAAAACCTAATGAAAATATTGATATTATCAACCAGTGCTGTTATTGGTTTTCAGTTAATCATATCACTAAGCCTTAAAACTCCCAACAAGTATAAACACTTCATCATTACAATTTTAAAACAGCTTTAGAAGAAGAACTCAAGTAAGTCAGACTTTTTTTTTCTTTATCTGCTTTAGACAATGAAGGAATTTGCTCTGTCTCAATGCGTCGTTTGAAATTTCCCTCATTTACATTGTGCCAACTTCAAAGCATTTAAAATACAAATCCATCTTCTTGTGGCAGCCTCAATGTCAAAAAGTTATCAAGGGAACAAAGCCCACCTTCAGCTTAACAAAATGATATGTTTTACGAAAGACATTTCCATTATCTACAGCTAAACTAAACTCTATAAACAATCACCACAATGCTGAATTAAAATTACTGTTTATAAAAAATTGTCAGAAAATAGGAAATATTAAAAACTCCAAAGAGACATAAAATCAGAAGACTCAACTCAGTTAACAATGCAGCCCACAGTACTGCCAGATGAAACCATGAAAGTTGTTGGAATAATAGAAGAGAGATTGACAATTCTGGCTCCTGTTCTCTTTTCCACGGAATGAAAGTATCACTGCACATATTTTATTAGTTTGGGGTCTTGGTTTCCTGCTTGGAAAAGGTAACTTCGAAAACTCACATAACGTCTGCTTGCAATTTGGGTAAAGAGATCTACTGAATAAAAACCAGTATTTTTATTTCTAGATCAAATATTATCATTAGCTTACATTTAGTAAATGATTTTACTTTCTTGAACCAGGCTGTTGAATTTGTAATCTGATGGTTGTGTGATGTTGGACAAATAACAAATTCTCTCAGCCTTCACTTTGTCATCTGTAAAATGGGATAATGGTTCTGCTTCACAAAGTTGCTGTGAGAATTCAGTAAATTAGTAGATGTAAACCACTTAATATAGTGTCTAGCAGATATGAAATGCTCAATAATGATTTGCTATTATTATTATTTGCTTAAATTTTCCATCTTCACATCCTGACTTCCTAGTGAAATTGTCAAGACTAACGAGGTAACACATTTGAGCATTGTCTAATTAGGTAAAAGGTGTTATGTAAATACTAGAATCTATGACAGCATGGACCACATTTTGCTATAAACACTCTTAAAGACAGACAATAGAAAAATATTAATGGTAATAATAACATTTACTCATAATCCTAGAAAATTATAATGTTCTGATACATGTGAACTTTGAGGGAAAACCTGCAAATAAAAATTATTCTCCTGTATTTGCTTCCTCTCTGTTTCTTTTAAACTTTTCTTTAAAACCACAAACACAACTACACAAAGGCTTTCCTAAGAACACATATGTTTTTCCCTGACAGAGTAGACAAAAATTGAATGTACAGTATCTGGCTGTTTGCTATTTTGAGAAGAGGGAGCTCTTCAACTCTCACAGTGCCAACCAAACACCCAACCAGACACACTAGTGTCTCTCCTGGGCTTTGTCTTATTCTGTTCTTACTCATTCCCTGACATAAACTATAGGGTTCCTGTGGAAAACAGACAACATGGAATGTTCAGGCATTATAATCACTAAAGGAAAAGAGAACCCAAAAAGAGTGTGGGAGAGTGAAAAGAGCACAAACTATGTGACAGGAATCTTACAATTATGCTAGTTTTGAGCCTGGGTAATGGCCTTGTCTAGAACATTTAAAGAGGTTCTAAAAGTCTCTCCCAATCTGAAGTTTTGTATTTAGGTGAAATAGTTGTACAGCTGAATCCTAACCCACTGTGTCACTGTGATTGTGTAAAGTGTACACCTCTATGTGCATATATTCTCATTTTGATGTAACAGAAACTCCATAAGATGGATCATCTTCACTCTAGAGGCACATAAATCTAAATGGGGGTTTAGAAAGGTTGAATAAGATATGCATGGTGGATAGCAAATTAGAGTTTCAATGCATTTCTTCCAAATTCAGAGCCTGTGCTTTCCTCCTATGTCACACTACTTCTTATGTATGCTCAGTCATTGAAAGTAAAATGCATTACATTTCCCCACTGATAGCCAGGACAGTTTTGCATATGAAAATTCTCTTTAATAATTAGGGTAGCTAAATGACCTCTATGAATTTAACAAATATTTACCGGGTGACAATATGGTGGGCACTGCCTGATGTATCATGGTACAGCAGTAAATATGATAAACATGATACCCAATCTTATGGAGTTTATAGTCAAGAGGGAGGCACAAAATTTATAAGAAATACAAAAAGGTGTCCAATTATTGTTTCTATGTCTTTTTTTCCTGCTGGATGCTTCTGTGTATTATTTCATTTAATCCCTATCTGTGAATTAAGTATTCTTTTCTTTATCTTACAGATGAGGAAACATGTGTAACTACTATAAACCGTGCCAATTTATTCCCCTTCCACCAATAGATAAAAATAGCCAATTTCATCATTACCTCTCCAACACTGAGCAGTTTCCTTTAAAAAACACCAATTTGATAGTTTAAAGAATTATATCTCATTGTTTTTATTTGTATTTTTATTTCTAATGAGGTTGGAAATATGTTGGTATATCAGGAAAGATTTATTAGGCTGTTATTAATCTGTTATTAATCAAGTACTATGCATTGCGTAGCACAGAGGATAAAAAGACAAAATTGCTTTAAAAAATTAGAGAGATTAAGAGAAAAGAAAAAGAGTTTATAAGCATCACAGATGAAGAGAAACAGACACATTTTCTTCATGGTCTACTAGCACCCATTTGGTCACAGGGTTGCAGTTTGGTGCATCTCAGCAAGGAGGGCAAAGAGCACTCTGGATCATTGCTTTTTTTGTTGTTATTATTATGAGGATTCTGGCTTAATAAAATTAACTACGATTTAACTCTTTTTATATGGGTTTCTGCTTACCTTTTTCACTCTACCACACTCCAATGACCTAAAATGTAATGTAGCTCCCAATTTAAAAGCAATGAGTCGCTTTCACAGTGTTGTTCCTGACCATATGTAGATTTAATATCCAGGATTCATCTGAACAAAGAATTGCTAATTTGAATACATAGTTTATTTTAATGTACTTCCAGAATATGTCTATTGTGTTTGCTAATATAGGTTAACTGTCTTGTATGTGTAATGTTGCTTAAAGACTATTATATTATTCTTGAAAAATCAGATTAGAACCAATACCTATTTCTGGTGTCTTGGCTTTCATTCCACCTTCTTTTAGCCAAATCACACTGGCTTCCCAGTCTCTCACTGGACAGCAAGTGAAATTGCCCCAGGCTAGGATTATCACAGTATGAAAGTCAGATGCAATAATAAAGGCACCTAATATTCATTGCACCCATATGGCATATTCATTTTTCATAGAGCTCCCTCTTTGGTTTGGAAAAGAGCCTATTTTATTCTATCCCGTTGGTTTTGCTTGTTTGTTTTTAAACTGTCAGAAGCTGAGTCTACATCTATTTGCAGATAAAATGGAGCTTTATCTAAGCCATGTGTGTGAAGCTATTTGTCTGTGAGATACGCTTTTTATAATTAATTGAAGACATATGACAGTGGCTTAAACCATAGGATGTTGATTTTTCACCTATGAGGAAGTCTCAAGGTTGGTGGTTGCTGTGTTAGTACATAGACTCAATATGCTCAGGGCTCTGGGTTAGCATCTTGATGATTCCCTTGGCCTTCTCTTCATCATAACAAGAGAGCTGCACCCAATCAAGACATCTTTTTTGTCAAAGAAAAAACAAAAAACATTCCCAGAGGTTCCCCAGAAGGTTTCCTTTCTGTATCATTGGCTTGAACTTTGTTACATTTTCACTCCTATCCTAGAGACTAGTCTCACCTTCAGTAATTAAAGAAAACCTGTTCAATTTCTGAACAATATCAGGCCTATAACAATAAGGAAAAAGTTGGGAAATAACTTCTGTATCAAAATCCAGGAGTATCTGTGAAAAAAATGTTTTAAAAGTACAGTGATTGATCAAACCTAATCAGTTCTTAATTCGCTTTAAAAACAGAAGAAAACATAAATTTATTATGATTGAATTTGGTTCAGGGCCAAATATTATACAATTTAAATATGTAAGCCTATCATAAATATCATACATTAAACACATATCCTAAAACCAAAGAAAAACATTTCTTATTGAACCATATTTTATATATATTTAATTAATATGTTATAGAATCATGGCTTGATTTCATTGTGCAGCAAAGAGTTCAAAATTTATTGACTAGTTCAGCCTCAGTAATAAAAAGAACCATACAGGCAGTCAATTTAACAAAAATATTATGAGAATGTATTTCTGTAATAAAAGAGAAGCTTTCATGCCTAGAATTAAGAAAACACTTAGCTCATTTGAACTTATAACAAAAGACTTAAGTTTGTTGAAAGGCAAAGTCCATCTTTAGAAAATTGAACATATGGCAACTATGAAGCATATCATGCAGAGAAAAAAATAACAGTAAAGATGGAATTTGAAAATTTATAATTACCTGCTATTTTTAGCAACATCTTATGGGTAGAAATAGCACAATAATTTAAAACAAAAAATAAAAATGGACTTAAAAATATTTTGTCTTATTTTGTTGGTTTGTTTAGTAAAAATGTTTAAATGTCAATATTTAAAATTAATAAGTCAATGCATATTTTATTTATGCAAGGTACATTTCTTAATTTTAATTTAATAAATATGACGTGAAATCTAAGATAACTACTAGACTGCTGAGTTATTCTCAGATGCTCGTATAGTTAATATGATTAAGTAGGCAGTGGTTCTCTAGTAGCTTTGTATTACTGAACATTCTCTTTTAAATAAAATAATCTTGACTTGATTGCCTCCTATTCTTTTTTACTTGCTTTTGGAGATTTAAAACCACAGGTGGTCAGTAATTATAGATGATCTTTTCAATATTTCATATGTAATTACACATAAAAAATAAGATTATATTTTAAAGGAATGGGTATAGTATAAGTTTCTAGAAATGTAAACTACAGTGAACATTTAAATAATAAATATCACAGAGATAAGATACAGAATTAATTTTCCAAATGAAATAAATTGCACAAACCAAAATTAATGACTGTATTTTTGGTTGGTGTACTAAAATAAGTTTTCTAGTAAAAAAGTGGAAATTGTACTTGAACAAAAGTGTGATTGATCAATTAAAATTGTTAGAGAAATGTTTTTCAGCTCAGCGTACGTAAAACAAGCATTAAGAGCAGTGTTCTAATAAATAGTTTTTGCTGAAAGAGAAAAGCTAAGTCAGTTGTATAAGTAATAGCAAGTCATGATCCCAAAATAGTTTCTTAGAATTTTCTAGCATTGGAGCTAATACTTGGAATTTTCTTTCTTTAATGCCTTTCCATTCATTCCCTTCCAATGGCTGCAGCCTAACATTGCCTCTCTGCCCACCCCAGCTCTACTTCTTATTATGACCCAAGGAGAGGTCCAATAGTGACCTTTCCCCTTTTCCACAGTAGTGCTACTGGCTTGACCAGTCAGTCCCAGTCTAACATCCCTAACTCTCTGCTTTTTTAAATTATCAAGGAAAACCAAGGTCTGCTGCGGATGCTGCTCTCAATGTACAAAGTTCCACCAGTGGCAACTCATCGTAATTTTATATTTTCCTACAAAGTTGAGGTAAAAAAAAAAAGAAGAGGGGAAGAAAGACCTATGTCATGATGGAAGTGAGTCATAAGAAAGAGCTTCTTCTTTATTCTTTTTGTCAATAAACATTTAAATTCGAAAAAGCAATTGGTTTGCAATCAAGACAGTGTTTTGATCCATGTTGTGTCAATAAATTTTGTATGGAAGTAGGAGACTGTGGCCATGAAAAAGATAGCAATGTGGTACCCAAGCATTGAGGATTAGAGAAAAAATCAATCAGGTGAAGAGGATTTTGAGGCATCTAACTACCATATTTATCTATCATATAACTCTCTCCCTCTTTGAGAAAAATGATCCAGAATTCTAACATTCAATATCCAAGCGAACTTTCGGAGTGTAACCTATTTAAGAGTGTATGAGTGCTAGTTTATGTAAATTAATTGAGTCTATACTATGCACAAATCCAGAGCTCCACTTCCCAAGTTTTTCAGTCAAAGCAGTTTCTCTTCCTGTAAGACCAAAATAACATAGCCCAAGCCCCAATCCTATTTGATTGCAGAAAATATGTGTCTTTCATAGATTTACCTTCTTGATTATTCCTGAGGATTCCCGAGAAACGCTTCCCTAATACAGCAAATCAAACCTGGTTGCCTTTTGCCACGTCTTCATGCAGTGTCCTACCAGGATTCTCTTTGTTACCTCCTGTCTCTCAATTGTTTCTCCAAATGCTACCATTTTTCAGACATGGGAATTATTCCACACTACTACTGCACAGCACAGTTAATATCTATTTGTAGTATGTAATACAACTTTGCTAAAGTTTGACTAGAACACCAAGAATTATATGCAGGAAGAGATACCTTAAAAATGGGTATCAGATAATACAGTCTTAGAACCCAGCACTTTTCACTTCTAGGACCATCTGTTCATTTAATCATTTTGCCTAGGGTCAATTTCTGACCTCACTCTTACAGTTAAATTCTCACTGTCTCTCTTTTTGTGCCTGTTTGGTGAGGGGGAGGGTGGGGATATGGAAAGGATGAATAAACATTATAGTAATCTTTTTTAGCTCTAATTGAGCCATAATGACATCACAACAATTCTGATTGTCTTCATCTAGACTTCATCACTGGTTCAAGATTGCATCACATCTGCATGAGTCAATGTTGCTCTCCAGTCAATATGACCAGAATAAACAGAGAGTATTTCCTCAGCACAATTCCAATGTCCAATCTAAAATTCAGAATCTGTTTACAAATCCCATATTTGCCATTTTGTCAGTTTCCATAATTTTAAAATCCAGATTCCACTTGGAGCAATAGGAGAAAGTCAGTAAATGTAAAATAGCAGTTTATCTCCACTGCATAAAGATTATTGCTTCTATATATTGGAGCACTGAGTAAGTGCAAATTACTATCTCTTATGGAATGTCTTTTAGTATTTCAAATAAAATGCATCTTTTAAGAATGATAACTCATAATTCAGTATTTAATGCATGAAACTTTGAACAATAGTATTTGAGTATAGTCTTTTCATATTCACAGCCCAACCATTTTATTTTATAGTGTCATTTAGCAATTGAGGCATAATTCTTGAATAGTTCATATTTGAATTTGAAAATCTGAAATGTTTCTGAATTATTTATACTATTATACAAAGTTGAAGAAGGGGAAATCAAAAACGAATTTTGAGCAGGAGGTTTTTTTACTTCAAGATGCAATAAATTAGTCCAATGTCTGCTTTATTATCATGTCAAAAAAAAACTTCCAATGAAATAATTACACCTCTAAGAACAGACAACTTTGGGTATCAATTTTCTGCTTTGGTTTATAGATCTTTATTTTCCAGCCTTACATTATCCTATATACTTCTCCATAAATATATACTACTTATTATGTTACAAAGTGTTATAGAACATCCAGTTGGAAGAAATTATACTCAAAGACCATTTAATCACATGCATATGTGATGTATATATCTTTTCAAAATTCTGACAGTTGTCATATTTATAGAAAGTGTAGCTTGCTACTTCTAGAAGCAGAAGAGTTTTATTTCATATTTCACACTATACATTCATTAAATGCCTACCATATTGTAAGTTCTGTATGTTATAAAATAAAGAAGATGTTTATTCCACAGGGTTAACAAGTCAGTCTCTGCCTTCAAATAGTTCCCAGCTAGTAGGAATGGCTAACAAATAAATCGACAATTACAATTTAATGAGATAATCCTTTGAAAAGGAAGGCACTAAAAGAATGCACAGGAGGGGCACCTGGGCAAGAGGGAACCAATCAGTTTCTCTATAGCACCTGCCTACTAAAGGCATGATCACTTCTGCTCCTGCCTTTTTGTGTCAGATACACCCGGCAAAAGCAATAAGGTCCATATCAGCTCCTGTCAAACGCTAGGTCTACTTTTTCCTCAGATAGAAAAAAGGAATAAAGAAAAAACCTAAAACACATGGTATATCAGAGAAGAAGAAAGCAGAACAGTCCCCCTCAATTGGTTTAATAATACCTTAATGCCTTTATAATACCTGTAATACCTCTATAACAAGCACTTGGATTGTCGTCCAAGTTCTTTGAACAGTTCCAAATGTGCATTTGCAAGGACTCAAAACACTTTACTTTGTAAAGGACCCTACAATTGGATTACAGTTATGAATTGGTTCTACAAACATTTATTGATTCCACAAACATTTATCGAACCCCTACTATGTCCAAGGTTCGGTGAACACAATGGCAAATAACAGAGACATAAGATTTGTTCTCAAGGAGTTTAGAGCCCAATGAGGGATATTGGCAAGTAATGAACAATTAAAATACAGTGTAAGTGCTATGATAGGGCAATAGCATCTGGTTACTTGGGAACAGTCAGAAAAGCCTTTCTAAAGGAAGTCATATTTCAGGTCTAACCTGAAGAGTAGGAAAAAGTTAGCCACTCTAAGGGAGAGAATAAAGAGAAAGAATATACCAGCAGAATGAAGAACACTCACAAAGGCCCAGAAGCAAAAAGGATCATGGTGTTTTCAAAGAACTTAAAGGAGTTCAAGTTAGCTGAATCATCAAGTGATCCGTGTTTTGGGGTAGCTCAAAGAGGCTGGTTGAGCAATCAGAGGGCAGAGCATGCTGGAGTCTGCAGGCTATTTTAAGACGTATGGACTTTTAGACTGAGTGTCATAGAGAAACATTGAACAATTTTAACTCAGAGTGATATGAAAAGATTTTATTTTAGACAAAAGACACTGGCTACTTGTGGAGAATAGATTTTCAGGACTTCAGTCAAGAAGCAGAGAAGTATACGTTAGAGCTGACTACCCCCACCATGGTGCCTGTATCAGATCCAATTTAAGCAATGCCTCAAATTTGTTCAGTATCAATTAACTCCCAGGCCCTCAGTGGATTTAGCGGTTAGTGGCTTTAGTGGCTTTTGGGGGTTCAGTGGAAAGGGCTGTCACACCACCCCTCATGTCCCAGCATGATCAGCTATACCTGCCTCCCCCTGTGAGGTTGTTCTCACACACCTCTTTCCTACCAGCTATAGCAGGACCCACAGCAGCTCTGGTGCCCAGGCACACAGAGGCTCTGGTTCTTTCTTTACTCCAAGTCAGACATAGTCTGGAAGCATGAGATCTGACTTCCCTAGAAGGTGTATGGAGATGCTTAGTGAAACTGAGTTTGAGGCATTTTTGGGATATTTTATTGGCCAGTTGTTTACATGGATCTAGTGTGTAGGAGAAAAAGCTGAACTACATTTGTAGATTTGAGGCACATGTAATTGACCATTGGTGTGAGTGAGATAACCTAGAGTATGCGGAGTAAGAGAAGACAGAACGCTGGGGAAAACTAACACTCAAAACTTGGAAAAAGGAAGGAGTTTTGCACAGGATATTAAGAAGACATGCCTTGAGGATATAACAGAAAACCCAGCAGAGTTTCCTGTTTCAAAAATAAAGGAGTAGAAGGCTCTAAGAAGATGTGAAATGCTGCTAAAAGATTGAGCAAAGTAAAGCCTGAGAGGCGACTTTTAGATTTAGGGATAAATTTGAGCAAGAGAATTTGGAGAATTTAGCAAGAGAAATTTTGTTGGAGTTGTAAGAAGTAGAAAAAAAGACTGTGGTGTGTTGATGGATTGGTATACTTTCAAGAAGATTGTGAAGTGGGTGAAACAGTTAAGGCAGCAGACAAAGTGAATGGAAAAAGGATTTTCCATTTATTTGTTTGTTGTTTCTAGTTTATTTTAAATTAGAGAGACTTGGGGCCGGCTCCGTGGCTTAGCGGTTAAGTGCGCGCGCTCTGATGCTGGCGGCCCGGGTTCGGATCCCGGGCGTGCCCCGAGGCACCACTTCTCCGTCCAACGCGAGGCCGAGTCCCACGTACAGCAACTAGAAGGATGTGAACCTATGGCATACAACTATCTACTGGGGCTTTGGGGGAAAAAAATGAATAAATAAAAAAAATAAATAAATAAATAAATAAATTAGAGAGACTTGAGCATTTCAAAACGCTTATGAAAAGGCATAAGCTTATGACCAATTTTAAAAAGAGAGGTTGAACTTACAGAATATAGGAGAGAGGGGTCAGCCCCATGGGCTAGTGGTTGAGTTCGGCATGCTCTGCTTTGATGGCTCAGGTTCTGTTCCTGGGAGCAGACCTACACCACCTGCTGGCAGCTGTGCTGTGGCGGTGACCCACATACAAAATAGAGGAAGATTGGCACAGAGGTTTGCTCAGGGCAAATCTTCCTCAGCAAAAATAAAATGAGAGAACTTCTGAGCAGTTAAGTTAGCAAAACTGCTACCCTGGGCCATGATTGGCCCACAGATTTATTTATTTGTTTTCAGTCTATAATGTATTCTAAAGAGAAATTTCCCATGACATTACAGAATTTATGCTTCACTGGAAAATTTAGAAGATCTGGTAACTGTTGGGCCCCCTATTCTGTATGGAAATGGTTGAAGTGGCCAAATAGCCACCAGTATCTCTTTCAAAGGAGGTCTGATTTCCTGCTCAACTCATTTATCTATCCTGAATTGGCCTCTGTGTTTGAATTTGTGCAGGCTCAACTATGGAATACCAATAGAATAATTACAGAATAAGCCTAAAAGAGCTGAAATACACGGATTCCTAAAAATTGAAGAATTTTAATGGAAGTGAAGAAAGAAAAGAAGCAAGGAGACACAGCTAAGTTTCTACCTGTTGGGTAAAAAGTTGAGATAATTCTTGACTAACAGCATCTCTGCTCCCTTGAGTCAGGGCCAGAAATCGTCTCTGAGAGTAGAAGGAAGCTCATTAGTGAAAATCTTGATTATAACACTTAGTATATAAGTGCAGGACTAAAGAAAAATGCATTTGTGACATTCTGTATAATTAATATATTTTAAATGTTTTGTAATTGGAAAACGTTTTGAATAAACTATTACTACTATTAACAGTAATAATTATAATAATAAATACATTTATGGAGCACTTATGGTATTCCAGGCACCATTCTAAGCTCTACAAATGAATCACTCCATTTAATCTTCACAATAAGCCTATGAAGTGAATATTATTCTCCCCATTTTACTTTATTAAAAGAAGATTGTGTCAATTATATAAAATGGCAGGTATTACACTGCAAAATGGAAATTTCTCAATTTGATGAGATTCAGGACCATTATCTCCTTTAAAATTTTCTACCTAAGTAGGATTTATAAGCTAAACCTCCTTATCCTCATTCCATTATTAATTTTAATAAATATTGAAATATTTTAAGGAACTTTACTACCACTAAATATCAGTGAAGGCATCAACCATGAGCTAAATAGTTAAGTATTTTACTTTGCCCCATCTAAGTTTAAATTAATTCACGAGCCCCTAGAATGCATAACCAAGCAATCTCTTCTCTAGTGATATTTCATCTGCACTAGGTAGTTTAAATACCATCTCACTGGGAAATGGGTATTTGTGCTAGATGAACTTCTTTGCTTAGAATTCTGAAATTGTATAAGCAATACCAAATTAACACAAAGAATAACCATATGAGTTATTAGTAATAAATAGTAAAAAGAACATACAACAGTCTATATAACTATATGTCCTTATATCTATATCTATCTATGTATAAATGATAAGACTTTCAAAGATTCTCATGCTAACATTCTTAAAGGAAATGCCCATATATGTTTTCTTTTTCAAAATGTTGGTTTTCTCACACTGATTACTGTGTGTGCATGAAGAGATATATATTTTCTATGCATTCGATGTCCAATTATTTACATCAGCAATTATGTCATGGCAAATAATTAAAGATCAAAATATAAAAGAGAAATGAAAAGTTACCCTATACAAGTGGCTTAATGGAGCAATGGCTTATTGAATGATATTATTAAAGTACTATTAATTGAATACTTATATTTAATACTTTATGTCATTTGTTATCACACTGTTACAAAAGAGTGCACTGGGGGCCCGCCTGGTGGCATAGCAGTTAAGTGCACGTGCTCTGCTTTGGTGGCCAGAGGGTTCTCAGGTTCGGATCCCAGGCGCGCACAGACGCACCGCTTGTCAAGCCATGCTCTGGTGGCGTCCCATATAAAGTAGAGGAAGATGGGCACAGATGTTAGCCCAGGGCCAATCTTCCCTGGCACAAAGAAGATTGGCATTGGATGTCAGCTCAAGGCTGATCTTCCTCACACACACACACAAAAAAGTGCACTGTAAGATTGTAAACTATGGGGAGTTGACATTTAAAATCTATGGTCATCTTCTCCTGGGGGAAGGAGAAGACTAATGTAGTACTACCGCATGGTATGACCTTGGCATTCTAAGTAAGTTATTTCATATCTGTAATCTGGGATTCTTGTTTGTAAAATTAAGAAATACTTCTCCATTTGGACAATAAGCCAAACTGTAGATGTAAGAACAGTTGATTAAAATTGGTGGTGCAGTAAGAGAGGGCGTTTATGCTTTGAAGCTTGACATATGGCTTTCCCCATGATGCTTGGGGAGCCCATTCTCTTCTCCATGTGAGTGCGTAGCTCCCCTTGATGTCAATGGGATCTGCATTTCCGTGACGAGAAGAAAATAGGTTTGCTAAAGTCAATTATCAGACTGATTTTGGTCTCATTTTAATGCCCTGTTTATTGGCAATGGAAGTCTGATATGAGGCTCACTTTGTTCCTCACCTCATTTTCCAAGGTAGAGAAAAGAAGGCAAGGGCTATATGTAAAAAGATGTGAACTGTGAATAGACACACCAAGGGCATGTAAAAGGAATTCAGCATTTTTATCTAGCAGTCGGAACGTTAGCTAGATTTCCCAGTAACACAGTTTCAGCTGTATTCACTCTAAACTTGTATGCCACTTTAGACTGTGCTATTTTCTTCCAAGGCTAAATAGCACAATTGTTACACATTTAATCAATAAAATATATCATCCATTGGGTAAACCAAACTGTAAGTGAAAGGGGGATATTTATCTCAGAACAAATTAATAAATCATTTTATTGCTGTTGTTTAAAAAAAAAAAGAGGTAATTTATTATTCAGTCCCAGAATCTAAAAGTGCTTACATCTTTCATAAGAAGGTGATATTGTATAGCGGTTAAGGGCCCTGACTACAGTCAGACCAGAAGCCTGGTGCTGCTGCTTGCTCATTCTAGGAACTAGAGTAGATTCATTTAAACTCCCTGTATCTCAGTTTCCTCATCTGTAAAAGCGTGATATAAGCAGCACATACCTAAAAAAAAAAGTACGTGAGAACGTTCAATGTTAATACATGTAAATCCTTAGAATTGTGCTGAGCACACAGTAAGTGCTATATAAGTGCAATTATAATTATTAATGAATAAATAGGACAAAACCTCATTGAAGGATATCTCTATGCTCTAGAAAAACAAAGGGCAGCAAATAAGTTTCCCACACATTCGAGTTTCAGTCTGACAATTGCGCAGTTAGATAGATTTTCCCAGGAAATTATACTCTATCTTATGATGTGTATGTCAGGCTTCTCTATTGGTTACTCTGAAGATCTCTGGGCCCTGATTAAAGACCCCACTATTTCCACTGCTGTTTGGGACAATCCCTACCAAAGGTAAATAAAACCCTAATTTTAAAAAATACTGTACATCAGTTGTTATATTACGAAATTTAACTAAAGGCCATCCAACCCACATGCACTTGTCAGTAAAAATTTTAACAATCCTTCATAACCTCTGCCATATTCAGGGACAATGGTCCTTTAATTCTCGAACAGAATTTTATTAGAGATCCTTTAAACAAGGGCGAGAATGAGGACCATTCTTGAGGCTGGATATGTTTCATTCTACAGGAATTATTGTCCTCCTGGCTATGGCAGCCAAAGAAATTATTTCCTCCTTTTGAAATTCTAGGGGCTCCTAAGAGAAGCAGTCCATTCTATAGTGCAGAGGGGAGAATTAGATGGTGACAGAGAACTCGGTGATATGAGTTGTCTGTGGAGCAGCATAGACACCATTATTATGATGTTTTCCAAAAGGTGGAACTTGTAAGCAAGATAATTTAAGTAATACATAATTGAGTATTTAAAAAATATTATTATAAGTGAAATAAAAAATGTATTTTATATAGCTTATATAGTGATATTCATGCTTTACACAAATTATTACTTAAAACAATGCTAAACTTTGAAAAAATGAGTCTACTTAAAAATATTGTTTCTAATGCTCCATTTGTTATCAGACTTTTGGAGAAAATTACAAACATAGAATGTGATCCACTGAAATTTAAACACATATTTTACTGGTAAATGGAGTGTTTTTGATTGTTTGTTTGTTTTGTTTTGGCTCCCAATAATCTCAGAGACAAATATATGGCCCATTCCTGGAAAGCATGCAGAATTGGTGACATGAATTTATGAAAAAAAATATGTATTATATATATATATAGTGTATATAATACTGACACACACATTCCCTTAGCCTTGATTTTCTGTTACTTTTTTGTAATTTTTCTGCTATTTTTATTTTTCTGTGTTATACAGGATTTTGGAAAAAAATGCAATCTAAAACTTGTTTGTGGTAGAAATAAGATGTGTTTAAAAATAATGGCTGCTATAACCTTAGCCTTTTCCATGAGCTGATGGCCACAAATGGCATCTCCTTGGCGGAGGTGGACAGCACGGGGGTGGAGTACATACAGTGACTGCAACAGAGTGTGAGGGAGGCTTGGGTGGCCACCTCAAGTCATGAAGCGTCAAGGAGGAAACAGTAACCTATATAAGCAGTAATCACATACCACAGTCAATGCAGTGTGAAGACTTCAAGAGGTACAAAAGAGAAAATAGATTCTATGAAGAAAATATTCTAAGTAAAATGAAAATTATTTGCTTCATAAGTAGTTTCTTCCAAGCCAGCAAATTCCAAGAAACGTAATAATTTTGTACTTGAAACTTATTGAAAAAAGAGTCTGGAGTTCCCTTGGGGAAAAACAGACAAATTCCAGTAAGTACATTGAAGGGAATAGAAGAGGAAAAATGTGGAGAGTGGAGTGTTTCATTTTTTTGCAAATAATGCATTTTGTTACAATTTCCTCATCATGTAATTTAAAAGGCTTCTAGTTTATATTTACTGAAGACCTTGTTGTCTGTCTGAAAACTAAGAGCTTGATAAAGTAAGGTCAATTTTTCTCTATTATGTGTATACAGCCTGTAGAAATGAAAAGGCTGAGAGAGAGGGTGATAGTTCATTCATTCCTTCACTCATCAAATACATATTGAGCATCTTGGTGCCAGGTATCATTTTAAGGGCTGTGGATACATCAGTGAACAAAAGAGTTCAAAATCTTTGCCTCTGTGGGGCGCATCTTCTAGTAGGGGAAGACAGACAATGAACAAAAAGCATTGTAAATAAGTAAAGCATAGCTATGTTAGAAGTTGGTCAGTGCTATAGAGAAAAAAATAAAGTTGGTTATAAATGGGATTGGGATGCTGGAGGAGGGATTTCAAATTTAAAATGGGGTGGTCAAATATATTAAGCCACAAAACAAGTCTCAATAAATTTTAAAAGTTTGAAATCATAAAAGGACCTTTTCTGATCACAATGGATTGAAGCTAGAAATCAATACTAGAGGGAAAACTGAAAAATTCACAAATATGTGAAAATTAAAAAACACACTCTTAAACAGCCAATGCGTCAAAGAAGAAATCACCAGGGAAACTAGAAAATACTTACAGATGAATGAAAATGAGCACAATCAAAACGTTGTGGTTTCCAGGAAGCCAGGAGAAGAAAATATTTCCAGGAGGAGGGAATGTTCAGTTGTTTGTCCTCAGTTAAGAGGTTTGATGGCCCATCACCAACACCAAATTGTCAGACTGACATTGAGGCATGTTTGGTTGTGTATGAATTTAATAGTGAATGAATTTAAAGGTACCTCAAATCTTTTCATATATTTTTTGTACAATAAAGCAAAAGAACTTCACATATAATTTGGACCACAACTGCTTATGTGAAGAGTCAATTAAAAGGAAACAGATGTAATGTCATTAAATATAAAAAAGTATAATTTTACTTAGAATCATCTAATATTATATTATAGGAAATCTTGAGTGTGTTAGAGCTCCAAGCTAAAGTTTTTTATTATTATTATTGGGTATCATTATTCAGGATTATGTCAATGATGCCAAATATAATGATGAATTTAGAGGTAAAAAAAATAAACTCTTGTTAGAATCGAAGAACCATAAAGATAATGTACAGCATGGTGACTATGTAAGTAATATGTATTGTATATTTGAAAGTTGCTAAAAAAAAGTAGATTTCAAAAGTTACAAGAAAAAAAAATTTGTAACTATGGGTGGTGATGGATGTTAACTAGATTTATTCACAATATATAATCATTTCACAATATATACAAATATCAAATCATTATGTTGTACATCTGAAACTAATGTAATTTTATATGTCAATAATATCTCAATCAAAAAATCACAAAGATCCAGAAAATATAGAGTTTGAATTTAAATAGTACCATAATATTATTTGAAAATTTTCTCTAGTTGAACATATTTGCAAATATGTGGACTTCATAATATCCAGCACTGAATGAGTCCAATAACAATTGTGTTGTATATATGCTAATAAGAACACAACCATAGGACTTTAAAAAGAAAATGTGAGAATAAAAAATGAGAGATTTTATTTAGACAGAGATTTTTAAATAAAGTCTCAAGAACAGTGTAATATGTTAGGATAACAAAACTGTGGAGAGAACTCATTTCAATGTGGTGCACCATTTAAGAATTATGACATAAGAAAATAAAATGTGTATATAGAAGTAGAAAATATAGTCCTTATTCAACATTTCAAAGTAGATGATGATGGCATCAAGACAATAGAAAACTGTTATCTTTGGAATAGGCATTAATTTATACTTTGAGTGAACTAAATATGAATGAAATATCGTCATGTAACTATGTTTCAATAGTGTATACCTTATAAAGGCATTTTAGTACCAAGAGAATAATTTTACATTTTTTAACAGTGAGAAGCCTGGTTGATATATCTACTAAAATTTACATTGGCAGTTGTGAAGAGGACGAACAGTATATAGAGAATTCATTATGTGATCACTGGTGCCTTTAAGAATATTGTGAGAATTTCAACACAACCTCTTTCAAAAGAACCAATGAAGGAGCTTCCTTTATGGAGAGAAGATCAGCTCTATTTAAAACAAAGAAGAACAATGAAGCATTTTTAGGCTCTCAGCACTGCTCCTCCTTTTCGTAGTTTGGTTTGCCCTCTTACAAAGTAACACCCTGGCATCCACACTAGAATTGAAATCGACAAGGCATCCGTTTCATCCCTGGCTGCCAGAACGCCTCACTAATAATAATTAGCCATTCCTGGCTTCTATCCAAGAGAGTTCAATAAATACTAGAACGGTTTCTGGGCCTCAGCTGCATGCATTTCTAGCTTTAGCTAAGGAATGATGGGGGGAGGGAACACTACTTTTTGCTGAATGAGATTTGCTGAATAGCATCAGTGCAACAAAATGACTACTCAGTTATCTATTAATGAATGATTGTTATTGAAATATATATTTTATGTTAGCATATGTGTAAAAATGTTCATTTAAATAGGTCATACTCAGCTGTATAAAGTTTATTTCTATACCTGTCTTAGAAAATGTGTTAGTATATAGCACTGTAATATTTGATAAGCACGCTAAACGTCATTATTTTTTATATATTTCATATATGAGTGGTTTCCTAGGAAATGTAAATGGCTTTGATTTCCAGGTAAATAATGATTCATAATATTCAATGTCTACACAATAAAACAATGTGGATGATATTTAAGGAATAGTCATTATGAATGTGTTATTTTATTTACTTGATGAGTAAATTCTTCAGTTTGCTTTGTGATGTTATGAATCTTAAAATTTCCCAGAGCAGGCCAGCCCCATGGCATAGCAAAGTGCACGTGCTCCACTGCTGGGGGCCCGGGGTTCGATCCCAGGCGTGCACTGACGCACCGCTTGTCAGGACATGCTGTGGCAGCATTCCACATAAAGTGGAGGAAGATGGGCCAGATGTTAGCTCAGGGCCAGTCTTCCTTAGCAAAAAAGGAGGCTCGGCATGGATGTTAGCTCAGGGCTGATCTTCCTCACTAAAAAAAAAATATTAGTAATGATAATAATAATAATAATTTCCCAGATCATATAACTGAATGGCTTGGTAAGAGTAGATATTGTTGTATTTATTAGAAGAAATATGGTGTAGAAGGGGACTTTCTTTTCCAAACTTCTCATTTGTTCATAGACAGGAGGGCATTTCTATTCCACTCTTTATGAGAAGGAAAAAAGTATGAGAGAAATTATTTTAGTTTCTCTCAGCCTTAACTCTTCAGGGCGGAGGGGAATAACTGATCTGGTAAAAAATGGAGTGTTAGGGTTTCACATATAGCCACTGGTCCAAGCAAATATCTTTACCTCCATGTCTCTTGAGTCTCATTTCCTAGCTCTTCAAAAAGCTCTAGACATAGAGTCAAGCTTGCTTATTTACTCTAAAACTCGAACACGGGTGAACACTGATCCAGTTGTTCTATGGTGAATATGAACACATGGTGTGTGTGTGGGGGGGGTCTTATTATCCATAGCATCTTCCTGTGCTTATTTTCCTAACCTAAAAGAAATATAGATGGGGCCGGCCCCGCGGCTTAGCGGTTAAGTGCGTGCGCTCCGCTACTGGCGGCCCAAGTTTGGATCCTGGGCGCACACCGACGCACAGCTTGTCCGGCCATGCTGAGGCAGTGTCCCACATACAGCAACTAGAAGGATGCGCAACTATGACATACAACTATCTATTGCGGCTTTGGGGAGAAAAAGGGAAAAAAACGGAGGAGGATTGGCATGGATGTTAGCTCAGGGCTGATCTTCCTCACCAAAAAAAAAAAAAAAAGAAAGAAATATAGATGAAGATTTGGCCCTTGTTTTAAGGCCTTAATGATAGAATAGTCCTCTTCTGCCATGGCCAGCAATGAAATATAGGAGAGTTTATTTCATGAAATCTTAGTAAAGAGACGAAGAGTCAAGAAGATAACTTCACTAACCAACCAGCGCTACCTGCCCAGTTTCTGACCTGGGATTTCACTTTGATGAAACTTGCATGAATATTGACTAGAAAGTGAGCCACCTTTCTCTATGAATTTTCCTAGAAAATGATTTCATAGACCATTAGGGGAATTGAACTCTAACTTGGATCCATATTTTCAGAACATAGGTATTAAACCCCTAACAAATCTTCCTTGATTTCAAATTAAAAGTTAAGTTTTATCAACATATATTTATCTAACAATTAGAGTAGAAATCATCACTCTGGATGTTGACCAAGAATTAACACACTACAATCAGGAATTCAGAACATTTATTGCAAGAGCTGAATAATTGTAAATAACGTAGAACTGGCAAAGCAGTAACAAGGATAATTGTTTAGATATTTATTCTGTCGAAGTCATCAAACACCCCTCACAAACCGACAAAAATGTACTGCAATAAGCAATGCACCCCTACCCATTATTTTCCATTATACTGTGGAAAAATGTGAATTGCTATTTACAAAGTAATTTTATTTTTGGTATGAACAAATTAACTATCAGATTAGCAAACCTTTTTTTTTGTTTTTTATTTTATTTATTTTTTTACTTTTAAACTGATGTTGAACCGTGGCATTAAGATAACTTTCACTTCTCTCAATAAAGACATTTTGTTGCATGCTATTTATTTGTTTAAATCATCTGTCATGCCTTAACAAAAACCTCCTAAGAATGTTCGAATTTGGATTTGTTTGCACGTGCAACTGAGATCTTATTAACATTAGCTGTCACTCTGTTGGTTTGACCTAAGTGACGAGACGCTGGTACCTGCCAGGCATTGACCAACTATGATAACAAACAGTTAAACAGCAATAATTAGAGATTTATCCCTTTATTTCCCCCAACTAGCCTACCTGGAGAATGTTCTGTTACATCATGAAGGCACAACACATTAAATATTTTGTGGCTATGGTCTAACACTCGTGTTACAACAACATTATTGTATATGAGGATTAACACAAACTCTGCCATTTGAACAAAGTTGTAGACACACATTTGCCCAATTAAAACTAGTTTTGAATAGTAATTTTTCTTCAAGATATGCTAATTTTGATACATTAGTTTTGCATGAGTGACAAGTATAGAATATTATATCATTTTCTGAAGGATAACACTTTCCCATTACTCTCTTGCTTAATACTACTAATTAAGTGATTTTGCTTTTGCCTACTTTGAAAATAAGGATGTCAAGAAAATAGGTTCTGAATTTCCAAGCTTTTGCACAAGTCCATTTTTTATATAAAGTTTCGATTTTTTATCTTTATTTTTTACATAATTCCAGCATCATAAGCTATCGTAAAAGAAGCAAGATTCCAGAACCTTTTTTTAAACAGAAGTGTTTGAGATCCTTTGAACAATGTGTGTCAAGACAGACTACTAATGCAGAAACACCTCACTGAAAGAAACAACAAAAATAACGACAAAGAGGCAAATAAAAAAAGGAAAGAAGCAACCATAAAACAGAATTATGCTACAACATTTTTTAGGTGAATGTCATAAGTACACAAAAGTTGTTAATAATAATTTGCTTCTATTTACAAATACTTTAACACTGATTGACTTACAAGTGTCCACTAACGTTGTTAACAGCACAATAGGTTTAATGCTTATCTTTTTAAGTTTTGTTTGAAGTATAATGTCAAGTATAGCAATCCCAGCACAAATCAATGACAAAAAGAGCACAATTTTCTAACTGGATATGTTTGTCAGTCACTCTAATCCATGGAACTTTCTGACTCTCCAAATGCATATTCTATTGTTCATAGCAGCAGTCCAGGGTCAAAATAAAATGCAATTTAATAAAAAAAAAAAGGATATCTGCACAATGGAGAGATCTTTGAAGAGTTTAATTAATTCTAGTAAACAAGATCACATAGCTAGTAGAACTATTTTCTCTCTTACGTTGTAAAACATTGTATCCTCCATGGTGCTAACACAAAGTTATGGATATCCCTGCTACAAGGGGCATAGTTGTAGAGATCTACTGAATACATAAAGCTCTGACACACATGGTATTAGCATATCTATTTAGATTAAAGTTATTAGGTCCCATATAGCCTTTTTTTTTTTAGAGTTGGTGCTCATTAGGACTCTCAATAGCACCTCCTGCTTGCTTACAAGACTTCAGATTTGCCAGAGGAATGTCTGTCATGTGGCTGCCATTGTTGAAATGGCCTTCACTGGAGCCATACTGCTTACGGTCATTGAACTGGTTCCTGTTGCTATCTTCTTTCCAGGCTCTGGTCAGGGTGTGCCCATTCACAAGCTTGTCTTTCTTGACCCATTCTTTCTGGGGTGCAAAGGTTGAGAGAGGAGATTTAGGGTGTTGATATGGACCTAAGCCAGGTGGCATCCAGCAATTATCAGAATGACCCAAAACCAAGCACTCTTGAGTGCACATTTCCGTAGCTTCAGCTAACCCTCGGGGTCCCAGAGGCCCATCTGCAGAGGACAAGAGACAGAAAATAAGAAAGGAAAGTGGTTAGATTTTATTTAAAATTATCTTCTTAGAGAAAAAGTGCATTGGTGATCTCCTTTTCTCACGAAAACTTTAAGTTAAGGAATTCAAAGATATTATTCCCCATCTTTTAAAGAGTAACACAGAAGAAATCAAATTCCTTGTTATGGAGATAACATCTATCTCTTTTCTTCCTTAAGCCTTCCTTTACATCCAGAAACATAAACAGATAGAAAAACAGAGAGATAGATGATTGATAGATAGACAGATAGATAGATAGACAGACATCGGTAAACAGATATACCTATGATATATTATTTCTGATCAAGTCTTTCTATGTCATATATATTATTACTGATGTCTGTCCTAATTCTCAACAAAAAGCTCAACAAAATTATGAGAAATAGAAAAATTTTATGTGCAATGTTGAAGAATATGTAAACGTTACAATCCCACGAAAGCAAAATGCAAAAGTACTAGTTAAAATATAATACCATTAAAAATAAATACTCTAAATGGTTATGTAAAATATTGTGTTTTCATATAAATACTTGTTCATATATGAAATCACATAAAAATAATTTTGCAACATTTAAATATTAAATAATCATTTTAAAGAGTATTTTAACTAAAGTATATTATTAAAGGCACACCTAGTATGCTGCAAGCATTCTGAACTCCAAATAAATAAAGAAGCCATTTGCATCCAAAGACAGCATTTGATTCCATCCAAGCTTACCCTATTTTCTAGATTTCTAAGGGTATAAAACTATAGCTAAGCTGCAAATTAGATCACATGGAGTCTAATATTTAGAGGGAAACAAGTCATCATAGATGTTTCTATTTTGTTTTATTTTTTGCCAGCAGGAAATCTAAAACATACATTTTATCTATGATTTCAAAAGTAAACTCTTTTCTGATTGTGCAAAGAGGAAATCAGCCCTTCACTGAAAAACAACAACTGCCAAATGGTAAAGAAAAAAGTTGGTTTTTTGTTGTTGTTTTTTTCCCCTTGATTAAACAGTCAAGTGATAAGTGATAGCTTGGAAATTAGGAATTGATTTTATGAATGAGGTTAAGTGGATAGGCAAGAATGCCTGAAGCATAAAGCATTTTCAAAAGCAAAAATCATCAGAATGAAAATGTAGAAGAAAATATACCTGTATATTTGCCTAGTCAACAATTAAAATAACTATACAATTTGAACATAGGTCTTCGCTAAAATCCAAGTTAGTACTACTAACATAAGTGCCCAATAATTGTGGGTTTTTATATTAACATCTATTTGTCCTAATAATGTTCTATTTATTTCTAGCATGCGAAAAAATGCCAGCTAAGATAGGCAACTGTCAATGACAAATACCTGAGACGACAAAACACAGGCTACATCAGAATGGACACTGGATGTGAAAAAAATGTGGCTAAAATGTACTCTTTCATACAAACTCAAATTTTAGTCATTTTTTAAATCTAAAATCTGCTCTTCAGAATAACCTTAAAATTCCTTCCCATCCAAACCGGATTCCCATCCCCTCAAAAGCAAACAGTTGTATTTTGTTTAAACACACATTCATTACTTTAAACTATTTCTCTCACAAACCTCCAATGATTACTCATTTCCGAGGATATTTCATTTAAACTTGTCTATGAGCCTTTCTTTGCCCTCTGAATTCTGCCCACATTTCAAAAGTTCAGACTAATTTCTCCCTTTTAGGTTCACTTTGATGTGCTCAGTAACTCTGTATCCACAAAGCTAACACATTTTGCTCAAACCAGTCCATGCTCCCTGCATTAGGACCACACGCTTAGAAGATGCTTTTTGCCTGTTTTCATTTAATTACTGACTCTTTCAATGGTCAACTTTTCCACAACTATACCAGTTCATGTCTCATATGCACCTTGAAGATTTCCACAGATCTTCCCTTATCAATAAATAACAAATTTCCTAACTGAGCTCCCTCAACTCTTACTTAACGTCATTTTTGTCTTTTGGGGGAGGTTCTGTACATTCATGAGTATATGTTTTTATTTTTGCTTTCTCCCAACTAGATTTAAAATCCATTGATAGAAAAAAAAAATGACTTATCAGTCTTCTGATTCCTCATAGTGCTAAGCAATAGTGATGATCTATGAAAATTATTAATTGTTATTTAAAATTTCATGAGATTGAAAATGTTCTGAGAAATTATTAAAGATATCCTCTGCTTAAAGGCAGACCGTAAGTAATTATAATAGAAGATGCTGATTTCACAAACATCACACCAAAATCTTGCTCAACAACAAATCTTTTTGCCTAGCAATACTTTGTGACAGTTAATAAATGAATTACTTAACTTCTCTGTTAAATATATTCACTCCTTTCTAGACATCAATGGAGATAAATTAATCACCAATTTCATATGTAACTTATCTTAAGCACTATAAACCAACCCTTAATCTTTACTTTTCCAGCACAATTAATAAGTTTTCCTTTCTTGTTAATATCTCCAAATAAAAACAAATAAATTATCAGCTACTTAAGAAGTATCAATAGAATCAGGGTTTTATTGAGTACATCAACAAAGGGACAATATGCAAGATTATTTTTAAAATAGTCTTATCCAACATACATTGCCATCTTATTAAATTAAGAAATATTAACCAAGGATTGAGAACAATGTGTGTGTGTGCATATGTGGACCCTAAGTCTTCAGTATTGAGTGACACATTTTAACAAGTAGAGTAGACAGTTTTCTCTTTTTTTTAGAACCGATAACACTTATTTAGTCCATAAATATTTACTGAGCATGTACTATATGCTGACACTGTGACAGGCACCAGGAATAGAGCAGTGAATAAAACTGTCAACACTACCCCATGGAGCGCTTAGTCTATCCTGGGAAATAAATAATTGCCTTAAAAGCAATGAAGTGAGAAGAAATAGGTGTCATTGGGAAAAAATAGGAGGCAGTTAACTGATTTAGGGGCGCATGTCGCTTTGCAAAGTAACAGATGGACTTTGTTCCAAATTATATAACTTCTACCATTTTCCGAAAGTTCTTCCTACAGATAATTGACAGCTTAAAACATTCACAGTTAAAATGTGTGTGTACTATATCTTTAACTTGCAAAACAATGAGTTTTTCTTCATTAAATATTATTAATTGCTCTTTGAGAATTGTACTTCCTATGATTCATTTGTGTAAATAAATTTGAAGGCTTTCGATAAAGTCTATAAATCAACTTATAGAAGTTTTGTAGATTGTTATGTAAGTCTTTTAGGTAGCTGATCATTGTATAGGATTTAAAGATCCATCAAAAGGTGGGACACGACACGATGACACTGGGATGAAAGTGGAAGTTTTTGTTACTTAGAGCTCCAAAGGAGAAAAGACCATCAGGCAGGACCACACAGGGTTGCACCAAGAATAGGGTAACAGCAGGCTGGACTTGTAAGGGACAACCCACGTATAGCAAGCAGGGTGGGGATAGCTAGGTTCCCAGTGTTCTCTGTAGATTGACTGATTTGAGAAATTTCTCATACTCCAGGGCATAGGGGTTTGTCCCAAGTCACCTGGTAAACCTGATCCCTGGGCAACTAGGGCAGGTGCCTAGTGACCCAGGAGTTTGAGAGCTCCAGAAAGGCAGTGGTGCGTGTGGACTTACTCAAGAAGGGGAACTGACCAGCCTGTAGCCGGGGCCTCAGAACTGGGTCAAGACAGCATTAAAAAAAAAATCAAAAAAGTTACATTATGCCAATTTTCTTATGTCCTTGAGATAGTGTGAGCTATATTATTAGAGAATATACTTTGCTTTATGCTTTGGTAAATTTTTATTTTGGGACATGACATTAAACAGGGAAAATTTTAGTTTTTTTATTTGGCCCTACATATAATTTCCAATAGTTGCCCTGATATTAAAGAAAAAAAAACAACAACACAATGTGTTTTATTTTGGGAAATAACAATGCTTCCAAATTTTTTTCCATAAAGTTTGTGTCATGAATTGGTAAGAAGAAAAAAGAACATTTTTTTAATTTGATGATGAATTATTAAAAGGAACATAGTCATTCTACTGGTTTCCTAATACAGCCCCTGTCCTTTAAAAGTTTAGAATCTGAAGCATGCTCAACATTCAATAGTTTTTAATTCTTTTTTCTCAATTTTAAAACCACTGTCTGAATTCTTTTATGCCCTTAAAAAGGAGACAAACATTCTTTAAAAAGCAATAATGTTGAATACTGTCATTTCCCAAAACATGATTGAAAGTAATCTATGATACTCCATCAAATATATAGCAATTAAAATATCTGGAAATTTGTGCTAATACTGCAAAAAGTATGTGCACTAAAATATTATTCTTTATCTTCAACATATAATTATTTTTTAATGTTATCAATATAAGCAATTGTCTTAACCGATGAATAATTATATTTACTTTTCATTCATACATTTCTTAACAGGTACTTATTGAATAAATAACACGTATCTCGTGAATCAGACACTGTGCTGGATTCTTAATAAATTTCTTGCATTTGTGTGTGTTTGTGTGTGTGTGTGTGTGTGTGTGTGTGTGAGCGCATGCGTGTGTTTTCCACGTTTCCCCAGTTTTTTCATATACTCCCTAATGTCCTGTTTGTGGTACATCATACAATATTTATTTAGAATTCAGATCAGGATTCCAAACTGCTTATAAATACTTTCTATAATTTCAGCATTAGACAAATTTGTTTCCTTTCTCTTAAAAATTAAGTAATTAAAATCGCTCATCATGATTTTTTTAAACACTGAAACATTTATTGAATGTTTTAAAACCTAAATGATTTATTCTCTTTCACAATCCTCAATCTATGTGTTTGGTTATCATTTTTGGTTTTCGAATGTATAAAGAAACGTGTTGATAAACTGTACAAGCCATCTGTCTCTGCGTTTCAGTGTTGGAAGCAAAGACAAAAGTATATAACAAAAAGCTTCTTGAAAGTTGTCTCAGTTGATATTTATATCAGGTCTCAGCATATTTCCCTCGCCATCTTTGTACAACTCACCGACTCACTCAAAACCAAACAAAATACTTCACCTGTGGTTTAGACATCAACAGCTGTCAGAGAGCTGCTTGAATTGCTGACTTTTAAATTTTTTATTTATTTATTTTCCCTCTAAAGCCCCAGCGGATAGTTGTATGTCATAGCTGCACATCCTTCTAGTTGCTGTATGTGGGACTCAGCCTTAGCATGGCCAGAGAAGCGGTGCATCGGTGTGCGCCAGGGATCCGAACCCGGGCAGCCAGCAGCTGAGCGTGCGCCCTTAACCGCTAAGCCACAGGGCCGGCCCTTGAATTGCTGACTTTTAAAGATACGGGTGTAACATGTGAGACTATCCATGTTAATGGATGTCCAGCTATACGTAAATGGTAGGATACATGAATGGGCCTTGATCTCATTTTATTGTACCTGGAAGCAGAATTGTTATTTCATTGATTAACTCACTGCTATAATTAACAAGTACCTTCTGGCATGTTCACCACCTGCTTTTCAACCTGATGATTTGAAATCCTTTAATTCCAAAGCTAGAAATTGATATTTTTATTAAAAAATAAGATGTTTCATATTCTTGGTTAGGTTTCATACTGTATGAAGGTTTGGCCTTGTATGTGAATGAATGTTCCTTAGAATTTTTACTGTTGGGTAAAATAAGACTAAACAGACTGCCAAAATTGAATTGTAAAATAGATAAGTCATTTTTATATCATGTTGGATCAAACTCATCACATCTCACTCAATTTTTCATTTTGTTTGATTTTTATTATAGAAAAATACCTCTCCCATGCAAAATACATCAAATTGTCACGTTACACGGGCCTTTTGGTGGAAAGAACATATATCACTATTTTTATGCAAAACATTTGCTCTTAAGTTCCATTTTGCTGTATTTCCCAAGATTTTACACTAGCAGGAGTGTAGCATGCAAAGAATTGTGCATCACTAAACACTTTCAAGTGAAAGATGCACCCACTGATGTGGATTTGCTAAAGCAGTTTTCCTGATATTTAGGCACAGTAATGAAATTACTTTACTTATTTTAAAGAAATTTCCATGTTATGTAGGCCTTTATCCTATAATTTTGCTTTGCACTTGCTATTATTAATATACTGAGAAAATCTTAATTTTCATACTTTCTCCTTGCCTTAATCAATCTTTCTATAATAAAATTTAGAGAAGCAAATATTCTAATTACATTTTAAGTTAATTTTAGTATCTCTAGGTGACCAATACAAAAAAAATTTAGTATTTTTACTACCTCATTTTCACCCTCAGTTTATTTCTGTTCTTTTTTGTTTTTTTGAGACAAAGTATAACAGCATAACAATTTCTTATCTTTTTGTGGATTACCTTGAATGGAAAGCTAAAGCTAAACGTTTATATGAATGTGGAGGAACCTGAAAAAATGTCAGGCAAATTCACTTGATAGTCACCCCTAATATCCACTATTTGATCATCATTTTCTGTATTTATTAAATAGTTGCTATTACACATCAAATCGATTAATTTGCTTCCAATCTAAATATGGCAAAATTAATTTCCCGTATAAGAGTTGGCACGATAAACAGAGGAAATTGTCCAGCACTTCTCTTTTGATACATTATTTCTATTTCACATTGCATTATACTGTGCCCAATTGATATTTTTAAATCAATGTTACGTGGGAATAAATATCAGTTATTGCTTTGCTCTTATTATACAGAAAAACAATCAAAGGGTATAAATTTCATTGCCATTGTAACTCAGACTTGTATATGAAATAGTATAGCATAGTCGTGTGGACAGTCTAAATCCAAAAATAGATCTGGCAAATTTGAGTATGTATGCTTATGGGAAAAATGTTTTTTATTAATTCATTCGATGAATTTTGTTTGATCTCATGTTAGGTTCAAGAGATTGTTGCATAGAATATCTAAAATCAGAACTAATCCAGAAATCTCAAGTCATGTGATCATTATAGCTAGGGCAAACAGAGAAATGAATTCGAGCCCCAGTCAAACAATGAATTAGTATGGACTTCGTGAAAGTAATTTTAAATACTCTAGTTGCTAGTCTCTCATCTATAAATTGAGAGTAAAAGGCTAGATTTTGATGTATGATCTCTATGATTCTCTTATTCTTTTATTAAATATCACTGTGGTTTGTCATAGATAATCAAACTTTTCAGATTTCCTTTTACTAATGAGAAGCCCAAGACAGGGCAAAGAAATTGTGAATCAATTGTTCCTTTAGATTACTCTATTACTAAGGTCACATTTATGTTTTGGAATGTGAAACTATCTTTAGAACAAATACTTACATTTCTAAATCTAAGTAAAAATCTAATGGTTTAATCAGAGTTTTAGCTTATAGCTCAGATTTAAACGCAACATTGTGAATGCATCTACAGTCACCTTGAGAAACAAACGCAAAAACCCACACCAGCAGGATTTGACAAAACCTTTGGTTAACAAGTAAACAAGGATTAAATGTTTTACACGTTCCTCATACAGATTTTTTCCTTGGTCACAGATGAAAAGTCAACATTTGCAGATGGAGACAGTCCAAATACAATAACACGTGGCCAGCCCAAGCAGCAGATTCTCTGCCGGAGAGGATATTGTTATTTGGACACACTTTATAGTTCACAAAGAATGGAGAGCACTTCCTTATAAATCTTTAGCTTTCCTCTGTATGGCGTGAATATTAGCTGCCTTTCTCTCATCTGCTAAAGCTAATTGCTGAAAAAAAAACTATCTTTGATAATTTTATTTATTCACCATTAGTATTTGATGTTGCAATCAATTGAATGACAATAGTCTAATAAGATAGACTTTCATTGATTATTTAAATTAACTTTCAAATTTTGACCAAATTGCTTGATGTAAAACATCTTATCCTCTAAGGTTCACCATTTTTTAATCATATTTGATGTCTTTCATTTTAAAAACTCATTCACATACTGATATTTCCTAAATTATTCTCCATTTCTTGCAATTTGCATTGTATCTTTAAAAAAATGGTAAGTCTTGTCTGATGTGCAGTAAGTTTTAAAAAGCAAATCTAAAGTGTTAAGAAATGAAGTAATGCATTACAGATTAATTCCAGGCTGCAATCTAAGTTAAAAATGAAGAAGCTACTTATATAATCTTATGTCCCCTTAAAAAAGTACCAGTTGCTTGTCTGAAACCAGGCCAGTAGTACACAATACTGTGAAGTAATTTGTCTTTAGTCAATTTCCACTGTTCCCCATATTTCAAGTATATTTAATTAGAATGGGGAAAAAAAAAACTGAAGTTAATTTTCATTTGTCCAGTGCTCTCTGATAATTTTCACCTAGGGCACTTATAACTGCCAACCCTGGTAGTCTAACGGTTAAGATTCGGTGCTCTCCCCACCATGTCCTGCGTTCGTTTCCCAGTCTAGGAACCACACCACAAGGTCTGTCAGTTGTTATACTGTGGCAGCTGTGTGTTGCTGTGATGCTGAAAGCTATACCACCAGTATTTCAAATACTAGCAGGGTCACCCATGGTGGACAGGTTTCAGTAGAGCTTCCAGACTAAAACAAACCTGAACTAGGAAGAAACACCAGGACTCCTACTTCCAAAAAATTTGGCCATGAAACCCTATGAATAGCAGTAGAGCGTTGTCTGATATAGCTCCAGAAGGTGAGAGCGTGGCTCAAAAAGACCAGGCAGGGTTCCGCTCTGCTGTACACAGTGTAACTAGGAGTCAGAAGCAACTCAACGGTACTAACAATACTTATAACTACAACCTCATTCCTCTCCTAGTCTCTGGGCTAGAGATTCTACTTCTCACAGTCTTCAGAGAGCATAGAGACTTGTTCCAGGTGATTTAAATCTTGGGAAATTTGCAAATACTTTCCTAGGTTATTAAGGATTTAAAGACTTTTTTTTTTTTTTTTTTGGTGAGGAAGATTCTCCCTGAGCTAACATCCGTTGCCAATCTTTCTCTTTTTTTCCTTGAGGAAGATTAGCCCTGAGCTAACATTTGTGCCAATCTTCCTCCACTTTGTATGTGGGATGCCTCCACAGCATGGCTGATGAGCAGAGTAGGTCCGCACCTGGCATCCGAACCCGTGAACCCGGGCCACCAAAGTGGAGCGGGTGAAACTTGAACCATTTGGCCACGGAGCCAGCCCCAAGCCTTAATTTTTATATTTAAAAAGATGCTGAATGTTTTAAAGGAAATAAAACATCAATTATGGTGCATGTCACCTGTAGGGGGTGTAGGTGTATGTATGTTGACACCTGGATTGTCTTACCATCACTTTGAATTCATGTAGCATAGATCAGTTCTTCTCAAATGTTAATGTGCATATGAACCACCTGGGGAAATCATTAACATGCAGATTCTGATTCAGTAAATCTGGAGTGGGTCCTGAGTTTCCTTATTTCTAACAATCAAATGCTGCTGCTGCTGCTCTGGTCAAGAAGTCCACTTTGAGGTGAAGGATATTGAGGGCTTAACTCTCTCCATTCTGTCCTTTCCCAGTGGTCTAAACAATGCAAGTTCTCTAACTTTTGCATGAAATCAGAGTTAGCTGGAAGTCTTTTTACACATTAATTGCTTGACCCCATCCAGAAATTCTGATATTGTAGGTTTCGGGTGGTGCCCAAGAATTTTTGATTCTAACAAGTTCCCTGGTGCTGCCACATTCTCCTGATTTCTCCAGCGTCCATTGCTAGCTTCTCTGTTTCAGTCTCCTTTGATGGCACCACAACCTTTTTCAGACCCTTAAATGTTGGAATGCTCAGTGCTTGTTATTCACACTCCCTCTAAGTGACCTCACATAATTATGTGGCCTTACATATCATACGTAGGCTGGTGATTCTCCAATTTATATTTCTAGCCCCACATTTTTCTCTGGGGGTCATGTCAGTCAATCTGACTACCAGCTCCTTGGCATTGTTTGGATTTCTAATTGGCATTTCAAAATTACATAATTCTTCCTTTACTTTTCCTTTCTTCAAAACAGCTACTCTCCCTGCATTTACCATCCTTGTATATGGCACAGTGATACCTGCTTGCTCAATTCAGAAAGAAAAAATAGATAAAAAGAAGTCAGTCTTGGCACCTGTTAGGCAGAAATCTAAAATGTCCCTCCCCTAAATATTTCCCAATTTAATCTCTGGGACCATGAATATGATAGGATATCACACAAGTGATTGTGTTAAATTATATGGCTACTAAAGACTGAATATTTGTGTTGCCTCAAAATTCGTAAGTTGAAACCTACTTCACAGTGGGATGGTATCTGGAACTGGGGCTTTTGGGGAGTTAATTATCTTTAGTTGAGGTCTTGAAGGTGGAGTCCTCATGATGGGATTAGTGAAGAGACCTTATAAGAAGAGACCAGAAAGCTAGCTCTCTCTCTCTGCCATATGAAGATATAGCAAGCAGGTGGCTATCTGAAAACCAGGAAAAGGCTCTCACCAGACACCAATTTTGCCTGCACCTTAATCTTGGACCTCCTAGCCTGCAAAACTCTGAGAGAGAAATATATGTTCCTTAGTTTAGTCACCAGTCTATGGTACTCTGTTATAGCAGCCCAAACTGACTAATACAAACGAAAAAGAGCTTTTGCAGATGTAATAAAGTTACTCATCTACTAATAAAGTTGACTTTTAGTTAATCAAAAGAGAGATTATCAAGTAGGTTTAATGTAATCATATGGGCCTTTGAAAAGCAGGGGGTTTTCTCCAGCTAGTAGCAGAAAGGAACTCAGAATAGAAGCACAAGAAGGATTCAATGCTCTTGCTTTGAAGATGGAAAGGACCACATGGAAAGGATCTGAGAGCAGCCTCTAATTACTGAGAGCAACCACAGCCAACACAACAACAGGGATCTCAGTCCTACAACCACAAGGAACTGGATTCTGCCAACAACCTGAAGGAGCTAGAAAATTGATTCTTCCTCAAAGCCTCCACAGAAGAATCCAGACCAGCTGATACCTTGATTTCAGCTTTGCAAGATCCTAGGCATGCCGAGCCCACTTGGACTCCTGAAGTAATGAATGGATGGAAAATGAGATAATACATTTGCATTGCTATAAGCTGTTAAGTTGTGCTAGTTTATTACTCAGCAATAGAGAACTAATGTAATATCTGTCTTTTACTTGTCACACAGCCAATTATCAAGTTCTTTAGTCTATCTACTTCTTTGCAAACCCACCAGCCCAAGCTACTGTTTCCTAACAGGACTCTTTTCTTCTACTCTTTTGACATTCTAGTCTCCAGTTGTTAACTAGAGGCATATATATAGTTATAAGTATATAACTAACACACTTATATTAGTTTCCTATTGCTGCTGTAACAAATTACCACAAACTTAGTGGCTGAAAACTACATAAATTTTTTCTTTTAACAGTTCTGGAGTTCAAGTCTTAAATCAATTTCACTAGGCTAAAGTCAAGGTGTCAACAGGGGTGATTCCTTCTGGAAACTCTGAAGGAAGAATCCATCCCCTTTCCTTTTTTTAGTTTCTAGAGGCCATCTGTGTTCTTTGGCTTCTGGGTCCTTCCTCCAACTTCAAAGCACATCATTCCAATATCCTCTTCCTTTTTCACATCCCCTCCTCTAACTCCTCCTGCTTATAAGGACCATTGGGATTACATTGTGCCCACATGGATAATCCAGGATAATCTCCTCATATCAAAATTCTTAATTTAGTAGCCTCTGCAAAGTCCCTTTTGCCATGTAAGATAACATAGTCACATGGTCTGGGGACCAAGATATGGATATATTTAGAGGCTATGCAGCCTAACACAATGCTTAAAGCTTACCACCTCACTCCTCTGCTTCTAATCACAGAGTAAAAGGCCCAGTCCTCTCCATGGCCCAGAGAGTCTCACATGATCTGGTTCCTCCCCAACTCCTGATCTCATATCCCCCATCTCAATTCCCCAACTCCCCTTACTCCTTCGGCTCTGCTACACTGACTTTCTTGCTGTGGCTCAAACACACCAAGATTAATGAGGTCTTAGGGCCTCTGGATTTGCCATTATTTGTGCTTGGACTCTCATTTTCATTGGTCTTAGAGTAACTTACTCCCTCACTTTATTTAGATGTCTCCTCAAATTCAATTCTTCATAGAGGCATTTCCTGACCACATTATAAAAAAACAGTATCCTCTACTTAGTCACTCTTTATCCCCTTACCCGCTGTCTTTTTCTTGATAGCACTCACTACTTGTCACGTTATATTTATTCGTTAATAGCCTAGCTCTCACACTAGAATGTAAGTACTACAAAGGCAGGTAATTTGCTTTTTGATAACCGCATCCTCAACATCTGTTACCATAGCCTGGCCTAATGTAGATAATTACTAGATATGTTTTGAAAGAAAAAAATAAATGAAGTTTGTGCTGAGGCCCAACTCAGTGAGCTAACATTAACACTGTATGTAAAATATTATGTGACAAGTAATTTACATCCAGAAAATAGTTAATAATCAAATAGTTCTCACTTGTACACAAGAAACATTACTAAGAGTTCATAGCATAAAATTTCAGTAAGATACTATTTGGATTATACAAATGGTATTAATAAGGGCAAAATAGCTGCATTCAAAAGCACTTATGTGCTACCTTACTTTGAAGTTGAAGCAAGTGGGAATGCCCCAAAGTGAACCATAATTAGGTTGCTTCCTATATCGCACTGAACTACTTAATCAGGCCAGAAAGCTCATAATTCCTTTAACCAATGGAGCTCTTTTTTTTTTTTTTTGGTGAAGAAGATTGGCCCTGAGCTACCATCTGTTGCCAATCTTCCTCTTTTTGCTGAGGAAGATGGGCTTTCAGCTAACATCTGCGCCCATCTTCCTCTAGTTTGTATATGGGACACTGCCACAGCATGGCTTGATGAGCAATGAGTCAGTCCGTACTCAGGATTCGAACCTGCAAACCCCAGGCTGCCAAAGTGGAGTGCACAAACTTAACCACTACACCACCAGGCCAGTCCCCCAGTGGAGCTCTTCAGATGTCTTCAGAAATCCAGATTCACAGGATTCACAGCAAAACAATTCTTTAAAGCCTGAAAACACCAAAGTATTAGCAATTATTCTAAAGAAGAGCTCTAAAGAGATGTGGATAACTATGCAGGATTTAGCCCTGTGGTACAGAAATGTTCATGTAAATTGCAGGATATTTAGAAAAAAATAAGTTGATTAGGGAATGTACTGAAAACTTAAAAGTAGCTTAAACTCAGGCTTACAACTATAAGGGATGAAATAACTTTTCACAAATTTTAGGGGGAAAAGGTGATTTTAAAAGAAGCTAATATGCCACATTAGATTACATATAGAATATCATCGTGAAATTCATTGCTTAAACTCACTTGTACATAAAGAAAAACTACTTTAAAAATGAGAAGTGTAATGTTATATTTTGAAAGAATCTCCTAAGGGAACTATTGAAAATGCCATTACTCCATTATTGAAAATGGCCTGTATAATAGAGTATTATGGAGAGAAATCTTGTCCTCTCAGGGTGATGCATAGGATTAACCATTCCAAACTAAAATGTGTGTTTATCTCTGAACGCACCTTGCAAATCCAGAGAAATTACTTCATTAATATATGTCTTTGAAAGATCAATTTCTCTCTTAAAATAAGTAATACATTGAATTTTATAACATCTATATAAATTTGGCTGAGGTTTCCTGCAATATTTTCTGCTCTGCCTATTGCCAATCAGAGACTACAATTTTCTGATGATAGAAGACAAGTTATATCTCTTTAGTATGTCACTATTTTATTGGTAGTTGACCATAATTCCCAACTATTCGATAAATACAGTGTTGCCATATTTATCATGAAAAATTCATTAATTGTCATTATGATTTTATATTATGAGACATGAATCATTTATCATTTTTCTAAGATAGAAAAATTTGGTTGCAACGTCAATGTACTTTAACATTTAATGAAAATAGTTTAAAATTTCCCAAGATTAAGCTGACATTTACTTGCAAAATTTTAGGACAACTAGTACTACTCTTAGAATAAAGTATCTTAGTGAATTGAAGAAAACAAAATAGGAGCAAGGGACTGCCATTAACTCTCTATCTAGGAGAAAAATTCTTGGTAAGCAAAATTTGACCTTATCTTCTGAGCGATTGTCTTTCTTCTTCCTCTGGGTTATTTCAGTAACATCTCTGCAAGAGTTATGGCTAATCACTATTGCTTCCTATCTAGATCTGCTGTCCCTTTGCAATTAAATATGTTTTTATTATCTTCAATCAGTCTCATCAAAATGACCTGTCTCTTGGGCATAATTTATGGTTGGCTACTCAGATAAGCTTATTAATCTTACAATGTTATTGACCAAATTGCTAACTGTTATCCTTTGGAAGAATATCTACACTTCAATAAGAGCCTTATAGAGCTGCTTCAATCCAAATACATGAATGCTTGAGGCATGATGACTGATGAATGCGATTTTGAGATAGAGAAGGCTTTGAGACGTCCATCAAATCACAATGTGAAAGTAAGCATCCCCATGAGCTGGCATAGCTTGGGCATCTTTCAATTCCTGGCATGAAAGAGATGACACTCAAAAGAATTAACTGGAAAGAATTTAATGGAGGGACTCTGTGGAGTGTGAGCTGGGGAAAGTGAACAAATGAGGAGTGGTGAGGGAGGCAAGGAACTGAAAAAGTAGGAAAATATTACTAGGCCTAAAGGGGCAAGAGGAGTATGCCATGTCCCTGGATCTAGAAGGAACTACAAAGATTCAAAAGAATTTATGCAGGAAACCAGAGAATGAACAGGCAAGAGAACTTGTAACATAAAAGATAGGAGCAAATGTGGGAAAGATTTTTACTTTGTTTTTTTTTTTGAAAATCACTAGATATAAAGCCAGTAAATGTCATTTGAGATGGCCTTCCAATTGAAATGCAGATTTTAAAGGCCTAACTGGTCTAAACACAACCTCAAAATCCTTTATAGTCATCTACCACTGATCCAAACAAGTGCAATCAGTTTGAAAACGATACTTCCTATTAACTATAGGTAATATGTAAACCAATTATAAAGATGATAACTCAGAATAAATATTATTAAAAATTTCAGAGCTGCCATGTGAGTTCAAAAGAGAGCTAGTGAGAAAGAGAAATATTCCATTGCCTTTTTAATATTTTAGTAAAAATTCTTGAAATGCTGCACTTTATATACTTGCCAAACATCATGCTCTTTGAATACATGGATCATTGCAAATAACCAACCTAGTATATCTTCATTGGTAATAAAAATTATTAGTAAATTTGTAAATCACCGTTTCTGTGTCTTTTTAACTTTATGCAGTAAAGTATTGTTAAAGCACTTGGTTCCTGTTTTGAGTTCATGACTTGGCCTCTGTGCCTCAGTCTACCACATCAATAAAATCACAAGACAACTGGCCCTTGCCAAATATTATCAATACTGCTTAGGATGTCAGTTCATTTCTCTCTAATAGAAGTAAACTGCACAGTGAACCTTTACTTTTTAATCTAGATGACAGTCAAAGGTTTCGAGATCTGTGAACCTTTGGCAAGATTTATAAAGTTAAGCTGTCATCTAGAACAATTGGTATGGCTTTGGTTCAAAATCAATCATCGAGAGTATTTTTCATCTGGCTGAAATACCCCAAAATATTCTCCTTGTCAGAATGGAACTTAAAGAGAATTCTGACAAACAGCATATTTCACAACCATGTTATAACTAATAAATTACTTGAAGTTATTACTTGGGGAATAGATATGTATGTGTATCCATCAATCTATCCATAAGCTCACTATCTTAGAGTTACCAAGTTGACAGTAGCATTATTTTAGTTAAAATAACTATCTTACGTAGGTCTTAATTATAGTCTCCAAGCCTCATTTTACTAAAAGATGACATAGTTGAGAGAAGATAAAATTGTGTTATTGGATTAAATAGATAATTTAAGATCACATATAGCTTGAGCATTCTTCCTTTAAGCAATGCCAGTGAACCAAATTTCTTTCCCTTTCAGAGTGCTTTTCACTAAATCAAAAATGTTGCTTCTTGGTAATTACTATTACAGCAACTAAAATGTATTCTCCTCTCAGTTGAATATGCCACAAACACCTACACAGAGTTTAAGACATATACCTGGCATTGCTACCCGATCGTGCCTAATTGGGTTCCTATAAATATATACCAAAATTACAAACCGCTCTTCAAATTCTATAGCATAAAGTTGAAGAAAGGCAAAGTCATGAACCAGGAGACATACCACAAATTTTCCTCAGATGGAGGGTGTTAATTTGCCGTCAGGTCTTTCTGCTCATGATAAAATAAAGATTCAATGATTTTTTAAAAATCTGCTTGTTTGCAGAGGGTGAAGGTTTGATATTCTAATTAATTTAAAAAAGTAAACTGGAAAAAACAACTGTGAAATATATTTTCCTGATACAAAGATCAGACTTTTGAAGTTGGTATCTAGGTGAGTGAGCATTGGTGGAAGTTGATGTGAGATTGACAACATTTTTGTATTTATACAAATTATTTTTGGTTAATGGCCATCACTACTATCTTAGGCGCTAATGCTGTTTGAAAGTGTGTTGATTGGCTGGCTGCCTAGGCAAGAGCCATTTGAGTCCCTAAGATGGTCAGGTCAATACATGAAATTCAAAGTAGTTTTCATTTGTTTATTTGTTAACTAAAATGGTCACTATAGATGAACGAGTTGTTTGTAAACATATAAAGCATTAATTTTTTAAAAAAAACTCATTGTCTCTAATTGCTACATGACAAGATAAGCAATTTCTATGTGTGGTTTTTGTGAACTCCTATAAGGCTTGAAATTACTACTTAGTGTTTTCTCCTTCTAGGCTGTTTAAAGTTTCTTCACTGTAGCTCACTGCGAAGTAGATGTTTTCTTTCTTGTTATCCTTTCTCTGTTTCTTCACTAGCTCAACAGCACAGTGTTTTTTGTACCCAGCTACAGTGCCAGTGGACTAGAAATATTCCAGGCCTATGATGTTACCGCCTCATTAACTATTATTAAATCTAAATCATAAGTGAGACAGATAAAATGACCCAAATTAACTATATGTTGTATTTTGGGGAGTATGGATGGTATGATTATTATTATTTGGAATTGATGTTAAACTGGTGTCACATTATTTTTACACTTTTCCAGAAGGACATGATGGGTTTTTTTGTTTATTTTTTTTTTCTTTCCATGACGAGACATTCCTGGGTCATAGTATTCAAGTACCTAACGCAATGTACCAAATGAATGGAGAGAAGCCAAGCCATTCCATTCTCTCTGGTTATCTCAACGACGGATGTAAAGTAACCTATGATCATGCTGGCTGGGATGATTGGTATTGATTGTGAAAATGGCCACAACTCAGTTTGTCACATATAGACACTCCCTAAGTATCTGAAGACATGAATCAAAAATCTGACATGGTTAAGTTCAACTTGAGTGGCAGGACTTAGTGAGCTTTAGGGACTGGGAAACAGGCTGGATTTGAGGGAAGCTGGCAATCTATTCCTGTTATGATGTACCAGCTTGGACTGACACATCTTTTTTCGAGCTGTTGGCTGCCTTCATATCATTAGAGAACAAAGCACAGGCCACACTTCCTCTGTTCATCTAACAGCATACTTGTTGGTGTTGCAAGTATGCAAAGATTGTTGCATGCATACAATCTTTATTAATTCAAGAACTTGTATCTTCATATAGGAAAGTGTGCTATATGAACGTTGGAAATTATATACTCTAGAAACCAATAACATGGAAGTTTTCTGAAGTAGATCCAATGATTTCATAATTAGTATTTAGTGGACATTCTGGTTTCATTTGCATATGCACATATGTTCATTCTAAGCTTTGCTAAAAGAACTAGATGTATGAAAAATCTCTATATATTTCACGTCCAAATGGATTACAAAAACTATGGGCTGGTAAATCTCTCTGGCTCTCTTTCTGTTTTTAATTCTTCCAATCTTACTTAACAGGAAAATTCTTCCACTGTGAATTATGATATATTATGAGTTTCCATTTTTAAAAGCAAAAATATAGTTTTAACAGAACTATTAAGATCAGGAGGAAAAGAGTTACTGCATTTCCCAGCGTTAACATATTCAGTGTTTCCCTTTCTGGACAAGAATAGCAGTGCAGATGTTAATTATGATATATAGAATGACTCTCAAGACATGTAAAATCCTTGGTCTTTGTGCCCTCTGGTACTCTGTGGGGTTTGATGACTGGCTCATGTAGGAGAATAAGGAAATGGATCTCTAACAATCTTTTTAAATGAGAGTCTTCACACTTTCTCCCCAATACCTTTCCAGAACATTTGACTTACTTCAAAAATTAACTTTAGGAAAGGAACAACTATAAAAATGTTTTTGAGAGGGAACCTACAGGTACACTTTAACTAGCTACTTACACTTGCATTTGGTAGATTAAATTATTAAGAAACAATTCCAGAACATTGAGTCTTTTAGAGGCAATAGCAGACAATTGAAGTGTGTGTGTATGTGTGTGTGTATGTAGACAGATTCCAAAATAAGAATAACAATAACACAAATAATAAAATAAAAAACCATTGTGTCACTGAAGAAACAGTGTTGCTTGGTTTCATTTTAAGGAATTAAAGAATTTTGTTTCTTTGGCTTCTCTCTTGCAGTTTGAATTATTGCTTCTAAACCACAGATTTTATGAGCAGCATGGAGATTCTTTCACGATAAACCGATTTTCAAGTCTTCTTTTCATTGGTTTTGATTTGATTTAAAACTTATGTTTTTGACATCTGTGGTGGCATCATATCTTAAGTTTGTTTTAAAGTGAGTGCTTAAGGCAAAATTCAGGTATAGTCAGAGCTACCCTTGACGCACACTCAGCATGTCAAGTTGTTCAAATTATAAAAAGCATGAAGGAACTGGAGGAATAGGTATTCATGTCACCCACAGCAATTTACTCAGGGGCATTTGCCTACCCTTCCAGGAGGAATGACCGGCAGAATCATCGGGGCTATTTTAACTGTCTCCTCTCTGTTTCACTACCTTGGTCCAGCAAGTGTAGTTGAATTTGTATCATTGAAATGCACACACATAACATACATATGGCGGGACTTTGCTCTATAAAATAGTGGTTACTTTCTGGCCACATTTCTGCCCTAACTCCTCTCTTCTTTCTTTTTATTTTCCCTAAAGAAGGACTGTAAAGGAGAGGAAGAAGGGAGAGACTTGTGCAGAGTACAGTACAATAGAACAGCCAACTATGAAAGACCACATGAAACATGTGAGGCTGGGTTTTCCTTTTTGCATCTGAGAGAATACCACTGGGGCTACGAAATGCACTATCTCATTCCACTATCCTGCCATGTTCTCCTCTCCACAAGAAGGAAAAAAGTAGATATATTGGTGAATATTATAGATAAGACTAGATGTTTTAGAATTGCCAGAGAGAGACATTAGAAAGCATTTCCCTTAGCCCCATCATTTTCATTGGTAAGATGGGTTTAGAGAGGTAAAGTGATTTGCCAACAGTCACACAGCTTTTTAGAGCTTGGTCAGGATTTAGAGCTTCTAATTCTAAAAACAGTGCTGCATGCTGCTGCTTCTCTATTGTTAACAGAGGACATTAATTTTAGGTAAATAATGGTAATTAAAACAAGCATGACCAGAATAAAATAAAACTATATCTTCCAATTAAAATAGTCTAAAGTGCAAGTGCAGTCATCGCTCATTCTATGGGATAAAAACATTTGAAAAGGTAGAATAATAGTGTAAGGATGGCACAGAAGAACTGATCACAAGGTGAAAAAACCTTTACAGAAAGTTAAATTGCCTAAGAAAATAGCATAAAGTAACTTTATAGGCACAGAAATATGCTGTCTGTAAACTAAAATTATTCAGAATGCTTAGATAAATATAATTCACCAAGTGACTGGAAGTGACAGAATTCTGCCTGTCACCAATATTTCTGGGTTGGTCATCCAAACCTTGAAAACCTCCTGCTGAAAAGAAGGAAATCTGAACACATACAAACTTAGAGCATACATGATCTCTCACTCCCATTCTGGGAAACTAGACCTCAGTATCTCCACTTTAAGTTACCAATATTGTGCCTTAGTATAGCTCATAAAAATATCATTTATTGGGGCCAGCCCTGTGGCCTGGTGGTTGGGTTCAGTGCACTCTGCTTTGGTGGCCTGGGTTCACGGGTTTGGATCCCGGGCGTAGACTTACACCACTCTTCAGCCATGCTATGGCAGTGCCCCACATACAAAATAGAGGAAGATTGGCAGAGATGTTAGCTCAGGGTGAATCTTCCTCGCCAAAAATAAGAAAAAAAAATATCATTTATTAACATGATAAAAACAAAACCTATCATTAGAATCTCCTACATCTCTCAAATTCTGGACAACAAAACAGGTAGAATTTCTATAGTACAAACTTCATGCACATTTTACAATGTGGTCCCTAGCTACTTTTAGTTCTATGTAAGAAATATTTGCCATTCCAGTCCAGGGTTGGATTTTGTGTTCTTTGTTAAGGAAGAATCATTATTCAGAAAGCTAGTCTTTATTATAAAGACTGTAAGGATAAGCGCTGATCTTCAGGTTTGTGACAGATTGCTTCCAGCTTCCATGGGTTAAGGTTTAAATCCACGTATGCCATCTCTGGAACTTGTGATGAGTTGTCTTTAGCCAATGAGATGGAAAAAAAAAGTTTCCAGAAGCCAAAAAAACTATAAGGCCAGGGATAACATTTGTGTTGAGTTAAACTATGTCAGTCTATTCCACAATTAGAGCTGACAAGGTTAAATTTCTGATTTTATTTTATTGAATAAGCCAGCACTCAGAGAAATACAAGGATGTCTTCCTTTTTCTTATTCTAGAATTTACTTAGAAAAATCGTACTTAAGAATGATCATTGGGCACTTGCATTTACAGACTGTATATATTTTCTATAGGATCACTGTTCCTGCTATTTATATTTAATCTAAGAATACATTTGTGAGAGGTCACTCATTTTATTCACAATTGTTAAAGCTAATGCTTTTGGTTGCTGTTAACGAATACAAGTATTTTCAAAAGATACTGAGAAAAAAGTCACAGAATAAGATCAACTATGCGATCTTGTGTCCACGGAGTTGGACTGAATTAGAATGAAATAGCTTTGAAGCAGAGGTTCATTACAATGGTAATGAAGCAAAATTGGCGGATCATTCCCACCTCTTATTCAGAAATCTGACAGGAACTGTGGCTTATTTTTTCCTTGTAATATGTCTCAGGGACAATATTCTTCTCATTACTCTATCAAACCTCTGTCCAGTTTCTGATTGTTTCACATTCAGAAAACTCGAATAGTCTTGTTTTCATCAGCCTCCTGATTCTCACATTTTTGGCTAGTCTGGTCCAAACACCATGACAACAAAATTATGTTCCTTCTCTATTCCTTTGATTACATCTTCATATGGTTTAAATCGGAGCATGGATGGATAAAACAAATAACTATCGATCCCTTCCCACTTACGTGTATGTAACTCCACGGATGTTCTCTTGGCTGAGTATTCCTTGGTCTTTCATTTTCCCAATTATAAATCCTCTGAAATTAACAGCTATGTCCTCTACACAATTTTATAAAGACGCATAGACACCAGGGCAATTCCGTAGATGCATAATGCATTTTAATGCATGATAATTATACTCCCGTGGGTGAAATTAATGACAAAGGCATCATGAAATTTTATTCAATTTTTATACCTTATAGATAAAAATAAATGTATGGAATTTAAGAAAAAATAAGCTATTAAAACTATAAAACAAATGCCTCTCCTCCCCCACCCAACCTAAGCACACTGCCTTAGTTTAAGATCTGCCATTTCTCACTTGGAGAACTGCAGTACGTTTAGACTACGCTCCCTGTCTCCACAAAGACTTTCTTTCTTTTACTTTTTTCTCTCCAAGGCCATCACAATTGTCTTTTTTTATATAATTATCTTCAAAAGATTAAGACACTCTTCTGTATATCGAGTCTTAGAAATAGCCTTCGGAGTCACCTTACCAAACTCTGAAATAGTCACACCAAGTCACAGTTCTAAGAACGGAATGTATGTACGTTTGCTTTGGATGCTAAGTAAAAACCCCACAACAACCCTGTAACCAGATCAGTATGAGTTAAACTTCTGATATCAGGGATGCTTTTGGTGTTTTGTCTAGCCTGAATCCCTCATCTTACACCAGAAAGCCACAGCACCTTGTTTTCTATTTGAGGAAAGGAGAGTAACAGACAACTACTCTCTTTAAATTTGCTTTTGTTTACTGTAATTTGGGGGGAGATCACCTCTCTGAATAAGAGAATGTTAGACCATGTGGTACAGAACTTTGAAAAACAAAAGAAATTATTTTGTCCTGAACTATGTTCTTCACAAGTCTTCCCTTTTTCCTAAATGTACCATATTAGTCACTCCTTTAAAAATATTGACCCAGAAGTAACCAAAAAAATGAACTATGTAGGGGCCAGCCTGGTGGCACAGTGGTTAAGTTCACACGCTCTGCTTCAGTGGCCTGGGGTTTGCAGGTTCAGATCTCAGGTGCGGACCTATGCATCACTCGTCAAGCCATGCTGTGGCGGCATCCTGTATACAAAGTGGAGGAAGATGGGCGCAAATGTTAGCTCAGGGCTGATCTTCCTCAGCAAACAGAGGAAGATTGGCAACAGATGTTAGCTCAGAGCCAGTCTTCCTCACACACACACACAAAAAGAACTATGTAAATATGTAAAATAATGTAAATACTTACTTTACTGCAAATAAAAATATGTAAATATTCTCATGAAAGGGAGCATAGTGTGAGGGAAAAAACTTTGGACTTGCTTCGAGCACCAAGGTTCAAATCCCTGTGTCATCAAAGGCAGTGGACATTGGGGGCTTTATCTAACTTCTCTGTACCCTAAATTCATGTCTACAATTGTGGCATACAATTGTATGCCTGTAATGCCTGATTCATTATGAGGGTATTGTGAGCATCAAAATCAACTGGATAAATGTATTAGGTGCAAATTGGGACTAATCACTATGAAAATAAAATGAAAGATATATAGCCAATGCATCCAAATTCTCATACTCTATCTTCCTCAACCATGAAACCTAGAATGAACTTAATTTTGTTTATCCCTGTTTGCATCTTTAATCTCTCTAAAACCATTTGTATTTTTCCACAATCCTTGGAACTGATATGGCATCATCTGACATCTAATTAACAAACCTTTAGTTACTTATTAAATATCAATATTGAAAATATAAATAAAAAATATCATTGACCCTTCAAAGAGCCCATTAGGTATCAAAAATGCATTTGAGATACTTTATAATTAGTTGTTGCATGAAATTCATTAGTCAATTTTTAATCTTCTTAAGGTTTACTCTCATCAAAGCCAGAAATATTTTCTTCCTCCAAAATATTTCTTGAGCCATTGAACAAAATGCTTTACCAAAGTACTATCAAATATTACTTTTATCCTCTGGATTTGTAATTACAGAAACCAAAATAAGGATATTTTTCAGACATAAATAATATTAGCCCAAGTCTGTCTGTGATTCAGTGGGCTCATGCCATTTAAACTCATGAGCACCTTGACAGCATCAGAAGAAAAATAGTATAAAAGTAAGAAGTGCCTTAGAAGTATGAAATTGTCATTTACAGTAAATGAGGCTATAGTTAAGGTAGGACATTAATATATCATTTTCAATTATTTCATTTTATTTTTCAGATAAAATACAGAAAATTTACAATGTGGTATTATGATCCAACCTCCCCGTGTATCAGGAACCCTCCTGGGCTGCCATCCATTCCTATTGAGCACTCAAATAACCTGTGCAAGAGTTGACGTCTGTATGTCTTAAGGGCAGTGGAGTGGTTTATATTTTTTCCAATTGATCTGTGTTAACTGAGAATGGGTCTTCTGCCTATATTGAGGACAATCACCGAGTGTGACGAGTATGACTGACAGCTGCGGCCCAAGTAAGCACTTTAGAGTTTCAATATGATTTCTACAGTCAAGATGTGATTTTTTTTTCCCCTTAGACAAAGATATTGAATTGAGCTTCAAAGAAATAACAAGGCATATTTTCTTGGAGACTGGCCCTAAAAGTTTAACGTTCTTTTTTAAACAGGAACATAACTTACAGAAGGAATTCTTAAACTTCACTTTAAAAGATTAGTTAATATTGTAATTTGTCAGCTTTCAGTTAATCATTCAAACATGTCATTATCTAGCAACACTTCCTCTTACTATTTTCTTTTTCTCATTTTCAAGAAAGTAATTTTAAAAGTAGTTTCTTTTTGGAGATAATTCTATATTTTTTCTTTAACTAGAGGAATTTAGGAATATGTAACGTAATAATGAAAGAAGACAGAGAATAGTTAGTGAGTCATAAAGCATATATCATTTAATCAAGAGAGGTTTTCTACAAACTAAATTTGGGTAATTTCAGTACTTTTATAACTGTAACTTGGAGTCAAAGCCCATAGCAGTTGCTTTCATGGATGCATGATTGGTAGATTCTGAATGCTTAACAATTATTCTGATTTGTACTGCCACATAGAAAAGCTACATTGTAAAGCGTGAAAAAAAGTTACTATCTACTGTCTCTGGGAGTTGCTCAGTTACTGAACGTGAAGATTCATTCAACTCAAGTTTATAATTTCAATTTATTACCCCACTTCCGCTCACCACCCCCCTCATCTCCCAGCACTGTTGCCCAAAGGAATCTATGCTCAATGTTTTTCCAGCTCCTTTTTCCTTGAGAGAGTGTAGCACGCTGAGGACGATGTCTCCAGCCTATGAAGGACGTCATGATTCATGATGCTTTCTAACATCTTTCCCTGTGGCAAATACATGGAATGGGCTTTTAATAAAATGTTCAGGGATCCCTTTTCAACTCTTGTCAACCAAAGGAAGACTTGCTGTGGCTCAGCTCTTGATAGAATAATGTGTGCCTGTGTGTGCGCATGTGTGTATTGTGGAGGAAGTGTGAATGTAAGTGTACACAGGTGGGCCGAACAGAGAGTATAAAAACAAAGATCTTTCTGAAATGATAGTCACAACACCGTAAACAGGAATTTTCTTTTCTCAGCTTAGCCACCAGCTACTGGAGCAAAACAGGTATTTCTTATAATATGAAAGTACTGATTTTCTAGGAAAAAAAAATGCGTAACTCCACCACACTTACACTGAAAAACATCTGGTAGCTGTTCTGAATATAAACATTTTATTCAACACTTAAACTGCATCTTTTCAGTGCTAATTAAATGAACTTAACCCAGTTAGAGGATTAAAAACACTTTGTAAGTGCTCGATAGCAGGACCGCCTGAGAAACATTACACTCCATCACTTCTTCCCCTTACATGCCACTTACACATGGCATGAATCATATGGAAGTCTGTTTAGTGCTTATTTTGATCGTTTCCTCCTGTTTTTCTTTGCTTTTTAAAATCCTCTTGTCCAAGAGCTTGGCACTGGCTGCTTATTCAGGATGCTTGCTAATTCACCACGTAATTGCTCATGGGGACCCATTTTCGGAATTGAAAAATAGAAGTGGGGAGATCTTCTGTTTCCTGCTGATATAGTGACATATTTAGAAGCAGTTGTCTATACAAGTGTCTGCCTCAGCATGTCCTGCAGCAAAATTCAACACCAGAAGCACTTGCCCGTGCTGCATATTTACCATGTTTCAGACACTCATCCTTTCTGCCAACACCTACTGAGCTTCGACTATGGCCCACTGGACAGATTTGTTGCCAGGGCTGGTTTGTTTTTCTGCCCCACTCCCTGCTAAGGCAAAAGGAGAGAAATGTGATAAACAAAATCAGACCTTAAAAGAAGAGATCAAGGACAAAATAACTTCCAGAAAAAGTTCTTTAGGATTCTTCTCGTATAGTAGAGGTAGAGTATAGACCTCTAAGGCTTTCGAGACTTATTTTTCACTTGAGGGAAAAAAACACCCTGCACATAATCACACAATTCTGTATAAAACAAATGCCTTCAGTATGTTACATGTTCAAGTACAAATGGCCTATGTTCATCACATCCAGCCTTAGTATAAGATAGCTCTTGAACTGACTACTGTATTTTAAGCAAAGAGGATACTGTTTAGAAAAAATTAGACTCACATCTGAAGGCTAGGTAGTGTGTTGGGAATAATTGTGTATTGTGGGATATTTTATTTATGTTTGAGATAATGTCTCACAAATGCACTTCTCCATTTTCAGAGAAAAGTGTAGTTAGAAGGATCCAGATTAGGAATTGGTTGAATCAGTCCCAGAAAAGTAGACGTGACCTTTGAACTCTGCTCAGAAGAAAGTTTGCCTGTGCACATTTGTGTTTCCTGGAACATAGTTATTTAAAACAAGTATTTATTCTGCATGGAAAATATAGGGTAAACAAGGCCTCGTGATTTCCAGACAACTCAGGAGACTTTTCAAATTCAAGTAGTGATTGTCACTGGAAAATGCCCAGTGTTGGCAAATCCATTCATGGAAGGGATGAAGTTTGGCCAACCCATATTGAAAAACTATCATGGGAGCTCTCCGGCCCCAAACTACACAAGTTCCAGAGAAAATGGTAGATGCTTACAATAAATCTCTTTATTTAGATTAACATTTGCTGGAATTTATCATTGGGCATGTCTATGTGCACTAAGGAACAATCATATAAATGATCCAAAATTCTCTGAGGATTTGATGAAATTTAAAAAGTAGCATAAACTGGTATAAAATATTTTATGACTTACTGAAAAATTTATTTAAACTGGTGACCAACTCAAATGAATTGGCAGAAGATTTATTATTCAGCAGATCTTTAGTGATCCCCTAGCTGTTCCAGACACTCTGCTAGGTACAGGGGATCGAGCTAGGAACAAGACAATGTACCCTCATGAGGACTGTAGTTTAGTGGCAATAAATGAGTAAACAAGCCTGACTTTCTCTATATGGGAACTTGGAGCAACAAGTTCCTTGGCAAGCAAGCTAAGGGACTTCGCCTGAGAAACAATGTATTGATTTAATTTCTGTTTTATTTAGGGGGTAAGCTTTAGAATGGTGTAATGCAAATAAAGGGGAGAGGCAGAAGGGAGGATTTTCCATTGCTTCTTTGGCACTGCAGTGAAGTAATCAAACACTTAAAGTAATTACAGGTGGTGATAAATGCTGTAAAGCAAAGGAAGAGTACACAGTGAGAGAGAATAATAGAGAATCAAAGTTGCCAGCAGGTGTTTTCTAAAAAGCAAAGAGGAGGCTTCTCTCAGTGGTCCCACTAAGAAGAGGATTCAACGAACTCTCCAGGCCTCCTCGGCTCACTTAGGAAAGAAGTGCCTTCCAAATTGCCAAGGCATTCAGGAGGGCTAAGTAACTCTCTACTATGAAGAGAGAACCGCTGTGTCCATTCAAAGGAGATAGAGGGGACCAGAAACAAAAAGAACGAAGTTGTATGAGGGGCAGAGTGCACCGTGTTAGAAAGGGCCCTTAATCAACTCTTGATAAGCTACTGACAGTGGTCTGTCCATGACTATCTCCAATTTGTCCAAAGAAAATGCTGCCAAGCCCTTTTATTAATAGACCCTACACAGTTTTATTATAATTCTTGAGTCAATAGAGCTCACCAGTTGTTTATTGGTTTATTACTTTATGTTAATCCCTTCACTCAACACATACTGATTGTGCAGACCCCAGTGCTGGGTGCTAGGGAAAGAAAGACCTTCAAAGGATTCAAAGTCTCATGGATGAGGCATACAAATCAACAGGCAAGGCGGCAAATGTGATGATGCTGGTACACTCATGCTATAAGAGCACTGAGGTCTAGCCTCTCTGGGGAGGGATGCTCAGGGAAAGATTCCTGGGAGAGGGGGCTCTTGGGACTAGTCCTATGGAAAGGAGGGGAAGGGGACAGAGCAGCGTGCAATGGAAAATCACACTGTTCCACACAGCTCCAAGGAAAGGTTTATATATATCACTATACGTGAAAATATATGTACTTATTAACTCTGCTCTTTTACAGAACTAAACAGGGATGTGTTTGTCACTGCTCACTGAGATGACAAGCTCATTTCAATGCAGTTTCATTTTACTCTCCCAGCGTTTATGGCATTATTTGCTCTCTTACACTGATGCTGACAGATGCTTGGTTTATATTTAACCTAAAGGTGGCATTTACAACTGCAAAGACTCTTAATTATGCTAGAATTGAAAACATACAGGATTCCCATTACAAGGAAGACTTTCTTACTACTACGTTTCTGTTTAAAACACCAAATACAAGGTCAACTAAAAAAGACAAGAATCAGGAACTACTATCTTAGGTAAGAGAAATAAGCACATAATGTGTGTAAATTTTCAGGAACCAGAATAGTGTAATAATCTCAGAATGTTTGTCAAAGGATAAGACGGAGATTTTATTTTTAACCTGGTCGCAGACATTAACTGCAGGAGACGTCAGAAAGCTGCAATGCCCTTTGTATACTAATATAGCACCGAGGTAAAAATGATGGACTAGACACCTCCCCATGAAGGCCAGACCAGCAGGGGTGCCATGTTCTTCACAACATAGCCACAAGCAGCTTGTCCCTTTGCAGTGCTCTTTCTCCTCTGTCTTGAAGTAAGCAGTGGGGTCCCCAAGGACCAGACACTTCTGTGAAGGAGAAAAATTACATTTGATGGAAATTTTAAAATGGAATGATCTAACAGCAAAGATCTTTATTTCTGATTTTGTTTCTTTTTTGTCAAAAAAATTTCATCAGGTTTTAAAATGGGAAGAGAAAGCTTAAATAAAAGATATTTGTTTCAGAAATAGATTTTGAGGAGTCGTTGCATGTTTGCCTCTGGTGGTTGGAGTATACATTAGTAATAGAACGATTAGTTATTAACAAAATGATTTAAGTTCAATTCTGAAAAATAATGGACACAATCCTATGATGGTTAATTTTACGTGTCAGTTTGGCTGGGTCACAGCACCCATATATTTGGACAAATACCAGTCTAGATGTCACTGTGAAAATATTTTTAAGGTAAGATTAACATTTAAATCAGTAAACTTTGAGTAATATAGATTATCTCCATAATGTGGGTGGGCCTCATCCAATAAGTTGTAGGCTTTAAGAGGAAAAAGACAGATGTCCCCCAAGGAAGAAGGAATTCTGCCTCCAGACTACAGCATCAACTCTTCCCCGGGTCTCTAGTTTGCATCCTACCCTGCAGATTTTGAACTCACCGGCCTCCACTATCACGTAAGCCAATTCCTCAAAATAAATCTCTGTCTCTGTCTGTTTCTCTGTCTCTCTCTATGTCTGTCTCTGTGTCTGTCTCCATCTCTCTCTCTCTCTCTCTCTCTCTCTATATATATATATATATATATATATACACACATCCTATTGTTTTATTTCTCTAGGGAATCCTGACTAATACAAACCCTTATAGTAAGTCAGTCTTCTTTATTCACAAAAAAAAGAAGTTTCCTTGTCAGATTATACCATACAACTAATTTTTCTTCATTACTTACTTTTGATGTTCACTCAGTGGAATGATTGTGATCAGGATACAAACTCCTATTCTTACAACAAAAATTTCTCTTTTGATTGCTATTTCATAAAGAACAGATACTGGCACGACCCCTTATACTTGAACCTGTAGTTGTGTATAGGACATCGAAGGATGTCCCTATAATCAGGGCAACTCCTCCAAATAATAATTTAATGTTTTATAGCACATTGACATTCATTGATTTCATATTATTGAGTTTCACACATATACACACACACAAAACCTAAGATGTAGGTGTTTTTACATCTATCTAATAGACAATAAGTGAGGATAAGAGTCTGCCCAAATCTTCAAGTGGAGAAAAGAGAGAAAATCATTTCTTGAGCACAGTTCCTGTACCAGACCTAAGGATTGGAGCTGGGATTCAAAACCAAGGAGTATATCCAGGCATCCTAAAGTTATCTCAAGAAATAAAATAATGTGGTAGAATCAGGACTGAAATTCACCTCTGTAGACTTCAAACCCTTGGTTTTTCCATCACATCACATCATCTAAGTCAAAAGCATCCACTCTGGAAATCCTAACTATTTGTTTCAGGCTGCTATCACATGTTAGCCCAGCAGGACATGTAAAAGAAGCATTAGGTGAGAACCTCACTTCTGCTTCCTTCAAAGTACTAAATTTCTGCATCTTAATTCCTTCCTCCTCATTTGATATTTGAACATTTTCTCATCTCTTACTTATCTCCTCTTAACACAGAGCCTGCTCTGACCCTTTGTACGTGCTTGATCCACCTCATATTTGTGTATTTCCTAGCTTGTCAGCTTGTTAGGCAATAACATTAACAACGATAATAAGCAACACCAACATAAAACAAATTAAATGAAAACAAATTGTTCACATTTTTCTAGTACTTATGTACCAGGCACCATGCCAACTTTCTGATATGCGTTATCTTTTAAAATTCTTAATAACCTTGTGAGGTGAGCCTTTTTATTCTTATTTTAGCAAAGAAGAAACTGAAAGAGAGATTAATTTGTACAAAATAGCCGAGCTAACAAGCGTCCAAGCCAGGATTTAAACCCAGGGTCGTCTGATTACAAAACATACTTTTGGCCACAGTGGTAAGCAGGATGAAATATTCCCTGACTGTGAAGTGTGGTTTGACCCTACAACCTTCTTCTTGGCAGCTTTTTATAATCTTTAACAATAAACAAGAGGAACTTGACTCTTCTCTTTGTAAGCCAGTAAAACGTACAAGGGGCTTCTACTGAATTTGAAAGCATGGATGCCTATATTGTTACTGTCAAGTAAGGTTTGCTACGTTAGAGTGATGAAGCAATGACCTGGCCTTGGCAGAGCACACACTGCAAAATCCTCTAAGAATAGATAGTCCAACTACATTCCCCAACATCCTCTGGGCTGCAGCCCTTTCTAAAGATAAGCAATCATGTGTGGTAATGGGCACATGATGGAAAGAGAACCCCTCCAAACACAGTAGATATGAAAGGCCCTGGCTAGGAGGTCTATAGGAATCTATTCCCTACTCGCAAGAGTGAGAGGACTGCTTGAGATCTCATTGATACAATCAAATTACAAGTGCCATTTAAAAAACAACTACATGAAACAATTTCTCCTATATTTCAGGACCCCATCCAAAGGCTTCAAGTTGCAAGAAGTTTGCTTGATTACAAAATCCACAGACCTATACCAACTGAGAACACATGTGTGGACTGCCAGCAGTGGGGTGAGATTTGGTTTGCAAATGCAAAATCACAATCTAGACCTGATATGGCCTATGTTGTGCACTTCAGAGGTGGTCAGACTGCGTTAGAGGGATGACAGAACACTCTGGAAAAAGCAAAGCTATCTCAATTATTTTAATAATAAAGATCATTGAATAAAAATAGTTTAATATAAATTAATAATCTATGAGAAATATGTTAATATAAAATAGCCTTTAGATGCTCTTAAAAGTGCTAAATAACCTTTGAGGGAAACTAAACCGAGAAAAATAGTTTAATGTTCTTGTAGCTTTAAGAGAAAAATAAATGAGCTTTGTTATTCAGACACAGGTAGGGTGAAGTTAAATGTGAAAATGTATATATTTGCTAAGTTGTAAATGGTAAAAAACATGTTGGTAATTTGCGGTGCTTCATCATCATTTTTTTTATCCTAAGGGAGTAAGTCAATATAGATTGTATTTTTAAATTGTTTTGTTAACATTAGCCCAGAATATTATCTCGTGTCTTGTAAGAATTAATTTCTTCCTAATTCCAAATCTTCCATATCTCTTAGCAACTAAATGTAGACAGCTTTGATTAAATTATATTATATAAAAACTATCTAAAAATTTAAAAAACTGAAATGAATGGAAACAATAAATAATAGAATTCTCCTTTGCACCTATAGAAGATACAGTGTCATAATCAGACAATTTTATTCTTTTAGGGTTTTTTTCTTAGGGAATATTCTTTTTCCTAAAATAAAGCCTGAAGATCATTTGAATATAAATGAACATTAAATAGTGAATAGAGGATTCAAGGGCTATGTATACCAAATCATCACCAGAATGTAATAACAATAAAGTAATATTTGGTCTCTTTCCAACATCAAATTTAAAAGCACTTTATAAAAAATACTGAAAATGACATGGGGTCAAAATTACACTCAAAATAATTATGACTTTCAACTCAATTTACATATACTTAGAAACTTGATTGCTCTGAAAATTATTTCCTGATATTTCATTTGGTCTCTGGAGAGAAATGCAAACACAAAAAAAGGTAACTACTCTTGTAAAAAACTAGGGGATTTCATTAAAAGGTCCACTATTGTTTGGCCTAAAGTTAAGGGTTTTCCATCCTGGAAAGCCCTTGGTGACTGAGATAGGAGGCTAGCATTATCTTTTAAAATGGTCATATCCCTCTTAAAACTTTGGTTCATCTTGAAACCTATGTTATTGAATTGCAATTCTGCATTCAGTTTTGTTTTTTTGGTTTTTTTTTGCTCAGGAAGATTCACCCTGAGCTACCATCTGTTGCCAATCTTCCTTTTTTTTCCTTAAGTGAGCTGCCGCCACAGCATGGCCACTGACAGATGAGTGGTGTGGTTCCGTGCCTGGGAACCAAACTCGAGCTGCCAAAACGGAGTGAGCCGCACTTTAACCACTAGGCCATCTGGGCTAGCCCTGCAATTCAGTATTTTTAACTGTCCTCATTGGATATAAATACCTGGGGATACTTGTCAAAAAAGGAAGCAAACAAAAATACAGACTAATTGGCCATTAATGTCTGTTAATGACTTTAATTTCTGAATCTAAGTCAAGGACTGTTGAAGTCACTTAGGGACATTTTAAATTTTCAACCTTCCTTAAGGTTAAGAAAACCCTTAACCATAGACCAATACATTATAGGCACGTAACACTAGACTAGAATAGAATAGAATACTGGACATTATACTATATATAATTGCACAAAGTAAATAAAAGGGCAGTGGATCTCCAATTTATTTGAGAAACATTTATTTAAAATTAAAAATAATTTAATTAAATAAATCTGTAGAATGACCTTGGGAGGGAAATCTGTGCTCCTGACAAAGGGAAATCCTCCTTTGTCACTCGGTTGAAGGACAAAATTATAATGGTCCTTACTGAATCGCATATATGTGAACATCTACCTGATATATTAAAAACGTTATTTAGCATAAACATTATCTAGTAACACTAGTACATAACATTTCATTTTTTGATAACTAATAATCAAAATGAGGGGTTTTACTAACTTTAATATGGCCAGACATGGATGCACAAGCATCAACGTTATATTTTGGGTATGATAGAGTCAGTAAATGTATCCTGAAACTCTTTTTAATACCTGGTTTCATACTTATTTAGAATATTCAGTAAACTTAATTAACAGTATTCTTAAATAGGAGAGTGCCTTTTTTAAGACATTACACTCTCTGGCAGGTGAGTACTTGCTCTTCTCAGCATAATTTGCTGTGAAAGATGTGGGGGTTTCTCTGTGTAGAAATTCTATCTGCCCTCTAGCTAAGTTTGCTTCAGTGGAAATGAGATCCTGACCACTGGGCTGATGGATGTACACATAACTGACTTGTTCAATTCTAATTTAATTCTGGAAATCTATCTCCTTTATGACTTTAATTTTTCTGACATGAAAACGTTCTATCTTTTTAGGCTCCCATTGCTTCTGCAAAACAGAAGTATTCTCTTGGTGGAAGAAGGAAAAGAAGTAGTAAAGAAGTAGCAATAAACAATCCGGCAAAACCAATTTTCACATTAGCAGAAAAACACAAGAACTCCAAATAGCCATAACTTGAAACATTAGCAGATCTTTGGCAGCATATGATTTGAAATTATTAATGAAAACTTTCAGCACAAACATGCACATATTTTAGTTTCAGGAGACTTGAGCTTTTCACATAGGCAGTAGTCTAAAAGTGAATTGGGCCAGAAGAGAGAAAACATAACTTCCACTCTTAGGGTGGCTACCGTTATAGCCTTTGTGATTACAGGAGAGCTGAAACAGACTAAGGGAGGTATTCATTGCAATTTTCTATCACATATAGTAATAAGAACAAAAAGAAACACAAGGTTGATTCTAAGAGAACTCTTTAATTTATTAAAAATTATTGAGATAATATATGAGGGCCAGCCCCCTGGCGTAGTGGTTAAGTTCAGTGTGCTCTGCTTTGGCGGCCTGGGTTTGCACGTTCAGATCCCAGTTGTGGACCTACACCACTTCTTAGCCATGCTGTGGCATGACCCACATATAAAGTGGAGGAAGATTGGCATAGATGTTAGCTCAGGGCCAATCTTCACCAAGGAAAAAAAAAGGAAGATTGGCAACAGATGCTAGCTCAGGGCTAAACTTCCCCAGCAAAAAAACAAAAAGGTATTGAGATAATATATATAAGTTCAATGAGACATACAGAATAAAGATGCTAAGCAAATATATCATATCATGATTATATTTTTTGCTGTTAAGTGTATGCAATGCTTTATTTTCAAACATTGGAAAGCAAACAAAATTCATTTTTGCTTTAATTTTAATCTTTCTGAACATGCTATTGTGGTTGACTCAAATAGCAGAATGGGAAAAAGAGAGCCCTATCCACCCTTTGGAGGCACTTTTTACAAAAGGGAATATTATAGCAACCTGTGGCTTCTTCTAGTTCACTTCTTTGGTTTTCTTCAACCCTTTCATCATATCAAAAATGCTGTTTATTCATTTTTTGTTTCTCTTGGCACATAATTTTCATTCTCTTTGAAACTAACTCCCTTACCACCTCTTAAAAATCTATTGTTCTTGTAACCCATGGGCATAAGCTTCCCTCTGTAACTCTACTTGAGGGAAAAGATGAGGAGAGAGAAACTTTTTTAAATCAAAGCTTATCCATTGTTTTCCTCAGTTAAAAACTCCAGAGTAGTTGCAAATATCCAGTCACCCAAATGAATAAATAATGGGATGACACCATATTATTTTCAAATATTTCAAATTAAACTCCTTATATATGAAACCGAAACTCATTTGGTAAGAATTAGTTAATGTTTTAGAAGTCCTGAGGATCTTTTCTATCACGTTCTCAACTAGTTTGATAGTAGCAACTTTTCTCAGCTAGCAGAAATTTAGAATTGGGTGATATAAAAGATCCCGTATTTTTTCATGAGGGAATAGTTTTCATCGTGATACCTTTCCATTGTGCTGCTTGTTTTTCCTGCCCCAAAACAATGGGCTTAATAAACCTTAGAATAAATCACTGGCAAGGCTAGATCTAGAGTTTTAACGACAAATCAAACAGTTCCTTCCAAATTTTAGCTACGCCCATAGAATGATTTCTCCACCATGACAGCTAAACTTTCTCTTAAAGATGTTCTTCAATAAGGATCTGCCAAATATATACTATTTCAGACCTGCTGAACTTCTTGAAAAGGGTTTATTTTTTTAAGCACTTTGCTAAGTTTTTTACATGTAAAGTTTGCTCATTTAATTCTTACATAAAAGCTCTAGTCACAGGTGCAACTATAGGCCCCTTTATACAAAGAGTTTAGGCGGCCTGCTCAAGACCACCAAGTGATTAACCAACTTGCCACAAGTAGCTCATAGGTAGACTTACATTTATTCTTTTCCAAAATCTCAATTACTAGAGATTGTTTTATTACTAGGTTTTCTGCATGTATTAATACTAAAGTCCAAATACCAAATCCTTGTGGGATTTATACTTTATTTCAAAGGAAATTATTCAAGTTTAATATAGAAGACTTTATCTTGATTACAGTTGTCCCGACATAAGAGCAGATAGCAAAGCTATATTCTCATAGTGAAATGTAAATACTTTGAGATGATTAAGAACTAGTGTGCATATTCAAAGATACTGTCTCTTATTCATAGGCAACAATGACTTGCTTAAAAAGAAGATAATTACTTAAAGTTTAAAAGGTGCTCTAATTTTGCTATGCAAAGTGTGGTGCAAGGAGCTGTAGCAGTGGCATCATCCAGCAGGTTGTTGGAAATTTTGACCCTCAGCCTCTCCTCAGATCTCCTGAATTTGAATCTGCATTTTAACAAACCCACTGGAGATTCCCATGCACAATGGAGCTTGAGAGGCACTAAGCTAATTAATGACTTTGTTGATTTTTGGTTGCACAAGTGACCCAAAGAGAAAACAAACATCTTATGTCTATGTGTGTTCTGGGATACAAGGCCTGCGCCGAGCTGGCTTGCTAGAATGACTCCCACTCTAACAGGCACAGGACTTTAGTGCAGCGACGGTCATAAATCTCGAGAATGAGGGCACGGTCAGGGCAGAACAGAGGCAGGGTGGAGGAAAGCTTGTGGCCCCACTGCGCTCGAGGGAGATGTAAATATGCACACTTGAAGTGTGGGTTTACATACGCTTTGCTAGCAGCTGCACAGGTTGCAAATGTCCACCTTAGTTAAATCTAGGTCTCAGTAAAACTGAAAAAATAAAAAAGGGGACTCTCACCCCTTCCTCTGTGAGCTGGGTGGGGACAGCGGGCTTATTACTAATGACTTCATACACTCAAAGGGAGAAACTTGACATCATTATTCCTAAAAAGGAAAGAACTGTTATTAAACTGTTACCTCTTATTTCACTGGAATTGAAATTCATCTGAACATATAGATTTTTAAATATCCATACTATGGCCCAGTTCTCACACCAAGGTTGACTCAATATCACTTAAGGACATGTTTCAATTTTAAAAGAAATAGCAATTCTGTTTCAAAGTTTTAAGCTCAAGGACTCTTACTATTATATTTTTAAACATACTAGAAAATTAATAAAACATGACAATTCCTAGTTTAAATTAAGAGTCCCTGTTGAAATAGTTAAATACATTTTGTACAGCTATAAAGATGGACAAGTATAATAATCATCAAAATAATATTTTTAAAACACTTATTATATGTGAGATGTTACATGTATTAACTTATTTACTCCACATAACAGGATAGGTACAAGTATTATTCTTCTTTTACAGATAAATAAACGGAGGCACAGAGAGGTTGAATAACTTGCCTGAAGTCACACAGCAAATAAGTGATTGAGTCAGGATTGAAACCCTTTTGATCTCTCTCCAGAGTCCATTTAATCAAGTATTACACTCTACAACCTTTTGTCTTACGTTTTTGGTGATCAGGAATCTTGTCATTCTCGCTCTCCGAATCAGCAAGCAAGCAAACAACAAATAAACAAACAACCCACAACAACTTCACTGGTATCGGTAATTGCTATAGCTAGTAACAAGTTTTTAATTCTATAAATAAAAGTAATGATTAAACTGCAGATATTCTCAGGAAGGGTAAACTTCCGAAAGAATATCAGAGGACAGGTGTATTAATTTTTTCTTTTTTTTTTGCAGGCAAGATTCATCCAATGCTAACATCTGTGCCAATCTTCCTCCTTTTTCTTCCCCTCCAAAGCCCCAGTAGATAGTTGTGTACAGTTGTAGGTTCTTCCAGTTCTTCTTTGTGAGCCACCGCCACAGCATGGCTACTGAGAGACGAGTGGTGTGGTTCCGTGACCAGGACCCAAACACAGCCCACTGAAGTGGAGTGCACCAAACTTTAACCACTAGGCTATCAGGGCTGGCTCTAATTTTCTATTGATAACATAGCAAATTACCCCCAATGAATAGCTTAACAAAATCCATTTATTAGCTCACAGTTCTGTAGGTCAGAATTCTGGGTACAGAGTGACTGAGTTGGGTCTTCTGCTTAGGGTCTCACAGAGGCAAAACCAACGTATCAGCAGCACTGCATTCCCTTGTGGAGGTTCTGGGGGTAACTCGGCTTCCAAGCTCATTCAAGTTGTTAGCTGATTTCAATTTCTAATGGTTGTAGGGTGGAGGTACCTGCTTCCTTGACAACTGTCAGCTGGAAGCCATGCTCAGCATCTTAAGCTACCTTCCTCATCCCATTGCCCCCTCCATCTTCAAACCAGCAACAACATATGAGTCCTTCTCCCACTTTAAATCTCTTTGACTTCTCCTTCTGTCGTATATCTTCTAGCTTCAGCCAGAGAAAGTTATCTGCTTTTAGGGGGTTATGTGATTAGATTGGGTCCACCTAGATAATCCAGGAAAATCTCCACGTTTTAAGGTCCATAATCAAAATTACATGTGCAAAGTCCCTTTTGCCGTATAAAGTCATGTTCACAGGTTCCAGGGGTTAGGGCATGGACATCTTTGGAAGAGGGCATTCTGCCTTTGACACTAGGTTTGGAAGCAGCAAAGGATGTTAAGGAAGCCCGACAGCCTAACTGGAGGACCAAAACCAAACTTCGCAATAGCCTAATTTTGCCTAATGTAATGCTCACCTCTCACACATAACCTTTAATTATTTGCTTTATGCAAGGGAATGTCTTAAATCATTTACCAAATATTCATTGAAGAGGGAATTGTAAAAAATTAATTTTCCCATGTAATTCAAGTAAAAAATCTGATACAAAGTGTCAGTATCCTCATTAACTTTTGTCCAAAATTTACAAACTGGATGAGAAAATAAAATCTTTAACTCAACCGGTTCAACAGTGTACCCACATATTATTAACACAACCAAGTGGACACAAATGTAAGCATTGCTAATATAGTACAGGGAAGAAATAAGAATCTTATCACAACAATATAAACCAACTGTGGTACTCAAGTCTCAAGCTAACTAGTGTAATATGTTTCATTTCTTGCAGAAATGTAAAATCCGCTACAGGCGGCAAAGTGAATTTGGAGTCCTGCTCTTAAGCTCTATGACGGCTTCATTTTTATGATGTCTATACTGTTTGAGATACTAAATATTGTCATTACTAATTTGCTAAATGCAGCAGGCCTGCTGCTGTGGTTATTAATGTTTTTTAAGGGTCCCATCTGTAAATACCGTGCAGCTTAAACCAAAACACACATGCACGTCTCCAGAGCAGAAGACTGACACAGGACTGCTGACACATGAATGGGATGCTTTGTCTAACTAACACAAAAATGCAAATGAATTGCAGAGAAAGAAAACAGGAATTCAAAGGCTTTCTTGATTGCCTTCTTTAAAATGCCAAGAACTTAAGCTGGCCTTTCTTATCTTCCACTACATGCATGTGACACTTTAGGAGGTCTTTCTTATTGTACTATAATTCAGGGATTGTTCCAGCTCTGTGCTCCATGCCTTTTTCCAAAGGGCAGCCTGAGATGTATAATTCGGGTAATGAACAGCTGCATAATTTAAGGGTCGAGCTAGTAGGGCACTGTTCTTTATTTGTGTTGCTTTAGCAGTTGCCAAGATGTTCCAGGGCTATTTAGGAATACAGTTTTTTGACTGCTTTATTTCTCTCAGATGATATATGCTGGGATTTGGTTGTGTTCCAGAAAGTGAATTTTATCAGCAGAAGTACCAGAGCAAGCTTTTCTCTCATTTTACTCCAAAGGGCAACAGCACTGAGCTATAATGAGGTAATTTTTTTTCCAGCCATGCACTCTCTGTGTTCTATCAGGCAGGGTTGTTTAAACCCAGTCCTGTCTCTTTCCAAAGCATGATAGACTCAATCACTGAGCTATCAAAGGCATTTCCACACTACATCCCTCTCACACGAGGCCAATCTCCTGAACGTTGAAAAGGGCGGGTCAGCGAGGCCCTTCAAGATGAAGGCTGCATGCTGATTAATCAGTTGCTTTTTTATTTCATCTTGGCAAGTATTCCCTGTTTGTAAATAGAAGGTTTACTCTGAATTTCCTGTAAACTCAGGAACATAAGGCTGATTTGGATCTCAGTCACAGAGCAAGAAAGCTGCCTGCTGTCCAATCCACAGAGATGTGCTATGTCCACTGTCGTAAATACCGCTTCAGGTGTCTTGCAGCATATCCCGGGTACGAGCTAATCTAAAAACAATTGTCATTTCAATATGTTAAACAGACAAGGCTGACTTAAAACATTTTTTTTTCCATCTCTCTTACTATAACACTCCGTGTTTTGGGGGAAAATCCTAGTGATTATTTGCAAAGGTATTGAAGTGTAGGACACACAACAAGCTTGGAGGGGAGAAAAACATCAATGAAACAGGATATCTTTTTTCAAGAAATAAATCTGGGCACTCTTTCACTCGTCGTATGGCAAATAGCTAATGGAAAAGGAATGTGACAGACCACGAGGACGAGGAATTGTCTGCAAACTGGTAGGCACAGCAATTTGCAGATGACCCAAATTATTTTCAGGCAGTTTGGCACATCTCTATTTGTCACACTTACACTGCCGAGCCAAAAGCATTCAATTAATATGGAGTATATTCCTTTTCTTGAAGTAGGAACAGAGCAGCAGACATTTCTTGATTGCTCTCCAACATCCCCAAACAGCAAGAATTACAAGCCTCTTGTCAGTATTCACCTTTGGTTATCTTCCATGATGAGCACATGACCACTGCAAGATTCATTCTTGATTAGGTATTTTTGTGCATATGCACTGTCCACACTGTGTGTGCGAGATCCAAGAGCTTAGAAAATGTGGTTGTTGAAATAACCTTTTGTGATACATGTTTGGCATTTTCCCCTTCAGTTTTGAAAGCAAGGTGAAGAGGCTTATTGTGTGAGAGGCGAAACCTTCTGAATCAGTATGGGGGTTAACACCCATCCATCACAATGCAGCAATTATAACAGTGTCTCCCAAAATGGCCCATGAGGTTGCTGGGGCAGCCTGAGTCTCTGGAAGGCTACTTATGGAAATGCAGAGATGGGAGTTTTATTTCTAAAATCCCTTCCTCAGTGAGACAGGATGCATTCACTATATAGTCCAGAAGGTACTGGCTAGGGGACCTTGCTTCCAGTGCCAGTTCTTCCCCTGCCTGCCTATGTGTCAGGTAACCTGTGTTGGTGTGGCTTTACACATCCTTAAAATGGGGAATTCACCCAGACAAATGCACGTGGCACCTCCCAACTCCAGGAATCTATGAATCACAAACACCCTAAGAAATGTTATTATTAATTCTAAATGAATGCATAGGAGTCAGAAAGGCTCATAACAAAAGCTAATAACAATAGTGAAAAGAAAAATGCTAATTCTCCCCAAATAAAGTCATTTCATTGCACTAAATTTAGGATTATGGGGGTACATTAACTCTTTCAGGACTTGAGGGGTTTTGTATCAAAAGAACACATCTTTGCAACTAAAAATGTATTATGTATTACAATTATAAGTTACAGCTAGCTATATACATTTTATACACTGATATAAAATGTACCTGGCACAGGAAATTTAAGAATGTCTCCAAAGAAAAATATATTAAAGCTCCTGTTCAATTGCATACCAAGTGCATTTTAATATATTCATGTTTCTGAACATATGTAATACACAAATAGAATGCAATAGTATTTTGCATTTACATCTTGAATTTTAATAGTTTTAGTGAGTCGCTCTGCATAGATGGAAAAAAATATCTTTAACACTTACAGTTTCCTTATCATTCAGTGTACTTAACTTGTATGAGCGTTTCAGGCCTTAGGCTATGGTTGAGACTGCAAATTAGAAACCAAAACAAATGTCAAAACAGGCAAAAATGATTCTACCGCTCAGTATTGCACCAATCCTAAAAAACTTGACTTCTGAAATTATCCACAAACAAAATTCACCCTGTCCTCTTTCTCGTGCCTACTGAATGTATTCTTCATCCTAACTAACTGAGACCTACAGTACCTTAGGCACTTCCAGCTCCCTGGCTTATTAACTCCCTTCTGGCCCCACCTGCCCTCCTGCCCAGCCTTCACCCCAGGCTCAGCCATTTCAGGTGCTCCTGCAAGGACCTTATAAATCCTAGCTCTGCTGACCTTGAGCTGTGCCCTCGCTGCTAATCCTTCACCCTTCTGCTTTCTTTGCTTCTCTCCTGAGTTGCCAGCTATTGCTGGAGCAACTCCGAAACTGGTGTTGACAGGCTCTTCTACAAATCTGTGCTGTTCAACCTCAACTCGACCCTCAAGGGTGGTCAACAATTCCTTTAATCATCGCTTATCGAATTACTCACAGGAGAATTCAACATGATAGCTTTTCCTCAAGCCTCAGTTCCAGCCTGAACACCTCATTCTTGGCAAATGACACCATCTGTTATTGAACTGAGACTACTGAAGCCCTCATTTTCTTTCTTTCTTCTCTTTTACAATCATTCCTTTTCTTCGTTAGTCTCTCAGAGAAAGAATCTATCCGCAGCTTTGCCCCTAATCTTTCGTCTCTTTTCTTTTACCTCTTTTCCTGTCACATTCCTGGGGTCTTGCTGGTTTACTAGCACACCACTGGATCTTGGTCAGTAAATTATCACACCCTTCCCCAACCATACAGACACAGTTCCACTCAATTTCCCCATCTGTAGGCTCCTCCCACTGCAGAAATGTGCAATAACTCCCGCCCCCCCAATCAAAAACCAAGAAACGAAATTCAACAACAAAAAACACTTGCACCTTGCCTTATTGCTGTCTCTCTCAAGTCCTGACGTGGTTGCAATTTACCTTTCTTTTCGCTACCAAGTTTCTCTAATGATTAATAGCCTAATGCCTAATAGATTCCACTTCCGTATCACCCTTTAAATTCTTGCAATCAGCACCCTCCTCCTGACTGAAATTATTTTTTCAAGGTCACATCTGACGTCCATGTCAACCAATTACATTTTGTTTCCTGGCAGCCGTGTTCTTTTTCCTCCCTCCCTCCGGCACTCATACAGCCCATCATGCTTGTAAGTTTCCTCTTTCCTTGTGCATTAGGAGTTTCAGCCTGGGATTTGAGCCTTGAGCACAGTTATGATTCAGACATAAGTGGGATGCCAAAAGCAGTGGTGATCAAACATACCTGCACATCAGACCCATCTGGAAAATATATTCCTGGGCTCACACGAGACCTCCTAGATCAGAAACTGCGGTGGTGCGATTCTAAGGTACGGAGAGTTTGTCAAGCATGGATCCAGAGATCTGTTGGGGTAAGATTAGCTACCTGAGGAAAACACCTCATGTATGGTCACCAGCAGGTGGCCCTTGCTGGAGGAAGGATGCTGGCCCATATTAAGCTCTCAATAAATATTTGCGGAAGAAATGAATTTATGAATGCCTGCCTCGGTTGTTGGAGGGAAGTAATGATTTAAACGATAATCCTGTGTTTTTCACTCTTTTTGTCTTCTGCTCAGTTCCCATTTTCTCATGGATGACAAGTTATTGTTGTTAGATATTTGGGACCCAAAGCAGAAATGATTGTGATCAATGTAGAGAAGGTGAGAGAGGATTTCTTCCTTCTTGTTTCAGAGTGTGGCATTGTGCTTTGGAGGAGACAGTAAATGTGTCATAGTGTTGGCACATCCAGAACTCTTTGCGCAGCAGTGTGCCCAAAGCCCTGGCGGGGCTCCTAGCATCGGATGTGCCAGGGGCACCAAGTGCCAACCTCTTCAACAGCCGCTGATGAGAGTACCAGTTGCTTTGGAGCAATAGGAGAGAGCATTACCAATAGCAGTTCCCAACAGCAGTCATGCTACCTTTACCTGGCTTAGCACGTGGTAGAAGCTTTGCCAACTGGATTAACAGAAGAAGGCTGAAGAAGGAAAAGATTAGACACCAGTTACAACCTGAGAGAATGGAGCCCATGGAAGCTGCATGTCTTACAAGGCTGTAAGCACTAATGCTGGGGAACTACTGGTTCTTACTACTAACCTGATTACCTTTTTGCTATTGATTTGTATAGTCAAAGGAAATCTTTGACTTCAAAAATATTATACAGTCCTGGTTCTGTTCATTTTGCTTTCTTTGCTCCTCCCTCCTTTTAAATCTTCTTTGTCCTACCCTTAAATGTTAGGCATTCCCAAGATAATTCCATTGGTCACTTCACACTCTACATGCTCACTGATATTACGCAATCCCACAGCTTTGACATAATCTCTATTCACGCGATGCTTAACCTATTACTTCCAGTCCTGACCTAGCTCTGACTTCCAGACTCATTTCAGGTCAAATATATCTGACTTGATGTTTCACCCATACCATGAATTCAACTTGTCCTAAAGCAAGTTCATTAGCTTCTGCCCTAAACCTCTTCTTTCTGACTCCTAATGCATTATTTAAAAGCAACATTATTTTGGGGCTGGCCCAGTGGCATAGTGCTTAAGTTCACCTGCTCCACTTTGGAGGCCCAGGGTTCGCAGCTTCAAATCCCAGGCACAGACCTATGCACCACTCATCAAGCCATGCTGTGGTGGCATTCCACATACGAAAAAATAGAGAAGGATTGGCATGGATGTTAGCTCAGGGACAATCTGCCTCAGCAAAAAGAGGAAGATTGGCAACAGACATTAGCTCAGGGCCAATCTTCCTCAAAGAAAAAAAAAAAAGAGCAACGTTGTTTTCACAATAATATAGGCTTGAAATCTTCCCGTAATTCCATCCCTTTGCATCACAGCATTGGACACAGTTGATCACTTCTTCTTTTTTGGAATATTGTATTTTCTTCATTTGGCTTTAAGAAAACGCTCTCTTGGAGTTCTTCTCTGACATCATTGCCCACTCTTTCTCCAATTTCTTTGTTACAATTACTAAGCATTGGACCATGACAGGCCATAGTCCTTATTCCTCAGAACTTGTCTCTTTTTATAATGATAGTCATTGCAGAGGAAGTGTCATCTGGTCTTACTTTTCCCTTATCTGGCTCTCAGTCAATGAAAAATCAATTCTGGTGTCTCAAGACAAAAATCTTGTAGTTATTTCATATGACTCTCTTTTACTCCACCCCATACTCAATGCACTATCATATTCTGTGGATCTTCATAAGAAACCCAAAAATATGAACACTTCTCACCATTCCTAGCAACCTTGTCCAAATTGCCATCATTTCCTCCCTGGGTTATTGCCATAACCTTCTAACTGGTTTTCCTGCTTCTTGTTCTCTGCATCTATTTTTCAAACAAAATCAGAGTGAATCTCTTAATATTTATGTCAGATTATATCATTCATTTCTTCACAAGTCTCCTATAGCTTCCATCTCACTTTAATCACTGGGTCATTGAGAATGTCTATGTTACTTAATATATTTAGAAATAATATTATAAACCAAAGTGCCATTTGCCATCTTACCAAAATTCATGCCTAATCTTTTCTCATTTATTTTGTTCCAAAGAATACAGGACCAACTGTACATAACCAAGAAGATGGACTGTGTAACCCATAGCATAAACATTATAATATTAATAATGATAGAAATTAATAACAACTGTATCAGTAATAAACATTTATGAAGGAATTACTGCAGACTAGATGTGATACTACACACTTCACATGTATTCTCTCATTTACTCCTCTCTACAGCCCCATAATTTAGTTATTAAAATTATCTTTTTTGGCAGCATCGCCAAATTTTGGCAGATGAGGCCAGCTTGGCTAGATGTATCTTGGGCAAGTTCATTTAGAGTACTAGAATAAAATGGGATTATGATAGGAACTAATAATGGAAAAGTAACGATCCATTTTACATCTTCATGCCTGGGATCTCCTACCACTAACAATACAAAAAACTACCAGTCATGAGACTACTTCTGTTCTTTCTAAGAAATTGGTTACTTATCATCTAAAGTAGGGAATGAGTAAAATGAGAAACATGTATGTTTGATTTACAGTTATCTTAAAAGAAAAACACAATATTTTCTTTAATAAGGTAACGTTTATGAAATAATGGAAAATGGGAACAGCATTCCAAATCCTCAAATATTTTTGAGTGCTATTAAGTACCAAGCACTGAGCTGAGTTAGTTGATATTACCTCATTTAATCCTCACAACTACCATATTGGATATTATTATCCAGATTTTACACTCGAAGAAACTGCCTTTTAAAGAGATTAAATGACACACCCAGGATCATAAAGCATAAAATTGACTGAATCAATATTCCAAGCTATATCTTCTCAATTTCAGCCTACTGCAATTCCTCACTATAGCAAAATGAAAAGCTCACTCCCCCTTATACATTCCTCTTTTGTATTGCATTCATTCCCTCAAAGTTGGAATTGATGCTATACAGGGACACATTCTTAAAAGTGCTTCTTAACTTTAATGACAAATTAATAGCCATTCCAACCAAAGATACCTTCTTTGTCCCTTTGTTTGTAAATCATCTAATTTGAACTTTCTTTGACATCATCCAGGCCTGAGCATGCACTTATTCTTTTTTATACCCTATATATCAGTATTAGTCTGCTGGGGCTACCATAACAAACTACCATGGGATGGGTAGCTTAAACAACAGAAATTTATTTCTCAGTTATAGAAGCTGGGAAGTCCAAGATCAAGGTGCTGACAAGGTGGGTTTCATTCTGAGGACTCTTCTGGCTTATGCGCAGATGCCACCTCACCATGTGCTACAAGACTTCTTTGTGCTCCCATGGAGAGAGAGAGAGAGTGAGAGAACAAGCTCTCTGGTGTCTCTTCTTATAAGGACACTAATCCTATCGATCAGTGCCCCATGCTTATGCTCTCATTTAACCTTAATTACTTCTTTAGAGGCTCCATCTCCAAGTATAGCCAAACGGGGGGTTAGGGCTTCATGGATGAACTTGAGGGGGAGATAAATATTCAGTCCATAACAGTAGTCCATCTTGTCACTGGTCCTGCATAACATGTTTTATAACTAATAGCTGAAAGTGTTTCCAGGAGGTTACAGTTCCAAAATAAAACTGCTAGTTGACACTGATCATCACAAACGTGTGGCAACTTACAGACAGATCACAATGCTGTGCAACACTTAAATAGATTCTTCTATTCAGATCTATCCATTAAATGATAACCAAGACCTAATGCACAGTCATGATCAATACAAAGGTACATATTGGCTGTAAAACAGCCTTTCTAACCAGGGAGGGTAATCCTCCATTTTACAGATATGAAGAGACAATCAATTAAATGCTGGATAGGGTCAAATACTATTGATTCAAGATTCAATGAAATCCCTTCCTTTACCTTCCTTTCTTTTGATTTTTCTTGTGATCTAAGTATGGTTTCCTCAAAATACATTTTTACGGCAGCTGCACTTACATACTGGTAGAAAGCAAGTGGTCCTCGAAAAACATAATGATTCACTGGCACTGAAATCAATAGTGTTGTAAAACCTTGAAGGCATGAAAAGGTTGAAAAATAAAAATATTAATGCCTAAACTTCAAGAGCATACTTAAGAAGTAGAATTTAAGAGACGTCCATTGCTAGCAGGAAGTAGGTAGTTCATACATCAATTTAGACAAACAACTTCTACAGTGTATCTGCGAGTATTGAAAATAAAACAACATGAGGAGACTGTTAATGACATGTTTAAGCATCACTCTTCATTCAATTCTGATTTTTGACACAACTTCAGGTTATTCCTTGAAAGTGCTCTCGGTGCTCATAAAGCAAATTTTATATACATTTTCCTATTTATTCTGTACCACTTTTGGTTTTTACTGACACTGGATACAGTTGATAACCTTTTTAGATCTTTATCTCATAATCTAAAGTCAAGTCAAGTCTTCCATGCTTATTTAATACAATGATATTTTTCATCTTCATAAAAACGTAATAAAATGTTTTTTGTAGGTGAAACAAGGCATTTCAGGGCTCTGTCTGCATTTGACTCTCAGAGACTTAAGTGCATTCCCCTGTCTGGAGATAGAACCATTTATTGCTGCATTTTTATCTAACTGTCTCCAGGAACTAGTAAACAGAGAATTGTAAATATCTCATGCTTGGAAAAATTCCACCTGGCACAAAGCAGTCACTAGGTGGCTAAGTATTGTGAATGGAAATAACTGCCAAGAAGGAAAATCCTCTCGTTAGAATCCAGCAGCACATAAGAGCTCCATGTTAACATGGAAACAAAATTTTTTTTTTGAGTAGCTTTGATAATGTTTTAATGGAAACAACACTCCTTTCCTTTTTACTCCTCTGTTTTGCTTTCTTCATAACCACATGCATTTTGAACTTGGTTTGAGAGGGTTTTCTTCTCTTTTCTTTCTTTTTTTTTTAACTTTGCCCAAAGAAAAGTTGGAAAATACAAGTTTAAATATCAGGTTCCCTCTGATTTTCCAGGAGATTTATTCTGTAGTTGGAAGTCTCTTTGACATATTTTTAAAAAGAGAGACATTCTTTCAACCATTTCAAAGAGGCTGAGATAAAATATGAAGGTATTTAACACCACAGTAATCCATTAAAGAAACTCTCCTGTGGCCATCTCTTGCTGTTAAGGTAAAGGTGAGTTGTATTTTGTTTATTTCTTTTGTTTTGTTTTTAATGACAACAATTATATGCCCCAAAGATCTTGAGAGTGGTATTTTTATTTTTTTGTGAGGCAGTTCAGCACTGAGCTAACATCTGCCAACCCTCCTCTTTTTGCTGAGGAAGACTGGCCCTGGGCTAACATCTGTGCCCATCTTCCCCCACTTTATATGGGACGCCACCACAGCATGGCTTGACAAGCCAGGTGTTGGTGCATGCCCCAGATCTGAACCCTGGGCCACCGCAGCAGAGCGCGCACACTTAACCTCTACGCCACTGGGCCAGCCCTGAGAGTGGTATTTTTAAATCTAATTTCCTCTATCAGTTGCAAAGCTTCTTAGAAAAAAAATCGACACATCTCGTTTTTTCCTAAATGTAATTAAGGAAAAGAGGAAAGGGACAAACACTTTAGAATAGAGATAAAAGTTAAAAAAGAGAATGGAAAAGAACTATAGCTGCTGAAAAAAAATGGATTTTAAGGAAATCATACCTATAAAACAAAATCAAAAGTGCAAAGGCTTTCATTTTGCCAAAGATGTTTAGCTATGTAATAAAAGTGCCCTTCCCTCTTTCCACCATCATTACGGCCCCTGCATCCACCTCTATATTTCTATAGCATTTAAGAGCTGACCTTGAATTTTCATTTAAACTTGCCTCATTCAATTTTTGCCTGGACACACAAGGCAGACATTATTATCACCATTTTACTGATCAGAGATTAATTCACTACATGCTATGACTCATATTGTTCAAACTTTAATATGCATACAAATTGTTATAATGCATATCCTGCTACAGTAAGTCTGGGGCCTGCGAGTCTGCATTTCTAGTAAGCTCTCACGTGATGTCAATGCTGCTGGTCCATTGATGGCACTGGAGTGACAAAGCTAGAGTACAAGCCAAAGGCAAATTTTCACAATTCAGTCTATCAGCACATTTATAGATGTGTCATTGCTTAAGTGTGCATAGTGGTTTCTCACCTTAGCAACAACCTAAGACAGGTGAACACTGTTTTTTAACCCCCAGTTTGATTAGGAAACAGGTAATCCCCCTCATTCCCAATTCTGTATTTGCCAATTCGCCTACTTGCTAAAATTTCTTTGTAGCCACAAAAATCAATAACCAAGCTTTTTCAGTCATGGACATGCTTATGCACAGAGCAGAAGAAAATTTGAGTTGCCTGATGTCCCTGTTCACAGCTGAAGATCAACAAGGTGACTTTCTGGCTGCTTGTTTCAGCTCTTATATTATAAACAACTGTCTTTTTGAGGTCTATTTATTGCCACATGTTTTGCATTTTTGTGCTTTTTTTTTTTGGTGATTTCACTGTTTAAAATGACCCCAAGGGCCGGCCCTGTGGCTTGGTGGTTAAGTGCGCGCGCTGCGATGCTGGTGGCCCGGGTTCGGATCCCGGGTGCGCATCGAGGCACCACTTCTCCGTCCATCCTGAGGCCGAGTCCCGCATACAGCAACTAGAAGGATGTGCAGCTACAACATACAACTATCCACTGGGGCTTTGGGGGGAAAAATAAAATAAATAAAATCTTTAAAAAAAATAAAAAAAAAATAAATAAATAAAATGACCCCAAGCATAGGGCTGAAGTGCTGTCTAGTATTCTTAAGAGTAAGAGCTGTGATGAGCCTTACAGAAAAAGCGCATGTGTTGGATAAGCTTTGTTCAGGCGTGAGTTATGGTGCTGCTGGCCATGAGTTCAGTGTTAATGAATCAACAATATATATTAAATAAGGTGCCTTTAAACGGAAACACACATAAAGCAGAGTTATGCATTGATTGTTTGATGAAAATATTGTGCCCAGATGCTCACAGGAACCTAACCTTGTATCTCCCCAAGGAGCAATGATTCAGTCTTGGCTAATTCAGTGTTTGTGGTGACTTTATAGAACAAAACCACTGCAAATAACAAGAATGGATGATATCTTCTGGACTATTCTCAGGAGAAAACTCCAATGGAAACATAGACTCCAAATTGATGTCCCCTCTGACTAATATTCCCTTTTGGCTGTCCACTCCAACTGACTCTCAAACCAGATATTTTCAAACTATTTTTAAGCAGTAAAAAATAGTTTATTAAATGAAAAGTTGTGTGGAAACCAACAAATACCACAGGCAAAGTGAAATTTTATTAGAATAAATAAATTCTATGAATTAAAAATTAAAATATTTACTAATAAAAACCAATTCACCATAACAAAAAAGTATTGGAGGGCTCCAATGTATTAATGATTTGAAAATACAATATGTTTGAATGGGTACTTTTAAAATTACAGCCTAAAAACCATGTAAAACACTTAAAACTGAAATGTCAATTAAACTTTTACAGAATCCCTGAAGTACCTTTACAGAAGCCTTGCATTTTAAAGGTTAGCTTGAAAACCACTCTTTTAAATGAATCTTCCTGTTTAGGTATTTGACTATTTGACAAGGTCATCAATTTCTACAATATATGTCCTCTTCCAACTCCTGTCTTTGATAAACCAAAATCTATTTTCTTCAAACCTCTTCTACATACTCCTTATATAGGTTCACATCTCTTGTTTTACAATTTTGTCTTTCTCACCAATACTTTGTTATTTTTGTCAGTCTTTTTTGTTCACAAAAAAAAAAGAAGTTGTTTAAAATTCATCATTGTGTCAAAGATAATAATGTAACTTCTTCACAAAAGGCAAGTGAGACAAAGTACAAAAGCAAAGAGGGTTGTGTCAGGACCATAACAGTAATGTATCGGGTCCAGTTAGAGTAAATTAAGGACTATTTCTTAAGAGCCAAAAGAGAGCCTAGAATGATAGCCAAATCACTTACCCACTGAACAGATATATGCTAAGCACCTGTATCTTATTTAATTCTCACAACATTCCTATGATGACAGGACCATCATATGAGGAGACTGATACATAGTGCTTGGATAATTTCTCAAGGTCACAGAGTTAGTACATGGCAGTGCTGGAAAGCAAGCCTGGTGCGTACTCCAAGGCCCACCTTTCCATTCCTCTGTCCCACTGTGCAGAAAAAAAAAAAAAAAATAGAAAGATAAGTAAGGTATATTTCCTGCCACTGCAGAACTTGCAACTTCTCAGACCAGAGAAAAGCACAAAGTATGACAGGCAAAACATGGTCAGGATTTCAGATGAATTAAGCAAAATAAATAAATTCAGAAGCCCCACTCAAACTGTCATAAAGAAGGTTGCATGAAGAGGGGCTTTGGTGCGTAGGCAAGATTCTGATGGGTAACAAGAAATGTGGATAGCATTTCTATCAAGAGAAGTGGAGAGACCTGGAACATACAAACAGAAAAGTAAAAGGCTTGAATGAGGACATTGGTGAAATCAGATTTTCTGAATCAGAGGATTTCCTCAGGGCAATGTTAGGGAGATAAACCTTGAGAGGAGAGTTGTTCGGAAAAGTGAATGTCGTTTCTGGGTGAATGTAGGAGGTACATTGTCTACTCTAACAGTGATTAGCCACAGATGCCAAAATGAGTGAAACAATCTATCAATTAATTCTTTGAGTAATTCAAACAAGCATGCTCTTAAATCCGTTACAGCCACCTTCAGACTCTTCATGGAAGACAGTAAATCATAAACATAGGTGCATATTTGACAGTATGTGTTAAAACGGCCAGTTGCTAAATTGCATGCAAAGATTCAACCTCACATGATTACTTCCTCTCAGATGTTTATTCCTTACACCTTAAGACCACAAAGAATAGAAATTATTGCCTGATCAATGTTTATTAGATCATTGAGGATATCCTTTGTTTAAAACTCATTTGTATGCTCTCACCACAATTTCTCTATAAATGAGAAAACAAAATTTAGATAACTATAAACAATTTCTGTGTTGGACACATACCTTTTAATAGTAGCACAAGTGCCCTTCAAATATAATTTATAATATATACTTTTAGGTTATTGCTGAATAAGTTTATCAATGCAGAAAGCTCACAAGATTTTTAATTTTATTGTCATAGTTAATGGAATAAATGTATTGCTTCTATAACTAGCATAAAAATATTCATCAGTACTATACTGTGAGCAATGCAATATAAATTGTAATTCTAATTAAAATTAAAATTTGATAAAATGTAAGCAATATACTTAAATTGCTTACCAAAATTGAGTTTAGGTTGATTATATAGTGATAATACTTTGATATAATTTTATCATTTCCCTAATCCAACATACAGTAAATTATTAATAATTTTAATTTAAACAAAACCACTAATTAAAGGAAAATATCAGTTTTACCAAATGTTAATAGCATGGTCTTTTTATATCCGTATGGCACCTTTGGTAGGATTTTAATTATTTTTTGCATTTTTATTACCCTTTCTCTAGAAATAATGTATTTAAAATGTTTGAACTAATTTACCACATTTCATACAGCTATTGTTACATAGAAATAAGACAGAATCTTATTATATTAAGGTGTATATATATATTTTTTTTTCCACAGCTTGCATGGTGGAAAAAGTCCTTCATAAATTCAAAAATGATTTTAAAAGTAGTTAAATTCATTTTTCTATACTTGACAATTACAAACTCTCATTTAAAAAATAGTAACCAACGGCCAGCCCTGTGGTGTAGTGGTTAAGTTCATGTGCTTTGCTTCGGCGGCCTAGAGTTTGTGATTTCAGATCCCTGGCGTGCACCTACACACTGCTCATCAAGCCACGTTGTGAAGGCATCCCACATACAAAATAGAGGAAGATTGGCACAGATGTTAGCTCAGGGACAATCTTCCTCAAGTGAAAAGAGGAAGACTGGCAACAGATGTTAGCTCAGGGCCAATCTTCCTAACCAAAAAAAATAAATAAATAAAAATAAATAAAAATTAAAAATAGCGGGACAGGCCCAGTGGTGTAGTGATTAAGTTCAAGAGCTCTGCTTTGGAGGCCGGGGGTTTGCAGGCTCGAATCCTGGGCGCGGTCACATGCACTGTTTATCAAGCTGTGCTGTGGCAGGCATCCCGCATATAAAGTAGAGGAAGATGGGCACGGATGTTAGCCCAGGGCCAGTCTTCCTCAGCAAAAAGAGGATTGGCAATGGATGTTAGCGCAGGGCTAATCTTCCTCACAAAAGAAATAAATAAAATAATAGAAAATAGTAATCAATACATACGGGAAACTTCCTTTTTTATGATGCGCATTGATGTTTATGAATGCTGATTTGGACTGAATTTTTTTTTTTTTTTTTTTTTTTTGTGGCTGAGGAAGATTCTCCCTGAACTAACATCTGTGCCAATCTTCCTCTATTTTTCAGTATGTGAGCCACCAGCACAGCATGGCTGCTACCAAGCAGTGTGAGTCCATGCCTAGGAACTGAACACAGGCCACCAAAGCAGAGCATGCTGAACTTAACCACTAGGCCACTGGGGCTGGCCCAGAATGAATCTATTTTTTATAAACCATTACAAATCAGTTGGCAACTGGATTTCAACATTAGTATAAAATCTGATTATGCAAGAGAATAAGAGAACAAATCTGTCTCTTCTACACTGAATAAGTGTACTGGCACATTATGGGCTACCTCCATCTTCAACCTAACCATTAGTCCATTAGTTTCACAGTGTCTGTTTGTTTGCCCATGCTATTTTTCATATAAGGACAAATGACCTCTCACAAGGTGATTTATAAATAGAAGTCCATAAAATGTTAACATACAAAATGCCACATTCATTTTGTTTCATTTTAAATGCTACGAACTTGGTGTTTTTTTTGACAAAGCTTCCTTCACCACTATTGTTTGGTAAATAATTTTTTTTTTCTCTGAAGTCATATAAATTAGTCCTAAAATTCAAGCAAAAAATACTTGTCAATGGTGATTTCATACCATATTGGCTTCTTGGGGTTTTTTTTGGCTACATTTAACTATAATCAAGCCTGAGGGATATCATAGTAGTAAAATGAAACATTTAAAGGAATAGTTCACATTGAGTGATATAATTTCACAGTTTCATCATAAAATTGACTACGGTTTAGATGGCCAAAGTTTTAATTCAGTACCTAAAAGCACAAGAAAAACATTACATTCCTTATTATATCATTTTTCCTCTGAAAGACATTTAAGCCATCCTGAAGGTTTCTTAGTTTGAAAGAATGTCAGCATTCCACAAAGGCTATGGATATTCTTCATTAGCTGTAACATAGTTAAAATGTAGCACCTGCAATATATCCAAGTATTGGAAGACTGCATTGAAACTTATGACAGTTACAGAGTTTGGTGGGTGTTGGTTGTTTTTTCCTCCCCAGTATTCTAGGGTCATCACTCATAATAGTCAAAAGTATAGCATAAAGGGGAAAAAAATTCAGAATGTTCCTAAAAATAAAATAGAAAGCCCTCAGGAGCCCTTTCAGAACAACAATAAAAAGTATTGCTAGCTGTAAAATTTGTAAGCAGGTTCCATCCTGTCGGCACAGAAACAATGAAGATGAATTACATTCCAGGGGAAACATTGAGACTGTCTGGTAACATAGTGGCAAATCTGCTACAGTGAGGACAAAGCACAACTATTTCTTCTGTGTCTTAAGTTGAAGGTGTCAGAACAGGAAGGTATGAATTAAAGGAAACAAACGACCATCTTTAGAAATTATCTCCTTAACCATTCAATTCACTCATCTGGCCATTGTTTGGACTACTTAGTTTTCAGATTCTCTGTATTATCTTTGAGCTCATAAAGACCAGTATATAATTCCACGTGTTAAAGGTATAAGTATGTATACTTTGAATACAAAATAGACGAATATGAGTTAGGGTGATGGCACTTATTTATATCTCTTTCAAATATCTTTAGGTGTGATGGGAAAATAAGTTTGAGGTTTGTTTGGCTAGCTCTAAGCAAAAGTGCTTTTGTCTCAGGTGAAAGGGCACTTGATCTACACGGGAAATGTTGGCAGCTGGTAGGATATGTTGGGCAGGACCCCACAGAGCCCTGCAGAGCAGACCTACTGCATAGAAACTCATCTGCACAAGAACTAAGAGTCCTGTTTTGCATATGTCCTTGTTTGATGCCCTGGATATTAGTGAGGCAGCTGAAAAGACATGCTGCTAAAATGAGAAATATGTGCATGGGGCTGTTTTAAAAAAGCTGATGCCCACCTTGATGGCAGGTTGTGGTTTCATAACAAACTTTCCATATCCTAAACCAAGGTCGGCATATGCAAAATGAAACTCACACCACAGCAGAAATGGGGAGAGTGTTTATTAAACCTTAACTGTGATTCTCAAAGGATGTTTTGCTGTGCAATATGCCTACCCTCTACTAAAACAGCTTGACTTTTAATTTAAATTTAAAACTCAGAGGTTTTCTTTCTTAGGTGTTTATGAATGTTAATTAAAAGAAACATCAGATAGTTTGAGCAACTACTTAGAGTCTTTATTTGACAATATTTATAAAAGTTGCTTTCCTTTTATGCTGCTATTTAAATTTTCTACCTATAAGTAATGAATGTGGCTTGAGTCAATTGTACATTTAAAATTGAAAGTAATGTTAGGTTCTCTGAAAATCACTGAAAATTGCCATAATTCATGTTCCAGAGTCTCAATGATTGATTGCATTAAAGCAGTAGTGGAATTCAAGGTGAATTGAAATAAAAGTTAAATGAAGGTTCTTTTTAACCTCATCAATACTTTTCTAATACATCAATTTTTTTTTTGAGTTGGAGGGACAACTAAGAGTAACCAAATCTCTAGCAATTACCCAGCACTAGATACGGAATTTGTCTGAGTACCTAATAATCTCTTAAACCTTTGCTTTTTCCAGCTGAGCTAATTTTTGATGGAACACCATTGAGAACAATAGGTCACTGAGAGCAAATGAAGTGGGGCTACCACTGTGTTTCCTCAAGTGCTCTCAAATAGCCCAGCGCTGGATGGCTGATGAGGTAATCTGCATAATAACATGACCCTAGTGTGTTTCTATTAAGTCAATGGGGCATTAACTATATACAAAAGCACCACTGGCATCTATTAAGCCGACTGGATCTACAGACCCACAATGACTTTACTCATCCGACAGGAAGAGTTGTGCACTAATCTCATAAATATATCCCTTACTCCTCCGCTCAGTTCAAATTTTGTCTGTTGGCTATAAGTATCATTCCAAGTATAATTCTAATTAAATGAGTTAAAATGCACTGTTCTAATTATTTGCATGTGTATGCTATGTGGACTGCATTTGTGTAAATAATTATTAATTCAAATTAATGCATTTTAATACAAATGTATCTAAAACAATACAGAGTAGTATTCATATGGAGCTAGAAATAGGTAAAAAATGTGATGTAATTAGGTAGTAATAAATACATTAGTCTTTCATGTCATTAGTTTTTCTTATTGAAAAGGATTCTCTTTTTCTAAGATGTTACTCATTTGACATCTCCAGTGTGAGGAAAATCATAGTAAAGATGAAATTTCAAAATTGAGTTCTTGGAATAATTTTAAAGCATATATTTCAAGATGTTTGCTATGCTCAAGAAAGGAGTAAAAAACAAGTATCCATCACATAAATGCATTTCATTTTATCTATTGATCACCAGAATACATATTTTAAGGTAAAATAGGGTTCAACCTATAAATAACTCAAAGTATTGGATTTTTTTAGAAGGTATATGGTATAGGACAAGTTTATTAAAAATGTGTAGGTTTATGTGCAGTGATAACCACTGTCTCCACTAGTGTTTGAGCAGCTATCCAAAATTTCTTACTTAGCTGCCTAATGCAATACTATATTTCTTGGCTTATGTTAAAATTAACATTTTTAAACTTAGAAGAAAATAATCAATTTTGCAATGTCAGATTTTTAAATTGATAAGATTTTTATTAAATTAGGCAGAGTTTTATTTTAAATCCCTGGTCAAGATTTTGGATTTATCTTCTTACTCTGACATCATTTAGGAAATTTTAACTAATTTCTATTAAGATTGCTATAGAGTACTAAATGTCATTACAATGCGCTTTAAATGTGATGGGCATTTCCTGTGTTATCATTCAGTAAAATCAATCAATAACATTTTCAAATAAATAGAGTACCTGTGTGTTTTAACAATAATTTAAAACCTTTTATGAGAAGTCTAAACTCAGTTTATCAACTTAAAGCAAGTTCTTTCCCAATGATATGTGAACACAATGGAAATCAATCTTTTAGTCAAAATTGTTGTTTCACACAGTACTCTTTTGCGAGAACTACATCTCAAGAATATCTAGGTTAAGCATTAGTCAAATTTTGGGCCCTCCCTTCAGGGAGCTATTCTCAAAGTCATTATCACCAGATGATCCCAACATTGTATGGGATTCTGGGGTGAATAAGAATTGGATAAGAATGTATGATGGTGAAAGCCTCTATCCATTGTGAGAAGCCTTTGTCCATGGATGTGTCCTTCTGGACATTTTCTTTGTATGAAATAAAATGATTACCATCTTATAAGTTCCCAGAACTGAGGGACGTATGTATGCACATTTCTCTTCCCCTCTCTCTGTCGTGTTCTCTCTCTCTCTTTTGCTTTCTCTCTCTCTCTGCCTCTCTCTCTATACTCGGGTTTGATCATGGAGGGGGCTGAAGTGTGTGTGTGTGCGTGTGTGTGATCTTGGAAATTGATCAAGACTGATCAATTGAGGCACAAAGTGTAATAAAAGGACAGCCACATCATGTTCTAATTGCAGCTTTTACGCTAACTACGAGCAATATCTTATGCAAGTCACATACTCTATCTAGCTTGTATCTCCCTTCATCTATAAAGGGAGATGATTAGGTAAAGATCTTTATTTTTTGTGTGTGATTCTCATTGTGACTAAACAACTGAAACATCTTTTAGATTTATTTTACTTCTCATTTTATCAGATCTTTTGATTTTTATCCATTGGTTAAATGAAAAAGACAATATATTTTCATGTATCTTTTAAGTCCTTCAGCAAAAAAGAAAAGGATCAAGCTTAAGACCGTCCACTAGAATATCCAGCTTAAGCATTAGCCACAAATCGGTTGAGAACTATACATATCAGGTTCAATGGAAATAAAAAGATAAGCCATGAAAGTAGAATAAAGAAAATTATCAAATAGAAGTTTGGTATTCAAATAATATTTGGGGGGAGTTTACCCTGCAAGGTACACCGTTAAAATTTAAGGAAAAATTATGAAGATTATTCCAAGTTCCCCTTGCTTATTTTATAGATTCAAGACAAATTTCACAGTAAATTCTGTAACCAAAATATGGGAAATCCAGATGGCAGAGTTCAATTTCTGCCGAATTTCATATGAGAAAATGTACTTAAATATGAGCAACTATATTTGTACATGTGAACATATTCTATTCATGCATAATGCATTATTTTCCCCATGTCAGTGTGTACATATCTACATGTACATACATTGAGGCTTGGCATAATGATGTTGGGCCTACTACTTTTGCAGTTTCTAAAGAATTGAAGTTTATTTGCTCATTTATTTTTTACTTTTGTGTTTATTTTATTTAAACACATATTGGTACAGTGGAGCAGGTTTGATAAACTATCTTTGATTCAATTTTCTACAAATATACTTTTAGCCATGGAGCTGGAAGGAGGAAGAGGCCCCAAATCTTCCATCACGGTTGACTATTTGATCAGTCTAAGTCCTCAGTAAGTCTTCCATCATTGGAACTTTAATACTGATGATTATTGATAAACATAATGATGTGTATACTGAAAAGAAGGTGATTTCATTTTAACAGCTGTCTGAAGCATGATCTTACCCAGCAGTAAGTTTATTTTTTTAAGGTCTTCTTTGCAGAACTAATATACTTAGGCTATATGAGGAAATGATTAGGAATATCTCCTTTCTACCCACTGCATTAAATTGCCTAATTTTCTGACAGCTAGAAATATATTAACAGTGTACGGAGAAAATGGAATGAAATAGAGAATGAAACCCCACTGCAGATTAAGGAAAGAAAAAATGATCTCTATATAAGAAAAAAATTTTGGAAAGAGGAAATAGCTAGATACTGCTACATCCTTCCAATATGTGTCGAAGATTGATTTTCTTGCATTCTGCAAAGTAGATGCAAAGATTATGCTGAAAACAGGAGAGAATGTAATTGTACAACTGCCAATGTGAATTGAGGCCCCAAGTCGAATAGAGGCTCTGATGCTATCTGATTCAAAACCAGAGAAAGGCTCAGGAGGTAATTCTCACAAACTCTTCCATTCCTTTAATTCTGTAGCTCTGCATTTCAGAAAGGATGGGTGCATCCTCAGATATGGTTTTTATCATGACTGCCTTTTTTGAAGCATCGGCCCTTCCTTCGCCATAAAAGGGAGTAACACAAATGAACTTAATTTCTTTCATTTTATACTGCACATCATTGGAGTAAAAATACATCTCTCTCCTACACTTCCTCAGTACCTTCCTTCACTCTGGTTTCTGGTTCATCACACTGCAAGAGTGAAGCCCCTACAACAAGCAGGGAGCAGAACGACAAGATCCCTTCTTGGAGAAATGTCATCTAATGGCTCTTGTAGTCCAAGTGATGTGCCACCTCTGGAGAACATGGTTGTCTGACAGTTACTTCTGAGTCATCTTGGTCTATTTGAAACAGTTGGTTCTCTCCCTTAGACACTTGTCAACACGTGCAAATGATGTTTTAACTGGCACATTGTCACCAGCTACATCAAATAAGGAAAAGCTGAGTAGCTGTGAAAACTGACTTCCAACTCAAATACGAATTAGAGTACTGGAAACAGACCCCTTCAGATTAGGTGTCATTTTTATTCCTTTACTTGTGTGACTATTGTGTTAGTTGATAATCAGTTATGTTTATGTTTGTATTTCCTTTGTCTTTCTTGCACCCTGCTAGAGATGACTGAGAGAAATGGGCTTGTTAAATTAAAACATAAAGAAAAATGATCAAATGGTCTTTTTTTAGTTATGTGGGTGACAAGTAAAAATCATTTAGATTCCCTCTCAACTAGCCTGTGATTTTTCTCTTTGCAGTAACAAACTTTTTTTATTTTTTGAATCACCAGTGCCTAGTATATCTCTTGATATATACAAGGGTCCAATAAATGTTTATTTAATAATTTAATCAATTATCGTAAAACAAATTAATATAATTAATATATAGAAGTCATATAATCATATAGGAGCAGTAGTAGGAGTTTTAGCATAAAACTCTTTTTGCAAATTTTAAAAGTATCACTTTGTGATTTATTATAAAAATTTCAAAATAACTTAAAATGTACATGTAGAAAAGGTTCCATCAAGTTATATTAATATTAGGATTCACCAAATTAAAATGAGGGGATAAAACAATAGCACAGAAAATCTATTATATCTTCCTTGGGCTTCAGATTGAACCTGGACGATTTACAATGTTCCTTCCAAATCCATAAGTTCATGTTAAAAAAAAATCTTTTTCCTACCAAATATGCTATTTTTGTTATCACAAAATTGACATTTGCAGAATTAAAAAGTTTATTTTCTGCTTATAATCATTATTTAATTCTATTTATGTATCATCTAATGCCACAGATTATTTCCATGAAATAAGCATATTACCTAAATTTATTGACTAAAGTAATCTTTTCTCAAGAATCTGTGGTATTTTTCTCTTCCACTACAATATCTTTCAATTCACCCTAACTCGGACTCCATCTTTCTGTAAAACAATATCAAAATTGATTTCTCTATCTTTTAAAACCTCCTAATAGCATTTATTCATTCTAAAATTAGTCATGAACTATTTGATTTCTATTAATGTCTTGACTATTTTTTAAATTTTTTATGTATGAGTATATTATTTACTAATTAAATTTCGCGTCTCCAGAGGGAAGTGAAGGTGTCACACTTTTAATAATTTCTCATAGAACACTGCGTATTTTTGGACTAAATGTGTACAAAGCTTCCAGACATATAGTCAGTATCTAAAAAATATAAGCTGATAAAAATTGCAGGAACTCAATAAATAATTGATTTCATGGTAATACAATGTACTTGGATAGTGCATGTGATTATAATTAAATTAGCCTGGTTCACCCTAAGTTATTTTTAAAGTCTATGGTAAAAACAGTATAACTCACAACTGTCCATCAGCATAAAATCCATCTCAACTATTACATGCTTATTAAATTCCAGCAATTCTCATAAACTGTGGTTATGGTCAACAAGGTTTAACATTAATCATAATTTTATTTTGTATTTTTGATATCACACATAAAGTCTAACAGAACTTATTTTCATATTCTTTTGTGCTGTTCATGGGCAACATTTATTTATTTTTTCAATATCATTCATGTCTACCCAAGCCAATTCCAACATTAAATATTGTGTAGGCCAAACATCCATTTTGTTTTGTTTTCACCTATACTAATATTTTATTTTTCTATTGGGTATCCATTCACTTCAAAAAAAAAAAAAAATTCCAGAAGTAACCAAGAGAAAGAAAAAGAACATGTTTACCATGGTAACTGAAACACAGCCCATGTCTACAGCATTAAATAGAGGCTACCACATACAAAAGTCAAGAAACAATTATTTAAAATAAACACACATTTAATAACCTTTCCTTGTCAACCAAACTATGGCTTCAATTTTAAATATTGTGTTGGAATTGCCGTTATGGACGGAATCTTAAAACTCAAAAGTCACTCTCCAAGGAAGCACTTTTAAAAAAGCATTCTTGACAGTTTAATTGCAATATAACATCAAGACAGAAAAATTCTGGATTCAAAGGTAGCTCATGAAAGAAAAAGGCTCCACGCGACCCTGTAGAAAGAAACGGCGTGCATGGGGAAATTCACTGGACTACAGAGGCCCAGATGTTTGAGGGTGGCTGATGGTAGAAAACTTGGGAAAATAAAACTAGGGGCCATTCTTCAGGGGATTTTACATGTTGGTCAGGCGTTTGGCCTTTAGTGCGATGACGGGAAGAAGCCGCTGCAATACTTTTGAAGAAATGTAATAAAATCTGAAGAAATGTAGTAAAATTTGTTTTAGAAAGATAACTCCAGGAACTCTGTAAAGCCTAGAAAGGCTGGAAAAGATGCCTTCAGGATATAACCCAAGAAATGAAATCTATTTTTGCACAACTTCCACGCAATCCTTTGAAGTTATATTAAAACTCTACATCTCGTAAAGTGTAATCAAGATGTCATGATGTCAATACATTTTTGAAATGCAAATTGAACATTTAAATTAAGAAATTTAAATGACAAATTAAATATTTGAAGCAAAATAAAGTATACAAAATTTAGTTTAAAAAGGAAAGAGAAAACAATGGACTCTTTACTGTAAGGATAGTAATCAAATTTAACAATTCTAGAACAGATAATGAACATTTTCTTAATGTCCTTGTCAACACTCCTACATGAGTTAAAATTTTAAAGCAAAAATTAATTTGAAAGTACGCAAGCTTGTCTTTCTTTCACTATTCACTTCTGGATAATGGATGTATCCAGAATTATTTTCCAGTATTTTCAACCTAAAATCAAAATGTGTGTCCAAATTATTGAATATATTATCAAAGCAAAATTTTAAGATAATCTCCCTCTTTCCTACAGTAGGTGTTTGTTAATTCCTTTTAGTGTTCAAATACTGATTTATATTGTGTTTACTAAAATCAGTGACACCTCTAATTTTATATTACATGAGAAGGACATAAATCTTCCCAGTAAATTTCAGAAACAGTGTCTGGGAAAAAAACATTAAATATCATGAATTTAAGTTCTACACATCCTGTAAAATATATATGGCTAGAGAACAAATGGTAGATTAATTAAACTTACACATTTGTATGATTAGGATTCTTGTTTTGGTTTTCTTGTTAAAATAAAACTAAAAGTTCAAAAAGATTTTTCTTTGGTTTGGGTGTGTTTACAACAGTACTTGGTAGTCTTTAGAAATGGCTGCATCTGCAGAGCATAAATGTGCCTTAATTACAGGTTTTTTTAGGGTGAACATCTGTGCCCTTTTCTGCAACTATGTAGATACTTTGATGGTTATCCAAGAAGAATATGTGGTTAAATTTGTACACCCTACTTACTTGCTAATTCACTTTGTTTAGTATAAATCAGGAATATTTAAAGGTTTATATGTATCACTTTGACATCACTTTACCCTTAACACAATTTTGTTTTCTATAATTAGTTTACAAGATAAAATTAGAATCAGATCAGTTTTTTTTTTTTTAATTGGGATTTTGAGTTGGGGAGAAGGAAACTTAAGATCTCCTTCATTTCTCTTTTCTTCAGTAAATGCTAGTTTTTTGAGATAGAGAGCAGAGATCTTCCTTTCTCGCACTCTTTGATAATCACTTTGGCTTTAAAATCACATGCTACCTAGGAAAGTACAATGCCACTTTTTTAAAAAAGAAAATTATTTTATTTTACTTGTCTGATTATATAAATAATTCTAACATGGATGAAAGAATATAGAGAAACTTTTTAGTCAAAGAATATGAACATGAACACGTAGAAATAACAGTAGTTCTTTCTGAATTAGCAAGTAAGTAAGCATGGTATACGGTGGGGGTGGACTGGGAATGATCCAGCAAGAAATATTTTTGGTAGAAAGACTGGTATTTAGAAATTGTTGACAGATAGGCCTAAAAATTGTCTATTTCTAATCCTTTGGGTAGGACATTTTATTTGTCAAAAGTATTGGAAATTAACTTTCCACAGAGAACAGTGGAAGTACCTTCTTTGGAAAGAATTCTTGTCACATATTGGGTCAGAATTACCCCAGGGAAAAGTGTAGCAAAGAACAAATTTGATATTTTTGCTAAGTAGCTAACAGTCCTAAAAAGCAAATATCTATTGTGACCAAGAAGGCCTTAACATTTCTTCAGCTTGTGTTAACTTTAGACAAGCTTCTTCCTAACTCTAGGCCCCTGATCTCCATTTTCTTAAAGCATTTACTGTAGAAAATTTGCAATGGTAAATTCTTTATCTACCCATTTGAGATATAAGTCTTCTACAACCAAGGAATGTCTTTTTCCAGGATCTGGATGTCGTCTCTTTGAAATATAATCATCAAGAAAAATAAAGCTCCTGTCTCACACTGCCTGTGGGAGGGTAGGAGAAGAAGTTGGATAAGGGACAATTAACAAACACAAATGAACTAATCATTTAGACCAACCTCCCCCCTAAAATACTTCTCCATTAGCTCACCCCTCTTTTGTTTCAGTAGAGTGAGTTCAGCTTTCTCCTCTATTCCAATAGTCTCGACTCCTATTGCAATAGTCTTGAATAAAGTCTTATTTGTCTTTTTTAACACGCGTCTAGTACAATTTTTCTTTTACAACTGTCACTATTTCTTTGAATTTATGGATTAGAATCATGTTACTCATTCGTAATTTTGAAACTTCTGGGCATGAATAAATTCACAAAATAATATTTTGCTGCATTTAATAGAAAGTTATAGAAGTGATAATGACACAGACTTAGTTGATTATAGCTTAATGAGCTTTGGAGAAAATCATGAATGTTCTTTTATGATTATATCACTATTCTTGATCATATAAGATGATTTTTTTAAAAGTAATGTCATGAATTCAAAGATAGTACAAAGGTGGTAAAATTGTTCTCTATATTTGAGAAAATCTTTCATAAATTGTATTTTTCAAAAATTTTTTCCAAGTTATTAATTATAAAAAAGTATTTCCCAGAAACAAAGTCAATCAACATGAGGAACATTAGGGAATTAGTTCAGTGACTTTTCAGTTAACTTGTCATTACAACACAATATTGAGATTTTACTTGATACTTGGGGATCACACATTCTTATTATTCAGACATCCATACAACACTACTTGACTTTCTGTATACTCTGCCTGTATAGAAAAAAAGTTTGTCTATATTTCAAAGGAGGTGTGTTTGTTTGAATTAATTCAAGCTTTGCCCTGTATAGGAAGGATGGGTATTGAGATGTATTTTGCAGTGTTTCTAAGGCAAAATTTAAGTGTGTTCAAAATTATATATTCTTTACATCTACTTGACTACAATAAAACTCTTTAAAGTATTTTTCCTTCAATTTTTTAATACTCTTAAAATAAAATGGAGATATAACTTGAAGCACCTAACAGACTAAAGTAGTTCTTAAATTGATTTTAAATTGAGCTAATTTTTAGTTTGCAGGCTAATAAACTAAGAAACAATAAATAATTTTTTAAAAATCAGGATGCTAACCACTAAATAAAATACTGCTCTGGCCAATAAGGAAAATACTACTGCTATTACTTACAATGTTTTCTCAAAGATGTATTTCAGAAGTCAAACTTTTTGGTTTGTTTGTTTCCCCAAAGATCTCCTCAATGCACAGAAAAGTTGCAAGTAATTGGCCTTAAAAGATTGGTGATTTCAGGTTCAAATGCCAGCCCTGTTTGAATATCTCTCTCCCCGCTTCCTCACAGCTTAGCAAATATAAAGCTTTCACCACTTTTAAGAATCTGAAGAAACTGTCTGTTCCATTCCACAAAACTTATGTTAATTTACTTGTTGATTCATTCCCTCAAAACATATGCATTGCTTGCTAATTTTCTGCAAAGTACTTTGTCTTGTGCTGGAGAAGAAAAGAAGATGAAACCACACACACAATATCTGCCCTCAAGCTGTAGTTTGGAAGCTAAATCTTATACAAAATTTAAAGCACATAAATAACTATTGTACAATATAGAAGTGATAAACGTCATAGAAGAACAATCAATAAAGTGATCTCAGCGTCCTGGGTTTGGAGAGGTTATATAAAACCATGAAATCAGAGATGATTTCAGAATTTTAGCTGGGGCTTGAAGGACATTTAAAATTTGGATGGGAGAGAAAGTATATTTAAAAACATTCCAGATGGTGAACAACATACAAATAGACAAGAAGATCAGAAAATGAAAAGTGCACAAAATATGTCTGTAATTTAACCTACCCGGAACCCAGGCTTGGTAAAGAGAAATAGTGGAAGCTAGACGGAAAAAGAGGTTAAAATTACAGCAAATCTTGATTACTAGACTAAGCAGTTTTGATTTTATATGGTAGCCAACGAATGGGGAGACATTTAAATATCAAGCAAAGAAAGAACATCATCAAAGCTATACTCTACAGAGATTATCTTGCAGGAGTTTTAAAAACATGTTGGAGGGAGAAAACGACCATTGGCAAGACAAGTTTCTAAGTACATAATTATAATTATTTGGGTACAAGGTGATTTGGTCTGTAAACATGGAAGCATCAGGATATGTTGAAGAGGTAGAATTTGTAAAACATGATAAGTGATTGGATGTGAAGAATAAGGCAGAGAGCTGACAGAACCCTAGATGCCTCTAATTTAGCCTGGTTCCTAGGAGGTCTTGTACTATCGATGGCTGGCACAACTGTTATGGAAAACAGTATGGCAGTTCTTCAAAAAATAAAAATTAGAATTACCATAAATCTAACAATATCACTTCTGAGTGTACATCCAAAATAAATTGAAAGTAGGTTCTCGTAGAGATAGTTGTACAACCATTTTCACAGCAATGTTATTTCAATAGCCAAAAGGTGGACATAACCCAAATATCCATCAATGGATGAATGGATAAACAAAATGTGGCATATGTGTACAATGGAATATTATTCAGCCATAAAAAGGAAGAAAATTATGACACATGGTACAATGTGGATGAAACTTGAGGACACTATGCTAACTGAAATAAGCCAGTCACAAAAAGACAAGTACTGTATGACTTCACTTATGTGAGGTATTAACAGTGGTCAAACTTACAGAAACAGAAAGTAGATTGGTGGTTGCCAGGTGCTTGAAAGAGGGAGAAATGGGGAGCTGTTTAATGGGTATAGACTTTCAGCTTTGCAAGATGAAAAAGTTCTAGAGATTGGCTGTACAGCAATGTGAATATACTTAACATTCCTAAACTGTACACTTAAAAATGTTTACAACAGTGAATTTTATGTTATATGTATTTTATCTCAATTAAAATTTTTTAAAAATTTAAAATGAGAAAGAAAAAGAAAAGGAAAGTAAAGAAAAAAAGAGAAAGAAGGACAAAGAAAGAAAAGAAACACACAGTCATATATACATATGATACCGGCTCAAGACAAGGTTGACATGAGGGAAGCCATATTGTAGAAAAGAAGTTCTACTGTAACTTTGAATGACCTCTGACTAACTAACTCAGCCGGATATGCACCCTCCATGAGATCTAACTGCCCTGTAGATTTTATAATCCCTGCTTGTGCACGGACCTCCCAGCTGCGATAAGACGATAACTTTGTTCGTTTGAGTTCCTTAGGAATGTGACGACACCCAAACAGAGAGTCTATGCTGATAGTCATCATCAGTGAAAACTGAAAGATCTGGTGTGGCACTCCCAGTCTGTAACACCAGAAGGTCAACATTCCTAACCCCCTCCCCTATAACCCAGCAGCCTATATAACTCTGTAAGATTTTGTGCCCCTTAAAATAGTTCTTTTGGACATGACTCAGCCACCTTCCCTCTTGCTAGCAAGCTGTAATAAAAAGTCCTTTTTCTCATACCACCTTTCCTCTTGACTATTGGCATATCTTGTGGCGGGCAGACGAACCCCCTTTTTGGGCAGTATCACATATGTTTAATCAGAATTACTTCTTCGATACAGTGCATAGTGGAAAGAGAATTTCAAAGAGAAATGGCCTTTAAAAATTACCAGTATCTATTTAAGAGCAACATGAATAAGGCAGAAACAATTTTGTTTGTTTATGTAAGTGTAGGTGGTACTATTTTAACAGATGGATGGAATTAATTATTGGGACCTCTGGAAGAAAGGTTTTCAGAGAGTCTGCTCTGTGTGAATATGAGAATAATGTAATGTAATAGGAGGCCTAACTTCCAGCCCTGGCTTCTGACATTTCCTATTTATAAGATCTTGGAAAAGTCATTTAATGACTCAGTGAAAACAAATAATTCATAAATAATAATAGCTGCTTATCTCACGGGCTTATTATGAGATTTAAATAATGCATTTATTAGTGCTTGGTGTACAGGAAAGGCAAATGCTATTATCGTCTGCTGACCTCCTTGATGGGTTGTGTGTAAACAATGATAGCAATTTCTAGGTTAATTGCTGCAGAGAGAATTGCCAGAGACTGTCAAAGGCAGGCGAGACCATTATTAGTTACCAATATCACACAGGGCATTGTGGTCAGTGCTGAGAACAAACTAGATAATTTAGACTCAAAAGTTCAGACTCATTTACCAGGTCTGTCTATTTACATTAATGTAATTTACTTAAAAAAATCCAGCTCTTATTTCCCCCTTGCTACATATTGTTAATAAGTGTTGATCTTTCATGTAAATTCTCTACACAGCAATAAAGAGGAAGGAATGAGAAGGGAACAGGGGACCTGCATGAATTTGACAGAACATGAAAAACTGATAGGAAAAACGAGCATCAAGGAGGAACTGAAAGTGATGGAATAATACCACTCTTAAAAATTTGATTAGGGAATTCTCACTCGTTTAGACTTCAGCTGACAGGAAGCTGGAGAGAGAGGGAGCAGCAGTTTCCATCACTGAGCTCAGCACTTTACACATTTTATTTTATTCAATTTTCACAATTCTAGAAGATAGACTTTTATCCTCATTTTTTAGATGACGACACTGTACATAATTTGCTCAAAGCACACAAGTAGTAAATGGTGGGTGGGATTCCAGAAAATTCTCTCTGGCTCCTGTGCCCAGGCATTTTCTATAACACCATTTGACCAAACTTCTACTTCTCAAAATGCCCTCAGGTGGTTTACCAGAAAGATCACACCTCCATGGCATTTCATCTTCTAAATCTAAACTGTCTCTAACTGGAGGGCATATGTCTATAAAATAGAGTATATTCCTTTGCTGAACAAAATTTATTTCTTCAATGAGGACAGACAGGTCAGAGTAGTTTCGAGCAGAAGGAATGCTCAGAGATCACAGCTAACATTCTCACTGAGGACAATTAGACCCAGAGAAATGAAAGAATTTGTCCAAAGGCGCTCAGCCAGTTGATACTCTCCCTGTACACTATGCTGCTGCTTCACAAAAAATTGGCGATTTTAGGAAAACAGATTTAAGTTGCTAAGTATTACTTACGAATATTCTAAAGTCATCCAGGGCTAATATGTGATTAATTCTATTAGAAACATCTAATTTGTCACTAAACGATAACAGCAATTTCATTGCCAATGGCATAGGTACTTTAGCAAAAGTTGTCAGTATTTGCCAGATGGAGTTAGACTATTTATTTGTAATTCCATAGTATTACTCAGGTGCCTAGTGATAAGTGGTATTCTCAACTGTATCACCAAAATTCTCGGAAGTAACCCCACACTATTACTCGTAATCAGTAGAAGGTAGGTTTGCCTAGCAACCCCGGCACTTCTTAGTTCCCATCTTTGCAGTGAATCAGATGTTTTCCTGATATTATTACTCCCTCCTAAATTCATCTTCCTTTTACTTCTCCCTAAAACTAGGCTACTGCTTTGTTTTGATCAACATGACAAGAAAAAGTATGCAGTATATTTGCCCTTCTATTCTCTTTCATTACAAGTAACATCTTATATTTTAAGACGATTTTAATAAGAAACATCAGGACAAGTAACAGAACTGTGCTTCTTCAATACTTAGTGAGTGTGACTTTCAGGACTTGAAAGTTCATCTCGCAATATTTCTTACTGGCTTGTAAGGTGAATATAGCTATGCTAGGAAACACTCATTGAGCTATATGCAATATTAAGAACGTGCCGGTAGCAAATTGAGAATAGTTTATAATAATGGAATTTATTATTTAAAATGAAATATGATTTGAATAAATGTAGTATTTTAGAGTTTAAAATCATTATTTTGGAGCCAGGAAAAGACCCCCTGAACCCCCATCACCACTACTCCATCATCCCATAGCATAATTTGAGCCTCCATTAGAATCAAAGTCCTGCATGAGATATTTAAAAAAAAAAAATCATGCTTTGGTTCTCCTATGTGAGTGCTGGGCATCTAACGAGAAACAGATGTGCAATTTACAATGAAAAAATAAGCATAAATAAAGGCAGAGCATCCTCATAACTGACTTCCCATGGAGTTAGACCATCCAGTTTCCTAAAGATTAGAATCACTCATACACAAATGAAGGAAAAAAAGTGGCATGCCCCCAAATTTGCCATCACCTAAAATGGAAGCAATAGAACAAGGTTAATTGAGTCCAAGAACCTAGCATATTAGCCCAGATCCTAATACAATAGAAGGTCACTTATCACCCGCCTTTAACCAACTCACCAGATAAAGGATGTCCCTTGTTTTCTAAAGCCTGGAGACGGAACTCCCTCACATGCTTATGGCTGAAGCTGCTCTAGTTCACTGGTGCCTGGACTTCAGCTCTCACCAATTGGGTTGCCTGCTTACCAACTTTCTTTTGGCTATTCTTGAATTTGATCATAATATTGTCATTGTTTTTCTAAATTATCCAATTCAATCAATATGATCTTTTTATTGCAATTGTTCTTCTTATAAATATGTAATTTAAATATTTTATACATCATTAAAGTTTAACTGTAAAATAGAAAGTATTTTTTTTTATGCAAACTATGGTCATTTCTCTTGAGAGGCAAAATGAAAGCAGGTTACCCAAATAAAAACAAAACCAAAAGCATTTTTGAATTATGTGTGGGTAAAATGTGTGAAAGTTGGGAGAGAAATGTCACAAAAATCCAGAAAAATTCTGTATCAAAACTTCTTTCTTTACATGTATCTTTAAATTCTAGAGAATTTTGTATGTAAAATACTACAAAAATGGATGAATTATAGTATCAGTTAATCAAGAAAATAATACAAGTCCCATAAGGAGACTAACCAAAAGATGGCCCTAGTATTACATAAAAAGATTGGCAAATGGTTATACATTTACATGTTTTAAATCAAAATGTTTATATTATTTCTACTTTAATGTATTTAAATAATCAACCACCTACCTGGGCCAACAGCATGAGCTTTGAGGCCTCGTATTGTACATAATTATAAATAGTAGCAAAATAATGAAAAATAGCTTTGCTGAAAACAATACTAGAAACCAGTTTCATCAAGGTGCCCTCCTAGGGTGTAATAGGCATAGAGAGGATGTTGCACTTTGCTATGGTTATCTTGCCATCTGTAAGCAATCATTGTGATTGACTGAGCCTGAATTGTTAGTTTTCCATGCACATGGACTGAAGTAAGACAATCATGTCATTTTTAATGACATCTACTCTGGCCAGCTCACTATGCAATGAGCATGTTTTAGGCCAGCCGTTCTCAATTAGAAAGATCAGAATCACCTGGAGGGCTTCCTGCCACCCAAGACTGCTGAGCCCCACACCTTGAGTTTCTAATTCAAGAGGTCTGGGATGGGGCTCCAGGATCACATTTCGAAGGAGTTCTCAGGTGATACTGCTCCTGCTGGTTGAGAGACCACATTTTAGGAACTGCTGTTTCAGGATATTAAAAAACAGAACAGAACAAAAGAGTCTTAGTCTTCAAAATTTTGCAATCTAAAAAAAAACTCAGGGAGGCTGAAATCACATGCAAAAAGCAAGGCAAATATACACAATTCAATATATAAATTAACAAACTGGGTTTCCACTGATGCGTCTCACAGTTGGCTAGAGTCAATGACATAGAGGATTTGGAAGGAATCAGCCAGAAAATCTTCTCCTTTCAAAGAATAAAGCAGAGTGATTGGGCCGGCCCCGTGGCTTAGCGGTTAAGTGCGCGCGCTCTGCTGCTGGCGGGCCGGGTTCGGATCCCCGGCGTGCACCGGCACACTGCTTCTCCGGCCGTGCTGAGGCCGCGTCCCACATACAGCAACTAGAAGGATGTGCACCTATGACATACAACTATCTACTGGGGCTTTGGGGGGAAAATAAATAAATAAAATCTTAAAAAAAAAAAAAAAGCAGAGTGATTATTTGTAGGAACAAACAAATGTGACTTAGCATATGCTAAGAAATATTTTGAAAGCAAACTGACAAAATTATATCTGTCTCTTTTCTTAAAATTTGACTACCCAATTTAGAGGGTAGTAAAAAACCTCATATCTAAACGCCTATCATTCCTTCACTTCACCTTTTTTGCTTGATATTCTCTTTTTCTCTTCCCAATGTTTCTTTCTCTCTGTAATTTTAGGTGTAGTCACCATCAAAAGTGAGGTTTTTAAAGTCAATATTTCAGTAATAGCTCCAATTGTGACACAAGCTGACCCTAAAGATAAATTCTATTCATTACTATAACAGATTAAAATCTATTTGGAAAACATTTTTCAAAGAAATTTAAATTGTGGAGAGGAAGGAAAATTCATTCACAGAGAGACTCTAGGTTACATTTTCTATTCCTCTTTAAAGGATTGATTATAGAAATAACTCTGCTGAAAAGCCCTGAGGATGAAGAGAAGTGCAAACTGTGTGCTTAAATGAAAATAGATTTAATCACACGAACTGTGCTGGAATTATTTTCGCTCAACATTTCAAAGATGTAATAATTTTTTATACCCTCTTGCCCGAACCCTGGGTTTCTGTGAGAAGTAATCCATCCTGACTTCATTTTACAGTTGTTAGCTCCTTAACTGGAGATAGGTAAGTGCCTGCCTTGTATCCGAAATTATGCTCTCTGTAAAATAGTAGTTTGAGATTGGGACAACAAGTAACCTTTATGTATGTGTGTTGTTTAAAACTATACATTTTCATACCGACTCCATCAGAAAGTGTTATTATGTCATGGGGGGGGTGTCATTTTTTCAAGGCTAAATGAGAAACCTGAAAACAATCTGAAGCTCTGTTTTTAGGGGCTGCACTAAAGAGCTATGATTCTAGAATGCAACTATGCTTTGCTATATAAGGGGTGTGCACTTTTTATTCAGAACTGTTTTTATATGCTGCAGGTACAAAATGGACATATGAAAATTGCTTCTGTGTATATGCAGAAAGTAAATGAGAATGATCACAGCTTTAGGCTTGTAAACAGATACAGCAGAAAACTAAATTTTGATATTACTTTTATTAAATACAAAAACAGTATATATTAAAAGGAGTTTTCAATAGAATATTAAGTAAATGCTGTGTACGCTGGATTTTAACGTGATCACTGAATGCAATTACTGTATGACATTAAAACCTAATTCATTTTGAATACCATGCTACCCAAAAGAGAAAAATATCACAATGTACAGCGTTACCCTAAAGCACCGTATTTGACAAGTGTAATATTATGGTTCTGTATTTCTCAGATAAGTAAAAGCATATCCCCCCTCCACCCACCCCATCCCCAAGCATAGTATGTACTTCAAAGAAGCTATAGGTTTTCATTTCTTCAACTAGGCATGAGACTTTTTGAGGTTAGGAAATGCTGTTTTATATCCTCATCGTATTCATTGTTCCTAAATAAGTATTTATTAAATATGAAAAAGGGAAGATCTAGAAGACTGCTATTTTTGTAGCTTTTAGAATTTGCTATAACTCTCTGTGTGTTAACCAGCTGAATATTTACATATTAAGAGGACTAGGCTTAGGTTTTATTCTCTAATTCACAGCCAAGACTAACATGTAAGGTTAGGAATTTTAGAGGTCTTAAAATAAAGAAAAGATTAGTTATTCAGTTCTGTGAACCTGCAGTTTGCTGAATTAGGAAGATGACAAAAGTTCACCAGACAAGTCACCTTCAAGCTGTCAATATATGGCCTTTGCCTCTCAAGGGGAACCATGTAGAAACAGACACTTAGAATTTTTCCACTGTATAGGCAATCTCTACCTAATTGTTTAGCAGCAAGGATCCTAAAAATCTGTACAGCAGATGTGACTACTTCACTTAACACGATCATACAAAGGAAATAAGGGCAGAAGACTCAGATGCTGATGGTAAAGACGCACAGAGAAAGTGCTGCGTGAGCACAGATAACACACCTCTCTTTGGCCATCTGTCCCACCGTGAGTGCTGCACATCACAAGAGGATGTGAGAAGGGTGGACAGCTGAGTGCAACTTACAAGTAAATTTTTCAGAGTGGCAATTTGATGGCTTTCAACAGCAATGTGACACTGGACTATAAAGGTTTTTATTGATATTGCAAGGAGTGTGTTGCTAATGTTACTTAAAGAGCCAAAGGTTTTAAGTATTATATGTTTATAAAAAATAAATTAGTGTCACGTTATCAGACAGTTTCTTGCATATGACACCCATTATGCAGATACGGATGAAACGAAGGTTGAGAGGAGCTGCTGCAGGTTATCATAGACCAAGTTAATGCTTACAAAGGTCTGAGCTGAAGAGGTCTGGTATCTATACTGCTGGATTACCCTCATATTAGTGTTGACATCAGGTCAGAACTAAGCATGATATTTTAACATAGTTTAGGTGTTATATTAACTAATCCTTACTCTCAAAGCCTAAAGGTAGGATAAGAGAAATTCTGCTTCCGGCACACGTAACTGGATAAAAAATCTTTGTTGAATGATTACAAAGATAAAATCGTTTCGTTGATGTATAGGGAGGTGGCATGGAGAGGCAGCATTTGGGTGATAGATATGACTAGTGAGTGCTGCCATAGGCCTTAGTGGAACTGAGATTCATCCCTGGGGATGGGGCAGTTGTATACAGGCTCAGAGCATAACCCACCTCACTGTGTGCCAGAGTGACTTTGCCAAAGAAGAGAAAGAAGAAGAGGAAGAAGAGAGAGAGGGGAAAGGAGGAGAAGGAAGCAAGAGAGGGGAGAAGGAAGACAAGAAGAAAGAGAGGGAGAAAGAAAAGGAAAAGGAGGAGAGGAAAATCTACTTGGAGAACTGGAACATTTCTAAATAAAATAGTTTAAAATCATATCTATATTATATTTGTGCAGGTATATATAAGGCTGATGCAGGCAATTAGCTTTCCAGAATTATTCTTAAAGAGGAGAAACTACTTTTGGTTGTTTGATAAGAAAAGAGTTCTGAATGGTTGGGGAAAATGCCCTTGCCTTGAAAACAAACAAAAAATAAACAAAACACAAAAATGAGGTCATTGTTTTCTTTGTAGAGAAAAAGATCAGTCAAGAAGGATTACATTTAGTATATATATGGACCTAGTGAAACCAAAAGTCATCCAAACACATAACTGAGATCAAGGGATTCATGTGTAGCATATAGAAAAAATACATAATTCCTTTCAAAACAAATTGGCTCTTTAGTCATAAACAATTTAGAAGCAGTCACAAAGATTTTAATCCTAAGGAATACATAGGGTTCGATGAATTAATGGGCCTATGATAAGTAGTTTTCTAACACTGGGATAATAAGACAGAGTCAAACTAGATAACACGATAGCTCCATGTTTGGAAGTTCACAACAAAAACTTCAAAAACTCTTGCCCATTCTAGTGTCACCTGAAGATATTACGTAGTTTTTTCCTATTTCAGAGATTTCATTAAACTGTACACTGAAACAACTGTAAGCAATCTGAGGAACTTGGGAAGTGATAAGAAGTAAGCAATAGAAATCTCCACAGACAATCGACGTTGTAATAAGTATAGGAGATGACACATATTGCAGGGGAAAAAAAGATGGAGAAGACATTGTAGTGGTTTTAAGGAAGAAAATCACATTTTCCTCCAGGGTCTATAAAATATGATATCATCTGTTTTTCTTTTTGGGACCCAGAAATGTAACCTTGATTCAAGTTGAGAAAGAAATATTCATGTCAACCTTCAGTAAGAGAAATACAAAAAAGTGTTTCTATCTGTGTAGACAACGCTTGCAAAACTATCTAGTTACCCCATCTCTACACCAGCAAAAAAAAAAAAAAAAACCTCATTTTATTTCTTTGAAGAATAGAACTTGAAATTACATTTTTAAAATAGCAGTTAAAATTTTTCTGCTTCTAAAGACCACTGTCTTGGCAATAGCCTCTGTCTTAGGGATAGTGTTTCCCATCCTGAACTCAATCTGGGCTTTAACTTGCTGTTCTTCAGGACACAAACATACATCTTACAATTTATAAAAGATTAGAATTTATTATGGAAAAAATTAGAGCTTCAGCATTTGACAGTAAAGAAAACATACAGGGCAAGTATTTGGAGAATCTATTTCTTTGTTTTATAGTGACTTAAAATATGTGCTCTCAAGTAATAAGAGAAAACAGGTGTATAAAGCATATCATATGTATTTGAAGTAGCTTCTATACGAGTTAAAAATAACTCAAGATGAATTTCTTTTTGTTAGACTTTCTAAGGTTTCATTTTAGTACTGAAATTAAATAATATTGAATTTTTACGACTTAAAGCAGTTTTCTTTAAAAAAACTAAACACAACAAAAAAAGTCCTAAATCAGAATTATAGCAAACGGTTCTTAGAATGCCATCTTAGAAAAGACAAACATAAAGCTAGTCTATCAAAGCATCAAATTCTAAGGCACAAGTAAAGGAGTTATAATTTTAAGCCAGGCCTGGTCACGTGACTTTAATTATGAAAAAGTCTCTTGATTCTTTCATTTCTTCTTGAAAAAAATTTCAAACTGTACAAACCTCCCTGTAAGTATCTTATCTAATAGTAGTTTTAAAACTTTCAAATTCTCAACCAGATTCTACTTTAGAACTGCAGTAACTTAGACAAGAGTTTTTAAGTTGTCTCTAAATGGCTATAATTAAATCCTCACTTAGAGCTTTGCAATCTATACCAAAGGTAAACTCAATGTGATAAGGGATGCCAAAGAGTAGAATTATTAAAAGGAAAAAAAAAGAAGAAAGAAAATCTGTGACTTGGCATAGATTCCTGTGTAAAGGGTGCAGGTTAGGCACTCCAATAATTTCTAAAAAGAAGTTATTACGTATATGAAGATCAGAAAGGGTAGGTGAATAGAGGAAACATATTACAACCTTTCCTTTTAAAGCTATGTTTAAAAGTGAACTCTTACCTAGGAAATCTATTAATTGTTAAACTTTTCATCTTCTAAATACACTGTGAAAACAAATGTACTTCTTAAAAATGACCCTAATTAAAATCCAATGTGCACCGATAGGTCAAATTCTTTGAAATGAATCTAATTAGCAAGAATAGGTCACCTAGCCCATGGGTAAGGGAAGCTATCTGATGAGACCTCAAAATCGGGATGATATTAATGTTCAGAATGGCAGATTTGGTGGCTACTCACACAATATAGTTGTTCAGTGAAAAAACCAACAAAAAACAGCATACTCTTTGAGACAAGAAGGGAATAACCAATTGCTGTTTCCCTAGCTACTAAAAAACTTAAAATAGAAGCAAATACATATGACATCCTTGCTGTTTCAATTATGATTATGTTTGAATGATTTTTATGAACTTACTTGGTCATTTAATAAACTACTTTTTCTTTTTTTTAGAAACAGAACTATTTTCAAAGATGAAGTGAACATTTATCAGAAAGCTGCTATTCAATAGAGAGGATTTGTAATTTGTCTATTACTAAAAGATAATCTTCAACTATAATCTAAGGATAATAAAATATTCTTAATTATTTCCTATATGAGGGAAAATGTACCTTATTTTTATAAAGCATAATATAGTTCACATTAAATGCTATTAGGCATTAATTTCTGCTGATCAATAAGACTGTCAGAAAAGAAGGAAAACTACATTTTGAACATTTATCTGATGAGGAAAATGAAATGCTTTGAGCACAAAAAAATGGTATGCTTCTATAAGGACTTCACCAAAATATAAGTAGAAGGATCTTTCAACTTCTATTTCGTTGTATTTTCCACCCCCATACGGTTGGTTTAAAAGCAGTGTATCTCATTGCCTTTCTTCTAAGAAGATTTGAGTCCTTGGTGTTCGTTTCATGTGAAATGCTCAGAAATACCATACCTCCTCAGGGGAAGTGCAATGTCATTTTCAAGGATGACACACATCAAAGTCAATTTGCTAATTGGTTTTAGTTGTTTTCCGAGAACTAGGAATGCCACCTAGTTATTCCAGCGGCAATTCTAGGGGAAGCGAGTCTGATCACTTGGCATCCAGATTATCAGCAAAAATAACAAAAAGGCAGTGTCACCATGGTGTTCAATAGGAAAGAAACTAATATATACATCTTGCTGTTGCCAGTGTTTCATTTATGACGTAATATCAGCCTTTTCACTTCCTGGGAATTTTTAACAGTCACTCATTTTCCAAATTCTCATTTTCCTCATATGCAACTATATTAAGATACTACAAACACTGTAAAAGGTTTCTAAATTAGAATAATTATGACAAAATTTCCTTAGCGAGATAATCTTCTAACAGAGGAGCAATAGCAACATTTCAAGGATATAATATTTCTACTGAAAAGTGTTAATTATTTATATTAATTGTTTATAGATGATTAATGACCATTATTAACTATACCTGCTTGTTTTTTTTTTCACTGAAATATGCTTATGTTTTTCAGGACTTAGATTTTTCACACAGAATTTAAACTAAATCACTATATTCAAGTAAAACTACCTCTGATCAAACTATAAATGGTTATTTTGACAACATGAAACTTATAAAAATGATTAACATATAAATGAAGACTTTTCTATTCATGCATCCCAGCTATGGACATTATGAATATTTGCTCTTTGGTTTTAACATTTATAAGCTTACTCTGATCGATAGTTAAGCCTCCTCTTTTAAAATTTCATAAAATCTTATGTTAACTGTGTATATCTGCTGATAGCGCAGAGAAAGAATTGTGACTAATTTTTGGGTAAGAAAACATGAAGAATATTTATACTGGGTTATCAGAAAAGGTAAAAAAAAAAAACAGTAAATATAAATGGAATCCATTATGTAATTTTTTCTTATGCCTACCTCCACCCTGCCTTATTCCCCCCCAAAATATGAGTGCTTCAAAACCTCTAATCCAACCATTGACTCAGCATTCAAATGCTCCTTTTCCCCTATTCCAGTCCAAGAAATTAACCACGGCTGTTTCAGGTTATCTAAACAAGGTGTTGATGACGCCATGGAAATAATCAGACTTAAGATGATATGATCAACAGCTTCTCAGAGCTTTTGTCTTCTTTTTCATTACTCTTACTTATAATCTAAATTTATAGCTAGTGATAAAATGGTTATGGATTTTTAGAGGATTCTAACAGTAAGATTACAAGAAGGCAGCCAGATATCATTGTAATAAGAGTTAAATGGGTTCAGTTACAACTTAATTCTAAGAGTGGTTTCAGATATAACCTGTCTGGTAGGGTTTAATAGAAAACAAAATCAGGTTTAGAACTCTGGGGAATAATATGTCAATCTTGAGAGAAAGCATGGAATGTGAAAGTCTTTGGTGGACAGGCACTTAACTGTGTTTAATGCAGCAAATGAAAGATGTTACAACTGTATTTTCTATTTTGTTATAAGAAGTATGTCTGATAAAGAAAGAGAAGAAAAGGTATCTTTTAACCAGAGTCAAAAAATGTTGGTAATAAATCAGTTTAATGGTCCATAAGATTCTTCACTTGTACATATACAAATTATATATTCTTGCAACAATGTTGCATATTATCCATTAGTCCAAAACAGCAGTGTGTCTGCACTCTTCAAGAAATAATACTATGCCATTATACATTTTTCTCTTAACATTATAAGTTGCTACTATTTTATGAAACTGACATTAAATCTTCCATCTCAATAGAAAATCTTGTGAAACGGATTCCCCTCTCCATTACTGAAGGTTGTTTTTTTGTTTCACTTTTTGAAAGTCAGATATCATACCTTTTACTTCTTTGTATTTCCACTCCACTCTGCCCCATGAAGTCCCTGACTAATATATAATGAATATGCCTTAGTTTTTTGGGGTGAAATAATGAATTAAGTTTGAGTTGGATAAATGTTTTATACCATCAAAGAATAAAAGAAGTGCTTATTAAATATAACTTTAAAACAATGATTTATTTCATTGTACTCACACAGGTTAGCCTTACTAATAGTGATAAAATGATTTGTAATCTGTTATAGATTAATTATATTATAGTCTCTACTTTGCAAATGGATTCCAAAAATTACAGTGTCATAGAAATACGCTTTAGTGATTGGCAGAAGTGGAGGGCTACTTAATCCTAAACTAATGACAAAATTGAGTGGTCTCAAACACCATCACGCACATGTTACACGGCAACATTACCTACTAATATTAACAAAATATTAACATTAATTTATTGGGAATAAAACACCGGAGATCTGTCAAATAGGCCAAGTTATTAAGCTATATCACTAAACATCAGCTTTGCTACACAATGTCACAGTTCCTCTGCTCTTCAACTCATGTAGTAACGGCAAGATAGTTATACTTGTGGTTTTAATAATTCTTAAGTATTTTACTTTCTCCCAAGAAAAATCGTAACATGTCAATTTAATGGTCCCTGAGACACAAAAATCAAGTCTGTAATTAATACTCAATATTGAAATAACCGTTTATCATTCTGCACTCGAAAGATAATATGCTATTTCGGAGAAACTGTCTTCATGGATATACTCCTTTAAAAAACAGACAAATAAACAAACAAAAAAATCTCAGACACAATGCATTATCTTACCTTGTTTTTTTCTCCTGGCTGTACACTATTACCACTTGTAAGACTTTCTTCTCCTGCCAACCAATTAAGCAACAAAAGTCCCCACCTTCTGCTTGATTTCTACTCATCCTTAAATGTATCTTAAAAGTTATTTCCATCGTGAAATTTCCCATAAAATTACGAAGAGCTTGCTGCTTCCTCCTCTGAGCTCCCTGGGTAGGTTTACTGTCTGAACCTCCTTTACTGCAATTATTACTTTTGTGATTTTCACCAAGAGGTTCTCAAATGCAGCCTTCTGTTCCATTTATGTCTCAGTCTCCAGAGCCTACTATGTGCCTGGTGCCTGGTTGCACCAATTATTTGATGGATAAATAATTGAATGAATTAAATAGATATAAATAGGGCTCTTTCCCTCAAGCTGATATTGGGCAGTTTTAAAAAGTCAGCCTGCTATTATCTGGATGCCAGTCAAATTCCCTGGAATACATATCTAAGTGATTATTGTGAACATATTTTCAAAGAGTCTTCTATCAGAGGATCTCATTAATTTATAGTTGTCTCAATATTTATCCATGACCACTCAAAGTAAAGATATATTTCCCTTAAACAATTGTGGTTGCCAAAAGAATGATCTCTTCTATACTAAAAGAAATTGGGGATACATCGTTTACATTTATGAAACTGTGAGGTGTATGACTATGTTTACACTCATAAGAGTTATACCCCCTGCTCACTGGAAATAGAATTAGTCTATATTGGATAATGATTTTACCTTCAGTAAACTGATTTTAGCTTTGAATTTGTTGGATTAGTATAGATTTCACAATGACTGTCACCAAGGTTCAAAGATAGTCAATGTGGTATTTATGATTTTATCAAGTTTTTTTCCCTTCTACTCCCCACCACAACTACTCTACTAGATTTTTCAGTAATATTTAATGGTTATATATGGTGGCTTTAAAGACTTAAGCGTTTTAGTTTTGACTGTGAGAATTTGAGATAGTTTACTGTGGACAAATTTTTTTTTCAAAAATTAAAAGAAAAATGTTCATATCTTTGATCCAAGTGTTCTGATTTTATATTTACAAAAGTCAATACGGAAAAGTTTTAAAAGTTCATTGTAATCTGAGGGCAGACATTTCCACTTTACATGATACTCTTATTTATACTGTTGGATATCACAAATACTTGTTTCAAAATCTTGTTAACCAACATATATTTTCACAAACATGTGATCATGCAAGTGTCTTGGAAAAAAGGCCATTCTTCATAAATATGTCAAGATGTAGCCTCTCAGAGTAAAGCCTACATATACATCCAGATCACAGTTCCAAGAAATGAAATTAGCAACAACAAATATAAATATTCTGTATTGAATTAGCTATATTTTATTATGTTTTAAATTATTCCAAAATAGATTATGATGCACAATTTTTCTTTAAATTGTGTGTGCAAACAATCACATTTCTTCTGTCCATGTGTTTTCCTTATTATACTTCACATTCTTAAAACATGCATTTGTAAAATCATTATAGTAACAGAAAATCATGCAATAAGTAAACTCTCCTTATTTTATGAATAAAATCATTGGATTAAGAAATATGCATTTCACATTTTAGCATCTAATCTTGATCTTTATAATGTGTTTTAAAGTATCATCTTGGGGCCTATTTACCATCTTGTATTTCCCAACATTCAGTTTCCTCCCCTTTCTCAAACTCTGTTTCAAAATGGTTGAATCCAATGTGAAAGATCTCTGAAGAAATGTGACCTTTTTCTTTGTACTGGATGCACATAGGAATTTGTTCATGAAAAATGATTTCTAAAAACACATGAACAAGCATGTTCTGCCATTATACATAAGCCAAGTTCTGAGTGAAGGATTAAGGGTGACCATTTGAAACCATAACATAACTCAAAAAATTGTTTAATTTTCTAGGACCTTGAAAGAAGAATTTTAACCAAATGGCTTTGATATTTAAACATAAATTCTATGGTATACACATTCATTTCAACAGCATCTCCCTTGTATATGAAGACAGGGTCCAAAAAAAGGCTTAAAAACTTGATGTTTATGTGCGTTGTCAGTTGGCTCAAACTTAGCCAGTAAAGAGATCTCAACTCCCTTGACTGGTTAGAGGGGCCTAAATGTAATATCAGAGAAGCAGAGCCATATTGATTTGCTTTTGCTTCCTAGAAGCTAATCTTCCACTTTCCTGCAGACTCAAAAAGGTAGTCAATGACTTTCGTCATGAAAGTTCTTCTTTTCCAGATAGTGATCTTTACCTCAACTGAAAAAGTAAAAAGTATTTTATAAGGCTTTCATTTGCCTTTTATACAGACATACATATCTATTTTAATTAAAGTGCTATTTCCTTAATGTTGTCTTCCCTGGTAGAAAATGCTGCCAACCATATGAACAAAAATATTTTCTGTTCATAGTCACAGATTTTTCATAGTCAGAGAGAGAGAGACAGAAACAGAGACAAAGAGACAGAGAGAAATTCCAGGCATATGACTACATCTAAAGACGTTTGTTTAGATAATTTTCCATTGGAATAAAACTTGGTTGATATTCAATCAATGTCTAATATGTACATTCCTTTGTTTCAAAATGCTAATCCAAAAAAGAGTACATTTCCCCAATGAAATGATTTAATTTCCTCTCCTCTTAAACTCTGTGGACAAGTGGCAAGCTTGCTAGACTAAATCTGAGTTAACTTTGATATGAGAAATCAATTTGGGCCATTAGTCTGTCTTATGACCTTCCATCTTTTTTTCATACTGATCCAAAAATAGAAGTCACCCTGTGACCTTAAGATTAGATCACATCCTCTACTAGATGTCTTGAGTAAACAACAGTTCCCGGGGAGAAAGCAGCCAGAAACAAATGGGATACCTAGTAGTTGTCTAAAAATCTGGGCAAGACCATCCCATCCACAACATTGCTTCGTATACCATGTCTTATGTCTTACTGCCTCCCACTGTCACATGCTAGAAAACAGATGGAGTCTACATGATGAGCAGAGAAGCTGTTATCATGGAGAATTGGGACTAGCTTCCAAGGTTATCCATCCATTCACATCCTCATTTATCTTACACCTTGGGCTGCCATTTCTTTGTTTTTCCTTTCAAGGCTTCCCACACTGTTACGTAAACTAGTATTTATCTCTATTAAGTGGAGAGTGGAGAACACGAGGTATTTTTCCTAGCACCATCCCCTCTATCCCAACCCAGCACACTACCATGAGAAAAGGAACAAATGGGAAAACAACTACAGTTTTTGGTTTGCAGTCCTTCGGGAAAATAAACTCAAATGACAGCTTTATGTTTTACTAACACGGTCATCGTAAAGCAGCATGTAATATGTTATGTTACCAGTATCATCCCTTACTTTAACAGTGATCTGTAATTCATTAATTCTTTTTTACCTTATTTCAGTAGAATGTTGTAATATAAAATAAACTATCACGAGTAAAATGACAAAAAAAATAGCATCAAATAACAACCAATAATTTTATGAGCAAGAATTGTGCTACAGTAAGTGATCAGAACCTGTTAAAGATTTTAGGTCCTGCATATGTACTGTCTGCTGACAAGCTATGCAATTATAAATATATTCTTCATGCCAATGTCTTGCAAGTTCCTAATGAAAGTTGTACAATATAACTAGGAGGCTCCAAATACTGTTAAACTCTACAAACGCTAAGTCTGTTTTATCATTTTCTTCAGTGAACAGGTACATTTTTAAGGCACCCAACTGTCAACAAGTGTATCTAACAGAGCCTTGAGCTTCAGTGATTTCATAAAAGAGGAACTTGCCAACGAATTTAGGAAACTCACATTATATATTCAGGTTAGATTCACAAATTCAATGTTGCATGGCAAGAAGTCTATGCTCATTTCTTGGTATCATGAATTGCAATTTTTTCCCCAATTCAGAGAACCAAAGCTAAACTTTCATAAATGAATGAACAGCTCAAAGGTAGCTCACACCGTGGAAGTCTTAGAGAAGGAATTTATCATGTATTCAGTTTAAAGGACTCAGTTTATGACAGCCATGAAAGCAATTTAGGTCCAATCTGCCCTGTATGGTGTCAGGTTGCTCAAAATAAGTCTGATGTACAATTTACTGTAAAAATACACTTCAGTTTCTTCATATATACATACACACACATACACACGCATACACACATACACTCACACATATATACACATACATAAGTTTGGGTTTTTTAGTTTACATGGTAACTTCTGTCAGGAGAAAGCAATATATTAACCGACGCATTTGCAATCTTTTCAAAACCTACTGCTATATAAAGCTAGGAACTAGAGACAAATTTTGAATCATTGAGAACAGGGAATTTTGTTTTACTAGTTTGTATAACTTAAGTACTACACGACACATGATAGGTACCAAATATACATTTGTCAAAAGAAACTAAATTGAAATGCTAAAATAGAAATTCACTGAAGAAAACATATATTTTTTTCCAAGATAAATAAAATTATTTAAGCTAATAATTTGAGTAAATAATTTTTAAGCCAATTTAGACATATATCTAAGATGAAAGTATTAAATATACATATTTTAGTGACAGAAGAAAAGTTGCAACAACACAAAAGAATTATTATTCATTACATTCTCAAAAATTACTTAGCTATCTCATAATTTTCAAAATATTTAAGTTAATAAATATTAAGTTAATTTTGTAAATTTTTATATAGTTGGATGTATAATTCAGGTCATGTCTTTTATAATAAATCCCAAACACATTTTAGTACTCTCTGAATTAAAAGTAATAATAATATCATATATTGTTTTCTCCCACAACACATTCTTTATTCCTTAAGCTGTTCCTCTCAGTTTGTTTGCAGTGCAGTTTTCTGTTATTCTTTAAAATTCAAACAGAGTTGTTTGCCTCTGGAACTGAAAACTTTAAAGTCTACAGAGCACAAAGTGAAGCAGAGATGGGTCAGTGGGTTAAATATATTTTCCTTGGCAGTCTATACTTCCGGGTTTGAACTCCACACTTTCATATCTTATGGAGATAAAATTAGCCAACACTACTTCAGGTTAAGCTGTGTAAAAAATGCTATAAAGGTCGCATCTTTGTTTCTGAATTGCCCACCATGACTGAGCTAGGAGGAGCCTTCTTATCTCTTCAGGCAACACATTGCTCTTCTTTGCAAATGAGCAAAGTAGGGTAAAAACATGGGCATTGCTTCTTTCCTACAGCAGGACTTTAAAAATCCACTGGAAGAGGAATAATTGATTTATTCCTGTGTAAACAACATTTATTACATTGATAGCTCCTTAAATCTTGGGTGTTTTTTAGATGCAAATTAAAACACTGTCCCACACCTTCACTTTCATTGTTTTTTGTATATTTTATCTGACTTGTTGTGTGACCTTGAGCTGGGCTCTCAGAGGGTTTGGACTTGATTATTCCAAGTGTACATTTCCTTCTAGTCTTAAAATGATATAATTCTTATTTGTTGGTGTTTAAAATCCTAGGTCTAAATTTTTTTTCTTCTAAAAAAAATCTGCACACTGATGATAGAAAAGTCAGAATGTAGATGGCATTTCGTGTCTGCAAATAGCCACTTGTCCATTCAGACAAGGCAAGCAATGATTTATGTTGTAAGAATAAGGAGAAAAAAGACCTGTAAACATATACACGGGCACAGCACCACTGCTAACTCCTTTTATGTAATGAGCTGAGTTGGCACCGTGTCTTCAAAGCCCTACAGAGAAAGGAGCTGGCATAGTGGTAGAGGGAGCTGACATCTGACTGGGGAACAGAAACTCAGCAACATTGAAAATAATACAAAATATGGACATGTTGACAGGCATGGAAGATTCATGCCATTGGGGAAGGCTGGCAGGAATCCAAAGTAGCTTTGGGCAATAACCAGTCATTAACACATAATTAATGCTGAATAAATACTTATTGAATGAGTGAATAACTTTAAAGATATGTCATGAATAAGTCACATAAATAAATAAAACAAGTATACATAAATAATTCTAGAATTACAGAACTGTGGTTAGGTGTAGTGGGGAAGGAACCAGGTTAACTGAAGGTAAGGATGTGTTTCCAGAGGTGACTCTTGAATTTTAAATGAAGAGTACACTGTAAGTTATTGATGACAAGACTGAGGTTCATTTACCCCTGGAGCCTACTAGGTAGTTAGGAAATATTTACTGAACAAGAGAGAAGGGAGATGACGAGGCAAGAAATGAATCCACAGAGTTTGTTAGAGGCTAACTGGTACAATGCTAAGCCATTTGACATTATACTGTAGCTGATAGGAGAAATAGATGGGTATGAGGCTGAGGAATAAAACACTATTTCACTTTTCATCTTGTAGAAATGTGGAAAGTGATTCAGCAGGCTGGGATTTGGTGGCAGGGAGTACAGTTAGAAAAGTCCTGTGATTATCTAGACAGAATGATGGGTATCTGATAACAGAGTGACAGTGGAGAACCCTCAGATTTTCATGGGTCACTGGGCTAAATGATAAACTGTAAAGTTTACTTCCACAGCATGTCAGTGAAACAGATCTTCGTTGGTAAAGTATGAAGGAAGTTACCTTAGTTTAAGAAATATCAACACTCAGCCTTCCTTCTATTAGAATTCATTACCTCCTATTGTTTCCAGAAAGAAGTTAGTATTTACTTGTATGGCGATTACTTACAGATCTACATATTTACTTGGGGATGGGAAGAAGAAAGCCTGAGTTGAAAGACTGAGACTAATAAATATTTCCATGTTTTGTGGTCCTTTTTTTTATAGTCAACCATAATCGATTACATAAAAACCTACAACAACATAACCATGTGCCCATAACAGAATCAAATATGCTTATTCATGGGTGGCCTGGGCATATTGCATTTACATTTTCTTTGCAAACTGTGGAAAATGACTGATAATTTTCAAACTTCCATCTCATTCAAAATATATTAAGGAGCCATCATCTTTACAATGTCAATTGCCCTCTTTCTAATTTGATGTTTTATTTAAATACAAAATGTCCTAATTGATATACAACTTTGAGAAATGCACAATAAAAAGGAGTGGAATAGATGATAATGTTTCTTTAATGGGCACTCACTATTTTTTAAGTGACTAAAAAGGAAAATTATGCATAGTAGAGGATATAACATAGTTAATTTTAAATAAATGTAGCTGACAATCAGAAAATAAAAGGAGTCTATTCTATACTGAATAAAATACACTGAATAAAAACAAATTATTGCAATGTATGTCAATGGTCAGATCATGAGCATATATATATAAGTAATTCTGGTGGTCTTTCAATAAAAGGGAAATTCCAAAAGTGGCAGTCAATGGAATATTCTCGCAAAACGATATAGGTCATATCCAATGTTCTTTTTGGTGCATTTGTTTGTTTGTGCAGTTCTGCATCTTGGGAAAGAGAAACATGACATTAGTCCTCATATATGAGAACAGCTTCAAATGCCAATGAAACATTCAATAAAACTCTAAATTTTAGTGTTGGGTCTCAAGGGACTGGAAAAAGTAAAGGATACTCCTTTAGTCTTTCCATTCAATATGGAATTGATGGATCTTCTTGAGCACCACTGACGTATTCAAGAATCTCATGCTTCCCCAAAAATGACTCTGGGGTCCAGCATGGTGGCATAGTGGTAAAGTTCAGTGCGCTCTGCTTCGGTGGCCTGATTCGCAGTTTGGATCCCGGGCACAGACTTACACTACTCATCAAGCCATGCTGTGGTAGCAACCCACATACAAAATAGAGGAAGAATGACTGAAAAATAAAACTCTACGGAAGGTTTGAAATAAACAGGACTGAGCACATACAGAACCCACAGAACATATTAATATAATGAAAAAAATATCTTGTATTAGCAAAATACTCCCCTTCTTCTTGCTGGTTTATCTTAAACCAAAAAGTCACTAGGCACTTCATCATTATGGGGTAAAATATGAGGTAAAAATTCGTATCCTCAAAAATACCAAAAAAAAAAGCTCTTAAGTTATCTTTTCCATGGTATATTTATATTAACGCTAAAGTCTCATTACACTATTCACTATTTATTTACCAAACATTTAAAAATTTCCTACCAAGTGAAAAGCACTCTAGTATAGTCTTACTCAAGTATAGCTTATGGAATGAGGATGAAAAATAAGGATTTCTTTTCTCAAGAAGATTTAAATCTATTGAGGGAGCCATATATAAACAAAAATATTCGGAGAAAGTATGGGTAGGAGGGCTGAGCTTGTATATAGTATGTATCTAACTAGTTTAAGGGTTTAAAACTAGTATAATGGAGAGGAGGGGTTAAGGATAGGAATGTTAAGAATCAGAATTACCCTGAGAACTTGAGCAAAGTACACATACCAAACACTTCCTGTCTCTCGTGGAATATCACGATATTAGAGGGGCCATCCAGGGGAGAAGCGAGAATTCTGTGATAGAATTTCCCTCAACTTCTCCTTCATTGATAACCGTTTTAATAAGATGTAAGCTCTTCAAAGAGCAGATTTCGTTTTATTCAAATTTTTACCAGGAGCCTAACATCCCCCAAAGGCATAGTAGCTTCTTTAGAATATGTGATGAACCCACTTGATAGAGTAGGTGATGAACCCATGCTGAAGACCTGACTTGAGGTTTACTTTACACAAACTATTAACTACCATTCATTGTGACTCTAACATTGATCCCAAATGTTCCAAATACTCATCAGCACTAGTCATTACAACCTGCAATGTTTGATTCCTATCCATAATCATAAATGAATGAACAAATGAACAAGGAAACAAACAAAGATCTGTGGGTCTGGGGGAAGCTCTGCTGCAGTGGAAGGGAGACCAGACTTGGAGTGAAAGAGTTTCAGTTCAATTCCTTGCCTTGCCACATACTAAATTCATAGATGTGGATAGCAACACTTTATTCATACAGTTGTTGTGAGTGATAAAACAATGTGTATGAAAATGCTAATCATGGGGCCCGGCATATATAAGCTTTCACCTGAGTAGATAATTATAGAATCTGAATTTGGAAGTTAACAAAGAGCTATAAGTGATATAGGACCAAGCATGAGAAAAATCAATGAGAAAGAAATATTAATACAAAGGAATGGAAAAAAGGAGATGGGTGAGTCATGGAGAATACATTTTGGTATCATTCTATGATGCTACTTAAAAGGCAAATGTTACTGAAAGTAGGGAGCCAAGTAAATGTACATCTTCTATTTGTCTGATAATAAAGCCAAAATCATTTGGTGGATCAATAATTTCAGCCTACTGGCAAAATGTATGGCCACACCTCTGGAATCATAAACATGCTTTGAATTTAGGAAGCGCACCCACTCCAAGAGGATACCAATGGTTGATATGTAATCACCGATTGAAATGTATTAAGGGAGTAATCAGTCCTGTTTCTAAACAAGTAACAGCAAACCATAAAAAGATTTTTTTTAAAAACATCTTATTAAAATATCTGTGCAACTGTGTTCTATATGTTTCCTTGCTATCACTGACTGGCTAAACAATTCTGTAGTAATTAGTGAACTAATTTTCCTTTCTTCTAAGAATCTTCTTTTATGCTCTGTGGAAGAAGAAGATAACTGGACAACAAGCTTCTTATATGAATGTCAACAAAAATTATCAGTGTGAAGTGACTGTTATTGCATATAGCAAACTTTAAAACTATTATTGCCTTTGTGAAATAATGAAGATTTTTGAAAACAGAGAAATGAAATATACCCAAATTATAGAATTAATAATGGCAACATATATTTCATTTCATATAATCTTAGTTATTCAGAACTGGAAAATACTCTGACCCGTCATTTTATAGAATGGAACACTGATATTCCAAAAGATTGTATGATTTGTCCAACATTATATAGTACATGAAAGGCAGAGTTAGGAGTGGAAGAAGTGAGGCCACCAGATACCACATCCCGTGCTTTAAATCAAAATACGGAGTGAGGAGTGTAGCAGTAAGAAAATAGCTCTGTAAGCTTAGATGATACGTATAAATTAAGGATAAATTTTCAGTAGAGAGTGCAGAATTTTTGGGGGTCGATATTTCTTGAATTATTGTAACTGTATTCAATAAACGTATTTAGAAACTCTACTGTTGGCATGATTATGACTTCATTTTATAAATAATAGGCTCTTGGGTTTAGGTTTATAAAAGTGAAGAGCACAAAAGACCTTGGAGATTTAGAGATATTTTAATTAATTTAGGACTTGATTTGTCTATTTAAAAAATCTATATCCCCATTAGATTTTCCTTACTCTCTCTTTTGTTGAGTCTCAAAAATATGTAAAATTGAGGTATCCTCATTAAATGTGAAAGAAGAAAACAGGAAAAGTTTATAGATCATATTTAAGTGAATTTTAAACTGAGCTCTGGAGTTGACATATAAAATTTTAAATATATAAGAAAATAACATTTTGGTACCTAGTACGAAAGGTAAAAAACTAAGAGCAATGCATTATCAATGTGATTGACTATAGCTAATATGTACTGAAACATATGAGAATAATTTTTATTATAAATGAAAGTGTGATTTTCATCCACTAAATACAACAAACTGATAAGAAGGAGAAAATAACAAATAACAAAAGTGATACATTTTTCATAGATAGCATGCACCTGGACAAAATAATTTTTAACTGCATGCCGTGAGATTTGTTGACTATGCTGCCAAGGGATAAGGCAGTACTGAATCCCACCCATCATTAAGACAGTAGCTTTTCACTGCGCTACGCAGTGGAAAAAGCTCGGAATTTAGGCACACGTGTAATTGAATCCTGGTGCAACCACATACAAATAGTGGACCCTGGACAAGTTATTATGCTTTCCAGAGCCTTGCTTTTTTTATTTACAAATATTGGGAATAATAATCCCTGTCCTCTAGAGCTACAGTGTATAACTGAGCACGCACTGGAATGCTTTGAGAATAGAGCCAGCACTATACTTATCCAGTTATTTTTCTCTCCTGAATAATCAGCCTGGTCTCTTCTTCTGGTCTTCCACTATCTGAGCTGGGCATATCCATAAGGTCACCCAAGGTGGGACATGCCACTTTCTGTGCTAGAAAGAAACTTCTGAAAGGTGTGTGTCATGCCTGGGGTTGGCCTACATCTTTCCATCTCTTGCCAGTAGCTTATTTTTGATGTTCCAGTGGTTTAGACAAGAGTGAAGATTTTCCCCTGTTTTCTACAGGTGGTGCTTAAAGTAGGAAGTTGGGAAAAGAAGTTTGGTGATGTTAATGATACTTGGTGGAAATTAGAATAAGAGAGTCAGAGTAAGTAAATGTGAGAAGACATTTGATTAGTCTCGTAAGGTAAGATGTGTACCTAAGCCAAATGGTCATTTGTCCATTTTTTCCTGAGGCATATCAATAAAAGCATTCAAATTTAAAACAGCATTCAAAAATAAAACAGAACTGCAATTCCCCTATCTATTTACTCTAGAAAATGGTTTTTTGTTAAAAGGAAAAAGAGACAGTGAAGCAAAAAAGAAACAAAAAACTAAAACCAAGCTGGATTCTTAAGTAAAATGCCATCCATAGCAAATTAAAAAGTATCTATTCATATACAGATATCTTCAAATATCTTCAAATTAATTTGCTTAGTTAAATGAAAAAAAGTCAGTATTAGACCCTGGGTTATACTTTACTGTCTTATATTTTTATTTTCTGATTTTCCAGTTCAATTTAAGAGAAGAAAGCTGGAATTCATTAAGCAAAGTCATTCCCAGTGCAGTCTAACATGCTGTGAATCCTGGAACAGCTCAAAGGTGAACATACTCGCTCACACTCTGCCATCACTTCAGCTCAAGGCAGCCTGTTCCTATCCTATCCCTGCAAGAAATACCTACTGTCATAGGTCATCTAAACGAAAACTGGATTTAGAGAAAGTATTGTTCTATCTTCATGTTTTGGCAGGAAGTCTATCCACTTTATTTGTAATAATCAACTAATTATACAAGTCTCTTAAGATATAGGTCTGCTTATCAATGCCAGGACGAAACCTGTTGATACATACAATGAGTATCAGTCCTAGGCGAGGAGGCATTATTAGCGGAAGGGTAGAATAAAAGCTATTTTTTAAATCCTTACAAATAAATGTTAATCAAAGGCAATGCATAAATAATAGATCTTATCTATATAATAAATTCTAAGGGTAAAAATGTGTGATCATCATCTATCCATAGGTAGCAGTTGCTCTCCAATTATGGCTTTCCCTACTGAAAAGAATCATAGTGTATCTAGATAAGTTTATAAATTTACATTTGCAGTAATGAATAGCAAGAGTGACAGACACAGCCCAGTCACTATTAGTGTGTTTCCACCTCCACCGGAAGCAAATTCACGGAATTTCTATTTTCCAGGTAGACTGCAGTGGGCTAACTAAGGTTGTTGAAGGATTTGACAAATAATTGATTGACTCTCAAGCAAATTTGTGTAGAAAAAAGAAAGGTGTTTGATTTCAACTGCTCAGCTTGAGAGCGTGGTTTTTGAGGGGGAAAAAAAAGCCAGTGAGTCCCAAGACTCTTTGCTCAGTGATTTCAATTCTTTTGTGCTTTAGAAGTTCAGAAGATCCCACTAGGGATTGATAATGTAATCTCACAGAATGCAATAAGCAATCCAGCCTCCCTGGAGAACTAACAGAAAAAAAAAAACCTGGCACAGCTTCCTCACACCACTTTAAATGTGTAGGGGAAATCATAAGCATGTGACAGCACTTCACTAGCCTAGTGCAATGATATGACCAAGTGGACATGCATCCTACTGGTTTAATCTCAGCACTGCTTGAGTCTTGAAACATACCCATGCTAGGGTGGGGAGAAATGCATGGTAATTGCCTTCTAACAAATACAATTTATAGGATGAAAACTGGTCTTCATCACTTAAGACTTTTTATACCACTTAAGGCCCTAGATAATATCTTTCGGGTTGCTTTTCCATATCTTTACCTCTTACTCTGCCTTCTAGATTTGGATCACTAACTCTCCCTTTTACTGTGTCTCACCTCAGCTACTCAGATTGGGCTTCCTGACCCTCTGGGTTTCTGAGTATTCTGCTCATGCCTCTGTTTTTATCACTTATCAATTATGGTAAAAATTGTTCGTTTCCCATTCAACAGGAATGATCTCTTCCCTTCCTTATAGAACTAGCATTTTTTTTCCAGAATATCAATGTGCCCAATGCAGAAGGTAACTGAAAGTTATAAACCAATTATTCAAGTCTTAGTTTTTCCACCTGATACTCACTTTCCAAGCTTTGCTTGCCCTAGAGGATGGCCATATGACACACTTCTGGGCAGGGAGACAATCAGAGAAGTCTGTCAGAGGGTTTCTGAGGGTCTTTCCTTCCTGTTTTAAAAAATTAATAAATAAATTTTCTCTCTTTCTCACAGATTGCTTTCTGCCTTAGCAGCCAGAGTTAATATGTGAAACTTGAGTCTAGTGCAGCCATATTGAATCGAACAAGAGGAAAAAAGGTGACACAGTAGAAGAATAGAAAACACTCAGCCCTTGATGACATCATTAAACTGCCATTAAACCAATTTTGAAACAGAGTATGACCAGAGTTCTTGTTAAGTAAACAAGAAGTGTTCTTTATGGTTAGGGAAATCTGATTTATTTTATTTGCATATATTTCTTTGATAAGAGAATTACTGAATTTAAAAGTTTACATAAGAATATGTTCATTAACATACCTAATATCTATGTTGTTATTATTATTATATATTATTACTGGTTACATAAAGCAAATGTCAATATAACTTAGATTAAAGATTTATATCCATCCTCCTAATTTAAGACTTTGAAACCATAATGATCACAATCTGATTATTGATTGACCTGGATCTTTGATATATTAAATCATCTTAATGGATGCAGCAGAAATGTCACTATTAATTTTGTTATAAATTCAAATTCTTATTAATGCTGACATGCCATGTAAATGTGTAATATGTTAAATTTACCTCTGCTGAAAACTTCTGTTTCTCAGCATTTTAAGCTAAAATCATGTTGTATCTTAATTTAGTCATGCAAAATGTACTTGACATAATAGTAGACAATGAAAAATAAAAGTGGTTTACCACATGGACACAATAATGACAAAGATAATAGGCAAAAGTTAGTTTACATTATGCCCTTATGTGTTTTAAATCAGCTTTCCAAATGCCAGTTGTTTATTTTTATCGAAAGGGTGATGGCAGTTGACTAAAATTGTACTACCACTAATATCTTTTGATGAAATAAACATGAATGTCTCTTTCTTTAAATACTGTTTAACAAACAAAGCACACTGTCCTCAGGCAAAGAGGCTTCTAGAGATATAATAGTTGTACTAGAGAACAAAAAAAACTGCTGGAGAAATATTGGTAATTCTTAAGAGAAACTGTCATAGAAAAGGCTGGTAACACCACTTCAGTTTAAGATGTACAATTTAAATTCATGAACTTTGAGAAATAAGCAAAATATACTTGCAATTTTACACAAATTATATTTATTTTATAGTCATCATTGCGACTTGGTAAATCACTACCCATGACTGGACCGGCAACAGTTCTCAAACATCTGGTCTCAGGAGTTCTTTACACTCTTAAAAAATATTGAGGACCCTAAAGAGCTTTTGTTTATGTGGGTTATATCTATCAATATGTACCATATTAGAAATTAAACAGCAAAACTTAAAACACAAGAATACCAAGCACACATCCAATTAGTGATCAGAGCAATAAAGCCATCACACATGATGTAGTCTTTCGCAAACTGCTCCCTACATGTGAGAGAATTATGGTGGAAAAGGCAAAGAAGGTCTTAGCATTATTATGAAAATAGTTTTGATCTTCCAGACCCCCAGGAGTCCCCAGCCCCCTTACTTTGATAACTATTGGACTCAGTAATAGGAGGAAAACTTGGAGCAAAATGAATAGACACAAGTGCTGGGAGGTGCGTTGTTTTTCAGGCAAGTATTCAAAGAGAACAACTGATTGGAGGAAGAAAGACAAAGGCAGATATCCTACCAAAAAGCCTGCAATGTGGAAAGTCCTTTTTCTAATTCAGTTTGTAGCTGGCAGTGCTTATGGGTACATTAACTATCATGAAAACTGCTAGATGACTCAGTTAGCTAAAAGTAGAATATCTGATAAAACTTAAGACCTGCCTTAAAGTCACTTTTATGGCACCCGAAAGTAGAAATAAATAGACGGACTGCTTACTCCTGGCTTAATTCTGATAAATAAGGAAAAACTGATGTTTGTTTAAGTGTAAGTGATAGGAATCCTTGGAAGACATGAGATACTCATACTTTAAGTAATAAAGAAAAGAAATTATAGTCAGGCGGGAATTTTAGATGATCAGAGTCCAACATTTCTAAGAATAAAAACTTATGGTTTTACTGCTAGAATTTCTAAAAAGTAGGACTAATAAGGGAGGGAGTCCCTAAAAATGGAAATGTAGTAGTATAATTATATAGAGAGCTAATAAAGAAGAAGGAGGGGTAAGACTTCTTCTAAGGAAATTAGATTCAGAAAGACACTGATGATCTCAGAACTGTCAGCAAACAAAACGAAATTTTTAAAAAATGAAGCAAGAAAGAGGAACAGAGGGAAGGAAAAGAAAGTAAAAAAAATTATGGGTCAGGACATGAATCATTCTGTTTACATACACCACTGAAAATCACAACTCAATTGTAAACTTTATAATTGGCCTATGCTGTTTTAATAAGGTTTTTTTTGGAAACTAAACTATGTTTTAATATTTTTATTTGCATCTTTCTCTTCAATGGCCTTTTTTTTCTTTCTACCTTGAATTGATTTAAGTTTCCTATCAGATTAAGATATATTTGCTGTCAATTATGAATTTCATGTGATTTTTTTTTTTTTTTTGGTGGGGAAAAAATGTCCCTGAGCTAACATCTGTGCCAGTCTTCCTCTATTTTGTATGTGGGATGCCGCCACAGCATGGCTTGATGAGCAGTATATAGGTCTGCGCCAAGGATCTGAACCTGTGAACCCTAAACCATCGAAGCGGAGCGCATGAACTTAATCACTATGCCACTGGGCTGGCCACAAGTTTTGTGTGATTTTTAAGGTAAATTGTTGAAATATTCCCGCTTATAACTACAATACTGTAAAACCAGATTTATAGTCCATCCTCCTTCCACTTATTTATGGCTTGTATGTTAAATGTTATATCTATACAAAAAAATGTTTTAAAAGAAATCAGCTGTATTTGCTTTCATCACAGACCAGACACCTGGTAAAGATGGAGTCCCGATTTCAGTAAATTCACTGATTCTAAACAGAACCTAAAACTCAGTAAAATCAGAGAGAAATTGTAATAGCTATTTTATGTCTCATTTCTATTTGCTTTATTTTTTCCTTTCTCCCCCCTTCCCTCCAGAATTCAATCACCTACTGAACTCTGCTTACCATCTCTTCATTTCTCTTTATTATTCCTTTACAAAAGATTTAACCTCACAGTCAGTTTCCAAGATGTTGGTTGCAATTAGAAACTGCCACAAATAACTGGTGGTTGCTGTGATAGCAAAATCTACATTACAGTTTACAAATGCCTCTTCCTTTGCAGAGATACTTAGCTACGATTGAACAAACCATTTTACACAGCACATTTCCTCCCAAATACATAGGTGGTGTATTTGGGCACTGACCAAAGGGTTTGAGGGAGAAAATAAAATATTTTTGCCCATAGATCCCCTGAACAGAAAGTAGATTATTTACATGTTATAAGGAGAAGGTGCCAGTTATTCATCTCCCCTTGGTTTGAAGAAGCAAAGAAAGGCGGAAGTTGTTATCACACAGCTATAGCAGGTGACTGAGTATGGGTTGAAGTCTGCATTAATAATGTAGTGACTTCACTCTGGCCTTAAGGGGCAAATGTTTATGTATCCATATATCAGGGCAAAGAATGTTTCCCCCTTTTATGCTCAGATTAGATTTTCCTAGTCTAACACATAATCTAAACCTTGGACTCATAAACAGAGTAACCACACATATTGGTTTCTCCAGGATGAAGCTGGTTTACCACTGTGAACCCAGAATAATTATCATTCAGTGCTTCTTTTTACTCCCCAAAATGTCCCAGTTTGGGAGATAAATTATATGGAGAGTTTACATATAAGGGGACAGATTCTGAATAGAATAAATTAGGAAGGAGGTGATACTAAAGAGAGATTATTTTAATAGTGGATGGCCAAAATCTGCTCCAAGGTTATGCAGCCATAGTGCTGTTTTTATGAGGAAGTTAGCTGACTGTCTTGCTGCTTTCAGAACTCAGACTTGGGGATAGGGAAGGGTATAATTTGTTTCTCTCCCAAACAGGAAAAAAAGAGAAGAACGGCTGCTTCAAGCAGTGCAAGTTTTGGATTAAGTATCAGATTAATGCTGTAGAAACACATGGGCTTTGGCATCCGATGAGCGCGGTTCAAGCCTTTGTTCTGACAAGTAGCAGCTGTGAGACTTGGGCGATTTGTAATTAGACTCTTGCCCTAAGCCCCAGATTCTTCAGCTGTAAAACAGGCTAGCTATACACACCTTACAGGATTGCTGTCAAGTTTGCAGACAATATTTGTGACCCACACAATGTACAAACTGCTCCCGCTAGTATTAAAATCTTGGCACATGTAAAACACCACTAATAGCTAATATTTATTGTATACTTCCTGAAAGTTAAATGCTGTCTCAGGCTCCTCGCTTTAATTATGTAACATAAGCTTCAAAAGAGTGATTATTATCTGTTATTTACTCATGAATACATTGTGACTGAGAGAATTTACAACACAAATCCATCTTCATGGGGCTAGTAATTTGGTCAAGTTAGGATCACAGTTGAGGCCTGTTTAAATCCAAAGTTATATTCTTAATCTCTAATTTACTTAGAATGTACACCCTCTAAGGAGAATTATGTGGTTTTATTCACCACAGTATCACCAGTGCCTGGCACAGTGCAAAAACCAAACCAAACCAAACCAAACCAAAGAAAATCAACCACATAAGCATTAATGACAGTAAAATTCATAGATATAATACCTATAAATGCCACGAAGTTGTAGGTTCTTATATTTTTCACCTAATGTCACCAACTTTTTGTTTAAAATATATATGAGATTTTTAGCTACAGGAAAATTTCTATTTTCCATGATTCAGCAAAACCATATATAGTGGTTTAGAAAGAAGCACCCAAGAAAGGGATAATTCGGTACATGTGTGTGGTGATGGGTTGTAATTAGTATTTTGGTGGTGAACATGATGTAGTCCATGCAGAAATAGAAGTACAATGATGTACACCCGAAATTTTTACAATGTTATAAACCAATGTTACTGCAATAAACAAAAAATTAAAAAAAAGAAAGAAAGAAGCACCCAAGAGGCAGGTAAAGAAAAGCAATGCCTTACCAAAGTAGTTTATATGCTCAGCTCAGAAACAGGGTGCAGATCTCACTTAGACCCCAAAAGACACACTTAAAAAGCGTTAGAGGGTAAACTTTTCCACTGGAGCGATGTCCTCCTATTAAATGACTGCCGTCATTTCTCCTCAGAGATGGGGAACTTCTCAAAGTTTAAAGTGCTAGTAATACTAACAAGGCAATGAAAAAAGCAGCAATAAATATTCTCAAGCATAAATATATTTGAGAGAAAAGAAAACTTCCCAAGGAGAAGCTTAGGAACGCTCCTCAACAGAATCTATTCCTTTTAGTCTATGGTCACCCTTGCATGCTAAATACTGTGTTCAATAAAGGACACAGGTTTGGACTCACTAATAGACAGACATTCTTTATTGTTCAAAATTTATTCTGTAACACCATAGCAGAGGGGAGCCCATTGTGTGGCCTGCCCTTGGGCAGCATTCATCTAATCCTAGCTATGGGATGTTTTAATGCTGTTGCTGGAAGTGTGATTTCTGTGTAGGTAAAACATATTTTAGAACATTTCAACAAATCAGACCTTAAATATTTCATTGCAGCATTTACAACATTCATGGGAAAATTGTTTTCATTTTATCTCATTCCAAAGTACTGGAAATACAGCCTACCGTCATCAGCAGCAATTATTGATATTAAAGCTTACTACGTTAAGTGCTTAACATGAAAAATGGCAATCTCTCAGTTTTGGTATTCCTGAGATTCCTGACAATTTAAAATAAAACAGAATACATTTGTAGCCATGCAAACAAAAAATCCCTCAGATGGATCCCTTGACACCCTTAAATTACAGGCACTTATTTAATGAAATTTTATCTAAGTAGTCCATCATATTTCAGTATTTTAAGCATTCTTAAAGAAAATAAAGTCAGGTTCACCAGACCACAGTGAATTGTATAATGGAGACTTTAAACAAAATTCAAGTGAAAATATCCAGAATTGAAACAGATCCTTCACCGGCAGGGCTCACTTTTGAAGCGCAGAGAAGCAGCAAGAAGCAAGGTATGGCTTGCTGCGAATTGTCCACACTTACCATTCTCTTGACAGGGAGTACAGAATTTAAAACGCTGGTAAACGTAACACAAAGAACTATTTTTCTGGATATACATAGGCATACATGGGACGAAAACAGAATAACGGGAAAACACATGGATATGGTTTTGGCTTACATTCTTTAAAACTCTGGAAAGAGTAAAATAATTGTGAATCTTGATTTTAATTTGCTTTACTTTAACTCAATAGTAGAACCTACTTTAAACATTTGGATACATCCTTGTGAATGTCTAATTGCCTTGACCTTATTCAAGGTCACTTACAAATGCATATGTTCTTCTCTTCTTCCTTCCCTCCTCCCTTCCCCTACTCTCCTTTTCTTTTTCCCTCTTCCTTTCCTTCTTCTTCCTTTTTTCTTTTTTTCAAATGGTAATTATGGAGGTCATGCACGATAATCACTGAATAGGTTTAAGTTAAACGGCATTAAATAGCAAACATTTTCCTGCTTCAACATTACTATTTCTGTTTCAGTTGATAAATTTTAGCTTTTGAGGTTTTCTGGAAAAAAAAAATTCTATACTCATGTATAAGGAAGAAAATCTTCCTACTTCGAAATTTACAGAAACACATTTAAGAGATCCTGTGAGGTAAAGCAGACAGTGTAGAAATTCTCTATATGTAAGGATTAGGTAATATAATGAAAGGAAGACAGAAAGAAATAGGATGGGAGGTGAATGAGAGAGAGAGAGGAAGAGATTAAAATGAGGATGAGCGCAAACATGTGTGACTGAATTGCGTAGAAGCAGAGAGATTTAATGCTTGAATACCACACAGACTTTGATAAATGAAGAAAAAGAGCCAGGAAGCCAAGGAAATATCCATAAATATGAGAAAATAAATACAAAGCTTAAGATAAGTTTTTTTTATATTTCAACAGAAAACATCTTTAACATTTTGTTCTCTTTCATGAATTCCATAGTCTTTTGAAACGTGATTTAAGTATTTGCTGTATTTGAAAATCTAGCTTTGGGGCCAACCCCGTGGCATAGTGGTTAAGTTCAGTGCGATCCATTTCAGCCGCCCAGGTTTGTGGGTTAGGATCCCAGGAACAGACCTCTACCACTCATCAGCCATGCTGTGGCGGCAACCAACATACAAAATAGAGGAGGACTAGCATGGATGCTAGTTAGCTCAGGGCTAATCTTCCTTAAGCAAAAAAAGAGGAAGATTGGCAACAGATGTTAGCTTAGGGCGAATCTTCCTCAGCAAAAAATAAATGTAGCTTCATATATCAAATTTAAGTATTTAGTTTGGTATTGCACTAGTTGTTTTCACTTATTTTTTCTGTTAAAGTATATCTTGCAATGGCAAACTTGGTAATGCCAGAAATTCTTTTCCACAACTGGGCTCACTGTGAAGAGTAAAGTTTCCGAGATTTTCTACATCTAAACATCATCACGAATTCTTCAGCTCCAGAATTTCTCTTTTTCCCTCAATCTTCCTCTAATTTGTAGCCCACACCAAAACTAGTTTTCTCTAATATATGCATCCTGAAAATTACAATCCACTGGATTAAGCAATCTAGCTATTATAATAACAGTTAAGTCTAGAGCTAGGTTCCCAGTGATCCATATTTTCAAGATTATCCCATTTTTTATTGCTGAATCATGAATTCGAGATGGGAAGCTGGACATGGTTGTGACATCTGTGCTCCTATCTATAGTATTCAGCAGCGTCAGTATCTAATAAGTTAGTTAGTCCCACTGGTCTACATAAAACCCGCCCTGCCTCAAATCCCTGGTAGACACATATGCCTACTCCATATTCCAGAAAGTTAAACCTGGCAATCCTATTTTAAGGTTCCCAGTAGCCACCTAACAGCAGTGAGAAGCAGCAGCAGGAAAGAATGAGCTTTGTCTGCCTTTCCCCTCTCCTAAGCAGATGGTTGGCTAAAACTCACTTCACACGGGAAATCAATTTTAGATTTTTAACTTGGATATCAAGTAATAAACTACAACTGCCAAGTATGAGAAAAGTAGCCTCTGCATTTATTTTCATATGCAATGATAATAATGGAAATATGAAAAATAAAATTGTATTTTTGAAATCATTTATTCTTTAAAAAAAAAAGACGCTCAACGGCATTAAAAGAATGACATTTTTAGAAAGGCTACAACGTAGAAACATGGTTTTCCACATAAGGATTAGCATTTTCACATAGTTTTACAATACCCAAACCTGTAACCTGTTCATACCTTCTGAAACAGTGTAGAACAGGATGTTATAATCACATGTAACTAATAATTAGATATAATCCCATAAGTAACGCTGAATATTCCTGAGTGGCCACTGGAAACTACAGCTTGTGCCAATGTCACTGTCTGATTATTTTGCTTAGTTATTAAGGCCACTTTCAGAGCCAGATGTTACTGTTCAAAATGAGTGATTTCTGGCGTCCCAGAAATGTAGAAGACCAGAGATAGGGAAACTCACCAGCCACTGTAATCTTAGCTAAACCTCTTCCTGACTAGGTAGCTCCTGCAGGACAGAAACGTTGCTGAGCGTAGGAGGTAGAGAGGTAAATGAGAAGCTGAATATCGCTCACTGAATGGGGGACCTTCTGAACAGATTATCAGTTGAAACCATACAATTCCTTTTGGCCCACAAGCTTAGCATCAGCTATCTTAATGGAAAATAAAAAATGCTGATTTTTTTCCTAAGGAAGACGAAAGATTTTTAAGTAAATTTTTTCCTGTTTCTCTGTTGCCAAAGATCTGGAAAAACTGCTGACTAAGAAATGGGCTGTATGAATAATAAGATGGTCTAAAACCCACAAGATCCAAAAAACAATGAAATACTTAACTGCTGACAGAGTTCTTCGAACAAATTCAACACTTGCTTCCGTTAGCCTCTGCAATGGTAATAAATAATATTTAAAAGACATAATATTCATCAGTAATATATTATATATTTTATTTTATTTTCCCTTTTGATTCTGATCCTTAAAATGTCCAAAACATAGATTATTACTTATATGATTGGTATTCATTAGTCCTATCATTGGGAAAAAATATTTTGACCTTCTTAATCACTAGAGAGTTCTACGTGAAAGCTGACATTCCATGTCAGTGAAAATCTTTCCATAAATTGGATAAATTGAATAATCAATTCTGTGCAGTGATTTAAAGAAATATCATTTATCTTTGTCTAAAATGTTACAGAAAAATTCCTAAAATGCTGGCTACTGCAATTTTGAAGACCTAGCTAACGTGCTTGACTTTGATCAGTGAAGATAGATAGATAGATAGATACATCGATATCATAAAATAAACACCTTGGAGGCAGTAAGGAAGATAAATTCAATATATACCTATATAAGAAATGGATATTGATTCTGAAATGTGTACAACTTTTATTCATTGTAAGGTCAACCTTTTCTGAATGGTTTTATTTCAATATTGATGTAGACAGCTACTTATGATGTGGCAATGAATACCAAAATCCAGTATCATTCACTGGAATGGGGGGGCAGTCCCATAGAAACAGAAAAATCACCCTGCAGAGTATTATCAAATAGTTACTTCTCCCCTAAAAACAACAAATAAACAAATTCCATGATCTTCACAGGGAGCATAAGAACATGTATCAAATAATTCTCTGCTGTTGAACTTTTCCTGGGAGAATGTACATATAGAACTTTCAAGTCCAGCTTGATAGCAGAGATGATTGGGACCCTGTACAAATTACATTAAAAACTCAGAGTTATAGTAAAAGGGACATCACTAAAAGATTCTTTCCTTATTAGCATAAATGTAAGACAGGCAAGACAGAAGGATTTTTCTATAATGCACCTTTCTCTGGAAAAAAGATTTTATTTATTTTGTTACTACATTTATCGTAGAACTCTTACAGCCTTTCTTTATTTATGATAAACTAAGTAATCTCTTTTTTAATTATAAACATTATTTTTTTTTCTTCAGCAGAGATAGATAACTGGTATCCTGAATATAAGATACAGTCAGATAATTGAACAACGCTATTAAGTCGCATTCTTTATTCCTCAGGCTAACAATCTTTCCATACCAATCCTGGTGTCCAAACTAGTATTCACTTTTAGTATTTTAGTTTCTTCCCTTTGGACCCTACCCAATTTTTGTCCTGTTAATTGAATAAAAATAATCTGGCATGATGTTGAGTGAACTGAAGACAGTGTGGTAAATTGCCCTAGATGTCTAGAATGTTTTATAGAGAAAGTTGAAGGCACTGCTTGGGCTAAACAAACATACACAAAGAATATGTTCATTATTTGCTGCACTTATGCACAAAATGATATTTTCAATGGGGTCTGCAGAGGTTTGAATTAACAAGCCTTGCTACCATTAACAAGCATCATGTTCCTAATTCCAAGTACATCGTTCTGAAAGCTGACACCTACAAGTTTGACTTAAACGGTCACAAGACAAGGAAAAAATGCAAGTGTATATATTCACTCCCCATCATCTTTCCATATGCCCACTTACTTATGATATCAAGGATATAGTTCTTGATTTTCAAACACTTAAATTGTACTTAACTGCACTATAAATTGAAATCGTTGCAACTTTAATGGGTTCATAATTATTGTCACACATTTTTCTATGATGTCCATGTACCTATATGCCACAAATTGAACATATAAGCCATTGTAAAGATATAGATATTCGTTTTACATGAAATTATCTATTCCAAGAATTCTCAGACCTTTGACTATTTTTTATTTGAAAAAGTCATTGTTCAGATTGAGCTGTAATAAGTTGAGGGGAAAAAAATTATAATTTGTATATCTAAACTAAGTACTGACCTGTGATATGGGGCAAACCAGCAAAAACCAAATGTCCCTCTAAACAGTGTCACCAAAGTATCTTCTAATGCAGCTTCACATACTCAATTTCAGATTTTCAACTGGTCGCACTGGTATCTAATCTTAAAATGTGTTTTTTTCCCTATGTAAAATTCTTGTCTAGATTAATAGAAAAGGGGCCTTTCTTCAAACACCTGAAAATTGAAAGAAAAAAATTACATTTCTATCTTAAAAGATTAAAAAGAAGACTACATTGAAAAAAAATCAGAGACTAGACATGTATTTTATGCAGTTCATTTATTTTCATCTCTTTCCTAACACTTTAAATTTCACTCCGCAATTTGGAACAGATTTGATCAACTTGCTTTCATGTGTCAGTGTTTTTCAACTGCAATGAAAATAAACAAATGGGTTTGGTTTTCTACAAAATTGTGGAGATGCTGACTTAACTGTGACAGTCATTTACTTTGGCATATGTCACACTGTACAGATCTTATAGAATAAAGTAGTGTCTGGTTATCCAAAGTTACATGAAACTCTTGAGGGGCCTCAGGTTCACTACATCAACAAAGCCTCCTTTGGATAGAAAGGAAAATAGTTCTCTATAACTCTTCCCTTTCTTGTTAGAGAACATTTGGCATAACAAAAGCCACCAAGGGGTGTGGATTACTTTATGATGCTGAGGAAGATCTTATTTTAACTTTATGGAAACATAGATATATTTGCTTTGTGCACTTGAGCTCTGTATGGCTTGTGAAAGTATTTAATGAAGTCCAGGAGTTAAATAAGTTTAAAGGCTTAGAGTTTTTGCAGGATGCCACTAAATACAGCCAAAAATGTGGAACATATGTTATTTCTGAGAGGTAAGATTTGCCCACGTGATCAAATTACTAGTACAATTCTTCTCACTATAATCTGTTGTCAGCTTTGATGTGTAATATTTCAACATGAAAACTATTATGTCATACTTTTTATTTTGCCCTCCAGAAAATAAACAGATTTGAATTTCAAAATAGTAGAGATGTTATGGATGCATGAACAAAGCCAAATGCGTATCCACTTTCCTTTGTCAATGACTAGACTTATGAAAATATGACAAAATATGATATCCAAAAGCATAAAAATAATATACTTTTAAAAAGCTAGCATTGCTCAGAGGAAGATGCTCATAACTTCTTAGCTATCTATACGGTATTAACAGAGGAAAACTTTGATACTAAAAATGTGAATGAGAGAAATTGATGATATTGGGTAGAGCCAAATGTAACATTTGGGATTAAAATTTTTAAAATAGGCAGGCTGAATAAATTTTGGAAGACAATTTTTGAAAAAGAAACTAGTATTCTGATGAAAGATATCGTTAAATATCAAACAAAACTCAGTTTCCCCTCCAACACTATTTTCACCTTCTGCCTCTCCCCCCTCATTTCCCATTACTATGCTTTTCTTTTTAAATGAAAATAGCTGTGCAATGAACTAAAAGCTTAAGAGAGTGTTTATAATGGAAACAGTATCTGCCAAAATGCCTCCCAAAATCCATCTGTTCCAGAAAACATTTTAGATTCATTGACCACCTACTCTACACTTCCACACTTCCAAATCTGTCCACATTATGGATAAATACCATCTCTCCATGGGTAGAATCCACTGCACATCACTTCTCACCACCCACAAATGAATTCTACTCTAACTGGCTAGGTAGCATCCAAAGCATAACAACTGTCAGGTTGTTTTGCTACAGAATGCTCTACCATTTGCTGACTACTGCTGTCTGCCATTCCCTTATCCTTCGTTGTTTTTCTTCAGAAGCCACTTCCCAGTTCCTCCCACCCTCATTCTACTTCGAAGAATAAAGGACATATCATCTTAAAGGCAGATAGATAAGAATGCTAAGAAGATAAAATAGAGACACAAAAAGTAAAAGAGATATAGAATAATAGGAAAAACTAAGGGAAGTGAAAGAAGCATCACTTTTATATCTCACCTTTTGATTCTAAAAGACAAGTAACATAAAAGTAGTATAAATATAGGATTGTTGTCTTAACATACTGGGAGGTTATAAATTAATTCATATGAGCTCACACAGCACCTCTCTTTTTTAAAAATTAACTATTATAAGAATGGACTTCTAATGTGTAAGCTCTTCAGAATACTTCCTGATTACTCTCAGGAACTTTTATTGGTTTCCCTTTGAAATTTAGACTACAGCAAAAATGGTAACAGATGTGAAGCCAGAGGAATGCCTCATTGCTAAATTCTAAGTGTTGTTGCTTCAGTGAATTCCAAGCTGTTTCAATAGATATTGCTATTTCATTGGGATGGAGGGGAGGATATTTTTTTTAATGAATGACAATGGCATATAGAATACAACCTTTTGTATATTTTTGTTTTTCTGGGCACTCTGAAAGCAATGTGACCTGAGAATTCTGAAACCATCTTCTCTTTCAGTGGTGTGAGTCAAAGTTGAAAGGAGATAACATCTGCATACTGTTGGCAGTTTATATGCACTGGGCAGACAGTGCATATTACTAGCTCAAAAAAGAAAAGCTTATGAAAAAAAGAAAAAAAAAAAAAACTAAAAAAAGAAATCACAGGAATTCCTACAAATTCTGCTTCAGATCATATTAAGCTCTCCAAAAGTCTACCGATTGGGCAGTAGATCTCAAGCTATATTATCATCCATACCTTCTTCCAAATATCTAATTTAATATTTTTCTAAAATTAAAGTAACAAATGCCCTAAGATAGGATGCTATTTTCAGAAATCAGAGTTACAATGAACATTGCCCTGAATCTGTATTAGTTTACCAAATTTGGCAAGCAGAACTTTGCAGCAGGGAGTTATCATGAGTGTGCAGTTAGTATAGGTCTAGGCAGGCAGGAAGCCCAACAGGAATGTGGCCTGGGTGGCAGAGGCAACATCCATCAACAAAGTTGTAGCCTTCACACTTAGAATTTTACCTGCAGCAATGAAGTTGATAGTCTAGCTTCTCCGCTGCATTGGTCAGAAGCCACTGGGATTACTGTGCTCAGCTCTGAGTGAGAAAGGGAAAACACAGAGAAGGTGTCTGGAGACACATTCTGCGAAAACAACCTGATTGGTGTAGAAACTTAGATCAAGATCAGAAGGAGGAGATGTGCATCATGAGAAAAGAAATGTCATCAAATATTTCAAGTGTTATAATGTGAATGAAATATAAGACTTTTTCTGTATGATCCTGAGTGGGATAAGTGTATGATAAGATGAATTTTTGTTTCATTTTTGAAAAAAACAAAAGTTTTAATCTGAGCGAGTCTAAGAAAATTAAGCTTCTTAAGAGGAAGGAGGAGTTCCTTTCACTGGAGTTATTCAAACATGATGTGGAAGACCACTTGCGACTAGTATAGAAGGAATCTAAGCTTTGAGTAACCTGTACAGATGGTTTCCTCTAACCCTGAGACTTTATCATCTATAGGAGCAACAGACCAGAAAATGTAAACTTAAGATGAATTAAGTGAGGGGCCAGCCCAGTGGCATAGTGGTTAAGTTCACGTGCTTTGCTTCTGGCGGCCTGGGGTTCACAGGTTAGGATCCCAGGTGAAAACCTACACACCACTTATCAAGCCACACTGTGGCAGGCATGCCACATAAAGTAGAGGAAGGTGGGCATGGATGTTAGCCCAAGGCCAATCTTCCTTAGCAAAAAAGAGGAGGATTGGAAACAGGTGTTAGCTCAGGGCTAATCTTCCCTCCACATACACAAAAGAAGATGAATTAAGGGAGAATTTGTACATGGGGTGACAACACTGCTTATTTCCCAATTTGCCCAGAAGTGTTTAGAAACACCCTGAAGAAGTCCTATTACCACATTCCTTGTACAGTGGCCAAAGGTTTACGTTACCAAAACAAATACACACACATTCCAAAAAAAACTAAGACTAAAAAAAGAGAAAGAAAAGGTCATCAGATTATCAGATTCATCAATTTATTTAATTTTCCTTTGAGTAAACTTTTCTGGAGTTTGCAGGTAAGAGGCACAGGCCTAGATCTATGTATAATCTTCTATAAGATTTTAGTAATACCTGGGATTATACTAGTCAATCTTTAATTACTTACATTATATTGAAAAGTAAAGAAATAGCTACCTGGAAAATTCATCGATGATACTTGCAATTATATCTAAAAGCAACACATACAATCACAGTTCATTTGCTAAAGAAATAATGTTTTTGCACCAGAATGGTCAAATCATAACAAATGAAATGCTAATATTTTAATGCACATCAAGAATTTCTTTTGCAAAATTTGAATGAAAAATCAAAAATCAAAAGTTCTATTATGTTCCTCATTTTATGGCACTTACAGTTAGATACAAAAGAATGATGAATATTGCAGTACATATCTTGTTTGAATATATTCCACTATCAAACAAGTAACACTAGATCTCTCTTCCTGCTGAAAGAGCTTTGTGAAAGACATTACAGATAAAGACCACTAAGTTTTGACAACTTTGGTCACAGTCAACTTTTTATTTCCAATGCCTTCTGAAGTTAACATTTAACGGTGCAGCAGACATATAGTTTACACTGACTCAGTGACTTCCTATCACAATGAGTGTGTAATTCAGTTCCCCACGGTTTGCTAATACTAAAAGCAAGAGGGCCGGCCCGTGGCTTAGCGATTAAGTGCGTGCGCTCCGCTGCTGGCGGCCCGGGGTTCGTATCCCAGGCGTGCACCAACGCACTGCTTCTCCGGCCATGCTGAGGCCGTGTCCCACATGCAGTAACTAGAAGGATGTGCAGCTATGACATACAACTGTCTACTGGGGCTTTGGGGGAAAAAATAAAAAATAAATAAAATTTAAAAAATAAAAAAAAAAAAAAGCAAGAATACAACCAAAACATAGCTAATAAATTGCAGGTTTATTTTTTAATTTTCCAATCTCATCAAATACCTTTATGTCCATCTTTTTGGGGAAGAAAATACATCCCAATGGCTTCAGAGTTTATCTGATTTTCAGAAAATGGAAAAAAAAATTCACCCATGGATGTGCCTTTGTTCTCCAAGAGTTCTCTTTAATTCTCCAAAGGCATAAATTACATTTTAGGAATAGAGGAGGGAGCTGAGTAGGTATATGTTCAGCTCACCAGGACTATCCACCATAGCATTTTACATTGTGTATGTACAGGTCAAATTTCTGGGGAAATACTTTTTATACAGAATCATTCTGGTTAGAATAACTAGTATTTATCATAAATTGGATGAATTTGGACATCCTGTGGATGGTATACCAAAGAGAAAAAGTACCATAAGAAAGGCCTGGTAAATGTGCTCTTTATTGAAGAGACAAGGGTGACTTCTGAAGCTCATTAAGAATTCTAACCTCCATCAAATCCCATCAGCGACAAGAAATGAAGACATCCATCTAAAATGTAATTAATGAAAGATAAGTTATAGTCTAATTAATTATAAACATGTCCATCATGACGTAATGTTGTAATGATAGAAGCTGATCAGGACTGATATTCATGACAGAAAAAGGAGAGTTAGGATTAAAAAGCTTCTTGGTTTGTACTAAATACTGATTATGGAAGAAAGTGATAAAATTGGCCACATGGATACTTTAGGTCCATTCAATGGGTAGTAGTAAAATGATTCTTCCTTTCTATTTAACTCGTCACACAAATGAAAGAGAAAAACTCCGTTACCAGAAAATTGGGACTAATGAATGTTAATAGAGTCTAACAAGAGCAGTAGATCCCATAGTTCTATTTATCTTTTTTCAACCACAGAATATTCCATAGACTATGTGACCCATAAGTATAGTCTCTGAATTTACATCACATCCTGAGAGAAAATCTCCACTGAAGCGGTTAATATTTTAAGTAATCCTTTAACTTGCTGGAGCATCTATTTTATGACATTTTATTTTCCAGACTATGGTTTGACCTTTGAACAGTGCAAATTTAGGTTTCCTTTGAGACTATTTGTAAACATGAAGAAAATTATACTATGTTATGTTAAAAGCCCGTTTACAAGTCATTATTTATTATTATTATTAAGAGAAAATATGTGGAAACTAAACACAACGCATTTCTAATTCATTGGAAATTCATGGTACCAACTTAAAAAAAAAAGACCTTTAATTGAATTGAAATTATCTGGCATTTATTAAAGGCCAACACCTTCTAAGAGATTTTCTGCACTTTATTACCATTATCTTAATAAAATTTACCACATTTAAAGAAATCATGTATATTTTACTATTAATTACTCCTTTAATATTTATTAAAATGGATATCCTTCTTTTGTGTAATAAATATATTAGAGGAGTTCCACATTAAAAATAATTCTTGAACATGACTTTTAATTAGAACATTTTGTCACAGCCTCTTATATTAGAATAATTATTGTCTAGTTCATCTATTTGATAAATTCTGATGTTTTACATTGAATTTGAAATCAATGAGCTATGCGCTGTCATTTTTATGGCATACAAACATATGAAAAAACAAAAAAGGGAGTAAGTAGGTTTTAGTTCGTGTTAACATTAGAAAATTTGATGCTGTTGCTTTGAAAAGACTCATAAAATGTTTTCTACATGAATAAAATAAAACGCAAAAATCTCTAAAGATACTAATTTTTTAATTACTAGAACATGCCATGAACCTGTGAGGAATAATTGTTTAATATATCTGGTAAATACCCTTGACTACAAAGCTGAATTACTACCATAACAGTTAAATCCTAATTACGTGATCCTCGATTTCCTACAGTACATCTTGCCTGCACATTCATTGACGGAATGAACAGAAGCCTGTTTAGTTACTTGACTTATTGATAAGATATCTCTCCATTTTCTTTCAATGTTTGCATTTTTTCTTTTATGAATGAATGCCCTTTCAAATCCATTTAATCTCAAGTGTGAGAAACTAAGACCTCACAGGTTTACTTAGACTCATGCTTTGTATTAGCTCCAGATATGAAAGTTTGCTCTTGTCGCAGTTATAAATTGGAAGTCAGGGGCCCAGGAATAAAATCTGGGCAACTGCTTCATTTCTATTTGAATTGCATCCTCACAGGATGGCTTCTCTTATTGACTGAAAATTTTCACGACAGAAAATATAACCTTTTTAGCCACTCCTCCACCCACTTTTCTTTTTCTTAGGTGTGGTTCATCAAGGATTAAGCAAAGGCTGAACTAGTCATGTGAAGAAGTCTCACATAGTTGCATCAACCAAGTTTAGGGGTCTTTGGCACCAGGTATTCCATTTCACACGTCTTATTCACAGTAAGCTCAGTCATCACAAAGGGTAATCACTCTAGTGTTTCATGTTGATAATGATGAAAGAAAATTAACTGAGCTCAATAAAATGCCAAAAGATATAAATAATGCAACTAGAGAATTAGCATTATAGATTTTCAGTTAATGAAATATTAAGCAAGCTTGCAAACTAAGGCTTTGATATTTTTTCTTTCTTCTTGATTATAAAAATATTTTATTTAAAGAAACCATATTAGGCTATAAGTAGTAGTGTTTTGGGCAACAATCTGTACTGTTTTGCTGATATTTTGAAAAAGTTTAATGGAAGTTTTGCAGACTGTATTAGATGGTGAATCATGCTTCTATATAAGCCTTTTTTAATATCTGATTTTGTTCTGTATAACCCAATGCATAAAGGAAAGGAAATATATCACAATCGATGAATCCAGAAATGTCAGGAAAACTTCTCTTAGATAAGTAAAGACAATGTTGGATATATTAATAAAGGTCTTAAGAAACAATACGTGTCCTTGCAGAACCTTTGTACAAAAGACTGCCAAAATTTGTACCTTCAGCTTGACTTGCAGCCCCATAAGACTAGGCTTAAGGTTCTGGCAAAGAACTGTGTACAATGTATATAAAATTGTAGCCTTCTGAACTCCCTCAGGATGGGCATTGGAACCGTGTCATCTTTTCATTGACAAATATTAGCTGCAAATGTAGTAATGTATAAGATCATAGAGTGTTAATGTATAAGAAACGTACAAGATTGTGGAGTGCTAAAACCCACTTCAGGCAAGTTACTTAATCTTTTTATCCTTAGCGTCCTCATTTATAAAGCAGGGGGAAAATGTCGACACTATAGGGTTACTATAAGGATTGAATGAAAATATATATATTATATATATATATATATATATATAGCAACAGAAGGCATGCTGAATGATTGGAATAGCTAGCGTTAACAGACATGGATCATTCCCAGATATTGCTCCCTACTTTTCATAAATTGGATTAAAATTCAGCTCTTGACTTGTCAATCATTTTAATCAATAAAAATGGAATATTAGCTCATACCTGACAGTAATGAACATATTCAACCTTTTTAAGATGATATACCCCAACCTTAAGAAAGTTAAATTTGCTAGAAGTAATATAAATCTATAAATAATCAAATAACTTAACATTTAGTGGATTAATGACATATTGTCATGGTGTACAACAGGATGTTAGTCTAAAAGAAAGGGTTGAAGAGGGAAGAGATTTCAGTTTTATTGTAGCCTGCATATTAAATTAGTTCTAGCACATGCAGTTTTACAATAGTGACCTGAAATAAGAAAGAACACACACTGTGCCCTATTTGCTTTGTGGCAAAATATGTTTATACAGTAAAATTCACTCTGACGTGACTGCAATTTCATTTCAAGACTGACATATCTGAGAAAAGCAAGAGAGATTAATAAGAATGTACACAAAAGAATTCAGTGCACTAGGAGACACAAGCCAATGTCATTTCCTGAAGAACAAGCAATATAAATAGGAGAGGGGGGAGAAATTATGCAGTATGTAATGATGACTATATGAACAACAAAAATCTCCTGGTGTGACTTGATGTTTCTTCTTTTTTTAATTTTTCATTTCCTTTTTAAAGTTTTATATTTTGCACCCACAGTGAGTAAGAAGAATATACCCTCAAAAAATGTTTCCTAATACATAAATTTTTGCCAGAATAAATATGTTAGAAAAGGAGGTTTGAAGGATACAAAACACTGAGCTTGAAGAGTGCAACTGAAGGGCTCCCTCAGAGGGATCTGCACTTGGTCTATAAATATCTTCAAGGTAACCGTGTCACTAAGGGAAGGACATCATTCATAATGTCAGAAGATAGAAGGACACAGAACAATGGCCTACAGCTAAAGAAGAAGAAGAAGAAAAAAACCTTTGCTGGTTGTTTTAAAAGTTGTTATGACTGAGGTCAACTGGTTTCAATCACTAGCGGACAAGCACACAGCAATGACTGCTGTTGATAGTCAAGGACGGTTTGTTAAAGGTATTACACCAACGATAAAGTTGGCCAGTTAGGATCTGGATCATCCTTAGCATTCAGAGCTCTTTAAGGGGAATGCAAATGCTGGTGAGACAAAGCAAACATACCGTCATTGACTCATCCCCTTCACCCATGAGGCAGGTGTATAAGGGGGTAACATTTCTAGGAACCATAGTCCAGGAACCATACAAGGGGCCAAAAGAGTCCTCTTGTATGTAGGTGGACTCAAATCCAGACCCCTTGGCCATTGTACATTCTATTTCTAGTCAAAGTTGCTTCTCTGTTTAAAATAGCTTATTTTTTTCTATTTATAAAAGTAATACACGCTTACTACAAACATTCAGAGAAATAAAGATTACTCTTAATCCAACCACACAATGACAGCTACTTATAAGCATTGCGATTCATATTCACTTAAATTTTTACTAAGGACAGACACACTCAGACATTTTTAAAAAATGGGATCATGCTAAACAGCTCATTTTAACCTAATTTTTTCACTTAATACATCAAGGGCATATTTCCACATCAATATATATAATAAATTTGGGTGAAAATAAGAAGAGGCTAAGCTGAAAGGAGAGTAAGAACGAGAGAAACCAGCTCCTCTGTCTTCCTCACAGCTGCAAATCTTGGCTCCGGGTAGCCTGTGAGGGAGAGTGGAGGATGCATTTTTAAAGATGTTGTTAAATCCTTCCAGTAAGGCAATAACATAGTATATTTATTTACTCATTCAGCAAACACGTACTGAGTGGCAACCAGGTGTTGGCCCTATGTTAGTAGCTAAGGGACACCACACGATGACAGAGTCTTGCCATCAAGGGTTTCTCCCTGATTCCTCACCCTCCTATCGACTCTGTGATAGCAGTAAACATCTTTGATTCATTTTATCACTAACACACAGCAGAGTCTTGGGATATTGCTAAATGAACTGAACTGAAGGGAGCCATACATGTAAACAATCATTAGAAATGCAGTGCAGACTCAAAGTGCAGCATAGGCACAAAATGTCTGGAGTGTAGGCATAAAAGAAGCTTCTTTCTCAAAGTTGGAGAGAAATGTGAACTGTTAATTCTCAAATCGTCAAGAGATTGAATGTGGCAATTCATACATTCATAAATAAATTTGCAGATCTACAGTTTAGCCATGAGGCATTCCTTGGATAGTATCAGTTCATTAAAAATCTTTGAACACTTTGTTTCAATAAAACTGCGATATCTGTACATCTTAATCATGACCCCTCCTCAAGAAATTTGATGATAGTGTATGTGTATGAAGGTCCAAGGAAATGAGAAGAGTAATTTTGCATTTAGTTCAGATATGTGTCTATAATAGTTCATAAAGTCCTTTTACTACACATTCTTATTTAAAGGAGCAAAATTAAGAGTTGATTTTTGATTCAATAATAAAACAAGTTAAAATGTACACAGCACCTTCTATGTGTAAGGATCAACACAAAGTACTCTCTATACATTAGCTTAGTTAATTAGCATAGAAATGCTACAAGGTAAGTTATACTATCCAAATTTTATAAAATAGGAAACTAGTGAACAAACAGGTTAAATAAATTGATCAAGATAACAAAGCTAGCAAATGGCAGAGGTGAGATCGAAACTCAAAGAATCTGTTTTCATTCTATGTCCCATGTTCTTCTACAAACTGCTCAGTTTTTATGTTGATTTATCAACAATATAGTTGTTAGAATTGAAAGTCCACAAAGGAAATGCATCATATGTAATATTAACATATCTTTTTAAGGCTCCATATTGCTACTCAAATACCAGTTTTCTACTGCATAACGTTAACATACAAGGGTTTAACAATATGTGTTGACTCAGTCTTCATCAAAATAAAAGTAGACTTAAAAGGCTTTCATTTCAATGTCTTATATTTCAAAACCAAGACACCCACAAACACATTAAGTGATTATTTAAAAAGCATTGGCAATATGGAAAGAGGTTTGAAAAGAAAAGCTTTGAAAGAACATGGGCGATTACATTTTAATGGCTTCTGAGATTCATTAGGGTTTGTCTCATCATTCTCTCTGATATGGTTTCATAGACTATTGAAACAAGACAAGTAGAATGACAAGCCAATTTAGTCAATGAGCAGATTTCTAACGTTGTTGTTTTTGATTATTAACAATGCTAGTTACTATATTCAATTTAGTATTTCTAAATGGTTTCTAGGAAGATGCTTCAAATGGCAAGATATTTCTGCTGATTGTGTTTTTAATGATATTGATGTTACAAATTTTTCTTCTGTGTAAAATTTCCTTTACATTAAAGCAAAAGTTGCCTAATTTAAACAACTTTTTTCTATTTGTTATAGTAGAAGAAAATATTAGCAAATAAAGTAGATAATATTTTTATCTGAATGTTTATATTTAGGTAAAGCTTAGTTACATAGGACCCTTGAATCAAATGGAATATTACGGCATTATCAGGTCTAAATGTCGAATGTATACAACAATCTAACAGGCCCCATACGAGATGAGAAGGCTGCTTAAAAGCTACCTCTGGGAATTTGTAACAACATGATGTCTGAGACTTGAGATAATTTACTTGAGGAAAGCAGAACATGGGTAATTATCCACAATAGTTAAAGCAATAGTTACTTATCCACAATTTTTCCTGTAAATATGATAACACACTTGATGTCCTTAAATGAAATCCCTTTTCATGAGAGCTATCTGATGACTTAGAATTTTTTCAATATGTAATATTTAGTAAAATTAGAGGAATTAATGTTTTGTCATGAAAAGCGAACTGGGCAGAGACCTCTTTAAGTAACAGGATGTAGCACGAAGAAAAATGCAGACTACCAGAGAAATGAGTACTGAGTAATGTAAGAAAACTATAATTTTTCATCAATTCTTACACAAAACCAGAGAAGAGAGAAATGAGTACTGAGTAAGGTAAGAAAACTATAATTTTTCATCAATTCTTACAGAAAACCAGAGAAGAGGGAAAGAGGCTGGATAGAGAGAAGTAAAGTTAGAAAAGGATAGAGGAGAAATTCCTAGACTAGGTCCTGTCCTTCTCAGCTGTTGGGACCCTCTCATTGTTAACAGTTTCTGGTCCACTACATGTTCCTATGATGTATGAACATGGGACTGGAGACATGGGAGAAACCAAGAAGGCAGAATTGTAGGCAGTAGTTAGAAAATAAAAATAAGTTTAGAATGAAGAAGAAATGGTGAATACCATTTAGTCTAAGTAGTTATTTACTAAAGAGCACCCCACTGGCCTATAAGAGTTCATACAGTTCCCAATGTACTTCAATTACTCCCAGGGCATAGCTATGCACACCAGAAAAATATGGCTCAATGCCCTTAGGAAGATGCTTAACTTACTACAAGGAAGTAAATTCTGTATTGGGAAAATCCTATAAAGTCTAAATCATATAAATAACAGTCTTGGGGCTAGAGGGGTATTAAAATTCTATTGTTCTTATTAATCTGTGTGATGAAAGGGATGCTTAAGCAGGTAATTGTCATTTGAAATGGAAGACAAAACATCATATATTTTAATCAACACACTTATTAAATGTCAATTAGAATTTTCATCAACTAAATTATATCAGACTAACTTGCAATAGCAAGCTTGCCAAATGTTAACTAAAAGAATAAACGTTAACTATTAGTTTAATTTTAGTGCCTTTGGAGTTTTCAAAATTTTATATTTATGATTACTAAGCAATTAATCTTCCCTTATTTTCATCAATTTCTTAAATCTAACTAATCTTAACATACAAAAAATGCTCTCATATAAATTATCTTAATTAACATGTAATTTAGAACTAATGAAAACCTTCCCTATTTTTCAAGCTATTTATCTATTTCATAAACAAATCTAGAGATCAGAGAATAAGGTCTGCATGCTAATATGAACAATTTATACGCTACAGAAATGGATTCTTTTCTTCACATCCATTTAAACACATGTATGAATTCATATTAAAGTGTCTTTCAATTGGTTTATGGTAGTTGAGAACCTGAGCTCCAATCTAATGTTAAAATTCTTATTACCTGATATTAAGTATCCTACTCCATGCATTAATATGCCAGGTATTAAAAATACAGTTTTGGGGCTGGCCCTGTTGCCTACTGGTTAAGGTTGGTGCACTTTGCTTTGGCGGCATGGGTTCAGTTCCTGGGCATGGACCTACACCACTTGTCAGTGGTCATGCTGTGGCAGTGACCCCCATACAAAATAGAGGAAGACTGGCACAGATGTTAGCTTGGGGTGAATCTTCCTGAGCAAAAGAAAAATACAGTTTAAAGATTGGTCCCATTCAAGTTTGCCCATATTTAAGCTAGATAAAATATACTTTGTTGTTTTTATATACGTACTCTCAAATTAGAAGTCTCTCTTTTTGTAAGTGTAATATTTATTAAACTAGTGCTAGTCAAATAAGCATTTTCCCTGGTAAAAACTGAAGAAAGAGTGTTAATTAGACTTTCACAATTGGATCTGTATTTCAATGATGTTAACTGACCTTTCGTTTGGATAATATTGCTTGAAACCAATAGAGTGCTCAGATATTACCCATGGTCAAGAGGCAATAATTAATTTTCTAGACCTAAGAGTTAAATACAGAAATGCTGAAAGAGCTGGATCCAATGCTACTTTAATTTAAAGTGGATATGAAAAATAGAAATATATAAAATACAAAATTATCAAGATAGTCTGTTAAAATGGCTGGAAATTTCAGGAATTGTATCAAAATCTGTAAGGAAGCCAGTTTGATTCTAGGTGACACCAGTTCATTTTTACGACATGGTCTTCACATGAATCTCTCCAATTCTCTTTAAACTGACAAATAAATACCGGGAGCATTTGAAGATCTGTACACGTTCTGGATTTTACACAGAAAACACATCTCAGGTAATTTTCTTCTTATTCCCAGCTGAATTTCAGTATTTAGAAGGTATATTCAAATGAACTGTCCAGGGCTGGTCCGGTGGCGCAGCGGTTAAGTGTGCGCACTCTGCTTTGGCGGCCCGGGGTTCGCAGGTTCGGATCCCGGGAACTCACTGATGCACTGCTTGTCAAGCCATGCTGTGGCGGCATCCCATATAAAGTAGAGGAAGGTGGGTATGGATGTTAGCCCAGGGCCAAACTTCCTCGGCAAAAAAAAAAAACAAAAACAAAACAAAGAGGAGGATTGGCAACAGATGTTAGCTCAGGGCTGATCTTCCTCACAAAAAAAAACCCCAAGAAAACAAAAAAACAAATGAACTGTCCTTTAAACTTAATCAAACGGTTGTGCATTTCTTGGGTTTACATTATATATCACATATTCATTTGTTTCTGTTCTGCCTTCCCAGACTCTAAAGTAAGGTACATTAAAGAGGAGAATTTATGTTTTGTTCACTGTTGCATCATTAGTACAATTCAATGTGTAGCATATATGGGTGATCAATGCTTGTTGACTAGATAAAAGTATGAATAAGGCCAAGAATTGAAATAGTAGTAAGAATTGTCATCATTTAAAAACAATTCCCATTAACTTCGAATATATGTAGTTTTTAAAATAGCATGCATATAAACTGAAAATAATGTTCACACATTTTAACTTAATTTGTAAGCTATTTTCTAATGCTAAACTATAATTCATTCATTCACTCACAAAAATATTTGTGAAAGTTTCTATGCTATGCCAGCCATAATATTAGGAGTCTATAAGTCACATTTTGAGTCCATAAAAAGAAGAATGATGTATAAAAATAACTCAACAATAATGTAAACATGCTAGAATGGAGTGTGAAAAAAACATGAAGAGAGCCCAAGGAAGGAGATGTCTAACTGCCTAGAAATCAGTACAGGCTGCATTGGAAGTGAGGCTTCATTTAAGACTAGAAGGATGACTCAGAGAGTAGAAATCACAAATCGAGAAGGTCCTTCCAAGGAGATGACAACAGTGTAAAAGAATTCATTATATGCCTAGGGAAAACTGGTTGTTTTTTCAATAAGTTGTATTGCAGCATATATTGGGAGAAATGACAGCAATTAAGTCTGGAAAAGTAGCTTATGAAATTATTGTTATTTGAGACTGAAGAATTACGTAAAACTGTAAATTTTTGTGCCTTTGACAAGCAACTCTGTCTATATCTAGTTCCTTTTAAGTGGAAATCCATTTGGAAAAAGAAAAACAGGATATATGACTCCCTAAATGTCATGTCCATAGTGGATATTAGTACATTATCTAGAGCATGTAGATCAGTTATTAAATGGAAACTACCAGGGTTTTATCAAAGCTAGTAATTCAATACAAAACTCTTATCATAATATTTCCATTGGTAGTATACTAATTGCTTTCTTATCACATGAGCCAACTTGGTGTATGAAAGTCGCTATATGTTAAAGCACTGATAACACTTTAAGATATATTAATAACTTTCCTAAGATGAACTCATTTCATGTTCCCTCACACGCTAAGGCTTTAATATTATATATAGCAAAGTACTTTCAAATAATATTCATTAAAATTGAATTCAAGACAAAGTGGAGACTAGAGATATTATATATTGCCTGAGAATAAAAAAAGTTGCCTTTAATGGTGGACTACAAAATGTCTGTTTTAATTATCTACAGATATTCACAAAAAGCTGAACAGCTAAGAAAAAAAAAATCTTGTATTAGGATCCCAGGGTTGAAAGCAGATCCATGCTTGGGGGTTATTACGGGAGCCAAGGTCTGGGGAGAGAAAATGGTTTTATTTAGCGCTCTAACTTCTTAGTATTATCTTGGGACCCTCCATATGAATGATTCTCTCTTATTCTTCATTCCAATGGTTCACATAGTTGGCAGTGTGAGGATATCAGCATAGAAAGGGCATTATTTTTCAAATAATTTGATACATAAAAAATCATTGCCTAGTAACCATAAGAATAAATCTCATTTTGCTAGACTTATGTTTGCTGTATGATTTATTTTTACTTTAATTTAAATTACATGAATATGGGGAGGGTCACCATAATCTCTGTAGTGTTGGATATTGTTTAAAGATTTTAATTTTTCTTTAATCTACTAAAAATAACTCTAGTTTTCTCAGCTTTGCTTCTGGGTTGTTCAATTCTACTTCTCTCTCTGTCCTGAACTCTCTTTCTGAACACAGCATGGTATAATAACTTTACCTTTGAGGTCATTTTCTCCATATTGAGTTGACTTTGGAAACCGAGACTGTGCCTTAATTTCAGTTAAATTGTCATAAATGTTGACATAAAGATAATACGTCTATGCTCCATCCCTTTAAATTGCTTAAACTTACACATAACATAAGAACGCATTCTTTTTTGAATTTAAAAATTTTGAGAGAAAACTTCATGAGCAATTTCCATTCAATAGAGTGCTAGATATTTCTTACTGATATCTTCAAAATGAACATGTTTTCAGAAACCACAAATTTTCTAAATCACAAAAAAGTCATAATAAAAACATTTCCTGCCAAGTTCAGGTGAGAGTAGACCTAGGCGATTCCCTCTGTGTCCAGTAAAAGAATTACCATCAAATGGATCAGGGCCCTACCTCCACTTCACTCCCTGATGAGAGAGCTGGAGTCTAGAATGCAGATAATTCCTGCATTCTCATCTTGTTGAAAACAAGGGGAAAAAAATAAAAGAGCTTCTGAAATTTCAAGTTATAATTTGAAAATAAACAGAAAAACTTAGCAAATAGGAGTGAGATTCTTATCACATAAATCAGAAAATTTCATGGCTGAAAAGATGCTTAATAACATTAGCCATCAAGGACATATAAACAAAATCACAATGAAATAGTTTACACGCCAACTGAATGGCTAAAACGAAAAAGACAGAAAATACCAACCATTGGAGAGGATATGGTATAGCCAGAAGTCTCATGTACTGTGGGTGGGAGTATAAACTGGCATAACAACTTTGGAATACTGCTTGGCAGTATGTGCTGAAGCTGAAAAAAAATACATGTCTTATGCCCCACGATTTCACTCCTACGTATATACCTAAAATAATTCCGTATATATGTACACCAAAACACGTGTACTAAAAGGGAACTGGAAGTGAGCTCTAGGAAGAATTCTGGATATAGGTAATGTTCTGTTTCTTGATCTGGGTGCTACTTATATGGTTGTTTTCAGTTTATAAAAGTACACTTACGATATGTGTACTTTTATTTAACTACATTATGCTTCAACAGAAAGTTTATTTATTAAAAAATAAAAAAGGATCCTGGGCACTCTTTGACATCAGAGGCAAATCATTTTATCTGAACAAACTGGGCATTCCCACCATGTATCATACATGTTTAGACACGAGTAAAAGAAGGAGTGCTGAATAATTGTTGATAGCTTATATGAATCAGTAAACAGTTCTAGGGCAAAATGGCAGAGACTGGTTAATTATTTATAAAACAATTTCCCTTTTTCTCCTGGACATACATCAAGAAAATATGTCCTGTTCTCTCTTGGTGGTGGATAGCAGGTATGTGACTGGTGTGACCCATGAAATATGAGCACGAGTGTTCACACCTGCAGGCCCAACCCATGAAAGCCCCATACAACCTCCTCATCTCTCTCTTTTTGCCTGGCAGAGTCAATGGATCAAGAGAGGAGTCTGAGACCTAGCAAATAGAGTAACAACAAAGAACCTCATCTCTGACTCACTCTGGACAGTGATATAAGACGAAATAAATGGTACTGTGCTTCATCATTGAGATTTGGGGTTTTTATGGCAGCAAGCCTACTCTAATACTAGCACTGAAGACAACTCAGTAAGCAAAGGTAGCTATGAATAGTCAAGGAGGATGAAAAAGAAAAGGAGTTTTTCCCAATGCTGCAACATTTGGTCCAATATACTCCATCACGCTTATAATCTGGACAGTCTGATCTAGACAAAAGTAAGTAGGTCTGGTGGAAACCCAATATCATGGAGAAACATTCATACAGAAAATTCTGTACAAAGATTGTGATTCAGCACAGGATTAAACAACCATTCCTTTCTGGATTTTGAGTATGTAGCTTGCCTTTGTCCTTAGGAACATGGCTATTGCTCATTCCTGGCCCAATCTTGTGCCTTCAAATAGTAATTGCCTTAATTCACTTCTCATAGTTCACCTGAGTTTTATCAGAAATAGTTACTTCTTATTTGAGTGAACTTGGGATGAAATTTAACGTATATAGGCATTTACTTATCTCACCTATGAAATGTGGTTAACAATATAATAGTATATTTGCTTAGTTGATTAAAAAAATAAATACATGTAAAGCATGCTGCTTCTTATGGAGTGAACAGTCAATAAATAGTGGCTGTCACAGATGTTACTGTTGGTGTTTTCATTATTATTAAGAGAACCTAGCTAGAGCTTATCTTTTAAAATAAGAGCTTGTTGTTCACGATATTGATTCATACAATTTATTCATGGTACTAGGACTCAGGGCATTTTATAAATTATACGAAATTGTATATATATTCCTTTTAGCTTCTCACTACCTCTTCTGAAGTTGTCCACGGCTTTCATGAGGTTCTAATTGGTTTTGTAGTCCCAGAACAGCTCCACTGTGTTAGAGGAGTTAATAAAGGGGTAGAAGAAATTGTTTTCAACATTCTATTCCATAACCCATTATAGTCTGTAAGTTCATAAGAACCCATACTTTATCCTTAATTTCTCAAGTGTATATTTGCTGAACAAATTAAAGTTTACCTTGAACTAAACATGCATCACACAAAGTAAAATGCCTAATCGTATTAAGAGAAAAAACAATAAGGATTCTTAAATATATAACATAATTGATGGTAGTTCTTTTCACTGAACAAAAGGTGGAAACTAATTTCTCTCCACGTGATGTGAGCTTTTCCATTAAATAGTCAGTATAAGTAAGCACTTCCATGTGTTGTAACCAGGCCAACTGTAGCCAACGCAGCAACAATTCTATGGGGAAATTTTGCAGCTTAATCACAAAAAAAAGTCTCAGAATTTCCCTTACGCCTTTATATTTTTGATCCAGGAGGCATGTATGCCAATGCTGATGTCACTACCACTTTTATTTACAGAGGAAATTGCACAAAGCATTGCCAAAAGAAATTAGGCCATTGCTTAATTTACTATCAACTTGTTGTATTTGATGTCTGGAAACGCTTTTTAGATTTTGGTTGGAGCCTTCAAGAGTTAGATCAGTTTCTGAATATTATATTTATAAATACTACATCTACTAATGAAGATATTTTGAAACTATGTTAATTTTAAAAAGTACATGATGTTTTTATATTCTTTGCAATACATGTAGAACAGCTATCATTAGCTCCAAATTATAGATGAGAAAATAAGTTCAGAAAGGTGTGGAGTCAAGTCTAAAGGCACATTGGTAACAAACGGAAAAAGCAGGGACTCAGACAGATGAGTCTTCTACAACCTGGGTCATAAGCCCCATTGCATTTCTTCTCTCACTAATGCCAATGTTCAACAAACGTATCTAACAAAACATAATTTTCAACCTTTTTTCTTGTAAAGAAGACTTCTTATTCTTATTTTCTGTGCCTCTTTTCTTCTATTTTTCTTACTTGCCAGCATGTTCCTCCATGCGTCTAACATAGAGACTTTACTCATCTTGTTTTCAAGATACGATTTCATGGATACATACAGATTTTATATCACATATATCAGATACACAACCACAAGATCAACCACAAGCACAATTAACTTTAAAATGACTCAACTTCTTTCAACCATGATCATTCTGTTTTTATTGAATTTTAATGTCTTTTATTTTAATCAAACAATATCCCTTCACAGGATATACACTAAGAAATGAGTTTTCCTAAATGAAATTGCTTTTTTATTGCCATTCTACCATACACTCCATTTACATCTCTAGAACATTAAAACCACTCTTTGGATGTGACTTCACCAGGAAGCGAAGTGTGTTATCTATAAGAGCTCTGGCGGATGGAGCACTTTCTCTATGGGCCTGGGCAGACAAGCTGCATTAAGGAGTCTGAGGATCGCCAATGTTTTCACAAATTTGTCCACCAAAGCTAGAGACAAATTTCATATTCTCAAAGCAATGAAAAGAGACTGGGGTGGGGTTTTTGCTTTTAATTTTTCTATGTCGTGAAGGAGACAAGAGAAATTATTAGGACAACCACCTGAAAATACATTGAAGCAAAAAATTGTTTTTAGAATGTAAATTTGAAAAGCAAGATAAGTATCAAATAAATTCTATTCTAACAGAATTGTTTTCTCTTAAATAATTGATGATATAAAAAAAAAAATATATGCATAGAGTGTTTTAACCTCAGTGGTTTATTTTGAAATTCCTAAATGCAGGACAGAGTTTCCAAAGCTAATAAACTATCTTTACAATACTAATCATCTTCAGAACAAAAACCACTATTAAGCTAGTTCTTTTATATTTTTATTTATATTTTTAATAAATTCTTTAGGGCTTTTATTTTAATGAATTAAAAGGAAAAGAGTAACTGTTGGCAAATAATGAAAAACACTAAAAATATCTAAGAAACAGAGTAGAGCAGTACATGTTTTATGACTTCTCAGTACTACATTTCTTCTCCACTACAGAATTTCTAGGTTGCTACATTATAAATCTTAAAGCCATTTCTTTATACACCCTAAGACTACACCTAGTTGCCAGGTTATGTATGCAAATAGAATTTGAATCCCATTACTCCAGAAGAATAATCTAGTTGGGTTCTTAATCTAAACTGAATGTTAGACAAATTTATCTCGTTGTATCCACATCATAAGTTTACATGTTATGTTTTCCATCCACATAAAGGGATGGGGAGGATTCTACCTCCTGCTTCTATAAGGTTACCTGTCTAGTGACAAAGCATGGCTGTATCAAAGCTGGCTGTTACATGCAGTAGTCGGTGTTGACTCTCCTGTGAGTACCTTGCAATGGCTGTATGGAAAAGCAAATAGCTAAAAGGTTAGGGATCACCACAAGGTCCCTGGAGAATATCAGGGTACATAAATGCACTCTTAAAGAAGCATGGGAGAAAGTGGGGGTAAAATAGCATACTGGAGTCTTTCAAAGAGAGGATACTTATTCTTCCTTTTTTATATAAATTGCAGAGATTTCTAGTCAAAGGTTACTGTTAAACTAGGTCTTTAATTAATTAGTTGGAGAAATGTTAGAAAATGATTTTTTTCCTCTTGTTCATCAGGTCATGGATCAGCATTCTTTTCATTGAAAAGGGATATAATGAAATAAATCTATTATGATGAACAAATGAATGAGCTCTTCCAAAGAATGGGATAAATTATTAATATATGTAAAACACCTTAATGATTCAAATAAATAAATTTTAAGTTCTAGACTAATAAGAACTACTCTAATTGCCTAAAAGAACAAATTCACTTTTAGTTTGCTGTCTTTTAGTCTTATCTGATCTAAATCATTTTGGAATGAACATCTGAGATATTGTTAATATAAAATATTAATTTAGTAATAAATGATTAATTTGATTTTGAAACTGTTTGGACTCTCATATCACATAGTGGCATCTATTTGCTCATCATAATATTATTTCTTTTCAGGTTTTTGAGATTTAACCACTGATAAAAAATATTAAAATACACATAATTTATCTTCATGATTAACTTTATTAATTTAGCAAAATGTGTAAATGGTAGTTCCTAATTCCAGGCATATCTACATGATATTTCCTTTTTCAGTTTACACAGCTGCAAAAATTAACACATTTCATCAGGGCAAGCCAAAAATACATGGCACAAGCGCCAAGTCAACCTCTTGACTCTTTCGGAATGCCAAAACAAGAGCAAAGCAAGAAGCTAACTACACACATCAGAAAACTAAAACAGACAAGATATATACTAAGTAACACAAGGTCAGAGTGGCCAAGAAGTAATTCAGAAAATATTGGCTTGGTTTTGTTTTATCTTTCATAAAATAAACAGATTTAAGACAAAGCCACATACTCAATGAGCACTTCAAAACACTCATTCATCCCTTGGCCAACATACTGAAACATTTTTTAGTTGGTATTGGTAATGGATTGTAATTTGTCAAAGAGGATGCAGCTTTTTAGTTCTGACACAATCTTTTAAAAAGTGTGACATTTTTCAAAGTTTTAAGTTTCCATTGGGCTGAATGAATTAGTTCCTACGTTCTTGTTAATCTGGAGCATCTGCATACTCATTATAATACCAAGAAACTCGGAAGACAAAGGAGTTTTAAAATGTTCATGATTAATAGCAACAAATGCTAATATAACTAATAGTGCCGATTTTCATGTTTTTTTTAAGTCTTGGAATGTAAACTGAAAGTATGGAAAACACATATGGTTTTGTCATAACTTTATATAACATGAGTTTGCATGATGATTCTTTTAGTTAAGAGCTTGTCAGTAATTCTTGGCAGTATTTATTATGTCAAGTCTGCTTTCACAATTTTTGAATTTTCTTTTCTTTTTGGGGATTTGCATTTTTTAACAGGTTAAGAACACTTAAAATGAGATCTATCCTCTCAACAATTTTTTACATGCACAATTTAGTATGGTAACTATCTAAATAAAGATAGATAAAAAGATCCTAAAGCAATACTATGCTTCTCATCACAGACATTTGGTCATCACCCTCCACATCTCATACCCGTACTTGTGCAAAGGAGAAAAATCATTGTTCAATGTTATCATCCAAGTTCTCGGAAATTATTGTAAACATTTAACAAATTTCAAATTTCTTGCACATTTTTTCTTCCTTGTTTAAATTCCGATTTGACAAGGCAATGACTTGGTTAAGTCAGCTTTAGAAATTATTTTCCTCCCCTACAAATTCACCTTTTATCTCTAATCCCTGGCTAGTGCAAGACTGATCCTATAATCTGTTAATATCTGATTTACCGAAAGCCAGTTGTGCCCCACAGAGACTAAGCCATTCTTGCTCTCCAGCACATTAAGAATTAATATTTACCCTTACTGGACCTTTCAGCCTCCACAAGAAACTTTAACAAAAGCTGTGCAAATCCCTATCCAACATATACTAGGAGGATTAATAATAATTCCTTTTGATCGGAATTACTCGGTTGGCCAGCATTGGTTTCCATGGTAATCAGGTGGTAGACAGGGCTGAGACTGATTTCATCAGTTGTAAGACATCATTAGAATTATCCTACATGTCTAATTATAATTTACCAGGACTGACTTCTACATAGTGTAGCTCAGAGGCACAGGAAATGAAGTTATGAGTTTTAACTATCAGAAAGCTTCCACAAGGAAAGACATTATTTTGCTTTCTCCTAATAAGACTTTTTTTTCCCCTCCCAAGAATATTATGCATTAGAAAAAAGATATTTTGAAAAGGATTTTTATAAGAACTGGAGCCAAGAGTGGTATGCTTATAATGAGAATTTCATTGAAAGTTTGTTGTACTGATAGAAAAAAATAATTTATAATCCTAGAGAGCTTAAATTTTAGAAAATATTAGTGTACTAGAAAGAATTGTAACAGTCAAAACTAATGGATACTAAAAGAGAAGTGCTCAGAGTTCCTGTGTGTGTGTGTGTGTGTGTGCGTGTGTGTGTGTGTGTGTGTGTGTGTATGGAGTATGTAAGTATATATTTCTGTGTTTGTTGCAGGTGAAAACATTTGCATCTTTTTATTTTTGAACAGGAAGCCCATTAGCCGAGTTTTATTCCAGGGTCCAGCTGGTAACCCTAGAAAAAGAGTAGTCAAAATTTGATAAGCTTGCCAGCTCAGCACTTAATCCTTATAGTAAAGGCAAAATCCACACTTGGAAATAAAAAAAGGAAGAGAAGACAGCTGGAAATTATGATATAAAATAAGCACTATGGATTTGTAAGTTAATTCCAATGTTTAGTGATTCAGTTAAAAATAAGTGTTACTGGAATTTCTGAAGGATAGGTAGGAAAAGAGGACCTTAGAATTATCAAAAGTCCTTGTAAGGACTTATAAGGAATATAAAAGATCCATGGTACATACAAAAAAGAATGTTGCTAGGCTTCTGTTCTATAGGTTAAAGCACATTGTATACTTAAGGTGACGTAGGTGAATGCCAATTTCCTTTTGATTCCTTTGGGCAATGACTAAAGATCAAGAAATAATATGTTCATATTAAATGAAAGGATGTTGATGTTGTCTCTAATATTCAGAAATCTTAAAATTGTGGAATAGGTTAAATGTCGAACTCTTTTTATCTAGTAAAGCTGTGAACTTTAAAAAATAGAATTCCTTAATTTTTCTAACTTTCTGACATTATTTTTAAAAGATAAGTAAATAGATAAAAAATGTATTTATAAATCAATAACATATTCTATAAATAAATAAGTGCAGAGAAACAAAACAAAAGATTCCCTAAAATGTATCTAGGCATTTGGGCTCTAAAATTATAAAATTAACATTTTCTTTCTAAACATTTAGCTCGTTCATAAGTTTATGGACATGACAATGAGCATGCAATTAATTAAGGCATTTTCGCTTCACTCTGATAGCAAGATTTTTTAACAAAAAATAGGGATAGAAAACTTATATTCATCATTTATTTACAAATATAAATATTTAATGAATTTTATCAAGTGTTATTCTAAGCCACGCTAAATTTGTTGAAAAGGTTCTAATACAGTTTTAAATTGCAAAATAAATTTCCTTTATCAATGGACCCTTCATTTTATGATATTTGCAACACAATTCTGCTTGAACATGTGTATTCAGAGTTAACTTATAGCCTGGGAGATTTGAATCTAATATTAGGCTTATAAATTGCCCTGTGTTCATGATAAACTGCTAATGCTTTAAGAAATATAACTGGGAATAATTACCACATACTATGAGCCTATGTCAGAGGAGTCTGCCCATGCTGATGCAGCTTCTCCCAAGAAATTTACTTGTGACTTTTTTTCTTTTTGCAAAAAAATAATAATAATTTCACATTCCTTTCTACTTAATGTTTTAATATTTTGTGCCCAATTAAATCTCTATGAGGTGATCAGGACTGAATTCATTTTTATCAGTTTGCCACTTATTGTAGTTCTTTGAAAATACTAGGTACTTAAAGGTTACAAAACTTAATAAAACAAAAACAGAAAGCATGGTTATCTAGGGTAAAGCTAATTTGTTATTAGAATTACTTGAAAAATTAATGAGTGAAATAAAGTAAGAGTTGTCTTGATTTGTAAAAGCCGAGTATTTAACAAATTAAGTTTAATGTTGCAAGAACAAAGTAAAACATGATTAGATACCGATCTTGCCTGTATCTTTACCAAATCGTTAATTCAGCTCTACATATTTTCAAGTACTGAAAAAATATGATGTAGTGACACTATATCTGGGTCATTTCTATCAGTTTAGAGAACTACAAAAATCCTACCTCTTTCTCATTATATGAACCTCACCATAGTCATTTATGCCTTAATCATTTAGTTATCACACTGTAGTTAGGTCCTAATTGGGGGATATTTGGCTAAGTTCCTTTCTTTTCTCTCATTAGCCAGTAAAAAAGAAAATAAAAAGCTAGTGGGAAATTTAGTTATTGGCTCTTTAGAAAGGAATTTCTCAGGCCAAAATAGATACAAATTCAAGTCCAAGAGAAGAGTGGAATTGAGATGTGAAAATCTATATTGTGTTGTATTTATGGATGACCTAATGCCAGAAATTCACATAGTTTTGTGAGAAGCAGCTATAGAACTATATTTTTGATAGCTCAGACCCACAGAACTCCAATTACATCCCCAGAGACATAGTCGTACATTGTGTGCAGTGAACGTGTATGTGCAGTACACATGCAGGTGTGAGATAAACTGAGTGAACGCTGCATTTCACATTGTAAGGGTCAGGCCCTAATTGGAGTCCGGCGTTAGTTCTTTTCACTACATAGCAAAAAGACATTGCAACACTTTAAAGAAAAGATCTATTGAATTGTAGCTAGGTCAATCCTAGGATTAAAGAGACTGAGTTATGAGGACAGGTTAAAAATCTTAGTGTAAAAGGAAAATCTTTGAAATTCCATGTATTGACCTATCCTGGTGACATGTATAAAAGCACATGCAGTTTTGATAATACTACCTCAAAGGAACTAGGACAGAGATTAAATTGTGGAATAACAAAGGTAAATCAGAACACATATTAAAAGTACCACATTAATGAAAGGAAAATAGTTGGAAATACAACTAAGGGAAAATTTATTGGTTTATACATAAAGAACTAAAACACACTAAGACATTTGCTACCTACTATTTCTCAGTCACAAATAATTTTTTCAGCCATACAATCAAGTTAGTAGATTTGTTTCAGGAAGTTAAGTATACTGCAAGATCGTCTTTGAAACATGAAATAATTCTAGCTGAAAATATATCTATCATGGAACCTTATCAGGCACATTTTGGTGCTTTTGGTCCTCGCAGCTGTCCAATTCTTTCTTAGTTTCAGTCAACCTTTCAGTCTCCAACAAGAGTGAGAAGCCTTTGATATAAAAAAATTTTATAGTCCAGACAGTTCTCTTAATTCAGCTCAGCAAGAGGCAAGGGAAGAAATCACCTGCCCCTCCTAGTGCGCTTATACAATCTTCTATAAAAAAATGACTGGAACTAAAAAAAGGAAAAAAAATTATATCTTAAGGTACTTTAATATTAAACACCCAATTAGGCACTAGTCTTTGAACACGTAACCAGGAAAAGGCCTTCAGAACGTTTCAGACAAACAGGAAAATTAACAAGAGTAAGAAAAATATCATTTCATGCTTAAATTTGCCATGCAATTGCAAGATATAACTTCAAAGTGATTATTTCTTCTTGCTTTTATTTCTCATTATTACGTCGCCCTGTCCGCCTTCTTGCCTCCTGTTTCTTCTACTGTATTCAGTTAAGAATGCAGATTTTTATTTGCATTTCCCTAATAGTTAGTGATGTTCAACATTGTTTCATGTGTCTGTGGGCCATCTGTATACCTTCTTTGGAAAAATGCGTGTTCATATCCTCTGCTCATTATTTGATTGGATTGTTTGGCTTTTTGTTGAGTAGTTTGAGTTCTTTATATATTTTGGAGATCAACCCCTTGTTGGATAGGTGATTTGCAAATATTTTCTCCCAGTTGGTGGGCTGTCTTTTCATTTTGTTCATGGTGTCCTTTGCTTTGCAGAAGCTTTTTAGTCTGATGTAGTCCCATTTGTTAACTTGTGCTTTTGTTTCCCTTGCCTGGTCAGACATGTTATTTGAAAAGACACTGCTAAGATCAATGTCAAATAGTGTACTGCCTATATTTTCTTCTAGGAGTTTTGTGGTTTCAGGTCTTTATCACCTTACACCAGTCAGAATGGCTATAATTACCAAGACAAAAAACAACAAATGTTGGAGAGGATGTGGAGAAAAGGGAACCCTCATGCACTGCTGGTGGGAATGCAAACTGGTGCAGCCACTATGGAAAACAGTATGGATATTTCTCAAAAAATTAAAAATAGAAATACCATATGATCCAGCTATCCCACTACTGGGCATCTACCCAAAGAACTTGAAATCAATGATCCAAAGAGATCTATGCACCGCTATGTTCATTGCAACATTATTCACAATAGCCAAGACATGGAAGCAACCCAAGTGCACATCAACTGATGACTGGATACAGAAGATGTGGTGTATATATATATACAACGGAATACTACTTAGCCATAAAAAATACAAAATCGTCCCATTTGCAACAACATGGATGGACCTTGAGGGTATGATGTTAAGTGAAATAAGAGAAAGACAAATACCACATGATTTCACTCATATGTGGAATATAACAAATACTTGGATAAAGAAAACAGATTAGTGGTTATCAGAGGGAAAAGGGGGTGGTGAGTGGGTGAAAAGGACAAAAGGACACATATGTGTGGTGATGGACAATAATTAGACTACTTGAGTTGAACAAGATGAAGTCTACTCAGAAATTGATGAACAATAATGTACACCCCAAATTTCACAATGTTATAAACCATTATGATCTCAATAAAGTTACTGGAAAAATAGAAGAATGCAGATTTTTTTTTTTTTTTTTTTGGAGAGAAAGCAGTGATCCGGACTTGATATTCTGTTCTGGCGCTCTTGGCTTTAGGACTACGGGCTTGTGACCTGACCTTTATCATCTTCCATTGTTATAGGTATAATAGAGACTTTAATACTGCCATGGCCACCTCACATAAGTGTTAAGAAAATCATATCTTACAAATAAAGTGTAAGGTTGAATAGAAATTAAATAAATAAATAAATAAACAAATACGTATCAAGACCTGTTTGGCACGGTTTTCCGAATGAGTGAAATAATCAAAACATACATTTAAATTTATGCATACTGCCTTTCTAAAAGTTTATCAAACTCCAATACCCCAATTTTACATGATTGTAGGCATACTACTTACAATATTGCTTTAACAAATATGGTTATCATGCATCTATACATGATTCTTTTTAAGGGTTAGACGAAGTTTTCCTATATGTACTAATTATATTAATTGTACATAAGTGACTTCTAAAACATAAAATAGTTGAATATTCTATAAACTATATTTTATGAGCCTTACTTCCTCTACACAATAAACAGGAATATTGCTTTGGAAATTGCCATCATAAAAAATAAGAAGTAAATAAAAAATAAAGCAGTGGAAGTTTCAACTTCAATACTTCCAATCATTCACTTGAAAGGAATTAATTTTTTCAAAGAATAAAGAAACTGTGAAAAATACAGACATCCAAATTTGATCCAAGAAAAATTCAGTAGCCATCAGTTGATTTTATTCATAATATTTCAAAATTGTACAAAATCTAGATTGTGTACAACTAGCTAATACCACCATAAACAAATTAATTGCCATTTTGCAGTAATTTAACAAAGCACATTTAATGAACACATTTTATACATATGCTATCACGCAATATGCCATAAGATTTAGAGATCATTAAAAATGAGTCTCTGTCTTTAAGAATCTTTCATTCTTAAGAACATGAGAAAACAAATCACTAAATAAGGGTAATGAATAATAGGATATTTTCTAGAGAACTATAACTAAAGAGCAATAATGAGTCAGAGGGAAAGGACTGTCCTATTGGCTGGAGGTGTCTGCTGAGGCTTTGAAAGAAGATTGAGCATTTAGAAGGATGTAGAAAGATCTATAACATTTCAATTGGAGACCAGTAGAGAGGAAAGAAAAAGCAAGCATTTAAACATACTAGAGCATGTTTGAAGAATGCAGGTAGTGACCAATAGCATTTTCAAGCAGAGTTGTGACATTGTCAATATCATCCAATAGTAATCTATATTTTACATAATTTTTATGTCAAAATTTTTGATAGTTTATAAAAGTAATGAGTATTAAAATTCACTCAAAAAACTGTATTTCTTATGCCAGGTCTATGCTGCACAAAATGAATGCAAGAAATTACTTCTACAAAATAAAATTTAGCAAACATATAAATCTAATTTAGACAACTGTCTATTTTTTTATAGTGTGCAGAATTCCCTATACAGAATGTGTTTTGATATAATTTACCTAATCTAGGTATTGAAAAGTAATAGGTAGCTCCATTCTTTCAGGTTAAAATTTCCAAAGCAGGTGCTATGGTGACATTTTAACATGAACCTGAGCATAAGAACAACTTTGATTAATTTAAATATACCTTTATCTACTCAATTATTATTTACTTAATATTTCTAAAGCTACTATAATTAAACAAAATAAACTTTTAAATAATATTTATATAAAATAATACTAGCAATTGTTTGTACTCACATCGTGTGTCTTATATTCAATACACGTGCACATTCAAAGAACTGTTTACAAATGAGAAATCTAAGGTTCAGAAAGACTAAATCAATTCCCAGAAGTCACAAAGCTAGCAAGTGAGACTTGCAAGACTAAAAACTAAGCATTTTGATATCTAGCTATCTAGTGATGACTCTATTAAAAAAAGAATATACAAAAATCTAAAGTATACTATCAACATGTGGTAAATTCATCTAGAGTTATAAACTGGAGATCCTATGATAGTCTCTTTTCACTGGACTACTAAGGAGCTTAGAATGAATTTACACACGATTAGAGTTCAAAGACAAGAATGACAATAACTATATTTTGCAATAATTTTGATAATGCTAACAATATTTCCTTCAGCATTTTTGCTTGTTTGTTTGTTTTTAAGCTTGAGCAAGAGCCTAGCCTGTTATGGGGACTCTAAATTCTGAAATATTCTTTTGAGGCTTGACTACTCTTATGTCTTCAGTAATCCTCTGAAGGATGTGAACATATCATTGTGATGGATAACAACTCTATCAGCTGATATCATAGAGAAAATTTCTTGATGTTGCAGCTGACAGCAAGACTGCAAGAGAGCGGCATGCAGAGGCACGGGGAGAAAAGGATGCTTTCTGAGGAGGGGAAAAGAGTATCTTAATTATTCTAATAATGTGGCCCATAACTGGCCTTTGTCACTGCTATTAAATTATATTGTTTAAAATGCATTATGTGTTATGCTCGATGGGTCCAAAGCATAGTTTTTTACCCACCTCCCTCAAGCAAATCATCTTTTGCCAAATTTTCAATTCTGCCAATATTTTAGCATTTTCCCAAGAACTCAACCTCAAAATTTTGGATGGATTTCTGACTGTTCCCTCTTATTCATCCCCACGTATAATATATATGCATTTCTTGGAGAGCCTTTCTTTTGAGTGTTTTAGGACTTGCCTGAATTGCTGCATCCTCACTGTCACTCCTTTGCTCCATGACCTCATTGCTCCATGCCTAGACTACTGCAATAACCTCTTGGTCTCTAGTCTTTTCAGTCCACTTGAATGACTACTTCCATGATGCTACTCTCCTGACTAACAGTTCTCAATGACTTTCCCAAAGCTTATTAGGTCAAGTGCAGACTCAAATCACTGGCCTCTGAGAAGCTCCATAAATAGATTTCACCCTGCCTATACAACCAAATATATTACTTTATCTAAACATACATTGTTTCAGACAGAACATTTCCCTCACAATTATGACCACTCTCTAGGTATCCTTTCTTACATGACTTTGACCAAGAAAGTCTTTTCAGTTAGAATATATCCATCCATCCATCCACCCACCCATCCATCCCATCTGTCTGTCAATCCATCCACCCATCCGGCCAGCCAGCGAGCCAAATAACCCACATTTAAGAAAGGTGCCTGGCACTGTGCTAGATATTAGAAATACAGACTAACTCCTTTTCTATCCTCAGGATGCTCCCAGTCAGGTTGGGAGCAGAAATTACTTAATTACATGGCAGTGTATGCTACAGATAAGACATGATGTTATGGGAGAATTTGAAAGGGCTTTTAACTCAGCCTGCAAATGTCAGGAGAAGAAAGAGGTGACATCTAACCTAAATCTTAGAATTTTCTTTCCTCTTTTCTCTGCTCATCTAAAATCTTGCCTTTAAAAAAAATCTGACTCCACTTTTTCTTTCAAAGAAAATCTCAAGTCTAACTTCCTACATAAAGCTGTCCTCAAACAAGTGAGCTGTCCTCAACCTAGAGAGCTACACTTCCTACTAGCTGTCGAATGCATTTTCAACGTAGTGATAGTCTACGTCATATTGTATTCTAACAGTTCCTTTCTGTAAGGCCCCAGAATTATATTCTATCCCCAGGAAATCACTAGCTTCTTCAAAGGCAGACTCTGGTTGTTCTTCTTTGTTCGCACCAGTGCCTATTATAATGACGAATTACTTTTAACTGTGCTAACACAAACACTCTTGAAGTTAATTAAATCAGCTTCTCTTCCCAGTAATCCTCTGGCCATTATGGACACCCGCAGGGACATCTGTGGAAATGTCATTTTGGAGGCTCCCAGCAGCCATGTTTCTGCTGCAGTATAGGGCCCAAGCTGCGCTAAATCAGTTTCCTTCTGAGAATTTGAAATTAAGACATCAATGGATTCTACGTTGGTCAAAGCTGGGTTTTTTTCATTACTGAATTATTACGAATATTCCTGAATTATTTATTTCTGAATTATTACTAATATATCCATATATCTCATTAGTAATAATTCAGGAATAAAAATAAACAAAATAAATCTCTCCATCATAATTCAGCTCAATCCAAAAAGTACTCATAATACTTTTTAAAAGTTAGATGATGGGCTGGCGCGGTGACGTAGTGGTTAAGTTCAGGTGTTCTGCTTCGCTGGCCCAGGGTTTGCTCATTTGGATCCTGGGTGCAGACCCACTCACCACTCATCAAGCCATGCTGAGGCAGCATCCCACATAGAAGAGCTACAACTCTACAACTATGATACACAACTGTGCACTGGGGCTTTGGGAAGAAAAAAGAAAAAAGAAGAAGATTGGCAACAGATTTTAGCACAGAGCCAAGCTTCCTCAAAAAAAAAATCTTGCGCTAAAAAAAAAAAATAGATGAAAATATGATCTTTGTCTTTGGAATAATAACTATGATTTTTTATTGCACAGTAAATAATTTATTTTACATCTAAATTTATAGCTTTGGAACTAAAAACTTTCCAAGACTCTCTTTTTTTTGTCTTCTCATAAGAATAGTATCACAATTTCAGTCCAAACCAAAATATATCCACTAGTCTGGGGGAAAAAAGTCTCCAAATAAAGATTTTTTCTTTAAAGGAATGTATGTTCTTCTTAAAAATAATATGCAGTTTATGAGGTAGTCTTTTAAAAAAACATTATTCTTACAGCTACATAAAAGTTTATCTCCGAGCAAATAAAATATAAGGAGCTAGAATGAAGGAGAAAAAACCAGAAACTTGAATTTCCTCACTATCAGATTTTTGATTAGCACATATCATATTTAAGAACGTTCACAGATGCATTGAACATACAAATCAAACAACAGTAATGAAAAAGGTCCTAGGGTTCTTTCTTCTCTATCTGAAACATAAATAAAATTGACCTTCCCAATGTTGTATAACCCGTGAAGGAAAGCAGTGCTGAGGAAGGCATTCCCTCCTTCCTAGCCAATGGGGATGTGTATTAAGGACATATGGGAGGCTGTGCTCTCTATCTCTTAAAGATGTATTAGCTAAAGTCACAGAGGATTTGAAGGGAAGAGACCCAGACATCTCTTCTTCTGTGGGAGAAGGAATGAAATCTTGCCAGAGCATTATTGGTAAAGTTTTCTTTCTTCCTAGAAAACATCATCTTTGCATATCATTTTTGGCAAGATGTAGGCAAAGGAAATTTTAAGCGTATAAATTAGTCATAAGAGTTTATTAGTTGATCTTCTTGAATGTACGGTTGTAAAAATTATCAAGTTTCTATCTTAATATGAGGGAATCCTTTTGAGGAACAATGAGAATTATTTTCCAGTTAGATAAGCATTTTAGTATAGAAATTATTTGTGTTGATTTTCTTGGATAGCTTTGTCTTGTAGAAATGTTTGCCAATTTTATTTTCACATATATCTGCAGTTATACAAAAAAGTGAAGGTAATATTATCACCTAGCTAATTCAATTATAAATTTAATAATTTGATTATAAAATAAACTATTATAATTTTTTCTGTTCGTATTTATTCATTTTAATTCTCTTAACCCCACTCTAAGTTATCATTCTTGTTTTGACATTGATCAATATTGACCATATATTTCTTGCCTTCTCACTCATATATTTCTATACTTTAAAACCTAAAAAGTTATATAAAATAGAATTGTTTTTTTTACAAATTTCTTTTCCCCCATAAAAGTGTTCATTTGGGGCCAGCTCCATGGCTTAGTGGTTAAGTGCGCATGCTCTGCTACTGACGGTCCAGGTTTGGATCCCGGGCGCACGTGGACGTGCTGCTTGTCTGGCCATGCTGAGGCTGCGTCCCACATACAGCAACTAGAAAGATGTGCAACTATGACGTACAACTATCTACCGGGGATTTGGGGAAATAAAAAAAAAAAAGAAAAAAAGGAGGAGGATTGGCAATAGATGTTAGCTCAGAGCTGGTCTTCCTCAGCAAAAAAAGAGGAGGATTAGCATGGATGTTAGCTCAGGGCTGATCTTCCTCACAAAAAAAAAAAAAATGTTCATTTTTTCCATTCATAACAACATTCCCACAATAGTGTTTAATCATTTTTTGGAGTAGAAACACAAAATTCTAGTGAAAATATTCTTTCTTGATCCTCTAATGTATCAGATTCCAAAGGGAAACCATTAAGCTTCAGTCTTGGCCCAACATGAGGCACTTATTGGACTCCCAATAAATGTTTTAAGAATGAGAGTATGAAAGAATAGATGAATAAATTCTGGTTAATTCCAGTTGGATAACCTTTCCAAATTGAATTTCCTCCATTTTAAATTGTTTAGGGTGTCCGTTCATATTTACCAGATCTATATTTTTAGAGCAAATCTGTGCATGGGATGCTAAAGGATAGTTTATAGAGTATCACAAACTTGGAAAGTAATATTTTACCTTTTAAATTATTATTCATTTTAAGTGAAAATATCCAGTCAATATAATGCTTTATGTTAAATTTTCATATGCTAAAAAAGAAAAAGACTAATTTCAATGTTATTTTATTCTAAAGATAAGAGACTCAGCCTGGAGCCCATGTAGAAACTTCAGAGAGGTGTACACAGGCTATGAAATTGTATTAACAATGTTGCATGGATATATATACTCATTTTTCTGTGTTAAGGGCCCACTGATCTTCAAATGTCTCATAGAGATCTCTTTTTTTTGTGTGTGTGAGGAAGATCAGCTCTGAGCTAACATCCATGCCAATCTTCCTGTTTTTGCTAAGGAAGACTGGCCCTGGGCTAACATCTGTGCCCATCTTCCTCCACTTTACATAGGATGCCACCACAGCATGGCCTGACAAGCGGTGCTTCGGTGCGTGCCCGGGATCCGAACACGGGTTGCCAGCAGCAGAACGTGCGCACTGAACCTCTACGCCCGGGGCCAGCCCCATCTCATCGAGATCTCTTAAAAAAGAGACTTTAGAACTCCAAAGAAAATATTATGGAAAGTTTCTAAATGAACATATTATAATATATTTGAATAATCTGAAAACTTTAAAAATAAAAAACATTTTTATAATGCTTTTTAAGTAAAAAGTGTATTTTTAATGGTGGAATATTTTTTTTAAAAAAGTAAAAATTATCTGAAAAATTCAAGCCAAAAATTTTAAAACCTACATTCTGGTAACAAAGAACTGGATAAACCTAGAGCTCCAATTGGCTCTGTAGAGTTTCCTCTTGGTTCAGTTCTACTGTATATAAAACCCAAGTCTGAGTTTCATTTTTTCCTTTGAGAGGACTGCAGCATCCCAATTCTCACACTTTCTCAACTTGCTAAATTGTTAACAATATGTCATAACTTATTCAGTTTGGATTTTTTCCCTTTTTTTCTTCTAACTATCACAACCTAATTCCTTCTTGTGTAGTTGAGTAACAGTAAAATTGGAAAGAATCTTTCATTTTTGTTGTGGAATATGTTTTTTAAATTTACTTATTTTTGACAAAAAATTTTATATATTTAAGGTGTGCAACGTGATGTTTTGATTTATGTATACATCGTGAAATGATTACCGCAATCTAATTAATTAATATATCCATCCATCACCTCCCATAGTTGCCTTTTGCCTGTGCGTGATGAGAATAATTCAGATCTACTCTCTTATCAAATTTTAAGTATTCATTATTATTGTCTATAGTCACCATGCTTTATATTAGGTTTCTATAATTTATTCATCATAACTGTTTTTAATATTCTACATACAAGTGAAATCATGTGATGTTTTCCTTTCTGTATCTCGTTTATTTCACTTAACATAATGTATTCCAGGTTCACTCATGCCTTGGCAAATTGCAGGATTTCCTTATTTTTTTAAGGCTGAATAATATTCTATTGTGTGTGTGTGTGTGTATATATATATATATATATATATGTTTTATTTATCCATTCATCTGTGGATAAACACTTAGGTTGTTTCCCTATCTTAGCCACTGTGAATAATGTTGCAACAAACATGGGAGTGCAGATATCCCATTTCTTCCCACATTTCCCAACAATAATCACTATCCTGAATTTAGTGAATGTTACGTGTTTTATGTTTATTACATAACAAAAGCCATTATTTTATATCTTTTTATACTTTATATGGATGTTATCAAACTGTATGAAGGTTTCCTGAGTTTTCTTTTCCAATAAAGTTTATTATTTTGATATTTATCCTCATTAATATGTACAGCTTTAATATGTTCATTTTTAATGCTAAATAGAATTTCATTGAATGCATCTACCAGTTGTTGACAACCCAAATAACCAGCAATGCTTGTTGAATCTAGTTAAAGAGAACATTTCCAATTTTAAATAAAACGTATGTTTACATTTATACACAATTAAGAAAACATTACAAATACAAATGTAAATAAAAGCTTAGAAATACAAAAAGCTATTGCTTATAAAAAAAGAAAATAGCTTCCCTGATATATTTTATTTTTTAAAGGGTGTCATATTCATGCCAGTGATCCCCAAACATGGCTATACATTAAAACAGCCTAGGGAGCTTTTGAAAATCCCAATGCCTAGCTCACACCCCATAATAATCAAATCAGAATGTCTGGAAGGGAGAGCCAGACATTAATATTTTTAAGATATCCCCAGGTAATTGCAAAGTACAGCAAAGTTGGCAACCAGTGAGTTATGCTGAGCCATTTTTATTTAAAGTATTGAGATTTCAATACCTTCCTCGTAGCCACAAGCACACTGACTAACTCCCATTACCTTCCTCTATTCTAGGAAGTTTTCCCTGAGAAAGTGTTGATTTTTTGCGGGGGTGGGGCTCACTTTCCTTACGCATGTAACTCCTAAAACTACCTGCTCTAGTCCCTGAATGATATACCCTAAATTATTCAACTCATCCTGCTCTCAGGTTTACTCTCTGTTGCTTTTAAGTCCTTTGTATATATTTCTATTGTTATCAATTGTACATTTCAAGGTCCTAAGGATTTGGAAACAGGTCAGGTAACTAGCTCTGTACAGTACCTAACAAACTACCACCTGCAGAGAGACAAATCATGCTTTTTCTGATAATGATATCTCGCACGGAATAAAAACTATAACTCTCTAAAATGTGGCACCAAGTCTCTTAAATCATACATAATACTTGAACTGTTTTAGTCTAGACTTTGTTTTTATTCAACGTTACACATTATATGCAGCTATTTAAATAATTTTCTGCTTAACTTATTTCAGATCATAATTTTATTCATATTTATTTAAATATAATCACATCTAAATTAAATAGACTACACAGTATTTAGATGTAGAGCCAACAATCTATGCTCCAAAGAATATTTTATTTTTTAACAGAGAATTATCTCCAGCACAAAGAAATTTATGTATTGAATTCATCTTTAACTAAAGAAGCCACAACATCTCCAACTGAAGCAAAAGTACAAGGAGAATACATCTTTTTCTGTTGTCCACATTTTGCCTATTTCTACTGCTTTCTTCACTTTCTCAATCTCTCTCTGACTTTCTTCACCACTCTAAAAAATAACATAAACTGTTTAATTTATGTATACTTAATTTAATTGGAACTGCGACAAAATGTAATCAGGTTGCATACACCACCAGTACAATAGGAAAAGTACCTTAATCCTGTCCAAAATCTTGCTTAAGACAGTTTGCATTTCTATTGAGAAGACAAATGGTGACATTTAAAGAGTACAAAAACTTACCGTGCACTACAATAATTGTGACATTCCCAAATTTTTCCCATGAGAAAATGTACTGTAAGATTACTGTAATAAAGTGGATCTAGACATTTAGTTTAAAAATTAAATAACTCTAATTCAAATTATGTCAACCTTTCATTGCTCTCCCCTAAGATGACATTCTGCAGGAGGTAGTGATGTTTTGTGGTAGAAAAATTTAAGGCTAGGGACAAATATATCATGGCCATTAAATGAAATCAAAGCAGTGTGCTCTTCGGAGGGTAGATGTAGGGGTACTTTAATTTCAAAAAGATCAAAATACGCTGCTTCTGGCTCTTGAAAATAACAATTTGTAATTCAGTGTTGCTTGTTTACGGTTGAAATTGCAGGGAAAACTACTTTCAGGGGCCTGATGTTTCAGGTGGAAGATATTAAGTCTGCGGTAAGCTGTTGCCTGTGAAGAGGTTGACTGAGATGAAAAGAATCCAACCAGCTGAGTCACAGAAGCATGTATATTTATGGGGTTCTGTTTCAGGACTGTTTACATCTTGGAGGGTCCAGTTCCTAACCACAGCTGTCACCTAGTGCAATAGTGCTGAGGAATGGAGAATTGACAGCATTTGTGATGTTGGGGATCATCGCTGGGTGAAAAATAGAAAGATGTTCATTTTTGTCTTCCGAGTAGAAGCTATTGATTGCAATGGCACAAGGTGTTACTTTTGCATTGAAAAAAAAAGACTTTTTGGAGCTTAATAACTTTTGTGTTTGAGTTAATATATTGAAGGTATATTCATTGAGCTACAATGAATTGAGCTAAAAGTTCTGGAGAGCCAAAAAATGTAAACCTTAAAATAGATGACAACTACAAGAAAATAATACTAGAAAAATAGTTGGTTCTTAGAGGACTACCAGAAGGGCCGTTAGAAGATTACCACCTCGGATCCAACCACTTTGGTGCCAGTTTGCCTCCCGTTCCTAATGACTTGAAGACAAAATGTATTGTCATGCTTAAAGCTATGCATTAATGTTTAATGTTGCATCTAATAAATATCTGCTTATCAAATTGGATTCTAGATTCAAAGTTAGCTCTGGGCTTGCTTTTAAATCCTTTAATGCTTATACAGATTATGTAAATCATACACAGCACACAACAATTGGTCAGGAGGTGTGCAATTATTCTTCTCACACAGAATACTAGTATCTAAACCCCACCTCCAGTATACAGCTACAGTCTGTTTATTTAAAAAGCATCTGTATTCTAGACAAAAGAAGTGGAAAATAACAACCATAAGAAAACTAACATGAAATTTGTGCTGTTTCATTTGTCAAATCAATAGTGTCATTTTAATATCTATCTTATACTATTTAATTTTTACAGATTTTGTGACAGATATTGACTCTCAGCTAGAGACATAAAATATAAATATTGTTTATAATATATAATTGACATTAGCATGACAGAAAATCAATGGCACTGTAAAAATATATAATTCAGTAAAAATATACTGCATTATAGACTTAATAGGAGAGATAAGGAAGATAGAGGAAAGCAGTTTTATAATTTATAAATATAATACAAATATCTAAATGCAAGACTGCTACCTTTTCTAATTTGAAGAGCTTTATCAGCCTGAAGCTACTTTAACAAGAAATAGGAGACTATGGGGAAATGAACTCTATGCCTGTCCAATACGGCTTACTTAACGAGCATTTTCTACATGGTGACAGTAAGATGTCAATAATTGTGGATAGAAATGGTGGTTATTCCAAAAACTCTGCCAAGTGAGAGGAAATTCAAATTTTAAAAGTAGAAACACAACTAAGAGATAACAACAAATTGTAAAAAGCCTGGGCCTTTTCTCACGGGGGCTGCAAAGCATTGAATGGATGTTGTACCAATGCTAGTATGAGATGTTTAAATTTAAAGCATCTTCCTGTTTTAAAGATATTGGGATAAAGATACCCGGGGTTTTAAGTGACTTTTTCCAAGGTCACATAGATGAATCAGCGGGAGAGACAGGTATAGCTGCTGAGTGACAGAGACAGCAGAAGCTGTAGACTCGTCTTTCATACAACATCTGCATAATTGCCTAAACTACTCCAGCATGTAAGCCCTTCACTGGTGACACCATCCTAATCATTATAGAATCTCGGCAGAGGTGACAATACTGAAAGCGTCTACCTACACCCTGGTTGTTTCTTCATTTTTAAAAATAATAATGATTAGATTTTTAGCATGTATGGAAGGAATACCACAAGAGAAATTGGCCAAGGGTTTTTCATATCTGTTCAGACAAATTATTAGATGCCAAACCAAGGAAGGTTAATGCTGGTCGACAATTTAGACTGACCATGTCCTCTACCCACCCATCACTAAGGAAAGCCCCAAGAGATCGTCTCAAAATGCTAAAATAAATTAATCAGGAGTCAGTTCCTAAGATATCACTATTGCATTAAACCTTCTTAAAAGATTATGCCTCACTCATATACTCCTTTGATTACTCATTCATGTGGAATTTAAGACTACGAATCACATTTGTTACATTTTAGAAAATTCCCTTAGCATAGTTTCAGTTATATCAAAACTAAATAAATCATCTTTAGCCAAAAAATCCTTTTTAATCTTCAAGTTCCTCTGGGATACTGTACATTTCTATTCTTCTCAGACTTCACTGAATTAAAATTAGTGTTTTGTGTTGAATGCACAAAAATGTTTAGAAGTAATATGGATCTTGAAAAATAGGTCAGCAGACTAATGGTTTTAGTTTAAATAACTTACATTTTTTAATGCATACACCTTCTAATCCATTAAAAAACTGAACGTCCATATAATCAGCTATGCAAAAAAAATTATTATGCTTAACATAGATTGTAATTTTGCTTACCTGCAGTAAAGATGATGGCATTAAAGCAATATGCTCAAAATGTGAGGCCTATAATTTGAGAAGTTTATTGTTTTATGTGTATGTATACTCCTTTCATTTTTGAGAGAAATGTTATCATACAGTGCCTTAAGAATTACTCAGTAGCTACTTTAGATACAACATCAATTGCATTAAGCAATATGTGATTACCAGGTAAATTGTGAAGAAAAATATAGTAGTAACAAATGCTATTTTTTGCTATTAAATAAATGACCATATTGGATTATAAAGTTAAACAACTTAACATATAAGTGACAGATGTTAATGTCAAAATTCATGTGTAATCAGAGCCCTTATCCTAGTATTCCCATTTCTTACTCAGTGATCCTATCCAACACCTGTATTTTTTGAGTACCTGACACAGTGGTGTTCTGGAGCCAAATAGTACCAGCTTGCAAGAGCTGATTGCTAAATATTATGAATTTTCCAAGCCATCAGTACCATGAAATCAGCCATGATGTGAGAATTTACACCATGGAAATTGGAAAATGGTATATATCATGCCTCTCCCCAGTCCCTTTACTAATACACTACTGTAATTACCTAGAAAAATCTGTGCAGAGCGCTACATGGGCAAAAAATAATAATTAAAACTCAACCCCAGTTCTTAACATACCTATTTGAAGGGATTGGATTGGAGAGATGCAGCTTAAAAGCTGAAAAGAGAAAGAGTCAAAGATAATTTCGACAGTTTCAATCTTTACGGTTCGGAGAATGAAAGTGCCATTATCAGAAACACAGAATTCAGGAGGGACATTTGTTTAGGAAGTTTGGTTGGGACATGAGTTGTTCACCTAAGGATTAAATTCAGTAGAATGATCAATGGAGCTAACATGAGAGTTCAGATCATCCATGACCACATCTTCATCTATGACAACAGTTTCCAAAATTGTCTGTCCATAAGAATCAGCTGGGGAACCTAAAAAAATACTGATGTCTGTGTACCATCCCCAGAGATTGTGGGTTAATTGGTCTGGAATGTGGTCTGAGCTTTGAAACATTTTAAAGATGCTAAGTGATTCTAATGTGCAGACAAGTTTTGGAAACACCAGTCTATGATTTAAAAATTTATAAATCTTTTAATGCCTTAAATTCCTGAAACACAGAGAGCAATGGAGACATCACAAGATTTATGGCCCTGCAGGTCAGCCTCAAAGTGTGCTAGGTACTGCCATCACTCAGAGCCGAGGGAGAAAGACACTCCTATTTTCTACTACGTAAGAGAAGTTCAGTAAAACGTACTCAGTGGCTTTCCACTACCCCAAATTTTAACAATTGGTAGTCAAGGAATCGTGAGAAAATAGTTGTTCTTGTCATAAACTGAGATGTGATGTCACCACTTATACAAGCTATCCAAAATAAAATGCCTTATACATTGCATGATGCATGTCTAGCTCATCAAATATAATACCACAATGTTTGTAATCGTGGTGGAAGAAGTAGTTCAATCACCTCCTAAATGATATTTGGTAAGGAAGAGAATTACCTCCTTAGGCATACGTTCTCCCATAGAGAGAATTCATTAAGATGATAAACAATCAGCTTGATTCTACCCTTTGAATTCAAGAGAGTACAAGAATGCTTTCTCTCAGGAGTCAAAGGGCACTCCTTCTTTTTCTGAATGGCAGGTAGAATTCCAGATTGTTTAAGGAAACAGAATGGCTTAGAACATATTACTTAAAATCTGTTGAATGTCCTTCCTACCCTAATCACGCTCTGCCGCATGCAATTGTGCCATATATCAAAAGGGAGAGAGAGAGAGAGAGAAGGCAGAAACAGGGTCTGCCAACCAGGGATTTCCAGTGTTTAATGTGCATTTAGAACACAGATTCTGATTTAGTACGTTTGGGGCTGAGATTCTGCTTTTTCACCAAGTTCCCAGGGGAAACCGATGCTGTTAAGTTTATTGGCTCAATCACTTTATTTTGAACAGCAAAATGGTAAATGCCCAGAATAAAAACTTTGTTGGATCCATTGGATTCATTCCCTTTCTATTCTTATTGTGTTCATGAAAAGACTGTGCTCAGATGCAGAAATATCATATACACAGCAGAAGACACCATCTTCTCCCCTATCCCCTAAAGTCATCACATTTTCCTCAAACGTACAATTAGTCATTGTTAGCAAAGAATGTCTTATCAGGTGTTGGCTTAAGCTAATCATGACTCTACATATGATTCTACATTATTTATTTATATATAAGTAGGTGTTCAGCAGGGGGAAAAAGGCAAAACAATCTGTCAACATTAAGAATTTAAATTTAACTGATGCCAAAATTACAGAGCATGTCTGTTCTACACTATATACACCAAAGTGATCGATGGCATCCTTTCTGCTCCAACACTTATTTTGTAAATATGAAACCAAAATATTGGATTCTCCTCTCATTATAAGTATTCGCCCAGACCAGCAAGCAGATTCAAGCGTTTAAGCCAGGGAGGACCCCAGTATACCATGCAAATCAGCCCATTAGGACAAGTGTAGTCACTGACTTATGAAGCAAAGCGAATGATAAAAAAAAACAAGTGCTTCTGCGGCAGCTTCATAGTTTGATCAATGGTATTCACCTTCCTCTCTCACTGTAACCAGAATGTCTATCAAAACCAGAAAACGGAAGGCTTCAGAAGCATTATGTGGCTAAAAAAGGAGACTATTTTACCCATTAGTAATAAATGTACCTGCTGAGCAGAACACAGCTATACCTGAAAAGGTTTCACAATTCTCTTTTGCTTGGCTCTGCCTGCTACGAGGGGACCAGTGTGCGAAAGAGCATTTTGTAAAAGCAAAAGAGTTTATATAATTGACTTTACTGGAATTAGAAGACAGAGTACAGTGTGCTCAACCTGAAGCAGCCCGACTCTGTGATGAAGGAAAATTGCACAATTTAATAGCCAGATATAGGGACTGTGCAGTAATAGAAGTAATCAAAGGCTTGGACATGCTTAAAGGAACAAATCTGTTACTTTTCCGTTTACTCCAGATAAGGGACCGCAAGTGGACTATTTGCAGGAAAGTGCTTGGCACAGCTTCCTAAATTTGGGTGGCACTCTTAGGCAAGGGAAGATTTAGAAAGGGACAAGCATCTTAATGTCGGTGTGTCTTCTGGAAATTTGATTCTCGTGTGCAAAGATTCTAACTTCTATTTCACGTGAGATAGTTACAAAGGATATGTCTAATTTATTGCAGTTAATTTTTCATCCTCTTCCACTTTGCCACATGAAACTTCACCTTCATTAAGGATACCATCTTATTATATCTAACACATCTTTCCTATAGAAAGGCAACAACTAAGCCTTATTTAGAGTGAAAGCATATCAGCCTTTCTTGAACATCTGGTGGAAAGTGAAGTTTCAGCAGCAGCAATTTATACATCTGTAGCATCTTGGGGGAAATGTGACTTGAGTGATTTAATAGCAAGAAGGAACCCTGATTTGCACTGCCGCATCAACAGAACAACAGCCTGTGAAAATCAAAAGTATTGGGATTGTAACCTTGGATGATCTTAATACAATCTTGACGTTACCAAACTTCAAATGATGAAAACCATTTTATAGGGGATCAAAATATGTTTGAGTAAATCCAGAAATTTAAACATAGAAATTTTGATGACAAAAAAATGCATTATAAATCATTTAAATCTTGTCATAACCTGAATCTAACAGTATTTATAATGATTCAGACTAAGTAGTTGAGCTTTGGATTACAACTAAATTGCCAGTTAAACACAAATTAGATTAATTTAAGTAAAATGTAAGTATATGTGACAGCTCAATTAGTATGATTTATATACTTCAAAATAATTATACTATTAAGGTAGGCAGTACACCGTCTAGTTTTATTCACATCAAAAATCCTTCTCATGCTTTGGTTAGCTTAAAGTAACCAAAATACTACAGAAGAATGAACACTGAACTAGGGTCCTCCACTAACTCTAACATTGGACATGTTGTTTAGTCTCATTGTGCCTCAGTTTCCTCACTTGTGAAATTATTATTAAAACTATTGAATTACCTTTTATTGTCTAAGTAATCTCATAGAAATTAGATGCCTACATTTATTTTCATAAAGTATATGTAAAAGTTTTTAAGTGAAAGCTTTTCTGTATCAGCCAATAAAATATTTTATTAAAATGAATTAATATAATTAATTCAATAAGCTCTCACTCAAGCTAAAGGAAGGAAATAGTACTAGACTCTTATGCAAAGTCCTTACAGTTTGGTAAGAAAAGAAAGGTTGCCTTAAGTCAAATGTTATATTTCTCAAGAATCACCAAGTTCACCAAGAGAAATAAGGAATTCTCACAATCGGAAATATAGAACCTAGATTCCGGAATTACTTTTTTCAAATATTTGCAAATTCTTCTTTTTTTCCTCACAGAAATGCAACTATATCTCTTGAGAAAATTTTTAATTCGGTTCAATTCTATAAAATTCACTTTTCTCCCTCCCTCCTTCTCATCCTTCTTCCTCTTCTCCACCCCCTCCCCCACCATGGATAAGAGAGGAAGAAGAAATATTCTTATTATAAATATTTATCTTGCTCTATCCACGGATGTACTAGTAGTTCAACAAATGCATTCCTTAGTTCTAATGCCCTTCTCACCTCCCACCTCCCCCATCTCACCATAACTCAGTTTTTTGTCCTGATCCCTTATTTCGGTTTATGGGACCAGAATTCCCTCAAGCCAGTAAATAGGAGATTCCTTCAAGTCTTCCATTCTCTCACCCACTGAATATCTCCTATATAGAGTCGAAGACCTCCTTAAGGATTTCTCAGACCTTATGTATGCTTTCTATTCTCTTTGCCTTGATTCAGGACCCCACACTAAGACAGACAGTATAGCTTCTAAAAAAATCCCACTCCCATGGAATGAATTCATTCTCCACGTTACTTCAAAGTTAGTCTTTCTAAAATGATACCTAATTACCATTACTTTTCCTTTAATGGCTTCCTATTAAGGAAAAATGTGGTTTTCAAACTTTTGTGTTCAAGGATATAATGATTCAATATACCTAGAGTGATAGGAAACTGCATTTCAGCACGTATCTCAGGTGATTCTAATATAGGTGTTTGGGAAACACACTTTAGAAAAACTGCTTTAAACCAAGAGGAACAACATGGCTATGAGTGCTTGAAATTATTCATGATTTTTCTTAAATTTAAATGCCCTTGAGATGACTTAAAGAAGCACCAAGTTCCACAAAAGATGTCTCTCACTCACTCACCACTTGGTACTGACTCTGTTTCAGGATTTGCAGAGGGGCTGATGGTTAAAAAAGTTTTAATAAGAGATGCTCCCTAACATGGAAGAATTCTTAATCCAACGGAGAAGTGGACATTTGTTTTTAAAACTAATTAGTTTAACATGTGATGCTCTAAGGGAGCACCGAGAAGTTAATTACACCTAGGGAATACAGCAAAAGTCTTCACAAAAGAGATAATGCTTAAGCTCATTTTTTCTTTTATATGTTTACATATATTTTAGCAGGTACACATGGAAAAGCAATTCAAACAGCATGAAAAGACTAAATTTAACACAATAGAAAGTTGTTGGTGTCTCCTCAGTCCCAACTCTCAGCCTCACCAGGTCTCCTCCACAAAGACAACTACTGTTTCTGTTTCTGGTTTCTTGTGAATTCTTGTAGAGATCCCCCATGCCTAGTAAAATGCCCAAGTCTACTCACTAGCAATTGTATATCTTCTCTCTTCTCAAACTTCCAGTATTTTCTTCCTCAACCTCATTCTTAGATGATGACTTTGCTGTCTACTTCACTGAGACAGCAGAAGCACCCCACATCTGCCAGCCAACTTACATCTGTGTCCATATCCTCAGTCTTTCCTCCTGTTTCTATGACTGAATTGCCCGTTCCTCTGTCTAAGGACATGCTCTAGATACCATTCCTTGTGGTCTAGGTAACTATTCCCTGTTGCTAACTCAAGAACATTGTTCCAGCAATTATCCTTCTATCCAGTACCATCTATGTTTTCTTTTGAATGGATCATATCAATTAGAAAAACAAAAAGAAAACAAACAAAAACAAATCAAAAATCTATCTTGACCCCTCATGCCAGTCCAGTTATATTTCTCTGCTCTGATTTATAGCAAAAAATTCTCAAATGGTGATTATACTTGTTTCTCCAATTTATCTCTTTCTATTCTCTCATGAGCCCTTCCTAATAAGCTTTCAGGCTTACTTCTCTTCACTGAAACCTCTCTTATCTACGTCAACAGTGATCTCTCTGTTACCAAATCCCACAGTCAATTCTCAGTCCAAATCACACTTTCTCCTCTGCCTCTCTTCTCTGAAATCTAAATTTGTACTGCTCACTGTCCTCTCCTGGTTTGTTTATCCAATTTATCCTCCTCCACATCTGCAATTGGATGTCTCATAGGTTTCTTAACACGTCCAAAACTTTTCCATTATATTCTTCTCTAAGCATCAGCTTGTTCACCCTGTAATATTTCTCATCCCAGGAAATGGCACCACCATGTTCTTTCGGAAACAAAGTCCAAAAGCCTTCAGATCATCCTTGCTTGTTTGTCTTATACATTACCTCCAGTCTGTCAGCAAATGCTCTGCCTTAAAAATCAATTGAGAATCAGTCTACGTCTCAATATGTCCACTGCCACCACCCTGGTCCAAACCACCATCATCTCAGAGGCTTCTCTACTGACCTAGTCTATTCTCAACACAGAATCTAGAATAAGCTAAAAACATATGAGAGATAACTGTCATTTCTCTAACTCACCTAGTAATGAATCTCTTAGCATTGCCCAATTTTTATTAACCACTCTTATACTCCAGTTTTTGAAAAGAAAATTCATTACCCCTTACACTTCATGACAATACATACTCTGTTTGCAATACAGTGATAATGGTAATACTATCTATAAAATGTCTCTCAAATGCAAGGCACATTACTAGTCATATATATTTTTGACTAGTGTCCCAATTTATTCATGGATAAAGTATAGATGATAAAATAATCCTTTGTTCAATGGCTTGTGTATCTAAAATTTGTTTTGTGCTAGCTATTAGGTTACACATTGGGAACACATTGTTTCCATATCTACAAGTATCTTACATTGGTAAGGAGTTGGATTAAGCACTGAGTATACTCCTTCTATAGAGAAATTTTCTAAGCATCCTTCTATGTACTTTCTAAAGAGGCTTAAATACCGAAGTTACAAGCATGCCCACTCAGATCTGGTCCTTATGCTCCCAAAGAGACAGGTTTAAGGAACAAAAGTGGGCAAAAATATATGTAAAAGCATTATTCTGAAAACATAATGTAAGTAGGGATGCTTTCTAAAGGCCTTGTTTATGTATTTGTGTGTGTGTGTGTGTGTGTGTCGTGTATGTGTTTGGGTGTATGTTTACAGAGCCTAAAAAGAAATTGGGTCAAAAATACCTCTATTGCTAAGCTAATTAATGTCTTCCTCATGCTCATTATCATTTTGAGATTGCATTGTATCCATTTCATTTAAATCTAGTTATAATTTATTTTCATATTACTTCAAAGCTGCTTATAAATTTAATAATTAGATATGCAGTTACAGTTGACAGTTTAATTTGTTTTAATGAGGATAGTAACATACCTGTTTGCACAAAAAGAAACATTTTGCTATGACAAAAGCATATTATGTTGTCTTATACTTTCTTAAATATATATGGTATATTAATATTGATTTACAAAAGGCAATAATTGTAGAAAACTAGGAAGAAAGGAAGGGAGGATGGGAGGAAACAGAGAAGGGAGAAGAGAGGAAGGAAGGGAAAAAGGAAGAAAGGAAAGAAGAAAAGGAAAGAAAAAAGAAAAAAGGAAAGAACTGCTCAAATTATAACCAAATACTTCAAACTGGATCCATTTTCTCTCTTGACTTACAAGTTCTCCGTGACTAAGCAGATATTGATGTAATTCCTTCTATGCCACTGAGCATTTTTATTATATTTTACTTTCAAAATTATAAAACATTTCTTCAAGGCGTGATGATAGTGTACCGGAAATATGGAAAATGTAGTATCTCAGATCATCTCTTATTTGTCCATGGAGCTATGCAGTACGGCTTTCTGCAGGCTTCTCGTTCCCTAATGGTTTGCTTTTTTGCTCTCTGGTTTCACCCCCTCTCTCTTTTATCCTTCTATCAGGGACATTTTATCTGCTCTGTCTGTAACTGATAAAGAAAGCCACAGCATTTCAGGGACAGGGGCACTTTAATCGTCCTTCAAAGCTAATGACAGAGGGGGTGATGCTGTGAATTATACTGTCTGCCTGTCTTTCTGGACTTTGTCCACTTTCTACTGTGGTCTCTGGTGAATTCCTGAAATACACCAGCTCCAGCTTTCTCTCCCTCTCCCTGTTTTTTTGTTTCATAGGAATGTTTCTGTTCTCTGTAAGTGATTGGGCAAGTACTGATTAATGTCACTTCTATATTAGTATAATTACTTCCATAATTAAAGAATATGACAGACCCTCCTTGCTAGTTTGAGTTGTGACATCTGTAGGTAAGGATATATACATATAGATGAGAAAGAGAAAATAACAAGAAAATAAAATCCAAAAAGAAACAGAATGACTTAAGGTATTTTTATACTTAGAATTATATATATCCTTCTGTTGAATTTTAGTACATATGCATAACCAACACATGGTGTGCCATATTTATCCAGTGCCTACTCCCTAAAATGTAGGGACTTATGTAAGATGCATTAACTCAATTCCCTAAGTACATTACCCCCAGCCACTAAAATACTCTGGAAGTCTGAAAGTGTTAATGCATCTTTGAAAAGTGCAATATTCCTAAAGAGTGTTTGGTGACTTACAACAATCTGGGTCAGCTTCACCGTGAAGAAAAGCTCACCTAAGCAGGACCTCACTCAATATTATATCCAAACACGTCTCTATGTTCTATGACGAGGTACAAAATACTAAAAATGTGAAATCTTATAAATAACTAGAGGAAAAACCAAGGGGGGTTGCGTGTGGCTTTGTACAGACACAAGCCTTGAAATCCAAAAAGACTTTTGGAAGCTTATATAGGAATTAACATTAAAGACTGTGTAGACACATGACAGGGTTCAAATCCTACCAACTCTACTTCTCGCTGCAAATTTCGACAAAGGTTTTGTCTCTCTGAGTCTAAACTTTCTCAGCTATAAAATGGAGACATAATATCTGACCCTTACGTGCTTTAGAAGAATTATTACTTTTTTTTAAAGAAATGCATGTGAAGTGCTTAAAGCACCCTGGATGGTAAATGGTAAGTACTCAATAAAAGGCAGCCTTTATTAATGTTCAACTGTTAATATCTGGTAGGAAGAAAGTACTTCTATTCAGCACCTGGGGGAAATGATACCGTATCTTGTAAACCAGACCACCATAGAACACTTGCCTAGAGTCTAAAAAAAATTGCTACTTGCACAAAAATCAATCTATGTTTTCTACTTCATATTTTTAGCTACAGTTTTAAAAGGACTGATCAGTTTGCACATGCCTTTTTTCAGGGAGGAGGGAGACAATGAGAAAAGGTGATTGTTAAATCGTTACCTTGACAACAAAGAGAACCAATCCTGAAATAAGCAAAAAGACATTCTTAGCAGTTACTCGGCTCCCACAAGTTTAGCTAAAAACAGTCAATTCCATTTAATTGATCTTATAGAGTTGCTATTTTTTTAAAAAAAGATTACTGCTGCAGAGATTTACTAAATGAATCTGCAAAAAGAAAACTTGGCAATAATTTTAACTTCATTATAATGGATCCCAATTTGATCAACTTGTGGATGTATAATTCTTCGATATGTCTAAACCATTGATATATTTTTACTTTATAACAACTAACACATATGTCACATTATATTTGCCAGATACAACGCAAAACAGTTTACTTATGTTGAACATGTTTAACCTTCACAACAACCCTAGGAAGGCCCTGTTATTATCCCCTTTCACAGTTGAGAAAACTGAGGCAACAGAGGTTCAAGTTGCTTGTCCAAATTTACATAGTGACTAAGTGACAGAGCTGGAATTTGAACCCTGATCATCTAGCTCCAGAGAATCCTCCTAACCATCCTGCTATTGTCAGATGAACCTGTAAAATAACCGAAGGGAACCTGTGTTGGGTCAAGATCCGGGTTATTTTGTGGTTCCCCCAAATTATATTTCTTCATATAACATTTTCACTGATTTAAAATAGAAACATAGTTTTCTTTGTCAGAAAGAAAAATGAATCTATACTATACCAATTTTGCTTTGTTGATTTTCCTACCTGAAGTGACTAACTATGAGCATCCGTGTCCAAGTCTCAACACTGAAAATGATGCCAGAGCTCTCATCTTTAAAAATCTTTTTTTTTCCTAGTTAAGAACCTTCTAATCAGGTTTTATGGTTTCAGCATCCAAGCCTGTCTTATTGTTAGAATCTTCTCAAACTCAGAAAGCACTAGATGACAGGAAAGAATCTGAGAGCCAAGGATGTATATACTCCATATTTTTAAAAAATTATCCTGTTATTAATTAAATGAAATACTGAATCATTTCCAAAAGTATAAAAGATCAGTGCATTATTACTATATTTGAAACTTTGTGATGTCTAGTTATATTTATTCCATTTAAATACTAATATGTGACACGAACTTACAAAATCTTTTAGTAGATTTTATGCATTTTTTTTGTTCAATTTATTTTCAACAGGTACCAGAGCAGGTTCCAACTGACAATTGTAGTTTCATATACAATCCAAGGTAGTAAACCATGGCAGTCTATTTAAACTTCCTTTGCATTTCACAGAGATGTTAAGTCTTACAGAAGAAATTATATATTTTATAATATTATCTATATGGTAATTTTTGAAGGTTATGTTGGGGGAGATTTAATAAAAAAATAAAGCAGATACATAGCAAAAATTGAAAAAAATTATCAGACAATGGGAATTGAAGTATTAACATTTGCCAGTCTTACTTTCAACAATCTAATATAAATATGAATGATATATTAATAATATGAAAGTGTTATATTTTTTACAATTTCTATTGGTGCATATATATAGATACAATCCACTTAGAAACGTTAGAATTATTACAATGAATACTACTAATAAATGCATACTGAAACTAAACTTGTATATATCTCTATTAAAATTCTATCAAGAACTCCTGAATAATACATTTATTAGAATTCAGGTTACAATGTAACTAGTAATTTACTGCATACAATGTGATAAATGACAAAAGATGAGCCCTTCAAAATCATTCTGTATGTGTCATTAGCAATTCACTTCACATTCTTACCTATAGAAAATATCTTAAACCACTTAATAGCTTTCTAAAGAAAGCCCAAGCTCAAGTTATTAATATCTTTATTTAAATGCAGATCTTGACTTTTCCTTGGGGACTAGTAAAGCTTCTTCCATAATGCTGCAAAGAGAAAAGCAAATTTTCATTCACATAATATCCACAAGAGAAACATATCTGGCTCTTTATCTCCTATGGATATGTAGATCTCCATATGTTTGTATAAGTTTGCCTTTAACAAGCATTGCCATTAATAGCTGTCTTAATAAAAGATGTAAAAATCCTAACTCTTTAATCTTAATATGCACGTATCAATCACAAGGTTTAATGTCTATCAAAAACCTCAAAGATCAAAATAAAACTGCCATTTATTTAGCTTTATTTAACATCAACATTTGAGGAAATAGAAGGGGACAACAAATGTATCAATATATTGGTATAAACCTAGGCATAGATAACCTATGGATGTTTTTATGACCATCACCAAATTTAATCAACCCACAAGTTTACATCCATTTCTCACTTTGGCTTATCTATCCTCACAGGGAAACCACAGTATGAATCTGGAAACACAATTCCATGGCACATAGAACATAAACATGGTCCCCAGTGAATAAGATGGCTCTTATTTCTCTGAGTTCATACAGATGCTAGCCATTTTGAAGACATGATTTCAATAGATAAAATGAGGAAGCCACAGAAAAACTACGAGATTCACTTCTACCATCTAATGTGCTGACCTGTAGCTGAATACGACAGACTGAACTGTAACTAACAGTAAAAGCTATATGAAGCACCCAATAAATATTTGCTGAAGTGAAATTTTGAAAAGTACATATAGTCAATATTTAATTACTATTCATACAAGAAAATGCTAAGTAAACTAAAAATTATAAAAACTATGGTATAAAATATACCAAAATACAAACATATCAATATTGGTTATTGAGTAGGATTTTTATTTTCATAGTTTATTATAATTTAAAAACATATAACATAAACTTACTGTTTAATATGCAGAAATTTTATTTTAATAAGATTATTTAAATGACATGAAAAGTAAATGAGGTTGATATTTCTTGGCTCTTATCACTGTGTATCACTGAATCAGCATGTGCTTCTTAGAGTGGGAGTCATCAAAACCAGCCCTCTATTTTTTTAATCCAGAGTTGAAATTCCAGAGTTCTTAATATTTTGTCCTTATGGTTTCTGTTCTTAGTGTTAATGGATTCTGAGGTGGAGCAGAAGAAGTTACTAGATTCTCCTTGAATTAGTTTCATTGTCATCCCAAAGAATACTTGAGACTGTGTCTATATCCACAATTGTTTTCTATGGGTAAATGTCATCTTGGGACACTGTGTCACAACAGATAGATAGGTAAAAAATATAACCAACCAAGTTAGGTAATATGTGAAGACTTCCAGACTTGTGGAAGAGATGAATTCTATAAAATTTCTAAGAAAAAGAGATTGCTGAATATAACGAGATGTTTTTTTCATTATACAAGTGCTATATGCTTACAGCATAAAGAAAAGCATTTGTTGTTGGTTGTGGAGACTATCTAGAAACAAGATTAGCAAATATCTGCCAGTTTTGCTAAAAGAGACCATATGTATAAAGCACACTTGTTGGCACATAGTAGATGCACAAAATATGTTAATCACCTTCTTACACCCCTGCTGTCACTGTGACTTGAAAATAGCTTTGCAGAAAATATGTTTCCTTGTGAGAGATTTTACCATGATATTTTACTACATACTTTTCAGTTCGTAAACAACAACTTTTAAAATGTCTATTCTTATATGTAAGGTGCCTAAATTCATCCTTTCCGAGACCAAGTGTTTGGAACTAGCATACCATTTTTTGCAGCTTTCCAATTTTTCCTGCATGAATATAATCCTTTTCTAAGTTGTCGTCCCCTCTCTTCCCTTTCACTATATTTTCTCATCTTTATTCCTCCTATGTCCACAGAAAGGAGATGAAAGAAAATGCAATAAACATATATTTGATATGAGTTCTACTTAGTAATGTGCCCTCAAAATGGTCTCCTGTCAAGAGACAATGCTACTCAGATCACCACTAAAGCTTTAAGGCCGTATGCCCAGAAAGGGAGGTTTAAGACTTACTTTGTCACAATGAATTGCAAACATTGGTTCAACTTGAATGTTACCACAAAGCATCAGCACCAGATGGTCTTTCACTATCTTTTTCTCTCTCTCTCTGAATTTGAGCTCCTTGATTCCCCTCCAAGTCTCCTCCCTAACTGAGCCCCTGTCTCCTGACTCTTCCCTTGTCCTTTATCTTTGATTATTCTTTGAGTTAACTCTTAGTTTTCTGCTCTTTTAGGTTTAATGTTGTTTTTTTCCCTTTCAGTATTCAGCCCTCTTCACTGCACTCTTTATTTGATGTGAACTGGGTTCTCCTTCTTTCTTTAAAGATCTTCTCAAAACATTTTCCTAAGGCAAACGTCCTAGAATGTTACCCTGACCTCACTCATAACACCCACATACCTTTATAAAGCCGAAAAATTGGTTCATTGCTCAAGTCTTCCCAATGTAGCCTGGGAGTTTTTGTGTCTGTCCACTCTCAGGAACAAATTCAAAATAGTATCACTATTTACCTGAAAGCTCCTCCCCAACAGGAGAATTGCATTTTTTTTTTTAAATCACTAAAATATTATATAACATTAATATTACACATATTATTAGGCTTTGCTACACAGAGATAGATAAAACATCACTTCCTTATAAAGATAATTGTCAACAGAATTAATGTTATAAGGATTCAGTGAGATGTTCCAATCTTGTTACATTTGATGGTCTGCAATCCTAATTAACTATTATATTAAACTATTACCAGATTAAGTAAAAACATTATCATAAATATAAATAAATGAGAGAGATGAGTATAAATTCTCAGGAGTAGAGATATATTTCCAATATTTTAAACGATTTCAATAACAACATCTCTGTTGCAAAGTGGACTTAACGTATACTTCTGATATGTCAATGCTGTTAAGACTAACAAATGGGATGCTTGCCTCTCTTTCATATCACGTAAGAAAGAAAATATCTTCTTAGGAGTTGATGACATTGTTTTATTATCACAAACTAGGAGTGTCCTTTGGAGACTATTACCCAAAAATATTATCAGGAAGGAAAGTACAATATTAACTCGATATTGATGTTACTTCAAGTCCTCATCTTGTCAAATAAATAACTCTGTTTAAAACATTACTTCTTAGGATGTAAAGATCTTAGGTTATACCCATTTAAATAAGCAGGTGAAATATAATTATGGATAATTCAGTTTTGTTAACTTTCCTAAGAGTTGTTGATTATTCAATAATATGAATTATAGAGTGAATAATCCAGTGGTCATTTTACTTAAACAATTAATTGTATTTAACTTATTTCAGTCATTGGAAGGAACCTAAAGTATGAATTTTGACATGAGTAGAGAGGATGGTTCAGTGCGTGCACGTGTGCGTGTGTGTGTGTGTGTGTGTGTGTGAAATAAAACCACACATTTTACTAGGACCACACATATTTATTTACGTACTCTGTGGTCAAACACACCTGAAAGGTCTGGATGTCACTTAATTTTAAGCTGCATGGCTCAGGCAAACTTAGTCTCTGAACCTCAGTTTGCTCATCTATAAAACTGAATGATAACAATACCTAATTAAGAGGATTACTGTGAGGATTAAATGGATCATATACATTCAAGTGCTTAGTGTGCTCTTCATAAATGTCAAACTCATGATTAGCTATGACTATGATCTGACTTATGGGAATTTATGCTTACCTAAATTATATGATATTTGAGACGGATTGTGGGGAGGTTACAGATATCAAAGGGCAGCTATCCAACAGATATCTTGGATTTGGATTGTCCCTACTGCTACTGGCTGCAGGACATTTGGCAAAATGCTTTATCTCTCTGTGCCTTGGTTTTCTCTTTTGAAAAGCAGGGATAATAATAGTACTTATCTCTAAGGCTGTTTGTGAAGATTGAAAGAATTACTATGTAAAACATTGATTACAGCACCTGGCATATAAGTTTTCCATAAAAGTTAATTATTATTATTGTTATTACTGTTATTAATGTAAATCATATGCAAGCCATGCTTAAATCTATATTCCAACAGACAATATATATAATTAGCAACAAGAAAAGATAAGGTAACAAAAAAAATCACACTCTATCCATTCTCTTAAATTGCAAAAACTTGGATTATTTTGCATAAACTCATAATTCTTTCTAGCATGACCTTACATGACCGTGAAACTACAAAGAGGTTATTATGAGAAACTATATATTGTCATTTAAAACATCTGTTTTGTTAAATCAGTTTAAACAGCACAGCACAATGTTGAATTATTCAAAGTTAATTGTAGATCTAATTACAAATGTTCTGTCTCGGAAAAAGTAATTGACAATCATAATCTACCTCCTCCTACCGAATCTCTAAAATTAAGCACAGTCTAAAATCTCCACTTCTATAAGAGATTTGAAGGATATCCAAAGCAAAAGTCATTAACAAAGGCACCTCAGGAAATATTGAGAAAAAATCACAAGTCATTTAGAGGGACACATACACACACAGACACATACACACACACACACACACACACACACACAATAATGCAAAATAAAACAAAAAGTTCATAAATGAATCAAGCCAGTGTGTGAACCAAAATCTATAAACTCTATTGATGTGAATCTTTCATCCACTTGCAGTGGTAGGGGAGGTTATTAGTTTGGAATGTTCTCAGCTGCAAGCAACAATAACAGTTCTAACTTTGACCTAAGCAGAGGACTATCCCACAGAACGAGATGGCTGCTGATAGGAACACAAATGACGGAGCTGCAGTTCAACAACGTCTTCAAGGGCCAGTCCCTTTCTACACGTTTTTTTGCCATTTTTGGCAGTTTGTCTTTTGACCTAATGTTTGTCATTTTAGTCTCCCAGTGTGGCTACTGCAGCTCCAGGGATAACATCTGAAAGCAGTCTCAGCTACTGCTGTCCATTGTGTGCTTTCCCAGACACACAACCCCTTCTCCAGTAGACTTCTCCTCATTCCTTACTGATCGGAAGCCGGTCACTCTACCACCGCTAGCTACAGGAAGGCTGAGAACTTAAGTGTCTGACAAAATGAAATCAAATTTTTGTGATAGGTCTGTACAAAGTGTGATTTATCACGTGATGCTGGGTATATTGCCACCCAAAATAGAATCATGTTCTGAAGGCAAGAGAAGGAGGTACGTGGTGGGATGGATATCGGTTGGGCAACTCTAAGGATCTACAACAACAGTTCTTTCAAAAGCAGCAGCAGCAGCAGCATTTTTATCACTATGACATGATTTACTTTTCTCTTATTTTTCTTCTACTTTTAATCTCTCCAAATATTAGACTAATTCTGAGAATTCTCCAATGCTTCTGGGCAAAAAATTATCCTAATTATGACAAAGTCAATCTAAATATCCAACTGGCATCACAGAGGTAAACAATATGAAATAATTTTGAAACATCTTTTCATGAAATTAGCAGAATGAATGGTTCTGTGATAACATTGTAAGGGCCTTCTGGCTCTCTCACTTCCCCTGGCCATCAGTGTCCACTTCAGCCCACACATACCAAGCCCTGCTGTGTTTTGCTCTGGAATTCATGGACACTGCAGAGTTTTTGCTAAAAGGAAGAATTTCAACCAGATGATTGATGCTAGAAAAACTGTTCTTTGTGACTCGTGTTCTAAAGAGTCTACAATCTATTTTGGAAATTGTTAATTCATCTGAAATGCACAGAAATGTACAGAAGAGATGTGAAGTTATATCTGAATGTTTGCCTTCAAATATTTTTGACTGTTTGCTTGAAAGTAGTTATGAGCTTCTCTGATTAGAGAACATACTCAAAACTACACTGTATTGTTTCTTTCTGCCTTATTTGTACTTTTGTATTATAGAAAACAAGTATACACCCCACAGGAATTATGGATTCAAACATATTATAGCCAGAGAAAAGCATAGTTGTGTCAGTACCTTTATTTAAAGTGACAACTGAGGTAGGCAAGCCAGAGAGTCAAATTTATCATTACCATAGCTTTGCCGATATATCAATTTCCTGAAACGTGGAGTGAAGTAAGTTCCTTTTATGCCACCACCAACATGGGAAAGCTGTCGTCAACAGCACATACTTATGTTCATGCACACATACAAAAGAAAGGAAAAACTCATTTCATTTAAAAAGTTCCATTTAAAAACAGAACTACCGCGCTGGCCTGGTGGGGTAGCTGTTAAGTGTGCGTGCTTCACTTAGGAGGCCCAGGGTTTGTGGGTTCCGATCCCAGATGTGCACCAACATACCACTTGTCAAGCCATGCTGTGGCAGTGTCCCATATAAAGTAGAGGAAGATGGGCACAGATGCTAGCCCAGGGCCAGTCTTCCTCAGCAAAAAGAGGAGGATGGGCATCGGATGTTAGCTCAGGGCTCATCTTCCTCACACACACACACAAAAATAGAACTACCATATGATCTAGCAATCCCACTTCTGGGTATACATCTGAAGGAAATGAAATCACTATTTTGAAGAGATATCTGCACCCCCATATTCATTACAGCACTATTCACAATAGTCAAGACATGGAAACAACCTAAGTGTCCATCAACAGATTAACAGATAAAGACACTGTGATATCCATATAACAGAATATTATTCAGCCATTGAAAAGAAGGAAACTGTCATTTGCAACAACATGTATGAACCTTGAGGGCATTATGCTGAGTGAAATAAGTCAGACAGAGAAAGATAGATAATGTATGACTTCACTTATATGTGAAATCTAAAAAAGTCAAACTCAAGAAACAGAGAGCAGATTGGTGGTTGTCAGAGGCCGGGGAGTAGAGGAAATAGGGAGATGTTGATCAAAAGGTACAAACTTTCAGTTATAAGATGAATAAGTTCTGGGGATCTAATAATGTACAGCAAGGTGACGATAGTTAACAATACTGTATTGTAAACTTGAAAGTTGCTAAGAGAGTAGATTTTAAATGTTCTCACTACAAAAAAAAAGTAACTATGTGATTTGATGGATATGTTAATTAACATTATTGTGGTAATCATTTCACAGTATATACACATATCAAATCACTACGTTGTACACCTTAAACTTACACAATGTCATATGTCAATTATATTACAGCAAAGATGGAAAAAACATTCCTCTGTTCTAAAAGTAACTTTGGTATCTATATTTCTAACAGGAAATGGCAACACAGTGTGTTAATTTTAACCAGTATTCTCCTCATAAAGTACCCTAAATTAGAGAAGGAAAAGTAAATTCTAAAAGAGCCTATTCCTTGGCAGTCCTTGGCACCACACATGTAATTTAACTGAGTTTTATGATTAAATGACAATTATTTCCCAGCTTTTTTGCCAATGATACTGAGAAACTCTCATGTAGATACCCACATGGAACAGTTATTCATTGCCAGGAAAAGTTTAGAACCACACAAACATGTAAGTACAGTGAGAGAGCACGAGCTTCATGTTATAGAAAGAGTGTGTTCTGAATTCAGATATGGCTTTGGGTTCAAATTCTGCCCGTGGGAATATCATTTAACTGCTCTGAGACTTTGTTTCCATATCTGTAAAACAAGGATAATTATGTGAATATTTCACTTGCTTGTTGTTGTAAAAATCAAGTAGAATAAAACATGTACTAGTGCTCTGTAAGATGAGATGAGCTCTAAAAATATTTGTTATGTATTGGATAAAGGATGTACAGATATACACATGTACCCTTTAAAGTTCTGCTCTAGTATTAATAATAAAATGTACCTGCAATTTGAGTTATTTATGTGTTCACAAAATCAATTTTAAAACACTGATATCTGTCACTTTTTTGTCCCATTCTGCAAGAAGGTGAAATAGAAAGATGGATGATAAATTCTAAGGTGTTCAGTGCTGACAGTTAAATAGTATTCTTGAAAACTGGAAGCATAGCTTGGGGAAAATTTAAAACTACTTTTGTTTTCTGTTGGTTTCTTTTAAAAAAGTAAAATGTTATGCCATGGAAACATGTCTAAAACTGACAGAATAACCTCATCAAGGCTACTTCTCTGCATTTCTTCATGTACTAGTCACTCTAAAATTTACTTTTAAAGGTTTATGTATTATTTCTTGATGTTTGTAATTATTCTTATGCAAGAACGACTTATTTTGAAATTATGCACCATTAAATTTACAAAATAATATGCTAGACAGTTTAAAGTAAACTAATTTCTTCATTCAGCAAACACTGTCTGTATATATACCATATGCATATATCAGCCAGTGAGGTCTGAATTCAGGTTTAACAACATTAAATAAGACTTGGTCCCTGCACTCAGGAATTCATATATTCAAGGGACAAATAGGAAAGGAAGCAATATATGCATGTATGTCTATATATGATATATATATGCATATAAATATATGTACATATGTATATGTATGTACATATACATATATATATGTGTGTATATATATATACACACACACATATATATCTTAATCTGACAACTTGGCCAGAGGTTTATACCAATCAAATAAGATTGGCACTGGCAACTGTGTATGGCCAGACAAAGCACATAATGAACCACTAGATTGTTGGCTAGTAGTGCAATTTCAGAAGAAATCTAGAAAGTACACACGTGTAACTGCACTTCATTAAAGTAAAATTTTGTAGAATCATTAATAGTGTGTATACACATAAAAATTTTTCACAAAACTAGTGGCTTTAACAATTAGTTAAGCTTAATTTGCCTATGTTATATATTTTTAAAGGGACACTGAACATACTATCATATTTTTTAATAGTAATATATCAAGTTACACTAAATATACACATTTGAAAAGATTTTGACAATTATTCTCTTATTGTGCCAGGATGTGGTGCCGGAGATTTCCTTTATGAATCAAGTTGTACTTTGAATGTTTAGAGAATAATTTCATGTTCTCAATATATGAACTAAGCATATGATTGACCTCATTGTATAAACTACAGTGTACAAATATTTGTAACATGAAATAATTCCTCAAAGCATTGTCTAATTCTGTACAATTTAGTTTTATATTATCTAGGAAAAAAAGAACAATTCTCATTTATATAGAAGCCTTAGTTTACAGTTATTGAGTTACTAAAAATACATATGTGTCTCTCACTAAATTTCCTCCTCATGGATGTTTTCTTTTTTATAGAAATTGTGCCTGTAAATTCAATATAGCCTGCGTATTTTACAAAGTAAAATGCTTTTCCATCATTTGCCAAGCTTACTTTGTCAATGTCCATATCATAAACCGTTTAGGAATGTATATAAAGATAGTGAAATGGTTCGTTGTATGAAGAATCAAAAATATTCTATCTCTGTGAAAAATGAGCTACCATTTCAAATCTATATCAAGGACAGTTTTATTGGGTAAATTCTAGGAACATACCTGAAAAAGTCTCCCTTCCCTTCTACTGCCAACTCCAGTGTTTGTCTCTGTTAAGTCAAAGTGATAGATAAGCCAGCTGGATGTAATGAGGACTAAGGATCTCTGGAGAGAACTTGACTGGGTAAGCTTCTAGGCCAGGACCAGAAAACCTCTTGGTAAAGACTAGACAGTGTCACAATCTTGGAAGGTCTTTCTGCTGGCAGAAATCTGTGTTGCAGCAAGTTCAGCATCAGAGCCAAGTCCTGAAATGGACAAAGCATGTGGCATAGAGCCACAGCTGCCCTGCAGCAGAACCACGGCATCCAATAGGTTTCTTAACTGAGATCTGATATTTGTTTTCAAACCACTTAGGATGCTTTATACTGCAACCAAACCGCTGACACTAGGGAACTCCAGCAACAACTTCTGAGCTGGAAGAAGCTAACATTGAGTAATAAAAATCAAGCTAATGTAGTAATGTAACATCTGGAGGGAGATCAGTTCAGAGAAACACAAAACAGATCCGGTGAGAGAGAATTGCTCATGTGGAGAGACGGCCAATAGAGATTCAAATATAATACCAAGGAGAATTCTGGTGCTAACAAACCTGATGTCCCAGTTAACAATGGATGTGTGAATTCATAAAGGGATGCTCACCCGTGAGGACCAAATGAGTGCCCTAGAAGATCAAATGCAAGAGGCGTCATAAAGCACAGATCAATAATTATTGCTAAAAAGTGATAAATCATAGGAAAAGATAAGAAATTTTTATGAGTAATTGTGTAGCAAAAATACAAAAACCCAGCATTTTACATGAAAAAAATAAATACTCCAGAATAGGAAAAGAAAAGAAGAGTGGAGTTGCTTTAACAGATATCACAAAATTCTATAGACTCACTGTAATAAAATTTACATTGGTAGAAAAATAATTTACAGAAATAAAATAGAACCTCGATCTTTGTGGAGCTTCATCATTCATAAAGCAAATTACTTCACATACTAGGCTTGAAAATGGGATGGTAGGTAAGGTTCATTTCTAAGGATTAAGTTTGTGATATATATACCATCGGAATTTATATGTTTGTGAGAATTTAATGTATGATATTTGTGATAATTCAATTCTGTGTGCAAAAGATCAATTATTTAATAAAAGTTGCTGGCATAAAAAGTGCTGGTAATCCATCTTGAGGAAAATAAAATTGAATCCCTATATTGCATTACAGCAAATGTATTTCCAATGGATTAAACACTTAAATAAAACAAACCAAACAATAAAAACATTAATGCTTATTAATTAGTTCCCACAGGTGAGTGTGCCAGAATATATAAAATGTAAAATATATAAAACTAATGTTATGTGTGTGTGTATACACGCACACAGTGCATTTTATTTGCACGTAAATTCTTTGCTATTTGTTAGTGGTTTTATAATTCTAACAACTTGCAAAGTTTTTAATCTACAGAATCATCATATAGGTAGATACTTTTCAAACTAAATTTAAATGGTCTTTAACTTTATTTTTTGCTCTTTTGAATTAGTCATGATGTTTCTTCCTAATTGTGGCGTGATTGACAGCTGACGTTGTATATTATATAATACTATGTGATTGCATTGAAAAACTGTTTTAATCTGTCTACTCCTCAAATGAGCCCATCCAGGTGGGGTTTTTGCCCCTTCTTCTTGCTCCGAAATTCCCTCAGCATATTTTTTATTAATATGCAATTATATATCCACTGTTTATATGTCCATTTACTCCACTGCGAATCCCATGAGGAAAATTCCATTTTTTATGCTCAGTGCTTAGTGTAATTTTGTTGATCCCACTGAAGACAAATATACAGAGAAAAAAATCAGTGGAGAATCCTCAACAATTACACAGTTACATTCTTACTAGCTTAAAGTATAACCAGTTTCAGTCTTTATTGTCCTCGAAGAGGAAAACCATTTAAATTACAGAACTCTCAGCAACTGAGTAAGCTAATGATTTCCTGTTTTCTCTCTAAACACAAAAACTCAAGCAGTGGTTAGAACTATTTGTAAATCTTGTATCCTCTTTCCTGAGTGCTTAAGGAGACATGTTGAATATAAAGATAAACCCAGGGTCATCATGAGAGATAGAAATGCCTGTCCTTTGTGAGGAGTGTCAATGCCATCAAGGCCTCCTGAGTTTTTCAGGGTTTTTGCCTTTTTACCAAAGTCTTGCACGGTACCTTCAGGCTTATGTGAACGCTTTGTCTGCAGACGTGCTGGGTCCTGCCACGCTGGCATGCTGGTGACCTTATTTGGCACTGCTCTCAGTTTCTCAGCCTGTAGCTAACCATTTCTCCTCTGAATTTGCTTCTTTAATCATCTGTGCGCTTTAAAACCAAATAACTAAGCTGGCAAGAAGAGAAGATCTTTTGAGGGTGTAGTTCATGGTATTTGCATAGGTTTGGGGTGGTTTTGTTTGTTTGTTTTACATCTATTACATGTATTTCTGTGGTTTATGTTTTTGCTTTTGGAGGGATTATTTTTTGTCAGCTTGTGATGTTACACTGTTTTTAATGGATGAGGTGGTGGCCCAATGGAGGGAGTATTTCAAGCAAGAGAGTTATCAACTGTATAAATCTATAACTTGCTTAACTATTGCTTAATAGATAAATCAAAGCACATAAAATTCAGAAAATAATTCCTAACACAAAGAACTCTGAACAAAGGTAGGGCAATTATCTTCCTGACACCTGATCCAAATAAGCTTTTCTCTCATAGATAAGATGTATAAATTTTAATACATTATAAAATTATACATGTATAAAATTTATTTTTTTATTATTATTTTTTTCTTGCAGGGAAATATTCACCCTAAGCTAACATCTGTTGCCAATCTTCCTCCTTTTTTCTTTCTTCCCCCCTCCAAAGCCTCAGTACATAGTTGCGTATAGTTGTAAGTTTTTCTGGTTCTTCTGTGTGAGCCACCATCACAGCATGGCTACTGACAGACAAATGGCGTGATTCCACGCCCAGGAAGCAAACCTGGGCCTCTGAAGCAGACTGTGCCGAACTTTAACTGCTAGGCCATCAGGGCTGACTCTAAAATTTATTGTTTTGGTCAGAAGTTTCCGTGGCTTTTCTCTGCCCAGCACGCCTGTCCCTGCTTCAGGCTACCATGTAGAGGATCACAGCTTGTCTGAAAGCAAGCCTACCTTTTCATTTAGCTAGTTAAGCCCTAAGTTTATAGAAATGAGATATTCTCTCACTTTGGGGTATTAGTTTTACTTTGGGGTATTAGTTTTACAGTGTTCTTCTCAGCTTCTCATCAGCATCTATTTTAAACTGAAACTAAACCTCACTAAACATTTTCACTGCCCCTAACAAAACGGACACTTCTTTTGCCTCTTCGTTTCCTTGTTTAATGAAAGCAAACTTGGATAGGACCCAGCTACATGGATTGAGTTTGATTAGTCCATAGTTCTTCTTTTTAGACAATGATTAAGAATCATTTGGCTCCAACACGATAGGGAAATTTAATAAGAAGCTGATTTTTATTGAAATTCTCAGGTAAATTTTGATGCTTGGAACTAAACAAGTTTTGACCAAAGGAATGGTGTGTGTGTGTGTGTGTGCGCGCGCGCGCGCACAGGCATGTGTGTGTGTGTTCAGTCAGCAAATATTTAGTGAGGACCTACTATGATCCAGTAGAAAATACAAACCTTTTTTGATCTAGTACCAATTAAGGTCTCCCAAATGTGCCATATTAGTGAGTTAAGTGACATGTTGGTTTCCAAGGTCAATACTTGGAAAACTGATTAATTGTTTCTTCTTTAGTTGCTATCCTTTCAAGAAAGTAAGATAGCAAAAGGCATCTGGTTTCCTCTTGAGGAACTGGCATTGTTTTGAATTATTCAGCTTAATGCTCAGATATTTAAGGGATCAACTCATATACTATATCATATAAATACAATTACTTTTGTCATAATATCATTTTCTCACTTAATTTTAATATAATGTATGTTTGCTTTATAATGGTATTTTCTCTCATAAGAAAGGTAAAATTCTAGTATGGTAAGTTTTTTGACAACTGTTGATTACTTACCAGCATCCATACCCACTCTCCCTTTCCTATACACATATGTTCTATTATCCATGCCTTCCTTTTGTAGCTCACGTGCTTTGAGTTAAGCTGATTTCATATCATGTATACTGATTGGTTCCATCCTCTATTCTATATACCTCATGTCAAAGTCATTGATGCAGATAAACCAGACCTAAGCCACACATGCATGACATCCTCTTAGCCACAAGTTTGGTTCTCATATGGGCATATATGACCCAACCTGGATCAATGCAATGAGAGAGAAGACTCATCCCAAGGCTTCTGAGAAAGAAGCTCCCTCCCTTAAAAGAAATATCCTGGAGAGAGACAGAACAGAAGAGACATTTACTCTCTGCCCTCTCTACTGTGATATCACTTTTTCAGTATTTATTATTAGCTTCCTTGATTTGCAGTTATTTGCTTTCCTGATTATACTCTCTTATAAGGTAGTAAGGTCCTTGAGTCTAGGGGCCTTGTCTTGCAAATCTACATATCTCTATTCCATTCAAATGTCCTGCAATCAATAAAGAGAATATATTAAAGCTTCCTGAAGGTAGGGAGGTATCTTGTTGACCATCCTATCCTAGGCATTCAATAGGTCTTCAATATACATTTGTTTAAAGCTGATTTCAATAAATGAATGATGAATAGATGGGTGAATATTTTGCAAGTAGCACTAGAGGAAAACATGATGCTGGGTTAGTAACACTGCAAGCTGTCAGAAAAGATAGATGGCTTTGCTGGTCATGCTATAAATAACCACCAGCTGCCACTCAGAGCTGGTGGAAGCCTCATTCTGCATGACAGTCATTGATCTGCTGCATGACTAACATGCAATCTTTTGTGACACCACTTGAGGAGAAAAGGTTATGTTTCACATTTAAACTTTGAATAATAAGGTCATGATCAAATTAAATGAATTTCTCTGGTGAATACATAAAATATATACAAATTAATACAAAAAATTAGAGACATTATCTCAAAGAAAAGGTGAGCAGGCTGGAGCTAAGTGTGATCCTGGAACTCAGTCCTACTGAATGTTTTATTAATGAAGTGAAAATCATGCCTCATTAAAAATATCCTAAGAGGGAATTCTCACTACCTATGCGATGACCCTAAACTGCAATCTAGAGTAGAATGCTACAGAATAAACAAATTAAATAATAGATATGTTTCCTAAGTGATTATAAACTTATTAGAGCATATTCCAGAGGCAAGCAAAATATTCAGAGGAAAATCATTTGTAGGAATTCTTTTTTTTTTTTTTTAATTTTTTGTTTATTGCAGTAACATTGGTTTATAACATTGCAAAAATTTCCAGGAATTCTTACACTTACATCTTTTTGCAGACTTTTAGTAAATCCCATATTTAGTATTTGGAAGAAAAGCTCGATTGTATTTTATATTAGTGTGGCAAATATATTCCTGTAGGGTTTGAATACTAGCTAGTAAGTCTTCCTTTATGAGACAAAGCAACAAATTATGTCCCCAACTCCAACTTCCAAAGCTACTGTAGATTGTTCTCTTCGTTCCCCTGCTAATAATCAAATCTTCTATTATAACAACAGTTGTGTTAGCAAATTTAGCACATATCTATACATTATTTGACATACTTGAGCAAATAATAATCCAAGTGGCTTCATTTTAAACAAGCAAAATTGTCCACTCGTGTTTCATACAACTTTGGTAATTTAACTGATTAACATAAAAAGTATTTTAAACCATTAAGAGTGAATGGTCAAAAACAAAGTAGCTTAATTCCAGATTTCTCAAATGTAAATAACCTAATACACAAGTATCTGCAGTTACCAAGGAGTTGCCATAACCAAGGGAGATGCCATAACATATATTTAAAAAACGCTTTTATTATCAAAATATGCACTCATTCATTCAACAAATGTTGATTAGTTTCCTACTCTGTACCAGCCACTGATGTAGGCAGTTTGACAAATTGGCTGATTTATAAAAATAACTCATTTTTTCAGTACATTTACTTTTCATATATATTCACATTATGGTATACCATGTAATCAAACTTATAATTATTAATGATAATTGCAATGCTTAAAAGGTTTAACAACATTTTCCAGTACAATAGTAAAATATTTATGATGGTATGAGGTGTCACTAATAAATAACAATGGCAATGACAACCATGATCACTCTAAATAATTGGTTGAATTTCATTTGTAAGACCTATGAGTTAAAAATAATTTTATGTTAATTTATGGATGAGGAAAGAAATCATAACAAATGAAAGGAAATTGAATGTAAACATTCTGTTGATGAGAATGCAGAGATGTGAAACATTACTAGAAAATGAATCTGGTTGGCTACAGAATAAGGTCAATAGAGCTACTTTTCCAATGAATTTTCTTTTCAGAGACTCGCATGCCTTTAGGATGGCAGACCTTCAGAAAACAGTAAGCTCTCGGCTTTCAGGGCATGAAATTGTACTAACTGATGATAATTGTCAAGATACTGAGACATTCCAACACAGCACGAAATATTATGATGCTGACATAGACAACAATCCACCAAGCCTAATAAACAATGAGATGCAATCTAGTGGAGGTAGTTTTCAATTTTGTAAATAAATCATTAAATGATTGAAATAGCTGTCTTGAATTTGCCATGAATTTGAGGACATAACTATATCTTGATCGTACATAAGAATCACCTAAGTAGATTAAATATTGTGGAAATTAATAAACAGAGACCTCATTAAAATGGAGTCAGGAGGCCAAAAAGGGGAGCTCTCACACCCTACATTAATACCCCAAAAGGAAGAAGAAAGACTTCCTCCTCTTAATCAGCAAGAAGCTCAGCCAATGAGAGACTGTCACAACTCAACCAATGAAAAGCCACTAAACTTTGAACTCCCAGTCTCCTCCAATGAACTCTTTGTTTACAAAAGCCCTCCCAATTTACTCTTCCCCACTACAAAAAGAGTTTCTTGTCCCCTTGCTTCTGAGCACTTGCACGTGGCTCACCATGGTTGCAGACCCTAAATTGTCATCCTTTGTTGATGCCAAGTAAACCCATTTTTGCTGGAGAAATAATTAGCTGTCTATTTGTTTAAGGTCGACAATATGTGTGCATGTCTCTATCTATTTATCTATCATCTATCTATCCATCCTCCATCTATACACCACTACTCCCCATCCTGCTCTACTTCTGAAAACAATTGAACCAGAAAACAAATACTCTGGTGTTATCAGGCTTTAAGGGATATGTATATTCAAATATTCATATAAAAATTGTCTTTAATAAAAATGTTTGGAACCATATCCAGATTATGGGAGATTTCATAGGAAATTGACTTGGTTTCTTCAACATATCCATTATATTAAAAAAAAATTAAAAGTAGGTGGGGGATTGCTTTAGATTTAGAGACTTATTATATATATAACACCAAAGGCAATGTCTGAATTTTGTTTGGTCCTCGGTTAGAAAAAAACAACCATACAAATATTCTTCTTCTGACAATTGTGGGCATTTGAATATGGATGATAGTAAAGGATTATGTAAATTTTATTAGGTGTGATAATGTCATTGGTTATATAAAAATATCCACATTTTTAACTATGTGTATTGAAGTATGTAAGATGAAATGACATGACGTCAGATCTTTTTAAGGCAGGTGGTCAGCAGATGACACTTTGAGAAACACTAAAGAGAATTAGATTTGCTTTCTCTAGAATAAATCATCTGAGATAAAGCATTAAACGCTGCTAAGTACTTTCAGCTGTTATTCTATTCAAAGGCACCCCCTTCATGGCAAGATGGGGATTGGGAGGGAGTTATCCCTGGTCAATCAGGATCCAGTCCTTCCTTGTTTAGCATTAGGGTGATGCTTCTGATTCAACATAGTGCCTTGGAAACAGGTGGTGTTCAATTAATATTTGCTTGCTGAGAAAAACTCTGGGTCTATAGGTGATCAGTCTAAAACTTTCTTTCTTGAAATAGAGCATTATAAAAGGACAGAGTTGTTTCACTTAGCACTGCCTAGAGATCACAATGATGACTCTTTTTCCTCCTCTATTGGCTGCATTTCCACCTCCCAAACCCAAATTACTATGCCACCAAAGGTTCAGCCCTTGATCTGTGCAGGATCCACTAGGCACTAATCCTTGCTAGTAACTAAGAGCATGTGCTCTACAATCAGACTGCTTGGATTCAAATTCTGTCTCTACCACTTACTGAGTATTCTTGGGTAAATCACTTTACTCACCTTCTCTGTGACTCTGTTTCCTCTTCTGTAAAACAGAAGTAATAGTGATATCTACCCACATTGCCTTTCTGAGGGGATTATATGGTTTATACGTTTAAAGTGCTTAAGACTGTGTCTGTCCTATAGCAATGAAAGTTTGATATTTATTTTTTATTATTCCTCATGGAATAATAAACACTCAAATATCTAGAGTATCTCCAATACTGTCTTCATTCATTCCTCCCTAGCTACGAAAAACATTAACTTATGGGCCCATATTGGTTGGCCCATTTTCAAAATAGTACTCTTCTTCTGCTACTCAAACTAGATCACATTTTTGAAAAATTAACATTTGTCCAGTAAACTAAATGAGCCCATTAACTTCCTTAACTCATTTCAATCTTGTCCACTATATCCAAACTATCTTCATGTCTTCTATCTTATATATCCCAGGTCTTTTTTCATTTTCTATTTCTCAAATCCCCAGGCACATTTTCTTCTAGATAATAAATTCTAATGTTCCATTCTTCCATTCTTTAAATGTTTCTTGCACTGGTACGTTGATTTCCTCCTCTCATTGTTGACACTAAACCCCCAGTAAAAATTATTACTTCAAATGTGATATGTATTATTGCCCTCTCAGTGCTATGAATTAAAAAATACATATATTCATTCAACTGATATTCACCCAACCAATATGTGTCTCTATATTTATACATATATATATAGGTTAAATGAATAAATGTTCCTTATGCCAATTATCTAATGTAAACATCTGTCTTGAGATGGCCTATACAGGTTTATACCAGTCGGTAATTTGGAAACAATATGGAACATAACATCAATAATTCTTCAGTGAGGTATAATCACATACTGGTACCAACAATTAGCTACTTGTCCTGTATTTAATAGTGAACATGACCTCATATCACAAGCAATTAAGTTCTTAATAGTGCAATTAGTGGCAAGGCCAAATACAAACCAAAAAAAGGGTTTCATTTTTTTTTAATTAAAATCCCAAGGCAATGTGGGATTATTTATCTAGGATATTCTTTTAAGGCTCTTATATCCATTGCATAACTGGCTGTGATTAGTTACCTGCTTCCACAAGGCAACATAATTGATGCATTAGCTTTGATTTTCCTCCTGTTGACACCTGAAAACCACAAATCAGCCTTTTGTTTCAATACTTTTATGTTTGCAATGGATTTTCTAAAGTTTCTACTTATTTTCAATAAATATACTAGAAGTATATCAAGAAACGAGTGGCACTCATAAACCATATATATTTAATAAGTTACGCTTTGTTTTACTTTCTGCCTAACCTTATTTACTATGCTTAGTTTGATATAATTTCAATTGAATTCCTCACTTTCCCAAAAGTCCAATAATCAATATAAATCTAAATTTATGCTCAAAAATCAGCTATCTCTTCTCCCTTTCTCAAGCCATCATGTTTACAGTTGAGAGGGATGTTAGAGATCATGCTTCAAATGCCACATATTAACAGTTAGAAATTGGAGACCAAAAGAAGTTAGGAGATATTTGTAGCATTTCTAGGTGGTAGTAAGAGGGGTTGATAATCCAGGTTCCCAGACCTGTAAGTAGGTGTTCCCTACATAGCACCAATTTGCTCCGCACAAGGGACCAATAGCTAAGAAAGTATCTAGAATGGAGAAAAACTGCTATAGGCATTCTTAGTGTTTTTGACACTCTGCCCTCCCTAAATTGCAACCCAGTATTCCCAGCCTAAAGTCCTCTTCCTCAAGTTGAAAGAACATAGGCAAGAAGTGTTGGTGGAGATGACTCTTTGCAGTGACTACTAACCTACTCATTTCCTCAACATCCCTGTGGTCTGAAAAGGAACTTATAACTTTTTGGAACTTATCTTCTACATATGATATGAACATGTCATATCTCATTCCTAACTCCCACATATATTCAAATTTTCAAGTACAACATGCCATAGTTTAGTCAAAGAAATATCTCCACAATATTAAATGAATGTTCTAACAATAAGGCCCTGAAAACATAAAAAAGAAGGAACAAAATGAAATGTTGATATCCCATATCATGTGGGAAAAGATAAGAGATAAAAGAACAGAGAAGTAGTTTTCCTCTTGCCTTTGGATAAATTAGTTCTTGCAGTTAAGCCTTGAGTTTGGCTCTTAAGTCGGTTGGCAGCTACACCAAAAGTTGTTTTTCATCAACAGAATCAAAATACAAGGCCAGAGCAATTTTTAGATGTAAACATCTAGGATGTCATTCTCAAATGTCACATGGCAATAGTTTACTTAAAGAACAAACAGAATGAAGTGTTAAAAGAACATTTTACTTTTCACCATTGTTTACTTATATTCTGATGGATATGTCAGAATTGAATGCCTAAAGCAAATGTGGATGAGAGAGACAAAATAAAAGCTTATAGATTTTGGAACTAGAAAAATCTTCATACCACATGCATTTCATCCTAGTATTATGTTTAAAACATAATACATACATACAAACATAAATATATTATGTTTTAAACATAATACTGCTAGTTGAAATGAAAAGAAAGGCAATATTTAAGTGGGGAAAAAAAGAAAAGGTAGTGTTATATGATTTATTTTATTTATTCTTTCCTTCATACTAAATCTTTGAAGCAGATTTTTGTATTTAAAAAATGCCCATATATGAAAAAAACAATTTCTATGCCATATACATTTGAATAATGATGAAAAATATAATACACATTAATTCATTTTTTAAAATGTGTCCAAAACAGTACAGCATGGTGTAAAGAACACTGTTGTCACAATTAACTAGCTGTGAAATCTGAACAATTTTGTGACTCAGCTACAAGCCGTGATCCTCAAGTCAGTGGTGACGGAGGCAGTGCTGCCGGTGGCATGTTATCAAAATCTCCAGGAGACCAGTTCACACCATGTAGCCCATGGGGGTGGGTGCTGAGTCAGAACAGTTATTAATCATTTCCTTTGAAACTTATTGAGTGTAATAGCACCGATAGAAATATGCTACCTATGTGAATACCATAGTGACACATAAATGGTAGGCAACCCACTAATCTAATCTCCTCTTCTAGTTCTATTGTGTAGGATTAATAAACTATTAAATGTATGTCATAAAAGAGAGTAATCACATTGTTACAATAATTGTTATTCCAGCTTGTAATTCCTATGTGTGTTTCAGGGATTTCTTATGCTTCCCTTTTTTTTTTTCAAATATATGACAGGAAAAATAAAATTTCCTAAGAGGGTAAGTTTTTAATGAGATAATGCATACGAAGCATTTAGCAGGAAAACTGGCTCCTAGGAAGAGCTCAAAAAATGCTGGTTACTGTTATTTTCTTGGAAATATCTAAAATCTGAAATATAAGATTTTTGCATCGTGAAAATTGCAACTTTAACATAATTTGTCGTTTATCAGTTTCCCAAAAAGGGATAGTTCACTTAAAAAAAAAGACTACATTATACTCTTGGTGTCTAGGTTTCTTTATATATTTCCTACTTTATTTTTGCAGTCTATATTTCATTAATACCTAAATTAATATTCTAACGTCACCATTTTTATTACAAATGAGATATACTCTGGTATGATATGGCAATTACTTGCTCTTTTTTCCTCTATCCACATAGCATTTTTTATTTGGTTGAGATTAACAATAACAAAAAATACTTGACAAAGCTAATACCTAAATACCATAATTCACATTTCCAAGAACATTATTAGGTTTAAGTATATTTCTAATAGCTGAATTAACTGGTAAGTTGTAATATTTCCATAGTAAAAGAACCACCAGGAACTTTTAAATTGAATGAAAACATAAGAAATTTCTTGTACACTGTTGGTGGGAATGTAAATTAGTACAGCTACTATGAAAAACAGTATGAAGATTCCCCCCAAAATTAAAAACAGAACCTCCATATGATCCAGCAATCCCACTTCTGGGTATATACCAAAAGGAAATGAAATTGCTTTCCCAAAGAGATATCTACACCTCTATGTTCATAGCAGCATTATTCACAATAGCTAAGACATAGAAACAACCTAAGCATCTATTGATGGATGAATGGATAAAGAAAATATGTACATATGTGTATATATATATATATATATATATATAATGAGATGTTATTCAGTCATAAAAAAGAAGGAAATCCTGCCATTTGTGACAACATGGGTGAACCTTGAGGGCATTATGCTAAGTGAAATAGACAGAGAAAGACACACACGATACGATCTCACTTATATGTGGAATCTAAAAAACCAAACTCACAGAAACAGAGAACAGATTGGTGGTCGCCAGGGGTAGGCACTTGGGGTTGGGGAAATGGGTGAAGGTGGTCAAAGGGTACAAATTTCCAGTTACAAGATGAATAAGTTCTACGGATGTAATGTACAGCAAGGTGACGATAGTTAACAATACTATATTACATAGAAGAGTAGATTTTAAAAGTTCTCACCAAAAAAAAAAATTGTAACTATATGAGGTGATGGATGTCTCAACTGACCTTATTGTGGTAATCATTATGCAATATATATATATATATTAAATCACTGCATTGTACACCTTAAACTTACACAATGTTATATGTCAATTTTATCTCAATAAATCTGGAGGATAAAAAGAAAAGAAATCTCAAAAACATGAGGGCCAAACTTAAGAACTTCTAAAAGTAAAATCTCATTTAATTTAAAATTTAAAATACACATTCTTAAAAGTGTTCTGTGCTGGGAAGCTTGAAATTAATATTTGTGCGACTTGTCAAGTTTGTGCTCAGCTTTCCCGTGAGGGTGACATCTCTTCCTTGACTGGGAGACTCAAGAACTTCAGTGTTTTACCTACCATTTCTCCACCAGGGATAAAGCAGTCTTAGACTAAGTATTCCGTCATGTGGTGAATCATCATTAAACATTTTGCTGACTCTCAAATGTCAACTATATTCTCTTGTGTCATAAAGAATTTCATTAAACAGCATAGGAGAAAAGAACAGTGATTTTAGGAAATTTTCCTATTCATTACGAGCTTTATTATTTCTCTCCCATCCCAATTTCTCCCAGCATCTATGAATGATCTCTTCCTAATCCAAATGCTTCTAATCCAATCGCAGGTTTATATATTTAAGCAAAATTGACCTAGAATAAGAAAAGTTACTTTCTCAATAGTTAGCAACAATAATCATCCCTGTGAATTCTAATAGGTTCAAATATGCAGGCATATTAAACAATTAAGATAAATGAAAATCCCAAGATATATTTACCATTGTAGTAATACGCATCCTAAAAAACTGAAAAATCAAACTGACCCAAAAAATCTCCCCTCCACCAGTCAACAGCACACTCGCTTTTGAGGACCTTTTAATGAAGGATGTGCATTTTACTTAAATGGAAGCATTAACCTCTCTGGTAAGGATAAAGAAAGCAGAGCCTAAGTGACTTTTTCTGACAAAGTGCTGTGCCATCTAACAGAAAAGAAGGCAGAGGTATAAAATAATTCATAACGTCTGAGAACCTTTCAGTGCTTTCTGGTCTAGAGTTGCGTCTTAGGCATCCAGAAGGTGATATAAAGGGTTTAATTAGTATACAGGTGAGAGACAGCAGCATTTTGCAGTTTTGCAAATGGCCAGCTTTGATATTCTCTCTCTGCACTGTTCAACATGGCAGCTTCTACTCACATGTGGCTATTGAGCATTGGAAGTGTGCCTAAGGGCCAAATTTAACTAATTAGCACTTAAATTTAAAAAGCAAGGGGCCGGCCCCATGGCTTAGTGGTTAAGTGTTTGCGCTCCACTACTGGCGGCCCGGGTTCGGATCCTGGGAGCACACTGACACACCGCTTGTCGGGCCATGCTGAGGCGGCGTCCCACATACAGCAATTAACAGGATGTGCAACTAAGACATACAACTATCTACTGGGGCTTTGGGGAGAAAAAGGGAAAAAAAGGAGGAGGATTGACAATAGATGTTAGCTTAGGGCCAGTCTTCCTCAGCAAAAAGAGAAGGATTGGCATGGATGTTAGCTCAGGGCTGATCATCCTCACAAAAAAAAAAAAAAAAACCCAAAGCAGAGTAAAATACTTTTCTGTTAAACACAAGATTGTCCTAGAAAAACTTCAATTCATGTTAACTGTCACATTGCATAAGGTATTATTACTGTGGTATGCATGTACTTTTTACGCTTTTTTAAACATAGCTACTAGAAAACATAGCTTTAGAATTTCATATTTGGCTCACATACTTCTATTGGACAGGGCTGCTCTATTAACAGACTACTTCCAAAAATTATGGTCTATTTTTTATGATCAAAATATTTTTTCTAATATATTTTATTAGATTTAAAAACACACAAGTGATTTATTTTTTTTATAAACAGTAAAACTACATAAAAACACATTAAGAAAAAATAATGATCTCCTGAGGTTAGCAATTTTATCTGCCAAAACTTTTAAATAGTTTTCCCCCTGTATTGTAAAAGGATGTGAAGAATAAGGAAGTATATGTTTATGAGGAATGTCTAGATATCCGAATAGGAGTTAACTTAATAAAGAATAAAACTTTTAATAAAATGAAAGTAAATGCTCAAGGCAATTTGTTGAAATACTGGAAAGGTAAAAAAAATCCCACTGTAAAATGTTCCTTTAAGAACCAGTCAATTCTTTCCACAAAAATGCTTATCATCTACAATTTGGAATTGCATTGAATGTTACTGTTAATTTATCTTCATAAATGTGTGCTTAATCTCCAATATCACATAATTCTTAAGCAATGGAATAACTTATTTCCCAAAAGTTTTCAGAAGAAATGTTTTTACCCTGTGAAGAAGCACTGAGACACTGTTTTCCAAAATATAGTGTACATATATCAGTGTTTTGAGGGCGGAGGTTAGAAATACTTATTTCCAGAATCTGCATGGGGACTGTTTAATTTAGCAAGAATCTGCATTTTACCAAATGCACAAGATGATTCTCTTCCATAGTAGACCTAAATGATACTTTAAAAATATTATTTTAAGGAAATACTAATGTGGAATTTTTCCTGCTTTCATTGATGTATTCTCCTTTTTTTTTCTTTTATGAAAAACAAAGCATGAAAGGAGATTTAGTGTGTTGGATAAGGATAATTAGATCCACTAATAATTTCTGGGTGAATTTGAGCAAGTAACTTGATTTATTTAAGTTTCATTTTCTTTATCTTTCCAAAAGGGATAATAATCTTATCGATCCGATCCTATTTTAAGAGCCAAAAGATCATAAAGTAAAAGCCCTCTGTAAAGTATGTACATTTTTTAGTGGCTGTTTTAAATCTTAATATTTCCAAATTTTTATTATCTTTTTCACTCAGATCACATTTATTGATCATCCTTTATATTCAAAAATTAGGTAGGACCGTGTTATATGAAGGGATATAAGATATCATATCTCTAAAAAACTGTAAAGTCAACAGAAGAGATAGATAAAGTGCCAAAACAGAAGTTTAAAATTTCTTACCATAATCCACAAGATGCACTAGCCAGAATAATTCCTAACTACATATCCAACTTCATTTCAAGCCACTTGCCCCTGAGCTCACTGTTCCTCAGACACACTGACCTCATCTCTGCTCCTCAAATGCCTTTCTCTCCTACTTCTCCAAGATGAGCCATTGTACTGATATAAGAAAAAATCTTTATATTTCCTCTTTTTTTTTTTTTTGTGAGGATGATTAGCCCTGAGCTAACATCCATTGTCAATCCTCCTCTTTGTGTTGAGGAAGATTGGCCCTGGGCTAACATCCATGCCTATCTTCCTCTACTTTATATGGGACGCCACCACAGCATGGCACGTCGGTCCACGCCTGGGATGCGAACCTGCAAACCCAGGGCCAGCAAAGCAGAGCACACAAACTTAACTGCTACGCCACGGGGCCAGCCCGAAAATTTTTATATTTTCAAGTATATGGGGAAGCCATTCTGGTTTGAACTTGATTTGGCTTGAACTTTACTTGAACCAAAGAAGCCTGACTTACAGCCTGTCCAACATACATTGTACATCTGCTTTAACCTGAGGTAAAGAAGGTATTCTTTGAAGATAGGGATCAATGCCTCCCTTCCTATGGCACCAGGATCGTGCTAAAGGAATACTGTGCATATGCTAATCTATATCAAACATCTCTTTGGACCCTTGAAGGAATGTACCTCTGTCATGCTTGATATATATATCTTTGTTTTGAAATGGTATATAATTATGCTAGAAATTGCTCTTCTCTGGAGTGCTTTCTTCCCTTGTGAAGGCTGTGACTCCTAGGCTATAGTCCTCAGTAAGGTTCGAATAAAACTCTCTTCTTTTCTTTTGCAATAGAATGATTATTGATTATTTGCATTGACAGTACTTATTGGCTCGTTTTGTCTTTCATATTGCAGACTAATATTACCTTCTTAGAAAGCCCTTGGCTGATTCTTCTCTGTAAAATGGTCTGCTAGACCCATGTCTATCTCATGACTAGGTCTATTTCCTTCAATGCATTTTGTTGATATTTATAATTATCTTATTTAATCTTAACTCCCCCTCTGATCCTATGCCCTTACTTCTTTTCAGCTTCTCCCTTCAAGGATGGAGTTTATTTTTCTATCACTTGAATCTGGCCTGGCCATGTAAGTGAGGCCATCATAGACTACCAACTCCAGCTGGCTTCCACTGAATGCAGCTCCAAGAGTAAGCCCAGGTTAGACCAGTACAATATTGCCCAGTCACCCCACAAAATCGTGAGAAAGAAAATGGTTACCATCTTAAACCCCTAAGGTTCAGATGATTGGTTTATAGGTAATTAATTCATACATCTTTAATAGATTAAACTTTTATGAGCATAGAGACTGTCAATATTGGTTATCCCTGTGTCCCCAGAGCCAAGAACTATGGCTAGCATAATAAGTGTTCAATAAATACATGAGGAAAGAGACGACTGGAAAAAGGAGTGGACTGACAAACTGCCTACCAGGAAAAGTACCAGCAGCACTTCATACAGGATCTGAGACTGGAGAAGTAATGCTTATGAGGTGAAACACTCACTGAGGAAACGTCTATTTCCGTGGTTATCTTCTCTTCACTCCCCGTCAATGGCTGCTAATTTCATCAAGATAGATTCAAACTCCCTAGGACAACAAATACGATCCTTCAAAAACTGGTGTCTTGGGGCCGGCCCCATGGCCTACTGGTTAAGTTCGGTGCACTCCTCTTCAGTGGCCCGGGTTCGGTTCCCAGACGCAGACCTACACCACTCATTGGCAGCCATGCTGTGGCAGATACCCACATACAAAATAGAGGAAGATTGGCAACAGATGTTAGCTCAGGGCCAATCTTCCTCAGGAAAAAAAAAAAAAACAGCAAAAAACTGGTGTCTGTATTCTGTTTCAGGGTTATCTTCAGAAATTCCACTACTACACATTCTACATTCTTTCCATAACAGATTATGTATCACTTCCAGACGTACTGTGAGCTTTGAGGTTGATGCACCTCTCCTAAAGCTATTTTATCTCTCTAGAGTGCCCTTCCTACCTTTCTCAGCCTGGGATAACCCTACCCAGAATTCAAAGCCTATTTCTATTTTCATCTCTCACGAGATTCATTTACTAAAGCAGGAGAGTAATCTGTACTCATATAGTTCTTGCACATACATAGAGTGTATCTCCTAACAATGGTCTTAGAGTAAGTTTTTAATACTTCTTATTTTTCTTTTCTCTCTTTCAAAATTATATGTTCCTTGAGGGTGAACATCATGTCTCATTGTCTCCCTTATCCTTGGCAGATAGATATTCACTATAAACAGTTGTGAACAAATAATGCCTAGAAGTACTTGGCGTGGGAGGGTGATCCAATATTCATATTGTCTTTTGTGAGCCTGTAAATTTACACATGTTTTCTTTATAGATAGAGTTGAATTACCCCACAAAACAAGTCTGGAAAAATTCCATGGTCATATTTCCCTAACTCAAAATTTAAAAAGCTGTAAATTCCTGCTATTTCTCATGATTTCCTCCCACCCTGGAAGATGGGCATAATAACAGTCTATTTCAAGTTTCCCTAGAAACAGAAAAACGTCAGAATTCAGAAAATGCTCATGGATCATAATAAGAAAGAAGATCAATTTATAAACATCATTACTAGAAAAGATCAGACCTTTATAGCCGTTATTCTCTACCTCAGTAAGTAAAGACACTGAGGGGGCTGGAGTCCATTCTGCGGTTACTGAGCAGGTTATAGGTCGCTCTGTTCTAATGGACAGAGACCATGTCTGTTTTAAATCCTGATTATGGCGCCAAGCATCAAGGAAGCTTAATAAATGCTTAATGATGATAAGATACCATCTACTGCATTTGAACCTATTTGAATTTAAAATAAAAATGCAAATTATTTTCAGAAGCTAACTTTAAAACGTGTTCTGTAAAATCACCTTTGCTTTAGTAAATAATAGCCAAAAGGAAGAAAGACTTTTTCAATATCTTTAAATGTCTATGCCTTGCTTTATAACACCAGATTAAATGCATGGAAAATTCTTTGTTGTGTAGGAAAACCTGGAAGGTTGTAACAAATGATGGACAAGTTCTCATTTTTAGGCATTGCCTATAGCTAGAGACTTGCATATTTTTATTGTTATGATGGTATTGATTGTTAAGTCAACAGAAAGCTATCACAAGGGATTGCAAATTTCTATACCAATACACTGTTCTGTAACATTAAAATGTCATTACTGAATCACTTTTTCCCCTGCTGTAATATTATTCTCTGTTGATTGCCTGCCTGAGCTGAAATTTGAAACTGTCACCCTCAGACTTGCAAAAGTGATTCAACTTCACTTATAAGGAAAGTGAAATTAAATATTCATTCATGGGCTGCATTTCAAGTTCAAACTGTCTGCAGCTCCTTAAGGCAAAATGTACTTAAGTTGAAACGCATTTTTCTTCATTTTTATGCAGCTAAAAGTCAGAATGGGTATCATGGGGGGACAAATTGCAAAATAATAATTTATTTTGAACTTTACATAGGGGAGGGTTGTGCTTTTCTTTTTCCTTCTGTAACCCCTCTGCTGTTTCAGGCCTACCCCATTTATCTCCTTTGTCAGGAAACCTGCATGTGTGTGTTCGTGGGTATTGTTTCTTGTTTGATTTTTTTTGTATGTGTCATGTTCTAGCATTAATCAAGTTGTAAAGCATCTAAGTATTCAGTGAAAGCATAGTTGTGTCTATGTCTGCCACAGAGACACAGGATTACCCAGCGGTAAATGTGCAAAGACTAAATGGGTTCAAATCTGGCTCTACTTTGTGTTTCCTGTAATGGCTGTTTAACCTCTATGCCTTAGTTTGTCTATAAGGTTGCTGTAAAGGTCAAATAAATTATTTGCTATAAAGCATTGAAAATAGTGCTTGGGACATGGTACCTTCTAAATAAATGTTGCTCTAAATGAGTGCTACCTATTATTTGGACCCTTTAATAATGATAACTTACATTTAAAAAGGACCTGATATTTTAGGTATTTTAGGAACTCCTCACATATGATCTCATTTCATGATAAGAACAATCACATAATATAGTCACAAATGGTAAAAACAGCACACATATTTGAGGCGAATGTTGTACATTGGCTATTCAACATCCATTCTACCTCCCTGTGTACCTTTCTATACTGAAGAATCTGGAAAGGTACAACTACATTTCCCAGATGCCTTTGCAACCATGGTCTGGATTAAATTTAGGTTTTCACCTAAATGTACTTATGTTAGATATACATTCAGAACTGAATTAAGTGAATGCCAGGCAAAGCACCATGAAGCAATTTTGCTGGTGTGGAGTCTAACAGCATGTCTCTCTGTTAGCAGCTTCTTGATTCAATGGCCCCTACAAAGGCAGTGGGAACTGGGGCAATGAGGCAATCAGGGGCAAGGCAGTGACCCTGGGAGCTGGGAATCATTATTGGAAACTGAGCTTAGAGCTTGTCCCTCCAGTTCATTCACTGAATTTGCAAGACATCTTTCTGTTTAAATAACTTAGAGTTTTGTTTGCAAATGAACCTTAACCTATTCAGCATCGAAGCCAAATGGGCTTGAATGGAATTCTTGTTTCTTACTGAAGGTATGACCTTGGGCAAATCACCAAGATGATTTTCACTATAATTTAATCATCTTTAAAATGGGGTTAATAATACCTAACTTGAATTGTTGGAAGATAAAGACTAGATGCATAAAACACCTAGTAAAAGATCAAAAAGGGAAGATCATATGTAGGGAAGAAACTGAAGCTAAGTATGTTAATTGACTGATATAAGTCCTCAAGGCTATTTTGTGGTAGATTTGGGACTAGAATTCTTATCTTTAGAAATCTAGTCAAATTCTCTTTCCGTTATCCCATGCTGCTTTTCAGAAAAAAATATTGTACCAACTATTTGCTGCTTCTAGGAACATGATATTTGATGAGATAGTTTGCTTTTTTTTTTCCCCCGCATGGAAAGATTCACCCTGAGCTAACATCTGTTGCCAACCTTCCCCTTTTTTTTTTCTTTTTCCTCCCCAAAGCCCCAGTGCGTGGTTGTATATCCTAGTTGTAAGTCATTCTAGTTCTTCTATGTGAGCCGTCAACACAACATGGCAACTGACAGGCAGGTGGTGTGGTTCTGCAACCGGGAAACGAACCCAGGCTGTTGAAGCGGTGAGAGTGAGGAACTTTAATCACTAGGCCATCAGGGCTGGCTTGAGATGGTTTGCTTTTGACAATACCTGGACATCTACAAGACTATGAGTTTTCACATGGAAATGACAAATTGCTAACCTTGTATCCCTGACTTCATATAGATGGGTTCATGTTTGTTTGTCTTACCATAAACCATGAGGACGTAGAGCTGTGGATATCAACTCTGCCTAAATATTAGAATCATCCGGGAAGATTTCAAAGATTCTTGAAGCCCAAACACCATTCAGCCCAACTGAGTAAGAATTTCTAGAGTGGTACCTCGGTAGCTGTATTTTTAAAAGGTCCTCAGGTAATTTAAAAGCAGAGTCATGAACCTTTGGTACAGAGTGAGAATCCTTTGTCATCTGAGGATAGGCATACCTAGAAATAGCTTTTTCACCCTCCTTTCTGAAAACGAAGGCCATCATTCTCAAAAAGAAAAGTTTTGAATCATAGAGCAGTAAAGGATCTTTAGAGAACACCAGATCTCACCTCTCACTTTCAGGATACCAAATAGGTTACCCAACATGATCCTGGTTTGAACCAAGGTCTCTCAGCCACATGCTCAGAGTAGAAATATATTGCTCTATATATCGCCTGCGGGCTGTGGGCCTGGTTCCCACCATGGCCTAAATACTGATTTGTATGCCTGTCAAAAGCAAATTAGCTTTCTTTCTTTTCCATGTATCTTTCTCTAACAAAATATTTTATTGAAAAGTGTGCTAGTCAGATAACAGACATCGAATTCTTCACTTTTGTGTTGTTCACTAGTAACCATAACATGGAAGATTGGACACATACTTGGAAATACAGATGTCAAGTGAGTACAAATTATATTAAGAACTTTGTAGTCAATTAATCAACATTTCACAAGCACCGTGACCTTCATGAGACAGGAAATCTTGGCATCCCAGCGATATTCACAAAAGCCCATACCAAATACCATTACTCAGTACCATCCATCACATCAGCCTAATAGATTATTGTCTTATTAATTTATACTCTCTTACACAGTATGGCAAGAGTGAATAACAGATGTTGTGACATCCAATCTATCGTTCGAAAATATGTTTATGCTTGCAATGAAGAAACTGGAAGCTACTTTTTTTTGAGGAACTCTTGGGGGGAGGGTGTTAATACAGTATAACTGCTGCTTGGAGTCAGAGAGACCTTGGTTCAAATCCCAACCCCCTCACTTATTAGCCCTATAAACTTCTCTTCCCTCATAGGTAAATTGTGATAGGGAGAAAGACTTCTCAGGATGTTGTGAGGATTGAATGAGATCATGAACTTAATGGGTTTTGAATTCTGCTTGGCACCTAATGAGCACTTATAAATGTACCTGTTGAAAAAGATTATCATATAACATTAGGTGTAAAATAGGTAGAGGTATGTTGTAGTAGACAAAAAGAAACCAGTAGATTCTCAAACTGTGTTATATATGTACTGTGACTGACCTCCAAGTTCTCCTCAGCTTGACTAAACTTTAGACAGTTTTGTTCCTGACTCTAGACCCCTGAACTCCCTTTACTTAGAGCATTTCCTTTAGAAAACTTGAGATTGTGAATTCTTTCTCTGCCTCTACGAGATGCTTGTAAATCTTCCCCCAGTGTCTTGCCAGTTTTACAACCCAGGAAATGTCTTTCTCAGGGACCAGGGAACCATCTCTGAAATATAAACACTGAAGGAGTTAGCACCCCTATCTCCCAGTCTCCGTGGGAGCATAGGAGCCTAACTTCTCAGATGAGTGGCAATTAGCAAATACAGATGGCCTAATCAATGGAAAAAACATTTGCAAACTCAGGAATAACTAAATGGGCTTGACATATCCCATTGGTCAACCCCTCCCTACAACATCCTCCAGTACTTTCCCATTAGCTCACCTCAGTGTATGAAAATCCTCTCACCTTTTGTTCTGGTGGTTCCATCTCTCTCCTCTGTTGCGATAGTCTTCAATAAAGTGTTCCTTGCCTGTTTAATTCTGGCCAGTGTAATTTTTGCTCTGACAATTCACACAGAACCAAGTGACATCTTCCTGGAACTTACATTTTACATGAAGATTTGGAAAGAAAAACGAGACTCAACTGGACACTTAAAACATTTTTCTATGAAAACAAAGATGGGTATATTATGGGGTAGAATTCAATTTTCATATATACTTATAAAGTAAAGAAATTAAAAACGTATTTACAAATAAGGACTGATAAATTTGGTCCGAACTTATAGGCCCCCATGTTTTTTGATGTTCACTCTTTTCTCCCTGTGCAAATTTCAGCAGAAAATTTTGAAAAGCTCTGTCTCAAGATATCTTTCCAGTTTATCAGCGGTGCCGTCAGGACTTAACAGCTATACTGAATTATGCATTATTAATATACACCACAATTTCTATATCTTCAATAAAAACATTTTTGTTTAATCAAACTATTGAATGCTTTGCATTTTAATGTGCCTCATTTTTAAAATAAATGCATTGCCTGCTGCTCAGGGATTTAATAATATTTGTTTTTGTTTTCTCTTTATAAAGCAGCCAAGTCTTGAATTGTGTATTTTGATTAGAAAAACATATTTTTAACATCTATACTCTACATCTTCTACTATATTTGAATTTTAAGAGGATGAAATGTATACAAAACCAGACCTTTTAGATGACCCCTGAAATTTCTCATTGAATTGCTGTTAAATTTTTGTTAGCTATAAACAACTAGGTAAAATTCGAAAACCAAGAAATTTGTCCTGGCAATGCTTCCTTTGTTCATTAAAGAAAACCACTCTTTCCATAACGCACAGGATAAATGGTATCAATGAGCCCTGAAATTGTGATGAGCTTTGAACATTCCAGTGCTCCTCAGGACTAATATCCAGAAAGATTCTGATATTAAATATGTCGCATTAAAATTCGTCAAGTATTTATGAAGCACACAATTACCATAAATTTGAGTATTGCTCTGAATAAATATGAAAATGTTTACATTAGTTTTGCATTGTAGTTGTTTTTCATTGGATATACATAATATAGTCAAGCATCCTATTGAATTTTACTGATTCTAAATCCCTATAAACTTGAATTTGAATTTTTATTCTTCCACTTACTAGCTGCATGCCCTGGGGCATATTATTTAACCTCCTTGAATATTGATTGCCTTATCTCTAAAATGCAGAAAAGAAGATCACACATGCCTCATAGGGTTGTTGTGAGAATTAAATGAGATAATTAATGCAAAGACCTCACATAGTGCCTGGCATGTTGTAAATGCTCAGTAACTGATGATGATGAAGATGGTGGTGGTGGTGGTTGTGGTGGTGTTATAGATTGGTCATAACTCATGAGTTTTCCCTATGTTTGATCATTTTTTAAATCCACTCCATTTTGAAAAGACATGCAGAGACAGGTTTACCAGTTAAACCTGTTAATAAAGCTTAACTTTTGGGGATTCTCACTTGTACAAGTCTCTTCTTAACTAATAGTTACTTCCTTAAGCAATGTCTGTATTCATAATTTTATTTTATTTTCTTAAAGAGGGTCCCACAACTTTTATAATATTTAGTCCTGGATCCATGCTTGCCTACTTTTCTAATGAACTTTCAGAGAAACATAAAATAATTAATTTATCTAACAAAAATGTATATATGAATACGTTAAGAATTATAGGCATACAGTAAGAATGCTTAATTGAAAAGAGCTATTAATCATTAATAAATGGGTTGTATCAATTATACATAAAGACTTGTACTTTATAAAATATATATGGCTTTTAAACAACTTTATTTAAAGTTTCCTTTAACTAAGAAATTGGAATGAACAAAATATTAAATGAGAATACGCTCTGAGAGTAACTAGAAAATATTTCAAAGGAGGGAAATGAAGATGTTTCTCACTTTCTGTAGTCCTGGCTGGACCTCCACAATATCCACAGATGCTGTGGACCAAGGCTTTGCTGTGAAGGTCTATCCCTATCAATTTGTGGGCTTGCCTGTATTATTTTGAGGTTTTAAAGACAACAAAGACATACACACACACATACACAAACATAGTCAAGATTTACAAAAAATAAGAAAAAAACATATTATTTCACATTGGATATAGTTTATGTGATGAGAAGTTCCCTGAAATTTAAGCTGTAAAGCTATTAACTCTAGCAAAAAGACATATTCATATATATATATACTATAAAAACAGACAAATCTATTTTCTGTTTGCCTATAAAACAACAGATGTTCTTCTCTGTCAGTCAGAACATTTTATGTGCCAGAGTGAATAAAATGCCCCTTTTCTTCCATTTTAGCATGATTTTCATCAACAGCAAATAAAAACTTGTGCAAATTGTCTGCCGTAATTTATGTAATCTTCCTTAAAAATAATAATCTATTTTAAAAACATAAAATAAAGCCTCGTGTTTTATTATGCATCTAAGCTATTTGAATGCTTTCCTTTATATTTCTTTCATGCCACTTGTCCCTAAATATTGCTACCTTGTACACAATTTCATCCATCTGCTAGCAGTGTTCTTATGCCCTTGTTCTCTACTGAAGACAAAGGAAGACGAAAACTACAGGCCCATCAATCAAAAACAACACAGTCAGCACCAAGTCCAATAATGAAAACCATGATTTCATAAATCATCTTCCACAGGTTGGGGTCATCTTTAAAGAAAAAAATCTTATCAGGTGCAGCTGAATATTCTCAGGGTCTTTCATTCTCCAGTCTTTAATGAAAACAATAGAAAGGCTGACAGAATACAAATGTGTAACCTTTCTTAACTTAAAAAAAAAATGCCCTGACTATGCCCTTGAAATAAGTTGAAGTTGGGGTATTTTTTCCTCAAAAGGTTCATCCATTCTTTGCTTTAACAGTTTGGCAATGAGATAACTTCTTTTTTCTTTTATTCTTTTTTCAGACATGTGCGTTTAATTGAATCAAGTGGAGATTAAATTTAAGAACTCCGTTTAAAAAACCTATTTCCTGGCAGTGACTAACACTAACTGAAAAAGGAGGTTTGACATGGCATTTTTGTTTTAGCTGAATCAACAACTCTTGGGTAAATTCTGCTCTGTGACCCCGAGTCCACATCCACATATTAGGGAGTAGAGTAAGCAGTTGGCAAACACTAGGCGGATTCAGACCGAATGGAGATTTCTCTCTTGAAAAAAATATGGACTTTATATTTGCAAACCTGATTAAATAGGTCTGAGTAAAATAAAGTTTGATTAAGCATACACAGTACTGTATACTTAATCAAAGTTCTCAAATTGATTTCGCTAAGACATTGCTGCCTGGCATATCCCAAGTCCCTAATGTGATTCAATAAAATCTGGTTTTTGGGCTTAAATTAGCCACACTTATTGGCACATTCACCTTGTTCAAAGACCTAGACCTAGTTTGTATAATACAGCATTCATTTAGTAGTGGGATGGAGACATGGCGTAGGTGCACATGCTTATATGCAGACAAAGAATGGCAGTGTGCCTAAAGAATAAATCGTTTGAGTTTAAAAATTAATGAATGGGAAAATGAAGTAGATACAGAAAGAAGAGAGACACGTAAAACGGGTTGCTGAGTGTAGGTAGGAGATGCCTTAGGCAACACTTTATATTAAAATTTTTTTAAGTGTATTACATAGAATTCAGAAATTCAATGCAGAAAGAATTTCTTCTTCAGGTGTGCTTCTGTGGCTGACATGAGAAGACCAGTTGATGTAACAAGTTTCCATTGTCTTATTTAGTAGACAGTCTGGAAACCTCTATTCACAAGAGGTTGCTATTTATAGGCATTTTGAATTCTTACCAATTTTCTGCCTGCTACTTAATGTAAAAGGAATGAATGGTAACGCGTCATTCACACGTTCAACTCTATGTGATTATCTGGTCCACTGGTCTACTGTAGTGTATTTCTGAAATGAATTGAAGATAAACCCGTAATAGTCCATTTCATACAGAGACATTTGTCTCAGTTTAAATTCAGGGCCCAAATATCTACTTATTTCCATTCTGTTTTATAAGTACAGTGTTTTCATCATCATAAAACTATATGAGCTCCTTGATTATACCTGGGATTCTGCAAGTGCCGTGTGAGAGCTACCAATCTCATTCTGGGTTCTTTAGTGTCCTCGCTTTAAAATAAATAACACAGTTACTGAATAAAGGAGAGAAGATTCAGAAAGGAGTTGTGGGGAATTTCCCTCTAGATACTGCATTATATTTTGGTTTGTATAAATAAATGTATTTATATGGTGGCCAAGGTACTCATATTAGCCTTGCTTTGCTCATAGGAACACAACATATTATATTTGAATAAGAAATCGAAATGTGACTGATGCTTGAACAAATTCAAATTGATTATTATTTAACCAATTAGAGAAAGTTACTAATATCTTTAGTAAACTCTATTTGAATAACTTCAGCTAATCAAACTCCTTGTCATTAAAATATTCTTAAGATAACTTGATTTTTAAATAAAAGTTGTAAAAGGATAAATACATGATATCATCTAGGTAAATTTTAAAATAAGAAAATAATTTTCATATACTGTTTGGGAAATACATACCTATGTAGAAAAATCATAAAACCATACATACATGAAAATGAAATGCCTGGGCAGGAAGAAGGAGAAAGAATGTTGTATCTATAACGTTTCATTTCTTTCGTAAAAAATTAAGCCACCAGAAGCAAATGGAGTGAAGTGTTAGTGTCTGCTAAGTCCAGGTAGTGAGTACACAGGCATTTCATTTTTTCTCTATACTGGAAATCTTTCATAATTATAAAAGGATAAATTGAATATATTATTTAACAAAAACATGAGTAGTCAAATTGATAGAAAATTATGGATCATGTAGAAGCATTCTATACAAACTTTGCACAAATGCAAATTTGTTTTTGATTCTCTCCAATTCTCAATGAAGCAAATTTAGAATCCTTTCTGTAATGAATTTCAAATCTGTAAACAATAAAAGTTTCTTTGAGAATACAAAAATCAGGATACAAAAAGAGATTACCTTTCTGTGTGTATAGGAATGAATTCATATCAATTAAACCTATAGAGTGTGTCTTATTATATTGATTTAGCCTTAAAATCATTTACACTTTTGAGGAACCTGCTTTTTTGTGTGTGTTTGCACACAAAGGAGGTTGACTACTACATTCACAAGTTTACAATAGAGCATTTTTCTCCCATACTCACTGATTTTGCTCTTGTTGAAAGTGAAATATTTTTTCAGAATTTCTTCTAAACATCATTTGAAATACTTCAGATTTAAAAGAAAATATTGACTCATATAACATTATTTTCCTGTTAATTCTCATCAATATAAAAATAGTGTAATAATTCAATGTAATTTTATTTTCCTCAATTCAATAGATAAAACATGCATTAACTTTACAAAGTAAGAGTCTACAGAATACAAATGATATCCAATGGATACAACTGGCAAAAATATTAAGACAAAGACATGTATACAGCAGTTCAAGATGGTTTAATGGTTACAAGTCCATCAAGCAAAGCCAAGAGAACTACTGAATATTGTTAACACTATCAATAATAATCCTAGAAGATGTGCTCCTCTTTTTGTTATTCTATAGTGCTCTGTAAAGGCAAAAAAGCCAAAATAGTATTCTAAGCCTTTGATATTTGCACTCTAATATTTATTAACCAGATTAAAAATATCTTAAATTAGAAAAGTTCTGGGATTAAAAAAAACATGTTCAGGGCCGGCCCCGTGGCTTAGTGGTTAAGTGCTCGCGCTCCGCTGCTGGTGGCCCGGGTTCGGATCCTGGGCGCGCACCAATGCACCGCTGCTCCAGCCATGCTGAGGCCGAGTCCCACATACAGCGACTGGAGGGATGTGCAGCTATGACATACAACTAACTACTGGGGTTTGGGGGGAAAATAAATAAAATTATTAAAAAAAAAAAAAAAAAACGTGTTCATGAAGGTAGAGTAGTAAGACATTCTAGCATGGCTTATCATTTTCCACACATTCTTTGTGAGCAATTCAATATTTTGATTAATGGATCCAGTTATTGTTCAAAGACTATCCAATTCCTTGTCTCTAGCCATTTGGCTACATACCTAAAGGCAGCTACATACAGGCTGCCACCCTCCTAAATCTATCCACCCTCAACACACACACTCTGTGTATGTTTGTCATTTTATCTACTCAAGATGTGTTCAAATTTATCCTTGTCATCAAAGCCTTTAGCAACTATCTCCTTACCTAAGGATCTCTCTTCCCTTGAATTCTTAGTATCTGTAGTTAGTTTACCATGGTTTAGAATTAAATTAAATACTATTTTCTGTACCTGCTATAGTTCACAAACTACTGCCAACAGACCAGATCCACACATGCCCACTTGTTTAGTATTGTCTATGGCTGCTTTCCCCCTACAATGGCAAGATTGGGTAGCTGTCACAGAAGCCTTATGTGGCCAGCAAAGCTTAAAATATTTGCCATCTAGGCCTTTACAGCAAAAGTTTGCCAACCCCTGGCAAACTGTATATAATATGGAATAGACCATAGAAAATATAATTTAACTGTTATATTTCCAGTATCCTTTAAGTTTATTTTTCCAACTAAAATGAAATATACTTGAGATTAAGAAAAAATTTTAAAAGCATATTTTGAGTATGAGCTCAGTGTACCTCACACTGCTCAGGGAACATATTGGGCACTTGATATCTAATTGATTTATTAAATCATTGTAGATCAAGAAATTCAATTATGATATAAACTACATTTCCTCTAAGCTTGATCCCCTTATCTACTGAGATCACCAGAGCACTATACATCCGGGCTGCATAACTGTGGGATTAAAGATAGCTTTGAGGACCTTTGACAATAATTACGCTTTTAGCTTTCCCAATGAAATAGGCATTCTTAGAAGTCTCCGTAATTTAAAAAAAAAAAAAAAAGTCATCAAGGACAATATCCATTGTATTCTCCAAAGCCCCTCTTAAAAGCTCATATGAAGTTCCTCCCAGAACACAACAATAAAGAAAAGTGTGTGTTTCCCAGTGAACAGCTATGTTTCCCTTTATTAGACGGTGATAGATACCCAATTCATTGCCCTTCCCTTTTAAAATTGGCCTTCAGGAAATGCAGAGCTAATATTTAAGCTCAAGTTTAACAGGTAATCTTAAATTTCCCTGCCTGTCATGCACTCCACACTTTTGCACTCCACACTTTTAATATATAATTCTTGTTTTTCTTCCTTTTAATGATTTTACAATTTTTAAAATTTCTGTACAATAAAATCATTTGTAAGTAGGCATGACAAAAAATGATGAATGTATGCATAAATAAATAACTAAATGGATGAATAAATATGTTCCACATTACAACATCCGCTATTCTCAATAAGATAAATTGGCATGTTCTATCCAATCCTATTTTCCTGTATCATCAAAGCAAGTCACAACAGGGCAATACTTTAAAGAGTTTCAATAGTGAAATTTAGAGACAATAGCTGATTCTTGACGCTAAGTTGGGAAGCCCTTTTCCCAAATAAACACTAGATGTAAATGTTAATCCAATCTAATACTACTAATCTATCTAAAATATTAGATAATTGAATATTAAATGTTAATTAAATATTATGGAAATACACCTTTATATGTGCAAGACTAGTGCTTCAAGCAGGGATTAAAAGGACACACTTTGGGAGATTCAAAACTTGTGCTAGTCTATTTACCATCTAGGGGTGAGAAGACAGTCAGTTCAAAGCAGATGTTTGCTTTGTGAGCAAACACCTGAGGGTTGTAAATTATATATATAAGTTTAGGAGAAAAATGAAGTTACTTTGAATCTACGTGGGTTAGGGGGCATGAGGATAAAATTTTTGACTTGCCATACTCCAAAATCTTTGGTCTGCAGTGCTGTTGGTGGGAGGGGGCAGGGAGGGGCAAGGGAATTCAAGGGAAGGTCAGTCAATATTAGAAGGATTTTAAAACTTTTAGGGTAGGGACAAAACCCTAACCCATGATTTGAAACCAAGGCAGACTGCTTTATTGGAACACGGTGGTGCCAACAAAGGCCCAAGGGCACACAAAGCAACAAGATCTCTGAAATAAAACTGCTTTAAATGGTGGAAATCTTGCCTCGTGACTAAGACAGAACATAAAGTTTTCTCAGAGTTCATGGGGAATGGCTTGTTTCTGGGCATAGTTCATGTTTGAGGCTGAGAACCTCTGAGGACCCAGCCACTTGGCAGTAATATTGTGCTTTGAGAAAGCTGACTGAGTACACAAGCTCTGTAAACGTGGATGGTTTATTTCTGCTGTCAGTGCTTTGGTATCCTATTCTGAAAAAAGATGTGACAATAGTGCATTCTTTTTAGGATTCTGTAAGGATTAAATAAGTTAATATACGTAAATCCTTAAAAAAAATCAGGTACCTATACGAGAAGTTGCTTATTATTATGGCCAATCTGTACGTTTGGCCATATTTATCAAGGTGGATTCACCATGAATTGGGTTACGTATGTAACTGATGATAGAAGGGGCAAAAGCTTTGTGATGATCAAACTGACCATCAACAGAGAAGGAGTCAGAGGAACACTTTTTATAATCTCAAGCTTGTTTCTAATTAGCAGTATGTCCTTGGGTAAACCACTTAGAGTTTCGGAGTCTCAATTTCCATACCTGAAAAATAAAAAATGAGTTAGTCTAGAGAATCCCTAAGGTCCTTTTGGCCCTAAGATTTTATTAGTCTACGAATCCTCTTAATGTGCTAGTTTAACATCTTCAGACCTTTGCTAGGCATTATGAGAGAAAAGACAAAACACACTCCAGTTCCATTCCCTATAGGAGGTGATGATCCTGATGTGACCCAAGAGCCTTTCAATCCACATTTGCACAACACAATAACATTCTCAATTATATAAGCTTTGTTAAGTACTTTTTTCATTTTGCAGACCAAAGCATCTTTAGGCCATTGGACAATCTTGTACAAAGCCAGGATGACTAGCATTTACGGATTCTGAGCTTCTCTTTTTGAGTGATCAGTGGCAGTCCTATTAAAACAGAATCCACACTTTCACATTTTACTAACAAGGGATTACACCAAATAAAACTTTTTTGACTGACACATATTTCCTACTACTCAGATTGTCCTTTGCTGCCAAAGCAGCAATCTAAAAAGGTTCACGATAAAAAAGCAAGGAGGCCTTGCCCTCTCCTGACTATTAGGAATGACGAGAGGGAGCGATATCCCTCCCAACAGTCAGTAGGCCTCGGGGGGGTTTGTGGCTTTTGTCCTCTTTATGTGCTTTCCTTATCCCCAATACTATTATTTATTTTTAGCATCTTTTTCCTTTAAGTTCTTAAGCTGATAAGGACTATGTAATAAAATGTCATTGACAACAGACTTCTCTAAATTTTTTTTATTTTTTTGAGGTCATATTGGTTTATAACATTGTGTAATTTCAAGTGCACATTATTATATTTCAGTTTCTGTATAGACTGCCTCGTGCTCACCACCAATATTCTAAGTTTTATCCATCTCATTACATATGTGCCCCTTTACCCCTTTTGCCCATTCCCCCCCTTCCCCTCTGGTAACCACTGATCTGTGCTCCTTATCCATGTGTTTATCTTTCACATATGAGTGAAATCATACATTATTTTTCTTTCTCTGTCCGGCTTATTTCACTTAACATCATACACTCAAGGTCCATCCGTGTTGTTGCAAATGGGACGATTTTTGTATTAAGAATGTTTTTCTCTCTCTCATTTAGTTTGGAATTTAAAATTGTCCTGAAATTCCTTAGGTCTTCTTTTCTGTTAATAGAAGAAACCAGTAATCTGAACATAAACTAGATACACTTAATTTTTTCCTAACACTACGTGGGAGACAATATCAGGTCAGAAATTGCCATCTACTATGGCTTGCTGCACTTTTCCTGCGCGAATCCTGCAGATCACCTGGTGGGTCCAAAGCCACATGTAAACCTGTGATGCAAAGCAGTCTCCCTGAGGCCAGTCAAGCTTATTTTAATGCTTGTTGCCTTTAGAATTGATGTATCAAATATCTGATGATTTAGCTGATCTTTTCCAACGGTAGAATCTTCAAATCCCATGCATTTCCAGGATGAATTCTTAACTCTGGACTTTTACTTGTTAAGGCTAATAAAATCCACACAGAATCACTATGAACCATAAACAGTATCTTTGCCTCACAGTAATCGAACCATATGATGTCTTATACTTAAGTATCTTATGTCTTAATTCATGCCCAGTTTTAAAAAAGCCTGTTTCTATGACAGCGAGAAACCCTTGTCTTCCAGGATAGAGGAGAATGAAATGCTTCGTGATTAATGACACTATCTAAATACTGGCATAAGCTGGCAAGCTCTTGCAAAGGAGGCGTGTTTAACTGCATTCTGCCCAACACAACAGCTCATTAAGCAATATTTTCCCCATTAATGTTTAGTATTAAACACTGAATGAAAGACTAAATATCATACGGAAAAACAAATTGAAAACAGCACAGTAGGGTTTAGGGTAAGCAGCCAACAGCCTCCCCTTCATTTGGAAGACAGCTTGCATACCTATTCCAAAGATTAATGAGCAATCAGTGCTAAATTAAACCAAGACCTGCATTTAAATCTTTTGTTCCTCTGTTGAAAGCGTGGCTATGAGTTATGCTAACGGAGATAAAATACAGTATTAGCCTTTCCATGTGTTGTGTAATGCGGTTAGAAACGTGAAAGATTGTTGCTGAAACATTTCCTTCACATTTTTTCATCATTTATTTTCCTGCGCAATTTGAAAGGAAATGGGCCATGAGGAGGTCAGTAGTTTCCGCCACATGATGTAGAATCTTGCTCTCTGTCAGTCACTCAAAAAACAGTCACCTCTTTGAAGATGGAATAAGAAAACTGCTTTTAGGAACATCACAGATCCTATCATACAAGTGGCTAACATAGAATTTCAATTTTGTAAAAATTGTCAAAAGAAACTACCTTTCAGTAGGAACATTGATATTGTTATCCTAAGCAAAAATACGGTAGAACTCACTATATTGCTGAGGCCTCAGGACACTGATAACACCAGAGGTATGTGTTATGGTGAGACATTTTTATATACAGAGAGGCATGGTTTAACTGAAAATGTGACTGAAGCCTCAAAATGCATAATCAGTCCAAGAAGAGTTAACTTAATTGGTGGGGCTTGCTTTAGAAAAACTTGATATAAGAAACGATTCACAAAATAAACTCATTGTTTAGAGATTCTTAATCCAAGTTTCTCTAACCTTAGGACATCTGCAAAAGGACTTGCATGGACGTGTGTGTACACATATACATTTTTATTTATTTGTTTATTTATTTATTTATTTGTGAGGAAGATCAGCCCTGAGTTAACATCCATGCTAATCCTCCTCTTTTTGCTGAGGAAGACCAGCTCTGAGCTAACATCTGTTGCCAATCCTCCTCCTTTTTTCCCCCAAAGCCCCAGTAGATAGTTGTATGTCATAGTTGCACATCCTTCTAGTTGCTGTATGTGGGACGCAGCCTCAGCACGGCCAGAGAAGCCATGCGTCGGTGCGTGCCCGGGATCCGAACCCCGGGCCGCCAGTAGCAAAGTGCGTGCACTTAACGTTAAGCCACGGGGCCGGCCCCACATATATATTTTTAATAAATTATTTCGAGTGTGCACATATATACATTTTTCTGGGACAGATTCTATAGTTTTGCATTAGATTTTGAAAGAGAAATTTGATACCAAACTTTTAAGAATTATTGCATAAGGCAGTGTTTCTATACCTTGGCCATACTTTAACAATTAGTGAGGGAATTTTTTAAAAATACCAATCCCAGAAACTCTTCTGAAACTGAGTTGAATGAGAATATCAAGGGACAGAATCAAGGCATGGAATTTTTTTAAATACCTCAAATCTTAAGATAATACACTGCCAGGAACCAAAATAAGTGACACAGACAGTATACACTATTGACATATGGAAGACAGGAGTCTGACGTAAATTTAAGGGGTCAGAGAAGACCTCCAGGAAGAGGTTCGACTAAGACATCAAATTGAGGATGCCTTCAGAATTAAGAAAATAGATTAAATAACTTCAGAATTGATTAAGAAGGACAATCCCACCATTATTTAGAAACACTACTATCACATAACCTAAGTATATCTGTAGGAGGTTGAATGGTGGCCCCCAAAAGATATTCATGTCCAAAATCCTGGAATTGTGAATGTGATCTCATTTGGGAAAAAGGTCTTTGCAAATGTGATTAAGTTAAGGATCCAGAGATGAGATTATCCTGGATTTTACACCCTATATCCAATGACAAGTGTCCTTAGAAAGGATACTTAGAGAAGAGATGCACAGAAACAAAGAGGAAGAGGTGGTTTGAGCATGGAAGCAGGGATCAGAGTAATGCAGTCACAAGCCAAGAAACATGTGCCTTCCAACAGAAACTGGAAGATACAAGGAGTGCGATCTCCCCTACAGCCTTTAGAGGGAGTGCAGCCCTGCCAACACCTTGATTTTGGACTTCTGGCCCCCAGAAGTAGGAAAGAAAAAATTTCTGGATTTTTAGATCACCAAGCTTGTGCTAATTTGTTACAGCAGCCACAGGACACCAACAAAATATCTTATTCTTATTTAGGTATTAGTAGATAGGATAATAATAACATCAGTTTAGTTCACTGGATTGAAATTGCCATCTCAGAAGAGTGTACCTCGTGTTACCCTTACTTGTAGGGTGTTTCTTCAAAATGACCTTAAGGCAAGGGTGGTTTTAGGTAAGTAATTCTCATAGCAATTTGCTCAGGGAAGAATCATCAGCATTGTTGAAAGTTAGCTCACTCTCTCATTTGCCTTTCCTGCACCGTTGCCTTTTTGTGAAATGCCCCATCATCCTCCTCCTCCTTTGTCATCATCACCATCATTGCAATAACTTACAATTACACAGCATTCGCTATACGCCAGTATATTTTATAAGAAAATTCATTTAATTCTCAAAGCAACCCTATAAATAAGCAGTATCATCCTGACCATTTTGCAGATGAGGAACTAAAAAATGGAGCTTGAGTGTTTGCCCAAAGGTGAAGTGAAGAAAGGGAGTTTATAAGAGAAAAATAAACTGTCCAGTGGTGATATTGTGACAGATAATGATAATAATTCATTTGTTCAAGCAACATATAATGTGTGTCTTCTAAGAGCATAGTTCCTTCTCCAAACTAGGGTTCAGATGAGCTTAATTTGTATAAAAGAAGAATACTCTGTGCACAGTGACTCAACGGAAGAACGCACATATAGACTGCTCTATAAGAGTGGAGGGGTTAGAGTCAGGAAAGAGGAAAAGTGGAGAGTGAGAAGAGATTAAATAAGGATGCTTTTAATTATTATTATTACCATAACTACTTATAAGATGATTGGATTAAATGATAGATAGCATCTGTAGAATCACTCTCAGAACCTGGATTTCTCTGTTGGTACAAAAGTAAAAAAACCACGCATCGTAGGAAAAAAAATTATCCTATGGTTTTTAGAAATTTCAACTTTTGAAGGACACTTAGAAAATAATTTACCTAACAGAACAATCATAAAGTTTTGATGCGGGTCATATACTTTAGGTTCAACATAAACCAATTAATCTTCCACTGATATGCAGATAATCAAAAATATAGCCCATTATGAAGTGATGCTAAATAATGATTAATGTTCTTGATCATTCAGACCTCAGGTGGAGAAGTGAGGGAAAGAAAATAAACAAATAGTGGAAGGGGCTTTAATGAGTTAATGTTGTTTTTGCCAAGATGAGTTTTTAAAATCTTTTATCATATTCTAATTGTAGGAATTATTCAGTTAAAATCAAACAAATTGAAAAGTAATAAAAATATTTTGAAAGTATTTTATTATGTATGATAAATCTTCCTTCCTAGCTTTATAATCATACAAAATAGTTATTAATTTCCTTTGAAATATGAATTCCATTTGTATTAGAAGTATTAGATTTTTTCTTATTACTCTTCCTTTTGTCTCTATTTTTATTCTGCCATGGAAGACTAAGATTTTAGTTTTGTGAATGTTGTGTGTCTTGAACTTGCATATATAATTCCAGAACAAGTAACCAGCATCCATTTACTCAAGAAATTCTAAAGAGGGTACAGGTAAATCTGACAAATTTCAAGACCTGTTAAGAACGCTCTTCTTTTCGGTTAAAGGGGAGCATTTATGGTAACATTACAGTTTGGGCTTGCAAAATGACATGGAGAAATCTGGAAATGCAGAGCTATTAAAAAGGGCAACGCAAAGGGGGAGGAACAGGAGTGAGAATGTTTAGTTATTCCACCCCATATCTCCAAATGTTAACTCAGCCTTTGTTGAGATATGCAAAAGGACTAAAATTACTATATGAGCTTCTAGTAAAGCAAATACAAGCCAATATGTGGCAGTTTATAATGATGTAAGTTGGGAAATCAAAAAGTAGAGAACATTCATTCTTAAAATAGTGAATATTATTCTTCAATAAAAATAGATAGATACCTCCAGTATCTTGAAAAAATTGCCATCTTTTGCTCCTGTTTTAATATAGCTGGCAACTTTCAGAGGAAATCTCTATTAAAAATCTTGAGTGAGTGAGTGTGTGTGTGTGCATGTGCGTGCTTGCATGCTTCAGGAGAAAAATCTCAGAATTCCACAGGTTAGTATCACTATTCATTTGTGGCTCTAATTTGAGCTGTGTACTCCTAGTATTGCTAGGTACTCCTAGTTCTCTCTTTCTCCTTCATTCCCCTTCTCCACAATGGCATTTTAAATCTTCCCTGCTCTCTTAATCCCTCATCTCCACCAATCTCCCTCCTCCTCTAAAAAGGCTGTATCAATTCTCAGAAACAAACTTCATCAGCAGGGAATTCATCCAATTTTCCATCTCTTTACAATCCTCCATAATTTTTCACTTATCCTTTTTCTGCTTTCATATGTTTAAAATTAAAGTTGGCCAGTCTCCTGTCACATCCTAGCCCTTCTATGTGTTCTGCATCCAATTTCCTCTTTCCTTTCCTGGAACTAAATACTATCAATTATGGCTCCTTTACTCAATCTTCAATGTTTCCTTCTTTTCAGGCACTCCTCCATCAGTTCTTACATATTTCCAGATCTTTTCCATCTTACAACAAAGCAAAAAAAAAAAACTTTATCTTCAGCCTGCTCACTCACTCTTGCTGGTTTACGTCAAATTTCTTTAAACACATTTGTCTACGTTGAATATCTCTGAATCTTTATCACTCGTTTGCTCTTCAAGCTACTGTAACTTGGCATCTGCCCACAACATACATTCAATTGCATCTCAGACATCTCCATTTGCCTTGTCCAAAGGTACTTCAGAGTCAGCATGTCCAAAATGAAGCTTATCATCTTCTCTCTCAAATGCCCAAACTTTCACCTTGTTGCCAAGGCTATGACCATGCACCTTATTCTTGACTTAGCCCCCTCCCTCAACCCACCCATTTTAATCCTTAGATGGCAGTTCCTAAATAGCATTTAAATTCTTTCATTTATTTCCATCTCCACTGCACAGCTTCTCATTCAAAGCACTTATCTGCACTATTTAATTGGGTATTGGTCTGATTCCCCCAGGAGAAGGGGGTGAGACTATTATTCCTTTTATAGTCTTAGGGCTGAGCACCAGGCTTGGACATAATTGGTGCTCAATAAAAATAAATAATAGTTGTGAGTGTAAAGCCACCTTTCCATTTCTATCAAGAAGGGGAGAAAGCTTCCACTACTGGAGTCTCCTCATTTCAAGCGCTTTAGAAGAGGAATAATGCTATTTATTTTAATTATGAACTGAACAAGCACCAAGAAAGAACGCCTGAGGTTTGAGTTACAAATGCTGTGTAAAGTGACTGTGATCCTGTGGTGCTAATAAAAGATCAAAATAAGAGTACTGAGTCTTGTACAAATATTTTGATTAACAATTTTGTCAGAATGAAGATTCCCCAGAAGAGGAAAGTCTGTACAGCTCAAAGTTCAGAAATTTTGCTGAGCTAAAATGCCTAAAAATCATGACAATCTTAAATTCCGTTTATTTTTTAACTCATGTAATGCTTTGAAATCTCTCTCCCTCTCCCTCTCCCTCTCTCACTCTCCCCCTACTCCTTCAGCTTTACAATTCCTTCTAGATCACTAATATTTGTTAACTTGCCATAACTTATTCTATGAGTACTTACAACGAGTTCAATTCTCACTGCACTGGGAGTTGACACACAAGATGCTTTTGATACTCTGGTTTTTCTCTGAATATCTGAAATAATATCTGAAACAAATATCTGAAATGAATATCTGAAACATAATGATGTCAAATTTCACATCAATGGAAGTTCCAAAGGAACTTACCACATCCCCAGCAAGAGTATCTCAGAGTGACCTAAATTTGAAATGTTAAGATTACTTTTGTTTTTAACAAAATCTCTATGAATAAGAGAATCTGTCCTTTGGATTACTTATAGATCATAAGCCTACAGGATTATCTTTGGTGCAAGCAAAATTGCTTGAAAGTCCTGTGAGCATATCACTGAATTCACACAACTGCCCAAGTGGTAGAAAAAGACATTCCATGCTTGGTTGAGCTAAATATGATCAGGTAGGCCATGCAGTGGCTATGGGATTTGAATAGGAATGTTCTTGAGATTTCCTCATTCCTAGGCCAGCTTTGTTTTGGGGACACTAAAACTAACTAGCACTAATCCTCTACAAAAGCTTTTAAGAAAACATTGTATCAGTCTTACAGGACCCTCCTTGGGGAAAATATCAGATTATGTAAAACTTATATTTTTACTTTTGTCCATCTGTCCATGCTGTAATCACTCCCAAATTACTGTAAGTAAGCATCAGGGTGAAATATAGCTGGCCACCTTGCTTTGTTCAAGCTGTTAAAAAAGAAGAAGAATTCTAGAGCAGCAAATATTGTCATGTCATTTTTTTAAATTAAAAGATAGAATTTTCTCCTTGAATTCATCACTTTGTATGTTAGATATAAATTTCCCTACTACTTTAACCTACAGAGGATTGGTTTCTCTTTTTTTACATTCATCTCTGCCATTATCTTTTAATTTTATAAAATAGGTGATAATATTAAAGAGTTTATGTGGACATAGTTCTGATATTCCAAAGTAGAAAGTTCAGTTTTCTGGACTTTTTATTCCATAGACTGGACAGTACCCTTTGTGCGGATGAGGTTCAATACAGTTGAAACTACATTAGGAAACCTGCTTGCCTTCTTACATTTTTAAACATACCTTGACACAATGGCCCAAAATGTGTAAGAAAGTTGAAGATAAAAGAATATATAAAAGAATGGATCATTCATTAGAGATAAATTATCAAAGACACTAATTATACATATATTGATCAAGTGTACAAAGACACCCATATATGTCCATAAATAAATACTAAAAAGAATCAAATTACCGTAGTTATGCTGGTGAGTAATTACACCATAGTCTCTAAAGTAATAGGGTTGAAGATGTTATTACAGAAAAAAACCTAAATTGTACAAACAATAAATAATATATTCTTAAAGTAAAGGTTGATAACCCTGAAGGAATAGCTTTATTTTTCCTTCCTGCAATTTCACCATCTCTCAGTTGACTAGAATTAGAAATACAAAAACAGAAATGGCAGAGGAAAAGAGGGTCTGGTCTCTCTGGAGCTAGCTATAATTTCGGCAAGATCCACTCCTGCTTTGTTATCCTGTGCAATGAAAACTCTCAGCAGTTCCCTTCATAGGGGAGTCTTCCATTTCTGACTTGGCATTCCTCCTCAGCGATACAAGGTCACTCAATTATCCTCTCTTCGGATGCCAGCCCCACAGGAGGAAACTACTCTACTGAGGAAGCTACTAGTGATCGTGCAACTGTACAAACAGAAACAAAGTAGTGGCATCTTGCTAAAATGTGTTTTCCCAAGCAACCGAAGTGTAATTTTCAGCTGTACAGTACCAACCACTAAACTACACATAAAATGTGGTACCTAGTCAAAAGGAAACAATTTTTCTTCATTCTAAGCCAGTCATACCTTTTGTATTACCCTGCAAAGTATCATTTATTTAAGTCAGAGTAACCTATCCATAGATAGGGAAAATCCATTTAGAAAAGTATTACATTAGCACAGTGATTGCTAGTAAAATTCTCCTAAAAGGATGGGCAGGAAGAGTGTAACAATGGTCTCCTTTTTCCTTTTAAACAGTAGAACTGTGCTGATTTACACAGTTTATAAGAGCAGTGAAATTGATAATTAAAAATATTTTTTCTTGAATTTGTCCTGATATGTCATTCTAGTACTCAATTGGATACGTCTGTAAGGTAGGATTAAAAAAATGACCTCCCATCATTCAGTTAATTTCCAAAGCAGTGGCAAATTCCCCTAGAAAACCACTGTTAAACTTTGAGTGGCACCCTTCTTACTCTTCTCTAGCAGCCCTATGGGGATTGATTGCTTCCACACTTAAGGAGAATATCTCCTTTAATCTCCTCTAACTGCTGTTGACCTATCTCTGCCATTGCTTCCCAAGTATATAATAAATCAAGAGCATTTTACATGAAAAATGAAGTAATTACTCAGTGAATCCAATGGCTAATTGCACACAGAGGCCTCTGGGATATATGGGACAAATCTGTGTCAGGTTTCAAAAGGCAGAAAGGAATTTGAAGTTAATAACTCTCAAATACTGACAGGTTGAAAAGGACTTCAAATGCACCATTTCTTCAGACACAAACTGATTCCCCACTTAAGGGAATTGGAAAATTCTAGCTATACACTCAGTCTTTATGCCAATAATAGTACTGACAGCTGAGAAAATAAGAACCTATTGCACAAAGTGAACTATTTCGGGGGAAAAGTAACTGCCTTTTATTACTATTTGTGTGAAGTTTTTTGAGCAACAAAAAGGTTTGTATCTCTTTTTCTTTTTGTTTGCACATCGGTAGAGTCATATTTGTTCCAAAAACTAATAACTACACTGTTTGTTGAAATGTAATGAAATCTTATTGTCTCTACAAAATTGAATAAAACCATATTGGAACTGAATATTACGCAATCTCTTTTTATTATAAGAAGTCTGTTTTAAAGTTTTTTTTTTCTGTTTGCAAAAATATCTGATAGATCAAACTGATTTGTTTTGTTTCTTTCTTATAACTCTTTTATAGGTTAGGTAGTATATATCTGTGACATAAAACCATGATACACACCACAGTTACAAAATAAGGATATAAAGCAAAAGACTTCTCATATAGATCAATACCACATAAACACAAGGTAGTATTGCATACCAGAAAGAAATTATATTACCATACTTCGGAAGCAAAAAAAAAAAAAAAAGAACTTTACTTGTTTCAGGGGAAAATAATTTCTCCTTTCCCAGAAATGTAATGATCTACAACTTTTATGATGAGTTACAGTCATAAACATACAGACAACATATTCACACTACATACCATGAACACGTACATACACACACACACATCTCCCTGCATAAGTAGTTAAGTATATTGGTGTTTTGTATTGTCAATCACTACCAGTGGAATTTTATAAGGTATAACTTCTCTGCCTGTAATTTCAAACTTAAGTGCAGGTTTTAATTTTAATTTCTTTTTAAGCTTCTTCTACTTCCTTCTGATATGGTCTAGGGATTTGAAGGTCTTTTGTCTATGGAAAGGACTTATTAATACTGTCAGAGCATGAGAAGATGTGTTTGTGACAAGGACTCCCAATGGCCAACCTTTCAGACTTCACTATTTTTAGACAGTGTGTGGCTTATCTCCTGAAACTATCTCAAATGAGATGAAAACTTAATGCTGACTTCAACATTTTACTTCTCTCTTACTGCAGTGCTTTGAGTATTAGATATCCATTAATTGAGGTAGATTATTTAAATAGTCATATCTCTATGTTGAAGATTTTTATTTCTGCGCCTTCTATTAAGTGTCTTTTGTAGTATCTTTTTTTAAAAAAGTGAACTAGGATATTAAAACGAAAAAGAAAAAAAGTCTCCCATTTTTCATCAATCAAGTATCACAGTACATGCTAAAAAAATGCTATTTAGAAATTAGGACAATCCTCAGTATACATTATTAATGCCTATTTCCATGTGCCTGCTGATCCAATGAAAACATAAAAATATGTTTAATATCAGCAGCACAGCTTTTCCCTCTCTTTTCACCAGCAAATAAGCCGATAGTGAGGGGTAAGATGTTTTATCCAGTTAAAGAGCACAACTAAATTCCTTGCTGATGTTGCTTGCCTTATGATTCTGAGGACCTACTCTGGGGAGAACACTGCCTTCTGAAATCCTTTACTAATCACTTTCTCTTTTGAAGTGTTTGCATATCTTTATGTAAAACTCACTGACTTCCACCACTATTTTCTCCTATTTCCTCAGGCCAGGCCATGATGCTTGATGTTAAAAAGAGTCTGTGGCTTTTTGTTTTTTTTTTAATCCTCCATTGTTTTTCCCCATGCTTATTATCATGATAGTACTGGAGTGCCTTAATAAAAAGGATTTTAAAAATAACCTTAAATGATTAAAACAGTGTTGGAGGTAAAAACAAAATCCCTGTTTTGTTTTAAAACTTTTTGTTTTTTTGGTCTTTGATTCTTTTCGTCCCCTGCTTTCTTGGTAATATTGGTTCTATCAGACTCAGGTGGTGAGATAAGAACTCTGGTCTAAAGAACAAAAGACAAATGAGAACTTGCTGATAATAGATGGCTCCACGTTTGCATTTAGTCTGAGCCTGGGAGGATGCTGTCCTTTATTCCTATCAAGTACAAGAAAACAACAGTCATTACCCCCATTTAATCTCAATGGATTGCTGTGATGTACTCATTAAAAGTTATATATGGAAAACTGATTAAAAATCATTGTTTTCAATCTGGCAGTTGAAAGCACTGTTATCAACAAGACATAATGTTAAAGTAAAAGGATAGTGTATTATGAACTTCTCAAGAAGCAGTCTTCTTGTTATGGTATGAATCTTTTCCACTCACCTTGAGATTCTTTACTGTCAAGAATCTGTACTAAAGGAAGAAAAGCCTCATCTAAATTTTAACAGCTCTTCTAAGAAACATTGATTATGTTTTGAGATTTGTTTGGGGTGGCTATCCATTTCCCTAAATCTGTAAAATTTAGCAAGAGTGCTCCTGGATAAACAAGTGGAACTAATTTTGATTTGAGTCTTTAAATAATATTCATTTGAAAATACTGTTTATATGCTTTAATTAATGAAGCATTAAAACACACATGTTCATTGAATTTTAAGTTAGATTTCCATCATATGATGATTAATCATTGATAACAATAAAAAAGGAATTTAGAGACTTGGGCAGCATGCTCACACTAACTGAAATTCTCTGGGTTACAATTTCCTCCCCTGTAAAATGAGAAGCTTGTCTACACATCTCTAACTGCTCTGTTTCTTCCATCCTAACATATGTTATTTGCGCTTACTTCATAAGCTGAAAATCCTTAAATCAAATCTTTATGCTCAAACATGCCCTATAAGTATATCAGCATAGAATTTGTCTGAATAAGGATTGGAAAAGATTTACAATTAGACCAGTGAGTTTTAATATTTAAGACATTGAAAATGAGTTGTAAATGGAAAAACAAATTTAAATGTTTTTAAAAATTCTTAGCAATTACTTGTAATGTTATTTTCTGTTTCAAATACATAAATATTTCTTTGATTTTATTTTCTAATGGCTCACTTTCATATCATAATAGCCATTCTCCTGAGTTTTCACTTTTCTTTCTATCTGTTATTAGTACTTGGCTATTAGAGCATTTTGGGCGGAGTAATACAGTTATTTAAAACTAAGTGACAACATGAGAACTAATTATAGTTTTTAAAAATGATTTAACCAAGGATAAGATGTAGTGGCTTAAAGATATGCAAAAAAAAAAAAAAAAAAAAAACCATATAGTGGCTTAAAGATATGCGTAACCCAAACATCTATGGAGAAGTTAAAAGGTTATTACATGGTCTTAGCAGCATGTCTTCGTGTAGGCTGAGGAAGCCACTTGTGCGCTCATGTTCTGTAGCACTCAGGCAGTTCTGTGCTGTTGGGATTCATGGCTTCTGGACTGATGTTATTTCTGGCAGGCCTTGACTTGAAGCAATGGTGAAAGGGCACCAGCTGTTTCCAGATAATTGTGGATATGTTCAGACTATTAATCTATTCCTTTTTAGAACTTAACTCACTTTTTAGTTTCTCATAATGAACTACTGAACCTCTTTCTACATCTTATAGTTTATCCTGGTTTTTAGTCAAATATTGAGGACATGTAAAAATAAATAGAATGTGCAAAACTATTTGGATGCTCATCATAAATTAACAATCAGACTCCCTTTGCTTTTATGTATAATAATTACTTTGAGAAAATAATTTTTTAAAAAAATCATTGTTCCCTGGAACCTAAGATTCTTTTTTAGCTAGATACAAAGCTGTGAGTCAATTCTGGTAGCAAGTAGTCAACTTAGTGGTTGAAGTCAGCAGAACAGATAGATAGAATGTGCAAGCTGTCTGAAATATACTGTGAAAAGAAAAAAAAGACTTGCCAACAGCATGGTGACTTTGATTTCTTTTATATCTACATCTACATCTATTTATGCATCTTGAAATACACACAAGATTAAAGCCTGAGACGTGAAGTTACGGAAAATTTTACTTTCTATATTTACATATCTGTAATATTTGACTTTTTTCTTTCTTATTTTTTCCAAAACATTATGGGTTTTTTGGTAATAAAAAATATTTTTAAAGAGTATGTGAAAACTGTGAGAATAAAATGAGTATCTACAGTAGTTTGACAATTTAGTTGAACATGAAATATAAGGTAGCTACTGAGTTAAATTATTAACTATTTTCCAAGTTGTGATAAAATATACTGTGCTTTTAAAATGGTTCTATATAAAGGTCTATAAGTTCCATATAGACCTCTAAGTTCTAACTTCTATATAAAGGTCTAGGTAGTCAAGTAACTAAAAAGAAGTGAGAAGTGCAGAAATAAAAAAAAGTAATAAAAAGTACATTGGCTTACAAACCGGGAGAAATGTTACAATTACAATAACAGTAAAAATACTGAATCCATAGATTAAGTTTATAAAATACACAATTATTTAGTAATTCTGGTTTTCATTTGCTACTAATAGGAAAAATTTTATCTCCTAAAAGTATAACTATATTTTTTTCATGTTTGATGAGTAAACACCATTTTTGATCAATGTTCTATAAAGATGGTTAAGAAATTGAAAAGAAGAACGAATGCTATTGAAAGGATCCATGGGCTGTTTAAAAATTATTTTTAATGTTCCTATTAAGGTAATTATAAAATTACTGAGATTGTAACAATTTGTTTAGAAGTATTTAACTGTTTAATGACATGGGTCCTATATGCTTCTATTAGAAGCCAAACTAAAGTAAAAAGTCTTATTTTAAAAACACTAAATTATTTTAAGAAAACAAGTCCTTCTTTATTAATCAAATAAAATATACCATATTAAAACTAAAATATACCAAAGAAAAAGGAAGACTTTTTCCTGAAAATTCTTCTAAACCTTATTTCATGTATTTTACTATATATAGCAAGTATCAATATATTACAATTAAGAAAAAGAGGTAAATTATTTAAAATTTAAGCATTTATCTTTCAGTGTTCTGCAAATTTCACGATCAAAATACTTCTAAAATCTACTTTACTTTATTTATTTATTTTTTGGGTAGGGAATATTAGCCCTGAGCTAACATCTGCTGCCAGTCCTCCTCTTTTTGATGAGGAAGAGTGGCCCTGGGCTAACATCCATGCCCATCTTCCTCTACTTTATATGCAGGATGCCTGCCGCAGCATGGCTTGCTAAGCAGTGCTTAGGTCTGCGCCCAGGATCTGAACCTGCAAACCCCAGGCTGCTGAAGCAGAGTGCGTGAACTTAACGACTGCACCACCAGGCCGGACTCTAAAATCTACATTACTTTAAAACTATTATATCCCAATCTTACACTCACTGATGAAAACATCTGCCTTTAAGCATTTTTTTCCTCATGTCACTGAATTTAAATAGACTAAATGTCATTACTTATTCATTGCAAGATGCACTTATTTAACCACAATATTATTTTAATTTGTTTATGCTGTTAGTTTGAAGAGACATAAGCTTAGAGAGAAATCAACAAGTACTTTGCATGGCTATCCAACTACTTTATTAATTGACTATATAATCTAACAACATGTTTTGATTAAAATGCAATCAAATATAAAGACACAGAAAGAACAACAAGAAAACTCATTTTATTTAATCAAATCCAATTTTAGTGTCATGGTCGACTTTTGGAGTTCTGTTTGGGCCACATGTTTATGAACAGCAGAAATTCATCCAGTTATACAATTTAAGAGTATAACTGACAATAACACTATGAAATGATCATCATGGCAGCACATACACTTTGTTTGGATTCAATTATTTTCCTTACTCTCACTTTTAGAAGTGCTATTTTTATTAATGCATATCAATATTTCAACTTCAGAGAAAGAACCAGATGAATTCAAAATTGAAAATTCAGCCAGTCTCAACTCTATGATGTCATTTTGATACAACCACATAATTAAAAGAGTCAGGGCAAGTTTTGGAGAAAAGTCAGAAGAATCTGAAAACTCTAGTTTTATAAAGATGAATAGTTTTTTTTAAAGGATGCATTAAATTTTTATTGTATGTTTCTTTTCCTTTCTCTCTCATACACACTGTCTCTTTATAATGGCCTTAGTTGCATGCATTCCTATAAGAGTTATACTAACCGGTAACTCTTCATTCAGTGTAACTGTCTAATGAATGCAGCATACATCAAGGCTGACAGTCTTTCTAGTACCCTTATAAGTACTGGCAGCATAATTTGTTGTTAGAGATTCTGAAATTCATAACAAATTCAAAAATAGCTCTTGTCAAGTGTGACAAAAGCTACAGTTATTAATACCTGGCAGGCATGTTTTATTATAAAACAGTGGCTTACTTTTTTTTCTCAATTTATTATATAAAAATACACCGGAACCTCAAAGTATAAAATTGCTCTGTAATAAAGAAGTACTATTGAGCAGTTTGATCCAAATCTGTTTGTGTATGTACACTGGCATGAATGGAAACCAAACCAGCGACCCAATAAATTTTTTGGGCATTCTGATTAGTAAAAAGATGGTAACAAAACAATATTTAAATAATATTCTTCAGAACACACAACATTGAAAACCAGAACATAGCCACTTCAATATTTAGTAATGGTAGAAATAATAAACTGTGTATAGGGCACATTAAAAATCGTTAGCAAGACAGAAAATATTTTCTTGGTATGCCTGGTTTCCTTTGCAGCAAATTACCACTAGGCTCTGAGTTATACATGGAATAAGATGTTCCCTTTTAACTAACACAAAATGAATAATTTTTTTTTTTTTGGTGAGGAAGATTCAGCTTAAGCTAACATCTGCCACCAGTCTTCCTCTTTTTGTATGTGAGCCGTCGTCACAGTATGGCCACTGACAGACGACTGGTGTAGGTCGGTGCCCAGGAACTGAACCTGGGCCACTGAGGCAGAGTCCACCAAACTTAACCACTAGCCCACTAGGGCTGGCCCAAAATGAATATTTTTGAAACATCTTTAAGTTCAAAATACCATACTACTAATCACAAATATTCTTGTTGAAACTCTCTTAGAATAATAAGCTCTTAAGCACTTTCTCTGCCCAGCCCTCCACTAAATGGGCCAAATGTGAGAAGAGCAATAGCAAGAATAATCCCAAATACAACAATTTATGCCTCTTTGTTTACAAAGTATCACTTTAATTTAAATTATGATATGCCAGAATTTCACACTAAACTTGATTGATTCAGAATGCAACAGGTGAAAAGCTACCCTTGTCTATCTAGAAAGCAAATATTATAGTTGTCAGTGGATCCTAGAAAATTCTCTTAATTTCATCTACTTAAAATCATGCTCAAGAAGGGCTCTAATCGACACTACTTGGGTATCTTCCTGCTGATTTTCCCAGAGCCAATGATACCATATCACTAATCACAGAGTTGGACTGGTCGTATGAGGGAGCAGTTCCCCCCAAGAATATGATGCTAGTTACCAAAAGAAAGACTCAAAGAATAACCCCAAAATGTTCACTATAAAGTATTTTTAAAAAGAACTCTAGCTATATTTGTAACAATATCATTGAAATGAGGTAACCAGTTATAAAATTGTATCTTTACGACCACATGTGTGTATGTATATACGTGTATACATGCATACACACACACACACACACACACACACAGACATATATTTGTATGACCCATTAAGTTTAGAAAGCAATTTTTCAACTATTATCTCACTTGATTCTCCTCACTATCTCATATAATTGTAAGAAAGGTATTATTCCTATTTTATAGATAATAAGCAATTTGATTTCGTTAGGTGACTTACTCAAGGTCATACGCCTTAGGGAGTAAGGTAACAGAAGCTCAAGCAAAGGTCTTCTGACACCGCCCCTAGTGCCCTTTCCTTTACAGCATGCAAGGAAGGATGCAATGGAACCAAAATACAAATAAATAAAAAAGGAAGGAAGGAAGGTAGGTAGGAGGGAAGGAATGAATGACTACCAGAACTAGTTTAATCATTTAGCACAATATCTTTCAATATAAAAACAAATTATTTGTTTGGTTTTAGAAAAATTTTGTTGTGCTCTCGTTTTACAGTCTTCTGAATGCGTCCCACGTCCCACGTGTTACCACATTCAATCCTCACCTGTCTGTGAGGAAAAGATAAGACTTAAAAAGGAAGCCTTGTCTTCCTATTATCAACTTGGCTCCTGCTGCTGGGCACAAATGAAGAAAGCCTTGGTATTTTGATATATTTTAGACAATAAAAGAACAATTCATAAAGAATGAGTTGGGGGAATTAGAAAAATGCTAACGAACCACACGAAAAGTTCCAAATGAATAGATGCAACTCCTAAAAATTGGATATGTATAAATGTAATATTTTGAAGAGGATACATGTTAAATAAATACTGATTTTAAATTGTCGGGTTATGTTTTTCTATCATCAAAGGAAATGTGCCAAAATAGTTATAAATTGAAGTTGAAATCAGTGGGCCTTTAAAAGCAGATAAAAAACTAATTTTATCAATGACAATAGACAAGTTAAAGTACAAAAACATGCTACAGAATTGCATCCAATTGGTGAGTTTCATATGACTGAGTCAATGAATTTTAAGAGCTAAAAACGCAAAAATATCTTTGAAATATTTGGGGGGTATAACGTGGAATTATTAACATTGCAAATCTAAATGAATTAGCTTATTTAGCTCTCAACCCTATTGTTCTGAAGAATAGATTCTTTCAAATTTTAGAAAGCATGGAGATAAGAAAGCACGGAGATAAAGTATGGAGATAGTGCTTGTATCAAACATGTATTTTGTGGGAGGGCTAGGAGTGTACTCAGATACTTCTAATTATCTGCCCAGATGAGAACCGCTAGTCACACTGCACACAGTGATCATGAGCACCCTGGTTATGAGCATCCATGTGCCTTCAAGGATCATTAGTCAGCTAATGATGCATTATGCCCACCGAGTGCTGAACACTCACATCACTCTTGGTGGATACAGGGTCTGGATTGTAGTGAACCTGAAATCTATCTATATTGTCCATATTAACTATTTAATTAACTAATTAGCATACCAATTTTGATATACATAATAAATAGGTAAGACTGATAGCGTCAGCTGACATTTTATATAGCATAGAAGACCAACTGAGAAGATGACATTGGAACAGAAAACCTCACAGGAGTGAAGGATTTTGAAGATACCTGGTGAAGAGCATTTCAGGCAGAATTTGCTTTGCGTTCTGCAGAATTTGAAGAATAAAAGGAGGCCTGTAGTGCTGACACAGAGAGAAATAAGAGAAATGTGTGGGAAGACGAGGTCAAGGAGATAGCCAGGGGCCAGATTATGTAGAGTGATGTAGACTATTGGAAAGTCTTTCGTGTTTACGCTGTAAAGATTAACACAGAAGTCATTCAAACAGTTATTTTAATTAAAATAAATCTTTTATTTTATTATGTGGTCACTGAATAACTTAGTCACTGAACAGGAAGTCCTCTACGCTTTGGGTATTCAGTGGCCAAAGTGAGGTAAACATTTCTGTTATGGGTTCGTCTTAAAAGCTATGCAGTAAAATTTTCATTAAACACTAAAAGGGCCCTCCAAGTTACTCATTGTGAATTGTTCCTACGCAAAGACTAATGTGCTTTTCTTTGGATCATTATATGCTGTTTGACAAGGCCACTAGAAAACCAAAAATACAATACAGGAATACAAGAAGGTAAAATAGCTTTTTCTTTACACTTCTCATCAGAGTTACCTCAGTTGTCTAGTTCAGTGACAAGGATACTCTTAAAAAATCTTTCATGCTAATGATGTTCAGACAATACAAATGTTTCACTTATATTTTCATTAATTAGTGCTTTTGTACTCTTGGTTTCTGTATATTATTCATGGAGATAAAATGAAAGGTGATGAGATAACAATTAAAATACATATTTAGAAAGCAATTAGGAGTGGGGGAAACATCCAAAAAAAGCATGTATCACTGGAAGGTGATGATTTGCAATTAGGAGTGGGGGAAACATCCAAAAAAAGCATATATCACTGGAAGGTGATGATTTAATTCTTTTCAATATCTTTCTATATACAAATGTTCAGCAAACATTGCCCACAACTGGAAAGTTCGGAGGAATTATTTTTGCCAGAATGGAGCATTTCACCAATTTACGGTTCCTGATCTTTCAATATTTACATCTCACTGGTCATTAGTCAGAGTTCTCCAGAGAAACAGAACTAATAGTGTGTGTGTGTGTGTGTGTGTGTGTGTACAAAGAGAGGGAGAGATTTAGTTCAAGGAATTGGCTCACACAGTTGTGGAAGCTGTTAAGCGCAAAATCTGCAGAGCATGTTGGCAGGCTGGAGACCCAGGGAAGATCTGCACTTCAAGTCCAAAGGCAGTCTGCTGGCAGAATTCCCTCTTCACTAATGAAGGTCAGTCTTTTTCTATTAAGGCCTTCAAGTTATTGGATAAGGCCCACCACATTATGAAGGATAATCTGCTTTACTCAAGGTCCGCTGATTTAAATGTTAATCTCATCTAAAAATACCTTCACAATAACATCTAGAATAAAGTTTTATCAAATGGATCAATAACTGGATATTGTGACCTAGCTAAATTGACACACAAAATTAACCATCATATATGGGATGAAGTCCCCTATAGGTCTGGAGCAGAGTATGTTTCTCCCTAGACAGTGTGAGAGGTTTGTCTCAGCAAAATATTTGGCAAAAGATTATTCTTCAGTGAGAAGTGTAATTTTCAACTCAGTATCTCATGATCCTAAAGCCATTAAAGAAAATGGAAGCAAAACTTTAGACTATATATATAGAGAGGTTATTATATGTATGAAGACACATTGAAATATTTTTATGTCTAATATGCTCATAGTAAGATTAAAAAAAAATCCTTCTTCCTTTACGTTCAAACTTCTCAGAACAATAGTTTACATCCAGTGCCTCCATTTAACATCACTCAGCACCCTTCTACAGTCTGCTGGAACCATCTTCACTGAAGTCACCAATGACTTCTTTGCTGCTAATGGGCATTTTTCAGTCTTATGGGTTTTACAACCTCCTTCTTCTTGACACTTAACATGACTTTCTCAAAGTCCATGATCTTCATTTCCTTCATGAGTTCTTTATTTTCTGATCATCCCAGGATTTTGCAGATTCCCTTCTCCTTCTAAACAGACTCCAAAGTCAGTATCATTCACTTGGAATGATTTGAAATTTCTAATAATTTGGAAAAATTTACCTTTCATCTCCTGAAACCCCCAGATATTTTACAGGGTAATATCCAATCTCCTTACATGGCATTCCAGGCTCCCTGGCACAGAGACTCAACTTCATCTCTCTTCTGCTGTCCACAACACATTGATCACCACGTAACATCTTTGTGCAAACTGCCTTATTTCCCTCTTTTCTGTCTTACTACTTGCTTCACACTCCCTAACCACTGGCCTGACATTCCTTCCTCATCAGTAAGACTTGGTTCAAATAGCACCTCCTTAGGGATTCTTCCTAAGAACCACACTCAGGTGTGTTATGTCTATTCTTTGCTCCTTATTGAATGAAGCAGAGAAATAAAAATTCTGACATACCTCAACCATGAAATTGTGCTCTTTTTTGTATTATAAGACACTCCATATGAAGTATATGACATTGAAATAAGCACTATTTCAACACAGAAGCATAAAGGAAGATGTTCCCTACATATAAAAAAAGTCTATAATCTATACAACATAAAAACCTTATAATAGAAAGACTTTTAAAATTTTATAGACAAGGACATCATTTTTTTAAATTGATTCATTGATTTATAAGTATAAAATAACTGAGTGGACTGTATAAGGGTTTTTTAAATAACGATATAAATTACTCTATGTAAATGAGGAAATTATTTTAAAAATCTGTGTGTAATATAACATTTAATAACATTGGATTAAATGTGAAATGCTTTCCTAGATAACTGAAGTTAGATGGCAAGACTTGCAGAATTGATTGGGCACTTGGTATTATCAATTCTAACTCGTCATTTCATTGGTGGGGATATTAATACTTAACAAAATTATGATACCCCAACTTTATGAGAATATAGCTATTCTGAGTGTCACTATGGGCTGTTTCTGCTCTATAAAGATTACTGAAGTAGTTTCTAGACCAAGTAAAGTAGAATCTTTGTGTAGAGACTAAACCATTCATATTTGACAAGCATCCTGTGATAGACTGCAAAAATGATCACAATTCTCCATCTTACTCTATAATCACAGTTTTTTGCACCATGACACGGCAGCTTCTGCTATCAATATGTAGAGTCTATTTATTTACGCCTTGTATCTTTTTATTTTTTTATTTTTTGGTAAGGAAGACTGGCCCTGAGCTAACATCTGTGTCCATCTTCCTCTATTTTGTATGTGGGATGCTGCCACAGCATGGCTTCATGAGCAGTGCATAGATCTGTGCCCAGGATTCGAACCTGCAAACCCCGGGCTGCTGAAGTGGAGTGCACAAACTTAACCACTATGCCACCAGGCTGGCCCCTGTGCCTTCTATCTTAATGGGGTTTGTAACTTTCTCTGAGTAACAGAAGGTGGAATAAATGGAGTTGTGCCAGTTCTGATCTTAGGACTCAGGAGGCCTTTCCCACTGCCACTCTCACCACCAGAACCCTGCAAAGCTGCCCTGAGAACAAGCCTAAGCTAGCCTGTGGGATGATGGGAGACATGTGGCCTAGTTGCCCTTTCACCTCAGCCAGCAGCGAACTAAGAACCAGAGATGTGAGTGAGGTCATCTTAGACCAATCATCCTCTAGCGCATCCACCAGATGACTGGCAGCTGAACACAATCACAAAGCTCAGACGTAGACTGAAGACTCATCCAGCTGAGCTCAGCCCCAGTTGCTGACCCACAGAATCATAAGCCAAACAAATGATTGTTGCATTAAATCATGCAGCTTTAGGGTTTTTTGTTTGTTTGGTTTGGTTTTACACAGTAACAGATAACTGATATACACCCTTAAGTTATTTCTTATAAACAATAAAAGTTTAACATTTACTACTTCTTTGTCTTGCTGCCTCTCCAAAAGTCATTTCTAAGAGATACCTAAAATGGGACCCAAAGTTTAAAACATGAACAACTGATTGCTGAATAGCCTTCTAAATAAAACTGAGCAATAATACACTGAATTTTGAAAAAAACAAAAAGCTGTTTAAACACACATATTTATGAAGGAACTACTGCAAAACAAACTGTAGGTTCATATAAACACAGTACATTGTAATGCTGGTTTTGCAAATTTAGTAATTTTAGTAGGAAATTAAATTTGATCTGAACCACATATCGAACTGTCAGTTCTATTCATGTAAATTAAATGTAACTTGTGCTGCACGAACACAATCAGAAAATTCGTTATTAAGCTTTCTCTACATGGCAACTGAAGTTTAAAGTTATCCTAAAAGCTCTCAAGGATAATTTTATATTAGAAGTCACCCAGGACACAATTAAAATTTTATGTACACTTATGCTGACAGTTGTCAGAAAATGCCTTGAGAACTTAACGTAGGTTTGTTTCTGTGTAAGAGTAATTAATACTCATTCCCAAAAGGGTACCTCATGTACAAAAGGAACTGAGGACTCCCTTTGGGTAGATTATAACAGCGTCATACCTTAGATATACATAGACCATTAATGGTAATTAAAATTCATTTTGTATCAGTGATAAGCCAAGAGATCATTAAAGGTCATGACTTTGTCCTTAATTATTTGGGTTATTGTTTTTATTTAATTAGATGAGCTTAATGAGTCTTTGGTTGCAGCATGGCTCTAAATTGAGCAACACACCTTGAAAGGCCACGTCTTTGACAGCCTGGCTGCTCATTCTTACTCTAATGGAAGTAACTTAGTGTACTCTACACACAACAGATTAGGTGAGTGAATTCTCTTGGGAAAAATAAATTGGATTGGGAAAGGAATTTTGACTAGATTCAATAGAATTCAATTCAATTCAACTAATGTGGTATTTTAAACACATTCCATTGATGAAGAATGCCTTCCTCTTATCGGTGTAAATGGCAGCCAAATCCATTCCACCACTTTTTCTACCATGTGAGACTCTGAAGAGAAGTGCCAAAATGGGGCATTGCTCTATATACAGAGTCCCAAGGATCTCTTATATTTAACACAAGACATTTAAGATTTCTCTGTGGAAGCTTCATTCTTTTCAAAAGTAATGTTAGGAAGTTGGAGAAAGCTCCAATGGTTAATTGTAATGAGAGTGTATTAGTGCCTTAGGGCTGTCACATTAAATTACCACAAACTGAGTGGCACATAAGCCATAAACTGAGTGGCTTATAGCAACAGAAATGTATTGTCTCACAGTTCTGGAGGCTAGAAGTCCAAAACTGAGGTGTCAACAAGGGTCACATTCCCTCTGAAGGCACTGGGGAAGAATTTTTCCTTGCCTCTTCCAATTTCCGGTGGCTTCGGGTGTTCCTTGGTGTCTAGCGGCATAACTCCAATCTCTGCCTTCACCTCTATATGGCCCTCTTCCCTGTGTATTTCTGTGTCTTCACATGGTATTGATATTCTCCTCCCTGTTTCTCTCTCTCTTCTTTTATAAGGACATCAGTCATTGTATTTAAGACTCATCTTAATCTAGTATGACTTCATTTTAACAAATTACATCACAAAGAAATTGTTTCCAAATAAGGTCACACTCTGAGGTTCCACAGGGATATGAATTTTAGGGGGACATTATTCAACTCACTACAGAATAAGTACTCAATTACAGACAAAGCACAGAAAGAACTAGAAAAATGTGGTCCTACATGTACTTGAGGCAGAGAATCAGAGAAGCTCATAGGAGTTTTCTTCATCTGTAAATTGACAGACTTGGAATATATATGTCCTTCTAGTGTTCAGTTCCTGCAATGTTTGCATATTAAAGGCTTGCACATACAGGTAAAGTGAGTTCAGGAGAAGTGCCGAGAGCTCTCCCATAGGAAATAGTAGATGAGAAGACTTTAAATGAAGTGATGTGAAAGTTTTTGGTGGATTTAGACTAATGATCATCTTCACCTTACATTATATCATTTATACCTGCTTTACATAAGGTACTATGTGAAGTATCAAACAGATTATTTCCATTAATGACACCAGGCTGTAAAATTAAATTAGGTTTGACCATCAGATTTTACCAATGAGGAGTACAATGGTTAGTTTTATGTGTCAACTTGGCTAAGCTATCGCAGTCAGTTACATAATCAAATTCTAATCTAGGTGGTGCTGTGAAGGTATTATACAGATGCGGTTAACATCTATAATCTATTGACTTTAAGTGAAAGAGGTTACCCTAGATGATGTGGAAGGGCCTCATTCAATTAGTTGAGAGCCTTAAGAGCAAAAATTGAGGTTTCTTGGGAGAGAAGAAATTCTGCCTCAAGACTTAAACATTGACTCCTGCCTGAGTTTGCAGCCTGCTGTCCTGTCCTAGGAATTTCAGACTTGCCAGCCTCACAAACATGTGAGCCAATTTCTTAAAATAAAGTTTTCTGTATTTTATATTTACATTTAAATTTTTATATGTTTATCCTATTGGTTCAGTTACTCTAGAGAACCCTTACTAATAAAAAGGGTGAGTTATATAGTCATCATGATAGAGAAAATTTACAATATTTACAATTTTCAGATTAATATATGTATGTAGCAAGTTCAATAGTTATAAAATGTAACTTTCAACTTAGGAGAAATATATACAAAGCTAATTGTAACTGAGTGTAGACCAGAATATCTTTACTTTCAAATAATTTTATATTTTTCCTTTTTATTCCATTTCTACATACTCATCACCATAATGGTGTTCTTGAGGAAGAGGATTAAACAATTTTAAATCAATTGCACATTAGACTGTGAAAATCATTGGCACATTATTCTTTCATATCACTAGATAGTAGATAAAATAATCAGCAGTATATGTAATTTGTACCTCAAACATATATATGTAATCTGGTCAGGTGGTGAAATTCTTAGTTTGAGAAATGAATATTTGTCCCACTAACTTATTACGCACACTGTAAGGTAGTTAAAAAAGGAAAAGAGAAAAGTCAGTTGAATTAAAGGTATTAATAAAAGACACCTGTTAATATCTTTTTTTTCCAAACAACATGTGGTATAAACAAATAATACAAATAAAATATAGAAATGAAACACAGTGGTATCCTGACACAAGAGTTTTGTCTCTAATCAAAAACCATCTAGACTCAAGTCACCCTCTGTGAGGTGTGCAGGGAATGAGAGAGAATGGGGACACAGCACCTCTCCCCTCCTACCACACCTTCACCTCGTGTTTATGTCTGTTGGGAAAGTCTACACAGTTTGAACAGCTCCTCTCTTTCCATCAATTAAATACACATAAGTTCAGTATATTAATGCTCTTGATTTCATTGTTTAGACATAGAATTAGAAATGTAAGACTACTGAATAATTTTCTTCCTATTCAGATACAAATAAACTTTATACTTGGTTTATACAGGGTTTTGATGCCTTATTTTAAACAGCAGCAAGCTCCCATGACCACAGGGACAGGGTCTCTCTATTACCAATATTTCTTTAGCCCCTATCACGATCTTGGATCCAGAATTCTATTACCAGGGAAAGCTTAATAATGAATGATAATTCACACTTATAATATTGACTAAGGGACATGCTAACCTCTTATAAACTTCCAAATTAACCAAACATATTCAATCAACTTTAGTAAGGGTGGTTTTACACACACACATACATGCACACATTCACATGCACATACATATATATGAAAGGTTAATTCATTTTTATTTAGGCAGATCCAGACAAATTTGAATAATAGACAGTTTAGTTTAAATGCAGATTAAATATAAAAATGATTCCAGCAAGCCTAGATGTCCTTTACATTGTTACCATAAGATTATATGATTATATTGAATAAGAAAAACATAAAGTATATTTAATTTCCTTACTTGATTTGTATACTGATTCTCATTATGTTTGTTTTGTTGCCACTTAGAATCAAGACAAACAACACAATAGTCATTTTCATTGAGAAATCTCGTGCTTTCTTTTTCCCTTAGTGAACCAGAATAGAACATTCTGATATTGATTAACCTATTTCCCTGAAATTTCTATTCTCTGGGTTAAATATACATAAAATAAAAACATACAAAATTAGTTAATAATAGATTTCAAGAAATGTAATAAATATCAGGGTTGTTTTAATTAGATGATCATTATATCAGTTTCACTTCTATATCTGATAAAATTGGGCTTTTACAATTTGGTAAATTATATAGGTTTATTATCCTGTAATTACTTCACTCTTCAACCCAGTTACTCATAGCACCAACTTTATAGAAAAGAAATGCAATTGATAACTTTTAAACTAATCAGTTATTATTTGCAATGTAAGCATAACTTGCCAAAAATCACTTTATTCACTATTTAGATCAAGCTGTGGCTTGCATCTCCTGTGTGGGACTTTGCAGAGCCAAGAGTGCCTTAGAAGCATTTATTCTCAATTTGAGGGCATTATATGCCCTAGCAGAAAGGGAAAAAAACAGTGTTTTCACATTCTCCATTTGATAACCGAATGTTTCTTCTTCTTTGTTCAAATCAACAGAGTATATACAAGGCTATTGTTGGGACATTAAGGTTAATTAAATTGACTTTCTATGAACCATCGTTACACTCTTCCATTGAACCACACAGCAGATTTTCTTATGGGCACAGGTGACTGCATTCTGCACTACCTTCTGTATTGGCAAGAATCTTCCCACATCCCGCCTATATTTGTTTGGGATGTAATCTTTCTCTTTAATCCTGATAGAAGATAAAGGTGCCCATGCATATCTTTCCACCAATTTTACCAAAGGCTAACGAAGAACTACCATTTTGCTATTTATCTTTAATTATTTGTGAAAGGAAATTTTCTTGGAGGTATTATAATTTTAAAAAGCGATTTTCCTATTTCCCTATCCATATAGTGCAAGATTACTAAGCATGCAACATAGAATGCATATTTTTAAACAATCCAAAGAGTCAAATAGGTATGTCAATATACAGATTAACTCGTGGAACTAATTAAATAATATTTAATTACAAAATGATGACTTTAAAGACACTATAACTTATAGGAAGCTTTATAGTGTGTGTGTGTTTTAGTGCCTGTTTTCCACTGTCTTAATGTTAGGAAGAACAATTATATCTTCTTCATTGTGTAATGAGATGTGGTATACTGAAACTTAAAGGTAATGCCTTGTGAAATAGATGTTTTTAAGTTTGCAATATTAGAGCCTTATAATTCAAAACATTATGCTATTTTTTTTTTAAATCTATTCTTGTAAAATTATAAAGGCTAGTTTTTTCTTTTCTCTTTTTTTTTAAATTTTATTTTAATCATTTTCTATAATTTATGAAACTCCTGCCCTTGGATTTGTGTTTTGTTGTAATCACAATAACAATAGTGATATCCATTTTAAATGGTCTAAATTTGAATGATATAGATGTTAATTTTCATGGAAAAAATTTATTTGAGCTTTTCAAAGGTGGTTAAAAATAGTACTCATGACACCGACAGGTTCCCCTTTTATATTTGAGAAATACTCTTCCAAAGTAACCAAAAACTGTAAAGGATCTTTAATTAATTTTATCAACAATGACATTGGTATCTTTTTTAATTAAAATATTATAGGATTAAAAATCAGGAATATATTTTAAAAGTTCCTTTGGTTTGGATAGTTAATTCAGGGAAAAATATGCCACCATAAATGATAAAAGAGTCAATTTTTCTCAACTCATTGCCATAAGTCTTATTCTATCTGCAAGACACTCTTTTCTTCCAACCTATATCTCTTAAATAGCTTTTGAAATTTATATACATATGTATTTGTACATAAGAGCATTAGATGGGAAAGAATGAGTTGTGTGAATTTACATGGGAATATTTTTCCACATATAAATCAGGCTTGTTTTTTTTTACGTGAAGATAAAACATATTCAGAATGCTTTTGATATTTGTAGATGCATTTTTTTAAAGGTTTTGCCTGCTGATATATGACTTCTCATTACGCCAGACAATTGTTTTTAGTCTATAATGAGGACAAAATTAAGTAACAAGTAGAACGCAAAATATTACTTAGTAAAAAAAGGCAGTATGTTTGCTTTTGTTTTGATTTTAAGCAGGAAAGATTTATATAATGCAGATTAAAATAGAAAGGTGCAATTTTAGATTTAGCAAACACTTGTTATGGTGCATAAATTATACCAGATGCTTTCATATATATTAAATTATTTAACTCTTATAACAATATTATTTAGTAGGCTCTATTGTTATTACCATTTAATAGAAGAGAGAAATAGTGCACTTAGGAGCTCCCATACTTGCTCAAGTTCACACAATGGATAATTGGCACAGCTAGGTTTTGGAACCAGATATTCTGACTGTAGAGGCTGTGATCACAAGTCTGTGTAACCTCTCAGATAATTCAAGCTTTCACTCTTCGCATGTTGGTTTTTATTTTTTTTTTTTTTTTAGTATTTACAGAATTACCTTAATCAACAAGTGAAAAGCTAAATCCTTATAAAATGTATTAAAATTTTAATTTTTCCCATTATTTTGTTTATATCTTATTCCTACTTGTGTTTTCTCACTTTCTTTTTAAGTTTTCCAGCTCGTGTATATATATTTATCCATTCTACCATTTTTATGTTTTCTAAGAGATATTCCCTTTTATTTATTAAAGTTAATTAATTATTAATTTCTCCCTCTTCAATTATTTGGATTTGATTACTCTTCCTAATTTCTCAAATTGAATGAGCAGTTATTAATTTTATTTTTTATTTATTAGTTTAATGATTTAAGGACCTAGGTCTGTGAATTGACTTTTAAATATACTTATAGCATACATATATATATATATATTCATGTTACATGATGTTATATATACATGATATATATATATATATATATTTTTGTTACATGATGTTTAAATTTCTGTAATTTTCAAAATGGCCTACCATTTTAAGTGCATCACTCATGCAGGAGTTATTCAATCCCTGTTACTAACATCTAATTTTACTGCACTGTGGTCAGAAAACCAGCACTCACAATATCTGCTTTTTGGAATTTACACATATTTATTGTCACTCACAGATAAATTAATTCAAAATTTACATGGTTTATATGCAAATATCTTTCTGGTCTTTGTAACAACTAATAAACATGCTGTTGGCATTCTTAAAGGTGATTAAAGGTTTGACAACATGAATTTTCATTTTTTTTGTATTAGACAATTGTTCTAGCCAATTCTAAAGAGTTTTACATGATTTTAAGTCATATTCTGGACAGGCGTCAGTTTTTATCTCTATTCTGTATTTAAATGTAAACTTATTATAGTCCACAATTATCTTAACTTTGTATTCCCAGTACCAAGTATTGTTCCTGCTACATGATAGGCTTTTAATAATAAATGTTAAGCTTTTGTTTTTGTTTTTAATCTATGAGTAGTGAAATGGAATAAAGGTGGTAAATAAATGATGTCCATGAAAAGGAAAGCCATGAACAAAGTCATTCAAAAGAATTGCTTGTTACTGGGCAGATTAGCCTAGATGAAGTAAAATAATGAATACATGATTATACTCTATAGAATTATTATTCATAATAGAGTTCAATTTAAAAAAAAATTTAACCTGGCAAAATTAGATAATTTTTATGCAAATGAATTTTCCATTTTAGGTATTCTTAGCGCTCCTGAAATGAAATGACCAACATGGGTACCTCCCCTGTGAAGACTCTCTCCAGGGTTATGGTAAACCAGGTTGCATTTTGAATTCATGATTCAATTTTAATAAATATACAAACTAACCATTTAAATATTAATCAATCATTTTCATCATTTCTTAAAACATCTTCCACAGAATACTGGTCCTATAAGATTGACTGATTGATTAATTGACTGATTGATTTTAGAGGATCTGTGGTCAAATATGTTTATATATCACCTTACTCCCTGGAAGAAGTACAATGCAGAGTAATATATTAAAAGATTTTCAAAGTATTTCATTATAGAATTCTGCTGAATTTTGTTAAAACTAGTACTTCCAAACTTACTCGAGTATGAGATAATGGAATTAAATACATTGTTATAAACCAGGGAAATAAATCAACACATACATACAAATATATATGTGTGTGTAAGTGTATATCTGTGTGTACTATCAGTTTTACAAGGAACATACTACATTGCAAACATTGGTCCAAAGGATACTTTAGCACAAAAGGTTTTAAAGATAGTCGACAAATCAAATTACTTTTTGTAGGACTTTGATGATCAAAGATCTTTTCTAACTTTTAAGTATAACCTTAGGGTTACTTGTAAAGCTAATTTTCTTGGTTATATGGTGCTAATTAAAGGAAAGAATACGTGAATCTATGGGAAATGTCACTTAAGATGCATGGACATAATAACACTCCTTTTTTCTTGAGATTCTTGAGTAGAACACAAATGTAATAACATTAATTGAAAGAAAAAACAAATTTTCATCTAAAAATTTGCCTTCTATATTTAGCAAAAAGCAATCCTAATTTTTTAAAAGTCTATAATTCAAAAACATTTTTGAGTGTAAGGCACAGGGATAAATTCAACACAGAAGACTTTAACACTTTAATTTTGAGTTATTGTTATATACAAGCTCATTCATTTGCCTACTGTCAGCTATATACAAGCTCATCTCATCTGCCTACTGTCAGCTATATACAAGCTCATCTCATCTGCCTACTGTTAGCTAATCTGTTTTTGTATTTGTATTTTATAGTAGCTGTTGAATGATTTAAGCTTAAGGAGTAAATTCAAGTAATATAATATCATGCAAAGTTTATAAAATTCTTAGTAAGTACAGATTTTCCTCGACTTACGATGGGGTTACAGCCTGATAAACTCATCGGAAACTGAAAATATTGTGGGGTTGAAAATGCATTTAATACATTTAACCTACCAAACGTCAGAGCTTAGCATAGCCTACTTTAAATGTGCTGAGAACCTTACATTAGCCTACAGTTGTGCAAAATCATCTAACACAAAGCCTATTTTATAATAAAATGTTGAATATCTCTTGTAATTTATCGCATACTGTACTGAAAGTGAAAAACAGAATGGCTATATGGGGACAGAATGGTTGTAAGTGTATTGGTTGTTTACCCTCGTGATCACGTGGCTGACTGGGAACTGCAGCTCACTGCAGCTGCCCAGCATCACGAGAGAGTATTGTACCAAATATTGCTGGCCTGGGAAAAGATCAAAATCAAAATTCAAAGTATGGTTTCTACTGAATGCATATTGCTTTAGCACGATCGTAAAGTCGAATAATTGTAAGTCAATTCAAAATAGAAGTATATATAGGATGCTTTTGGCCTCCTCTGCATCCCCTCTACCATCCTCCTGCCTGGGTTTTGGAGCTGCTGTCTTGGACCTCAAGTTAGAGACAATATATCATGAAGCAACAAGTAAAAAGAAGCCTGTGTTCCTTGTAGCACAAAGCCCCATACCAGCCCTAAACTTTTATACAAGTGAAAAATAAATTATTTTGTTAATGCCACATGCTATTCTGAGCTTTGTTTCACTTGTAGCTAAACCTCACCTTAACTTATCCAGAATTGTTGGAGGGAAGAGAGATGATGCAGACTAAACAGCCTGGCATTTTTATCAAAAAACAATCATTCTTTACCTTCTAAGTGATTCACGAACACCCTAGAGAGACATCGTATACTGAATGTTTACGACATTACAAATGATGCTCTAGACTAATACCCCTGATTCCTCTACTACAACTTGTTTGATTAGCCCCCTGACAGTATTTTCAGTTGAGGGAAAGCCAAAGTAATTCATGACATTTTCAGAAACGTAGCTAATCTACTTTCACAAGCTTGTCAGCTGGGGTTTCAAGCTCAGGGTGACTCTGCAGTTAATTGTTTTTTCAATTTCTCATTTTCCAAGGGAAGCAGAGCTTTTCTATAACAAATTCTTCCCTTTATGTTGGCCAACAATGTCTTTTCCTTGACTTGATGTGTAACTTTCCTAAAATGACCTTGGAACTAAGATCCCAAAGGACCATATCCAATTTAAGCCCTGTCTGCCAAAAGGAGACTAGATGGTTATTTTTTCCAGCAACAGACGTGAAATGCAATGCATCTCACTGCAGAAGAGATAGAGAGAGAATTTGATTCATAGCATCCTAGAATTCCTATGAATTATAGCATCCATAGCTCACCAAGTGAGGAAAAAGCACCTGGAATCACATGCTCTTCTGCCGTTTCTTTGCTTTCTCTCTGTTAGAAAGAATTAAACTAGAAAGAATTACAAAGGAGGTAGCAACATAGGGGAAAACTGGAAGAGACGAGGTAACAGGAAATGAAAGAGTTCTAGAACTCACGTCAAATTTAAGGCACACTCATAGTGACACCTAATCAATTTTTAAAATTCTCATGTACTCTATTATCTACCTGAGAGTGAAAATATAAACATTGATGCCCTAATGATATAGAAGAATGAAGTTCTTTAAAAGAGCTCGGTGTCAAGGATAAATAAGTTTGGTTAACTTGAGCTCCAAGTCTACAATCAACTATCGATATACATTTTTAGACTGTAAAATTTTCATTTTTTACATTGCAAATAGTGTGGAACAATTCTCTACCTCAAAAAGTGAAAAAACATGTATTATAGAGCATAGGATGCAATTTTAGGGGCCAAATAAACTATATTTGCTTTATTCAGTTTTATGAATGAAGAAATAGTGTATTTTATGAGGGGATTTTATCCTAATGAGTGAAGTGTCTGATTTTTCTGTTACCTATTGCTGAACATTAAATGTAAAATGAACCCATTTATGAACAGGCTGAACACAAAGAATATTAATGCCGAGTGTCTTATAGTTGTCAGTCTCCCGGGAAGTCCTGTCTCCAGTTCACCAAGATGAGCCCACAGGTACCTTGTTTATTAGGCCACTTTGGCCCTACCCACTTTCCACCACAATCTGGTTTGAGGCAGAATTTGCCCTAAACTCTGCCCTAACACAGACCACGGCAATACAGTGAGGTATTATCCATATCACCCCAAACATCTGATCTTGGTTGAAATTTCCTAATATTGATTCTTGGATTCTAGATTGTTCCACCATCTCAGCCTACGCTACCTTGGTGGCTAGTTCTGTGAAGAGGTTCACAGCCAGTCCACCTCTGAGCTATTTTCCTGTGGTCTCATAGGCTCAATATTTGCCTCTCTGAATGCTTACTTCATACTTCCCTTCTCTATTACTAGGCCACCTCTTTCTTTGGACACCAGTAAGTTTCACCTTGGACTCTCAGTACAGATGTGCCTAATAGGAGATGAAAATTTGGATGGTGTCATTCCCTCTCAGGTATCAGCTGGGCATAATCTCAATAACTCTTGATGTATTCACTGAGTCCTGTGCCAGAGCCTGATGCCTGTCCCAACTCCCCTTGCATTGTTGATAGTCAGTCTTATGTTCAGTTCAGCTCTACAAACATACGTTGAGAACCTACTATGTGTCAGGCACTGGATCTACTGAAATTAATTAGATATTGATTGTATCTTTGTGGGAAAATCATACACATGAAAATCAACATAATATATTCAATATGTTGATGATGGGTCCAGAAATTTAATAATTTTAAAGAGCTAAAAGAGGAAAGATGGGCATCTGTACTGGTCAAAAAGAAAGTCCAGTTCTAAAACAAAATCACTGAACTAATTTGGAAGAAGGCTGAAGACAGAGCCAATGTAACAGCAGAATGCACCTTGTGTATCCTTGCAACCCCGATTCCTAAAATATAACCTAGTACATAGTTGAAATGCACTAAATATTTGTTGAATGAATTACTTATTGAATGAATAAATTATTATTCTTACAGTAAATTCAATTGTTGGATAAGTTAAATAGATTCATGTGAAATTCTCACTGATTTAGATCTGTGACTCAAATGTATATACCACAGGTACTAAATTGTAGCATATAAAGTTGATTTGTAAGGTGGCTTTACATACTACTTCAATCAGGACAAAAACTGCCCACAAAGAGAGAGAATGCTTCTGTAGAAAATTGAAGAGTTGGTTATTTGTGTTGAGATAGGAAAACAAACATGGGGGAGAAAACCTGACCCTCAATAGAAATGTGAATTGGGTGAATGCCAGGGGCCTACACAAACAATTCTGTGTTCAATCATTCGGAAATTTATGAAGGTCTCAAGGGGTATCCCTTAGTAATATCATGTTTCTCCTGTATATAAAAAATATATAGATAATGTGGACATTTTACTTCCTCTGTAATTTGATAATATCCCCATTTTTACACATTTTAGAGCCATTTCTATTTACATTATAATCATATAAATCCAGAAGAACTATTTAACTATTTAACTACTACAGAGGAAATATTATACTTAGTTTCATAAAATAATTTTATATACAATGAGTAATTATCGATAGGTGCTATAATTATTCCATTCCATTCACTCAGAGTTTATATGGCTTCTGGGGGAGTTTCTGAGCATTCTCTCTTTTAAATGCTGAAATAGACTTTAGTTCTAAATTGCTCCTTATATCAAAGCTCCTGAGATGCATAAGCTATGTCAAAAGGACATTTCAGACAAAGAAATGGTTGGTCCAAAACAGACTGGGGAGAACACAGTATTGTTTATAACACTCTGTTCTGTATTTTAGGACCTTAATAACCTTTCTAGAGAAGCTGAGCCAACTGCTAATCAATAGTAATTACTTTTTTTCCAACCACCTAAAAAGTACTCTTTAACCCCTAAAAGAAAGTTTTTAGAAAGTGATACACTTATTTTCTAGACATTAAATATGTAGCTATAACTTGAGTTTTGATATTTATAATGTATTCTCTGTTGCAACATTTAGAAGGACCATTTTCAGCAATAGAAAGTGAAATAAGATCTTTTCTAAGAAAGTAGTTGTAAAAATCATAATTTTTTGAAAGAGTAAAGCAATAAAACATTTCTAATCAGCCTCAAAATTTTATTGAATAAGGGCATATAGATATTAAATGGATAACTAGATATATCTATAAATGTACTATGAGACATTTATTCTGATTTCAAATGCATTAATAGTTAAAATCCATGTAGTTTACATAAAAAAGTGAAGCCTGACAAATAAATATGCTGTTGGATACTTTTGTTGGCTTACAGAAAAATTGCTCAGGTGTGGATTTTATTGAATAGATAGAGGACACCATCATTAGCAATGTTAACAGAAAGTATTAAGAAAATCTAGAGCTTCAGAAAGGAAGAGTTACTAAAGATTAATAAGAAATTTGGAGGAAAAACAAACAACATACTAGCAAATTAATGGTGAATAAGAAGTTTAAACTAAATGATGACCTCAGAAAAAGATGTAGAATATAATTCACAATATAAGGTAGACGTGTGTCCATTTCAAAAGATGTTTCTTTGGGGCCGGCCCCGTGGCCTAGTGATTAAGTTTGGCACACTCTGCTTTGGCAGCCAGGGCTCAGCTCCCAGGTGTGGACCTACACCACTCGTCAGTGGCCATGCTGTGGCAGCAACCCACATACAAAATAGAGAAAGATTGGCTCAGATGTTAGCTCAGGGTGAATCTTCCTCAGCAAAAAAAAGCTTCTTCTATTCCAACTCTGTGCTAGGCCACATACTTGCATTGGAGATACATAAGTTATTCCACAAAAACAAAAATGTACTTTTTATCAAAGTTTCTTGTTTGTTTTTATAGATTCTCTAATATAATTAAGGGAATTACTGGATCATTTATGCTAGAAACCTAGGTAGCAATTTTAAACTTCTTTGTTCATTTTATCATCCAAATGCTGGCCAAATTCAGGAAAAAATTATCTGCAAAATGTATTTTTCATTTTTTCTTACCATTGCTACTTTCCTACTTCATATTGGCATTATTTGTTTTAATCTCCCCTCCCAAAACTATCTGAAGTTCTCTTTGTATATTAAAGTAGTCAATTAGCTGTATATTGTAACAATTACAGTAATCAACTTGTATTGAAGTTTTTCATTTCCACACAGATGTTCTTCATTACGCTGGTAGATCTACAGTGCTAGGCCTGTGACATACTCATTTCTTTAGCCTCTATCATCTAAAACAATATATGAGTTGAATGAAATTAGTTTCAGACTCTTATTCTGAGCACTGGCTACCAATATTAAGCTTTGAATGCAAAGTGAAAGCCATTGTAAATTTGTCCACTGAGTCCTAAAATAGCAGTTTAATTAACAAGAGAGCTAGTCTAAAATATATCATGAAATTTTTACAAATTGTAGGTAATGGCAACATTAATTTATATACATAAATATTCTATATTCTATAATATAATATATATTATATATAGCAATATAATATACTAATAGATAGTAATAGAATATATATATGTATAATATAAATTGTGTGTGTGTGTATATATATATATTTTGTTTGTTTGTTTGTTTCTCCTAGAACTTCAGTATAAGATGTGAGTACTGAGTAAACTGGCTATAATAACATAAATAGTTTGTTACTCAGGTATTAAGGTATAAACTCCATTTCTCTGTGTATAAAAAGGTGATTTACTTTTAGGTGGATTTTCTTCAAAGAAACAAACTTAGGTAGTTTCCATTTCCACGTATAGAATATATCACAACATTCAAAAAATAACAGCAACTCAATCTTTTTCTTCACTGGTAGTTAAACATTTCAGAACTTTAAAAGCATAATTTGACTTTTAGATAAATCAATGTGTTAAGATCAAAAGCTTTATCACGTTGTATATGAATTTCTATTAAAACAATAAAATATAAACAGTCCTTAGTATTTTTTTAAGAGATTTTTAGTATATGATTTGAGACTGAGATAATTAGACGCAAATCACATATAATTCAATGAAAAGAAATCACATTTTGAACTTCTTTTGAAGATATTTAACAACTGAACCTGAGAAAATAGCATACTAATAATGTAGGAGGACTTTTAAGTAAGTTAAAAACTGTCTTCTTGGAAGAACTGGCCTATAACGTCTTCAAAAACTCTAGAGATATTCTGACCTTGAATCTTCTCTAGTAAGCTGAATTATAGCAAACACAATTCTTTCTGCTAAAGAACAATTTCTCTCTCTTCCAGTTTTTCACTCACTCTTACCCTTGACATTTAAGGGGCTGAATGGAATATTAAGAAACTCCTCAATTTAATGTAGAAAATATAATTCTAATCAGCTATTTCTGAAAGTTTTGCAATGGATTTTCATGTGACATATCAGTGTAGGTGATGTCTTTATAATTTATCCACATGAATTAATCTAAAATTATATTATCCAGGATAGGCTAGGTTATGATGTGATAACAAATTAACCCTGAAAATCTGTTGTCATAACACAATTAAAAGTTTATTTCTCACTAATTTTACATGACCTTCACAGGTAAGTGTTTCTTTACAAAGTCATCCAGGGACTAGACTGACTGACACTCCATCCTTAATCAGCTGTTCCATCTGGAACACGAAACCTTCTAGGTCATCTCAGCTGAAAAAGAGAGACTGGAGAATCGGGCTTTTCATTAGCTTGTAAATGATATACAACATTCCATTAGCTAGAACAAGTCAGATGATCTTGCTTAATTTCAGAGGAGTTCTGAAATATAGGGAACCAGATGGAATATTTTTGTTGAGGGTTACTCTTTCCATCACAGTACCCAATAGTTAATACGTTGTAAATAGTATTGTAATATGCTGATCAAATTGTACCAGTATTTTTATGATGCTTGCCTGAAGCGCATAATTTAATCATGAAAATTTCAAAAAGTAAAAATGAGAAAAAAATCCTAAATTATTGTTTTACTTAAGTCTCTATTGTGGCATACACTCAAACTACAGTTGTTTTATAGGGGAAGAAACAATTCTACAATGCTTCCCTGAGACAGAAGAGCATATTGTTTCATAACAAAAAAGACAACCAGGAAGTAGACAGAACAAAACCCAGGAACCTAAGTGTGTGGCAGGTAAAACCAGATTGGCAGCTATGTTTTGTTATATAAAATCAATGCTTAAGAGCCTTTTCTTCTTCACAAAGATAAAGGAGTTATCAGAGCTAATGGTTGATGTGAATGCTTAGCACTGTTTTAACAGATTACAGGTCGATTTTAATTTTGCTTTACAGATTACAAAGGAGCCCATCAATAAGATTATGGATGAGAGACACCCAAATACTGCTGAGGAAGTAGTCCACCCTTTCAAGCTCAAATGGATTAGAGAAGAATGTAATAGGATAAAAAAATTGCCAGCAGACGTGGAAAAGGAATGTATTTTTTGTTTGTGAATAAACCATGAAAAAATCTTATTGAGATAATTACATTGTAAGAGAAGCTGATAATTATTTATCAGGAAGAATTTGGTTAGAAATTTAGAAGAATTTCCCTGGTTAATCCAAAAAGGTGACATTGCAAATTCTTTCAGTATACAAAATTATTGATAAAAAACTATATAGTCATCAAATATACACATTTTAAAATATAATGCTAAGTGTAGTCTATTCTAAAAATTTATATTTTAGAACTATTTTATCATTAAGGATATTCCTTTCATAGAAAATTAGAAAACTTCAAGGAAATATATGCTTCTCATCTGCTCATAATCATAGAAATCACCATGTACATGATAACACAATGATTTATATTGCTTTCCCTTTCCTATCCGGGAACGATTCTTTCCTTCTGCAATAGTTACAATAGAATTCCTCTAGAAATTTGGTAAGCATTTTTTTAAAAAGGAAGACTGAAAGCAAAAAGAAAATCTAGTCTATTATAATACGATAAATGTTTATAAGTTTATAGTGACCTGTTAGGCTTAAAGTTAAGGGTCTGACCAATATACGAAGGAGAAGATATGCTAAGAAAAGCTTTGTCATATATATAAAGATATATGAAAAGTACACATCCGGACTATGATAGAATTGCATACAAAGATCAACAGCAGAAGTATGATCAAATTCTGGGTAAAGAAGAGATGAATGATAATAAGCCAGCTATGCCACTATTTCTTTCACTTTTATTACTAAATGGCACCATTATTACATGAAAATCCGTTTAAGTAAAAAGACTCTGCTTTTGGAAATTATTTTACATACTATTACACCAATTTGTACTTAAAAAAAAAAGCCTTTTATGACATAAAAATTTTAGCATAGTCAAAAAAGAGGTCAAAAGTTCTGCCCTGCATCTGCCCTGTGAGGGGTGAAGGGGAGGTGATAGTGCACTCGACTCCTCTCTACGCTTTTCTGAAGTCATTTCAGAGAGCCTCTGGCGAGATTCTATTCTCTGCAAAGTACACAGAAAGAGGTTTCACAAGGGGAGAGTTAAAGAGTTGCTGAGGAAGAAAATACCCCCATGGCCCTCTTTGGCACAGACTGAAATAAAAAACCTTTCTTCCCTCCCTGAAACTTTCAGAGAGTGCCCTAGTACACAGTCAGCTCCTCTGGAGCAACTGCCGAAGTCAGCGCCTCAAGCAGAGAGGGCAGGCGCTAACAATCAAAGAACTCGGTGATGCAAAGTATGGGCTTAGTCTGGAAAATGCTGGATTCCCTTCAGACCACTCTGGACGCAGTCAGCCAGCGGCTAAAATTTGGATCTCAAGATGCCTTAGGGCAAAGGTTCAAATGGCTTATTCTATAAGTTGTTCCTAGGCTTGTTTTTAGTTGTAATTAAGGGAACTAAAATTCGGTAAGCCAAATGGAAGACTTTGTCAACGAAGTGAGACAAAATTACCTGATGGTAGTTGAGAGTTCTTAATTTGTGTTTCAATGACAAAGCTGACAAGCACAGAGTTTTGAGCACTTGAAAAGTGTGGTCAGAAGGAATCATTAAAAGGCTAGGAGTAGAGACTTTCCACTTAGTTTCTTTTGTGCAGTGAGTTTGAAACCTGTTGTTTCTGTTAGCAAGATTTGCCTTTGGTCAGAACCAGAAAGGAATTGTCAGGAGAGTAAAGAGAACACACCTTACTCTTCTATTGACTACCATACATCCTGTTGAAACCATTAATACGTTCACGGTCCAGGTACCTGGTAAGCTCAGTGATCTAGAAAAAATTTGTGTAAACAAGTAAGCATCTAAGAACTCACATTTCTTGAACCCTTCCTTCCTATGCCCACAAATTAGGAAAATTTGCCTTTTGATGTTGTATTAGAGGACATGGTGTCGTTGTATATGACCAATATTTTATTATTGTTGTCTCATTTAATCCTACAAATCTTGAGGCAGACATTATCTCTACTTTAATGTTATGAAACTGTACTTCATAGAATTTAAGTAACTATTTGATATCCAGTAACTGAAAGGGTAGATCAGGATTCAAATGGAAGTCAGTCTGAGGCAAAGCCCATTCTCTTTTCACTTCAATATACTACCTCTTCACAGCTAAGGAAAATCATATTTTTACACATAAAAAAACAACAAAAATTAAAAATTAGAAGCATTGAGTTTATTTAGTCCCAAAATAATTGTTGTTTCTCAGTGTTGGGAAAGGCAGTGTCACGCACGCAGTCTTTCAACCCCTGCTGGACCACCTAAGAACAGACCTTGAGCTGGGAACATTTCCTTACCAAGACATGAAGAGCCCTCAGCCTGTGCTGGGTTTACCCCCTCATTTAGGAATATCTTTCCACGTTCTGGGCTTGATATTGTAGGGGAGGAAGAAATTTCCCTCTACCCTTCTAGGTTCTTCTGGCTCGTCTAAGAAACGGCAGAAGTCATCACCTTAAATACCATCTTCAGCTAAAGACAAAGGAGGATGTTACAAGTGTGGTTTGGGACTTCAAAGGAGAGGAAGGCAATTCACATAGAGATGGAAAAGCAAATGTTTAGTAAACAAATGTTTACCATGCCTTGCAGAGACAATGAGACATGGAGAGGACTTTGATCAAATGGGCCTTGCTAGGTTTCTCTCTGTCTACCACACATAGTTCATATTTTACTATAGTGATCTATGGTGATAGCTCCTTCCTGGAACAGATCTTCTATCTTAAATTCTTTTAGGCAGTTAGAGGGAAGGTCAAAGTTTCTTTCTGAGTCTTTTGTTCTTAAAAAGATAAAGCCCAAATTAATCCTCAAGCCAAAGAGATACATTTTGGGGTGGCAATTTTGCTCCCCTACAATGTATATTTCTTTATTCTGTTTAAGCACATGTGTCGCTGGTCCTCAGGCATGCCCTCAGCTTTCTGTAGTATTTCAGACCCTATAGGGGAGAGGTTGGAGTCCTTCCACTGCAGCATTAGTGGGGGTTGTGCAGCTATATTGCCTGCCTCGGCTGCTGAGTGGATCCACTGGTCAGGAGGGAGCAACTCATTGCAAGGAGCTGGATCTCATGCACTCGCTCCTTCCTCGCTGTAAGTAAAGGCTGTACTACTTAAGCCTGTGTCATGTTTTCTGTTCCTAGCAACACTGACTTATGCACTGGTCTCCTCTCTGAGTGGCACTTATCTGCCTTTTACTTGTGGCCACACAGCCTGGCCACCCAGGGAATGGTAAAACACTCAGCTCTGGGTGTCATAGTAGGTAATTATATGAATTCAAATAAATGGTCAATTAATAAAATTGACTGCAAGTTACTCTTGGATTGCAGAGTGGAAAGTGAAGATTTAACTGAAGACATCTTTGTCTTTGGGATATAACTTAAAATATCTTTTTGATTTAAGGCCACCTTATCTAACTTCTACTTTGTCTAACTACTACCACTGCCACAGTTCTACCGCAGCCCAGTCACTGCTCCACTCTACCCATAGAAATGTGATCCAACACTGGTCCAGAAGTCAGGGATTGTGAGGTTAGGAATTGCGTGAATCATGTGAAGAACTAGTTAAGCCTGAAATGTATGTAAATGGGGAAAAAAAGGAAATATTTAAACTAACAATAAAATGTAAATCTATTATCACTGATGACATCATCATTCCTGATATATATTTTTTTGAGCCTAGTATGTAGGCTGCTGTGTTTTCCACATCATTAAGCCTTTAAGAGTTCCTAGTTTTATACACAAAGAGATCTCAGCCAAGCAGATGTACTAAATGCATGAGTGATCGGAGCAAAGCTGTGTCCCTTGAGTAAGTAGATGGAGAGTTGTGAAACTGAGTCACAGGGACTCATAGAGCCATCCCAGATGAGAAAGAATAAAACACAACTAGCAGTTCTTTGCTACACTCCTCATTTATAGTGAAATTTGGGGTATAGAGTATGTATATTAGTGTATCTGAAGTATATATTCTGCATACACATATGCTTTTATATATATATATGTATAGTATGTAGTAATGCTCTAAACAAAATTCAGTTTAACATGTCCTCTAAAAGCTTTCTGTTCTATTCAAATTCATTGACTTGATGAAATTTATTTAATATTCATGGTCTTGCTAGGCACCATTCAAGCCTGAGGAATTAGACATCAGAGATGGACATCTCAACTTTGATATCTTATATGTTCCTCTACATTTACTTTTCCCAAGCAGAACTCTTGTTGGTTTTTCCCACCACTCCCTGTGTAAACCTGTTCCTGCCCTCTTTCCATTTCCCAGTTCTCTTAATATCATCACTATTCACACAGTTGTGAGGCCAAAAACCTAGGAGACATACTTCCTTCCACTTCCATCTCCCTCCCCACAGACAAATTCAATCTATTGGCAAGTCCTGTTGGCTCTGTCTCCAAAATAGATCCTGCACATCCATTTAGCCCCTATCTCTTCACCCTTACTACTGTAGCCGAACCACTATCTCCTGCCTGGGCAGCTGCTGTATACTCCAAACTGTTCTCCCTGCTTCTATATGGTGGAGGTGTTCCTGAAAATCCACCTCTACACTCCAGCCAGGGTGATCCATCAAAATTATAAATGAGAGCTTGTCGTTTACTGCTTTAAACCTCACACTGTCTTCTTCTTGTGCTTAAAATAAAACCTGAACTCCTATTTTCAGAACAAAGTGCTGCGTGATCTGACTGTTGTCCACCGCTCTATCAGCCACCCTGCTCAGCCTCAGTTACTAGTCTCCACCCTCAGTGGTCTTCCTTCTGGTCTCCAAGAGAAAGCCCATTCAATCCTCAAGACATTTACATGGCCCTATTTTGGAAACCTCTTTGCCAAAACCATTGTCCTACTCTTAACATCTTTCTGTTTTCATGTTTGGGCTTAATTTTTACCTCTTAGAAAGTGACTCCCTATCTAGTTATTCTAGATTAGCAGCTTGACTGCCCACCAACCTCCCTTTTTGAATCACATTATCCAGTATTATTTTCATCAAAGCATTTTTTGCAACTGAAATAATAAAATTATATATATATTTTTAAATTTATTAGTTCTACCCTCCCTTATTTGCTCCCTTACAGTAAAGGCTGTTTTTTGTCTGTTATTGTCTGTTATTGCCCATTATATCCACAGGGGCTAAAATGTGCCTGGCACGTAGTCCGTGCTTAAGAAACAATTATGGGATGAATCAAAGGGCTCTGTTGCTGACATTAAGCCAGACAGATACAATCTTAAAAGCTGGCAGATCTAAAAGGAACAATGGCATTGACATCCTGTTTCAATGTTTTTTATGAGAAATTTTGATACTCTCTTACCAATGGCTTGGCAGAGACTTTAAACTTGACTTTTAAATATGGCAAAAAAGACTGATGAAGAAAAAGTGGGATGATTACTACATGTGATGGCACTAAAATAACAAATAATGTCTTCTGAAAATGCAAGATATCCTCTAGTTATGTGACTTCTCCTCTCTGAAATTAGTATATTAATAATAAAAACATTCCATCTAGTTGCTGAAATACCAACACACTTTACTTTTTTCTTGATGCACAGTCAGAGAGTTCTCTCTCACAAGTGATTTTTTCCGCATCTTTCATCCATCTCAGAAATGCAAATAAAAAATTAAACTCACTCAGACACATCAGGCACATAATGTAGGGGTTTTTTTTTATTTTGGTATCTTGAGGATTTTTTTTGTCCATAAATCAGTGGAAAGGCTATACTCATCCACACAGATGTAGCCTCTTTTCTCTCTAACACACACCATGTGGAGAATATTCTTCCCTTAGGAAGCTATGCAAATATAATACAATATCATAAAACTTGTACATATTCTTTTAACTGTGTCAGATCAATAAATGTACATTCTGAATACCATATACTCATTCATGTTTGATTGGTGCTAAAATGCTATATAAATCATTTTTGTTGGTAAATTGCTGTCTTGAAATTGTAACCTCACATTGATCCTAATGCTGATGTACAAAGTTTTCACCCTTGTGTGGAGAACATAACAGCATGCAAATAAATAAACAGTGATAACTTAAGTGCAAAAGAATAATTATCTAGTTTTGTGATAAAGATTGTTCTTTTGTTTTCATGAACGTATGTGCCCTCAAGATTCACAGGAGGGTATGATACAGAAAACCTGTACGAGAAGCCTAGAAAGTGCAGTGAAACAAATTCCTGGAATGAACATTCTCAGTCCCGGGCTCACAGAAAGTAAGAGTGGCAGATTTTGACAGAACAGCTGTTAATGCTAGTACAGAGAAAACTTCGAATTTATCGCCATCTTACATTTCACACTCTGCTTTACACCTCTCATGTAGTTAGTGATCTCACCTTCAGGCCCTTCTATCATTCAACATTTTCATAGTCAATTATAAGATTTCTTTGTGTGCTAAAAATGTTATTTTATGAAAGCACATATGTCTTGATAAAACCTTATGGCCAGACTCAGATTCCTTAAGAAAATATACAGACATTTGCATATATTCCTTTATATTTATATACATTCCTTCTAGAACATTGGGCTATCGGAATATGAATATAAAGTGGCAATCTATTCACTGTCTTAACATCTGGCCCCACAGTTCTTCTGCTTGGGAAGCACGCTCAGACAGTAGACAGTAACAGCAAGAGCCTAAGCAAAAATGGAGAATCCTTCCCCTGCTCTGCCTGGGAAAAGACATTCTTGGTTTGTGTGTTAGTTGTTTGGCTCCAGGAGAGAGGAGGAAGTGAGGATAGAAGAGAAGGGAGGCATTTGAAGAATAGAGAAGAAGAGAGTTTGAGAATCAGGCTTCAGGGTGGGGCTGGGCTTGGGACAAAGTCAAGGTGGCAGAGTCCCTAAAAGGACTTTTAAAAATGTAAAAGCTTAATGTTCAATTTGAAATTATTTGATCATGATGTACTCTTCAGATTGCCCTCCATCCTAGAATATTAAAAATAAAATAAATAAAAGCATATTATATTGAAAAATACTTTCCAGGAGTGTATATTTGTTTCTGCAAAATAAAAAGAAAAGGAGGGAATAGCGGTGCTTCACCTTTGGGACAGTATAACGGGGCTAAAGAAGCAAAGTTCTAGAAGTAGAGCAGCCGTAAGAATACCAGCCCACTGTAAATATCCATGAAATGTAAGGAGAGCTTTAGATGTCCACAAGGTAACCAAGGATGTTGATCCAGTTTTACCTCTACATCAAGAAGCAAGGCAGCTTTACATGATTTCTGTTTTCTACCTATACATGCCTTATCTAATAAAGAAATAGCAATAGGGTCTGAGTAGATGGCCTCTCCCTTTCTTCACACTAAACAACTAGGCAGTGAAAAGGAAAGAGAGTATATAACACAAAACTCAAAGAAAGTAAAACAACGACACCAAAATCACTATATCTTTTACATGCATTTCTTCTACTAACAGTAGCATTGCCTGTCGGGGACTTAATGGTTGATATGTCAAAGTGATTCAGCCTGTTATTAGTTGTTCTGAAGTGGAATTGTCTTTCAAGTCTTAGAAACCAAATTAATGGCTAGTCTTGATGGTCAATTAGGTCATAATTTTAACATCTAGTTATAACTTTGTTAGACAGCATCTTATAAAAATATCATGCTCAGATTTTTGATGCATTCATTTAATTATGTACCAAGAGTAAAACATACTGTTTTAGATGTTAGTGGAGACAATTTTGACACTCACAGTTATACAAGCAAACTACAATTAGTAAATGTGGAAGGGGATGACAGGATCACAGGAAATCCACTGGGATTATGTGGAAAATATAGGTAAAATAAAAATGGTACATGAATGGAAGAAATAGTGGGGGGAAAAATTCTCTATTCTCGCAATTAAAAAAATCCTTAAAATTCAATTGTTTACTGAAACTTCAGCCAGTCCTAAGGGAAAAGTCTTTTCAATTCAGTGTTGTTCAGTTGAAGTCAATTCCATTCAGAAGGTGTGTTGAGTATTTTTCTGGCAAGAGCACTGTGCTGAGAGCTACACAGGATATGATGGAATCTACATCACTGTTTCTTTCTCAAGGAGTTCGCTTTCTAGTTAGGGAGGAAGAGTTTGCATGTATGAAGTACCAAACAAGATTTGAATAAAAACTACATGGTATGGGTTAGGTAGTTTTAAGAGTTGTTTTACATTGGTGTTTTAATCAGTTCCCTTTTCCCTTGACGCTTGTCTTCTTTTTCCCTTCCCCATCCATTACACCAGAATGTCAATCACTGACTGACCTTCAATTATTATTTCAATTTCTTTCGTTTTTACAACACTGAATAAATCCATCCTTCAGCCAATAAATCAACAGTCTTGATCTCAACAAATGATATTACAATGCAAATCCATGATCCTAACAAAGAAATGCATAGACCTTTTAAGCCCTTACGCTTCTCTCTTTTGCATAATTGGCCAAGAGGACATGTTTGGAACAATTTTTAGTGAAACAGTTTACCACCAATATCAACAACTCAACAGATAGTTTTCTTTGAAACTGTCAAAAGAATCATTTTAAATACAAAACCAAATTTAATTGACATTACACTCAGTTACTTTTCTTTTTATTATCAAATTATGTAACTAGTAAGAAATTATCTTTGTAAACCCCCCAAAATTGTAGTGTTTATAGGGTTTCTGCTGTGAGATTTTAATTCTTATTATATAAACCACATACAGTTGCATCCATGCTAGCCTAGTTTAGAACTACATTTTAGTTGAAATATGTTTTTCTGGCTTATATTACATTTTGGTTGGTTTTTAGGCAAAGCCTAAAGAATTGCTTAATAAGGACCTACCGTATGTTATCCTCATGTTATGGACTGAATGTGCTCCTTCTCCCTGAAAAATTCATATATTGAAGCTCTAATCCCCCAGTGTGACTCTATTTGGAGATATGGCATGTGAGGAGTTGATAAAGGTTAAATGAGGTCATAAAGGTGGGACCCTAATCTGATAGGTCTGGTGCCCTTATAACAAAAAGCAGAGACACATGAGCTCTCTCTCTACCACGTGAGGAAACAGTGAGAAGGTGGTCATCTACAAGCCAGGAAGAGAGCTCTCACTAGGAACTGAATTTGCCGGCACCCTGATGTTGGACTTCTCAGCCTCCAGAACTATGAGAAAATGAATTGCTGTTGCTTAAGCTACTCAGTCTATGTTATTCTCTTATGGCAGCCCAAGCAGACTAAGACACTGCACAATTAAGACCTGGAGATATTTACACACACACACACACACACACATACTCACACAAAGTTGTTGTAAGGAATATGCAAAGTATATTAGGGAAAGCGGACAGGAGAAATTCAAATATCCCTTTAACATTTAATGGAAGTCAAAGACAGAAAGAGCAAAGTATACAGTCATACATCGCATAACATTTCAGTCAATGACAGACTAAATATATGACAGTGGTCCCATAAGATTAGTACCATATAGCCTAGGTGTGTGGTAGGCTATACCATCTAGGTTTGTGTAAGTACATTCCATGATGTTCGCACAATGATAAAATCGCCTAACAAAGCATTTCTCAAAACGTATCCCCATCGTTTAGCAACACATCACTGTATTCATGAAACTATATAGGTACATCTTGAGGGACATTCCGAAGGAAAGGAGGGATATGAGTTTGTGAATGGAAGGTGAAAATTAATGGGGGTTCTGGAAAGGAGAAGGTTTCCTCACACTGCTTGGATGTAGGAGAGATGGGTCTTGATACGCAAATACTAATGAATATGTATCATGAAATATTGGTATACTTAGAGTTTCTATTAACTGCTTCTTTTCCCTATAAATTACCATTTTAGAAAAATTAGAAAATGCAGATGAGTAAAAATAAATTATCAAGTCACCTGTAATGCTACCACTCAAAATTAAACATAATTAGTATTTTGATGTTTTTCTCTATATATAAGGTACAATACATACAATAATGTAAAATTTTTCCATTTAAAGATATACCATGAATATTTTTCAATGGCATTATATACCATTCTTACCCAATATAATTTTTAAGGTTACCACACAGTCCATTCCATACTCAAAAATTTGTGTAGTCAAATCACCATCTATGGGCTTTTGGGTTATTAATTGGTTAGGGGATGTTTCTATTTATGAAGACTATTCAGGGAATTTGTAGGTTTATTAGACAAGGGATGGGATGATCAAAACTTAATTGAAGACAACACCAAATGTTGGTGAAGATGTGGAGACAGTGGATCACACTAGATTCACAACTGTATTCCTACATTGAATACATTATTGTGGCAATGTAAAATGGCACAGTCTTCCTGGAAACTAAGACTTTTCAAGTCTAATAAAATTAGAACTACAATTACCATATGACCCAGCAATTGCACTCTTGGTCATTCATTCCATAGAAACAGACATTTATGTTTATGCATAAACTTGTCCCCAAATGTTCAGTAGCAGCTTTATTCTTAATAGGCAAATGTGGAAACAGCCCGAGTGTCCTCCAATGAGCGAATAATTAAACAAACTGATTTTATCATGGAATACTACTTAGCAATAAAAAGGAATAAACTACAGACACATGCAATCACTTTGTCAAATCTTCAGGGAATTATACTGAATGAAACAACCTGATATTAAAAGGTTAAATACTGTATGATTCTATCAACATAACATTTATTAAATGACAAAATTTAAGAAATGGAGGACAGATTAGTGGTTACCAGGGGTTAGGGATGGGTTGGGGAGGGAAGAGGGTCATGGGAAGGAGGTGTCTATGGTTATAAAAGGTCAATAGGAGAGATTGTGTTGTGGGGACTATTCAGTACCTTGACTGTTGTAGTGGATACATGTACCTACTCAGGAGATAAAATTGTACGGAACTAAACCTACCCCCCCACACACACACAAACAAACACAAATGAGTAGAAGTAAAACTGGTGCAATTTGAATAAGATGGGTGGATTGTACAAATGTCAGTATCTTGATTGTGATATTGCACTATAGTTTTGTAAAAAATTACCATTTGCTAAACTGGGCAAAGTGGACTAGGATCTCTCTATATTATTTCTTAAAACTTCATCTAAATCTTCAATTACCTCAATAAGTATTTTCATTAAAAATTAACTGAAGAAGATTTACAGGGAAAATGAAGTAAGGACAAATGAGATTTTAGAAAAGGAAAGGTAAGTGGATAGCTTCACAAAGTGGTTAGATTTAGGCAATGCATTTTCAATACAAAATTGTAGAGGTTGAAGACTACGGTATTGATATATGCCAGTTATGGGACATAAAATAAGAAGGTATTTGTTTCATTTGTGAGTTAGAGGACACATTTAAATACATGGCTCTCAAAAACAGAGGAAAATTAGTAAGTCTAGGATGTATATTTTATAACAATCTCAGTATTTATATGATTGAATATTATGTATCCAAAAAAAAAGAAGGCTAAATTGACCAGAATACATAAACACCTATATTAATGAACTATTCAATAATGGAAATACATCATTTTTTATATTACAAGTAATATTTTTAAGATTATTAAGCATAACAGAATCAAAATCTTACCATTGGTTCAAAGTAACTTTTCAAGAACTTTGCTTTGTCAAAATATACTATATGAGGTCTAATAAAATTTGAATTATGTTTCCTATGAGAGAATATTCAGTGTGATATGGTAAGTTATCCTACCCAAATAGCATACTCATATATTATGTCGGATACTCAGTTATAATTCTGGTCCTTCCTGGCATTTACTGTGAATTGTTATGGCTGATCTCAAACAATATTCTAATACATTCAGAGGCCTCTTTATAGGCAACAAATACATGTAATTTAAAAACATTGACCCTTCACTTGGTATATATAGACCTATCAGGATTATTTGCTCACCTAACTGTATATGGAAAATAATAATAGCCAGAGATTGAATGTTCTGGCAAAAATAGAAGGGCATTATCAAAGACTTAGCAAACTCTATTTAGGCTAAAAATAGCAATTAAATGGCATTGATATTCTTTTTTACTTTGTTGCCATGAGAAATAATTGTCCTCTTCTGCCCTACATCTCAGTTGTACTCCCAGCTACCATCCTCATTATCACTTGACAGTTCAACTGCTAAAAGATTGCTGTTTTTATATAATTATTATTAGCCATTTTTCATAAAAAGCTTGTAAGATAGACTGATAAGTCTATTGCATATGCAATTACTAATGAGAAATCTCAACAGCAAATGGGCAAATAATTCTTCTGAGGTCGTAAAACAGTCAAATGTTTGAGCATAAAAATAACATTTTTTTCTTTTTCCAGTATCTCAATCTGACACTTTTTTCCTGGCTATCTTGGCTGGGTCTTGGAAACAAATGTGTCATTGTGTATGCCTGAATTAATATGAATGTCTGATTACATATAAAAATCTACAATTTGCTCTAGTTGCTCCTGTAGCAAATTGGCAGTGACATTAACTTTTAAATATATGTGCTTTTGCAGACAATATGTCAAAATGGGAAAAACAAAGTAATAGGATTTAGAGTCAGAAGACTTGGATTCCACTTAGACTTCTGACTCTTTTTGACCTTAAAAACTTCGGAAAATCGCATAAACGCACTGAGTTTCCCTATTCTCAATTAGGATCCAATTCAAATACGACCTCTACCTATAATTTTGTATAACCCTCCTAGATAGAATTCCCCACTGCCTTATGTGAATTCCTTGAAGACAAGGATCATATCTTGCTCAACTCGTATCACTAGATTCTAGTACAGTATCTGGCTAGACATCAACCTGAGATGCCAGATTGAGATTGTGTATGTGCAATGCTTTATAAACTAAAAAGTGGTTTACAGACTTACATCTTCATAATTATTGCTATCAAGTGGCAGTCACATAATTAAGAGTATTTAACTGAGTGTTGATGGGTTTTTTTTCTTTTTTTTTTTTGGTATAAAGTCAACTGAAATGCAGTGCAACTAATCAGTCAACATTACTTATGCATGGGCACAGGAATCCTGAACAATTCCAGTACACTGTTCTTTTACCTTATGGAGTCTCAGGCTAATTTTCTCCTTTTCTTTCTTTCTCTCCACCATTATTTTTCTCCCCTGCTTTTAGTTTTAAAATTCTTTAGTCTGATAAAATCCCTCTAGTCATTAGCCTAACTGCCCTCATCACTCCAGGAAAACACCACTTCTCAATAAATTCAGTTTTTTGCTTCCTACATGCCTATCTTCAAGCTGCTAACCATTGCTGGAGAAAAATCACGTCACACAACCAGGATGGTTCAACTATGTATTTGTGGCCACCACCTCAAGTAGAAGCTGAACATCAGTTCACAACAACCACATTGGTTCTCTGGTCATTCTGTAGTACCCTTTCCACAGCCACTTTTTCTAACCAGTTTCATTTTCCTCAAACCTGTGTTGCTGCTCCCTCCTTCCACAATCTTATTTCTCTTTCTCCCTTTCTTTACTGAACCAGCCTCAACCCCCATGCAAATGATCTAGCCTACTAATATAAAGAGAAAACAGAAGTCTTCAGATGAGAATTATCTTAAATTGATAATATGCAAGCTATATTCTCTTTTCATAGGCTTATTTTAAAATGGAGTGTCTGTTCCTTAATCTTTTCCTCTGGGTTCTCTATTCCAATCCCTCCAGCTTTCTCAAGACCTAAATGCTGTTGAATCAATCTCTTTTGTATCTTCAAATTCCCACTCTCTTGTAGGTCTTTCAAATAGATTAAATCATGTTCATCTTCAGAAATAATTTCCTCAAGCCAATGTGTCCAGCTACCACTTTATTTTTCTTTCTTTCCACCGATGAGTCCTGAAAAAGTCACATTCTTCACACTTTCCATCCTGTTGTCCTTTATTCTTCAACAAACTCGTGTGGTTTCTGCCCTTGACTACTGCATAGAAGCTGGCCCTGCTCTGTCCATAAATGATTCCCTTGTGACTAAACTCCTTAGAAGAGGAAATAAGGAGTGGCCTAGCAGCAACAGGGATATTTGTGTTTGAAAATAGTTATGCTTACACGTTCAGCCCTAGCTCTCAACTGGTTCCTAACACAGAAATATACAATTGTATTTCTCACAAGTGTCTATCATGCATCCAGTGGTTCCTACTTCAGAAAATGGAACCATGATCCACCCAGTTGCTTGAGTCAAAAATCTGAGTGTCTTAACTGATATCTCTCCTGAATCCCCCTCACAGCAGTTCCATCAGTATTTACTTACAATCTGGCAAAATTTCTCCATTGCTGTTGGAATAATAAGGGTCCACAAGGCCCTGCATGAGCTCCTCCTGCCTAGCACTCTACACTTCAATGAGTATGCTCCAAACACAGTGCCTTCATTCAGTTCCTCAAATACGCCTTGCTCTTAATTCCTTCCAGGCCTTAGCATTCCTTGATCTCACTGGGTGGTAGCCTCTCTTCATCCATTTACACCTTTTCATTCTTTAGGTCTTAGTTAAGATATTGTTTCCTCAGAGACATTCCTTGACCACTATTTCCATCCAACTATATCAACTTTCTCTTTTATTCACTCGCAAAACATCCGGTAATTTTTTAATTTAATTTACTGTAAGTTTTGTAAATGAATTCATTATATGAGACTTCCTCACCAGACAAGTCCAATGAGAAAAGAAACCATGTATATCACACATTCTATACCCAATATTTAGCATGGTCTTGTAGATAGTGACTGCTCAATAAATACACTAATTATGTTTTTGTACTACAACTAACTCATGGGTGTAGTACACAAAAGTCATTGGATTAGAGTATGTAAGCTAAATACTTTGTATTATTTTTAACCTAAATAAAAAGAGAAATTACCATAAAACATCACGGCAGAGAAAAAAAGCAAAAGAAAAAGTCCTCAACAGTCCAAAGCAGCTATGTGGTTAGAAATATTTTGTCAATCCAAATCAACTATTAAAATATGTATGTTTTATTGCTTTGTCACGTTCATTACGTTAGAACTTCAGAGTTAATATATAATCCAAAAATGTTCAGTATAAATGAAGTATGTAGCTCTGTGTGAATAGGTCTTATATGTTAATACATAGACTTCTTTACACACACACAGACACGCACATAGAGCTATGTATACATATATTTCTTTTTATAATATCCACAATCGTAGCAGTCACATTTAAGGTTGTAGACACAAACTCTTACAGCTATTATAGAGCCTCTGGAGGAATCTTGCTTAAGATTGTTAAAGACAGCATTCACAGAGTCCTAACCTTTGTAGATCATTAAATAAGAAACTACTAATGAGACATTCCCTTCGTCTAGCCAATGCTTCTTTTTTATTCAGCATGGCAGCATCCACACTGTAACTGCAAAGTAATCTGTTTTGTTTTGGAATCATAATTATATATTGACAAGTTAAACTGTGAGACCTCAATCAGGGGAATTTAAGCTATTATGGGAGCATTCTCATGGGGAAAACCTAAAGGGACATCAATTATTTTGCCACAATCTCACTCCTTTTCAATTTTCCTTTCTTGCATGGAATGAAATCCTGGGAGAAAATAAGCTATAGAAAAACTGGATGCAATACTTTTTGCCAAGGGATTGAGAAATAGCTTCTACGGGTAATTAAAATAAAAACAGGTATAACTCATCAGTGAATTTATTTAGAGGAAGACATTTCTATCACTCCAGTGTATTTCTTCTGTTTTTTTCCATGTAAATTTACATTAAAGAGCAGTAATATATATATATCACATAATATATACGTAATTATACGTATATATAAAATTATGAAGACAGCTGCTTGAATTAAAAACAGCACATAACTTCATGGAACAAGTAATTGACAAACTATCTCACTCAGAAATAACCTTGTGTAATTAAAATTAATCTCAAAAGTCTTTGTCATTGTTGTAAGAAATCAGAATTATTGGTATTGATTTCTTCAGTGAACCAGTCTACCAACAAATATATAGTCAATTAAAATTAAAAATATTATCACATATAATCTTTTCCAATGCTATAAAATTAAGATGGATCTTTAAATTAAAAAACAAAAGTTTACAAGCCAGCCCTGACGACCTAGTGGCTACAGTTTGGTGCTTTTACCGCTTCAGCAGACGGGGTTCGCTTCCTGGTTCTGGAACCACACCAACTGTCTGTCAGTTGCCATGCTGTGGCGGCAGCTTACATAGAAGGACCAGAAGGACTTATAACTAGGATATGCAACCATGCACTAGGGCTTTGGGGAGGGAAAAAAAAAGAGGAAGATTGGCAACAGGTGTTAGCTCAGGGCGAATCTTTCCTGGCCAAAAAAAAAAAAATTTTCTTTTCAGAATTGATTCATCTTAAGGGTGACGACTACCAAACTACCCTAGATTTCAGGAACAGGAATTATTAAATAAATAATAGAAACAGAAGTAGATAATGGAAGCATTTTTTTTAATTTAAATTTTGTTTCACTAATGACATTTTGGAATAATACTTACATTATCAATATTATAAGAATTCTACATTTGGAGTGCAAAATACTGCCAGAAAATTTGACCGATTTGACCTTTTTCCTAGTCAGTAGCCCTGAAATACACTGCATAGGATATACAGTTCATATCTATATTTTTATTACTTTTGTATCCCTAAAGAAATTGAAAGAGAAGCAGCCTGGTTCACAGATAGGGGATTGCTTTCATATTTTCTTAAGGTTCGCAGTTCCACTTGAGTTGAAGAGCATTAGCTATTGGTTAAAAGAGGGTTTTCAGAGTTATGGATTTTAGCACTTTGTTGACCGAGGATTCTGATGCTCAGCAAACTTGGCTAAAACCTAGAAGGTGACAGATGCATGAAAAGTTGAAAAATAGGACACACAACTCTAAGCTCAGCTGATAAACTTCCATCAGAGATTTACTATTTCTTAAAGTACTGATGCCAAAGTAAAGGTGAAAACTGGGATCACAAACTAATTTCTGGTGCTTTCCTCTTCTTACAACCAGTGATCAGAATGAGATCAAAGTTAAATATCTGTCTCTGTGTAAAAGGTATACTACATATCTATCAAGAGATAATATAAATTATCTAAAAGTTTGATATTTTGAATATTTCTCTAATGTATTCAATATCCTCCATGAAGACACTTGAAGCATATGTAAAAACAAATATCACTAAAATCCACATAAACTAAAAACATGTACTCTTAGACAATTTGTTACAATGTTCTTCAGATTCAAGGAAGACATCACACTACCTGGGCTCACATTATCCTATCAGATTGTGGTGCTCATTACACCCGGGGAGGAACATCTCTAGTGAGGCTTTTCAACCAGCCGAGCTGACTTTGAATTGAATGCTGTTAGTTGTCTGACTTTGGAGAAATTACTTAAGTTTAATGAGCTACAGTCTTTTCATCTTTAAAGAGAGGATAATAACGACTCACTCTGCAGGGTAGTAAGAGGATGAAATGCTTGTAGTCGGCCTGCTGGAGGGACCGGATAAGAGCTGGATGTCTATTGAGTGGTTGTAGGTTTGACTCAAGGGGACAGAAAAACTAGAAAGCTTGTTTACAATAGCAACTTCTAAAGCAGTGATTTCAAATGCTTCAATCTCAGGCAAACATATTTTATGAGAAAGAAATAAACATCCAGAACTAGAAATTATATTGTCTCCAATAGTCCGTGAGTTTAAGTAGAAAAAAGGGAAAGTTGACCTTTGAATGATCCATTGAACATCCTATTTCTTGCATATATTCTTCTGTGAAAACAATACTAAAAACAACAATGATAATAACATAATGGCACATAATATGAGGTAGCAAAATAAGTTTAGTAAGCATTGAGGGAACCAATTGAGTTCACATTGTTCTCTGCCAACTAGCCACACACTCCTCTTCCCTTAAATTTCCAGTCAGCTTCTTTAATCTTTGAAAATCTGAGTGTTGCTTAACTATCTCTGCAAGGCAAGGTAACTTGTAATTCTATCATTGATCTCTACTTGAGACACTCGTTATGGGCCTCTATTTTCCTGCCAGTGTAGGTCAAGGAGACTTAGTTAGTAATCAACTAGTAGGGGCTGGGACCTCTAGAATAAACTTCCTCCCATTTTTTAATAACCACAGAATCTGCATATTTAATAGAAGCCCCTCCATTCTACAGGAACATGGTCTCTTAATTGCTTTGTCTGTAGTTTCGGCATGCATAATAAATAGGGAACTCTTTCTTCTGAAATTGATGCTTCTATTAGTTTCATTCTGCAATAGCCATTAACTACAACTAAAATATAAACGTATAAATCATAATAAGTGTTCCATAATGGAGATCATAAAATCTACTACATAAAATGGCTTCGTATAAATATACTGAAGTATATCAGCAGCCAAAATGCTAAACTTCGAACTGGAAAAATATTGCAACAGGGACAAGGAATGTTAAATCATCACCAAACAAAATACTGCCACATTCATTTACTGAAGGTCAAAAACATGAATGAGAAAATGACTGCTATAAGAAATACAGACCGGTGGTGGAAATGGATTCTCTATGCAGAAGATTTTGCTGTGAACCTCGACATCAGATATCACGGTACCACGTGGAGAAAGGAAGTGAGAGGAAGTTATAAATCAAAAACATTGTTACAATAAAAAACGTGATAAAAAATGGGCATATCAATCAGTTAGATTGGGCTTATTTGTTTATGCCCATCCTCTTCCAAAAATGGTTTGAAGTAGCTTGACTGTTGAACAGTAAACCAAAATAGTGCCTGGCACACAAATTTTAAAATATCTCAAATATTTGAAGACAAAAAGAAGGTAGAAAGAAAGAATGGTGACAAAAGTAGGATTTATATTAGATCTGTCTGACAAAATGAGTGTTCTTAACTACTAACTTAAGAAAAAATAATCTTCAAAGAGCCTTCATTGGAACACATTAAGTGAGTTGATCTTGGAGATAATTTTAAAAACTTAGGTAATATTTCCAGAGTCAAAATTAGATCTAAACCACAAAAAGATTTTTGAAGATGTTCAAATATCTTTCTTTAAAGTGTATCTTTGAACTCTTAAGTTCCAGGATCAATAGGATCTATACATCTCGAAAGACCACAGATTCAAGCCTGACATAAACTATGCCAGTCAGTATTATATAAAATGAATGTTTTAATTAAAAGGTAATAAATAATTTCCTATAGTATATGTACATAAACTTTATATTTCCCCACCCTAGGTAAATTTAACCATATCTTCCTTTGAAATTACATATCAATTTAAAACATCTTTGTTAAAATATTTCTCACATTTTTCTAGAATTATTGGCATACACGACTTTATTTCTTACTAGATTACTTTCTAGCCTGCTTAGGGCCCAGGCCCAGAGTTATATTCATCTTTCTATCCTCAATACCTACCCTTCTGTCTGGCACTTGAAAGGTAATCAATAAAATGCTTCTTAAACAAGTATATGTCTGATTTCACCATAATGCATGAGTGGAAAACGTCCTTAAACATTTCATGAAGTGCTAAATGCTGTCAAATTCTAACGCATGCATGTTGGTGCTGGGAAGTGACTGCTAATGGGTTTGGGTTCCTTTGTGGGGTGATGAAAATATTCTAAAATTGAGAGTGTTGTGATGATTGCACAACTTTATGAATATACTAAAAACTATGAAAATGTACCCTTCAAATGAGTGTATTTTATAGTAGGCGTATGATATCTCAATAAAATTGTTAAAATATAACAAACTCAATAATTGGCATGTCAATTTTGACAATTTTTCTGCTGTATACTTAAGCTGATATTGAAAATAATTGAGAAGAATCAGAACAGAAGGAGAAGACATAAGTGGAAATGGAAGAAGATTCCAGAGGGTGGGGTTTTTCTCAGTTAGCGCTGAGCATGGTCGGAGTTCTGACCACAGAGGTGGTCAGTGAGTGTGACCTCCTGGCTGCAGCCTTGCCAATCCTTATTTCCATAAATATTCCTACATTTATGAAGCCCTAATTCTTACACTAAATGCCTTTATTTCCATTTTCAAAAATGCTATGAGAGCTACTAAACTTTACCATAAAATGAGTAATGCCTCATATTTGCCACAAATAGAAACCACGAAGTTGTAATGCTTGAATTCCAGACAGTGAAAAGTTGTAAATAGATTATGTCTGGAAAATGGTTTAGCTTTCTAGAACAAATTTCAATAAGCAAATCAAAGTCTTAACACTTTATTGCAGCTGGCAAGTCCCTATCATTCCATGGATGGGATAAAATAAGCATCAAGATAGCATGATTATTAAGCCAGGCCATATTTTGCTATGTGAAGGTTTCCTGCAATCCTGGGTGGTGAATAATAAGGAGATTAGCATTAAACACACCATCTGTTGTGGGTTTTCTGTCTCCAAAAAGATGCACAGCAAAAGTGAATTCCCTGAAGTACAATGTTATCAGAGATGCTTCCATAGTATTTACTCCTACTCCTCATGACAGCAAACTTTCATTGGAAGGAAACACGCAGATAAAAGACTGGTAAAAGGAAATACATTACTTCAAACTTAAAAAGTTTTCTTCATGAAGCAGAATCATTTAATTACTCTAAGATTTCCTCAAAAGATTTAGATTTCATCCACAGAAATTGAATTATAGTCCATGTGAGCCCAAGAAGTGAAGTGTGCCAGGTGCTGCTATGAAAACCAGCAACTCAATGGCAGTCCCACATTTCTTCTTCAATCTCTTTGTGTTTTCAAACGCCTACTGCTTGAAGCTCTGCCTCAGAGATCTACATAATAATATGAAATTTACACTGTCCACCAGTCATCCTATTTAGATCTTGAAAAACGTACCTCATCTAGTCAGCATAATAACTATTCATATGGATATGCAACATATGATCAGCTAATCCATTTCTCTTCATGCTCTCTTTCAGTCAGTCTCAAATTTAAATCTTTCTCTTGAAAGCCAGTGAGAATCCAATGCTCCATCGTCATTCTGGGTAATGTATTGAGACCAAAGTGTCTATCATTACATGCCTAAACTATCATAAGGTTGAGATAGAAACATACTCTTATTTTTTAAAAGAAGGACAAAAAATTGTATTCTGCTACATTTTAAAAAAAAGTGGGCTTACATCGCAATTTCATGCAGTTATAGTCCATATTATAAGATAAGATTATTTCTCTATTCTAAGAACAATCTGGATAAATTAAAATGTCGTTAAGCCATTTCAATAATCATCCTGATATTTCACTCATCTCAAGAAACTATTAATTTCATATTAAGGATAAAATGTTAATGATTGACTGATAATTGCTACTTCTGGAGAGCCTTGTTCTTTCAACATTTCTTAATACAAACTAACAAACAACTCTTTATGACCTACATTCAGTGTAATGATTTAAAATTGTATTTCATAAAAATTTCTAATGCTGACAATACTATTAAGTCCAGTGATGTGCAAAACTATTCGATGTGGTCAAAACTACCTAAGTAGTACCGAGGCATAAATAGACAACCAGATTTGGAATCATAAAATGATTGTCCTCTCTAAGCCCTGGTTCACCACTGGCAGGATCCATTATACTATCCATTATATATATACTATTTCTCAGTAATAGAAGAAATTTATAAAAGCTGAAGCAAGATCTTGGTTTCATCTTAATACTCTTCTGAAGACAGAAATCTTCCATCAGTTCTTGTTAATATTTCTTTACATTACCCAAATTTTCTTTGTGCTCCAGACATAAATCCTCTATTTACTCTCCACCCAAACACCTGTGATTCTCTCTCATTTAGTTTAGATTCTTCTTTTTAGCTGGGCACCAACACCAAGTTTAGTGCTCTATAGGTCTAATTTCCATTATGTTAGGCTGCCCTCTTGTTGTGTAAATCTGACTTTCTCTCCTCGCGTCTCATTTTTGTCCTTGCCTAACCAACATCTGTACATGGGCTTACGAATGTTCTTGAAATTGTATGCAAAATTGTGAGTATGTGCATATGTATTTTACATTTTGGTGTCATGAACCACTTAGGTAATCTGATTAAAGAAATGGATATCTTCTTCAGAAAAATAAATGCATATACTTACCTGCCTATGACTCAATATTTAGGATTAAAACTTTTCAAGAGTTTATCATTCTATGCTCTATTTAATCATTTTATCTGTTTAGAGAGAAACTATGCCATTTAGGTAGAAAACACTTCATGGAAAAGCCTAAGAAAGCTACCTCTCAAAGCAATCCTAACAAAATATATACTCAACAGGGTTGTTTTTGAGTACAGAAATAATCATGATTTCTAGACTGTCATGAAAGCCCATAAATCCTAGATTGCAACCAAATATTGCTGCTCCAAACAACCTAGGCATTTCCATTTTGATTACTAGGAGGTCCAACAGTTACCAAATTATTGAGAACCATTTGTTGAGAACCAACAGTTACCAAAGCAGAGAACCATTAGATACTATTACCATGAAATTCTTAAATGAGTGATTCATTTAAAAGTTTCAGTTACTTCAGGCTCAAATCTTTCATTATGCTGCTATAATATTAATTTTCACGCATATACTTCATGTATCTCTAAATCATCTCTAACTCCACAAAAAAATCTTGACTATTTTTCAGAATTATCTTCATTATTTAAGAGCTGACAGGAAAGTATCATTAAATTCAGTTCAAACAGTATTTATTTAACTTCAAATATGTACAAGGCATGATAGTTGATAGAGGGAAGAATGAAATTCTGTCTTTGAGGCTCATAATTGAAATAGGAGGTAGTTTTATAAATGCTTAAAGTGGTAACATCTGTTTTAAGAATATGTGGGAAACGGCTTAATTCCAACTGGAAATAAGCTAAGAAAATTTCAAAGAGAAGGTTGTCTTTAATTTAAGGAAAAGTAAAACTCCATTATGTATGTAAAAGTGGTAAGGTCATTCCAGTTAGAGGAAATAGTTTATACAAAGTCAGATAATCAGGAAAACACATGAATTGCAGAATCAGTAGCTCTGAGCAACTAGAATATGGGGGTGCCTGTTGGGAGAGCGTATAATATGAAACACAAGAAAAATAAATTGTCTTGTACCGTGTAAAGTTTTGATTATCAGTGAGAAGTTGAAACTAATTAGGTAGTGTTCTAGTGTAACTAGTACTTTTACTATCTTTTATGTAAATATCAAGTGCAACCAATTAAAATTCATTTGAATGTGTATTTCCTTGTCTATATACATACTTAACAGATTCTTATCTCTGCATTTCTGACAGAACTGTCTGAATAGGTGAGATTCAGCAAGGTTGCTTTTTTTGTCTTATCAATTTTCTAAAATAAAATGTTACTTTGAAGAGTATTTTTCTCTATTCATTTAAGATCTTAAAAAGGTATTTCAGAAATCAAATCCTTTAGAATATTCCCTATTATTCATTATTTTGTCCTAAAAAAATAATTGCATTGTCATAAAAACAAAGCTAGTGATACTGACACTAGGCAGGGGACTTGAACATGACCTTACACATTCTATCAGAGAATCTCAGAAGTGGCCTGTCATGCCCCTGGCCCTTTTATTCTTTTAAACAATTTCAGCAATTACCTTGAAGTGTATTGCAGTGCATAGAGGTGCACAAATGATCTTAGAAAACGAATACATGTCCAACAAATTCAGTTTCAATTTTGACCTGAGACAAGGAGACTAAAAGAGGTCTTCTGTTTCTTTTGTGGCCAACACTCTGTGCTTCAAGCTGAGGCCATTAAATGAGTGATTTATCTTGGGTCAACTCTATTGGGTTAACACACCATACTTTGAGATACAAACTTGCTCCATTTCAAACCACATCAAACAGACTTCTTAGCACAAAATTCTATCTGTGGGATAGCATCAAGAGAAAGCATTCACATCTGAGTGTCAGCTCATACACTTGTCAATACTGGAGATAATGCATTGATGACTTTATTTAGATTCTCCAATAGATTCAGGGAGAAATAAACATAAATGAACTGAAAGCTGGAAAAGTGCTACCATAATGACAGATTAGACTTTACTAATGACAACACATTCAGAAAAATGAAAACTGGTAGAGAACCAAAGTAATAATATGTAATAGCCACAAAAAAGAAACACATTAGCTAAAATTCTGAGATTAAATTAAAGATTTTTTTCCTAACTGACCCTAATTTTCATTTCAATTGGAAGAAAGTAATCATTATGACATTGTATACATTTCTGAGGAAAGCAGATCTCAATGTGTAGCCCTTAGCCTTTGTTGTAAGTCACCTGGCGGATCAGCAGGGGTCTGGGCTCAGCTGGGATGGCTAGGACTGTTGGGTCTCTCATCCTCCAGGAGGCTAGCTCAAGCTTCTCTGTGTGGAAGTCACAGAGCTCACCAGCAGCAAAACAGAACAAATCCCAAAATGTCAACACTTTGCCACCTCTTTATGATAAGAGCTACAAAATATCACAGCTTAAAGAAAAAAAACTACCAAAAAATTATTACATAACATGCTCAGGACTAGAAATTTTAAATGGTAAATCTGGAAATAAATTCAAAGTTCCTGGTTAACATAATGTGTTATTTCAAAAAATAGATTGAAAAAAAAAAATCTCATCGTGGTATCAACAGTTTTTATCATTATTAATTCCATGACCAGATAAGGAAATCTTATTTAAAGGAAAATTGAAAATAAAATTAATGTATTATTGCTTAGAATATAGTATAAATCAAGACGAATGAGAAACAAAAAATACAAACATACAACAAAAAATGAGCATTAAATTAAATTAAAAAAATGATTTCAGGGGCTGGCCCAGTGGCACAAGAGGTTAAGTGCACGTGCTCTGCTGGGGCGGCCCGGGGTTTGCTGGTTCGGATCCTGGGCCCACACTGACACACCGCCTTTTAAGCCATGCTGTGGCAGCGTCCCATATAAAGTAGAGGAAGATGAGCACGGATGTTAGCCCAGGGCCAATCTTCCTCAGCAAAAAAGAGAGGAGGATTGGCATCGGATGTTAACTCAGGGCTGGTCTTCCTCATAAAAAAAAAAAAAAAAGATGATTTCAGGTATCACCTTCACTGGCTGCCAACTTTTGAGCTATTCTTTAAGGAAAATCCAAGAGTAATATTGAGTTAGCACTCTAAAGGTAAACTCACCTCAGTTCTCAAGAAATTTATGTAACCACTGTCATCACTACACACTTCCAGCTGGGAGAATATTGATGTCTTCTTCCAGAGCTCTGAATCTCCGGGTATTTCTCAGAGTTGGCAGACGGATGGCCTAGCGCTGTGTGAAAGTAGCTGCCTAAAAACATAGTACTCCATGTGTGTATGTGGTGTTCAGGTTTCTACTATGGTCAGAGACAAAATTCCTGAATTAGATCTTAAATGATTCCTTCTCCAGTGAAAGCATGTTGCAGCAATACAGCAGAAGTTAACCTGCAATATCATAAAAAAAAGTCTTGGGCATTTTTAAATCATGCATAAAACTAGCTTTCAAACCAAATGAAATGCTGCCAAAATGATCCAGAATGCTAAACAGCTGGAGTATAATAATTCTCGAATTTTTACATCTTTAGTGGCCCTCGTGTTTTTTATTGAATGCCACTGAGCGATCCACTCACCTAGAAGATCTCTCTCTCTCTCCTCTCTCTCACAACTATCTTGTCCTTTCATATTCTGGGAGACTGAGCAAAAAAAGGGAAGAAATGGTCACAACCTCTTCATGTTTTTTTAAAAATAAGTTTGTAAAAAAAATTAATTTCTTGCTTGACAGAATTTCCCTATGGCATTGGGCCACCTTCAGATAGCCATCTATAATTTTTCTCCTGCTTGAAACAATCTCCCACATGCCACTCTTCTTAACGACTGAGATACCCCCTGATGGTGCTTAACATTTAATAGTGCTGGAGCTCCACATTTGCCCAAACAACCTTTTCCATTTACCTCACCTCAAAGGCCTTCTAATTTTTCTTCAGAGACAGAAATCCTTTAAGCTCATTGTATCCTTAGGCTACAAATTTACTGAGATTTAGGTTTCCAATAAGAGCGTTGAGATGAATGCCACCAGCTCATTTATGAATCAATTTCTGCCCATCGGCTTTTTACTGTTATTACTTTTTATTTTATTTTGCACTCGAAGGAGAGAACCCCTATTACACATGTGTGTATAATAATATATATATACATATACATGCAATACATATATATTCTCATGTTTCATATGTTTATTAAACTGTTGAAAATTGAAATAAAATGAAAGTCCATGCGCATGAAAATTTCTAAATAAATTCCTTGCCCTAAAATCTGCCACACCTTGTCCTTCATTTGTATGTTCACTCGAGAAAGATATACAGCATAAAATTCCTAAGGATTACATTGAAAGCTTTATTAAGCAAGTTCTTTTCTTGAATATAATTCATGGAAACTCAATAGAGCTGACAGCATAATATACTTTATATAATTGTATGGTTTGGGATTTTAATGCAGACAGTACATTGAGATGAAGAAAAAACAGAGAAAAACTCTATTTTTCCAGGGAAAAGACAAATCTATTGTTATAAGAACATTTTTTTAAGCTTTCCATTGTGTCATACGGAAAGAACAAGAACAAAAGTTGACTTTTAAATTACTTAATAATCAATACTTCTGAAAGGTTTCCCATGTTTCCTTTTTGTTTTCATTCTTTTTTAATATGGATTTTTATATTAAATGTTCACTTTTACCTAAACAAGAAATTCTGCTTTAGTGGTTGGCTATCACTCACCAGTTCCAAAAAAGGTTTTATTATGTCCTAATTTTTAAACCCAATTAACTAAAGAATTACTGTATGACCTCATAGATAAAGTATGGCTGTGCTTAGCTGTCTTTTTAACCTTACTGGTATGTACATATTTGGTAGAGCCAGTGTAGGTGAAATAAAGCAATAACCTCTGACAAGTTCTGTCAATTATAACAAAATTACAGAATGGAAACACAAACATACTAAAAGATTACTTTTAAAGCAGCTGTATGGGATAGTCATGAAGGATGGCATGATTTCAGATCTAGTGCTCCATGGATCCCTAGGAGGTCAAAGGTCCCTGGGGGTCCCTTGGCGAGGTGGTCGTCATTGTGATGTGGAAGCTGGGGTTGTTTCTGAGAGGGCAACAGGCTGGGCTCTATGTCGATTAATCCTGTCTTCAACTACAGCAGCTGTTTTATATTACAAATAATACCGCACATGATTGAAAAGTTTTATAATTGAATAAATTAAAAAGTTTGAGAATACATATTATAGTCAAATTGAGCAATCTTGCATCTGGGGAGATTGTGTGACTGCAGTAATTGCACACAGCTATTTAAGAAAGCAGAATCAAATATATATTATGTCATGTCAAGAAGTGATCAGCATGCCTTCTAGGCCAGTTAAAAGCTGAGTTTTATTGATTTCATCCATATAAAAATGCCTAATCAAATGGGAAAAATAGGGAGAACTCCAAAAGAAAAATAAATTCTCAGTCATTTTCTATAGATGTCATGTAAATTTGTTTTGTGTTGCTTAAGGTTTCCTGTGTTTTACACATTTATACAGTTTTATGTTAAAACCAATCAACAAAATTGATTACATTTGTATTCCACAGTGGTTATTTAACTAACATGTGGTAATGCTCAAATTTGAGGTTTACATAAGAAATTCTTGAATCTTTAAAAATTTATTAATATGATTAGTATCTCTAACTAACGTTCTAAAGATATATTTAAGAAAACATAAGTGAAAAAACACCAGAAATCCTAAAGATCCCTTGACCTCAAAACTTCTAAGCATGGATTTTTTTAACCGTAAAACTTCTAAATGTACAAAAACTAACAATAATTTCACAGATATCTTAAGCCTCTTATTCTTGTTCTGGACATCAGAGAGTGGGGATGCATACAAGAAATCTAGTCCTTCAGAACTACTAAAAACTCTATGTAGGCAGCAGGAGAAAAACAACAAACAAAAAATATTCTCTTGAACTTGTTTTTTAAAAAGTTAATATAATAGCAGCTATGGGCACTTGCCTGATGTTTAGTGTGAGCCTCAATTTTGATGACAGATAACATTTGTGGGAGATCAAGATTTGGCAACCCTGAAATCTATCTCTTTACCTTGGTTGTTTTCTCTGAGGGACATTTGACCTCCCCCACTACCTGCCTAAAGAATTTGACATGGTGGCTCCTTCCTGGAACAGATCTTCTATCTGATGGCTGTAATATAGTGTAAAATAGATGTTACCATAGAAAAGGCATCAACAAGCCCATCTTATGTCTCTCTGGCCACATTCTCTGGGTGGTCCTGCAAGGAGTTGCCAGACAGACATTTACATTTATAAGGGAAATCTCCATTTGTAAAGGTATCTCCCTCTCTGTTTTGGGAAAAGGGGGGATGGCCTCATTTCTAGAGGCTTATCAATGTGGAAGGTGAGGCCTTAAATCTGCATAATAACATTACTCTTGTTTACTGTGCTTTAGTGGTAATCTCCTGTAACTGACTCCCCCCACCCCCAACATCCTCCTTTGTCATTGGCTGAACATGGTATTTAAGATGAGAATTTCTGCTATTGTGTTGAGAAACGCAGTGTCCCTGCTTTCTCCCATGTATACATGTTATTAAACTTGGTATTATTTTCTCCTGCTAAAAAAAAAAAAAAAAAAAAAAAAAAAAGTTAATATAATAAACATGAGACAAAGTCTTTTTCAAGGCTATCTAAATTCACATTAAATCATGAACTGGTTGACTACTCAACCAAGTGAAAACTAGATGCAGAGTATGACGTATAAAGTTCTGGGGACAACAAATGCACACATTATTTAGCAGAGAATGAGAATTCCCTTTAAGGAATCTAAATCTAATCTGCATCTACCATTTTCAGAAAATGACTGGAAGTTGTCAATTGAAATATACAATTATTCAGCGAAAGCTTTACTCAGTGTTTGCTTCTGTTAATTGTTGCACAGCCTTGGTATAGATTGAAAACACTTAAAATTTATTTTTCCTTCTCACAATCAGAAATCCCAAAACTAAATCTTAAAGTGGAAGTATACGTCTTTAACTCTCTAGTTTAAAATAGTATTTCCTTTACATAAAACTCTATATCTCAATTTATTTCCTTAGATTGCTTTGTTCTCTTTTTGTTAAATATGTTGTATAAATATAATAAAATATATAATTTAACATAAGGTTTTTTTTTAAATATAGGTATCCAAATTAACCCCAAAATGTGTATTGGGTTCTATCAAACCATAATTTTAAAAAATACAAAATTATATTAAAACTACAGGCAATATTTATTTGATGTTAAAAGATAATATGTACCTCAGTTGCTCTTTATTATTTAATATTAGAGGTTAATGTTACTCTATGATAATCAAACAAAAATTTGTTTTCTATATTTATTTCAGATAAAAAAAATTCTCTGGGAATTCTGTGCTAACATCCCACAGGAGGCATTGTTATCAATCCATCATCTATTTTTCTGTTTCCTAATTACTTTGATATTAGACTTAGTTTGTTGCTTTTTACCTAAAACAAAGCAACTGTGATATGCTGGTTTATCCAGACTATCATATATTTTATGCAGCTCTTTGCAAGTCAATATTTTGTAAATAAAATATTTGGCCTAAAATATATTTCTCATTTAAATCTAGATTTTTCTAACAGTGCATTTACTTTAAGATGAATCACATTAACAGAAACACTAGTATGAAAATTAAGCCAATATGAGTCAAACTCTTACCCACAGATGGTAACTGTCTTAAAAGAAAAACTGAAAGCAAAATCTCACTTTTGGAGTTTTGTCAAGTAGTTTGATCTACTGCAATACAGAGAAACCAAATTAAACAGAAATCAATCAGCATGTAACAAGTAATGATCAGCTATGATTTAAGCTTCAAGGGAAGAAGAGTTGACTCAGACAGAATTACAATAGGCCTACAACATATTTTAGTTTGTAATTTTCTAACAACAATGAATTGTAAATAAGCTGGAAAAAAAGATCTTCAACGGTTATAGGCTTTATGATACTGAAATAGTACAAAATTCTCATGATTTATTTATCTCAATGCAAAGTCAGGGGGGGAGAGACTCACAGCAGAAAGGAAGCAAGATGATAAAATAATTTAAAATATTGAAGAAAAATATCTGCACTATTTTAAACATTAAATAGTAACATCAAATAAAGTGTGTTCTCATGACAATCTTAAGAGAGAAAAGTATTTACTGAAAATATGACAATGAAAAGAAAACAATGAAAACATCTGCTGCTTATATGAGAAGGTCAGCTATTTAATGACTTGTACATCATCCAGAAAGACTTTCAGAGAGTCTAAATTTAAGGTGAGCCTCTTTGTAGAAGTACTTCTCAATACATGGAGTACAAACAAGCACAATAAGATAGAGGCTTTATTTATATCCTGAACGTGATTGGACTAAACTCACTTTTAAGGAAAGGCAAGATTCAGTCAAACAGTGCTTTGTGTTCGACAACAGGAAAAAGAGTAGAACACAATTTCAGTTAACTAGAATGCTATGTGTGAACCATTGTGATGAATCTAATGTCCTTGTTAACTCAGAGATCAGCATTAAGCTTTTAATAAGAAAGAAAAGTATAAGCGAGAGAAAGACAGGGAAGAAGGAAGGAGAAAAGGAAGGAAGGAAGAAAGGAAGGAGAGGAGGAAAGAAGGAAGGAAGGAAAGGTTTTAAATATACTATTTAAAACAAATGGGACTACATCAAACTAAAAAGCTCTGCACAGCAAAGGAAACCATCAACAAAACGAAAAGACAACCTAACAATTGGGAGAAGATATTTGCAAACCATACATCTGATAAGGGCTTAATCTCCAAAATATATAAAGAACTCATGCATCTTAACAACAAAACAACTACCAACCCAATTAAAAAATGGGCAAAAGACCTGAACAGACATTTCTCCAAAGAAGATATACAGATGGCCAACAGACACATGAAAAGATGTTCAAAATCACTAACTATCAGGGAAATGCAAATCAAAACTACAATGAGATATCACCTCACGCCCGTCAGAATGGCTATAATTAACAAGACAGGAAACAACATGTGTTGGAGAGGATGTGGAGAGAAGGGAAGTCTCATACACTGCTGGTGGGAGTGCAAACTGGTCCAGCCACTATGGAAAACAGTACGGAGATTCCTCAAAAAATCAAGGATAGAACTACCATATGATCCAGCTATTCCACTGTTGGGTATTTATCCAAAGAACTTGAAAACACCAATTTGCAAAGGTACATGCACCCCTGTGTTCATTGCAGTGTTATTCACAATAGCCAAGACTTGGAAGCAACCTAAGTGCCCATCAAGGGACGAATGGATAAAGAAGCTGTGGTATATATACACAATGGAATACTACTCAGCCATAAGAAACGATGAAATCCAGCCATTTGTGACAACATGGATGGACATTGAGGGTATAATGCAAAGTGAAATAAGTCAGAAGGAGAAGGTCAAATACTATATGATTTCCTTCATTAAGTAGTAGATAATAACAACAATAAACAAACACATAGGGACAGAGATTGGATTGGTGGTTACCAGAGGGGAAGGTGGGAGGGAGGAGGGTGAAAGGGATAATTGGGTACATGTGTGTGGTGATGGGTTGTAATTAGTATTTTGGTGGTGAACATGATGTAATCTATGCAGAAATAGAAGTACAATGATGTACACCTGAAACTTTTACAATGTTATAAACCAATGTTACTGCAATAAACAAAAAATTAAAAAATAAATAAATAAATAAATAAAATAAAATAAAGAGCTGGCAATACAAAGTGAAAAAATATATATATATATACACTATTTAATGCTTTTGTGCCTCATAATAGTTAATTGATAGTTCAGAACTTTTGGGAATGTGGTCCTATTTATATTAAAAGCAAGATATAAAGATATACAAGGTATTAAAAGCAAAAGAAATTAACTGGATCTATATTGATACTAGAAACATACAGTGGGGGCCAGCCCAGTGGCGTAGGGGTTAAGTTCACCCATTCAGCTTCAGCAGCCTGGGATTCCTCAGTTCGGATCCTGGGCGCGGACCTACTCACTGCTCATCAAGCCACACTGAGGCAGCGTCCCACATAGAAGAGCTACGACTCTACAGCTATGATATACAACTATGTATTAGGGCTTTGGGGAGAAAAAAAAAAGGAAACATATAGTGCTTTTCAAAAACATTGTAATTTCCCTTTGTTTTCTGTGAGTTTTCTTTTTCTCTTAAAAGCCAAATGTAGAAAAAGAAAAATCCAGTGAACTGAGGATTTTATATTGTTTTATTCTAGATACTTATATTTTTACTGTTGTGAGTTGTTTGAATTTTTTCTCATTTAATCTCTTTTGTCTGTTGTGAGACGAAACAGCTTAATTTGCTGTAATATCTTTTTGGGGACATGACTAAGAAAAACTCCAAAAGACATGGAACAAAGAGATAATGACAAGAATAAAAAAAGTTATAACAGTAGTTGATTATTGAAGGGTTAAAACTACTTTATATAAACACGTTTGCTTGGAAAGTGAAACACATGGATAGATATAATAATTAACGTAGGAGAGAGGAAAAATAAAAATGAAGATAGAAAAAGATAAAACTTCAATGTAGTTGGTTTCCTCTTAGTTTACTTACAAAATGAGCATTATTTGGACACTTATTTTCCACCATACCTTAAAGTTAAAGGTGATGGCAACAACCACAAAAGCCCAAGGAAAGATGAAATTTCAAGTATACAGTGGACCATGAATCCTCAAATCTACATCGTCAGTTCTGAGACCTTATCTAAATTTGGAAGTAGTTGTCAAGAGCTGTTAAAATTCCATGGTATATTTCTGGTATCTTATTAGATACAGTGCTTATATGCACCCAATGTGTACATGTAGACTTGTGATTGAAGACCATCTTTCTCAGAGCATTTCTAGTCATTGTATAAGGTAATTCTAATGGTGTTGTATTAAGCAGAGCTAGATTTTCATGCAGTGTACAGAAAGAAATTCTAATGATACCCCTGGAAGACATGGAATGCAATAAATTAATATACAGAAATGTAAAAACAAATTCAGGAAAAGACGATATGGGATAGAATTCTTAAGATATATTTTCCTTCCCTAGAAAGTGGTTCTGATGCAGTTCCAGTGGTCTAAAACAATGAATATAGATGGTACTATATTTGTAAGGGATCTTGCTTTCTGATCGTCTGTATTATTCTGTACATATAAAAAATCATTTATAACACTGAGAAAACATTAAAATACGCAGTGGCTTTCTTATTTGACAATGGTTATAGAGCCAGAAAAATTATTTTTCTAACACCCCAACAGCATTAGTCAGTAGTCTAATTGTAAATAAGCCATGGCTAGCATTATTTTTGAGGCAGGGAGGGGAAAATAGTTTTGTTTTTTAATTCTAAGTTTCCATTTGAAAACAAAGGAAAAAGAATACTCTTTCCAAGGATGAAATAGACTTGAATTTGTTATACTCTTGAAGGGTAACACCTCAAGGAGTTGCTCATTTTTCCCTGGGTCTCTCCCATGTATACATGAGGTGTACGTATTAATAAACTTCTGCCTGTTTTTCTCTTGATAATCTGTCTTTTATCACAGGAGTGTCAACCAAGAGCTCAGAAGGGTAGAGGGAAAATTATTTTTCTTCCCTTAAACTCTTAAGTAATTTTCTTCTAAATGACATCAAAATCTTCTATACATCAATACATTCTTTATCAAGGTTGGCACATGGAGGAATTAATATCATTATTATATACAAAGTATTTTTACATAGTTTTTAATCATGACTTTTTTTCAAGGGTAATGGTGTTTGAGACAACAGATGGTATAACATAACTGAAGCAATTATGTTTTATTAATGTAACATACCGCAGAACAACACAAAACATCTACTTATAAATAAGGCTTTGCTAAATTTAAGCTAATGTAGAAATGATGCATCAAGGCAAACTATTTTCTGGAGTCAGAATAATATGACTAGGAGATGTGGGATATGAGGGAAGAGAGAAACAATATGCCCATAATATTCTCAGGGGAACAATATTCTACTTAGCAAGTCACAACATTTGAACATAATCCTCTAAATCAAAGACAAGGAGTGACCTCTGACCCTGGTCCTCTGAAAAAAATATCCAATTGATAATTTACATGAAAGCAATGTGAAACTACCACTCCAATTCTTTATTTTAAGGAAAACAAAGTTCTCGGGGGGATGGGACAATACTGAAGAACACAGACTATAATTGTTTAAGATAGCCAAAATTAATGTAGCATCAGGTTGTTTTGGATTAAATAAACAATTGAGTTTTGTTGGTAAAAGGAAAAATGAAAATTAAAAATGTGAGGCTTAATTCTCTCTGCTGAAAATAAGGGAAGAGAGTCTCCTCCCTTCTTTTCTCTTAGAGCATTTATTTTATAAAATTTAGAATTGTAAGTACTTTCTCATCTGTGTGAAAAATATGTAAATCCTTTTGAAAACTAGATAGGAGTTTTGTCAGATTTATAACCCAGGAACGTCTCTCTCAAGAACCTGGGAGCCATTTCTCTGAAATGTAAATGTCAAGGGAAATAGCACCCCTATATCCCAGTTTCCATGGGAGGGTAGCAGCCTAACTTCAGTGGGCACTGTGCTCCAGGTTGCAAAACTACCTGCTATCATAAAGATCAGAAGTTTGTTTTTCCTCTTGGTAAAGCCAGTCAGCTAACTCAGACGGTCACCTTTATTACCAGGTAAAGTTAATTGAACATATACGTGATAAATGGTGCTACCAAATCCTCTTACTTGAGGACTGATTATTGTTTATCTTGAAGACAAGTCTGTAATAGGTTGTATCTGCTTGGCTATATATGGGAACGAGATTCCTTTTTGTTTTTGCATTCTCTCGGGGGATTGCCTATGGTGCTCATCACATTCTGGTTTAATGCTTATTCAATAATGAAAGTGTTTCTTTCTGTCCTATGTTTGTGGAAAGGATTTCTGAGTAGGGAGAAGATTTTGTTTTTAATTATAATCCCCAACAATGGTAAAATTAGAAAAAAAGAATTCCAGATATTTGCACCAGAGAGAAAATATATGTCAACTTTTTATTATTAGTGGCATAAATTAGAATAAATTTATGAAGTCACTGATAATCACATTTCTAAATACAATGTACTAACATCTAAGGAGCATTCTTTTTTTGAGTGAAAGTGAATAAATATAAACTCTCCAAAGAGTGTAAGATTCTTCTCTTAGCACATAAACGCCATTGTTAATTAAGCGAACAAGAAGGACTGTGACCTTACAAGGTAAAATTTGGCATAATCTTCCAGCAGAATAGGATTTTTAAGAATCCATTGGATTAGATAGTATATTAAATGCACAAGGTCATAGACTCTGCTGACAAACATTAAAAAATAATCATTTTTAATCATAAGATCATGCAACAACAATATGCAATAATGTATTACAAGCAAAACATATATTCCCATGATTCAAAAGAAGGTCACATTGTTTTGATCCAATATTGAAGATATATAAGGAATGTAAAATTTAATTCCATATTGTGTAGAGATTCCTGTTATTTCACACACATGAAAAAATGATTAATACCATATACCTAGTTGTCCAGGCAGGGGAAAAATTGTTATATCAAGTCTTCATTAAATTTATCTACTCTTTGTCCCATTTCCCAAATGATTCTTTAATGCAGACATTAACAAATTGAACACTGTCCATTTTTTCTAGAAAAATTTTTGAATTTTAAAAATAAAATACAGAGACTAAGATGGTTGTATGTTTATATCTACATATATATGGGTACTGACACAAATATATAGGTTTACAGATATATGCATATATACACATTCACATATATGTAAATTTGGGACAGATACATTATATTTTCATTTCTCCTATATGTAATAAATACTGCTAGATATTTGCTATTTGCAGCATTTCTTTTAGGAATTTTACACACGACCATGTTAATTAAATGGATGAGTCAAAGACTTTGTAAAGATGTAGAAATAATGTTTTCCATCACTGGATCATTGTTTTGTCTTAATCACAATATGTCAAACAATTAAAAAATCAATAGAAATATATGAAATCTATGTGCTAGAACTCCCATATATACTATTTAATAATTCATTACTTTACCAGAAATAAAAATACTTTGCTCTGATTAATTTTTTTTCCCCAAGTAATCACTTTTATAACAAAAAAGAGGGCGTACTTTAAAATGTAAGGGTAGAGTTCACACTGTATCACAACATGGCTACGCAAAAGAGACTAAATTTTTTTCTGTTTTTTTCTTTAATTGTTTCTATATTAAATGAAAAATTAAATGTAGAGGATATATAGAAACAATACATAAGGTGAGAGAAAATTGTTCAAATACTGTAATGATTTATATTCAAGATTATGCTCAAGAAATTAATACATATTTATCTTTTTTAAACAAAATGAAGTATTTGAGCCAGAAGGTTAAAAATAGCTCAGGGAACAACCATGCTAAGCAACGTTTTAGGGCCTTGATTTATGCAACAAGTTCAGTTTAATAATGAGCAAAACGGCTAATCAGTGCCCACAGATATTAGATAATAAATTCAACAAGGCCAAATGGGTATTTTCAGTGTAGCAACTACTGGCTTAATGATTTAATTAATCTAAACACGAAAAATTCTGTGCTTGCTTAAATTTGTTTAGCATATGACACATTACTGGAGATTAAAGACTAGAGGTGTATTCATAAATTTAAAATGTATTTTAGGGGAGAAGGAACAATTACCAGATCTTTCGTAAATGCCTCAAAAGAACCGTATCAGGAGCTTGAGGGAAGGAGTTCAGATATTTGACCTTGTAATGATTTACTTTATATTGCTAAATTGAAATAGCTTTGATTAGTATGATGTATCTATAAAACTGCTCTAAAAGAAAGACAGTGATAATCAAAGAAGCGTATAATTAAGAGAATACTGGCTTTCCTTAAACCTTTCCTACTATAATAATTACTTCAAGTGAACAATTTAAAATCATGTGATTTATTTTTCTTATTACATCTAACTGGAAACTTAGAATGATCTCTCTTGCAAGACCATCTTATTGATCATTTAAAAGTATCTTAACTTTTAGGCTGTTTTAATATGTAGTAACATATGTATGTTTTTTTCATTTACCACTATCTTCACTAACTGTCCATACATAAATTGAGCTCTATATTTCGCTACTTGATGCAGTTAGGAAATATATGAGAATCCTTTAAAAGCAAAAACATTTTTTTTTTTTTGCTCTGGGAATTCAATGAGAATTTGCTTTGATTGAGGAGGTTTTGAGTTAACAAAAACATAAATCTTTAAAATCCCAATTTGGAAATATTTAGAACTCCTAAGGGCTTTGTATATCATTCAGTGGGTTACTTTTACAGTGTTTGCCAACTATTAGAAGTTATTAAATGAAATATAAATATTTTGTTTATTTTGGCAACTGCTTTTACTTTTTGAAAAATATTTAAGTATATTACACATCATTAATTAACAATTTTATTTTTTAAATTATGCACTATCATTTTAATTATGTTAATGCCATCAATGTAATTATTTGAATGCTCTATATATACTAGAGAGGAGAAATGCCAGAAACAAACTTAAGTACTTCAATTTTTTCTGTGATTGATTTTGTCCCTAATATAATTTTCTTGAAATTTTATTAAAGAGGGATTTCAGGATAGGGTTTCAATTTTAATGTTTAACAATGATAAGCCTCCTGACTGACATGATGTTATGCTTGCAAATGCCCCATTACCTCAATTATAGCTCCTTTCAAATTGAGACCATGTCTCATTTATATTTCCTTTCCCAGTTACATATAAGCCCTCAGTAAATTTTAAATAAATAAAAGTACAAATGAATGAGTGGAATATGCATTCCAGAAATGGAATTAAACAGCTCCTCTACACCTAACTACTTTCAATGAATTTATTAGACCAATAGACTAAGAAAGGACTATTAAATATACTGTGTAGGTTTCCAAAGTGATATGAATTCCAGAATATTTAACATCAAGTATAAAGATTCATGATCAGAACCATTGCGTTAGAATTCACTGTGAGACAATGCAAAGACAAAATATTTTAGTACCACAGAGTCTTCTGAGGAATTGTCTAGCAGTTTGATATTTTCTATTTTCAATTATGGTTTTTCTAGAAAACAAAAAATCATTATTTTATTCTGCTGATATTATTTCTGGTGACTGGTTTTCTTATGTTTCTAATAAGCTGAAAAAGATAAATACAAACTAAAAGCACTTCAAGCAATTCTGTAATTATACATTTTTCTTCTAACATTTTGTGTAAGTGCATGATAACATACTTAATTGCCCTATACTAGCAATTAGGAGCTGGGCCCGTTACATATTCTGCAGAAGTAGAGTATTATATTGTCATATCTGTTTTGTGCTTTACATTTTATGAACAGTAATTATGGATATTGGTATAGACATTGGCATCAGAGTTTATGCCTGAACTCTTTCTTACGTGTTCAAGAAAGTGTCTGTATAATAACATTTTAGACAAACAAATTAAAAGTCTGCGTTCTTTTTTAAGAGACCTAACTTTATACCATGTTATAATTGTTTTTTTCTTCCTTTAGATTTATGTGCTAAGATTGAAATTACACACAAGTCCCAGAGAGCATTCTAATTTACTTGAGAACACTTAACTTTACAATTTTTTTCATGTTTCTATTCTTAATTATTGTAAAATTCCAAGGAGAGAGAAAGAGAGAGAGAGAGACTATATAATTCCATTTCCAGTGGTTTTCATGAACAAATTAAACAAGTCTTTCCCAGGGGCACACCTGAGACTCATTTGTACATTTCAATGAAGTTATATTATAAGAAAATATTGCTTTATATTTAAGTGTCTTTTTAAACTCAGATTAGAATTACAATATTTCATTCACAAAGCATAAATGTCATATGGAGAATCATATTCTTTAGATGATAGCTCTGGGCTGGATCTAAAGACTTCTGGATTTTATACCCAACTGGTAGAAAGAATTTTGAGAGATATCCCTTGCAAAAGATATTGGTGCCTTTTGTCTGTCTTTAAAAAAAGATATTTAACTTTTCTCAGTGCCTTTTACAGATCTTCTTAAAATGTATTTTGGTCTATTAGTTAAAACACAGACAAGCACACACACATGCACATACACAAACATACATACAACTCTTAGGAGAATTTTTGCTAGAGAATGACATTGGCTACTCTCATATAGTACAAGTGCAATACATTTGTTAGTTAATTTGATTAATGCAGACGTTAAAAACAGATATTTGTTTCACTGGGTAACTGTAAAATTGGCTTCACTTAATTTGGTGAGAGTGAGGGAAGAGTTAACTAACCAGGTCACAAACCTATGGGAACTGTAATTGACTTAACTGTGTTAGTAAATTCTCTCTCACTACTCTGTCATCATTAGCATCATAATCAAATCAAGTCAAATATCTTAACATTTGGAGCATGTTATTTGTACTTACATTTTCTCAGAAGATTGTTTTACTAGATAGAAATATCCTAAGAGCACACTCAAGAAAATAGGCCATATGGGTTCAAAAAGGAAAACAGAGCTAAAAAGTTTTAAGACAAATACTTATCTTAGTGCTAGTTATGACAATGCCCAGACGAAGTATTAAACCTGTAGAAATCCAATAGAGATTAGTTAATTTAGAGAGGGGGGTTAACTGCCTGTTAACTTGGAGAATGTGGCTGTGATAACAATAAAAATGGTTTTTTATTTTATCTTTTTTTTTTTAATTTTTTGTTTATTGCAGTAACATTGGTTTATAACATTGTAAAATTTTCAGTTGTACATCATTATACTTCTATTGCTGCATAGATTACATCATGTTCACAACCCAAATACTAATTACAACCCATCACCACACACATGTACCGAATTAACCCTTTCACCCTCCTCCCTTCCCCCTTCCTCTCTGGTAACCACCAATCCAATCTCTGTCCCTATGTGTTTGTTTATTGTTGTTATTATCTACTACTTAATGGAGGAAATCATATGGTATTTGACCTTCTCCCTCGGACTTATTGCACTTTGCATAATACCCTCAATGTCCATCCATGTTGTCACAAATGGCTGGATTTCATCGTTTCTTATGGCTGAGTAGTATTCCATTGTGTATATATACCACAGCTTCTTTATCCATTCGTCCCTTGATGGGCACTTAGGTTGCTTCCAAGTCTTGGCTATTGTGAATAACGCTGCAATGAACACAGGGGTGCATGTACCTTTACAAATTGGTGTTTTCAAGTTCTTTGGATAAATACCCAGCAGTCGAATAGCTGGATCATATGGTAGTTCTATCCTTGATTTTTTGAGGAATCTCCATACTGTTTTCCATAGTGGCTGGACCAGTTTGCACTCCCACCAGCAGTGTATGAGACTTCCCTTCTCTCCACATCCTCTCCAACACATGTTGTTTCCTGTCTTGTTAATTATAGCCATTCTGACGGGCGTGAGGTGATATCTCATTGTAGTTTTGATTTGCAATTCCCTGATAGTTAGTGATTTTGAACATCTTTCCATGTGTCTGTTGGCCATCTGCATATCTTCTTTGGAGAAATGTCTGTTCAGGTCTTTTGCCCATTTTTTAATTGGGTTGGTAGTTTTTTTGTTGTTGAGATGCATAAGTTCTTTATATATTTTGGAGATTAAGCCCTTATCAGATGTATGGTTTGCAAATATCTTCTCCCAATTGTTAGGTTGTCTTTTCGTTTTGTTGATGGTTTCCTTTGCTGTGCAGAAGCTTTTTAGTGTTTATACACCATGATCAAGTGGGATTTATTCCAGGTATGCAGGGATGGTTTAAAATTCACAAATCAATCAACGTAATACACCACATTAATAAAATGAAGAATAAAAATCACATAATCATCTCAATAGATGCAGAGAAAGCATTTGACAAGATACAGCATCCATTTATGATAAAACCTCTGAATAAAATGGGGATAGAAGGAAAGTACCTCAACATAATAAAGACCATATATGACAAACCCACAGCTAATATGATCCTCATTGGTGAAAAACTGAAAGCTATCCCTCTAAGAACAGGAACCAGACAAGGATGCCCACTCTCACCACTCCTACTTAACATAGTACTGGAAGTCCTAGCCAGAGCAATCAGGCAAGAGAAAGAAATAAAAGGGATCCAAATTGGAAAGGAAGAAGTGAAACTGTCACTATTTGCAGGTGACATGTTTTTATATATAGAAAACCCTAAAGAATCCACCAGAAAACTTTTAGAAGTAATAAACGAATATGGGAAAGTTGCAGGATACAAAATCAACACACAAAAATCAGTTGCATTTCTGTACACTAACAACGAAGTAGCAGAAAGAGAAATTAAGAATACCATCCCATTTACAATTGCAACAAAAAGAATAAAATACCTAGGAATAAACTTAACCAAAGAGGTGAAAGAGCTGTACACGAAAAAATATAAAACATTGCTGAAAGAAATTGAAGAAGACACAAAGAAATGGAAAGATATTCTGTGCTCTTTGATGGGAAGAATTAACATAGTTAAGATGTCCATACTTCCTAAATCCATCTATAGATTCAACGCAATCCCTATAAAAGTTCCAACAACACTTTTCACAGAAATAGAACAAAGAATCCTAAAATTTATATGGAATAACAAAAGACCCCGAATAACTAAAGGAATCCTGAGAAAAAAGGAACAAAGCTGGAGCTATCACACTTCCTGATTTCAAAATATGCTACAAAGCTATAGTAACCAAAATAGCATGGTACTGGCACAAAAACAGACACACAGATCAATGCAATAGAATCGAAAGCCCAGAAATAAACCCATACATCTATGGACAGCTAATCTTTGACAAAGGAGCCAAGAACATACAATGGAGAAAAGAAAGTCTCTTCAACAAATGGTGTTGGGAAAACTGGATAGCCACATGCAAAAAAATGAAAGTAGACCCTTACCTTACACCATACACAAAAATTAACTCCAAATGGATTAAAGACTTGAATGTAAGACCTGAAACTGTGAAACTTCTAGAAGAAAACATAGGCAGTACGCTCTTCAACATCGGTCTTAGCAACATATTTTCAAGCACCATGTCTGACCGGGCAAGAGAAACAATAGAAAAAATAAACAAATGGGACTACATCAAACTAAAATGGTTTTAACTTTTTCACTTAAAATTAATTTGACTTTAAGAAAGTATAATTCTTTAGATGTACTCAGCATCATTCTTCCAAAATTCTAAATTTCCTTGCTTATACTATCAAAGAGATTTCTTCCACGTACAAAATGTAGTGATACTTTAGTCATTGAGAAATTGTTCAATGTATTTAATGTACATTCAAGAAATTTCATAGAAATGTATGACTGAATGCATTTACAAGTTATACACTGAAATTCATAAATAAAGTATTAAGGAATATTTGAGCTTTAATTAATACACTTTCATGACTATAAACAGGCCCCCTTTCGCCACTTTCATATTCCATTTTTAGATTGTGACACTTATTTATAAGTTAAGGGTTTTTAAAAAAAAGTGTGAGATGTTTCTGGCGCCTCACCTCTCTTTCCAAGAGTTTTATATTATAGTTGCCTATAGAATTTCTCCTATTTAAGACTTTTTAAATATAATTTTGCAGTTCAAAATCAACTAAAAATTACATGATATTTCCAAATAAATCATAAATACAAGAACATAAAATCATAATATGTGCCTGTTCAATTAAACTTAGGTGTAGTTTTTTATTCTACGGATTTTCTCTGGTAAAATTCTCTTTAACTACATGTGGCTGTACCTCTGCATTTCCTTTTCATTTATGATAGAGATTTTGACTCCTCCTAATAAACATAAATACTGCTTTTTATGTTATAATTTACATTTTAGGCTGTCAAATTTATATTCCAAAATATAGTTTCTGAAAGTGAACACCCAATATTGGCCCCATTCATCCTCACTCTCAGACTTCCCTGTCTCTGGCACTTTGTTATTTGATGGTTTCTTTGACTCTATCAGCAACTCTTTCTGCAGCTCAGAGTTCTTCATGGTTCAACGGAAGAGATTCTTTTTCAGGTTGAAATCTATGTTTTTCCAATGCACCTGACTCAACGTATGATTTTTTCATACTGTAATCTTTCTTTGCAGAGTAGAATATTCCAAAAAGAATTTAAATGTGTATATAGATAGATAGTTATGTATGTCCAAGTTTATTTTCATCAATTTGTTGTGATAATGGGACAAATAACTATTTTTATTCAACCTATTTTTTCTGCTATCTAAATGTAAAAAAGAAATCTCTATGATTTCAGGTAAATTATTATATATTACTATACATTTTGTTTCCATCCAAAATTAGCATATCTTTCCTAATTAATATGAATGTAAAGAAGTGTTAACGACCAGATGGGTAATTGATTTATTCTAACACGATTACCAAAACTGTTAACCCAGTGTATAAAAGCAATTTTAAAAAACTGTTAACAAGGGCTATTTTCCTTGATGAGAAATGAACATAGGCTTGAAATACAAAATTAAAATATATAGAAAAATAGATCAAATGATAAATTCCTTCTCAATCCCATCATTCAATGGAAACCATCCATTAGCAAATATGATTTTCAAATATTTTTCTATGCACAATTTTTCCCAAAGATATCTCTGCTGACAGGGCTACAGCTACATCACTTTCCATAATATCTTCTCCCGATTTACGACTTGCTTTTAAGTAAGGCTGCAAAGTTCCAACTGGATGAGGTAGCCCCATATCGATCAAACCATGACATTTACTAGGTTTCTGGGTGTTGAGAGAAAGTGAGACATCAGAATCCTTGAGATTTATATTCTATTTCAAAATATTATTCTCTCTGAAATTTCCTATATTAATGCAATAACATTGATTACTGGAATATTTATGACAAATCAAATATATCTCCCGCTCAAATTTACTACAATTGGTGCACACACATATATATGAACTGGAGTTGTTTGCAAATTCTTTTGCAACATTTTCTAAATATTTGATCAAATACTTGACCAAAGTAGTATTTGTACTAGAACTGACCCAAGTTATGCTATCCTAGGACAAGCTCACTGGATTTATGGAGAAGCTAATATTGGTAGTAATGAGAATCAACAAGTAATACATGTGTAACTCTTTGTGGCATGCAGAGGACTCCTTGCATGTGTTTTCTATGATATTTTACAGTATTGAATACAAAGGTTAAGAATTAAAGTCCTGAAAGGAAAGACACAAAAGGAAACAACAAAGGAGAACATACCAAAGGACGATACATGACTTTATAAGCAGCTCTTACAAATATCGAACTGTAGGCTTAATAATAGAGCCTCATCTATATTTAAAAGTTATTGTCTATTTGGCTCCTTCTCTGTCCTGTTCAGCCTTCAGCTAAACAGTAAATGAAGTGTCCACATGACACACGCTTCAGGAAAACTGGCACTCTGATTATTTATTTAACAGTTTTATTTATTTATCAGTTTTGCCAGATGAATAGACATGTTTTCCATAAACTATCTTAATAGACTTGATGATGCAAAGACAATATTACACAATGTCCTGGGTGGCTCAAATGATTTCAGTGTTTCTTCTGTAATTCCCAGTATTGGATAGAAGTATTCATTTATCATGTGCTAGGACCATTTCTCTTCCAATAGTAACATTGGCTGAGTTCACTTTTTCAAGTACAATTTATTATTCTGGATAACAGGGGCATCCACCTCCTCGAGGGTCTGCCAAGATTCTCAAGATCTAAAGTGCGGTTTTGGGGAGTGAAATGGAAATCAAAGAGCTGCCTTCAGCATTCATGCAGCTCTTTAAGCTGCAGGCAGCCCTTTCATCTATCAATGGTCCTTGGGATTAGAGTTTGCAGAGAAACAAGGCTCACCCACTCACTTATTTTTCCCACACAAAATCAGAATTAGGAGGACAGGCGGTGAGAACAAATGGCTGGTTCACTCCCTCTGGTCACGGCAACATTTTTTGTTTCCATCAGTGGTAAGAAAAATGTACACATTTCCCTCCTGAATATGTGCCGAATACCTAACATGAGTGAAACTGCAGTGAGAACTTTCCATGTTCATTCATCTGTTTCTTCCATACGTATCCATTGAGTGCCTCCTGTGTGGTAGGCGTTGTTCTAGGCACTGGGGATACAGCACTGAACAAAACTTCTGATGGGGCTTCCATTCTAATAGGAGCAGCTCATAAACATGTTGGATGATAACAAGTGCTGGCAAAATATGCTGAAAGGAGTAGTGCCTGCATTCTGGAGTAAAATCTGCTTGCTTCTGTAGGAAGGTAGGATACATCAATAGGTCTTATTTCTGCTCTCATTGTAATGGTGGTCCAGATCTATCTGCAACTGTTATCAACAAAATTAATAATAGCAAGGCATATTGGTATCTTCTACTTGGAGTAAGGTCGCCAGATAAAATATAGGATACCCAGTTAAATTTGAATTTCAGACAAACAAAAATACTGCTTTAGTATAAGTATATCACAGTTCATTCATGGTACAGTTAAAAAAATATTCATTGTTTATCTAACATTCAAATTTAACTGGGTGGCCTGTGTTTTTATTTGCTACAACTTGAAACCCTAACTAGGTGGCATTTTTTTTTTCTTTAGGTAGGCCATCCTAGCCTAAGTAGCAGCCTTTCTCTTTTATTTGAAGCTTAAAAATTAATATCAAAATCATCTAAACACTGTTTAAACAAAAGCTAAAGAGAAATCAGAGCCATTGTATTAACGTCTTTACAACCCACACATTTATGTTCAAGTCATTTGTTCAACTAAAATCGTGGTGGTCCCTGTGTGCTGTGTGATATGAAAGACAAAATCCTTTAGTGAATGACTAATCTGAGATGGCAGATCTTACTCAAAAGAGTCCAAAATTGACTGGTTTTCAATGGGTCTGTTAAAACACTAAATATCTCCGCTGAAAAACTATTTGCTAGATACAAAAGCATTAAGATTAAAAATAAAATATTAGTTAAGGAGTATCTTGAGAAGGCAGTTAATTTAGTAGTTGAAATCGAAAGTCAACACCCTATCCTCCCCTCATCAGCATTGTGACCTTGAGGCAATTTTTAGTGAATTTAAGCCTCAGTTGGTATGTTTATTTTTGTATGGGAAAAATGAGACTTCATTCATAAGGCTGTAATGAAGATAGAATGACTTCAGCCAGAAAAAGAATTTACCATAGTGCTTAGCACATTGTAAGTCTTCAATAAATGGTAAATATTATTATTAAAGTCCAAACTGTGTTACAAATTATGTAGTGTCTTCTACTTTTCTTTCATTAAACATGGTAGTAATCACAGTTCTTAGAGGTAAAAAATTATGAGGCCTCTACAAATGGAACTACCCACAGTAAAGGCACAATAAAGCTTCCTTAGACATAAAATACAGCATTCTACCAAAGTTATTCCTAATTTCTATGCTGTCCTAATTATGTCACAAAAAGACACTGGATTAACATCTTATATATGTATGTATCTGTGTTCTCATAGCACCAATGAATCATTCTTAAAATTTACTTGATTGTATTGATTATAGGCAAATAAGTCCAAAATCAAAACATCTGCTAAAAGGAATACTATACACATTGTTGGCTACTGTAATGTAGTAAATTTTTCAACTAGTATACACCTAAATCATAATCAAAATGACTGAGGAAATTTTTAGGTGAAGGAGTTGATCATTTGTGTGACTATTTAACTATTATGTGACTACATATTTTGTATATAATCATCTTTTTCACAGAAAGCATGAATAAAATGAGCATTATCTAAGTAGACAAAAGCAGATAAAATATAGCACATTTTTAAGTGCTTCCTCAAACATTCTGTAATGTAGTAAGCATTCAGTAAAAATTTTCAAATGTGTGAATAAATAAATGAAAAAATGAAATTTTTGGAACAAATGAAATAATTTTTGAAATAAACGAAAATGTTTGAATGAAAGAATGAATCAATGAATGCAGTGTGCAAAGAAGAAAGTCGCTTCTTTGGGAACAATCTGGGTCAGAAGGTATTTCATAACTGTGAATTTTTGGTATATTTGTCCTTTAAAACATAAGAAAGAGAGAGAGATAAAAGCTGATAAAAATATTCGGTAAAATTATGTTAGATGTCTATGATAACTGATTATCAAGAGTTTACATAGTATCATTAGGGTTAAGATTAAACTTTCAACTTACTGTGTAATTTCCATAAGTTGTTCTTATTGCCTGGGGAAAACATTCTAAAGCCTAAAACTTCAAGGAGGCCATACTGATTTTTTAATAATTACAAAGTTTCACATATTTATAATCTCACACATTTCTTCTGAATAAACATTGTAGGAAAAAAAATTTAGTATTAAAAAAGTTCCTTCATTTTGCTTTAGTACTGTACAGAGAGGCAGCATTATAGTTAATGTTTTGTTCCAGCTGCTTGGACTAAGAGGACAAGTCACGTCATTCACTCAAACCTCCAATTCCCCAAACTAATAGTGCTAGGAAAGAGGCGAAGGGAATAGACAGAGTTTGAACCTCACCCTAAAGGCTAATAGAAGATAGTTCTGTCAAAGTCCTCCACGCAGGAGATGCCCTGAGCTGTACTCAGGCCCAGAATCAAACCGAGGGACTCCTTAGGCGTGCTGCTCCACTTGAGCTCCACGCCACCATAGGACAAGAAAGGAAGTAACGGTTCCTAAAATAGTTGGGAAATAGATTTAAAATGTTTGGGATCAAAATCAGCAACTTGAATTGTAAGAGGAGGAAAAATTTCTCTGTCAATAAGGAAAACAGAAAGAAGATGATCTCTATAGAATATAACCTTGAATTGTAGCAAAGGAATTAGCTAAGGGACCTCTCAAGGTCTCTTTTATGTCTGCCTTTTCTTTCCGTGGAGACCCCAACTTGGTGTGTGCTAAGTGAAATATCTGAGTGTGTGTCAGTGTGATGAGTGTGTGTCAAAGGTGATCACATTATAGCTAATGACAAGGAGGAAACGGATGCTTGGTCACGGAGAAAAGAAACACTCTATTCCAGGTGCTTGTGCAATTCACTGAAAATCAGAAAGTCAATGCCACATACCAGGCTTTCCAACAACAAATCAGGAATGTCTGCCTGCAGTTCATTTGGGGCCAAATAAATAAGCAACTCAGAGATATGAGGAAAATAGAAAAACACACTCCAAAAGAAATAGAAAATTTGATTTCTGTATCAAAGTATTTGATTACAATATATAAAGCAAATCGTTACAAATATAATGTATCATTTTTAACTTAAAAATATTATATATCATAAAAGTGGATGTTTTATTTTATTGTTATCTCTTCATAGCAATTTTATTTCACTATAGGCTACTATTACTATAACTTAAATGTCTATTAGTGTAACATAAATCAATAATTTATGAATTTTTATCATATGAAGATAAACAATAGAAGACAGCAGCAGGTTTTTAGTTTTAAAAACTCTTTATGAAAATTTATACTTTCTATGTACATTTGGCAGATTATTTTGAATAGCTGACGATTTGAGAATTTAAGGCTCTTTATATAATACCATTTAAACTATCATAATCATGCATATTGCCTTTCCTCTGATTTTATATTTGAAAAAAATCATTTAAAATAATTCTTTTTGAGAACTAGAGAGTAAATAAAAATGTTGTCTGAACAGTCAACATAAATTTCCCCATGTTCATGTAAAAATACTGGAACATCATTCATGGAAATATCCCACAGGTTTTTCCTCATTTACTTACTCAAATTGTCTCTTGAGTTTATCACACAAATCTGATTAGAAGCATCATACTGGAAGGACTAGGTATGAGGACACTGATACAATTAAGGACAGATAGCATTTCTTACTTAGTAATAGTAATACTGACATTTTTGAGCTTATTATCTGCCAGATCTTAGTCAGGATACTTTGTGTATATTATTTCTAATATTCCTAACATCTTCTCTTTAAGATAGTTATATTATTATCTTAAAGAGACGGAGAGCGAGAAAGCAAGAACGAGAGAGAGAAAAAGAGAGAGAAAGAGATTGAGAAAGAGAGAAAGGAAAGGAGGGAGAGAGAGACAGAGAAAGAGACAGAGAGATTGAGAGAGAAGACATAAGACTTCATGGCATGACTAGAAAATACAGGGCCAGTGTCAAACTCAATTTTCCTTATTCTGAAGTATGTGTTCCCAGGGTCCGGCAGATCAAAAAACATCTTCACGTTCCATACCTTTTTTGAACAATGAATGAACTAAAGTACCAAAAAGCCTTCTGACTGTGCTAGCATCACATAAAATTGATAGACTATAGACTAATTTCCCTTCCCTCTTTCTTATGCTGCTTGTCCTTACGTCAAGATTTTACTGCATATGGAGTGTTGATATTTCTGGCTCAAAATACCTGAACTTCTTATTTTAAATCATAATCTTCTACTGCACAATAGTTTTGACTGAGGAGAAATTACTGAAGAGTTACTGTTAGATATTCTATAGCTATTTCTTAGGGAGGTTAAATCAGAACTCAACATCCTCTTCAGAATGAGGAACCCTCTTTGACTTCATTTAAAAATATATTTCCCTAATAAAAATAGCCTTGACAAAATATTCCAATGAGACTCCACTCTTCCTATGATAGGATGGTACCTTTCCTATGCCTCGGCTTGTTGTTTTGTGGGGTCCCTACATTTATTTTTGATCCCTAGATAGAGTTTCCCAATTGTCATACTGTGCTTAGTCTAAGAATGCTTCTTAAAAAACATAAAATACAATGTATTTCCCTCCTTGAATAAAGCAACTTCTTTTTTCATTCATGGAATATTTTAAAAGCTAGTTCAAGTTTTCTTATTTTATTCCTAATGTGAAAGGGTTTTTCATTTGAATGCTCAGGAATGATAAAATACCTGTTCATGTCAAAACACAAAAACATGAAAAAAAAAAATCAATGAAACCGGTGCCTGCACTTTAGGAAGTTTATGGTTTAATTCTTTCCTTCCAATGAGCATTTAAATTGAAATTGTTATTATGTTATTTTTAACTGCGCTGTTGATTTGCAGAGATTAACTGGCAAATTTGCCCAAAGTACAGTATATTGCCTATTTGCCGATCTGACTGTGAGTTAGGTTATTACTAATTACAAAGAAATAAAGAGTTTACTGGCCAATTAGGAGGAATAGATCTGTAAAAGTCCAAAATTTAAGTGAAGATTAAGGTCTGGAATATCATAAGATTTCCATTAATGTTCCTTGTATATCACTAAATGCTCACCAATTAAACAGATCTGTAGAGGCTTGGGTTATTTATAGAAATATCTAATTTCCTCCATGTTATTATTCAAAAGCTCTTTTTAGACTAAATCTATGTAACATTTCAAACAACTGGTGCTAAATCAAACAATTTTTAAAAACAAAATTTGACTGCCTACACAAGTAAAGTGAAATAAAGATCTAAGATATTATCCTGTTGATTCAAGATAAACTAAAAAGCAATACCTATCTTTCCTCAACTAGCTGGCAAGAAATTGGAATTTAGGGAAGATAGGTCTCATGTTTCTTTCCTTGTATGTTAGTTATGGGGACAGAATTGAAGCAAAAAGTTTGCTTAGATAACTGCTTAGCTTGATTTAATTCTTACAATAATACCTATATAATTGAAAACTTACTATGAACCTAGAACTATTCTAAGTGAGTTATACGTGTTAACCCACAATCTGTACAAGTCTATAAGGTAAATAGTCTTACAATCCTCCCATGTTACAGATGAGGTCATTGGGGCAGGGTAACCGGCCCAAGGTCATGCAAATGGAAGGGGCATGATCTGTCTTCAGTCTATCTAGCTCCACGGCAATTAACCACCACATTTCCTCTCAGCATCTTACTTAAGAGATCTTAAAATACATATTGTGGGGGCCAGCCCAGTGGCCTAGCGGTTAAGTTCACATGCTCTGCTTCAGTGGCCCAGGGTTTGCAGATTCGGATCCTGGACACAGACTTATGCACTACTTATCAAACCATGCTGTGGTGGCATCCCATATAAAGCAGAGGAAGATGGGTAAGGATGTTAGCCCAGGGCCAATCTTCCTTAGCAAAAAAGAGGAGGATTGGCAACAGATGTTAGCTCAGGGCTAATCTTCCTCAAAAAAAAAAAAAAAAGTATATTGTGTATTCTAGGTGGATCTATTTACTAAGATATGCAATTGAAGGCTTAAAATTTCAGAAACAAATTGAATCACTGTCTCTCCCCTTCTCGCTCTCCTTCTCCTGTCTTTCTCTCCCCGATACCCTCCTCTATGTTGACATAGGTTCCTTTGGAAGTGGTTAGATACTAAAAATTGTAGATTAGATCCTGAAAGCAAAGAAAGTAACTAAAAGTATGTAAAAGTCAATGAATACATAAATATTCCTAAAATATAATTTATCTAAAGGACTATTAAACCAAAATAAAATCATGAATCAAAAACTTGAACCAGAATTTCTGTTTCCATCAATCAGTAAAAGACCAGCATAAAAGTCATCAGTCAATGATGGACCAATGCATTTACACTGTTGAATGCAAGCACAGACTGAACTTCTAATTTTGAAGTGATTATTTTCTGGACATGAAAACAACTATACTACAAACTGATGCTTCTTTAAAGTACAGAAATAATATCTCTACATGGGGCAGTGTCACATGACTAATTCTAATAATAGGTTGACTAATATTCACTCTGAATTTTAATTGTAATTAAATGTATACCATGGGTAGATTTCCCTATAATACTTGAATGACGTGATTTAATGCCATTTTATTAAAACACCATATTTTTAGGGGAGAGTTGCCAGATTTAGAAAAAATAAAATACAGGATGGCTGCTTAAATTTGAATTTCAGATAAACAATGAATACTTTTTTATTCTAAGTATGTCCCAAATATTGCAAGGAACGTTTCAAGATTGCAATATTTGACACATACTTAGACCTAAAAATATTTCATTGTTATATGAAATTCAAAATTAACTGGCCATCCTGTATTTTATTTGGCAACCTGACTTTACAGTTGTTAAAATCTAGGCCTCCATGTATTTGTCAGTCACACTAATCTGAATAATTCTCAATCCACTAGCAGAAATATGTGTCAAAATAGTGTGAAGGTAAATTTGGGACATTTTAGACAAGCAAATATGGTTTCTTCAAAAATTTCAAATTGTTTTAAACTTCTAGACAATTTCTTTTATTTATTTACTTTTACATATTAAGGTAAATAAAGGATATTAGTTTGATTTTATATGTCCTTTACGATCAGTAATTTGTTTCCATGTTTCTCTTGTGAGATGTTTTTATTTGGAAGTTAAAAAAAAAACTTAATTTTATGCTTCTAAAAGTTACTGAAATTAGTAAGCTCCTTATTTTTAGATATGGGTACTGATTTGCTTATCTATTTATATATTACTTTTAACACGCTTAAATTATTATAAACACAGATATACAAAGAATAATTTTTTCTCCTCTAGGGCAGACCACACATCCAGGGTTAAGTAATGTCATTTCTCTTTACGGATCCTTAGAAGAATGAATTACACGATAGTAAGCAGCTACGGAAATGTTATTCCAGGCAGCACACCAATGAAAGTTGACATTACCCTTACTTTACACTAGGAGGCATATTGTCCCTACAGATTTTTCTACTATAATAATAAACACACTAGTCGTGACCTCTTAAATAAGCTCAAATGCAAGAGAATATTACTAACAACTTTTAAATATTTATAATAAATGAGTACTCAAACTAATTCTTTTTGGCATTAAAGTCATACTTGAAATTGATGGCATCTAAAACTTTCCAGCAGAGAAAGTTTGTGCTCCTGCGTGTTTTACAGCCATCTCTCAACTACTCTATGTAAGAATATATAAAATCATCTCATTGTACCTCTTTTAAAAGTAAAATGGTAATAAAACAGAAAGTGTATTGTGAATAATTAATATTATAATAAATACTTTAAAATCATAAATAACATAATTTATTTAAAGTAAAACAGTGAAGATACTGGAGCATAAATATGCTCTACTATATCATTTTTATTAGTCTTTAGCAAACCGTGATGTTTAAGAACCAACTATCAGATAGGATAAATATGGAAAAAAAGTCACACGAAAAGAATTTAAAATATAAACTTTTTAGAATTTGAAATGAACACTTTTTTAGAATTTTCTTTATTTCTTCTAATGTAGAACAATAATTTCACATTTCAAAATTCACCACGATAATTTTTAAAACTTGAGTGGAAATTTTTGCTAAATAATTAAGATAACATGTTTTACTTCTACACCTTTTCACTATTTATTGATAATAATAATAACAATAAAAAAATGATACCTGTAAACTGAGCCTGCATTATGTGTCAACCACCCTGTCGCCCCAAGGTCAATGAGTTAGGTCCTAGGTTATTCTGATTCCACAGTCTGTGTTCTTAACCACAATTCCACAGTGCCTCCAAAAAAAACACCACCATTAACTATGTACAGGACTCAAATCTCCCTGAAGCTTTCGAATATCTTTTTGAATGTAGCTTAATTTTTGTGGTTTTTGTTCTCACTCCGCCCCACCGTGGTCTTCGCCTGCCCTAAATGTTGAGGTTTGTCATGATTTCTTTCTTTGGCTCCTTGTCTCTCTTCATCATCTTATTTACTCCCAGAATTTCATTCACCATCTACATTGTTAGTTTCCAGTTTCTGACTCAGAATCATATTCTTAGTTCCTAGATTACCTTGTCCAGCAGCTCAAAGTTTAAAATTAAAGAAAAAATTGTTAGTTCTTAACCTGAGTTTTTCTCTTATAATCTCTAAGTTACTTGTGTATTTTTCCAGTAAGTCTCCCAAATTAAAATCTTGGAAACACCATCAAGTCTTTCTTTTCCCTTATCTGTTATATCCAATTAGAATTTATCGTTATCATCCCCATCATTCAAAATCTGGTCCCAACCTCTCTCTCAATCCAGTTCCATTTATCATTATATACTTGAACAGATTAATATCAGCCATTTGTTGAGTATCTACTATGTTTCAGGCACTGTGCTAGGTGATTATTTACATAAAATAACTAGGTTTTTTTCTTTTTTTTTTTCCTGAGGAAGATTGGCCCTGAGCTAATATCCATTGCCAGTCCTCCTCTTTTGCTGAGGAAGATTAGCCCTGAGCTAACATCTGTGCCCATCTTTCTCTATTTTTTGTATGTAGGAATCCACCACAGCATGGCTTGATCAGCAGTGCGTAGGTCTGCGCCCAGGATCCAAACCTGCAAACCCTGGGCCACCGAAGCGGAGCACGTGAACTCAACCACTACATCACCAGCCTGGCCCCAAAATAACTAGTTTTTATAACAATATTCTCATAGATATTAATAGCCCCATTTTGGTGGTTAGGAGCCTGAGACCAAGTGGTGGAGCTAAGCATACCTGCCTTTACTGCAAAGATATTGGCCTATTCACCACTTGCCCAACTGCCCATGACCTTCCATAGCACCAAGAAGCCCACTGCCCACATGTGTGCACACACACACACACATACATTTTATTTACTTAGACAATTTCTATTCATCCAATGTCACTTGTTTAAAGTATCACTCTGCAGAATCTCTATTGATTCCTTATTCAAGATTTACTCTATTCTAAAACCTTATACTTTTTTATATACTTATCATTAGCATTTATTCAGTTAATGAACGTTATTGGTACCCAGTATCCTCTCTCTTACAAAAATCAGTTTCTTTTTCTTTTTTGTTCTTTTCTTTTTTTTTTGGTGAGGAAGATCCGCCCTGAGCTAACATCTGCCAATCCTCCTCTTTTTTTCTTTTTTTGCTGAAGAAGACTGGCCCTGGGCTAACATCCATGCCCATCTGCGTTTACTTTATATAGGATGCTGCCACAGCATGGCCCGACAAGCAGTGCATCGGTGCACGCCCGGGATCTGAACCAGTGAACCCTGGGCCATCGTAGCAGAGTGCACGCACTTAATCACTTGCACCACCGGGCCGGCCCCTTTTTTTGTCCTTTTTATATGGTCTGTTAAATGCTCATAGCATTCCCCTCAGGAAAAAAAATTGCAAAACAATTTCAGGAACTTCCCAGATTCCCAAAAACCTATCCATGGGCCTCTCCAACCAAAGAAGTCAGATGAAGAGCTCTTGCTCTTGCAGTGTAGTAACTGAGTTTTTTTAAGTTTAGAGACTCTTGATTTAAAAGTCTGTCCCCAGAACCTAGCATAGTACTTGGCACATAGTAGCCTCTGTATGAAGGTTTATAGAATGAATAGATAAATGAACAAATAAATCAGTGAATCATGGAAAAGCCAAGTGAATAAAGGACCTTAAACAAAAGCTCTTGAATACTAAGAGATATCAGAATGACTAAGTCTTATATAAATTGTGGCAGACATACTCTAGGCAGCCTCTCAGGATCCCCACCTCCTGGTGTTCATGGCTGTATGTATCCACTTCCCTTGAGTGTGTGTGAGATCTGAGACTTGCTTCTAACCAATAGAATACGGCAATGGTGATGGAATGTCACTCCCATGATTAAGTTATATAAGATTCTATGTTGCTACAAACTCACCCTAGAGACTCTCTCTCTCTAACTGGCTTTGAAGAAGTAAGCAGTCACGTTGGGAGTCATAGGTGGCTAGCAGCTGAGGGTGGCCTCTAGCTGCTGAGAGCAGTCTCCAGTGGACATCCAGCAAGGTGCTGGGGCTCTCAGTCCTACAACTGACATGAAATAAATTCTGCCAATGATCTGAAAAATCTTGCAAGTTAATTCTTCCGCAGTTCAGCCCTCAGATGAGAATGCACCCTGGCTGACAACTTGATTGCAGTCTTTTGAGATCCTAAGCAGAGGACTCAGCCAAGCCATGCTCAGACTCCTGACATAAGGAAACTGTGAGATTATGAATATGTGTTATTTTAAGGCACTAAATTTATGGTAATTAGCAACAGAACACAGATAGATAGATGATAGATAGATACATAGATTCATATATAAACAGATAGATTGATAGATACATAGATAATAGATGGGTAGATATATATTTTGTTTATAATCTAGATTTTTTAATCTAGAAGATGTTCTTCCCTCTCTGATTTTGAGGTAAAAATAGTTAACAATGGATAAGTTGAACTTAGATTTAGAGAAACATACTGAATAAAGCAAAAAATTATAATCTCAGGATAAAAAAGGTAATCAAATTAGGTTTTTTTATTACTGAGTTTTTGGAACATTTTTTTCTCCTTAAAATTAAATCACAGTAGGATTGATTACCTTTTCTCTATGCTATTCTCTGAGGAACTTCAGATTCATGAACTCAGGGGCCGCTACTGTAGGATCAGCCTGAATTGATTACAAAAATCTCATGGGGAAGTGAACACAACAGGTGACAATACGAAACCTCTGAACACTTTTCTTTAGATTTATGTAATTAGCTTAACCCAGGATACTTATAAAAATTATAAACACAGTTCACAAAAATTATTTAATACAATACTGTGCCCAAAAAATCAAATTCATGTTTCTCAAAGCATATAATCATTAGTGATTTTTTTCCTGCAGTTTAGAATTAGCACAATTTCTTAGGATTGGAATTTGATAGAGTAATTTTACTATTTCTGGAGTCTTTTTTATTTTATTAACTTGATTTCTCTGCCTAAAATGACAGCCTGTTTCTCATGCCCAAATATTTTAAATTTTCAAGTTTTCTTACCATGTACTCCTGTATCTTTAGTACTAACAGGAAGAATATTTTAATGTAATTTTTTACTTGATGCAAAACGTATATATACTGAAAAGGAATGTTTTTCTCAGCTCTGTGTCGGGTGCTTTCCATGTATGTTACCTCGTTACAAAAATGAAAATGTAATTTTGAATTATTAAAATTGTGGAAGATATAGACAATTAAAAAGAAAGCTATACTCCAACCCAAAGATAACCAGCATTAACATGATGCACTAATTTCTAGTTTTTGTTTGTTTACTTTTTATCCTAATAGAACACTTTTAGTTTGTCTGTATTTTCACGTATTTGTGAAATACTGATTTATTCATTCAGTCAACAAATATTGTCATGCACCGCAGAATGATGTTTCAGTCAATGACGGACCGCATATGCGATGGTAGTCCCATAAGATTGGTACCATATAGCCTAGGTGTGTAGTAGCCTATACTATCTAGGTTCGTGTAAGTACACTCTATGACGTTCACACAAAATCACCTAACAATACATTTCTCAGAACATACTCCCATCGTTTAATGAAGTATGACTGTATACACTGCTGGCCTACTATAGGCCAGGTACTGTTACATATAGAGAATAGAGAGGTGAATAAATAGTCCTTAGAGATTAAGGGAGAGACCATTTTTAATCAAATAATCATACAGATTTTCTTTGAGGAAAAGGTATAAGAGTCATGATAAGAAAAAATTGTTCCACAGAAAAGAGCACTAAATAAGAGTCAGGATATATGAGTTTTATTCTTGACTCACAAACTATGTAACTACAGGCAAAGCATTTCCCTTTTTATGCCTCTATATAAAATAAATTTATACTGTATGACCTGTAGGGTCCTACTAAGGTCTAAATTTTCATTAACCTGTCAGCTCAAAAAGCATATTCACCTATTATTTTACCCTTGAAACAAGTTTACTTGGGAACAGCCAAAAAAATTGCAATTCCAAGTGTGCATGCTATGGTGAACCGTAGGCAATCCAGAGAACAAAGGAGTCGAGCTTGCTTTTATAGAGAAAAAAGGGGGCTCAGGGAGGCACTATCCTAAACAAAAGTCCATTGGAGGAAAGTGATACTTAGGGTAGCAACAGCTTCTTATTGGCTGAGCTGTGGCATTTCTCATTAGCTGGACTGTTGCCAGGAGGGGAGAGAAATCTTCCTTCAGTAGTAAAGTAGTTGTACTTCCTGTCAAAGATGCAAGAATATATCTCTACATAGTTGGAGTAATTGACTATGAATGATAGGGCATGAGAGCTCCCCCTACAGGCCTTCCTGACTCCAATTTAATTGAGATTTCTGTCATTCATTTCACAAACCCAATGCCCAAAAAATCCCATAGCCCTCCCTCAAGTTGTTCATCTTACTAGCAGACTGTTCAACCAATCATTTCCATAACATTCAATTTCTCAATTTCCTCATAAAAATAAGATTTGTCTCCCCAAATTTAAAACTCAATGAGTTACACACTGCCTTAAAACAGTGTATACGTTAAAGGGGGTTTCTCTGAATAGCAAAAGCATCAACCGTGGAGTCAGGCACTCCCGAGTTCATATTCTGCCTCAGCTCCCTGCTAAGTAGTTTTTGACAAATAACTTAAATTTTCTGAAATTCAGTTTACTTATAATACTGTCTAACTTGCGATATTGGTGTGAGATGATAAACAATATATTAAAACATTTACTAGCAATCCTGACTCATAAGTAGACCTCGATAAATACTACCCATACATATCATCAAGTATCAAAATCATTCTTAGTGAGACGTTCACCGATTGATCCATACACAGTCCAGGTAGAGTTAGAAGCAAATGACAAACAGGGCTTTAATAAACTAAATATAACCTGCAATTTTGCACATGGTTAAACAGCAGAAAATCCTTTAAAATAACACTTAAAAGAAATATCAGATATAAAAATAACTCTATTCATAATTCTTAATGGGACAAGATTAAGACTTAATGCTGAATTAGTGGTAATAAGTGGCCCCTGAGCAGATCACATAATTGTTTTTGTTTGCTTTAATTTAGTAAAATTCTTTCATGAGTCTAGTCATATTTGCTAAAAATAGCAATCTTCAATTGAAAATCCCCTTACTATTTTCTTAGAATTAATTGTTTTATTGAATTTTACATGGAGTGTATGATCACATTAATGAGTTAACTTCTTAAGTAAATATGATTTACTTGGCTATTTGGGAATGGGATAAATCTTTGTATGCAGAAAACTCAGTGCAGGAAATACTGCACGTGTATGTGCCATTTTCGGGGCAGTTGGCTAGTCGACTCTAAGACTCAGAGATACCTAGAACAGAGACACCATCTATTTGGTTGCCAGAGGGGTGCTTGTCTTGCCCTGCCCTTAAATTCTTCCTAAGTGTCATACAACAGTTCAGGGCTGAGGTTTGTGCTTAGTGATTTTATGGCTAAATCTTAAAGGGAAGTTTTCAAAGACTTTATTTTACTCCAAAGGTCTTTAATGGAGGCAAATACTAATTTACATTCTAGTATTCCAAACATATACATAATTGCTGAAAATCTCTGTTTAATTGTAGTCTCAGTATTTGAAACATACTCCAATGTATAAAATATGCTTGCTATATACAAAAAGATCTGGCTATACTTTTGTAAACTAAACCATCTCTCTGGATCAAAACAATTAATAGAAATAGGAAGAACAGATATGTTTTATATATCGATTCTGAGTTTTATACCAGACTCCCACTATATACTTAAACTTTCTATTTTGGGAATTTTAAAACATAAAAGATTAGAGAGAATGTATCATAAGCCTCCATACAGCCATTATCCAACCTCAACTACTAACATTTCACTGTTTAATTTACTCCTACCATTACTTTCATCATCATTATTATTATCTTGCTGAAGTATTATTAAAACAAATTCCAGACATCATATTGTTTCTCTTATAAATTCTGCATAATCTATCACTACCAATAAGGATTTTCTTTTAATAAAACTACAATTCCATTATCACATCTAAAATAAATAATTCCTAATATCATTTAAAACCCAGTCCATACTCGTATATCTACAATTCTCTCAAAAATTTATTTTTTGTGTGATACTGATACTGAAAAAAGAACCAAATTTATTCATCACCATTGGAGATTTTTTTTGTGTGTGAGGAAGATCAGCCCTGAGCTAACATCTGCCAATCCTCCTCTTTTTGCTGAGGAAGACTGGCCCTGGGCTAACATCCATGCCCATCTTCCTCTACTTTATATGGGACGCTGCCACAGCATGACTTGACGAGCGGTGTGTCGGTGTGCACCCAGAATTCGAACTGAAGAACCCCGGGCCGCTGCAGCGGAGCGCATGCACTTAACCACTTGCGCCACTGGGCCGGCCCCCATCCATTGGAGATTTTTAAGCCACCAATTCATTACATAAATTAACATACTAATCAAGCATACATGTTGGATTTCCTGTGAGAACTGGATTTATGGTAGTCAACGATTAATGGGGTAAAATTCTTCACCACACATTTTTTAAAACCACTTTGTTAAAAAAGAATAATTTCTTTTGTCTATCATTTTTATATCCATCCACTGCAAAATTTAATAGCATGCTCTGATTGTTTTAGCAAAAAAAACCTATCATTTTACACATTTGTGAAAATAATTTTCAAATATTAATATATATTTTTTTCTGCTTGTATATATCCCTTTACCTATCCCAATTTTTTCAAACAGATATTGGATTTAGATTCATTGAATAGATGAGGATGAGACAGAGTGGAGAAAAGTAAAAAAGCATTCAGTTATTTTGCAAAGTTCTAAACCTACCATGGAGATTATTTTTTCAGTTGCTACTGAGGCCAAAAATAAAAGAGGAATTGTATCTTTGAGGGAAACTATCAAGAAAAACAGTGGGGATCCCCAATCCTAGACCTTAAAAACATTTACTCAGTCCGGCTGGGAAGAAGAGGGATGAAAGGGATAGGAAGAAAGGGGAGAGATTCCACATCGTGCTGGTTGGACGGAACTCAGAGAAACCTAGAGGCTTAGATTTAGAGAGTCCTAAAGCTGAATTTCATGGCAGAGTCAAGGAGGCAGGAAGACGCTAGAAAGTGATGCACTCTGCTGTGCATCTAGGCACACGTACGCAGGGACAGCCTTGCACAAACTCCTTTGCCCTCCCATGGCAGGGAGCAACAGCAATTTTCCTGAAGGAGCCAGGAGGACTGGAACGAAGGCAGTGTCATTTGAGACCTACGTGGACCTAACGAGACAGGGGGCATGTCAGTGGACATGGAAATAGGCAGATGACCCAGGGACCAGAATATCTCAGTTCTCTGTGGCTTGATATAGACTCCCTGGAATTGAAGGAAAAAAGAAGTGAAGTTGCTGCCACCCTGGTGAAACGGGGATTAGAAATTTAAAAATAAATGAAAGAAAAAATGAAAGCACATCTAAATTATTGGCATGAGTCATACCTGATACAGTAGATAAAGACTATTCCAGATTTTGCATATCATTTACAAAAACCATCAATTATACCTTAATTTTCAAACTTTACTTTTGACATTGCATGTAAAAATCTTCATCTTTTCCTTATTTTTTTTCAAAAATCAAGAGTTTGATATAATACAAAATTGATGATGTCAACACCCAAAAATATAAAATTGGAAATGAGGAAGAATATTTTACATCAATGCCACTGTGTGTGTGTGTGTTTAGAAGCAACACCTATACTAAAGCCTAAAGTTTTCAAAAACTCCCCACAAGACATCATTTGTATTAATTTCTTTGAAAAAATGAACGATGAAAAAAGGTACTATGAAATTAGTCCTAAATTTTTAATGATTTTTGTATTGAGAAGCATTATATTTGAAAAATATAGGAATCCACGCAGATGCAATGCTTAATAACTCCATAGGTAATACTGATATTCATGATTTATACAGATACAGCATGGTTGCTATAAAATCACGGCTCTTTAAGAATTATCAGACCATAGACAGAAAACTCTACTGAAGACAAAGGAAACAGTTTAGATCTAAATAGCAAGATTATTACTATTGAAGATTATTGCTTCAATTATACTATACCTCACTTCACAAATTCCTCAAAGTTAATTACAAAAATGTGACTGCAGAATTTTAAGATAATATATCATAATACTATTCTACTATGAATTACCGTTTAGTTATGAATCTCTCAATATCTCTAGGCTATTCTAATTAATTCTGCTCTAGACATTACAAAGGAGGTTAAAATTTTCAGTCCCATTAAATGTCAAAAGAACTGTTAGCCTCCAGGGGCCCTCAGGGCTCCTCCTTTCCCTACCTGCCTCCTCTCCTTCTTTCCCAATGATGAATAAGGATGCTGTCTCCACCAAGGAGCACTATTCGATTTAACGCATTTTATTGACCATGATTCTCCTGAGTAAAGTCACCGTGTTGAGTTGAATGTTGGAGTGCACAAGGGTATGTCATCCCTTGGGTCTCTGTTCCCATGTGACTAGATTGGTAAAAACTCCGGGGACTTCTTGAAGCAGGCTTAAAAGGGTTTTTTTTTTGGCTTCAGCATCTCTTCTATCTTCTCCCATTTGGTGGCCTGCCCAGCGCTATTACCCAGGTCTAAGAAGTCATTGGGTGAGTGTTGCACATATTGGATAAAGGTCTGGCCTAGGGCAGCTTAGGTTAACTGTACTTCTGTATACCTTTTTTTTTTTTTGCCTTTATTTCTATAAAAATAACTTGGATAAACTATGTAGGTAAGTCCTAAAACCATTGGCACCAGAATGTTTAAAATGGAGTCTTTCTGTCTTGGTTTTCGCTGAGACCCACAGACAAGAGATGCCAACCACTACCACACGCCGAGGAGGTGGTCAGGAACCAGTTTTGAGACTCTTAATTTAACACCAATAACAGATGGTTTAAATTGCAGAGGGGCAAATTGGAGACCAGCAAATCGGTTTAGAAAGAGCTGTCCTACCTATGTGACCTCTTCACACAAGTCCAGCAAAGGTTGATTCAGTGGAACCACTTAAATTCAATGGTGCTAAGACTAATCAAAACCAAGGAATCTAAGGAGAATCATTGGCCAGCTCTCCCAAATGCTGTGTGATGAGAAATTTGCCTCTTTGGCTAAGGCCTGCTCTTCTGGATACTTGAAGTCAAAAGATGCACTTATGTTTTCCTTATGAGGCCAAGATATAGGACAGGAAATATCAAGAACCCTAGTCGGTATGGAATTTACTTAGATCTTTCTAAAAGATTGGGTGGAATAGGGAGAAACCACAGCAGAAAGAAGATGCAAATGTAACTCCAATGCCAACGAGAAGGGAACCATGTATCAGAGACACATGCAGAGATGGGGGCACAGCTTGGGGTGGGGGAGGATACGTACAAAATTTCCCCCACCCACCCACCCACCCAGGAAACAGTTAGTTTAAAATCCTAGATGTCAGAGAACACCAATGCTGGATTACCACAACAGGACTAGTTAAGAAATCCCTTTCGTGCTTTTTACCTCCTCTTGATATTTCTACTCCAGCCATGAAATTGCCAGAGGCACCTTAATGTCTAAAGCAGTAGGAGAGGAAGTAACTGGAAAATTGGGAAAAAGTCACCTTATCCTCATTTCACACTGTCGGCAACCAGTTTGAAGCAAGTTCAAGATGAGTTAGAAAAAACTTTTAAATCAAATAGAAGTCATGTTCATTATTCTGGACTGGACATAACAATTATTGAACTGAACTCTTCATTTTTTAATAAAAGTGAACTAGTCAGTAATTTTTTTTTTAATAATAGCATGACCAAAAAATGTATAGCACTTGACCAAAATTTCCTCCAAAGGCCGAGGAAGAAGCAGACTCACAGGACTCACTTTGAATGGGTAATGATTTCTGAGGTGGGATGTGGGTCTGTGGAGAAAAAAGTTTTTGCCAATTACATCCCACTCATTCCACTTGTCAAAGTATTGATTAAAACCAAATCATCCAAAACTGAAATAGACAAAAAGTGTAAAATCCAAAAATCATTATCACCCCTCTTCATGCTTGTTTTAATCACTGTTTTATCTTTTTGATTAAGTCTTCATTGGAAAATAGCATTTCACGGGACAATTATATATATATTTTTTTTCTTATTGTTCATTGACTATGTCCTCCTTAACTGTATTTTATCAATTCTAAAAAAATGTTACAATGTCTTCACATTTTAACATCTTTGACAGGATGTCTTGCAACAAATGGCTTTTTGCAATTATATTTGTAGCATTTTTTTCTTTTTTAATGGTTCATAAAATAAAGATGCATCACACAATTTAACAACCAATACATCAAGCACATTAGACTTGATATATTTCAAAGAATATAACAACAATAAAGCCAGCAAAAACCAACCAAATGTCTATTTACTTGTTCCCCAAAATTACTGTTAAAACTCAAGAGCACAACAGAAAACCAGAAGAACTCCAAGAGGTGGAAGTTTTTAAGGGGACTCACCAGAGTTGGGGTCAGAGTTGCCATCTGCTTCCGTCCTCTTGTCCGGAGAGGCCTGGTCGTAGAATTCGTCCTGTGGCTGAACCAGAGGAAGAGGGTGTGAGATCAGGGTTCCACTACCCACCGGCTCGTGGTCTCCTAGACCACTGTCACTGCAGCTTTCCTGGGAGCCATCAGGCAGGTGAAACGTAACGCGGCGCTGCGACTACAAAGAAGACCACAGGACACGCGGATTAACATTCCTCCCCAATAAAACAGGCGCAGCGGAACAAAAATGCTAAGCAATTTTCAACAAACGATACAATGTGACAGTAAAGAAAAGAAAAGAACAAAGCTAGGAACAAACATTTATTATTTGCCATTTAGTATGTAATGTCCAACTTGCAAAATACGAGAAAGAATTTCAATCTTGTATAATTCAAGAACAAAAAACTAATGGTAAACAGTTAAAAATTGTAGCAAGAAAGGCAAAAAAGAATATCTATAGTAGTTGTTGAAGTTATACAAAAAGATTTTAAATAAGCAGAAATGTGCAAATGTTTGTTCCATAGATCTGAATAAATACATAGATAATGAGACACTCCATTTCTTTTGAATGACCAGACATTGTGTTTACTGGATGGTTTTAAGGTAGGTTTTGCAATGAAATCATTATTGCCCACCGGCCCAGATATTACTATCAGCCATTGGCTATAGAATATCCCAGTTGAAAGGTGCCTGGAATATTACTTTGGCATCTATTTGCAGAATGTCATTATCAGAAGTGACCTAAAATATGTATACAGTACTTGAATAAATTTTAGTGTTTTAATAAAATAAAATTGTACATTTCGACACAGATCACTGCTTAATTCTCTTGGTAAATATTCTCTTAGCTGATGTAATCCATGAGATATGACAATATTTACAGCTATGTGGGGTGGAGATTTATGCCTTATGAATTATAGGAGAGTAGTAAATTTGTGCTATATGTCTGACTGCACCTAATTTTCATTCTGCTTTAACAGACAAAAGACCTTTCAATATCATGTCACACGTGACCACCTTTACTCAGATGTAATAAAACTATGCATATATAAATAATAAAATATATAATGTATAATATAATCACTTTATAATACCTAAAATTCGTTATTTTTCAAGAGACAATTTATAGATTGTATCCATTTCAAAGCAAAACAAATACAATTAGAGACAAAACGCTACAAATAGAAATACCGCTACTCTATCAGTGTATTTTTATAGACTGACGACAGAACATAGCCTGTTTCCTATGAGTCACTGGTTCAAATCCAGCTCAGAGTCATAATGGAGAAGAGCTGATATCACTTTACTGCTGTTTGATGACCTATGTGAAATGATTTGATAGTTCAGTACATTTTTAATGAACTGATGCCAACATCACATAAACTATAATCATAAATGATACTAATTGAGTCTATTGTAGCACATTTCACCTTCATGCACAACTATCTCAGTATCATCATTTCTCTCTCGATAGGCTTTGAAATGTGCCTAGGTAAGTGCTATACAATATGCAAGCAAAATTTGAATATTGATATCCAAAATGTATTTCTCCTTGTATAGGAAAGGTCATGCTACCATTTTTATTTATTGTAGTGTTTCCTCTCTCATGTGAATTTACCCTTTAGGGAAAACCAATAATAAGTATTTTCCATTTTTTGTTTCAATACACCCTTAATTCATCAGTATCCTTTTGTGATAAACTAGGCATTAAGGACAATGACCAGACCGCCCATTATACATGACTGTCAAAGGTAGCTTTTAAAGTGGTTGGCCTACTAAAAAGTCCGTAGTTTTAGTGATTATAGTATCTTTGGCGTTTTCTCTGGAGGAATATCTCTTAGTTATAGCTCAAATGAGTAAAAAAGAAGTCAAAACACAGGAGAAAGACAATGGAACAGATAATTCTGCAATCTTTATAAAGCATTTCCGGAAGCCTCATGAACCATTATAAAGTATATGTTTCATAGACAGAAGAAAAAAGGAAAATTTGTATCTGTGATATTCTTCTAAACGTAGTTAATGTTGCTTCAATTACAATATTTTTTCCTTCCTAAGAAATGTGCAAATCTGCAATACCAGTTACACCTGAATCCAGGAGTTCTCACAGTATGGTCATTAGAACCAGCATTTATTGAGCACCTACTGGTACATAGCCTGGTACTATAATTACACTGAGAATAACAAGGAAAATATTTTCTTGAAAACTATTTCAAATACCACTTATTAGATTCCATCTGACATATACTAAACTATGATATTTCTTTACCACTTTATAAGTGAGCATAAGAAAAGATATAAATCTAGTGTAATTTATTTGCAATAAGACACTGTAAATTAGAGTAACATAATGTTTAAACTGCTGTGCCTTATGGAAATATTTCCTAATTAATTTGACTCAAAGATGTTTAAGTCTTAATTGGCAAAATTGTGCACAATTCATCAGTCTAATGGGAGGTGGGAGTGGTGATGCATATGGATTAAGAATTAGGACACGGATATTATGGTACGAAGCAAATCGATCAAGCAAATCAATCTTTAATTTATCATCATAATGACTGATGCAAGTAGATGAATGTTCAAAATATCACGGTAGGTATAAGGAGAGGATTTGAATAAATTGAAATGCAGAAAAATGAGGATCCATGAATTGTTAAGAAACAGGAGTTTCAGGTGTCGTCAAGGACTCAGTAGCGCTCATTCAGGTTTTGCTGAAGAGAACCAGGTGAGGAGCCAGAACCAGACGCGGCTGGGAGCTCTTGCTCAGCAGAGATTGGCCCCGGGCAAGGCTCTTTCTCTCTTTGAAGGAGTTCCTGCCTTTGTAAAATGGAGAAAATAGTGCCTTCACCAGAGGAGTGTTGTTAAGGCCCAAATAGATATAATAAGAAGTGTTCCTGCTATACAATACATGACACATAGTAGGTCCTCAATAAAAGGTAGCTATAATTCTTGAAATTTATAGCTACATATTCTCTTTTAACCTCTGGGGCTATCAATATTTAGCTAGTTTTAAAGATGTGATTCCTTCACCCCAGCAAGAAAGTATTGCTCTTTTGCCTGAACCCCCAAATCTTGGCATGGCCCACAATGTGTCTGTAGATAATGTCAGGTCAGAGCCTCTCTGAAGGGAAGCTGCTCTTGAGTGGGGTTGAGGAATGAAGAAAACCAACAGTTTACAATACATGATTCCTCCTTAGAGAAAGTGAAGGTTTTCTCTTTATCCTTTCAAGAAACTTAGAATTGTGTGTATATTCCAAGAGGGAAAGAGGGAGAGTTTTTTACTTACTGTCTCTGGGGATTTTGCTTTCAGATTATCCCCGTGGAAATATGCCCAATTTGGGTTATAAATACAGTCAAACCCTGCCTGACTGAACTGGGACAACACGTGTTATCATGAGATTACTTCAGACTTTCCAAAGCTGGGCACTTACATATTGTTTTCCTAAATCTATTTCTTATCCATTTCATTTTCTCCCACGGGAAATATTATTATTATTATTGGCTATGTCTGGTTGATGGTTTGAATGTCACATTTGTTTATCTGATTTATCACTGACAGGTTAGCTCCAGGTCCCTGGCTGCCCTGAGAAAGAATAAGATGGGAACAAATAACTACTGAGACTGCTTCATGTTATTTTATGTCAGGGCTGCTGATATGGATTCTGACCAGGCGAAGCTCTCATCAGAGACTCTGTACTCTATGCGAGCATAAAGGGCTGTGCATACACACATAGGTAGGTCCAGAATCCTGCAAGTTGGAAGGTGCCACTGGTTTGATCTGAGAAACATCACCAAGCACCTTGGCAACTTTTGTTTTATAGGTTAGTAGACAGGAAAGAAAGGGAAAATTCAAGATGCCCTGGGAAGATCCACATATTGGCTGCACCGGGCACTGTTCTTGAAAATTCACTGAAAGAATGAGTCACCTAAGAAATCCCAATCATTGCTTGAATGCTTCTCTTGTGTGTTTCTTACTGGTGTAGAATATTCATCCATGAATGACTCATATTCAAGCCTACAATCCCAGTCCCATTAACCGAGAGATATTCCCATGTGCAAAGTTTTGGTGATAAGGTTCATTGTGTCCTTGCATGAAATAGCAAAAAGGTAGAAAAGAGTGAAATGTCTAATAAGTGATTAATAAATTATGTAATATCATGTAATTGAATAATTCACAATACTTAAAATTATGCTAATGTTTATAGATATGTAAAATATTTATAATCTATTGTTAAGTACATAAATCATGATGGTAAAGATTTTACTTAGTTGAATTGCATTTTTGTTAAATGTGTTTTTGTTTGTGAATATAGATACACAAAGTGTTTAAAGTGGTATTATGGTCATGGAATCATAGTGTTTTAAAACTTTATTATTTTGACTACACTACAATTTCCATGCATTATCTTTGTAATATTAAAACATATCCTAATTTTTAAGTATTCCTCTTCATCACTTATAGCAAATTGGAACTTAATCCAAGAGAAGGGAAAAATCTGGTAGACAGTAGATGGGCTTTCTTGAGCTAAGGAATGCCCAACAATCTTCCTATTCCTCCTCTGCTGTTCTAAATTCTGTTCTTTACACTCTTTACGTAAGCTTTTTAATCAGTGAAATTAAAGATCCTTGCTTTCTCCTCAAATCACAAAATAACAACATGAGTCTAGCACTAAGCCAATTATTACAAGTCAAATAGACAAATTTACCAGTTGATGACTGACATTTAAAATAATTATTCTCGTGAAAATTATAAATTGATACTATGGAAGTAGAAAAAAGTGCTTTAGAATTGTTTAAAAATGATTTTATTTGTAGAGAATTTTTAAAATATCTTTTCAAGGAAATATTCCTAATTATGATTTAGTTCCTATAAGCACATTTAAGAAATAACACATCATCTATTTATCTAATCTCTAAATAGTGTACGCACACACACACACACAAACACACATCAGCCAGAAATTACTTATGACAAAGTAAGGGACAAAACTATATTAAAGTTCCAAATGTGGCCTTGTTTTCACTTTATCTCAGCATTAAATCCAATGAAGATATGATTTTTATTTGAAATAATATTTTCATATATATCTCTTCTCAGAGTAACAAAGGAAATCATCTCAAAGAGGGTTAAAAAAAATCTGGAGACTGGAAACTGCATTTTAGTGCAAATATTTCTTATAATACTAATTAAAAACATTTTGATCTTTATTATTTTTAAGAACATATTTTAATTGAGATTTTAAAAATAATCTTGACTATAGTTGTAGGTTGCAAGGTATGGAAAGAGGAATTTTTAAATGACAGAAAACACATTTTCAGCTAAAACCACTGATTTGATTCAATGGTAAGTAGCTCAATAGCTTCTTGCCATCTAAAATCAATGCACACTCTTCCTCTTAATAAAATCCAGAATCGAGTAAAGCTCGTAGTGGTTTAGAAGGCAAGGTAAATGTGACCCAAAAAGCAATCTATGGTTTAATTTACTATTACTCAATACTCGCAGGCTCAACTGAAGGGAACTAATATTAATACACGTATTCTTCTTCATTCATGTATTAGAGATGAGAACTAAAGTAGTAAATGAAGAAAAGATTTCTGGATTTATGATTTAGGAAAATTACTAGTAATTTATGAGTAAAAATGGGCCCATTATCAAGAATAAGGAATAGTTTTAAAGCAGAAAATTATAAGGGACTTTTCGACTGGTAATAAATGAAATATTTTGAGCACAGAATTATTTTATAATGAATCATTTTATTATTTATTTAATAAATTAAATTGAGTTAATTTCCTATCCTGTTTATTAGAAGTACTTACGTTAAAATTATTCTGCAGGCTGGCCCAGTAGCGCAAGCGGTTAAGTGCGCGCGCTCCGCTGCAGCGGCCCAGGGTTCACTGGTTCGGATCCCGGGTGAGCACCGACACACCGCTTGTCAAGCCACGCTGTGGCAGCGTCCCGTATAAAGCGGGGGAAGATGGGCATGAATGTTAGCCCAGGGCCAGTCTTCCTCAGCAAAAAAAGAGGAGGATTGGCAGATGTTAGCTCAGGGCCGATCTTCCTCACAAAAAACAAAACAAAACAACAACAACAACAAAAATGATTCTGCTAATGTAGAATTTATAGTTTTTTTTTTTTTAAGCTGGATATTATTTAGGGTTTTTCTGTTCTATTTTAATCTGTTACACTTGATGAGGAAATGAGGTAAAATGACCTGCAGTGGGAATCAAACCCCACATTTTCTGATTTTCAACATAAAACACTATTCATTCATCTGTTCATTTCATAAATAATTATGAGCACGTACTCTATGTTGTACACCATTCTAGTTGCTAAGAATATAACGGTGAACAAGACAAAAACTATATCCCATAACTTCCTAAAAGGTAGAATTTCATTAAGCTACTCTCTCTCAGTTCTGAGGAATGTTTCTGGCCAGCAGCTGTGTGTCACCTTTACATAATGTGATTCCCTTCTAATTCTTGCAAACTATGCAGACTTAGGCAAGGTCAGTGCATGAATGGGAGACCTTCCCTGTATTAATCAGCAATAACCTAGGGAGAAAAAAGAAAGAATAGGAGTGCATTCTGAGTTCATGGCAAACAATCTCCAGATCTGTTGCCATTCTCAGATTGGAATTCATTGCTAATTTGTGACAACAAAAAATAAAATGGATGGAAGAGTAACTGAGACTGTTAGAGTAGGCTATTCTTGGCACAGATACAGAATCGTTGTCAACTTCGTAATATCCTTGAGCAATTGTTTTCATCGAGATAGTTAGAGAAATGTTAACAACCTAAAATAAGAATTGATGAAATCAAAACCAGCAAGTTGTTCTGAGAAGCGTACACACTTGACATTTTGTGAGCTTATAATGAATATTTACTGAATGAAGATGATTTGCTCAGCATTTCACTAGGAGATCTAAGGGGATACAGTAGAAATGAAGTATCATTCTCTATCCTCCAGAGATGCTTTCCCATGGGCAAAGCTCTCTGTCTCCCCTACAAGAACTTTGCAGCGAGTGCTGCCCTGTTTTAAAAGTAGCAAAGTGAAACATGATAACATTTCACTAGCTCTCAGCCTTTCCTTCTTTCCTCTTTCAATGTTTACGTTTTGGAATATTTGGAGGCAAATGAGAAGATTCAGTATGTGTTTTGAGAAAGATGGGTAACATCTTCCCTGAACATAGGTGACGGATATAAAGGTGTCAGCAATTTTAAAATGGATTTTTTGATTCCTAGTGTTATCTATGTTATATAAAAAAGGACTAGGGTGTGGGTGATAAGTGGCCATTTAAAGTTGAGTAGCATTTTCAGGGGACATGGGGAGTGTTCTTATGAACTATGCTTGCTGCTCTGTTAACCAGTTTGCCATCTGCTGCTAAGCAACTGCTTCATTTCAAGATGAGCTGTCAGCTTGTGTTCTACCTTCACTGCTGCACTGCACCTTTAGTTTAGGAACCCTGTTTCAGTGTGTATGGGAAGCTCACGTTAACTTAAACTTAGCCTGTTTACTTTAGTTTGTAAATGTCTTATTGTGAAATAACTACCTCAAAGTAAGGACCCACGTTTTTTGTGCTTTGTAAGTAAAAGTGCATTGAATATCTTTTAGAACTGCTTATGGCTGGAAGACTCATGTCAATGACATAGGGTGAAATTTTAAAAATAACTGTATTTTGCTTCTTTTTGATTTCAGCATGAGCTGTGAGAAAGTTAGGTAGCGTTTCTCTTCATGTGAAAAAACAATTTAAAGCTGTAAGAAACTTGAGGGAAAAGTAAATTCTTTGTACTCTTTTTGGGTGTAACGTTGGTACTTGAATTTAAAAAATTAAGAACAAACATTAAAGAGGAATCTCCGCCCTACATCATTTTCCCCTGTGGGAGAGCAGAGAAAGGAAAAGGGTTTGAATCAACTTTTCTCTTTGATTTGGTAGCATCACCCCATCCCTTAAGGTTCCGCTGGGGTCCAATACCAGCAGAGAGGATTAAGAATTGTCAGCATTGTTGGTTATTTTGCTTCTTATACTTTTATTCAGTTCTTGCTATCAGAAACACCCTCAACCTATTTCTCACAGTTAAATGTTGCCCAGTAGGAATGAAGCACTTTATCTGAGCATACAAAATATAAAATGACTACATTAAACAGGAGCAGCTGTTCCTGAAGCTGCAAGCAGAACTTTTGCATCTATAAATTATATGCACAGAAATGGGGAAGGAACGACTCAGCCAGAGTCCTTTCCAATTTAGTTTTCTAGTGTAAACAAATCCATGTGACAAAGAAATTTACCCTGATCATATTTTCAAAAGCAGCATACATGATAGTTGTAGTAATTTAATTAGAAATTACACTAAATTATCACGGTTATTAACTAAGTATATAGAACCCACTGACATAGCATTGGTCTTTAACAAAAAGTAAGCCTTGGGGCCGGCCAGGTGGCATAGTGGTTAAGTTTGCACACTCCTCTTTGGCGGCCCAGGGTTCACAGGTTCAGATCCTGGGCACCGACCTACGCACTACTTATCAAGGCATGCTGTGGCAGGCGTCCCACATATAAAGTAGAGGAAGATGGGCATGGATGTTAGCCCAGGGCAGATCTTCCTCAGTCAAAAGAGGAGGATTGGCAACAGATGTTAGCTCAGGGCTAATCTTCCTCACACACACAAAAAAGTAAGCCTTTCTTTGGATAATGAAAACTCTCTAAAAAAGTGTGTGTCAGATCTGTTAGTATTAATAATAGAAGTAGAGTCTGATTTGGTGTCTAGGATTCAAGAATTCATCTCAAGTAGTTTTAGCAGAATTAACAAAAGAGGTGATAGGCATCTCCCTATGTTCCCCTCTGTTAGTAATTCTCAATACAAAATAAGACTTGTAAAACCAAAATAGGCCATATTTACCTTAAATAAGTAGTATCTTTTAGGAGGTAGCCCTGATTTTATGTTATAATTAATCTCAGACCCTGGGCACTTGACTCAGAGAAGAGTTTAAACACACACACACAAACACACTTTAAACTTCCCTTGTGTATTGCTGAACAAGCATAAGATCATAATTATCTAGTAAGAATGAAAACCAGTAATTCAAGGCTTTAGAGGACAGATCATGTTATTCTAAGTTAGAGAATGAAACACAAATAGAGGGGTAGAAGCAATTTATATAAATCCTCCAAGACATACTATTACTGTACAATAAGGTTGTTTAAAATTCCTCATGAAGTACTGTTAATTTGCACCTAAAATGTGGTATAATCTGTTTTAATTGACCTTATGTCACAGATTGTAGTTTGATTTTATTTATTCAACTTTCCGGTCTTATTTTTGTAGTATAAAGAAGAATGTTAAAACTCTTTTTAGAAGCAGTGAAGGAGTAAAAAGTTCTTTGAACTAGTCCTAGCACGTGTAATGGATATCTATCACTGGCAGCCCATGGATTACAATTAGTTCTGAGCCATCCATCATGTCTTCCTCAGCAAAAAGGGAAAACAACAATGGAAATAATCCTCTTGAAGAAGGAGCCTCTTTCTAGTCTATGAGTCATATGATTCAAATACGGAGGCAGTCATATAATTATTAATTAGCACAGGAGCCACCAAAACCATCAGTCATGATAAAGAACTTGATCCTTAAGGCAGGTTAATGAGGGGGCTAATTCGCATGGAGAAAGTGGGTAGTGGGATGTAATCTACAAACCATAGGGAAAGATCCAAGGTACACTTACAGGATATGGAAATGTGTGTGTACAGGCACAGAGCATCGTGATGATACTATTGATCAACTATTCAATTTTCTCTTCTAGGCTCTCCTATAAACGGGACACATGTTTGAGAAATGTTTCTCCAGAGTGGGGAAAGGAGGAGCAGTACAGATAGAGAAGGGGCTGTCTTTGGCCATAGGGAGTACACAAAAAAGAAACAAGCATCCTTGGAATTCCATCTGAAATCTTAGACTCCTTGGTAAATGATCTGACAGGTGATAGACTGATAGATAGATATATTGATGCAGGATGACTATCCTCTAAAGAACTGTGGTTTAGCTAGCAAATTAAAAAAAATTTACTAAGAATATCATTTATCCTTTGTATTGTGAAAAATACTTGTATTGTGATAGACAAGCACTTTCTAACCTTGTCTTCCTTTAGTTCTCTCGAAGGACATTGATGAAAATATTGTTTGTAGTTGAAAAATTTTGATTAGGAATGTGTAATACTAAAATCATATTTTTTTTCAGAGTAAGTTAGGAAGAAAATGAAGATACTTTAAAAAAACAGATACAATATATACATAAATTTGTGTATATGTATTTATATGTATATATGATACAAAACTTATGAGCAAACTGCAATACAGAGAGACATACTGCACATGTCTTAGAAAGTGAAATTTTCCTATTCTTAGACAAGGAGATTGTCAAATATATCTGAGGTATTTGCTTTATTTATTAATGCTAAAAATGAAATCCAAACTTTATTAATTGAATCTTAGAAAACTTGAATTAATCTAGACAAATTCTGATATTACAAGTTATATTCCAAAAACAGTCTCTTCTAATGCTGTAAAAAATATAGCCTTACTTGGTGACAAAAATTTACTTGTTTAGCAATGATACTTTGAGTGTAGAATTCACCATATAAAATTGTGATTATAAGATGAAGAAAAACATTTTTTAAATAAACAGAAATTATATAAATCATCTATTTAATCCTTTCTAGGAGGAGGTACTTAATAATGTAAATACTTTACCAGTGATTATCATTTTTAAAATTTTTGAGTTTGTGCTTTTGAATTGTTTTGAGAGCCTGCGTGACATTATATTGCACAATCTCAAGGTGTCAACTGTTTGCCTTTTATGATCTATTTTTACTTTTTGAAACAACTAAACACCATCTGTAGTGATGAAAAATAGCATTTTAAAAAGAAAAGAGAGATTACAAAATAACATGGCACTTTTCTTCAGTGACTTAAAAACTATCTTTGAGGACCATTACAAAAGAGGAGTTCCAAAACATTTTGAGAAATGACAATACTAAGCGTAGGAACAAACAAGGGCACATTTGAAGGATATCACTCATCTAAGTGCACAATTTCTCTTCCTTAGAAAAAGATCAGTCTCAGCTTTATTCTCAACTTATATGGAGGAATGTTCTTTTTGGATCATAAATTTAGAAAGAGTAGTGAAGACGGTATGTATGAAAGAATGAGATAAACGGTGGTGGACTTCATAAGGGGTTTTGAATTACAGAAATCTGAGAAAAAGCTTATGAAACAAGTTTGCTACATACATATTGAGCAGTAACATTTGGATATGGAAATCATATAAAAATATTTTTGGAAGTATTAATAAGCATTATTCAGTAGAATGTAAAACACTGATGTCCTGATATTCTGCAGGAAAATGTTTTAAGCCTCTATTGCTTTGAAAAATGTAATGTGTAACAACCTACTGAACTCTGCTAGAATCAGAGCCCTTATAATGATCTTAAGAAAACAGAGAAACTAAACCAGTTGGAATAAACATGAGTGAGATTTTATATCTCTTTTCTCCTGGGTAAAGCAGCCTTTGTTCTGAATAGTCAAAGTGGCTGAACTTTATTTCAAAAAAATATCCACCTATTATTACAGACAGTCACTGTGACTTTGAGCCTGATATTTGAAACAAAAATCACTCCTATATCTCAGTGATAATCGCTACTTGCCCTGTGGCTCTTAGTCTTTCGTTTGAAAACATTACCAAGTCACCAATCTCAGTTATTTGTGCACTGGGGATAATTTGTTTTCCCTGAATACAAATATAAAATTCAAACATATGTCAAAAACTTCTGTTATGTCAAAAGCTTCTGTAGATTTAAGTAGCATCTATAAAATAATGAGCTATACTCAGAAAAACGTAGTTACTTTTGAAGAAAAAAACTCCCAAATATGTTCCAAATGTGAACACAGAAATCCAGAAGGTAAAGACCCAAAAATACTAATAATATTTTCTTGAAGATAAGAGAGTAAACACTTGTAAGTTCTCTTGACTCTAAGATTGAACACTTGTGCCCAGAAATGCCTTCATATTTGTCTGGGGCAGAGATGGAATGATGGTTTCAGAATGAAACATTTACAAAATTTCCCACAGCCGAGTAACTTACTGTATGGCACAATTTGGCTTCTGCATTAAAATTTAAGAACAGTAAGGCAAACTGCAATTTGAAAAAAATATACTAAATTTCCTAAAGTTTATATTTAGCATCTTGAAAGTCAGGAATATATTATCCCATGTACATAATATTAAAAATGATGGACAAATTGCTAGTCAGAAATAAATTATTTTCAATGAAATTATTATTGTGAGCAATTCTTTAAACATGTATACATAAATAAAATGGGAGGAAAGTACAAATAATATTTGAAAAATTTTTCTTTATCTAGGATATATAAAAAAGATTAGAACACAAAGAGCTAACACTAATGTAAACTATGGACTTTAGATAATAATAATACACCAATATTGTTCGTTAATTGTTACAGATGTACCAAACTAAAGCAAGACGTTAACAGGAGAAATCTGTTCAGGAAGAGAGTATATATGAGGACTCTATTTTGTGCACAATTTTTTCTGTAAACCTAAACTACTCTAAAAATAAAGTCTATTTATAAAAAAATCCAAAGTTTAAACAGGGAGAAAAAGAAGACAAAGACTTTTGTAGTGAAAGTGAAGGGGATTTCAGGCTATTTTCAAGGAATTTAAAAGATGATAGCTTTGGTTTGTATTATGTTGAGTTTTACTTCTATTGCGTTTGTGTGTGTATATGCGTGTGTGTGTGTGATATAAATGCTCATGTATCATCATTCTTATATTTAGCCCTGATTCGTCTTTTATAAGTGATAAATAAAGCTTCTATATTTATATAATTATATGCATTTCAAAAAAGAATATTTCTGTATGCACAAATTTGTGATTGTTGTCTACAATTGTCCTTTGTTCCTTTTTAAAAATTTTGAAACAATATAAACTTTTAAGTGTTCTGCATTAGACACTTTAATTCATACTTTACAATGATATAAACCAATTTTGACATTTCTAGGGACATATTTCAGGGAGTTAACTTCATGAAGATGAAATGAAATGTTCCTCATATCAGAAAATAATTCTGATCTAGTTCATGTCCTAGCTTGACAGACGGAAGAAGATAGATAATGGTACTTTGAGAATTAACGAATTATCTTTCCTGGAATAGATCATAGAGCTTAATGTCTATAGAAGGCATCTTATCTCAGGTTTCACAGACTGACAAAGCACACAGAGAATGCAGTTCAGATACTTTGTTTGATCGCTAACTTTTCATAGATATGAAAATCTAGAAGATTTTCATGGGAACTGCAGTTTGGATGATAACTGATCAAACATGGCAGCTAACCAATTTTAGTTCCTGGGAAACTCTGATAGAAAAAAGTTCTTTTAGCACAAAAGCATGATCATTTGACTCCCATGCACATAATAATCTCTCCTAATGTCTGTAGGGCAATATTGTTAGAACAAATAGTAGAATCCGAGTGTTTCCAGTAAAAGAAAGAATTGAAAATTAACAACTTGAGATTTAAATCTATTTTGGCAACGTATGTTAAAAATCTTCCGTCTTGTTCTATTCACTAATTTCATTACTAGACTTCAAATGCATGTAAGAGATGTGCACATTAACGAAATAGAGTAAAAGGAAAACTATCTAAATTATGAGTCCTCATAAAACAGACATCTCTGAAACTATACCATTAGGAGAATTTGTAAATGTGGAGAATACATGCTAAAATAGAATAGTTTAAGATTTAAGAGATTCCCTAGAGTTCTTTACTCAGCTCTTTAACAAAAACTGTTAATCATCTACTCTCTATCGGGTACTCTTAGATACTCTTAGATACTCCTCAGTATCTAAGATCAAGAATGACAATGTCGATCAAGAATGACACATTCTCTCCACTCGTAAGGCTTACAATCTAGTAAAAGAAATGGACTGAAACAAGTAATTACAAATGTGTTAGATGTTATGAAGGAGAAATTCAGGTACACTAGAAGTATATAATAGAAGGATCCAACTCACCAGGGAAGTCTTCCTATAAAGAATATGGCAGCTCATGCATGGCCACTTGGAAGACACTGGGAGGCTACACTTCATAGTCCCAATAGCTTATAATTTTATGCAAAAAAGATGAAATAATAACTCTCCAGAATCAGCCTCTTGTCCACTTTTTTTGTTTTCCTCTGAGGAACGCAAACTCTATATCCCCTAAATAAAGCAAATATTAAAAATTCTAGATGCTATTGAAACACCGTTCCTAATGCTTCTGAGGATCTCTTGATTTTTACTGCTTGCACCTAAATACATTAACATAAACATGGAAGTAGTGATGTTTATCTTCCGGGGATTTAATTATTAGGTCCAAATAATGCTGGGCACTGAATAATGGTACCTTGATACACTCTCCATTATTTGTTTCAGGATTTCTCCGGATAGGTGATATTTTCAGCTTATTATCTGAAATTATGATCAAAATCATACATGAAGAAAATTATGCCCAAGCAGAATTAGAAGTAGAAATTCCTCAAAGTCAGTAACCATATCTTACTTGACTTGTTATATCTAGAACCTACTATAGTCCTTAGTACCTAACACCATTCAAACTATGTATTGAATGAAAATATATAACCATCTACATAATCACAAAGCTTTATTTTCCTTAATGAAACTATCAAAATAAAAGAACTAGTTTGACTGAGTTTTCTTTTAAACATGGAAAGAAAATGTTTATCTGTTCAGAAAATAATACTGAAAATTTACCTGAGTTGACATATGGAACAAAAAAGATAAATAGATAAGCTCTGCATTTTTTTTTAACAATTAAAAGCAAGTGAAATGGACTCTATAGAAGTGTTGATTGTCTCAGCGGATTTTCCCACCATTTTGGTTCTGAAGGCCATTCAGCAAGTTGTGTCCCTGCCTACAATGTCTTCCTCTCTGGGAATTTCAGGGGACTCTGCCATGGATGACCCTTGTATTATGAAAGAAAATACAGAATCACAGCCTGAGTCTCAACAATCAAAACCAGTGGTTAAGCCCAATGAGTACCTCCGTGACAAATGATGAAGTTCAGTTTCCTCACAACAGGTTAAAAAAAAAAAGACACAAAATAGCTGTACAGAATAAGAAGTAGAAAAGAGGTAAGTGCCTTCAAGCGTTTCTTTATTCTCACATGCAGAAAACATTTGAAATGTTAGGAATTTTAAATAATAAAATTCTAAATCTTAAAGAATCTTTTCAATATTATGAAATGCTGGAATAAAGCCTTGTTGGCTAGAATGGTTTTTTCATGCAACCTTCTTAACGTGCCTTCTCTTTATATAAAACCAATGCTTTAAAAATATTTAGTTTAAATGTTTTAAAAATTATAATGCATAAGAAAATATAAGCCACTCTGATCATAAAGTGATTTATCAGGGGAATATGTCTTTATGATGAACATTAATTAAGGTAAATAATGCTCAGAAACAATATAAAAATTCTTAAATAATTATACTAAAAGTTATTTATTACATAAACCTCTTCCTTAGGTGAATAATTTGTTGCAGTGGCAATTTGTAGATACATTTTGACAGGAATGATGACTTTCACTGGAATCAAAAAATATCCTAAAATGTATTTACTCCTAATACTGTTTAATTTCATATTGCAAGGATTAATCAGAGTGAATGACTTTATTTTCTGCTGTTTTAACTATAAGAAATGATCTCTTCTGTTTTTATCCTATTATAAGGATCATTACAAAAATGGGAAACAATTAACACCAGGTTTAATGCCTGAGTGCTATAGAGCTGAAGTAATTGCACTGAAGGTCTGCTAACTTTTTAATCAGGCATTTGGTTGCAAGCTGCTCGCAACTGATTCTGAGAGAACTAAAACTATCTAAGGAGGATAGCAGGTGTGCCAGAAATGCAGGAATGTTGGCAAAACAAATGAAAGATTTTAAAAGGAGGAGGAAAAAAAAAGCAAAACGGAAGCAAAATGCTTGTCAGCAGGCCATTTACTTGGCTCAGCCTGCCACTGACTAAAGCCAGTTGTGCACACAAGCATAGTTGTGGAAGCCTCACTGACCTACTGCTTTCAAAGTGTAATACAAAAACTTAGAAGTGAGGAGCCCTGTCCATCCCAATGTAAGTGAATTGAGTTAATTAACAGAGAAGGCTGAAAATTGCCATATTCAGTAGAGTTAAGACACCATCAGAGGTTTCTAGAATTACATTCTAATTAGAAAAGTTCCCTCTTCTTTGCATTCAGGCTACTCTTTGAAAAACAAATTTGGTTACCTTATACTGTGTTCTCTTTGAAAAGAAAAAAAATTCTACAATTTTCTTACGAAAGCTAATGATACTTTTTCTTTTTCTAGTGAGTGTCATTCTCCTACTGTGAAAGTAACTCCTTCTAGGCATGTTGCACACATTTAAAGGTGCATGCATTGCTTAAGAGCACTGGGGGGCTGGGGAGGGGGCATTTTAAAAATCCCCTCCTCCATAGTCCCTTGAAAGGGGAGCGTCTAAGAGTTAATACTCCTGTAAAAGTGCTTTGCACTAATAGGAGAATAATGTGACAGGAAGTAGACGAATATTTATAAAATTCCAAGTTTGAAATTTTTTATGATGGTTGAGCACATCATAGATCTCCCTTATACAGAGAGAGGAAAGCAAATGACAGATTTGGCCATCTATCTGGTGAATTCCAAGACAGCTGCTATTGCTTTCTTGAATCCTCAAAAGGAAGCAAGAGCATTTGAACATCTAAAGAGTGTAAAGGAGAACTACCTCTTGCCCCAGAAGAGCAAGCCAGAGCAGGAGGAATAAGAAAAAGAAAGCAACAGAAAGGAGCTTCCTCAAGCAAAGTCCTATGCGCATTTTAATTACCCTCGTGTGCCCGGGCCACGGGGCAATCTACATTAAGATTTGTTAGGATGTCTCAGGGCCCAGAATAAGGGACGTAGAGATCAATGGATCTAAAACGTGATAGCCATTTACATGAGACTCTACTCCAGCTCCAAACAAGTCAGGGAAGACTCAGCTCATTTGTGTGGATCATTTTAGTTTCCAATGAGCTCTCCCTCAGCCTCTCCTACTGTAAACGCTCTCACTGAGTCACTGCAGCATCTGTTGTTTGTAGGTGAAGGGCCAGTGCAAGTGAAAGAAAGGCGTCTGGCCTCAGTCCACCTGCACAGAAAGTCCCTTAATCATATGAGACTCCCACATCGCTATGATCCCGAGCAGTTCAGGAAGGATGCCAACTAGGAGGAGAACAAAGAGACTGGCAGACAAGGAGCCCCTTGGTGGCCCAGATTAAGTCACAAGGATGATTTTTGCCAGATTAACAGCTATGCACTTTCTGACTACAAATTCGCATTCTCTGTGCAACATTTTACAGCAATTTGAAATCCAGTATTGAAGTAATCCTTTGGAATCCAGTAGATCTGAATGGGGTGTGTGTGTGTGTGTGTGTGTGTGTGTGTGTGTGTGTGTGTATTATATTCCAAGAATTCAAGGAAATACATGCCATAATATCTCCTCTTGCCAGTGGAGCAGGGAAAGGCAGGACAACCTCTGGGCACACTTGTGTGTGTGAAGGACCACCACCTACATGGATTACCTATCATGGTGTTTATTATAAGCCTAAGGTTAGTCTTCCAGTGCCTCCACATCAAAGAAATCTATTAGGAAAACCTCACCTTTGTTAGACTTTGACTGTTTGCATTTTTATGTTGAGTGATTTGAGTTTTCTCGAGTTATTTATAATAATCAAATTTGTTTTGGGAAATAACATCTTTGGACAAGGTGGTTGATTGATGCCAGTATCACTCAATATATTTAGAAATAAATTTTTTCCCACTTAAAAAATAATGAATACAATAAGAAGAAACGTTATTACTTTGAGTTATATTTAATTTGCAAGTATTTCTTATATATATTCTAATTTCCCAAGTAAAAATAAAAACAAATTTATTTTAGCTTAAGAGGTACCTATAGTTTTTAAAGATTATTTATTCATTTGTTCCAGATCATTGCTTAAACTATAGAATGAGCAATTCTTAAGGGTAATGTTTAGTTATGATCCTTTATTGGTTTATATTTTTATTTCCACGCCCTTCCTCAATACATCCATGAATGTGTGTACATATAATAATCAATTTTATCTTTTCTCTATGTCATTAACATGAGTTATCTTCACATTTAAAACACCGAAACCATTACATCTTACGAACACAATTTAAACACCCATTTGTTTATTCACAAAGTTTTCTTAAAAATGTATACATGCATTCTAATGTGTCATATAATCAATGTGCTAAGAAAGTATTATCTTGTAACTTAACTGTCAGCATTACTTTCTTAACACTACATAAAATAATGTACAGACTCCGTACTTTACAATCAATGGCTTCTCAGAACTTATGAAATATTGTATTAATAGCCAAGAGAGGAAAAAAATGGAACTAATATTTTTTGAGCATTTATTGTTTTCTGGTCTCTATACAAGCTGCTTTACACTAATGATCGTATTCAACAAACTCTGACTTAAGAACTAATATCCTCTTTTTGCAAAGGAAGAAACAGACATAAAGAGGTCCAGTAACTAATCTGCCTCAGGTCATATTTTTTAAGTGTAATTGTCAGGGTCAAATATCTTGCTCATTGTTAATTGCATGTACTGTCTCCATTTGCACAAAACAAACTTACACAAACCCTAAATTATCCCCAATGATGAGAAAAGTCACTAAAATTTTTTAAACAACAAAAATATAGAAAATGGCCATGCAATGATAAAATGGCTACTCTTCCACTAGTTTATAAGCACCATGAAGACAGGGTTATGTTTGTTTTACTGTCCAATATATCCCTCGCCTTAGAACAGTGTTCAATAGGTATTGACCAAGTCATAGAATTTCAGTCTCAAAGGCTAGTTTTGTGTATGCACTAGTCATCCAAAAAGAGGTCTAACACCTCAGACTCACAGACTCAATTATAAGTCTCTCTAAGTTTTACATCCTTGGGGAGCATCAGTGCTCCAAGTCATTCCAGAATGACTTATGGGAAAATAACCACTCTAAAACAGGCCTTGGATCATTCGAAACCAGATGCACTTTAATGTGGTTTATGCCTCCATTTAGGGTATGTATTTTGTGTGTTTGGCAGAAGAAGCAGAGAAAAGAGTGTTTGGTTACCCTTTAGCAGGTTTTAATTTTGTTCTCCAATTTTAAAGCACATGCATCCTGTGCATTTTCACTGAGAGATTTTTAAAATATTTCTTTCCTATTGTTGCTTCTGTTGCCTTCCCCCCACTACTACCACTGCCACCTCCCCACTCCCTCTGCTTCCCAGCCCTAGTCTCTTCTTTCTCAATTTCTTCTTCTGTTCTCAACTTAATTCCATCTATGGAATCATTAAAAATGTAGTCTGACACGCGCCACAAAAGTGAGCTGATTTGGGGGGATGGTGTGTATTTTAGTTTATGTTTACCTAGCACTAGTGAATGGGCAAGTAGCCTAAAAGAATGGCCTGTAACAAGTAACTACAGAGCAGATGATGGCACTACTTAACGTGCCATAGTTTTGCCGATGCTGAAACAAGACTTGACTGCTGGGGGATTCTAAACTACACTGCTTGAGAAGTGGGAAGTATTTAAATCTCCCCAATGTTCAGAGCCAGATGAATGCCTAGACCTGTCTCAATCTCTCTCTCCTCTCCACTTTGTTAGTTGAAAATGATCTCACACCACCATGCAGTTGAGCAAATCATACCTTGTTGGGGCTTGGGATATGGAAGAAGAAATTTGGAGGAAGAGAAACTTTCTAGCCTGCTAAGTGTTCCTTGGAAACATGGGACCATGTATTTTATCCTAAATGCCTTCAGCACCAGCTTCTATCTACCTGGAGAAGAAAGAGCTGTCCCAGCCACTTGCAGTACATGGAGTTGAAGTCTTTATTTCTTCACCTCTTTCTACCTTGAGGGTTTTTCTTTGGTCGTCATTGGCCTTATTAATTGATAATTCCATTATCTGAGTAATAAGGCTGCATTTAGATAATGTGACCTGAGAATATGAAAGAAGAGGTGCGTTCAAATATTGATTCCTGACTTATCCAACTGATTATAGTGATCAATCTACTCACGTAGCTGACTTCAAATGCCCAATAAATTTAAATGTAAAACCTCTTTGAAGCAAAAAACAACATTTCTTGGCTATGAGGTTTTTCTTTGATATTCAATTTCTAACTGCAGCAAAAGTTTTAAGGTTACACAATACAAATATTTTAGTGATGCGTTCTAGAAATATATCTAGCAATTTATTATTCACAATATATTATTAGTATTTTATTATGAATAACTGAAACATAAAACAGTGCATAGAGAGTACTAAATGAAAATAATTCTTGAAAATAGAAGTGAAGATATCAGTAAAAAATCAAAATTTAACAACTTGGTATTTATAAACGAAATGGTAAAAAGTCAAGCCCATGTATCAATCTTTACTCTTTTGAGGACTAAGCTTTGGTGACATGTTGGTTTACTATAGCCATAATTATTCCACCATTTCCTATTTCCTTTAACAGGAAATAAGAATTAAGAACTAAGGATGTCAAGATGAAGAATCTTATTTCTTGTAGAAAGTTAACCAAGCAGCTCCCTTTCTCTGGCTGGAACTGTGGAATTGCGATAAGTCTGAAATCTGACGCTTTGATATGAGTTCTAGTGACAGGAGGATGAGTGTCCTTCACTTTGATCTTTACTTCCAGGAACTAACTTTAAGTGACACTTCTCATTACCCCTCACCAGCTCTTTCTCAGAGCTCTCTGCCTTTCACAAGTTGTGAATGAGAACTCAGACTAATGGCACCAATATTGTCTGCTGAGTACCAGTTTGTTTTGAATGTGCAGTTTCAGGATCGTTGACTAATTAAAATCGCTTTACCACTGAGAGGTCCCCTGAGGTTTAACCCTGTTTATCTGGGTTAGACCATGAAATCATGGTTGAACCAACCCCAGGACCATAATTTTGCTAATTCAAATGAAAAAGTTGGAAATAAATGAATAAAATTGGCTCACAATTTTATTCATAGACAAATACAATGAGATTCATCATAACCAAAATAAATGCACAGATCTACAAACTGATCCAGAAAGCAAATCCTGTCTATGGACCAATGGAGCTGTATGACTGTCAAATATGCTATTTATAAAGAAGGGAAGGGTGCACTTTGAACAAACTGCATTTTCTGGTTGACTTATACTTAACCATACAGTTCTGGAGTTCTAATAGCACAACCCTTTCACATTAATTAACACGTATACTCTTTAGGGTATAATCACTCAAAGCCAACCAATAAAATAGCTCAGGCTTACTTTCCCACATTAGATTAATGCTATTAGACGTTGAAAAGTTATTGTTCATGTGTGTGCTTTGTGAGTGTGTGTGTGTGTGTGTGTGTGTGTGTGTTGTGGGGGGCAGGTAGTGGGGACAGGAAGGCTTGGAGAAACTTGGATTCCTTCAGGGCAGCTAGCAACTTTGAGAGAAAATATCAAGTATATAAAAGATGAGACCCAAAAGAACTAGTAAAATAAATGATTCAAAGGCAATATGGGAAACAGGACTTAAATGTCAATGAACCAAACAATTCTCCTAATTTAGATCGATTGTCCAAGATATTGCATATTCAGTATCCAGCAAAGCACTGGCAGGCAGCAGACTCTCAGACATGTGTGAGGAGGTAGGTGGGAATGGATGCCTGGGCAGATGGAGGATCAATGGGGCAAGGAAGGAGTTGGTACAGGGCTCTGGTCTGTTCTTCCTCAGCTCAATACCAGTTAAGGGAAAATTAGAGAAGACAAAGAAAGTAAGACCTAAATAACTCAGTTTTGAAACATGGGGTGTTGTGTGAGAATTAGTAAGAAAAACTACCTTAGAGAGAATTAGTGGCTAAGACTTACAATTAATTTTGAATTGAAATATTTCTGTCTTAGATTTCAGTTGTCATTTTCTATAATCATGGAATGTCAAGAGTTCACTTATAGTTTCAAAAGCAAATAAGTAACGATGTTGTATATTTAATGTTAAATGACACAATTCAATATCATTTTTTTTCTTCATCTTTACGACAAACTAGTCTCTGAAGGAGAATCTTAACAACCACAGCCTAAATAATGTGAAGGGAGGTAAACAAAAATATAAGTAAATTATCCCATTCTTGGTTAGGTTGTAGTACCGAAGGATACTTATTGGCTTATGATATTTCATTCATTTTTTGGCAGAGTTCTCATTTATGTTACTTAGAAGATTGATGTCTTAATTAAGATGTATATTTATCCAAAGCAAAACAAAAACAAAAATAAAAACAAAAATTCCCAGAAAACCCTTTAACCATCACTATTATTCCGTAGCTCTGAAGGCAGCAGGATCTTTCTAAATGTCAGGAAAAAAAAAAATCTGGGCAGAACCTGACAGCATGAGAGAAAAATGCTGCCGAGTTAGCACCGTCTGAGAAGGCCTTGGGGAATAGAACATATATTATCGTCTTTGGTAGTCAGTGACAAAAAGAGATTTGAGAAATAAAGATGAAAGTTTTCATAAAGTCTGCAAGTATCTTTGCTAACACAGAAAAGTGGCCTATATCCTAAAATATGTAAATTATTTTTCACAGAATAAATGGATATGCATATGCATTTATCTGCAAACACCTTGGCACCACTGACTTATAAATTATTACTATATTTTCTGACATATGAACTAGATGCATAGAGAGAATAAAGACATGAAAATTACTTAATCTTTTAATTTTTTTTATCCTAATATCTTGTGTCTCTCAAAGATAAGGGTCACTCTGGCTTATTCTGTAATTCATAATTTCCTGTCGTGAATTAGAGATGTGTACATGCCTTGGAAGTTCCATAGGACCCTTTTTAGGTCGATCCTGATCTAAAATGAAGCATATGTTAAAGCTTCCTACACAAGGCCAGACTCTCATCTTGCTCTGCACCCCACAGTGCTCATTCAAGTGAATAGCCATCTTTGAAGGCAATTGGAGATTCTTGCTTGGCTGAGCACCATGGAGCTTGGCACAAGATAAAAAAAGAACCACAGACTTTCAACTGTAATTTTGCTAGCAGGACACACTGAGTCCATCTAACTGCACCACTGTGGGATAAGTTTACTAGCCCCTTAGCTACATAAAAAAATATGATCTAGTCTAATTGGCCAACAGTAATTTCCATTAAAAAATGAGGAAAGTGTTTCTAAACATGTTCAAGATTTATTTTATTGAAATTATCTTCTGAACAATTTGCCTGCATGCATACATAATTATGCCATTTACAGTCTGTACAATTTTATTTGTGTTGGGATAAGGACACATACGAAATTCATTTTATTGAGTTGCCATTAAAACAACTTATAGCGATGCCATCAGTTCAAGAGAGCATTAGTGGCAGTTTGTTATGACTTCTGGGAAAGCTGGAGGTTGAGCGTGGACACTCTCGTCCCGCAATCAGCAATTTTCAGATCCCTTCCCAAATAGCTACTTGGTTTTTTGTTTTTTCAAAATAAAGATTCAAATATCTCACCTAATACTTACTAAATTAAAAAAATAATTTTAACAAGTTGTTCAAAATATTCTAATATGCCATCAAGTTTAGGAATCACCACTCTGATGAGATTATGACTCCTAAAAACTTCTATGAAGTTCAAGAAAGAATTCATTTTCAAAGTTTACTTTCTAAAAGGAGAAATGTGACTTGTTTCTCCTTTAAACCATGATCTATATTCCTCATGGAGGATAATATATTTAGAGAGGCAGGTGTAGTTATAAACATTTTAGCTTTCTTCTCTCTACTCTATACAATGCATCTCCTACCCACTGTTTTTTCTACATTCTCTTTCTCTACCTTTATTTAAGCACTTATACCCTCTTACCTGAAATATTTCTAAGGCTTCCTTCTACCCCTACCATTCCACTACCAGTCTTTCTCCCCTGCAACATGAAAAACAATCTTTCTAAGCTGTAAGTAAAACATGCAATGTCTTACCAGACTCTACATAATAAAATGTAGCCTTCTCACACAAGCTTTGAAGCCCTCAGTGGAAAACCCCAGCCAACCAGTTCACTTTGTTCTATTATTTTCCTTATACCAATATTATCCTCTTGACAAAATAGAAAGATAGCTACTTTCCTGATGATGTTTCGTATTTTACCTATTCCACATTCTTTCCCCTTATTGTTCTCTCATCCTGTTAGGTCTACTTATATTACTCAACTTTCTGCCCAAATCCTGCTAGTTCATTAAGACTCATACCAAATTCTACCTCTACAAAGAAGACTTCCTCGAAGTCCCCAATATACATCATTTCGGCCACCTATAATCTCCCTTTACTCTGTTTTTGCTGTTGTACATTTTTTAATGTACCTCTGGGGCACTTGGCATAGTCTGACTATTATTTATGTGATTATTTTATGTCTGGTACTGTCCTCTACATGTGTTTTCCCCTTGTATATGTTCAATATAATTTTAAATTGAATTGTTGATATAAATTCATTTAAGGTACCACTTGCACCATTCACGGAAGACTAAATGCATGCTGACAGGATTGATTTACTTATGGCTTCAAGAGATATTAGATTAGGGGAGGGAAGTATTCCCCACTAAGGGTGAGTAATGAAGTGTTATTTCAAAGCTACCAACTAAAGAGAGGCATGGGCAGGACCCAAATAACATCAAATAATCAAGCTGAAGTCTTCTCCTTCAGGCTCATTTTTGGGATCTTGGGTCTAGACCTCGGATTCCAATGAGTGAAACCAAGGAGGTGATGGCTGAATTAGAGGCCTGAAGCAAGTGTACAAATAACGCTGCAAATGAATCCAAAGCTAAGAACTGAGCACCCGGCTGTGTGTGAATGCAGAAGGTGTGACCAGAAGCCAGGCTGAGTCAAAACCAAGGACTAGTAGTCATGGCAACGGGGGCACATCCAGAAGTCAAAGCCTGAAATCAGAGCAGGTCAAACGTGGAACAGGCTGTTGGTCAGAGCAGAGAGGTGAGGGCCAGAGAACCAGACCAGATCGAAGCCAGGGAACGCTCCATGCTGCACAGGCTGCAAGGGAAGTTCCTGCGTGAGTCCAGATGGAATTCTGCTGGATGTCTAGTCACGGCTCCAGCTGGCTCCGGGTCCCATTTACTCCTTAGGCACAGATTCTTCCAACTGGCTTCTGACGTTCTATGGTTTTCTATGTTTGGATGCTCTCGAAGCAGCCTCATAAAGCTATTTTGCCAGAAGCTCCGTAAGGTGACCCCATTTTTAGAAAATGCCAGAAGTAAGTTAAAGGATAGGTTTTTCTCTTTAAACTACCAAGAACGATACAGTATATCTTTCCGTACTATAATAAAAGAGTTCAAGAATTTTCATCATGCTAGCCAGGCAGATTCCAGAATGAGCTTCCAGGAGAATTGTTCTACAATGTGTCAGATTCTCCACAGGAAAACACCTATTTCTTTATTGTTATTAATAATGGTGATCAGAGTTTCCTATTCAAAATAGACTGTATTGTGAGACGCAGAGATTTTCATGTTGCATGAACTACTTCCTAGTAATGGCTGGAAATTATGGATGCTTGCTTTGACTTGCAATATTCCAGGTATTAGCAAAAATATTTGAATATGTGAAATATCGGTTTTATTTTTCACAGAAACCTATGAGGTGGTTTATTATTATTACCTTCCTTCTCTTTTATAGTTAGGGAAACTGCAACTTCGATATACTTGTGAACCAAATAAGAAGAGGAACCAGGATAAAAAGAAGAAAGTTATAATGCCAGCCTTAGACTCAAAATATAAATCATCTATTTAGGGACATCAAGCTTTAGAACTAGTAAGGGTGACTGTCAGCACATTTTATCTAAAAAAGTGAGCAGAGTAAGCTGAGAAAAAAAAGGGAGAGAAAAGATCTGGCAAAATGAATCTAACAGGGACACGATGTGCCCGTGCCTAAGATAGTGCCTGGCTGGATGGTTGTGTAAGGAAGAAGGGGAAGGGGATGAGAGAGGGTGGCAAGGGATGGAGGAAGTTGGGAGTGTGTTATCCATGTGAAAGGTTTTGGCAATCCGTCAAGGACAGATTGTGATGGTTTATTACTTATAAGAGCCTTATTATTCCCAAACATTTAGATGTTTTACAAAGCATCCACACTAATGGAAATATAAATATACTGGAATAAAATTTTACAAAATGGTTGTTTATGCTGATCTTAAATTTTGCTTGTTTCTTTCTTTTTCCTCAGTGCCTTTAGAAAATCTAATGAAATCTTTCCAGCAAAACTCAAACCATGTACATATTGGGGTTTACAGGAACCCTGAAGTATTGAACCTAGGCCCATGGATCTGGTGGAGTTACAGATCATGGGTTAAGAACTCCAAATTTATGATATGTTATTACCTAATAACTTTTATATTTCCTTTTGAATTATGAAAGTCTAGGGTCTGTCTACTCCTAAATGGACATGTTTGAATTTGTTCTTTTGCTGTAGAAGGCCACCATTATAATCCCCTAACTACTTTATTCCTGACAAATAGAACACGTATCTAGTACTATGTACAACGTTGTATTATATATTATTATACCTCGCCAATATAATTTGAAGGCAAGCTGTATGTAGCCTCACAATTTGATGAATCTGAAGTATCTGTCTAGGTAGTATTAACTAAATATTAGGAAAAAACCTGAAAATGTGGTCATGATACATAGTTTCAAATAACTGTAGCCTAAGCTTGTGCTAAAGATTTATAACCAATAGCAAATACAAAGAATTATGTATTTCTTGGTACATATAATTTTACAGTGGAATGAGCACAACAAATAAAACCCACTGAATGATATGAAAAGATATGAGTTTCAGGAGGTTGGGAATTAAATTTCTTATTTGTTTCCCTGTCTCTGTATATTCTAGAGTTATAATTCCTAGCGGCCGATATTCAGTCACGCAGATTAGGGTGATTATATTTCTCTGCCTCTTCTTTTAAAACAGTTTTAAAAGGTGAGTGATAATTATGTAACCAAAACATTGGCAACCTTATTTTATAACTAAAAGGCACTGTTTTTTTGGTGGCATACATGGTTTTTGTTGGCCTTCAACAAAATTGGTGCATAGTAATTTTTTTTCCTGCGAGTTTGTCTAACTTCCCTTTCCACTCATCTCTCTTACCCGCCAAGATCCCAAATCCTACATGTTTTCCTTTTGCTTATCCATCTCACATACATGGTAGCAGCCTACCCACAACTGCTCTATACAGTAGGGCCCTGAACCCTGAAATCTTGGTATTTCTTTGACTACTCTCATCCAAACGTCATTCATTCTCTTAAAAATATGCACTGTAAGTAACCCATTTGTTTAATTTAAGCAATTCATAGTGAGATATGAATTTCTTGGTGAAATGTATATGGTAATATGGAGTGGTGATGGGGAAAGCTCTCTAAGAATTTTCAGAGCACCTGGCTTTCATAAACCAAAATTTTAGAAGCAACTCATTATTGAAAATCACTCTTTATCCGAAGAATCTTTCTCCTTCCCTCCCTTCTTTTCAAAAACATTTGTTGAGCATCTAATATGTATAAGTTAGCTCATTGTTAACGAAGAATCAATTTATATTGTTTGCTCAGTTTTTTTTAATCTAGTATATTTAACAGATTTTACTCTTTCTGTAGCAGTATGGTCTCACATCTGTTTTCAATAATTTCTGCCTCATTGAAGCATTTTCATACTCCTTAGGGAAATATTTCACCTATAATTTTGGTAATAATTGATTTATTTAATCTCATTTTGCATTTGGTTTTGGATTTGATCTTACGTCACTGAATCAATTTCAGTTGTTTTGTGTCCTACAGTAAGCAAATGGAATAGCTACATGCACCCTTTTCCATCTAAGCCTACATCATGGACTTTGTTTCTAGCATTCCACTATAGGGGTGAAATTCAGCTGGTAATAAGTTTGAAAAATAAAGAATAAAATTTAAAGATAGCGTTGCTTATCTAGTTCCATTTCTCAGTATCTCTTTGTTCTTGAAAAAAGTATCCCACAGTAAATTTGCCACCACCGCAAACGAGAATGGAAACTCAGGTTGTTTTCACTCTGAAAACGAACCAGTTTCTCAGCCATTGTGTTTTATGTCTGAGTTGTCTAACTTAAATTGCATGTCCTTGGGGCAGAGAGCGGCCTTCTATCTTCCTTTTTTTTTTTTTTTTTTTTTTTAACAGAGCCAAGTATCCTGTCACTGTTCCACAAAACAATAAATAATGAAGCGAATTGAAGATGTGTGAATTGTGCCAGGTTGACAGAAATGGAGCCCATGTTCTCAGAGGTGTTACAGCCGTATTTCCTAACCAGCGGCCTGAATCACTCTGCAACATCTCAGAACCAGAGATGGAGGGTAAGAAAGTGGAAGTAAGGAGAAAAGCAAGAAGACAACAAAGATATAAGAAGATAATTATTTGGAGCTAACTAGTAGTTGCTTAAGCTGCAATAGCTACATGAAATGACCAAAGATAGTGAAGACTTTTTAACCATCAGCATATTTTAAAAGTGTGACTCTTCCTAACTACACATTAAAAAAAAAAAATCCCTCTCACATAATTTTTACTTTATACAGTAATGTGTAAATGAGAACACTAAACATGGGTAATCATATTTGTTCAAAGGTTTTTACTGGGTTTCTCTTATAAACAGCCAAAGTGCACCTCCTCTGAGAGGACTCCCTTGGCCCTATTTAAAGCGGTCCCATCCTCGAACTTCTGCCTAACATAACTCTCCTACTATCCTGTGTTATTTTCCTTCTATAACTTGTCCTTATCTGAAATGATTTATTTAGTGCTTTTTTATAATCTGTCTCATTATTAGAATATAAGTTCCATGAGGGGAGTAGCTTCATTGGTCTTTTTTCACCAGTATCTAATAGAATGCTGGATGTTGCGAGGTATCAATAAATATTTGCTAAAAGATAAAAGAAATGAAGCTTAGAAATAAAATAACCAACTTAAATAATTTGTATGTTTGATTTAAATAATTCATAATGACATATCCCTAACAAAATATATGGCACATAGTAGATATTCAATAAATGTATGTTGAAAGAAGAAAAAAATGGAGATTTGACATAAAAAGCTACATGAACATCATTATCTTAATTATGGGTTGTGATCCAAACATTTAGAGCAGCATCTTTTAAAATATTTAACCTTTACCAACTTGGTGGCATGATTTTTTTTATATATATCTCGTAGCATATGATAGGTACTCAGTTAAGTGGGAAGAATGAGGGATGTATAAGGAAAGATGGAAATTATATGACACTAACTGAAACAGAAAACATATTCCACTTAATTTTGGCTGTTTTCATACATTCACGTATATCAATCACTATTTACCATGATTTCTGGAAAAGCTTGGTCATATAATGAATTCATACGATATCCATATGTTACAGCTTACATTGTGTCCCCTAAAAGTTGAAATCCTAATCTGTAGTACCTGTGAATATGACCTTATTTGAAAATGATGATGATCAAGTTGTTTTTTTTTTTTTTGCAGATGATCAAGACAAGATCTTTAGAGTGGGCCCTAATCTAATATGACTGCGTTCTTCTAAAAAGGGGAAATTTGGACACAGAGTCAGACACACACATGAGGATACACACAAAGGGAAGACTACGTGAAGGCACACGGAGCACACCATCTACAAGCCAAGAGCACCTGAGGCTACCAGAGGCTAAGAGAGAGGCTTGTAACAGATTCTCCCTCACAACTCTCAGAAGAAATCAATCCTGCGGACACCTTGGTTTCAGATTTCTAGCCTCCAGAACCGTGAGACAACAAATTTCTGTTGTTCAAGGCACTCAATTTTGGTACTTTGTTACAGCAGCCTTAGCAAATGAACACACCATCCATTCTCAACTTCAATGACTGACATCACTACATAGGCCCAATATCTATATATCTAGTTATTGGCTCAATTGACCTATTATGTTACACATCATTCATTTAAATGGTTTACATTATTTAATAACACAATTTAATAATTTATTTACTTAAATAATTACATAGTTGCAATGAATTTGTGTTCCTTGTAGCATTCTCTTGCTATAAAATTAGTTTATGGTACCATTCTGTTGCCATCAACACATTTAGGGAAATTATAATAAGGCCTAAAATCAGGAGATATTATTTTGAGATTTATTTATAGAGTATATAAAATTAAATATTAATACATTTTTCAAATAAAAATATGGAGAGTTAATTTATAATTTTTGGATCCTCTTCAAATATCAGACAACAGATTTCCTACCATCAAACAAAATGTTTAGTATAAGGAAAACAGATAATATTTTCAAAGTCTATGGAACAAATTTTATGAGAGTGAATTACAAATCTTTACTTATATTCATGGTAAATGAATATCCTAAAATAAATGTTGTCTGATACAATTTTCAAAGGAATTTTCACAGTTATTTTGCTTGAACCTTAAAAAGGCACATTCTGCTTGACTGTATAACATAAACTAAAAAGAACTACCTATCAACAATTTATATCGACCACACTTATGTATGTAGAAAGAATTTCCATTTTACATCTTATTGATTAAAAAAATGATTGACTGCAGATGGAAAACTAGTAGTAGAGTTTAATACTAATATAAATGGGCCCTGTGGGCAAACCATTATGTTAGCTTGTGCAATACTCTGAAATTGTATAACCTATAAAAATACTGCCATTTGTAGTTTTATTTCTACATACTGTAAAATTGAATACAGGAATTTTTCACTAAATTTCAGGGTTTTCAAAGAAATATAATTAACAATAAGGATTAGAACAAAGTGATAATTATTTTCCTTTTATATTTATTCAGAAAAACTGTACCACAATTGTGGATATGTGAGTTCAAATCGATTATCTGCTACAAAAAATGTTTGCCTATAATGTAATTCACTTTAATTTAATTAATATTTATTTCACTTCTCTAAGATGCCCTAAACATTATTTAGAAAAAACTCAACAAAAAAATTTTCTATTACAAAGATATGAAAACCTACGTTGAGTTTAGATGTAAAAGTGTAGTTAACTGATGCTTCCAATGGAATAAGGGGAACTACCATTAAATTATATCTCTCAGTATATTTAATTTTAAAGCTTCTTTTTTTTTTTTGAGGACGATCAGCCCTGAGCTAACATCCATGCCAATCCTCCTCTTTCTGATGAGGAAGACCGGCCCTGAGCTAACATCTATTGCCAATCCTCCTCCTTTTTTTTTTTTTCCCCTTTTTCTCGCCAAAGCCCCAGTAGATAGTTGTATGTCATAGTTGCACATCCTTCTAGTTACTGTATGTGGGACGCCACCTCAGCATGGCCAGACAAGAGGTGCATCGGTGCGCGCCCAGGATCTGAACCCGGGCCACCGTAGTGGAATGCGTACACTTAACAGCTAAGCCACAGGGCTGGCCCCAGCATATTTAATTTTAAATCAGTTCTGATAATCTTTGAATTTAACTCTTGTCATGATTTGTGTTTCCACTTACTATTCCAATCTTAATTTTTGTAGGAGTTATTTAATGTTCCTGGCAAACTAGATAAGAATTTGTGGGAATAAAATATTTAAACTCCTGATGCCTCACATGCCTTTTCTGTAAAAATAAACTGAAGATTTTAAGATAAATTCTCACATTTGTATTTTGTAGATTTTTTAAGAGAAAATTTTTCAATTTTCTAAGCTAAGAATAAAATTCAATAAACACAAATGACAGAAAGCTGTGTGTTCTTTTCAGAAGCCTATTGCTTGTGTCTTTGCCTATGGTTCTTTTTTGAAAACATAAACATCACTTTCATGCAATGTTGAATAATGTTTTTAAGGAGGGAAAAGAAATGCAAATATATCTGGCTTTCAAAGTTGCAAATTTGATAGATTTTGCAGAGAATTGTGCTGAAAATTCTTTTGTGAATTATTGCATGTTTCTGGTGATAAACACTGCTATATCTCCTGCAAAGTACAGTAGTCAAAAATGTTCACTTTAGATCAGGATCCACATCAGGACCTAGATTTAGATAATTAAATCTTTCATCCATGTATCTGGAGTTACTCATAGGACAAGGGACCAAATAACTGAACCTAATTGAACCTCAGGTGTCATAATAACATCTACACTGTGGAATGATTTAGTATTGTTAAACTACATAGTTCAGAGTCTCTAGCTGGTACCCAGCAAATATTACTTCCTTTCCTGACTCTTTATTTTTCTTCAGAATGGTAAGAACGGGCACCAGGTTAGTTGGCTTTCGATAGTAACTCTGTCACCAAGAAGGTCTTGCTCTTGTACGAGTCAGTTGAGCACTCTATGTCAGCTTTCTTGTTTGCAGAAGGAGTGGTTTAACTTCTTAGCTCTCTTTCCCACAAATTCTGTAATTTTCATCTCTACGTTTACTATTCCGGTCTACATTCAAGCATTACACATAGCAATTTGAAACAGGCAGATTGCTCAATTCCCCTCCAGCCCCCAACCTTGTATAACAACTTAGTACTGCATCTAGACAATTTTAATATTCACAAAGAGATGCTTTTTTTGTAGCTCCAGATTTTGTTAAGAAATATCTATCATTTGTCAGTCTCTGTGCTATTTTTTTCGTATATTTTATCTCAATCTTCACAGCATGGAGAATAACAATTTCAGGAACTTCAGTTCATGCTGGTTAGCTTGGCATCCCAAGTGAACTCTCACCTTAGCACTGTTGCTTCTAAAGAATAGTGAGAGGGGCTGGCCTGGTGGTATAGTGGTTAAGTACACATGCTCTGCTTCCGTAGCTGGGGTTCGCAGGTTCGGATCGTGGGTGCGGACCTACACACTGCATATCAAGCCATGCTGTGGCAGGCATCCCACATACAAAATAGAGGAGGATGGGATGTTAGCTCAGGGCCCAGCTTCCTCAGCAAAAAGAGGAAGATTGGCAACGGATGTTAGCTCATGGCCAAGCTTCCTCACAAAAAAAATAAATAAATAATGAGAAACTATTTGCCTAATATTTCAATATGATTCACCGAATAACTCATCTTCTACAAAAGAAATAACCGTTGCAGCCCAATAGAAACATATCACGTGATTTTAGTAATCAAATCCTATTCCATTGGACCAAGCTTATACATTAGTTATTTTTAATCAGTCCCGAAGAATTGTTTGAAACATTGCAAAAATATTAAAAGAAAAATTAAATACATCTGCCCAAAAATAGTGCTCCTAGTTCTCAGGTGGCTTAAAATATATGCTTAAAACTTGGAAAGTTGTGGGGGAGTTGTAAATTTGTTAAAGATCATATGATAAGTTCTTGGTGAAGCTAAGATCTTCACCTAGGTCTGTTACTTCACACATCAAGGTTCTTTTAATTTATTATGTCATTTTTCAAAAATAACTTATTGTTATTGAAATTAAGGATTCATGATGTGTAGCTATCATCTATCTCGTGATGAATCTAAAATCTAGCTAAGGAAAAGAAAACAACTCTGTATTTAAATGTGCACAGGTCTGTCTCATTCTATAACTGATTGGCATGCCTGATTTGGAGTGCAGATCATTTATACCCTGTTAGAAAATCATAAAACTGTAGATCCTCAGGGGTAGAGAAGCATCATTTACTGTAAAATGGGCACTGAGGTTAGCAAACATAACATAATTTATATATTTGTTTGCCTTTATACTATTAAGGTATGAACATCTATTTACATGTCAATATTGATTCATTTTCCAACTACTCAAAGTAGATATGTGGATGAAAACTTCTTTTAGATCAAACTCAAGAAGATATAGATAGTGATATAGGAATGTCTTGAAGGTTAATGGATTGATCATGGTTAGAAAATCATTAAAGGGTGTACAGCCATCAGGGTACCTGTCATCTTAACTTCTTTATAAAGCAATTTAGAAAACCGTAAACACAATGCCCAGACAGCAATTTTAAGCTAATAAAATTTTTAAAAATGCTATATAATCAATGTGAAATTTCATTTAAAGTACCTTGAAATGAGAAGAAATGCATGTGTAGGTTAATTTATAAAAAGTCACTTGTCAACAATGTTTTTATTATTTTTTTAGTTACATTATGAATTCTATAATTTTAAGCTCTAGGTTAGTAAGTAAGCTGTCTTAAATGTAAATAAACACGTTTAAAAGTTTTTTAAAGTAAATAGCACATACAATATTGGAGAAATTTTTAAAAATATGTATTAGTTAATATTCTGCTTCAGTGATAGTTTGGTTTCCTTTTAAAATATTTGCTTTGTATTTGAATATTTGTTTAAAAAAGAACTTCGGTTTACTTAAAAATTAACAACGCTAATTTCTCTTTTTAACTGTAACTAGACCATCATAAACAGTATTATTGTAAACTATTCCTTAAATTTTGAAAGTTTATGATTGATTATTTTATAGAGTTGATATGTTACGGTTCCCGTTTTCTTTCCCACCTATTTCTGGTGTTACTGTACAAACATTTGCCTTAGCGTGATTTCTTGGTTTCCTTTATCCTTACTTTATTTTTCACTAGTGGTTTATTTTTTTAAAAGTCCATTAAAAACTGTAATAAATATTACAGTCAATTGTTGTCATGGTAAATCCTGTGCTTTTAAGTGTGTATATAAATTCATGCAATTAAAGAAATGAATTTCAGAAACACACAGAAGTATAGCATTTAGATCTCATCTCCATTACTCTAAGCATGGAAAACTCAAAATTTAGTACTAATTTAAAATACGTGAGTCAAAATTGAACACAAAACTTCTTATGTATTACAGAAGAGAATCACTGAGGTCTCTAATATACATTATCTCATGAAATACCCATTTTAAAGATCTACAAACCGACTTTCAGAGTGATTGAGTAACTTAGTAATAGTTAATATACATAGTACTTATTGTGATCCAGGTCTAAGCATATGCTGTATACTCAATAATTTATTTATGTGCAAAGCCAAAAAGTTATTAAGCAGCAAAGCCAAGACTGGAAACTGTATTTGTCCATAGAAAGAGTATGCTCTGCGCATTATCAACGGTGCTGATTATTCCTTTATATGAGAGGAACATTTAATAGGAGAAAGAGAATTTTCTTATGAAGAAAATAGGGTGAATAATTGAACTAAGAATCAGAAAATGTGGGCCCTTTAACCATATTTACCATTCAGGTGCTGAGGGCTTTGTGATACTCATTAATCTGATATATAAACATAAACATAATTAAACTATAAATATATACATATGGTATGTGTAGGGGGAGACATTTCTCTAGGAATTGCATGTTACATGAATCTTTGTGGGTTTTGTACAGACATCAGAATACCAATTAAAACATTTCCAGGCCACAATTTGAGTACAGGTGAATAATCTCTCCAAACTGGATCCCAATAACTGATTAACGTTCTTTGAATACTTGATAATACTTTTTGTAAACCATACTGACTGATGCCCAGGGCAGTCAGAAGACTCAGAGCTAACAGGACATTCTGTGATCCACTTGCCTGTGCACATGAACTTCTACTGGTGGGATAAAGTGCTTACCAACATTAAGTTGTATTTGTTCCCAATCTGTTTATTTCACTAATAATTTTGCTAATATTATATAAATTAATTACCTATTATGAAATAATATGAACTTGCAGTGAACTATGAGTGCAAGATAAAGAAATAATATTGTTTCCATGGAGATTAAGTTGAGTACTTAGGAAAAACTTGATGAAGTTGCTAAAAAAATTCTGTTGAGATTGATATGAGCAATTGTAGAAAAGGTAGAAAATGTTCAAAAAATCTCTAAGGATTCTCTACTCAGACTCTGAAAACAACACCTAGAATTCATAGTTAATGTACTTTTTTGGTTGTTTTTGCAAGAAAGAAGGGGCAGAGCTCCAGTAAACACTCAAAAAAGGGCTGTGGCCTATATATTATATGTTCCAAGATAAAATAAATATTTTAAGGTATGTATTCATCATATTTAATCTATGGTGATCACTTTGGATGAATGATTGCATTGTATAAATACATAATATATATGTTCAAACAAAGCTTTAAATTAAGCTAATTGTCCTCTTCCAGTATTTCCTCAAATTATTTAAATATATTGATTGTCAAATTCTTGAACAGTTTGCGCATATATTTCAGGTTCTGAAAAACAATTTCATCTTTAAAAAAATTTAGTATGGTCTTTTAGTAATTCCTTATTAATTATAGAAATTCATAAAATAGCGCTCATTATACCATAATACAAACACCAACATTATTATAATATCAGCTCCATGGAATAAAACCTTGCAAAGGTTGAACTCCATTGCATTTTACACGTTGTAATAACACATGCATTCACAGGCACAAATGCTTGCAAGCAAAAGCACTCCATCCAATAATGAACTTTTTGAGGCTTTTAGGCTCAAGATTACAATCCTCCCAACTCAACATAACCTTCTCATGTGTGTTTAATTTTTTTGTTCCAAATTATTATTGCATTGCTATGAAAGGCAAAGAGAAGAAAAGGTTTAAATTGGGATTAATGTATCTGAAACTTTCATTTCTCTATGAATATAGCAATGTTAATGTTACAGTAATTTAATTTAAAAAGAAAATTCCCAATAGATTATTTAAATATGTTATCCAAGAATATAGAGACATAATTGCTTTCAGAGATATAATATGCGTAGATTTCCAACGCTGAAAAGAACAATTTCTATAATTTTTATATGCGAATGCTTTTGAAAATTACCTCACCTGATACATGGCAAGGTCTTGAATGCATCTTTAATTAGATGATCTTTTGAAAATTCTGTTTAAATAAAGGCAGATGATTCATGGGATAAACCATCAAATTAAGTTGCTTTTTTAACATCTTCTTTAATACTACCAAAGAATTCTGATAATCTAGCTAGGGTTTTCAGATTTTTTTCTTTATCGTCATTTCTTCTGGTAAGAATCTGCACATGTGTTTAAGAGTTTAGATTTACAATTTCAACTTCCGGATTTCTTTGGCAAATATTTGTGGAGCATCAACTAAGTCCGAGGCACTTTGGAAGCTGATATCAGCATGGATGTGTGCTGTCATCAAGGATCTTTTCAGTTTTATACATCATCTTGGACTTCTGTGAAACTGATCCGTGTCAGAGAGCAACAGAAACAATACACATATATTTAAATGCTGATTCAGTGTTTCTTCACTTTGTAATTAATGACCATCCTATTTATAGGTAATTTAAAAAGTTTCTTTTCATTGATAAGAGACAGAGATTAATGCGATCTTGCCAGTTGAGAATACGGCCAATCAATCAATCAACTAATTTTGCACCCCATTATACTTAAAGCACAGTTTATTCCCTAGATAACCTGGGTAGCTTTATTTGGGTTAATATATTTCATATTTTTTTAAATATTTTACATTTAAAGGCAATTCTTATATTCATTTACTCCACAAGGTTCTTTGTTTTCTAAGAGTTTGCTACTTCACAAAGTGTTTTTGGACAAGCTTACAGTTTTCTCAAGTCTTACTTTCATCCATGGGTTACTGCTATAAAATAAAATTGCATTGTCATTTATAATTTCCTGTTTTGATTAATGGCATTTCAAAAGTTCTGTCGCTTTCTAAATGAACCCAGCGCTATTACCAATGAACACTAGTACACAACATGGTACCAGAATAAACTCCCCCAAACGCAAACAAAACAACAAGCCACCCAATTCAAGCAAATATGATGAATTTAAATGTACTGTGTTGTAAATACTCCTGAAGCCAAAGATAATTCAAAAAAAGAGAAAATAGCATAAAAATTAATATACCAAAAATAAATATTATCCATATGTGCATAACTATGCATTGCGATAACACAAAATAGATAATAGATTTCTTGTTTTTGCGCCTTCGCTGCAGCATAGTTTTGTATTCCTATGTGAACTATTTACATCTTAGAAAAGCTCTGGTTATTAAATTCTCACAATTTGTCACCTGCTTTTAGAGAAAATATTTTGAGGTAAAGTTTTTTTTTCATTCACTCCATTTGCGAAGAAATAAAAAGCATTGACCCGGTGGAGGAATCATTTAATGGATTATGTATCCCTGTTAATGAAATGGCTTAAAATCTTTTATGCCTTTTAAACTTTACTTTTAAAAAAAGACAGCTGTTCAAAAAAAAAAAAAGACAGTTGACTACAGCTCACAGAGGGGCTTCAGCTCCCCATGACCACTGATAGACTGGCGCCAACTACTCCTCAAGGTTGTTGAGAATAGAAGTCCTATAAGTCCCGGAAAATCAGCTCGGTTATACTTCTACTTGTATTCAAATTCTATGTCTAGTCATACCATCAGCGTGAACTGCCGCATTAACTGCAGAAATGTATGGCAAATATCACAGGCATCTTAATTCAAACTGTCCCACGTGCCCTGTAAAAACTTGTCACAATAGTTTTACCTTCTGTAAGTGCACTATTTGTATATTTTACTAAATAAACCATTACTTTCTTTCCTTTTCTCCAATTTCCAAATGGTATATTGTGAAGCAAGGATTCCAGCTTTGGGAGTTCTCATTTTAAACAAGAGCCTTATATGATTTCAACAGTATTCATTTGTACTTAGAAGGAAATCTGTTGCTAGACATTTATTTACATTGAAAACTTAACTTGACCTAATCCAGTTTTTCAGTCACACAATCCTGATCAGGTGAATCACTCTCCTTCTCAAAATTATACAGTGGTTTCCCTTTTCTTTTGGAATATATTCCAGAACACTTAACAAGACTTAATGTGGCCTCCAGCTACCTCCAAGCTACTTCAGTTTATCACCTTCCACTGGTCTCTTCCTTGTCTCTGAATCCCTTTCGTTTATTTGAACATGTCACACCGCCTCTGACTTTTGGGCCTTTGGACATGCTGGCACCTTTGCTTGGAACTCTCTCTTGCATGACCTTTGCCTGACTGCCTTCTATTTTTCACTCAAGTCTCTCAGTAAAAGTCACCTTCCAAGGGTCCCTCTGCTATATGCTCTCAAAGCACTCTACTTCTTCCCTCCCACATCCTCTTTGCTAGTAATAGTTTGATATCTGTTTTTATCTGGCTCATATTCCCCATAAGAGCACATTTACTGCTCCATTCCAGAGAAATACAATGTCTGTCACACAGTAGGCAGTTCATACATATCTGTGGAGCTGAGCTGAAGTTAAAGGTATGTTTATCAGATACTATACATATCAGTATAAATACATGCACATTACAGTTTTGGGGTTTGGCTTTGTTTGTTTGGGGTGTAGGCTGTCCTGTGATCCCTATCTCTTTATATCAGACGGCCTGATAGGTGTTACCTACGACTCAAAGTCCGTACATCTGTATTGGTATTTCTCAGTCTTTTTTCCATTATCGTACTTCTAGTAAGTCTTCTTAGAATGTTTTTTTCCTGATTGCCTCACCCTTGTGAAATTTAAAAACCACAAATAAACTGTATAGCTGTTTGTGTACTGTGGCCCTTTAAAGAGTCCATAACCATTATAACATCTAAAAATTTTTTGCCCCTAATGATAAATTTTTACCCCTTAGGGCAATAGTGCCCCTGTTGAGAATGTATCACCTATCTTTATTTCTATGCTTGCCTATCTGTCTGTCTGTATCTATCTATCTATCTATCTATCTATCTATCTATCTATCTATCTATCAATCATTTATCTATCATCTGTTTATCATCTTTTTTATCTAGAGAGAAAAAGGAGGGAGAAAGAGAGAGAGAGAAAATGCCCAATTGAGCACTCTTTGATGTACCGCTTCAGCTGCTTTTGCAGAATCTTTCCCTGTTTCCCACTCAGTCTCAGAGTTTGGGTCTGCCCAGAGGCTTTATACAAAAAGAGCATCCCCCTTTCTGATTGTTGTGTTGGTCTCTTGGCTATTACATACTTTACTGAGAGTTAACAAAACATTAATTTGTATGGAAATATTAACGTCAAAATGTATTGTAATTCTAGATTTTCATATTTTATATTTACCATAGTTATAATTTTATTCATGTCAGTTTCCAAATGAAATGTTTTATGTGTTCCCAACTGGAATTAATTTTCTTTATCTAATTACTTTCAAAGCTGTATCAGAGTTGAAGCTTTGAAAGCTATTGGTGGCGTTAGGATCTGTTCAGTTTCTACGGGCAGTTTGAAAAATAACTCTACGGGCAAACATCTCAAGTGCAGGGAAAACTGTGGTCTTACATGAGCAGCTGCAGAGAGAATGGGATTGTAGCCCTATTTCTTGCTTTCTCTGGCTTTTATTAGTCCACAGAGTGGTTAGAAACAAATGGCAGGAGTTTGCTGGGAACATTTTACAATGCCTCTAGGGACCACCGCCTTGTTAAATCTACTTGCAGTGGCTGTTGTCATTTAAATACAATGTTACAACCTGTGTGACACAGAAGGTGGGTGGCTTGTAAAGCCCACAATCAAGGAAGCTTCAATGATGATGGCAAGTCTAAAAGACACTTCCCATTTGTGTTTTTTTTTTTCCCCTTTTGCCCAGCAGGCACACACAAACTATCTGCCTAATGCCAGTTTAGTCTAGACACACTGTCAATTTACATGGTTTAACTGACAAGTCATGCTTGTCACCAGTCATTAGTTGTTGCCCTCAATGGAGTCATCCAACACTACCACATTGGCTTCAAAAACAAACAGGCATTAGTTACAGCAAAATTGAGAGAAGTTTCCAAATGTTCCCAATTCCTCCTTCCCCCACACTAAAGACTAGACCACAAGCATCATAATATCTCATTTTGCTACTGCATGAACTCTACTCCAGTCCAATGGATGCATTCCTAGCCCATATCTTGATATGAACAGCTGGCTCACTATGTTGGCAGGCCCTGTGTTCAAGTACTTCACTTCATTTATCCTCACACCAACCATATGAGATAGGTGTTATTATTGGTTTGTTTTTATAGATGAGGAAACAAGCCAAGAAGAAAAAAGACCTTGTTGTTACAGTCAACAGCCAGGAAAGAGTAGATCACAGGTTTAAAGTCTAAGGGTAGCATACAGAGCCCACAGGTTTAATCTTTACACTGAACCGCATCTCCTTGCTCAACATTGTAAAGTACAGCCAATTGTCTTTCCCCCTCATCACATGTATTTAAATTTTAGTCATCTTTCAAATCCAAATCCAAGCCATTTTCCTACCTGAAATATCTCTAAAGGAATATAGTTAATAGTGATATTTTAAGTGTAGGAAATCATATGATTAATTTAAAAACTAATGACTTATCGATGTCACTCTATGTATTACTATTTAACTTTTCAAGATTCTAGGCCTTAAATAGATCATTGCTAAATAGATCAGAAGGTTTTAGGGGGAGGGACTATTTCTGATACTTCTAGTACTTTTTTATAATGACTAGCACAATGCTTCATACCTAGTATGAAATTATTTTAAAAAACCCAAAAATCCTTTGATTTACTCATGGCTGGGAAATGTCTGGAGTTACCATATACTCCAAGACAATAAATGACAGCTTACTCTAGTGTTTTACTGGACTCCTACAGCATAGTCAATTAAGAGTCCTGCATTTTAATTGCAATTGTGCCCCTTGGTTATTCCATATAATTGATCATTTTTCTGATTTAACCTTACTTATATAATATTACTTATCGATACATGAACAAACACTTGAAATTCTTTATACAAATTATAGAATCTCATGGAAAGCTCCTAATGATTGTAAGTCAAATCCGAAGGGTAGACACACAAGTATGAGAAGCAACAGAAGAATCTCCAGCGGCAGCCAAATCGTTATTGACCTAGTCAATTAAATGGTCTTTAGCTCCCAGGCACACAAAATTATTACTGCATTTGTCACTTTGCTTATTGGTTTCTCTCTTGTTTTCCAAATAGAAAAAGAAGAGACATATACATACATATATGAAGGCATATATATATATATATATATATATATACACATATATGAAGGCAGATCAAGACGTCAAGTAGAGCAGTAGTGTGAAATTATGACTCTTTAGAAAGGAATAACAGTGACTCTCTAATAGTAATGATGGGAAACTATACTTTAAAAACATTTATGGCAACCTAGAATCCAAAATAAACAAGTTACAGATGTGGTTGCATCTAAACGGTTGTCATCTTTGACAAATAATTCAACTTTCTCAACTTTTAGGTTCTCATTTGTAAATTTAGTTATATACATGCTACATATACATCACTAAATTGTTTATATCCCTAATCATTGTTACAAGCAATATTATCATGCTTATGGTCATCATTATTACTATACATTGCTACTTTTTTCAAGGGAGCTTTTAATGAATTACCATGAAGAAATAAAACATAACACAACAATTATTCACCTAAAATGTTCACACTCGTTAGTAAGTGTTACCTGGTGATACATATACTCTCTTTTATTACCTACTTTTGTTTTGAATCTCATTTTTAGGAAGCCATTGTAATTTATTTATTGCAATGGAAATTCTAAAAGTTGGAAGTTTACAATTTCTCAAAGGAAGAGAAAAGGATTCTTCTCATGCTCTGTCACAAATAGTTTCCACCTTATGTGAATATAGTCCCTTTAAAATCATATCACTGGTTATGTATATATGAAGAAAGCAATTGCTTTGCATTTCATATCTAAGAATAGGAAAAAGTATCAGTTCGGAAAGTACTAATTATGAGAGCTTGAAATATACTTTGTTTATTAATAGAAATTTATTTTATTTCTTTTTAAAATTCAATTCACATTTATTTCTAGGAAACTCATTATAATCTTCTAAATCAATATCCAAAATTAAATAACTACGAGATGACTGGCTTATTTAATACCTTAAGGGCATGCCATCAATTCAGTAGCATTTCAAGTTACTCAGAGAGGTCATCCAACATAGTCAACCCACAGGCTCAATAAAATGTTTGCAATTAAAAGAAGAAATTAATCTCACTTTTTCCACATGCTGCAAAAAAATCATAGGACAAAATAAATATTATTTATCCTCTAGAAAATATACATTGATCTTATCCACTATGTCTGTGTGAATAAGAGTGCAAGTGGTAGAGAAACCATTGTTTACTTCCTACCATTTGATCACATTTACTAATAAGTGAGCAATTTGCTAACAGGTGGTAGACCCAGGATTTAAACAGAGACCTCATTCTTTCCTTCAGAGGCAACGTTCCCAGGCATGGTATAGGACTAGCAAAATGGGCATCACTCAGTTTAGAAAAATTCTCAGAAATACAGATTGTCATAATTTTAATTATAACTTCTATACTTAAATCTGAGGAGAGTGAACATAGAGAACTGGAATTTTTTAAAAAGACTATTCAGAAAAAAAGGCCTGGGCTCTAACTGTGCCCAAAGAAAGACCTGTAGATTTCCCACTAAGGTAGGATCAGATACAATGTGGGCAACTACAAAGGAAACTACAGGTGACTCAGGAGACATAGGGTTATTAGGAGAGAAGTATGAGTTATTCTTTTGAGGCAATCACAGCTCCAATAAGCTGGACTTGTTTATATGGCCAAACTGAAGAATATGCTTGATTCAAGCTCAGAAATTCTCAGAAAGGAATACATAGTCACATCCATGAGTTACCCTCAGAGCTTTCTCAGATCAGGATTTTCCATTCTCCAGAATTTGGAAATGTTAAGTAACCATTATTTAAAATTCTCCTTCATTGACATCTAGTTCTTCATTATTTTTTCTATTTTGTTTCACTTACTCCTCTCTTTGTTTTACTTTGTCTCACAGTAATTTTTTCTTCCAGATCCTGCAAAAATACATTTCCTGGGGCCATCTTTCTTTATTATGTCTTCACGTGTTTTCAGACTTTGCATCTACTCTATGTTCAATCATTATTCTATGTAGATTTCTCCTAATCCTTTTTCAAGTTCTATACTTGAATTTCCAATTACTATTGGACATCCACAACTATGTACTCTATTGGCTTCTAGAACTTTAGTGTCCAGTCCTTGTACAAGCAATAGGTTTTGAATGAATTAATAGATATACAAACCCAAAGTCACACACATTTTTGCCCCTTATTCTCTAATTTTGGTCACTTAATTCCCACCTATATCTACTGACACCACCTATTTCAAAACCTAACTGTGAAATGAGGTTGGTTGCAAAGTGCCTTCGACTGTTCCCCTTTCACATCTTTCATTTTGTGCTGTAAGATTACTCTCTTCAAGGGATCTCGATTTTTTCTTGCTCCCGTGGCCTATACTATAGGTCCTAGAGGATAAAGTTCAAAATTCTTTATCTTATTTATTTGTTGTTTGTTTGTTTATGTTGTGCAATTGCCTCGCTCTTTCCTGCCTGCGAAACTTTGCCCATGCTCTTCTTTATCTTTAATGATCTCTTCTTCAGCTGTACTTCTCCATGTTACCAAAACCCCAAGCCTCTCTTTCAAACGCCGCCTTGTTTATGAAGGCTTTTCTACCCTTTCATCTGCATACACTATTCTCTTCTCTTAATGTTTTCCTCTTTTAAGACATTTATCACAGCCTGCCTTCTTTTGCAACTATTTGCGTATTGACTTTATACTCCCGACTCCATAGATGTGCCTTATTTTTTCTACCACAAATGCCGGAAGCTCACTGCCTTCATCCCTAACCTTTGTTCCACTTCACTGATGTAATCTTAGCTTTGTAAGAATTAAATAAACTATTTAGATCATCATGTGCTCCATCTACTATTTATTTATGTAGACTGATCTGTCTCACCACTCTTCAGTTTTTACAGATGAATAGAAACCTTTTGCACAGATGTCTTATGTAAAAGTGCTTTTCTACTTTTTGAAGAGTATTTAAGTACAGACATACACAAAGTATTGCTGTCTACGCAGCATGAAAGTAAAAGTGAAAGGCTTGTATTATCTTGAAACTAGAAGTTGGTATATATAAGCATTGAAGCTAAAAAAAAATTATGTGAGAGTTATCTTTCTTTGTGATGTGGTTTTGAATCAACTGCTTCACCAACAATGCAACTTTCCCTAGTCTATTTCAGTCTGTTATATTCTAGAAACCACTGTCTGAAAGTCATTATACCATGGAAACTTAATGATTAATAACAATAAATATAGCCACCTTATATTTTTATAGCATTTACACATTTTCAAAGCATTTTCTCAGCTATTTCCTTATTTCGGTCTCATAACAACCCTGCTGTTATGTATATGGCAGACATAGTAGCAAATTCATTGTAACTACATGCATATATTTTTGCTTCCTACTGTTACTGTGCTCCACTATAAACATATTAATTATGTAAGAAAATATCTTGCCTCTGGTAGCTGTATGGGAAAAATCTATGGACATTTAAAAATCAAGGGAAGGTTGAATGGAAGACCAATTGATTCAATAAACAGGTGTTCTCAACTATAGTAATTATGCTTTGAAAGACACTATATTAAGGGAAACACACGTGTGTATCTAGCCACTAGGATATGTTATCCTTATAAATTCTGCTGGTATTTTTGCTTTTTCAAAGACTGAGTTTTGATTTTAATTTATAATGGGAACCCCATCTTCTCAGGGAATCCAGCACCATTACAGGTTACTAAAAAGACTTATACAGCCCTCTAGTGTTTCAAAGTTAGAGACCGCCTACAGAAAACACATTCAAGCATGGCTAAACTCTTCCCCTCACCCAACTTCTTTAATGTGGAGTCACTGCTGACAATACCCGTGCTAGGAGCACACATTATTTAAACTACTCAAATTATAGCATTACCAGTGGGAACTGAACTGTTCTCACTCACGTCACTAGGGAAAGAGTGCTCAGCACATGACAGCTTAGAAACTGCCTTCATGGGGGAAAATGATCAGATAAATCAATTTTCTGCAGGAAAAAAGGAAAAAAATTAATTTGCTGTGTACTTATTTAAACAGCTGACTGAAGAGTTTATTATGCTTGATTGCAGGCCTTCAGCAATAGTTATTGCTTCCTTTTCCTTCTCTCCCTCTCTCCCAATAAATTCCCATTGACAGACCCTAGAGCTATCCTCTCAGAAATCGTATAAAATCTGACATTGCTAAAAAATTAACCTCAAAAAGGTGTCTTCGAGTGTTGCCTTTCAAATCAAATTTTAATAGACAACTGTGAGCTGAGAGCTCATTCTTTACAACCTGATCACTAAGCAAGATTCACAAGCTGTCCCTGGTCTGCAGATGGAGCTATTGACAAAACAGCACTATCCACTTGAGGAAAGGCAGGGCACAGACTTGAGTTTTATTGAATGCTTCTTTCCTTTTTTTTTTTAAGGACTATGCCTCAGACATATCCTAAGTATTATCTTTTCAATTAAATCTATTCTCTGAAAATTAAAAACAGCTTCAAAACTTGATGAGCATTATCTATCTTAGTTACAAAATTGGACCACATAAAACCTACATATATAAAAATAGAGATACACTCCAGTGAAAAGTGATTCAAGTATATGGATAGACTACGAATACAGCAGTCCTCCCTTATCCTTGGGGATCACGTTCCAAGACCCCCAGTGGATGCTGGAAACCACGGATAATACTCACCCTATATATACTATGTTTTTTCCTATACATAAATAGCTATGATAAAGTTTAATTTATAAATTAAGCACAGTAAGAGATTAACAACAATAACTAATAATAAAATAGAACAATTATAACAATATACTGTATTAAAAGTTATGTGAATATGGTCTCTCTCTCTCAAAATATCATATTGTACTGTACTCACCCTTCTTCTTTGTGTTGATGTGAGATGATACAATTCCTACGTGATGAGATGAAGTGAGGTGAATGATGTAGGCATTGTGACATAGTGTTAGGCTGCCATTGTGCTTCTGATATATTGTCAGAAGGAGGAGCATGAAGCCATGGTGAGTCGCTGGTTGGATGTCAGGAGCAGATGATGTTGATGGTTGGGGATCCAACAAAAGGATGATTCACATCCAGGGCAGGATGGAGTAGGAGAGCATGAGATTTCATCATGCTACTCAAAATGGTGTGCAATTTAAAACTTATGAAGTGTTTATTTCTGGAATTTTCCATTTAATATTTTCGGACAGTGGTTGATTAGGAGAAATTGAAACCATGGAAAGCAAAACTGTGGATAAAGGGAGACTACTATAAAAGAAACAATAGTGTAGAAATAAACTCTATGTATCATTCCTTTCTAAATGGGAACTTAGAACATGAAACACTAAGTTATTTAACATTTAGTATTCAAATACTACTTTCTATGATGCAATACAATTTTTTTTTGGTATCAAATAGTCCATCATCACAATATATAGCGGGTAGGTGACATAGTTACCTATGAAAATCTAAGTATGGAACAGATAAATATGGAATTGTTTACTTTTAAAGCTGGAAGAAACTTTGGTAATAATCCATACAAGATCTGACATATTTTCAGAGCTAGAAGAGACTTCAGTGATCATTCATTGACCCTATCAACGAATATAAACGTAACTCATGAATGGTTACATTTCATTGGTATTAGGAGGAAAGAATCATCTAAGCCATCTCCTGCTCTCAAGAAGTTTACAGTTAAGGTATAAAACAGACACATCAAAGGCTTTCAGACAGTATAAAGGGCTATGGAAACAGAGGGAAAAGCTCTAACCATAAACACTGTGGTGTAGCAGAAAAGGCAATTCAAAAAGTCACTTAAGCTGAAGTTTTAAGGTCACCTAGAAAAATTTCATCATTTTACAGAAGTGGAAACTGAGTTGGCAAAATACCACGGCTGATAGGTGTCAAAATCAGGGTCAGAAATGACCTTTCTTGTTTTCTTTCCTGAATTCTTTCTACGACAAAACATATTTCTAGGTGAAGCATATATTAGTATCTGCTCAGAATGGAATTAAAGAGTCCTAGTGAATAGTCTAACCAGATGCTGGAATGCAAGCAAGACATCTATCCTCAATGATAAACTTCATGAACTATAAAAAGAATCACGTGGATCTGGTCCTGAGCTATATTGGACCAAGGTTTAAAAAATTATTAACAATTTTTTTGTTTTAAACAATTTCTTTGACCCAAATTTAAATACTTTCAACTGCTGTGTACTTCTATTGACATAGCTACAATAACAGAATACTGAATTCCTGTCATCATGGAGTGCTTTGAGTATGCGGAAGAAATAACACCTGGTCCAGTGGATTGTCAAAACATCTGTCCTCTTGTGTTTTGTTGATGTAGGATTAAAAAAAGAAAAATTATATCTGATGTTTTCTGATTATTTTAACTTTTTATGTGATAAGCAATAGAAACTACTTAAACATAGACGATTTGGCATCTGAAAATTACTATAATATCTGTCTTGATATCTCAGAGGAAAAATAAACTTAATCACTATAATCACCATTGGGAAAATAAAACCCACATATTCTATACTTATTGAAATTAAAGCTTTTTAGAAGAGAACATAATAAGAGAAAGAAAACATGCATTACATTTGTAAAAATGTGTTGAGTGCTGTCAAATACTAAAAATATGATGATGTATTTTCAAATTTCATGTTACAGTTATAATATTTGAAATAATAGTCAATATCCTTATTTCCTATCATTAGTTAGATGTTTGTTATATTTTATTTAAGTGAAAATATGACATATTTCAAAATATAAGTAAGGGTTTCCACTGGTAGGGGTGGGGGGTGGGGGGAAAGGATGCTGTGCCACCTCCTTAAACTGGGCAATGTTTGATACACGTGAAAAATAAATTTTAAAATATCTGCCATCATTCATCCAAAGCTCTGGCTAAGCTATCTTGAGCCATGGAGCATTAACATTGGGTTTCTGAATTTCTATTTAAAACTTTACACATCATTCTACAAGTCTCTAACAAATAGACTAGATGATGCCCAAGCTGTGGAAAAGTTTCTTTGATACAGGCCTCCATACGACATGGAGTAATCATGTTCATCTTCAACTCACCTTCTAAGTTATAAATTTAAATGAGACATCAGTTGGCCTTGAAGGAAATTTAAAACTATAATTTTATCATCAATGTATAACATGTTAGAATTTCAGAGAGAAAATGTTTCCTTGATTATAATAAATAAATTATTGAAAAATAAAAGAACACTTCTTAATTCTGATGGATTGGAAGCATCATATTTGATTTTGAAGACCTTTACATAATTCAATGTTCTTCTTCTCCAATAACACACTCTAAAAGAAGGTCTGAGATGAAATAATATAATTTTGTTTATAAGTATTTATTAAAGTTGATATACTGGGTATTGATTAAGGAAAATGATATCCTGAGATTTAATTGCTATTTTCTAAGATATTTGGTTACAATCCCAATGCAACCAACGTATTTGAGAACAACCACACAAACCCATAATAATCCATAAGCATCCATTTACACATTATGTTTCCATTCAATGTAAGATATCATATAGTATTTTAGACAAACACCCTTAGTTATGGTATAACAATGTAACTTAGATACTACAGACATTTAAACCATATTTAGAATTACCTTCAATTTTTGTGTGTGCGTGTGTGAATAAGATTGGCCCTGAGCTAACATCTGTTGCCAATCCTCCTCTTCTTTCTTGAGGAAGATTGTTGTGAGCTAACACCTGTGCCAACCTTCCTCTATTTTGTATGTGGGTTGATGCCACAGCATGGCTTGATGAACAGTGTGTAGGTCCACACCCAGGATCCGAACCCGCAAACCCCAGGCTGCCGAAGCAGAGCTCGCAAACTTAACCGCTACGCCACCGGGCCGGCCTCTACCTTTAAATTTGTTGTAAAATATTCCAATCATTGAATTATTCAGCGATGTACTGACAAAACAATTATATACAATTTCTCATCAAGAAGAGCAGCATTGTGTGCTAATCTATCACTAGCCAGTTACCAGGATGGTACTGTACGGGGCACACTAGGTGATATAAACCAGGAATCAATTATTTGAGGAGAACTGTACAAACATGCTTAATATAAGGAACTAAATATGAAACAATGAATACAATATGAGAAGGTACCAACAAAACCTATTATGAGAGTTCAAAAGAAATCAAGCTCTTCGTGGTGGACTTATCTAAGGATTCGAGAAGATTCAGGGTCGTGTGTTAACAAGTGCATTTATCTAGATAGCAGGAGGCATAAATTCTAATCCGGGTTCTACCATTAACCATGTCATCTTGTCAAAATGTTTACTCTTTATGAACGTTTATTTCCTCATCTGTAATTGGGAAAGAAACATTTTCCTGTTTATATCACAGAGTTGTGATATTATACTTGTTTTCATAAACTTTGAATAGTTTTAAGTTTGTCGTTTCATTCAAATACGTAATGATTATAAATCATTTCTTAGATTTTTCTTTTTCTGTAAGCTTTTTATATTATTATACTAAAAAAAAAAAAGCTTTCATCTAAGATTCTTACAGAACCCACAGCCAAGAATAGAAAGTAAAAGGGATTTGTAAGGAGCTGTATATCATTGTGACTTGAGCATAGAAACTACCAATAAACACTTAGTCATATAATTATTTAGTAAATATTCATAATTCAAGATTTTATTAAATCCATTATTTTTTAAATTAAAAATGCCACAATGTTTCCTGAAGTTACTTTTTATGGACAATTTGCCAATTGTTTGTATATCTAAATGCCCTAGGATTGGTCAGCTGTTTTCCCAATAACAAAATTGTTTTGGCTTTGGCAGGATTTGTATTTTTCCAAATTGTATATAGAATGAGTCAAATTGTGCCCTCCTAAACAGAAATATGTACTATATCTACATGAAAAATGTCAAATACGTTATTAGGTGGGTCTAATTAATTAGTCCTAATATCAGTAACATGAGGTGAAAGTGATGACTAGGAATTCCGCTTCCATCTGTAAGACACTTTGTATGGCAAACAGCAGTGTTCCAGTTAACAGTTTGGGAAGAGAGAGTAGAACACATTGGCATGTCTCCAGTCACACGTGACCTCACAAATATTGTGAAATACACAAAAAATTAAAAAGAAATGAAGGTGAAATTTGCAGGTGCCATTTAGCAGCTTTGCTGGTTGGAGCATAAGCCACACGCATAGGGGACATCCCAGCTGAGAAATCTGGTCAATGTCCTGTTCTTTTCAAAATGTTTTTGACCATCCACTGAAAATATTCTATACATGCAAAAAGTCGTCTATGGGTGACATTGCAACTCAAAGTTGAAAGGATCTTGTCTGAATTTCTATAACGGATGTCTGTAATAAAATCTTGTATATAATGTGATTTCAAGAGATGCATTACCAAAGCATAAACACCTTGCTAATAGTGGCTGTGCACAGCACTGGCCTAAGGGGCTGTCAGATGATGAACATAAACCAAAATATCAGAAAACAACTGTGTGGGCTGCAGGCAAGTTAATATTAAGGTCAGTTAAGGGAAAGGCATTATCACACAACTGAGGTTGCATTTACTCCTCAGGAGAGTATTTTGGTTTATATTGATTGCATCAGGGACACCCTTAGGTGATATTAGGCATTAATTTGGGGCTATTCTCACACAAATGCACCAGTAGGTTAAAAAATATGACCTATATAGAGAAAAATTTCATTGTAAAAATCTTTGTTATACGTTAATTATTTTAAACAAATATTATAAAAGACATTTGAGTGAAAGTAAATAGCCAAATGTTACATATATCACAGATTTTAGAAACTTCTCTATTTTAAAGGACTTTTCTCATTCAGCTTTGCATATTCAGCAATTAGACAATGTCAGGAACATTGCAGCTGGTCAATAAATGTTTGCTGAATTAAATACGTGAGTATTTCTTAAGGAATACCTATTCATCACATATAAATATTTTAATCACTAATTGTGTTATATTGACACCAGTTTAAAACTGGAAATAAAAATATGTGGGTTCCAGTTTCTGTTACTAAAGCTGAGACTTAACTCCTATAATAGAACCCATTTTTAATCTAGGTTCTTTCAGCAGTAGATTCAGTGAAATCTGGGTCTAATGTAGAAACCACCATATTCCCAAGACTAGGATATTTAAAAATAAATCTCAATAATAATGATTTACATGATGTGACTGTACCTTGAACACATAAAACACAATCATGCTTTCTCCTTTAGTAATATTTTAGGTGTGCTCACTAGTAAGTTAAAGGTACTTTGCTATGCTAGAAGCAAACATAACACATATTATTCTACAATCACACTGTAAGAGAGGATTTGAAACCAGCTTGGGATACTGTACTGATTATTAAGCGATTATTTTTCAATCCAAACTTACTCCTCTAGTCTCTGCTCTATGATACAGAGGCTGAACTCTGCAAACTGCATTTCTTTTTTGCCAACTGGCTGTCTGCTAGATGCTGCCAGTATGGGGGACTTAGCAGACTGGAAGGGAGGAGGAGGTGTTGTTCTGTTTATCTGCTGCTGGATGGTTGCGTGCTAGAGCGCCCCAGTGAAGATGTAGCCCACGCCTTTGAGGACAGAGGGCTCCTATCAGTTCCTGATAGCATCACACAAGCAATGGTGCATTGTTATCCAGATTGTGGCATTTGGTTCCAGTCGCAGCTTATTTCAGATTCTAGCTTCTTTCCACACTTCCAGACTCATCATGCCTCAGAAGATGTACCATTAGTGCCCCCTCTTTAGAATTCAAACTCCATGAGGCCCCTCATCTGAGCTACTGGGGTTTGGATTCTATCTCTATGGAAGCTGACCTATAAGCTCTCGAGAGATCAGCACTAGCTGGGTGGACCCCTCTCCTCAAAGATCTGATCCCAGCAAAACAGGGTGCCTCCCCCAAGCTTCTATGTTCTGAGCTTCTTCCCTTTGCTCCGTTTCCAGCAGTTTCTAGTTCAATGTTCCCTCAGTGTTCCCACTTATATTAAAAACTCTCTGTTGAAATAACCAGTAGAGTTTCTGTTTTCCTAATGGATCCTGATTGACACAAGTACTTTTCTTTTAAGTTTTAGCTCCACAAAAATCTTTTATTAATGAGTTGATTGCATTGTAAATACAAAAATATACATGTCAGCTTTAATGGCCCTCACTGAGTTTGAATGTGAGATTAAATGTAGTTCATATATTAGTTTAATTATGAGGTGATTATATTTGTTATATTGTTATGGCTGTTTCAATATTTTCAATAAGTGGTTAAATAATCAATATAATTTACATTCTGAGAATAAATATTAAAAAGCAATTAGACAAATTTCTTTGCATTACCATGCATTATCATTGCATTTATCATGACTCAGAAAATATGGACATGATGAATAAACAATAGATTTAGCCAATTATCCATCTTGGATTTTAAAAATCTTTATTATATCGAAAATAATATAAACTCATAAATTATGTTTGTGGTGATTAAAAAGCAGAACATTATGCACTGATTAAAGTTCACTGGCAATTAGAATTATGCTACAGGTGATATGTGAATCTGGTAGATTTTTTAAAAAATCATTTTTCTCAGACTGTATAACGCTGAAAAACAGGAGAAATGATTTTCAATTGTACTAAATTAATGATCACTGAAACTTCATTTATGCTATAACAACTCAATATTTCAGGAATCATTGATGTGCTTTTCTGATAATTATGTAATGTTTGTTATAAAAATGATAACTGAAATATTAATCTGTGCTTTTTCTTTGTGCAACCATCTATTTTAGAAAAGACATAAGCTAACCATCTCACAGTAATTTCCATATTCATAGCAATGCCAAGCAAAATAAACATTCTGTAACCTTTCTGTAAAGAAATATTCCTCCTTCGTTCACTGGGTCTTGTACAACATATATCTTAGTTTATGTCTACACAAACCATCACTCTTGTTGGGCAATGTAATTGACTTACTAACAGCAAAATTGGATTGCTCTGGGAAAATGTTTTGATTAATAATATACTATGTAACCCTACTTTTGTGCAATCAAATGTTTGTAGTCACATTTTTTACCTCTAATTTGTAGCCCAAATGATCTCCTGGAAGCTTCCATTTCTGACTTGGAAGAAGAAACTTTACTAGTTGTCCAGGCAGATAGGACCTGTCTGGCTAAGAGTTTCCAGTTTGTTTGGATTTGGCAGAGGATGGCAGAGACTCAAACTGATTCAGACTGAATAGAAACTGTAATAAGAAAACGCACAAGATTGGAAACTAGGTTTGTTCTTTGTTTGGCAACTTTAGCCACATCAAGACTCTTTGAGTCTCAAATTTTTCATTTGTAAAATGAAGGTTGAATCAGGGGACTTGAAGTGGTAGCACACTATGATGGACCTTTAAAGCCAACTGAGCAGAGAATTACTCTTGGATCCACTACTCATTACTTGCATGGCTTTGAGGAACTGATTTAATCTCCTTGAGCATCAGTTTCTTCATCAATGAAATAGGTATTGTGGATTCAGTGCAGTAATAGTTATACAGTTCCATGTACACAACCTGAAATTTCTTCTAGCTCTAAAATTCTATGACCAATAGAGGTTTTAAATTATTTATTTTCTATAAAGTAGTTTCTCTTCTAATCATTGGTTGGTAAATTTTTCCTGCAAGGTTTTGAAGGGCCTAATGTGTTTATCTTTGAAGAATACGCTCATTAAACAAGGAAAAATTAGAAGTTTTTAAGCTATGTTCTTGGAAATGACAAATAATTTAGTAATAATATTAAGACACTAATATTAGTAGTCCTCATGCATGATTTCATAAATTACTTTCTGAAATTTACAAAAAAAAAGCCTGAGGGAAAGTCATGCAGTTGAGCATAATCCTCACTGACCACCTCACAAACCAATATGATAGAGCACAACTGCAACAGGAAAGAAAGGTGATGGGCTCTCACACAGGTGAAGAGAAACTGTATTACACACTGTCTTGTAGTTGAAGCATAATTTACAGAATTATATAATGCAATATTCCATATCTCTCTGACAATACTTGGAAGAATTAAAATAATAGGATTAAGATCACTCTTAATTTAAGATTTTTTTAAAACAAAGTTTTCAACAGGGGCATTACTGACATGCTGAACCAGATAACAGTTTGCTTACGGGGAAGGGAGGTGTCCTGTATATTGTAGCCTGTTTAGCAGCATCCCTGGCTTCTATCCACTAGATCCCAGTAGCACCATCACCCACAGTCGTGATGATAAAAACTGTCTCTACTGTATACTGATTCCTCGAAAAACTAAACATAGAATTACCATATGATCTGACAATTCTACTTCTGGGCATATACTCCAAAGAACTGGAAGTAGGGACTCAAACAGATTTTTGTATACCAATGTTAACAGCAGCATTATTCACAATAGCCAAAAGCTGGAAGCAACCCAAATGTCCAAATGTGGTCTATATATACGAGGGAACATTATTTAGCCTCAAAAAGGAATGAAATTCTCGTTCATGCTACAATATGGATGAACCTTGAAAACATCATGCTAAGTGAAATAGGCCAGACACAAAAGCACCAATATTGTACGATTGTACTAAAATAAGGTACCTAAGTTAGTCAACAGCATAGAGACAGAAAATAGAATTGTGGTTGCCAGGGTCTGTGGGGAAGAAGGAATGGAAAGTTACTGTTAAATGGGGACAAAGTTTCAGCTCAGGAAGATGGAAAAGTTCCAGAGCTGTATGGGGTGATCTTTGTACAATAATATGAAAATATTTAATGCCCCTGACCTGTACACTTAAAAATGATTAAAATGGCAAATTTTACACTATGTACATTTTTCCACAATAAAAAAAGTCTATAGACATTACCAAATGTCCCCTAGGGGGTAGGCTGAGGGGACAAAATCACCCATGATTGACAACCACTGCTTTAAAACATAGTTTGTACATATTTACATTCTATTTAATTTTTAATCAATTAATCACTTTATTTCACATAGTGCCAACGCTATTCTTTCATATTTCCAACTCCTCTCTTATAAAGGAAAAAGTTTCTCCTTTTTTAACTGATTCGTACTACTTTTCTTTCAAGCCCATTTTTGATGAGAAACAATTTTCATTTTAAAATTAGTCTTTAATTAGTACAACAGAAAATAATTGCTTAATGACTAGAAAATATATGAAAAATCACTAAACACACTGGCCTGCTGGCATATCTGGGATGTAGTGGGTTGAATGGTGGTTCCTGCCAAAATATGTTCATGTCCAAATCCCTGGAACTTGTGAATGTGAACTTACTTAGAAAAAAGGGTCTTTTTCAGATGTAGCAAAGTTAACGATCTTTAGATGAGATCATCCTGGATTATCGAGGTGGGCCCTAAATACAATGACAAGTGCCTTTATGAGAGACGTAGGAGAGACTCATAGAGGAGAAGGTGACATGAAGGTAGAGGCTAAGATTGTCATGGATGCCACCACAATCCAAGGAACGCCCAGGATTGGCACAGCCACCAGAAGCTAGGGGAGAGGCATGGAAGGGATTCCCGCACAAAGACTTCTGAGACAGTGTGGTCCTGCAGACACCTTGATTTTGGACTTCTGACCTCAGAATTGTGAGAGAATAAATTTCTGTTATTTAAACCATCTAGCTTTTGGTAATTTGTTACAGCAGCCACAGACAACTAATACAAAAGGCAACTATAATTTCCAATTAGAAATACTACACTCATTCTTCTCTAAAATAAGATTTAAGATGTTGAACCATATCTCAAACATAATGTTGATAGTGAGAGACTGTTAGGATGATACTTTTTTTAAGGAATGCTGCTATATAGTGTGGCTGTTTTTACCCAATAATAAAAGTATCACACAGCATTGTCTATAACTGTTTCTAACACGTTCATTTAGAGACCTCAGAAATATGTAAAACAAGGCGTCTGTTCCTGTTCTGTGCTGTTAGGGCCATTTGACTGTAACTCAGGGAGCTAGTTAACATGCACTCACCGTAGCAGACCCTGGCACCTGTATTGTAGGCGCTAATCAAAGTGCTCCTTCACGGGGTGAGAGAACTGCTATTTGTAATGCAATAATTAGGCTGGGTGGAAAGGCCTGTAAAGTAAATCAATCTAGTCTGCTCTCCAGATCTGACTCCATTGTCTTGGCAGATTGTTAACATAATGAGACAGAAGCCTATGAGAGGTCCTGCGGAAAAGATCAGTGTCATTCTTTTCTCTTCTTTCTTTAATGTTACAAGACTTCTTAGGACATAATTGTGATTAAAACTAATATAAGCCACTGATAAAACAAGGGATGCTAAGCTTTCCAAAATGTTATGAAAAGGATGAGCTGGAATGCAGGAACAGTCTGACACCATTATTCACAACTTCTGAGTTGTCTCATTGCAAGCTCTCAAAAGAACACAAGAATTCCTAGTAAGTAATTACAGTTGAGGGAAGAATGGGAAGAACTTTCAAAGGCCATCTTGAAAATACTGGGTTGATTAATCTGAAATTCAACAAAGGAAACAAATTAAGTGTTCTTTATAAATCAGGACGAGACTTTCAAAAGCAAACTTATTTGTTCTGTCAAAAGTGCTGAATTGGCAAAATGTGCTGCCCTACCCCAACGATGAAGCTGTTTTCTTGTATACAGCAAGATTCTCATACAGTTGTTTAAAGCTACATGTCAATGGAAATAATTCTCACACATCGACAAATTACTTTCTATCCTTTTCCATGCTTTGAAATCCTCTTTCTATAAAACTACTATATACATATTTTTTTCTATTTTACAGGCATAGACTTAAATTAGACTCCTCTTTTTCTCTACTTACATATTTTAAATATTTCATGGAATTCTGTTTTTTTAAGTTAGTTTTTGCCTGGAATAAACAACTATACACCCTAATTAGAGTAAAAATTAGAGATATTTGCAGTCTATGACTTGCATCAAAATGATACATTTATTTGAAAACTTCAGATATCTTGAAATGAAGACTAACATCAGACTCAGGCAGTGAGACTTTTCTCACTAATAGAATTATGCTGCATGTTTCTCTTTGCTCAGACTTGTGCATCATGGCTACTGTAAACAGCAATACGGTATATTTATCTCTATTGATACCTGTGTGTATGTATATGCATATATGTGTGTGTGTGTGTGTGTGTGTGTGTATTTTCACATTTTCTTAATGCTCAAGCCACCCAATACTTGAGATTAATTCAGCAGAAGTTAAGGAACCATAAAATTCCTAGTTACCATGATTTTCTTTTTGTTTGACTGCGCTATTTATTTATGTACAGAATAAAACTGGGTTCTTTTAAGGGCAGGTTCAAAAGGCTTCACCAACAACTGAGATTGCTATCGCTTGTTGTTCTTATTAACGTTTGATTGGTTTTATTTATTTTTTGCTAGTAACAGATAATTTCTTAGGCTTTTGTAAGCTGAATTTTATTTCTCTGTTATTCTGTGTTGAGGCATAATAATCAATATAAAAATAGAGTAAAGAAAATAGTACAAGTTTTCATTTAATGCTGGTTAGCTATGTGTTCAACACCATGCACGTTTTCTGATTTGATCCTGATAATGACCATTCCTGTGATGCAGATGTTGTTATTCTCTTTTTACTGGTGAGGACACTGAAGTCTAATTCACCCAGGTCTGAATCTGAAGCCCATGCCCTTGACTGGAATGACGTGCTGACTAGGGAGCATTTGCATTCTACTCTCTTTTCATTTATTTATGCTTTATTTTCAAATAGCAACATAGTCAGCATCGACTCATACAAAGTTTGATGATATAAAATTAAATTTTTACAATTGCTTGAATAAGTACTTCACTTAAGAAATGAATTCACATAAAAAAACAAACACTTTGCAAAAGAGAAAATGTGAAAATTATGAAGCAAAAAACACATAAAATTAAATTTTAGCCCTAAAATTTCTATCACTAAAGATATTTAAAAGGAAACTTAAAAATATGCAAGACTTCCAGAATACAGATTTTTAGTTTTAGAAAAGAGGTACACTAATATACTGTGAATAAAGAAAATATGAATAAAAACATTCAAACTGATATCGATAAGGCTTCCAGTTGTCCAAGAAAAAATATAAATTTAGAATACATTGTATGTCATGTGAATTTCATTGCATGTTTCTACCTCCAGTATCACCGCTATCATAATGAAATGAGACTTCTAGTGATAGAAAAACTAAGTCAGTTTTGAGAAACAAAATGCCAAAATATACTATATGTAAATATATATATAAATGTGTATATATGTATATATAAATGCCAAAATATAATATATAGATGTATATTTAGATGTGTATATATGTATATAAATAAACATTTTTATATACATCTACACATGTATAGATACATATGCATGTATGTATAAAATATATGTATACATGTGAGTGTGTGTGTGTATTTTTTTCAGGAGAAATTTGCCATAAACAGTGAAATTACACACTGAATACAAATTAAACCAACGGATTTATTACTGCTACTAAAAATGTCCTAAAATAAATACCAATATAAATTGACCAGAATTTTAAAATTTCAGTTTACGACTATCATGCAATGCATTATATTATCACTGAATTTTTTCTTAAATGTCTATAATTCTATTCAACAGTTACACTTGACCCACTTCCTTCCTTCTAGGAATTGCCCTTCCCTCTTTCTTGCTCATACAAGCGATACCACAAATAACTCTCTGGCTCTGACTCTGCATGAACATAATGGGCTATATCACTTTGTTTATATAAGTAATTGTGCAGAGTGCCAGGATTTTAATAATTGACCAAATGAACGACAGTTATAGTCTGGGATAGATCAAGCTTTTTATTAAAGCCTTCAAGCAATCATATCCAACTCTCTCTTGGCATTGCTCGCCTTCGGATCCAGAAGAATAGATGGGTTTAAGAGATCACTTATTTTCCCCAGATAGTCTATATAGATTTGATGGACAGATACATTAATTGAAATTAAGAAAGAATTTTCCATTTGGTAAAATCTTTATGACCATACATTCTCATTCATTGATGTTGATTCAGCCCATAAAGAATAAAAATTGATGAGACTAAACATATCTGCCCTGATTATTTTTTCTTTTAACAACACTAAAAATGCTTCATTACCCTTAGGGTATCATGGTGCACAGTTTAAAAATCAATTTTTCAGAAGATTTATTTTTGTATACTCAGGCGTGTAACACTCACAGGGAAACAAAACTTTGAATAAATGCTTAACCTTGATTAAAACAACAAGCATGTTCTTGAAATGAAATTTGATATGTTTAATTGTGAATGAAATCAAATTACTATACATTTAGGAAAAAAATTATAGCTTCAAATCTGTAACATGCCTTCACTATAGTTAAAGCATATACCGATGTCTTATATGTGACAGGCAGTTTAGTTGCCTGAGGCTAAGCTGATATGAGCCATAAGACTAGACATTTCTTACGGCTGTTTTCTTTCTGTAACATTTCTGCCTTACATAGATAATTCATGTTTTATTTAGAGTCTAAATAAAAGCAAATTTAGTTGGATTTATTCTTTCCTAAATGTAAAAGGTAAAAATGACAAGAAGGTAAGACTCTGGCACTTGAGAAAACTAAAGTAAATGAAAAAGGCAGTTGGGAAGAGGGGAGAGGATTTGCAATTCATTTATAAATTAGAGAAAATTATTGTAATACACTAAGACAGAATGATGAGAATGGAAATGATGTCATGAAAGAAAAAGAGACTGGTAAGTGTAACTTTTAGCAAAGGAAAATAAACTCACAGCCATTATGGCAGATAGGTTGTACAGAAACATGTTCTAGAGAAGCCATTCTCTAGATACTGACTTAGAAAATGCAAGTGACTCTATGCTGGACAGTAGACCTCTAGGACTTACTAACCTTTTAGAACTGAAACTTTGTACCCTTTAACTAATATGCCCCTCCTCCCAGTCCCTGGCAATCATCATTCTACTCTTTCCTTCTATGAGTTTGACTGTTTAGATTCCTCATATAAGTAGTATCATGCAGTATTTGTTGGTGACAGATATGTTTATGGCATAGATTGTGATGACAGCTTCACGGGTATATACTCATTGCCAAACTCATCAAGTTGTACACATTAAATATGTGCGGCTTTTTGTATGTCAATTGTGCCTCAATAAAGTGGTTTAAAAAAAAGAAAATGTAAGTGACATAAGACACCTAATTTGCTCACTTTTGTTCTATTTAGAGTCTCAAAATATATTTTTCTTCATTTGGGTAAATATTATGTTGGTATTGACATATTAGTACACTGAAACATATTTCTAATGCTCAACAGTTTACTATTATTTTATAGTTTATAGCAATTTGTGTTCATGCTTAAATATAAAAGTTGAGTTAAATTTGAAACTTTTATTTTATGACTTTTAATATCTCATTACACCTGGGGCTATAGAATGTATACCTTTTCTCCAGTCAAAGAAACAGTTATGCTAGAAATGGTTACAAAGGGTTAAATTCATAGTGATGATTTATACAATAAAACTTTTATAGAAGAGATAACTAAGTTCCTTTTATTTTTGAAAATATATAAGGTTTCTTGGGATAATTTTGCATCATAGGACTATTATACATAACACATGTGCAAACCAGGACACCGTTTTCTAAAATGAAGAACAAAGGCAAAATATGTAGCATATAAACTGCTGCTATTGTAATAATGTTTACAGGAGACATGGGAAAGACTGTTCTCCATACTGGCATTAATCAAACTAGGATGCTAGCACATTTCTCCAAGCTTAACTATATGTTGATTCAACATGTTTGTTGCTTATGTTGACTTCCTTCTAAATTACACAGTTAGCTAGAGGTAAACAACAAATTGCCCAGTCTGCCATCACCCTTAAATAAAGTTCACCTCATCTATTTTAGAAGAAGCAGCTTGCAAGTGCCTGCAAATTGGTGTAATATACGGCATTTTTCTTAAATAAATTTATAATCCATATATATTAAAGCTTTGCAGACAAGCAAACCTCTTTTTGTACATCAAAATACATTATACAAAGAAATAAAAACCAAAATGTAGTTTTCACTCCTCTCTCTCTCCACATACAGAAACATAGAATTACAAAAGAAGTACATATGCTAATGATGGAGAAAATAAAATATCATAAGACTACATGAAAGGTTAAAACTTAACTGAGGATTTAATTCAATAAACCACATATAATCAGAAACATATGAAGACTATAGCAAACTTGACTTTCCAAATAATAAATATATTTGATTGTTCATTATTGAAAAGAAAAGTCCTTCATCTCGTGGCTACTTTTCCTTGGCTTTGTAGGCATTTGACTTCAGACAATTTGCTTTGAAGTTATGCATCAGCTGTTGATCACAACTCAAGTGGCTGTAGTGAAATACTTTGATCAGGGAAGAATAAAAAGCACACTTTGGCCAAAAGACAGCTAAGATTACATAAATGAGGAGTCATTAAAAATAGCTGAGCCCAAATATGAAGATTAGAATATATATTTGGATAGGAGAAATACTCTTTAGGAAAAATAATTTAACTTAGAAATGCTTAAAAACCTGGGGGTTAAAGCAAGACCATGAAACTCAGGGGCACCACCATTGTCAGCTTCAAGAACACCCCCATCCATAATGGGTTATTTGGGGTGAGAGGGATACAAAGATATTAGGCTAGATTCAGAGACTTTTTTCAAAGTTCTTATGACTCAGTTTAACCTTGGTTCAAATGCAAGTCTACCACTTAGTAGGTGTGCAAATTTGACAAGTTCATCAACCTCTCTGAAACTGCATTCTTTCAACAATACAGAGTAAAGAGATCCTTAGATCCCAGGAGTATTTTTAGGATTGCATCAACTGAGGCATGTAAAGTGGTTAGCAAAATATCTGGTTACATGCTTGACAAACATTAAAATGCTGGTAGCTATCATAGTAGTAGTGGCAGTAATATTTATTAGCTATAGAAAAAACATATCTATATACCCAAGAAATAAAGCAAATGCCAAGTGCCAAATGATGTTTTAGACAGGAGAAACAGATGAGAAGTTATGACTGATGAGTTAAGGCTGGAAGGCTACGAAAGATAAGAGGCCAGTCATTGCTTTTATTCCTTACTTGGTGAAAACTTTGGAAACAGAATTGAGATAGAAAGAGTTAAGAGGCAGGAGATTTAGTTGTCAGGGCTAGGACTAAAAAGAGTCAGTTATCAAATGCTCACAGTGCTGCCCGTCAAGCCAAGAAATAGGGTCGTTGGGAGACATCTAGCTCAGTCATGGAGCCTCTTATATTTTAGTGCTATGGGGCATCAGTCCCCAGATGTTGAGCTCAGTGTCCTAAGCCATTAGGAAGACAAATGTAGGATCATAGGGCTGAGGTCAATGCTTTGAGAGAAAGGTAAGGATAAATCCAAACAAGGAATCTTTCAAATTAATATAATATGTGCTTAGATTCCTTTAAAATTTTTTCCCTCAACAAGCATTTTAATTTTAGCACCCCCCCCCCCCACTCCAGATATGGAATATACCATTGATGTGAAAGAGGTGAACTTAGCATAATAATACTTGGTTCTCAACCAAAACATGTAGCAATAACATGGTCTAGGAAGCTAAGCAATTGCCCTTTAAGACAGGATCAGGTTGACAATTTCAACTTCTTTTGCCATTTCAAACACTACAGAACATCTTTGACTGAGTTTCTTAATCTAAATATTCTTGCTGTTGACTTATCACAGTGTTGAATGAGGAGATAGAGTGATGATGAGGCACTTAAAAGGAACAAGCGACAGATTCAAAAAGCGTCATGTAACGTCAGCTATTAAGCCTCCAGTGCTGGCAATTTAAATGAACTTGTCTAAGTGCACAGCACTTAATTCACTCTGCACTTACAGAGAAATACTCTTCACCTTTATTCATTAGTGCTGATCAACATAGGTATAAATGAGATTACATAGGTTCTTTTACTAAACTCAGATAATAAACATTAATTAACTCACCAATGGAAATAACCCATAGAGCTTATCAAGATTTTAAGGATGACAAATTAGTAGCAATGGAAGAGAAACATGTTCCTCTCTTTGCTCAGGTCACTCACTTATCTTCTGTGTGTAAGGAGGACGTTTGGCAGGATTTTATCTAACAGTCATCAACTAACATTTATTGAATGCTTCATGAATATATCACTCTGTATTGAATTGCCAAGCAATGTAATAACAATTTACTAGTTAAAATATTTATAAGATTTAATGTAGTCTCCTTGATATGCTACTGTCAGCACTTTTTGTTCATCCTAGAAAATTATTCTGCTTGTTTATACCAATTTCTTGACACCAATCTTCATACCAATTCACACTAGAATTTTCTTATCTTTTTGATTCTGTATTTTCTTGTTTACTTTCAAGGAAACTATTCAAATTAAATACAGGGAAACCCCTTTATTTTAATTCTCCTTTTAAATTTAGAAGTGTACTCGATGATTTAGTTCCAAGATAATTTTCTTTTTGTCTGGTTTAGTTTGAAACAGCTAGGCAACAACTATGTTCCAGGAGATGTTCCTTTAAATGCTGTTTCCACAAGCATAGTATTGTATTCAGGAAAATTAATTAAAAAGCTATGAAAAACTATAGACTGATATGTAGATGTCTCTTAATGACAATGTCAGGTCAATATTCCGGCTTTGGAATGTAAGAAAGGACTGTGAATGTACACTATCATAAAGTCATTTTCCACATCAGAAACAGAGATGTTGAAAATGCACGGTTTCCTCAGTATAAGTATGTGACCCAAATAACGGCCACTGCTTCTGGTGAGAGGAGAATCAAATTTGCAATTAAACCACAGACCCTGTATCTCAAAAACAGGGTGTTGGTAAAACAATGCCTGGCTTCAAAAATAACACCCAAGAGCAAAATCCATGACATTTAGCTGCTATTTTGATAGAGATCATTCATTCTGCCCCCAACCAAATTTTCAGAGGTTTGGTTTTAGGGAGATGATTATACCACCCGAAAGTGTCGTAGTAGTTATGGTGTGCTCTGATATATCCTTGGGAAACATATCACTTCTAAGTAAACCCTTGGTTCAGGGACAAGATCAGAATTGAGATTGAAAGCTTTAGCCATAAGACAGTCTTCAGGCTTTTTCATTTGTAGGATGTAGCGAGACGTGCTGGTAGAAAACATGACTTGACAATTGATTTACTGCACAACTTCCTGGAAGGAGGTTTTTCCAATTCACTGGAAAAATAACATAATATTTTCTATACTGCTATTATTAACATTTACAGACTGAGGGAATCATGGTACTGTGAAGGACAGCAAGAGACTACACACTTAAACTGACTATTTTACTCTAAAAATAAACTACATTCATGTATATATTTTACATTGTTATTTTAAAATATGTTTCCTAGTCCCAACAATAACTAAACACAATTGTATCAAAGAACATAATTATTTAGAATTCAGGAACAGTTATTTGCTTCTGTTCCCAGTTTCAATTATCCAGGACAGGTTACACGGTAAACTCTGTGGCTCTTAGCAATTATCATGTCATTTTTTCTAAAGCTAAATTTTATTTCAAGTCCCATTCTCTAAGTAAGCATATGAGTTAATAGATATTAAAGAACAGAGCTTAATTAGCGAGGTACTACCAGGCTGCTTTGCTAACAAACAAACAAACATCAATTTCTTCTTCTGGTGCCTGAAAATTTCACTGTCAAATATTTTGTTTTGAGTCAAGACAATGGCCTTTGGATATTGATGTTAAAATGAATATGTTTGCAACATGGGAATAACACATTAAAAATCATTGCTAGGGGCCGGCCTGGTGGCGTAGCAGTTAATTTTCCCATGCTCCACTTCAGTGGTCAGGGGTTCACGGGTTTGGATCCCGGGCGCAGACTGACGCACCACTTACCAGGCCATGCTGTGGTGGTGTCCCATATATAAAGTAGAGGAAGATGGGCACGGATGTTAGCCCAGGGCCAATCTTCCTCAGCAAGAAGAGGAAGATTGGCAATAGACATTAGCTCAGGGCTTATCTTCCTCACAAAAAAAAAAAAATTGCCAATGACTGATTCAATTTGTCTTCTAGCAAGGAGCTCGAGGGCTATGATACAGAACAAGGATGTTTGGATGGGAGGATGGAAGATGTGGAAGAAGGACAATATTCTTGGCAGAGTCGGGGTGGATGCAAATTTGAGATTTCCCTTCATCTAGGGAAACATATGCATTTTAGGAGAAGGATGAAGCAGATAAGTTAACAGAATGTCAAAGAAAAGTATTAGTGTCTTCATTATATTTTGTAAGGCAAATTCTGACCAAAGATATGGATTAAGACAATCAATCATTCAATACACGCAGGCATACCTGCATACATAGATAAGTAAAATCATTTGATTACTATCAGAAAAGGAAATATCTTCTCATTTAAAATAAATAAAATTGATCACAGTCATTTAAAAATATCAATGGATTTTCTGTGTTTTTAAACAACCGGGGGTTAAAAATTGCCCAGTGGTCAGCCATTAAGACAAGTTTAATAAAAGCGATTGTCACTGGATTTGGCATTGTACACATTCACTACACAGTCTGGGATGAGACTTGTGGAATGAAATCTGTTCCACTTAACGTATAACTGGAACTAGCATACTTTTCTTTTCTTACTGAAAATTAATATATAGCTTTCTTTGCACTTTTTACTAGAATGTTTTATGTCTTCTATTATTTATTGCTATGGTGCAGCAATTGACTTGATTTGATTTCATTTTGAGCACCAGAAGAGTGCATCGTATTATCCTGGTACCAAAAACAATAATACCTAACCTTTAAACTTTTAAAGGAGAAAAGCATACAAGATGACAAGACAGGAATGCTCTTTGCTATGTATGAAATTTGCTTTTACTGTAAAAGATATATGTTTTCCAACTGGGTAGCCATTATACCCCTCCTGAAACACTTATAACATCTTGTTTTCTGTATTTCAGTAACTCTACTTCAGAAGTGGGTAACTACAGAAATATTTATATAAGCTTAATGTAGTAGTTTTTTATTGCTGCTGTAACAAATTACCACAAATCTCGTGGCTTAAAACAATCCAGGTTTATTATCTTATATTTCTGAAGGTTAGAAGTTTGACACTGTTCTCACTGGGCTGATGTCAGGATGATGGTTCATATCAAGGCTCTAGCAGAGAATAGATTTCCCTGCCTTTTCCATTTCTCAAGGCTGCCTGCATTCCTTGGCTCACGACTCTCTCCCCCCATCTTTAAATCCAGCAATGTTGCATCTCTCTGACCACTCTTTCATAGTCACATCTCTCTCAACTCTCTTATTCTGAACCTGTCTTTCACTTTTAAGGACCTGATGATTACATTGGGCCTACCCTGTTAATCCAAGATAATCTCCCTATCTCAAATTCCTTAATTTATTAACATCTCAAAGTCCATTTTGCCATATAAGGTGACATATTCACAGGTTCTGGGAATTAGGACATGGAGTTACTGCTGGAGGGAGCATTATTTGTCTACTGCACAAAAATATACAAAATTATTTTAAATCACAGTAAATTGGAAACTACACATCAACAGAGAATAGACTAAGAAAATTGTGATACATAATGCAATGCAACATTACACATCTCTTACAAAGAACAAGGCAGCCACTTATATAATGGCATCGAAATTGGATAATAATATGTATTAAATACAAAAAGCAAGATGTTCTCAAGTATACTTGTTAAGACTTTTGGCTCTGTGGATTCAGATCCATGTTCAGATCCAAGTCTGTATATTGACTTTTTATAGAAAGGGATTTACATATGTTGAGGAAGGAGAAAATTGCAAAAGAAATTAACCTGAAGTACAGCAACCAAGGTATTATAGCGTATTTTTATAAAAGGTCACATGGCGCCTGTGATGTTGAGAGTATATTTTTTCAGCCTTATTCTTGAGCATCATCAAGTGCCAAAAATAAGGAAGAAATTCAGTAGTATTATACTTAAAAAGAAGAAACGTTATTTGATGTTCATGCTTTACACATGAAAGATTCTAAAATTCAAGACTGGTGGACACTGGGTTACGTCAGTAATTTTGGAAATAATGAAAATTGGAGTTAAAATTATTTTTGAAATATGTTGATTCTTTACCACAAATTACTTATCCTTCTTATAACCCATGGTCACATTTTCTGAATCATTTATACTCTTAACTTTGAGCTCTTTGTAGTCTGCTGTACGCTCAGTGTTTCAAGGAACATCTGCTGTAATCTTAGTTGGTTTTTCAGTCCTTGTTGACTTCTGCTCTGGACAGCAACATACTGCTGAGATTTGATTCAAACTCACAAAAAGTACTTTTATTTTATGTCTCTGTTTCCCAATTCCCAGGTTTATGACATTGTATGGTCCCTTTCCAGCTCATGGAGTTTTTTTTTTCCTCTCTCTTTCATTATATTCCTCCTCCATGGATTATAGAGCAAGAGTACTACTAAAATCCTTACTTGTGAATCTGAATTTTTAATAGTTATATAGATAGATATTGGGAAAATTAAAGGACAATATTTCGCTTGTGTTTTTTGAGATTCTGAACTAATTTTAAAGTAAGTCAAGGTATTATTTTTCCAATTTTAGTATTTCTAGGAATATTTTTCTTTTGGCTTTGCTTTAACATAGGCATCGTACATGTAGTTAAAATTATATGATAGAGTGCATTTGCTAATTTACATTGAATGAAAAAAAGGTTATTATTCTACAAAATTGATAGTCAAGAGAAATGGAATCAAACGAAAAGGCCCAGTACTTAATCATTTGCTACTCAGCTTAAATATGATAGGGTCATTTTAACAATGCTTATTAAAACTTAAGTCTGAATTGTGAGTTTTGATTTTCCATAAAATAGCTTACACACAAATATGATGATTCTAATTCATTTAAACACAAGAATAGGGAGAGGAAGTCAAGATGGCGGCGTAGGCAGACTCTGAACTCACCTCCTCCTGTGGACACAGCCAATTTACAACTACTCGTGGAAAAATTACCCCTGAGACAGAACTGAAAACTGGATAAGAGGAACTCCTGCAACCAGGGACAATCCTAACTGAGGTGGAAGAGGCAGAGACTCCCTTCTGGAGAGGAAAAACGCCGCCTTCACAAGCCGCCAGCTTCACCGCCTCCGGGAGCAGCTCACAGGTACACAGCCTCCCTGGAGGCGCGGGGCCCTGAGCCAGGGAGTGCCCCTGCTAGGGGCATTTTGTGGACCCAGCACAACTGAGACGAGTGGCATAATATCTGACTGTGCCTGCTACTAAAACATTGGGGAGCACCCCCAGAAAACCCGGTTCACAAAGAAACTAAAAGGGCTCTTAAAGGGCCACGCGCAAACTCATCAGGTTCAGAAAGCATCCGAAAATCACCAGAAAGAAAGGTGCACAGTGCTTTGGTGAAAAGAGACTCACCTGATAGGCCCTGTGTGCATCTCGGTGAGAGGTGAGACCTCTCCAGGGACTGGGACATTGTCGGTGGCCATTGTTTTGGCCTGGTGTGGGCGTGCTGACACAGAAGCCATTGGAGTTCTCCCTGAGGCCTGCTAGCCTAGGGTCTGCCCCACCCGCTAGAGCATGGATTTAATCCAGCTCAGCCAGGGCAGAGAGCCCACCCTAGAGACTGGTCCCACCCAACAACAAGCCCTCAAGCAACTTGTGGGCCTACATAGATTGGTGACTGGATTCTCTGTAGCCTGGCAACTGAGACGAATTTAGCAGGGCAGGGTGTGCACAAGGAGCAGGTGGAGAGTGTGGGGCGGTGGCGGAGTGTGTGGGGCTCCCGCCGTGGAGAGACTGGCTCCGCTTCGGGAGGTCGGGGCGCGCACAAGGGGCAGTACTATGTTGACTGTGTGTGGACCTGTGGGCAGCAGGGCTAGTCAGCTGCAGAAGACTTGTGCTTCTCAAAGACCCACATAGGGGGTTTGCCCCACCTTCCAAAGCCTGAAACAATTGGGTGCTCCAGTGCCTGAGGCCAGCCCCACCCAGCTGCAATCCTCAGAGAGCTGACAAGAGACCTAAAGGCTGGAGGCTTATAGCAATTGTAAGGCCCTGAGCCTAACAACCTGCCATGCTGGGGGCCAACTCCCTTAAAAGAAATACTGCAACAGAAATGTAGTATTAGAACTTCCAGCCAACTGTACTGGGGCTCCCCACACCTGATAAAGAGAGTGAAGGGCCCACAACAACTACAAGCAGCTGAGCATTACAACAGCTGGCCAGGATCATAACTCGGCCTCCCTGGGCACCTACAGGGAGAGCAAACAGGCCACAACAGAAGGACACACATAGCCCACATAGGAGTCACCCCTGGAACATTGAGAACTGAGGGAAGCACACTGCAGGCCTCCTAAGCCACCACTTACATAAGGTCACCTATCAAAGAGCAGGAGACGTAGCTGACCTACCTAATACGTAGACACAAGCACAGGGAAAGAGGCAAAATGAGGAGGCAAAGGAATACATTCCAAGTAAGGGAACAGGACAAAACCCCAGAAAAGGAACTAAGTGAAACAGAAATGAGCAACCTACCCGACAGAGAGTTCAAACTAAGAGTGTTAAGGATGCTCACTGATCTGGGGAGAAGAATAGATGAACTCAGTGAGAATGTCAACAAAGAAATGGAAGATATAAAAAAGAACCAATCAGAAATGAAGAATACAATACTGGAAATGAAAAATTCATTAGAGGGACACAAAAGCAGAGTAGAGGATACAGAAGAACGGATCTGTGAGCTGGAAGAAAGACTAGAAGAAATTACCCAAGGTGAACAGGCAAAAGAGAAAAGAATTAAAAAGAGTGAGGACAGTCTAAGGGACCTCTGGGACAACACCAAGCTCACTAACATCCATGTTATAGGTGTCCCGGAAGGAGAAGAGCGAGACAAGGGGGCAGAGAATCTATTTCAAGAAATAATAGATGAAAACTTCCCTAACCTAAGGAAGGAAACAGACATCCAGGTACAGGAAGCACAGAGAGCCCCAAACAAGATAAACCCAAAGAGGCCCACACCAAGACACATCATAATCAAAATGTCCAGAATTAAAGATAAAGAGAGAATCCTAAAAGCCGCAAGAGAAAATCAAGTTACATACAAAGGAAACCCATAAGGCTATCAGCTGACTTCTCAGCAGAGACCTTACAGGCTAGAAGAGAGTGGCATGATATATTTAAAGTGCTAAAAGGAAAAAACTTACAGCCAAGAATACTCTACCCAGCAAAGTTATCATTCAAAATGGAAGGAGAGATCAAAAATTTCCCAGACAAGAAAAAATTAAAGGAGTTTGTCACCAAGAAACCAGTGCTACAAGAAATGTTAAAGGGACTGATTTAAGGGGAAAAGAAAAGACCACAAATAGGAAAAATGATCTATTTCCATGATAAGAGGGTAATGGATACAAATGCACAAAACAAAGGTTAGACATGATATCAAAAACATAAATGGAGGGAGGAGGGGAGTTAAAGAGTAGAGCGTTCAGACAGAGGTCAAACTAAAGAGACCATCAATTCTGTATAGAAGAAGAAAGGAACAGAGAAGGACTACTAAAACACTGAGAAAAAAAAGTTAAAAAATGGCAGTAAGTACATACTTATCAACAGCTACTGTAAACGTCAATGCACTAAATGCTCCAATTAAAAGGCATAGGGTGGCTGATTGGATTAAAAAAACAAGACCCATATATATGCTGCATACAAGAGACACACTTCAGACCTAAAGACACTCACAAACTGAAAGTGAAGGGATGGAAAAGGATACTCCATGCAAACGGCAATGAAAAGAAAGCTGGGGTAGCAGTACTCATATCAGACAAAATAGACTTTAAAACAAAAACTGTAAAAAGAGACAATGAAGGGCATTACATAATGACCAAGGGAACAATCCAACAAGAGGATATAACACTTATAAATATCTACGCACCCAATGTAGGTGCACCTAAATATATAAAGCAATTATTAACAGCCATAACAACAGAAATAGATAGTAACACAATAATAGTAGGTGACTTTAACACTCCACTTACACCAACGGATAGATCATCCAAACAGAAGATCAATAAGGAAACATTGGCCTTAAATGATACACTAGAACAGATAGACCTAGTAGATATATACAGAGCATTCCATGCAAATACCGAAGAATACACGTTCTTTTCAAATGCACATGGAACATTCTCCAGGATTGATCACATATTAGGCCACAAAATAAGACTCCACAAATTTAAGAAGATTGAAATAATGCCAAGCATCTTTTCTGACCACAACGGTATGAAACTAGAAACGAACTATAGGAAGAAAATCGAAAAGCCACAAATACGTGGAGATTAAGCAAAATGCTACTGAACAACGAGTGGGTCAATGAAGAAATCAAAGAAGAAATCAAAAAATACCTGGAGACAAATGAAAATGAAAATACGACATGCCAGAATTTATGGGATACAGCAAAAGCAGTTCTAAGATAGAAGTTCATAGCAATACAGACCTATCTCAACAAACAAGAAAAATCTCAAATAAACAATCTAACAATGCACTTAAAGGAACTGGAAAAAGAAGAACAAACAAAGCCCAAAATCAGTAGAAGAAGGGAAATCATAAAAATCAGAGCAGAAATAAATGAAATAGAGACCAAAGAAACAATATAAAAAATTAATAAAACCAAGAGCTGGTTCTTTGAAAAGATCAACAAAATTGACAGACCTTTAGCTAGACTTACCAAGAACAAAAGAGAGAAGGCACAATTGAGTAAAATCAGAAATGAAAAAGGAGTAATTACAACGGACACCTCAGAAATACAAAAGATTATAAGAGAATACTATGAAAAGCTATATGCCAACCAATTCGACAATCTGGAAGAAATGGATAAATTCTTAGAATCATACAACCTTCCAAAACTGGATCAAGAAGAAGTAGAGAATTTGAATAGACCAATCACCAGTAAGGAGATTGAAACAGTAATCAAAAACCTCCCCAAAAATAAAAGTCCAGGACCAGACGGCTTCCCTGGTGAATTCTACCAAACATTCAAAGAAGACTTAATACCTATCCTTCTCAAACTCTTCCAAAAAACTGAGGAGGGGGGGAAGCTCCCTAACTCATTCTACAAAGCCGACATTACCCTGATACCAAAACCAGACAAGGACAACACAAAAAAAGAAAATTACAGGCCAATATCACTGATGAACATCGATGCAAAAATCCTCAACAAAATACTAGCAAATCGCATACAACAATACGTTAAAAAGATTATACACCATGATCAAGTGGGATTTATTCCAGGGATGCAGGGATGGTTTAACATTCGCAAATCAATCAACGTAATACACCACATTAATAAAATGAAGAACAAAAATCACTTGATCATCTCAATAGATGCAGAGAAAGCATTTGACAAGATACAGCATCCATTTATGATAAAAACTCTGAATAAAATGGGGATAGAAGGAAAGTACCTCAACATAATAAAGACCATATATGAGAAACCCACAGCTAATATCATCCTCAATGGTGAAAAACTGAAAGCTATCCCTCTAAGAAGAGGAACCAGACAAGGATGCCCACTGTCACCACTCCTATTTAACATAGTACTGGAAGTCCTAGCCAGAGCAATCAGGCAAGAGAAAGAAATAAAAGGGATCCAAATTGGAAAGGAAGAAGTGAAACTGTCACTATTTGCAGATGACATGATTTTATATATAGAAAACCTAAAGAATCCACCAGAAAACTTTTAGAAGTAATAAACGAATATGGTAAAGTTGCAGGATACAAAATCAACATACAAAAATCAGTTGCATTTCCATACACTAACAACGAAGTAGCAGAAAGAGAAATTAAGAATACCATCCCATTTACAACTGCAACAAAAAGAATAAAATACCTAGGAATAAACTTAACCAAAGAGGTGAAAGAGCTGTACACGAAAAAATATAAAACATTGCTGAAAGAAATTGAAGAAGACACAAAGAAATGGAAAGATATTCCCTGCTCTTGGATGGGAAGAATTAACATAGTTAAGATGTCCATACTTCCTAAAGCCATCTATAGATTCAATGCAATCCCTATCAAAGTTCCAACAACACTTTTCACAGAAATAGAACAAAGAATCCTAAAATTTATATGGAACAACAAAAGACCCCGAATAGGTAAAGGAATCCTGAGAAAAAAGAACAAAGCTGGAGCTATCACACTCCCTGATTTCAAAATATGCTACAAAGCTATAGTAATCAAAATAGCATGGTACTGGCACAAAAACAGACACACTGATCAATGGAATAGAATCGAAAGCCCAGAAATAAACCCACACATCTATGGACAGCTAATCTTTGACAAAGGAGCCAAGAACATACAATGGAGAAAAGAAAGTCTCTTCAACCAATGGTGTTGGGAAAACTGGACAGCCACATGCAAAAAAATGAAAGTAGACCCTTACCTTACACCATACACTAAAATTAACTCCAAATGGATTAAAGACTTGAATGTTAAGACCTGAAACTATGAAACTTCTAGAAGAAAACATAGGCAGTACACTCTTCGACATCGGTCCTAGCAACATATTTTCAAGAAACATGTCTGACCGGGCAAGAGAAACAATAGAAAAAATAAACAAATGGGACTACATTAAACTAAAAAGCTTCTGCACAGCAAAGGAAACCATCAACAAAATGAAAAGACAACCTAACAATCGGGACAAGATATTTGCAAACCATACATCTGATAAGGGCTTAATCTCCAAAATATATAAAGAACTCATGAATCTCAACAACAAAAAAACTACCAACCCAATTAAAAAAGGGGCAAAAGACCTGAGCAGACATTTCTCCAAAGATATACAGATGGCCAACAGACACATGAAAAGATGTTCAAAACCATTAACTATCAGGGAAATGCAAATCAAAACTACAATGAGATATCACCTCACGCCCGTCAGAATGGCTATAATTAACAAGACAGGAAACAACATGTGTTGGAGAGGATGTGGAGAGATGGGAACTCTCATACACTGCTGGTGGGAGTGCAAACTGGTGCAGCCACTATGGAAAACAGTATGGAGATTCCTCAAAAAATCAAGGATAGAACTACCATATGATCCAGCTATTCCACTGTTGGGTATTTATCCAAAGAACTTGAAAACACCAGTGCATAAAGATACATGCACCCCTGTGTTCACTGCAGCGTTATTCACAATAGCCAAGACTTGGAAGCAACCTAAGTGCCCATCAAGGGATGAATGAATAAAGAAGATGTGGTATATATACACAATGGAATACTACTCAGCCATAAGAAACGATGAAATCCAGCCATTTGTGACAACATGGATGGACATTGAGGGTATAATGCAAAGTGAAATAAGTCAGAGGGAGAAGGTCAAATACCGTATGATTTCCTTCATTAAGTAGTAGATAATAACAACAATAAACAAACACATAGGGACAGAGATTGGATTGGTGGTTACCAGAGGGGAAGGGGGGAGGGAGGAGGGTGAAAGGGATAATTCGGCACATGTGTGTGGTGATGGGTTGTAATTAGTATTCGGGTGGTGAACATGATGTAATCTATGCAGAAATAGAAGTATAATGATGTACACCTGAAATTTATACAACGTTATAAACCAATGTTACTGCAATAAACAAAAAATTTTAAAAAAATAAAATAAAAATAAAAAAATAAACACAAGAATAAATATTATAATGGACACAACAAAATGAAAAACTAATACATTTGAACATAGAAGAATTCCCTATTACAATTTTAAAATATGATTTCCTTTTGAAAGGAAAATGGATACTGCCAAGCTTTGAAGACAGCAATCATTTGGGCAACCTTTTCAATTGTTCTGTACTGGCAATCTTACCTTCAGATAATTATCTAAATTCTTCCCTATTGCTGTTAATTCTGAATGTAGAATTGTGGGGCTATTGATGGTGCATACACATCTTATATTTCCTAGTACATTATAACAAAATTGAATCTTTTGGATTGGCTTTTTGTACATAAACTACATAACTAGAAAGGTGTATATTATATTAAATACATGCATAGAGCAAATGGTCAAATTTAGCCCTCAATGACAAATTCTAAATAATTAAATTCAGTTTCGTTGAGAAAGTACTTGCAAAAGTAAGAGGATGACTAAAATGTCATTTTAGATTATCCAACAACTTGAGCTCAGATTTTGTTTGCCAATAAATCTCCTGATCTCTTTGTTGTCTGTTGTTCCTTTCAGTGAATGTGTTAGCAGTCCAACATCAGTATGTTTCCTAATGGCACATTAGGATTAGGCACATTAGCTCTTTGAGAGCATAAAGAATCACCATTATCATTTATTCATTGAGCATCAATTATGTGTCTTATTCTAGCCATAGAAAAACAGTAGTTAAAAAAAAAACTGGCACAAATCTTGCCCTTATGAATCTTGTTTCATAGTGGGAAAAAAGACAATAGACATAATAAATAAATAAAAATAGGTGACTATTTCACAGTGATAAGTGTTAGGGAAAAAGTAAAGCAAAAAATAGAAATATGAAATATTTGATGCTGGGTTTGAAATTTTAAATTGGGTGCCACAGGAAGGTCTCATTGAGATAACAGTTAATAAAGACTCAGAGAAATGAATGACTGAATGAGTGAGTTTCATGATCCAGCCTGGGAACCTATCAACCATTCATTATACTCACCGTATAAGAAAATTTGTTTTGAGTTCTAAACTATCCACTTAAAAATGAATGCAAAATTAAATATGTTAGAGTCAAAATATACTTTCTAACTAAACTGTAAATTTCACTAACATCATTTACTGGCTATTCTAAGTTCCAGTTGGCCTTAAAATAGTCAAAAACAGAAACAGAGTAGCCAAACAAGATCAATTTGAAATTGCCAAATACAATTCAATATAATCACCCTATGGCAGCCATAGCAAGAGTGTAACGACGCCTGAAAATGTTTAAAATTTTTGATGGTAAGATACACCAATGTCTTTTCTATTAATTATTTTATTTATCTTTTGTGACTATGGTAAATCTAAAGCAATATATGAAGACCAAAAATGAACTATTTCAAAAGGAATAAAACTAATGTTTTCTACAAAAATGAGGGTTGACAATGATGTCATCTTCTATTCTCTTATTGGATGTCCAACTGAAGATACGAGGACAAAATTTCATCTTCTCCAGTTATAATTCATTAACTGTCTTTGATTATTTCACAGAAATATACTAGTTACATAAAATTAACTAATGCTAACCCTTAATTGAAATAATTTATCCAAATTTTATAGAATTGATGCTTAACGACTTGGGAATAGATAATATTATTTTTCTGTTACTACCAGGAAAAGGTTCATATCAAATTTAGTTTTATTCTTTATTATGTTTACTATTTTGTAACATATTTCCTTCTTTCCTTCAATCATTTTATATTTCCTTTTCTGATGTCATCATTGTTCAATACCTTTGCAAGAAATATAAATCATTGTCCAAATTAGTTTAAAAAATGTAATGAGGAGATAACATTCCTGTAAGCCACATGTAAATTCTAATATTGGAATATTTGGATTAGTTATTCTTTCAGATTTTCTCTGCAATGGCTCATTACTTTTAAATATTTCTGATATATATATATATTTTTTTTTTTTTTTTCATAATATAACCAAATCTTAACTGTGAGTAGATCCCTCCACCCCTATTTTCTAAGACCGTAAACCTGCTCCTCCTCAATAACAAGGGAGGCAAGGAAAAGGGTACGCACCTCTCTGTTTTATCCAGTTGACTTCTATTTATCCTCCAAATCTGTGTTCAAAGCTCTTTGCCCAACAGAGACTTCCTCTCTCGAAGTTTTGTTCTGGTTCTCAAATTACATTGTTCTCAGAAAAAATCCTATTCTACTGTAAGTTATTGTTTAGGAAAGAGGACAGAAATTAAACATATCGTCAAATAAGTGCATAAATATGAACTGTTATAAAAGAAAAGAATAGAAACAGTGCATGCTCTCTTGGTATCTCCATTGCTTATTACAGTTTTTGAGATTTGATGAACAGATGGATGGTACATTTGTGAGCTTCTAAGAATGGGTAGATTTAAGGTTACCTGAATGATTCTATGTGAATTCAAAATAAAATTAGATTTTACTTTTTTATCCTCAACTGTTTTCTTTTCATTGGTGTGAATAATTGTGTTTTGACGCCTTTGACCAATTAATAGTGTCAATCAATTTGCAGTGAGGTATGTTAAATCTCTGTGAAGTAAGAGGTCCATGGAACTTGTTGAAATTCTCATAGCCCATCACATTTCTGTGTAATGCAAGGACATAGAGAGTGAACCCAGCTAAATACCCTTTTTTTTTTTTTGGTGAGGAAGACTGGCCCTGAGCTAACATCTGTTGCCAATCTGCCTCTATTTTGTATGTGGGATGCCACCACAGCATGGCTTGATGAGCAGTGTGTAGGTCCACACCTGGGATCCGAACTCATAAACCCCAGGCCACCGAAGCAGAGTGCGTGAACTTAACCACTACGACACTGGGCCAACCCCTAAATACTCTTTATGTACCTAATTCTTTGAACTCTACTTACTGCTTGTGAATGATTGATCAATTAGTTTATCATTTCTCCATCCTACAATTGACTCTATGGGTGATAAAATTAATATATTTTTGAAGGTTATTGAGGACTCCTAGGTAACGGATAGCTAAGTATGCTAATGCTATAAAATACAAATGAAGTTATAACTTTATATTAGGATATACATGTTGTACATAAAGAAAAGGATATTGCTTATTAATATTGTTTTAAAAACACATTACACATTATTTTATTGGAATGAAGAGCAATTTCACAGTCCAACAATGTAATAAGTAATGGAAATGAAAATACTAATATAATCAATAAATGAATGGTATGTGACTATATTTCTTTCTATCTATCTATCTATCTATCTGTCTATCTATCTATCTATCTATCCATCTAATTTGGCTTACCTAGGTGTTAATGCAACCTGCTTCTGTTTTTATCACATCACCACTTAAATTGAAATTATATTAATGGATATTCAATAAATGTTATAATAAAAATATGATTTTGCCATTTTATGTTGCTTGAGTCAGTTAAATAAAAGACTCCCACTTTTCTTCTAATCAAGATTTCCTTGAAATTTAAATAGCATTACCTTTTCTTGAGAACCAAGGAAACATCACATATTTTAAATTATTTAAATTCTATTAACCCTTTGTTACTACCACTCCTCAGACCCAGCACAATAATTTAGGGGGTATCGTTGAGTGTAACTAAGTTACATATCAGCAATTGATTCTGAGTTTATGCAGAAGCAGTGATCATTCTGCTTCTACTGGAGACATGAAGAATAATAAGATATTTATAGTCTTTACACCTGGATGTAAGGACAAAACAATCAGTACCTTTGGAGCAAAGAACAATGAACACATGTTTAGATTGTTCCTGTCATAGCAAGCACACTTCTAACTTCAGCCCCAAATCATCAGTCCCTTGGCATCTTTCTGTTTCTCTAGACTGATGGAGATACTTTGAACTCCAACTTTTATAATATGTATATGGCTAAAATTCTAAATCACTTCCTGTGAAACAGCATCTGCTATTTGTATTTTCCGCTATCCTGAATATATTTTTCTTTCAAATCTGAAGTATTAAACTATCTCACCAAAGTCATCAATATTTCCCACTTCAAAGTTACAGGTTTTTTGGTGTTTCACTAATGCTAATTATGGGTTTACTCGGATTTCAGAGATATATGACTTAAAATGAGGTGATTAATAAGAACATGTAATAATGAGACATTTGTTTACCTGAAAATAAGAGGATACATAATTTAATAGTCAATATGTTATATTTATAGGATGCTTGAGCCATATATAGTTTATAATTGGGTTTCAACTCAATACATTAACTCAATAATTTACATGGCACTGCAAGATGTTATAGTACAGATGATACCTAATTCATCATTCTGCACATCTTTGCCTGTAATATGCTATCTGTTTCCAGAGCATTCTACTTCCTCATAATAAGAAGTCTAGTCTTTATCCAATTCCTCTGAGTATAAAGGTGTCAATAAATAATGCACAGACAAATAAATACAACAATAAACAGATACTAAGAACCAATAGATCAATATGAATGTGCATTAGTGTCTGCATTTCAGAGGTGGTTTCACTTAAAGAAAAGCTTCATTTCACATTCATGCCTCGCCTTCTTTGTTCTTTCAGCATCTGCTTTTATAGGTATACTAGCATGAAGGAGCACTTGGAATCTTTAAAACATTTCATAAAGCTAAATAGAGATAGTGGATTATTCCTACCTGCAATAGTTATGTAAACTGCTCCAAAAATTAGTGTCACTGTGTATTGTGTAAAATAGGATTAATAAATAACATACTGGATCCTATCAGAGGGAATCAAAAAGGTGGCTGCAAAAGCATTGAGAATATATTTATATCTCTGATTTCTAATTGCTATTTTCCAAATTTCAGATGATGAGCTCTTCATTTATCTTGAGAAAGCATTTGCTTTTGTCTGGAAGATTAGTAAAATATCTGCTAATATAAAGAGTGCTAGAGAAAGTAGCTGTGTTTGCTTGGCGAAAGCAAAAATTTGGGTTACTTAGTCAACATGTGGGCTGTCTACTGAATACCTTCAGAGAGATAATTAAGTAATATTCAGGCTTGGATAAATTAGTATGTATAATCAGTAGGCCTGTTTATTGATTCTTAATAAGAAGTGCAGAAGAGGCCAGAGGGGTTGATTCACTTTGCCTTTTCATCCTCTTCCAATAAGCAGAGGATGGGGTTATGGGAGTGGAGGGACGAGGGGAGTAGAAAGGTGTTGTTGGGAATTAATCCAATCTTGGCTTTATAAATGGGGAATTGGATCCTGGTAAGATTCTAAAATGGCCAAGTGGATCCATCTCACAATACAGGCAGTTTTGCTGACAAAGCTCAAATTCTCAAATCTATTAGCTATGATTCTTCTCCTTGGCATTGCTTGGATGGGCAATGTCAGTATTTATCTCAGGGATTCTCTTGGTTATACAATTCCCTGGCTGACCACTTTTTTCCTATTGACAAGTCCTTCTTTCATATATGCTCATCCATTCACTCAGCTATACTCAGTGGTAGAATAACCCTGAAGCTAAAGAAACTCCACACTCACACAGGTCTCTTCCAAGGCCTGAGGAAAAACCAGAACAAAGTGTCCACGTGGTAATATATTTTTATCAAAATTTGAAAAAGTAACATATTTATTTCTGAAAGAAGGTCTCCCAATATAAACTTCAGGTTCCACAAAATCTGAATCCGTGCCTGGTTATGGTTAAATATGGTAGCCCTAGGCTGGGAACCATTTTGTCATATCATGGTAATTTTTCTTATGTATATTCTGATCTTAAAGCTTAAGTTTCATAAAATTATCTTACTTTTTTATTTTAACTTCTTAGGGGACTCTTCAGGTGTTTTCCACTTACTTACACCTTATGGTAACTCTAAAAATAAAATGAAGCTAAAATTTAAGCAGTGCAGGATATATCCGGCATATGAGTGCACCTTCGCTTAAGAGTATTATCAACCTCAATTTATTTACCGTCTGCTGTTTAAATGGCCCTAATATATGCAGGCCATTTTGAACATGCCCTAGAAAGTTTTACAATCAGCTTGAGTTGGTCTTTATGTCATTTTTCCATCTAAAACCACTTGAATATGCTTTGTTGTGATATTTTCTAAGTAGGTGTCTATATCAATGTTAATGTCTATTTTTCCTATATCTGATTCTCAGAAAAAAAATCCCTAAATGTGTTGTATGTGCATATTGAGATGTCCAACATAATTTACAAGTAAATTTTATACAGTCCCATGCTTGTCAAATAGAGCAAAGTGGAGATCATTTTGGTATTCCCAAAAGTGATCAAAATAGTCAGGATCATTGTAACACAAATAATTGTCTTTTCATAGTTAAACCACTTTAATAACTATATGTTGTCCTTCACATTGGAAAAAAAAACACCAGTTTAAGAAGGACACATCAATTAGATTTGAGTGATGATAAAGTGATGGGAAGAAAGAAAAATAATTGTCTTCTCACCATTGTGCTTATTTAAAATATGCTCAGGGTCAAAACACCCTGGAAATAAATATATTAATTGCATTTTGTAGATGAGTAAATTGGGTCTCATATATTTAGCAAAACTAAGAGGTAAGTATAAGGGGTAGAATTGATATTTAGCTTATTTACCTTTAGATCTATTCAAACTACAAAGGAAGGTACTATATATAACACTCTGTAAAGTGCTTTCATATATGTTGTGTTATTTATACTTCACAACAATCCTGTTGTGTCAAATTTTTGTAGGTGTGCCAAATTCAGGTTCAGAGGGATTAAGTCAGTCACATTTAATATTACTCCTTCTATAACCTGCCAAGGTGGGACTTTAACCTAGGGCTCGAGATGTAGTTGAATCTGATTGCATAATCCGGTGTACCATGCTGCTAGAAAAATAACTCATGTTTATGTGTATATCTTCAAACTATGAATAACAAAATTAAAAGATAATAAAATATTTTTCCATTATCACTTGTTTTAAAATTGCTAAGTGCTAGAAGGCAAAAGAAGGCATAAAAGCCATCATCAGAGGATAATTTCTAGAAAGCTTATGATTAAGTTGTCATGAGAATTACAAGCAATTAGAGAGGAAACAACCACAAATAATTTTGATGATTCAAACTTTACAATGAGACAAAAGCACCCAAAAAAAGTGTTGGCCTCCAAAATAAACACCAGATTTAAGCACGTCCTATGATGATAGAAGGTCTGAGCTTAAGCATGGCCTATAAGAGATGAGTTTTAATATTTCCTTGAGCAAATTTATTTATTTATTTATTTATTGTGAGGAAGAGCAGACCTCAGCTAACATTCATGCCAATCCTCCTCTTTTTTGCTAAGGAAGACTGGCCCTGAGCTAACATCTATTGCCAGTCCTCCTCCTTTTTTTCCCTTTTTCACCCCAAAGCCCCAGTAGATAGTTGTATGTCATAGTTGCACATGCTTCTAGTTGCTGTATGTGGGATGCTGCCTCAGCATGGCTGGACAAGCGGTGCATCAGTGCGCACCCGGGATCCGAACCCGGACTGCCAGTAGTGGAGTGTGCGCACTTAACTGCTAAGCCATGGGGCTGGCCCCTGAGCAAATTAATTTTTATCTTACCAAAGCCTTAATAGTACCTGGCTGGAAGCAGGGGGCAGCTGCCCTAAAACCATGAATGTGAGACTGTTCCAGGTGCCAGGCTAAATACTGGTTAAGACAAACTCCAAGCCTATGGTGGGTGATAAAGAAGCTTGTTGAATTATTTCCTGTCTGTAGATTTTGTTTTTATCTAAATTTACAGGAGGTGGAGTCAAGATGGCAGCATAGGCAGACTCTGAACTCACCTCCTCCCGTGGACACAGCCAATTTACAACTACTCGTGGAAAAATTACCCCTGAGACAGAACTGAAAACTGGATGAGAGGAACTCCTGCAACAACGGACAATCTTAACTGGGGTAGAAGAGGCAAAGACTCCCTTCTGGAGAGGAAAAACGCCGCCTTCACAAGCCGCCAGCTTCACGGCCGCCGGGAGCAGCTCACAGGTACGCAGCCTCCCTGGAGGCGCGGGGCCCTGAGCCGGGGAGCGCCCCCGCTGTGGGCATTGTGTGGACCCAGCACAATCGAGACCAGCGGCATAATATCTGACTGTGCCTGCTACTAAAGCATTGGGGAGCACCCCCAGAAAACCCGGTTCACAAAGAAACTAAAACTGGCTCTTAAAGGGCCCGCGCACAAACTTACCCGTTCCAGAAAGCATCCTAAAATCACCAGAAAGAAAGGCGCACAGTGCTTTGGTGACAAGAGACTCACCTAATAGGTCCTGAGTGCATCTCGGTGAGGGGTGAGACCTCTCCAGGGACTGGGACATTGGCGGCAGCCATTGTTGTGGCCTGGTGTGGACGTGCTGACACAGACCCCGTTGGAATTCTCCCTGAGGCCTGCTAGCCCAGGGTCTGCTCCACCCACTAGAGCACCGATTTAATCCAGCTCAGCCAGGGCAGGCAGCCCACCCTAGAGACTGGCCCCACCCAACAACAAGCCCTCAGGCAACTTGTGGGCCTGCATAGATTGGTGACTGGATTCTCTGCAGCCTGGCAACTGAGCCAACTTGAGCGGGGCAGGGTGTGTACAAGGAGCGGGTGGAGAGTGTGGGGCTCCCGCCATGGAGAAACTGGGTCCGCTTGGGGAGGTTGGGGCGCTCACACGGGGCAGGACTGTGTTGACTGTGTGTGTGGACCTGTGGGCAACAGGGCTTGTCAGCTGCAGAAGACTTGTGCTTCTCAAAGACCCACATAGGGGGTTTGCCCCACCTTCCAAAGCCTGAAACAATTGGGTGCTCCTGTGCCTGAGGCCAGTCCCACCCAGCTGCAATCCTCAGAGAGCTGACAAGAGACCTAATAGGCTAGAGGCTTACAGCAATTGTAAGGCCCTGAGCCTAACAACCTGCCACGCTGGGGACTTACTCAGTTAAAAGAAATACTGCAACACAAATGTGGTATTAGAACTTACAGCCAACTGTGCTGGGGCTCCCCACACCTGATAAAGAGACTGAAGGTCCCACAACAACCATAAGCAGCTGAGCATTACAACAGCTGGCCAGGAGCATAACTCGGCCTCCCTGGGCGCCTATAGGGAGAGCTAACAGGCCACAATAGAAGGACACACGTAGCCCACATAGGGGCCACCCCTGGAACATTGAGAATTGAGGGAAGCACACTGGAAGCCTCCTAAGGCATCACTTACATAAGGTCACGCAAGAGACGTAGCTGACCTACGTAAGACATAGACACAAGCACAGGGAAAGAGGCAAAATGAGGAGGCAAAGGAATACATTCCAAGTAAGGGAACAGGACAAAACCCCAGAAAAGGAACTAAGTGAAACAGAAATGAGCAACCTACCCGACAGAGACTTCAGACTAAGAGTGTTAAGGATGCTCACTGATCTGGGGAGAAGAATAGATGAACTCAGTGAGAATGTCAACAAAGAAATGGAAGATATAAAAAAGAACCAATCAGAAATGAAGAATACAATACTGGAAATGAAAAATTCACTAGAGGGACTCAAAAGCAGAGTAGAGGATACAGAAGAACGGATGTGTGAGCTGGAAGAAAGACTAGAAGAAATTACCCAAGGTGAACAGGTAAAAGAGAAAAGAATTAAAAAGAGTGAGGACAGTCTAAGGGACCTCTGGGACAACACCAAGCGCACTAACATCCATGTTATAGGTGTCCCGGAAGGAGAAGAGCGAGACAAGGGGGCAGAGAATCTATTTCAAGAAATAATAGATGAAAACTTTCTTAACCTAAGGAAGGAAACAGACATCCAGGTACAGGAAGCACAGAGAGCCCCAAACAAGATAAACCCAAAGAGGCCCACACCAAGACACATCATAATCAAAATGTCCAGAATTAAAGATAAAGAGAGAATCCTAAAAGCCGCAAGAGAATGTCAAGTTACATACAAAGGAAACCCCATAAGGCTATCAGCTGACTTCTCAGCAGAAACCTTACAGGCTAGAAGAGAATGGCACGATATATTTAAAGTGCTAAAAGGAAAAAACTTACAGCCAAGAATACTCTACCCAGCAAGGTTATCATTCAAAATGGAAGGAGAGATCAAAATTTTCCCAGATAAGCAAAAATTAAAGGAGTTTGTCACCAAGAAACCAGTGCTACAAGAAATGTTAAAGGGACTGATTTAAGGGGAAAAGAGAAGACCACAAATAGGAAAAATTATCTATTTCCATGATAAGAGGGAAATGGATACAAATGCACAAAAAAGAGGTTAGATATGATATCAAAAACATAAAAGGAGGGAGGAGGGGAGTTAAAGAGTACAGCTTTCAGACAGAGGTCAAACTAAAGTGACCATCAATTCTGTATAGGAGAAATAAGGAACAGAGAAGGACTACTAAAACACTGAGAAAAAAAAAAAAGTTAAAAAATGGCAGTAAGTACATACTTATCAATAGCTACTTTAAACGTCAATGGACTAAATGCTCCGATTAAAAGGCAGAGGGTGGCTGACTGGATAAAAAAACAAGACCCATATATATGCTGCTTACAAGAGATACACTTCAGACCTAAAGACACTCACAAACTGAAAGTGAAGTGATGGAAAAAGATACTCCACACAAATGGCAATGAAAAGAAAGCTGGGGTAGCAGTACTCATATCAGACAAAATAGACTTTAAAACAAAAACTGTAAAAAGAGACAAAGAAGGGCATTACATAATCATCAAGGGAACAATCCAACAAGAGGATATAACACTTGTAAATATCTACGCACCCAATGTAGGTGCACCTAAATATATAAAGCAATTATTAACAGACATAAAAACAGAAATAGACAGTAACACAATAATAGTAGGGGACTTTAACACTCCACTTACACCAATGGATAGATCATCCAAACAGAAGATCAACAAGGAAACATTGGCCTTAAACGACACACTAGAACAGATGGACCTAGTAGATATATACAGAGCATTCCATCCAAAAACCGAAGAATACACGTTCTTTTCAAAGGCACATGGAACATTCTCCAGGATTGATTACATATTAGCCCACAAAACAAGTCTCCATAAATTTAAGAAGATTGAAATAATACCAAGCATCTTTTCTGACCACAACGGTATGAAACTAGAAATCAACTATAGGAAGAAAATCAGAAAAACCACAAATACGTGGAGATTAAACAAAATGCTACTGAACAACGACTGGGTTAACGAAGAAATCAAAGAAGAAATAAAAAAATACCTGGAGACAAATGAAAATGAAAATACGACATGCCAGAATTTATGGGATACAGCAAAAGCGGTTCTAAGAGGGAAGTTTATAGCGATACAGGCCTATCTCAACAAACAAGAAAAATCTCAAATAAACAATCTAACAATGCACTTAAAGGAACTGGAAAAAGAAGAACAAACAAAGCCCAAAATCAGTAGAAGAAGGGAAATCATAAAAATCAGAGCAGAAATAAATGAAATAGAGACCAAAGAAACAATTAATAAATTAATTAATTAATAAATTAATAAAACCAAGAGCTGGTTCTTTGAAAAGATCAACAAAATTGACAAACATTTAGCTAGACTCACCAAGAAAAAAAGAGAGAAGGCACAAATAAGTACAATCAGAAATGAAAGAGGAGAGGTTACAACAGACACCTCAGAAATACAAAAGATTATAAGAGAATACTATGAAAAGCTATATGCCAACCAATTCGACAATCTGGAAGAAATGGATAAATTCTTAGAATCATACAACCTTCCAAAACTGGATCAAGAAGAAGTAGAGAATTTGAATAGACCAATCACCAGTAAGGAGATCGAAACAGTAATCAAAAACCTCCCCAAAAATAAAAGTCCAGGACCAGACGGCTTCCCTGGTGAATTCTACCAAACATTCAAAGAAGACTTAATACCTATCCTTCTCAAACTCTTCCAAAAAACTGAGGAGGGGGGGAAGCTCCCTAACTCATTCTACAAAGCCGACATTACCCTGATACCAAAACCAGACAAGGACAACACAAAAAAAGAAAATTACAGGCCAATATCACTGATGAACATCGATGCAAAAATCCTCAACAAAATACTAGCAAATCGCATACAACAATACGTTAAAAAGATTATACACCATGATCAAGTGGGATTTATTCCAGGGATGCAGGGATGGTTTAACATTCGCAAATCAATCAACGTAATACACCACATTAATAAAATGAAGAACAAAAATCACTTGATCATCTCAATAGATGCAGAGAAAGCATTTGACAAGATACAGCATCCATTTATGATAAAAACTCTGAATAAAATGGGGATAGAAGGAAAGTACCTCAACATAATAAAGACCATATATGAGAAACCCACAGCTAATATCATCCTCAATGGTGAAAAACTGAAAGCTATCCCTCTAAGAAGAGGAACCAGACAAGGATGCCCACAGTCACCACTCCTATTTAACATAGTATTGGAAGTCCTAGCCAGAGCAATCAGGCAAGAGAAAGAAATAAAAGGGATCCAAATTGGAAAGGAAGAAGTGAAACTGTCACTATTTGCAGATGACATGATTTTATATATAGAAAACCCTAAAGAATCCACCAGAAAACTTTTAGAAGTAATAAACGAATATGGTAAAGTTGCAGGATACAAAATCAACATACAAAAATCAGTTGAATTTCTATACACTAAAAACGAAGTAGCAGAAAGAGAAATTAAAAATACCATCCCATTTACAACTGCAACAAAAAGAATAAAATACCTAGGAATAAACTTAACCAAAGAGGTGAAAGATCTGTACACCAAAAACTATAAAACATTTCTGAAAGAAATTGAAGAAGACACAAAGAAATGGAAAGATATTCCGTGCTCTTGGATTGGAAGAATTAACATAGTTAAGATGTCCATACTTCCTAAAGCCATCTATAGATTCAATGCAATCCCTATCAAAGTTCCAACAACATTTTTCACAGAAATAGAACAAAGAATCCTAAAATTTATATGGAACAACAAAAGACCCCGAATAGCTAAAGGAATCCTGAGAAAAAAGAACCAAGCTGGAGGCATCACACTCCCTGATTTCAAAATATACTACAAAGCTATAGTAACCAAAACAGCATGGTACTGGCACAAAAACAGACACACAGATCAATGGAATAGAATCGAAAGCCCAGAAATAAACCCACACATCTATGGACAGCTAATCTTTGACAAAGGAGCCAAGAACATACAATGGGGAAAAGAAAGTCTCTTCAACAAATGGTGTTGGGAAAACTGGATAGCCACATGCAAAAAACTGAAAGTAGACCCTTACCTTACACCATACACAAAAATTAACTCCAAATGGATTAAAGACTTGAATGTAAGACCTGAAACTATGAAACTTCTAGAAGAAAACATAGGCAGTACGCTCTTTGACATTGGTCTTAGCAACATCTTTTCAAACACCACGTCTGACCGGGCAAGAGAAACAATAGAAAAAATAAACAAATGGGACTACAACAAACTAAAAAGCTTCTGCACAGCAAAGGAAACCATCAACAAAACAAAAAGACAACCTAACAATTGGGAGAAGATATTTGCAAATCATACATCTGATAAGGGCTTAATCTCCAAAATATATAGAGAACTCATGCATCTCAACAACAAAAAAGCTAACAACCCAATTAAAAAATGGGCAAAAGACCTGAACAGACATTTCTCCAAAGAAGATATACAGATGGCCAACAGACACATGAAAAGATGTTCAAAATCACTAACTACCAGGGAAATGCAAATCAAAACTACAATGAGATATCACCTCACGCCCGTCAGAATGGCTATAATTAACAAAACAGGAAACAACATGTGTTGGAGAGGATGTGGAGAGAAGGGAACTCTCATACACTGCTGGTGGGAATGCAAACTGGTGCAGCCACTATGGAAAACAGTATGGAGATTCCTCAAAAAATCAAGGATAGAACTACCATATGATCCAGCTATTCCACTGTTGGGTATTTATCCAAAGAACTTGAAAACACCAATTTGCAAAGGTACATGCACCCCTGTGTTCATTGCAGCGTTATTCACAATAGCCAAGACTTGGAAGCAACCTAAGTGCCCATCAAGGGACGAATGGATAAAGAAGCTGTGGTATATATACACAATGGAATACTACTCAGCCATAAGAAACGATGAAATCCAGCCATTTGTGACAACATGGATGGACATTGAGGGTATAATGCAAAGTGAAATAAGTCAGAAGGAGAAGGTCAAATACCGTATGATTTCCTTCATTAAGTAGTAGATAATAACAACAATAAACAAACACATAGGGACAGAGATTGGATTGGTGGTTACCAGAGGGGAAGGGGGGAGGGAGGAGGGTGAAAGGGATAATTCGGTACATGTGTGTGGTGATGGGTTGTAATTAGTATTTTGGTGGTGAACATGATGTAATCTATGCAGAAATAGAAGTACAATGATGTACACCTGAAATTTTTACAGTGTTATAAACCAATGTTACTGCAATAAACAAAAAATTTTTTAAAAAAATAAAATAAATAAATAAATAAATTTACAAAACTTAATATAGCTTAACTTTTTATTTCTTATCTTCAAACAGGAACTGTTATATAATGCAGATTTCTATAATAAATTCTTCAGATGTAAAAAAAGGAAGGCTGGTTTAGTAGACTTCAATTTGGTGCTGGAGGTGGCTACACCTGAGCTTCATTCCCAGCTCTATCACTCTGTGGCTAAATGGTTTTAGAGAAGGCTTTCTTGTTTTTTGGTGATGAAGATTAGCCTTGAGCTAACATCTGTGCCCATCTTTCCCTATTTTGTATGTGGGACGCCACCACAGCACGGCTTGATGCGTGGTGTAGGTACGCGCCCAGGATCCAAACCCACAAACCCAGGCCACCAAATTGGATCATGCTGAACTTAACCACTAGGCCACTGAGCCAGCCCCTTAGAGAAGTCTTTAACATCTCTCATTTCCTTAAAAATAATATCCCTCATTTCCAAAAAAATGCTGATATTATGGGTTAAATATGAACATGAAACATGATTAGTGCTCAATAAAAGGTGATAATAGTTATGAAGACAGTTGAGCATTTGTATCACTTTTGTTTAAATAAATAATTTGAAGAAGATTCTAGACCTTTCTCGAAAGAACTATAGTGAAGTTGTTTGGCTTCAGATGGCAAACAACATAATAACTTGAAAATGATTCTAGATCTTTGTCTAAGCAGCTATAGTGAAGTTGTTCAGCCAGAACATAATTAACAACAAATAAGGGGACAAGATTGATGAAAGCAGCAATGGTTTAAGTAAAAACAAGCATGGCAGTTCAACAGAATAAGGAGGCATCTGCAGACCTAAAGTTATAATTGCATCCTCCCCCTTCTCAGTTGTCCCAACTTTCAAGTTAATTCCTAATTGCCCAGCCACCATGTCTGAATTCTTAGGAGACCAAAGGCAGGAAAGGGAATAATCAATACTGATTAATAATCAATAATGTTATTTAATACCTTTAATTTAGGACAATTTACTAGATTTTATTAAAAAGCATTTACATTAGACAATATAAAAATAAAGCAAACATCAATTTAGAGATACAGCAGAAGCAGTTTTTTTAAAAATTGAGAACATAAACTTTTTTTTTTCTTCCGAGAACCACTAGAATCCTAATTAAATGCCATATATACTGCACAAATTTCTGCTACTAAATGTAAAGTTAAAGGATTTTAGGGGGCATATATGGCAGGAGACCAAAATGTTAAATACATTCTGTGGAACGATTTTTAATTTTCAGATGTGAATCATCAACAACAACAAACCCAAAGCATAAGTAGCATTAGGATTGCAGTAAATTCTGGTACGCAATAAAGTACAAGAGAGAAAATTATAATAATGAGAATAATTAAACAATATAATAGTAACTTGATGATGGTATATCATGGGCACAAAAATCCAAATGGAATTGTGGGTATACATATGGTAGAATGAGATAAATAGCAATAAGTGAGTCTATAATATCTGTGCACCTACACTGAATGCTACTATATCACAGTGTTAATGTGACTATTTTACACAGGAAAAAAATCTATTTATGCAAAAGGTTCCAAATGTTATGGGTTTGCCACCATTAGTATTAACATAATACAAAAATTATTTGTACACAGGAAGTTTGCATGAAACCGTCCTGCTGTTATATGGGCTGTGCTGATTATACTTTACTAATTTGGAAACAGATATAACACAATATGGAGAAACAATGTAAAGAATTTATGTTTCCTGAAGTGGGGTCCTCAGAATACCAAGTCTCACAAAGTGTACTATGGAAAAATACACTGAAATCAAGGATATTTTGGAAATTAAGCATATCACACATTCCCATGTCGGACTTCATAATGCACATTGGCCTATTAAAGTCTGTGTGAAGTCCTGCAGTAGAGATATCTATTTATCTCTCTTTATTCTAGTGTGTTTTTAAATTAACATTTAAGGAATGTACAATATGCTTTGCAAAATGATGATTTAAATTATTAAAGCTCTCTGAGTATGTTTATATTAGATCTTGGATATTTTAGTGTTTTTTCTTATTATTACATGACAGAACTCATGTTTCCCTAACAACCATCTTCTGATTCAGATAAAAACACCTGGAATTTATAGAACAATTTATATTTTTAAAACATTCACAATGCATTTCATCTGGAAATATTCTCCTGAAGTAACAGCAGCTACTCAAATCTGAACTCAGTAACCCTTTTGCCACAGCTGGATCTTTGATAGCCAATAGCATTCACACCTAGTCAGCAAGTAAAGTCTCCAATATTTTTCTAAAAACAATGAAGTCTGTATCTTTCCTTATGCTCTTGCACCACCTCCTCTCACAGTGCTGTTCTCATTCTACCTGAAGTACTAGAAATACCTCATATCTCCCCAAACCTCCAAAGATATGAGCCTGCAATTTATAACCTTACTGTGGTTTCTAATCATTTTCTTTGTGAATAAATTTATGAACACAGATCCCAAAGGGACATCCTAGTCTGTTTCCTCCTATTGGATGTCATTTATCTTAAGCCATTATCCAAATATACTTGGCCTAAGAAAGACTTAATACCCTCCTTACTTCCTGCAGTACTTGGGGTGACCTAGATAATCATGGACATTTGCCAGAACCGTCATCCATGTGTGAATGGCCTCATAATATTATGGGGTAAGTTCTGCTTGCATCTTCTTAAAACTGAGACTATATGTTAGGCATATGAATATACCAAATTAGAATGTGCTCCACAATAATTATATAGTTAGACTATGATGCGTTTAATGTTTTGTTTTTGGCGAATAGCTGGCATTTATTGGTCATCTTATTTATTGTGGTAGGTACTATTGTCTCCATTTTACAAATGAGAAAACTAAATCTCAAAGAGATTGAGCACATCGTTCCAAATTAAACAATTAGCAAGTGTCGGAGACAGACTTCCTGGAAGCCACGATTAATTGTACAAAGTCACCCTTTCCTCCACTCCAACAATTATTAATTAGACTCAGTTGGTTTAGGTAGGCCAAGCAGAGTTCCTTCCCTCTGAAATTTTCCTGTGGGAGAGATTTCTGCCTCAGTGTCTGCTGAACTTTTGAATGTGTGATTTGTGGGACAACCATTTTCTTCCTTGTAGAGAAAGACAAGTGGAAGAGAGAAGAATAAAACCAATGTGATGAGAAACAATGAAAGACTGCTATTTCTGACTCTGGCAAATGTATAATTTCTGCTCTTGTGTTGCAAGACATACCCATACATTTTCATAATGAATTCCCTCACAATTTTATTTTTGGTATAAGTAATTTGACATTGCTTTCTATTATACGCAACCAAATATTTTCTAATATTCAAATATTTTCTAGCATTCTAAGTCTGCCTGATTCCTTGCCCTATATTGCATGGCTTTCCCTTTAAATCTCCTTCCCCTGCCTTTCATCCTAAAGAAAAAAAAAAAAAAAGAGTTAAAAGGCACTTTCTGGACCTCTGAAAAGGAAAAGGATCCACATGTAACATCTTATAGAAAAGGAATCACCCTCGACGAGACACAATATCATTTCTAATTGAAATTTTTAGAATAAAGTGTTCAAAAGGGAAGAGCATTAGGTTATACAGATTCAGGGAAATGGTGTAAAAAACTTATACTAAAGGGTTTGTGTGCATTTACTATAACCATAAATGAGAGTTATCTCAGTGCTCCATTTAAAAATTCAGCTGCAAATAAAGGGAAGTAGTTGTGCAAAGTATTGACTGGTTTAAGGTAGGGAGTTCACTTGGAAACCAATGGCCTGAAGAAGGAAGGAGCAGGGCACCATCATAAATCATAACAGAAGAAGACAAAGGACAAGGAAGCAAGGCAAGGAGGGTAAAAGAAGCTGGATAACAAAAGATCCAAGCAGAAGCCAAAGAGAAAGGGGTAAAAGGAAGGGCAGAGCAATAAAGGGAAGGCTAAGGGTGCCAACATGATGCAACATGCCCAGAATTCTAATGAAAAGCTGCAGCACTAGAGAGCATAGAGCTAAGGAGACACAGTAAAAGGCCACACAACAGTTGGACAGTTTTTAAATGTAGCGTTGTGCCGGGGGGCTTCTAGCTAGCCTCACCCCACAGAGAGTCCTTTAAAATTTAAAGTATGTGGCTTTGCTTAATTGGAAGCTATTCCCTAAAAGAAGGCCACAGGTTCAGGGAAGAAAAATCTGACAACAGGATGCAATGAAAGAAGAAAAGAGGTGAAAGACAAAAGTGGGCAAAATTACAATAGCAGCAGCCTAATCAATTATGATGTTGACAGCGCCCAGAAATTTTTTTTTCCCCTTAGAAAAACTCCTTATTCTTTCCAAATGACCTTGGCTCATAGCTAAGTTATCTTCACATAACAATCTAATACTTAGGATTTACACACAATTCATTTGATTATTTTTCACTACAGGTGTTATTTAAACAAGCCAACAGTAATATTTGAGTTAGCTATGTCCTTGCAGAGACAAGTTAAACTTGAATCAGAAGCATCATGGAAAACATACAAAAGCATAGGCCTTGAAATTGCCACTAGGAGTCATGAAAATCATTCCCCTGCCTCATCCAGTGTAGCAACAAAATTCTATACACATGGACATGGATACAAATCTTTATATTTCCACCTTTATCTTTTCCAACTACATTTATTCCCGTGGTCATCTTATCTAATATGAGAGACTAAATATCCAAACAGACAATGGCCAGGCCATACATGACAATAGAACTCTGACCCACATAAGATATCTAGAAAGCCAAACCACAATCTTTGCAGCAATTGTTCCAGAAGGGTCAGTACTTTGTCAACAAATGCTTGGTATTCTGCCACTGCCCCCCTTCCTTCCAACTGGAGACCAAAGAGAAAGCCAAATAACCTTCTTGAACCAATCACATAAGAGGCCCCACTTTTAGTTAGCCCACTTCCAGCTTCCCCATGCCAATAATCTCCAACCAGGGCATATCTGAATTCTTCCTTTTTTCCCCCTATTGTAAAGCTTTCCCACTCCCCTGCCTGCCTTGAAGTCTGCCAAACACAAGTGACAGTGGCTGATTCCCTGGATATAATAAGCTCTGAATTTATAGGCTCTCTTTGCTCTCATTTGTGTGGTCTTTGTATAGCTCCACAAACAAATGCTTGGGATTAAAATACCATATAGATGCTAATGACTCCCAATATTATATCTCTAACCCAGACTTCTCTCCTGAATGCCTGGCCTCCTCCACAACATCTATACTTGAAAATTTAATGAGTTTGTTAAACTTAACATGTGCAAAAATATCCGTCCCCCACACATTCCCTAAATGCTCCACCATTCCAATCTCTTAAGTCCAATATCTTGACATAACTTGATTTCTCTCATTCTCACATGCCTTCCACCTAATTCAATAGCAAATCCTGTTGGCTCAACCTTCAAAAGATATCCAGAATCTGTTTAAATTACACTATTTTATCATTACCTACTTAGTTAATTGTCCAAGCTATCATCACTTCTCATCCAGATAACTGTAAGAGCCCTTTAATTGATTTCTCTGCTTCTATCCTTGACCTTCTGTTTCCTATCAAAACCACATCGAGAGTGAGCCTTTTAAAGTGTCAATCAATTTGGCACTTCTCCACTTCCCTTTTCTCTCAGAACGAATGTCAAAGTTTTAAAATTTTCTACAAGGCCCTGCATGACCTGGTCACCAACATCCTTTTTTCCCCAGTTACCCCCCAGCCACAGCTGTTTGGACTGTTATAGCGACCTCTCCAGAGGCTGGGCAGTGACCTTTGATAGAGTCCGGTTAAAAAAAAAGTGTTAAAGAATATACATCAAAAGAGAATATACTCATAACTCTCATATAAAATAACTTGTGTCAAACAATTTATTAGCCTCCTTATTTAATGAGGAAACTGGCAAGATACAACTTTGGTTCAAAGGAGAATCAAAAGGATAGAAACATATATAGAGAATAAGAGATTCTGAAATAAATTTACAAATAGATGCAGACCAGAACTATCCACAGGAACAATTAATTTTCTATGTATAAGGATAATTTCCATTATTATCACTTTTTATTTTTTATCACAATCTTATTTATCACATTTATTTCACAACTTCCAGAGTTTTAAAATAGCCCAACACAATGAAACGCAGAAATAATCCAGCTGAGTGAGCAAAATAGGACAGCTTCTAATCTTTTCTTTCTTTTTTTTTAATTTAAATATGTTTCATGGGGCCAGCCTGGTGGTGTAGCAGTTAAGTGTGTGTGCTCCTCTGTGGAGGCCTGGGTTCGGATCCCGGGCACGCACCAACGCATGTCAAGCCATACTGTGGCGGTGTCCCATATAAAGTGGAGGAAGATGCGCACGGATGTTAGCCCAGGGCCAGTCTTCCTCAGCAAAAAGAGGAGGATGGGCATCGGATGTTAGCTCAGGGCTCATCTTCCTCACACACACACACAAAAAAAGTTTGAAAACTTTTCCTGGGAAAAGGAAGAAAGAGAGAGAAAGACAGAGAGAAGGAAAGATAGAGAAAGAAAGAGGAGAAGGAATGTGTATGTGTGCATGATAGGAGTGGGAGTTGAATTTTTTTTCTTTAAAATTCGAAATAGGCAACATAGACAGATCACACAAGTTGAAAACAGACCTAGAGTGAAAAGATGTATTGTGAGAATCCAGGAAATAGATTCAGAGCTGCAATAGGAGGAAACAGAAGTTGAGTTAAAGGAGGCTCGACAAAAACTTTAAGGTAGTGAAAAGTTGCATGATGGAAGGTAAAAGATACAGCAATTAGATGGTAGAAGAAGCGTACAAATACAGAGAGTAAGAAAAATGGAGGCGTGAATGAATCTTTTTAAAGCATAACATTAGGATGAGGATCCAAAAATACTTGCTACTCTAGTCCCTAGAGCACAGTTGAGTCACTGAGTCTCTCATGGTTATGGAAATACAGTCCTATCACTGTGAGGCCCAGCTGTTCCAAGGTTTCGGTGGGATTCTTGCTCTACTTATTCCCAAAATTGCTTCCAAATAATCTTGCAGCTCTTGAGATAGCTTGAATTAGTCTTTTTTTTCCTGCCTGCATACCAAAGACCCCAAATATAGCACTATTCATGTTAGCATTCAATTCCTGGAGTATAGTAGGTGTTAAATAAATGTTTGGAGAACTGAGCTGACTTGAACAAATTTAGCCAAATTTCTCAAAATTAGTCAATCTGGCTTTTAGGGACAGCTGAGTGTCTCAAATATATTCATGAATAACAAGAAGCTTCTATTCACATATCAGCCTTCTTGCTCAGCTCACGTCTTGCCTATCTTTAAGTATTTTGATCGTTTTAAAAATCTAAAATGCTTGATAATTATTTACACATTAAACATACAACCTCGTTTAAATATGGTAAAAGAGGATGGTTCAGTGTTTTCAATTTGTCATCTGCCTAAGAATGAAATCTAAGCCTCTATTGTTCGTTGTCTATCTTTCCCTCTGTTCTCTATTTCTCAAAAAATAAAACTGTGAAGAGATTTGCTGAAACTAACACACTAGTCGAGGAAAAAATTCCCACTAGAATGTACTACAAAATATTGAGTTTTAACCATGGAAAAAGGAAAGTCAAATAAAAATAGATTATACTTTTGCAGGTGATATTTTGCTGTGTGAATGTGTGCTATAAGGATATAGAAATAGAAATAGATATAGGTATGACAGGTAAAGCTGAATTATTCTCCTCCTCTCTCTCCTCTCTTTCATCTTATCATTTTCCTTTTCCTTCCAAAAATGATGCTTGATGTGGAAATTAATGGAAACTGAGTACAAAAGAAAAAGTATTCGTATGGTTCATTTTTCCAGTAGGGTACCAGTATTAGGGAACATTACCTTATCATTGAATTTAAAGAATTTTAAGCCCTGTATAATCTTGGAGACTATAAAACCACTAGTAGTTGGTCTTTTAAACACTTCTAGAATAGTCATAGCGGCAAAGAACTCAGTATTTTAGCAGGCAAGCATTTTATTTACTGACAACTATAAGTCTTGTAAATTTATATTGTATATTAATTTAAAATATGTCTCCCCATAATTCCTACATGGTCACCCAGAATAATAAAAATAAACATAATTTCTTTTTTTTGCATGATAAACCCTTATACTTAAAGAAAATTGTTACATCCTTCCTAAAATATCTCAGTTTAGTTAACTGTCCTTCATATTATATGACATACATACAATTCACTATTTTAAATTTTCTGTTTGATACCCCAATTTTTCAGCAATATTTTTAATTTAGGGCAACAATTCTATACTACTCAACTCCCTGGTACACTGGAGTTTCCAAATAACTCTCTGTTCCTACACTACACTGTATTCTCACCTCTGTGGGGTTTGTGAAATATGTACACATGTCAAAGAATGAAACCTAGAAGCTTCATTAGGGATTTTTTGTTTGTTTTTAATTCAGATTTTTTTTCTCTTTCTCTGTATCTCGCTTTCTCTCTCTTTCTTTCTGTCATCACGTTATACTGTTATTCCTTAGGAAATAATACTTAATTCAATTTTCCCGGTTTTAATACTTTTCAAGCAAGATCTTGCCCATTCTTAATTTGTACAATTGATTCTTTGATTTAAATTTGGTACTCTACATTTATCCTGCTAAGTTTTCTTTTAAGTTTGATTCTTTGTTCAACCTATAAATGATCAGTCTCTAGACTTAGTAGGTATCATAGGAGAGGAACTTTCTTAACTTGACAAAGACTGTATACAAAAAACCTACAGCTAATATCATACCTAATGGTAAGAAACTCAAAGCTTTCCCACTAAGATCAGGTACAAGGCAAGGATGTCCCCTCCCACCACTCCTTTTCAACATTGTACTGGAAGTCCTTGCTAATGCAACAAGGCAAGAAAAGGAATTGAAGGCATACAAATTGGGAAGGAAGAAATAAAAGGATCTTTGTTCACAGATGACATCATCATCAATTACCATTTACTTGCTGATGACATATGTTTGTATCATCAGTCTAGATATCTTTTCTGAGCTCTCAGGCTATAAATTAAACTGTTTCACAGACTTGGGTTTCTATATAATATCCACTTGGATGTCCTAGAAATCTCTAACATCCAACATCCCTAAAAGTAGACTCAACATCTTATCCTCAAACCTGTTGCTCATCTTGTATTCCTTTGATGAGTGAAATAAGATTGTGTCACATCCTTCCCAGTCATGTGACACCCAAATTAAAACCCTGCTAGATATCTTTAATCCTCTATTTCCCTCTGGCTCACAATTCATCACAAATTCCCCTTGGATCAGTCTCTCATCGTTTCACTCTGGTTTTAGTATAATAGACAATCAAGGGCTCTCCTTGCTTTTAGTCATGTGCATGTATGTGACTGAGTATGCATTCTTCAAAATTCACTATTCTTCTGCTTTCAGAGACATTTCCATAAAATGCAAATGAATTTGTGTTACTTTTCTATTTAACAATCTTCAAACTTTCCTTTTAGCTTCAGTAGGAAGTCCAAACTCTTAGAGAAATTATGCAAAGCTTCTGATGATTATTTCAGGCTTTATTTTCAGCTGCCTAGCCTTATCTCCAACCTTTGCACACATTGCTTCCTGCCACATTCAACAAGTTGCTATTTATTCTAGTTACCAACTTATGTTGCAATTGTTGCTCCTTCTGCCTGAGAAAACTATTTTAATCATCTACAGGACCAACTCTGCTTGGCTAACTTCTATTCTATTTTCAAGGTTGAATTCCTTCATGAAGCGTTTCCTGAAACTTCTTGACTTTTTATGCGCTGATGGTCTTCTGTGCTAACCAAGATGTTAACACTTATCACAATGTGCTAAAGTGTGTCAGATCTTTTGCTTGTCTGACTTGTCAAGTAGACTATGGAATGCTTTAGAGCAGAAAACATGGCATCTTATTCCATCTTAGTCCCTCTACCCTCAAAGCCTATAGAATAATATATGTTTAAGAAAAGTTTTCTGAATGATTGTCAAACCATCCTTTGTGTTCATTTCATTTTTCAACATATTTCACCAAGTAGAGTGGACCTAGTGCTCCAGTGTACTTTTTCTGTAGAGATTTGATTTTCTACATATTCTACAAAATTCAAATCATATATCTATTTAATTCTACTGACAATATCTTATATATTCATTCTATGTTTTTACATCCTGAAATCTTTCTTTGTATTCTTTTGTTTCTCTTTTACTTTTAAAACTAGAGATATTGAGAAGTCTTCTTGTCATTTAAAAATATTTGATATTCTTACCGTTTCATAGCACATTTATAAATTTTATCATTAAAATCAATCTTTATTTTAAACCTCTGCTGCATAAGTTTCTGCGAAAACTTGGATAGTACTCTTAGAAATGTTTTGCTTCTCCTCTTAGTCTAGATAAATACTACACAATTTGCAGATCTCAGCACTGTACCTCTTCCTCAAGCAAATATCATCTGCCCTCATTTTGAGCTGTATTCCTCTTACATAAGCAGGGTCCCAGGGTACCATGCACCTCTTCTTTACATCAGTTATCAAAGCCACAATTGTATAGTTGTATGATTAGTTATCTCTAAGCTCCATGAGGGCAGGGGTATACGTCTACATTATCTCTTCATTCTATATCTTGCAGCTTGTATATCGACTAACATAATGGGTGGGCACACAATTATTTATTTATTTATTTATTTATTTATTTATTTACTTATTCAAAGAATAAATATGTGTAACTCCAAAGAGGAATGGTTAAATGTGATTTAACAGAAATCTTTAGGCTTAGAAAAGAATCTTTCCAAGAGAACAACTGGTTATTTCTCAAGTCTATGGAAGAGGAAATGGTAGCAACCAAAGGAAAAATACCCTGATTCCAGGTTTATTTCCAAAGAAAAGCTTTAGATATCGAAATAACCTGCTAAAGACATTCACGGAATTTCTTCTATACAAGCATCATAGTTATATATAGGATTGATATCAAAGTCAGACAGTTTGTATCCAGTTTGTGTCTGAATATGGTTCTAGTGAAAACAGAGAAGATGGTTTTTTAGGGTTATTTTTAGCCTTTAAATTTCGAATCCATTTTATTTTACTTCTGATTATGGAGTTCTGGAATCATATACTCAGATAATAATCCATATTGTTTCATTAGCCTAATAAAATAAAACTTTGTGTTTTCTATTCAATAGAAATGAAAATTTTCTGTACAATATTAGGTTTATAAATGTGTTTCCCAAGCCACAACATGATGGATTGTAGTCCCACTGAGCATTCAGTAGGAGCCCTTGCATGAAAGGAAAAGGAAATTCGCTTTGAATTGAATTGAGATAAACATATCTCATAAGTGAATCAAGTTTCAATAATTCACAAGCAGTAAAACCCAAAGTAAGTCAAAAGAGCTATATTATAAATGCCATAGCCCAAACCCAAGCTGGTACTATCATAAAATTAAATTATATATCCTATTTATCAACAGATTTCTTTTCCACACCTTTCTTGAAAACACAATTTGAAATATTTCATATCAATAGTAAATAAATTTGCATATTTTATATCATTATAGATAGACTCTGCTATATTTCTTAAAACTTTTGATGCTGCTTTATTATTTTTGTGGACCATAGGAATGTCACCATACGTGGAAGCTTATAAAAACTAGTATCTTTGCCTTGAAAAGTCAAAATATATTTGGAAACAATGTTTTTTCATATATTTTCTTTCTTGCATCCAAGATTTACTTTTGATTTTACAATAAAATGCAATCTTTAGCTTTTTAAGCGATAACATTCTAAAACAGTCAACCTGCTACTATCATCTGTGAGGTAATATAAAACTTAATGTCTACTTTAATCTGGCTTAAATAATGTCTAGATGTGTCCATATGGGCCTTGCCAATTTTGGAAAATAATTTAAAGTTATTCAACTATTAGCATCTATTTGAAGTAAGAGACAAAATATCACCACCCCAAAGCAAAACTAACTTAACATTTTAAAAATTATTTTTCAAAGTCATTAAAGCCAAATTTCCAAATCCTAGATATATACCAAATACCTTCATTGTCTTGTTTCCTTTTCATACCTAAGTAAGAACTCATGTTTGATTTCTGCTAAACTGGTTAGCTATGTCTTCAAAGTCTGTTAATATAAGACTAACTGAGTCCTTGAATTTTGGACAAGCTCATTTGAAAATTGGCATTTTTATTTGCACATTGATAAAAATATGAAAATTAGCCTAAGATTTCTAATTGACTCACAAGTTCAAAATCTTCCAAGAAATGTGATCTGTGAGAGAAATTTTATAACAAGTACTATTTGTTGGTATATTACCTACTTAGTTCTTGTAGCCCACTTTACCTCAACATGGACATGTGTAATTCTTACTATCTCTGATACTAAAATGGAAACTTACAATTTAAGCATATATGCTTATATTTCACTAAATTAAATGTTTTAACAGAAATAGGTGTTGGTTATACCATCGAGTAAACAAATAAAACTTTATAGGCCATGTTGTAGACCATGATTTTTATATAGATTTGAGACCTGGCTCTGTGGCTTTGAATCTAACCTTGAAAATCCTCTGCATATAATTTTATAAGCTTAGTCATCAGAGAGTGTTTTCATTTACATAATTACCCTATTGAGGATATTTCCATCTCTCACAATGTCCCTTTTACTATGACATCAATAGGATAGAAACTTAGAACTCCTCCTTATAATTCTATCAGATGCAGCCACAAATTATTTCTTTCACATTTTTAAATTTAAAAAGTGCTACTCAATCACCTTTAGTTAATTGTTTAGATCACCTTGCTCCGCACTAATCATTTCTGATGGATATATTTATTCATCTTGTAACTAAAACCACACAAACTACAAACCTGGTGCCAAGAATTCATTTCCCAAATTGGCAGGTATAACCTATTAAATATATGCTCATATACTATAAATTAATAGTCAAGGCAAATAGTTCAATTCTGTATTCAGATCTCAATAAATTTCTTTGGAAAAAATTTATAGGTATATAGTCTTCTAATCTTCACAGGTATATAGTAATTTTAAAGATTAATAACACTTTTATATATAGAAAAAGTATAAAAGTAGGCTTTTTCATAGCATTAACACTCTAAAGGCCATATGGCTGTCAATGTAGCTTGCAGGTATCTTTATAACATTAAGAACATCATCATAATGTTGACTATTGGAGATTATACTTTGAAAATTTTCATAAGAGCAACATTTTGTATTTACATTCATATTTTATATTATTTCACTAATCATCTTACTAGTTTTTTATAAAATAGGAATGCAAAATAAACTGAAACAAATCAACCTATTTGTACAATTAAGGCAATATAACTGTGTTGGAAATAATTTGGCCAGGCCCAAAGAGAGATCTGGCTTTTTCGCTCAGCTTCTGGGAGGTAATCCATGTCATATCTCATAGAAATGTCTTTGTTTAGGACAGAGGCTGTCCATACCAGATCTTATGTTGATGCTGGCCACACTCAACAGTCTTAGGGAGTGTGCTGGTCAAGCTAGAAAGGCCACCCATGTGATTAGTATGGGGGCTTTGTGTCACATGGTATAAGTCAACCTGGTGAGTTCAACCATGTGGACAATCAATCAAGCAAGCAGGCCTATGTAATGCAACCCCAATAAAAACTCTGGACATCAGCAGTCTCAAATGAGCTTCCCTGGTGTCAATACTCCCTACATATTGTCAAACATCAATGATGGGAGGATAACACATCCTGAAGACATTGGAAGCTTTGCGTTTGGAACCTTCCCAGACTTGGCCCTATGTGTCTCTGTCTTTGGCTGATTTTAGTATGTATCCTTTCCCTATAATAAACTATAACCATAAGTATAATAGCTTCATTGAATTCTGTACTTCCTCCAGTGAGTTACTGTACCTGAAAGTGGTTTTGCGAACCCATCAAATTTGCAAGTGGTGTCAGAAGTGAAGGCAGTCTTGGGGACTGTGCCTCAGACTTTTCAGTTTGGCAGCTTGCCAATCTTTTAGCACACTAGTAGTCTATACTACACATCAACATTAATTGATATCTACTTCTGCTTAGTTGTAAATTTTTGAAAAATATTTAAAATATGTATCTGGTAAAATAAATAGCAACAGCCCTATGTATTGAGTACTAACTATATGCTAGATATTGCAAATGTATTAAATGCTTGATATCTCATATCAGTCTTTGAAATGCGTATTGTTATGCCCATTTCCAAAGAGGAAGAGAAATAAGTAACTTTTCTAAGATTCAACACCTAATGTGTGGTATGGCCAGAATTCAAAACCAGCTCCATTTCAAATCTCACATACAGAATGACTATCAAATGCAGCCTCACCTTATTAACACAGCTCCCAAACCTATTCTGAGTCTGAGTTGATTAGGACTGAAATATCTCAGGGCTAAAACAGTATGCAATTTTGATTAACATGATTAGCTAAAATACAAGGAATAACTTGTTTAGTCACATGAATATAGCTCTGGACACTTTCTGTGAACCCAAAATATCATATATTTGTTCATTGCAAAATTATATCTACAACAGATTGTACTACTGACTTCTCAAAGTTTCGAAAGAGCATCAGCTAGTTAGGGCAGCTGTGCAATCTCAGGCAGATTCCACTACCTTCATTTGACACAACATACTGCCAAGATGCTCCAAAATATAATATCAAGTTTAACCATCAAACACTTGCAAAATCTTGTATAACAAAAGGTCATTCTGTTAAGATAGAGGAGGTTTCAGACTATTAAAATCTGGAGAGGTTTATGAGATACCAGAAAATGTCTCATAAAGTAAAGATTGGGTATCCTCTGTGCACACACACAAGGCTATACTGTATCACATACGTTCACGCACATTTAGATGTATATATAACTTATATGTACAGAAACGTGGGGTTCAGGCAAACTAAATTGAATAGAATCACAAATCTTCTAGTATAGGCACATAGAGAAAGTATAAGGTATGAAGGAAGCTGTGGTAGAAAAGGCAATAAATTTGGAACCAGAATTTCATGAGTTTGAATCTGAAGTTTGTCACCGTGATTTTGCTATCTTCTGGTGCAGTAATTGCAGAGTTGAGATGTAATATATTTGAAAATATTCAGTATATATGCTGAAACACTATAATTACTCACTAAAAGTTGAGTATATTATATAATTGATTCATATGTCTTACATGATCTATTAATTAAATATACTATTATAGTTGAACATAGTTATAATATTTATATTCTTACAGCCTGAACTTTGGGCTCAGTTATGGGCTGAACTGTATCCCCCCAAAAGTCATATGTTGAAGCCCTAATGTCCTGTATTTCAGAATGTGACTATATTTGGAGATAGGAGCCTTAAGGTGATTAAGTTGGGTCTTAGGGGAGGCGCTAATCCAAATTGACTGGTGTCCTTATGAGAAGAGGAAATTTGACCACACAAAGAGAAAGAGATGTGCATGTACAGAAAACAGACCACATGAGGATGTAGCCAGAAGGCTACCATCTGCAAGCCCAGGAGAGAGGCCTCAGGAGAAACCAAACCTGCCAACATCTTGATCTTAGACTTGCAACCTCCGTAACTGGGAAAAAATAAATTTCTGACGTTTAAGTGACCTAGTCTTATTTTGTCTTTTGTTTATAGTGGTATCTTGTTATGGCAGCCCTAGCAAACTAATACAGCCCTCTAAGAAGAAAAAAATTTTCAAGGTAACATCTAATTGGCAGTACAAGTGCTTGTTCAGACATTGAAACCTAGTCGCTGCTACAATAGATTTCAACGCACCCAAGCATGAATTACATAATACCAGTAGGTAGATCTAGTCTATTTACCTTGAAGATACTTAGGAGAGTCTTACTTCTATGTGAGCTCATGGAGTTCCCATTTCTGAAACACACAGTTCCTTTACATCCATCTGAATCCAATCTGTCATGCAAAAACTAGCTCTCTCCACAAAGACATAACTAATGAATCAATCCCTCAGAGATCTTCCCCGTGAATTGACCCTTAACTACCACCTTCTTTTTCCGGTAACTTTTCAGGATCATTTGTCTTACTTATAAAGCAATAGAAAACACACTTTCCTGAGAGAAAAGAGCACTGGAGCCTATATTTTTGGTATCTCACACAAGACCCAGGAGAACGCCTCACATAAAATAAGCATGACATGGACTTGAATTAACGAATGATTTTAATAAAATATTGACAAGTGAAAAGGTATCATAAGATATTTTTAATTTGTCTTCATTCATCAAATAATAATTGTTTTACAGAGGTTACACTCACAAATTAACAAGTATTCTTGTTTGTTTTCTCTTTATTTCCAGTTGCCATAGAAAAACACACAGCTGCTTATACTTTGGATTTGTCTGGTTTCCTACTATGCCGTTAGCATAGTGATTCAAGGTGGGGAAATTTAGCCTGAACACAGTTGTCCAGTCTTTACCCACAGATCTGTGGTTCTTGAAGTTTTCTTTGTCAGATATCTCTTTCAGAACCTGATTAAAAGCTATAGGTTTTCTGCCCCAGAACTGAGAAACACACACACCTTTGCAATCAATGTTAGAAGTTCACAGACTTCCCAAATCATGTCTATGAGCACCATCTTAAACACTCTTACCTTAAAGTGATTAATAGGTTATTGTGATGGAGATAACTACTTGCAGGTAGGAAAGGGAAATGTGAGAATATTTTCCATTTGAGGAGAACATACTAACTGCTTGAGAAGGACCTAAGCATTCAGCATATCAAGGCTTCATGTTGATGCAGAAATAGCTTGAAAGAACACCCAGAAATTTGCAAAAGTCAAAATAGGACATCTCTTACAATTAAGTAATTCAATAGATACCATTTTGTCATGTTCCATTTCATTGCTGTAACAAGGTAGGTATTTTATTTTACTTTTATTGACTTAATTTTAAAAATCTTCTGTAAGGAAGCAAACAAAAACCAAGTGAGGTCATGAGATACAACTTAAACATGTTTAAGACATAGTGCCGGGGCTGGTCCCATGGCTTAGCGGTTAAGTGCTCACACTCTGCTGCTGGCGGCCCAGGTTCGGATCCCGGGTGCAGATCCCGGGGGCGCACCGACACACCTCTTGTCAGGCCGTGCTGAGGCGGTCCCACATACAGCAACTAGAAGGATGTGCAACTATGACGTACAACTATCTACTGGGGTTTTGGGGAGAAAAAGGGGAAAAAAGGAGGAGGATTGGCAATAGATGTTAGCTCAGGGCTAATCTTCCTCACAAAAAAAAAGTAAATAAAGACATAGTGCCTGCCCTCAAGTGGCTTGAAGTCTACTGGGAAAATAGATATGTCCACAAAACAAAACAAAAAGATGCAAAAGGAAAAGGAATGTGAGGTTCTAAGTGCACAAATAGCCAGGCAAAAGGTGTCATACAAGATTATTTGTATTACCCAGGTTCATTTGAAGTCCTGTGACTGGAAGTAGGGAGTCATACAAGTCTGGGTAATGGAATTCTGATGCTTGTACCTGAGATTCCTAAACTGTAAACCATTTTTTTAACAGTCATCAATTCTTGGGACACATATTTGTCATTTTCATAATTTTCAATTCCTATTTCCTGGGAGAAAGATATCTTATGATTTTATGAAGACTATGTAGGCCTGACAGAGCAAAAATTCCTATTCTATTTATGAAATAGTTAAGCACTTTATATACTTGGATCAAATGCCCAAAGTTATAAAGATGGATCCTAAAATATAACTTTGAAGTAAGAGTTAATAGGAATATCATTGAATCACTGTTTTTTGAGAAGTCCAAAACTCAATGAAAAGCATACAACCAATCTCTTATACTAAATATTATGATTGTGTTAACCTTCCACCATCCATCACACCCAAGACATGTTCACAGAAGAAGATGCACTCCCCAAACTTGCTTAATTACATATAAAGTCGTGTCATTATTTTACTTTGTATAGTAAACAAATGTATATAATAGAACAAATCTTTATTATATTGACCCCCTATGCTCCTTATTATACACGACATAAACACAAGAAAGAAATCCAGACATAAAAAATCATATTCTGTTCAATACGTTATTCTTCCAAGGTAAATATGGACAGAGTTTTAGACCGAAAGGAAATATGGCTTCTAGTCCCAGTTGGACCACTGACATATTGACTTTCATAAAGCTGACATCTCAAATTTATATTAGTTCTGGCATTTACTAGCTACTTCCTCACATCCAGGAATAAAATGAGATTACCCATAAATATCCTAGAGAGAAAAGTTTTTAGTTGCTTTTCGTTTTTTCTTTTCTTTTCTTTTTACATTCAGCTGTATACAATGAATGTGTATTTTAGGACCAGACTGTTTGGATTCAAATTCACACTTACATGACTTATTAGCTATAAAACTTTAAGTAATTTACTTTTTCTTCTAGTGTGTCAGTTTCCCCATCTGGAAAATGGGAATAATAGCACCTGACTCATAGCGATGTTGGGAGGATCAAGAGGGTTAATACATGTTCAGCGATTAGAACAATGCCTCGCATTTAATGAGGATAAAATAACTGTTATCATTGTTGTTGAATATGATGCCTTAGTCATTTAAAAATTTTATTGATTCTTTTCTAAGTATTATATGTGAAGAGATTCATAAGTGACAGAAAAGCTCCTCCTCTCAAACCCCTAATACTCAATTTCCTCCTCGCGTTAAATTCATCATTGCTTATAAGATAAGCAAAAGGAGCACCGTCTCAAAATGTGACCAGAATAATAGGCTTTATTCAACAAATAGCAAATTGCTCCTAAGCAGGAGGTTTCCTAGTTTGACTTGAGAGATCAACCAAGCAGGTGCGAGCTGGTTCCAACACCTCAGTACAATGCTAATGATTTTTTCATGTTGAATTAATAGGATTGAAATGTTTGTGATTGCAGCAGCTGTTGGGAACAGTGGGAGAGCTTCCACCAACACTCTGACAGCCTTGTGCCCCTCACATGGCTGTGTTTAGATAAAATAGGAATGCTAACAGTCTGTCTAGAGTACGCTAATCTTAAATTAATAATAATTATTTCCTCCAAAGGCAGATATCGAACATCTCCTCCATCCCACGGAGAATTTGTATATTTTTTTATGTGTGCATGAAAGGGTAATTTGTTGTGCACATAAAGTAAAATTTATGTTTTGAAGCAGGTGAGTGGCTAGTGCTTAGCCGTCTGATTAATTATCACAGTAAGAAATGATTAAGATTTGCCAACATGGAGAACATTTTTACTTTGCTCAAACACATTATTAGCCCCGTTAGATCCTTTCACGGGCTCTCAATCGCCTCTTGTTTAAAATTTACATGTTTCCTCTATATCTATATTGAGCTTTTTTCCTCTCAGAAATACTACTACTAACTGATTCATTTCTGCTCATTTCCCGCAATACACTGATACATTCATTTAAATCATTTCTTTAAATTTCAATTTCTCTCCATTCACTTGGCCTTATCTGTGTGTTGGCATATACCTTTCATTTGTCTGTTCTTTTAATTTTAGATTGCAAACAATATAATGGGAATGTTTCTTTGTAGTGTACTTTGCTTACAACACCTAAAAATATTGCAATGCTACTAAAAGGAATAAAAAGAATTTTCAGGTATGAAAGTCTTTAACTAAGGTTCATTTTAGGAATAACAATAATTAGAATAAACAACAATAAACAGAATAAAGAGAGAAAGGAATAATGAAGCAAGAATCAAAAGAGGATTTAATGTCATTACTAGTAAAATATCTCTAAAACAAACAAGTATAAAAATTTGGTTGAAATTCCTAAAAAACTGAGAAAAATGAATATAAGTATGTACAATTTAATTTGTATAAAAGAGATTTAGGGGTCTTTCTTCAAAAACGTTAACATTTCATCTATTCCTTTTTCGATAGGGAATTTGGCATCAAAATTCTTTAAAAATAAATAGTATTTTCACTTTGGGAAGGCAAATTAAAATCAAATGCATAATCAAAACCAGGTCAAAGTTTTCTCCCCATCTTGGTGAAAAAACAAATCAATGTTTTGGAGAACCAATATTAGAAGTCGTAAGTATAATAACATTTGTCACTTTTTGTATAATCAGTCCTTTGGATTGCTAAATGTGACTGTCCTTCTTCCTCAACTTTCATGATTTGTGAGATTTCTTGCTCATTTTCCCCCCTAAGCATCAAAGTGTAAAAACAATGTCATAAAGATTTTATGCAGAGGGATGCATTTATAATGAAAAACAGGATGCTTAAATCTGTTAAATACATGCATGACCCCAGCTCTTTTCATTAGAGTATTTTAATCTTGACCAATATAAATATTTTGTTCAAACACCAAACTGGAAAGAGAGACGATCCATAAGTGCTAGCTAGACTTATAAGAGAATATATTAAACTGGAAATGAAGCTTTTGGCAAATAAATTGATAATTAAATTATTAAGTAGTGTTTTTTTCCTCTAACGTATGTGTGCATATACATATACATATATATATAATCTAAAAATAAAATATCCTGAATGTATATTTTGCTGGGCATTTATCTAAGATAGACACACACATACACACACATGTACACTGAAGTGCACGTATGCATATATAATTTCCACATTATAATGGAGCCCTAAGATTTCTGCTTCATAAAAATATGAAGATAATCACTAATTGTGGTGTCTAACCTCTAAAACTGCACTCTCAGACCTTGTTCATTATGCAGTAATTAGAAAGAGACCATTAGCATCAATGCTGTGAACTTTTCAATGTAGTTCAGGATATATTGTGGTATAACCAATTAAAACAAAAACATTTAAGGAGGTAAGGAAACCGTTAAAGCCACTTCATTAGACCTTCACATTTTGGGTTCAGTGGTACCGAACATGCGCATTCAAGCAGAAAAATGAATTGCTGATTTACCCCAAAATATATTGTAAATTTGAGAGGTAGGATAGTTTAGAGTACTGATTATACATTTACAAGGCTAATGTAACAATTTAAACAGCTGTTAGGAATTATAGAGACCTAAACCAACAGTGATGGAGGAATGTAAAGTGGATTCTTTTAGAACTATGTTTCATTATTGTTTGGACAACTTTAATGAGATAAATTTTATTTTATATTTGTCTTGGCTGGTTTATGCAGTCATCAAAAGTCAAATTCATTTCTAAAATGGATGAATGCACAGCAGTTAAACCATAGAAGATCACAAAGAGGGGTTAAGGACTGAAGCATCACTAAGATAATTCTCTAGAAGTGGCCAGGTATTTTCAAATGCTGGTGTGCATTTGCTCTGATTTGACTATTCTCTATAGCCGCTCTTTAAAATTTTTGCCACTCTGTGTCTACTTGATCACACAGGGGTGAGGTGCATTAGCAGAGCAGACTCCATATGCTGATCATTGAAAGTTTCTTCTCGTGGCTCAGGAAAAAAAACCAATAATAAAAATTGAACAGTTATTTGTGAGATCGGGACTCTCATTTACAGTCATCATTATCAAAACATAATATTGATGAAGGGTACACATGCAAACACAGATACATGAAACATTCCTCTAGATTATTCACTCTTTAGCAGCACAAAGAGTTTCATCTTAAACCTCATTCTCCACCAATAATGTGATGTGGAGGTGGGGAGCATTTCCACATCATTTGCTATATATAGCGGTGACTGTACCTGTTTTAAATTCTGCCAGTATTTTTGACAATCAACAGCTATGAAGCTAGGATGATCAAAATCTATCTGCACCCTCCTGCACCCACCCCAGGAGCAATAAAAACAAATACTGTATCATAATCAACAATGATTTCTGAAGTACTTACCACATGCCAGGCAATTATCTCTTTTTATACTGAGAACAACCCTATGATATAAGCATATGATATAAGCATTGATTTTGCATGTGAGAAAACTGTGGTTTAGGGACCAAAGACAATCATATTAAGAAGGGTTAGTACCATTGGAATTCAGTTTAATTCCCAAATCAGTCATCTTAACCACAGTAGAATGTTGCCTTTCTCATTCCTACCACTAGCTCAACACTAGAATTTAGAAAGCATGTCTAACATATTTTTAAGTGAAAATGCACAATGCCTAAAATCAGGGCAAATGTCCGTACTAAAAGATGGACACCTACCCCTTACCCCATACCTCTAGATTCTAACACAACCCTCTGGCTTAAGCTCTGCTTCAGGAATAGAGGGAACTAGGAGACAAATCATCTACTTCATTATCACAGAGACCTGACATTGACCTATCACTTCCATGCTAGGGCTCTAGATTCTACAATAAAAATACACTGTAAGAAGGAAGGATCAAGAAAAAGCATAAAAACAGTGTAGGTACAATGAGAAAGCTTTTGTCAATCTCTCTCTCTCTCACTCACCCATTCACAAATAAGAGGTAGGATATTGAATGAAAACGGGTATCATCTATTCTTAGATAAATAAGAAGGACATCATTACTATTAAACAAGAAGAGAATGATGGAAATTCTTTAAAAGAAGAAATTACCAAATTAACAAATGAACAAGAAAAAACATTACATATGTGAAACAAAGTACACTCAGGAAATATATATGTAATAGAAAAACAATTTCACAAAAAGTGGTTTGCCACGAATAATAACAATCACTTAAGTGGCAATTTTGATTATATCTTTGCTTTAAAATGATAACTCGTAGCAATGTAAATGCTGAACTACAAAGAGAAAACAAAAAGAGCCTTGAGACTACCACAGCGGTCCAGGTGAGAGACCATGCTGTCCTGAAATGAGGACGCGGCAACAGAACTGAAGAGAAAGGCATTTATAAGGTATTTAAGGAGTAAACACACAAGGCAATGATGACTGATGGAATGCGGAAGTTGAACAAAGAGAAATAAGAGATGCCTCTAACGCTAATCAGGTAAATGCTGTTACAGGTAAGATTAATCAGGACTGGCTACATAATTTACAGAGCCCAGTGCAAAATGTGGGGCATCTTGTTCAAAAGTGTTAAGAGTCCAAGATGGCAACAGCAGAGCATGAAAACAAACATAGGGCCCTTAGGCATATAGGTCCCTCTGCGACCACACGGGCCACAAGACCATGAAGCCAGTCCTGAAACTAAATCAGCAATTTACTGGAACATAAAGCCGGGAAGTAAAAGAAAAAAAGTCAGAAATATTAGTCAACCGATATTTTAAATAAATTCCACGTTAGAAAAATAGGATAAACAAGACTGAATCTCTTACACAGCCTCCGCTTCTATCCCCATTTGGGCTTCTTCCACCTCTGGCGGTTTTGACCTTTCCTAACAAACTTTGCCTCTTACCCCAGAGTGGGGAGAGACCTCCCTTCGAGGTCTTGGCTCTGTGGGAGAATGGCAGAGCCCCACGACTTCTTTGAGATCCCTGGATCTGTTCTCAGTGTCTTAGCAACAGAAAATCTGTGTGTGTGTGTGCGCGCACGCGCATGTCAGTGTGTGAGTATGTGTGTGTGTGTGTAGAGGAAAGTGAGAGCATAGCACCCTCCTGCCTTCTTCAGCCCTGCATTCCCCAGTACATCTTTTGTTCTGGTGGGGCTGAGGTTTTACTTCTCACAGCACTGCCAAAAGAATGGTACTGCCTGTGGGTGGGGGGCCAACTCCTGGCCTCCTGGGGCAGGGTGAAAGCAATCATCCCACTGTGGTCTACTCTGTGTTCTGTCACCAGGGTTGACCTTGCCTATCAGAGATTACAGAAGAGAAGTGGGGACTTTCTCAGCCTTGCAGATAAGTGTAGCATTTACCGCCCAGGCATTGAGACACAATACCGCATATTTCTTTTTCTCAGTCCAAGGTGAAAAACAAAGCACATTCCCTTTTCAATCAAGGGAGTCCCCACTGCCCTCTCAGAGAGAGAGAGAGAGAGGACTTTTTAACACCGGACACACACATTTGTTCATGTGGGCACAGGCAGATGGAGCAGAGGGAATGGGGACACAGGATCTGTGCTGGTGGAGTTAAAGTGGAAACTTCCTGACATAGGGTTATAACTCCCCAGATCCGGATTAGGGGAATAAATCTGCTAATTGAAGCTGGAGGGGTACAGAAAGCATCTTCTCATTGTGTAAAAGAGGCCTAAACTATGAAGTGTAATTTCTGTTTTCTCTATTGCGCCTCCTATCAAGGAAGGTGCTTTTGGTTTTATGACAATAAAAAACTATGCCTCACCCAAAAATTCGTAATAAAAAAAAAGGACAAATCATAAAAGTTTAAATTAGGATGCCAAATGAAAATTTAACTACTATAGCAAAATACGACAAATATCATCAGCTTACATTAACCATTAAAATAAAAAAGTGTATCCTGGGTTAAATTTTTTTAATCTAAATATGTCTTGCCTAAAATAAACATAAGGAGGCTTAGAAAGAAAATTTTAGAATAAATATAAAAATGAAATGAACATAGCTATAGCCATAGAATGTTAACAAAAGGGAAACAGGAATGGCTATATTAATATCAAGCTAATATTTAAACTTTTCAAGGCCAGATGATGTGTTTAATTATAGTACTCATAAGTATACTGTATAGAGCATTTGTTTAAGACCCAGTAAGTGTACTTTATGAAGATAGATTCCTAAGACATGAAATTTCAGAAACACAGGGAACACTTTAATTCTATATAAAACGCTAGCTTTTAACAAACAGCAAACAATAGACCCAAATATTCTAATCCTTTATATTCTTACTAAGTTTCCCCCTCTGACTTCTAATCTTCTCCACCCATCTTCAGATACTCCGGTTTTCCCTGGCATCTATGTTTTATAATACCATAGGTACCTTGCAAGTTCTGAAACAGAGCAAATAGACTAGCCGTTCACCAAATATATTTTATTTCCTCTTATAGATACATGAAAAGAAATAACATTTTGCCCCCTGGCACAATTCTATCTCCTATTCCTGTTTGGATCTCCCAATGACTTCGAAGAGAAATTTTGTCTGGGAGATGTGAACAAGGTTTGTAATGTATAAATCTAAGTTTTTTAAAGTCAAGACATAAAATAACAATGATTCACTTTTTTTAACTAATAAAAATAGCCAACAAAAACAAAAACAAGTTAAAAAGAACCCTCCCCCATTAAAATATCTTTGCTTTACTATAAAAGACAAAGTTTTACTAAGTTCATGCACCAATAATGTATGATTTGTATAATTCTGTGTTATATTAAAAATTATGTCTCAGTAGAGTGACGTAGCAATCTCTCAAAAATAAGCAACTGAAATGTTATTCATTCTAAAGCAGCATTGGTCAATAGAACTTTTTTCAATGCAATGCTACACTGTCTAATATGGTAGCCACTAACTTCATGTGCCTACTTAACACAAATGTGGCAGTGACAACGGAGGAATTAAACTCTAATTTTATTTAAATTTTTTTTTTCCCCAAAGGCCCAGTAGATAGTTGTACTTCATAGTTGCACATCCTTCTAGTTGCTGTATGTGGGACGCGGCCTCAGCATGGCCGGAGAAGCGGTGCGTTGGTGCGCGCCCGGGATCCTAACCCGGGCCGCCAGTAGCGGAGCGCGCACACTTAACCGCTAAGCCACCGGGCCGGCCCATAATTTTATTTAATTTTTAATTAATTAAAATTTAAATTTAAAAAGGCACATATGTCTATTGACTCCCATATTGGACAGCACAGTTCCAATTGTACTCTCCCAACTGGTGATTGGCTAGACAAGGGTGCAGTGAAAAGTGAAACCAGTCTTGAACTCACGGAACTTATAATTTAGTGCTGGTGACAAAGAACAAGCAAAGGAATAAAATAAGAATTGATAAGAAGAAAAACAAGAGAAGATTTACTATAATTGGGGGGACAGGGAAGACCACAGGGAGAGTGTGAGCTTTAGGCCTAAACCTGAATGACAGGAAAGGTCTAACCAAGGAAATAGCCCAAGGAAATGACATTGGTGACTAAGGAGCAGCAGGAACCAAGGCCTAAACATCTTGGCTTTTCCTTGGAACTGAAAGAAATAGATGGTTGGAGTCGAGTGAGTTAGAAGGAGAAAGGAACAAGCCAAGGTGGAATTAAGCAGTGTCTACTGTATGACAGACCTTGAGCACGATTAAAGAGCTTGGGTATTCTTTAAACTGCAAAGAGAAACTATTGCATTTTTTAGTTGGAGAGAAATATTGTTATGGTCGTGAGTTTAAATTTTTACTTTCATTGCCTTGTGTGGGATGAAAGAGAGAGAGCAAAAATGGGAACAGGGGAGAAAAGTTAGGAGGGTGTTGCAGCAGTCTCCAGTGATAAGGTTCCAACATTTGAAATGGAGGAGGCAGAGGATCTAAGGACACCCACAAGATGGATTAGATTTGGGGACTAAGAGAAAAAGAGAAATCAGGCTTGAAGCTTCAATGTGTGGGTAAAGGAATCCCAGGCAGATGGAGAAAACTGGAGCTAGAACAAAGTTCAGGGCCCAGTCACGTGTTTAATTTTGTTAATTTTAATGCGTCTTTGAAATATTCAAATGGAGCTCTCAAGTAGGCAATTGGAGCCAGAAGGAGGATCAAGGAAAAGTTTGGAGTTGAGAATTACAGTTTGGTTTCTTCAACAGAGATTGTGATTTTTTTCATTATGATTTAAATTTACAGATTAAATTAGGGACACTTTTTAGGCCTTCATTTCCATAAAATTCATCCTAACCCATTGAAGCAAATTATATTTTGCCAATCTTTCTCATTTATTTGTAACTACTATAAATTTTTTTCTTAAACTTTTCATATCTGTATTACCAAAAAACTTTTTTGAGGTTTTCAATACAATTTTTGTTAAAGGAATTTTCAACTTAAAATAAAAATTGTTGGGGCCATGTCATCCAATTAAGAAAACTAGCTCAGAGGACTGTGACTGGAGGCATAAGGTGAGCAGAGCAGGCTGTCTATTCTACTCTCTCTACTTGCCTTGTCCCGACTATATTTCCACTCTCATATCAGCTCTACCTATAAAAAGTTCCCGGTGCCTTGACCCAAAGCTCAACACTGCTTAATCATTCTAGATAAATGAGGATATACTCCTGCTTTAATCAGTATGTCAAAAAGGCACAAAATGTGCCATACTTTGTTTAAACATAAGGCATCCAGACAATCAAAACTGTCAAAAACACACACAGGGATGAATAAATATTGTGAACAAATACTTTCTTGGAAGAACATTAATATTGAATCCTCCTATGTTTCTGCTAGTTTTAGAAATTCATTGATTTTCAGTGAATTAAACTTAATCATTATTTTTCTTCTAATTTCTGGTAGCATGCTATTGTCATTCATTTTTTTCTGAACTTATTCTTCTTAGATATGTGGCTTCTTAGCCTTTTCTTCATTCTCCTTACTGGAAGAGCTGTGTGTGTGTGTGTGTGTGTGTGTGTGTGCGCGTGTGTGAGATGTTGCTGGGGTCTGGAAGGGGTAACCTCATTTCAGAAGCAAATTTTGTAGTAGAGAGCTTTGAAGAAACATTTTATGAAGATACTGAAAAAAATACATTGTGCTATACTTAATCTACACATGCTTTAGAAATTCTGAATCCTTGAGAATTTCATAAAGAAGCATAAACGCTGATCACCTATTTTTATAATTATGTAATAAATACACTACCAAGATAAAACTGATATAAGTGGAAATACATCAAGCATTTATAATAGAAAGTAAAACGAAAAGTTTAGTCATTTCTAGATCAAGATCATTAATCATATTGGTAACCCATTTATTCCTCTTATTTGTGAGAAATACTAACCAACAAAGAAATTACATGTACGTATTTACAAATACATATTTGTATATGTAATGTTAATATTCTAAGGCAGGCTGAAATTTATATGAAATGATATATCTCTAGAATTTATTTTTATGTAAAGAAACCTCATCAATGAGGAATGAATTATAACAATGTGGAAGGAATTTGCAACAAATTACTTATTTCAAGCTTGTAATATACTTTGAGGGTATTTATTCTTTGTTTCCTCTATGAAAAGTCAATATTCAAATATTCCCCAAAACTGTAATGTTAAAATTTTAAAATTACTTTAATCCATAAACCAAAAATTTGCTTATCTCAGAGAAGATACATAAAAATTAATATTCACTATAATTATGAGTCAAATAAAATCATTTAATTTCTCATAGTATTTTTTTGTGTGTGTGTGTGAGGAAGATCAGCCCTGTGCTAACATCTGCCAATCCTCCTCTTTTTTTGCTGAGGAAGACTGGCCCTGGGCTAAAATCTGTGCCCATCTTCCTCTACTTTATATGGGAGGCCACCACAGCATGGCTTGCCAAGTGGTGCGTCGGTGTGTGCCTGGGATCCGAACCGGCGAACCCCGGGCTGCCACATCGGAGAGCGTGCACTTAACCGCTTGTGCCACCGGGCCGGCCCCTCTCATAGTATTTTTATAAGGCAGATACTATCCTCTTTCTACAGAAAAGGAAACTAGTACCTACAAATATTAGCTAAATTGCTTATATCACATAGTTAGCAGACTTTAAATACTTTTGAGTGGTAGGACTGTCTTATCCTTTTCTGAACCTACTGTACATGTTAGGAGAATGACTGACATATCGTAGGTACGCAGTATATGTCTGTTCAATTGAAATAAAGTATTGGAGCCAGGAATATAAGTGAGTATTTTTTGGCATTAAAATTCATCATCTTTCCGCTGTGTTGTATAACACTCTGCTGTATAAAGGGATAAATTTTTTTGTGACAAGATATGTGTCCATCACATTGCAGATCCCTCTTGCTTAACCTTCTTTAAAGTGAAAAAGCAATTTTGATTTTCTGAAATGCATGTTAACTTACTCCAAAAAAACCATAAAACTAACTAAAGTTGAGGGTCTAAGGAGTTGGAGGATGGAGGTAGAAGAATCCCATAAATTATCATTTGAGGAAATAAGAAGTATATGCCCTAGATTTAGAAATGTTGTCCAGGAAAACAAGGATGAACAAAACAATAGAAGAGCACAAGGAAAAAATTCCAATGAGTAAGAAATTGACACATACAGAGAAATTCTCCAGGGTATACTTTTGAACCCTAGACTCATGTGTTCCCACGGCTATGGATCAGGAGGCCTCTGCACTTGAGTGGCTTTCTGCGCATGTCAAAATTCTTTGCATCCCTTAGAGCTCTCAAAATGGTGCCTTATTAATAATAAGTGCCAAAAAATGTGGTAATATATTGGTTAATACCATGGATCTGTAGAAGGCACAGAGTAAACAGCTACAGTGCTCAAAGGAGTGAAGATACGGCTGCTGTTTGAAATTGTCTAAAATTAGACTTAGATCTATAAACTCATAATTAAACGCCTATTGTGGGTAAAGCAGTGTATTTAGTGCTTAAGGAAAAAAACAGCTTGTAAGTTCAGAATTATTATATTTAAAAAATTATGAGGAATATAAGTAAGATGAATATGAACATGTTTACCAAATCTTAGCATGTCAGAACAATGAAAAATCAAGGAATCTTGAATAAGATAAGATTAAGATAAATGAATATTTTGTAAACCATGAGTTAACTTATTAAATTATTTATCGTATAAGGCTATAAACTCTGACTATGTAAATAGTTTTAGGAATTCTATTAGATGATACACCATCATTCATTATGAAAGATAACAAGAAGATATTGGCTAAAAGACCCATAACCTTTGATGTTGATATCAATGAGGTCAATAAGGTCTTTCATAGAATAATCTTTGATGCAATACCAGTCTGAATCTGAGGCTGCATATCATAGGAATGCCAATTCCAATTCCCGTGTTTCCAAAATTCATTTCTGAACCTTATACATTTTTTCAAAAATCACATTTGTGTCTATGCCAAGTGGACTGTGGTGGATACTGGTAATTGTACATTAAATTCTGTTCTCTGCTTATTTTATGATAATAGAGTTGTAGCTAGGAATTATTACCCATCTAGGGACCATATTTTCCAGCACTCCCTACAGGTATGGTCATGTGGATGATTTCTGGACCAACTTTCATGTTACATCCAATGCTCCCTCCCCCTGCTTTTTCTAGAGTGACATTGGAAAACACCAGTTGAAGATGGCAGAGCTGCCCTTACCTTGGGTCTCTGAATAACTTCATAGAGCACAACCATTCATTGACCTGCAATAGCTATTTCAGATCATTAAAATAAACTTTTTTGTTTTATTTTATTCTTATGTTATTGTATTCTTTAAGTCAAGGAATTATTTTTAGGTCCCTTGCTAAAGGCTTAGTTTCAATTAACCACTACAGTAACATAGTTCTGAGAGTTCAGGCCCAGGTTTATTTGAATTATCATCAGTGGGTGGTTTCATTCATCTGTTCATTCAACCAATTTCTGTGTGTTCTCATTAAAAAAATGAAAAATTCCTAGAATGTGTAAATGATGGAAAATAGACTAGAAAGTTTACCTTTCAAGATATAGGAATAAAATTCAAGCATGACATATAAAATATGGAGTCAAACTTATATAGCACGTATGAGGAAAATATTACCTCACCCACCCAAAAAAGGAAATATCAGATTATTGTTGAAAGAAGATATCCAACAGTAATTGTTCAACATCTCCATATGCACCAGCATATGACATCGAGTGTCAAGTACCTCAATACCAATTAAACCAAAATGTTTTTGTGTAGATGAAACAGTAAAAAAATATAGAAAATGGGATTTCACCAAACTCTGAGCACATGAATTGTGCTCTTCCAATTTTCTACTATTAATAAACTAAGAAAAGATAACCTAAGAATTGGGAGAAGATATTTGCAAACTATATACCTGATAAGGGGTTAATCTCCAAAATATATAAAGAACTTATACATCTCAACAACAAAAAAAACTAACAACCCAATTAAAAAAATGGGCAAAATATCTGAACGGACATTTCTCCAAAGAAGATACACAGATGGCCAAGAGGCACATGAAAAAGTGTTGAACATCATTAACTATCAAGGAAATTCAAATCAAAACTACAATGAGATATCACCTCACTCCTGTCAGAATGGCTATAATTAACAAGACAGGAAACAAGTGTTGGAGAGGATGTGGCAAGAAGGGAACTCTCGTACACTGCTGGTGGGAGTGCAAACTAGTGCAGCCACTATGGAAAATAGTACAGAGATTCCTCAAAAAATTAAAGATAGAACTACCATGTGATCCAGCTATTCCACCGCTGGGTATTTATCCAAAGAACATGAAAACACAAATGCATAAAGCTACATGCACCTGTATGTTCATTGCAGCATTATTCACAATAGCCAAGACTTGGAAGCAACCTAGGTGCCCATTAAGTGATGAATGGATAAAGAAGATGTGGTATATATACACAATGGAGTACTACTCAGCCATAAGAAACGATGAAATCCAGCCATTTGTGACAATGTGGATGGACCATGAGGGTATTATGCTAAGTGAAATAAGTCAGAGGGAGAAAGTCAAATACCATATGATCTCACTCATAAGTAGAAGATAAAACCAACAACAAACAATCACATACAGACAGAGATTGGACTGGTGGTTACCAGAGGGGAAAGGGATGGTTAGGCACATGTGTGTGGTGATGGATTGTGATTAGACTTTGGGTGGTGAACATGAGGTAATCTATACAGAAATCAAAATATAATGATGTACATCTGAAATTTATATAATGTTATAAACCAATGTTACCACAATAAAAGAAAAAACATCCATAAAAAAAAGAAACTAAAATAGCTCAAGAGCTTAGTCTGAAATCTTTAATGTATTCTTAAATGGATCATAAATTTAAATGTCAATAATTATCTCTTAACCGATATTATTACATGTTATTGGCACGATACTAAAGATAAGGAATATGCAAAGTAAACAAATTGTTTCTAAGATGTATATCTTAAAATGTATTTCTTTGATGTTACAAAACATAATTATGGCAAGTCACTGGGTTAGTTCATTTAATATGAGTATCCAAATTCATTAGCTTAGAAGTCTTGGGAGCTGAAAGAGAAATTCAATAAATGAATCAGTTCACATTTAAATTTAGAGTTCAGCCTTTAGACTAAATGTATGGTAAATCATTTTTCAGAATTATAAGACTACTTAATTTTTTTGTGTATATATTTATGTGTATGTATACATACGAATTTTATAAAATAACATATATTTTCTCCATAATCTCTACATGAGTAAAGGAAGACATAAATACACGTAAAAGTGGAAAATAACATACAATTCAGGCAGGGTAACATGCAAACAAAAAGCTATATTTAACTAGTAGCAGTCATATTGAAAGATAAAATCAGAGCCAAATAAAAGGTGATATTTAGTGGCAAGGATGTGAATAATGTAAGCATAAGGGAAAAGAAAACAAGATTGGATTAAGATAAAGACAATTCCACTAAGGTCAATAGTATTTTAATTCCAGATTAAAAATATAGCTGATATAGCCAAATATTTTACACCTATGACCCGCCTCCACCCCATTTTCCCAGAGACGTTCAAATAGAATTCCAAAAGAGAGGAAGAAGAAATTACGCTGTCACACTAAGCAGAGAAAAGTGTGGCATTTAGTAGGAGAGGTGAGACATTATCAAGGCTGACTACAAAGATCACATGCAGAAGACAATCATGAGAGTCTATGCTTCCGAGGATTCCTGGGGCAAAGTTTTCTCCTAGATCTGAAGTTTTGCTTAATGGTAGGTCTCACAAATTTAATCTCTTCAACAGTTAAAACTAGTCAACCGTATGTAGGGCCTTCTATATTATATTTCTCAAGAGGTGGAAATAAGGACAATATCTATATAGTGAAAATAAACACATAATAATCAATTACACACACACAAACATGCACGTGTGCACCCGAAACCAAGCACAAACCCTTGAATCTCCTTCTGTCTGCATTTTACAGAAAATTTTGAGTTAAACAAAGTCAAGGTCAATTGAAAGATATGACCCAGGCAACAAGGAGCTTGTGACTCAGGTAGGAGTTAACTCACTTCAATTCCTCTGTGTTATAGCCATTAATACTTGCATGTAAAACTTTCTATACCGATGATATGTGATGTTCCAATTCCAGACCTTGAAACAACCATATATCATTAAGATACACCTCTATTAAGCTAAAGGTAAAATAGTTTGAAGAAAGTGACAGGAATTCTCATAACATAACATCATTTTATAATTTAGCTTTAAAACATCTGGTTTACAAGACGAAAAAGAGAAAAAAATGAAAGAAAGGAGAACACAATTATTCTACATCCTCTGAAGCAGATCTATGGAATGGAGTTCAAAGTCCTGTGCAGGGCACGTGGACCAAGGATAGAGGTCTATACTATGAGTATAGAACAAAAGAAAGAATAGCATTCCTTGCATACAAGCACTATCTTGCTTAGTGTCTCAACAAATTTGTTAACTTGCAAGCACAACATACACTGTTATTTAAAAGTTTCTAAATAAAGTAATACTAAGGGGACTTGGTTCTATTCTTTAGTCTATTGAAGGCAAACTTTATCATTTAAAAATTATTTTAAATTATCCTAAAGAAATGTTTAAATGGATAATACACTCATAATTACAGAGTACTGAAGTCACAATATTGGCTATAATGGAGTAATGGAAAGACAAGGAGATTTTCAGTCAGAATTCTCAAGTTCTAGTTATGAATCAGAACAAATCTCAATATTTGCATTTCAGTTCCTCTAACTGAAAATAACAAACATCATCTATGTAAATATAATTCAATACATATATTTATACACTTTAAAATTTTGTTTTTAGTTGATTGTTCAGAAATCTCATATTTATTATTTCATCTTTTGAAGCCTCTATGTCCTGATTTGTAAAATGGAGATTAATATCAGCACCTATGTTTTAGGCTTATTGAAAAAATAAAATAAAATCATGGCAGCAAATTGCTTAGAACAGCGTCTGGTGCCGAGAATTCTGCCCATGAATGTTAGGTCATGATATCAATGTGAGTTTTATAATAACAACTATAATCTATTTGAGACCAGTCTGCCAGAATCCTCAGGTTTTAAATCCAGAAAACAACCAGCCCCTGGCTAGCAACAATGAATTAAATCAAGACCCTAATGATCTTACCCCATGTACGGTGATTGGTTAGTTCATTAACAATAATAAAATAATAGTAATTCTACTTGCTTCACATCAACTGCTGAGACTTTTCAGGTTGTGATGTGACAAGAGACATAACTGACTGCTGGAGATGGAGGGAAGAAAGAAGAGAGAAGAGAGAAGAGAAGAGAACTGGAGTTAAGAAAAGCACAGGAGAGTTTATAAGTGGCAGCTTCTCCAAGGATGGGTACTAGAGATTGTGACAGGGTCAGGCCCTATGGCAGCTGTTGAGAGAGTCAGTAATAAAGAGAGATCCCCCAGACTCTGGCCCTGCCAAGGGAGGCTAGGCTGCTGCCTAAGAAAGGGAGGTGCCAAAGAGCACTCATGAACACTTTACACACAAATATAGGATATACCTAATCATTTCCAAACATAACTGAGCATTAGAAGAAAAAGTGACATAATCCAAGATCCCATCCTCGATATATCATAACACAATCCTTACAAGCATTTTAAAATTGGATTGTGTAGGTAATTCTAATAAGAAATAGCAGCAGCAGTCTACAGACCTGAGTTTAGAAAGTACTTTATATTTCAGAGAGAAGAATAAGAAAAAGAATAAGGAAGTGGAGGAGGAGGAAAAGTATGAGGAGGAGAAGGACGAAGAGGAGGAGGAGGAGGAGAAAGAAAAACGGGAAAGAGAAGAGGGAGGAGAAAGGGAAGGAGGAGAGAGAGAAGAACACTAAAAATAGTTTTGGTCAGTCTTGACAGCATTAGATATTCTAACATTCTAACTTCCATGGGTTTGGGAAATGCGATTATTGGGAAGGGTCAGTCATCAATGGTGCTAGATGACTGAAGATTACTCTGTGAAACAGCAAGCCCAAATACAAATTGAGATTTTAGTTTCCTCAATAAATATGTCTCACAACTATCAGCTGCTGTAACATAGTGTTAGGGTACCACATAGTGGTTTCATTCAATAAGCTTTTTGAACATCTAATGCAGTTGTCACTTGAAGCCATGGTAAGGTTCTATATCAAAAAGAAGGAAAATATCACTAATATCAAGTAAGTTAAGCTATATAATCAACACCTAATGGCTTGGATGGAGATGTTTACAAATCTCTTTACGTAAACTGACTCCTAGGGTTGGTCTAGAGTCTAAAAACATAATTGAAGTAGAAATCTATGCAAAGAAAGATTGTGTCAGCCTGAAAGGGGGATGGTTGACAAAGCAGCGAAGGAAAAGGAGTCATTGAAACTCACATTGGCAGTGACTTCCAGGCACTGTGCTGGGGAGATGGTCTCCCATAAGACCAAAGGGAAGGCTTTATGGGGAAAGTGAAGCTGCATTAAATTTAAGGCAATATCTTAGCCTAATTCCTTTAAAGAGATCGCACTGTTGGAATTCCTTGATCACTAGACAACATCCTGGCAATTTACTCTCCATTCAGTTTCCCATCTGAGAAAAACGATAAATCAAGGTAATCTGAATTGTGCCTGATTTAATGTTTGTTCAGATATTTTTCATTTAAGCTTAATTACTGGAGACTCTGGTTTACATGCTTTTCTGTTAGTTCATATCAGCTGAAGATTAAAACTGACACCCACCCTAAGACCAATACATCCATTGATCCTTCTGAACTCCTGCTAAAAATACATAATAGGTACTTTTTAGGAAAAGAGTTGGTTATGTTGACCAGTTTGACAGCAAAGGGTCAGAATCTCTGTGATTGATTCTTTCTAACAATATTCATGAGAGGGTGGAATTCAGGATAAAGTGAATTCTGTTGAATCATGTTCAATATAGCTGTTTTATCCTAAAGTACCAAAAGAATGTCTGTAGTAATCTGTCTATAGGCAATCCTACCACATAGATACTAAAAATGACCCTTCTGTCTCTTCTCCATTCCTTCCATAATGATTGAAAGCCTTGTAAATATACCAGGCAATACAAAAAGAGCTGAAACTGCAGATTCCTAAGGCTGAGTCCTACATCCAGTCAGCCTACTAGAGTGGGCAGACTTGAAAAGTAATAATAGCAACAAAGGGTGATAGTTGTTATGAGGAAGGAAAATATGGGTTGACAAATCTACCCTTCAGTGGCAAAGACTAGGATTGAGAAAATTCTAGAGTCAAGGCCTCATGTTATCATTCTAAAGTTTCCCATTCAAAAAAGATCTATTTTAGTACAAATCTTTATAATATCTATAGGTATTTTTTGTATATTTATGAGTTTTATTGTTTGTTGACTTCCTACAAAAAGATGGCTCCCCATTAAATGTGTAAATTTTTTCCTAGTGTCAATAGTAGATATAATCAAAGACACAAATAATAAAAGAAATTGAACTAAATTTATTATCTCTTGTGGTTACCCAAGTTTTCTCAAAAAAAGTTTAAATTTATACTTATTTATATAAAGCTAAGCATATATAACAAAATTTTTGAGGTAATTCAGTTCTCATGAAACATAATTTCCTAAATTCCCATAATGTCAATAAATTTAAAGACAAAATGATTTTCACTCTTTTCCAGTGAATAAAGTATGCAGGATGTGACAAAGGGAATTCTAGTACTCCTATAAAGTTGTATCAATTCTGGATCTAATGAGAAAGTTTTGCTCATACATGAAACGATATTTTTAACAGCTTAGAAACTTGGCTGGAAAGAATGACACAATTTTAGATTTTAATCTATAATTTCAAAGAATTTTCTTGACAAACTTTAAAATGAATACAAGAGTGTACCAGCTACCAGAAAGCAAATATAAAGGAAACCCCTTGCTGACAAGGCAACCTTTTATCCTTCGTACTTTATCTATGGCCTAGAGGAGATTTAACAGGCAAAATGTCACTGGAGATCAAATGTCTTCCTTCTAGAGCTCATTTTATTGTATCTTAATTTAAAACATAAATTAATGTCCTTAAAGGTAATAAAGTTAACAGGTAAATCAGATAGCAAAAAAACCCCAGTTAATTCTATACCGATTTTCACATTCAGACAGATAATGCAAAAGATCAATGGGATTTAATGAGAAAAATGTTAAACTTAAAATATACAAGACATGCCTCATCTCACTTTGTACATATTTGGATTTAATTTTCATAGAGAAGGACTTGCATTTATATCTCTACTCAGAAGCAGACTCTGGTTAAAAATATCATCTTTATTAAATCTCAACTAGCCATCAAACAAACAAGTACATTTTAAAGTAGTATCCCCACCCCGCAGGGTTCCAGTAAAGGAAATAATGAGTGAAATATGAAAAAAAAAAAAAGATTATTCTTTGAGAGGAAGAGATCTAATTAAAAGAAGGCCCTAACAACACCATGGATTAATTGGGAGCCAACTGAGATAATTGGACCTATGGGAGTATGATTACACCCATCATAAACTGCTTTTTTCACAAGTATAGGTTAAGTGCTTGATGCTTTAATTGGGTGTAGCACTACAATGAAAGTAGCCATTAAAAAATTAATATTTGGGAAGGCAATCTCTCAAAGTTCTCTGGCATCATTAATAGCCATATATTTTTTTCAAAGATGCGATTCTCTAGGTTTCTCAGAGCCACTTTGATAACAGTGTGGTTACAATTCTATCAACCAAAATATACTTATGCTATTAAAAGTTGACCTACAGACCACAAGTGGCTGCTTTGCAATTAGAAATTCAACAAGATCACATCATTCTGTGATTGAAGTTAAAATAGGCTGCTTTTTTTGAAGATATCCTTAAATGTGCACTGCAACAAACACTGGCTTTCAATTAAATGATCTTCCAGGAAACAGAACCACAGAATTGTAGAGCCTCAGGGAAACTTATTGATCATTTATCTGGTCAAACTCCCTATTTTTATAGTTGAAGGGTCTGCTTGAAGACAAATGGTTGAAAGTTCTAGAACAAAGCGAGGTCTTTATTGTGGACTAGGAGGTGTGTGGGCTCATTTGGTGGAGGCAGCGTATTTCCTTTTAAAAATAAATTCAGTCACTTGCATACATTTCAACACCTTGTGATTCTATAATATTTTAAAGACAAATCTCTATTAAGGGTAGTGTGGAGGTGGTATATTGAGAATCACTCTATTCACACTGGGAAATGAGGTTGCTTGTACCATTCAATAGTGAAAAGTTATTTCTAGGTAAAAAGGTGGAAACAATATTCAGCTCTTGTCACAGAAAGAGTAGAATATGACTCCTATCCCCTAAGTAAGCAAGTAGGCCAGCTTTAAGAATAGATTTAGTAGGATCTAACATCTGTACGTTTTAGTAATATTCCCACAAGTCTTAGATCAATCCACTCTTCTGTCTCAAGAAGACTAATTTATAACAGGTGCTGGATATTTTCCCTTCTCCACCTGCTTGGTGCCCAGGAGGCTGATCCCTATAGACGGTGTCAAAAGGATCCTCCTGTCCTTTGTCTTCTTGTTGGGTTCAGCCAAAGGAACATAAGTAGGGGATTAGATGGTAGATGGAGATACAAGTTTGGGTAATTATCCCTAGGGATCCCTCATCAAAGGGCTGCCCTGGCAGTCACCATGTCCATCCAACAAAGACCACAGCTTTTGCCAGAGAGCTTCTCCTACTGTAACAACAATAGCTTTCTCCCTCATCCTGACAAACTCTTCCCTTCCTGGCCCTTCAGGCAAAAAATCTACACTTGGCCCCCTTAAGTCTATTTTAAACACTAAAGCAAAAGAAACTTTTCAAAAATACAAATATAGTCATTGATAAATCCTAAATTCTTAACCTGAGTTACAAAACACAGTAGGTCCTGGCTTCTCCCTATCACCCCAGTTTCACTTGAATTACCTCCTACTTATCCTTCAAGACTCAGCCTAAATGTCACATTCTATCTAGGTTCATAGCCCTGTTGTATTTCTGTACTTGTTCATAGCAGTCATCTGAATTTTAATAATTTGTTTAATTAGCTTTTGACTTACAAGAGAATATGGAACATTTTCTTTCTTCTTTCCTACCTCTCTCCTTCACTTCCTCCCTTTCTCCCTTCCTCCCTTCCTTCCTGTCTTCAGACTTTACAATTCAGTCTTTCTTTCTTTCAGTTTATTCTTTCATAAACATTTAGCAAGAGCTCATCTTGGTCTCTGCCCTCCTGGATATTACATTTTGACAGAGAAGGCAAATGTTAAACCATTAATTGCACTAATCATTTAATCATTATCGTGATAAGTGCTAGGGGGGCAAGGTTTAAGATCATATACCATCTTCACAGCATTAACATCAGAAACAACAGAAATTGGCAGATAATAGACCTGCTATAAAGAAAGGAGGCAGTATAGAGTTTTGATAAAGAGCATTGGTTGTGCTGTCAGTTCTAATTGGATTCAAATTTTGGGCTCTGACTTTCATTACCTATGGACACAAGGCAAATTGATTTACCTCCCCAATTCTCAGTTTCCTAATTATAAGTAAGACTTACAAAATCTCCCCTATGGGATTACTGTAAGTATTAAATGAGAAAAAGTTACATAAATCATCAAGAAAAGAATATGATAGACAAGTAGAGCTAGCATTATGGTAGTATTTCTAGAAAGGCAAAGATATCTTGGACTATGTATGTAGATTCGTAAGAAAGGGAAGAACAAAAAGATCAAAAACAGTCCATATCTTTTCTCTTTTTAGAAGACTATCACAATTAAATTAACCATAATTAAAATTTCCCCAAAACATGGAACAATTTAATTTTAAGCACAAGGCATAAGATAGCCAATATTCTGGTATAAGGAATTTGAAAAAATATTATATTAGCTTCAGAAATATAGCTTTACGTACAAGAAGCCACCTGGAAAATGCACTAAAACAGCTTTATTAATACAGTATGTTTCATGCATAAATCTGATCAGATTTGCTCTAGCAACCATCCTGTGTGCCTCAAGACACCTGCAGTAGGAGAAGAAATCATGTTTCTTTACATTTTTAAAACTCCCGTCCTCTGTGGCCTCTGCTGAGGGTTAATTTGCCATCCAAAGTTAAGTCATACCTATTTATCAGGAGCAAGGCTTGTTTACATGGAAGTGTTCAATTTCTAGCTTATTCTTGCCTCATTTATAAAATACTCTTTAAGTCTTTTATATTTGGTAAATATTAAGCAAGTAAAAGCCGTGTATTATTCTTTTATATTATAGACTCTGTTGCTGAAATGTTGTCTTGTATTGTCCCTGAGAAAATTATACCAATCAGAAACATTATCTTTTAATTTTTCTGTATTTTATACCATGTAAACATATATAAATGAATCATAACATAGTGTTAATATTGGTTTACATAATGCTATCTCTAAATGTCACAAAGCGGGTGTCAACATAGGTATAATAAAACATTTTAATAAAATAAGAATAATAAACAAAACCATGAAAACTTTCAAGTTAATCTTATAAGTTAGAAATACTATATTTTTATCGTTGATTCTCAAATATCAAATTATATAACATTTTAGGACAGCATTACAAAACATATCAATGTCATGGGACTATCAACATTTATACCTAGTGTATTAGTCATTGTTATTTCTCTACTATCTATGCATAGATTCACGTTGTCTGGTGGAAAGTAAGCCAGGAAAAAAGAGTCTCACAAAAATAGTTTCAGTCGTTTAAATTTACTTGATTACAAAAGGATGCAACCAACCTTCTTAAGTTTAGCTTGATTAGACATGAACTGAATAAATTAAACTAAATGTATAAGTTGTAGAATTTCACTTTTTGTGGTAATATGAAGTATCCATTCAACCACGTGACTGATTCTAAGTGAGCCAGCTGGCGTGTCATCCATGTATGACTGTTCTCATCGCATCAAATACAAAAGAAAAATAAAAAGATACGCTTACTCAGTGTTTTCCAATAAACTTTCTTCAATGATGGAAATTTTCTATGTCTGCGCTGTCCAATATGGTAGCCTCTAGACACATGTGGCTATTGATCCCTAGAAATGTGCCTACCGTAACTAGATTTTTTATTGCATTGAATTTTAATTAATTTAAATCTAAACAGCCACATAAAGCTAGTGGCTACCATATTGGACGGAAGAGGATGGTCTGAATAATTGTCCCTGAACCTATTCCTGCAATTTCTTAAATTAACATTTTTGTCAAGAAATAAGACTAACATGTCCAAATATATTCATAATAATCTGCTTCAAGTTGCAGAATATGACTCTTCCTAAGTCTCTTCAGTTATATTCATAAGGGACTAAAGATCACAGGAGACAGACTTGCTATTATGAGAGTCAATGTCTGACTCACCCTGTCATTTCCTAGGGGAATGAAGAGCCACCTTGCAAACCTAACGTGCTTGCACTGTCCCTACGTGAATCACCGTCTGCTTCTGTGATGAGAGGAAGAAGGCAGCTCCCAAACAGATGGTTTATCGCTGTGCAGAAGAGAGAGGGGGGAAATGATGGAATCACTTCCTTTTTCTGCTCACCCACTAGATTTTAACTCTGGAGGGAACACGTCAGCAAATTTTAAAAGGTATTTAACATACTTCCAAAGCATATAAAATGGACAGATTAAGGATGCAGTGCCAAACATAATGCACTGTGTTTATATTTTAGTCCTACTTGTTCTATAAAAGAAGCCTATGTATTTATTGTGCTTCATCAAGGTACCAACACTTGGGCATTGCTCAGCCCTAGAGTTTTCATATTGATCCCTCGAGGTGATTTACAATACCCTAAATGACGTATTGTTATTATCACCTAAGCATTAAGGTGGCCTACATTCAAGTAAAATCAGTACTCAATGGGCAATAATTCTATTGTGTATAATTACAATTACCCATGCCCTCCTAACTTTTAGCCAATGTTCATATTCATTCACCTTCAATCAGACAGCTTTGTTTTATCTACTCAAGTTTGGGTACTTGGCTCCCTGGGAAATTTTTCCATTTTATCATCAGCTAGCTTGTTACTTCTCCTCACTTGATTTAATTTGTATATTATTTTCTAAGTATATGACATTAAATTCCTTTATAATTATCAGATTCTATCTGCGTGATGATTAAGTTCCCATTTTTAATGCTGATTACTGCTAATGTTTTATAAAAGGAAGAGCCTTTTATCTGAACAGCTTTGATTTATGGATTATTAACTAACAGTGTTTCTTTCAAAAATGACATAACATTTGTTTGCTTTTTAAAAAGGATCACTTTTGAAGAATAAGAAGTGGAATAAAGAGATTTATCAGTGTCTCAGGAAGCAGGGCATGCATGTGGTAAAATTAAATCACTTTATATTTTAAAAATGCCTAATGTGGCTTTCAGATTTGGGTGGAATATCCATATAATTTATTGTCCAGAATGGGATCATTTTGAGAGTGAAATAAAGCACTGTTAATAATTAATGTGTAAATGGGGATTGTCCCTGGAAACCAGCATATAGTGACCCTGGATTTAAGGATGCTTGGCTATATCACAGGAGTTCCCCTTCAGATGGAGACAAATCCTTGGGAATATAGTAATCCAAGCTCTTGGGGCCGGCCCCGTGGCTTGGTGGTTAAGTGCGCGCGCTCCACTGCTGGCGACCCGGGTTCGGATCCTGGGCTCGCACCGACGCGCTGCTTCTCCGGCCATGCTGAGGCCGCGTCCCACATACAGCAACTAGAAGGATGTGCAGCTGTGACACACAACTATCTACTGGGGCTTTGGGGGGAAAAATAAATAAATAAAATCTTTAAAAAAAAAAAAAAAAATCCAAGCTCTTCCTGAAGTGAGGCCTGAGCTCCCCTATGTCACAAGGGGGTCCATTAGTCTACCATGTTGGAGGTCCCCTGATACTACTTCTGTTTCTATCTCAAGTCTTCTGGCACACTCCCATTAATGGATCAGGATCTTGCTCTGTTCACTGTATTCTCTAAAATGTCATTACCAAACTCCAGTGCAAAATTTTCTCCATTCTTCAAGCTCCTACTCAAATATTCTGCTATAGACTGAATGTGTTTCCCCAAAATTCGTATATTGAAACCTAAGCCCTAATGTCATGGTATTTGGAGGTGGGTCTTTGAGAAGCGATTCATGGGAGATGGAGTCCTCACAAATGGTATTATTGCTCTTATAAGAGACCCCAAAATCTCCCTTGCCCCTTCCATCATGAGAGGACATAGCAAAAAGATTGCCATCTAGGAACCAGGAGATGGCTCTCACCAGACACTGAATCTCACCCAACAATGAATCTGCTAGTGCCTTGATCTTGGACTTCCCAGCCTCTAGAACTGTGAGAAATAAATGTCTGTTGTTTATAAGCCACCCAGTCTAGGGTAGTTTTGTTAGAGCATCCTGAACCGACTAAGGCATATTCTTTTCTCTCCAATATCATCTCCTGTAACATCTGTGAAAATATTTCCTTTGGCTTCCAGGTTTGGACACTACATTTTACCTCTCATTTTAGTTAAAGTATGTTCCTTCATGTTGCAGTTAATTATTTACATATCATTCCTCCACAATGGCAGGAGTGGTGCTTTTTCCTTGTTTGACTCCCTTGATGCCTGTCACAGAGTATTTCCACGTAGTGTTTATTGAGTTGATTAAACAGATTACTGAGAAGGTAACTGAGGAAATTGGTAATTACACAAGAAATACCCTATAGTTATATTACTAACTCCAGTGGCGGTCTACCATGTGCCCAGAGCTGTGATGAATACCCTAAAATATTATTTCTCATAAGTCTAAACTACACACATGCCAATGATGAAGCTGAGATTCAAAAAGTTAAATATGATGTCCTGAGTCACAGAGCTGCTAATTGACCAATCTGAAATTCAAACTCAGGCCTGTCACTTAAAGAAAATGTGGTAATATAACCAGCAACTCTGCATGGTTCTCCATCTGCTCTCTTCTGTTAATACTAACCATCTTCCCTGGGTGGTGGACCTTGCCTTCCTTGCTTATCTTCTTATTTACAACATAGATTAAATAAGTTATTTTTAGTTTCCTTAACATTTCCCCATCTTATAGTACATTTAGGATTTTTGAGCTTTAAGAATATCATTTTTACAAATTAAGTTACTCTTTTGTATTTATCTCTGGTTCACTTCCAGTTTATTCTATCAATATTTCATGTAAAGAAAATTAGTTTTTCAGAGAGCTCCCTATGCAGTCACCTCAATTTTGGTAGCTATTCTACTGATCACTTCCTCACTGGGATTATTCATAATTCTACAGTACAATCACATTTCTTACATTTCCATTCTCCTTGAGTAGCATTTCAATTTAGAAAGGTTGCCCATGAAAGGAAATCTCTCTTTTGTTTTCAATTTTATTTTTAAAGTGGTACTTCCTAAAGATGCGGTTTTCACTAGGAATGGCATCTATGTCTTTATACTTTAAACCTGACCATAGGAGGCCATGCAGAGAGTTGAAGAGAGTAGACCCTCGTTGCCAATCCCAAGTTCAAATCTTGACTGCATGCTCACCTGCTGTTCCTCAAGCATGCCAAGTGCTCTCCTGACCTAGAAACTGGCATGTTCCCTCTTTCCCTCTGACTAGAATGTTCTTCTCCCAGATACCCACAGGACCAGCTCGCTCCCTTTCTTGGGATCTTCACTGAAGAGCTATTTTTTCAGTGACATTCAAGTCCATTCTATTTAAAATTGACTCCCTCACTCTACTCCCTGCTCAATGTCCTCGCCTTATAATTCTCCAAAACTCTTATGAACCTCTAACATATTATACATATATAGTCCTAGGAAAACAAATGATTTTTCTTTATCTCAGTGCTTTATTCCCAGCACCTAGAACAGTACCTACCACATAGTAGGTTCTCAATAAATATTTTTTGCCTGACTGAATGAATTAAAAATCTGTTTTACTTTTTGCCACAACACATGCAGTTTAAAAGACCAATAAATCTTAATTGAAGTTACATGGTTTTAATTGTGGAATTTTAGGCCATGCTAAGGAATGGCAGAGGGCTAGGTATTTGAAGAGAATTTGTCATTCTAATTTGCCCACATATAACTCATTGTATGAAGCAGTCAATATTAAGTAGCATAAAACTGGGTGGAACTTGCTAGAGATACATCTTTGACTACAAAGAAATCATGAAAAGAGATCTCCTATTTCTAATTGGGTCAAGTTATCACACTGACTTCATTTAGATATTATTTGATTTTATTTAAATTAGGATTAAATTAAAATTAACAAACAATCAAACAGAAAGCGACTTTTGTTCTATTAGCTCTGTGCATGTCAGTCTCTCCACGTTCTGCCCTTAAAGGCACAACTGCACTAGGATTCACCTCTTCCAGGGCAAAGTCAAAACATGGATTTAATCCAACTTTTAATCAGCTGTACAGATGGGTTTATTTCACGAATACACTGTGCTGCACAGATGGAAGTTCCTGAATGCCTGACAAGGTGTTAAAACTGTTACTGATATTACAAAGGAATTAAAAATCAGCACAGGAAATTATAATTAGTAGGGGCTTAGTCTCTGAGGAGTGCATTAGCTCGGCACTTATATCTTGTCCTTGGCAGGTAAAGAAAACATATTTGGGAAGAAAAATTAAAAAGTACACATTAGGCTCACATGATGTCAGGTTTTACATGAAATATTTTTTGGCCATTTAAGGACGTAGTAACTTAAGTAACATGGGAAACTGGCAGAACATAGGAATTCGTGTATTTTATAAAGTGTTTCAACTTCACTAATTAGTGGGAAATGTAAATCAAAACTACAATGAGATATCACCTCACACGCATCAGAATGGCAGTAATTAACAAGACAAGAAATAATAAATGTTCGCGAGAATGTGAAGAAAAGGGAACCCTCATACACTGCTGGTGGGAGTGCAAACTGGTGCAGCCACTATGAAAAACAGTATGGAGATTCCTAAAAAAATTAAAAATAGAAACACCCTATGATCCAGCTGTCCCACTACTGGGTACTTATCCAAAGAGTACGAAATCAACAATTCAAAGAGATTTATGCATCCCTATGTTCATTGCAGTGTTATCCACAATAGCGAAGACATGGAAGCAACCCAAGAGCCCAGCAATGGATGAATGGATAAAGAAGATGAGGTATATATATATACAAGGGAATATTAGCCATAAAAAAGACAAAATCATGTCATTTGCATTAACATTGATGGGCCTTGAGGGTATTATGCTAAGCAAAATAAGCCAGACAGAGAAAGACAAACACAGTATGACTTCACTCATATGTGGAAGATAAATAAACACATGGATAAGGAGAACAGATTAGTGGTTATCAGAAGGGATGAGGGTGGGGGGAGGGTGAAAGGAGTAAAGGGGCACATATGTATGGTGACGGATAAAAACTAGATTATTAGTGGTGAACAAAGTGCAGTCCTTAAAGAAGCTGATATATAATAATGTACACCTGAAATTTATGCAATGTTATAAGCCAATATGACCTCAATAAAATAAGTTTTAAAAAAAAAGTGTTTCAGGGGTTGGATTTTTAAAATTCCATCCTATCTGAAACATAATTATAAAAGCAATACTTCAATCATGAAACTGGTACATAAGTTATGAATTTATTTTAGTTACATATTAAACTATTTCAATAAAATTAATCACATAGTTTAGGATAAAATGTCTTCATCTAGGGCTCAACCAGCAGCCTCCAGGCACCATCTGAAAGTTCGCCTCAAACACCTGTGATTCCTTATTGTGAGCTTATTTTCTACATGGAAAAGAACTAGTAAAGAGATAAGATGTTTTCATTCTTCTGTTCAAGTAAATCCCAATATATTTAACTTTCTGGATTCAGAATTTGGTATTTTAATTTTTTGCAGTTTTCTTAACATGAACATCTTGCATCACATTACATCTTACATTCTTAACATTACGTCTTGCCTTGGTAGTCCCTCCTTCCTCCCACCTCCATTATCCCCCCTCGACCAAGTGCAAATGTTAAGAATTTATATTCATTCTATTTATGAAATGGAAATGTCTTAATTCCTATGACTTAGGAATTAGAAAGAATTTTAATGGCATAGGCACGCTTAACATAAATTATTTCCAAGTCTAATAAAAGAACTAAAAGAAGGAGAGTTTAGGAGAGATTGCTGTCAGCTGGCTGATTGATTTATTTGGGGGGGCACTGTGGGCTAATGACGTCAATCATGATAATCTCTACAACCAGGCTGCCCAATAGGATAGCCAGTCGCCACGTGTGGCTATTGAAATGTGACTAGTCCAAACCGTCATGTGCTTAAAATGTAAAATATACATTAGATTTCAAGAAAAATCTATCTCATTAATATTTTCATATTGATTTCATGTTGCAGTGATAATGTCTTAGACATATGGGATTAAATAAAACACATTGTTAAAATTATTTAGTTAATGGATTAAAATTCATTTACCATCATTTCTCTCTACTTTTGTTAACATAGTTACAGGGAAATTTAAAATTATATATGTGGCCTGCATTTGGGGCTCACATTATATTTCTACTAGACAGCACTAGTCTAAAATTTATTTAGAGAGAATATCTCAAATAGGGAGTGTGTCCTGCAAGAGGTAATTACACATAACTTCAGTCAGATAAATATGCTTTCTTTTCTGTCAAATGGTAATGGATATTATTAATATTTCTAAATTAATGACCCACTATACAGCTATGGCTCATTTAACATAAATTAATCTAAACAATTTCGCATTTATGTGTTTTGGTTTTGTTCTTCCCATTGCCAAGAACACAAACTTTTTCTAAAGCAGCAAGGCTGGTTCAGGACTAGACTGAAAGCAGCTCCATGGCCCATTGAACTCTCTGAAGGGACACATGCATGGTCTTAATCACTCCTTGGGTTTCTACTTCTCTCTGCATGCAGCCTCTGGCTTTTTTCTCTAGTCCGTGTTTTCTTGACTCCGTGCACTGTTTTATTCCTTGTCCCTCTCAGCTTTGGCCATTACATGGCCCCAAAGGGTGTTCCTCCAGCTTTTCTCTGCATGTGAATTTTTTTGCTTTTGTTCCCAGTGTTCTCAGTCAATTCCCTCTTTATTTAATTCACATTTCCTACAGAAGGAATCTTGTTCCTTGCTCATCTTGTCATGCTCTGCCATAGCTCAGAGGCGACTGGCTATCCTCTATATGCTGCAGGGACATGGGCACCCAGCAAAAAAATTAAACATCTAGATCATACCTTAGCCCAGGCTATGAGCAGGAAAGTTCCCCTCAAAAAGGCCATGCTAAGGCAGGTATATCATGAACAATGTCATGCACAATAGAAGAAATGAAATAAACCTGATTGAAACTAAAGAATAATGCCTTCTACAAAAATCAGAATCTTTGATGTTCACCAAGAACACGCATAGATTTTAATGGTTATTATTTTAACTCATTCAAGTATATTGAAGAAACAAACAAAAAACAAAGAGACAAACAAAACCCCACACATATTACTGAACGAAGAAACAAAATAAAGGAGATAATCATACTGCTATATTCTCAGCAATGGTAATATTTTCATTTGACATTATGTATGCTTTCGCCCAAAAGTTATCGCTTCTTTTCTCCCCATATACTGTCTGACTTACTTTAGGAACAACATAGCAGTGTTGAAATATCTTGAGCATTATCAAACCGTATGCAAGATTGCATATTTATTCCTTTTAAATTCGTTTGTAATGATTGCCGTATCATTGATTATGATTTAATTTTGTCTACGGGCTGAAATATAACAGAATAAATCTCCAATTTCAAAATGGAAAAATAGGATTATATCATTGAGAAGAACTTCATAAACAATTTAGATTAAACAGAAATTTCATTAGGGAAAGGAGAGCAGTATCAGAGGCAGTATCAATAGTAGAAATTTAGTTACGCAGAAAAGCTGCTGGTTGCCTACCCCAACAGCCACTCTTCTTTTCCACCTTATTAATAGTACCGTAGTGTTTAGCTAGCACATTGCCACCTCACATAAAAGACTAGACCTGCCAGTATCCCTTGCATCTAGGTATTACCAGGTGCCTAAATTTGGGCCAATGAGATATCAGCATAAATGTTGTGTGAGACATCTGGGGAGTTGTCCGTAAAGGGGATTAGATTCATCCATTTTCCTTCCTTTGTGTTTCCAGTTACCTGGAACGAAGGAATGCAGTCTAAAGTTCTAATAACCTTCTAGGACCTGTGGTGAGCTTGAGAACGGAAGCCGTGTGCCAGGATATGGCAGCAGATCTCTGAGCACACCATGAAGAAATCCAGAAACCCTGCACCACCCATCTTCAGGCCTAATTTATGTTCAGATAAGTAAACCTTGATATATTTTTAGTGACTCTTATTTTGTATTTTTCTATTATATGCAGCTGAATCTAATCCTTACTGATAGACTATTACTAACATTATAGTCATGTTCCTGCTTTATCTCATATAGGCATTTCTTCCAAGACTTAGAAATGTAAAACTCTTCTATAGGTGTCTCCATAAATGTTGTATTTCAAAAAAAAAGCAAATTTGCATGCAGACAAGCACATAATTTATCAATACAAAACATTTAGACTGCAAATAGCATGTTTATATGGCAAGGTCAGTTAAAACAAATACCTGAAGTTGATGCATCTTAAACTATTTCCAAGAGGAAAATCATAATTACAATGCTCACAATTTCATGAACTATAGGTAACCTGTAAGTAGTAAACATCTATCTTAATTTTTCTACACTCTAACAGGCTCTACTGCATACTATCTTTCCTTTATCTCTCATTTTTGAAACTCCTCTTTAGTATTTCCACTATTATTAAAAGTTATAATTCTAAAACACATAAAAAATACTAGTAATTGTAATTTTTTCTTTAAAAAACTGAGATGACACTAATTATTTTTTTTACACCTGCTTTATTCAATTAACATTGTAGCAGCTTCATTAGCCATGACATTAAATATTCTCCAAAAATGGATAAATAACATTCCATCTACAGTTTAACCATGTTTTAAATATCCATTAATTTATTGTAGGTTTATCTAACGTTTTACTATAATGCACCATGATAACAAGTAAATAAATCCATGTCTGCATCATCAATTATACCTTTGGAAAATTGATAAGTGGAATTTTAAGTCAGAAGACATGAGTGTTTTTAATACTAGTGATGAATATTTTCAAATTGATTTCTTAGAAGAACGTATCATTTTGGTCTCCTTCACTGAGCCTTTGCCCAGATAGATCACTTAATTATTATTTTTATTTTGTTGACAGTAATTTTGACTTAATTTGCATTTATTTGATTATTATATTTCTCTTGGTTTCTAATATGGGAGAAGTAGAGTTATTTTAGAAGCATTTACCTTGGAGAGCTTATATCTATCAAGGCAAGAAAAATATCTTTGGTTTTAGTTGGCTTCAGAAAATTTCATTCTATTGATAAGTGACAGGACATCAGCAACATTAAGGTGAAATTTCAGCATGTTTACCATTCTGATCTACCTCCTCTTATTCTGTAAACCAATGGAAAGTTACTGGCAAAATGTGAGTATTAATTCACTGATTATTTCACCATTTTCCTCAATTGAGGAGCATCATCGAATAGGCCATGTCTGGGTCATTCTGTATCATGACTTTTGCTCACTGATTACGTTGATGCTTTGTGGTTTCTAAGAAAAAAAATTACCTACTTGAGACTATCATTTATCTAGCTCATAGCTCTAGAAAGACACAGCAATGATCAATTTTGCAGTTTTAGAAATAATAGTGATATGAAGGTAATACTGTTATAATACAGCTAGGTAACAATTTTGACTATAGAGCATTGCCCAGGTATCATACTATTACTTAATGTCATCTTATCTCATTTAATTTCTTAAGTTCTTTATGAAGCAAGGTCTTATTGTCTACATTCATATTGCTCTGAGAGCTTAATCAATGTTCGACTGGTCACACAGCTAATCAGACCCAATGGTAAGTCGGTTGAACGGCCAATATCCATTTCTCCCTCTCCACTTAATTACAGAACACTGGTATTATTTGAGGTGTCTACCTCTGTCTGTTACATTCAGCCACGTGCATCAAGGGAAGCTGGGCACAAGGCCAAGCTCCGGAAAGTAAATCATCACGAGAATCAGCCATGGGGTATTGCTCTGCTGACTGTTCTTGATCAAGGATTAGACCCATTATATAAGCTGGTCCAATAGGACCAAATGAGAAGGCTTATGGTCCATGCTCGGGGAAGAGCTTTGCTTTTACGTACTCCTTCTGCATCTGAAGAAAACTATCCAAATTGTTACTTGCATCCATCTTGTAACAATGAGGAGAAGTAGAATGACATTGGTGCTAGATGACAAAATAGAGACAAAAGTTCTGGATTTCTAAGTGACATTGAGTCCTTGAACTGATTGCATCAAGATGGTTAAGTGAAGTATAAATTTTCTTATTTTTTACAAAGCCAGTTTGAATCAAGTTTTCTATTACTTGCAGCCTAAATCATCTAATTTGTTCCTCTCGCCTATCAGAGTCAACAATCATCCTCTTTCAACCACTCTATCCTTCCAGAAAGTAGGGCTAGCTTCATTCAGGGGAAAATCCCATTTGGGTAAATATGTGATTTAAAGATAGCAAATAGCTTAGTGGTTTAAATTAGAAACCCTGATCATTAAGACAGACAGTAAACAAACAATAAAGTTGTTGGTATTTGAGAAAATTTAACCTTGATTAAACTTCAAAATTTAAAAAAAAAAGACTTTGGTATACATATTAAGGAAAGGAAAATAAATCACAACCAATGATAAATGATAAGCAATGTCTAACTAATGCATTAAAAAGGATAGAGAAGACAACATAGATGAAAGCAACAGATTCTTAAAGCAAATTAAAATAATAATATTTATAGGACTTTCTAAGCAAGCTTCTCCAAACCACAAAGGTTTAGTCAAAAACAAGTCCTGACTGAAAAATTTAGGTAAAAAGTAGAGCAAATTATGGATTTCTAGTCTGTGATATTCTGCCACAGAAATAAATCAAGTCTATTCACTTTTGTGAGTGGGTGGGTGGGAGTGTGTGTGTGTGTGTAGTCAATCACCTGACTCTCAACTACATGCAGCGCTGTTTGTTGAAACTCTTGTCTCTTTAGCTACTACCCCTGACATACAAGGTTGGAGCAACACATACTCAGTAAAGAACACAGAGAATTTTCTATGTGATGTTGTATTGTTAATATTTTTCCAAAGTGAAGACTTTTAAATGGTAAAAGTTAAGAAAATACTAAATTTGTATTTGCTGCTTTATTTTAGTTATTATTGAATGATGTTTTTGAACTGTAACCCAGTGCTTCTCAAACCTAACTAGTCTTCAGAATCTCCTGGGGAGATTTTTTTTCCCCAACCAGTTAGGGACTCAGTGCTAGAGCTCCTTACTGTCATAGGGAATATATGCCTCGTATATTACCAAAGCACCATAATAAAGTCTTTGATAATAAGGTATGTTAGGAAAACTTAATCTCCTTTTTTTTTTTAAAAAAAAAAATAAAAGGATTCCTCAAGATATAAAGATACAGAACTTGGAAATCCACAATCTCATTTTTTTTTTCATTTTGGCTCATGCTTGAAGCTGTCAAGGAGACAGTATGGGCACAAGACACCCAGTCTTGGGTTTAAATCCCTGTTTACCATATTACTATTTGGCAACCTTGAGTAAGTTATATGATTTATTTGACTGTCACCTTCTTCATCTGTAATATGGTAACCATAATTTACATGTCATAGGGATGTGACTGTTAAGTTGAATAGCATTTGTAAAGGCATTTAATGATGCCTGGCACCTCCAGCGTCTCCCTGTTGTTCTAATGTTAAGTTTTGGAATTGCTTGCTGGCTCACTGACTTTCATTCTGAATTTAAGGTTGAAATTTTAGTTTATTATTTCCCAGGGTACAAACAGAAACAGTATTTTTTTTCTTCCTGGGCTTCAAGTCAATATCTTAAAGACTCGAGGGAAAAATCAAAACAAAATAAAGCAAAAAATCCCAGGGAACCTAACTCATCCTACTCCTGTCCTCGCAGTAGTCTTATTGTATGCAATGGTTAATCCCTGTTGTTTTCCCTGTTCAGTCTTTCCTCTCTCCTGGCAACACAGGGTACAGGCAGAGTTTCCTGGACATAAGACTTCCACTCCGAGTAGCACATCCAGAATTCCCCTGGTTCTCTATAAATCCACTGGACTTTTAAAATCTTTCTGTTCTTCCTCTGTTGGTCTTCACCAGGAAGGCTCAGCAATCCTAAGCATCCAAGCAACAATTACAACAACAAACATCTCCCATTTATGGGTGCTTTCCATGCATGTATCAGGGTCTGAAGCAAGACATTTACAGATGCTGTCCCATTTAATCTTCACAAAGTCCCTATGGATTATGGGTAATTCAGACCCTGAGGACCTTGCTCAAGATCAGTTAGGTGACATCTGGCAAAGCTGAGATGTGTGCAAATGTCTATGTGACTCTGTAGCCCAGACTCTTAACCAGCGCTCTTCCATCTCAAGGCAATCTCCTAGGTGGCTTACAGTTCCTATTAACCAGACCATTAACAATGCAAGAATTTCTATTTCAACGAGTGCCTGCTGTTCAAGGAGATACTGAAATGATTGTTTCCTTGGCAATTAGGCAAACTTAAATTTTTACCTCCAGCTTATCAAAATAGTCTCCACACAGTAAGGCACTAATCAATCCACAGTGCTTTTTTTTTCAGTTAGGAAGTTTTTTGCTCAGAACCTAGCCTCTACTTTCTGAGCAACTCAAGATACTTCTAGACTCCAAAATGGATTACACATGTTTTTCTGAATCTGTAGTCTCCATTAATAAATCAAAATTTAAGATTGCATTTCCCCCTACCAGTCCGTATCCCCCTTTCCTGCTTTATTGGTCTGGCTAACAGTTACCATCTTCTAATATACCATATAATTTCCTTGCTTCTTTTGTTCATTATCTGGCCTCCCTCACAGAATGCAGGCTCCATGAGGACAGGATTTTTGTTGGTGTTATTTGCTGCTATATCCTCCACATGCAGAGCAATATCTAGCATATAATAGGTGTTCAACAAATATTTGCTAAATTAATGAGTGAACGCAAGTGAACAGTGGACAGATGTGTCTATTGTTCCATAAAGAATTCCGTTTATTTTGAGCAATGCTGAAGTGTACCATACTGTTATCAACTATGATTATATCCAGGGTACCTATCTCATAATAGAATAGCTGGGTTGTAGGATATTTACTAGGTAATGCTAAACTGTTTTCAAAGTGGATCTACCAATTTTTGTTCCACAATGAGTAAGAATTTTATTGAAGGCACATGCAAACCACTTGGCATTGTCAGACTTTTTAAGTTTTTTCCAATCTGATAAGTGTGAAATGATATTTGACTGTCGTTTTATTAGAATTTCCTTGGTAATTAATAAAGTAAGACGTCATTTCTTATAGTATAAGCCTTTATTCTTTCACTTCTGTAAAATTATTTTGCCAATTTTTTCCCAATGGATTATTGCTTTTTTCTTATTGATGCATAAGAGTTCATTATATACTTTGCATAGTACTCAATCATAGGTTACATAAGTGGCAAGTATCTTCTAGTCAATGGTTTAACTTTTCTTTCATTTTTGGAGTAATTTCTCATAAAGAGAGGTTCTTATTTTTGTAGTTGAATTTAGTCTTTTTCTACACGGTTTATAATTTTTGTCTATTTTAAAAGAGATTCCTGTACTGCAGAGATATATTTCTGTACTGACTTCTAAAAGGTTACTAGTTTTGGGCTGGCCCCGTGGCTTAGCGGCTAAGTGTGCGCGCTCCGCTACTGGTTGCCCGGGTTTGGATCCCAGGCACGCACCGCCGCACTGCTTCTCCAGCCATGCTGAGGCTGTGTCCCACATACAGCAACTGGAAGGATGTGCAACTATGACATACAACTATCTACTGGGGCTTTGGGGAAAAAAAAGGAGGAGGTTTGGCAATAGATGTTAGCTCAGAGCTGGTCTTCCTCAGCAAAAAGAGGAGGATTAGCATGGATGTTAGCTCAGTGCTGATCTTCCTCACAAAAAAAAAAAAATGGTTACTAGTTGCCTTACATATTTGGTTTTTAATACATATGAGATTGATTTACATGTATGGTGTGAGGCAAGGGTCTATTTAATGTTTTTATTCAAATGAATAATCAACTCTCCCATCAATATTTATTGAAAATTCTATCCTTAACCCAACAATATGCAATGCCACCTCTCTCATATATCAAATATCCCTGTTTCTTTTTCAAATGCCCAGTCTCATATGTAATTTCAAACAAAATTCCTCCATATTGCCAAAAATCTTTAGCTATATTTTTAATCTGTGAAAACTTATACAGGATTAAAGAAGAAACGTCATGTCCCTCAGGAATCTAATCACCTAAGCTGTTTTTAAAACTGTATTTTATCTTAGCCAGTCAATGCAGGCTCTCTGTGGGAGCTAAATTTCAATAAATAATCAATCAAACATACTGTAGGAAAGTTAATACTCAAATTCAAGACAATTCCTAAACAGGCAATTTACTATCACTATGCAAATTCTCCAGCTCCAAGCCTGTAGCAACGCAGACACTATTGTGTGAGGTTAGTTATCATCTTTCACCACGCACTGGATTTATTGCGAGAGTAGGTGGAGCGACTTCGCTTTTTATTGTAGCTCTGTTAATCTACAATAATGTGAGAGCAAGCTTTTGCAAAGAAACACATTGTGAAATTAATACATTTTAAATAAGTACAGCAAAACCAAGGTTGGTGAGTCATAAAACACAGAGGATTTAATGTTTGACAATTATTTTATGTTTCAAATTTGTGATGAAATAAACCATATATTATACCTTGGGCAGTGTTTTATAAAAATGGTTAAGTATATGTTAAAAAGACAGCTCGTTACTATGCTACTCTGGTAAACCCTTCAGTGAAATAATTTTAGGCTATTTGCAATGTTAAAATAACTAATTCCGCAGGACTGTAAAGATTTTGAGATTTACATGCACACGTATAATAACATTGTGTTATAATAGTTTTCTAAACATATGTAGACCACACTGTCTTAACTCCTGCCCTATCAAGTGGACTTTCCTACAATATAAATATTATAGTGTATCAATTACCACCCAAATATATTGAATTATGCCCCCAAAAATCTTTGTTCTAGTGACTCAAAGTCAATAGATACTTATTCTAAGACTCTTAAAGACCTGGGTTATGAATTTTACAATGGAAATCAATAATTTTCTATTTAGAATGCTTACTTTGCTCCACCAAAGTGCTCTGAAAATTTCGCTTCACAAAACTCCAAGGGTCTATATGCATGTGGTTTTATGTAATGCAGTCATTGAAAATATTTTTCTTGTTGGTCAATATATCATCTTCAGGATTTATTCCAGGGTCATATGAAGAATTCCTCAGTAGTAGGAAACTGTATTAATATACACAACTGGGTAAATTATTACAAGGACATGGCAGTTAAAAATTACGTGAACATAAGCTTTCATTAAATATGTAACACATACATATATATTAATTCTATGCAGTTAGGAGAAAACAGGCCATATACATGTGGCTCATTATAAAACCGAAGCCTATGATAACTTGTTTTATTAATATAGGTTACCTTAGAAAACTTCTGATCACTAAATCGACTTTATACACGTGTATGCATGTCATATACATACATATATATATATACATATATATATATATATATATATATATACACCTGTATGTGCATTATAGGTCATATATCCTTGTTGTATATATGGTACATATGCTATATATACACATATACATGTTATGTATAACATATATACACAGGTATAGAGTTAATTTTGTGATCAGAATTTTGTTCATACATATATCTGTAGATTTTGTACTTAAGAGTAGGATGGCAAAGCAAGTCAAACGCTAAATTAGAATACTCTGAATAGTTACATACAGTGTGTTGGTATCTAAAATGTTAAATAGAATCGCTGAAATAACTTAGAAATAATTTCAACAGTGAGTAAAAGAATGAGTAATAATTTCCCCTTAGTAGACTGGATTCCATCATGGTGGGATCCTTTGTGAAACAAAACAAATAAATAAACAAAAAAGATTAAAATTGGCTTTTGCTACCAATTTAACAATTTCACAATACCGCACATGTAATATATAAAGAATGGGCAACATGGCACCTTATAATGCACTGTCATATGATACTCAGAGGACCTGGAACCTGGGGCTACAGTTAGTCTATGAATATCTACAATGCACCAGCACTCATCTTCAGTGAACTTGGACTCTACTGATTTACTGTTAATTAACCTTGATTATATGCATGCCTTAAGCCTACCGTGGTATACATTTACCTATGATCTTTCATCAAATATTAGATTTATTGCAAGAGTGGGTGACGTGAATTCATTTTGCTATGGATAGATGGAAAGAGAAAATTTCATTTAAGAAGATACAGTCTGGAGTAATAGAGCTAGACAAGAATTTAGTGCTACTCTAGATGAGTCATTGATTTTACAGGTGAGGAAAAGTAGGGCCCAAGATGTAATTAATTCTAAATACCACTACTAAATTGACTCTAGTGCGACCATTCATTCACATTACCACTGCACTGAAATATAGCTAAACAATCCTCATATAGTCTTTCAACATTTGTAATGTCTTTATTTATTCATTACTAGTGCCAAAACACTTAATTGGAGTATTATGAAATGATTTATTGTTCCATCATGTTTATCTCTCCTTGTAAAAAGTATGTGACTCTATTGTTTAAAATCCAAGAGAAGAAAAAGAGGTATGAGGAGCTGGCTATTAGAACCTAATTTCTTTCAGAAAAAATTGGTCTGAAAAGTTTAACATCTGTTGTACTTGATTATTGAAGCTTTATTTTCATTGGCTTCCAACAGAAATGCTGCTACATTCAAGCAAGTAGATTAAATGTTATTAGCTTTAATACCTTTTAAAACAAGTAATCTGTTGAAGTGATAATGGAATTTAAAGTAAGTACATTTCATTAAATTGGTTGTTACACTATTGTGGTTTCCCTGTTGGCTACATGAATCTCTAAATCTGACATTGCTAATTACAATTATAATAAATGGTATATGTATACGTGATTAACTTCACACTACACTTAAAGCAGACATAAAGGTAATTGAAGAACTCCACTGTCATGTATAATTCTAGCAAAGAAAAACTGGTTGCTAATTTTATTTGTCTTACAAATAAGAAATAGAGGTTTTTCACATAAATGCACAAATCCATCAAAATCAGAAATTTAGACTGCAATGATTAATTGCTAACTTATTAGATGAAAGGTAGCACGACTTATAAGGAAGGAAGGAACGAACGAAGAGAGGAAGGGAGGGAGAGATGGAAGGGAGAAAGAAAGGAAGGAAGACAGAGGGAGGAAAGAAATATTGATGGGAAAGATCCAAGAGCACTCTTTCCATATTAATACACCCCAATTTAGATTTTCAGTTACTTAGGCTTGAAGAATTGGCTCCACTGTTATACATGGCTAGAGGCATAGTTTCGATACTTCTTTTTGTGTCAAGACACCTGTCTTTTTACTTCAGCGCCAGAAGGGTTTAGCATCTTGTCACTGAAGCAACACAGCCTGCACATTTATAGGTGTCACTCACTCTACCATCTGTTCCTTAGGATAACAGCCACCATTATCACCCAACCTCCACCTGAGGTTTTAACAATCTCTGTGGATTAAAGTTCAGATCTACGAGGAAGAATGACTAGCAGTAATGTTGCCATTCAACTTTGCTTGACCTTAACTCTCCTGCTGTCAATACTGCGTTGCAGCCTGTTAACTTGCTTCTCCATCCTGTGTGTATATTACACTGTAAAGTTCTTGATTAAGCAATGAAACCGTGTAAAAGCCTTTGCATTGTTATTAGCACTTTTTGTTCTTTTTCTGCCCCTAGTTCATGAAAACACTCAAGGCTACATCTATAGTATTTTTAATAAATAAATTTAAAGTGAATGAATCCTAATTAGATTTCAATTCTAGAGTCACTAATCAGATTGTTTCACAAATGGAATTAACTCAAACACACACACACACTGATAGTGAAGTAAGAAAAAAAGGAGAGTATTGTATTAAAAGCTAGCTAATACAGGGTAATCAAGTTTCTTAAGAGCTTATTGAATACGATATCAATTATTTTTCCTTTGTAGTCTAAAATAATATTGTATATAATATATATTATAAATTGATTAAGAAATACTTATTGCTAACATTTTCATGAAAGATACCACCTGACAAATAATTTATAAATACCTTTAATCAAATAATTCTAGTCAACATATGACTGGAGGAAAATATCATTTTCTCATTCTTTCTCAATTTAATCTCTTTCTTTACTGGTGATATGAAGTGTTTCCAGATTAGGAGTGGTATTTTTATGCCCCCTGTATTTTTATGGCTGTCATTATTTCTATGTAAGGCATTCTTCCACAATCAAATGATAGGGAAAAGAAAGTGGGCTCTGTTTATTCATTGCCAATCAAGCTAATAAAAATGTTTTGCAAAGATGGGAAAACATGGTAATGCTGTCAATTTAAAGCAGCTCATTACAAGGAGGAATGTTTGCGTTCAATTCATTCTACAACTGAACTTTTACTGTGGCTATAAAACAGCATCCTTTTGTACTACAAATGGTGAATTCTGCTGTATCCTCTTGCTTTCCCCACTGATTTGTTTGTGTGCTTGCTCATTGGTTTTGGAAGGATTCAGCTCTTCTCTCCTCTGGGAAGCAGTAACTGTTGCCCAGTAATGTTCTAGATGACTGTCTGCATGCTCTCTCCTCCATTTTATAGGCAATATTAGCAGGTTGATCAGTGATTTATTCAACAAAACAAATAGTTTAGGCTTTCACTGCTATATGATATTTCCGTGACACATTAGCGTGATCCTTTGGGGGCATTTTCTACCAGTTATTACTAGCCTTTGGCTTATGGGGCACTTCTGGCTTTCATCTGCAGTTGGCTAGCACTTACAGGTCATGACCACCCCTGATCCATTTGAGTATGTGTGAAGGAAGCTTATTTCCTCAGCCAGCTACACTTTGATGTGGCATTATGGCATTTTTGTAATGTGCACGGAAGCTGGAGAAGGATGATGTTGCACATCTTGTCTGTAAAACACGTGAGCCCACCATGGAACAACATGATAATGTCAATTCTAATGTTCTCATTATTGCAGTGTTATTGCGTGTAACCATTAGTATCCTTTCTTCAATTAGTGACAGTCACTTAAGCAGTACCTCAGTCTACCACAGAAAATGGCAGCTTCCTCAAACAACTCTGCTTCTCTAGTTTGAAAAGCTAAGTAAGATAATAATTTTTTAGTTCTGGATGATATTGAGGAAAGGCAAACATAATTCAATGCTCCCCATAGGAAGTAGACATAAATGATAAATTGAGCAAGCACAAAGATTTTTAGTATTATTCAGAATATAATTTTTGCTCTAGGGAATTAATTCAACAAATGTCTATTGAGCTTCTACCACACACTGTTTGTAAAAATGATGAATAAAATGGTTCTTGCCTTCAAGAAGCATAAAGTCTAGGGGAGACAGACATGTAAACACATGATCATACTACATTTGTATTATTGATATAGTAAAAGTTGGTGGAAATACATTAACAGTTCAAGAAGGGAATCATCAGCACAGTAGGAGAAGTAGGAGAATGCTAGGCAAGGCTATAAAGAACAGGGAAATTTTTATTTGTATGGCAGAGGAAGACGTTAAAAGGTGGATAGTGGGGGAGAAATTCTATGCAAAAAATATTAGAGGAATTTCAAGAAACTCATTATAGCTAATTCATACATTGAGGTAAGAGAGAAAGAGCCAGGGATGTAAACAAAGAAATGTTCAAAGCGGTAGTTCTATGCCATGTAGAGTAATTAAGACTCTACCCCATAGGTTACAGGCATCTGTTGGTTGGGAGGTGACTTTCAAACTAAGCAGTGCTTTATTTTTTCTAGTACTCTAGGCCATTAGTCTTGTGTTGTTTAAAGACTTATTCAATCTACTCATACTTAGATTTCTTGGGGAAAGTGAGGTAAGGAGTAATTAAGAATGCAAGATGATAATGATGTATATTTATTCAAAATTGACTTTTACCCCATAATCCAAATGTATAAAGGTTTCAAATTAGAATTTAGCACTTTGCCATAATGACATGGCTCTCTGAATTGTAAAAGTTAATCTTTGGCTGCTTCAAGTTTATTAGGGAATAAAGTTACTGCAGAATATAATGTATCAATCTTCTAGTAATAAACTTTCTAAGTAAACCACCTATGTAAATCATAATTTTCCAAACAATTTTGCACAAATAGTAATTGAAGACATCACCAAGTCAGTACCTATATTATAGGGAATAAAACAGATACAATTATTTCTTACAAAATAACAACATTGAACCTTTACTGTATGGCATGTCTTTCTTTTGTATATAATAAAGTCCCCCATATAAATATGATTGCATTTAAAGAGCATGTACATTAAAATAAACACACAAACGGACTTTTTAAAATAGGAGCATGATTGTATATAGACAAGAACAGGAGAATGTAACTCTCAGTGGGGTCTTGATTGTCTTTTCCCAGTTTAGACGGAACATTTCTCTCTAGCCTCATCTACCAATCGTATCTGGTCACAACATGGTGTTCTCATCCCCTAAAGACAGAGAACATTCCATCTATTTGTTTGTTTGTTTATTTGTTTAATGGAATAAAGGGAAGGAGGAGAAGAGAAAGAGGAAAGGAGGAAGAGAGAAAGAAAAGGAGGAGGAGGAGAAAAGAAAGGCAGAGGAGGAGGGGGAAGGGAGTCATTCTTGGGAATTAAACAGAATCAGGTTTTTTTCTTGTTTTTCCGTATGCTAGAATTAAATTAGACATTCACTAAATTCTTTACTAACAGATATAATTCTGTGAAATGTATGATCATCAATTCAAAATATCAGTTCTAAAGGACTTAACCATAATACTCTACTAATTTTTGAATATTAAATATTCTGCAGGATTTGATTTAAAAATTAAAACAATCATATTTTCATGGGGAGTGATTCTCTAGAACCAAATGCTCTTTTAGGAGAATCTCTAATCCCATCTTCTTTTCCTTTCATCTTCCTTTTTTCTTTGGAGTATAAGCATTTTTGTTAGTTACCAGGTATATGTGTGCACAGTCAATGAATCAGACAAAAGACTAATGTCTCAGAGAAAAGAGTCCAGCTCCTCCATCAAAATTAGAAAGGGGAAGGTTGGTTCCCTCTGCATTTGTGTAAAGGTGGACATATTTGAAATGATCTCTTGGCAATAGAAGCAGTTATCCTGAAATGGAATTTTGCCTAATGGAAATCTGCCCTGGGCAGCTGCTCAACACAAATCCCAGAACTCAGGGCTGCTTCATTCATTCACTTCATCACCTTCCCAATGGCAAACACATTAATCTTAGACCTATAATATTTTCTTTCCAAGGAAGGTGCTTTTAATCAGAAATCACTGGCATAGCGTGCAGTGTAAAGATGCAGGAAAAAGGCTCTAAATTATTTTAATTATTTGACTATGTGATCTTTATTCCTGTTCCCTTTCTTTTCAAAAAGGATATTTTACCATGCTTTCTCTTATACACTTCACAAGGACATTTTACCACTATAAACTCCTTTCTTATCTTGAATCTCTGGGTTTACATCCACATATTGCTCTTTTCTAAGCTGGAAAGTAAAGGAGATAGTATTTACAATCAAATGGTCAAGAAGGTAAGCACATTGACCGCACAAGGAGAGGCAGTCAGCCTATTGTGAAGAGCCTGTCATCACACACATCATGCCAAGAACAGATGGTTGGCAAAACAGAGACTGCACTACTGACTTAAAAAATCTTGCTGCATTTCAAATCAAAACCACAATGAGATATTACCTCACACCTGTTAGGATGTCTATTATCAAAAACACAAGGGATAACAAATGCTGGTGAGGATGAGGAGAAAAGGGAACCCTTGTACACTGTTGGTAGGAATGTAAATTGGTGCAGTCACTATGGAAAACAGAATGGAGGTTCCTCAAAAAATTAAAAATAGAACTACCGTATTATCCAGCATCTCACTCTAGGTATATCCAAAGGAATTGAAATCAGGATCTCAAAGAGATATCTGCACCACCATGTTCATTGCAGCATTGTTTACAATAGCCAAGATATGGAAACAACCTAAGTGTCCACTGACTAATGAATGGCTAAAGAAAATGTGGCATATATATATATACCTATGTGTATATATATATGTATATACACATACAGACATATACACACACATATATATACACACACACAAACACATATATATATGATGGAACATTATTCAACCTTAAAAAAGAAGGAAATCTTGCCATTTGTGACAACATGGATAAACCTGGAGGGCATTATGCTAAGTGAAATCAGTCAGACAGAGAAAGCCGTATATTACGAGATCTCACTTATATGTGGAATCTCAAAAAGTCCAAAGCATAGAAAGAGAGAGTATATTGGTGGTTGCCAAGGGCTGTGGGGTGGGGGATGAGGAGACGTTGGTAAAAGAGTACAAACTTTGAGTTATAAGCTGAATAAGTTCTGAAGATCTAATGTATAGCATGGTAACTATAGTTGGTAATAGTGTATTGTATAATTGAAATTTGCTCAGGGAGTAGATCTTAAGCGTTCTCATCGAAAAAGAAAAGGTAACTATGAGGTTATGGATGTGTTAATTAATCTCATTGTGGGAATCCTTTCACAATGTATACATATATCATATCATCACGTTGTATACTTTAAATATATTACAATTTTATTTGTCAATTATACTTCAATAATAAAGCTGGGAGAGGAATCTTGCTGCGTTGGAGGAATATCACCATTAACTTATTACTCTGATGAGTCATCTATGAGTATACAACTGACTTTACTAGCAAGGCATTCAATATGTGATAAAATTACTTTTCCCTAATAGGTAGCAATACTCAATAATTATCTGCTAAGATATATAAAGACCATTATTTATTCCATTCATACTTTATTCTCAGAGACTAAGGAATGCCTGTACATGGTTTGTTCCTATTTACCCTTTAATACAACCACTGATTTATAAGAAACAATCAGTGATTTTAAAATCTCTCCTATAACTTTCATTAAAACCCTACTTTCTTTCAAATGTCACTTCACAATACTAGAAACCAGGTCAAAAAATGAAGCATTTTTTTGAGTCTGCTTGAAATTTGGACATTTGGTAGTCTGGGTGACAGCTTTAAAACTCCAGCCCATCAGAAAGTTTTATTGGCTCAACTGTTTAAAAGTCTCCTGAATCTGACCATGTTCCACCACTTCTACTGCACCATCCTGGCCCTAGTCACCTGGGAACAGGAACTTCTAACTTGTCTTGCTGCTTCCCTTCCAGCTGCTTTACAGTCTATCTTCTATACAGAAGCCAGAGTCCATAGCATTTTTAAAATCATAATCCATAGCATTTGACTTCTTTCCTCAAAATCTCCATTGGTTTCTCATCATATTTAGAATAAAATCCAAACTATTTTCCATAGTCACTGAAGTTTACAATGTCATCCAGCTGTTGCACTCTCTCTGATCTCATAACACTCAACTCTACCCTTTGATCTTTTCCTTCTTACTTCCAGTGTTGTTTTTCCTCCCAGGGTCTATTCTTTCTTCCTGAAGTACTTTGCTCCATATTGTTGAGAGAATCTCTCCACATTTCATTCAAGTCTTTGTTCAAGTAAGCAATTCCTAACTGCTCAAACTACAATTTAACCTTACCCTACCTCCATTGTCAATTGCTTTGCACTGCTTGTTTTTGTTGATACCTGAAAGAATATTATGCATATATTTGTTTCCTTGTTTATCATTTATCTCCTACACCCTCATGTAAGCACTAAGACTATAAGGGTTTGCTTGTCTTAACGACCAATGAATTTTCAGTGCCTAGATGGGACCAGTCATAGATGCTCAAGCATATACATATATGTCAAATGAATAAATGAAAAGTACTTTGTTGATCTACAAATTTTGTGAACAAGGTTTCAGTCAGTAAGATGCATCACCTGCATATTAATTTTGGTTAATGTCTTGGTACACTTAAATCTAGTGATAAAATCTTGGTAGAAATCGAACTTTGATTTTAATTTGCAATATAGGTCAAATAACTCTTTGCATAAACATATTTAACAACTTCACTATTCCTCATTGTCCTAACTTAAAATGGGGATAATAATACCAACTTCCTAGGGTTGTTGCGAAAATTAAATGAGTTAATATTTAGAATAGTGCCTAACACATCAAAAGTACTCAATACATGTTACCTCTTATTATTATTTAGTTCAGCTCAAACCAAAATGTATTTACAGCATTTCCATTCTTATTCCATAGCAAATGCATCCTACTTAACTCAAAGTGCGTAGCCTGAAAGCTTTCGAAGGCAGAAGCAAGTTTCAGTGTATCCTCAGCACCTCGCAAGTTGCCTGGAAAACAATAGACATTCAACAAATGCTACTTGACTAAATTAATGAACATGATTGAAAATAAGTCTGAATTTTTTTCATGAAGGTTAACCAATAACATTAGCTTTCTTTTGAATATTGAAGGCTCCTTGCACTACAGTGTGTTCGAATACCTAGAACTATGTGTGGCTAAGTAGCAACAACTAGAAAATACAGTGACCTTAATTTCCTTTATTGTGTGTGTTCTAGGACAAAAGTATAGACATTGTCAAGGTCACAGAATCAAATGCTCTTTGGGACTGATTAATAAAATTATACTTACTGATATTTGCACTGTAACAAATTTCCATCTTAAAGCAAAATGAAGTTTACATATTGCTGCAGGCATTGTGCAAATTAGAACTTCATTGAATATTAATGAATTACTCTTTGCAGCCAATTGTTATGCAAATTACCAGAGTGTCAGAATTTATCATTTTATTTGGTTGAGGATTAAGGGGAAAAATGCTTTTAAAAATCAAACATATCTCTACAAACTAATACAGGAATTCAAGCAAGAAAATGTTATATACTTCCTGAATGTTCAGAATTGCCATGCCAGTTTTTTGTTATTTTTCTAAAAATATTAATTCAATGCATATGTTCTTCAAATTGTAGAAAGGTTAAGATATATTATTAAGCAAAAGGAGAAGTAGTTCTCCGGGTTTTTGAAATTCTTTTGAACATTGTGAAAATAAAATCCATATAGCCTATTTCCCTACAAATTATTTAAACCAACTATATTAATTTTAGAAAATAGTTTATTTAAACAGAATATTTCCACAGAATTCACCAGATTCTAAGTCAAGATTTAAAAATGTATATATTTAGGGGCTGGACCGGTTGCACAGTGGTTAAGTTCATGCGCTCTGCTTCGGTGGCCAAGGGTTTGAAGGTTCAGATCCTGGGTGTGGACCTATGCAGCAATGGTCAAGCCATGCTGCGGTGGCGTCCCATATACAAAATAGAGGAAGATGGGCACAGATGTTAGCTCAGGGCTAATTTTCTTCAGCAAAAAGAGGAAGATTGGCAAGGGATGTTAGCTCAAGGCCAATCTTCCTGACAACAACAACAACAAAAGTATACATTTATATATACCTCAAATCCTTAATTTTCATAACATGGGGACTAGGTGATTTTTTTTTACAAAATTTTCTGTAGCGAAATATAACAAAATGACAACTATGCACAGAATTCATTAGTCAGTTTTTTTGTCTAGAGCTATTATGTTTTGTTTTAGTCTGCTCTTAAAAATTAATTTGCCAATATTAATCAAAGTTTCAAAAATACAGTTCTAATAACTGATTTAAATCTTAAGAGATCACAGAGACCATTAAAAAAATATTCAAAGGCAGTTGTTAAAGATGGTAAGGCAAACTTTACTCAGGACCATCATGATAGGTATAGGGACCACTGCAATGGGATTTTACAGCGGGGGTTAAAGATTTTGTTCAACTCCGTAAACAGCATGAGCAAGTGGGAAATTATAGCCAAGGAGCAGGGTGGGAGTCAGTGGATGGAAAATCACTAAGCAGAAACATCAAGAGTAATAGGAATTCTGGCTAAAGCAACCTCAGAGGGTTCTTGGTGAACATAGGCCAGGGTGATAAGACATCATCCGGGGGATGGTGGAGAATGAAGAACCTGATCAGATATCCAAGGTGATCAGATATAAAGGGTGGAGGGTTCTGGTTAAACTGACTTTGCAGGGTTTGTGTTAAAACTGGGTTTTACAAGGAAGCGTACAGATGAGCCTAAGAGAAGGTTCAGGGACTTGACTAAAGTTTAGTCAAGCAAAGAATTTTTGTCAAAACAAAAATTCTCAAAAGATTGAGCTCCTTTTTAACATACTGCCCCTGCAATATAATATTCTGTGAACAGGGTCTGGCACACAGAAGGCTATTTATTCATATAGGATATTTAAAAGAATGAAAATTTTAATTAATAAATACCAGGCATAATTTTCCTTAATGAAAAAAATAGAGATTATTCACTTATTTTACCTTAGAAATATGATGAAATCAGAAATGTAATAACTTTCATTATAAATGACATATTTTGTACTGCCTACTTGTTAAAGACAATGGAGTACCTTATTCAACTATACAATATGGCATGCGCTATCCATTTCATTGGTTATCTAATCTGTTATAAAGAATGTCCACTTCTGTAGGTTGTTGTCAAGTTTGAAAGTACTTAATTTGTCTTTCACTAGGGTCATTAAACTTCAAAAATTCTATCCAAATAATAGAAAAACTATTAAAATATGATTTACAAAATAATTTTTCTTTCTGTAGCATCACAAAACAATTGAGGAAAACAAAAAACTTAACATATATCCATTTCTTGCCATTCTCTTTCCATTTCATTATTTTTCAATTATTTCAAAGTAAGAGGTGATTTGCTAATTAAGCAGAGTGATAGTGGGGTCGCCAGCACTCTAACAGTACTAATAGATTATTATAAGGGATCTTTTTTCTTCCAAATTCAAACAGCTGTTTAGGGACTCTAACAGAGTTGTCTTTAACTTAGCAATCTAGTCATAAAGTAAAAAAGAAGTTACTAAATTAATGATATACTTTTAGAGTTCGAGGTATTAAACTGCAGTATATAATTTCATAAATGGAATCAACTCTGCGTATGCAGTAGAGTCAAGATTGAATTTCATTCCTATGAAACAAATGAGTGTAATTAATTATGATGTCAGCCTCTCTAGAGGGGGCATCCTGTCTCTAGAGGTACATAACTAATGTGTGTTGTTTTCAGCCCTATGCCATAAAACAAGCATTCTTTTTCTCTTCTTTGCTTTCTATAGACATGCAATTCCCAATACAACAAATGGCTGGAATAAAAAACTATGAAATGCAGGGAGGAAGAGTGTATTGCTACTGAGGAAGCCTGTGCAGTAATGACTAGGTCAAAAGGTGACATTTAAGAGCTAAATGAAACCAGTGTCTACTTTCAACTACCTCTAATTTCAAACACAACAATTTCATAATATTGTAGATGGCAAAACCTCAATGACCCTCACCACACATTTCATGTCTACAATTGAGTATCCTGTAGGCTCACCTGCACATACCACCTGCTGCACCAGAGCTCCTGCAGCATCTCTCTGAAATCACAAAACCACATGTTCTCTGAAGCAATTCCCTTTCTTTGGCTGTCTTCAATATCAGGGCAGCAGGTTTTTATTTTATTTTCCCTTTCCTCTCCATTACTCTAGGGTGTTTCGAATTTCATTACAATAGTGATTCAGTTCATATGCATACGGCAAACAGGTTTAGAGACTGCTCAGTGTAGAAATGAGTGGATAATGTTACAGATAACTGTCAGCTATATTCTTTTGTTTAGCAAAGTATTTTAAACTGTATTTGGAAACGTGTGGCAAACTGCACTGGCTTATGGAATAATCCACAAAATAGAAAGGTGCTTTGCAAGCAACTGAGACAGACATGCTGTTAAGTGATCTGTGTGATTAGCCTGGTGTGATAACCAGTTGTCTCTGGCTCACTGGGTGCCAGGGGCTACTTGAACAACTCACCCTTGAGCTTGACAGAGACTGCTGAGTGACCACCATATGATTTTGATACAGGAAGCCTTTTCCTGGTTATATCAATGAAATTCTTCTGTAATAGCAGCATTTGGGTATGTGACTACTGTTATCAATCAGGAGACTTACTATCTAATTTACTTACATGCATCTAATTCTTCCTTCCCCTCCTCTCTTTTTCAGTGTTTTATTTTCCTGAAGATTACTAAATATTTAGATCATAAGAATGTATGCCCACAGTCACTATACATGTAAAGAGTAGAGGAGACTGATATTTGGCATAGGAAAGGTGAATAGATATATTTCCTTACATTTTACCTGAGTTCTAAATAGCTTAACTTTTAAGATAAAATTTAAATTATTTTGGCAAAGTTTCCTAGAGAGAGTAGAGATGAAGACTATAGAGGTTGCATGGTTTCACCAGCACTGCAGGACATCAGCATTGCAAGAGAAGCAGTATTAATACACAAACAAATTAATATATAAACATAAATAAATAGAAAGTCTCCTTTGCTCTATTACTGCTCAAAAGATCTATTATTAACTAATTTGAATAATTCTTATAATAGTCAAGTTAGTTCTTATTCAGAGCTTATCATACATTTTTTCCTAAATGAAAATTATTATTTCTTTTTCTGGAAAGTTGGGGATATAATCGATACATCCTGTTTTCCCAGGAATGTAAGAGAAAGAGTTATGAAGAGCCAAAGTTCAACTCTAGAAAGTTGGTAGGGATTTCTTACACTTCCTATAGGTAGGATGACAAAATATTTAATTGCCCGATTTCAAATATTTTGAGAGTGAAAGGGAATACTGTTAATAACTACATGAAGATAACCAGCATAATCCTGGACAAATTGGGCTCTATGTTCAAGGTACCTCTAAGCCATGTCTTTGGAATTTCTAAGCACATTGGCTAAGCTTACTGACCACAGGGACTTCATGGCAGGGGTACGTTGATAAGAATGCAAGGAGAAGATGCAAGATGTATTCTACCATCCCCCTTATCTCAGCAGACACCTAACAGATATTTTTTAAGCCATTGTTTACTTAGGTTCCTTAGGACTCTTAAATGCTTGATTCGATAGTACCATACAACACCAATTTTGCTCAGTTTACATAAAGTAAATACTTCTAAGTTTTAAAAGTTCAATTTTGCAGTGTTTCCTAAAGTACACATACTACAGAAATCCTACAGGATATACAGCAGATCTCTGGAGAATATTCTTATGTCCTAATTGCCAAACAAGGGAATTAAATCTACAGCCAAACTTATTCAGGATACTCAGTAGCACTGGTCCAAAAACAATAATTTAGAGTTTGAGGACATTTTGGAGAATCCAAGGATGACAACTCTGTACCCACAGAGAATTTCAATAACGATACAAGTTTTAAACTAAAATAAGTAAAAATAAAATTTTACGTTAAACCATAAAATTAGAAACATGGATTTTTATTGCTGGAAGGAGATGAGCGGCAACTTACTTTAATCTCCCCTATGTTATGCAGGGCAGACATCAAGTTCACTGAAGCTAAATAAGGGACACAGAATCACCCAACCACACACTTGCCCAATGGGAGCATAACTAACCTCCCTTCAGTTGTATATCTTATGGAGAAAAAAAAAAAACAAGTTAATAAGTTTGTTAATATAAAAGGTAGTCAATATTCTAGTGCTTTCACATTTTCTTCAGATAAAGATGGTACTATAGCTTTTTCCTTATTTATTTTGCTACAGTATTTTTTATCCACTCTGGATACAATGCAATCATATTTGAGGTTTGGCAGACTGCCCTTTTGGCTTGGCAGAGTTGATAAAAGGTTGCCAAATACCACAGTAGTTCATATTTATTTTCTGTTCTATGACATTTTTTTTTTTCCCAAAGCCCAATGTTCTTTTCCTCAGCAAACCATCAATCAATTCTAGAAAAAACATGACTTCTTCAATGGGTTGCCAATGTGACTCTGGCTGCTGACAGCATGTCTTTTATGTACGCAAAATGTATTTTTTTAATAGCTCAAATCCAGGGAAAAAATGTCAAATTTTAGAATCTTGTGTATGAGTGTATGTGTGAAGAGATCTCTACCTATACACACACGCATAAATATGTATTTATCTATGTATAAACATTCTAGCTAAAAATATTTATGTTAAAGCTTATTTTATTTTATTTAATTAATTTATTTATTTATTTATTTATTTATTTTGAGGAAGATCAGCCCTGAGCTAACATCCATGCTAATCCTCCTCTTTTTGCTGAGGAAGACCGGCTCTGAGCTAATATCTATTGCAAATCCTCCTCCTTTTTTTTCCCCCAAAGCCCCAGTAGATAGTTGTATGTCATAGTTGCACATCCTTCTAGTTGCTGTATGTGGGACGCGGCCTCAGCATGGCCGGAGAAGCACTGTGTCGGAGTGCGACCAGGATCCGATCCCGTGCCGCCAGTAGCGGAGCTCAAGTACTTTTAACCGCTAAGCCACGGGGCCGGCCCTGTTAAAGCTTATTTTAAATCTCACATACAATTTGATTTAATCTTTCCTTTTTGAGGCTTGGTATTGTGGGTAGTTCAGTGTTACCAGACTAGTAGCAGTTTGGAGCTCTGCTAATACACTGTAACCCCAGGTGGTATGATTTAATGTTGACAAACTCACAGCCTAGAAGATGTTTGAAGTATATGTAACCACCTCTTGCGGAAAACTTAAGTTTCCAAGACAGTAACATGAATCAGACTATTAGTTACTATGTTAGAACAGGCCCATCTGCTGAACGCTTTTGCCCAGTGTAATCTTGGCTATATGTGATTACCTTTGTCATAGTTGTTATGGAAGCAAACAGCTAGTCATCTATTCTACACACAGTTCCTGCAACCCACATATACTCATTAGCATAATTAAATAACTAGTATAAGGATTAGGAAGACTTGTTTCTGGGTTTGTAGTCTGACTCTGCTGTTTACAGTTTCTTGCTATGCAACCTCAAGTGAAGCACTTCATCTCTCTTAAGTTCTCTATATAAACTTGGGATATGCTTGAAATAGTGTACCCTGCTGTGCTATATTTAGTGAGACAAATGAGTAGTGCTTAACACAGTGTCTACATGCAAGCATTCATCAATCAATCCATTCAATTTTCAAATATTGGCAACTATTAGTACGTGCATAGTAAATAGTAGCAATTACTATGCATTTTACAAAAGGAAAACAAGCCTTTTGTATCCATTTATGATGAAAAAGATTTTATTTTTAATTATGTCTCTCATCATACCTCCCTTTCTTTCTACCCCAAAAACCTACAAACTAAATTAGAAAAGTATCATAGCAGACACTTTCCTTTTCCTTTAATAATGTAAATACAAATCCACTAAGATACTCAAACCTTTTCATAACTGAATCCCAGATTTATGGAATAGTTTTTGGAATATTTTTAGCAGTATGAAATTAGACCATCTTCAACCATTTTTCTCCTATAATGAGAAATACAAATATACAGTAACTTCCAGGATTATTTTATATCATAGGCTTAAAAGTTATAGTTTTATCATTCTCCCATCATTCCTTTCCTTCATCAAAAACATACACTACGGGCCAGCCTGGTGGCGTAGTGGTTAAGTTTGCACGCTCCACTTCGGCAGCCTGGGTTTTGTGGGTTCGGATCCTGGGTGCAGACCTACGTACCACTCATCAAGCCACAGTGTGGCGGCGTCCGACATACAAAACAGAGGAAGATTGGCACAGATGTTAGCTCAGTGATAATCTTCCTCAAGTAAAAAGAGGAAGACTGGGAACAGATATTAGCTCAGGGCCAAAAACGTCCACACCAAAAAATGGAAAAAAGTTACTCTAGTCTATAGATTTCAAAATCTAATAAAAAATATATTAGTGCACTGTCTGAAAGCTTAAATGATTACCAATTAGCTAAATGTGGATTTGGGCAACACTCTTAAACACACTATTTTGCAAATGCTTCAAATTGAAAAATTAGAAAATCATCATACTCTGGTCTACCTCATTCTTTAAATAAAAACAAAAATCATAAAGTGGTCTAAAAGAAATAGGGGCTAGGATCAGAAAACTTTCTAACCACTTCTATCCTTCAACAGGTGTGTGAGTCACTCCACTTCTCAGGCTTCAAGTCCCTTATCTGAAATGGGAATAATAAGTAGTGTTTTAATGAGCTTTAAATGAGATAATGTGTGTAAAGAACTACACAATGCACAGTATTAAAAACACTAAATAAATATTTGTGATTATTATGAACAATTTTGAATGCTTTGAAAGGTATAAAGTATTAGAAAAGGAATGTATTATTTTTAATAAATAATATTTTTCAGGTTCTGAGAATTTTTAATCCTTTGCATTATTCAGAGAAATACATAAAATCTTAATAAATATTAATTAAACATATCAATAGTTCTCTACTCTGCAGAGGTGTTCATAACTGTAAACTGTTTGTAAACTTTTCTGAACTCTTTAACAGTAAAAGGTAAAGGAGGTAGAGAGGTAGCCTTCAAGTTGGTTTCCATTTTCTAGATGTATCCTGGGAGGGTTGGAGGTGGAGGAACAGTGGTGAGTGTGGTGGAGAGGAACTGGGTAAAGTTCAAGAGTAGTGCTATAATAGACAAGACGAGAGAACAAATTTTCTCAACTTAAGAGTATTCTGAGGTAGTCTCCTCTTTAGTTTGCATCCAGAGTTATGCAAGTGGCCAGACCCAAAGGAAAAGCTAGACATTACATTCAAATAATAAAAAAATAGAGAAGGATCATAGCCCTCAAGTCCATCCTACTGAGCAAAGTAAATATCGGCAGCTGTAAGGACACAGATTGTATTTGTGTATTTTGATTTCTTTGTCTCTTATATTGAACAAAGGCAGGCCCACTGAAATTTGATGTTAATCAAGTTTCTGTAGTGTGATGATATATCATCAACATACCATAAACAATATAGACCGGATAAAAGTCAATATAGGCAATATGAGTTTATTTACAACAGCACCGCTGGTGTAATGGTATCATGCAAGATTCCTCCTATTTATAGCAAATATAAGACATATGATTTTCACATTTATAAAAACACCTTTTAAAACAATTATACAGAGCAATTTAATCTCAGATTATTTTAGGGCAAAAGTCAAAAACCAGATTTCACTAAATGTTAACAGATTTGAGAGCATGTAGTGTGACCCAGTTCTTGACACTTGCCTGATAGGTCTTTCAATTCAATCTGATTAAATTCAAGTTTACTGAAAATATTTCTATTCCCCATAAAGCACTAGTAGGTTAACGGACCACAGGAGTGAAATACGCTGTCAGCCTTACAGAATACAGATATGTCATGATTATTCTTCGTCTTGTTTCTTAAAGTGCAGACCCTAAACCAGCTGCATCATCAAAACCTAAAAGCTTATTAGAAATGCAGAATCTCAGGCCCTACCCCAGGATTACTCAATGCAGATCTGCGTTTTAACAAGACCTCCAAGAGTTTTGTATGCAGATTACCTGCTGAGAAGCCACACTAAAGGTATTCCTATGATTTAAAAACTTTAAAACAATCACTTTGTTTTAAAGGGAGAGTACCAGGAGTCTGGTACAAAAATGACTAAGTAGACAATACACTGCATACATCTTGAGGTTTACAGGAAATTTGTTTAACTTTAATATAACAGAAATCAGGCAAAATGATAAAAATCACAAGATATACGTGGAATCAATTTTTTTTTTCACGAAATTATTCTACAATGAATAAGAATGCTTAAAATATTACCAAATCTGTGGCCAAAGCAGGAAAAAGAAATCAGTAAATTCTAGAGGCACAAAACATGGTAACAAGGCTCTTTGTTTCTAAGGCTCAATATCATTAAGATGACACTTTTTGCATATGCATCTAGCAAAGGTTCATGATTATAACAATTTAGCACCAATCTGTATGTACTTCCAGTTCAGTGCCTTCTAATTTCAGTGCATTTCTTTGTTTACACTTAGGTCTTGCTGTACTTACAGGCTCATGAAAGCAGAGACCATGTTTTATTAGCTTTTATAATTCTAGTACCTTAGTCCTTGGCAAAAAAAAAAAAACAGACGCTTAGTGAATATTTATTGAGTGTCTCTGAAAATATATTCAACAAAGTCAATATGATCAGCAGCTTTCTTGAATTTTATAAGAATATGTTTTGGTCTTGACCCTAATGACTAAAGAAAGCAATGTTATTAAAATAACAATAATAATGATAAATCTATTATTGAAGAACATACAAGACATAACAATAAAAAAAGAAGCATGAAATACCAATAGGAAGGGAATTACGCATAAAGGAGAATATGTGTGGAAAATGCTAACCAAAAGTGACTATATGGTGTGAAAATATATTTTATTACCATGTTATTTACTGTCATAAAACCATGCAGACACAATTCATTGGGCATTCCTATATTGTAAGCACCCCACATCACAGTCTTTTTTTCTGTTAACTTTACAAAAACGGTTTGAGCATTGGTTTGAAATCATTTTTTATGGACTTAAAATTTTTTTTGGAAGCAGAGGATTAGTATATACAAATTTTTTACAGATATCTTCTTCCTGCATCATATTTCTAATAACTTATAAATCAAAAATAATGTTGGAGCTTTACAGTCCAACAAATCCTCTGGATTTTAAGTTCAGTCTTGTCACTTATAAGTTATGTCAAAATGGATAAGTAATTTAACTTCTCAGAGTCCCAGTTTCCTCATCTGTTAAAAAGTAGGTAAAGATATATAGTTTTTAATATTATTGGGACTATAATGAATGTAAAGCATCGGGGCAGGTAGCCGCTCAATCAGTGGTAGCTATTATTATTGTTTATGCCACTTTACCTAAACAAGAATGAGCACTTAAGTGTATAATGATACATTGAATTTAAACCTCTAACACTAATACACTTTATTTCTATCTATCTTAAGAGAACTTATGTTAGGCTGCAACTCTACATCCAAAAGACACCAAAACAATTTTGAAGAATCTTTTAACTAACTGCCAGAGAGCAAAACATTGTCAAGTAGCAAATGATTATAACAATTTAGCACCAGTCTGTATATACTTCCAGTTCAGTGCAAGTAGCAAATATTATTCTGGTGAAATACTCCAACTTTAAGAAAAATAAGCATTATTATGGAAGCTAAATGAGAGCTTTGTATGGTATTGCCAGACACATACAAGATATGTTACAAGATACGCTACCAGATATGTATCGCTATCTTATTTTATAGATGAGGAAACTGAACAAATATATAATTCCATTTCAGCTAATATAAATATGTTCTTTATTTCATCATACTTATCATTGGTGATCAGCTTAACTAACACTGATAATGAAATGGAACCCCTTTTAATAGCATCATTTGAGAATTGATTGCAATTTTATTGAATGTTATTTTAGTACAGGCATTTTGGGGTCGAAAAGAAATCATGCCTACTATCAATTTTGCCTCAAATTTGTTTAAAAATAAAATTTTATTTTAGTTCAGTAAAGAAACAAAAACTTATTAAAACAGTGAACATCTAGATATTATGAATGCTGATTTCAATTATTAGTTCGGAGCCTCTTGGGTCTTTTGTCCACCAGAGGGGAAAACAAGTGGAAAGAAGTATTCTTGCTATTTTACAAAGAAATTCTAACTGACGCAGGGGCCAAAACCATTGTATTAAAGAATCTGCTAATGAGGTCTCTATGGTCCTGCATTAAGCACCTTCCTGTGTACCAGATGTGTGATTGTCAAAGATTTTGTAATCATGAGGGGACTAACTGATAAAGACATTTTACAGAATGCTGTCATTCAGTTCCATAATAATACTATTTTTCTTATGCTTAGAATATTTCACCAAACTAATAGCTGATAGTTGAAAATATTTTTGCTCCCTCGCAGTCAATTTTAATATTCTTCAGATTCCTTCCTTCCTTCCTCCCTTCCTTCCTTCCTCCCTTCCTTCCTTTCTTCCTTCCTTCCTTCCTCCCTCCCTTTCTCCCTCCCTTGTTTCCTCCCTTCCTCCCTCCCTCTGTCCTTTCCTTCTTCCTTTTCTCTCTCCCTCCTCTCTCTTTCATTCTTTCTTTTTCTTGGTTACAAGGTTTGTAACTCAAAACATCTGCACAAGCCAAGAGAAAATCGTAAAGCATAAAGAAAGTTTTAATAAAATTGCTTATGGATTGAGCCTCTTCTTTCAATATTTTCTTATGTGTAGAGCTTCAGAATAAGCATAATACCTATAAGGATTTTTTAAAAAGTTCAGAGAAAGGAGGTGCAAAATATATAAGGTGACAAAATATAAAATGTGGGAGCAAAAATCCCGAACGTCTATACAATAAATTTTATAAGAATTGGATAGTGCTAAACTAGGCATCCAAGGAAAAACAGAACAAGGGAAAAGAAAAACTAGGAAGGTCTAACCACTGCTCCAACCAAATCCTGTTGGGTCAGGAGGACTCTAATATTTAGGTGACGTATTATAGACATTGATAAATCACTAAGTCAAACACTCAAATTATTTTACTCTGCTGATACTGAGGAAGAAATTATCTGCATATAAAATATACCTGATTTGTCTAGGAGCAACTCATTTTCTATTCTGATTTCACAGCCTAAGGCACTGATGGAGCCTGGGGGGATTTAAAGTAGTCTGTGGAAGAAGCAGAGCAACGGAGTACCATAAAATAGACTAGCGCAGAGCATTACATCTAGCTGTGGAATGTCATTTACATAAGCAGTAACACGTAAAAAGGACTAATCTTATGACTAGGTGACCACGGTTTAGTTATTACAGGATCAAAAATAATATTCGAGGAAATAATTAAGAGCGGGTTTATCGGTTCCATTATGTTTTCTTGGCTTAAACTTTATTGTCTCCTATAAGGGCCAAGTGGCAACACCACTCATTTGTATTTAAAGTTTTTTCTGTTTTTTTATTTATTTATTTTTTCCCCCAAAGCCCCAGTAGATAGTTGCATGTCACAGTTGCACATCCTTCCCGCTGCTGTATGTGGGACGGGTCCTCAGCATGGCCACAGAAGTGGTGCGTTGGGGCGAGCCCGGTGAGCGCCTGGGATCCGAACCCGTGCCGCCAGCAGCGGAGCGCGCGCACCTAACCTCTAAGCCATGGAGCCGGCCCCACTCATTTGTATTTATAGTTCCAATGGCAGCCATCACAGACACCAGTTGGTTCCAACACTATCCCCATTCCGTGGTTGCGTTCATGCTTGCTAGTCACTCGGTTAAGCCTAAATGGGGGTAGGCCATCAGTAGATAATCAGTGTAAATCTTCATATGCATAAATATAGATTGTTCACATGGATCTCTTCACGTTCCCCTTTTCTGGCAGGAGCATGATGAATGGAGGCAGTGATGGTTGTGGACACTGATTTTTCATAAGCACCAACATTTTTTCACTTGCCAAATGACAAATGAGAAGATTGCTACCATGGGCTATTGCAGGTGGTATTAATAGAATAGAGATGACCACCTCAAGGCATTCTCTCCGAATCCTAAAGCAATTCCTAAAGCAATAAAAATACAATATCTTATCTGACCATAAGCAAAGGAGGCGTGCGTTAAAGTAAAGTAGTTTTATCCTCTTCTTTGACCAGAATATTAAAAACAGAGATTATGGCCAAACAACTCCCACTGCATGGTTGCTACTCAATAAATATTTGTTGAGTGTGTAAATGAATGAAGAAGCCAAGAGAGAAGGAAGGAAGGAAGGCAGGCAGGAAAGGAGGGAGGGAAGAAGGAAAGAATGAAAGGAAGAGAAGAAAGATATAAAAATGAAGATAAATATTATTTACCTATCATATATAAATAAAACCCCAAAAGACAAAAAGAAATCTTTGGATATTGTATTGATTTCATGGTGTCTTTTTAGATAGTTCTGAGTATACTTTGCCTGTTATTCTGTTCTTTATTAAGTATAGCAGATTTTTGTTGTTAACCATGCTCTACATCCTGACAAATTGTCCTTCAACTGTTCCTAAAAATAGAACAAGGACGAGGGCTTTATTACACACATGATAGTGAAGTTCAGGTTCAAACATAGCCCAGCCTCTTTAAAAAAACGATCTAAATAAAAAAATCAGAGGCCAAGTCGAAAAACAGTGAAGGTTACTACCGAAACACAGGCTTTAAAAACCAGCAGGAAGGGGTGGAGCAAGTGACAAGAAAGCTACCAGCAGTTTAGTCCTAATTAGGAAAACACAGTTACATGAATGTGTAAACATAGCATTGAAGTAAAACATACAAATGCCACTAATGTTTAGCTTATCCACTGGTCACAGGAAAAAGTGGACAACGGGCCTATTCCTTTCTAAAAAGTCAACACATAGCATTTTATGGAGGCATTTAAAGCTCCTTTTAGTTAATAAAATAAAAGATGCTGTAATATTAAGAAAGTAGTGCCCTCCAACTAAATAGGCTTGCTCAGAACGTATTTAACAATTTATCTGAGAGTAATTGCAAATAATCGCCATGGAAATTTAAGCCCCAACACGTGTAACTTCTTGGTAGCTTAATTTTTTTCTTTTCCTCTTATAGTTTTCTCTAGCAGAAATTTACTAAGCTGTCATTAATTGGTGATGGTTATGAGAAAAGATGCATAATTTCTAACTAATTCCAAAATCTCCTGAGATATTCACATAAATGCAGTAAGTCGAATGTTTATGCTATTATTTTAAAGTGTTATATTTGCACAGAAATAAATTAGATAATAATGTAAGCCTTTTAGTCACCCATGCCTGGAGCAAGTCTGGCTTGATGCACAGAAAAAATATATTTACATTTATCAATCTGGTTACAAATATATAAATGTCCATTATTGGGCTCTCAAGGAAATGATCACCTTCAAATGCACTAGTTCTATCAATTGATTTTTAAATGAGAAGCACATATTATATTGGGCTTGACTTCCTCATGACATAACATGATTCTGATACAAATGCAGTTATTTTCCATGACATCATTTCGAAGTTTAGGGAAAAGTTTATTGAGTACTGTTGTTCATTATGGCAGGTGTTTTTCCCAAACAAGTCTGTAAGTTAGGGACTGTAATTCCTTCTCACAAACTGGAAGATTAAGATGTGAAGAAATTAAGTAACTGCTCCAAATACACATAAATGTTATGTGTGCAGAACAGAGCATGTACATCTGAGGACAAACTGCATACTCTTTCTAGAACACCAGGCTCTGGCCCTAGATAAGATGGCAAAAATGCCTACAGAACCAACAAACTAAAACTAAACCAGTTCTAGACCAGTAGGATTATCATCAAGTCATAATACAGCCAGATGCAGGGGTGCGTGCACAATTTCTCTCTCTCTCTGACACACACACACGCTCACAATTTTTTTAAACTGGATTCCCTTTTCCTTACCTAAGTTAGCATTAATCCTCCTTTCCAGGTTTGTGGACAGTCTGGAGAGAGGAGGAAAGGAAATTCCTCTGTAGGTATTTCAAAAGGTTAGGTGTACTTTCACAAATATTTTCAATCCCAATGGGTAATTAAAGAAAGATTTTTTTTATGTGGAACAAGCCATGGTTTTGTGAATCTTGGAGTGTTGGTGGTATTGTATGGTTAGAGTAGGAACTCAGTAGACTGTATAGTAATTACCAATTGCATTGTTAACATGTTGGGATCACAAAGTTTTGGAAATTTATTAACTCCTTTAAAGATGCATGTTGCATATACTGTCACTTTCTAAATTTGGGCTAGGAAAAGGCAGTCTGCAGAAGACTAACACTTTAAAAGATATCATTTTGTTTAGAGGTTTTAGTTTGTATAAAATGTGTTTCTCCCTCTCTCTCTCTCTCTCTCTCACACACACACATCTATCTGTATCTCTATCACATCTATCTGTTTGATAGATATTGCTGAACGTAGTCCAACTATTGAATCATCACAATAATCCACCTTGTGTTTTATAAAACTACCTAACGAATAGAAGCTAAATGAGCACATTAAATACCTTAGCATCTAAAGTTCTCATTTTAATGGAATATTATTGTAATATTGTAATACTATTGATATTTTTGAGTAAAATTACTTAAGTAATTTCATACCAATGAAATTATGCATTTAATTAGATTTTTAATTGTATATAGATAAATAATTGACCCCAAGAATTCTTTTCAACACTCTAGAGAACTATTTCACTAGGGATCAAAATACATATATCCAAATGAATAATTGATGCCGAATATAAAATATATAGACCTTTCCTTCCTGAAGGACAGAGTCTCAATTTGGTTTCTTTATTGATAATATTTTCATTTGAGAATAAATTTCTATTATCAAGGTTTGAAATCTCGACTATCTTCAACATACTGCTCCAGTAAGGAGCAGAGACTTCATAAATTCAGATGTATTATTTTCTCCTAGCTATGGGCAGATTCACTAGCTTGGCAAATGATAAAACATGTATTTTGATTAAAATGTGTCAAAAAAATAAGCAAGACTTAAATTCCCTTTTATAGTTGTATTGCTGCCCTTAATTGGTGTTTAAGTTATAGTGTTGCTTACTTTTATAATTAAAAATATTTTTTATTGTTTCTTAGGAGAGGAGGATTTATTTCAACTTCAGTTTCAATCAGTATTTAACTTTTTAAATAAAAATTAATTTATCCTGAATAAGCATAAAAAATGACCATATAACTCTTATGTTGTGGCACAGTATCAGCAGAAAAGGAAATTCCAACTAAACTGAGAATATATCAAATAAATTATATTAATTTAATTAATTTAATTAATATTAATTACTAACTCATAGTATTCTCCTTCCGTATTGCAAATGCTGACAAAGCCAGAAACATAAGCAGAAGAAAAGAGGAATCAGTGTTCCCTGTCAAAAAGGTGTGATGATTTATTTCAAAAGAAAAGCCAAGGGTTTAAAAGAAAGCTTAAAATGGGTGTCAATATGCATGATTACAACCAAGTACCCTAAAAAGAAGGGGTTCGTTAGGGCAACCAAAACCAAGAGACGTCTTCCAGCTCATCACTTTCTCCAGGTGAGCATAGCAAAGATAAAGAGTTTGGTTGTGGAGTCCATGTTTTAAACAAACAAAAGAGAACGCTGCCTGAAACACTGGTTTGCCAACTTCTGTTGGTTTCTAGATTCTTCACATAGCTGCCTCCTCAAGTACTGATTTATTATTTATTTTTCCCAACATAAAGCTTTCCATTTGCTTCCCCCCAAAGTAGTTGACAGAGAGGAGAAACAACCTTTCAAAAGGTGTTTTGCTTGATTCCTTCTTTATTAAATGAACAACCTTCTTGAAAGGACCCTAGAGAAAGGCTTCGGATTCTACTATGTCCCCACTCTGTAGTCCAAATTGGTTAAGGTTAATGACTTTTACTATTTTAAAAAAATGGAGATTTCCTTATTTTTAAAATCTATTCAATTAAAGGACAATACCTCTAGTTAGACTTTCATGGAATCCTTAAAAACGAGTATGTTAGGGAGAGTAACTGCTATATCTTCTTAAAATATGCTTTGCAATTTCTCGTCATTCTAATTCATTGGAAAGTGCAAACATAAGGATTAATAGAAAAGAGAATTATGGGTACTTTGAAATAAACATAAATAATGCTTACCTGTTACCCTTTATTCAAAGAAAGTAATTTTTAGGATAAGTAGGAATATTATGAATAATCAGCAAATTTTAATGTTTACCTATTCCAATAAGGTATTTTGTAAACATTTAGGTTAAAATGCTTATCTGCTTTTCAATGACAATAAATTTAGTCATAAATATACAAACCAAAGACATAATTCACATTATGTGCTGTGCACAGTATTAAATACCATTGTAAGATAAAAAGAAGACATGTTTGTTGAAATAAGTTTCTAGGCCCAAGACGGAGGTGCCCCTGCCTGGGGTGCCAAGTCAGCAAACCAAAATTAGATAACTTTCATGTCCCTGGAAATGCTCTGCTTGACCGGAAATGCTCTGCTTGACCAGAAATGCAGTACATCCAGCCAGCCAGTGCCCAAATGCCAAGCCATCTCTGGGCCCTCTCACACCAAACAAGTTGACTACGTGGCCCCAGCCAATAGATACTTTTCTATTTTTTTTCTTCCTTGTTCTTTATTCTTTATCCCATAAAAGCTTTCTGGCATCTGCTCTATTTTGCAGTTCTCCTAAAGGAGACTGTTCACTATATGAAGTGTTAAAGTTTGTTTGTATCATCTAAATTGTTTTCTTTAATAATTTTTAACACATTTAATTTATTATTTGCTCTACTCCTAGTAGGATTTTTTTTCTTGTCACTACTCCTAATTTTCTAGCCTCTGTTCAACTCACTGAGTATTAAAAGTATTCCTCTTCTGATAAAATTACTTCATTCATAAACTATAGATACCAGGTTCTGATAATAATGTACATTCAAATTGACCTATATGTTTTTAGTTATTTATGTTTTGTAAACCTTTTATATCTCTACTGAACTTGAATTCTCTGTTGTACAATTGAAAGTTAAAGGTGGAAATGTTCCTCTCCATTTTTAGGTTCCACTGAAAGCAGTATTTTACACTAGATAAATAAGTTCAATCGTGTTTTCCCACTCAGATCTTTCTTAGACCTCTGGATTAGGAAAAAAAAATGAAGACACTTCAGAGGATCAGAAATAAATAGGCAACAAGAGGAAAATTGAATCACAGAAATAGAGTAGCTATTCCTTTTTGAACTTTACAGAGTAATAGGGTTTATATAAACATAAGCTAAACGGACCATTTTATATCCCTCTGAGACTTTCTGGAAGCCAAACTCATGAGTCATACTTCACTAGCAATGGCACAACATATCTTCTACCAGTACTTAGTCAGTTTTCATAGAAAAAAGCAGTATTTTAAATGGTATCCTTAAGAGAGTAAGCCATACCATTTATTTTCCGGAGGAAGTAAATTTGGAGTGGTAAATGATGCAGGAACTTTTTTTATTAAGTCATCCTAATTTCATAGCAGTTCTACAAAGTCTGTGACCAGAATTCCCAATTTAAAAATAAAAACATCTGTTAACTGTTCCTGTTTGAAATTGTTAGCCTTATGTGAGGATTTTTGCGGTGCATTCAATTCCCAGTGTGCCTTAATACTATAACTGGAAATAATTAGCAACATGTCTGGAAGATTTAGCTAAGAAACATGTTAATTTGGCCTGGAGATAGTTCTTTTATCCTTAACATTTATTTTTGCAGATTTCATATTGAGTTTGTCTCTATCATTTTATGTCAACTGACTCCTTGTAAAAGCGCAGTCTATATGAACACTGCTTTTATAAAACGTTGAGAGTTTCTTCCTTTATTATGGAATTTTATACCTCAACCTATATCAAAATTTTTAACATGTCAGTATAAAGTAGTATGGTTTGGTTCAATAGTCGCTTGGCTATTCATTCTTTTTTTTTAAACTTTATTGATAAATAATCGACAAATGTAATTGTATATATTTAAAGTGTACATGTGATGATTTGATATACATACACATTGTAGAATGATTACCAAGATCAAGATAATTAACACACCTGTCACCTCACATAGTTAATATAGGTAACTCTTTTTTATGTGTTTGTGTGATGAGAATGCTTAGGATCTATTTTCAGCAACTTTCAAATGTACAATACCATTTTTAACTATAGTCACCATGCTGTACATTAGCCTCAGAATTTATACTTCCTATAACTGAAAATTTGTACCCTTTGACCTACATCACCTTGTTTCCTGCTCTCCCCACCCCCTGGCAACCTCAGTTCTATTCTCTGTTTCCATGAAATCAGTCTTTCTTCTTTTTTTTTTCCGGATTCCACATATAAGTGATACCATGCAATATTTGCCTTTCTCTTTCCGGCTTATTTTGCTTAACATAAGGCCCTCCAGATACTAACTATATAATGAGATTCACTTAATACACGCACACACACAAACATATATACATAAGTATTAAGATTTTCTACTTACACAGACATATGTATAAAATTTACTTATTTCATGTATTTACTTTCGGCATGCAGATCTCGAGTATTTAGCATACTCAGTAATGTCACATTTATCCATAATTGTTAGGAAATGGACATCTCTGATTATATTAGTTGGAAGTTAAAATGTACATGGTTCATGGATTACCAATATTCAAAGATTTAGAACCTGCCTCAATATGAAGCACATCCTACTTTCAATTCTTGACATGCTTCAGAGTCTTAAATACAGATAGAAGTTTTCATTATGCAGTGTTACAGCTGTACTGAACAACAGATTAGTCTGAATTTGTGCTACACTAGATTTTTTAAATCATTAACTTATTATTGGTCTTCATTATTACTTTAAAAGGATATATATTAAATAAAGACAGTTGAATTTCCTGAATTCTGGATGAATATGAGCTCCCACATATGCACCATATATGTATTGCTAAATACATTTGTGAATAGAGCTGTATTTTGAAATTCTAACATGCATTTCAAATAATTTATGTTTTTTAGAGATTGTAACACATAATTACCCGTACATTTAGTAAAGCAAGTGTAAAGTATTCAAAAGTATGTAAAATTATTGAGAGACAGAATTGTATTCTATCTCATATTCTCCATTAGATTATAAATTAATAGTAGCAAAAATTATACAAATTAAGGAATTTGAAAATATCTTTATATGCTAAACAGAAAAAAGTAGTTCTACTTTCAATATATATTTACATGTTTTTAGTTTTCCATAAATATTAAAGTACTAAAATTGTCATTTTCATGATCACAGTATTTTTATATAATTATCCAATAAAGGCAGCAAATTGAGTCATATACCATTAACAATAGAAAAAGTAGTAAATACACACATGCCCAACTTCTATATATAGAAGCAAAAAGTATAAAGTATAATGTATAATGTATAAAGATAATGGCTTCAAAATATTTAATTAGATACAGGCAGACTTTAACAAATAAATCATGAATATATAGGCAAAAAACACAGATTAAATAATTAAAAGTAGAGATTTTATAGTATAGAATGAAAGTAATAATTTTGCAAGTTGTTTCTTTATACTAACGAGTTAACCAGGGTTGGCCCGGTGGCGCAGAGGTTAAGTGTGTGCAATCTGCTTTGGTGGCTCAGGGATCGCAGGTTCAGATCCCGGGTGCATACTGGGCACCACTTGTCAAAGCCATGCTGTGGCAGTGTCCCATATAAAGTAGAGGAAGATGGGCATGGATGTTAGCCCTGGGCCAATCTTCCTCAGCAAAAAAAAAGAAAAAGGAGGAGGATTGGCATCAGATGTTAGCTCAGGGCTGATCTTCCTCACACACACAAAAAAGAGGTAACCAATGAATTCCTTTAAATAATGAATTTCTGTAAGGCATCTTAATATAATTTTAATTGCAAATGATAATGTATTGATCTTTCAGGAACACAGACTGATTATCGAGGTAAAACCTCACCCTATTCTCAAAGCATATTTTGGTTCATCTCAGCAACTGTGCTCTAATATTAAATATTCTAAATAATTTAAGACAGAGCTCATAAAATTGCCCAAGATGTTTGTGGTGTATTTTAGTTTCAGACTATAAAATGGCTTGTTTTAGTGAACAAAACTGATTCTCTGACACTATCCTACATCAGTTATCAAAAATGTCAGGTTTACTGATTTCCTTTTCCACATATTTCTTGTCATCGAATGTGTTCATCCAGTCAACCTATACATATAAAACATGTAATATTTATAAAGCATTCTTCTTAGGAAAGCACTATGTGGATTCCAAAGATGAATGAAGCCTGAACAACTTTTACAAGGCCCTAGTTGTTTTGTATCCAAAAATTCCTTTCCTAACTAATTATATAGTCAAAATTAATCAATTTGATTTAGACCATTTAAAAATGTTTGCTTATTAATACAAAATGGAATCTCTTTGAAATCTATTTTTTTAAACTTGCCTTTAACGTACCAATACATTTCAACAAAATGTATAAATGTAATCTTGTTAACTTGCCAAAGATAGCTTCGACTAAATTTTTAATTCTACCTTCATTTGCCTGAAATAATATGTATACAGTTAAATGTTCAAAAATATTAATTCCAGTCAGATACAGGATTATTATATTCAATTTTCCAATTCAACAAAAATGATGAAAGTGAGAGAACGGAGTATGTTCCAGAAGTATCCCAAGGGGAAGTCTAAAATCTGTCCAAAAGAGTAAACCCGCATGAGAGGATAGATTTTTGCAGCTATCTTTGTGTCCCAGTGCCAGATATCTCAAACTGTAGGATAGGTCTGTCATCAGCATAGCCAATAAAATAAGAATAGAGGATAAACTATTCAGGAATAAAATATTTCCATAAGTTTAAGACATTTAGGTTCATATTGTTAAAATCAATGACAGGTCGTTCTTTAATTTTAATTAATTAAAACTTTACTAGCATTTTCTAGTATATGCTTCTCCATCTGAAGGAGAAAAATGGTTCCAGAATATTTTCACTCCACTTGGCCTGTTGCAGAATGACACATGGAACACATGCAAATGTATTTCCTTCCTGTGGACTCATTGTATGTTTTTCTTACTATATTGGGGGAGCATGAGGCTGGTCCTAAACTTCATTATATTAACTCTAAATAACACTAAAAGCAGAGTGTTGCACAAGCTTTTTAAAAAGTTAATGCAAGTTTGTTAGGTTATCTGTTTAGCTAAATCAAAATTGCCAAAATAGCGATAGAAGTCGATGTGTCTCAAAACAAAATCAACATGAGGAAATTCTTGTTTTTTCACACACCCAAGCAACTACTCCACATGAATGCAGTGATTCAAGAATCTGGCTGATAGACAAACAGCTTGATAAAATAAATGGTGCCGAAAGAAATCACAAACTACACGGCACTATAGCAGGAAACCATTCTCATTAAAAAAATAAATATTACAGTAAGTTTTTGCATGTGGATCACAAGCACTCATTGAGTGAGGTGTTAATGTTTGTCTTTAAAGAAATGGTAAGTAAAAAGAAAGCATTACATACATAAAATTACATTTTTTGTGTTGAATTAAAACCTACAAACTCCTTAAGGATTTCAATAAAACCGTCCAAAGAATGATTACATTTAACTTTCCAGAATCATTTTTAGGATGAGAAAAATAACTTGCACGTTAAAGACCATATTGTATAACATATTCAAGGACTTATACAAATCAGTCCCTGAGCTGGAATTCACCACATGGTCATGGAATGGATTCCAACATGGCACGATGTCAGGAAAGAAACAAAAAGTTTCAACAGCACTTATAAGCATATTACTCTCCAGGATTCCCTGAAAAAATGCAAATGATGTCTGTTATGGGTTTGGTTTTCTTGTTGTGGCTAATATAGATGCATACCAATAAAGGTCATGGTTAAAGTTAAATTCCATCAAAAATAAAGAGGCAATACAGAGAATGTGGGTTTTAAAGTTAGACAAATCTGAAATGAAATCTCAGTTCTGCCACTGCTAGCTCTGTGATCTTAAACAATTTAGTTAACCCCTGTGCGTTTCAGTTTCTTCATCTTTATAATTAGAATAATATATTGTTTATTCAATACATAGTTAAGAAACTACTGTGTTCTTGCCAATAGAGTTAATCCAGGGAATATATCAATAAACAAGACAAAGACACTACCTTAGGGTAGTAGAGTCAACTAGGCAATAAACAAATAAAGTAATTTCAGAGTTATACATGCTGTGAAGAAAATACAAAGCTAAAGAGTGAATGGGAAGAGTTTTAAAATATAGAGTCAGAGAAGATCTCTGAGGAAATAGCTTTTGAGCAGAGACCTAAATGAAGAGAAGAGGTGATATTCTGGGCAGTAGAGACAAGCAAAGAAGCTCAGAGGTGATAAAAAGTTGGCTTGTTTAAGAAATCAGCTTTGGTTTCAGCAAAGCAATTCAGGGGTGTGGTAAGCTAAATAATGACCCCCAAAAAATAGGCAAGTTTTCATCCCTGGAAACTGTGAATGCTACCTTATATGATGAGAAGGACTTTGCAGATGTGAGCAAGAATCTTCTCTTGGGGGAATTATCCTGGATTACCAGGGTGGAACATACACGTAATCACATGTGTTTTTATAAAATGGAGGCAACAGGAGATTTGACCACAGAAGAGTGGTAGGAGATATGAAGCAAGAGTTTGGAGTGATGCAAAGAATGGGTCACCAGTTAAGAATTCAGGAAGCCAGAAAAGGCAAGGAAACAGACTTTCCCCCAGAGCCTCGGAAAGCAACAAACCTTGCTGACACTTTGATCTTAGGCCAATGAAACTGACTTTGAACTTCTGGCTTACAGAACCTTGAAACAACTTTGTGTTGTTTTAATCCACTTTGTGATATTTGTTACAGCAACAATAGGAAACTCAGAGGGAAATGGCAGAAAATAAGAGAGCTAGGCAGGACCTGGATCATTTGAGGCACGGCAGAAGGATGACAGTGAAAGCAAGGCTGCCAGAAGCTTCTACCAATACTCTAATCATCAGATGGTGGTGAATTGGACTTGGGTATTGGTGGTGATCGAGGTGGAGAAAAGGCTCAGATATGGGCTATATTTTGAAGGTGGTGTTAACAGGACTTGCTGATGGTTAGGATATGTGGAGTGGAGAAGAAAGTCATCCAAAACCTGCAGCAATAGGGTGATTGTGCACCGCTTATGAGAGATAGCCGAATCTACACAAAAATGGTAGGGAATGTTGGGGAGGAGTCAAGAGTTCATATCTTCTCCATGTTGCATTTTAAGCAGTGGAGTGTTTTAAATGTGAACTAATGGGTAACAAAGAGATTCAACTAAAGAGAAGGACCAGGCATAATGAGGGTGATAGTCGCCTATACTCCCAACCCCGACAGGCTAGTTAGAGGACATTGTAAAAGACAAAAGATAAGATTACCTCAGAGATCACAAACGTTCTCAATATACAGTAACTAAACATCAAAACTACCTATTATTCCTTTTTATTTTATTACTGAATTTAAAAATAGATCTCCTCTTCTTTCTATCCAGTTTCCTTACAGATAAAATGGCAAACATATCCACTAAGAAATTAAATTCAAGTCGACATCTGAACTAACATCTGAGGAAAATACTGGCAGACAGAACAAAAGAAAAAACATAGAATGATGGTTTAAAACATGAAAGTACTAATGACTAATTTATAGGGTTGATGTTAAGATAAATGAAAACATAAGTGAAAATCAGTAACCTCGTAGAATAAAGAGGTAAATCAAGGCACAGTTTGGGACTTCCAAGTTCTATGTAGTAACTAATTTCATCCTAAAGGCAAAATAATTTCTAAATTCCACTGATGTAACCATTTCAGGAGAGAAATATAAATACAGCACAACCAAGATTAAACTCTTAAAAAATATTAATGACAGCATTACTGAAAACAGAACCAAATACAAAGTTTACCCCCCAATTACTAAAAGTACTTATTTTCCAACCAATATGTATATCTCTCTTAATTATGTTATTTAATCGACTTTTTAAGGTAAAACCATGGGCATCATTAAACTATAAAACATATCATCAATCATCTAAGAAAATCACTGTTTTTTAAAAGTTTATCAGTATACAACGTTTTAGAACAGTAAGAAAAATCTAAAATAATGTAAATGTCCATAAATCACTGACTTCTCTTAGTAAACAATACAGTACATTAAGAAAAAGTGACAGTGCAGGGAGTCAGAGAGAAGATATAGACTAACAAAAGCAATTTTTGTTGTGTTTTTTTTGTGTGAGGATGATTGGCCTTGAGCTGACATCCATGCCCATCCTCCTCTATTTTGATGTAGGATGCTGCCACGGCATGGCTTAATGAGTGGTGGGTAGGTCTGCACCCTGGATCCGAACCTGCAAACCCCAGGCCACTGAAGTGGCGCTTGCAAACTTAACCACTACGCCAATAGGCTGGCCCCAACAAAAGCATTTTTAAAAGAAATTTGAATAACTTATTAAATGTGTCCACAGTGATTGCTCCTTAAATTTCACTGTAAGCCACACATCAAAATATTAATAATAACATGGGGAGAACAAAACATGTTCCTTTCTCATCTATGTTGTCCAGTTAAAAAGTATACCTCCTACCATACTCACACTTGATAAGGCTGTTTGTATCTTTGTTAGATGTTATTAACAGCCATAAAAGAATTAATGATGACATTATTAAAAAATGAAAGACAATCAAAAAGCCAGACTCAAAACGTTCCATAATGTAACATTCCATTTATATGACATTCTGGAAAAGGCAAAATATGGGGACAGAGAACAGATAAGAGATTACCATGGTCTAGGATTGAGGGAAGGGCTGACAATAAGGAGCAGGACGAAATTATTGGGGATGATGGAAATTTTCCATATCTTGATTGTGGTGGTAGTTACAAAACTTGTCAAACACACAGCAACTGTACACTGAAAAGGGTGAATTTTACTGTATGAAATTATACCTGTTACCTGACTTAAAAAAAATGTGAAAGAAAAAGATATCCCTTTTGGAATGTTGAAAAACTATTGATTTTGTTCTATAATTCTGGGTTCTATAACTTATTTCAAAATCATAACTTTGCAGTCTGTTTTTAACTTATCGAATCTTTATTCAGAAATCTAAAGTTTATATTGAAAAATACCTCATTAACATTCAATCCTAAGGCGAAAACATATAAAAGTTATATAAAAGAAAGGGAAATTGTTTCAACTTTTTATTATCTTTGGTTTTGAGTTTGTTGAGAAGAAAACAAAACAAAACAACAACAAATTAGCCAAGCCAAGTTATAAATATTACAAAAACATCAATAAAACCTTAACGTAAATAAAGCCAAAGCAAATCATTGGAACTAGAGAGAAAAATATACAACATGAATTCTGCTTCTCAGTGACTAGCAGCATACATTTAATATATAATTTTAAAAAAAGAGATAGGACTACAGATATGAAAGGAAATGAACACTGACTGGCTAAACAGGTGTCTCACAGCTTTATGATTGCTCAAAGTCTAAATTGACCTTTTGAAAGCCTGGAGGTTACTTTACTGAGGCAATTTGGCTGTTTTGTCGCTGGTCATTAATACACCATTATTGACTTCTCCAAAAAAGAACAGGTTACACTAAATATATTTTTATAAATAAACATCATCTCAGGGTTCTTAAGTAATAAATATGTGCTAATAAAATATAATGTGAACTTAAGACAAAATAGTAATATATGTACATTTGTAAGTATGTATCATATATATAATTGAAGATATTGTTTATAATTATATTATGAAAAAAGATCAAGAGATTAAGTAATGAGTTATAAGCCAGTGGATATTTAAATTAAGGCCCTACACCCTAGTCATAGGTGTCAATATAGTAAAATTATTATATCACATCTATGAAATTCAAAATGTATGAATTTTAGATATTTTGATTTACCCATGGCCAATAAATGTGTATACCAACTCAGGATATCTTAAATAAAGAGTTCATTATTTTTTCACCTGCATGAACAACTTTTAAAAAACTTTTTTTCTAGGAAGAGAAGAGGAGACTGAATTCAAAGTGATTAGCATACATATATACACATTAGAGCTAGATAATATTTTTTATTAAATTTCAACTTTTAAAATTGTACTTTTCACAAACTTTATGCCTGAGGCTCAAGTACCAAAGTAAAAACATTAATAGAAAATACATAATATGGAAACAGCTGCAACTATTACAAAAGTCAAGTCCCTTAGGGTAGGTCAGTCCACAAAGATGGGAGTTTATACCACGGCTTGTTACAAACAAACTCTACTAGACTACAGAGACACATGAGTTATAGAGAATCAGGCTCTCTGTAGATGGGTGCACTCTACAAATGAGGGTACTAATTCCTGAGCAGTGGTATCTTTTTCTGTCATACAGATATTTGGTGCATACTAGCTAGGTTGTTGACCCAAAATCTGTATTATTATTTGTATTGACTGTTGAGTAGCATTTTGCATTTTTTAAATACACCCATGACCTCTTTTTGTTTCAAGCCAAAAATGCTTTTTTGACATTGACAGTATAAAGTATGAGGTGTGGCTGCTAGACACCAATCTTTCCTAGAAATGAAGCTACACTAAGCAGGCATTGTTTTCCCTGCCTTTTATGTTCTGAGTTGTTACAAGCGAATTCCAAAATGATAGCAGCTGTGATGAGCATACTAATTCTTGTGCACCACTTGTGTTTGTTAACAGGCATGAGGAAATGATCTCTGAGACAGGGAGGTAGAACCGATATGGAGACAGAAATAAAACCTAGATGTCACATTGGCACCATATCAAAGCTGAGAACATTTAAACAGCAGAACAGCCTAATCTTCAGTTAACCTCTATTTGATTTTCACAAATAGGATTTCATCTGAAGCACCAAATTAAATTTGAGACTGAGAAATGGGCCTGTATATTAAGATGTGTCCAAATTAATTGTTGTCATGATGAGTGGCTGGCTTTCAGCCTCAGATTTGTGTGAGTCATTGTGTTAGTATACTGGAGTTATAATTCGTGGGGGAAAATTAAGCACAGATTTCACCCTAGCATAAGAACATGACTCAGCATCTGGGACAACATTGCTAACAGAGTCAGATGCCTGGCAATTGAGTAGTTTAATGAAAACTTCAGTGAAAGAAACAAGAGCTTAAAAAAAGTCCACATAATTCCCTGTATGTCTCCTTTTTTAGGGTATAAAATTATAGGAAAATATTTCAAATATTTTTTTAATTCAAAATTCGTTTTCTTTTCACACAATTGCTTAAATGTATCGTTGGATTCCAATCAGAACACAGGAGGCCACCACAGTTTTCACAGAGTTAAAGGATGACAGCAACTGATCGACTAGCTCAAAAAGAAAATTCTCTTTACACCATAACAGTACACAAAGGATATAGGACACAGCTGGCTGAGAAGAACACAATCCAACCCAAGATACAAAAACATTTTCTTTTTTTTACTGAATTTTTTTTTTTTTTTTTGGTGAGGAAGATCAGCACTGAGCTAACATCCATGCTAATCCTCCCCTTTCTGCTGAGGAAGACCGGCTCTGAGCTAACATCTATTGCCAATCCTCCTCCTTTTTTCCCCAAAGCCCCAGTAGATAGTTGTATGTCACAGTTGCACATCCTTCTAGTTGCTGTATGTGGGACGTGGCCTCAGCATGGCCAGAGAAGCGGTGCCTCGGCGCGCACCCGGGATCCGAACCCGGGCCGCCGTAGCGGAGCGCACACACTTAACCACTAAGCCACGGGGCCAGCCCCCCAAAAACATTTTCTTTAAAGATTATAAATAAGAATTGTATTGTCTGATTATGTTCAACAGAACCCGAACTTATAATAAATTTATGACATGTAAAATCTTATATAAAGTTGAGGTTATTGTATTTAAAGGTGATTAATAACAAAAACAGAATTAAGAATATCCTTGGATTCAATGAAGTATATAAAATATCTTGCAGAAATATTAACACTTTAATTCACTATAATACCATATTTTTTCCTAAGCTTTATCTGTAATGATGATAAATTATAATTACTAACATTTTTCATAGACATTCATGCAAAACCAAATCTACAGAAAATCTGGATATTTTATAGAAATATTATTCACGTATATTGATATATGTGTATATTGAGTAGGTACCATACATGAATGAGTGTATGTACATATGAGTAATGGTCATCCATTTCTCAATCTGTCTCTATTTTTCTATATATAGGATGCTCCCATTTGGTTAAATTTAGGTTATAATGCCTTTCCCAAATGTTCAATCAAATAAAATTAAAAATGGATGTGTTTTTCCATGATTGGAGTCTTATAAAATAGTTACTAATATCAACTAAGAGACATTCAATCATTAGGTTAAATCAGATGATTACCAAATGTTTCTCTGGTCCTGGTCCCTCTCCCAAGGTGTTAAGCGACTGGGATGCTCTAGCAGTGCATGCACAGCACCAATCATGCACAGCACTGCGATTATTTCTAAGGCCACCGGTATCCTTTCTCGGCTCCCTGTACTTATTGAAGGAATCAACATGCTCCAAGTCACTCTGGGTCAGAATCTTAATGCCCCGCCTCTTCACACCATAAAAGAATCAGTTACAAGTCTTTTGTATATCAAAGTCTTCCTTTCTTTTCATTCTCATTGCCCCTATTTTAAATCAAACACTTTATCATGTAGTCTCCCAGCCGATCAATCTTTCCGCTTCCCAACAATCCTGCCCATGACCACCAGGTAAATGTACCCAGAAGAGAGCTGTGATGCTCTCACCTCGTGCTCTACTATCTTTGCTGATTCCTCACAGTAACATTGAGAGAATATACTCACCTTATTTCCTTTTTCCTTCTTTCTAACAAAATGGAACTGAAACTCTTCCCTGCAGCCTAGGTCTTGTTTTGTTTATACTAATCTCTTTTTATTTTCTCCTTCCTTTACTCATATTTCTATAGGTATAAATTCAGCTTGTTGGCATTGTCTAAAATGCCAAATCCTCCATGACATCTTGGCCTATCCTCTCTCCACCCCAAGGCAGAGGGGATCACAATCTCATCTTCCTCACACACTCTGTTCCGCCTCTGGGCCAGCATCAAATCATATTTTTTCTTTGCCTACAGTGTACCTGTCCTTCCTATTTAGGGAGCATAACCACATTGGGAGTAGTCACTGATTCTTACCTTTGTATTTCTCAAAATACCTGGAAGATGATTTTAACTAGGATACTTGATTGATCATTTTTAATACATGAATGATTGAACAAGTTGTGATTACTACATTTCTCCCTATAGTTTTGAGTTTCAGTTAGCAATTTTGTATAGAAAAGACGTCACAATTGTGTGAGTGAAGTGCTATCAAATAATGTTTGCAGAGTAGGTCCATAGGAGCATTGACTTTCAAATTAAAACTACAGAGAGAGGAAACCATTTTCATAAATTTGAAATTTGAACAAATTCTTCTTTGGTTTGTGTAGGAAAATAGTGAAAGAAATGACTTGACCATGACTTATTTCACTTTGTGCTGTTTAAATAGCTGACGTTAGCTGACAAATACTTAAATTCAACGGAACAACTATGAAAATATCTGTTTTTATGGAAGCAGAGAACACCTTCGGTAGAGTGAAAAAACTCAACCCTTACAAATTCATTCCTTTGCAATAATATGACATTCTTTATACAAACATAGTCTTTAATGGTGTCCCCTCAACATACGTTTGCCATTCATTGTCCTAAATATAATTTTTATATGTCTAATGATCTTTCTAAGTGTTTACACAGTTTTGGATGCACACATATTATAAAACTGTACCCCAAATCACCATTTACAGATATTTCTGAATTTTGTAAAAACCCAGAAGAACGCTAGAATCCTCTCCAACTCTGTAGGTGTTTGCTTTATAGGAAGTACAAAATGTCATTATATTGTGCTGCTCACATATGTAGTTGTTATACACTAACTGGTTGCTATAAGATGCCAAACTCACAGCACTTTGTGAAATCTAAGAGTTAACCTTCCAGGTGGTCTTTCAGCTAGAACGCTTTTTGGAAAGAAATATAACAAAGAGTCAAAATGCATAATCCTTATTTAAATGCCACTAATATTTAAATATACCTGTAAGTGAAGCTTCCTACTGTTCCATTTAACACTTCAGCAAAAGGCTAATGAACTGCAGAGTGCTTTGTGCTTCTCTTCTTAATCCGGGCACTGTATTTAATAGAATGACCTCTTTGAAGTTATAGGAGCAACCCTCTTTAAGTTGAGGTCAGAAAATATCTGTTTAGCTAGTTTACTTTAAACTTAAAAACAATAACTTCAATGATTGGGTGCAGAACAGCAGCTCCACAATTATTACAGAAGTGTTTTGACATATGTAGTGTTAATGGGCTTTGGTTTTGTCTTGAAACTGAAGTCCAATGGCTAAGCATGGTATGTTCTGAGGACTGACTACCAAAGTGACAGTGTCACTAAAGACAGTTGCCAGCTAGGCCTGGTTCCAATGGGAAACAATTTCCTCTGGCAGCTTTTGAAGTTTGTTTTTATAGGAAATTGCCTCTTGGAGCATATAAAACTAATTCATGGCAGTTCCCAGAGCTCCCGCACACCCGGATGGAGCTCCCCTGTGGACAAGTTCGTCTTGTTGACATAATCGGGCTCAGCTTTTGGCAAAGCTCCAACTGTTTGTGTGGAGCCAGTCAGATTAGGTTGAAAGCCTCTAAATCTTCCAAAGTGTCCCCAGGAAGGGAATATAAAATGGTGATGGTGATGTGGCAAGACCCAGGGAACACAGCAAAGTCGTGACATTTGTATTTGGGTCTGTCATTGCGATTCAATAACACATAATTTGCTAGTGGATTCAGCAGAGGTCATGACACAAAAGTGATGGATGATCTGCAGTTCTCTTTTTCCCACTGAATCTGTGCTAGAGGCTGGCTTAACTTTTCTTTGGGGGTTTGCTACGGTGCTACAAATTTTTTCTCCTAATCACCCAGCCTTCACAACAAATATATTTTGCACTTGAATGCCTATAAACATTTGAATAATGAATTTAAAATCAATGCACTTTATTTCTTTTGCACAGAAAATAGCAGAAGACTATCAATATATTATAAATTGGAAAGGAAGCATTGCTCTTAATTATTTTCCTTGCCCAATTCATGGAACATATACTTATTAAAGAAGATTTTTAAGGACAAAAAAAGTTATTTACGCAAATTATAAAAAGCAAAGAGAAAAAAAAAGCTTGAATATGACCCTAGACATCTAATAATTTGAGATGAAAGTTGAAAATCAAAAGCAATATCAATTTGGAATATAAAAGAACCAGCATTTCTTTTTCCAGGTGTGAGAAATACTGAGGTTTGAGCATACAAGTAACGTTAAGTAAGTTAAAACAACAAGAAACAAAGAAAACAGCAGCTGTGTACAGAATAGAGAGGAATAAAAGTGAGAGTACCTTTAGTCACATGGGGAAACAGAGTTGAAAGAAGCTGTGTGTTTGTTTGAATTTGATATTGTCCATGGTAGTGAACACTGAAGTTCAAAATGAAAAACTATTTCTCTTATACCCTTAGCCTCTCTTTCTTGACTCTACATTACTTAGAAATAAAAGAGAATGAAAATCTGATGTGAGATCTTTTCCCCAATAGCTTAGTTAAATTTGAGAACTAGAGTATCAATAATTTTTATGTTATGCAAATTTTATAAATTGTCCTTCTTTCTTTTATCACATTCCTTTCATACTTATATCACATTCCTTTCATACTTAAATATCATATTTATATGATTTTTTATTTTTTTGCTCAGGAAAATTTGCCGTGAGCTAACATCTGTGCCAATCTTCCTCTATTTTGTATGTGGGTTGCTGCCACAGCATGGCCACTGATGAGTGGTATAGGTCTGCACCTGGAAACCGAACCTGGGCGACCAAAGCAGAACGTGCCAAACTTAACCACTAGGCCACAGGGCCAGCCCGTTATGTGATTTTTTTTTTAATGTTATATACTATTCCTTTTTGTTTGGAAGGTCATCCTGGTACCTAGTCCTATCTGCCTATCAAACTTCTTCTTGACCTTCTTAGTAATTCCATTCATAGTTTCCTTTCTTTATTATGTCTTCACCTAGACCCCACACATACAAGCAGAGAAGTTAACTCTATTCTCTGTGCAGCTATAACAGCACTTATTTCACTAAATGGTAATTTTTGCTTATATATCTGTCTTATCCAAGAAAAGCTGAGCTGCTTGAGGTTGGGAACATCCTTTTTTCCCCCTACTTTTGCTTTATTGGTCTCTAAAACAGTTTCTGGCCCTGTATGTAAATGTTTCTGAATGAACCTATCAGTGGCTTGCCTTGTGTCTAACTTTCCCTTAGCTATGACTGGTAGGTAAAAGCAAGATTCTGGGTCAGATTGTCTTGGCTTGAATTCTGGATTCCTGATGGACCACGTGTGTAACCCTGGACAAGTCACTTTTCTAGGCCTCAATACTTCACCTATAATATAGTCTACTCATGTAGTTGGCCTAAGGGGCAAATGTGTTCAAGTACAAAAACTTCTTAAAAAAGAGTTCAGCACATACTAAGTACCCAAGTAATTGCTAACAATCAACATTGTCCTCCTCATCCACGTACAGGACCACTGGTATAGAAACTGTACGAGGATTTCCTTGCTTTACGTACCCATGGATGGAATTGCTAGGTCACAGCACAGACCAAAATTATGAAGGTCAACTGCCTAGGCTAATACTTTTGAGATACTATCTAGTGATACTTTTTTATTTTTTAATTTGGCTGACTTCCAAAATCTCTCAAAAACAAGTACTCTTTTGAGTTTTCCTTTATTTTGTATTTAACAAATACTCACCCAAAACCTCCAATATGCCAGGTCCTTTTCCAAATGCTTTATAAGTATTAATTCACTTAATTCTCATGAACTAACATACTGTTAGCAGCTTCCTTTCATAGAGGAGGAAAGCGAGGGACAGAGAAGTTTACTGACTTGCACAAAATGAGGCAAAAATAAGTGGCTCTAATGATCGTGCTCAGAACCGCCACATTCCTCTGCCCCGCGTGGGGCCGGTTCCCTTTAGAAATCCTCCCATTTCTAAGCTGGTTCTGCCTGCCTTTCCTTTGTTTCTCTTCCCTATTCCTGTTCTGCTTCTTTTCTCTAAATCAAGTAGTAGGGAAGGAAAGGAGAAGAACAAACCTACGTAGTGGATAGAAATTTTTGTTCTGTTCCTTGCCCTGCTTCAAAACCTTCTAAAAACATGTACAAAGTATAGCATGTTTCAACTCTCTACTAAGTGACTTTCTCTATAAATAGCAACCTTCCAAACCATTTTTGTGTAGCAATGAGGTTTGGTAATATTTTCATCAAATAAGCTTTAAGAAGAGAAAGGCAATCCCCAGGCAATAGATACAGTTACACTACAAGACTGCCAAATGTACACCCACGGGACTCAACGGGAAGAGCTTCTACAGCTTCCATTTTAATCAAAGAGTGCCAGAAAATGCAGTAGTGATAGGGAGATGGTGTGAATGAAATTGAATACTAAATTTTCACTGAAACATAAAGGAAAAATTAAGCATCAAAAATTAAAATTAAAGCATAAAAAATTAAAAATGAAATTAATCCGCTATGCCAAATTTCCCAGTTTTGTACTCATTACCATCACTTCCAGGGTTCTAAATATATATTCATGTTACAGAACATATATTTCATTCCACAGTATCTTTTTCTCATCTTTCACTTTTCTGCAAATCTCTACAACTCACTAGAGTCTACACAGAAAGTCATTTCCATTTGTTCCTTTAAAGGCCTTCTTTAGGTACATTTTAGCCATCTGACATATGTAGGCTAGTAAAATCAACTCAGTAATACCAGGCACTTTATATTTAAGGTATTTTAATTTAATCTTAAAAAATATTCACATTTTTTGAAATGCACATTGATGATGTGTTGATGATTTGGAATTTATCATAAATAAAATAAATTCTTCATATATATTCATACAGACTTTAAGAATAATGTAAAATCTAGCCAGGCTTTCAATAGAGAGAACTTGCTCTGATATTAATAGCTATAATGTATTTGATATATTTTACAACTTTTTGTTCTGCTTCATTAAAATTGAACCAATATTAACACAATTTTTCATACTAGCGTGAAAAACTAGAGTACATAAAAACCCATGTGAATGTTTGTATTTTAATATTACAATTGAAATAAAATGTATGAGTTTATAGCCACGTCTTATTACAAACATAGCTAAATATAAATGCCATGTTTCTATTCTTTTTTTCACTTAAAAGGAAAATGTGATGTACTAGAATTATTTAGAGCAACTCATTTCGCCATTCTGTTTATAATGTATGATGCACTAATCTCTAGTAACAGACTTTTATTCAAAAGGGAAAAAGGATCACTTTAAAAATAATGCTACTTATTTGAATAATTCAGAACAAGAAAAAGGGGCACTGAAAATAAATTTTGAACTGGTGCAAGAAAACTAACTTTCTCTAATGATTATCCAATCTGTGCTTTTGTAATTGCAAAATATAATAATGAGATTTTTAATCATTTTCCTATCTAATACATTTTGTATAAACATAATTTGTTTCAAAGGAAGGATGATATTAAAATGCTTAAAATAATATTATATTATTAATTTCTTTATATATTTGTGTTTAAATATAGCAAATCTATATAGTAAAATCTTATAGAAGATTTTGAAACATATTTAAAATTTTACGTAACTGGTTAATAGGCAAGGATCACTTTTTAATGTTTACGTCTAATCTGACTTCTCTCCAGATTCCTGCTTCTAAATAATTACTTTGCACTGCATCTAGATATATCAATAGAATTTTCAAGATATTATGTGCCTATTTTCTTTACTTTATCTCCAAAAGATGTTTTTTCTCCATGATTTCTTCCTCTTTTACCAATATCAAAACAGTTTCCAGTCAGTCAGGCTACAAATACCTGGGCCATTTTCCACATTTTCTTTCATTTACACTTCACAGAGTGTCATGCCAATTACATCTCTGAAGCGTCTTCCTATGTAGTGGGCACTCCCAGGTCCTCTGTTCAATTCTGGTATCTTACTTGGATAATTTAATAGCACTTTAACTCACCTTCCTGCCTCTACTTCTCTATCCTCAAATCCATTGGCTAAAATATCATCAATGATTTTTCCAAAATATCTCTCTGATATAATCAGGCATTCAGTCTTCTGCCCCAGTTAGCTAATTAATCCTTCAGCTCTCCACTGGGGTTCAGAGCTCTGACTGGGATTCTAAGACCCTTGATTGGTACCCTAGAACATCCCTAAACACTTGTCAATTATTTTTCCCTCCCATTCTGGTCCTCAACATTTTCACAGATTGGCTGAGGTTCTGCTAAAAATTGAAAAGAATACTTGGAATATAAAATTGCTATTCATTATATTTCCTGATTCAGCACTACCCAAACATTTTACTTCCATATTTTTCCTTCTGGATCTGACTTCATTAGGTACTTACCTAAAAAGTCTTAGTGCAATAGACATTGCAGTTGGATATCTCATTCTACCTGTAGAGGGTGTTGCTGTCCTAAGATGGGGTCAGTTCCCCTTGACTCGGTACCACTCAGTCCAAATACTGTCTATTTCTACTCTAGTCAAGACACAGAAGGCCCAACATATCCACACAAAAGCCTATCAATCTACAAAGCATGCAGCACCATCTTTTGAAAATATAATATACTCTATAATATGGAATCAATTACTCAAAGGTCCTTTATATTATATTGGAAAGATAATATTTCTTTTGAAGCAAAGGCTCTGACTCTTGAATTACAGATGTAATTATAATTAGAATTAATTGATTTGGAGGTTCATTTTGCATTTGCAAGTAGTTTTTTTTTTAATTTAAGAAATATAGCTAACTAATTCAAACACCTCTTGATTCATTTATGGGTTTATGTAAGGTTAATTATTTTATTTAAAACTGGTGACCAGATTTGACACAAGTGTACAGAGAAACCTGTTAATTTGTTAACTAATCTATGTTATTATGTGAGGCCTTTATTATAGATATAGAATCATGTAACAAGGCTAAAGAAGAATCACCATGCAGCCAATGAATATTACGATTTTATATTGACTTGTGCAGCAACAAAGCAGTTGTAAGAAGGAGAAAACCACAAAATGTTGAGAGAATGGAATTGTGATATAGGAGCGACTCTGATTTCATTCTAGTAGGGCAGTTTTTCCATATGCCAGTTTGAGTGTTTCTATTGTACATCTGTTGCATGACAAACATAAAATGGTTGGGTTCACTATCAATTACAGGCTGAAACAAGTAAGATTCAATTACAATAGGGGATCAAAACAGCTGGGAAATCCCTAAGGGGAGGTACAAGAACCAAGGGGGTGAGGCAGGCATCACAATGGTACATTGCACACTACTAATTAGAGAGAAATGAAGTCAAGTTAAAAGAAAATATACCCCTAGATGCTGTTTCATAGAGACCACTTGGGTACTGAAAACAGTACCTTGGTGGCTTGTCTGAGTCTGAATTCTCATGTAATTATTGCTTCATGAGTAGCTTAAATGAAAAATCTAGCATAAAAATATCTTATTTTTTAAAGATAACATTTTTTAAAATTCAATATGATTAAATCTAGGCATTTAGATCGTAGCCAAATATTTTTAAAAGACAGGGTAGCTTTAAGAAGTAGCAAAGTAAAAAAATGAAGAAAATTATGATAATGACTTTTGCAATAGCCTGCAGCTCCCTAAATAAGGAATGCATAAATATAGGCACATATAAAAGTCTTCTTGACAAACATCTTAGTCTTAGGAAAAAATCAGGGATCCTTCTACTATGTACACTGCATGACAATTATGTGATTTTTTTCCCCTTTAAGCCTGTTTTTCTTATGTTTAATTAAAAGAACTATAAGCAGTGAAAATTAAAACAGCATAATATGCTACTGAAAATAAATTAAGTATTTTTTTCTAACATAGTTAGAGTCTAGCAATATAGTTGAGAATTAGCCACAGGTTGTAAAATGTTAGAGAACAGCACATTTTCTCTGTAGTTTTCATAATCAACATATTTCATAACAATAATGAAAACAACAATAATAATAAGTTTAGAACCATGCCATATTTTAATTGTCTAATCCGTAACACCCCCCACCCCACCCCACCCTCCACTTTCTTTGGGAATTCACATATCTGGGTTTAAGAAAATAATAATAACAATTATTATTGTTATTTTAATAGATATTAATGGATACACTCCAAGATTTATCCTGTAGCTCACACACACCTGTTATCAAACTTGGAGGGTTGGGGCCGGCCCCGTGGCTCAGCGGTTAAGTGCACGTGCTCCGCTGCTGGCGGCCTGGGTTCGGATCCCGGGCGCACACGGACGCACCGCTTCTCCGGCCATGCTGAGGCCGCGTCCCACATACAGCAACTAGAAGGATGTGCAGCTATGACATACAACAATCTGCTGGGGCTTTGGGGGGAAAAATAAATAAATAAATAAAATATTTAAAAAAAAAAAAAAAAAAAACTTGGAGGGTTGAAATAGACCTGAAGTTTTATCTGGAGTATCCCCAAAATAAATCTCTTTATTGCTTTCTTATTCTCACTAGAAATTCATGTGGGAAGATACAAAATCATTGCATTAATTCAGATAAAAGATGATTAGGGGCTTAATTAGGACAGTGTGGAGAAAACAATGACATCCTAAAGGTAGGAATTACGAATATTAGAGAAAAATGAAGGTGAGGGTGAGGGGAAGCAGAATCTAGAAGAACTCTGAGATTCCTAACTTGGGAAACTAGGAGTGGAGAAGGTTGAAGGAAAATTAGATGGGAATATTACCATGAACCTCCCTAGGCACACAATGCGATACTTTACTAACATCAAATGTAGCTTCATTTAACTTCATAGTTTGAAATTATGTTTCAATTATGTTAATTCTTTTCTATATGGAATGATATATAGGTTTTTCTGGGAACCACTAAATCCTCATATAGTTACCATTATGTCTGAGGACAGTGTTTGCCATAAAATAATTTACCAGTGACCTGGGTCTAATTTTAAACATTGTCCCAGAAAAAGAAAATATATTTCCCTCACTCCTTCTCCCAGTGTATGCATAGTAAATTAATTCTAATATGATTCAAATCCCAGTTCTTTAAAGCCACCTGAATTGAACAGGGAAGGACAATTCATGGCCCCTCTCCTCCTCTCCACTCTTGTCTTCAGTAACTTTTCCAGGCTTTGGATGTCATTTCCAAAAGGAACGGTATAGGTCCTGTGGAGGTTTTGACTTGCTGTATCCCCCAAGACTGTGTGTTATTTCCCTCAAATTAAAGAAATAAGGAAGCTTCATCTCTTTTCTAAACTGAGGATGGCATAAAACTACTTCCAATGTGAGCATAAAACAACAAAATAAGATCAATTTTGTATATACATATGTTTTGGTAAAGATATTACCCATTTATTAATCCTAATATTTGGGGAATAAGAATAAAATATTATCTCCCAATGTTTTGGTAATGAGATGAAATTTTATAAAACTAATATAAGCATTTAATAAAAAAAGAAAGGTACAAATCTGATGATGGTAAAGGAGAAAATTTTCTTTTCAGACCCGGTAGTGTACAATGCCTTCCTAACTCAGAATGCACAGGGAGGAATCAGTCAGTGCCTCAAAATTAAATTCAGTAACATGCCAGGCCTCTATGGAAACCGTAAAAGACGGACTCTGTTTGACAGGCAACAGCAAAATTGCAGCTGCTGAGATTGTGTGTGTAGCCAAGTGCCACTTCACTCTTGATCTATGTTAACTTGACTGAAGGAAGGAAATCAATTACCATCGGCAGTGAACTTCAGGTAGACCCAGGTTTGAGATGCCAGCTACACGCAGGTGTTTGCCCTCAGCAAAGATAATTCTGACTAAGCCTTCATTAAGTAGGAGTACTACTGCATTCACTGTTTTGAGATTCTAAGTGGTTGTTTTAAATGCAGACAGAGATGAATGGAGAAATCTAAATATTGTAAACCTCCTAACAACACCAACAAAAATATCTACCTGATCTGGTGGAACTTTTTCTAGAAGACCAGGTCTATTAGAGGAGCGCGGGCACATGCACACACACATACACACACACATAACATTCTCTGGTGAATGCAACAGAGGTTAGACATTAAAATCTCAGAGACCACTTGCATTGGATGTTTGTCATTGCTTTCAGACTGGAATCCACTTCCATTTCTTCTGGTAATAGTGTCCCAAATTTGCTATGGACAGAGTTCTTCCTCACTTTCAATCCCTAAGTCTGAGGCCAGGTGCAAGGGCCATTCAAAACAGCACCTCTATCCTCTCAGACACAGATATTTGTCCAGGGATCAGAGCATGGCCCAGTTTTCCCAGGTGAGATAGGGTGACTGTCAGGTCTAATGTAAGAACTCCTGGACAAGACTATGCGCTGAAACCACATGAGCTGGCCTGAGGAAGGAGTCTGTCAGTGGAACAGCCCAGAGGAAAGGGATTATGAGATGGTAGCTGATGCCACTGCTTGGATTTTAAATGAAGGTACAACCGAAGTACAAGTTAACAAAGGCCCTTATAAATGTACTTTTGTGAAGATAGTTTGTATATAGAGTCATGTGCCACAAAACAACAATTCAGTCAACAATAGGCTGCGTATCTGACTGTGTTCCCTTAACATTTTTTTCTGGCTGGTCTAAGAAATTGACATGAGACAGATTAACAAGAGAAAAACAAACAAAAGTTTAGTAACATGCATACATGGGAGAAACCCAGGAAAGTCGAATAACTCATCAAAATGGCCAAAGCCCTAGCCTTAATACCATCCTCAGCTAAAGACAAAAGAAGATGTTGGGGATGGGGAGAGTCAAGGACTTCAAAGGGAAGGAAGGCAATTCACAGGTAGGTGAAAAGGAGCAAATGTTTGGAAAACACCTATTTATTTGGCCACATGGAAACAGAAGAACACAGAAGGGACCCCAACAAACAGGCTTTTCTAGGTTCCTCTCTAACTACTACCTAGTTCGTGTTATGCTAGGGTGATATCTCGCTTCCTTTTTATTTGAATTCTTTTAGGCAGTTAAGGAAGGGGCAATGACAAAAACTTTCTGGGGGCCGGCCTGGTGGCACAAGCGGTTAAGTGCGCACGCTCTGCTGCGGGGGCCCGGGGTTTGCCAGTTCGGATCCCGGGTGCGCACCGACGCACCACTTGTCAGACCATGCTGTGGCGGCATCCCATATAAAGTGGAGGCAGATGGGCACGGATGTTAGCCCAGGGCCAGTCTTTCTCAGCAAAAAAGAGGAGGATTGGCAGATGTTAGCTCAGGGCCAATCTACCTCAAAAAACTTTCTGAGTCTTTTGGTTCTTAAAAATAATCAGCCTAAAAGAATCCTCATGTTAAAGAGACACGTTTGGGGTGGCGAACTTGGTTCCCCTTCAGTCCACTCTATGATGTTCGCAGAATGATGAAATCACCTAACAACACATTCCTCAGAACATGTCCCTGTCATCAAGTGACGCATGACTGTATATGTTTTCAAGAGCATAAATCTGAGAGAGAGTTGACAAAGAGAGTAATGCAGAGGGATGAAAATCTGTGATTGCCTTATGATAGATTTCAGTCTGGTTAATTTAGAAAAAATCCACACATAATACATATTACTATATAATTTTGTATTTATGTTTTCCAAATTCCTCATATCCAGTATTATACACGTTTGTATACAAACAAGTTTCTAGTTTGAATCAGGGGATAGTTTTAAAGCAACAAGACTGAAAAGAATACTCCAAACACTAACTGGAATAAAAGTCCCTAAAAGATCATATAACCTAAGTAACATGTTAATCAAGAGTATCCATTCTGTAGGAATTCTTTGTGGAATGGAAAATATCTAAAAATTGTATTTTACTCCAATGACTGTTGCTGTTATTGGGGAGTATATACCTTGTCCTGCCACATATATCCATGCATTAGAAAAATAAATTTAGTCCCAAAGAAAAAAAAGAAGAAGAAAAAGAGAAACCACAAAGCATTTCTTATATTTTTATAGGTTCTTATGTAGTTTATTCAAAGTTTTTTATTCTAGGACACTTATAACACAAAACATTAAGAGAAAGTCCAAAAGCCATGGGCATTCTTTTACTGTGGATTGTGGAACAATTTCCCCAAAAGGAAAATTTTAAGTTCTGCAACTCAATGTATGCTTTAAATGTCCCCTATAGCTTTGTGTTTTATTTTAATAATAAAAACCCAGTTATAACAGTGCATAAAAGGTCAGTTTGCACTGTGTCAGTACACTTTATCACATAAATACGCACTTAGGGACCTTTCAAGACACAGATTAAGCTGGTAAATATGTATTTAGATATACTTGTTAAAATGGAGATCAGTACAATGGTAGCTGATAATACCATCCATGTATTTAGAGAGTTTAAAACATGGATTATCAATGAGATGGACCGTAATACTTCCTCTGGGGCCATTACAGTGGAGCATGTAAACACATATAGATAATGCACATTATCTATCTATTTTTCTCCCCCCCACATATAGATAGTGGGGGGAGAAAAAAGGAAAAATCAGCTTGCACACAAGCAGTGCATAAAAGCTTCCTGGGAGCAAAATACAGGGCACTGGGTATGTATTTAGAAAATGATTTGTAAAGAACTTGGGGAAAAGTATCACTAAACATGTAAATACCTTTTCAACATTAAAACTTAATTTGTGTCCTCTAAATATACAGGGAACTCTCAAATGTAGATAACTGTTGGTTAACATATTTTGCTAAATAATTAAGCAGATTCCAGTCTTGCTGAATGATACGTATATGTATGCCTTTTTTCACTAAAAAGGCTGTTTTTATTATCCACCTAAAATACCAGAAATAGAAAACAATTCTATCACCTAAAATAATGTGGATATTTCCTTGCACTTTATTTTTGGAAAGACGATTCAAGTTGGTAGTCCTGTGAGAGTTGTTACTTTCCTTTTCTTTCTTTTCTTTTCCGTCTTCTTTTCTATTTCATTGATCTTTGCTTTGTTTTTCTTTCTTTTTACAAATCAAACTACTGGGCACTATATTCAGCTAGAATCCGTTTACATCAAATGAATTTCCATTTGTGAAAAATATACGAATACTACTGAGAATGAAGCAAAGCTTTTAAGCACTGAATAAAATTACCAAAAATGTTTAAAGCGTATTTTCCTTCTTGATTTTGTATGTAAATGCTATAATAGTATGCGATGCTATGAAAAACAATGGGATCTTTGTCTAGGCACTACACCAATCTCTCTCTCTCTCATTGATACCTCCACGCGTGCACACGCACGCGCACACACACACACTACACCACACATCCCAGTTGTTGCCTGATAAATAATTTCATAAGAGTAGATTTCAAAATTCCAATGAATCACTTCTTTTGAACAGGTAAAGAAATAATATTAGAAACTACATATACAAAAATAAAAGTACGTCTAAATGATTCATTTTCTAAGTTTGATACATTAAAGCTATTAAGTGGTCCTTGCCTTTAGAAAAGATTTGCATTGATGTTGTCTCCAAAACAAGATTTATATAAAATTATTTTCATACACCTAAATATTCCTTTAAAGCAATCAAGTTTTTTCTATAATAAAATCTATTCCATAATATGTTGTTTTCCCTTTCAACTATGATTATAGGCCATTTTAAGTAACAAATTTACTATTTCATACCTACAGATTTTTATACTGTATTTCTATTTGTATGTATTTAACTTGATTATTTTTATATGTATGTGTGTTTATGTGTTTGTGACTGTGCTTGTGTCTTTGGTTTGATTGTTCCAGCATCTCTGTTACCTTACCACCCCTGGTTTGCCAGGTCCAAAATCCTATGTAAGTATTTTGGCATATCAACAAAATTCAGTGCCTAAAAAATCAAGTAACATTTGAATAAAAAGATGTGTCAGTTTTATTATAAAGAATATATTTCTCCTTCTATTTGGCTATATTATAAGTTGATATTAAAATTACTAAGCTTAATAAAAATAAGCTATATTTAAAATAATGAACATTTATAATTTAAGAATAGCTAACGTACTTTTTAAATTCCTTAATTGAATTTTTCTGCTCTGCTTGTGCCGAAACTTGGCAAGAGATCTTCAAGTGGCCAATCACCCTTTACTGCTATCTTACATGACCAAAGGAAAAAAATAATGCGATTTTAATTTTTTTTCTGAGACATCATTAATCAAACATTTACTCTTAAAAAAGCAATAACAGCAGATCTTGGGATGTATAATTTTAATTAGTTTAATGTGGGAGTATTAATAAATCTTCATGCTCTGTCAGTAACTGCTAAATATAAATAGCACTAAAGCTCAAATCTTTTCATAAGTATGCAGTCTAGATAACTACATACTTTGGGGACATAATTTCTAGAATATACGAAAGGAGAGAAAATTAATTTTTCTTTTATTTGTTATAAAGAGTTTAGAGTAACTTCATTACCAAATATTCTATGTGTTGCAAGTTCTAATACATTAGCATGTTTAGTATATTATACATTTGTAGCTACTTTCATCATCTGTTCAAATAACAATAATTGGATATACAAGGATTTATGTTACTCATTGTTTCTTCTATGGTACTATTTTGTTAATATGTTATTATTTGACCAATAGTACCACAGCACTACCACTGTGTATCTTCTTGTAAATAAGATACAAGAATATGGTGACATTCATCTGTTCAGTTCAATGTAACAGCATACTTAACACTGGCAATGTATGCCAATGATAGTAGTTTTGTTAAAATATGGCATGCAAGACAGTTTTCTTTAGTGATTTGATGAATGATTTTGCACTTGGTTAGTATATATCTAACTGTTCTAGGGTACCTACATGATAAGATATTTAGGGATAATGTCATATATATACAGATAGATGATGATAGAGAGAAATGATAGATAGATAGAGATTTCAACTCTTACCTAGAAATGCCCTTTAGGCATGAGTGGAATGGAGGAGCTGTGCCATTCTAAGCTAATGGATTCTGAGAGAGTGAGTGAATCTATATATGGCCTCAGGGAAGAGTATGTGATTGAGTCCTTTGGCAGAGGCTAAGCAGGTATCACAGCTATGGAACTAGGACTAGGACTCGCTGCCAACAAGAAATTAAATTGGAAGAAGTCTCTAGTAACATAAGGAGCTGCCAGGTGATGCTGCTTTTAGCATCCACAAGTCTTCAAGAAGAGCTACCAGAGACAAAGCTAACAAAAGGTGCTGAGAACTGCCGCTGACCATGGTGCTGCCACATTAGAGTTAAATGGACTGTCGGACCAGGCTGTTTAGATGCCTGGGAACACCTGTTCTTCAGCGTTGAGTAACTCTTCAGGAAAGAGAGGATCAGTCCCTAATAGTCACTTAATATCCAAGGGCTCCTGTTTCCTAGAGGATAGCTGTTCTTTCCATATTACCACCTGGCAAGGAAAGACAATAATTTTGCACCACAAAATATGATAGTAGCACTGGAGATGCAAAAATCAGGACTGCTCAAGAATGTTAGTGTGACATCACTACAGAAACTTGATGGTAAGACACAACTATTAGGATGTAAGTTAAAATACCAAAGTAAAGGAAGAAGACATAAACAGCAAGCGACGGTTATCATTTCCTTTGTTCAGGAAGTTATTTAAAATAAGTTACTTTAATAGCTACTGAAGCTTAACTTAACCCATATGAGTCCTTCCCCTTAAGTGAAATCATATTTCAATGATTAGCCACATTTGTTGATTTTTTTTATTTGCAGTGATTGCAAATTCTAATATGACAGTATGCTGAGCTGAAACATTAGAAGCTCTTAGTTCAAAGAAGGGAGTCAACCTTAACAGGAAATTCTTCTGTTTGAAAATACGCCCAGCTGATCTTTCAGATATCTTATGTGGGGCCCTGTGCTCTTCTTAAGTTACATCACAGTGTTAAATGCTTTGAAACAGTGTGACTATAGACAAACCAGTCTTTTCTGAACTGAAATTTTGGACCTCCTTGAGGAAATTCTGTCTCTGCCAACTTGCGTGTTTTCAAAGAAATGTCGAATTAAACCAATAGAAATCTAGTTTAGGTCCTTCTAACATCTTTTGAATACAAGGCATTGTACCTACTTTCAAAGAACTTAAAAATACAAAGTGTAACAAAGGACAGGAAAGCATTTGAGAAACTCTTCAAAATACACGCTGCCCTTAGACAACTTTCCTTTGAAGTCTGCCACAAAAGCGTTAGTGTCTAGAAATATTTCAACCTATTAGGGAAAAAAAACCTCCTTTGAATAGATTACAAAATTCCTGACTGTATCATAAAGAATCACAAACCCTTTAAAACAAAATAATAATAAATTTATTGGCAAAGGAGCTATTCAACATATAATAGTAGGTTTATAGAATGATGAATTGCAATATTTCTCAACAAATAAATTACTTAAGATGAAAAGTGATTTTAAAAGAAAAGTAAAATAGGGCCAGCTGCGGTGGCCTAGTGGTTAAGTTTGGCATGCTCCATTTCGGCAGCCCAGCGTTGGTTCCCAGGCATGGACCAACACCACTTGTCTATCAGTGGCCATGCTATGGTGGTGGCTCACATACAAAATAGAGGAAGACTCACAACAGATGTTAGCTCAGGGCAAATCTTCCTCAGCAAAAAGAGGAAGATTGGCAACAGATGTTAGCTCAGCGCAAATCTTCTCCAGCAAAAAAAAAAAAAAGTAAAATATTTAAATTATGTATCCATAATAAAAATTAAAAAGTCAAATTACATGCAGCTATGGGAGGTATGTATGGTTTCATCATTAGGATTTTAGGTTCTAGGGTTAGACTGTCTGAGTTACATCTAATATCACCACCCCCATCCAAATAACTTTTACTGGCTGTGTGACCTTGAACAAGTTACCTAACTTCTCTAGACTTGGGCTCTTTCACTAAAATGGATCATACTAATTCTCTTCAAATTCCTAAGACAACAATGTGAGAATATATTAAAGTCCTTGTCTTAGTCCACTTGGGCTACCATAAGAAAATACCATAGACTGGGCAGCTTAAACAAAAGAAATTCATTTCTCACAGTTCTAGAGGCTGGGAAGTCCAAGATTAAGGTGCTGGCTGATTCAGTTTCTGGTGAGAGTTCTCCTCCTGGCTTGTAGATCACCACTTTCTCTCTGAGTCTATCACACTGCCCTTCCAAGGTCCGTGGGCATGGAGAGAGAGAACTATGGTCTCTCTTCCTCTTCTTATAAAGACACTGTCCTATTGGATCAGGGCGCTACCCTTATAACCTCATTCAACCTTAATGACTTCTATAAAGGCCCTATCTCGAAATACAATCACACTGGGGGTTAGGGCAAACATGAATTTTGGGAGGACACAATTCAGTCCACAGCAGTCCTTAATCCCAGATAACTGGTAGCAATGTATGATGATGGCTATTATAATGGTAATGATGATGACAATGTTGCTCATCCACTAATAGAGGGACATCCTTCCAGAAAGTGCCATCAAGCTATGTGACCTGGTAGATAAAAGGCAATTAATTTTCCTTTTCTTCTCCATCTATTGATATAAGCACTGCCAAACACTCTCCTTCAATCTATATTTCTCTCTTCATTTTCTCCTTAAACCCAATCAAGGCAATTCATTTGATGATCAAATTGTCAGTGATGAAAGAAAAGGATAAGGTATGAATAGAAAAAATCTCTCTGCGTGATCTTTCATTTTTCTCTCTTGACCATTGTGGCTGAGAAGAATATGTTCTCCCAGGTCAAATTCTCAATCCTCCTTTCCAAAAGATGGCACCATTGTTACCAACCTCCTGTTCCTAATTGTGTAATCAAATGTCCAGTAGAGCTTGTTTCTGGGCTCCCTGAAATACTAATTCCATTTAATTTCCCATATTTGTATGTAAAGATCCTTCAGTAACCTGCATGTATGGACTTCATTTCCTTTTAAGCGCTAAGTCACAGGACTCAAGGTGGTCCCATATCACCTCTATCAGAACTACCTGGGACACATGTTAGAAATGCAGATTCCTGAACTCCATTGCAGACCTATTTGATCAGACTCTCTGGAGGTGAGATCCATGGATCTGTATTTTTCTAAAAGCACAGTTCTTAGATGATTTTTATTTATACCAAAATTTGAGAGATATAGCAATTGCAGAAAAAAAGACAGAGGAAGGCTGAGAGAGAGAAGGGGCAGGAGGGGGGTGAGAGAGGAAGGAAGAAAAGAGAATTCTTTAAAAAGATTATTTTTTTCAATATTAGCACTAAATACCCTAAGAATACACCAATTATTTGTGAATTTTGAACTTTAGGGACAAGAATATAAATGAAAATCTGTAGAGTTATCTTCTTCAGGGTAACACGGAGATGAGCAAGACTGGTCAAAACCAACAAATAGTGGATGTAAAAAAGGTAGGTTACCAGTCAAAATGCAAGGTCAGTAGGAGTAAAAAGAGACACTATTTAGGAAAGAAAATGTCCTGGCCCTACCAGAGTCCTCTGGTAGAAAGGGCATTAGAAGGACTTCCCTCATCCCAAACTTCTGATCTCCATCTGTTTCCTTCTTCTCACTCTCTCCAGTTCCAAAGTTTCTGGAGTTCCTTTCCATTATTTTCTCAGGCCACAAGCAATGCCTTTGAGGTGGGGGAGTCTCCACATCCACCATTCATCAAGTGAATATGAGTTTCTAACCTAACTGTACTGGGGATATATTTTTTTGTCATTCCACCCATAAACTGTGTTTTTCCAAGGAAACATTGTTCTAGAAGGTGGTTCCAAAAGTACTATTGCTGTTCTTTTGCTAATTTAGTTTCACTATGGGATAAATAGGCTTGGAGGTCTAGGACATTACCCACTATGTTTAAATAATGAAACTTCTGAATGACTCACAAATGAACCTTGGGAACACGACTCATCAATGAATCATCTTTAATGGGAATATATAGAGAGAAAAACATGAAATTATTTAGATAGTCAAAAATAGAGAAGAATATGGCTTCACAAAATATACAGAGAGAAATATTTTACATTTCAATAGCATGTTCAAAGGTAAGAAGCAAAGCCTTGAACATAAGATTCAAAGATCAAAGAAGCACTAAAATGGAACATGCTGGTTTTTAGCCACTAACGTTGGTCTATTGTGAATAATTAAACATTATATTCCTTATAATGAGAAGTACAACATAGTGGTTAAGAGCTTGTAGTCTCTGGACTCAAGCACACTGGTTTGAATCCTGGCTAGCCCACTTCTAGCTGTGTGACAATGGCTTTTTATTCTTTAAGCCTTTATTTCCTTGTCTGTAAAAAAGTAGCATAGTCGTGGTTGTTAAATGAATATAAAATGCTTAGTTCAGACCCTGACCTGACATTTACTCAATAAATGTTTATCATTATTATAAATCATTTCTGTACCATTGTTATCCTAGTGTAAAGATAAAAACCTTTTTTATAGGTTATTTTATAGGTACAGTCAATCCTCATTATTCATGGATTCCGTATCTGTGAATTTGCCTACTTGCTGAAATTTATTTGCAACCCCAAAGTCAATAATCATAGCGCTTCTGTGGTCATTGTGGACATGCCCAGAGCTCTGAAAAATTTGAGTCGTCCAACCCACATGTTCCCAGTTAGGTCAAATAGGGTGACACTCTCTCTTCCTGATTCAGCTCTCTTATTGTAAACAAGCATCTTTTTTGCAGTGTGTTTAGTGCCATGTTTTTTGCATCCTGGTGCTTTTTGTTAGTGATTTTGTTGTTTAAAATGGACTTTAAGTATAGTGCTGAGGTGCTGTCTAGTGTTCCTAAGCACAAAAATGCTGTAATGTGCCTTACAGAGAAAATATGTTAGATAAGCGTTGTTCAGGCATGAGTTACAGTGTTGTTGACCATGAGTTCAACATTAATGAATCAACAATATGTATTAAATAAGGTGCCTGTAAACAGAAACACATATAAAACAAGGTTATGTATTGATCATATATTAAAATGTGTGACAAGAGACTCACAGGAACCTAAATAACCCTTTATTTCCCTTAGGAGCAATGGTCCAATATTCTTGAATTCAGTGTTTGAGATGACTTTATAATATTATTGAGAATAATGAGAAAGAGAATATATTTCTTTCTAAGTGGAAATCTAAACACAGAGTTTGAAAATTTAGGAAACACTAAATTCCTCTTTCTTCTACTTCATAGGTGGCAAAGTGTGAGGTAATTATAAAAGGAGTAAGAGTGGGTTTGGCATCATGCTGCCAATGTGAATGGAAAGATGACTGGTCTGTGCCCTGAGATCAGGTCCTTCTCATTCTCTTTTATTCAGCAGTGGTGGGGACTTGGTCCATGAGGGAAAGTCACGCTTATTCACCAAAAAATGATAACACGTGATAAGATGAGAAATCAGCTGTAACATACAGACCTTGGCCATACAACTAGTATTTCATAAATGAATAATGGATCAGGGATTGCCGTGTTGTAAGGATGTCTTGATTGATTGTTTCCTTAATATGTGCTGAGTGCTGACAAAGTGCAAATCTCCCAGTGTGTTGTGAGGGGACCCCTGTGATTAAAGAGTACAATTATGCTTGTGTAGCTTTCACTCCTTTCCTGATTTTGCTAGGCTTTTTCTCAAAGAAATATAAAGAACTTTTCAATTGACATACAATTAAAACAATAGCTAACATTAATTGAGCTGTTATTTCAGACATCCTGGTACACAGGATATATATGTATGTATTTAGTATGTATATATATTCTCAGAGCAACTCTATGAATCAGGTATTATTATTGTTATTATTCCAGCTTACTGACAAAAAACAAAACAACAAAAAGCTGAAGCTTGGAAAAGTTAAGTAGTTTGCATGAGGTGAGTGAGTGAGTGGTTGAGCTGGGGATTCACACCCTTGGTTAATGACTGTCTACTGTTCTTTGTGTTCTCTTTACAGGGAATGAAATTTTGTGTATTTATATACATATAAACATAAATCAACACATATACACCTATTTACTCGAGCAAACGTGAGACATTTGTTGTCATAGATAAGATCTATTGAAAGAGTGAAACATTAGGAATTCTATAAGTTTCTCTAAAAATAAAATAAAGAGATCAAATCATAAATCTCAAAACAGTGATGGTAATGGTTTACCGGTTTCTTTCTCTCTAGAGAGAGGTGAGTGGGAAAAGGTGAATCATTTGAATACATGACAGGTATGGGTTCTTAGCTTAATAAACACTGTTTTACTTTCAAATTCAAGAATAGAAGATTTTCTCATTTCAGTCCTTTGACTTTCCACAATAATAAATAAATAAATTACTAACTTCAGTAACCTGTATAAATAGAAACACAAAAAAGTGATACTACTTTGATACTTTCCAGCACACTGAAGCAGGTTTTGACAGATGATAGATTAGTTTAAACTAAATGTTTTATCACCATTCTAGAGATGGTAAAAGAAGAGTAAAATAGACTGCACATCCGGGGGAGTATGAGAAAGTTGGAGGTCATCTCCTTTTAACTTGTGACAGCAATGGAGCTCAAATGCATTTAAGACATCTAGTCTTAGAGAATAAATATGAAACAGAGCAGTAATTAGTTTCCCTGATCACCTGAAACTAGATTATCAACCACAATAAATAGCTTCTTTTGAAAATAATAGTTTCGTGCCGGGAAAGTATTTTCTGAAACCTGTAGCAACAATGATAGATAATTTTTTCCCAGTGTTTCTCTAGAGATGGGATAATACGCATATTATCTCATTGCTCTTTCTCTACAATATCATAAATCTCCCTTAAAATTTTCATATGAAGTCTATCCATCCCATCCCTTTGATTTAGCACCACTGCCACAGGCAACGAAATTAGTAGGTGATGTAAGCTAGAGAGGGGGTTATGGGAATGGAATGTTCATTGTAAATATGGATATTCAGTAAATATGGATATTCAGTAAATATCTTTAACATAGATATCAGTGATGTTTATGCCAGAAGTATAATACTTATCACCTGCTCCCCTTTCTAATTCTGTTTTCCCACCAAAAAGGTACTTCTACAAACACATCTTCCCCTATAAACCAGGTGCATGCACCCTTACCTCAGGAGGGGAGGGATTTACCTTCGGCGGAGGGGTATACGTAATTGAAGATTTATTTCTTTTTTCATATAAAAATTAATAAAGGTTTTCCTTTTAAAAACTTCACATGATTGAATATAAGGAATTTAGCAGTCTCTACATAAACATTAAACCTCTTAAACTTGCACCTTCTTCACTTTAAACTAATTCCATAGTATTTTAGTCTTTAAAAATGTGTTCACTTTAAGCTTCTATTTTTCAAGAATTTAATCATACCAATTAAATTCCTCTAGCCTAGATGCTAAATTCTCCACATGTGTCCTAAATTCAAAGATCTTAGCGTGTTAATGATATTTTACAGCAAAGTCTTGGAAAAGGTCAGAGGCTATTGAGAGACTTCAGCTTTACCATAAACTCACATTGTTTGCTTGACTCTTGAGGTTCAAATTAGTCTTTTGCTTTGAGGCAAATAAGCATTGTTCCATTTATACATTTCTAAATCCCTTAGAAAATAAATGAGCAGTAAATTTTTTTTTTTTTCATTTTATTGAATAGCAATAGATATATATGGTGGGGCCAGCCCCGTGGTTTAGCGGTTAAGTGTGCATGCTCCACTACTGGCGGCCTGGGTTCGGATCCCGGGCGCGCACGGACGCACTGCTTCTCCGGCCATGCTGCAGCAGCGCCCCACGTGCAGCAACTAGAAGGATGTGCAACTATGACATACAACTATCTACTGGGGCTTTGGGGAGAAAAAAGGAGGAGGATTGGCAATAGATGTTAGCTCAGAGCCAGTCTTCCTCAGCAAAAAGGAGGATTAGCATGGATGTTAGCTCAGGGCTGATCTTCCTCACACACACACAAAAAAGATATATATGGTGGTGGGGAAGGAAGAGATGAGGAACGAGGATGTTAAGTAACCCGAAAGCAGTCTGTGAAAAAGCAGCTGTTCTACTTGTACACTGCAGAAAATTGTGCTGTTAGAAGGAGCAACTTCTGGAAGTAACTAGGGAACATATATAAACTTTTATTCATATGGCTCTATACTCTGTTTTCTCTTCAGATTGCATAAATCTTTCGCCTTTATTCACATGGCTCTATTTATACCCTAATATAAAAGACAGATTATGCATCAGAAGTTTAAATGCATCCGTCTTCATTTGGGGCTGTATATTTATTTCTTCTTCTTCTCCTTCCTCTTCCCCTTCTTGTCCCTCTTCCTCTTCCTCCTCTTCTTCTTCCTCTTCTCCTTCTCCTTCCTCTTCCTCCACCTCCTCTTCCTCTTCCTCTTCTTCTTCTTATACCCATCCAATTCCAAATAGATAAGTGGTTTCAGATCAGATATTATATGTTAGGGAAAAGAAATGTAGCAAACATTAAAGCTTCACAGATCATTTTCTTCTGTGGTTACATCTTGGGACATATACACTCAATACACACACAGACGGTACAGCATCTCCTCCTCCAAACTCGTAGACAGACTGATGATATCTGCCTTGCCCACAGCAGTAGCTCCGGAGTCTCAAAGTGGGTGGTAAAGCAGAAAACAGCCCTTCAATAATAGAGCGGCTTATTCCTTATCTTGTACCTAATAACCCAAGAAGCACGATGCTATGAAAGTCCTGGGCCAACTAGAATGTATGGAACCTTTCTTTCAATCTAATTAGTTAATGCTCCTTTAAAATAATAATCTTACTGGGATGAATAGCACAATTAAAGTATTGAAGTCACCTCTGCCTCTTTGTAAAATTTCAACAGGGTAAATTTATTCATTTTTCACTTGATTTGTTTTCTCTTTTGGTTCCCAGAGGAGATTATATTTGGAAGGGTATTCCCTTAATTAACCAGCTCCATAAACCTGAATAAATGATAGAATAGTTACTTTCAAACACTTGCTAGAGTGATTTTTTTTTCCAGAAATCAAATTTGATCCTTATAAAATGTGGTTAAGATCTTTCATTTTCTTCCTTTGTTACAGATAAAATGTCCAAATTGGACATAGAAGTTGTATGTGACTTATATTCTTATCTTTCCAAATCCATCTTTTGCCATGTCCACACCCAACATCATTGTATCTAGCCACAGCAACTGACTTACATTTATATTAAACCTACAAGTGCTGGCGCATACTTTTTCCTCTGTCTGGAATTCTCTTCTTTTTTTGCCTGTTCTCTTCTATATTTTAAGAATCAGCGGAAATTTCAACACACTTTTGAAGTTTTCTCTGCCCTGCCACCTTCGGCTTACCAGTCTCCACAGGACAGAGTTTGCCAAGTCTTCTGGATGTTCCCAGAGCTCTCTGTTGTCTTCTATTTTAATAATTCTCACATGCTGTAATTATTTGTTTACGTGTCTGCCTCCTTGATTAGGGAACAACTCACGCCTCCATTGATTTTTGTTTCACAGCACTTAAGAGAATGTCTGGCTCAGATTAGACACTTAATGTCTCATAAGGCCCTGCCCATTCTCTCTCCTACTTCCTCCGATATCAGTCTTATTATGTCTACATAATCACTGCATAGATTTATTTAATATTTATAGTAATTACCGGTGAAAATGAGCTTTGAGGAGTCTGCTACTCAGTGCCCTGAATATCAGATACTTGGAAAAATCTTTTCAAAACAAAGGTATTCATGCTTGGCTCTATCAATATCACTTGCCTGAATATGTGAGCTTGATAAATCATGACTTTTATGAAGAACAACAAAGGGTTGTTTTCTAGTTTATGCATTTAAAAGTAGAAAATACAGGGCCGGCCCCGTGGCTTAGCAGTTGGTTGCGTGCACTCCGCTGCTGGCGGCCCGGGTTCGGATCCCGGGCGCGCCCCGACGCACCGCTTCTCCGGCCATGCTGAGGCCGCGTTCCATGTACGGTGACTAGAGGGATGAGCATCTATGACATACAACTATCTACTGGGGCTTTGGGGGGAAAATAAATAAATAAATAAATAAAAATTAAAAGTAGAAAATACAAAGAAAACTCTTCCTTATCCAAATTACGAATTAGATATCCAAAATTTAACTATATTTCATTTATCAGAAAACTTTCTATTTGCAGGGCGGCCAGAACTCTATTCCACCATTGTTAACATTTCCTTTTTGGTGTAGTTGATAGGCACTCTGATTCATTATTTCTTTGCCTGGATTTTCCTCGTATTAATTTCTGTTAATGTCTGCATTTATACAAGAAGAGCCTTTGAAATGCCAACACTTAACCAACACTTTAGCTTAGAAGGCAATTTAAGAGTAAAATTTAGATTAGGTAGATTAGTTATTTTTATGCAATATCTCATAAAAAAAATCTTTAAATTTTATAGTCACTCTTTAAATGCTCCCAGGAACAAAAAATCTGCATATATTTTCAGGCATAAACAAAACTCACTTGTTTAGAGAAGAAAGTTTAGAAAAGAAATTTGGTGATGATATTGGTATGTAATATTGCTTCTGGAGAAATAACATAAAGCAACCAAATGAAGTAATTTCTTCTTGTGTTAATTACTAACCTGATTGTGAAGGCATTTCTAAAATAGCAATTTCAAAATGATTTTGAGAAAATACAGTGTAAGAATAACTATATAATCCATGAAGAAAGGAGGGCTACATTCTGTTGTCATTGCCAGATAATTGCTGATTGCTTTGTAACCCTTTGTCTCTAAGGAAATACAGTCCTACTAATAAAACGTGTGGTGGTGTTATAACTTAAAGATGCACAGAGCCATCTGAATGTACTGGAGCTTTAAGTTTTAAAAGCTTACAAACATCCACAGCCTACTTTTATTATGGTCTGATGTATTTTAAGTCCTCTGTCTATTTCAGTAAAAGGTAGATTGGGTTACAAAGAAGTATATATGGAAATCAAGAGCTGGCCAATCATTTAATGTTATGCAAATGACAGGAAAGTGATAGTGTCAAGCTTCCCAGAGTAAAGAATGTCCATTTCCCAACAATGCCAATGTCTAAACTGATCTAACGATGTAAGTCCTAAGTGGCATCTATTTTTGACAAGGAATCAAAATGAGAATCTTTTCACTCCTACCGTTCAGCTGCATCAATGAACCCACTGTCCGTAAAACCTCATTATATCAACAAGTATACGGGCATTGGCAACAGCCTGTGGTGCAACGCCACTTCTGTGCCTTGTTGGGCTGGGGAAGGCCTGCTGCCTTTGGCCCAAAGTCTAGCTAGCTGGTGAGCAGAGCTGACACCAGTCTCCAGCCCAAGTTTTGCAGAAAACTAACATGAGGCAGTTGAGAAGCTCCTGTCAGTGCTACTGTACTTGATCCACAAAGACAAGGGAAAATTCACATTCCAAAGCTGTCAGCTTGCAAACTTTCAGCAGAAAGAAAAGCTCCACTTTAAGAGTGTAAACAAGGACAATGAAGGTCTCATTATCTAAAGATATCAGCATGCAAGAAGCGCTCTGGCAGCTTGAACACGGGAGGCAGTGGCAAACCCCATGCCCTGTTGTGAGAGTAAACCTACCTTGGAGACTCCTGGCACTGTCTTCTTCCCGCTAAGTACTTTACCTGTGACTGCAAGGGCAGTCTTCAAAAGAGTGAAACAGAGGCCTGTCTCTTTAGGAGCAACAGCCGTCTCTCTGAAAGAATCAGTTTGGCATTTCCAGGGGAAAGGTCATTCTTTTACACCTCTGAAGAGGATAGATAACAATAATGGAAAGAATATCAGGCACGAAAAGCTACATTTTCCTAGACCCCTAAAGGAAATCATGACACAGCTGCAAAGCTGGTACTAGGAACCAATGAACTAATTTATCCCACTTCAGCGTATTGACTTTCCTCTTCTGTGAACTGGCATCCCAGCTGGGAAAAGAAATGTTTACTGAGACTTGCTGAATTTTATTTACAGGTCTAGTGGACTCCTTCTAAGTTTCAAAGAAGAGATACCTTCGGTGTTGGTGAGATATGGGGTGGTGTGAAAATCACCCAGATGTACTTGAAAGATAGCACTCTTGTGACCTAAAGAAGGATAATATCAAGTTAATTGTGGCAATTTGAGTTCATCCAGCATAAATATCAGTGCCAAGGCAATCACATGGAGGGACCTTGGGACACTGGGGTGATAGATCAGAATTTGGAAGGAAGCCTCTAAAATTACCCTGATTGTGGCGCCTAAGGAACAACTGATTGAGCCCTCTATTAGAACCTTTTCCCATCAGAAAATAGAGAAAATTTTGTCACACATTATCTAAAAGAGCTGAAGTGTTACAGACATTCCTATTCAATTATTTATATATCCTCTTTCTGGTAAATCTCATCTGATTCTCTCTCCTTTCTAAATGTCACGAGTTTTACTCTCGCACTGGCACTGATGTTAACATTTGAAGGGGGGAAAGGTTGTACTTAAGTTTAATAGATTTCATATTTAATAATGTAGTCAGTAAAGTCTGCCCACTTAATCAGTCAAAGGCTATTCTGCTCTGGACACTAAATGCCTCTAGTGAGCCGTGTTGTTTCCATTATGTACAATTCACCCATTATTTTCAACTCTTAGAAAAATATTTTACTATTTCCAGAGCTTTACTTATCTATAAATAAATAAAATGGCTTGCTTTTAAATAAATGAAATAGTGCTAATATTATACTTTATACACTATCATTAACAAAATCACAGAACAAGGAAAGCAATTCAAATCTGTATGGGATTTGAAGGATTTCAAGCACTTGTGAAAAAAATTCCTTGTACACTTTTATATCATTTCCTTTCTCTCTTGTGACAAAGATTCTTTGCTTGACCAAACTTTAGTCAGGCTCCTGAATCTTCTCCTAAGCCCACTGTACACTTTCTTGCAAAACCCAGTTTTAGCAAGAACTCTGCTAAGTCAGGTTAGCAAGAATCCCCCACCCTGGATATCTGATCAGGTTCCTCATCCTTCACCTTCCCCCAGGTGACGTATGTTACCTTGGCCTGTCTTCACCAAGAATCCTGAAAGGTCGGTTTAGCCAGAGTCCCCCTTTCCCCTGATGTTTCCTCCTAGTAATTTTCCATCCACTGACTCCTACCCTGCTCCTTGGCTATAAATTCCCACTTGCCCGTGCTGTGTTTGGAGTTGAGCCCAATCTCCCTTCCCCACTGTAAAATCCCATTGGAGTGGTCCCTATACCTATCATGACGGTCCTGAATATAGTCTGCCTTCCCATCTTTGACAAGCGTCATTGAATTCTTTTTCTTTCAAACTTGCAATTTCTCATTATATAGAAGGAGGACTGCAAAAGTGAATTCTATAATGGAGAATTCTATAAAAGAGAATTCTATAACCAATCATGGTCTCTAACATTTCCATCTATTGTTTGTTTTGCATTCAACTTTACAGCAATCGGCCATCATTAGTCATAGCAATATTACTCTAAACAGTATTAACAGCATTGCTCTATTGCTGTTACGTTAGCTTTGTAGCCATTTAAATAGTATGTTTTCAAACCTCAATTACTAATATCTAACAATCTCTAGAAAAAGGGACAGTGTATATCTAAGCATTTTTTTTTTTTTAATATCTTGTAGGTGTTCTATTAGCTGAAAAGGGAGTGCATGCAAAATGAATCACTCTTGAAAAACTTTGATTTTAAGCCAGGAAAGAGTCTATTCAGAGGCGTGTGTTTATGGTGAGTAGATGAGGATTGTAAAGCATGCTAAGTTTAGTGATTTTAAGAATAAAAGAAACTTTTGCTGCAAACTGAACACATTTTCCTGTTATAGAGAAACAAAGGACTTAAACTCACTACATCACTGCCTATCATGGAATCTCATATTCTTCTGCTGTTTAGAGAGCCTGCACCCAAATGGTTCTTAAATGTAGATCTTTTACTGGGAGTTCATATGGAGGCAGTCTTTAGCTTTTGCTGGTTTTTATTAGAGCACTGTGAAAAAAATTAATTGTTTATGCTTTCTATTAACTTTTAAAATATACGAAATGTAAGCAAAGGAAAAGAAGCCCATTTTTTGTTTCCCTAACTCATTAAGTTTCAGTTGATAGTTTCCTTCTCAAAAACTCGCTTAAGATGCTCCAGACTGGGTTGCTTCATTTGTATTCAGGGTATCCTCCCTGCCTATAGCTTTCACTGCATTTGTCACTCTGTATTATAATGATCTTCCCATACTTCTTCTTCCCAACTGCTCTATAAATCCCTTAAAGTCAGTACTTTTTAATACAAAAGATGGAATAATTTGCCAACAGAAATTATTACAATATGATATGACATGAGCAATCTAGATTCATGAAATGAGCATGTCTGCATCAGGAAAGAATCTCCTATGACTCACATCACTGCTGTATCCAAGGTTTTCAATTAATACATATTTGCTACTCACTCTCTATTTGTTGTCATCAAGCATACCCTAGTAGAAAAAAAATGGCAGCAAGCAAGAACATTTTGAGAAATAATTATGAAAGGAAAACTAAACATTGCTAAAATTTATTATATATTTTGAGACATTTGGGAAAATATAACTTTTTTTAATTTGTTTTTAGCAGCCCACCACAAGTAAGAATATCTATATAGTAGTTTGTCTTAGCGGTGTGATGTTGAAAGTCGCATTTTCAAAGGTACAATGTCCTATTCCTTTAAAAGTAGTTGGTATCATTCAAACATGTAAAGATTTCTACTGAGAGGTTAGTTTTAAGGTTAAAAAAACAAGATCTAAAAACAAACTGCTTAGATTCTAATTCTGTGTCTGTCCTTTCTGGTCATGTAACCCTTAGAAAGTTACTTAACCTTTCTAGGCTTCAGTGTGCTCATCCCTAAAACAGTGCTAATAATAATAACCACCTCAGAATTTGGTCTTGAGGATTAATTGAGATAATGCAGGCAAAAAGCACTTAGTACACTGCCTAGCAAATAATAAACGATCATTGAGACAAATCTCAGGAAATCAACTTATTGAGTTTCAGTTTTCCAATATAAAACATAGAGTTAAGCACATTCTGAAACTGACTTATTGGGCTAACACCAAATAATAATAATAATAATAAGCCACTGTATAAACTATTTGACATACAAAATTTCCAGGGAACTTTAGGCACTATAGGACATTATAGGAAGTTATAACACAAAAAATACTTTAGAATATTGTAGGAAATTATAGTGCAAACATTCTGTATGGTATTTCTCATTTTCTTGGTAACAATGAGAATATGTCCGAGATTCTTCGGTTATCGAGCCATTCAGTTTCTAAGGCTCACTCTACACACCTCCCTCCTGTCCAAAGGGGAAAGTGGAAAGACAGAAAAGTAGACATTAGGTACTTTGAAACGAGATCCATTTTATTCTAAAGTCTTTGTACGTTTCTTTTTTGCTGCCATACTTGAAGTCACTTAATAAAAAAAGCTGATGATGGATGATTTACTCTTGATATATCACTACCAACTTTCATTCAAAATGTATTTGGACATTTAAAATATCTCTTTCATTTATATTTAACCCTATCCAAAATTTGCGAGCAAACTTATTTTCTCTAGAGCCGATGCTGCTCACTTTTTCCTGCCCGCAAAATTTCTCACGCAATGCTCTCGGTCAATAATCACGAGGCGCCTTTGGCATTTTGCAGGTAGCTGGCCTGCACTGCTTGTTTCTTTGTGTTTTAGAAGTTAAACTGTGAGCATTAATCAGATCCGAGAATGTTTTATTTTGTGTGTCGTTTTTAAAATGCAAATAAACTTGAAAGCTGACCAATTGCCTGGAAAGTACCAAAAAAGAACAGTTGCAGAACAAAAGTGCTAAGGAAGAAAACCCAACACATGTTCTCAATCACTTTGTAATGGTGTTGAAAGCTGGAGGAAGGACAAGAGTTACAGAACAAGAACAAATACAAGGGAAAGGAATGAGCCAAGATCCTAAAAGCAAATCCTTCCAATTGAGTTTTGCAAATATGTTAAAAATTAAAAGTATGTGTCCTTAAAACAGAATCTTCCTATATTTTTTATTCCTTTAGTTTTATCTGTTTCCTAAAAAATATTGTCTAAATAGCTTGGGAACATGGTAAAGGACTTTAAAGTTAATTTTTAAATATGGCTAAAATAATTTACCCTTAAGCGTGTTATGGGCACATCATAATCCTCTGAGCTCATTATGCCCATTAATGGACATGTCAGGTATCTGGATGCATTTGCCTCACAAAAGAATATAAATATTAATAGAGCATTCAATCCCATAATGATGTATTCTCTCATTATTTTTGTATGTAGTCAGATTTTTCTTTACAATTTTAAACATTTCTTTAAATACTATCATTACAAGTTGCAATGATTTATTACCAAAATGACAATAATTTTGAATAATTAGAATCTATTGAAAAAATGATGTCTTTTGATCCCTATTAGCTTTCTTTCTTTATAGGGGCAGTTTTAATTTTTTGCCTTTTTTGAAGGTCTGAAGGATCAGAGGAAACAGATTAGATAATTTTCAGTGGGTCTCTACTAAGACGTATCACAAAATATCTTCCCTAGTGCTTAGGGATGCCAGTGGAACATTACAGAGAAGGATGTGGGATGTGTTGGGATGTCCATTTCTTTCTCAAATCCTGTTGCAAAGCTTCATCCCAGTGCGCCAGAGACTATTTTCACTGTATGCTTCTTTCAAGTTACTTCCACAGTAAACTCTTGAATTCTGGCAGTTGTATCCAGAACTGATATGGAGCAATATTACCTGATTGAGTTTTTAAAAATATATCCTTGGAAATGCATAATACCCATATCTGTCTTCAAAAATGAGTGAGCTGGAAATTTATGGGACCTATGCAGAATTAAAGTCTATCCCCAAATTTTGTTTCAAGTTCATTAGTGTTACACAAATTTTCACTTAATAGCGGGCCTTAAATATACCTTTCCATTACTAAGTAAAAAATATCAAGGATAAAAGATGTGGGGTAAATATTTGCTACGATGGGAGGAAAGAGAAACAAGAACATTGAAAGAAGAAAAGACAAGGATAAATGTATTTATTAAATGAAAACATGTTTCTATTTAATCATTTCTACAGATATCACTATTGGGAGGGAATACATAACCTTCGGGGAAAAAACTTGTTCACAGGTATGTGGACACCATCACTTTGCAGTAGAGAGATATACTAAATTTCTGATATTTTTGAAATCCAGCAAGGCTAAGGCAAAACACCGTTTTCCCAAGACAATGGATAATAATACTAGAAATTCAAAAACTAGATCTGTATGGTTCCCAAATTGTTTATGGTAATGATCCAATCAGTTTCTTACGCTGCATTTTTTCTATTCAACATTTAGCAGGGCTGGATTGCTATCCCAGTTTTGCTTTTTGAGCCTTTTAATCTTGAACTCACACAGGAAGAAAGAGCAAACCAAAAGATAAGTGATCATTTTCTCGTTAGTGGTTATTTTTCAGACCCCGAGGATGCATTGTAAAGTAAGTGTTACTCACGGTTGGTCTTCATTTAAGTTAAAATCTCATTAAACTATTTCCCAATTTCTATTGAGGCACATCCTTAATGATTATTAATGTTCTTTCTGGTGATGTTTATGGATGCAGAACCAGGGAACAATTTGTCTCAATAAGACAGACTAAGACTGTAGAATGATATTTGAGTATCTAAATATTTAAAATATCTAATTGCTTATCTCTAAAAGCAATATTTTCTCCCTTTAGGGAGACTGCAATGCTGAGTTACTGAATAGTATATGACTTAATATTTTTAAATAAATCATAAAATGTAAAAGACAAAGTAGAGGTACGGATGTGTGATGTGAAGAGCTACAATTTTTTTAAAGCTTAAAAAAATGAAATATGTTGAATAATTGAAAGTGGAGGGGAAAATAATTAGTTAAGCCATGCTATTCAAAAAAATATCCAAAATGTATTATCATGGGATGTATTTCCAGCTATCATCTTTTTTTGATGACTTGGATTTTGCTATTACCAAAAAGTAAGCATTTCAAAAATCATTTATAATGTAAATCTGTGGGGTCAAGTAAAGAACATCGAGATGAATATTTCCTTACTCTACCAAGTATTATCAACTTTTTGAAAAAAAGCCAAATATTAGTTTTTATTCTTCTTTCATTTTTCCTTTTAAAATCAAGTATAAAAAGTCTGTAGTTATTTTGTAAATTGCTGAATAAATATTTGTGGATTTCAATTAATTTGATTCTGATTAATTAAAAGTTTACTTTATAGTATATATTCATACAAATATATTGGTAGATTGCTAAAATGTAAGATATTATGTAAGTAATAAATTAGCTGAAGTTAAAATCACTCTCTCAATAGGTTTCTTAGACTGATTTACTGTTATAATATAAATGCCAAAATGTAATGAGTGATTCAAATTTCACTGATATAATATGACATCTGACAGTTAATAATGGGTTCCTGAAAGTGCTGCTAAAATGTAATATGCAGTACAAATTTAGCATGGCTAAATTCAGTATTAGTCTATGAAGATAACAGTACAACTGGGCAAATTAGGTAATTTTACCATGATAAAACACTGTAATTAGTTTTATAATTACATTTATTTACATGGTGAATTTCGATAACAACTAACTCATTTTCAAGTGATCATCAAATTTTTTTATAAAAAATAATGTACAATTATACGGAATATTACAATCATTTAAAAATATTGGCTATAGTTTTCATATTCTCTTATAGAAGAATAAACCCAAATATATCAACATAACTTTCTTTTACATATATTTAACAAATACTTGAGGAATACCAACTGTGTGCAAGAAAAAAATAATTAAGAAGTGTAGGAACAAAAATGTATTGAGTATTCTGTAGAAGGTATTTGTACTATTTCTCTGTCATGGTGTGAGGGAAAAACATCAGACACATGAATCCAGAGTGAATGACTATAGATGGATACAAGACATTTGAAATCTACTTGTGAAATAAACTTGCTGTTATGTATAATGATTAAGAGACATATGGGGGCCGGCCCCATGGCTTAGCAGTTAAGTGCTCGCACTCCGCTACTGGCGGCCCGGGTTCAGATCCCAGGCACACACCGGCATACCGTAGATTGTTTGGCCGTGCTGAGGTGGTGTCCCACACAGAGCAACTAGCAGGAGGTGCAACTATGACATACAACTATCTACTGGGGCTTTGGGGAGACAAAGGGAAAAAAAAAAGGAGGAGGATTAGCAATAGATGTTAGCTCAGGGTGTGTCTTCCTCAGCAAAAAAGAGGAAGATTGGCACGGATGTTAGCTCAGGGCTGATCTTCCTCAAAAAAAAAAAAAAAAAAAGAGACATACGGTATAAGGGTATGGCAGGAATTGATTGACTCCGGTTGGTAACTTCTGTTCACTTCAAGGAGAAATTGGGAAAAATAAAGCTTACATTTGATTTAGTGAATACATATTTATTAGATGTCTACCCTGTGCCAGACACCATGCTAGGAACTGTAGAGTTTAAAAACATGAGAAAAATAAGGTTCTTTTTGAAAAACATAAACTAGCATGGTAAATATACATTTAAAATATTTATTAAAATTATATATATAATAAAGTAATATATGCAAAAATGTTATGCTATGGAAGAATAAAATGTGTGATTAAATAGGTCTGGATCAACTGACAACACACAAAAGTTTAGATTCAATCAAACTACATAATATTTTCATTCACGAGTTTACTTGGTGAAAGTAGCCATAAATCCTGTGCCTTTCCTGGCCTGACCTACAATTGACAGTCATGGTCCAAGGCTGCCCACTCTAAGATGTCCTTCATCACAGTTCCAGCTCTCTTACTGAAGATGGAACATTTGAAGAGGTGATTTTTAAGGTGACAAAATTAATGCTGATTTTAACAATTAACAGTAGTAACAATAATGAGGAGTTTTAATAGTGTCTTTGTCCTAACAGAGACTTAATCATCATCAATGTCATAACTAACATTTATTGAAGGCCTACAAGGGGCCGGATACTGAATATATTATTTGTTTTATTTTTGCAACCTTTCAAGGGGGAAAAAAAATGAAGCACAGAGAGGTCAAATAAAATACCTAAGGTTTTACTGCTAGGAAACAATAGAGATGAGATTTGAACACAGATTTCTTGGACTGTAAAGGCTGGAATTTTCCATTTCCATCCTATCTTTCTTGCTCATATGCTGTCCTCTAATAGAAATATTTTGAGCTATGATAATATTGTTGCAGAAAGCTGAGGATTTATTCTGCATACCTCCATGTTTAATTTTTGTACAAGACCTGTTATATACTTGATTGACATTTTGTTGCTGGTCAAGTATATGCTCATTCTACTTGAATATGCAAAACTTGTTAATTCCCAACATGCACAAACAAATTTACACACACTCCTGTCACTCATTCCTTACTTTGTTCACTACTGTTTGTCTAGAAGACTGGAGTAGACTATGGATTCAAAAATATTTTTGGATGGAAAGAAGGAAGAGAAGAGAAGGAAGGCTGGGGTTATAAAGAGGAACTGAATTCCAGTTAAAACACAATTTTCTTTGATTCCTCTGTGAGGTATCCTGTTTTACTGCCATTTGTCATTGTTCCTCATTGCCTCAAAACTAGATTTTTGTGATAGTCTCCTAATTCATCCTTCTGAATCAGGATGAGATAATCTTTAATCCCTCAGTCCACACTGCTGCCAGAGTGGTCTTCTACTGTACCTGAATGCCCATGTCACTGTCAGCTTAAATTTCTCATTATTTATATTGATCATATTATTTATATTGATACTGATCATATCTTGATCTGCCCTAGCACAACTTTTGAGACCTACTTCTTGACACTCATACAACATCAAGTCTTTTTTCCAGTCAGTGCTATTTCATCTGTCTTTTTTCCCTGTATTTCTAATTCTCTTTGTCTGAAATATTCTGCCCTACTTTTACTGCATGGCAAACTTCTCATCCTTCCAGGCACAAGTCAAAATTTATCTCCTTTTAATGACTTCTCTAAGTCCCCCAGTCAGAATGAGTGACAATTCTTTCTAGACCTACTTCTAGCATATTTGTAAAACTGTGTTTTGATTATTTTAACATGCCTATCCACTACTAGAATTTGAATTCTTATACAACAGTCTTAAATAGTGCCAGATATTGAAGATTCTCAATAAAGGATATATGACAAAAAGTATGGCCAAATCTGAGGACAGTGTAAAAATTAAGGATGCTGCTGACCGATTGTAAATCTTTGATTTCAAGAGGGCAAAATATGCCTTTCATTATATGTCACAACTATTTTATTACCAGGTCTAGACAAGTACAAATAAATTATGTTCATCTCTTTAGTGAATCAATTCATACAGAAACATAAGATTCTACTTCTCTTTTTCTCTAGAATGTTGACCTGCCTTTTTCTATACTAGTTTTGATGAATAAAGCTGAAATAATTTTACCATATCTGGCTATATCCATGTCTCCAGCATACATTTAGCATGGCTATAATGTTTAGAGAAGCATTGAGTATGTGGTAATTCTTCATAAAATCACGTAGTTCTAGGAAAAAAGATGGAAGTGGCAAATTAAAATGCCCATAAACAGTATGAAAGAGAGTTTAATAAAACAAAATAAGTCTTTTATAAAATCAAAATCTTTTCTCTATTTATTCTCCTAATAATATTACTTCTTATTTTCTTTATAGTGCATTCTTCAGTGAAGCTAATTAGAAAGCATATATGAAATCCAACATGATATCTGAACACAGTTATGGGTCAAATTCTGTGGGATTCAACTCGCAAGCCTTTAAAATTAAGCATATATGTTCAAATATATTGGCCAATGCTATTTCTTCTACTCCTCTCTCTAGCTACAACCTACTCAAAGATTGTGCTCTTATAAAGTCAGAAATATTTTTCACCACAATATCTGTAAATCTTGGTATGACGTGGTTGAAGGGATGATGACAACATATAGACTAATTAAACACAGAGATATATCATGCCATTTTTTAATGGATAATTATAGGGAAAATGTAGTTTCTCAGTTTTTAATTTATAAGTCTAAAACGTGAGTTCTAACATCTAATACCTTAATGTATATATAGATACATTCTTAAAAGTTACCATTAAATATATATATATTAATACAGAGCATTTCTTTTTTTTCATTTATTCTGAAAAACATCATCTTGATAAGTCAAGAAAAAAATTAAGTCAACTTAACCTGTGTCTGAATAGGATTTTTTTTTTTGTAAAGAACATTCATGAGTCAGTCTTCTTTAGGTTATTTTATGTTATCATGGCCTGCTATGAAATGTCACCATAATAGCCACAAAAACATTTTTTTAAAAGTTGGAGGAATGCCATTTTTTATATATTCAAGATATGCGTAAGCTATTTTCTCCCAATACCTCATTCTACATTCTAGGTATAAAGTCTGAAGCACTTACAGTGGAAGGAATAGTAAATGCCAAACAGTCCAATTTACCTTTTAATATAAGAAATTCATTTCTAAGGGCAAGGACAAGAAGTTCATTACAATCTATCTATTGTGGGACATTTTTCCTTGCTGTAATTGAAGATTGGCCCTGAGCTAACATCTGCTGCCAATCTTCCTCTTTGCTTGAGGAAGATTAGCCCTGAGCTAACATCTGTGCCAGTCTTCCTCTATTTTGTATGTGGGTCGCCACCACAGCAAGGCTAAAGAGTGGTGTAGGCCTGTGCCCGGGATCCGAACCTGTGAACCTGGGCCACCAAAGTGGAGTGCGCCGAACTTAACCACTATGCCATGGGGCTGGCAGCCTTATAATTTTCCTCTTAATGTGGCAGGCTTTTCTCCTAATCTCAATTCACTGGTCCTATTGAATGCCATAGATTTGTTCACTCCACTTCTCCAAGATCATCTTTTTAATATTTGATGATGCATGGAACATATACAGTTCTTTCCCCTACCCCTTCCTGGGTCTTCCTTTTTTGCAGATATATCATCCTTGGTTGCCACAGGAAATGGTGTCCAGCCCACCACTGTCCAAGTTCACCTCCACTCTAGCAATGCATCCTTGAAAGTTTGGTGCCCAGAACTGAGTGTAAAACTCTAGATGTAATTTGACCAGCCCAATAGAAAATCAAATTGTTAAATTCCTTAATAGAGACCCAGAATATTTCTTAATCTAGTCTAAGAAAATATTATCATATTTCAGTAACAATCTAAACTTGCTAGATTATAATCAATTATGATCAATTTAACACTCCAAATCATCATTCGATTCACTGAAAAGCTAGGTCAAATGCACTTTCTAATTATATATCTCTTTAGCTCTTATGCATATGTAGAACATCACACATAAAACTGTTCATTTTTTCTTTGTTATTCCGGACCCCAAAATTTTCTTTATCCTGATTCTGTCATCTACCTTGAAGATTTTACTTCGCACAACGCGCAGATGTGATAAACACACTTTCTGGGTCTTCATCAGAGTCAGTTACAAAGTAAGGCTAGACTAAACTAGGATTGAGAACAGCATGGTGTTGCGTAACAATATATAGAACTCGTTCAGCTGTGTATAGCTATCACATGGAAATAATTATAATATTATAAAGCTGTCAGAAGGAAATGAAATAAATGAGGATGCCTAGGGAAATATTTGGTTTACGATAGGTATTCAGTAAAATATACTTGGTATGATTCTTTTGAGGCTAAAACATTATGTAAGACTCATTTCACTAAATAAGACTCATTTGACAGGGCATCTGGAGGTTTGAAAACTTCCCTAGGCATCAAATCCTCTATAAAATTGTTGAAATATTTCAAACTTTTAAAAATCCATTGAATTATTTTTTTTCCAACAGAGTTTTAGAGATGAGAAAGGTAATAGATTGTGTGTGCAAAAGTGTGCATGTGTTTATGTGTGTGTGTGTGTGTGAGAAAGAGAGAGAGGGGGAATGTCCATCAGAACTCTGATATCTTTTGGAGAAACAAAGTTTTATAAATATATGAAATAGGAAAATTAGCTTCAAGCCACTAACCAACATCTATTGTACCACCTACAGGGATAGTTTCAACATCTCCCCTAGAGGAGATAGACTTGATTATAAATTTTTTTCAAATATGATGCCAGCAGCATTCAAACAGCAAAATGACTTTGATAATTCAACTAGTATAATTCAAACACATGGCTCCTGAATGAGGGATTACAATATCACAACCCACTGTGTCAAAATCTGGTTACAGTGTGTGAAAAATTAATTTCATATTAGATATAGATCCACATGCAACCTCTAACAAATTATTTGGAATATTCAAGCATATGTTCCGCTTTTCTTCCTATGCACTGCAGTAGGAAATTGTGCACCCAGCTGTTTAGTAAACATCAACACATTCAGATTCTCACTGAGAGTACATGATGCTAGCTACACAGAGCATACAAAGCAAGGGGTGAGAGGCTGCTGGAAACATTTTCCTATTTTTCTACACCAGAGAATGTGGGCAGTTTCCATTCCAGTGTTAAAGAACTGCACTGTGTATTTTTAAATGTCAACCAGGGAAAAGTTTCCATTTACCGTAAGAATCACATTTTACCCTGTCTTTTCTATATAATACCATATGTTTATCTACATTCTAAAAAGTAATCTGTTCCCAATTTACTTCCAGTTTACTGCTAACCATTTACAGTTAAGGCTATAAATTCAAAGGGGCCAATGGGTCCTTTCATATTTGTTTATACTGGAATTAGGAGATTACTATAATTACTGGAACAATTTGGGGGACCTAGAATATATACTTTCATTCTCCTTAAATACTGTAAATACATGTTATGTGTCAGGCAGTATACCAGGACCTGAAGCCCTACATTTCTCTTAAAAGACAGTCCATTCTAATATGTATATTTGTTATAAAATGTTGAGTTTGGATTTTAAATTTAGATATTGCTGACCACCAAAACAATTCATCGAGGCATTAAATATTGTCACTGTAAATTCTGCTTTCCTGTGTTGTCATCAAATGAACAATAATGAATTGATTGATGCCTAGTGTGAATGACCACAGTGTTCAGTAGTTGATCAAGTTATTCACTAAAATATTGCCAAGACTTACTTAAACCAATGACCAGAACTGATTCGACTTTGTGCTGTGAATTAAAGTGAGTACTATGCCTCAAGAATCCGAGACTAAGGAAATAAAAAAATATATGACTCATTTATTGTGCATCTGCCTTTCTCGGTATAAAAATGAGAGCATGGCTACAGATAAGATACTCAGTTACTGTTGATTAAGAAAGAAAGCACAGGGGCCAGCCCCATGGCTTAGTGGTTGAGTGCGTGCGCTCCGCTACTGGTGGCCCGGGTTCGGATCCCGGGCTTGCACTGACGCACCACTTCTCCGGCCATGCTGAGGCCACATCCCACATACAGCAACTAGAAGGATGTGCAACTGTGACATACAACTATCTACTGGGGCTTTGGGGAGAAAAAAGGAGGAGGATTGGTAATAGATGTTAGCTCAGAGCCCGTCTTCCTCAGCAAAAAGAGGAGGATTAGCATGGATGTTAGCTCAGGGCTGATCTTCCTCACAGAAAACTAAAAAAAAAAACAAAGAAAGAAAGCACAGCATAACAAATAGCGTTGCCTTAGAAGGACTAAAGTGAAAAAAAAAAAACACACAGCACATCAAGATCAACGTTGTTAGTTCAAATCTGGTTTCTTGTCTCCACACTCAAATGTATTTCCCCGCTTTCAGTATGTCAACAAGGAGACTAATGAACTTACTTCTTACAAGAGTGAATTAGGAAAAGTTTGAGTTTCTCTAGTGTTTCATATTACTTGGTTTTTGTTTTTGTTTTATGGACGTGGACATCAGTGATGATTTTAAGGCAAAGTGTGTGCAACCTAATTAGTAGTCACACTGAAAGGAATAATAAAAAGAGGTCTTACTAATTATGTTAGAGAAGTTATTTTTGAAATCAGCAGAGAAAAGAGACTTCTAAAGATCAAAATATTTTAAATGTCACCACGACTTTAAAGTAAAAGAAAAATTTGATAGTTTCACATATCCTACTTTTATTGATATGATGATATTTCCCAATTTCTTAAAGTTATATAAGAATCTTTGGAACACTGTCATGTAATTCAGACTGCTCTTATCACTTGATATTTGATCCTTCTTAGATACTGTAATAGTTTTATAATCTAAATATTCAAATAATAATACCTACCTCATAGATTTAATTGAGAAGATTAAATAAGACAATGTGTATGAAAGCTTCTAACAATGCTTGATGTTCAATTAATCTTAGCCAAATTGAAAAAAAATGCATTAATTGAAAGACAGGAAAGTCAGATATATGCCCTTTTAACCATAAAAAATGGATTTCTATTTAAAATAACACCATATTCTATAAATAAATAATAGTATTAGAATTAATAGGAAGCAAGATTTAAAGAAATGTAAATCTGAGTACCATTGGATTACTTTCTCTCTTGGCAGCTTCTACTTTGCACTAAACCTCTGCAAGCTTCTCAAAGTGGTTTAAATTCAAGGAGAATCCCAAATCAGAAGTAGTCAAAGAACTAAAGAATATGAGTTTGTAAGCCTTAGAGTCATCAGCTTCAGATAACACATTTTTTAGGGGTTTCCTCTGGGAAAATGTGCCTGCATTCTGCCCATTCCAAGCTTCATATATTTGTGAAAGCATTCAGATCATTTTCACTTCATTTCCTCCCTTTAGGCATCATACAGTTAGTTTTATGTTTAAACCAACACTTTAGTCATGAAACAACATCTTCCTTGGACTGCACCTTTTAAGTACATGATGTTTTATGTTCATAGAGGAAAAAGATTATTCTTCAACTCCTTAGAACCTACATGTTTCTTTTTTCTGGTGGGTGGCTCCTGTGAATTCAAGTACCTTATCTGGACTGTGTTCTAAACTCAATAAGAATAGGGAACACTTCCATATTTCAATGACTCCCACAAGCCCTTTCACCGTAATGAGTGCTTAAATTAACTTTTAACTTGCTAATCACAAACCAAAAATTAGAGAAGACAAGCTTTTAATCTAATGCTCCCTCTTCCTTGATTAGCATTTGGCACAGTCTTTAATCCAAGAGACTTTTAAATACCTTCAGAAATAGTTTCACAGATAATGAAAAATACAAAAATAAGGACTGTATTCTAAAGGAGAAAGTGGAAGATACAGAGAGTGAAAAGTGGAGAGGAGGAAGGACAATTTCAAATTCACAAAGAATCTAAATGTAAGAGCAGTTGTACTAAATTAAGAGAAAGCTTTTTCATATTTGGGCCTTGAAAGCCTAATTTCATCTTTATGGAGCATGATGCTGGGTACCAAGATAGAGAGGCAAAATAAACAATTTGGTTTTAGCATCTGTGGTCCTGAAAGTGGAATAAGGAATAGTTGGCAAATTATACATTTTACAACTTAAAACAAGTAAAGTATAAGAAGGAAAATCTGTTTGTGAACAAAAATATTTACAAAGAAGGAGAATTGTCAGGAATTTGAGATTAAGAAGGAATCTTGGTGGTTTCAAAGTAAAATAAAACAGAGATCAGAAGGTGAAGAATGGAGTACAGGACAAGCGAGAACACTGGAAGGATAGCTTCAGCGTCTTTCTATTTTCTTTTCTAGTGGATGTCCACTTCCAAATTAGACAGAGCATCATGTACATAGAAAACAATTAAACCAGGGAATGCATGTATGAGTGTGGATAACCTAAGACTGTGATACACTGTCATCCAGTGTAGCAAGGAGGAAGCATCAGTATAGAAACAGTAAAGCTGTTTGTGAAAAGCTATGCCCCTCCCCTGGAAAGACAGGCACATTGGAAAACAGACACATAACAGATTTGCTGTGAGCTAATTTGAAAAGAGTAGAAAGCAGTGACTTATTTTCAAATCAAATAATAAAAAAAACCTAATGCACAGTTAATAATTGTGTTTCTCCTATTTTGAATTTTATCATGTTGAGTAGCAGGAATTTCCAGTATCAAAACCACTAGTAGAGGCATTCTCCAGGGTGGTGGAAAAACAAACAAGTACAAATCTTAAGCTAATTTTACAGCTGGCTACATAATTGCTTTGGCAACAGTCATAAACCAGCGTTTCCCCTAAAATGTATTCTTAAATTGAAAATAAGTGGCTAAAAACCAATATGCCTAGAAATGAGGGAGCCCAGCAGAATGAACATGGTTGGTCCCGGTGGTTGGCCACCAATTATTGTTTTTTTTTTTTTTCCTTTGTGAGACATACACATACACACACCCCTGCAGATGGCATGGTAGCTTTGGAAGACAAGCTAATGCACTTGCAAATATCAAATGGCAATTTAGGATTAATTATGTGTAAATAACATAAACATATAAGAAGTCTATTTTCTCACCTTGCTTATTTTAAAAATAATCTCAACTAAAAGATATCTTTGACAAAAGATAGCTCTGCTCTTTTTGCCTGGACCTAGAAATCAGAAGGAAACATGAAAGGAAATCTCAAAAATGCATTTGTGAGACAACACATCAAGAGTCTAATTGAATTAAAAAATTATTCAAATTAGATTTACAAGAGGTTGCACAATTACTAGCACTATAAAACTAAAAGCAGGCTAGGAAACGAAATAAGATATCCTTTAGAACTTACTGACATATTTAGATAATTTAGGTGGCTTGGCTTGAAGACAAAATAAAAAAATGTAGTTTAGTACAAATGAATACAAACAAATCCTGGAGCCAAAAGACAAATCCAAAAATGCTCCAGGATACAGGATAAGAAAGGAGATGTTATTATTGAAGAAAAAATAGCTGCAAAGCACTCAAATCAATGCATAGTGGCAGTGAATAGAACAAACAAGAGATGGGTTGTATTGCGCTATTGAAGTACTAAAGAATAAATCAAAGTAACTAGAATAATGATAAAGCACTCGTTGGATTCATAGAACTTACTATATGACTAGTACTTTGTTAGGAAGCTATGGCGAGGGCATTCCTTTTAATGTCCATAAGACACCAAAGACAGCTGCCTAAAAAGCCCCTGGGTACAATCACCCTATGAAGTTCAAACATTGGCCATCATCACTTGTGACAGCAACAGCTCTGATATAGAGGAGAATGGATGAGGGATGAGACATGTGCCTTTCAAATGGGATGGTCCACTCTCAGTAATTGAAAGCTGGCAGTCATGAGGAGAAAGATTTTGAAACTTCATTGGACTACCAAAAATAGTAGGAAAGCAAATAATTACATTATTGGGGAGGAAAGTAACATAAACTTACACTTAAAGCAAAAAATCTAATTTTTTTCAAGTATATTTCCCAGGCTCTATTGTACCGAATATTTCATAGTCTTGATATGCGTAATCTTAATTGTCTCAAACTATCTCAAGGTCTGATTGCCTTTTCTGTACAAGAAAGAAAGATGCCCATCTGCCAAACAAGAAAATTAACTGACAGGGTATTTATTTAATTGACACAATATATATAAAGCATGTAATGCGCAGTGGGGTCATGGAATGTATTTGGTTATTTCTCTTAACATTAATAAATTAATTCAATGAATTGCCTACCACTTACAAATTCCTCATGATATTGAGTTTGATGTTGTGGCGACAATTGTGGGTTCTGGAGCCACAATTCAAATCCCAACACTAACGGTAGTTGCGTGACCTTGGACAAATTACTAAACCTTTCTATATCTCAGTAGTTTCCTCTGTAAAAAATGGGAGATAGTAATATTTTTGAGTTTTAAATGAAATAATTAATGTAAAGTACTTCAGACATGGCTGACAAGAATATTTGTCAACTAGTAGTAGTTAGAAGGTCGTCTATGTAATTTATATCTATTTAATGCAACTAACTGAACTATTAGTAGAATATTATAATTTTCAATTTTGATTTGCGATTAGGGAAGTGTTTTATATTAGTAAAAGATATATAACAATATGTGATTCCAAAGCATGTTACTTGAAGATATTTTATAAAATAAAATAACGATAGACATCTAAAAATGAGTTTCTGTACAGGGACGGGGATATCATATAAGTTTTCAAGCTTCTAGTCCCAAAACTAGGATTTCGATTTAGGATCTAGTTCTAAAAAAACATGGACTATTTGCAATGCCTTCTATAAATATTTAAGTTGTGTATATTCTTGAATTCATAACCACAATAATGGGGCAAAAGAAAAGAAATAACCATGTATGTGAAATATGGGAAGGAAATATCACCAGTGTGAGAGCTGAGTAAAGCAGGATAGCTTTATAGGTTTATCTAAGATAACCTTAAGCAATGCTTTAAAAATACATGGCCTGCTCTTAATTCAGTTGTTGTAGTATTTTATGCATAATCTACTAAATCTGTATGTAGTACAATCCATTTTCAAAAGCAAATTTACACTTTTCTAAAACACAACTTACTGTTGTATTGCTTATTTGGACTAGAAAACCCCAAGTCACCAAATTAAAAAACAAGGTAGTTTTCTGTCTCCATGGAACATTAGTTTCTCCAAAATTCTCTTGGCAGCAATATAATTATTTCTGAAACTATCATTTATCTCCTGTGCCATGGAGAAACTCTGGCTAACATTTTTAAAAATCTAAAAATATTCTACTCTTCTCTAAATTGAAAGTCTTGGTTGTCATAATGTGCATTTTATTTCTTTAGTGTACTTCTACTTCACAAATAATATATTTTGTCATGTCAGAATCCTGCCTATTCCTCTCAAATATCAGGCGAATGCTGCAACAAAGCTTGATAGTACAATTCTTTTAATGCTTTCTCCTACTAGGTGAGCTCAATGCTTCTACTCTACCTTTCCAATTGTCCTCATTCATCAAGGGGTGGCCCAGTTTTCATTTCCTTTACTGAAGAGAGGCAACCTGCACTCCTCTTTCTGTGCTCTATTTTATGTATGTTTCAATTTCATATAGTATAGCCTATAATTGCCTTCAAAGAATGTCATGGATGTAGGTATGACTTCCCTCAATCAGACTAGCACTTGATAAATATTTGTTTGATTTTGTATGCCCTCAAAACGTATCCAAAAAGCAGATACTCAACGGCAATTGGTTCATTGGTTTCAATACAAAATATTGGCAACTACTCTTTTACCATAACACTAATGAATGGGAAAATTGTCCAGTTATAGGAGACATCATGAAAAAATATATAAATCTCATAAAACAAAATTGTCTTCAACAAATTATCTGAATGCATAAGTTCTATCTGCCCACACTATCTTAAAGATAAATAACACTGACCCCATGAAGTTCTCGAAGTTTCTTTTTTCTTATGATGATGTCACAGTTCACAAATTTAACTCCATATTATCCAGAAGTTGACTTCCAAACTCCTTATCATGACATTCAGTGTCCTTCAGTATCTGGATAAGATTGAACTCTTTTTCTCGTCTTTTTTTTTCCAAAGCGTGCTACACACATTCAGTTGAGCCAGAGCTCCTCACTATCCCCTGAGCTCTAGAAAGAAGTTTGGTTCATGCTGTTCCCTCTGCCTAGAAAGCCCTTCATGTACATCTACATCACTCTAAGACGCTGATCAAATGTCACCTACTTCAGGAGTGTTCAGCTAATCCAACAGCTGGAAATAATCCTTCATTCCTTTGTAAAACTTGAACACTCTGTCAGCTACTTAGAGACACATTGTGCTTTACTCATCTTTTTCTTATGCTATGATGCCATAGATATATTGCCAGGTGTGTAATGTACTAACGTGAGTATTTGTTTGTTTGAAACATTTTGTCTCAGTTTCAAGCATCTAATGAATCTTAAATACCTCCATATCCCCTCCTCTAACAAAATAGAAATATTTTACTTACTAACTGAGGATATTTTAATTCAGTGTTCCCCAAGTTGTGTTCCATGGAACACGAATCACATTAGATGCCTCCTGAAATAAAGGTAGTGTCTTATGGGAGCATAATGAAACACATTAGCCTATTAGAGGAGTAAAGAAGTCCTCCAGCAAAGAAACCTGGAAGTTTATATATTTACCATTGTTATACCAGGGTTTTTTGTTTGCTTGTTTTGTTGTTGCTTTTCCCACAACACCATCTCATGGGATGTAGTCTGGGAAGCGCTGTTCCAGCCTTTGCAGATAACCAGCTCCTCCTGTAACATACCTGCATGCTTACACCTTTATTCCTCCCCTTTCCAATCTGCTCCCCGCTCCGCCTTGAGAGGTTTTCCTCCTAAATGCTCTCTTCATGAATTCCTAATCCTGACTCTAGATAGACCTTAAATATCACCCTCTGCTGGTTCTTCCACTTGGGCTCTATCGGAATCCAATTGTTTCTTTGTGTTCCTCTCAGCACCTATTATATAGTAGAGATTACATCATTGTTATTTATTTTATGCTTGTCTCTGATTCCTAATTTAGATGAACGTAATGTCCTGCACTCACCAGGAGATCTAAAATGTTTGCAATATTGAAAGAATCCTGTGAATTAGGTTGATTTTCTGTGGATGTCTTGGGAGAGTTGGTTGTTGGTGCTTATGATCATTTTTGGAAAGAAGAAGGTAAAAGAAAAGACAGCCTAAGAAAAAGATCTCAAAGGTAAACTGGCTGTCCCTCATTATAATATTTTCATTAGGTAACATCATATTGATAGTTGTAAAATAAATGCTTTTGTAGACTGATGAAGTTTATAACGTTTTTAGGTCATCAAATAGAAGGGACGCCTTTGAAGAAGGGCAGAAGAAAATAAAGAGGACATGCCACATCATGTAATTGATAGAAATGCTTTGTCTTTTTTATCTCCCCTTATTTTGCATCTCCCAAAACATTAATGCCTGAAAGGAAAAGATTCCTTTATTATAAGATTTGTGAATTAAAAAAAATGACAGACTACATGCTATTTCTCTGAAAAACATTTTCAAAAACATTTATAATCTCGCACTCTATTGCTGCCTATCTTAATAAGTCTTTAGTGTCAGAATACCATTCCTGGTTTACAAATTCATATCAGCAATAAAATTGATTCAAACTTATCTCTTCTATCGCTTCTCAGCCTCTTGGCTAGGATCAAGTGTAAAAACTTATCTCTCCTGGCAGTGTACTCCCTGTACCACAATATACCCCAAATTTCCCCATCCTCTGCCCTTCACTTTGCTACCTCGTTTGTTTAGACGGCACTATTCCCACAGTATTCTTTCTTGATTACATTCTAACCTCCTTCTAGCTCTACTATTCTCTGATGCTCAGCTCAAATCCCACATCTTCGATGAGGTACTCTTTGATATGTCAGCCTGAATCTATCTCACCTTCCACCCTTCTTCGCCTTATGTGCCCCATCACAGCATACAGTTCAAACCAGGTTGCAGTATTGATGTGTGTGTAGGACCTGTCTCAAGCTCTAGAAAACTTGGATACAGAAGTTAGGAACTGGCTAAAATATTTGTCCCTGAAGTGCCTAGGAAAATATCTATGCATTGTAGATAAGTAATGGGGCTCAGGGCAAGCTACCCCCGGAGGCACCACTCTGGTATGCGGATTATTTCGAGCCGAAGACAATAAGGACTCAGAGAACTCAGGAAGAATATTTGAGTTTCCCCTCCCAAACTGCCTAAACAATTTAAAACAAAAGATCTGTTTCAAGAAAGAGTTGTTATCATGATGGCTGTAAAGATAATGTAGGATAGAGGTTACAATAGGAAAGGCACCAAGCCTCTTTTATCAAAAACTCTGTCTCTCCCTGACCACATTATCTATAGATGACCCTGAAAAGAATTGTCTTCCTGCCCTCTGAAGTCCCAGACCACTACCCACCCCCAACACGCTCCTCTCCTTTAGCTGCAATACTTAAGCAAGCAGCTTAGACAGAGGGACAAGTTGCTCATTTCTGAGTTTCTCCCATGTATACATGTTATTAAACTTGGTATTATTTTCTCCTGCTAACCTGTCTTCCTAATTATATGGCCAGCCATAAGAACCTTAAGGAAAAGGGCAGAGGGAGATTCTTCCTCTTCCCCCGACATAAGCAATATACTAATATATATATATGTTAAATTGAATACTAAAAGTATGTGCTTAATTAACTAGGCTACTCTGAATTGAATGTATTTACTCATTTTTGAGCCATGATATTATAGAACAACAATTTATGTTATATAATATCTTCAAGAATTTGCTCTCATTAAGGTCCAAGATATTCCCTTTATTGGGTATATTTTAAAAATGTGAAGTTCCTGGGCTCAACATTTAATGGAAGGGAAGCTGAGGAAAGAGAGTTCAAGCAAAAGTAGGGATTCTTCATTTATACCCCCAAACCAGCCAATATGCCAGTTCACTAGTTGATGTTACTGAACTTTTAGTTTTACCAAGGTCTTTTAGTCTCCTAGTTGGTAAGAATACTTAATTTCTCTTCTATAGTTACTTTGAAGCATATAGGAATAAAAATTGAAATAAATTGGAGGAATTGTAATAACATAATTTGTTATAGCCAGTGATAGTAAATGGAGATTTCTTCTGGGCCGCGAACAACTTGGACCGAGAAATAGCTTATACTTCTTTCTCATGGAAGTCTTTTCTTTTTATCTAAAAACTCATTTCTATTTAAGGATATCCTGCTGGATTTTTTCCATTTCTTTCATATATTCCACGTCCCAGCCCTCTAGGATTCTCTTGGTATCGTCAAACATACCATTTTCTTCTCAGCGAAGTCCTCCAGCAGGAAAGGCTTTAGCCACGGATCCATTCCCATACCACGTTTAAATGTTCAGCATGAACTCAGGTGCAATTATCAAACCTGGCCTTCTTACTGTTTCTGTTCTGTTGATTCATTTGCCTTTGTGGGACTGTTCAACTTCTAAAAGAGACTTCCGTGTTTAGCTCTGTGTTTTTTAAAGGGCAAAGATGTCACTGAGTCCAATCTCTGATCTGTGTTTTTCAGAGCATACCTAAGCAATTTCCAAAAGGTTTATGAGGGCTGATAAAAAAGAAAGGGAAAATTGGGTGAGAGGAATGGCCCTTCTCTGCCTGCCCTCCAACCTCCTGCACAAAACAGAAGCAGAATTAAAACCAGAAGGGGGCCTGTGAGCATGGGTCCAGGACCACATAGGTGTTCCCCAGTGTCCGCAGCTGCAGCTTCCACTTTGAGTCTGCTGGGACTTGATTCTAAGTGGCTGTGAAAAGCCACTGAGGGGTTTGTGTTAGCCAGAGGCCACGAAAGCTGCCGTCCCCAGCTGAGTGATTCTCTGTTCAAATTGGGCTTCTGCCCAGTTTGAACAGAGAATCTGTTTTCTTCCCTTGTTTCAAAGGGCACATTTCTGTATACTTCCTCATGTGCAGGGGTGAACTGGGAACAATAACATTCATTTATAAAAGAAATCATTGTGTTAATTATTTTCGCTGAGTGTTAGTAAATACTTAAATAGCACTATGATATGGAAGTGTGTGGGTATCTGCAGAGCCACGCATTCTAGTCCCCTCTTAAGAAAGTACACATTTATCAGAAATTATTTAACATTCAGGAGCTACATTCTTTTAATCAAAAAGTGACACCGAGCTATCTGGATATTCTCCAATTCGTGCATCTAGTGATACATATATCCCTGTGATAAAATTGCTATCCTTATTCAATATAGTCTTGAAGTAATTGAATGTTCCCGCTTCCATTATTTCTTCTGTTGTGCGCTCTCTCTTTCTCTCTAACTCACCCACCAATAAATACAGTCTCTCTCACACACACACACACACACACACACACACACAGACTACAATTCTGGACAATTCCTTAAGTTATTCCAGACATTCTTCTGGCAATGCTTTTTTTTTTTCTGGGTTTGTCGTTTTGGCACTCCAACACCAAGTTCACATCCTGGACCATGCATTCTATTAGTGGATGTCTGGGCAGTCTCCCAATAAAGCGGAGCAGCTTCAGCATCATTAGTGGGATGATGGTATTTCAGTTCCTCTTGCTTTCATTCCTCTTTAGTTTACTATCGGTGCCACTGAGCTTAATGAACCAAACCGCCTGCTCATGCATTAAAAACGGAAAAGTGCATTGTGCCATGGAAAAAAAATGCTATGTTCTATTTCTACAGCAGACACTTTTTAACAAACATAAAGCAGGAAAGGGAGTATGAGAATATTTGTACAATAGGGAGATGTTAATAAAGGCATTTGAAACTTTCAAATAAGGAATGTACTGATTTGTAACTGTAGAGCGCCCTCATAAATAGCATGCATTCATAATAATATAAAATCATTGAGTATTATTAGTGCTGGCTCCTGCTATACTTAGGTACTAGACATATTAATACTAATATACTAATTACTAATAAACTATCAGAAGTGACCATTATGGAACAGCTGTGTTATAGAATATTACCTAGATCTTGCATTCATATCATTATTTCACATCATCTCTGGTATTTTAAGTATACTAGACACTGGCTTAGAAGTAAAAGCATACCCATATTGATAAAACTAGTAAAAACTCTAACTGTAAAATCTAAATGTCATTTTTCTATATAACAAAAATGTCTAAAATTTCTATTGTTGCAGGCCTAAATGTCATAATACCGCTTTTAAATAAAAAGTGATTGCTCACATAATGTGGATAATAATGATACATTAAGTTATATTAATGGTGGTGCTCTTAAATATATTAAGATTATCTTATCTCAATTATATTTTGTGGTGATCCAAAATTTTAGCCCAATATTTTGTGGTATTGAAGTCACTCTGACAAATCAAATCGCGATGACATGATTTTACTGAACTCAGCTTGCCAACACCTCTGGCTATTAAACTAATTCATTTTACTCACTTGCATCTCAGAGAGAGGGAAGAGGAAGAGCAGCTACTCAAAACTGTCATTGTCATCAACTGTGTGTTCACCTAACTTAGCCCAGCTGCATACACAGGAAATGGATGGATGCTTGAATCACAGAGAGGTGATTTTTGAAGAAAGGTAGGTCTTAGAAGAGTGTGGATTTTTGATAGCCGCCATGGCAAAGGAAATACAAGGCAGAGTTCAGAAAGAGAAGGTAGAGAATGGCAAAGATAAACTGAAACTGTCTTGCAATCTTGCTTCATTCTTTTAGTAAACAAATCTTTATCTGCATATCCCCACCAAGAAATGCACTGCACACCGTTTATGAGTTTTCCCAACATTTAGAACCTCTTAAAAGCAGTCAGAGCTCCTCCTGATGGAAGCTGTGATTTTCCTACAATAATTTTCTATAATTGTGCCAAAGAGCTAAAAATAAAAATGACATAAGAAGTTTGGCCACAGTGAGAATCACAAGCTCAATTGTAGAACTGAGTCATCGTCTTTGTGTTTCAGGAAGATATATCCAGGTTAGGAAATTCACTGTGCTGATTGCCGTCCTCCAGCCTGCACTGGTTGAGATATAAACTCTGTGGTATGGTTATCAATAACTGCTAGGAACTCGGGCCATAATCGAGTAGATAGCTGTAAAGTATTATCGTATTGAGAAAGTAAATGTGGTATAGAAGCGTAACAGGCTGAGGTTTATTGAGGAAGTCCTGATTACTGTGCAGGCTGAGTACCTCTGATCTGGGGCCAAGGCTGCACAAAGCAGTTATAGACTTTATTTGGTCTTATTTAAACTAAATGTATATCTAGCTCTCTCCATTTTATTTCTCTTCATCATGCAGTATAACATAATGTTTTGGTTTATCACGAAACTTCCATCTGTTCCATCATTTAAGTCATTCATCACAATTCTCAAGGTCATGAGGGGGCCTCAGAGAGGAAGTATTTGTGTTGATTGATTGGTTCTGTAATGCTTATGCCTAGGGTGCTGCTAAATGAGGCTTTTGTGTTTTCAGTGAAGTGACTAAAGTGTGGGGAAAAGAGAGGGACTTAAGAATCCTGTTAACAAGACACATAAGGTATGCTGTTCCCTGGAGATCCTGGTTCCTTACATCCCTACCCCCTTGTCATTTTCTCCCTGGGGAAAATGAGAAGTTTTCCCTCCAATTGCCACTACAAGGAGAGTAGACACTCTCTGGTTCTGGAATTAAAAGAAAGCATTCAGCAGTATAGAAGTCAACGTACAGAAACTCCCTTTTCTTTTTCTGCCAATACACTGTTGCATTCTGAGGAAGAGGTGCATGACATAAAGCAAGTTCACTCCTGCTGAGATGCTTTTCACCATAACTATGTACATGAGTTGTTGAAAGAATAGGACAATTGCTCCAATTCTGTGTAGGTGGAATAGTGAGTGTGGTATAGTGTTTGGATATATCAGCATGTTGATTTTAATCAAATATGTTCTTCCGGGTAACAGCTTCTTGCTTAACAATTGAGTAAATAGAAAGATATGCAAGAAAATATATTTTATCTACAGCAGCTAGAGTCTCTATTTAGTATTTCTCAGCAGAGACCTGCTATCTCGTGAATATATTAAGTTTATGAACTATCGTGTCACTAATGAAAGATGTCAGATGTTCTATATATGGAAGAGAAAAGGACTTATTTCCTGTGGGGTTATAATCTCACTTCTTCCTTTCTCTATGGCCTCATGATTCTACAGCTCTCATTCCACCCCATTTTTCACAGCTGCATTTTTTTTAAATGTCAGGTCTATTGAGCATACAGTGAAATAACTTGCACACGGTGAAATTCACCTGTTTAGGAATAGAATTCTATGAATCTGACAAACACACACATTCATGGAACCTGACTAAGATGCCCTTAACATTCCTCTCATCTTGACCAAACTTTAGACAGTCTTCTTCCTGACCCTAGGCCCCTGACCTTCCTCTTCTTAGAGCATTTACTTTAAAAAACCTGGCCATTGTAAATTCTGTCTCTGCCCTTTTGAGATGAAAATCTTCTCCCCTCTCTTGCCAGTTTTACAACTCAGGAATGTCTTTCTCAAAGACCTGGTGGTTATCCCTTTGAAATGTACTCATCAAGAAAGACAGCATCCATATCTTCTAGTGTCTGTGGGAGGGGAGGAGCCTAACTTTGATAAGTGCCAATTAACAAACACATATGATCTGATCACATTGAACAACCTCCCACTACCATCCTCCAATCTTTTCCCACTAGCTCACCTCAGTGCTTAAAAACTCTCCTGCATTTGTTTCAAAGGAGTTGAGTTCCTCCTGTCTCCCATATTACAGTAGTCTTGAATAAACTCTCCTTTGCCTGTTTAACTCCATCCAGTGAAATTTTTCTGTGACAAACCACAACTATAATCAAGTTATAGAACACCTTTATCACCCCAAGACTTCCTCTGAGCCCCTTTGTAGTTAATACCATCCTCTCAAGCCTCAGCTCTTGGCAACCACTGATCAGAGTTCTGTCTCTATAGCTTTGCCTTTTCCAAAATGTCATAGAAATTAAATCATACTGTGTGTAGCCTTTTATGTCTCTTTTTTTTTCTGCTTAGCATAACACTCATTCACATTATTGCATGTATCTGTGGTTTCTTCTTCTCATTGCTGCATAGTATTACATTGTACAATACCACAATTTATTTTTTCAATTTGACTCTCTCTATTGTATCAACATTTGTCTTACTTAAGATGATACTCATCATACTGTGTTTTCTAGATACGTTCTGAATCAATATTAGACTCATCCAAAAGGTTCTTGCTTTTCCTTCCCAGGCTGGATGGAGGTTTTCCATGGTCTCAACTGTAAAACTTCTTATTTAATAACTATGCCAGTAAGTGAATAAACAAACCAGCCATCACTTTGAAAACAATACTAAATCTCCTGTAAAATTCTGGTAAAGTGCATGGCTACAAATTGCTTAAAATTAAATATCAATATGAGATTTGCTGAAATTTTATACTGTCCATTTGTTTTAGATAGATATTACGTCCTAAACACCAATTCAAGTCAAAATTGAGATAATACAGCCAGAAATTACACTTTAAAGCAGCTTGGCTTCCTGGCCAAAAATATAGAAATAATTATACACCAATAGAACAGGAGTATTAGATGGTACAAGGCTACGAGATCAATTTGAAAAAATATAAACCTAGAGTATGCTTTAAAAAAAATTCTTGTTGCTAGATGTGGGCTAAACTCACATATTTATACATTTTAAATGTATGAACTTCATTATTTTAGAATTCATTATCAAACTTACCTACACACATTAGGGGATTTTTGTTTTTGTTTTGACTGTCTTTTTAATCTTTAACTAACACTGAGAGGAATTCTTTGGGAAAGCATGACTCCTGGGAAGCAGGGATCTTCCACTTTCTGCAGCTAGAGAACAAACTCTTAAAAGAATGTTTGAATGTAGTGGCAGTCCCCGCCCCCCCCATAACAATTTTAAGATGTAAACACATAGAGTGGATATTTGGAAATCAGAATGAAGACTTTATCCTATGAAATGCTCTTGTGAAAAATATTTAACTAGTCAATGTACACTTCTAACAATAGATTCTTTGACTTTCCATTAGATTTCTAAATCCTTTGAATAGTAGTTAAAAAGGGATCTCACAGGGGCCGGCCTGGTAGCATAGTAGTTAAGTTCATGCACTCCTCGTTGGCCACCAGGAATTCACTGGTTCAAATTCCGGGCGTGGACCTACACACTGCTCATCAAGCCATGCCGTGGAGGCATCCCACATACAAAATAGAGGAAGACTGGCACGGATGTTAGCTCAGGGCTAATCTTCCAAAAGCGAAAAAGAAGAAGATTGGCAATAGATGTTAGCTCAGGGTCAATCTTTCTCACCAAAAAAAAAAAAAAAAGAGAGACTTCACAGTTCACAATCATCAATGAGTGGAAAAGAATTTTGTTCGTTATTATTTCAATGTAAGTACACTTTTCTAAAAAAAATTTAGCACTTCCTATTTTTCTATCTTTTCCACTTCTATACTCATCTCACGTGTATTTGTACTACTTTTACTCCTCCCAATGTCTTCAATATCCTGAGATATTTCACATCTCAAAACATTATTTGTGACCATGTACTCCAAGGAGTTTAAATACAAGGCTTTCTGGCAGACTTCCCTATTAATATCCACAGACATGTGCAGAACCTTCTGAAAACTCCACACATCTATGTTAGTTCCATAAGCAAATGCTGACCTGTATTAATACAATCACAAGAATATGTAACTTCAGTTGATTTAAAAAGTACTATGAGGCAGCTGCATTTCTCTCGCATTCTCACTGTCTGATATTATTGTCATTTCATGTGTGGTTTCCACACTGATCCAACAGATACTGATTTACACCTTTTTGTATTCTACCTTTTGGTTGTTATGTTATGTCTTCGGGATCCTTCAGTGAAAGTACCATGGATGTCACTTGTTTGAAAGGCTCTTCCTCTCTCTCTTTGTACACTCCATTCTCTCCATGAGCAGCTGCATCACAGCTGTCATTCTGAATGGCAAAGATGTCTTTGGCTGATAAGTCTATGCCTGTGGCACACAGAGTGGCTTCAAACAACTAATTAGCGGGAGCTGGGCCACGGCAAGGTTTGGTGCTGTCCATCAAGCCGGCGAACACTGCTGACACCATCAGCAAAACTGTCAAATGCGGCTCTTCCTGTGAATAAAACCAAGCCCACTTGTTCTGTGGTGAAGAAGGAACTGGCAGAACGTGTTTAATAAAAAGTAAAAGAAGGTGATGGCTATCCTTTATATAGGGTTAAGTAACTGAAAAAAAAATATCAAGCTGGTGGAAAATTTCATAACTGGTTTATATCTGTTGCTGGAATATAGGGAATCCAGCTGAAAACTTCCCCACTAATTTCATGGATCAATTCACAAGGCCACCCACATTGTTCAAATATATTTATTCAGCCTCTGGAAACATTAATGTGCACTTTCCTTAACAAGAATTGGTTATTAATTATTATATTTAAAATCAAACTTGCACATCCACATACAGATACAACCTTACATCAGATTTATTCTATCTAATAATTATATATTCATATGTAGTATATATACAATTATTATATATAAAATTCATTTAAAAAATCCAAATCTGTGGGAATGTATCTATAAATATGCATATCTGAATTTAAAATTAAGTGTTTAGAAGTTTTAAAGCCAATTATATTGAACACACATTGAGAAATACTATCTAGTCATTGTTCTTAATAACTAAAAACGTATGTAGATATCACATTAACTAAGAATGTGAAGTTTGATAGCTACAGTTGTTCTGCATTTCGAACCATGATGAGGTCTTAATAATGGAGCCAGAAAGAGCTCTGAACTGAGAAAAGAAACAACCAATGGAACTTTTTTCAAACTTGTGATGCCTTCTCCTAACATCTGCCTCCACACATACAGTTGACTTGAGCAACATTCTCATTTTTCCACTGGCACATATCACACCACTCCTGATCATTCACATAGTAGATTCCTGCAAGTCCTACATTATCCTTATTCTATCTGTCCTTTACTAGGTTAAATTTCTCCTGTTATGCATTCTTTAATCTTAAACATTTCTCATTTTAGCAAAGCTTACACTTTCTGGTGACTTATTGAATATAAGAGTGTATCCCCTCAGACTGTAAGATCTGAGACACAAAGAACCATGTTTGCCTGCTCAGCATGATGTACTTGGCGTATAATACAACAATGTCTCTGGTATATTTTCTAGATAAATATTTGTGGAAAGAAGGAAAGGAAGGGAGCATTGAAGGAAGGAAGGAAGGAATTGTTAATTGATGGCTCATAGATTGGTTTCAGCATAATTGTGGAAAAGGCCAACAGAGGGAAAATGGATACTTTGCTGGGAGAGCTTAACTCTAATAATGCTGCAACCATGATATGTAATTTTTTGTTATTTTGCTAAAGTACAGTTTTGGATCCCTCCTGATAAAAGGATGCAAAGGGAGTAAGTCATTATCTAGTAAGTGAGCCAGGCTGTCATCCAGCACACCTTCCCTAAAAGTTGTTATATATGTAAAGTTTCACAGTAAGTGACATAGGTGTAATATAGCTGTTATCATTTTTGTAATTTATTTCATTTTGGAGGGTAATTCTATATGTTGCTGAGAATTTAAATATTTTGATATATTAGGAATTATTCCCAAAATATATATATATGTATGTATACAATATGTGTATGTATATATGTATATATATGTGTGTAGGTGTATATATATACATCTTTAAATATTTTCTTCCTTTGGCATTTTAGAAAAGATTGTCCTTCTGAAGAAAAAAAATTAAACTGGCTTGTGAGTTAATTTAGTATTACTAGTGAAAATCTATTAATTACAATTACCTTTATTACTCCCAAATATTATAACACATAAAAAATTATCACTAAATTGTTTATCTATTATTTTAATTTAAATGCTGATAACAACTATAATCCCTATTCTAAGGACTGAACACATTTATTTATTAAAAGCTCAATGTACTTGGGTAACATAACTATATAATATACCAAGAACAGGAAAATGTAAGTATACAGTGTAATATTCACATGTTAACTTCTGTTTATTTAGATCCAGACTATTAGTTAGTTAAGTAAGTTACGGTTAATCTGTGATAAGTGCAGAAAAGAAAAGGAAAAGAAAGAAGATCAAGACAAAAGCAAAGAGTTTTGGCTTTACATCTCCTTTTTCATTTGAAAGTAGCGGATAGTGTTACCATTTTGCTCTTACTCCATTTGGTATTGTTAACTTATACAGGAGTGTTCTAAGCTGTGTTACAAACATTGAGCTCAGCTGTACTCCTGGCTCTCAGTGTGCCTTTGGGTTGGTGACCTAAGCTCGAGGAGGACTCATAACTTCATCTCTAATGGGAGAAAATGAAACCTACCTGGAAGACTATTGTCCTAACTAAGGTTATGAATGTGAAATGCAAGACATATAGTAATAGTAAGAGTTTAATACATTTTAGTTCTCTTCTCTAACCACACACTCCTCTCACTCTCCGTTTGACATATTTCTATTCTATTAAATATTCCATCAAATGACACAATTGGAATGTTCATGAAACCAACGAGAATTTAACTTCTATGAATCTCTGAGTCCAGCAAAACTTGCATTACAAATTTATGTTAAAGGTCAGAAATATTTCCTTTATCAAAATGGTTTTCCCAATTTTGGTCTGGAGATTTATAGCAGTGGTCCATCCTGGGATATCTTAATCAACCATCTGGACCCATGAATTTCGCACTTGTGATAACTGCCACATTTCCAAAGTCTGGCGGCTAAAATTCACACTTATTTTAAAACCCTTCCACCAATCTCCTTAACTCTTAGAGCTAAGATTTCCATCTGACATTGATTTTCGGATTTCATTGCTACAAGGGAAAAGTCTTATCTCAACAACTCATACACTGAACACTGGACCATTTTGTAAAAATACTTTAGCTCAAGCATCAAAAACAGTGACAGGGAACAGCTACTCATACCAAGATGCAGTCTTGTGTGAATTCCAATAACTATGAGACATTTTCCTACAGATTGCAGAATATAGACACTGAAAGCTCTGTCTGCTTACGTTCTATGCTGTTTCATGGGTAAAGGGAATTGAAAGGAAGAGAAGGGAAATGACAATAAAATTCATATATCAAAGATGTTTAGTACAGGTAATATGCATTTATGGTAAGAAAACAATATGCACTTATTCATTTCTGTGCTTCTAGTTTAAGCACTATGGTTCTCTGTGTATCCCATGGCAGAAGGCCTGCCAGGAAGAGAAAACTTAAACGTGACAGTTAGTTTAAATTCCACACCTTATTTGAAATCTAATTTAATAAAAATTTCAAATATGAATTATTTTCTTTGACATTTGCTTGCAAACTTTTTATGCAAGCTGAAGGTAGTCATTAGATCACTCCAGGATCAAGAAACATGGATCAATCCTAGTCCTATCTCTAGCTAGCTCTGTGACCTGTGGAAGCTCCTCTATCTTTCTTGTCTTCAAGCTATGCTTCAGTAATGTGATTACATAATCTCTATGGTCCCTGACAGTCAAATAGCCTGTGATTTTTTTTTGACTTAGACACAATCACAGAGTAGTTAACTTTGAAGTTTCTGAATTCATTTCACTATGGTTATATTCCAGCTCCATTAATTACTATCTGCATGAATTTGAGCAAATTATGTAACCTCTGTATGTTTCAGTTTCCCCATCTGTAAAATGGGAATAATAATAATAGTACCTATTGTGAAAATTAATAAAGGGAAACCTCATTTAAAATGGAGTCAGGAGGCCAAAAGGGGGAGCTCCCACACAGTACCACTGGAAGTCAGTTACAGGAAAGACAGTCAATTACAGACCCCAACAGAAGCCAGTCAACAGGAAAGAATCATTTAATTACAGAAAGACACGCATATTGCATCCCAAACAGAAATTGACTACCCCAGCAACTCAGTCAGTGAGAAATCATCACCACCCTGAACTCTTGATCTTCTCCAATGGACTTTCCTTCAAAACTACCCCTCCCAATTACCTCCTTTTTCTCTATAAAATAATGTTCCTCTCCCTTGTTTGTTGCTTTTGCCTATGGTCTGCCATAGCATGCTCATCTTGATTGCAATTCTTTGGTTATTCCCAAATCATTTTGCTGGTAAAATAACTAGCTGTTTTATTTTTAAGGTTGATACTATCTAATGGGGTTATTGTCGGGTTTAAATGAGCTATATTTAAACAATTCTAGTATGTAAATTTTTCTATATTTTAACATATCTAAGAGTAGGATGGATATTAAAGAAATCATAAATAAGCACTTAGCGTTTAATTGATAGCATTTTTTTCTTAGTTGTACATGAAATTGTAGCATGTTTTGTACTTAGTAACATCCCAGATTAGATGAAAATTGGTAATACATATAAAGTGCTTAGCATAGTGTATGGTACAAAAATTGCCCATTAGCTATTAACATTTCTCTATAAGTAAGCAACAATCGCTATATCTAAGTTAAGAGTGACAGGTTAAGAATGATAATTTGAGAATGATTAAAAGGTTGCTAGTCATATCGGCCTTGGTTTTATTTTATATCTAATGTCATAATACAAATTTAGTAACTTCATCCAGATTAATCAACATTAGTTGACACAAAATATGACTTTCTACTTGAACAACAGTATAGTTTTTTTCAGTTAAATAGTTTTTGTGATAAATAGAACAAACATGCTCTTTTTCACTTTAGTAAAGTGATTCAAGAGGTGAAGTATAAATTGGGAGAAAATTAAAAATTAGGAATATACATACATTTACCAGGCTTAACATATAATTTAATATAAAGAAAAAAATAATAATAGCATATCTCAGGCACCAACTTTGCAGGTTATAATCACCTTTTGTTATTACTTCTCAAGAATGATTAATACTAGATTAATAACTTTTTAAGGAACTGGTTACTAAAACTATCCTCGTTGTCATTAGTCTACAGATATTAAGCGTTTATGCAGAAACCCTATCTTTCAGAATGCTTTATAGAATCCCAAAGCTGGTGTCACTTCTGTTTTCAAGTTTTATTTTATAAGAAACATCAGACATCGTCTCTCTGCATTTAAAAAAAGTGTATACTTAAGAAATTAACCATATTATGAGCAAAAGCCTTTTAAATTGATCAAGGACAAAATGTAAATGATGGCTGAATATATACATAGGGCTTGAAACAGACCCTGACACAAAGTATATGCTAAAAAAGTGTCCATTGTTGACATCATCATCCTTATTTAGTATCATAGACCATTAGAGAGAGATGGGACTTTATGGATGACCTAGTCTGAAACCATTCAGACTACAATGGGCCTGGAGTATGATGGTTAAATAAGAATTTGTGGGATAAAAAATTTCTAAAATAATTTGTCTACTTTCCTCTGTTTATAAATATAGCGCAGCAGATTTACTTTCACTGTTCTTTGATAATTGGAGTCATGATATAAATTAACATCATAACTCTGAGTATCATTTTCCCTTGTCCACGTTCCCTAGAACTTTAGTCAAATAAACCCTCTACAAATTGTGTTCTTATCCGTTGGGTCTTATAAAATATCCAGGGGAGAAAAAAATATGATTCATAGAAAATTTATTTTAATTATAGCTCATTTAAATTCTCTATCCGAAATAAGGAAATCATCAGCAAACATTTCCTCATTCTATCCCTTTGGGTAGTCAAAGAGCTGTCTGGGAAGTATGCATTCTTTACTTAAAATACATAGACATGAAACTGTCATAAAAATAAATATAAATATAAGTCTTAGAAATTTGAAATCCACTTGGATTTCAATTGTTTTCAGAACATTCTGAGTAGGCTTTTTAAAGATTTACTTGCTTCTTTATGAATAAAACATTTATTTCTGCTGTAAGTTATTGTGTGTTATTATTGGATGAAATAAGGGTGACTAGTGGGAAAAACTCGTGTGTTCTAGACATTTGAAACATACACGGTGATAATGAAAAATCAAAGGGTTAAAAAATTATGGTTCTTCTCTGAACTGTCAAGTTATTAAGATTTTGGAGAAAGAGAGAGAGATAAAGAAGAAAATAAAGGCAAAATAAGAAGAAGAATATATACTGTAGTTTAGACAGATGTCTCTGAATAGTTAGATCCACACAAAGAAAAAGAAAAAGAAGAAAAATCTGTGAATAAAAAACGAGGGGAGCGGCCGGCCCCGGTGGCACAGCAGTTAAGAGCGCGCGCTCCGCTGTGGTGGCCTGGGGTTCTTGGGTTTGGATCCCGGGCACGCACGGATGTACCACTTGTCAAGCCATGCTGTGGCAGCATCCCATAGTAGAGGAAGATGGGCACAGATGTTAGCCCAGGGCCAATCTTCCTCCGCAAAAGAGAAGAGGATTGGCAACAGATGTTAGCTCAGGGCTGGTCTTCCTCACAAAAAAAAAAAAAAAAACGTAGCGGATAAAACTGTCCAAAATATCACTTTATCCTTTTCCTACCCAATTAATGGTTTTTCCAAAAAGAAGTTGCTTACTCAACAAAATTTCTATTAATCAAAGTAATTTCCCTGACCTACATTACAACTGGGGCATTTGAGAATGATAGATTCCTTTAGTTGGCAAAAACCTTTTACTGCTAGTAATATCAAAAGGTTTTCAACACCTTTAAGGGAATGGGGAAAAAAACCTAGCTTCAATAAAAAAATAGAATACATACTAACACACACACATACATATATACACATACAGATTATCTATCCATTATCTATCTACAATCTACATGTTATGACTGTGGAAAATAGGCGAAATAAATATGTATGCATTAATGTTAGAGTTAACTACTGAAACACAATTCCTTAAAAATATGGATCTTCTATTACACAATGTGAACATACTTAACACTCCTGAACTATACACTTAAAAATGATTAAAGTGGTAAAATTTATATTATGTTTTATAACACAATTTAAAAAAATGAAATGAATGATAACAGATTTCTGCATCCAGCCATGTTAGAATAATTGTTACTGGACTAGCTCTCTGAACATAGGAAAAAAAGAACAAAAAATATGGAGCTTCTACATTTTACAGTGGATAAACTCATTAAGAAAAGAAAGAAAGTAATGATTTTTATTTTAAATTCAAACATACAGAGAAATAAAGGATCAAGCTGATAAAAAGTAGTAAAAAAAAGGAAGAGATTAATGAAAATTCCAATATAACCTGTTCACATTAAGCTGCATTGTCTTCTCTATCTTCCTCGAATATAGAGAATGAAGTAAGTCAATCTTTCAACAAATAATGTGTGTACCTTTTAGCTCAACTAATAAAAATGAATCAACTAAGAACACTTAATTCCAAAAGAAAGTTGCTCATTACCTTCTCCAAAAATGTAAAATTCAACACTTTGCATTCAACAAGAACATTATATTTAATAGTTGGACCATTACCAAAAAGGAAAAAGATTATTGTTCTCTTTTTATTCTAAAATTGTTTAAAGTTGTTAAAAAAAGGTACTAGTATAAAAAATATGACCTTAAAAGAGGTCAGCAGAGACAATATTTATAATAGTTAATTTAGAGTATTTAAAATCACTAGGAAAATGCAAATTGCTCAGTACTAACACGGTCTCTAACAGAGATATGGCATACCTCGTAATGGCTTTCTTCATTCTCTTGAATGTGGAAACCCGCAGAGCCGGGACATTTCTGAGGAGTGACAGGAATATTGTCACTTTTGCTGTGTGAGTTACACTGAAAGAGATTACCAAATAATTGTGACAAACTACTCCACATCTAGAACGTCTTTCGAGAGACATGGTTGCTACGAGTCTAGTAAAGGAGAACCATTTGACTTAACAAGGGTCTACTCTCATAGGTACATGCATTAGTATTGAGCCTTTACCAAAAAGATAAAAAATGTCCCCAGGATAAACAAATTGTCAAAATTTTTTCACTAAAACTAAAGAAGTCTAAGATGTAGTTATTTTATTTTTACCCTTTCTTTTTCTAAGCAATATTTACTTATTACACTTATGATTTTAGTAGCTAAATCTTATATGGTGCTACTATTTATGTGAAGTATTATTCAAGTACTTGATATATATCATACACATATTAACCTGTGACATAGATATTATTATTATTCTCACTTAGAGATGAGGAAAATGAGGCATCAAAAAAAATTCTGCCCCCCTACCCCCCTGCTTTCTGCGACCATGCCCCATACCTTATCTACCACATGCATGGCCTTTATAAATGATACATTTGAAATAGATAAAACTGAAAAACTAAAAGTTTAAGGCCTTAAAATGTTAGTTCACTGTACCAAGTATAAAGTATTTTTAAAAGCAGGTTAACCAAAATAATTCACTTGTAAATGGATGTGAATTGTAGAACATAAGATATTAAATTATGACTTGGCCTATCTCTGTGAAAATATTAAAATGACTGTTTTCCATATTCCTCAAAAGAGTTATTTATGTGAAAATAAGATATTATTCAGTTCCTGCTACCCTTGCTTCCTTCTTTCCTAAATCTCTTATTAGATTCAAGGCAAGGAATATTTATAAGCATTGCTGTTGGGCCATTTATTAAACATAGCGTTAGGATTTCTAAGGTTTATACTGTAATAAAAGATAATGAAGTGCCTCCAAAAAGGGTTCATCATTGGTATATACCCTCTCCTATCCCATAAGACTGCAACATATGCATAGATTTTCATGACATAAATAGGGAAGATAATATTTTTTCAATAGTATGCCACATTTTTGATTCACTAATGAAATTTTACTTTCCCCATCCCAAAGAACTATCTGTTAGAAAATTACTACCAAAGAAATTTTAAAAAGCAAATGAGTTTTAGAGTTTAGTATATTACATTCAGAATATTTTCCTCTCAAGACCATCATTTTATATATTTAAACATATTTTAAAACACTTGCATTACATTTTTTAAAATTTTTTATTTTGAAATAATTTTAAACTCACAGAAAAGGAGCAAAAATACTACAAAGAATTCCAGGATACCCTTCATTACATTTTAAAGGTATTGAGTAATTATCTTGTTTATTTTTGCTTATTTGTTTAAGAGAAAGAGGGATATGACAGAGTAGGAAGGCATGACTGGCAAACCCAAAACCATATTAAGAAAACTTTTGGCCTGAAAAAACTTATTGTATACCTGATCTCTCTACAAACAACACCAGTTCAACCCTATTCAAACTTACCTCCTCTAGGAACCCTTCATGGGTAATTAAACAAATGGTGGTTGCCATTTTAACCTCTACTTGCAACCTAAGTAACTTTCAGGTCTAGTTTGTAAAATGCTGTTCTGCTACTTTTAATTCTTGGACTGTGCCTAAGTTTGTCTAAACAACTTCACTGTTAATTATGAAGGCCTAACTTTGATATCGCTCCACAGTGCCTTTCTTAGCTTTCCTCAAAAAAAAAAGTTTTGGCCTTAAACAGTTATTTTCATCTGCGATGTTCCTAGACATTTTAATCACTCAATTCCTGTCCCCAGACTCTCCTCATATCTGTTCACGCTGATTAATCTTTTTAAAACATCTCATGTATTATGCAATTTTTCTCCCTAGAAACATTCCCTCAATTCCTGTGGCCCAGCAGTGGCTCTCACCCTGGCTGTATATTAGAATCACCTGGAGAGCCTTAAAAACTGTCAATGACTGAGTTCCACCTCACACTGGTAAAATTAGAGCTCAGGCAAAAATATTTTCCAAATCCCCAGGTATTTCCAATGTGCAGCCAGAGTTTAGAAACCCTGGGTTAAGGTTAACATTTCTTTGTCTAGCCCTCAGGACACTATAGCCAATTTTAGCCTCTCTCCTCCTTCAATCTGATCTTCTGCTCCTTAGCATTTGTTCTTCCTTTTCCTTATTTAAGCCATCATATATTGGGTGATTTTTTTTCATGAATATATCATGATGTCTCTGAACCTGAAAAAAAATCCTATATTTGTATAATACTTTATACTTTTACATGCAAGATTTTATGTATTACCCACAAGAAACCTCCGCAGAGAGTTAGAAAATATACTCCTTCTTTAACAGATGGGGAAGACAGAGATTCAGATATACTCAGTGCCCTTTGTGCGAGGATTTGCCCCATCATAGCACTCCTGTATGACAAGGCTTGGGCTATTTCTCCTCTGCTGTATCTCCCTTAAGGAGTTCATCCATTTGCTCATACATTCACATATTCTATTCTGCTTACTTGTTCATTTACTCGATCATCAGACTATCGCTGAGTGCATGCTATGTGTCAGGATTTTACTAGTTCACCAAGATACAGCATTTAATATCTGCAATAGTCTCACTCTAGCAGTGAAACCATACATGGAAATAAATAACCACCACGATATGTGAAAATGCCACAGGAAAATGTATGCACTTTGCTAAGGGACAGAGAAGATAGAATGACAAGACTCTTGGGTTTGATGCATGGAAACATTCTTGAAAGTTGGGCAGATGAGGGCATCATGGCTAGCACACATTCACGACAGACTGAACAGCATATGTAAAGGCCGGAAGATATGAATTCTTGTGACTTGGCCTGTGAGCTGCAAGTAGTTGGACAGTGCTTTACCCATGGTTCATGTGAAGACTGATTTGAGGATAGGGATGGAAGTTGTTAGTGCATTAAATTTAACAGTGGATCCAATGATGAGAAGTCATAGAATTGGGCTTAATATAAAGGATGACTACCAAATAATAGGATAGGTGCTTTATATACAGTGGTGGTGCCAAGGATGAGCTTTAACTGTCATTCCTTCTCTATCAACCTCCCTATGGAAATACAATATGAGCAAAATGAGTGCATTTGTAATGTGACTGTGACACTCGGGTAAGTCCCTCCATCACAACAAGATTTCACCCCAAAGCCTCTCTTGTGTCTAATTCTGGAGCAACCTTTCTTTATAGAACAGTGAATGGCATCAAAGGAAAAGTTTAACACACTGTGACTTCCTCATTTTTTAAAAATTTTTGAGTGTTATAATATAAATAGCCTCTGGGGATTACAAATCTATGAATCAGAGCAAAAAAGAAAAAAGAAATTAAAAAATAACACTATAAACAATATTTTGAGATCAAACATTATAAATAGCCAAAACTTTAAGGAAGCAAGTTCTTAAGCGAAAAACAATTTAATCACTATGCATCCTTCCTAACAGGTTTCTATTTCAGGGAGAGTTGTAGCCTGAAATGGAAAGAACATTTATTATAAAAGTCTGAAGATTTCACCCACAAAAAAATTTTTCTGTTTGCCACATTTGATATGAATAACTATATAATGAATTATGGTTAAGATGAATTTGCTAAATCGGATTTAATATTACAGGGTACATATGTAAATCAAACTCTAGAGGTCCAGAATGCCATCACAACAATCAAATTAAATGGAAATCATTATAAATACATTTGTTTCATACTTTAAAATCCATTTGATGTTTTCCACTACCTACAATTAATAGCCTCTATTTTAATATGTAGATAAATCTTGCCTCCCAAAACACCCATTGTAGTTATGGGGAAATTGTCATTCACTACCTATAGAAATACATACTCACACTTGCCTCATAATCAGAAATATTATCTCTTTCATTTTTGACACAAATTCCTAACAAAGCACTTCATAGCCATGATATCGAGAGAAAAATGTCAACAGTAGCAAAAGCAACAAATGTTTTATGAAAAATCACATAAACATAAATAAGACACAGCAGTTTTCTTTGCTAAAAAGAAGGTTCTTTACAGTTTCCACCCAATTCGAAAGTAGCAGCAATATGCCGTTTTATTCTATTACTCCTCCAACCTTCTTACAAAATCAAGGTTGTTTGCTAAAATCCAATGGCACTGTTATAAATTTTGTGCAATCATTACAGAGGCCATAGCCTTGTATTTTGTGCTATAGGTTTCATTAAATAACAATTATATTTGTTAAAAACTCCCACTGAAAATGTTATTCCTACCCATTTTAAGAAACTAAGGATTCCTTTCATGAAGAATTATAAAACGTTCTGAAAACTTTTGATAAAAAAAGCTCTAAGAAATTCACAGTTACAGAAAAGAATCTACTTTAAAGAATTGTCTATACTTGGTGTCTTCAACTTATCTTCATTCATCCCTGTGGAGAACCCAGGTTTTCACCACCCCCATTCCACTGAAACTGCTCTGTTGTGATCACCAATGATTTCCACGTTAGTAAGTCAAGGAGCAATTCTCAGGCCTCATCTCACTTGACGCAACTGATAACTCCTTCCAGACACATTTCTGTTACCAGCCTTCCAGGACAGCACACACTCATGGTTTTCTTCTTACCTCTTTTGCTCTCTTTCTGGTATCATTTAACTATTCTTGTTGCTGTTGTTGTTGTTGTTGTTAAAATTGAAAAACCTAGAGAAAATGAGGCCTGAGTACTTTCTCAGAAAGTATGTTCTCCGATGGACCCTGACTCTAAACTGCTTTCTCAGGGCCGGCTCCGTGGCTTGGCGGTTAAGTGCGCGCGCTCTGATGCTGGCGGCCCGGGTTCGGATCCCGGGCAAGCCCCGAGGCACCGCTGCTCCGTCCAACGTGAGGCCGAGTCCCACGTACAGCAACTAGAAGGATGTGAACCTATGACATACAGCTATCTACTGGGGCTTTGGGGGGAAAAAACTGAATAAATAAAATCTTTAAACTGCTTTCTCAGACAGACACGTTAACAATTTCTTATTTATAAGCAGACAAAGGAAGGACTCTTAGAACATTTCTAAACATGTTTACCTCAAAGCACATATTTTTATGAGTATTTCTAGAAACTTAAAAAAATTTATAGTTTAAGAGATCCACAGTGTGGTTCTTATCATTTCTGAAAATTTGTTCCAATCACTTAATGTCCTGAAACCTACTCTGTCTCAAATCAGGAAGCCTTGAGCCTGTATCTAGAGCCTTCTCTCTAATGTCTTCTATGTATCCTTCTCCACTGGCTTATTTTCCTGTCATCATTAAATATGACTGGAAAATGAAGCTAAAATGCTCATCAAATTGTGATGAACCCATAGGTTTTCAGCTTGGGTAATATATATTTTGATTTAAAATGAAAATGCAGTATAATAAATGTTAAAACCAAATGCCATATAAATACCTAATCAAATCATAGAGATACAGATGGCTAGAATGCCTATCAATTTCAAGGTGGAGATTACCTACACAGAATGAGAAACAAAGTTAGACCATAAAAAGATTCCAAAGGAATATCAGCTGTACCTGTAGTGTACAGAAAGTCTATTTATTCTTTAAAAATTGTTTGTTTTGCCTCTCTTCTCTAGAAAGAAAAAGAGTATTTTTTCTTTAAAAATTGAAGACAGAAATATCACAAAATAATGTTAATTCTGAGTACCAGGGACATAGGTATTTTTCTTATTTCTCTTTGTCTTTTCTGAGTTTTTCAAATACCTGAAAACGAATAAGCACATAGAACAAGAATTAGCATGGCTTTGTTAAAAATCTGCTTCATCCACCTCAACAAGATTTTCAATAATGGTTGTGAAAGAGCCTGATAAGCCATAAAATCTTGCAATTGTGCATCTTCAGAAGTAAAGGGGCCATGCGGATGTCAGGTGCTCTCTTATCTGGCTCAGGGTCAGTCATCCCCTTTTCAGTAGAGAACATTTCTCTAAAGCCAGGTGAGGAAGAGGCTAGTTTTTCCTTCTATGGAACTACAGTTTAAACGTCTTTCTCTACTTCCTTTACGTATAGTTTTGTTTTCTTTCACTTCGTCGAAGAACATGATCCTCCTGTTGACAACTTTTCTCTGTTATATAATACAATGCCTGCAGCATCACTAGGTATTTTATAAATATTTAAGTGAAAATTTTAACTGAAATGTAAGAATAAATGAATAAATGTAATACTTTTACAATGACATATTCACCTAGTGTTTTGGCTTCTCTCTAGGAGATAATTTCTTTGTAGCTGTTTTCTTTTTTTTTCCTGCCCCCAACAGACAAATTCATTGCAAAATTAGCATTCCCAAGACCACCATTTTGTATCACAAATGCTATCACAAAAATACAGTGCATTAGTGCCATGGATTGAGAATACCTGTAGCAGAAACATTAAAGCAGTGGGTTTAGTCATTGTGTTTTGTTTCTCCAACTGGACCCTTAGCAATTCATGGCAAGAAGCAACTTCCTCACAGCAATATATTACCTAAGTGGATAAATTTGAATTTACCTAGTACATATATGAACAAATTAGCTCCTGTTCAACTTCCGGGCCCTGAAACATTTCCCTTCCCGGAAGACTTTGCCAAGTCCACCCTCTTGGTTCTTCCAGGGCAGCAGACCCCTTTGGTACGCAAGTTGACTGGAATCTGCTTCAAAACTCCCTGAACGACCAATAACCCTTCTCACTGTGTAAATTCTCCTCCACCCTTCTCACAATTCCCACTCCAGATCTCCTTTCAGTCTAGAGACACCCTTTTTTCTCCCTTATTGATGTCTCAAAGGTACCTTCTCTCTTCTCTTCCTCAATAGCACTTTCTTTCTCCTCTGTCTCAACAAGCCTTTCCATTTTTAATCCAGGTTTGCAGACAGACTAGCCAGATGGAGGTAGTCACCACTGCTCAATGAACAGAGAAAAGTTGACTATTCCAAGTGGGATTTATGAGAAAACAAAAGCTGATTTTATACTGTCTTTTGACACAGGACATTAAGACCAGTTGGCTTCCCTCAATTATAGTTCCCTGTAATCAAGTGAAATTAACAGATGAAAAGACATATTTCTTACTGTGCATTTTGTTGTTGCAAGTAGGTCTCTTTTAAAGCATTAGTGTACCATTTACCTCAATTTACTATTTTATGATACACTAAATAAAACCCATTTATTCCAAAACAGTTACGATATAAGGAATACTTTATAACCAGGAAAAATCTTAACAAATCTAAGTAAAAAGGATTAGAAAAAAAATCTAAGAATGTGGAATTAAAGTCAGGAAATTCAGTAAGTGGTTGAAGCTGAAGTATCAGATGAAACATTTTAGTTTTTTCTTTGTTTAGGAATTCCTCTGTCATATGCTGTTCCAAAATTTAATGATCTCTATCATAGGTTGGCTGACATTTTTCAAACAGTTGTAACAATTTAATAAAAGATATAAGTGCCAAGTACCATAACCAAGAAATAGCTGTCTCTCGATGTGTTACGGCTTAAGTGGTATTTGAGACCAATCTTGCCATAAATATCTTTGGTTGTTATAAAGTTTTAGCAACTCTGTATATTGTCCATCTCCTGAGAATGTGTGTTCAGTTGATTTTCCCTTTATGCGATGGCCTTCAAGGCTTTTCTTAAGGGACTCTTCACAAATGCAGAAATAGAGATAGAGATAAATAGAGATAGAGCTAGAGATATATTCCAAAAATAATCATTCAGTTCCTGAGAGGGCTACATTAGGCTGAATTTTGTCTGCTTTTCTCAACACAGTGGTCAATGAGAGTGTGGAGGGAGGAAAAAGCTATTTTGTAATGTTGTAAAATTTTTGGTAATTCAGTTAATAATTAAACAACAGCACCCAACGTCAAAAGTTACTCAGTAGGTTCCCTCTAAATGTGCAGTAACAGAGCAGACCTCTGTGAACTGAACATTAAGTGTGCCGAAGAGTCCTTAGGGCAGAGGTACTGGAGTGCTGGGTACACGAGAGTGAACATCATTTTGCTAAATAAATAAACACATGAATTAGCCCATCTATTTTTCCCATGTCCAGCTGTAAATTCCTTCATAAGCAATTACTACTAAGCTCTCTAACTTAATATAGATAAACTGGATACAATTTCAGGTCATTACTCACCTAGGAAGAGCATTGCAAAACCACCATTATGAAGACCACAAATCGTAGCTGCTCTGTGCACATTACGACATTTTCTTTAAATGGTTCATGGATGTTATATTAGCTTTTTATGCACCTCTTTTGACTCAGTTGCTATGCACATGCATAAAAATAAAATTCCTCAGAAAGTATACTTCAAACACTAATGTTCTATACTTGACAATTTCTCCAGTGGGCCCCTCCTTGTATTACCATTTCAAAGAACAATAATACATTGAAAGGTTTTAAATTACAAAAGGATTACAAGTTATATTGCTTGGGCAAAGCCCTATTAATGTCAGTCAGCATTGCAATTGCAACTTAATTTTGCATTTTAAATAAATGGATGTAGGTAATGCAGCCTTTGCAACTCCACAGATACTTAAGGAGAGATGCTAACTTCTGCCCAAACATACTCCAAGGAATACAATAACAGACATTTTCAGTACCAGGGTTAATCAGGATTATTCATGCTATATTTTTATTCAAGATAATTGTTTCGTAGTTCATTTAACTTTATTTTATTATTTGCTGTTATAAAATCCCTGAGACTTTTTTCATATATTTATCATTTAATTGTATTTGTACCTTGAAGAGAAATGAAAACTAAAATTTTCTCAATACAAGTAAAAATAGATTGACTAAAAATATTTTAAATTCCAAACATAACAGAAGAGTCCTGTTTTAGAAATATTCACATGGAATTTGAGGATGAAGTCTTTCTGTTATGTTTCCAGATTGAATTGAAAGACTTCAGGGAAGAAATATGATGAGTTTCATTTTCATTCTAGGTAATTAATGTTTAAGAGTAGACAAGTCAATGCATTTTTTGAGTTGGTTAAAATTTCCATGGAATTCTGAAAGAGTGACAAATATATAGTGCTAAAACTAACTTATTAGAAAACAACATATTAGTTTATAATATGTTCCATTAACTGGCATCAAAATGCACAGAAAAGTTATATGAGCCTAAGATGTGAGTCCAGAGATACAGTGATTGGCTTTCCATGCAGCAAATATTCTCCTTTTATGCAAAGGCAGCCATTTGTGAATTGCATTTTCATGTGTGTGCACACACGCAAACACATGCACATCATGCTTGTGAATATATGCTTCATGTGGGTGATTCATATATTTTTTCATATAGACAATTGCGTATATTTGTATAGGAAGAAGAATTTCTTTATTACGTAAAATTGCTTTCATTATTATTACACCAAAAACTATATTTTTTCAAAAAGATTTAAACTATAAGATAAATCATATAAATATTTATATATTTTTTAATGTGCTGTAAAGAAACCACATATTATACTATACTACGTTAATATATACAAAATCTAACACAAATGCATCCTGGAGTTTAGGATAAAATATTTCTGAAAAAATAATCTTACCTAGAATTATAATTATACTTTGAAGTTTCTGCGGTAAAGAGAGAATTAAAAAAGATCTGACTGAATATAATTTCTAATAGTAGGACTATGTCCTTATATCATGAAAAAATGCTTTCCAAAAATAAACCTTTAACATAATATATTATGTTATGTTATGTTATGTTATGTTAATATTATTCGGTATGTTACCCCAAAACTTAAGGTAGGGATTTTTTCCCCAAATATCAATCTCTAAAATTTAGATCTTTTTAAAATGGTAAATAATTTAGTATGACCATTTACTCTTATCCTGCTGATGGCTTTGAAAATATGTGTGACTTTATTAAAACCAAAGTATAACTTTTAACTCTCATATTCCATACACATTTTTTTGATCATGAAGAGAAAAACACCACTATCAAAGGTCTGATGTTTATTGACTATACTTCCACTTTCTTTTCAGAAAAATAATTGTGTATCAAGTAACTTTTGAAATAGTTTAGAGCATTTAGGGTCAAATTAAAGAAACTAATCACAGTGACGTTGGATAGAAACTCTTCACTAAGTCTGGAATCTATCTAGCTGTGACTGTTTAAAAGACTAGAGTGTTTTTTAAAGCTATTTTTAAAATTAAAGTTATATGTTTTTGGAGAAACAAAACCAAGTCACATGAGAAACACGCTCACTTTCAAAGCTTTAAAAATGGTTCCTCACATAGGTTTGGGGTGAGAATCCCCGCAAGAATGCACTTTATCAGAGAAGGAAATATCTGGAGATGTGGGCACTGCTAATAGAGGCTACCTTTTGAATTAATTTCTTTGTCTCCAAGCTCCAAACTAATATAACTTCAGGCAAACCACTTTACTGTTTATCTCATAGAACTGTAACATCTAGATGACTCTCTAAAACACTAATACTTCTCTGACTTATCCTTATGAAGTTGTTCCTCTGGTGAAGAGAGGTATCAAAATGAAGCAGAAATAGATTACAAAAACATATGTAAAAAAGCTATTTTGAAAATGTATGTTAATAAATACGAAGCATAACTGGAAAGCATTTATTTTCTGTGAAAGAAAATGATAAAACATGATTGATATTCTCTTCAAGAAGCACATTAAATACTGTATCTCTTATGAAGATTCTCCCAAATAAACACATTCATTCATTCAATAAACATTTCTTAATAATCCCCTATGTGCCAAATACTTTTTAATGATTTGGTTAAAAGAATAAAAACAGAAACAATCTTTGTCCTCAAGGAGTTGATAGTACATTAAAAGTGGTCGATTTGATGAACTGTCTACATCTCCCAAATGTATAAATATCTCAAAATCAAGTGGAAAAAAAGAATAAAATCTGAAGAGAATAGGAGTAAATAGTGACATTTTTACATTGTGGTTTTTTTCCTACACAGTCTTCTTCAGAAGAATACAGAATGATATCTCTCTGTCAGAGAGTAATGTATTTTTGTCCTACAATGATATTAAAATAAATATATTTACTCCAACTAACTAAGGATTAATGTTAAATTTCATAATAGTTTTTATGAAGTGGAGAAGGCGGGCAATATTTAAAGGTGATTAAAAAGTATAGAGAGAACATTTTATAAGACATATCTCTTCATTTTAATAATACCGATAATAGAAATCCACTTTCAAATCAAGATAGTACATGATTTAAGGAAAATAATTTTAGGAAAGAGAAAAAAAATATATATATATATAGAAATACTAATTATTGCCACCTAACTAAAATTCAATACCATTAAAGCATGACTCTTTGTGATCTTGTATTAGCATTCTTTTACAATTTCAAGCTCTTTTACAAAAGATTTTTTTTTATTCAACATTAGATGATGAGGATCTGACAAGAATGAGTAGACTTTTTCACTCTTCTTCAATGAAGGAACAAAAAAGATTCTGCTAGACTATTCACATATTTTTTTCTCATCATTTTCATTACCAAGAGATGTAAGATAAACAGAGAATGGAACTATCAACATTAATTTGTGTTGGTTTTCTTACATCACTGTGGTGCAACGTTGTTTAAATTAATCCTACAATCCTGCAATGTTCTGCAATAATTCAAACAGCCATGGGGCACTTTAAACAACAAAGTATAACTTTTCTCCAGCTTCTCAGGGGTAGGAATGTGTGTGTGTGTGTGCGCGCGCGCGCAAAAGCAGAAGGAAGCAACCAGATAAGGTAGCTGGCTTCTTTTGAGACTCAACATGAAAAGAAATAGGAAATCAGAGTAAATATGATTCATACTCCTGACACGGAGCTCAGTAGCTCTGAATCCCTCTCTGCCTTTCTTTCAGCCTTTGCTCATTTTAAGTTCTATTAGGTCTCTTTTTCATCCTCCTCTGTGGCACTGAAACTCTTTTAAAAGCTTGGAATCTGGGTTTGAAAACTGTACTTGCAAGTAAAGATTTGTAGCGATTCCTTTCCCTTTGGTGACTTCAACATCTGAAAGATTCATTGAATATTAGAGCTGAAGGGAACTTTAGAGATTCTTTTCTTAACCTCTATTGTTGTTAGCGCCATCCAGTCCATTCCAACTCCTGGTGACCCTGTCTATAGCAGTGCAGAACCGTGCCTGGTCTTTTTTGCTCTATCCTCTCACCTTCTGGCACTATATCAGACAATGCTCCATGACCATTCATAGGGTTTTCATGGCCAATTTTTTGCGAAGTGGGTGCCCAGGTCCTTCTTCCCAATCTGTCTTAGTCTGGAAGTTCTGCTGAAACCTCTCCACCTTAGGTGATCCTGCTGGTATTTGTAATAAAACTGGTGGCATAGCTTTTAGCATCACAGAAACATGCAGCCACCACAGTATGACAAGTGACAGATGGGTGGTGTGTTTCCCTCACCAGAAACGAATCCAGGCCATGGCAGAGACGGCCAAATCTTAAGCACTAGACCACCAGAGCTGGCATAACCTTTCTTATCAATGAGGAAATTAAGGCACAGAGATGGACCCAAGGTCAAATATTTAGAGGTCACTGGGTGATGTATTTTGTTTTATTTAGATGACATAGGGTAGAAATTACCTTAGTTCCTTTTAATATAATTGAAACAAAGAGAAATTCGGCCATATTCTCAATTTCATCTTTTAAATTATGGGCTTAAGAGTTTAAAAGGGGGCCGGCTCTGTGGCGTAGTGTTTAAGTTCATGTGCTCTGCTTCGGCAGCCTGGGGTTCACAGGTTCGCATCCCGGTTGCGGACCTACACACTGCTCTTCAAGCCATGCTGTGGCAGTGTCCCACAGACAAAATAGAGGAAGATTGGCACAGATGTTAGTTCAGTGACAATCTTCCTCAAGCAAAAAGAGGAAAACTGGCAACAGATGTTAGCTCAGGGCCATTCTCCTTCACACACACACAAAAAAAGAGTTTAAAGGGACCGTTGAACTTAGCTTGTTAATATTCTCACAAATTAACCAGATCACTGCCATGCAAGAGGCTAATAATACACTGGATTTAGAGCCCCTACCTAGTTCACTTTCTAGATGGCCATTCAATTTAATAGGAAAAAAAATCTCCCTGGAAGAGACCTATAAATAAATCTTAAGAAACCATCTGCTTAACTCAATATTCAAGTATATTCATAAAACACACCTTTCTCAGTTCAACTGAAAATATCCCATGTTCAGAACCTGGGAGGTTGAAAGGGCCAATCAGATATTCTGAAATATGAGCTATAAAGGAAAGTCTGATAAGTTTAAAACCAAATGTTGTAATAAATATGTGTTTAAATAAGGCCAAAATTGTAGGTCTGAGTATAGCAACTGTATATATAATTTACCCATACAGCTTAGACCCTTTTGTGTTAATGGTTGATTGTGAGCAAGGCTCGACTGAACTTTACAAACTTGTATGTTGTGCTTTCAAGCCAATTGACACTATACATATCTTCTCAAAATACAGAACATTCTTTTCAAACTTATTCCCTAGGGAGCTCTCTAAAGCCTGGAGAAGTATAGAAATTTGTCCACAGTCTTATTAAAATAAATAGCTAAACACAACAAGGGAAGGTTGCCTAAGGAAGAAAAACCCATACACACACATACTAAAGTGCACATTCAGCAAATATTTATAAACTTTTAAACAAGCTACAGAAAGTACACATGAAAGATAACAAAACCTTATTTTCTGCTACTCATTAAACTGAAACTACTTGCAAATGAAGTTTTCTTTGAAAAATAAATTCACAACCTGCTTCCCTTTACTTCAACTGCCTACTTCATATATTGACTATCAACTAATAAAACATACACTTCACTTGTTGAAACCTTCATCCACTCATTTGATGGTTTATGTTGATGTCAAGTTAGACAAGGCAACAACTTTTGCTCAATTTATTCCTCTTGTATAAACAAGAGTACACTTTAAAATTAACTGCCATGAAACTAGGTGCCTTTGGGAATGTGTTGCATGTAAAAGCAGGGCACCCTCGCCTCACGTATATTTCACTGTACATCATATTAAGGGTCAAAAGTATCCTTTCAGTTTTCCCTATTGTCAACAGCTCGAAGCCAATGACTCACGATATTCTAGAAACATTTTGTATTTTAAATCCTTTTTGAAACATAACCACTAATGAGTTATTTGATTATCATAATCAGAAACACTAATCACTGCAGTCTTGATGAAAATTCGGACATTATCTCAAGAGGGCTCTGGTCAAATAAATGTGTTGACATGCTATTTGTTTTTATGATAGTTATTCATTGTGATTCAGTGTAAAATAAATTTATGGATAAGAAGTGAAAAATACTTGGTGTGAGAATCCAATACAAACAGAAAGTGTGTAAGATAGAAGCTATCGGAAGATTCCTTTTAATTCCATTACAAAGTAAAAAAACAAACAAACAAAAAAACATAAATATTCCCTTACCAAAATGCCCCCAGAGTAATAATTCTCTACATTTATGTGAACAATTCTTAAAGTTTAAAGTGTCATGTTTTCACTTCAATATTTTGTATATGATAAAGTACTCAAGCCATCTCCTTCTGCTGTATTCAAATCCCGACATACAGGACATAACCATCTCTCTCTCATTCCCCCTCCCCTACAGACCTGACACATTAGGAAAGTGGTGTGTCTCAGAAACCCAGACAAGCAAAATCTGAGAGGACCAGTGTCTTATGTTAAAACTGTGACATGTGGCTATGCTTAAAGGTGACTTCTTCGTCTCCAATGCTTTCATGGAAATTTAAACTAAGAGGAAGAAGTCTCAGTTAGTGATTCAAGTTGAAATTGAAGGGTTGGAGTATATGAGCATCCAGCAGCAGCCATGTACAAGTGGTGACAAAACAGTATAAAGAAAGTAAACAAGGCTGGCCCTGTGTCATAGTGGTTAAGTTCAGCATGCTTTGCTTCAGTGGCCTGGGTTTGGTTCCTGGGTGCAGACCTACACCACTCGTTGGCAGCCATGCTGTGGCAGGGACCCACATAGAAAAATAAAAGAAGATTGGCACAGATGTTAGCTCAGTGTGAATCTTCCTCAAGCAAAAAGAGGAAGATTGGCAACAGATGTTAGCTCAGGTTGAATTTTCCTCAGCAAAAAAAAAAGAAAGTAAACAGATGTTTCCAGAGATGGTAGGGACCAAGTGGAAAGAAAGACAGAGAGAGAGTGAAGGACATACAGACATACACAGAAAAAGTGCCTCGTTTATCATTCTCTGCTCCATTTTAGATAAGGACTGAAGTGTTCTTCATTTTCTCTCCTTGGATTCCAGGAGATCTCTATTTTAATGTAGCTGATGTAAGTAAGATTCTGTTTCTTATAACCACAAGTGTCTTCATCATCAACTTTTGTAATTGTGTACATTATACTTTATTAAGACCATCTTTTTAAACTGTGTTTTACATGATTCTATTACTCTGCTTTTTGCAGGAAGGGTAAGACAAGTAAAGAGAAACAGACTTCCAAATTCAGTTTTACCAGGGCAAAAAGAAAAAAGAATGTGTCTTAATTTACCATTTTAACAGTTTTTATAATTGCTATTGTAATAATTTTCACCTCTCAAAAAAAAAAAAAAAGCAGAGAAGTAGAATACATGCCCAAGTATCAAATGGATGCTCCACTGTTTCTATATTGTCACGATTTTCGTGTACTCTCAACATGCCAAATGCACTTAAATCTAAATGATGATATAACTTTGACATTTCTCCTGTAAAATACTTATGAGGATGGTTTTTGATGATGACAAAAGAAATTTACCTAAAATTGACCTAACTCTCACTGGTTTTTTCAACTTGCTGTTTTTATTGTGTACTTCGGAAAGAGTATTCTGCACCTTCTATTTTCAGCTTCCTTATTTCCTATGCCTCAGCTTCCTTAACATTTGACAAAAATTACTGTTGGAAAGCACCACTCTTCTTTCTTTCCCTTCCCTTCCACAATGCTAATCTCTCTGTTCCTCAATAATTCTCTTCATTTCAGTATCCCTGACTGTTCCTTTCCCATTGAAAATATCCTTTACATAGGTGTTTCTCAAGTGTATATTCTTAATCAGCTTATGCTCTCACTATTTCCTAGTTCTCTGGGAAGCTTCATGGAATTCCAGACCTTTAATTATGTCCTTTACACCTTTAAGTGATGCCACCCAAATTTACTGCTTCACAGGAGAACCAACTATTCTCCTATGTTTCATTCTACATTTTAAAACATTTGCTAAACATTCCATCTAAGATTCCTTCACGTATCTTAAAACCAACTTACCCAAAGCCCAAGTCATTGGCTCAGCCCCTCGTTAGTCTTTTCCTTTTGCATCCATAGTGAATATAATGTTTTAATATTGATTTCTCTGTAGAATAACTAAGTGTGTGTTTGTGTCTATTTTCCCCCTGATATCCCAGTGCTGTGTATAGTGTCTAGCAAGCAGTAGATTCTTAAATCTGTTTTTGAATAAAAATATTCAGTATTTTCAATTTCAAATTCTGCTATGGAACAACACATTACATTGGCATTCACAGAACTCCATATATTTGCTGCAGCTAATTGGAAGCACTGAATATTTGGGATTGTTTCATTCAGACAGGTTGCATGCAGGCAGTCTTCAGAGTGTTCCAGTGGAAAAAGCATTGTAGTCACTGTGAAATCATGAGCAAGTAGTTATGTCCCTATAGGGATAATAACCCCCCTCCTGGCTGTCAGAGAAGGTGGTTAAGAGGCTTAAATGAGATAATTAGATGTGAAAGAATTTGAAAAGTATGAGGGGCTGTACAAAGTCAAGTTCTGTTAATTAATATTAACATTTAAAATTATATATAACAGGTTCCTACTATTCCCTATTAAGTTTTAAAACTAGCACAATGTTCATTTTTCAAAATAACAGATTCAGGCAATGTTTTTAACGTTCTTTTACTTCTTAAACATATTCATAAGACTGATAATATGTCTGCTCCTTAGAATAACCTAAATAATATGCTGTTTGTGACTCTTACAACACTAATCAGAGAATAAATATTGGCATGCTATTGTTCAGAAGGACATAAGCATGATATCGAAACACTGTTTGTATTTATTTATATACTCTTTGCCTTGTAAGACACTTGACTTAATGAGCCTACATATTTAAAGATGTGTACTTTTAAGTTTTACTCCGGAACGATAGGAATAGACAGTTTTTCCTCTATATTTTCAAGCAAGATATGCAGAACAAGAATGAAAGGAGATATTTCAAAATGGATTTGGTTTCCAGGTAAATTAGGGAAAAATTAATTGTATTCTGATTGTCACTAATCCTCAGGACTCTTATCACAACTTTCTGAAAATTCCTGGGCTGTAGCATTAATCTCCTTGAGAGGGAGACACTCAATTTACAGTGTATTTTGCATGTCCCTAAACAAGTCTTGAATGATGAATTTCACTGTCTGACTGAGGTGGTTTACCTCAGCACATAATTTCTTATATTAATAACCTTCCCCACAGGAGCTGAATGACCTTCTATAAATACAATCCCTTCATTCAATCAAAAAATTAAAGCCTGTAACCACCTTGCAATTCATCATCTTTTTACAGTCAATTGTTGAAGCAGAAACAAAACACAAATTCCCAATCTTCAACCCATGTAATGTAAAATTATGCAGCCTTCTGCACTTATGTAACATGGATATACAGTCATGTCCTGCACAATGACATTTTGGTTAACAAATATATATAACAAATATACGACAGTGGTCCCATAAGATTAGTACCATATAGCCTAGGTGCATAGCAGCCTGTACCATCTAGGTTTGTGTAAGCACACTCTATGATGCTCACACAAGGGTAAAATTATCTAATGACGCATTTCTCGGAATGTATCCCTGTCGTTAAGTGACGCATGAGTATATTGAAAATTATGTAGCATTTTGTGTTCCAAATCAATTCTATTGAAAGAATTCCTGTTTCCAGTGAGCCATAATTTTCAGTGGAAAAAATAACTCCTTTCCAAAATCAAAGGCATCCTAAAACAATAACCTCCTGAATGTTTATATATTTTCAGTCTTTAAAAACTGCCTTTTCATGTGAATGCCTCAACAATTATAGTGAAGCCAGATTATAGGATTATTCTTGGAATCTGCAAGACTTCCATTTACATAAAACCATGTAAGAGTGAATCTCAGAGTTCAGTACTGGAGGATTCCTCTTTGAGTAAGACTGATGAATATTTGTACTGAATTTCACTGTGCATAAAGACCCTAAAACATATACTCAACAAACTGATGCACCTTCTTAGTTCAACTTGAAAAGATCTCTACCTGAAAAATATAATCTTATGATTATAGCAGATAGTAGAGTTATGTCGGGGAATTCTCTGGTAAACCAGAAAACGTTAGTTAAAAGGCTTCAGATAATTGGATAAGTGTTTTAAAATTCAATATTCTTAACTACCTTTAATGATAGTAACTATGGAAGCAGAGATTGCATTTTCATAAGAAAAAAAGGATATTTATTAAAGACAAAAACCAGAGTTAGATTCACACTAGCTCTCTTTACAAGACAGACAACTCAGTCACATTGAACAAGTTCTATTGGTTTATCGAGTTGACAAAACTAGGGTGAAGGGTTATATTTATTGCATCTGGTCCTCTTACATTAGGCAAGTAATCTTTATTTTACCAAAACTGTAAAAAGACAAAGCCAATTTCAGGAAGACCTAACAGAGCTAAAATTTGCCACATGAATACACACACATATTACATGAATATATCTTTGCATAAAGCAGAAGCAAAGCACATATTCAAACCTGCTGGAAGAATTGAAAAGACTAAATAAAACGTAGTATCTATCTCTCAGAATCTCAGACCTCAAGAGAAGACCACATGTACAAAAAGTAACTTAATACAAAGTAGGTTGTTATGTGAATGCTTCCTATTTTGAGTGCAGTGGAGTCCGGTGGTTAGCAAAACATCTGGGGAAATCTACAACACTATCCTAATAGTAATAGCTCTAACAGTCATTTAAACTGTCCTGAAATTTAATCAGGTTATTGGTAGCAGTTTTCATAAACTAACCAATTTGTAGAACAATTGAGGCCAAAAGGTAGCCACATGAATATCACTATTAAGAGAACAAAAATGTTTATGTAAACTTTGCAACTTTGTAAACATTATGTAAACTTTGTCAACTACACCTTGAGATGACTTGCTACTTGGGTTGACTTGTTTTGTGTACAAGTGGTACTAATATTTGTTTTCCTTTCATAGAAAAAAACCACCCCATCTCTTCAATTGATTACACTCAGTCTTGTAATTACTATGCACTGATGAAATGATTGTGCAGAAATTGTGATGCAAACATGTAATTTATCGAAAATTGTTGATTTAATATTTTGCACCATTGTTTTAGAATATATAAGATATATATCTAGTTGTAAATGTCAAGTATCACATTTGGAATAAAAAAAAATTGATCTGCTATTTCTTCTTCATGTCCAGGAGAACTACCTCTCTGCCTTCTTTATATAAAGATTTTTTTTCTCCACTGGCCTAAGAAAGAGAGAAAGATATTACATTTGAATTGCTCCTGAATGGGCAGGAGAGCAGACTCAATGAGTGCTAATAGGCATTTTCTATCATTTCCTGATTTTACGGGAGATGTGTGAGAGGAAGGTAATAGGAGAAATTAATTCCAGCAACTCACGCGGAAGTAACTTCCTCAGGTTCACATCCTTGCTGAGCTTTTGGCTTGAATAACTTCGTTGGTGGACAAACATAGCCACCACCTCATGCTTGGAAAGTTTTGAATGTAATTGTCTGTCAATGATATGATGATTTATAATGTAATCTGCTCCTATGCTAGTGCTGCAGAGAACTCTAATTTGCCACTCTTGTATTAGATATGAGGAACTTGACAGTCCTTCTCAATTTTACAGTTCAGCTTTTCTTCAGGTGATACAGCCAATCAAAATACATCGCCCTTCCATTCTCCTTGGGAAAAGGATAATGCTACCAAGACCAGCTATTACTGCAGTAGTCATGTTTTTCTAACTCATGTATTTTTTCATCTTTAAAAAAAACCCCACCTCAATATATTATTAAATGTCTAGAAACAAAAAGAACTAGAAGTGTATGTTTATCATTTTTTAGTTATATATACTCCTGGCATCACTAGAGTATGAAAGAGATGAGAATATTTATGCTCAAGTCAGAAACTGAGGATAGAACACAGTTAATGTATAATGATCCAGATAACCAAAGAATATGCACAAATCTGAAAAGTTATTTCATGTCCATTTCTGAAGAGCAGAAAATGGCATAATTCATACAATTTCTTCAGATTCATAGAATTGATATTTAAGGACTACTACACCTGGCTAATATATATAAGCAGTTGTATAATTGGCACATTTTATAGCTAATTATATGTACCAAATCTTGACTATGAAGTGAAGTGAGAAAAACACAGCACATCTTTTAGTTATGCACATAATTATATATAAACTCTGCTTCATAGCAAAGTTATTTCTGAACATTTTGTATGCAAATATTTTTATTTTGTTAATTCAAGAAAGACTCTGTCTTAACCAAGACAATCAACTTATCTAGTTCTATACGATTGAGGCTATTTTAATATCCAAGTTAAAATCGAAAGCTTATAATTATAAGTAACATTGATTACTATGTGCCAGATATACTTTGAAGTAAATCAAATATATTATTTTTTTAATCTTCATAACCACCCAATAGAATGTATGCAATCTACATCCCCATTTTAATAGATAAGGAAACTGAGGCACAGAGTGATTAAGTAATTTGCTCAATGTCACAAGGCTAATCTGTTAAAATGCCGGGATGTGAATTCTCTGGCATGGCTATAGGGCCCAAATGTTGGCAACTGCACTGTTCTGTTACTGCTTTATTAATGAGGACGAAGTGGATTCCAGTAACCAACAAAAAGTTATTAATGCATATCCCCACAACTCTTTCCATTTTACTAGCTATAGCCTATTTCATGAAACTGTTGTCCGTTTGGTATTTAAATACAGTATTTAACATATCAATGAAATTTAATAATTTTACATTTTAAAAAGGTTTAAAGATATAGGATCCTCTTGTTTCTCTAGTCCCTGCAGTGAGCTTTCAACCTGAGGTCAGATTCCAAAAGCACCCAGTCATGTTGGCACAGAATTAAAGCTGGAAGCAGGAGAGTTAAGAAAACAATGTGACATTAGAAAAGAGACCACCTAGTTTCAAATCCTGTAACCAAAAAGACAGTCATTCCTAAATTCTATTTTATCCTGAGCATATTTGACCACTGCCTAATTGCTCCCTTATTCAATACTAGTTCTGAACTCGTATTATTTAAAAACCTTTTGGAAATTCCTTTGGGTGAGAACTCAGTTGTGGCCACCAATCCATGAACAAGTAGCCATCTGGTTCTCACAGGAAGTGTATCATTTAAAAACTCCTGTAATTTATAAGCCACTTTTCTTAGCCTTCATCAAATCAAATTGCTAGTGTTACATTATAATACATATTTATATCTTATCTCCAGCACTCCTCAAACACAGACAGAGCAGGATTGATAAAAAAATATATATGTTTACCCTTTCAGGTAGTACTGCTTCGAATATAATAAAATATTTTCATTTCAAAATATTCTCCCCACTATTTTATTGTTTGCAAATATATTACTCAGATAAGTACGTGCTTTATGTGAAAAGCGTAAAAAAATATAGCATCTGCATTTTGTATATATTCTCAATCAACTTCTTTTTATAATTAGGTCTGAACACAAGGTAAGAATTTTGATGTTCTGAGTAATGCTACTTAAAATGAGATTCTACCAATATATTTTTTTTTAAGAGTTGTTTTTTTTTTTGAGGAAGATTGGCCCTGCACTAACATCTGTTGCCAGTCTTCCTATTTTTCTTTTTTTCTCTCCAAAGCCTCAGTACATAGTTGTGTATCATAGTTGTAGGGTTGTTGCTCTGAGATTCTACCAATAATTAAATGTACTATGGAAGCTCCTCATTTAAAGAAAATCTATAGGAAATTTCATCATGTACTAATAAAAAACAAATAAAAATATAATCAGAAAATGTGTATAATCAATGTCATAAACATTTTGAAAATTATATTATTAATACATTCATAAAGAGAAAAGTACATACACATGAGGATACATACATTAAGTATGCACACATGAAGGAAAAATAAAAAGAAATATCTACAGGTATGCTCAATGTTAGAGGAATTTCACTGCTCAGAGTTAGAGTGTTTAGAATTTTGAGTTGGCTGGTGTAGTTATATTATTATTTCAGTCTGTAGGGAGTCAAATTAGTAAAACAAAATAACCCACCTGGCAAACTGGCACACTGGGATGCAGCACATAAGCCCTTAATACTCTTCAAAATTCACAAAGTAGCATGAATATATAAATGAATGGCACAAATATAAATATACATTTTTGTAAGAAATATTAAAGATCTCAGCAAATGAAATGAAATTGTCAAGTAGAAAATAGGAAGAAAGTAAATCAGAAAACTAAAAGTCATAAATGACCTACAAATAAACTTTAGATTTATTCTTTCAATTTGATTGAACTGTTAATATTGTATTCTCATATAATTTTAAATGGACTAAGAAATATAGCCTAATGATAGATAGATGATTTTCATTCAGAAATTTTAAAATATGGTTTCTAGAGCCAGCCCTGATAGTCTAGCGGTTAAAGTTCGGCATGCTCCGCTTCGGCGGCCGGGGTTCGGTTCCCAGGCACAGAACCGTACCACTCGTCTGTCAGTAGCTGTGCTGTGGCAGCAGCTCACATAAGAAGAACTAGAAGGATTTACAACTAGAATATACAACTATGTACTGGGGCTTTGGGGAGGGGAAAAAAAAAGAGAGGAAGATTGGCAACAGATGTTAGCTCAGCGTGAATCTTTCCCAGCAAAAAAAAAAAAAAAAAATATATATATATATATATATGATTTCCAAATAGTCTTTGTGCAAGCTATTTTATTTTAAAAATCAAAAATTGCTTCCAATGGTGAAAATAACTCACTTTCCTATGTTTAGAGTCCTAAAAACCTTCATTTACATTTGTGTCTCTCTACTACATCCATAGCATGCACCTCATAAAATGTTTTCCCTAATATATAATCATGTAATATTTTGCAAACTCTGCAAGTATTCCCTTTGGGGCCCTATGTGGAAGGGCTACGATGAACAGATTTGATTGAACTAAGTCACACTGAAATCTAAAAGTTTGTTTTTCCTTGTACAATAGTCTTTAGCTTCAATTCCCTATTCATTTCTGAGTTCAAGATTGACACGATTACATAGTCATCAATTGTTATTTGTTGATCCTATATTTAACCTTGTTAAGTCAGTTTTGTATGTCCTCTCCTCATTCTTACTACACATTCAATGCCTCTTTCGTGAACAGCATATTCGGTTGCTTTCTAAATTATTTATATTCTCCTTATCAAATCTTTTATTACACACAAATGTATTATAATATAATAACATGTAATAAAATAGATAATAGCATAAAAATATTTTCCTAACAATTTTCTATGATAATTATTAAAATAAATCTTTGCCTCCAGATATGGTAATTTAATCATCATTCATTCTTTGCAGGGTTTCGTTTATTTATTATCTACACATAATCATCTGAATAAAACAGCAATGGCAATGGTAATACCTGAATTACACTGTTACGTTTCCAAAGATGATTTTGCTTTCCAAACTGTATTTTCCCAGAGAAATGCCGTCATAATGAACTTCCCCTAGAAAAACCAATCCCGTCACACGGCTTTAGCATTAGTCCCGTCACACGGCTTTAGCATTAGTCCGGTCACAAGGCTTTAGCATCACATGTGGCTTCCACCTTGTCTGAGCAACGGGGAAGCAGGTGCTCTTTAACTGATTTCCCCTGAATACAGTTCCCTGTTCCCTTCCTTGACTACTGTGTAGTGTCTGTGAAAAAAAGAATAAATCACCACTTTTTTATGTTGTATCTGTCTTCTTTAGATGAGTTAAACGATGTTTGAAATACCCTCAAAATAACCCTCACAGTATCTCAGGTAATTGTTTGAAGCTGTAATGCCCTGTGTGGACAGGACCCCCTTCACTCCCTCCCTCTCACACCCACCCCATATTGATAACTCATACTGTGTCACCAGGCTCTAGATGTAAACTTCTTATTTTCTTCTAATTAATATCACATCACTCTAATTGGGTTTTCCACTTGTAAACTACGTGGATTAAGATGTGTACTGTTATGTTAATTAGATTTAGGTACCAAGGATGATCGTTACAACCAACAACCAGAATTGCCATTCTGGAATTTCGCTATAATAACATTGGCATGAGTTAGTCTTTCCTGGAGACCATCCAAGCAAATTTAATTATGGGGTTGTTTAAAAGATCATGTTATAAGACGGTTTCGCCACCAAGGCAGTCAAGTACCACAGCATAGGTACTCAGAACAACATTATGAAGAGGTTTCAGTGTAATTCCATGAGCGTTTATCAAGTACCTACATGGGCCACACACTACACTTTACTGTGCTGAGTGCTAGGTGCTTGGGGACAAAGTCATTATTTTACATAACCTAACATTCTTTTAGGAGTGAAAGACACTCAAAGAATCAGTAAAACACAGCATAAAGAGTTTCCTAAGAGAAAGTCACACAAACATACTTAAGTAGATTCACAGGACTGGACTAGGAAAGTGTGTTCGAGTAACATTAGGATGGCGTTCTAATGAGTGATTCCTGGATATCACTGTTTTCTCTTCATTCTCAGACAGTTGTTTTTTCAAGGAAAAGAAGAAAGTCTCCATTTGGGTAAATGATCTTAACCATTCCACAGGAGTTGAAATGACTAGTTTTGAATTTCAGCTCTGAATGACATAATGTAGATAAAGTTCTCAGAAGAGTGTCTAGTGTATTAGTTTGCTAGACCTGCTATAACAAAGTTATAGCACAGACTGGATGACTTAAACAACAGAAATTTGTTTTCTCGCAGTTCCAGAGCTAGCAGTTCAAGAACAAGGTACCAGCAGGGCTGGTTTCTTCTGAGGCTTCTCTCCTTGGCTTATAGATGGTCCTCATAATCCTATCTTCACATAGTCTTCCCTCTGCATGTATCTATGTCCTAATCTTCTTTTCTTAAAAGAACACCATCCTTATTAAATTAAGGTCCACCCTAATGACCTCATTTTAACTTAATTACCTCTTTAAAGACCCTATCTCAAAATACAGTCACATTCTGAGGTACTAGGGGTCAGGATTTCAACATCTATATTTTGGGGGAACACAATTCAGTACATAACACCTAGTAAGTGCATATTTGTTAGCTAGAAAATAAAAATAAATAGTCAAAGTAATCATAATCAACCAAATTCTTTAATTTGAAGTCCTATTTGAATTCATATCCCCCTAAACTGTATCCTTGCCACACAGGAGCAGGGGTGGGAAAATGTTAGGAAAGACAAGCATATGATATTTACTCTCTCCATTTATAATCATATGGAAAGATCACTAGATTGGAAGTCAAGAGCCGTGGGGTCCTCCTCAGTTTGCTACACACTTGTTGCATGGCCGTGGCAGGTTAGCTATTAGGGTTTCAGTGATCTCATTTTTAACATATAAAACTTGGAGGAGAAGTACTCTGAAATTTCTCCAAGTTAAAGGAGACTTCAATGGCCTCCATTTTAACAAGGTGGTGGGGTCACGATGATGATGAGGATGATGATAATCCATACCATGTATTTAGTACAAGGTTCAGACTCTCTACTCTGTCTGGCTCTTTGTGTACAGAATTTCATGTTCTCACAGCAATACACAAGGTGAACATTATTATTCCCACTTTTCTGATATGGAAATGGAAGCTCAGAATACTAAAGAAAGCTTCTAAAGCCGCATAACCAGAAAAGAAATGGCTTCGTGTTTCCACAGTTCGTGATCTTTCCATGTCAGGTGGAAGTATGCCTATAGTTTCAGTCATGTACAGTTAAAAGAATTCTCTTGACTCCATCTTCCATGCTTAAAAATATTTTTTGAACAGAGAATAATTTCCATACTGAATATATAAAATATAGGACATAATTCTGATGTTTTAAATGTATTCACCTTTAAGCAGATTACGTTTTAACCAAAGAACAATACTTTTTGTTTTTCCTCTTCAATATTATACACAAAAAATTTAAAAACTCATGCTATCAAAATTATAGTTACAAAATACTTTGGTCAAACTGCACGGAAGAAGTTTTGATTTTTTAAAAACTATATTTACTAGATATACTATATTGGCATTTTTTCATAACTAGTAGCCTTATAACTTATGACAGTAAATCTTATCTTTACTATTAAATTGAATAATTCATATTAATTTGACCTTTTATTTTTATTTTATGTGAAAATTAAAACTTTAGAAAATTTTATATTTTTGATAGTTTAAACTCTGTTCTATACCGCAACAACTTGTACACACATACATATTCATATGATAAAATATAATGGTGCACCTTTTGAAATGTGTCAATATATTTATATTTTATATTATCTAGTCTTCACAATAGAGGAAATATTGAGACATACTCAGGGATATAATGAAGCAGAGAATTTTCACATCAAGTTTATCATGCAAAAATCTTCATAATTCCTGGCAGTGAAATAAATAGGCAACTGAAAGAGATATTGTGTTCCACCACACTCCTAAGTGATGTACTGTCTAGTCTTGTGACAAAGTGTGGCTTATATTCTCAGACTATTAGTTGGTTATCTGGTTAAACTGAGAATTTTGTCTCTGCTTTCTGATTATCTATATTAATAAGAAACCAGTATGTGGACGTAATCTTTTTATCTGAATTATATTCCTATGGTATGTTCTACGCCTGTGCAGATTTTGAGAGTACTACATCAAACCAACAGAATATGTGCTCTTATTTTACCTAAAAGTGATGCTATTTAGCATTCTACTCTCATTCCAAGGATACAGTCATTCAAAACCGTTAACACCATTTGTGACCTTAAAGATCATTTTGAGTAGTTTTCACAAAATGACCAAAATTTATTTCCTCCATTGTTCCTGTTATAAAATCTCTCTCAAGAAGAGTAATTGTGATCTAGTACTTTCCCAGGCCCTGTCACTGAGAGCAGCAGCTAAAACTTCAACTAAAGAATATTTACAGGTGGAAAAGGAGACCTGGGGAGGACACTGCTTGGTTTTCCATTTCAGAGCTATGCTTTCATTCCTTGTAGCCTTTCATCTGTAAATTTAGGATATCTAGTGTCAAAGCCTTTGAGGAAGTATTAGCATGAAAATCTTATGAAGCCATTTTTAAAAGATTACTTCATCTGACTACACATATATCATAGGGATTATGAGCAATTGTCCCACCGCCATTCATCTATTAATGTTCACAGTCATTAATTCCTTTGGAGGGCAGGGGAGGAGGTGGAGCCAAGTCTATCGACATACAAATATGTGTTCTGTACATATTAATGATAGCTCATATTTGACAAAATCAAGCAATGGCACATATTTGTAAATGTTATCTGCTTTGATGTATTTATCAAGCCTCCATTCCCTCCTCCCATCCCCCAAAAAATGAAAATGAAAAGGCATACTGAGAAACCAAACAAGTTTCCTTTTTATGACAATGACCTCCATATAGAAGCACACATACAAGTGGTGAGAGGAAATGTGATTAAACTGTCTACTAGAAACCTTTTAAGGTTCTCATAAAAATTGGATGTGCAGGAAATATTGGACAATGCATTAAGTGGCAGCACACACTGAATGTGCTCAGGGTTTTAAAATTTTCAAAAAGGAAACCTATCTTTTCTGCCCGCATCACTAATGTTTTCCAGCTCTGTTTTGTTGACTGACTGCAGCTCACTGAACCCCCTTCTCCACCTTACTTATTTCAGAAAAGGGATCAGCTTAGAGCTTTGTAAAAGTTGCATTATTTATGAATACAATGTTATGTGTTTAAATTTTCTTTATGAGTTCAATTCTATTAATAAATATTACTGCACTTTTTCTTCTTTGTCCATTTAATATTCAAAGATGAGCTAACCACATTGTAGCAAAAAATAGAAGATACAAAAATATTCTCAGAATATATGAGGTTTTCATAACAAGCAAAATATTAAGAATAAGAAATAATAAGAATCCAGCCTCTAAACAGCTCACTCTACTCAGTGGTTAAAATTCCTATGGTCAATCAGAAGGATTCTGCTGTGTCCTCAGGAAAGTATAAATGAATGTGTTTGATGTAAAAGAAAAATGTAATCTATTTAATTTTATTCTGAATTTAATGATGTTTTTGAAGGGTGAGAACAAGCACACACACACACATGGAAATCAAATAGAAAAATGCTGTCACTCATTGGGTTTCTAACGCATTGTATTTGCAGTGCTTTCAGGAGTAAGAAGTACCAAGCAGCTGGCCTGAGTTTTCTGCTCTGTGGTATATCCCTAGAATGGAGAAGTTTCCTTTGTCAAGTCCTTAACATCTAATATCATCAACCGTTGATTCCATCCAAGTAATTATACTCTCATTTAATGCTATTGATAATTTCAATTCTTATGATGATTTTCCCAAAGTGACTGAATATGCTTACCAACATCCCCCTCCCCACAAATGGGTGACTACCAGCCAAGAACTATGGAGTGGCTGAGAGAATTTATATTTGCAATGAATAAGAACGGATGAGTATTAGGATGCATGTATGTATGTGTGTGTGCGGGGATATATGTGTCTGCTTCCTTTTGTTTGAATGAAACTGTTCTAGTACTAGGAACGAAGGGATGAGTGAAGGGGAAGTCAGTAGTCAGCTGGACACGAAGATTAGTACCCACTATCATAACAGGAAGGAAATTGTAGAGTCTCTCGTTCTGGAGAACTCAAAGAATAATTCATGATCTCTCTTGAAAGAGTACCAGAGTGCTTTTGATTCACAGGATGTAGAAGCCTTGAGTAAAATTCTTGGCTCCGCCACTTGCTAGGTGTTTAATATTAAAGTAAATTCACTTTGCTTTTCTGTGTCTCAGTTTCTTCCTCCATATAGTATCAGTTAGCTTACAACATCTCTTCAACTGTCTTTAGTCCTAAATCATTTTAAAGAAATTAACTTTTGAAATCCTTTGTTTTTCTTTGATTCCAAAGAGATTTCTAAAATATTTTTGCTATAACTGTCAACTCAGATGAATATTCAAAAGCCATATCAGCAAAACAAAACAAAATCAAAAAGAAAAAGAAAGAAAAAAATGACTTCGCTAGATAAATAATTTCTAGAGTACTAAATTCTAATTAAATGCCCTATTTACTCCCACTCATGAGAGGAGAAACTTCCATTTTTGTCTAAGCTCGAATGTGTAAATACCCTAATATTTTTTTTAGAATAGACTTATAAGGCTTTTAAATTTATTGCAAGTTTAGAATACAGTAAAATTATAGTAGTACAACTGAGAAAATAATAAGTCCACAAAACCATTTCTAGAATATCTAGTAATGTGTCAAAATGTAGAAAATAGCCAGTTGTTTAGACATAGTATAGTTTTTGCATTGATATAGAAATATATCACATTATATATTATACAATATAATATGCTAATATAGAAATAGTTAAAATAATTAACTTTATTGAGGCAATGGGAATCTTATTCTTTAAGCTGTGTAAGGGGTATATTTAAATAATATAACAACATTTTTATTATAAAGTATATTCTTTATATTCTGTCCCCCAGAGAATCACAATACTACTCAATTTCACAGTAAACTAACACAATATTTTTGTCTTTCTAGGTCCTGCCCCTTGTGTCCTGAGATATGTGTGATTTCTTGTTGTATGTGAGTCTGTCTTTGTCAGAAAGCAAATGCTCTCTTGCTACACAGGACTTTTTTCTTAATAATCTGTGATCTCAAGTGCCTTTCATCTATGACATCAGTATATTTTCAGCACTGTCCACAAAGAGAGTATTAAAAACCAGTTTAGAGCAAATAAGTTTCTCAGATTCTCAGCCAAATAAGGTAAGTAACTGTTTTGCAAAACTCAACAGGAAAGATTAGAATGACTTGCCAACAGTACACATATCATGTTGTAGGTGGTGTTCTTTCATAATCCAAATAACACAGCCAAATTTGGCACCCATTGAGAAAAATACTTTCAAGATTTGGTCCTGCTACCATAGTAAAGTAGATTTATTAGACCCAAGTATCTAAATTGGGAATAAGAATGCCCTAGTTGGTTCATAGATTAGAGTTATAAAAGTACTTTATTCAACCCAGGGTAAGAGATATTTGCAGTTGTTGTTTTCTTGTCAAGACAAAATGTTCAGTTCTCCTGTTTAGATCTTCAGCAATTTGAACGTCAGGCAAACAAGGCAGAAAAAAGTGTTATCAATCAAGTCTTAGGATCCTGTGAAGTGTCTTGGATTCTGTAAATATTAGTTAGAAAATTTGTATTAATTTGCCTCTGCTCTAATTAAACAGCTCAAAATATGACATTTGTTTTTATATCAAACATTTAGAATCCAGTAATTTTATAAAAACACAAGCTAGGCAGAAAATATTGGGGCAGAAGAGACATTGGGTTTCCACTGAACTAAGAAAAGAAGACAAAGATTCACTTACAATGTAATAATCCTGACCAAAAGTAGTCAATTTTAAAATGTCAGAAAATATATAAATAGAAACCATGGTTGACAAATACACCTGAAGCGCCTGGTCGGCTTGCCCACTGCCTGTTTAACTACTGCTGCCCAAGAATTCAACTTGATATGGACTCAGCTGAATGACTTGACAACATGGCATTGCAGCTATTTCACCAGGTTGACAATTACACAGTGGTCCTCACCAATCTACACCATCTAGGAGAATTGTAAAAGCTCAGTGAGGCATAAGAGCACGGAGCAGACAAAGCAAAAAGTAGGATAGTTGTATGCTGAGGAGTTTTTAGTGAATATTTTATGATGATAACAATTCCTTTTTATATTTGGGCTCAATTTTCATGTGTTTGCATTTTTACATTTCACTAATTCATTCAGTTTTTTTTTTTTTAATAGAGCGCTTAAGGTTTACAAAGTTAAGTTGATACTGAGTTGAACTCTGCTTCCCTAATTATACTGCAATAAACTAGGTGGACCTTGTACAAATAGAAACATACTGACAGACAATACAGATAAATGAAAAAATAAGCTCTGTTACTATTAACTCCAGTGAAATAATGGAAAGCAAAATTTTATTGTGGATAATTATTACATAACGGTTGTTCAGCTGGAGGTGCATTGTTTTGATTACAATGTAGACCTTAACAGAGAAACAGTAGAAAAATGAGTATTTAACTATAAATAATAAAGAAAACAAAAATAAATGTTAAGTTATGACAAAAAAAGTTTTAATGCTCTCAATATTAGTCACAGAACAATCTTTTGAAGTATCATGAACCATTTACTTTGTAAAATTAATAATGGATAGACATTTCTTTGGGTCTAAAATGATACCTCGTTTCTCCTAAATGTCTTATATAGGTTCTTCTTTGAAGTGTTAGCAGACTCAATATCGTTTGGAATATTTTTTTAGACAGCACGTATACCACATCTTAACGTCAGGAATCTATACATTCTAAGGTTAGCCGTTTTTTAATTTGACAACATAGCACAGTATTTTTCTGAGCTTCAGTTTTTGTTATGTTTTCCAATTAATAATGTGAGTCCAAAAACCAGGTGTAAGTAAGGAATAATTAAGGACTATTTTTAAAAAGTTTTAATTTTTAAAAGTCATATTTAACCAGATTTCTGGAAGAAGAAATTTATGCCATCATGTTGAGTCACAAAATTAAAGTTCAGAAGAAATCCAGACAAGTAGAAATGATATGTTGAAACTAAAGTAAAATGGTGGTTGGAGAAGAAATCTCTGAACTAATATATGTCTCTTTCATTATCTGGCCACTAAATAAGTGAGAAATATATATCAATAATATAATAATAGAAGCAACAATGTCTTTGGATTCAAAGACACATGAGTTTGAATTGCAATGTTTTACCAGTTAATAACAGTGAGCTCTCAACCAAATTCCTTAATCTTCTTAAACTTTAATGGTGTTATCTGGAAAATGGGGTTAATATTTTTTCTCTTCAAGACAAATCTAAGGCATATTTTCTTTTTAACATTTGCTTGACATATATTCTCTCTCACTATTGTATATTGTTTCAAAGACTGAATATTCTATAGTTTGAAATGTATACGCCATTTTACAAAACTATGGGGTGCACAGTCTGGAAAGACAGAACAACAATTTCTGTTCAGATCATGTAAATTTTTTCCTCGAGAATTAAGATATAGGATATAAATATTTGTGACAGTCATTATGATTCTTAATTTAATTTTTCCAGTTTAATCATCTGTCTTTATTTGTCAGATACGTGTAATAACAACTACTAATGCTACAACCTTTTTAGAATGTGTATAATGTGCTAGACATTTGGCTCTGCATTTTACATACATTATCCTATTTGGTAATCATAGGAACGCTAGGGAATCAGTTTTACTATCCTATTGCATAGATGAGGAATTTCACCTTTGTAAAGTTACTAAACTTGCAGAAATTTGCAAAGTAATAGCATCAGATTTCACATCCAGGAATGCCTGACTCTAAACAGCATGCTTTCAACTCTTATCTGAAATTGTTACATATAGAATAGAAAATCAAGATCAACCTCCTCTTTCTGCATAGTTTGTATAACTACTTGAAGTTACATATTTACTTCTTTATTCTTGTTACTGCCTGCCTCCCCAATTTGTTTCTAAGCTCCATGGTGACAGGGAATATATTGCTTGTTCATTGTTTTATGCCTTACACCTGATATAAACCCGGTATATGTAGGAACTCAATATTTATCAAATAAATATGTAAATGAATCATCTTACCCATGGAATAGAATTGTGTGTGGTTCATCCCTCAATACTCTAAAAATATGGCCCATTCCTATGGCTCAGAATAAATTTTATGAACCTCTATAAGTTGTAGACATTTCAGTCTTCCAAAGAGCTAGAGGTGTCCTAGCCCTAATTCTCAGAGATAATTTATGGTTTGACTAGAGGTCCTCAAGTACCAGAGATATAATTAGTTACCATTAGAAAAAATAAAAGAGGAACATATCAATAGGGCTTCTTTAAAATAATCATAGTTACAAAGTCAAGATTTAAGTGAAATAACTTCCTTTACATGGCCAGAATAAATAAAGCATTGATTTTCAAATGCCATAGAATTAGAATATAGTGAAGTTTGCAAGATGAAGTAACGCATTAATTTAGCTTCAGTGATTTAGATAAGAACTTTTATGAAGCTTGGAGTCATGGCTCTTTTTGAATGGGGGATCTCGACCAAATTCAGGTACAAGAAATAAACTGTAGCAAACCCTGTAAAAACTACAGCAGCCCCAAATCACAATGCAATCTTTCCACGTGATGGTTGTTTAGTGTTTTCAAAGTTCTCTTCAGCAATTCCTAACTTCATGCAGAAACTACTGTCATTGATGTCATCTTTTTAAAGAAAGGAAAGAGAAAGTTATTTCCTTTTTTTAAACTTTATTGAGGTCATTTTGGTTTATAACATTGTGTAATTTCAGGTGTACATTATTATATATCAGTTTCTATATTGACTGCATTGTGCTCACCACCAATAGTCTAGTTTTTATCCGTCACCATACCTATGCTCCCCTTTACCCCTTTCTTTTTTTGTTCTTATCTTTTATCTCTCTCTTTTTCACTTTAAGCTCATCACCATAGCATCATTGGAAGAGTGAGAAAGTCCAGGAAATTATTTTTGTTAGATTAATGTAAACACTTACAATTTACTTTTGAGTAATATGTATATATTTCGAGTGTATCTATTTTATCTATGTAAATCTCATATACCCAAATCACTTTAATTTGAATTGCATGTGCAAACATAAGATAACTCTCATAGAATTAAAAAAAGTTTATATATATTTATCAATTTAATTGAGGAAATGTCTATCAGTTTATTTCTTTATATTGAGACATAATATCAGAAAATCTATGTAAAAAGAGCAGATTCACACATTCAACTAGCATGTGATGAGTTAGTTACTGTAAGATAATAGATTTTGCTTGTATTTGGGCACAATGTATTTTTCTCAAGCTGTCTTGTATTTGGAGTCATTCATAATTTACTAGAGCCATCTATACTGTATAAGATTCTTTGTAAAACAAAAGAATTCATGATAATTACTAGAAAATGTATTTCTTAAATATTATTATTTTTAATTAAGAAATATTTCATTTATTAGTGATGAATTTTCTCCCATCATGAGTCCAAGATCAAGTCAAGTGTAATTAAATAATTATAAAAGATAACACATTTATAAACTGTATATGTGTTCTAGACATGTTTACTTAATATAAATAAGCAGGACTCTCCTAAGATAATCTCACTTTTAGTAATAAATTCTCAAAAAAAGTGAAATAAATTTAAAGTTTTTTATATTTAAATAAATTGAAACTGAAACACACAGATGTTAAAAATTATGAATAAAAATGGCTGATATTAGACTACAGAAGCTCTACGTATAAGTGGTACTTAATATGTAGTCAGATAATAATATTCATTTTTAGAGCTGTGAATCAACGTCTTTGGGGAGTGGAAGAGGTCTCTCTATATTGTTTCACAATACTTACCTTGTTCATGATTTATAACTTTGTTTCTTTTAACATTCCTTAAAAAAGATTTTTCATTAAATTCTTCAGATTTGAAAATACCTATGGTTTTTTTTTGTGTGTGTGAGGAAGATCAGCCCTGAGCTAACATCCATGCTAATCCTCCTCTTTTTTTTTTGCTGAGGAAGACCAGCTCTGAGCTAACATCTATCGCAAATCCTCCTCCTTTTTTTTGTCCCCCCAAAGCCCCAGTAAACAGTTGTTTGTCATAGTTGCACATCCTTCTAGTTGCTGTATGTGAGACGTGGCCTCAGCATGGCCGGAGAAGCAGTGTGTCGGTGCGCGCCCGGGATCCGAACCCCGGGCCGCCAGTCACGGAGCCCTAGCACTTAACCGCTAAGCCATGGGGCCAGCCCATACCTATGGTTTTTTGATGAAGCATATACATAGCTGGTAAAAATAGAGAATAAGCATGCTTAAAAGGAAGGCTAAAAAGGACAAACAAATGATTGCAATTAGACCTACATTTCAATTTGTGTGAAACTGAAATGTTTTGCGCAAAAGTTTCAATTCCCTTTTTCTCTCAGTTTGGGTGCCATTTTCAACTCTCTGGTCCTCACAAACTGGATCAATTTAATGCCACTCATTCAAAAGTTTCTTAACACCTAGTTTTAAATAAGGACCTAGTCATGAAATAAGGATCATCTTATCAGCTGAATTTCTAGCTACAAACACCCCTACACTCAAACCTTTTATTGTTGTTTAAAAACATCATATTGTATGTAAGTAATTCCTTCAGAGAACCAACAGGCATTTTCTGTTTATGGAGAGCAATTTGATGTGATGATAAAACAGAATAAAAAAAAATGTTTTCTGAAATTTCTGATTATTCTAGTAACTTATTAATCACTATCATTAGGGTATTCAAATGGATTTGTGTGGTCTATATCTCATGTTCAATTTTTGAAAAATAAAGAGGACTAAAAAATATAATGAATGAAAAAGGAAATCTGTATGTTAAACAGCTGAGTAACAAAACTTTTCTATAGATATATCTGAAATAAGTTTGTTTTCTGCAAGAGATATTGCTCATAATTACCAAGATAATAAAAAGTTCTGTAGTATACTTTCAAGAGTACAAGTAGCAAAAATGTAGAAGTACAAAACAACAAAAAAGAGAAAAAATAGCAAAAAAGGAGTAATTTTTCTTAGTAATAAATTTTTCTCATATTTATTTTTCTTGTGTTAGAATCACAACATAATAATATTTATATGCCACTGGGGAAATATTTTCACACGTTGATTCTCTTTATCCCTCAGGATCCAGAAGCTTATAGGAACAAACTGACCAAATTACAGAAAAATATTCTTCTCATCTATAAGTCACATACTTGAAGGGCAAGTTTATAAAGGGTATACTCAACCTAGCAGTGGATAAGCTTCCCACAAATCCAAAATAAAATACAATTTTACTTTTAAGAATTCCTAACTATAAAATTGATGTTTAAAATGTTTATGATAGGGAAGTATACTATTGTGAAGTTCCTATTCTATATGTCAATGGGTAGAGTATTACTGGAAGACAGAATATAGTAACTTACAGATATATACTATAAATTCTAAAGCAACCAAAAAAATAACAAAACAAAATGTTATAGCTAATAATCCCACAATGGACATAAGAATAAATCATTAAAAATACTCAATCCAAAAGAAGCCTGAAAAAGAGAAAAAGGGGAAAATGCACAGATGGGACAAATCAACAACAAATAGTAAGATGACAGATTTAAACCTGACATAAACAATCACAATAGATGTAAATGATCTCAACATTCCAATAAAAAGGCACAGATTATCATAACAGATAGAAAGCAATACCTAACTAATATGCTGCCTATAGGAAATGCACTTTAGATATAAAGACACAGATCACTTAAAAGTGAAAACATGGAAAAAGATATACTATGCAGGCACTATTCAAAAGAAATCTAAATTGGGTATACTAACAACAAAGTAGATCTCAGAACAAAAAATACCCTCAGGAATAAGGAGGACCATTTCATAGTGATATACTGATTAAGAGAACATAATAATCCTAAACATTTATGCACCAACTAACAGCTTCAAAATACATGAAATGAAAACAAATAAACCTGTAAGTAAACAGAAAATCAGTACAGGTATAGAAGATTTTAACAATGTAATCAACTAACTTGATCTAACAGACACGAGCACTTTACCCAACATAGCAGAATATACACTTTTTCAAATGCACCTGGAACATGTACCAAGAGAGATGATACTCTGAGGCATAAAGGGAGTCTTAAATTTAAGAGAATTCAACTCATATAAAGTATGTTCTCTGAACACAATGGAATTAAGCTAGAAATTAATAATAGAGAGATCTCTGGTAAATCTCCAAACATTTATAAACTAAATACCACATTTCAATATAACCCAAGGGTCAAAGAATAAATCAAATGGAAAATTAGAAATTAGTTTGAATTAAATGAAAATGAAAAAACAATATATCAAATTTTGTAGAATGCCACAAAAGTAGTACTTTCAGGGACATTTATAGTAGTAAATTCCTGTATTAGGATTGATAAGAGTCTCAAACCAAGCACCACAGTTTCTTCTTTAATAAACTAGAGAAAAAAATAGAAAAGTAAACCTGAAATTGACCAAAAAAGGAAATAATATAGATCAAAAATAATAATTTAAATAGAAATCAGAGAAATCACAGACAAAATCAAAGTAACGAAGAGTTGGTTCTTTAATGAATAGATGAATTCATCTATTCATTCAGATGAACAAAATTGAGAAACCTCTAGCCAAATTGATGAAGAAAAGCAAAAAATAAGAAGAAATAATTTATCAATATCAGGAGTGAGAGATGACATCTCTATGGATTTTACAGATGTCAAAAAGATAATAAGAAAATATTACAAAAAATATTATGTCAATAAATTCAAATTCAGTTTTACCAAACTTTTAAAGAATAAATAATATGAATTCTATAGAAACTCTTCTAGTAAATTGAAAAGGAAGGAATATTTCTTAACTTAATCTACAAGGCAAGAATTGGTCTGATACAAAAATCATAAAAGGGGTCAGCCCCAGTGGCCTAGTCGTTAAGTTCAGCGCGCTGTACATCGGTGGCCCAGGTTCGCTTTCCAGGTGCGGAACTATACCACTCTGTTAGTGGCCATACTGTGGTGGTGGCCCACATAGTATAAAAGACATAACAAGAAAAGGCAACCCAAAACCAGCATTCCCTATGATCATAGATCCAAAAATTCCAAACAAAATGATGGCAAATGGAATCAAATATTGCATTAACAAGATAATAGATCATGACTGTGATGGTTAATTTTTACATGTTAATTTCACTGGGCCACGGTGTGCCCAGATATTTGGTCAAACATTATTCTGGGGTTTTCTGTGAGAGTGTTTTCGGATTAGATTAACATTTAAATCAGTAGACTGAGTAAAGCAAATTGTACTCGCTAATGTGGATGGGCTTCATCCCATCAGCTGAAGGCCTGAATAAAACAAAGGGCTGATCAACACGGATGGACCTTGAGGGTATTATGCTAAGTGAAATGAGTCAGACAGAGAAAGCTGTGCATTATGATTTCACTCATATGTGGAAGATAAACAAACACACAGATAGGGAGAAGAGATTAATGGTTATCAGAGGAGAAGGGGGTTGGGGGAGGGTGAAAGGGATAAAGGGCACATATGTATGATGATGGGTAAAAAGACTATTGGTGGTGAAGACGATGCAGTCTATACAGAAACTGAAATATAATAATGTACACCTGAAATTTACACAATGTTATAAGCCAATATGACCTCAATATAAATAAATAAATAGATAAATAAACAAACAAATAAATAAATAAAGGGCTGACCTTCCCCCAAGTAAGAGAGAATTAGAGAATTCCTCCTGCCTGATGATCTGCTAACTGAGACATCTGCTTTTTTCCTGCCTTTAGACTTGAAATAAAACATCAGCTCTTTCTGGTTCTCCAGTCTCCTAGCCTTTGGACTGGAACTAAAGCATGGGCTTTCCTGGGTCTCCAGCTTGCTGATTCAATCTGCAGATCTTGAGACTTGCCAGCCTCCATAATGCTGTAAGCCAATATCTTACAATAAATCACTTAGTATAGAGATCCTATTGGATCTCTGGAGAACCCTGACTAATACACACACACACACACACACACACACACACACACACACATATATAAAGTCCAACATACATTACTGATAAAAACTCTCGGCAAGTTAGGAATAGAGGAGAACTTACTCAACATGATAAAGGGCATCTATAAAAATCCTATAACTAATATTATACTTAATGAGAATAATGAAAGGCTGAATGCTTTTCCCTTAAGTTTAGGAAAAAGATAAGGATGTCCAGCATCACTACTTTTATTTAATATCATACTGGAGGTTTTACCTAGTGCAAAAAGGCAAGAAACAGAAATTTAAAACATTCAAATTAGAAATGAGGAAGTAATACTATATATATTCATAGATGATATCATCATCTATGTAGAAAAATCCAATAGAATAATCCAAAAACTACTAGAACTAACAAGTGAGTTTAGCAAGGTTGTAGGATACAAGATAAACATACAAAGTTCAATTGTATTTCTATATGCTGGCAACCAACAATTGACACTGGTATTTCAAAAAAGCATTTTAATTTAAAAAGCATTAAAAAGTTAAATACTTATGGATAAATCTGGCAAAATATGTGTAAAACCTGTACACAAAGAAATATAAAACATTGCCGAGAGAATTAAACACCTTAGTAAATGCAAAAATATACCATGTTTTGGGTTAGGATGACTCAATATTTTAAAGGGGTCAATTCTTTTTAAATTGATCTATAGACTTAATGTAACTCTAACCAAATTCCATCAGGAATCTTTGTAGAAACTTACAAGATGTTTCTAGAATTCACATGGAAATGCAAAGGACCTAGAATAAGCAAAACAACTTTGAAAAAGAGGGACAAAGTTGGAAGGCCAAGAATATCAATTTCAAGACTTATTATAAAGCTGCAATCCAAAAACTGTGGGATTGGCATAAAGATAGAAAAATAGACCAATGGAACGAAGTAGACTCCAGAAGTAGAACTACATATATACTGACAGCTACTTTTCGACAAAGGTGTAAAGACAATTCAGTAAGGAAAAAAAAAGTTGATCTTTTGAACAAATGGTGCTGGAATAGTTCGATATTCATATGCATAGAAGAACCTCAATCCTTATTTCACAGCATATACAAAAATGTATGATTCATGGACCTAAAAATAAAATCTAAACTATACTACATCTAAAAGAAAACTGGAGAAAAGCTTTGTGGCACCAGAAGTGTGATCCATTAAGGAAAAAAAAAAGGATAATATATGCATGAACTTCAAAGGAGGAAATGCTGAAAAGAGCATTCTATTGCTTCATTCTTGAGAAAGTCTTATCCATGTAGTAAATCTTGGGACATGGATTCGGAGAGGAACTTGCTGGTCCTTTGCTCTATACATACAGGCAGTTGTTAATGCTCAGGTTTAGGGAGAGCCAGGTTTCTTATTGAACTTTGTCTTTTTTAATTTCTTCACTGATAAAATATGACTAATGATACATTTATGTCATATGAAAGTTGTATTTAATAAGTAAACATGTTTAAAGTACTTAAAACATTGCCTGACATTGGACATTTAATAAATATTATACTACGAAGATTACTTCAGTTAATTTCTTCTTTTTGAGTTTAAAATATTCAGAGACAGACATTGTCCTTTGCATATGATATATGGCACATCATCCATGGAGACAATAAGAACGATTTGAACATATTTTTTACTTCTTGGTAGTAACATATGTCCCTGAATCAGTCTGGAATTATTTGAGGTAATATCGTACTCAAAATAGAAATATATCAATAGATAAAAAGGCAGTTACCATCATGATCGCATTTCATCCAATGAATAACTCACCAATGTTCCACTTAGTAGCAAAAGACAAGAAAACATCCAGATATTTTCTTTGGTTGTTGAGGAAGATTAGCTCTGAGCTAACATCTGTTGTCAATCCTCCTCTTTTTGCTGAGGAAGATTGGCCCTGGACTAACATCCGTGCCCATCTTCCTCTACTTTTATATGTGGGACGCCTGTCACAGCATGGCTTGATAAGCAGTGTGTAGGTCCACGCATGGGATCTGAGCCTGCGAAACTCTGGGCCGCTGAAGTGGAGCATGTGAAGTTAACCACTACGCCACTGGACCAGCCCCCATCCAGACTTTTAAAAAGGAATGGTGCCACCTTTTCAAAGAAAATTTACTAAACCAATGGACTGATTTTGCACAGAGATCTCACAAATTCATCTAGAGAAAAAGAAAAATGTGTAAATGTTTGGCTACCTTTTATTATGCAAATAAAATAAATTTAAAATAACTGAATCATGAACTTACAGAAGTAAGAAATTTTAATGATTAATAAATCACTTAGAATACCAAGAATTCTAATTAATTAGAATTTAATTCTAATAGATTCTAATAGATTAAGGAATCCTGGTTATTAGAATCTCCATAAAATCCAGCTAACTGATAATAAAACAAATGGAAGACTCCAGCAGTGAGTGGTTAATTAAAGAAGTTATGCTTGGGAATACAACCCAGATCTTTTATGTTTTACTTGGATTTTTTTAACAAAAAAAGTATTAATCTAATAAAAAGACAATAAGCTAAAGCTAACTTGAATATATGCCAGAAGATATATCATAAAGATTTACCAATAAAGAATGGGGATTAGAAGAATGGAGAAATGATTGCATAAAACCAAGACACATATCACACATGAAAATTTAATCTGTATTTGAACTAATAGGAAAATTGAGATCGGCAGAGATTGAGTCTGAAAGGAAAAAAAAAAGCAGTACAAATGGTATTACCTGCAAAGCAAAACCATATTTATATAAATTATAAATATATTATTTTGCTGAAATATAGATTGGAATCTAAACTTTAGAGACTCTCAACCTCCTATCACATTAGTCCTGAGTCCATTCATATAATACTATAGATTTTGAGGGAGGGAAACTTTTAAAACTCCTTTAAAACCATGCTGATGCCTTGGAACATAAGTTTTCTATTCCAAATTATAATGAAGTTTATAGATATTGTATCTATGCCTTATGATATACTGTTTGTCATTATCTGTGATATAGTTTATTCTAACTCTTTTGTCAAGAACACAATCTCTAATTATAATATTTCTCTTTTATAAAACAGCTTGCCTTAAAAAGTGGTTTTCAATATACGTTCTGATAAAAAGGATTTTCTGTATTGAAGGAGAGATCTTGTAAAAAAATTTTGACATTTTAGTATATAAAACAGTAATTGGAGACATGGATGACTATGTATAATATATGGATTATTGACATTATAGTACAACACATGATATATTCAATGACATTACATCCTATGTTTAATATATTGTCCTCATTAGCACTGCATAATTCAATGAATTGGGCAAATTGCAAGGAAGATGGGGCATTAGTGCAGCATTTGTGTCAATGCCTGCGCATGCATCTGTGATGTGTACTTCAGATGAATAGTGTTTCTGATTCTTATTCAATAAACCTGCACCTTTCAATGCTCTTCCCCCAAATGAACAAGAAGGTTGAGAATGGGTGAGCATACAATTCATTCCATACAGTAACGTTATCTATTTCAGTTTTGGAAATTTTCATTTGACTTTTCCTCACCATTCTGGGATAATAAGTTATTGCATCATTATTTTTGGAACCACTCTGAGTGACCTCACTGGCCAAGCTATATTTTAAGTCCATACTATATGCTCTGCCTATGTGCAATGAAATGCACATTTCAAGGCTATGTGAAGAGGATGAAGAAATGGAATAAGTACTGTGCCTCAACCACCAAGCCCCTGAGATCAGGGATATGTTCTAGAGGCCTTGGTTGCTTCCTCTTCCTTAGCAAGACTGGAGATACCCTTCTCAAGCTTCTTAAAAATCATTCTTATTCTTTCAATAGGCATGTTTAATCATTCAGAATTGCACAATTTCTGAGCTGAAAGAAAGCTAGTGAAGATCTAATATGAAATCTGCATTTCTTAATTTAAATGATGGAATTGGTTTTCTGGTTTAATTCCCAAGAAGCTTGAGCCAAGTATCTACATAAATACCCCTAGAGAAAGTGGCCACTGAGGTAATGGATTAACAACACCTGGAGAGCAAATCTTGATGAACAAAGAGGTGCTCATAACCTCACAGCTCTCCCAGCATGGCATTTGACATATCCCTCCCATTACTATATCAAATTTATGAATAGAAGAAAAATAAAACCTTGAGGTTTTAATTAACTCTATTGGATAGTTTAATTTGAGAAGTATTAACATGACTCTTTTACACTAAGCATTCTACCTTGTTAAGCATCATTTTCTAGTACTGACTCATATTAAACATAGTTATCACAATATGCCTTCATAATGCATTTGCAAACCAAATAAATCATAAGTCAAGTTGTTACCTTTACATTACAAATAGTCTGTCATTTCACAATAGTGTGTTTTTGCTCCTTTGCTAGTCACGAACTCCATCCTTTACCTACCCCCCATTCCCTACTGTGCCCTCATGGAATTAATTCAATTGATCTTCAAAAAGATCACTAAAGGCCTGGCCCAGTGGCGTAGTGGTTAAGTTCGAGCACTTTGCTTCAGCAGCCTGAAGTTCGCAGGTTCGGATCCTGGGTGCAGACATACACACTCTTCATTAAGCCACATATATATGTGGCAGCGTCCCATATACAAAATAGAGGAAGATTGGCATGGATCTTAGCTCAGGGACAATCTTCCTCAAGCCAAAAGAGGAAGATTGGCAACAGATGTTAGCTCAGGGCCAATCTTCCTCACCAAAAAAACAAAAGATCAATAAAGATTATTTGGATGTTCCACCCTAAATTTTCCAGATAGATAATCAAGGACTATGGAAATCATAGAGAACTGACATTTCTTTATTTCACTATTACCAATAATTTCCCTAATGACAATTCTTGTTCCTTGAAACTTTCAGTTTACTTAACTTAGAAATTTTGAAATTGCGTGAAAATTACTTCCATTAGATTCAAATACAATTACTCTAAGGTTTTGAAAACTTTTTTAAAATTGACTATAGACTTGTCACGTTATAGCTTTCTTTCTCTAGAGACTCCTAGAGATTGATATAGATTGCTGTACTCAAAGGACCTGTGTACTTATCCATATCTATCTTTATGCTTTGTATTCAAAGAAGAGTGACTCTTGGTGTAATTTTTCTAGCTATCAATATAGGAATACAAGAAGATCTCAAGCAATTACTGTGTGTGGGCAGGGGGAGGAGGAGAAGGAAACTAAAGAACTTGCTTTGAATGGCACCAATGTGGGCCAGAAAATCTGCTTGAGACGATGCAAAAACGTGAGTTGCAGAGACTAATGAATTGTCTGAGTCATTGCCTTCTGGCGTATAAACTGCAGGACCCTGGGCCTATCTCTTGAAAACTTGACAATTCATTCTTCTCAATGGCAGATTTGTATAAGAATAATGATCCTATGTCTATATCTCAGGGCTATTGTGAGAATCTAAGGAATTAATGACTATTAAATTACTGTGAAAATTATTAAGCAATATTCAGATAGTAGTTATCACGAATAATTCAAGAACTACTCAAAATCGCAATACTTTTCAACAACTGAGCCACTATATTTCTTACACAAAAGACGTATCAATAAATATTCTCTGTTCTTCTTACAGATCTTTCTTCTTTTAATGCAACTACCTCCTTAATTTTAAAACATATGGGAAATTTAGGGATCACATTTTAGCATAAAGATATAAAATGCTAAGCAAAGCGATCACGATTAGAGTGATGAGCAGCGGAGTATGAAATAGATACTCATTTAACATTGGTACAATTAAATCACATTGAAGGTATATGAAAACACAAAGAATACCATATTATTACATTTATGGGCACATATTGTGTTCAATTTGCTGCCTTAAGAATATTTTGCAAAAGGTGTTATGTTATTTCACATAACACCTGTGAAAAGAGTACACACAGTGGTACTGAGTATGTAATGGCAATAATGGTAAAAAAGAAAACATAACAAAGGCCATAAATATATAATCCTAAGTTATAACATCTTGTGAAAACTAGAGAATCCAGGAGTCACTGGCCTTCTCAAAAGTATAAATTCTTTATGGATTTTATGGCAAAAATATCTCTTCTTCTATTTCTGACCTTACCACAAATTCTATATCTTTTAGAAATAAGTCCTAATGGAATGTTAGTAGCCTGGAGGGGATAATATGCAGTTAATATAAATCTTTCAAGAATAGCTCCGAAAATATGACACTTTTCTGCAAAATGAAGCCACCATATGCCTTGCACAAAATATATGCTCAATAAATGTGCTGTGTTTTTGCCATGAATTTTTTATCCTTAATGTGAATAGTCTCCTTAACTTTAAAACAAAGAGAAATATAGTTTAGAAATCACATTTTAGCATAAAGATATAAAATGCTAATCAAGTAATATTAACTAGATTGATTTTAGTACATACAATTCAACCCTGCTCAGTTGCAAGCTTGCTCTGCTGTGACGCATCTCTGATGGGCAGCTGGTTGGCAGGATGGCAGGACGGTGTGTAATGGCCAGAATATTCAAGATCAGATAACTCTTCTGAAATTTTCATCCTATACGTATTCATCTCTGATACTCCATAATGAGAGCTAAAATAAGCACACCTGTACTAAAGTACTTTCACATAGTGTTATCTTATTTAACTGTCAAAACTGTAAACTTGGTATTAACAAATTATTATCCCCATTTCACAGATGAAGAAACCCAGAGTCAGAGACAGTGGCTGTAAGTAAAAACTTTACTGTAAAAACATGAACTTTACTGTAAAAATGAACTGATAAACATGCCCTCCCTCCAAAAAATACTCCCTACTATGAGTGGTATGACAAGTATGCAGATTACTGCAGTACAAAGCAGAACATAATTGCCACTGGAAAGATGAAGTTAAAGCCCTAAAGAGTTTAAAGAACAACACATTGACACAACTTATTTTTTGTTGTTATTGATGGTAGACGGGGGTTGGTGGGAAAAGACTTCATGGAGAGAGATTTGAATGAAGATTAAAGGATCGAACCAGAGGATCAGAATCAACATGAGCACACATGTAAAGGTAGAAAAGTATGGGATCCTTTTTTGGAGAAGAATAAATAATTCATTTTGCATTGAAAGTAGGTTATGTTTAGGGGAAGCATCTGAAACAAGTTTAGAAAGGGAGGTCAGGAGTGAAAATGTACAGGACCATGCAAGGCCAGGCTAATGTGTTTATGCTTTTTTTGGGAAGCAGTAGGGTTAAAGGGCTGACATAATTAAAAGTACCCTTTAACAAGGTGAATTTGTCTTCAGTGAATTGGATGGGTTGAACAGGAAGCACTGGATGTAGAGGACAGTCAAGTAGCTACTGGAACTGCCTAACCTAGAGGGATATAAAGTATGCTAGGCAATAAACAAATGAGGAAAATTGATGTGAGAGATGTTACAGAAGTAGAATTAACAAGATTTATTAACAAATGAGGGAGTATGGAGGCTAATGAACTTTTCAAAGATACTTCCAAAAGTTGAAGTTGTATGACTCAAAGAATAGTGGTGATGCTGACATAAATTGAGAATTCTGGAGAAATGGCTGGTTTACCATATTCATTTTGACATGCTAACAGGTTATCTAGGGACCTCAAAGTGCATAAATGTATTTGGAGAGAAACGGATGCAGTTCATACTGGTACAGTTCCTAGCATACAGCAGAAATTTAATAAATTGCTGGTGATTGATGATTGACCAGTAAACCAAAATAAGAGTTAAGGACTTCTGAAAGAAATCAGTTCCTGTAGGAGCTATTATAGTTATGTCTTGCCCTCTTACTTCTCAAAATTATTCATGCTTGCTCTTGGGAAGGAAGTCAGAATGCAGAACTTGTATTAAGGGTCCAAATTTATATGGCTCTTTCTTTTTGCGTAATTCTTGAATATGTCCAGTGATGCAGAAAAACAAAAAAAAAAAACTTATGACACTGAACAGCTTATCTTTAATTGTAAACTCCATACTACAAAAGTATCCTCAGAATGTTTGGAAAAATGAACAATGTAAAGCAAGAAATAGGTAAATGCCTAGAGAATTTTATACAAATATTAAAATGAGTAGCAAATGATAATATTTTGTCAAGAAAGAATGCTGTACTCACCAGTCAAATACTGGGATACTAATTAATTGGCCACATGAAGGCCAAGTTTTTCAGGATGTTTCCCCAACTTTCTTCACTTCAAGAATGTGTTTGAAAGCCTCTTTTAATTGTTTTCCATTTTTAATGCATTATCATCACACTTAATTACTAAGCCTTTTTGTAAATTATTCAGCATTTTAGGTTTGAAACTACCCAGTAGGGTGTCTGTTTTTGCATAGAAAATTACTATGTGAGAGCACCCAATTCAATCTAGCATATATGCTAAATCAATGCTTAAAAGAAATAAAAAAAACTCTCAATCTTTTCAGTTCTTTCAGTTGCTAAAACAAGTAGGCGTACTAGCTCGGCTAAATATGCTTTAAAGAGCGAGTTCTGCAGGTGAAATGACAAAAGCTTGTTTGCTGCTTTATTATGCATTCTTTTCTTTAGGTATAAGAGGCTCTAGCATTTATACGAAACAGTATTTCCCTTTTAGGTGTGCATCATAACACAGCGAAGGAAAGATGGCATTTCCAGACAAGTCTTTCATCCTGTGACAGCTGAATTATTCTCTTCCAAATATGCTAAAACAACAGATTTTCATTTTGTTCAAGGCCTTACATCATCGTTAAAAAGCCTTTTAGAATTTGTTCCAGTCATCACAAATACGGAAGTAGGAGAGAGAATAAACAGTGAGGTACCAATATCACACCATCTCTGAGACAGGATTCAAGCCTTTGAAAAGGTGTGTGCAATTACAGGGATCCTTCTCACTGTAAACAGCAAAGCCAAGGTCTTACAAATAAATGGAGTAGGCAGCTTATGGGATGTGATTAAAGGGGCAAGCCAGATGCTCCTATCTAAAAATATCTTTCCCTCCTCTTACCTTTAGAATTTATTCCTCTGCATCTTGGAGGCTTTTTTGATCGGCAAGAGACCCCTATTAAAATGTAAATACTCCTGGGAGATGCAGAGCCTTAATCTTTTATCAACTATCATCTTAGTGGACTAGTTGGAATGAAACAAGAAATAGAATAGAGCTTTGGAAAAATGAGTAGAGAAACAAGATAAAGGGGAAAAGGATACTGGCAGGAAATAGAAGACCCTAAAATAGGAAATTCTATATGTCACAATTTTGTCTGGCACCAGTTCTGAGAAAACTGGGTATATGTATATCAAAGAAAGAAAAAGACACAGAAAGGCTTTTAGATTCAGAATTAAAATGCTATTCAAGTAACTTGCAACAATTTATACTGAACAGAAGAATCCAGTGGTTAGAAGAAATGTCTTTGGACCTTAACAGGTCTAGGTTCTACATCAACTCTGTTTACTTTTAAAAGACTATGGAGGGCCGGCCCCGTGGCTTAACGGTTGGGTGCAAGCGCTCCGCTGCCGGTGGCCCAGGTTCGGATCCCGGGCGCACACCGACGCACCGCTTCTCCGGCCATGCTGAGGCCGCGTCCCACATACAGCAACTAGAAGGATGTGCAGCTGTGACATACAACTGTCTACTGGGGCTTTGGGGGAAAAAAATAAATAAATAAATAAAAAATTATAAAAGACTTATGGAAACACTAGTTAACCTAGGTTAACAAGATTATCACATTAAATGGAAAATAATAATGCCTAACATAGAATTTCTGTAAATATTGAATTAGGTGATGTATATAGTGACACAATAACTCTATATTTAAAGAAAATCAGATTTGGCTATAGCTCAGAAATAATTGTGTATGTTACAATTTAATCCACAGAATTCCTTCAGAAATACGTGGTTCTCTCTCTTGTGTCTGTGACATCATATAGCAATGGAGTAAAATCAGATAGAAGATTTGAATCCAGATTGTCACTTGCTAGTGAGATTTGTAGCACTTTATTCAACCTTCAGAAATGTTAATTTCCTCATCTATAAAATTACTATTTTTATGCTATTCCATGTAAGTTTCTTTTAAAAATTTGAGATAATTTATGTAATAGCTAAGGTCAGGGAACATAGTAGATTCACAACACAGGGGGTATGTGTCTCAGATATTTTTTACTCTTAGTATTATCACTTAAATGAAAATTTCAACTGTTGTTCTAGGAAAATATTCTTTTTTCTTTGTATACTAGGTCATTGTATATATTTGGTTAAATGAAAGATTGTCCTCTTAATGTTTAATAATCATACATGAGAGGATTTTGTAATATAAAACAGGGGACCATAGGTATGTATACACAGAAAATACTTCCCCAGAAAATATCTACTCAGCAGTGCCAGGACCTTGACAAGGAAAATAAAACTCAAGACAGGTGATCATGTGGACTTTTTTAAATGATTAAAACCATGTGAAGAGCTTAAAATTGTCTACTTAGCAACAAACAGCTCTGCTTCCGCAAGCTATCTATGCATCCATCTGTCATATGGCCTGGGACAGGTTTTCCCATTGTGTATTTATTTTTTCTCATTACCAAGGACAGCTGGTTGAATGTGAATTTTCTATCAGATACACTTAACCCTTGGCTTGTAAGCAAGGGAAATATTGAATTTTATCATTTAATTTATTTTTCTCAACATTTACTGGGTGAAATGTCTTCCATTCTGCCCTGTTTCTTGGTTCTGGGGAAAGCTGTGGTGCACAATGCAATGAACACTTAACTTACCTGCCAAGCCTCCATTCCAGCACCACGTACAAATAGATTATTAACAAATGCTTCATAGTGATGAAGGATTTGGGTTTAAGTACTAATTTATTCCTCTCCTTTTTTTCACTTTTCAGTGCACCAGAAATATATACCATTTGCTCATGCTGATGGCAAATGGCATTACAAATGAAGTGACGATATATAGAGACACAGCTAAGTGTGCACAGGGTGAAAGTCTCCCAAAGCAGCCTGGATTGGAAGGTGTCTCAGGAAGATGAGGAAAATGGAACATATTTCGCTGAGCCACGGGGAGTTTTCTTTCACCTCAGAAAGAGTGAATGCTGACATAATCAGACTCATAACTTCAAATGAGAAACAAGTAGCAGTCACAGATTAAATTGTCATCAAAGATCTTGTTTTCTTTCTTTCTTTCTTTCTTTCTGAGCTAACATCTGTTGCCAATCTTCCTCTTTTTGTTTGAGGAAGATTGGCCCCGAGCTAACACCTGTGCCAATCTTCCTCTATTTTGTATGTGGGTCACTGCTACAGCATGGCTTGATGAGTGGTATAGGTCCACGCCCGGAATCCAAACCCTCGAACTCAGGCTGAGGAAGCGAAGCGTGCTGAAATTAACCACTATGCCACCATGCTGGCCCCAAAGATCTTGTTTTCTTATAAGTAACTTGGGTGAACATTTTAAATGCTGAGGGAGTGAACCGGAAAGAAGAGAGGCAAGATGAGTGTGTCTGAGCAAGATGTTCTCTTTGTGCCCTCACTTCCTAATGGAGTCAATATTCGTAATGACACAGATGTCAAAACACCAAAGCTAACTCTCCCACCAAAACCAGACAGAATTGATGGTGCTATCTAGATTTTCCTCATTGGACTTTCCATAGCATTTGCCTAAACAGACGAGAGTTTGGGGGTTACGCTTTCCTGATAACAACCTTAATTTCCTAATTCCCTTTTTATATGTAGATACAGTTTCTATATTCTAAATGCCTGCAGGGATCTAGCTGTTTAGAAGAAAATTTCAAAGGAGAGGTGAATTTGTATGTTAATCCTCTCCCTATAAAATAAACATGGGGTGTGTTCTAATGATTTCTTTCATCTGCACTAGAGACGATTTTAACTAAAGTAGGGGTGAGCATCTGTGCTAAGGTAAGCGAGCTGGCTTTACTAAAAGGCCTGGTAACACTGCAAGTCGTTTCTCTGTGTTTTGTGGCATCTTTTAAACTTACGTTCCTACAGATGAACATCTCGCATGGTTATGCACAGGCTAGTTTCTCCTTCATGAAATAGCAGGGTGCTGACAGCGCACTGCAGGGTACAAATGCTTCTCCAGCAAAAGCACAATGGATTGTGGAAAGAACCTTGGGCAATAATTGATACAAATCCTGCTTCCCTGTATTTATTGAGTGATGTTCAATCTCCTGCTTCTACAACACTGTCCTAATTATTCAAGCTGACATTTCCCACTACAGGGTTATTTGACAGCCTCACAGACATGTTTAAAAAATTAGTAAGTGAATGGTTAGGTGTTCCAGAAATGTGCTTTGTTCTTATATTTGAGTTTTCTGATTCATCTCATCCAAAATAAAATCCTTCTTGTAACAGAGTGAAATATTTTACCTAGAGGGTGGGTAGAAATGAGAAACCAAAGAAATGTAATGTATTAAATCTAAGACCACAGATATAAGGGATATTAATTATATGCTCTAACCTCCATTGTTGTCTTGGCTATTCATCCCATCCCCCGATATGAAAGCAGGAAAACCAAAACAGGTCACCAGATTTATGATTTTTGAGGAAAAAATGTTAAAACCGTAATGTGTGTGCACAAATGTACACGTGTAAGCATGTAATGTAGGCACTAGACCTTACAAGTTTGCACTAGTAAAGAATAATCACCAATATGTGAGAATACATATTTTTTAAATTTTACCTGAAAATGCTAGCATTGACGCCATATGCCACAATACTGTGATTATTTACTATATACCCTCTCAAGGCAGGGACCTAGTAGGATTTGTTACTCCTGCATCCCCAATGCCTACAACGCCTGGAACACAGCACATGCTCAAAAAATACTTGCTGAATCAATGACTGAACATTCCCTTACGTCTCTTAACCACAAGGTTAGTCATTGCAATATTTATTTTATATCATGTATATACATATATATTCATAAACTTGTTCCCAGCATTTCTTTGAAAATATTCTAGAGTACAGACTTGTTGTTGCAAAAATATACACAAATTACTTCTCACTGCATCAGCGTCTCCATCCTTTCCTTTTTGCCTGCTCTTTTCCCATCACAAGCCAATCCTTTACCTTGCACTCATTCATAATAACGGTGGGTGGTGTTACTGTGAAGTCCTTGTGATTTCTCATTTACCACTTCCCCTCCCCTCGCCAACAGACCCAATGTGCAGCGTATGTTTGAAATGGCTGTCTTCACAGTAATTTTATCTAGTATATCCAGTATATGTATTTTCTCCTCGGGTTCAGAATTCCACTGGGTGAGCTTACATTAAATAGGGGATAAGGGAATTGAATCATAGAAAATCAAGAAAAACACACTCTATTTCCTGCAGAGATACTGGAAGGCATAATAGTCATCTTGACTTCACCTTTCGCCACGGCAGCAGTTCTGCAGTTCAGGAAACCACCTGAAATTTCAGGGACACGTGACGACCAGGATGCCTTATAGCCAACAGTGCAAGTTGATCAGGGCACAATATCAAGTGAAGAAACCTCGGGGCCAACAGTCTACAACAGTGGGGCTGGGCAGTGGCACCTGCCAAGTATCGGGAGCTGTTGCAACTTTGAAATAACATAATTATCTGCTTAACATCCCTGACTGCTGCTAACCCACGCCTTATGATGCTATGCAACTTATGACTCTCTCTCTCTCTCTGTGTACTGTGTTTATATGTATATAATTATATATGTACATAATTGTGTATGTACATATTCTATATATATATAATCTTACAACAGTGCTGCAAGATGGAAGCTATTTTCTCGACTTTATTCATAAAACTGGTACTCAGACAGATTAAGTCCTTTGTACAAGGCCACCAGGCTAGTGATTGAAGAAACTGACTCAAACCTAGGCCAACTACACTGCACTCGCTGCCTTGCCTCCTACAAATTTTTAACCTAAGTATTGGATCGGCTGCAGCAGACAGAAAGAGCAGTTTCTGAGTTGTTGGAAGAAGAACATTAGCTTGAATGATCACTGTGACGCAACAAGGGTGCTGGAGGGGATCAGCAAAGGGAACTTAGGCTCCTCTTCATTGCCTCTCTGCTGAACCCTCCGAGCTGCAGTTTACTGCGGATCCCAATGCATGGACCCCACCCACGCTCTGGGCACAAAGTGCAACATCACAGCTGCACCCTCTCTCTCACAGACTAAGGACACCTAGGTTAAGAACCCTCCTCCTAAATTTCCTCTCCCTCACATCAATCATCTTAAATCACAACTCAGATTGCCATCTATCTTTCCTTGATCAATAGCATGTCATTGACTACCAATGACCTGATTATTTCAAAGCCCCTTACCAGGTTAAAAAGTATATAACAAATTAGAATTCAGAGGAAATTAAAGATTCAATAGTAAAACTTTTAAAGAAAAAAAGAGAGAGAGAAAGGGAGGGAGAAAGAAAGTAAGGGAAAGAGAGAGAGGGATGGAAGAGGGAGAAAGGAAGGAGGGAAAGAAGAAAGGACAGAAGGAGGGAGAGAGGGAGGGAGGGAAACAGAAAGAGAAAAAATTTGGACATCCAGCTCTATGTTAGGATTTCCAGTGATAGTAAACTTGCTCTTCTAATAAGTTATCTCAATTATTAGAAAATGTAGGAATAGTTATTGGAATATCATTCAAATAAATAAAATCAGCAAAAATCTGCCACCCAAATGTAGGTCCTTTGGAGCTGGAGAAATTTCATCATTCCCCCTTTTTATAACTTGAGATATAATTGATGTATAACATTATATTAGTTTCAGGTGTACAATATACTGATTTTATATATGTATATATTACAAAATGACCACCACAATAAGTTAGTTAACATCCATCACCACACATAGTTACAATTTTTTTTCTTGAGATGATAATTTTTAGGATCTACTTTCTTAGTAACTTTCAAATATTCAACACAGTATTATTCACTATAGTCACCATGCTGTACATTTTATCCCTAGCACTTATTTATTTCATAACTGGAAGTTTGTACCTTTTGACCACCAAATACCATTTTTTTAAGATTCGTCAAGTACTATGCAGGCTTGAACGTAGGTGACATTTCTTCCAAAAACTATTTTTCAGAACACAGGAGCCAGACTATGTCCGGCCTCTTTAAAATTCTTTCTTGCTATGAGCCCTGTTTGAGGAAGACACATCAGCCTTTGAGAACAAGAATCAATTCCTGTTTTGGATGCTTATAGAGGTCACCACTAAAAAGAAATGACAAAGTACTTTAACACTGTTTAATGATTAGTCTAGGGATGAACTAAAATTTGCAAGTGTTTTTTAACTTTGTAATGAAACATTTTAAAGACCACTTCAAAAGCTCAATGGAGAAAATGTGGCTGTTGTGGCAATGAAGCCTATATACCTAAGCAATGAATGAAAAACTAACTGTTCTCTTGTTATGCAAACATAAGAACACAAGGGCTGGGCTTTGCTGTTTTTGCTCACTGAGTCATCCCTATTACCTACAACAGTGCCTGATGGCGGTGTTCAAAATGCATTTGCTGACTAAAGGAATGAATGAATGTATGGTTAATTGTGGCTTGAAACAAAAATTTCTAGCGAGAACATCATCTTCAGAAAGTACTCTCTCTCTAGCAACTTGAAAACGGAGATGATGTGTTAGATGGCCTCCGAAGAGACACTAGTGATGACTAAGACACTGACAATGAGGTGGCTTGAATTGTTTAAAAAAATTTTTGATGCAATGTAATATTGAAAAAGCAATAGCTGTAATTTAAATATCACGAGTAGAAATTTGATTATTTCTTATATCCCTACACGTTTCTACAGTCAGATAGGTCATTGTTTGTTTGTTTGTTTTCCCAGAAAAACAGGTATTAATTTTATTTGGGGTAGCATTATATTCCAGTTTGTGACTCCTTAGACTGAATCTTCTATGTTTCCACAAGGGATACTCAAAAGGCAAGATTTTGATTCACCATAATCTACATCATTGAATATGTGGCACCCAGAATTTAATGTAACAGTGCTTTGTAGTTAGATAGAGGATAGTATGAGGTTTATATCTCCCTTATTTTGCAAGCTGTTTGCTGACTAAAGTAGCTTAAAATTGCATTTGCACTTTGGCAGTCTCATCACACTATTGACTAATATTCAGACTTCCAGCAACTAAAATCCCAACATCTTTCTGACATGTGCTGATAAGCCTCCTAATCCTCAATCATTAGCTGCACTGAACTCTATTTTCACCCTTACTTTTGTCCAGCTTACAGGATAGCCTTCTAACAGAGGACTACACCTCCCACTTTCCCATAATGTGGAAATATGATGCCTATTAGGAATTGATGACCTTACTGAAGTTTTTGATAGAGAAAGCAAATGAAGATATACTGGTGGGGTGTCATGAAGTTAAAAACAGATCCTCTCCTAAAAGAAGCTCAGTCAGAGATGTTAAATACTTCAGAGAAGTTCCTGTGGACTGAATCATGTCTCTGCAAAAATTTTATGTTGAGGCCCTCATCCCTAGTGTGATAGTATTTGGTGATGGGGCCTTTGGGACATAATTAGGTTTAGATGAGGTCATGTGGGTAAAACCTTTTGGATGAGATTAGTGCCATTATAGGAAGAGACCCCAGAGAGCTTGCTGTCTCTCTCTTCTCGTCATGTGAGGACGTAGAAAGAAAGCAGCTGTCCACAAGCAGGAAGAGAGCCCTCCCCAGAACCATGCTATGCTGCACCCTGATCTTGGACTTCCATGCTCCAGAATTGAAAGAAAATAAATTTCTGTTGTTTAAGCCACCCAGTCTACAGTATTTGGTTACGGCAGCCTGCGCTGACTAATACAAATTAAAATGAAAACAGAGTTACTTGTAGACTTGAGAAGAGTTACTATACTTTTGATGATGAATTAATATGATAAGATTTGTAAGAATAAGATAATAAAAGCATTTGTTATATGTCATCTAACTGGAGAATTTTAGCTCCAAAACCAAGAAGCAATATGATTGGTGTTTAGAAGAGGAAGAATTATACATGAAGGTGTGTTCCAGTTTAAGAGATCTTCTCCTGTTGGAAGGCAGAAAAAATGAAATCAATGAAAAATGAACATGATGGAGTCAATAGAGCTGAAAGAGAGCAACAGGTTGAAATGAAAGCCAGTGATGAAAAGAATACTCCTGGAGATGGAGTATTAGCACTGGAGTGTTTAGAAAGTGGGAGTTAATGAGGTGGATTGCGTGAAAACATGGAATTCTATGACTAATTTCACAGATTGAAAATAATAAGATCAAAGGAACTAGAAATTGCTCCAAATGACAAAACAGTCAGGGAGTGGCACTGATATAGCAGGAAGGCTAATTGTTCACTTTTTTCATGGCATGCCTTAAATTGTATGGGGCTAGAGATAAACCGAGTAGAGAAAGATGAGTCAGTGACATGGATTTAAGTGACTTGAATTTTATAAATATGCACTATATAGCAGTTAATATTTAAGGACCCATATTTCTTTTCTCATATATTACAACATTACCAAAAAACCCCAAAACATCTCCATTCATTTTTTTTCCCTTACAAGTACAACTAGGACGTGCTATTCATTGATGTTTTTTTTTAAGCTTTTGTTCTTTTATTTTTTCACGGAATAAACTAGATCTTCTGAGAGCATTTCTATATTAGGCACAGAGCTGTGCCGCTGTTTTTAAGCTAAGTTAAACATAAATAGGCGATCTCTCCATTTCCAATGAATTGTCAGTCAGAGGAGTACCCACGCTTGCGAGGAGGCGGTTCTCTCTACAGAGATTTGTCACGCTGTGTTTTATACTTAGACATTTTTCTCAGAAATGAAACAATTTAAATTTCCCATCTTATTTTCTGACTAGTTTTTCTTTGAAAACTTGCTGTTTCTATCCTAAACTCAACCTTTATCTTTTCTTCCACTTTAGAACTTGAGTATTAAATGATCATTTACAAATATTCCAATCTGTGGCAAGTTAGTACTTACTTCAAAGTAAGAGCATATGTGTGGTTATATAACTTTAAATAACAGAATGCCATCCTTAGGTATACAAAAATTTCAGAAAATATTCAAATGATATTTTTTTAAAGAGCATGATAAAAACACCTATTTGAATATAGTAATCTTCACATAATATGGGGCACATATAAGAGCTGTCAGAGCCTTGAAAAGTCTTAAATGAATACTAGAGCAGGTGCTATGAAGTAAATATGATTTTTAAATTAAAAAAAATAAATAACATTCTATATCACTCTTTTCTGTAAAGGTGTCTGACAATTGTAAACTACCAACAAGGACATTCTTTCGATAAAAAAGAAATTCTCAATATATTTGGCCAACTGTAAACTGTCCATAATAAAAATATCAATTAAGAAATTACTTAAGTAAGAAAAGATATTCTTTTGGTCTAAGAGCTAGAACTAACAAGCTAAGTTGCCCTTTTTTTTAAGTCATTGGGTCTCAATCAATGAAATGGACATCAACAGACTTTCTGAAATGCTTGAGACTGTCAAAAGTTTTCCATGGTTTCTGAACAAATTTAACTTACTGGCGACTTTTATATCATTTGCTTAGTGACTCAATACTTTGAAACAGCATGTAACATATGAAAATACTTATTAGGGAGCAATTTTGACACTAGGAAGCATAAAGCATAAAGTCTCAGAGAATAATCTAAAGGTTTTGTTTGTGAACTGACTTACAGACATTAAAGACCAGTCTTTATATATTTGCAACTGAATTGAAATCAAAACTCCTCTGCTGACCTCACGTCCACTTAAAAAATATACTTAGGGGCTGGCCCTGTGGCTTAGCGGTTAAGTGCGCGCGCTCCAATACCGGCAGCCCAGGTTTGGATCCCAGGCGCGCACCGACACACCACTTCTCCGGCCATGCTGAGGCTGCTTCCCACATACAGCAACTAGAAGGATGTGCAACTGTGACATACAACTATCTACTGGGGCTTTGAGGAAAAAAAGAAGGAGGATTTGCAATAGATGTTAGCTCAGAGCCAGTCTTCCTCAGCAAAAAGAGGAGGATTAGCACGGATGTTAGCTCGGGGCTGATCTTCCTCACACACACACACACACACACACACACACACACACACACAAAAAAAATATATATATATATATTTAATTGCAAAGAGAGCTTTTGGTGATCAGACAAAATTAGGTGTCAGTGTTCTATAAACATCTTACAGAAGCAGTTTAAAAGAAAATAATCACAAAAGAATGATTTTAATTTTAAAAAGTGACATATAATTAACTATTTCCAAGTAATGCCATATCATTGGACCCCATGTCAATCAGAGTACTTTGTTGACTATCATCTAAGTTGTATATCTAGATTTATTTTATCTACTTTCTTTTCTGCAGTAATTTTGAAAATCCTGTAAAGAATTTATGATAGGAATTCAATCATTCCAAAGAATTTCAAAGGGCCACAGTGAAGGTTCATGGAGGGAGATGGCCTCTTGTTAATTAAATTCTGCCCAAGAAATAATGAAGGTCATGCTCACATTATTATTTACTTCTTTGGATTTTACATGAAGCAGAAGTTAAGATTACAAATAATATTTCTTTAGAAGCTATAATATCTAGCCATTGATGTTACAGTCACTATTTTAACAGAATTTATATTTGGGCAGTTAAGAAAAAAGAAAATAGCAGCTTTCATTACAGTTTTAACACATTACATAAAACGAAGAAATTATTTTTCAAAGGAAAACAGGATCACTAAATCAATTCTTAATAATAATGTTCAATTAACTTATGAAATTCTAAAAACAATGATTGTTTTTTCAAATTATTCAAAACCCATATGTATTTAACCATGGTTGGCTTGGTTTCTATGGAAGGTTAAACTGTATAGACTATAAATTGGAAAAATAAGCAAATTGTTACCCTATTTATTGGTCATCTCTAAAAAGTAGCAGTAGTGGAAAATTCATTTAAATAGATGGATATATATATGTACATATGTATAAACATATATATATATTTAAAACTTTTGTGTACCTTCTACTTATTATTTCTTCAACTGCTTTGCACCAATGTTGACATGACTATAGTACAAGAAATTGACCATTTCTATTTTCCTTTAAACAACCATACTATTTAAAGTAGAACTGAAAAAGAAACCCTGTGATACATTTTAAAGCATATGTTCAAATACTTCATTGGTGTATCATTTTACAGGCCACTATAAAAGCAAGCAGAGAGCTCGGTGTTTATTTATGTAACATGGGGATTATATCCCTGAGTTGAGGTCCACTAGACTTTGAGCACAATGATGGCAAGAAACAAGTCACTTTAGCGTCAACATTGTTCTCAATACCAAGCGCATTGCCTGATGCTAAATAGTTAATGAGTGAACTGACAAAATAAATGGAATCCTTAAGAAGGTTCTGAAAGGGAGAAATAGAAGTCTATATCTTTTTCAAAATTTAAGAAATATCGAAATTAAATTAATGTAATTTAAATGTTTATTCAATGAAAGTCTGCACAGTATTTTTGAATAGAATTGAATCAACTGGGAAAAGTAACATTAGATTTTTTATGTTGATCAAAAATTGTGATTTACAAATTGTAGATGGTTTTGGTTAATAAAAATTGTAATGCAAGTAATTACTTAATAATGCATTCGATAAAATTGGTTCCATTGGAGAAAGGGATGATGAAAAGGATATTTGATGAATAAAGTTTGGCGATGGGCTCACCTAGAGTTCTAATATTCTAAATGAAGATATGTATCACTCTCTTAGATACACATTAAAGTGGATATGGATCATAAGTAGTTGTCTAAATATTTGAAGAAACCTGCAAAACTGGATATGAGTCAGAACAGCTTCTCAAGTACTACAGGTACTGTAGAAGAAAAATCTCATCAATTATAAGCAGATCTCTTCTTTTATGTATATCACTGAAAAATTACAGCAAAAGTCAAACATTGGATTATTGTGCTCTGAGGAGACTCAATTTCCAGAAAAGTAAAGTGACATATGAATTCCTATATTTCACCCTGGCTCTTAAGTACAATCTTTTATCTCTAGCATTCTATATTTTTTTTTTGGTTTAGTTCCTTTCATAATTGGATATTAGTAGATGGGTTTAAATCCAGTGAGAATCCAAGTAAGGTTAAAAAACTCACGACTTAAGTACTCTTAATGAATTCCATACTAAATGTATTAAATTAATAAAACTTTGCCTTTATGCCTGGTGTCAGCATTTTTTATTTGCCCATTTTTTCTAACAATGCAGAGATGATGTGATAAAAAATTTTCTAATAATCTTACAAACACATTTGTTGGGCAAAGGTGACAAAGATTGGAGGCAGATCTTCATGTGAAAACTCCAAATGTTCATCATTTTTCTTTTGAGGCATCAATAAAAAACACATTTTATTGAGTCTTTATACAATGGACACATGGACTCATTTTATCAGTCTAAAAGCAGAGGATTTTGTATGTTCCTGATCTTGGGCACAGTAATAATTTTGAGTAAGGCAACATTTTTTTGAAACTGGTATGACATGCTAGACATTCTTTTAGAGAGAGTTTTTGTTCATGCTGTGTCTTAAACAACACATTAAAATTGTAGTGATATATGTAGTGTAACTACTAGTAATACTATGAATAGTTTCTAGATTTAATAACGAAAACAATAAAACATAATCTCTTGGGTTCATAACTCATGAGTTTTACAACTTCATGAACTGAATAAATAGTACAAACTCAATTGCTGCTTATATTCAGGAAACCAATGGTAATATGGATATCTTTATTGGCAATAGGGTAAGTACTAAAAAGACATGTAGTGAAATCTTATTCTCTATCACTTTCTGGGGAACACAATGCTATCTGGTGCATTTAAAGATTAGGCTCAAATGGAATACTTCTCACGAGGTTTTACATGTTGCTTTCTCTGAGACAAGAGTAGGTATATCAAAAAGAGATAAAAAGAATCTAATGATATTATTAAATACCAAAATTATAAGGGAAATGGATTATGGTTTTGCATACTTTAGCAATGAAAGGCAAACAAATTGTATCCAACTGACCTGGAGCTAGTGTAGTCCCTGGCTTTGGCTTACGGGGGGTCATTGTCAAATTCTCTACTTCAACTCTTTGACTTAAAATGATTGCTCTAAGGCAATGTGGACCTACTGTCTGCTTTTTATGGCTCAATCTTTTGGAAAATGATGCTTTCCCAGGAAAAAATATGAAAAAGGCTCTTCAAGATTCTAACAGACTTTCAATTAAGGAATTTTTCCTTTTAATCTCTTGAGTCCTTTCTTGGCAAAATTTCTGTCCAGTTTCAGAATGATAGACAAGATGTCATTCCAAAAATATTCCTTCAATTATCTGGAACAAGCATCTATATATAAATATTCTTTTGAAGTAAAAGTGTATGTTCAAAGTTGATTAACATTGTAATTCTTCTGAGTGAGAGATCTGGGGCACATGTAAAATCAAGGGCATCACAGACCTATCCATCTTCTATCCGCCTAACAGTCGTCAACGAAAAGTCTAAGACTATTAAATATTCATGTTTTTCATTTACTAGAGATAATGCATCAAATAATTAGAGCAAGAAAGAATTCTGCACATTTTGGAAGGAAACATTTTTAAATATTTCTTTTTAGAAATAAAAGAAAAATTAAGCATTTAAAATCTTTCGTTCATTGTAAATGTCCTTATATTCAGAGGGGAAGCAACACACGTACCATAAAATAAAGTCATTGTGATGCTATGCAAAGTATAAAATTAAAAATTCCAGTATACCCATTATTGGACATTCTTAATTCTAAAATCTACTTTAATCAATACACTGCAACTGGAAACTGCTATCATGTAAAACCCTCTTTAATCATTCCAACCAGTTTAGCCTCGTACTGAATTATTATAGTAACTTATTCTTTTAAAGAGCATATTCAAAATAATCTCATGATGTCTAAAAAATACAGTGACCATTTCTACATCTGTTCTCATCTCCTTCTCTCAGGCTTTTCCCTTCCCCCCGGCTTTTCTTCGATTTATCCAATTTTTATCTTTCCTCACCAGCATTTCTGTGCCACTTTTTCTCACCACTCCATATGCTTAGGAAGCCTTCCAGATTACACTCACAGAGCTATGGTAGCCTCCTCCATATATCCCCAAAAAGCAACCTGCTCAGCCAAACATTTCAATCGTGACCTTTTACAAATCTCTATTTCTCCCATTTTTATTAAATTGTTCTATTTCTTTTTCTCCCTCAGGGCCATCACACTTTAGATCAGAAATTTATTATTAATCGATTGCAGAAGTTTTCATGATTTATTTATTGTAATGCTTATGAATGAATGATTATTTTTAATCACAGCAACTCATTATGCCCTAATAACATAGTGAAGGTGATAATACCATTACCATATTAAGAGAATAACCTCTGATTATTTTTAATGTCAGCTATAGTTGTTTCATTAAAAAGAAGATAAAATATGTGAAAATAGATGTGTAAATTCTTATATAAAACATATTTTAGATACATTTCTTCAAAATATACAAATCAATGTCGAATTATAAATTAAGGAGAAGAAGCCAGAAATTCAAGGTCAAAGACTATTTTATACTTTTAAGAATTGAATTCGGGTCACCTAAATTCTTTTGAAAGTGTTCTGATTACTAATTTATGTCATGAACGAGGAAATAGCTGAATTCTATCCCATATTTTAAAAATATTTATTATATACTCACATGGTCCTTCTTATTTCTTGATGTGAGGATTCGGGGCATTAAGCAAGAGAAAGTCTGGTTCTTCTCCCATCTCTGCAACTCAACACGCACAAAATCTTGGGCAAGTCCCTTATGTTTCTGAGCTTTGGTTTTCTCAGTTAGCCAACAGAGATAGTAGTGATTGCCCTGCCTGTCTCACTTATTATTTACATCATTTCAAGTATCAAAAGAGATAACATAAAAATACTTTTATAAAAATTAAAGTAAATTAAAACAAAAATGAGACACCAAAATACACATATTAAAATGGCCAAAATCCAGAACACTGACAACAGCAAACGCTGGCAAGGATATGGAGCAACAGAACTCTCATTCCTTGCTGGTGGGAATGCAAAATGGTGCAGCCACTTTGGAAAACAGTTTGGCAGTTTCTTACAAAGCTAAACATACTCTTACTGTGCAATCCACCTATCATGCTCCTTGGTATTTGCCCAAAGGAGTTAAAAACTTATGTCCACACAAAAACTTGCACATGGACGTTTATGTCAACTTTACTTACAATTGCCAAAACTTGGAAGCAACCAAAATGTCCTTCAGTAAGTGAATGTGTAAATGGGTAGTAATTCCAGACAATGGAATTACTACTAAAAAGAAGTAAGCTATCATACCTTGAAAAGACATGGAAGAAGCTTAAATGCATGTTACTAAGTGAAAGAAGTCCATCTGAAAAGGCTACATAGTGAATGATTCCAACTATATGATATTCTGGAAAAGGCAAAACTATGGAGAGAGTAAAAAGATCAGTGGTTGCCAGGGGTTGGGGAGTTTGGAGGGATGAATAGGCAGAGCAAAGAGGACTTTTAGGGTGGTTAAAATACTCTGTATGATACTATAATGATGGGTACATGTCATCACACTTGTCCAAATCCATAGAATGTACAACAACAAGAGTGAAACTTAACATAAACTATGAAATTTGTGTGATTATGATGTATCAATGTATATTCATCAATTGTAACAAATATATCACTCTGGTGGGGGAGATTGATAATGGGGGAGGCTATGCATGTGTGGGGACAGAGAGAATACAGGAAATCTCTGTATCTTCCCCTCAATGTGAACCTAAAACCGCTCTAAAAATTTTTTTAAGAAGTAAAGGTACTCAACCGAATAAGAAACAAGTGATTTTATGTATATATATTCTTCGGTATGCTAACCTCTGTGGTGGTTACAATGATACACACTCAGTGAGGACTGTCAATAATGATGGTTTCCTGAGGAAAACAGAATCACTCATGAGGAAATATGAAGAGATCTTTCTTAGATAGAATAGAATTGAGAACAAAAGCAGTTTCATTTCAAATCAGTAGAAAGATTAAAATATTTCTTAAATTCAGGTTTGCTCCAAATTTCTATGATTTTTAGAGGACAGTTTTCTAAGCTGCCTTCATGGTGAGGTAAAGACTATTCACAATAATTGTCGTGTCCTACATCTTTTGCCGCAGGGTTGTGAGGGCGTGACAGTGTTCATAGATGCAGTGGCCCGTTCGATGGAATGTTCAGAAACGAACTCTATAGTGAAGAGGTGAGAGAATGAGAAACCAAGTGTGAAAAACGGAAGGAAACTGGAAACATTTTCTGCACAGAGTTGTTAGTAACTTAGAATTCGGAAACGTCAGCAAATAAAATACAAATGCATGAAGCCAACTGGATAAACCAAAAGTAACACATAACCTGACTCCCAAATATATGAATAAATAAATATATCAAATGCAAACTTCAATGCCTAACTTACAGACCAATGTGAAAGAAAAGGAATAAGGTAGAACTATCCCAAGACAGGTCCTGATCTGACATTAAAAAAGTGAGGTTTAAGATTCAACTATACTGTACTTTGTCAAAGATGAGACAGAGTCCAAGTTATGTTGGAGGAGAAACATCACCTCCAACATCAGCGTGAATTTAAATCACATAATTCTAAAGAAAATAAATAGCTCCTTTAGTCCTATATATATATATATATATATATATATATACACATATATATATGCTTATTAATAGATAGGTACAATTGTTTTTAGTGATATCAAATTAATCCAGTTGTTTAAAGCAGCATTGTTCAATATTGTTGCCACTAATCACGTGTGGCTATTTAAATTTAAACTAACAAAAATTAAATCAAATTCAAAAATTAGTTCCTCAATCACACTAGTCACATTTAAAGTGCTCAGGAACCACATGTGGCTATTGTATCAGTTAGCATATACACAGAACATTTCCATCATTGCAGAAAGTTCTTTTGGACAGCACTGCTTTAATGCAATACAGTTTTCCCAAATACCGAGGCACAGATGCATAGTCATAAGTTACAGGGTTGTTTAAAATCATAGATAAGCCCAATATATAACTATAATAATACTAAATGCAATATAAAAACAAAGAATACAAATACAAAGAAAATGTAACAGTTTTCCTCATAATAAATGCTATCTAAAGTCAAAAAGTAAATCAAACTAAATACTTTGACATCAAGAGTTTAATTTGATCATTTTATTTTTAGCTGTTAAATTTTACTGTAGAATTTCACATTTACAGGATAATTGGAGGTCTTAAGATGGGTTAGATGCTCCTTCGCTGCGTCCTGGCACGTATTTCCGTACTAAAACTTGTGCCACTTACTGGTCTCTGTTTACCATCTTTGTAACCCTGGTATCTAGCATGCAGTCAGTACATGTGTCAGTACATGCTTATGGAATGAGAGAGACTCTCACTCAGTTCTAACAGGAAATCATTCAGCATCTGCTTCCACACTTACATTGGCAAGGGATTTACCACCTCATAAGGGAAAGCATTCCATTTTTAACAGTTCAGTTAGAAAGAAGTTTCTTCAGTACAAAAAAATCCAAATTTACCTGCTTATATAACTTCCATTACTCCTACATTTTATCAAAGTTTGAAAGAAGTTTCTTTCTTTTTCCATGTAAAAGCCTTTGAAATATTTGCAGGTGACTATAACCTTTAACCTACCAACTCTCCTCATAAGGCATCATTTCCAGATACTTCTTTGTCCTCTTCTAATTTCACATCTTTGTCAATGTCCAGAACATTATAATATCTACCAGTTGTTCTGATCAGTTTAGAGAACTGTGAGAATTACCTCCAGTGCTCTGTATAGTATAGTTCTATCAGCGATGCCCAAGATTCCATTAACTTCTTGGCATTCTCATCGCAGGATGACTCATAGTCCACTTACAATCACCTAAGAGTTCCTAGGGCTGTAGGATGAGATGTTGTCAAATCATGACTCCTTTGTCTTTGATTCTTTTAGTTGATTTCTTATATTTGAGTTGAGGACTTTATTTCATGCTGATAGGTTGGGCATGTTGTTTCTATCAGTTAAGATTTTCTAAACTTTGATTCTGTCAATCATCTAATACTCTTGCTATCAAGTCAGCTTTGTGTTGAGTGCAAATTGAATAAGCATAACCTATATGTCTACATCAAAGTCATTGAAAAAAATAGTCCAAGGGCAAATGGCCATATCACAACACCAGAAACTTCTTTTTAAGATGATATATATTACCATTTTTTGATCTCTTATGATGTTTTAGGAACCACACATATGTGATCTTTAACTCTTATAACAACCCTTTAATATACTATCCCTGTTAGAGAAACAGCAAATGTGAATGATTTCATCAAGAGCACCCAGGGCTGAAATGCCCACTGGGACTTTCTCACTCCAAACCCTGCCTATTACGACATGACACATTGCCCCCTTCAAGTACAGGTGCATCCCCTTAGATCTAACACCTAGAACATGTTTATCTATCTGTTCCCTGAAATATAATAAGGACTGTCAAAAGCCATGCTGACATCACTAACTTATTTCTATAGCATTCCAGGAAGCTGCCAATCTATTTCTTCAAAATTAAAAATGAACTTTGTTTGGCATTCTTGCTATTGTAAGTACTTCTTAGTGATTCCATTTCTTTTCCTAAATGTTTGCAACATACCTAATTTTCTATCCCACACTTTCTATGAAGTGTTAAGCCCACTAATCTTTATTTTTTAAATCCATCATTTAACCCTTTATGAATTTCAGACACTCAAAAGCAAATGAGATACGTAGACACATTCCATTTCAACATTTTATTGCTCATTGTTACATCCAGAAGCTTATAAAATAAAAATAAATTGAAATCACTGTAGTCTAGTGCTTACAATTATGTTCATAGCATAATCCTGAAAGGTGAAAGAATACTGTACTCTGAAACTTCAATAGTATGTTGAGAAATCTAAATTTGACTCTTTTGCCCAGCACTTTCTGTATGAAACAGGATCATACATACACATTAAATAGCCTCTGTTTCAAACCATTTTTCATTAATAAGCATTGATTGATTCACTTTCTAGCCATTGTTGCCAAAAATCTCAGAATTATTTGTTCTTTGACCTAAAGCATCTAAAATGATATTTTTCTCAAAATTCTATTTTCACAGATATACACAGAATCAATTACAGAAGCTAAATCTATTCTGAAATTAGCTATCAGATTCTTCTTCTTATATAATTCAGAAATGGGGCATGTACATATTCTTGAGGCATAATTAGCTACACTTTATTTTTTTTGAGAGTAAAAGTTAATTGCAAAAGTGTTTCCTGGAAAAATCATAGGTCTTAAAATAATCATATTGATAATAATGATATTTTAGCTCCTGGTTACATGTCCAAAGTATGTGTATATATGTTCACTATTAAGATATCATTCTAGACTCAATTCTCCCTTTTTCTTTTCAGCAATTATACTCTTTGAAGGAAATAGAAAAGCAAACTTGCCTAAGATATTTTTGCAAAGGAAAACTAGATTATTTCAGACCTATGAAAGTTATTGCAGGTTGACACTTCTTGAAACTCTGATTAGAATTTCAGAAAATCTAGATGCATAACAGCTAGAAATAGTGTGGTGATTATTACTCTCACATAATTTTCACTGCAGAAGAATCTAAAAAATAATTTGTTGAAATGTGCATATTATGTGAAGTTACATGCATACCGAATATAACAAGCACATGTGGCATTACAATGGCAGCCCTTAAAAGAAAATTAAGGAGTTAAAAAAGGCTTAGCCCCATTTCTCCCACATGTCCAGTTTTCTCCCCCTGAGTTCTCACTCTGGGTCTCTTCTGGCTCACGAGACTGATCCTAATATTTCCAGAGGGTAACAGGACTGTTCCTGGTAGTGAGGTTTACATTATTCCCCATCCCACCCCCTTCTCCATTATGGTTACAAGTCTCTGAGGGTGTCTCTTTATTAAAAAAAAAAAAAAAAAAAGAGGCTAGCCTATATCGAATTCTTCTGTCTAGCCTATAATGATCAGTGTCAGAATTGCCGCCTAGGCAGTCTAATTGTTTGACCGTCTTATCTATGCAGATCACTGCACCATCGTGTCAGTCATAGATATTGATCAAAGGAGGCCACATTGTCTGATCGTTGGCCATGCATGAGATCAGCTTTCTAATCACAGCACTGCAGATTTGAAGTGCGTTTGGATGAATTCTATGTGTTTTTAGAATCTTCCTCCTTTTAAATGGCAGTATAATACAGTGGAATTGTCATCTAACACTCTGGAGCATAGTTCACTGTCTTCAGTGCAGAGACTTGTCAGGATACTTTCATAGATTACAATAATGTATATCAGAAAGGATACACGATTGTGTTATTCATATGTGTAATCATCCATGGACTGACTAGAAATAACAGTGGTCTTATTATGCAAACAGAAGTCCATAATATGCAAATGACTATAAACAAAACCAAACACAAACCTCCAGAATAATGTTTACTGATGTGTCCTTAAGAATCCCTTTCTTAAAACCACATTTTTCCTGTCTTCTCAAAAACATTAAATAAGATCAACAATGAATGTGTGGAAAAGTTTATACTTTCTCTCTCGTATTTTTGAAAAGGAACCACAATATAATCTTATTCCGATTATTTGATTTATATTTTCCTAAGGCCCTTACTGCCTCTTGGCATCATTATATGCTTGTGTAAGGTTTATATGGTGTCTCTTTTAATTGCTTAAACTAATCTCTTCAATGACTGCAAATCTAATGCACACTGGAACAGGCAGCCCATAAATTCCATCCTTCAGATGTGTCCTTGAACATGTGTTTGTCCTGACAAAGAGCAGAAACAAAACAAGAATAATAAAATGGGAGAAAGCCTTTTCAAATAATATATCCAAGAGACTTTAGCAGTCCAAAAGATATTTTAGTTAAAAGGAATAAAAATAAACATCTCCTTGCTCTTTTGCATATCAGAAGGAATCATTCTAATTACATCACAGTTAAGACTTCAGGCTACTCTTCAACAATAGTGTGCGATACCAAAAATAACATTAGATCATTAAACATGATCTTAATACTATTGATGTAATATAAATTTTGTTTTAGGTATATAACCTTCATTGAGTGCAAACATTCTTAATACCAAGGAAGAAAACTAAAGTAGGTTTTTATGACTATTTATTTCCTAATCTTACTTAGGCTACCCCACACTGATTACGGAGCACTCCACCTGAAGGTATTGCTAATATGCACGCGTACACACACACACACAGAAACACATATACACACAGACACATACCACACTGCAAGAAATCAAATGACTTACACAAGGTAATTGTTTTAGTTCTTAGAAATAGAGTTGCTAAAAGATATCCAAACCTGGATTCTCTTCTGCATTAAACAGACTAATCATATTTTCCACCATATACATAAGTACAATCGCAGACACAAATAGTGGTAGAAGGAGGTGAGACACGATTACCATAAAACCCCGAAAAAAGTAATAATGTTTTTTCAAAAGTATTTTTCCCACATATTATGCCTATTCTTTTAGTAGGCCTTTCCTTAACTTGCACTATGACCTAGTGTTGAATCCCGAAAGGGACATGGCTGAAATCACGCAAATTATCTGTTTCCAGTCATTCCCCTGCTTAAGAAACGGCTTCTGCTTCTCTCCTCACCAAGCATATGTGCAACACTTAGTTTTTCTCAAAGTACTAGAGCATAGTTTAAAATAAGTCCTGAAATCATTAATTTGTGACCTCTTTGTTGAGATCTATGGCCATTTCTAAAAATATCCATCTGAAATCCGGGTTCATTGTCTCATTTATTTTTCACAGGAATGATTTGACACAGCTCTAGTCTCCGTTACATTGAAACGGAAATTCAAAACCTGGTTTTGGCAAGCAAAAAGCCTCAAGATCAACTTGAGTCACTGGTAGTTCTCATAGAAACTTAAGCTTTATGACTTATACTTGTTCTACCATCCTTCCTTTAAAATGGTCAAATAAGACAAAGAAATAAAGCTAAGTTAGAAGACCAGTCACTGTCTTTTCTTGGTCCATGTTTTATAAAAATTCATCTGGTATCCAATAAACAGACAAGTAGCCTCAGGAACTTGCTTCCTTTCTCTATTTCCATGTCGTATGCCCATCTCCTTCCCAGTCAACACTCTATCTAACATTACTGGCTATATCCATACCCTGAAACTGCTACTTTACTTCCTTTGGATTCGGGTCCTAGTTCACCGAGATGTATTATCACCGGGGGAATTGGTCCTCTGAGTAACCCCACATTTTGTTCTTCATTGTGGCTTCCCTAGAGCATAGTCCTTACATTTTCAGTACCCGCTCTTTTCCTAATTTCCATCGCTCATGTACTAAAAGCTATGGGATCTTTTGAATATATTGCTTTAGTCCTTCAGAATCTAAAGGTTCATCTTTATTTTTTTACCCCTTCCTATGAAGTGAGTTGTTACAAGCAAGATAAAAATCAAACTCCCAAATAACAAGACATCACACCATGGCTATTTTATTAAAAGAAATGCTCATGAGATTGGGCTGTGTTCCACAGTCAGCCACACAAGGAGAGAAACTACTTCTGAGCCATACAGTGGAGCAGTGGAAGAGGAAGATGACAGATTGATATTGAAGGTCTTCAAAGAAAAAGGAAGAGGTGACAGGATGGTGACCTAGACCAGTGGTTTCAAACTATTTTGATCAAACTGTACTTCAACAAGTTTAAAAAAATAATATATAAACATGAATCTACTATATGTGAGTATCCATTCCCTTTCAATTATATCCATATATTTACACCGTTAGCTTATCTATCAAGGCACAATAAAAACCTAGGGTAAAATTCATAATTAATAATAGATGATGTAACATCTGATTGTAAATGTCTTTTACATTTTCAGTTTTTTGTATGACTTATCACATAAGGTAGATCATCAGTTTAGAAAATATAAAGTATTTGATATAAAACTTATTCTAGGAGAAGACATGTCATTTTCCTGATGTTTTCTTGCATTTATACCTGTATTATGTTCAACTGGCAGTTTTGTGCCTTGTCCACTTGAAAATGGACACATGCCAACTTGCTGAGGATTAGCTCAGTTATAACGAAATAATATAATTGTTATTTCACATAACAAGAGTGCACATGGAACATGATACATTACAGTGAAATCAAATGTGTGACTAACGATGCCACTCTTCATTTTTCTTCATTATGGTTCTCCCACTCTTCCCTCAGAATACCTCACAAAGGTGTAGATGACCACGATGACCTTGGTGACAGGGGTAAGTCTCAATCCATATGTTAAATATTAGAAGGTTAAATTTTATTTATTTTCTTTAAGAAAAAATAAATTGAGATTCTACTACTTTTTCCCATACTACAATGCATCATTTCAATTACTCTCTGGAGAATGTGCTCCCCACTTTGGAGGCTACTGATGTAAAGGAGTAGCTGTAAGGGACTATGGGAAAGAAAATCTCATTTCTGTTTTCCCTAAGCCAACCTCATTCTCTTTCTCCCTCTCCAGTTACAACCCCTTTCTCAGAGCCATTCTGACGCCTACCTTGTCCTGTGGTAAGCTATAGGCTTGAGATGAGGGAGGCTTGAATCCACCTGTACAGAAATTAGATTAGACAAGAAGAAGGAAACTAAAGTCCAAAATTGAGGGGAAGACAATCTTAGCGTCCCATTTTGAACTTCTGAAAGTATTTCCCCACGTAACAGTAATGTATTAGTAACATTCTACAGAACTTTTTCTTGAGGTAATTTATGGGCCAATTGTTTGTGGGCTAGCCTGTTTACCCAACTACTTCTTAAAACACATTGTTGCTGTAGTAACATGGCTTTCTAATGTCAAACAATTGACCTTAACTACACATTTTAGAAATAAAACCCATTCATAAATGACAAATTGCACACGTAGAGATTTTCAGGTCTTATGCCAATTGAAAGTTTAAAGCAGCTCTAAAGTGAAATTTTATATTGTGAAGTTTAATTATGAGCGACTGAATATGCAATACAGTGTGAACTATTCACCCTATCTGCAACAGTGTTATGACATAACCTGGTTTAAATAAGACAGTTTTAACCACATAGCAGTTAAATGACTTTTGATATGACACTAATAAAAGCCTGTCTGTGGTTAGAGATGCTCAAGCTTTTACTCCTTTGTTTATTTTGGGAATATTAATCATTGTACTAAACTAATAAAAGAAAATTGTGGGTTTAAAATTTCCATTATAAAGTCCGTATCTTTGCCATGAACTAGCATCGTGAATGCCTATAAAGTATCTCTGTCTATCCTAGTGGAGTTTATAATGAACAAAAGAGACACAGATGGGGGGCCAGCCTGGTGGCGTAGTGGTTAAGTCCACACTCTCTGCTTTGGGGGCCTGGGTTTTGCAGGTTCGGATCCCAGGCGTGGATATATGCGCCCCTTATCAAGCCATGCTGTGGCAGGCCTTCTGCATATAAAGTAGAGGAAGATGGGCACAGATGTTAGCCCAGGGCCAATCTTCCTCAGCAAAAAAGAGGAGGATTGGCAACTGATGTTAGCTCAGCGCTAATCTTCCTCACCAAAAAAGAAAAAAAAAAAGAGATAGGTCATGCTACAGAAAGTGTGAATATGAATTACGTCCAATTATTGAATTATAACAATCAGAATTATTTCTAATATCATGAAGTTTTAAAATATAAGTTTTTTGTCAGGGGAGGGAACAGACAATCCATTCTAATGTCAAATTATCTCAGTGAATTTTTTTGTTAGGGCAATAACAATTACTAACATTGACTCAACACTCAGTACATGTTCCACACTGTCCTATGTACCTTATATGTATGGAGTTATTTAATCCAAAAACCATCCCAGGAGCTAGATAGGTATTATTATTTCCATTTTATCTGTAGGAAAACAAAAGTACAGATAGGTTAAGTATCTTGCCCAGGGGCATCCAGCTAGGAGAGCATGCTTTTAACCACTCTGCTGATATGGAATAACTACTGTTTAGGAAGCTGAAAGCTATTTCTGAGAAGTTAAAAAAAATCCAGTCAATGCTGGACATTTTACTTAGAGCAGTGATAAAGAGGGGTAGGCGGAAGAGAGGACAAGGAAACTGAAGAATCACTCAACAGGCATTTCTGTATTCATTAATGTTCTCACTCAGCAAACCTTTATCAAGGGCACACTATGTGCCTGGAACTAGATAACTAGGTGCCAGGAATACAAAAACAGTGTAATTGACCTTGGGGGAGATCTCAGTATAGTAGAGGAAATAGAAATAATTGCAATAAGATATGGTAAGAAGCAATATATTTATATACCAAGTGCTGTGATATCATCTCCCTCCAAAAGCAACTTTACAATGAATGAAAAATAATATATTTCTGAGTAAAACCGTGTGGAAGAGTACTTTAGTAATCAGTGCCATATAATTACATGAAACAGTCTTTAAGAGGTGAGGTTTTGCTACATTTTTTAAAAAAGGATGAGGAACTGAGATTGAGAGAGAGAAAGGAAACATTGAGAAAAATATTTCTTCCGAAAGATGGGGCATGTACAAAGTGAGACAGGAGATATTCTTTGTCCTTTGAGGAAAAATAGGCAAAATGACTACTGCCTACTGTCTACTTCAATCAATCTAATGAATACCCTTCAATCCTAAAATTCCCTCACTAGCAAACTGCATTTCAGTTTTAAGCCATTATTTTTTCCAGTTTTAAATATTGAAGCAAAAGTGTTAATTATTCATCTTTAAGAATTAACAGAAAGAAATGTATAGAAGATATAGTACTCATTTATGAAACAGTCAATCTCAGGAACACATAAACTAGAGATGTACTTAAAGTTCTACTAGGCAGCCCTTATATGGGTATAATTCGAGGAAAACTAGACAGGCCCTTTGGCTAAAACTCATTTTCTCTGCGAAATCACTCAGTGCCTGAAATTTTACCAGTAAAGTAATTCCTCGAGTTTCAAATGATTTTTGGCTTCATGAATAAACTGTAGCTCCCCCTAGGCAAGAACCACATCTTGCTCTGTGCATACTATATTTTACTGCGAATAGCAATTAAGTAAACCCAACAATGCTCCAGACCAATATGGACAACAGGAGTCAATATTTAGGCAAGGCCGACAGAGCTAAGGTTGGGGGCAAGTCGCTTAACTTGGAGGTCAGGGAAGGTCGGAAAGCCAAGTACAAACTGTCATTGTCACTTGTATGACCTATATCCAGTTCAGGATATTATACTTTATCTGTAATCAGATAACAGAAAAAGGACAAATATAATATTTGAGGGAATGAAGAGTTTATTTTACCTTTGTTTTTATCTATAGATCCATCTGCACTACCACGTTTTTATTTTACGATTCTTGAGTATAAAGACAGAAACATAAAATAAGACTTCTCTATTGGAAAACTGAAACTAATTTTTCATTTAAACACTTCCCAAATTCTGAAAAGTAGACCATGGCCCCCCAAGCTCAATGATTCCAATGCCTAGGCTGTCGTGTTTAAATGTCTTGTTGGGGGTATCATTTTCCTTTATTCACTGGAAACCTATAATAGGTTTGTCATTTTATTTCTCATTCTATTAATAAATTTTTGAGATCTTTATACTTCCCCCAGGTAATAATTAATAAATAATATTTCACTCTTCTTGACTAGTATACGTCTCTTTATATTTTTAGAATAGATACCATCTATAAGCTTGATACTTGGAGGATCTTGTTTAATTTTCATAGGAAGAAGAAAAATCTGCCTTGCAGGGTGTTTAGAGTACAGCGAAGGCAGCCTATATGCCGATTTCACAAGCTTCGCAGCCTGAGTCATAGGCTGTACTTAAATGGCAGCATATGGCTGGAGAGTCATAGCAGCAGGCAAGCATGGCAGTGCCCAGATCGCAGCTGTAGGCACATAAAGTTTTGATGCTGGTATCCAGATCCCTCCTTCTCATCAACAACAAAAAGGATGACTATTTAAGATTCTGTTGTCTTAAAGGCTTTATTAAGTTATTGCCCAAGGTAGGAAAAGGATATTATTGTCTACATATGTTTGCCAGAATCATGTAGCTTCTCTGTTCTGGCTTTCCTAGCAGGTGTCTCTTTAAGTACTTATTCTAAATGGAACACAACTGGGAGACATCAGAAAGGGCAACTGTTGACAACTGTCATAGCAGGTTCCAGCTTGAAGGGTAACTGAGCAGAAGGTCTCTCTCCAGAGTACTTCAGATCATCCTAATAGCAGCATCATTTCCACTAGGAACCCAGCTTCTGCCACAAAGGAGTGCTGGGAAATAGTGCTTCTGGCGAAATCGGATCTCCTCACTGGAAATGGTCCAGGCCACCAGATTTCCTATAGAAAATAGCTATAGGGCAACTAAAAGAATCCTGATTTTAAAGGCAAAATTGCAATATTTGAAGGAAGTACATAATGCAGATAGATGTTAATAATGTTAAGTGAAATATGCTAAATTAATCCTTGTTTATACATGTTGAACTCTTAATGTACTCTAAAACTTTTTCATAACATAAATGGAAAGAAAACACCAAAGATTTCCAACTTTTTCACTAACATATTAGAGATTAATTTACCAAATATAGGAATGATCATTTAGATGTATACATTCAGGTATTTGATATTTATGTTTTTGTCTTATATTATTATTTTTATTAGTTTTGGGGTTCCCTTATTGTTGTTATTAACCATGAGAAAACAGGAGACTTATTAATCAGATGCTCAAATTTAAGAGTCCATTTAAATAATAATTTTCAGGTATAGCTTGTAAGATATTTAAAGTTGCTCTGCGAACCAAATATGGGGGAAAAACAACAACAACACAGATTTTCTTCTTGCTCAGGATTATCCAACTGCAAAATAAAAGCTACTGTAATTTCTGCATGATTACAAGAAGAATAGATAATATTACCTAGCATGCTATATTACAAATTTCTGAAAGGTACCTATTGTGTAGATATATTTGTTTATAAAGTAAAATTTATTATGAGACATTAACATATGTCCCTATTTTAATTTTTTCACATCATATAAAATATTTATTTACCCGGTCTTCCTGTGTAGAAATGAATCATAGATCAGAGACCCATACATAGACTGCTTTTTTCTTATTTTAAGCTATTGATTATCTTCTATGAGAATATATCTACAGCTATTTAAATTATAAGGGCCAAAACATCATACATATTTGTATTTATAAAGAATTACATAAATGATCTTTTATGGCTAATATCCATATTTGGTTAGCAAAGAATGATTTGATTTTTTTTTGACTATGTGCTGTAAGTGTTGAGTTGATATTAAATGCCCTTATCAGAGCAAAAAGATAAAAGCCTACACAAAAAATAAAACTACAAACCTTGGTGTTTTCACTGTCTTTGAATTATATAAAACACGCAATCCATGCAAAAATGGACCATAGGCAAACTTTCTTATAACTAGGTCTTTTCTTTACTTTTGTAACAGAATGCCTTTGTGTGGATTCCAATGAAAAAGCAAGACCTTGCATCACCTTTCATTCAGAAAATAAAAGCCATTTGACAGAAACATCCTCATATTTATCCAAAAAGTCTGTAAATGTGCCTGGTCCTGAATCTATCTTTTTCATCATCTTGTTCATGATAATGGTGGAAATACCTTCCTATTAAAAGCTAATATAACCATCTTTTCTGGAGCCAATCAAAGATTTCTTTCCCCTGAATCTTCAGCATCCCTCTCTAATGGATCATTCTAACAACATACAAAAACATTCTGTAGTGACTCTCATTTGAAAACAAACACAACTAATTGTATTTTACTCCATATTTCCATCAAAGTATCATCTACTTTTTCTTCTCTCAATCATTGTCAAAGTTCTTGAAAGAGTTGTCTTTTCTAACCAGATTCCCTCCCTTACAACACCAAAAACTACATTTCTCAGACAACCAATAACCTCCCTGTCTGTCAAATTATATGAATACTTTTCAGTGCTCCTTTTACACAACTGACCATATTATACTTGAATTTCTAACCACCTTTCTCCCCCTCCCTCTCCCTCTCTCATTCTCTCTCCCTTCCCTACCCTCTCCCCTCTCTCTCTTTAGCCTTGCTGACTTACAACCTGATAGTTATTTTCTCCTATACCCCTGCCTGTCTCTCTTTGATTTTCTTTCCTGTCTCATTTTCTTCTATTTAACTACCGACTACTGAAACTCTTAATAGCTCAGCTTGGAGTAATTCTTTTTTTTTCCCCTGCAATGTCATGTCTTCTATTCCCATTGCTTTTAATACCATTTATTTGGCAATGATATCCACATTAATAAATATATATATATATGTAAACTATATGTATACATACACACACATATATATCTTTACATCTATCTATCTATCTATCTATCTATCTATCTATCTATCTAATCTATTTTAACTTCTGATTCTTCCAACAACTTGTTTCTATCTCATTTCTCCAACTCAAGAAAAGGTGATGCTAATTATTCAGTTGCTCATGTTCCCAAACTGGAGGGCATTCTTAAAACCTCCATCCCTCTCACCAGCCCCATCCAATCCATCTTAATCACACCACATATTCACACACACACGCACACACACACCCCGTCTCCACCTCCACCATCCAAGTCCATGCCAAGTCCAAGTCCACCTCACATAAGGCAGCAAGGGTAATTTTATAAAAGTATAGTAGGATCACGTACTTCTGTATCTAAAATGACTTTTAATTTAAAATAAAATAAAGATTTACTATCTTGGCCAACATTTCCTTATGGTTTCTAACCACTTCAACCATTACCCTGTGTTCTGGAAATTTCTATCCATCCTTCAGATCTCAATTTGTATATTACTTCCTATAAGACGGTTTTCCTAATTTGATCTCAAGTAAGTCTCTGTATCCTTTCTCATCCTCTCTACTTTTCCATTACAATCCTTATCACAATTGTAATCATATATTCCTTTGCATGCTCACACTTAAAACTATATCAATCACTATTTTTTAAGAATCAGAAAAGTCACGCTTATATATGCTTTCTTTACTACTTTATATCCAACCCTTTGCTTAATACTTGGCACTCGGTAGGTACTTAATAAATATTTGCCAGATTAACAAATATTTTAACAAAACCCTTTCAGCGGTAAAGAGCATTAGGGTGAAATTCAGTGTAAATCTAAAACAAAATAAACAAAAATGCATAAAAACACACATGTTGGTTCCAAGCTGTTTTATAAGCTATATTTGTTCCATCATAGTCAGCCTTCACACAGTGCTTATTAAAGTAAACTCCATGTGTTTTGCTATTAACAGTCTATTTTAAATATGTGCTATATGCTAGGTGTTATATCTATTAACAGAATATATAAAGTACTGACCTTAAAGAAATTTCCAGAATATGATAAAATAAGAATAAGACATAAAAAAGTAAAAAGCAGTAAATTATACTCAAAAAATATACTTGAGAAACATTTCATTTTTCTTTATTACTACTATAATTACTTATCTAAAACTTGATCCAATTTAAACTTATTGAATTCTTACATCTTATTCAAGATCCTTTAATTATACAATTTCTACCAAAAGAAAAAAAACTTCCCTGGTTGATTAACTTATTAATGGAATTCTTGCTATTCTATAAATAAAAACTCTTCACTTACTGAATGCAATATATGTCCATCCATTTTCTTGATTTGTCATAATTCTAATTAGAAACATTATTAAGTATTTAAAAGTAAACTGAAATGATAAAAGTTAAAAATTAACATGGAACATTGGCCTAAAATTTATGACACAGATAAGATTTATAACAGAAAATTAGTCCAACAGTAACTTATTTACCAATTACAATAAAATAAATCCGTTATGGCAGGTCCTATAAAATACACATTTTCTTGTAGAACGTGCTCCCAAGATATACCAAGTAGTAAGATATACCTACTTTTATAAGGTATATAAAAGTAGATATGAATAAGAATTAGGATATAAAAGCTACATTATAATTCAATATTTAATTATAAAGGTAGGATTGGAAGTAGCCTTATTCTCTGCTTTGGTTGAATTTGTTAAATATGAAAGCTGTCTTCCAGCCCTACCTGCACCCAGGGTCTCCTGGAAGGAGGACCACGCCACTTACTGCCCCCATCTACCTCCTCCTCAGAAATGTCTTAGATCATTTCTATCACCTCTATCAAAACTGGTCTTCTCTGATCACCACTCCCCAAATCCTGCATTGTAAAGATACAGTGAGTCTGATGCTTGAGGCAGAAAATCTGGGAAAAGAGAAAACACTTGGGTTCTTCAATCTCCTCAGCAACATCTGTTTCTTAATTTCAAACAAAATTATTTTATAAACAGGGTTTTTTATTAATAACAATGTGATCTCCTGATTTTGATGTACATTTAAATTTGTTGTATGTTCCATTGTGTTACATTTTTTCAAGAATGAAATTTTCCTTGAGCCTCCCGAGTTGAAAAAGTTATCAGAGGACAAATGGTAGCTTAATGGAAAAAGAGACAAATTCACTGATGTTTATCAACTAAGATTTCTATAAAGGTTTTGAGAAAGGGGCAGTCCACTGATAGGGGTGTTCCACTCAATGTGCAATGTTTCCTCGTAGTTAGGAAACAAATGATTTTGCTATTTTCTCCCATTTTTTCTCAGCAACTTAAGGTTCATTACTGTATTTCTTGCATATGACAAATCAAATAGGGTAAATACAATCCTCTTTCTTTCTTGCATATAACAAATCAGATAGAAGCTCTATATCCCTCTTGAATTTACTTGAAAAGTGTACTTTCCTTCTTCACATAATTGCTTTTAAATTATCGAAGATCATAACTTTGAGGTTAGATAGGTTTAGGTTTGAAATCCTTTGGGCAAGTTAACAGTTTCCCTATTTTTAAAATGGCAACATGCCCTACCTCACAGGTTGTTGAAAAGTTTGGATGAGATCTTAGAAGCACGCAAAAATTATTGGCTCATTTATTCAGTGTTTACTATGTAGTAGTCATTATGTTATTTCTCTCCCTTGCTTTAAGTTTTTTTACCTGGATAAATTGTCCAAATGTCTAAGTAGAAGAACGTACATCTGTTCACTACATCTAGTATATTTCAATGTCTTTATTGGTATTAAAAAGTGATTCCCATAAAGGATATTTTCAGACATATTTTTATCCAGTGGGTACTTGCAACTTGTAGTACATGACCAGTTACACTACGTGGACACTCACAACCTACTGTGGTTGTGTGTGTGTGCGGGTGTGTGTATACATACATACACATATATATATACATATACATAATGTTAGTTTTATTCTGAACATTCACAATTTCTCTAAAAAAATGCAATCCCAACCTCTGCTAGTGAAAGTCAATAGAAGTGAAGAAAATGATTGACCCAACAAAATCACTCAGGAAGACCAAATGCCCTAGTCACCACTGGCATTTCAATTACCTAATAGGTTATCTGGGCACAAATACACTTTTGAAGACCAGAAATAAAGTTTTTCAAAGTAAGAACACAGTTAAACTTTAGTTAAAAGAATTCATGGAAAAAATTTCCAACTTTAGTTAAAAGAATTCATGTAAAAAATTTCCCTTATTTAAAAAATAATTTTATATTCAGTAAGAGATTTTTTTTGGGGGGAAACAGTCATTTAACCTATTATATTATTATACTATACTCATGTATATTTTATATGTTATATATACACACACAAATACATATATAATAATTCACACAGAAATACGTGTGTGTATATTTACAAAATGGTAGGAGAGATTGTCTATCTATCTGTCTATCTATCTATCTATCTATCTATCTATCTATCTATCTATCTCCCACCCCTTCCACCATTAATTGCATGTCTTCAATTACAACCCTGAAGTGAGGCAAAAAGCACTTACTGCTTCATTGAAAAGGGGGCTGGGCAGGCATGAGCATCATAGTGTTTTCCTCCCCTTGCCTCTGATGCAAAGAGTATATTTTCTGAGATGAATTAGACCATAATCCTTGGTAGTTGGCTTAAATAACACAGTCCGATAATTTTATTAGAATTTATATTTAGGATAATGCAGATGGAAAATATTTTATTAGCTTTCTCTGAATAATTATATCTTATTTTCTAGCTTTAAACATGATCTAGATACTATTTGCCATATATTGTTTTATGTTGGTTAAAATTGCATAGTTATATATTTAACTTGATGATATTTAACTACAGGTAAACATAGTTTGTTTCATAATTAGAAAATTCACAATTTTCCCAATTTTTACTACGTTCTAAGAAAGAAAACAATTCTAAACTAATAAGAGCAATCAAAATTGATAAGAAGTTTGCCTTGTATAGTCTTCTGTTTTATTTAAAAAAATGCTTTTCCAAAAAATAAATGTTTACTAAGATAAGTACCGTTGTCTTTGTCCCTTAATTAAATCTGTACAACATGCTCTTAACCAGTCCCTAATTAACTGTATAGGGGAGGCTAACTGGTCCATGATAAATGGCCACATCATGGTTGCAACTTTGGGCTTCATAGTCAAACAGAGGCACACATAGGTATAACCTCTGGCTCTGCAGCTTTAGTGCCAGGAGGTTTACTTAACCTCTCACAGCTTCACAGGCTAGTGTGTAAATCGGGGGTGAAGACAGTTTCTACTTCATAGAGTTGTTGTAAGAATTAGGCGAGATAATTCAGGTAATTGCTAAAACAGTGACTGATACGTTGAAAGCCAAAAATATTTGAGTACAAAATAGAAAGCATGACCCTCCCATAGCCAATTCTTACCCAGCAGCTTAGACATTCCTTTTAAAATATGTCAAATCATGTCAACTTTATGCTCAATGTTCTGCAATAGCTTCCTTTCTCAGAATAAAATCTAAAGTCTGAATATGGACCTCCTAAAAGATTCCCATGGTCCAGTCCCTGCTCAACTCTTGCATTCTTCCCTAATTATCTCCCTCCTTGCTCCTGAAACAAACCAAGTGAGCTCCTGATTTGGGCCATTGCATTGGTCTTTTACCCCAAACCTTGAATATTTCTACCAGTGCCCCCAACGGCCTCTCCCCATGAACCCAATCTTCTTGGCTTGCTTCTTCCTCTTATCTTGTCTCTGTTCAAATTTCACTTTACCAGAGTCCTTTACCCACCTTATGCACATCTGTCCCCACTACCATGGTCTCTATCTACTTACCTTGTTTTATTTATTTATTCTTTTAATAGCACTTAAAAATCTTTGACATGCTATTTATTTACTTATCTGTTTATTGTTTGCCTCCCTCTAATAGAGGGAAGAGACTTTTCTTCTACTTTTTCACACTGCTTTTGGACTGTGTATTGCATATGGGTGTTTCAATAAATATTTTTTGGATTAATTAATAAACCTTGTTGGCATTAAGGTTTTAGAAATCCTAATGAACTACACAGGCTCGAAAACAGAATTTGGCAGATGCCTTCAGGTAAAATATTAGTTTATTTATATTTGTAGAACTTCCATGAAAAAGTACACTTCTAATAGTTTTATATTAAATATTGTATAGTGAGAATATTAAACATTCCATAATATTAATATTATTGAAAAAAATTAATATAAAATAATCTATAGAATTAATATAGCCTATATTAAATAGCATAATATTAATATTAAAAATTCTGTGAATATTGATATTCATGCAAAATGTGAAAATTTATAATCATTAAAAATTTAATTTATAAAAATGTTGTTGAGTAATAGAAGAATAAAACTGTCACTATTTCATGATAAAATTAACATAACATAGCATTGATGGTAATAGAAGCACTTTTAAAAATATAATGTGTGTGTGTATATATATAAATTCATGAAGTAAATTATATATTTTACATATATATATATCTCCATGAAGCAAATTATATATTTTAATCAAAAACAAGAAAAAATAATTCCCTAGATTCATTCTCATTATAAAAGTACTTCTGTTTGCTTCTCTGTCCTTTAATGAGATAAATTATAGCATTTGGTATTTTTGTACATTACACATTATCAGAGCTTAGGAAGGATGACTCCACTCCTGGCCTTAAGGGTGGTTCCTGGCTGCTTTACTAATCCACATAATCATACTCCTTATGTAGTTCAATGACAGACACATAACCCGAGCATAAGCCAATCCACTCATGGCATCCATGGACACCAGTGACTATTTCAGGGTGGACCAATAAACTAAATTGGTCCAATCAGAGGGAAGCCTAAGACTTGGGCTTGATGTTCCCGGTAGCATACACTATGTGAGGTCAAGAACATTTATAGCACTTTTGCTAGGATGAGAGAAACCAGCCAGAGGATACATCCTTTTTTTCTTTTTTCATTTTTTCCTCCCTAAAGCCCCAATACGTGGTAGTATATCCTAGTTGTAAGTCATTCTAGTTCTTCTATGTGAATTGCTACCACAGCATGGCAACTGAGAGACAGGTGGTTTGGTTCTGCTGCCAAAGCGGTGAGCTCTGAACTTGAACCACTAGGACATCAGGGCTGGCTCCAGAGGATACATCGTAAGACAAAGCAAAGATGAACCAAGAAAGGGGCAGAAGTACGGAGCAGAATTCCTGATCAAATCATAGCTGAAGCCTGTACATCCTGGCCTTTCCGATAGGAAAGACAACATAATTTTTGTTTGGTTGTTTAGGACAGTTTGAGTTGAGTTTTATGCTGCTGGCAGCCAAGAGTATCTACCATATTACCATGACCTCCTTGGTGTTTTCAAAAATATGTAAATTAAGAAGTTGCTGCAGAACTACAGACTGACTTGAATGAGATTCCTGCCGGAGTCAATAGCGCCATCCTGTAAGAGACAGAGGTACATCTACGGTAGCATATTTGCATTTCTTCATACATACATATTTACGTTAAAATCATGTGTTATGTAATGGAGGAGAAAAAGATACCCCATTGTTTTTAATGGAATGTTTTCTGATTCCTACGGATTAATCTTTTCCTTGGGTGCTAAAGAATCTGCTCAGAGTTGTCATTACTTTTAAAGAAAAAAAACCTACCAAATTTTAAAATGTCTCTTTGTAGAATAAAATTTGAAGATTATTCACTACGATAGACTGCTTTGTTCCCCTTCACTATCCAGCAGAGTTGGGTCACTAAAAACAAAACAAAACAAAAGGTTCATTTCCTGTTTGTGAAAAAAGTGTGTGTGTGAGAGGTTAGATGTATATGTGGGAAAATTTGTGAGAGAAAAAAATAAAGAGAAAGAGAAGATAGAAAGGTAATTAGCCAAATATAAATAGTTTTTGGATTACCACTGCTTTACTTTATCCTTCTTTTGAGAAGGTAATTGGGAACTGATTGCGTTCTCAGAATTACTAGAGATGCAGCAGATGGCTTTAAAAATATTCTCAAATTAAAACATGAGTTTAGTGTGTGCTCTGGCAACAGAAATCATAAAATTTTACTTTATACACTCAATCTTGTTTTCGCTGATGTAATCTAATGTAAATAAGAATTTCATTCTGTTGAAAATCTACTTTTTGCAAAAGTTCTCTTCCTGAACATCATATTCTAATAAATACCTGCTAAATAAACAAGAGACATAACTGTATGCCTCATATAACTGTTCATAATTGTAGATATCTTGCTATAACCTATGTACCCTTTCTACATATTTATACTATGCAAATAAATATTCATACTAAGTAACAAAATTCAAAATATCATGAAGACAGATGTAAGTAAAATTGTAACTTTATCAAATATTAGACTAGAATTGAGCAAGCCTCTTTACCGGTTCAGATGCCGTTTATTGTAACAGTGAGAACAAGGAAATCATTCACTATTATTTAAAAAATGGCTGGAATGATATTTGCCATTGTCTAGGGTTGCCTTAAGAACTATTTAAATCAGACATTTAAGTACTTATGAAAATTGTCATATGTTTTTAAGATATCTATAAGCTACATTTTCAAGACAACATCATTTCTTCCGCCTCTTGAGTATTTCCATAACAAAGATCCACATGGGGGGCTGCAGGAAAACACACATTGGCCTGAGTACTCGGGGAAGGTTACTTCCACTGCCTTCCCTAGCACTGCTTGATTGACCTCGGAAAAATCATTGAAACCATCTGGCCTTTAGTCTCTCCATTTGTAAAAGGGAAACGAAGAAATATTTAGAGATGATAAAAGCTAAGATACTTCTCAACACTCTAATTCAAAAATGGAACCACACATTGGTTGGACTCAGAAAGTAAATGATAGAAATAAAATCCATCTACTTATAATGAATGATGAAGGGAATAATTTAACTATAGCTGAAATTTATTATCAAAATTATTTCTACCAAAAAAATTTGAATTTTTTTAGCAAAACAATAATTGATACATTATTTCATAAAATATCATACGTGTATATTTTCTTACTATTTTTAATGATAGTTAGATTTTTAGTAATTCTCTATACTGTTCTCAAAGGTTGATTTGAGAAGGTCTTCTATGTAAGTGGACCCTCCACTTCACTCTTCCTGTTCCAGTCCTATTGGCTATTTCTTGTTCTTCCAACTTGCCGAGAGGCCCTGCCTCAGGTTATTTGCACTTCTTATTTCTGCCTGAAACACTTCTCAAAATCACTGCTTGCCTAGATCATTCAGATCTCAGCTCACCTCTCATATTCTCACGAACGTGTCTCTGATTTGTCTAGCTATTATTATCTATTACAGTCCCTATTATTTTTTCTCAGGTTTATCTTTTTCATGGTGCTTATTAGAAGATGAAGTCATTTTGTTTGTGTATTTGCTTACTTGTTTTTTTCTTTACCTTGACAAGCATATATATTCTTTCTGTCTTCTTTCCTAGAGGGCCAAGGTCAGTCCCTGGCGATAAAACCTATCATCGCTGAAGGAATATAGAAGTACATTTGGGCATTTGTCACATATAAAAAGCCAAATGATTATTAAAATAATACAAAGTGAATTCATTCACAGTTAATAAGCTATGATTATGTAACATATTTAAATTATTTTCATAATTTGGCCTATGAACAAGTAGCTATGTCTAGTAAAATGCATTGTACATGTAGTTGAATCTTATACATGTGTTTTTCCTTCTTAAAGCTTATTTGAAATTTCAGGTGTTAACAAGACCAGAGTTGTTTTCTTCTTCAACCATGAATTGTATCAAAGTTCACAGGCTTTAGTTCTCTTTTGATTTCTATCCGGCATCAATATAGCTTATTTGCATGACTGATTATAAAATTTACTTATTCATTGAACGATGCTTAGCTGCTGTACTCTTCAAGCTCTGTGATAATAACTGCAGGGTGACTGACTGATAACGGCTTATCATCTCTCTACTGCAAAAGCATGTAAATTAGTAAAATAAATGTTTAGCTGCACATGCGTGTGTGTGTGTATGTTGGAGTTGGGTATATTATGCTTTTCATTTCAACGCAATGCTGCACACTCTTTATACAATCTGGGAGAAAAAAAAGTGTAGAAAAATTACAGCCAATCCTACCCATAAATCCTCATCTGATTAGTAGCCACTATATCCATTCCTTTAGCCAAGAATATGACGTAAAAGTTCGTAAATTCACATACTGTCTTTTTTTTATTGGTAAAGTCTCTTCATCACATCAGTCCAAATAGGAACGCAAGTATTTCCTGCATTTTCTTTGACACCTTATGAATAAATGATTATGTCAAAACGAATGCAACTGAATAATCTGTTTTTCATTCAGGGCAAAAAAATTCAACATAACCTGATACTACCTTTTAGATGTGGTATTGGAAATAAAGTCCAAAGACTAGATAGTCCATTTGCACAACTGATGGGAGAGGAATGATCTTTAGCTACTCATTTTATCCTACGAATTTGAAGCAACTAACATCTTATTAAAATTTCTATAGTGAATCTTCATAGTGATTTTCCAACAGGTTTTAGGGGTACTAAAACCATGATGGCTTGAGATGTCTAAAAACAGAAAGCAAGATATTGTCAACTGCACAAAATATTAAGCTGCATACTATTCCATGAGACGATTTACTTCGTTCTCAACAACGTCTAAAATGTTCGAAATAAACACAAAAACCATCACATAATAGAGTGAAATAGAGAAAAAGTAAATACGTAAAACAACAGACAGAGCATGATTCCATTATTATAACATCAATGCACAATAGTAGATAGATAGGCATATATGTATTATACATGGTATGTAGCTATATCTATATCTGCATCTGTATCTATATAAGTATATAGATATATATCATAGGCAGGAAAATTGAAGGAATAATTCAGACTAAACTATTAACAGCCTACCTTCACAAATGGCATTGGAGAGGGCAGAGATTTTGATTCTTAGTTTCCACACTTCAGTTTTACTTAAATTTATTACAACGAATTTGTATTGCTTTGCAGTTAAAAAAGAAGTTAAACTAAAAAAAGGGCTGTGATTTATATTTTGTATGTTTCCATTTTATTCCTTCCAAGTGTGCTTCGTCAAATGTGTATTTCTGAGCTTCTTGGAAACATTTGAAATAGAATTCTTTTAATGATTCCCAGGCTACATGTTGGTATTTTTCTGCAGCATGCACATGAAATGTCCACAGAGCCCAGCTTCCTCGCCTGTTTACAAACACTCAGAAGACCCTGGTGTGATCAGTGGCATCATTACATTGCTGCTTAATAGCACATGCTGTTGATACATTAATTGCTTTATTGACTATTTTAAAATTTTATGACCTCGTCTGCATTCCAATTTGACCTTGTTTTGCACTTTTCTACTGAATCGCCACATTCAACAACCTACATAATGTGTATTATATCAATAAATTTACAAAATGAAAAAAGAGTCAGATGATATGCACCTCATTATTTTTTTAATCAACTAAATCATTGGTAGGCAGATTTATATTGCAAAGAACTGCATAATTGCAAAACTGTGATGCTACAGCCTCATGATTAGAAAAGATGTTCCACATTTTTTAATGTAATTTTCTTTTAAATAATAATTACTAGATGAGTGAGCTGAGCAATATACTCATGGTTTGAAACAAGGGATGTGCCTATAAAACTTACAGTTTAGAGATTTTATTTAAAAACAACAAATGAATTAGGAACGTGCTTCATGATACCAAAAATATCTGTTCAAAAATATATTTTTAAATAGAATTGCTGTTTGTAAATGGGAGTAAAGTCCTATGCTTCCCAAGAAAATGAAAGCTGATTGGTAAATGAACATAAGTTAATTGAGGCCGTGGAAATTTGGTTATGGTGCAAGATGAAAACAAAATTCTGTATTTTCAAGGCAACCTTTTAACACGTGGTCTGATGTTAATACAATAAAATCTCACATAAAGCAGTTTTGCAAGTTTCTCCGTTCCCATTCCACCCTCAAAATACCAAGAAAAACTTTCTAAAAGAATCCTCACACAATTTCTCCCTCACTAGGCACCAAATGGCAAGTTTGTGCATTATGCATTCTAAAAAGAAGTAGGACAAGGTATTACATTCCATGACAGAAAGGATGACACAGACTTTTGAGATATTTATTGAATTTTCATTGCTGGAGAGTATTGTTCTATATAGTGCTCTAAGTGCTTAAAAAATGGTTTAGAAAGTAGAACACATACAATATTTCCCATATGGAATGTAAATGAAGGAAATGGACAAGAATTTAAATGGAAGAATGAGGAAAGAATTAGTGGGAATTTGAATTTCAGAGCTAGATGCAATAGGGGCAATTATCTATTCCTACTTCTGTTTACAGGTGAGAAAATGAATGCCCAGAATCGTTAGATGGCTTGTCCACAGCTTCCTACTGGTAGGTAGCACAATGGTGATCTAAACATAAGAGGTCTCATAACTACTTATCTAGAGATTGTAGAGAAGACTATGGGGAGCCATTCAGGGCAAATAAATGGTGTGCAAATTTGTTGACATATGAAAGGGTCTCTCATGTGCAGCAAACTTTGTTGGAGCACAATATATACACTAAGCAACAGTGAGATTACTAAGAGAACAGGTAAGTTTTAGAAAATGGATTTTTGAGGGGCAAAAATTAAAGATTTACACTTGCTTCCCAATCATGGTGAATAAGTATTGGTATAAATATTCTATATGTTACAGATTATGAACCGATTGTGATTCTAGTTGAAATAACATGGAGCAACGAGAATGTGGAATATTTAAAAACTCATATTCTAATTAGTTTATGGATCTCACTTGTTAAATTAGTTGGAAATGTCTTCCATATCTGATCCACCAATATCCCAAATGACCTTATGAGATAAGACAGAGGCACATTGCTATTAGGAACAGACAAGTTCCTTAATATAGAGATTGTAGCCATTAGATAGACTACAATTTAATTTCATCTTTCCAATAGTTTGCTTCCTATGATCTTACAAATACAATTATTTGAGAAACAGATGAAAATGTATTCCTCAACTAATTTTATCAAGAAATGAATGCCACTTTCTGATTGTAGAAATAGCACTTTATGAAATTACTCCATGCTCCTAAGTCTTTTTTTACTCAACCTCTTTACCAGAAAGACTTTCATCTCAGCTTCAGCTCTAAATCACTTTATTCATGAATAATGAACTAACAATCCTGTGTACTTGTGAATTATTTTAGATATCTAAATTATTGTTAAAATTTACATTCTCACTTCATGTGACAGACTGTCTAATTGACTATGCACTTGATGTAGCAGCCGCTTCCTCAGACTCTCACAGAATATTAAAGAAGAGGGTGATCCATTAGCACAATGGGGAAATAAAAAATTGAACAAGGAGGAATACTTCTTCAGACTGGCAGAATTTTCACCTGCCTTGTAGAACAATTCAAAATTACTACCCTTATAGATGCCTAGGTCATTTCCTTAGAAGAAACAAATAAAGCATTCTATTATATAGCACATCTCAAAGACCGATGAAAAATAAGTTTTCAAGCCATAGCAATATAATAAATGTATCAGAATTTTTTTTCAGCTAAAAAAGATATTAATTATTTTCAATGTAAGAAAAGGTGTTGTGTTGTTTTTTAATTTGTTTGTTTTCTTTTGTTTTTCTGTAATTGTTTGCAAAGTTTCCTAACTCCTTAATAAACTTTGATAGTAGTCCAGTCAATGGGACCATTAATTTAAAGGCTAAACTGGATGAGGCTGAAAATAATAATCATGAATATCCTTATATCTTGAGGGGTAAAATAGGATAAAGTTTTAAAATGCAGAATATTTTAAACAATGATAAGCAGTAAACCCCAAGTGCTAGCTATGCCTGGATTCGTGAAAACTCAAGTGACAGCACTTGACAGTCCATCATTTCCCTCTCCTTTCTCTTTTCCACAGAATGCAGCATTTGTGACACAGTTAAGCAAATGTGAGAACCAAATCAATATCAAAACCAAGTTCAGTAGCAAACAAAATTGATAGCAATTTCTCATTCATGTTTAAAGGGAATTCACATTTCTGAAGAGAGTAGTTGTCGCCACACTGGATTTCTGATAAAATACTAAGATTTATGCTTACTTACGTTCGATAGTTTCGTTACCCATTGGATAACTGACGTAATTTCCACTTTCCAACTCCTACTCATCCTAATTTTGATTAAAATTTTCCATTTCTCTTTACAACAGAGAAGTACATTTTCTAGTCAAGAATAAGTTCACTACAGAGAATATCCAGAAAAATTGGATCTGGCACTTATCTCACCTTTAAAAGTTTGGCTTTCTTTTTATTATTTAATGTTAATTTTCATTTCCATCTGAAAAGATTTTCAATATTAGTATTCTTTTTTAGTATGTCCCTGACTCCAGTTTGCCAGTTACAGACATCATTTGGACCAGAGTTCGTAATATATTTTCTTATTCTTTTTTCTGCGAGGCAGTGCTTTGATCTGTCTGTGGTCCATAACTTATCTGGATATACGACAGAATCACGATGGAGCTCCAAGACATCAGCAGGTATAAACTCAATTTTGCAAGACCAATCCATTTATATCTAGAAACCATTAATAGAGAAAAACAGATGAGGCACATTTTTTCCCATTGCAGTGGACAAGGAGCAGGCTAGTTGTCCTTGTGAAGTATTTGATCATGTATGTCCAGACCAAAAGTGTACGATTAATGCTGTCTTAACAAAATTAACTGTCTCCTGTATGTTACTGAAAGAATACTCTCTAGGAAGAAAAAATATATATATCTCAGAGAATCATGAGCGACTTCAGAAGAAAATTATTTTCTCTAGTTAGATACTTTTTTTGAAAAAGCATAATTTTGATCTACTCCTCTTTAATAAACTTAGCATCCTTTATTATTTCAGATTATCTCAAATTTAGTTTACTCACTGTAATTTCACTTGACTAACTGCTTTTCAATTCCATTAACATTTTCACTTGAACTCAAGCCTGGAAAATAATTTGACTGAATATTAAGAATAAGGTTGACTTGAAAACAAACAAAAAGAACATAAAACCCAAAACAAAAATTAAAATAAAGTCTTTATTTCAGAAGTAAGGCATATTTTCATGAAGGAAATAAAATATTTTCCTTAGGGGAAAATAATAGTGTTTTCATGAAGGATAATAATAAGTTTCACTACCATAAATATAAATGGAAACAAGAGAAAGAGGCAATATAAAAATCATTGGGACATACTTCTTGATTATTGGGGGAAACATCATACCTTAATGTTTCAGAAGGTACAAAATGATGGATGATTATGTTGAAGTATATTTTTTATTTAATATCACTTCCTATTTGATGGAAGTTTTCAATTTCCATGTGATAGAATAACTTTGTTTTCGCCTAATATTACAATGAAAAGCAGTGCCACAAACTCTAGATTTTTAGAGAAATATATTAAGATGGTGACCAGTGACCTCTACATAAATGTTTTATGACTCTTGATCTATCAATAAGCAGATTATTACCGGAGATTCAGGAGAAGAAAGGAGGCTAATATCCCCATAGGAAAACAAACCTGTCATCTACTGACACATTCACTCATCAAACATTTTCTGAGCACCTACTGTATTTTACATCTTATGCTAGGGGTGGAGGTACAATGGAGGAAAGATTCTGTCACTTCCTGGGGAAACAATGCCCTCCAGTGGAGTGAGGCAACTTGAAATGCATACCAAGCCATCAGAGATGCTATTTGTTTTCCTTGACAATGCACCAGCTTAACTATATCTAAGTAATGTTCTTTTCTTTGACTCTTGTACTTCTTTCGTCATATTAATTCATTTATTCTTTGAGATATCATCACACTCCTGTTAGAAGATGAGCTCTTTTAATTTCAGAGCCAGTATGTGCTTCCACTTCACAGCTCCCTGACATTCTTAGTTGAATATAGTGAATGGTACAGAAACATTGGCTAATTAGTGGTTGATTCCAGAGGAAAAGCCCTAGATGACTTTGGACAAGTTACAACAACAAGCTGAACTGATAGAAATGCATGCCCCAAAGGCAAAAGACAAAATAATCGAGAAAGAAGGCCAATGAATTTCAGCATCAAGGATCTCCTGGGGCCAAGATATATCATTATTCTTGCCTATCAATTGTCTTATGAAGATGTAAATCAGAGCTATAGAGTAAAATTCTCTGATCACTTAGAACCTTTACTCAAAAAAAAGTCCAGAATGGACTAAAGCTAAAACAAAAAATAACAGCAAAGGAGAAAATATGTCTGCCATCACCAAATGAAGGAAATGTTTTACGTTAAAGTTTAGACCCTAAAATTTAGATTTCCTATGAAGTGAACTCTAGTGGGGACAACAAATAATTTTCAGTCTTCATAAAATAATTTTCTCTGTATTAATTATACTAGTAATTATTTAGTGAAGAGTAATTCCACAAAGAATTTCACATTAAAAATGTTCAATCAATATTAGTATGTTGTGTAATACACAGTAGCCATTTGTGAAATGTCTATTAAAAAAATGAATGAATATATAATAAATGGAAAAATGACTAATCAAGGACATGGTTTTGTTTATTTTCCTGATTTACCTAATGTTTACTTTGTATACTGAATATGGAAAAATATAACATCAATAATTCTAAATTTCTGTAAATAAACATTTTCAGCCAGTATCTTTAGCTTAATTTCATTTGGGGAAAGATTTAAGTTAGACTAATTCCTGACATTGCCTTTGTTCAATATAATCTGAGGCATGGTTATGAAGTAAGAGGAACCATTTCAGAAAGCAAAATTGTTAGTATGATGGTGAAAAACATTGATGGAAGGTGAGTAGCTTCTCTGCTTTTTACCTGAAGTTTCTTATTTACTCTGAGGGGGTGGGGAGCAGGGAGACTGAAAATCAGACCTCCTCACTAACACAATAGCTAATAGGGAAAGAGATTTCTCAAAGTCGTAGCCACTGTCATACTACAGTCCTTCTTCCTCATACCTTGGCTTGGAATGCAAGAGAGACAACAGAAAACTGGGTAGGGCAGGAGAGAAGGAATCAATGGGTAAATAAGCTGTGAGCTAATCTGCTAAGAACTCTGATTTTATAATTTTTAAATTGTATATATTATAATTATATGTAAAAAATTTTCAATGGCCCAAGACAAAAGAGATCAGAATTCTCTAACCATTCAATTAGATGGAGTCCCCTTAGAAGCTAAAGACAAAAAAATATATATATATATTTTTTATGGTCTATGGCACCTGTACCAGCCAAAGACCAGTTGGAAAAACACAAAGCATATTAGACATTTTAACAGAGAGAATTTAACATAGGGAATTGTAAATCAGGTGGCAGAGGGCTAAAGATGCAAATTAAAAAAATGAGAAAAGAAAGAAAAGGAAAGAAATAAGACACTGAGGTAACATAGTTATAAATAACTATGGGAAGGATGGAATACCACACAGCTTAGGACACAAAGGGGAGAGCTTGGGGTTATCAGAAACTAGAAGCCTGGCAGAGGGCACCACAGAATTGGGACTCAGACTTCTGGAGAGAGGACACTGCCCGGCTACCCCTGGTAACCCCAAGGGAGCATGACGAGACTGATTCCGGGAATGCAAAAAAAAAAAAAGAACTGCAACCACGAGGAAGTGTCATTGCTCCGGTGACGATGAAATCAGCAAAGAAGGAAGCCCCAGTTCCGCTCTCCCAGGCCAGCCAGCCGCCCTCTAGCGCCCCCTGTTGGCAGATTCTAACAGGAAGCCAGATGGCCGAGGGGAAACGCAGTTTGTAGAGCCCCTGCCTGGGAATCACAAAGCTGGTGGGTTTGGAGCTGAAAGATAACAGCTTAATAACCGGCACTGAAGTTTAATCACGGAAATTAAGATGGGATAACTGATAAGACTGCTTTCATTTTAAATCATAATATTCCTCTGTGGAAAAAGTTGAGCTGAGGTACTGACTCCAGAAATAGCACTGAGCGTATCCAGAGATTAGGTGGCTGAGGACTTCTGAGAGCAAGAGAAAAGATGAAAATGTTCAAAGCACGATTTTGTCATCTGATGTCCCTTTTTGAGTCTCTTTTGAAAAGAATTACTTCTTCAGTGATTCAATGACACTGTCTACAAAACTGTGTTGACTTGATACCCTGCTCTGTACTGTATATAAATATAGGCTAAAACCACATAGGGCCTGGCTATATTGGGTATGCACCATCTATCATGGGACAGTTAATTTGTGCATTCATCTTTTAAAACTAATAATGAATTTCTAAAACCTTTTAAACGGGCTTAAGTTTTGTAATCCATTTATTGAACATGCCTGCAATGAAAAATTAATTATTAAACAAGAGCCTTGGGAAGACATCAGCGGCCTTGTCAGCCACGCACTAGATTGATAACATGTCAGTTTCCAGACCAGGGAGGGTACTGACAACTCTCAAATTTAAACCTGGAAGGGTAATGCTAAGCATGTCATGGTATAAGTCACATTTTTAATTTATTTTTTATTAAATGTTAGATAGAATAAATTCATCCATGCCTCTCAAACTCCACCTGATTAAATGAGCTGGCACTCTTTCAAATGTAAAGCATGGTTAAGACTTCTCAAGGGCATCGGAAACGCTGAAGCATAAGACAACGGTAAATACAAAAGGCAAAAGAGGTGGACAATGATATATTCACAAGCACCACAGGCAAGGTGAGGTTTTTGAAAATGCTGAGGCGAACAAAATAAGGGCAGCACGTTCCCCCAATGGTAAATGCACCTGCAGTCAGAGGCTCTGCTTGAGTGCTGGTGTATAAATGTGTCCACTACTGAGGTTGGAAAAAAAACTCCTAAGAAACAGAAAGGAACAGCTGTAACCAATTTTCAAACCCTAAGTTTTGGGGTTGGGTTAAGAAGTTAGGAGAACTGTTCAATATTTGTGTCAGTTCTACCCTTTAATTTTGCAAAGTGACAGTTCTACCCTTTAATTTTGCAAAGTGAAGACGCTTCTCTGTGACTATAAAGAAGGAAAGAACATCTGTTATACTGTGTGTTCCTGCAGCAAACACTGCAGCTCCTTGAACTCTTCTCCTTCCAGGCAGAGCTCAATCTTATTCTATACAATGATTGGAAAATAGTTTATAGCAAACCTAGGCAACCAGGTCAGAGATAACAGATCATCCATATTACTGCCATCTAAAAATGCTCTGATGTACCCAATTCAAACTAAAAGAGCCTGAATGAACAAAATGATGATTACTTAGACCTTTTAGATGACTATTCTTGGGCCACATTATTTGAAAAAAGATAAAAAATATCTTCACAATATAATACTTCAGAGTTTATAATCCTCATTCGTTTCTTTTCCAGTAAACAATTATTTGCTATTTCCTGGGCTAATAGTTTAACTGCTATGCAAGATACAAAGATATAAACAACACTGTTTGGCCTCACAAAGCTTTTTATTTACTGCAAAGAGATGCCAAAAGAGAATGTTAAGAGGCACAAGGCAAGTGCTATAGAAACTATAGCTTGAATCCTCAGAGGAAATTTCACTGACAGTGTCTTTCGAGCTGGACATTTTATCGAATGTTACATGTTCCAGGCAGTTGGGATACACTGGCGAAGGGTCACAGATCCCTGCCCTTGCATTCTAGTGAGTGGAGGCAAATGACTGACAATCGGCATAACAAATAAGTAAGTTACATGGCGTATTAGAACATTAGTGCTAGGAAAAAAGGAAAAACAGAGGAGATTAGTTGGGATTCGGAGTGCCCAGGCTGACAGTGAGTGATTACAATTTTAAATAGGGTGGATGAAATAAGCTTCATTGAGAAAGTGACATTTGAACAAAGACTTCAAGAATTTTTGTAAGCGTTTGCTCGTGGAGAGTGTTTTACGGAAGGAAATAGCATCAAAATTATAACTCATTTTTAGGCTTATCCTCAGAGCCTAGTACTAAACTGACATAGAAAAGGTACACAAAAATATGCTGAATAAATAAATATATAAGCAAACTTATAGTATCATCAAAGTATCGAGTGCACTTGTCCAAAAGTGAATAGTCCATTTAGCTGGAAAGTGGTGTGTTTGTGGTAGAATCATGGTAGAAAAAGCTAAGAAGTTGGGCCAAGGCCTTATTCTAAATTCAAAAGTAAATGATTTTATAGGAAATTCAGTATACAGTTGAAAACAACAAGTTTTAACTAGAGTCAAGGTGGAGAGGAAAAGAGAAAGGAAGAGGGGTGACATAAACAGAGCTGTGCTTTGAAGTGATGGCTGAATTAGATTCGATATGGAAGAGACTGGAGATACAGGAGATGGGTAATAGGCTCTTAAACATTTCTTGCAGGACATAACACAGACTTAATCTTGGATTATGATATTGGGACTCGAAAATTGGGCCATATCCAAAAGAAACCCATTCATTCATTGAGAGCCAAAAAAAAAAAAAGTTATATTATTAGGGCTAAAGTAAAAACAAAATAAAAAAAGATTTCAATCAATCATTATTGACTAAACTTAAAACTAAGGTAAACCACCAACTCCTTAGAAAGACTCAGAATCCTACACAATCTATATCAGGCTCCTTTTCATCCTTAAACTGTAGCCATTTCCCCAGCCTACCACCGTTTAGAACTCTGTGCTCTCCAAACAAACCGGGTTCTGTCCCACCTCTGCCTGTGCTCAGGCTACGGCTTTTATTTTTTTTGGACTCAGTCTGGCAAACTCCTACTTATCCTTCAAGGCCCAGTTCATATGTCATTTAATCTTCAAATTCAATTAATTTGGCCTGAGATGTCAAGCAAGGTTGAAATACAGGTTTCAGAGTCAGCAGCAAATAGTAGAAATGCTGATAATGGATCAAAGTAGCAAAGGAAGTACATACAAAAAAGAAGTGAAGGGAGATGAGCAAACCCATTTATACTTCTAAAAGACATGCTATCCTTGTGAATTTCTTTTACATTCTTTGAACTTCTAAACTAAAGAAACTTAACTGCTAAAGGAATAAGTAACTTGACATCATTTCCATTTTTCAATCATATTTCTGAGAAAAATTTCTCAAGGAATTGAATCAAATTCTCTTTGTATGGAAGGAAACTAATAACATTCTTAATTTTTATCCGTGCTAAAAAGTGGATTTCAGACTTAAGTCATGACCAATTGATTTTATTCACAGCATTTTTAAATAGTTTTAAGCTAGGAAACAAACACCACAAAATTTCCTGAAGTTGAAAATATGAATTTCTGATACTTTTAAAGTAGTAAAAACATTTATATAAAATAATATCTTTATTAGTATATTGATTTACATTTATTGAGTACTCATATAACCTTGTCATTTTTCTAAGTACGTAACATCCTTTAGTCATTTACAAAATGATGGATGAAGAGTAGCTTTTATAATTACCCATATTTTACAAAAGATTAAACTAAGATTTAGAAAGGCAAAATATCTTGGCAAAGTCACATAGCTAATGAGTTCAACACACAACTAGGCTTGTCTCATTCAAGTGTTTATTTTCCAATTATAGACCTGAGAAGCTAGTATTTATATTATAATCACCATACTCAGGTAAAAGTGGGGGATTTGATGTTTGAACTAAGATTCAAATATACAGTTATTGTGCTTGTGTTGATCACTTTGGTTAGAATAAAACAGCAAGATAATTTCAAAACTGTGTAAAACATTGAAAAATTGTGCCATACAATTTTAAGAATTTTGTCCCTGAAAATTATTTCACCAGACATAAAGGGATAAGAGTAGGGAGCTATGCTGTGCTGCCTGGAATCCAAGTTTTAGTTTGTTTCTTACTGCTAACAAAACAAGGGTAGCGAAATCCCGAAATGGGAAAAGCCGTGGCTTGTTCCCTGGCTGGCATCGTCTGAGAATGCTCTTGGTACAGCATTCTAAGTACCTAGGAGAGAATGTCAATCCCCTTGGTTTAATTAGGACCAGAGTTGTTTGGCTGTGACTGAAAGACAGCGAGAGAGCAACATGGGATCTAGGAAGTAGGAGGAAAAGACAGGCCGTGTACTCCTACTGGGACAGAGGGGAGAGAAGAGTCTCCCGTGGTAATAGTGAATCCCATCTAGTACTCTGCTTAAGAAGAGAATCTTCCAGAGACAACTCTTAGCCATTCCAAAAACATGATGCATTTGATATATGAAGCTTTTTTAGCTTTTACTGCTTGCTCTCCTACTTTTAATTTCTATCAGTACAGGTGACTACTATGCTGGTAAGAATTCAGTTACTATCAGGAAGATTTTTTAGCTTATTTACTATGCCTCAAACATCTCATACAAAATTAATGTGGGTTTCTCCTGTATTATATAATTTGTAGAATAAATATTTATTATTCAAAATAATGCTAAGAAATTGTTTCCCCCTCTTCCCAGAAATAGCTATAACCAAATTACTTTAATACAAAAAGTAAGCAAGTTAGATTTACCTATAGAATGTCTTTATCTTCATAATTCCTTGGGGTAAATATTTGTAGAAGATTCAAAACATTTAGCTTTATATAAAACCACACTCTATCAATCACTGAAATATGGATAACATAGCAATCATGAAGAGAAATGTTTGTTATTAAAAAATCTAATTTTCTATGTCAATAAACTCACACTAAAAGATTTTAAAGTTGCCTATAATAAATTCATAAGCTGTTCAATATCCTCTTAACTCAATTGAAAAAAGATACAGTAAAGTTTACAAAATTTATGTCAAAATGCGTATAATCTAGGTTTGTACATGAAACCATATTTTATACTGAGTTAGAATGGTAATCAAATATGTTCAAAACTGAATTTTTTCATGTATTGTGTCACCCTTAAAAGTCACTATTTTGTTTTTGAAATAAATTTAACAATTAGTCAGGAGTCTAAGATATCCAGTTATTTTTTGGCATTTCTTATTTTTTTCTCTTTTTAAGAAGATAACTACCAATTTTTAGAGACCAATGATTATCCCTGTTTGGTTTCCAAATAAGACTAATGATGTACCAAATTTAATTACTTATAACTTTCACTGAAACAAAGTTCGCCTTCCCAAGAAAAAGTTTAATCTTCTATAAACTCCCTTCTTTCTATTTATTTGCCATCTGACTATACTTTCAATTATATGGTTTATTATGCTGTTTTTGTCTCTAGTGAAAAATATTGTGAATGGTGTTAGAAAGTGGTATATTGATCAGTCCATTAATTATCAGTCAATCTAGTTCTTTTATTTTCAGCCATCTACCTCTGGGCCTTTCTGTAGTTTGTGTGGACATGGAGCCTGTTTGGGTTTTGGTTTTTTGGTTATTGTTTTACTGTTAAATATAACAACCACATTTAGACAGAGATGTTTTTAAATCTATTTTTTGAGGAAAATTGGCCCTGAACTAACATCTGTTGCCAATCTTCCTCTTTTTCTTTTTTTCTCCGTAAAGCCCCCGTACATAGTTGTATATCCTAGTTGCAGGTCCTTCTAGTTCTTCTATGTGGGATGCCACCTCAGCATGGCTTGATGAGTGGTGAGTAGGTCTGCGCCCAGGATCCGAACTTGTGAATCTTGGGCCGCCGGAGCAGAACTGCACGAACTTAACCACTACACCACCCGGCCAGCCCCCGACAGAGATTTTTTGTGTGTGTGTGAGGAAGATCAGCCCTGAGCTAACATCCATGCTGATCCTCCTCTTTTTGCTGAGGAAGACTGGCTCTGAGCTAACATCTATTGCCAATCCTCCTCCTTTTTTTTCCCCAAAGCCCCAGCAGAGAGTTGTATGTCATAGTTGCACATCCTTCTAGTTGCTGTATGTGGGACGCGGCCTCAGCATGGCCGGAGAAGTGGTGCGTCGGTGCGCGCCCAGGATCCGAACCTGGGCCGCCAGTAGCAGAGCGTGCACACTTAACCGCTAAGCCACCGGGCCTGCCCCGCCAGAGATGTTTTTAACAGAGTCACACGTCTGTTTATGAGACCACCTGCTGCATTATATTGGCCTTTACCAGACTTGTTTTCTACATTTTCTCAGTCAAACTGATTGACCTGGGTCATTTATGGAGCTCTCTCACAATTATAAGTGTACACATATACACATATATGGTAAGTGCACATGATTTAGAAATCCACTGTATAGAGCAAATATATTTCTGGAAGTATTGTTATATTTTAAAAACAACTTTACAAATAACTTCCTTGCAATAAAGATACTATCTGACTTCTGAAAAGTCTTTATTGCAAAAACTTTCACATTATGGCCCCTTACTCTGGGCTTTGAACAACAGTTTAAGAAATGAGGGAAAAAAACAGATTCAATTGATTTATCTCCTCATTCTATAGTATGTTTGTTATTAACATATATCATCACCATTTTATTTTAAGGAACTGGAATGACAGAAGTTTACTCTCACATTTTAATCTCTTGTTTATCTGAATGTATCTACACAAGATGTTTTTCTTAGGCATAAGCAGCCCTTCCTGGATGCACAAATTATTAAATAGACCTAATATTCCTGGACTTGGAATATACTTAGGAATATCACATCTGGTTATTTAAATGAAGATGAAAAGAGAACCAATATAGTATGAAACAAGAACTTTCATTACTTCATATACTGCCAAAGAGTCTGTCCCAGTTGCAAAATTAGTCATGATACACTCAAGATATTTCACTCTCTAGTCTATCCATTATAAAGACAAAATTAAATAACACTTTACAGGAACTATTTTAATGATTGCTACTCATTATTAGAGAATAGCATAGGAAGAAAAAGCCTTTATTTAAAAAAATAGTCTCTTTAAAATGCATATTATCTGTCATGAGTTCTCTATCCTACTAGTCTCTAGGGAAGGCAGATGGATGTGCCCGCTCCCATGTGCGGGGAGATCCAACAGACCTGACTGAGCCTCTGATAAATCTTCTCTATAGTCCCATTAGTTTTGATGAAGTTCTTTGAGAAACTGAGAAGAGAAAAATGCTTTTGAAAAATGCCCCTATTCTGCAGTGCGGTGTTATCAGGGCCCTGATTTATTCCGTAGAAGGCAGTAGGTCACAGAGAGAAAAATTAACTTTTTTTTTCTTTGATATATTTATTTGCTTAGTGCAAACATATGGTTAAAAGCCTCACTATAGATTGAAAAAATTCTCACAATACCATCCGTGAATTAGATTCTTTAAAAATATTCACACAAAACATCAGTTTTTTAAATTAAAAAAGGGATTTGTACCCTGCATTTTATGAGCATTTCATTACATAGAACATATTTTAAAACAAATGTGTTTTAAAAAATTTTGGCAGTGTGCAGTAGACTGTAGGCTTCTATGGAGTCCAGGTTCTCTCACTTGGTAATCTGTAATTTGGTAGATGTTTCTTGAATTATTTGTGGTTCAGTTTCCTTAGCATAAAGTGGGGAGGGAAATAATAGTAGATTCATGGGATTCGGGGAATGATTAAATGAGCTATTTTATTTAAGGTTCTTATTATTCTTGACAAATAATAACAATTAAATGCTTTAGAGGTTGTTGCTGCTGCTGCTGTTGTTGTTATTATTATTGTTAGTATTTTCTAACCCATCCTCAAGTCAGTTATCTCTAACTGTGAATGTCAAGATCTAAGAAAAAAAGATGTATTTTGAAATGGTCCACCTAACAATAAATATTATTTTCCAAATTATTTGTGGGATCATTTTCCTCCTGTCTGTAACTTAGTGGACGTTAAAGAACATCCTCTTTGGAAAGAGGTGGACATGGGAGGAATAGATTGTGCAGCAAGTATTTCCCATTTAAAAACTTCACACAGGAGATTGGAGGAAATCTGAACAATTAAGGCAAGCAGGGTCACAGACATCTCAGCTTGTGGGAACATCCATTTGCTTTCCTTCCTGGTTAAGTAGAAGACTCACCTTTTCAAAACTGAAATCTTTGAAAAAAGTGGTAGGAAGAAGAGTCGGAGGGGGAGTTGATTTGGTGAAGCAAGGGGACTTTCTTTTATTATTTGAGTTGGCTTTAAATTGTTGGTTTTCCATTTTGAGGGTTTGCGTAAATGTGCTTGGCTAGCAGTAAACCTAGGCAAAAACAGAGCCAGATGGGCTTTTCTGTGCAACTCTGGCTGTACTATTTATCACTTTGTCTTCAGATCTCTTCCACCCCCTCCTGCACACTCCCAATTTAAAACTTTGTGTGCCTTTCCTTTCCCTCAAACATTCCATGTGTGCTCCCTGTGGTTGGCACCCCATATCCAATGTATCTTTCTGTTTCCTTGTCATGAAACTCCTCTTCAGGCCTTTGTGTTTCCTAGAGTGGCCAGCAAATTAAATTAAACCATGGTAATGTCAATATGTGCATTTTAAAACCTCTTCCAGAGACAATATGCACATTTCAAATTTTCAAACACTAGGAATGAATTTAGCTAGGTAATAGGTGATGATGGCATTCTGTCAATGAAAGCAAAAAATGAACGTATTTCAACCTCCTTTAAATACTATTTTTCTGCTTATGTCACAGGTATTTAGTCCTGCCCTATATCCAGAATGGCTTTAGATAAGGATTAGATGATAAACCTAAAAAGAAGTAGCAGGCAACATTAAGTAATTTTACGAAAATTGGATCTTATAGGAAGAAACATAAAAATACCTTAAGTCCAAGCCGAAAGAGAATGGAGTCTCTCTGAAACATGAAGGATGGACTGTGGAGGGAGGCAAGAAATATAACATGGGAATAGCAATGGAGTGGGCGTCTCTGGTAATCTAGGTCATTGGTTCTGAAAACTGTCTGAGATTATCAGAATTACCTGGGGAACTTAAAAATACTGATTCCCAAGTCCAAACTCCTAAAGATTTGGTTGATGAGATCTGGTAATAAGTATTTTTAGCCATATCCCTGGTGATTTTATGCAGTCCCTTCCACACTGGTCCTTGGACTATCATTTGGAACTCAATAACCTAGAAGATCAGTGAAGGGATATATTTAAAAATAGGTTATTTTAGCTTCGTAAATTGGATTAAGGTCATTTATTCTAAAAGCATCTCCTTGGGACCATCAATTTGGATGTAATTTTCATTTACTATTTAGCTCCTATAATGTGGTAAATATTACTATATATAATATTATATTTGATTATTATATATAACTATACATTATATATTTAAATAGGGTATAAATAACATTTGTAACTTTAAAGGGAAACATAATTTCATATATTTTTTAAATATATAATATATACTTCAATTTCAAAGGGAAATTATATAATTGCAAAGGGAAACATACTTTTTAAAGAAAAAAAAATCCATCTAAGCCTAATTTGGCCTCCAATGTCAAGACTCAAAGTATTTACATATACTCAAGCTTCAACGATACTGCCAATATGTGAGTTTATTAAGTTGAAATATTCCAGAGAGCATCAAAACTTATTCTGAAATCTTTTTTTCTGGAAAATTTTCCTAAGTTTATAACAGTAGAAAAAGCTATTCTCCAAAACTTTTTATAGCAGTAATATCTGTGACAAGAGTTGAAAGGGCTAAATATATTTTAGAATATTGATTCAATGTTATTACATTGAATATTGTGCGCCATCAAAATAATATAGTATAAATGTGAAAACCTGTGGAAATAGTTAAGATATAATTTTGAGTAAACAACAACAAACAGGTTCTTATACACATCAATAAATCTGTAAATATATTAATATCTGAGCACAAAGAACAAAAGGAAAAGAGTTAAAACATTAATCATGATAAGAGTGGGATTATGAGAGGTTTAAAATATTTACTTAATTTTTAAAATATTAATTTTATTTAATTTATCAACTTAGAAAATGTGTTAATGAAATGATTTTAAAATTAAAAATTTCCCTGTAGAGAGAAACACTATATTAATTTGGCTGAGAAATTCTTTCCACTCTATTGTCATTTGTGGCATGATTGAAAACACTCCTATTCTTTCCCTAACTTTCCTGAGCAGTTGGAAGCATGGGATATAGAGAAGGAGAAGTAAATAACTTCTATTCACTCATTCAGCCAAAGTTACTAACTATACTAAGTTCAGGCCATGCAGTAGAATTTGAATAAGAATCCTGATGTGTGCACGCAGGTGACGTCCACTTTTGTTTCTGTGTTCTTCATTTTGGCTGGTGCTGATCAGTAAGTACCTTGGGTGACCAACCCTCAGGACCTATTCACCTCTGAGTCCTTGTGCCTATGGCTAACGTTTTTATTCAGGTGTCTTTCCTACCACGCATTCACAGCCAATTTGAGTGATGAGAATAGTCACGAGTTTATCAGCTTCACACCATTAAAGACATAGCATGCAATTATATAGCTGCTTTGAAAACAACCAGCATATGGAAAATGCCTCTGGTCTTGTGTGACTGTACACAAAGAGAAGGCTTCTAATCAGAGCTTATTTCACCATTCATATTAGCATACATCATGAAATGCAAATACATTTATTGTGTTAAACTGCAAAAGTACAAATAAAATGGCAGATTTTATTAAAGCTAAAATAATTCTCAATCAGCATCGGATATAATATGTAGATTTTGGAACAAGAGAATGAAACAAAACCATAATAATATGGACAAAATAATGAAAAGCTCTCAACAAATCCTTTGTTTCTGTTTGCATTCTTCATAACAGTTAAAATTGCTAGAGTCTATTCAAATTTACTGGAAAGTAAAAAGCACTGTAACTAACAGTGGAATTTCTTTTCAGTACTAGCTACCCACTGGGAAAAGAACCGTATCACATTTCTTTTCTATGTAAACAATTTGAGCAAGGAGAAATCAGCTAGCGCACAATCTATGAAATTGATGGTTTATTTTTTGTGGGGTGAGGAGGGTGCATAATTATATACTGTTCTGTATTATATTGTTATCCAGGAAATATGCTTAACTCTATACTTCTAGTCCTTGCAACTAATTCCAGTCTTTTTTACTCCATTGGCTACAAGATACTTTTTGCTTAAATATCTCATTGATGTTCAAAACAGATTTTTTTTTTAACCTGATGGAGGTCATTTCCCCTTTCTGGCTGGGCCTCCCTCTTCTCATCTCAAAAATAAGGATAATAATATGGGCCCTATTTATATTACGGGATTGCTGAAAGAATAAAATAAAATATATATTTTTAAAAATAAACCTTGGGGAAAAAATAGAAAATGCTATACATCTCTGGGTGGTGTAACTGTTATTCCCCTTCTCTTGTTCTACATTGTACATATAAATGATGAGCGAGAACAAGAAAAAAAATCTGTGCTGTTGCAGAACCTCAAACTTTGTTTTCAGATGCCTCTGAGTGGTTCTATGGTTTACTCATCTTCAGATGTGCCTCCCTCTCCCCAGTTTATTCAGAGCACCAATTTTGGTGTAAACTCATCTCCAGTTTGAGGGCTGGAGAAGACCCTAGGAATCTGAAGAGGTCAAGCCCCTGCATCCATCTAGTCTTGCATCTTCACGTCACCTGCTGCAACTCAAGTCTTGACAGCCTCCTCTCTCCTCTCCCTGGGACATCAACTTGGGAGGATGTCAGCCCTGGTGGGGTCCCACAGTCAAAGTGGGACTTTAGGGGACACCTCCAGGACAGAACTGAAAAGAATTTATAATGCGCACTGAACTTGTCTCAGTCTGCGTCTCTAACTACATTCCAAACAGAATTTTCTATCCTTTCCCCTATCAGTCAATCCCGTCTTCTCCTTCTAGCAAACCACCTCTCCTTACTTTGTTGCTGTCCAAAGCAACTTGGACACTCAGACTTATCCTGAAATAAACCTCCTTCAGACCCAACATGCAGCAATCAAATCTAGTCAGTTCCCCTCTTCTTATATATCTTTTTATATGCATTATATACCTGCCAATGTAACAGCATCATCACTTGCCTATCTGCCTCTAATCTAGCCAATGCTAAACACTTAACGTGTCTAAACCTCTTTCATTCACAGTGCATTATTACCTAACGCATCTTCATTATAGGCAGCTCAGAGTGTATCTCCCCACATGGTGATGCTCACACTTTAGTGTGCATCATAATCACCAGGAGGGCTTGTTAAAGCACAGGCTGCTGGCCTCAAAATTTCTGAATCAGAAGGTTTGGGGTTAGGCCGATTTGCCTTTCTAGCAAGTTCCTATAGGAAGCTGGTGCTGCTGATCCTGGAACTATACTTTGAGAACCACTGTTCTAACACACAGTTCTAAACTCCTCTTCCAGGATTTCAGAGCTATCCATAGTTTGAGGCCACCCTATTCAGTTCACTACACTTAGTAAATACTTCTCCTGTTAGATAGATGTGGATTTATAGTTAAGTTAACACATCAGCTTCTAGGTTCCTCATTTACACAGGCCTCTTCAAAGGCCTTACAATTAATTCTCATTCTTTTCCTTAAAGAGAGCCCTAAAAATACATGTTTTAAGTTACACAAAGACTGGATCCTCCCCTGCTGCTAGAGATCTAGGGTTTTTCATTGATTTATGAGCATGTTAAACTTCTTTTCCTTTCTATACCCTGTCTGATCTGTTCCCCTAACTTACAAAGTCCTTTAGCTCTCACTCTGCACTTGCTTCCCTCCCACAGCAAATCCCACCCATCTTTGACTACCAAGACCATTTCTTGATTTACTAGACTAATCTGATTCTTTTTTTATCAACTGTCAACTGCTTTGTGTTCCTACTAGTTCTTTATACGTGTTTCTCTCTAAAGAGAATGAATGTAAAAGTCTTTTGGATGTTACTTAGCCAAGCTACATATCTATCAATTAACTAATTGGTGTTAGGGAAATATGACAGATACGTTAATCAGATTGATTGAAATAACTAAGAATAGCAGCTGATGTTTATTAAAGACTTACTAACTGGCAGGAACTATGCTAAGGGTTTTACACATATTATTTCCTTCTAACTTCAAATTTTCCCTAAAATAAGCTACCATTATTGTTGCAATGATTGTTGTTGTTTTAAGATAAAACTGAGGAATAGAAAAGTTAAATAACTTCCTTGAAGTCCCTCAGCTAATAGAGAGTATGGACTCAAACTCCAAACTATAGGACTCTAAAACTTAACTCTTAATCAGCTAAAGTGCAAGCTATAATCCATTATGTTGAGGTGCAGTGGGTGTGGGGAGATTCTTTCAGTCATTTTTCTTCTCTCTATTGCCTACAAAAGCCTGCGAAGCAGGAAACTAACTTCACTTAATTATAGCACAACAGCCCCGTGGATAACAGCACCACACAAACTCCAAACAGAACAGGTACACTTGGAAGTCAGAAGAATGACATTGAAGAATATCAGAAATGTCATTTTTTATAGCTTCCAGACTGATAAAATACTAGTTAACAGATCGTGATGATTGCTATTATTTTGATGAGTGTCCTATTAGACTTAGAATGCTGTATTAATAGATCATCCTGATCTATTTGCAATATCCTTTTCCTTACTGGCGTATGCGCTCCCCAATTTATGACAACTCTTGACTCATGAAGAGATTCCTTGTCCCTGATGACAGAAATATACCTCAGGGTATATTAACATTTCCACTGGACTTTACCAATTTAAAGGAAAGTAATTCAAACTCAGATCAGTCTCCTGTGGCAGGAGGTAGAACTAGTGGGTAGAGTCAAATCTGGGATTATTTGGCTTCCATTTTCCTGAATCAGAAAGATTAAATACTTAGTTCTTAACCCTTGCCAGTTACCCTTCTACAGATTCAAAAAAATTTCACAGACATGGTGATATTCCTCATAATATTCATGTGACCTAGGGAGAAGGTGACTAATACAATTCCCTAAATCAATATAATGACATACGCATAACATGGGCAAAAACAACTTCTGACTCTACTTAATATATTGCCACATTTTTTTCTTCATATATTACTTTTTATTGCTCCTTTTAATCATGATGTTAATAGCATCAGCTCTATGATAAAATGATATTAAATATGTACTTACAGAGTTGTCATCCACAATACTTCTTAGGCACATGCTATATTCAATATAACCATGAGGAAACAGAAAAATTTGCATCCATAATCTACATTTACAGTCTAAAGTCTAATAGACCAAAATATTATTAAAAGATTTAATCTAGAAGTTTATCATTTATTAAATGCCTTTATTCACTTCACATAATAGTGATACTAAAATACTAGTTTTCTAAAACAAAAGCCTATTACTCTTGAAGTTTTGCTAAAATGCTTCTCATTAAGATAATCCGTTACGGGGCGGAGTCAAGATGGCGGGGTAGGCAGACTCTGAACTCACCTCCTCCCATGGACACAGCCAATTTACAACTACTCGTGGAAAAATTACCCCTGAGACAGAACTGAAAACTGGATAAGAGGAACTCCTGCAACAAGGGACAATCCTAACTGGGGTAGAAGAGGCAGAGACTCCCTTCTGGAGAGGAAAAACGCCACCTTCACGGCCGCCGGGAGCAGCTCACAGGTACGCAGCCTCCCTGGAGGCGCGGGCCCTGAGCCGGGGAGCGCCCCCGCTGTGGGCATTTTGTGGACCCAGCACAATCGAGACCAGCAGCATAATATCTGACTTTGCCTGCTACTAAAGCATTGGGGAGCACCCCCAGCAAACCCGGTTCACAAAGAAACTAAAACTGGCTCTTAAAGGGCCCGCGCACAAACTCACCCGTTCCAGAAAGCATCCTAAAATCACCAGAAAGAAAGGTGCACAGTGCTTCAGTGACAAGAGACTCACCTAATAGGCCCTGAGTGCATCTCGGTGAGGGGTGAGACCTCTCCAGGGACTGGGACATTGGCGGCGGCCATTGTTGTGGCCTGGTGTGAGCGTGCTGACACAGACGCCATTGGAGTTCTCCCTGAGACCTGCTAGCACAGGGTCTGCTCCACCCGCTAGAGCACCGATTTAATCCAGCTCAGCCAGGGCAGGCAGCCCACCCTAGAGACTAGCCCCACCCAACAACAAGCCCTCAGGCAACGTGTGGGCCTGCATAGATTGGTGACTGGATTCTCTGCAGCCTGGCAACTGAGCTGACTTGAGCGGGGCAGGGTGTGCACAAGGAGCAGGTGGAGAGTGTGGGGCGGTGGCAGAGTGTGTGGGGCTCCCGCCGTGGAGAGACTGGGTCCACTTGGGGAGGTCGGGGCGCTCACACGGGGCAGGACTGTGTTGACTGTGTGTGTGGACCTGTGGGCGGCAGGGCTTCTCAGCCACAGAAGACTTGTACTTCTCAAAGACCCACATAGGAGGTTTGCTCCACCTTCCAAAACCTGAAACAATTGGGTGCTCCTGTGCCTGAGGCCAGCCCCACCCAGCTGCAATCCTCAGAGAGCTGACAAGAGACCTAATAGGCTAGAGGCTTACAGCAATTGTAAGGCCCTGAGCCTAACAACATGCCACAGTGGGGGCCTACTCACTTAAAAGAAATACTGCAACACAAATGTGGTATTAGAACTTGCAGCCAACTGTGCTGGGGCTCCCCACAGCTGATAAAGAGACTGAAGGGCCCACAACAACTACAAGCAGCTGAGCATTACAACAGCTGGCCAGGAGCATAACTCGGCCTCCCTGGGCGCCTACAGGGAGAGCAAACAGGCCACAGCAGAAGGATACACGTAGCCCACATAGGGGTCACCCCTGGAACATTGAGAACTGAGGGAAGCACACTGGAAGCCTCCTAAGCCATCACTTACATAAGGTCACCTATCCAAGAGCAGGAGACGTGGGTGACCTACCTAATACGTAGACACAAGCACAGGGAAAGAGGCAAAATGAAGAGGCAAAAGAATACATTCCAAGTAAGGGAACAGGACAAAACCCCAGAAAAGGAACTTAGTGAAACAGAAATGAGCAACCTACCTGACAGAGAGTTCAAACTAAGAGTGTTAAGGATGCTCACTGATCTGGGGAGAAGAATAGATGGACTCAGTGAGAATGTCAACAAAGAAATGGAAAATATAAAAAGAACCAATCAGAAATGAAGAATACAATACTGGAAATGAAAAACTCATTAGAGGGACTCAAAAGCAGAGTAGAGGATACAGAAGAACGGATCTGTGAGCTGGAAGAAAGACTAGAAGAAATTACCCAAGGTGAACAGGTAAAAGAGAAAAGAATTAAAAAGAGTGAGGACAGTCTAAGGGACCTCTGGGACAACATCAAGTGCACTAACATCCGTGTTATAGGTGTCCCGGAAGGAGAAGAGCGAGACAAGGGGGCAGAGAATCTATTTCAAGAAATAATAGATGAAAACTTCCCTAACCTAAGGAAGGAAACAGACATCCAGGTACAGGAGGCACAGAGAGCCCCAAACAAGATAAACCCAAAGAGGCCCACACCAAGACACATCATAATCAAAATGTCCAGAATTAAAGATAAAGAGAGAATCCTAAAAGCCGCAAGAGAATGTCAAGTTACATACAAAGGAAACCCCATAAGGCTATCAGCTGACTTCTCAGCAGAAACCTTACAGGCTAGAAGAGAATGGCATGATATATTTAAAGTGCTAAAAGGAAAAACTTACAGCCAAGAATACTCTACCCAGCAAGGTTATCATTCAAAATGGAAGGAGAGATCAAAATTTTCCCAGATAAGCAAAAATTAAAGGAGTTTGTCACCAAGAAACCAGTGTTACAAGAAATGTTAAAGGGACTGATTTAAGGGGAAAAGAGAAGACCACAAATAGGAAAAATTATCTATTTCCACGATTAGAACGTAATGGATACAAATGCACAAAAAAGAGGTTGGATATGATATCAAAAACATAAAAGGAGGGAGGAGGGTAGTTAAAGAGTACAGCTTTCAGACAGAGGTCAAACTAAAGTGACCATCAATTCTGTATAGAAGAAGTAAGGAACAGAGAAGGACTACTAAAACACTGAGGAAAAAAAAAAAAAAAAGTTAAAAAATGGCAGTAAGTACATACTTATCAATAGCTACTTTAAACGTCAATGGACTAAATGCTCCAATTAAAAGGCATAGGGTGGCTGACTGGATAAAAAAACAAGACCCATATATATGCTGCATACAAGAGACACACTTCAGACCTAAAGACACTCACAAACTGAAAGTGAAGGGATGGAAAAAGATACTCCATGCAAATGGCAATGAAAAGAAAGCTGGGGTAGCAGTACTCATATCAGACAAAATAGACTTTAAAACAAAAACTGTAAAACGAGACAAAGAAGGGCATTACATAATGATCAAGGGAACAATCCAACAAGAGGATATAACACTTGTAAATATCTACGCACCCAATGTAGGTGCACCTAAATATATAAAGCAATTATTAACAGACATAAAAACAGAAATAGACAGTAACACAATAATAGTAGGGGACTTTAACACTCCACTTACACCAACGGATAGATCATCCAAACAGAAGATCAATAAGGAAACATTGGCCTTAAACGACACACTAGAACAGATGGACCTAGTAGATATATACAGAGCATTCCATCCAAAAACCGAAGAATACATGTTCTTTTCAAATGCACATGGAACATTCTCCAGGATTGATCACATATTAGGCCACAAAACAAGTCTCCATAAATTTAAGAAGATTGAAATAATACCAAGCATCTTTTCTGACCACAAAGGTATGAAACTAGAAATCAACTATAGGAAGAAAATCAGAAAAGCCACAAATACATGGAGATTAAACAAAATGCTACTGAACAACGACTGGGTTAATGAAGAAATCAAAGAAGAAATCAAAAAATACCTGGAGACAAATGAAAATGAAAATACGACATGCCAGATTTTATGGGATACAGCAAAAGCGGTTCTAAGAGGGAAGTTTATAGCAATACAGGCCTATCTCAACAAACAAGAAAAATCTCAAATAAACAATCTAACAATGCACCTAAAGGAACTGGAAAAAGAAGAACAAACAAAGCCCAAAATCAGTAGAAGAAGGGAAATAATAAAAATCAGAGCAGAAATAAATGAAATAGAGACCAAAAAACAATAGAAAAAATTAATAAAACCAAGAGCTGGTTCTTTGAAAAGATCAACAAAATAGACAAACCTTTAGCTAGACTCACCAAGAAAAAAAGAGAGAAGGCACAAATAAGTAAAATCAGAAATGAAAGAGGAGTGGTTACAACAGACACCTCAGAAATACAAAAGATTATAAGAGAATACTATGAAAAACTATATGCTAACCAATTCGACAATCTGGAAGAAATGGATAAATTCTTAGAATCATACAACCTTCCAAAACTGGATCAAGAAGAAGTAGAGAATTTGAATAGACCAATCACCAGTAAGGAGATCGAAACAGTAATCACAAACCTCCCCAAAAATAAAAGTCCAGGACCAGACGGCTTCCCTGGTGAATTCTACCAAACATTCAAAGAAGACTTAATACCTATCCTTCTCAAACTCTTCCAAAAAACTGAGGAGGGGGAAGCTCCTAATTCATTCTATGAAGCCGACATTACCCTGATACCAAAACCAGACAAGGACAACACAAAAAAAGAAAATTACAGGCCAATATCACTGATGAACATCGATGCAAAAATCCTCAACAAAATACTAGCAAATCGCATACAACAATACGTTAAAAAGATTATACACCATGATCAAGTGGGATTTATTCCAGGGATGCAGGGATGGTTTAACATTCGCAAATCAATCAACGTAATACACCACATTAATAAAATGAAGAACAAAAATCACTTGATCATCTCAATAGATGCAGAGAAAGCATTTGACAAGATACAGCATCCATTTATGATAAAAACTCTGAATAAAATGGGTATAGAAGGAAAGTACCTCAACATAATAAAGACCATATATGAGAAACCCACAGCTAATATCATCCTCAATGGTGAAAAACTGAAAGCTATCCCTCTAAGAACAGGAACCAGACAAGGATGCCCACTGTCACCACTCCTATTTAACATAGTATTGGAAGTCCTAGCCAGAGCAATCAGGCAAGAGAAAGAAATAAAAGGGATCCAAATTGGAAAGGAAGAAGTGAAACTGTCACTATTTGCAGATGACATGATTTTATATATAGAAAACCCTAAAGAATCCACCAGAAAACTTTTAGAAGTAATAAACGAATATGGGAAAGTTGCAGGATACAAAATCAACATACAAAAATCAGTTGCATTTCTGTACACTAACAACGAAGTAGCAGAAAGAGAAATTAAGAATACCATCCCATTTACAATTGCAACAAAAAGAATAAAATACCTAGGAATAAACTTAACCAAAGAGGTGAAAGATCTGTACACCGAAAACTATAAAACATTTCTGAAAGAAATTGAAGAAGACACAAAGAAATGGAAAGATATTCCGTGCTCTTGGATTGGAAGAATTAACATAGTTAAGATGTCCATACTTCCTAAAGCCATCTATAGATTCAATGCAATCCCTATCAAAGTTCCAACAACATTTTTCACATAAATAGAACAAAGAATCCTAAAATTTATATGGAACAACAAAAGACCCCGAATAGCTAAAGGAATCCTGAGAAAAAAGAACAAAGCTGGAGGTATCACACTCCCTGATTTCAAAATATACTACAAAGCTGTAGTAACCAAAACAGCATGGTACTGGCACAAAAACAGACACACAGATCAATGGAATAGAATCGAAAGCCCAGAAATATACCCACACATCTATGGACAGCTAATCTTTGACAAAGGAGCCAAGAACATACAATGGGGAAAAGAAAGTCTCTTCAACAAGTGGTGTTGGGAAAACTGGATAGCCATATGCAAAAAAATGAAAGTAGACTCTTACCTTACACCATACACAAAAATTAACTCCAAATGGATTAAAGACTTGAATGTAAGACCTGAAACTGTGAAAGTTCTAGAAGAAAACATAGGCAGTACGCTCTTCGACATCAGTCTTAGCAACATCTTTTCAAACACCACATCTGACCGGGCAAGAGAAACAATAGAAAAAATAAACAAATGGGACTACATCAAACTAAAAGCTTCTGCACAGCAAAGGAAACCATCAACAAAACGAAAAGACAACCTAACAATTGGGAGAAGATATTTGCAAACCATACATCTGATAAGGGCTTAATCTCCAAAATATATAAAGAACTCATGCATCTCAACAACAAAAACTACCAACCCAATTAAAAAATGGGCAAAAGACCTGAACAGACATTTCTCCAAAGAAGATATACAGATGGCCAACAGACACATGAAAAGATGTTCAAAATCACTAACTATCAGGGAAATGCAAATCAAAACTACAATGAGATATCACCTCACGCCTGTCAGAATGGCTATAATTAACAAGACAGGAAACAACATGTGTTGGAGAGGTTGTGGAGAGAAGGGAACTCTCATACACTGCTGGTGGGAGTGCAAACTGGTGCAGCCACTATGGAAAACAGTATGGAGATTCCTCAAAAATCAACGATAGAACTACCATATGATCCAGCTATTCCACTGTTGGGTATTTATCCAAAGAACTTGAAAACACCAATTTGCAAAGGTACATGCACCCCTGTGTTCATTGCAGCCTTATTCACGATAGCCAAGACTTGGAAGCAACCTAAGTGCCCATCAAGGGACGAATGGATAAAGAAGCTGTGGTATATATACACAATGGAATACTACTCAGCCATAAGAAACGATGAAATCCAGCCATTTGTGACAACATGGATGGACATTGAGGGCATGATGCAAAGTGAAATAAGTCAGAGGGAGAAGGTCAAATACCGTATGATTTCCTTCATTAAGTAGTAGATAATAACAACAATAAACAAACACATAGGGACAGAGATTGGATTGGTGGTTACCAGAGGGGAAGGGGGGAGGGAGGAGGGTGAAAGGGATAATTGGGTACATGTGTGTGGTGATGGGTTGTAATTAGTATTTTGGTGGTGAACATGATGTAATCTATGCAGAAATAGAAGTACAATGATGTACACCTGAAATTTTTACAATGTTATAAACCAATGTTACTGCAATAAACAAAAAATTAAAAAAAAAAAAAAAAAAAAAAGATAATCCGTTAAAGGGGCCGGCCCCGTGGCATGGCGGTTAAGTGCGAGTGCTCTGCTTCTGGTGGCCCAGGTTCAGATCCCAGGCACGCACCAACGCATCACTTGTCAAGCCATGCTGTGGCGGCGTCCCACATAAAGTAGAGGAAAATCAGCACAGATGTTAGCTCAGGGCCAGTCTTCCTCAGCAAAAAGAGGAGAATTGGCATGGATGTTAGCTCAGGGCTGATCTTCTCCCCCCCCCAAAAAAAAGATAATCTGTTAAATTAACACCTTAGAGGTGAGTCTACCACTGAGAAGTATTTTCCGTGTGCCAATAATTAAATGCCTTGTGTACCACACCAACCCTTCACAGTTATGCAAGAGACCGGCCCCGTATGAAACATCACTAGACCACTGTAATAAGATCTGAGGTATTTTTCAATCAGAAAAGCCTCTAAAAGACTCATAAAATTGAATGTACATAGAAAAATAGCAGTACCAACAGATTTAAAAAAACTTACTTAGAGCCATGCATGATGGTAGGAGAGCTGAATTTTGCTGGCCTTCTTCATGAAATTATCCTGCAAAAATCTTCTGCTCTTAATAGAGGTGTTCATGTTTGGATCTCCTGTTCCTTGAAAATATGTCTATGTGGCTACCAATATCAGCAACCCTGCACTTCAAAATAACAAGGTATCTATTTTCAAATTCATCTCTCTTTTACTCAGCATAGCAACTCTTCTTTATAGTTTTATAAAAAGAACATATTTCAGTTCAATTAAACCACGAAACTAGGAATAAATATAGGACCTTGCTTTGGGTAAAGTATTCTACGCAGAGCAGCAAGCCTTTTTCTTCCTTTCTTCCTTCCCTTCCAACTTTTCTTCTTTTTTTCCTCTCTTCTTTTTTTCTTTCTTTTCACAGTTCTGAAATCACACTATTGTTTATATAGTATATTTAAAAAGCACTGGATCTTGAAACAACTGATTTCATAGAATTTTTGAATAGTGATTCTATTGTTAATTGTTGAACAGAATATTAAGCTATGAGAAATTAAAAAAATTGAACCCTTTTATAAAGTTATAAAATAAATTATTACTCAGGTTAAATACCAGCAAATGAATATTGAAAGCCCTCAACTTTCAATAGTTATGTATAGCATGATTCGTGTATAGCATGTTACACAGCACCTGGCCCATATTTAGAGCTAAATAACTCTTCTCTCTCTAAAAGTATTTTTAATAATAGTTGAATTATTGATGCTATGCAACTTAGTGAGATTTGGGCTGTAGTCACATCACCAAACCAATGTTTAAATATCTGGTGGCATATTTGTGTGCATGTGCATGTGTACATGGGAGAGAAAGAATGAGAATAAACCTGGTCATAGGGTCTTCTATAATGAGTTACATTCTTTTTCAAGGTACAACAAGCAAGTTATTACCAACAGTATTTAATTAGTTTTTCTAATTTATCATTGATGCAAGAAGGAAGGAAAAAAATCAAAACAAACCATGGGACCTCAAGATTTCTCCTGCTGAATGAACACTGATAAGAAAATTCTGAATCATTGTTTCATCCAGTTTATACTATTCATGGACTAATGAACAGGAAGAGTACAAATAAATTGAATGGTTAGTGAATTACATTGTTTTCCACCTAATGAACAGCAAAGACAGCCTCTGATTCATCCTGCTCCTACCCCCCTAATTGCGATGGTTCCTGCGCTCCCTTCCTCCAGCTAAATCAAATGGTTAACACTGAAACACTCGATAATAGACAAATATTTCCTGCTTTATGTAAAAAGATTAAAGAGTCACACTGTTGAGAAAATTCTAAAGTGTTATTATATCATGAAAGCCGAGAAGATCAATTGTAGAGGACCTAAGTGTAAATTGGCTGGCATTAGACACCGTGGCAAAAAGAACACACTTCCCAGACCTGCAGGAGATAATTAGGCCCAATTACTAGGTGAAGTCACTGTATTCATTTAAAACCCAGACAATGTGTCAAAGTGTGTATGTGTTTATGTGTGTGTGCATACACCATAAAAATTATGGCGTAACAAAATTATAGCTGTGATCACGTAAGTATTCTTTTCCATTAGTAACATTTCTATGATTAGAAAAGTGATACATGGTCACTGTAAGAAATTTAGCATATCTAGGTGAATGTATTGGAAAAGCGTAAATCACCCATGAAACCACTAGTCAGAAATAAGCAGTGCAAAAGTCATATTGTAGTTTTCCTAGGATTTTTCCTAAATATATGCTTGCAGTATACACACACACACACACACACACATACACATTTCTTCCTCCAAAAACATAGATCATTCTTTTGTATCCTATTTTTGTTTAGTTAACTTTACAACATAAGCATTTTTTCCAATACCATTAAATGTTAAGTAAAAAATCATAATTTCATCCTATAAATATACCATATATATTTAACCATATAGCTATCTATGATAAACTCTGCATAATTATTTCCCCACATCTCTGATTTTTTTCATTGGTAAAACTCCTAGAAGTAGATCAAGGTTTTGACATGTATATGCTGTAATTACAACCAAATGTTTTTAAAATATATGCCATTGAAACCCATGTGTTGACAACATAATCTAGGATTTGTGTGTAGACTGGGCCTGCTCCCTTATCATTCCTCAGATGTTAGACTCACTCACCCCTAATTGATTGTCCTTGGATGAGTTCTACCCATAGTTGGTGAATAAGAAAAAAAATCAGAGTTTAAGTAGGAGAAACAAAGTGTTCAGCATAAAAGCAATTTTGGATTGGAGAACCAGGTTTTGCATAAGATTGTTGACCTTAACTATGAGAAAAGCTAAGGCAGCCAAGAGAGGAAAGTCCCTGAGGGCGGAAGACAGACACTACAAGGAAAAGACTGCTGTCATGAGGCAGGCATTCTCTGGATCCCACGTTCTTGCGCTCATTCTCAGTGTGTAACCCAATGCTCTGGCCATCAGCCTGCTCTGGACTCTGTTTACTTGCTCCTCAGAAACATTTCTGTTTGCTTCATACTTGAGGTCTTAAAAGCCAGATCAAAATATGTATTTTCCTGCTCTAATTTGAAGCCAGTCATAACTGCACAATTTCTTTTGCCTTCTTTGAATCAGGGTAATTTATTCATCCCCACTAAAGGACCACTTTCTATAACTTCCAACATATACATGTTGCTAGAGTGCTATCCCCAGACAGCTGTTCTGGACCTGGCTAATCAGCAAGATTGCCTTATACTGATATCCTTTGTATAAACAAAGAAGTGGCAATTACCAGAAGTAGGAACTGCCACAGGCAGCTCATGCACAGTCCCTTGCTGGACCCTTTAATGTCTCCCTGCAAAATATCCTTTCTAGGTTGACTGTGTCTTCTAGAACTTTTATTCACTTGCTAAGAAAAAATGGATATCCTCAATTTTTTCCCCCAGAACATTCTATCGTTCTACTTACCTGAAGTCTGGATTTCCTTTGATAATATCACTGCTTTTATCTCAGCGCTACCAGGCACACTTCATCACATCTACTTGGCTTTTTTTTTCCCATTTCTTTTAACAAAGTTCTAAGTTATAATCACCCTACTCAAAATATCCATCCCTCCCCCACCACCCAACGCACACATAACCAACCTTTCAGCAGGTAACCTTTTTGGGTACCACTGGTAGACGATTCCTTTACAGTCTCTTAGGAAGAAGTGGCTCAATTAGTTTCGAACTGTGTTTTTGATCTTATTCTTCTCCTATTTCTTGCAGCTTTACTCTAAGAATGCTATATTCTCCCTCCTGAATTTCCGTTGCCTCCATCCACCATTTCTTTGAGTGTAGATGTGTTAAAATATCTGCCATAGTCAAAGATCTCTCTTGAGCCTAGTTCCCCCTCAAAAAGCAATCCCATCTCTCTTTTTCTCAGTTACCAAACTTCTTGAATTAATTGTCTAGCTTTATCTTCATTTTACTATAATATAACCATTGTCTCCCACCCCACAGTGAATTTGTAATTGTCAATTCCAAAGATCAATTCCTAGTCCTACAAAATGAGTTTTGGTCTCAATCCAGTTTCCTTGACATCACTAAAGCAAGAAGATATGCCTTATTTGTTGAGATGTTCTAGAGTTTCTTTGGCATTATTCATTTCTGGTTCTTCATTTACAACTTTTTCCTGCTGTCTACAAGGGCATCTCTTTTGTGAATAACTCCTTAAATGTTATTTGAATTTGGTCCTCACCCACTTGTATTCTCCATCCCCCTATTCTCCTGGCCTCCATGGCTCTACTGTTATCTAAACACAGGTAACTATCAAAACTGCAGATATTTGGATGGATATTAAAAATATAGCCTGAAGTTTAAGTGAAGATTGGAATGTGGGATACAGAAGAATATCAAACTTAATTTACAAAAATCATACTTTGTTATTTCTTCCCTTCATTTAACCTCGCTTTCCCTCTTTATTTCTGATATTTGGTTAATGGTATCACCATCCACCCAGTTACTCAACTTAGAAATCATCAAAATCTATTTGATTTATGCTACTCTGTTGCTGTTTCTCTTCACAACTCATTTCTAATCTACTTTTCTCCCCACCATCACAATTACCTTTCAAATACATAGAACAGATTAAATACATTGATCAGATTCAAGAGGCTTAAACACTGTGATGTTTCTGTTAACAGGATTCAGTGAACGTCCACTATTCAAATCCTTTACATTTTGGCCCCAAACTCCTTTTCTAATCTCTGTTTCTGCATAATTGTTCTCTTTATTCCACCGAAACAGAATGAATCTCTATTTCATCTATGCTCCCATGGCTCATTGTTCATGCCAATAGTTATAGCTCTCAACTCCTTTTGTTTTATTAAGTTCTTACCATGCCTGTCCTTCCAGTTAAATTAAAAATTCCTGAAAGATAGCAACCCTATTATTCACATCTTTAACTGCCACACCAGTAGAAGTCCTGGTAAATATTTCAGGCTCAATAAATGTTTTTAAAACTATTTTCAGTATTTAAAATTATTCTGATATCTATATAAATAAGATGCCTTTAGATGAGGTTAATGCAATAGGAAAACATGCTTTAGTGTAGCTTTAAAATTTAGTGCATGTTTTTTCTTCAGAAGAATTCCAGGAATTTTCTTGAGCATTGACATGACTTCTTACAATACTCTTCGTGATATTAAGTAAAAAGGATGAATATTTCTCCATGGTATAGATGAAGAAAATAAGACTAATAAAGGTTAAGTTACTTATCATTGTCAAAAAGCCAGTGGGTGATACAGTAGAGATTAAAAACACTTACTTTGAATTTCCATTCATTAACATATTCATTCTATGAAGCATTCATTCAATAGTAACTTCCAGCTCTTTATGAGGACAAATGAGATAATGTCTGTAAGACAATTTGAGCTACTCAGGAAAAGCAGGATATATAATTTAAGAGATGAATTTGATAAATTGAATTCACAAATAAGTGGATTGGCTCAAAGCCTCCACAGAGAGGAAGTTGTTGTGTCATTTTCCCAATCATCTTGCCAATTTACCTCAAGCTTTACAATCGTACAAGTCTTTTAAAGAGATCCGCAGATGAACTTCTTGAAAATGTGTTTTGGTCTCAATTCAGTAAATTTTATTTGTGCTTTCCCCATAGTCTCTCCAATAGTTTTCACTGACCCATTACATCATCAAAGCTGCTACTCATCAAAACTAGAATATCCAGCACATTTGATTTGTTTCACGGCTAATATTTTAGCAATAGTCTCATATAATAATATTGATTTGATATAAAAGCATTTTCTCTTTCATATTAGTACATGTATGTGTAGATTCTACATGGGAATCACCACATAAGCCTTCAAGAGTGTACTTCTTACACTGCAGTCTTTTTCAATAATAGTACCTACTACATAGGATCCAAGCGCACCCGTTAAACGCTCGATGATATTTTCAACAAGACATATTTTTGTCCTTTGAGAGCATTTCTAGCACTCTCAGAAGGGCAATACAATCCATGCAACTTCCAATAGTTCTGAACTTAACAACGTGAATGCTATTGAAACGGCCATAGCGTATGAAGAAGAAGTTGCTGATACACAGGCAAATGTGAATTATACGCAGGCCAGACAAAGCTGGCCGTGTCCTGGCTTCCACTGTTTAGAAAAATGGAATGATTTCATTTAGGGAAGAATCATGATCTGTTGAGCAGAAATAGAGTAGAATTCAATTTGATTTCATAAGTAAATCCTGCTCCAAGAAAAGTGGCTCTGTATAAACCAAAAACGCAATTTAAACAACACATTTTAGATATCTGCACGTTCATTCGGATTTACTATAAATAAAGTTTCACTTTAAGTGAATTATACCGTCACTTTTGGGAATCTAAATAAATCTTGCTCCCTAAGCAATTTACAGACATTGATATTCTTTTACAGTTTAAAATATCCCTGTTTACAAAGATAAGGCAGATGGGTACCAGCAGATGGTCAGCATGAGGGGAAAGGAGAGGTGCCCACCTGTTATTGTGTATGTGCCCATAATCCCAGGTTTACTGAAGAGATAGTTCTATTTTTACATTTTTTTTTTCAATTATGAAGGGGAAATAGGATAAATCATAGTTAAAACATTTTTACTATTTTAGTATTTCCAGAATTTAAATATATCCCAAATGTGAAATGTGACTATTTTTAACAACTTCCTCCAAAGCGAGAATGACAAAATCTTCAGGAATTGAAGAAAATTATTGCTGTGAACAGTCTATGAGTAATTAAAACTTTCGTGCACAGGAATTTATCAGTAGGGGTAAGTAGGGACAAAAATGTTAAAAGTTTTTGCCGTGCACAGAGAAAAATTACAAATCCAATAATCTCAGATAGATGCTCCAGAAAGTAAAGATTAATTTAGAACTAATGTGTAGGTGAGGGAAAAATAAGACCCACAGATATGCAGCTCAGCTGGACTTAAGAACAAATATTTGAACACAGATATATTCATATACCTTCCTTTGTTTAGTAGTAATCTAACTCTTTGTTGTTACTCTATTTTTTTTGGTTTTCTAAATTTTTCTTTGATTTGGAGCAATTCACATATCACTAACATGTAATGTGTTATTGTGTGTTACCATTCTTTGGACATTGCCTTGTGACAACCGAAATGGCTCACAAATCCGTTCAGCAAATATTGACTAATTGCTAATTAGGTGCAAATTATGTTTGGAATAAGAAAAGTTATGTTAGGGAAATAACATCATGGGGGTTCTAAATGAACTTGCAATTTAGTTAGAAAAAAGGCATAAATGGGTAAAATTAATTAAAAATGAGAGATTCATACTGCATTTCAAAAGAAACGTAAACAAAAGGTATGACGTAAGATGACAATAAATGGGATGGCCAAATAATGAGTTACTAAATAATTTGAACAAATTCTCCCATGAGATTCCCAAAAAGAAACAATAAACTAGGAGTCATCTTATCTCAATAATGGCAAATATATATCCCCTTACTTGGCCTCTCTGATTCGAGATGGGTTTCTGAAGAGTTATGTTCTTGAGCCATACCCAGGTTTAGATACAATGAGTGTCTGGATTGATTATCACTGTGCCTATGCATACAGGGGTGGGAGGGACACACTCACAGCTGTATTTTCCATCCTTCTCCTAGATCCTTCCTTCTTTCTCATTCTCCATATATAATCAAGCTCCATACACTAACAGTCTTCTCAAACTCATCAGCTCTCACATCCCTCACTTAGACATTGCAATGCCCCTGTTTTAGTCTCTCCACCTCTAAACTCAATCCTGATGATTAAATTCTCTTTCTGAAATTTAAATATGACCATGTCATCCCCTCCCTGAAATCAAAACCATTTTAAAGTTTGAACTTTATTTGGCAAATAAGAACATTCCTGATTTCATGACTTGACAAATATCTAGTCTCATAACAACCATCATCACCTGCCCTGCCTGTTTCTCTCTTTTCCCTTAAGTAGTACTAAGGTAATTACGCCTCCTTGAACATTCACGTCATTGTTTTCTCATGTTTTTTTTCCTCTTCTTGAAACGCCCTCCCTCACAAAATTCACATGAGACTCTTCTCCTCCTTTTGAAAATGGCAGTTCAAATAGTTGCCTGTGAGATCTTCCCTGACGCCTTCAGTCAGAAGCTCCTTATTTTTTATGCATATATTTCCATTGTAATGTTTGCTTTTTGTGGCTCTCCCACAAGACTATAAGCTCTTGAGAGAAGGCACTGTATTCTTTCACTGCTGTGTACCCACGGCCTGAACATTACCCTGGCCATAGAAAGGGTTCAGTAAATACTTAAGGAGAGGAAGGATAACCGCAAGCTAGGGTAAAGGAGGGAAACGTTAGAGAAAACGGGGATGGGGATTGTCTGAAAGGCAGAGAAGAAGCTGCAGGATGCAGGAGACTCCTGGAGGGGATAGAGCAAAACTTCAGGGGCAGGAGAGGGGAGCACCAGGCACACTCCAGGGACAAGGAGCAAATTGTTTTGCCCATATGACAGTTAATCAGGAGAAAGGAGTGCCTGGATGCTGGATGGGTACGGTAGCCAGATAATGTGGCTTTTATATATTAATTTGCTTTATTGGACACACTCTCAATCATTTACAAAGAAAGAATTCTTTAGCTATAAACAAATTTTCTATATTTGAGTGACAATGCTTTTTATAAATTTTCCGCAAGGAAGCCTTTAATTTTCTATTATATCTTATATTTCAGAATGCACGGGTATCAAGTTATCTTATATTTTTCTTTTTAGTCTGTGTCTGCGGTATGTGTCCTTTTCCCTAAAAGTCAAGTACTGCTTACAGGCAGAATCCATCTGTGAAAAAAAAAAACATACAGAAAAACAACAACAAAAAAGGCTTTTATTTGGTTGTGTGATACTCACTTATCCCAGTTTGACTATGCTATGTCATGTGTGACTAATGCCAACACAGCCAACCTCCTACCTTCTCCCCACCAGCCATTGACAAGCTGCAGTCAAATAGAAGCTGAAGTACATTGACAAATGAAATAATTTTTAGATTCACTGCTCAAGCAAAGCTTTGTTTAATCTATAGCAACCCAAGCAATAGCCATATCTGCCTAGATTACTATGCAGGCAAAATATGGGTCAGGAAGGTTGAACCCCTGAAAAAGTATCCCCATATCGAGAGAGGAAATGCAGATATTCGTTTCTCCCCAAACCAACTGCAAAACAAAAAGAAAAATCAGGAACAAACTGTCCATCAAGAAAGCAGCTGGAAAAATCAAAAGAGTAAAATAATGTAGCTGGCATGTTGCTCTTCTATACCAGCCAAATCCCCACAGGAAAAAATGCCATGTAGATTTCAATCAATAAACGAATATCTGACAAGAGGTCAAATAAATCAATCCAGCTTGTTATACTATATCATATGCAGTTATCAGAATAGAAGCAACATCATAACACCGGTTTGTTATGTGTTTGGTTTTAACTGGATTATGCATCTGTCATCTGTTAACCTGAATCATATGGGAGTATGGAAAATTTTTATTTGGTGTATGAAATGCTTTGAGCCCACAAAATCTGGATATATGAGATTTCCAACAGTAGTTAAAACACCAGCAAAAATAAGCATGAGAAAACTGAAGTATAACCAAAGAGTTCTGGGGCCAACCCGGTGACGTAGTGGTTAAGTTTTCACACTCTGCTTCGGCGGCCCAAGGTTCACAGGTTTGGATCCCCGGTGCAGACCTACACACCGCTTATCACACCATGCTGTGGCAGGTGTCCCACATATAAAATAGAGGAAGATGGGCACAGATGTTAGCTCAGGGCCAATCTTCCTCAGCAAAAAGGGGAGGATTGGCAACCAAGGTTAGCTCAGAAGTAATCTTCCTCACCAAATAAATAAATAAATAAATAAATAAATAAAAACAGTTCAAAGTATACAATTAAATGTGAATGTCTTCATTCTATAAATATATACATATTATAGCTTGGCATTTCTATCCTCTTTTTTGCTTTGTCTATGAGAAATAGAAGAAACATATTCCTTTTTTGAAGTATCAGTCTCCCTTTACATTTCTTGTTATTCAGTGTACAACTCATTTCTATGTTACCCCATGCAGAGCTAGTCAAGCTCCAAACTCACGAAGCAAAGTGACAGCTGCTTATGTTATATTGTTATATTGAACAACTACTAGCAGTCAAGGAAGAATACTTTGCTATACCTAAAAGCCCTCTTTAGAAGATTAAGTGGAATTCGGCAGGAACCACTCATAGTTACCTAGCACAGTGCCTGATACCAGACACTCAATAAATATTTAATAAATGAATGTAACAGGAAAAAAGGAGGAATCATTAAATACTTGAGTGCGTACTTACATGACAAGTAATATCGCTTTATTTTATTCAATTACTCATAAAAGTTTTTTTTTTTTTTTTTGTGGGGAAGATCAGCCCTGAGCTAACATCCGATGGCAATCCTCCTCTTTTTGCTGAGGAAGATTGGCCCTGGGCTAACATCTGTGCCCATCTTCCTCCACTTTACATGGGATGGCTTGACAAGCGGTGCATCAGTGCTTGCCCAGGATCCGAACCTGCGAACTCCGGGCCACTGAAGTGGAGCACCCACACTTAACAGCTTGTGCCACCAGGCCGGCCCCCTCATAAAAGTTTTTGATACTAGAAAACTATCATTGAAACAAATTACATATTTTTTTCCTCTTATACCTCTGGGTTTAAAAGTTTATATGCTACTATAAATGTACTAAGTGATGGGGAGGCGGCATTTTTTATACTCATTATGATATCATTTTCAAATGTAAATTTTTTGTTCTTTCTCTGTCTCTATATACATACACACACATCACTTGCAGTGATGTTAATTTTGTTAATTCACCAAGTGGAAAGTTAGAAAAAATATTTATGAGTTAATTAATTTGACACATTAGGGCCACAAAATGGAAGATTTCTTCATGTCATAAAAAATTCTCCAGCCTCTAAGTGCTAGGATGGACAAGGAGATGGTCTTTAGTTAGGGACCCGAATCAGAGCCTAGTAGGACTTGGGTGTTCCACTCAACCCTCACCCCTCAATGGTGAAAAGTCTGTAAAATTACTTTGCTACTTTTCTTCTTAGCCAGGATCTATGCATGACTTCCATGAATACCCGTTTAACTCAATCTGCTACAGAGAGCATTGTAAAAAACCAAAAAGTTATTTCTTTACTTTCTTTCAGGAAACAGTATCTTACACTTCCAGTGTTTAGTCATTCTTAATAAAGATGAATGTTTCTAGCAGTTCAACACCCTCAGCTCTTTTAAAAACAGGGAGGCAGAATTTTCTGAGATATTCTCTAAATTTATAAACTGTGGTGTTCTTTCCATTAGAAATAGAACAGAGTATTGCTTGCCAATCAAACATCAAAGACTCCTCTCCTAGGTTGAGGCTTCAGGAATGCGGGTGCAATTATTGTTGAAAGGGAGGCCGATTATTTAAGATTGGCTGCTTCAGCGCCCTATACTGACTGTGACAGGGTCTGGAGGTGTACAGAGCTTTGTCTATTGATACAAATTGAATCTGAAATTGCAATTTATTCACCAAATCAAACCAATCACTACAATGCAGTTTTCTCTTTCGGCTCTTATTTTCAACCAACCACTCTTAACCACTTTGAAACTTCTGTTTTACAGTAACATTTCTGTTTCAGGAAGGGGTGTAGGAAATCTCTCATGGAAGACCTTTCTTTTAGCCTTTTTAACTTTGAGTCTTTATTCTAGAATATGATTTGTTTATAGCTATACTACTTAATCTAGGCAAAAATGATCAACACCTGTTCCAAATTAGTACTCCAATCCCACACTCCTTTTTCTCTTCACCAGCAACTGTCATTTGCCTTCTTTTAACCATAAAAAAGCAATCACATTAGAATCCTTTGTAACACAATTTCAAAGCTTCAAAGACATATAAAAAATTCTATAGTAAAACTGCATCTTCTATATGGCAACATAATCAGCTTCCAGGAAATAGGAAAGCACGTAAAATAAAGACATATTTTAAGTGAATCTTTTCATTTTAACAGTTACTTGAAGTGAGACCTAATAGCCAAGTCAAGAATTTGAAACAAGAAAATGAAAGTTTGCCTGAGGGGAAGCAAACAGAGCAAAGAACTCCCTATTTGGATCAAAGACTGGAAAACTAAATGGATCTTCTCAAAGTTCTGAATCAACACATATCCTTGGCATTTCACCAGCCTTTCCTAGCCTCTTGGATGGAGAGGCTCATAACAGCTAACTACAGGCTGTTGCCATGGCTACAAGCAGCCAAAGGTGCGGGGGGACCTAACTTAACAAAAAGGCAGTTGGGAAACACTTAAAAGAAAAACAAGTTGGACTGGAAAGAATGCATATTTAAGTGCAATTTTTAGGCAAAGAGAGTCTATCAGAAAGAAAATAGACAAAGAAAATAGATTAAATTGTAACAATAACAGACCAGACTGTATTTTAAGGATGACCTACTTTATAAGGCATTCTATCTGGAGGAGAAAAAGAAGAAAAAGGTGAAGGAGCAAGAGGAAGATGGAGAGGAGGAGAAGTGGTAGTAACAGTAATAGCTCTGGTTGCCATAATTGTTTTCCATGCCGTGGCACTTCAGAAAAGTGAAACTTGCATGCAACTGTTAGCCCGCCCATTAACGTAAATTCTTTATCAGGAACCAGCAGAATCTGATTTTTGTATTTTACCCGAAATCAATATATTGTAATGTAAAGGGACTATGGGAAAACACTTAGTTGCTTAGATCAAGAGATGTAGAATTTTACAATCTGGTGAAAATTTAAGTTGACTTTAGCAAAGATTAACCCCAAACGGGTGATTAATTTCTAAAGAGCAAAAATTGGTCTCAGAATAGGCTAACTACCATAATATTCAATGGCATTGGCCGTTTTATTTAAAATTAATGTATATGAATTTACAATTTAATAAATTATGTTAAAATAATTGTTTTACTAACTTTTAATATTATCTATGCTCTTGAGGTTTTTTCCATCTATTGTAACTGTATGGTGGAAATAGTATATAATGATGTGCTATGTGCATCCCTTCTCAACTCCGTGTTCTGTAATATCACTGGTAGCTTGAAATTGGCCGTGGTAGAAGTGCTTACACCATAGAAACTGGCAAACACTATACATCAGGGCTTGATATATGGCTTTATTGATTATCTAGCCTTAAGACAGTGATGGAGAAAATATTAATAATACAGAATAAGCTTAAAAATGTGTCATATCTGTAGCCATTACATTGCAAATAGCAGAAAAAATTGATGAAATACTCTTACAGTATTGGAAAACTATTATCTGATCAAACAAACAAGTGCTCACATTGTTGATAAATGAGTGAACTTCTGAAATAAGTCTTACGTCTGTTTGTTTTGCTTCTGTTTCACTTATTAACATAAATGAAAATACCAACCAACCTGCATGTTGGAAGTATACTCATTTGTTATTTGCCACCAATTAATGAAAATATTCTGTAGTAATAAGTTTGTTACATGGAATTTACCATGAAGTATATGTCACTATTTGTAAGTTGTGAGCTACACAGTTTTGATATCAGTAAAATATATAATAAACCATGTGTGTATCTGCATGACTGTGTATATATGTACATATGCTAGGGAAGAAGAAGCTATTGTTTACTCGTGGTGCTGTAGTCTAACTTTTTCTTCTAAATGGACAGGTAAAAATGGTTTAGTATGTTTTATCTTAACTCTCCTATGAAAAGCCAGTCCATCTATTTTAGGTCCTTATTAGAATACTGGACAAATATAATGAAACATCAAACCAAGTCATTTCAAACCTAATTCATGGCTTGTCCAAGAAAAATTAGTATGAATGTTTCCTTACTCTTCTTTAAGTATTCAAAAGTCTCTATTGCTATTGAGGAAAGCCCCCTTATTTTATCTTTTTCTCTCTGGACTGCAGAGGCACATTCAAAAGTATATAATTATGATCTTGCCATTGGCATCAAAAATTAACTCAATTATGCTCTGAAAGGAATCATTTTGGAGCATGAACTTAATATTGATTCACTTAATTTCCATTTGTTGAACACGTACTATGTACTAAGTTAAAAGCAATTCCATTTCTGAAACAGTAGATTAAAAATTACTGGGGAAGGGTGGCAGTGAGTAGTTATAACAGCTTGAAGAAACTTTCGTGGGTGCTGGAGATGTCTACTATTTTGATTGTGGTGATGATTTCACAGGTATAGTCACATGTCAAAATTTATCAAATTGCATTTTATTTTATCTTTTTCTTGAGAAAGATCAGCCCTGAGCTAACATCCATGCCAATCCTTCACTTTTTGCTGAGGAAGACTGGCCCTGGGCTAACATCTGTGCCTACCTTCCTCCACTTTATATGGGACGCTGCCACAGCATGGCCTGACAAGCAGTGCATCGGTGCTTGCCTGGGATCCAAACCAGGGCCACCAGCAGTGGAGCACACGCACTTAACCGCTACGCCACAGGGCCAGCCCCCCAATTGCATTTTAAATATGTGTATTTTATTCCCTGTCAATTTTATCTCAATAAATCAACTTTAAAAGTTTCTAGAATGAAGATAGATTAAAGCATATATATATGCTTTTAATATATGTATGTATACATATATAATACTACATAACACTATAAAATACTATTATATAGTATCATAGTATATATGGTATTATACTATATAATATCAGGGTTATCACTGTGTAGTTGATTTTGTGCCTACTTTTTCTATCTTTTGTGCTATGTTCTTTTAAAAAAGTAACAAACATTTTATTTTATGATAAACAGTTATTCTATATTTTAGAGCAGGCAAAACACTACATACACAGAATGAATTAATTTTTAAAGTGTGCAATTTAGAGGAAAAGATAGATGTTTAACTTTTTTTTTTTTTTGCTGAGGAAGATTTGCCCTGAACTAATATCTGCTGCCAATCTTCCTTTTTGGTATGTGAGCCACCACCACAGCATGGCCACTGACAGATGAGTGGTGTAGGTCCACACACGGGAACCGAATCCAGGCCACCAAAGCAGAGTGCGCCGAACTTAACCACTAGGCCACCGGGGCTGGCCCAAAAGATGTTTAACTATTAAAAGTTAGGTAACTCAACTTAAACTTTCCTTTCTTATACTTTCATTCTAAATATGTTTTTCTTCTAAACATCTTACTATTATGTGTTACTTCTCTACATTGAAAATGTTATTTAAATACCTATTTACAATACACACACACTGACAACTTAGAATACATGACACCTTAACCTTGATGGATTACCTACAAATTTAAACGAGGGCTAGACATATTTTGACATCTTCGAAGAGCTTTACTCTTTCTTAACTTAAGGTAAACTACTAGAGTTGAAATATATCAGAAAGATAAAAAAATCATGTTGGCCTGAAATCAAGTTAGCTTCTAAAAGTAACCCATATGAACTCTGTAATTTTAAATAAATCTCTTAATATATTCCTATCAATTTCTTAATTTATTCAATAAATATTTTGACTTACTTAAACACTGATCATGCAAAAATGAATGAGAAAAAAATGATCTGCTGTCATGGAACTCATAATATCAAGGCAAGACAGATGAAATAATAATTTTGATAAAATACTTAAAAAGCTGTTGGAAATTTTTTCTTATCAAAAAGAAAGAGAGAAGGACTATATCTTCCTCTAATTTGTCCTTAGATGGGATTTATGTGCGAAAAGCTGTGCAAAGGAAGAAGCATGAGAAAATTATGATGGCTTCTTTAATAGAATGTTAATGCACTATTTTGCAAGTTTTCACTCTTTTAATGATCTAGTTCTTGAAAATATCCTGTGTAGACTCTCATGGAGGCTCTGTCCCCAGTCATGGAGAATTACCTATCTTTTTTCAATATCTGCTGTTTTTCCTTCCCTTCTAAAATAGCTCTTCAGTGGTTAACCTCTTCATTCAAAAGCTAATACATCCCACTGTTCCCTAGAAAGCAGCTTCCTTTACTGGCATAGTTCCCTACATGTGTTTTAAGAGCCTTGACTAAGTTGTTTTGCCTTTTAGTTTGCAACGTGCTTTTGAATGATCAATATGCATTATGGAACTGTGCTTATTCATCATTTTTTCCAACCAGGAAAACACATCAAAATTCTGGCAAGAACATTTAAACATAAATAATAATACTCACCTAATGCAACCTCTCATTACTCTCCATTTTTCAACTCCTAAACTCAAAGTATTTCAGTTTGTTTTTCTATTATTATTTTTTCATTCTTTCCAGGTAAATGTCTCAATAATGAATATTTGGAAACAAGTCAGAACCCTTTCTCTTCCTGTCAAAACCATTAAAAAGTAAGTGGAGGCCTTGGGACATTCACAACTTTGCAATTTTTGACCGTCATTTTTCTTGCTGGCTTAGTGATCACATTATCAGAAAGAGACTATGTTTTATCTTGCATGAGTACAAGACGAAATATCCCAGGCATACCCTGCCCTGGACCTGTAGCTTTAGATCAATAGTAAAACATTTTCCATGTTTTTCCATGTTTCCATTTCCACAAATGGGCAGAGTGGAAGGCAATGAATGTTCTACTAATTCAGAATGCTTAGAAGAGTCTCTAAGACCCAGTGCTCTTTCCTGGAGTAGGTAGCTTCAGCTGAGATTGAGGACACTCCTGCCAGAATCCTGTGCCTCTGCCCAACAAACTCTTCAAGAAAAGAATACTTTGCCCTCCATACTTCCTTAGAGCCTTTACCCCGAAGGTTGAGGGTCTCTCACTCCACATAGTCAAGTTTACCTTCATTTTTCTCTCATTGTCGATTAAAGGTCTTACCTTATGACTTAGCAAAATTTTTTATTTTTGACAAAAAATTAAAAAGTAGTAGGTAAGAAGATCTAAAACATCTACAATTCCAAAAGTAAGTTTGTTTGTTTAGTATTTTGGACAAGTCATTCACAGTAATCTGTTTAAACTCCCAGTAACACTGATACCGAAAACTTAGAATAACTAGCCCTATAATTATATGCTATGGTTTCAAAAGTGACATTTGAGAGTAAAATAAAGAAAAAGAATTACTGCTTATACTAACTTTGTATTCAAAGCATAAACGAGTGAAAAAAGTGAACCATTTATAGAAAGCTTTGAGAGAGCTGTAATGCCTCATTTTTTTTTTTCAGGCATAAACTACTTTGAAAGCAGGTGTTAAGAAAAGAACCAATAATGAAACCACAGTGTAATCTAAAGTTGGAAACATCCATAATTTTTGTAATGAGCAAACAGATTAAAAAAACAAGTTATTTCAGAAAATTAAAATATATGTATATATAATGAAGTTAAAAATTAACCATATTTTCTGTAATTTACAGTAATAATTTCTTCCAGAATTCTTAACTCTTTTTCTACCTGTAAAATCCAATTCAAATAACACTTGCATCCCTCCAAAATGACATTACTCCATGTTTAAGATATTGATCTACAAAATATTAGATTTTTCACTGTTTGGGTATTTTGATAGCTTTTTTTGCTATTTATGTTTGAAATACTTGCCTTGCTAGTACACTTTTTGGAAAATTAAAAATTTTTATATTGTTTCTGATTTATTATTACAGAATTAAGAGAAGCTACCTTTGGAAACTATGCCTATCAATGAGACGCAGCCCTCCTGGTCTTTTCCTTAGACTTCATATGATTTTGTCAAAACTTGCCAGTAATAAATAGAGGGAAAAAGTAATTTCAAAACAAAAGTTCAAAAAAGCTTTAATAAGAGGAGCAATTCTATAAAGAGCACAGGTGCACTTGTACCAACAAGAATTTTGCAATTAGCCATTAAGCTTCCAGTGGAAGTCGTTAGAAAAGCCAGTAGTCATACATTGTATGTGTGAAGGCAATTGCTAAACAGCTTTTGGCATCAAAACTTCAGTTTTAATAAGAAAAATTTAATAGTTAAATATTTCCAATTTAGCAAAGTTTAGAATTGTTTGTATTTATGTGAAAACTCTGCTGAATAATGAAAAAAAAAAAAGATTTCCCTTGTTCTAAGGTTTAAATGTAAAATCAGGAAGATTTTACATGTTATTAGCACAATTTGAATGAGACTCATCATAAGACTGTTTGGACAAATGTTCATGCTATTTTTTAGTTTGAGTTAAAACTGTGAAGCATGAGTCTCATTAGCTATACTATATAAAGGGCGCAAAATTTAAGAAGCTAGTTCTTAATATATAACAGGATTGATGGTGTTTCATGCAAGTTACTGAGTTAACAATTTGAAGAGCTTTCCTCCTAAGCACAGCAACTGCTGGGTTTGGAAGCAATCAGATTTAGTTATTATTTGCAGATCTACCAGTATGGTTTTTATAGTTTGCAAAATCTGAGTCACTGATTTCTAATATTGGCCCATGTTTTTAGTCTGCTTGTTAAGTTTTCTTCTAAACTGCTTACTCTTGACGCCTGGGATGAGTAGTTAAAAATAAAAAAATTAGGTCTGAGGAAATCCTTGGAATACAAGCTGGACTCACTTCTCTGACTGTCCACCTTTCCTGCCGTTCCTTCCACAAAGATATACAAGTAAAGAGGCTATAACAGTCCCCCCCCACCAATGACAATTAGAATTTCTCCTCTTTTCCCTGTGATTCTTTGTTATCAAATAATGCATCCATCTTTTTACTGAACGTTGAAGGAGGATAATGAAATATTTTCCAAAGTTAGAGTTCTGAGTCTCTGCAGTGAGAAGTCAATGTTCATATGAATGATAGATAGCACCAGACAAACAAGAAAAGCGTAAAAATAAAGGAGAAAAAAAGGAGCTAACCCATTGGTCAGAAAGTGTTCTTGCAAAGTTGGAGAGAGGCTGAGTTCATGTGTCACAGATGGAATACTGAAAGATAGAAGGGAAAAAAGTGGAATGTTGATAGGAGAAAATTTTATTATTCAATTTGTGAGAAGATGGATATTGGGTTATATATAAAGACTTTGCTAATGAGGGTATGTTGCTTTAAAGAGTGTCTTTCTGCCTGGAACAATGGTGTGAGGGCAGGATGATCAGTGCTGAGGCAGGCGTCTTGTGACCTTGAGGGGAGGCGAAAAGAATATTCAAAATTCTACCTTTCACAAATGCTACAGAAACATCATTGAGCCTCTGAACCCCAGAACTGCCTGGTTCCACTCTTTGTGATATGAGACTATTAAACGTCTTTATTGCTTAAGAAACGGTTGAGTATTCTTATACTTAAATTCCTTCTGAGACAATCTTATGAAGAAAGATATTCAATATCTTTTGAACACTTAATGTCCACTTCAATTCAGTGACGATAAACAAACAAATAAACAAGACATCTATTTGCTGAAGACAGCAAAGATTAGGTAGAAATTTAGACTGAAATTATTTTATAAGAAAATCACTATTACAGCTTACAAACTTCAAAAGAATGGTGTTTTGTTTTAATTTTTATAAACAAAATAGACAGTGATATAATCTTAAACATGTTATGTATTATTTGAAGTATAAACAATAGCATATATATGTAATAATATAAGGCCAATTCATTACATTTTCCATATGCTGATCCTGCCTATGACATTCATACCAAAGTCTTCATCATAGGTAAAGTGGGATTTTACTGATGCTCTTCTAGCACGTTCAGTTAAAGAAAAAAAACAAAGACCAATGTACACTGTAAAATATAGATCTATGCTCCATCTGTGTTACCTTGGGCACAGGGAACTATGTTATAGAACCAACTCTGAAGGAACAAACATAGCAAACATTTTTTTTTTTTTTTTGCAAAATATATCATGGTGTTATTTAGGTCTATATTTTTTTCATGCTAGAATATTCTTCCATTTCTTAAAATTAGGTCTATTCAAAACATTTGAAACTATAATTTAGTGCACATAAGTTCAGGGATATCTTGCTGCTAAAAGTTTGGGCAATTTGTTCAACTATCCTAGTCAATCCTAGCATAATATTTCGTTCCTACCAAAAAAGAATTGTATGATGATATCATAAATATAGTGGTCCTGAAATATTGCAGTCTGTTGGTTGTGTGTAAATGTATGTAACTATGCATATGTGTATTTATGTATGTATATATGTATACCTGTGTTATTATATAATGCTTAAAAAGAAAAGAGTGTAGGTTCAACTATTATCAAATAATTGTCATTTTCTCATGGCATTTATGAAGTTCCAAGGTGAAAAATTTGCTCAGTTGTTTTTAAATAGATTTCAGACCAGAGGTATACCACAGGATATAGTGGCAGACAGGTATATACTGTCTAAAGAGTGCAAGTTACCTAGAGGGTGTGCAAGTTACCTAGAGGGTGTGCATCTCTTACCAAAATGCCTTATCAAGGTTTATTCTTACAGGGATGTGCTACATATAACATGTATATGCATGTACATAATACATCAATACATATAATCCCCACTTCAAGTTTTCTACTGTATTTACTTAGGAGTTCCACGATGGCTGAATTATGTTCATAGAATTGACATACAGTTTTCAATTTCTTAAGTGAACATTTGCAATTGTTCATCACAACCTTATGCTTCTCTCATCTTTTGAACCTTTTAAAACTGAGCTCAGAAACTGGACTTCAATAACAATAAAGACTGCTTCAAATAAATACATATAATGTATAATTATATATTAAACTACATATTAATATTATGTTATTAAAATTAAATTACATATTAAATTTTGACCTGTTAGAGAAAAAATGGATGGTAATTATGATAAAGCACCTAAGGTAAATTTGAACATAGATTAATTACCTTTGCTTGGGAATCAAAAAATCTCCCCACCAAACATTACAACAATCTCAAAAAGCTGAACAGGAAAAGATAAATCAGAACAAATCTATCACTACTTCTAGAACACTATTCAGATCTTGCTTATCAATGATGAGAACTCTTGTCTTACGTATATGCAGAACACTACAAATATTTAAAAGTTTAACACATAATCTAACATTTGTCCTCAGTTGATTTTCTCATCTGCTAAAAAGTTATCTGACCACATTCTGATGTTAACCTTGAAAACTTACAGACATAAGTCATTAAAATTGTTCCAAACAATAAAATGTTAAAATACGACAAGAAAGAACAACTCCTATATATTTTCAAAGCTTTGATACATTTTCTCTTTTCGAAAAGATTACTCATGCCATTGACGGAAATTGGAACAGCACATGAACATTTTAGTAGAGTCACAGTCTGTTCTAAATCTAAAAAGGAAAAACATAAAATGCCACATTTCACAATAAACAAAATTCAATTCAGACACAACTGTAAGGAGGGATATTTTGGGGGAGAATGCATGGGCATTTGACAAAAATGTTGTAGCTACTGTGGGATTGGTTTTACCTCCACTGTTTCATATTTTATCTGTGTTCATAAGCTAAAGCACATTCCCAAAATCAGGTTTCCAGCCATTCAAATCTCTCTTCCTACAGAAAGCTCTAAACCCACTAATCTCTCAGCCCTTTCATAAGTCAACACTGCAATCAATAGCATGCTGCCTTTAAGTCTCAGTGGCACCCTTTGATTAATATCAGCTTTCCAAGAGAAACATACGAAAATCATACCACGTGCAAGTGGATCAAACTGTCATGCAACCTGGGGAAACTGAGACATTCAAAGGAAATGTGAAAATGAACTGTAGTAGTTAAATGTCAATTTCAGAGTTTTTGACATTTTGTTATATTTAAATTAAAGGCGATGTTATTTTGGTCCTTCCTGCTCTAAACATGTTGGTTTTCCCTTTTAGGAGATTCTGATAAAATATGTGATCATTCCTTGCCAACATTTTCAGTTCCTCTTCTGTGCAGACAGCAGGGTTTATATGATAAAATTTTAATGACCATGGACCTGCATAACAATGTGAGGCACCAGCACATTTTCAATAAGGCTATGCATTTGTTAAGACTGGCATTGGGTGGTATTCTCTAAGCGGAAGGCTTCGTGGCTTGAGAAGCAGGCTTAGTAGAGATAGAAGCTGCTCTGGAGAAAGCACCATTATCATGCAGCAGTTGTCGGATGAAATGGGGATTTATGAATCACTGCCAAGGAAACTATATTACAGGTTGTAAATTAAAACTGGGGTTTAACACACACCCGACACTAGGCTGGAGGATCTAGTTTTCAGATTACCCCACAGACTTAGTTAAAAGCAGCTTTAGAGTACCCCTCAATCCCTGATTACATCCTCTTCAACTTTCCACAAAATCCTACACTATTTTCTGGTTGCAGTTTCATAAGGGGGAAAAGTCCAAATCAATTCAAGAGAGGTTTTGGATTTTTGTGTAACTCCTTTCAATTCCTGATTAAGGAGTGTGAAACTGGGGCAAAGAAATGCTCACTTCATCAATGTTAAGTCATGAAGTTATGTTACTTTCTTGGCTTAGGCAGACATGATTTTTGGACGTGGCTTTTTGACTCACATATATACCCTCGACCATGAGCCTGGGGATATTCATACTTTCTGCAGCTTCACTGTAGGAATTTTATGAACAGATATAAAAATCTACTATCAATTTTCAATTCTAAAAATGTTATTATTAAGGTTTTGTTGTTGTTGTTGTTGTTCATAAATATGGTCATCTTTGTGAACTCTTATGATCCAAAATATAAATACAAAACTCTGAGGTCTTGATTCTGGATCTACATGTACCATTTCACAGAAATTTTCAGGTTTATGTTGAGTACACAATGCTATTCTTTTTATGCTATATAAATCTGACAGATACTAGGAGAGTTCTTTCTGTGAGAACTACATTGTAGCTTTCACATGACAGAAATATTTTGAAAGTTCTTCTCTGGCACCAAGCATACTGTCACTTGTTGTTAGTGCTGTCGAGTTGATTCCGACTCCTAGCAACCCTGTGACAGCAGAACAGAACACTGCCCAGTCTTTTTGCGCCATCCTCTCACCTTCTGGCGCTGTATCAGATAATGCTCCGCTGCTGCTATTCACAGGGTTTTCAGGGTTTTTGGAAGTGGGTGGCCAGGTCCTTCTTCCTAGTCTGTCTTAGTCTGGAAGCTCTGCTGACACCTGTCCACCGTGGGAGAAGAGAACCTGCCGGTATTTGAAATACTGGTAGCATAGCTTTTAGCATCACAGCAACACGCAGCCACCACAGTATGACGACCACAGATGTGCGGTATAGTTCCCTGACCAGGAAAAAGCCCAGGCCACGGCAGTGAAAGCAACGACTAGACCACCAACACTGTCATAGAGCATAGGGATGAGAGAGGAAAACTCTCAGAAGGGTCATGGTTCAGGATTGTTCCATTTCATAAATGAAACTATATTACTGCTGTATTTTAGTATCTCAGCAAGATGAAATTAATGAGAACTTCTGGTAAAGAAGACCAGCTTGAGAATGTGGAGGGGTATTTTATCTACCCCATAAACCTTAATTCTTGGCCAATGGTCTTTCTGAGCGATAAGAATATTGGAATATTGGCATATAGAATAATTTTTTTGGTAATAAAAATAGTGAAAAGATCATTGCAATGGAGATGGAAAGATGGTGGTGGTGAGGGGGCTGGGAAGAAGACTGTAAATATTAGAATATGGTTGTAAGTCCAGTAAAGAAAAGAATTCCTAGAAGCTTAACATTAAGATATAAATAACAGTTCATATGGAAATGATGAAAACAGCTGTTAAACCAGAAACAGAAACCAGAAATTCTTTAAAATAAGTTTCACGAAATTCCACTTGAAATTAAGAATTTACCTAGAATCCAAGGAAATAGTCTTTGATATTGGCTGCCTGTATAAGAAATTTCTTTGGGGATTTATATTATAAAATGAATTAAATTTTAATTTAAGCTGAATGTTTTTAGAGTGAAAATACTATAACATTGATTGCATTATGAACAGCCACATATTTCAGACTTTTTTCAGTGATATTTTAAGATCACTATAGACCTGAGAGAATAAGAATAAAGTGATTATAAACATAATTACAGTAGATAAGTATAGTAACTTAAATGTGCATGTATGTGTTTAGGATTTTAGGAAAATGCAATCTGGTATGATGCCCCAAATCTGATTTAATTAGGTTTGAACCCAACTGTATCCAATTTCCTGATGAAATTACAAAGTTAATACTTAAAAAACACCTAGTCAAAGATCCACTCTTGTTCATGATAGTAAATCACTTAAACAATATTAATCACATTAATTTGACATTTATAAATATAAACATTGAGATCATATTGAAAACCTGGAAATATGTTTTTCAGGAACCAATTGCATATAAATTTTGCTGGTAAAAGGTTAGTATTTGGGGGAAACAATAAAGATTCACCTATACAAATAAAACAAGTTACAGTTTGGTTGAATAATTAAAGAATTTACTAAAGTCATAAAAATACTTATTTTTATTTCAGAAGGAAAACTTCTATTCCTCTAAGACTTAAAAATTTAAGTTACATATCCTATAGTTACTCCAGAATATTTCCATCTATCATAATTGGTAATTTTGAAGAATGTATTAAAACACTGATAGATATTATATTTTAGGTGAAAATGAGAATTCATCAGTACACCTTATATATGCACATGGACAACTCCAAATGAACATGTCAATCTTTATTTGGATAATAAATATAGTAGGCGTTTTGTTTGTTTGTTTTGTCTTCCCATTTCCTCTCTAGAGTATCCCCCTCCACAACAATCAGTCCAAGAAGATGAAGAAGAGCAGAATATACTACTCTAAAACATACCAGTTTGGCATACTGACTATTTTGAATTAAAGTTACTTAAGAAACAGCCAGTGCAAGAAGGACAATCTGATCTTCCTTTGTCCGGCTGAAAGCAGGAAATAAATCTCTCTTGTGATGGTACTCTCCCTGTACTGGAGGGTAAAAGGCATCCTTATCGCCAGATACCGGGAATTCATGGCTGAGAAGGCTGTATAAACAAACCTTACTACTTCTTCTCTTATTTGCTACCCCAAGCCCAGATCACTTTGTTTTGTCACTTCTTCACAAATTTATTGTTTCCTTGTCTAAAAGATATAGAAGCTGCCTGCTTTGGTCACTTTTTGGAGTTTCATATTTCTATGGGCTCCTGTACATATGAAATCAAATTTGTTCTTCTCCTGTTAATCTCTCTTATGTCAATTTAATTATTAGACCAGCCAAAGAATCTAGAAAGGAAAAGTTTTCCACCCCTACAGATGTCAGGTGGGGCTGGCCACCAATACATCCCTCCCTGTTCCAAAGTTGAGCAGATGACACAGGCCTGGCCATTCACAATATTTGATCTGCTAATCACACTGATTAGTTAAGACTTGAGCATTTGATATAAGCCAGGGTAACGAAATTCTCTTTCAGGACTCTTCCTGAAACAGTGGGCTAAGACATAATAACTAATATATATGCAATGTGTACCAAGTGCCAGGCCCTCTTTTAGACACTACGTATGGTAAGTAATATCATTCTCCTAACAACCTCACTCTTAATGAGTAGGTAGGGTATAGAGATGGCCAGGGAACGCTAAGTGACAAGACCCTACCTAGAAATAAAACCCAAATGGAGGCGAGTTGATCTAGAGATGGAAAACGAAAGGAGAGCCCAAATCCTGACACAATTAGAGCAACAGGGCACAGCTGAACCTGAAGTCAGTGTAGCCTATGCCTGGACTTTTCAATAGTATCAACCATTATCTTCCTTTTTTTTTTTTTTTTTGAGGAAGATTAGCCCTGAGCTAACGTCTGTTGCCAATCCTCCTCTTTTTGCTGAGGAAGACTGGCTCTGGGCTAACATCTGTGCCCATCTTCCTCTACTTTATATAGGATGCTGCCACAGCACAGCTTGACAAGCGGTGAGTCGGTCCGCGCCTGGGATCAAAACCTGCAAACCCCAGGCCGCCGAAACAGAGTGCGTGAACTTAACCGCTACGCCACCGGGCGGGCCCCCCAATATGTTCCTTTTTGTGTTTAAAAAACACAGTTGGATACTGTACCTTCAAGTGAGAAAGTTCTGACGAAAAAAGTAGAATGATGCATTACTTTTAAAATTTTATTTGTATTTCATTTAATGTTCTACATGCAATTCAACAGAAATGCAAATATAGAGAGAGAGAGAAAGAAAGAGAGGACTTCTAAACAAAAGTCTTAAATGGAAAGCAGTATTGCCTACTGGAAAGAAAAAATGAAAGGCCTTCACTTTCTCTCCCTGCCTCCTTACAAATTTTACTAACTTACCCAAGACTGCATCGCTATAGACCCATCTATGAAACAGGTACCATAAGACTGTAGCAGAAAGAAACGTTCACTAACAATCGCATTTGCTCCCTCATGTTTTCAGCCCCCTGACGTTAGGCAAGGGCATGCGACTAGTTCTGGCCACTGAATTGTGGTCAAAATGAAGTGTGTCACTTCCGGGTTTTGGCTGCAAAAAACCACGCGCAATTCTCCATTCTCTTTCTATGGTGTTGCTCTTGCAAAGGCCTCATGTTCCTGAGGGTACATCTTCAGGTTGGGCACATTTCGTCAGCCGGGATCCCTGCGTGATTGTGTAGAACGGAAGTATTCTGTCGTGCATAGGGCTCGTAACAAAAGTGAGAGCAAAGTTTTGTGGCATTGAGCCTGTGAGCTCTTGGGGTTTGGGGAGGAGTGGGTTGTTTTGTTTTGTTTTGTTATGACATGACCTAGCACCACAACATGACCTAGCCTAACCTGATAATTACAACATTTTCACCCAAAATAAGCTACAGAAGATCATTTCCAGAGTTCACTCTATCAAGTTCTACAGTCTCCCCTTAAGTCGAACAGAATATGCAGTCACATAATATCAAGTAATTAATATATAATTTTGGTTAAAAATGGCTAAAAACAAAAATGTCTATTTTGTTTTCCTGATTAGTGGCTTAAATTCTTATTTAAGACAAATCTACCTTATCTCCTTACTGAATACATTCTATAGCAGAAAAACAATACTATACTACAAAGCAATCTCAAACATCTAAGTGAAAAACAAAATGAAATGACAAAAACAAATATAAAACTGGTCACATGTCATCATAAGGATAATTACAACAAAAACAATTAACTCTCTGAAATTTTCCTTTTTAACAAGCTGGGCTGACATCACATGCTGGTAGCCTTTAGTCTTTACATTAGCAATTCTCTTACTAACTATTCATTCGAAAACAAACATTGCTTGTCTACTATGTGCCAGGCACAATGAGAATATCAGAAATACAATGACAAATAGTGCTTAGCTCCAAGAGTTCAGAGTTTAGTAGAGAAACAGACAAGAAAATAAACTATTAGAATTTGCCTTGTTGTGCTCTAATAGAGGTATGCAATGACATTGTAGGAGCCCTGTAGGGAAAGACCTAATGCTTCCTAAGGAGTATTAGGGTAGAAATTACAAAAAGGTGATTCCTGACAATGTTTGAGAATAAAAAAAGAGTTTGCCATACACAAATATTATAAATTAAAGGGAGAACGTGGAAGGAGGTGAATTGGAAAACCATCAAGTTGTGAGGAAAACAGTTGTATGTAGAGAATTTTAGGAAATTCAGTATAATTGGAAATGGGATTCATACAGAAATAAGCCAGAAAATGAACAAAAAGAAAAAGAAAAAAAAATGTATGTATGTCTTAAATATCATGCAAAAGAATGGGACTTTATCCCCAAGGGATAGGAAACTACTTACAAATTTTAAGCAGGAAGATGACATGCTTAATTTTTATTTTGGAAAGCCCTTCCTGGAAGTAATTTGGAGATTGGATTATTGGAGGAAGAGATGGAAGTCCAAGAGAGTGACTGGGACCTATTGCAACAGTCCAAGTAAAGAATGATTAAGGAGGGCCAGCCCTGGTGGCCTAGTGGTTAAGTTAGGTGCGCTCCACTACGGCAGCCTGGGTTCAGTTCCTGGGCAAGGACCTACACCACTTGTCTCTCAGTGGTCATGCTGTGGTGGTGGATCACACACAAAAAAGGAAGATTGGCAGTGGATGTTAGCTCAGGGAAAATCTTCCTCATCAAAAAAAAAAAAAAAAAGAATGATTAAGGATTGAAACAAACCAGTTGAAGTAGGTATAGGAGGACTGTATGAATTTAAGAGATACATGGAGGTTTGAATCATATGACTTAGTGATCAGTTGGATGTGGGAAGTGGAGGGGAAGAGGAAAGAAAAAAATCTAAGATTTCTTCTCTGTGACAAAGTGGATGGTGGTACCAAATACAGGGATAAAACATATAGGAAGTAGAATATTGGAAATAATGTAATAAAATTGCAGGGTCTATGGGACATTGAGATAAAAATATGCAATAGCTGGAATTATAGATTCAAATAATGGGAAAATATCTAGGCTGGTTTAATAAGAGGCAAGAAATGGCTTAAAGTGCATAGGAAAGTATTGGCTAGTCTAACAAGAATCCAAAGTTAAAGCAGGTGTCAGAACTGGTTGATCTAGTGGTTTAAAACTGCCATTGATTACCAGTTCCTTTATTTTTTATTTTTATTTTTGGTGAGGAAGATCGGCCCTGAGCTAATACCTGTTGCCAATCCTTCTCTTTTTGCTTGAGAAAGATTGGTCCTGAGCTAATATCTGTGCCAATCTTCCCCTATTTTGTATGTGGGTCGTTGCCACAGCATGGCTCGATGGGTGGTGTATGTTCGCGCCTAGGATCTGAACCCACGATCCCAGGCCACTGAAGCAGAGTGTGCCGAACTTAACCACTATGCCACTGGGCCAGCCCTAAAACTGCCATCAATTACCAATTCCTTTATACGTCTGTGCTCCATAGTTGCTTCCACATAATGATGGTCATGGGATGGTTCCCAGTAAAATAATCGTGATTAGGTATATGTAACCTGGTTAATGTCCTGTAAGAGGGTTGTGCTGGCTTTCTATACTCTGTTTTAAATGCGTGGAAACTTCAAGCAGGTCACTGCAAACCTCTCATCAAATTAATTTAAACTAGTTTGGGCTAATCCATCCCTAATTTAGGGAAAGAGGAATGGTATTAATAAGATTAGCTCATGAACAAAGTTCCAGCCCTGAAGTGGAGGTTGGGACCAAGGAAGAAACCCAAACACAATCGGGTTCTATTGGGAATGAGGAGTGGAGGGACAGATAATAGGCAGGTAACCAAAAACGTCCACAAAGCTCAAAAAAGAAATTGGGCCAATTTCTGGAACTCTTTTATCTTGAAGCTGCATTCAAAGTGGGAAAAATGGAAGAAAGCAAGATCATTTCAAAAAGAAAGGCTTAAAATACCCTGTGCTTCAGAAAATAGTAAGAAATGTAATCTTATAACAACCTTCCATTACTAGTGTGGCTAGGAGGAAGATATAAAAATTCACATCACATTTGGTATGGCTATCAAAATGATACCCAAAATGCCAATTCCACATGGAATTCTTAGTGCTTCTCAAAAGTATTCATTGTGTTATTTTCATGTATGAAAGTGTGTGCTTGTGCACAATATATGAACACACATGTACAAAGTGCAATAACTCACTCGTTTCTTTAGCCCCAAGAGAATTATGCCCTAAGCTTGCTCCAGGCCATCCCTTTTAAAACAAGTCTAATTCTTTCAGCAGAGTATCAAAAATGGAACGGCAGATGTTAAAGTATATCCTGAGATCTTCCAAAGACTGCTGACTTCACACTACAGTTTCAGAGATAGGAAAAGGCTGTGACTGAATCTAACTGAACATTAATAATTCAAGAAAATGAGCAAATTCATGGGAGGGAAGTCCCTAAAGGGCATAGATGTTGGTTTGTATCAGGGCTTCAGAGAAGGGGGACAAACTACTCTCAATGAAATGGGAGGAAGGGAGTGGAGAAGAAGAAACTTAGGGATATGGCCTCTCAAACCTTCAGCAAAATTACTAAAAATGTGAAATTCTTGTAGATGGATTTTTTATGGAAAAATGACTCTGAATCTGATATCCTTCCAGATATAGGGTGAAGCAGAGATTGTGCACACAGAGAGAGCAGAAATGGAGCAGACAATGGAAATGCCAGCCTTTTGGAATTCACAAATTGTGCGGAAAGATTGAGACATTCACAGGATATAAGGAATTAGGGAGACAGGACAAGTTTACTCAGATCTCCAAGAGGCAGGAGTAGCCACAGAAGAGATCAGGGTAAAATAACATTCAGAAACAGAGCCCTTTGTTCAGCATCCTTATCATTTCAACGCCTAATAACCAACTTTAATGTCTGATGTGGTAAGTGTTCTCAGCCGAGTTTGCATTGTTCTACAACATAACTCAAACTTTCCTTTCCTATTTTTTTCCTCACCATCCTTTACATAAATGCTGTTCAGGCAGAACTAAATAGTGTATTGTACAACTTCCTCCCAAGCTTTTTTCTTTCTCTCCCATAGCCTATGATACTTTCAACACTTATCCCTTCTCATTTCAATGTGTCTAGCCAACTACACCTGGTCCTTCCCAGTCACTCAACAACTATGCCTCTCTCTCTGCCTCCCATCTCTGCTTTACATCACTTCCTTTCTTGTTTGATAATGCAACGGCACCGCCCAGCAAGGAAATTAACAGAAAAGTCTGTACTGTGACTTAAAAACAACAATATTTCAAATGACCTCAAAGGCCACTAAATTCTGAATTGTTAAATAAGCTATTTAGCCATAGAATTGGAAAATCATCACACTTTAGCATCAATAATTAAATGTTTTTAATGTCCTTATCATGCCTTATACTAAAATTTAATTGAATATGATGAGATGCTTCAGTGTTGCTTTTCAAAAGGAATAAAGCCTTAGCCTCATTTTGGCTGTCCAGAGAATCATGGAAAGAAACTTTCCATCAAACTCTAGTAATTGTTGTCCCTTGATTATTTTTGGTATTTGTTATGTTTTTGTTTTTATTTTCTCCTTATTCTTTATTTTTATTTTTCTTTATTCCCTCTCCTCCTCCTGAATGGTACCAGGGTGTTTTAATGGTCAAAGAGAAAAAAAAAAGGAAGAGTGTTTAACTGAATGTAACTCATCCTATCCATCTCGAATATAAACTGAAAATACTTCAAACATAGTTTATACTAGTAGATCTTCATCTCAACAGATTATAATTCCTCCCTTGGCCAGTAGCCCATGCTGTTATTCACACTATTATAATATGTTAAGAACAAAATCCCCTGAGAATATAATTATTATAGGATAATGTACCCTCTTATCTATGTGGGTTTCACTAGCAGTTATAAAAATGTTGCCAAGATTACATTCTAGCAATTAGGCTTCAGTGTAGGCTGCTAATGGATTTTACACGCAGCTTTAAGATATAGACCCTAAGACTGTTTCAAAAAATAACCCTTAAAAGTGTTTTTAGATTAACAGATAGGGACAGACTAGCAAATTTTGGTTGATCAAACAAAGTTTTTTCTGTTGGATAAAACTGATAAAGCTTAGTAATATATTACTAGTTGTATCATAAAAACAAATACAAAAACATAAAAAGATATAGCTTTTTACAGAGACCTAAAGTCAAGTTCTCCATGATCAATGTTAAGATTACTATTTTGGCAAACACTGTGGCTTTGCTATATGATTTTAGTGTCTTGTGGAACTGAGAATCTATGATATTTTCCCTTATTTTATCACTCAGAACAATCTATTGAGGGAATATACTTAGTTCACTGTGTCTGAGTGAGTCATTTGAACTATAAAAATAAAATTAAAATGGCAATGATCTATGTTAACACAGGAAACATATACCAAAAAAATACTACGCCATAACATATTACAACAACAATAGAGAAAATATTAAGAGAACCTTCCTTTTCTTGATGAGGAGAAAATACGATCTTATTTTTATCTGTTGGAATAAAAACTCAAACAAATGAGAAATGAGGGACATAAAAGGTCTGTTCAGCTTAACAAACCTTCCTAAGCTTCTAACATGTCAATAAAACACAGTCTCTGTCACATGAGAGGGTCAGAGTCATGAACAGATAGATAATTTCAATATAATCTAATAAATATTCTGATAGGACATGTTCTGATAAGACATTTCAAATAGAGCAACGCATGTAAAGGACTTATCGTCATGCCCACATAGTAAGCGCATGATACGTGTGGGCTATAATATGTATATAACATACAAAGTGCTAATGGGGAATGAAGGAGAGGCACTTAGACAAGGCTAGTGATGTCTTCTTGATTACATAACTAGCGGCAAAAACAGCTAGAAGCCACATTTCTTAACACCCACTCTCATGCCTTTTCCAAAAGGCCATGGCGCTTACAGGCTCCAAGGGAATGAAACCTTCGGGCTGAATAGTAAGCAGCACCTGTTGAAGTGCATTTGCCATTCTCTTCCCTCCCCGAACCCCACCCAAGTAAAAACAAAACACTTTCTACATATTCAAGTTACATATTTCTAATTATAGCTCTTAACCAAAATGACATCTGCAACAGAAGAGTGGCATTTTCTTTTTGATTTCATATATATAAATAAATCACACAACACTTTAAAGGTTAAGTTATGCAAAATACATAGTTACATACAAAAGACTCTCCCTCCTTCTGTTCATTGGAAATTGACATCCAGAAGGTCTTCTCTATGAGGGTTCTATCTCTTTCCCACCCTAGCTGCCTATCAATTTGGGTTCACAATTTCACCATGAGAAGTTCTCAATACAGCGTCACAGATAGATACAGGAAGGAGTGAGTGTAATGCCTTTAAGTAAAATTAAACACATAAGTGAAAATGTATGATGCCATTCCAAGTAAAACAGGGTCTAATGGCATGCCAACCAAGCTATTGTATTCTAACGTATGCCTACCTATACCAAAAGCCAACACTCTTGATTTTAAAAATATCATGCATAGTGAAATGGGAAGGCTAATGCCAAATTGGAAGGTTGATTTAAGGACCTACATGGATTGATGCTCTAAGACTATTCATCCAAAAACACTGTAGAACATATTACCAGTTTCTCGACCAACAAAAGTACAGAACAATTTATGAACAAGATTCTTTTGAAAAACCAATTCAGAGGGATTAATTAACTGAGACATGGTTGTTTCTGGTATTGCATTTCTTTTTAGTAATAGAAAAATAACTTTCATGCTACTCCTGTCATTACATGGGCTGCCCATCCCTCATCCTTGACCATCGACCTCAAAAACCTAAGATTCCAAAGATATAAATAGTGAAATTGATCCCTAAAAGAGATCTTGACAAGTAATTTGTTTCACAAAGGATCCAAACACTTGCTCATCTTATGGCCTAACATGAGAGCTCCTCATTTATATCCTAGTGACTGAAAATGGCATGGAAACCAGTGTTTAATAGCTTGACTGGGCATATTTTTCCCCTTCTGTAAATCCATCCCTCTCCCAAGTGGTTTGCAAATGCTGCATTTTTCCAGGAAGGTACAGTAAATTTTATATATGTGCCATAAGTGGCTCTGAAGACAAGCCCTTGCCCATATGCTCAGGGCCTGAGGTGACGCTGTCAGGAGCGGAGGGGAACAAGGCCGTGTTCTAAAAGCATAGCATGCTGCCTGTCTGCTCTGTTTGTTTTCATGTGCCTGTGAAGTGACTCAGGGCATTTACTCCCACACAGATGTATATTCTCAGCCTCAGAGGAAAGAGGCCAAAATAAAAGAAATCAGACTGCACGGTAAAACAAAGACAACAGTAAATGGGTGGGTGGAGGATAGAACAAATGTGTGCTGATGGGAATTTCCCTGGGCCTGCTAACTCTGAAGCTATTCGGCTTTAAATAAAAACTCAGTAAAGCCTGTACCTCTCGCCCTGGATTGTGGGCAGTCCACAGGCAGGGCCTCCGCCTTCCTCACCACGTGTCCTGCTCAGTGACTCACACAGTTTTTGCATACAATAGGTGTTCATATCATGTCTCTAGAATTAAATCTGCTGCTGGGATAGTTCTATTATACTGACAGGCAAACATGGGGACCCCTTATAGCTTGAATTAAAAGCAAAATCACTGCAAGACATTGCAATACTAAAATACCTTCAGGGTTTGCAGTGGTAACATGTGCTTAAGGCCTTAGAAGACCAAAACTTTTAGTCACTCTTAAAAGACAAATTACTTTTTAGATGTGAGTGCATTATAATCAGATATTTCTAATAGTCTAAAATTCAAAATGGTCTGCTCTCTTTAACTTTTACCCTTTTACTCTAATTAGTACCCTAATTAGTACTTCTTTTTTTTTTTTTTTTTTTTTTTTGCTAAGGAAGATTCACTCTGAGCTAACATCTGCTGCCAATCTTCCTCTTTTTGTATGTGAGCCACCACCACAGCAATGACACTGACGGATGAGTGGTGTAGATCTGCCCCCGGGAACCGAACCCAGGCCGCTGAAGCAGAGTGCGCTGAACTTAACCACTAGGCCACAGGGCTGGCCCGGTACTTCTTGTTTTAATGGAAAGTGGCTTTCTTGAATACTATGCTCTCTGAGCTTATTAAAACATGCACAAATGTAAAAACAATAATATTTGAATGATATAGAACTAATTATTTTGTGAGCCTAGCACATTTCTTTAAAAAGATCTTAAGCATATCGTTTCTACGGTCCTGATGAACTCGCTTATAGGCATGTACTAAGGGATGATATTGCTAACAGTAGGAATCTGTAAATTGTGGAAAACCATCTACTATACTATGTTTCATACTTGGACATCTATAACAACAGGGATAAAACATATTCCAGGCATTATGGAAAAGCAATCAGATTCTTCCTCCCAGCAATGAAGAGTTTTCTCAAGGGGCAGATTATTATAGTTCTCTCCTCATTGTGGGTGAAGCAGACGCCCAAGAGGCATATGTATATATATCAAGAACTTAACACCTTTTGTAGGAATCTTTGCCTGCAGATGACTATAAAGAAGCCATATGCTTTTAAAAAGGGCACCAAGCACTTACTGGTAGCTGGCTGAGTATCCCCATCTCTTTCTTCAAGGTTATCTTACCAAACAAAGGAAATATTTACCTTGCCAGTCTACAAAATAACTGTCAATTTGGGAAAATCTTGTACATTAGCAGTTTAAGAAATTTAATGAGTCTGTAGGAAAATGATACATTCAGGAAAAACACAAAATGTAGAAATACAAATACTATTTTCTACCATACTTTGAAGAACTGCATGCAGCCAGAAAATTCTGCAGATAGACAGCAAGACAAGATATCCAACAGTTAGTGTTTGTTCTGTTTCTTGCCTTTGGAGAACAATGAATTCAGAATGAACAATTGCAATTCAGAGGGAATCACAGAGAATGAAAATGTTATCTAGTTGACCTTAAATGTTTGTCACAAGATTTCCTGCAGGTTCTTCTGAATCCCAGGCAGATACTGTGTAGGGTGCTCAGTATGGCACAAAATAATGAAATACTTTGGTTTTAAAAACATATTATTTTCTTCACTAGAGATTGGCTCTTTGCAGGTGGATTTTCCATCCTAATTTTGGTTACAAGAGATAACCCATAATCTGATAGCATTTATTCTGAAGTGTTCCCTAAATGTGTTTAAGTCATTCATTGTTCTTTGGATCTAATCTGTTTGAACTCTCCACATACACTTGAGCAGGTAGGAAAAAACCCCACAACTTGACCATAATGAAAATCGGCGATTCCACCCACTCTGTTCCTACCATGTTGATACTCTAGTTTATATTCGCAAATTTTCCACTCTTCTAAGAATGACTCTCCTTCAGTGTGATCTCCACTGGGTATTTGTAAGAAGCACTAATAATTATGTTGTTGGCAAGCTCATGAAAATTAAATCTGAGCAAGAATGAAAAAGAGAGCAGAACCCGGTTTATAGTGAAGTTATCACAAGCTTACTCATCGATAAGCAGTACTCAGTTACATATTGTTATTGTACAAAGCTATTCTAAAATATGCTGTCATTTGGCTCAAACTTAATGGAAGCTTAGGATTGGTACTTTAATGATTGGAACAGTGACTCTGTCTAGCGAAAGATATGAAACTAATGAAACTGGCAAGTTGTTTTCTTTAAGCCAGCAAATTCTCTGCTCTAAAAATCATGTCTGTCTGACAAGCAGAAGGGTATGTCTCACAGCAGATCCTAGAGCATTTACATTCTTTCGGATTTCCATATTTCATATTGCTTCTTTTTCCCTAGATACAAAACAACAAGTATTGATTCAGTATCACCCTGCTGTCTATTTTAATTGAAATCTTCAGGATATACAAACATGTCAGGAGTTAGCAATAAAAAAAAATACAACTAAAAGCTCAACAAGCAATAGATATAGATCTTTGGGGGATTAGAAATCTTATTTCTTCACTTGGTTATTGAGTTGTATGAATGGCCACAAATGAAGATCTGGTAGAACCAGGGATCAGACTCAGTCAGAGCACAGATAAAGTAGAGAATTTTCAAGATCCCTTAAACATAACCTGCTCCAAAATAATTACCCACCAGACTGATCTTGACATAAAAATTCCTACTCCTACAGCCTTTGGGTTAAGTCATTTTATCTCCAGAAGGTGCTTATAAAATGCAAACACATTAAAAAGAGGGAAGAAAACATTAAGCTAGTTTGAAATTAGCATTGACTTGCTAATATATCCTTGTGTCTCTATTTTTCAGGGAGATGGGTCTGCACAATCTGGAGTAAGGATTAGTGGCTCTTAAGGTTAAAAAGCAAGAAGTACAATGAAAAAGTAAAACAACACAAGGATCCATTAGCAAATAGTGAAAGGCCAATAAGAAAAGACTTAAGGGAAGTTGGTCATTTTTTATAACTCTGGCAAGCAGAAACCATCTGCCTTTCAATTTCTCTCTCTTTCCCCTAATATATTTTAAGCTACCATATTATTTGTTGGGTCACATCTTTGGTAGGCAGGATGAATAGATTATACAACTAAACTAATTGGAAAGTTGAATAACTTACGTTGGGAAATTTCCAGATAATAGCTACAATTCATGCTGTGTTTTAAGTGTTCCAAGCACTGTGTTAGATGTCATAGGATATTATTAAAACTTACTGCAGCCATGCAAGGCTGATATTATAGTCCATATGTTATAGATGGGGGAAATAAAACTCAGAGAAATTAAGTGGCATACACAAAGTCATTCAGCTACAAGTGATATGGTGGGAATTAGGCTCTCCTGTTTCTGACTCCAAATTCAAATTCCCAAGAATTATTTGGTGCTATTATATGCTGGGAGATATCAATGAGCATCAACTACAATGAGGGTAAACAAACAGCGAGTACAGTGTATATAGCAAGGGGCCCAGTAGGGGGGGCCAAAGGGACACCCTGAGAAAACAACATTGAAGAGAGAGTAGGCTTTAGCTCTTTAAGAAGCGGTTAGGGAAAAGAAAGGGAAGATGATTTCAGGCAGGGGATATGAATGCCCTCAGGCTAAGATGGAAAAGAGGCTTTCGGGCTCCAGGAACTGAAAGAAGGGAGGAGCAGGGGTCAGCTCTCAGATCACCTAGTAAGCACAGTTAAGGATTTGGGAGGTTATCTGAAGGATAACTGAAAATCTGTGGAAAGTTTGCATCATAAAAGATCACCCTAGCAGCATCTTTAAAACACAAACAAACAAGAAAACACAGTTGTAGGTTAGGTTAAGAGTGGATACAAGAAGACCAGGTAAGAGGAAGGTGCACCAATAGAAGTGGTGAGTGAATGTGCGTGAATGAAATATATAAGTATGTAAATTCACATGATATGTACTAGGCAGAAAGAACTGAGCTTTGTGACTTATTTGTGGAGGTGGAGGGTGGGGAATGAAGGGAGATTCAGGGTTCCTGGTTTGAGGAAGTATGATATTTACTGAAACAGGCTACAAAGGCAGAGAGTAGATTGTACCATTTTAGACAAGGATGAGTTTGATGCACTGCAGATAACCATATGGTGCTGCCCATATGGACGTGATAAGTAAGCAGTTCTATCAGAGCTTGAAAGGGAGCAGTGATGTAGAGACACAGCCCATGGTCTGAGAAAGAGTGGAGAGGTTGAGTGCAATAGAGTGCCTCATTTCAGAGAAGCCAGTGGGAGCAGGAGAGATCCCAACGGAGAGGAAAGAAAGATCATCTGAGTAAAACTTACATTAGGGCACAATTTACAAGTGAAAGAAAATGGAAATTTCCATATCCATCTAGGTTGTCCAAATCCATTTTATAAAAAATGGGGGGAAAGAAAGGAATTTGTGCGAGAGCTTTGTCCAAAAATAAGTGCCAAATAAGTGGCATACATATGTCTAGAACTTCACTTTCGCTCTATCCTCCAGGAACCCCAGAATGGAAGAGAGGAGCAGAAGGATAAGGAAGCCACAAATAGCACAGGGAAAACAAGACATAGGGAAAGAAACAGCAAAGTGTTACAGAAGGAAGGGAACAAAGTGTGGCACTCTGGGGTGGGAAATTTCAGTTACCAGCATAAATTAAGAAAAAGGGATATTGGAAGGGGGGCAGAGACTAAAATACACATAAAAGACATTAGGTCTCTCAGTCTCGCTCTCCAGAACATAAGCTATCTCAAAAAAGTGACTTTGTGCTGAATTCATCTCCTTCCATAGTTGTGCACCAAAACAACAAACAAAATAAGGCAGAACATCTTTGTGAGTCACTGGTCAAATAACGTATATAATGTACGATTTGCCTTTTAGGCCAAGTTGTCATTTACATTAGATATCTTGACAACACAGAGGATACAATTTAAGTTTATAATTCCAATATTTATTAAGACTCGTGTTGGAAACAAATTCTGTGATTACTTGAAAAATAATACCACCACTATCAGCTAACATTTAATGAGCATTTTCTATATTACAGGTATTGTTCTAAACAATTTACAACTATTAACTCATTGAATCCTCGTAAAAATCCAGTAAACTAGATATTATTACACTCCTTTCAGTGGAGGAAACCTCTCCATTCTAAGATGCTTTAAAATTATGGAACCTTTGAACCATCATCAGTGGAAGATACAAACTGTTGATTCCCTCCACTCACCCACCCAGCTTGGGGAAAAAACAAAGAAACCTAGTTGTAACAGATAAAATAGTAAATAGAGAAAAAAAGAAAGAGGAGGGGCAAAACATTGAGTTTTTTTTTTTCTTTCTGACCAAGTATTTAGAATCACATCCAAAAGCTCTTCAAAATATCAATAATAGTGCACTTTAAGGAAACAACTTAGTTAACAGAGTAATACATTAAGAAAGAAAAATCTGCTATTTTGAAGTTGTATTGTTTCTATTTTCATATATTTTAATTTGCAAATGAGAACATAAATGTATCCTGTTGTATACATATACACACCCACAGACGAGCAAAGACTTTGCTTATTTTGTCTGGGAATATGTGAGATTTGTCACACAGTGGTTCCAAAGCTGTTGGATTCGTTACTGTAGATTCTGCTACCTGTCCTGCTTTTATCTGAAAATAAATAATTTATCCAAGAGCCCTAAAAGGTCCAACTAACAGCCTTAGAAGTTAGATAAATTAGTATTAGTAAAATTTCAGAGCTTTTCTAGCTATCCTTCTCTATTGCACATACGATGAACATATGTAAGTTTTTGACGGAGCTATTACGTTAACATTCAAGACCTCAAAGAGAAAATAAAACATTGTGATTTTTTAATGTTAAGAAACTTGTTATCATCAAAACAGCTTGAAGGGTTAAAAGTAGAAATAACAGGACTAAATGCACCTTGAGAAAAATCGCAATCCTTAATGTCAGAAAAGTTTACATCCCAGCATCTGTCATATTATTCAGCACTGAAAGTTATATTCAGTAGATGTTAAAAAAAATGTATTTTTTCATGAATAAATGAGTGAATGTGTTTGCTTGGGCATCTATATGGTAAGCACCTTCTATTCATTGAGATCATCAGAGAACTATATGATTCTAAAAGTATCTCGAGTTGCTGAATTCTTGCTTAAAGTTCTTACCATTGCATTGTTCCTATTATAAAACTCAATTTCCCGTTGGTGGATTATATTTTATTATTTCCACTTAAAAGTCATCGAACTATTTTGATCCTATCTGCATTTTTTTCCCTGTGAGTGAAATATCACACTTACTAAAAATTATTCTTCTTTGCTCTGAGGTTTTTGATATTATTATAGTATCTTTGTTGAAACGTTAAATATGAATAATAGTTGCTATAGAAAGCATTAGTGAAAGTGAACGCCAAGAAGTTCCAAAGAGCTTGTAAATGTCAAATGGTGTTTCTGGAAATTCTGGTACCTTTGTTGAGATTTTAAGATAAATATGCATGTATCTGAACGGGTCATCTGAGCAGAATCAGTAGTCATCCCGTTCACATTCACTGAGTGTCTTTAAGTGTGCAGTACTCCCCCTAGGATTTTTGGCTAGATTCAAATGGAATTACGTACCCTAGACCTCTGGGAAGCGAGGAGCAGCCATTAGGATGGATATTATATTCTTAAAAAAATAATGTCTAAATAGAAACAGTACGAAACAAATAAATAGAATATATTAGGAAACACCATGCAAAAATGCAGGGATTTGCTAAAGTGGAATCTTTAAAACTCAGTGTTGTTTTGTTTTAACAGTAGAAGCTGCAGGATATTAGGATATTTAAAGAGGTCTTATCAATTCTCACAAGGCAGTTGATGTACTAAATGAGGCCAGGGCTGCAATTTACTTATTTAAGAGACAAGTACTTATTTGTTTAGAGGAATGGATGACACTTAAAAAACAGCACTGAGGGCATAATTAACAAAAATGTGATTATTTCTGGATCTGATCACTACATCTCTTCCAGTTAGCTAGCTGACCAGATACTATCTATCTATGTATCTCTATGTCTATTTTTGTATCTCTGTGTTTATTTGGTTTCCTGCTCCCAATAAGATGCAGTCACTTGTTAATTATATTCACTAAAGGAGGTGACAGAGGCTCAATATTACAGATGGTAAAGAAGCTTTATTTGGTAGAATTATGTCTCAGGGGAATCATTTAAGGAAGATCCTTAGCCTCCCTTAGAGTTTCTTGCTCTTCATAGGGGAGAACCAAGTGTAAAACTAGGAACCCGTGTTCTGGAGTCAGAATGCCTGAGTTCAAATTGTGGCTCTATAATAGTGTGTAAAACTTGGCTAATTAAACTCTCCATCCGTTCATTTCTTCGTCTGTTAAATGAGGCTGAAAATGGCACCTTAGTAATGGGGTTACTGTGAGGATTATATGGGATATCAAACGTAAAGCACTTAACATAGGGCCTGGTACTCAACAAGTATCAGTGGATGCTTTATCATCATCATCATCATCATCAGCAGCAGCAGCAGCAGCAGCAGCAGCATCATCATCATCATCATCATCATCATCATCATCATCATCATCGTCCACACTATCACAAAGACAGGAAGGACAGATTCAATCTAAGCTTTTAAGCCAGTACTGGTGATGTATGCACTATTTTATATATACTGTGCAAGGAATTTGGGATACAAAGATGAATAACTATGCTATAACCATATCACTACCCTATTTGTCATATACTCTCAAATTCATGACCATATAGGTACTTAATAAAAAAGATACAAATCTTCACCATGAAATGGGTATTCTTGTTGTTTTAACATTTCTGGTTGAATATAAACTTCTTTGAAGATCAGTGGTTCTCAATTCAGGACACAACTATTTGATGTGCCTCTGTGGGGTTAGGAATACTTGTAGCTTAACAAAGTTACCCTGTGAATTCTGATGTGTGCTCCAGATTGAAATTCACATTTCAATATGTATTTTCCTTAGAATAGTGGCTGCTTCATTGCTGAATGGAATTAACTGGGCAGCCTGAATCTTAATGACTGGAGCTTGAGAGAGAGGTGCTAAAGTTGACTCTGCTTCCACAGAGAAAGCATGACCTTTATTCTTCGTGGCCCTTGGGCCCATTCGCATGATTACTTAGAAATAAGCAAAAATGTGGAAGGATAACAAGCCACGGCTCTGCTTTCCTAGAATTCAATATCATTGATATACTGTATGGCAACTCTTGCCCATGGAGGTATAACAGACAGAACCCAGGCTTTAACACAAAATGATAGCTATAATGTTATCTACCATTTACTGAAAACCAACTAGATGTCACACACTCTTCAAAGACATCACATATATTATCTCAGATAAATATCCAGAAGCCTTATAAAGTTTTATTTTGTTCTCTGTATATATCAGAAAATTGAGGATCAGCTGAGTTAAACATCTTGCACAATGCTTTATATGAATATAATTTGAAACCACTAGAATTTGAAGTCAGGTATATTTGACTCAAGATTCCAGTTATTTTGAACATGTATTTATTGGAGGATGCAACTTCATACATCTTATTTAATTATGCCGTCTGCTTCATTTATAAAATGGATAGTACTAACGACAACATTAACTTGGATCATTAGGTGGCGTTACCAATTCAAGGTACCCACGATATGGGTAGGTGCTTAAAAATATCTTCTTTCCATCTAGGTCAGAGGCTTATTTCCCACTTATTAGGTATCACCAATCACTTCCTAAATGAATAAGTTTCTCTTCCGTATTAAACAAACAATTACTACCCTATAACGCCTCCTAAACTCTGCAAATGCAAACATGATCCCAGACCTCTAGGAACTTACTATTTAGTGGTGGGAAATATATTAAACAATCTAATCTCTCTAGACAATGCATTTCAGTGTTGGCCTATAGGCTGAATGTACTTTTTCTGCACATAGTTAAGCAACAACAAAAACTGTGCCAATATTTAAAAATGGATATCATATAAAAGTCTGGAATTTTTTTATCTCCTCCTGAAAACTTATATTTCAGGTAATGCTGAACTATATCACTACATGGCCACAGTTGGCAAGGGCTGAGTAGCAGATACACTCTTTTACATGTAGCAGGTGTCTTTTGGGTAATTACAGATGGACCCCATACGCCTACTTCTCTTCTTTACATTACCTCTCTGCAAATTTTGTTCCCAACCCTTCTAGAACTCTTTAGCCTCTATAAGGATTAGGGCAAGACCTGATAGGTAAGTATTCACTATGTATTTGTTGAATGAATGAATGAATAAATGAGTGACAGAAATGCAAAGGGAAGCACAGTAGTTTTTTAATTAATCTTTCTTTGTTAGATTCAAACCCACTTTTTAATCCATTGGCAACTGATTTAGGGAAATGACTGAGGATATAAAATTCTCAGCATGACAACTCTTGGAAATAATCAAAATGTGCATCTTACAGATCATAGATCATCAGCACCATAGTTGGCCATCAAAAGTGGAAATGTACTTAATCCAGACCTATTAACCATGTATTTGCTGTATTTAGGGATTTTCATGCATTCTCAGCACTAAATTAGGCTCATTCTTTGATGCCTTTTTCTAAATTATGTGTTAAGAAAAAACAGACAAAACAAACATAAAGACAAGACTACATTACTTTTGTGGAAAGAGGAGAAAAAAAGAAAATTGGGTAAGTCCCAAATAATAAAGATGGACTTTGAATTCAGCAAGATCTAAGTTTAAATCCTGGTTCTACCAATGACTACCAATTTAACTGTGGCCAAATTATAGAATGTCTCATAAATTTTGTTTCCTTTCCTCTAAAAATAGAGATGATACTTAGCTTTTATATTACCTCTGAGCATAAATAGTATTACTACCCAAAAAATGGCCAATAAATATACTTGACACATAATAAGCCCACGAATAAAATGGTGTTTTTCTTTTCCTTTCCTCTTTCTTGCTTACAATTTTATGGAGTTTTTTTTATGACTCAGTAATATTCTCTGAAACTCTGTAATTATGAATGTGTAAATAAAAATCCCAAAATTGAATTTATTTAAATATCAGCATGCCTAAACAATAGCTTTTAAAATCATAAGAATGGGCATTTGCCGAGGCGGAGTCAAGATGGCGGCGTAGGCAGACTCTGAACTCACCTCCTCCCGTGGACACAGCCAATTTACAACTACTCGTGGAAAAATTACCCCTGAGACAGAACTGAAAACTGGATGAGAGGCACTCCTGCAACAACAGACAATCCTAACTGAGGTGGAAGAGGCAGAGACTCCCTTCTGGAGAGGAAAAACGCCGCCTTCACAAGCCGCCAGCTTCACGGCCGCTGGGAGCAGCTCACAGGTCCGCAGCCCTCCCTGGAGGCGCGGGGCCCTGAGCCGGGGAGCGCCCCTGCTGTGGGCATTTTGTGGACCCAGCACAATCGAGACCAGCGGCATAATATCTGACTGTGCCTGCTACAAAAACACTGGGGAGCACCCCCAGAAAACCCGGTTCACAAAGAAACTAAAACTGGCTCTTAAAGGGCCCGCGCGCAAACTCACCCGTTTCAGGAAGCATCCTAAAATCACCAGAAAGAAAGGTGTACAGTGCTTTGGTGACAAGAGACTCACCTAATAGGCCCTGAGTGCATCTCGGTGAGGGGTGAGACCTCTCCAGGGACTGGGACATTGGCGGCGGCCATTGTTGTGGCCTGGTGTGGGCGTGCTGACACAGACACCATTGGAGTTCTCCCTGAGGCCTGCTAGCCCAGGGTCTGCCCCACCCGCTAGAGCACGGATTTAATCCAGCTCAGCCAGGGCAGGCAGCCCACACTAGAGACTGGCCCCACCCAACAACAAGCCCTCAGGCAACTTGTGGGCCTGCACAGATTGGTGACTGGATTCTCTGCAGCCCGGCAACTGAGCTGACTTGAGCGGGGCAGGGTGTGCACAAGGAGCAGGTGGAGAGTGTGGGGCGGTGGCAGAGTGTGTGGGGCTCCCGCCGTGGAGAGAGTGGGTCCGCTTGGGGAGGTCGGGGCACTCACACGGGCCAGGACTGTGTTGACTGTGTGTGTGGACCTGTGGGCGGCAGGGCTTCTCAGCTGCAGAAGACTTGTGCTTCTCAAAGACCCACATAGGAGGTTTGCTCCACCTTCCAAAATCTGAAACAATTGGGTGCTCCTGTGCCTGAGGCCAGCCCCACCCAGCTGCAATCCTCAGAGAGCTGACAAGAGACCTAATAGGCTAGAGGCTTACAGCAATTGTAAGGCCCTGAGCCTAACAACCTGCCACAGTGGGGGCCTACTCACTTAAAAGAAATACTGCAACACAAATGTGGTATTAGAACTCGCAGCCAACTGTGCTGGGGCTCCCCACACCTGATAAAGAGACTGAAGGGCCCACAACAACTACAAGCAGCTGAGCATTACAACAGCTGGCCAGGAGCATAACGCAGCCTCCCTGGGCGCCTACAGGGAGAGCAAACAGGCCACAACAGAAGGACACACGTAGCCCACATAGGGGTCACCCCTGGAACATTGAGAACTGAGGGAAGCACACTGGAAGCCTCCTAAGCCATCACTTACATAAGGTCACCTATCCAAGAGCAGGAGACGTAGCTGACCTACCTAATACGTAGACACAAGCACAGGGAAAGAGGCAAAATGAAGAGGCAAAAGAATACATTCCAAGTAAGGGAAGAGGACAAAACCCCAGAAAAGGAACTTAGTGAAACAGAAATGAGCAACCTACCCGACAGAGAGTTCAAACTAAGAGTGTTAAGGATGCTCACTGATCTGGGGAGAAGAATAGATGGACTCAGTGAGAATGTCAACAAAGAAATGGAAGATATAAAAAAGAACCAATCAGAAATGAAGAATACAATACTGGAAATGAAAAACTCATTAGAGGGACTCAAAAGCAGAGTAGAGGATACAGAAGAACGGATCTGTGAGCTGGAAGAAAGACTAGAAGAAATTACCCAAGGGGAACAGGTAAAAGAGAAAAGAATTAAAAAGAGTGAGGACAGTCTAAGGGACCTCTGGGACAACATCAAGCGCACTAACATCCGTGTTATAGGTGTCCCGGAAGGAGAAGAGCGAGACAAGGGGGCAGAGAATCTATTTCAAGAAATAATAGATGAAAACTTCCCTAACCTAAGGAAGGAAACAGACATCCAGGTACAGGAGGCACAGAGAGCCCCAAACAAGATAAACCCAAAGAGGCCCACACCAAGACACATCATAATCAAAATGTCCAGAATTAAAGATAAAGAGAGAATCCTAAAAGCCGCAAGAGAATGTCAAGTTACATACAAAGGAAACCCCATAAGGCTATCAGCTGACTTCTCAGCAGAAACCTTACAGGCTAGAAGAGAATGGCATGATATATTTAAAGTGCTAAAAGGAAAAAACTTACAGCCAAGAATACTCTACCCAGCAAGGTTATCGTTCAAAATGGAAGGAGAGATCAAAATTTTCCCAGATAAGCAAAAATTAAAGGAGTTTGTCACCAAGAAACCAGTGTTACAAGAAATGTTAAAGGGACTGATTTAAGGGGAAAAGAAAAGACCACAAATAGGAAAAATTATCTATTTCCATGATTAGAACGTAATGGATACAAATGCACAACAAAGAGGTTAGATATGATATCAAAAACATGAGGGAGGAGGGGAGTTAAAGAGTACAGCTTTCAGACAGAGGTCAAACTAAAGTGACCATCAATTCTGTATAGAAGAAGAAAGGAACAGAGAAGGACTACTAAAACACTGAGAAAAAAAAAAAGTTAAAAAATGGCAGTAAGTACATACTTATCAATAGCTACTTTAAACATCAATGGGCTAAATGCTCCAATTAAAAGGCATAGGGTGGCTGACTGTATAAAAAAACAAGACCCATATATATGCTGCATACAATAGACACACTTCAGACCTAAAGACACTCACAAACTGAAAGTGAAGGGATGGAAAAAGATACTCCACGCAAATGGCAATGAAAAGAAAGCTGGGGTAGCAGTACTCATATCAGACAAAATAGACTTTAAAACAAAAACTGTAAAAAGAGACAAGGGCATTACATAATCATCAAGGGAACAATCCAACAAGAGGATATAACACTTGTAAATATCTACGCACCCAATGTAGGTGAACCTAAATATATAAAGCAATTATTAACAGACATAAAAACAGAAATAGACAGTAACACAATAATAGTAGGGGACTTTCACACTCCACTTACACCAATGGATAGATCATCCAAACAGAAGATCAATAAGGAAAGATTGGCCTTAAACGACACACTAGAACAGATGGACCTAGTAGATATATACAGAGCATTCCATCCAAAAACCGAAGAATACACGTTCTTTTCAAAGGCACATGGAACGTTTTCCAGGATTGATCACATATTAGGCCACAAAACAAGTCTCCATAAATTTAAGAAGATTGAAATAATACCAAGCATCTTTTCTGACCACAACGGTATGAAACTAGAAATCAACTATAGGAAGAAAATCAGAAAAGCCACAAATACGTGGAGATTAAACAAAATGCTACTGAACAACGACTGGGTTAACGAAGAAATCAAAGAAGAAATCAAAAAATACCTGGAGACAAATGAAAATGAAAATACGACATGCCAGAATTTATGGGATACAGCAAAAGCAGTTCTAAGAGGGAAGTTTATAGCGATACAGGCCTATCTCAACAAACAAGAAAAATCTCAAATAAACAATCTAACAATGCACCTGAAGGAATTGGGAAAAGAAGAACAAACAAAGCCCAGAATCAGTAGAAGAAGGGAAATAATAAAAATCAGAGCAGAAATAAATGAAATAGAGACCAAAAAAACAATAGAAAAAATTAATAAAACCAAGAGCTGGTTCTTTGAAAAGATCAACAAAATAGACAAACCTTTAGCTAGACTCACCAAGAAAAAAAGAGAGAAGGCACAAATAAATAAAATCAGAAATGAAAGAGGAGAGGTTACAACAGACACCTCAGAAATACAAAAGATGGGCCGGCCCCGTGGCTTGGCGGTTAAGTGCGCGCGCTCCGCTGCTGGCGGCCGGGTTCGGATCCCGGGCGCGCACAGACGCACTGCTTCTCCGGCCATGCTCGGGCCGTGTCCCACATACAGCGACTAGAAGGTTGTGCAGCTATGACATACAAATATCTACTGGGGCTTTGGGGGAAAAAAATAAATAAATATAAAAAAAAAAGAAATACAAAAGATTATAAGAGAATACTATGAAAAGCTATATGCCAACCAATTCGACAATCTGGAAGAAATGGATAAATTCTTAGAATCATACAACCTTCCAAAACGGGATCAAGAAGAAGTAGAGAATTTGAATAGACCAATCACCAGTAGGAGATCGAAACAGTAATCACAAACCTCCCCAAAAATAAAAGTCCAGGACCAGACGGCTTCCCTGGTGAATTCTACCAAACATTCAAAGAAGACTTAATACCTATCCTTCTCAAACTCTTCCAGAAAATTGAGGTGGGGGGGAAGCTTCCTAACTCATTCTACGAAGCTGACATTACCCTGATACCAAAACCAGACAAGGACAACACAAAAAAAGAAAATTACAGGCCAATATCACTGATGAACATCCATGCAAAAATCCTCAATAAAATACTAGCAAATCACATACAACAATACGTTAAAAAGATTATACACCATGATCAAGTGGGATTTATTCCAGGGATGCAGGGATGGTTTAACATTCGCAAATCAATCAACGTACTACACCACATTAATAAAATGAAGAAGAAAAATCACATGATCATCTCAATAGATGCAGAGAAAGCATTTGACAAGATACAGCATCCATTTATGATAAAAACTCTGAATAAAATGGGGATAGAAGGAAAGTACCTCAACATAATAAAGACCATATATGAGAAACCCACAGCTAATATCATCCTCAATGGTGAAAAACTGAAAGCCATCCCTCTAAGAACAGGAACCAGACAAGGATTCCCACTGTCACCACTCCTACTTAACATAGTACTGGAAGTCCTAGCCAGAGCAATCAGGCAAGAGAAAGAAATAAAAGGGATCCAAATTGGAAAGGAAGAAGTGAAACTGTCACTATTTGCAGATGACATGATTTTATATATAGAAAACCCTAAAGAATCCACCAGAAAACTTTTAGAAGTAATAAACGAATATGGTAAAGTTGCAGGATACAAAATCAACATACAAAAATCAGTTGCATTTCTGTACACTAACAATGAAGTAGCAGAAAGAGAAATTAAGAATACCATCCCATTTACAATTGCAACAAAAAGAATAAAATACCTACGAATAAACTTAACCAAAGAGATGAAAGATCTGTACACCGAAAACTATAAAACATTGCTGAAAGAAATTGAAGAAGACACAAAGAAATGGAAAGATATTCCGTGCTCTTGGATTGGAAGAATTAACGTAGTTAAGATGTCCATACTTCCTAAAGCCATCTATAGATTCAACGCAATCCCTATCAAAGTTCCAACAACATTTTTCACAGAAATAGAACAAAGAATCCTAAAATTTATATGGAACAACAAAAGACCCCGAATAGCTAAAGGAATCCTGAGAAAAAAGAACAAAGTTGGAGGTATCACACTCCCTGATTTCAAAATATACTACAAAGCTGTAGTAACCAAAACAGCATGGTACTGGCACAAAAACAGACACACAGATCAATGGAATAGAATCAAAAGCCCAGAAATAAACCCACACATCTATGGACAGCTAATCTTTGACAAAGGAGCCAAGAACATACAATGGGGAAAAGAAAGTCTCTTCAACAAGTGGTGTTGGGAAAACTGGATAGCCATATGCAAAAAAATGAAAGTAGACCCTTACCTTATACCATACACAAAAATTAACTCCAAATGGATTAAAGACTTGAATGTAAGACCTGAAACTGTGAAACTTCTAGAAGAAAACATAGGCAGTACGTTCTTCGACATCAGTCTTAGCAACATCTTCTCAAACACCACGTCTGACCGGGCAAGAGAAACAATAGAAAAAATAAACAAATGGGACTACATCAAACTAAAAAGCTTCTGCACAGCAAAGGAAACCATCAACAAAACGAAAAGACAACCTAACAATTGGGAGAAGATATTTGCAAACCATACTTCTGATAAGGGCTTAATTTCCAAAATATATCAAGAACTCATGCATCTCAACAACAAAAAAACTACCAACCCGATTAAAAAATGGGCAAAAGACCTGAACAGACATTTCTCCAAAGAAGACATACAGATGGCCAACAGACACATGAAAAGATGTTCTAAATCACTAACTATCAGGGAAATGCAAATCAAAACTACAATGAGATATCACCTCACGCCCGTCAGAATGGCTATAATTAACAAGACAGGAAACAACATGTGTTGGAGAGGATGTGGAGAGAAGGGAACTCTCATACACTGCTGGTGGGAGTGCAAACTGGTGCAGCCACTATGGAAAACAGTATGGAGATTCCTCAAAAAATCAAGGATAGAACTACCATATGATCCAGCTATCCCACTGCTGGGTATTTATCCAAAGAACTTGAAAACTCCAATTTGTAAAGGTACATGCACCCATGTGTTCATTGCAGCGTTATTCACAATAGCCAAGACTTGGAAGCAACCTAAGTGCCCATCAAGGGACGAATGGATAAAGAAGATGTGGTATATATAGCCTTAAGCTATATATACCATAGAATATATATGCAATAGCCATAAGAAACGATGAAATCCAGCCATTTGTGACATCATGGATGGACATTGAGGGTATAATGCAAAGTGAAATAAGTCAGAGGGAGAAGGTCAAATACCGTATGATTTCCTTCATTAAGTAGTAGATAATAACAACAATAAACAAACACATAGGGACAGAGATTGGATTGGTGGTTACCAGAGGGGAAGGGGGGAGGGAGGAGGGTGAAAGGGATAATTCGGTACATGTGTGTGGTGATGGGTTGTAATTAGTATTTTGGTGGTGAACATGATGTAATCTATGCAGAAATAGAAGAACAATGATGTACATCTGAAATTTTTACAATGTTATAAACCAATGTTACTGCAATAAACAAAATATTAAAAAAATAAATAAATAAAATCATAAGAATGCATTATTTCTAAATCCTTATATTTTACTTTGTCTAATATTTTCTTTTTTATCAAAACACTGTAAAAGAATAACACTATTGGAAAAAGAATTTTTTATGACTATAATTTATATCTCTAAGTATGCAAATAAAGCTTATTTGTTCAATACATATATATATCTGTGTTCTTGTGTCTAAGTATATATAAATACAAATTCACTTACAAACATATACATATTCCAAGAGAAAGTTCTACGCATTTAAACAAGAGCTACAAAACCAGTATCTTAGCTTCCCTGCAGGATATGATTGAACATTCCTTATCTTGCTGTAGTGACCCCATGTTCTCCTGTGCCAAGTGTGCAAGTCCCAGCAGTGAATTTAAACCCAATCTCATTTTAAGTTTCCATTGTACTCCACATGATCCTCATTTTTCACTGCATTGCCCTCGTCAGGGCCACGGTCCAGTCTAGGACAGTGCTACCGATAAACCAGGAGCTGTAATTGAACTTATAACTACACATACTTTTCCTCCCACCACAGAAGTATTACTATAAATGAGAGCAGACTTTTATGCTTTGAAGAATGGGATGTAATCTTAAATAGCAATAGCAGCATGCCTATGGTCGAAGGTAAATAGTAACACTGTAACTGGCTCATCTCTGACCCTCAAAGAGTAACAAATAATGGTATTAATAGTTTTCTATACATTAGCACACCTTTGAAAAGGGCTTTTAGCTGGAGGTGAAGGCATCATCAGGCACAGGGAAGCCCACATCCTGAAACTAACTGGATACAGCTAACCTCCAAATATATGACCGCTTTCTAATCACTATAAACACACATGCTCTACTTATTTTTAGGTGTAGTTTTTTAAAGAAGGGGTCTTTCAGCATTTTTTGAGTAAAAAGTATCTAAGGGGCACTTTAGCAGATAACCACAGCCTAAGCGAGGGCATCCCAAGTACACCTAACTTCATGCTGTTCTTTTCTTCCTCTTCTCACACAGCTATTCCCCAGGAGAGTCTGAGCTCCCACAGGGTCACTCAAACACCCTGAACCAAAAGTTCAGGCACAACTCTGCCCTTTCCTTCCTGTTCCGTCTTCCTTTGTTATTCTAAAACAGCAAGCACGGTTGCATGGTCGTCCATGTGTAACTCTTTCATTCATTTAGGCAGCAGATATGTACTGGCTATTGTGTGCTAGCATTGTTCTAGGTGCTGAGAACAAAGACAAAACAAAGTTCAGAACCTCATGAATATTACATTTCACTGGGAAGAGAGAAAAAAATTTAAAAAAGAAACTGTAATACACTGTTAAGTAATTGTAAGTGTTATAAAGAAAAATATAGCAGGGTGTAGAATGCAATATGTCATGGAGGGTGATTGTAGATAACATGGTCAGTCAAGGAGGGCCTCTGATCACCTCACACCTGTCAGAATGGCTATTATCAAAAAGACAACAAATAACGAATGTTGGCGAGGATGTGGAGAAAAGGGAACCCTCGTACACTGTTGGTGGGAACGAAAATCAGTGCAACCACTATGGAAAACAGTATGGAGTTTTCTCAGAAAAATTAAAAATAGCACTACCACACGATCCACCAATACCACTTCTGGGTATTTATCTGAAGAAAACAAAACCACTAATTTGAAAAGATATATGCACCTCTATGTTCATTGTAACATTATTTACAATAGCCAAGATATGGGAGCAACACAAATGTTCATCAGTTGATGAATGGATAAAGAAGATGTGGTATATATACACAGTGGAATATTACTCAGCTATAAAAAAGAATGAAATCCTTCCATTTGCAAAAACATGGATGGATATAGAGGGTATCATGCTAAATGAAATAAGCCTGACAGAAAAAGAATAATACTTATAATCATATAAGTATGATTTCACTATACGTGGACTCAAAACAAAACAAAACAAATAAACAAAACAAAACAAAAACAGATTCACAGACACAGAGAACAATCTGGTGGCTGCCAGAGGGGAGGTGAGTGGGGGAAGGTCAAAATAGGTGAAGGGGATAAGAGGTACAGACTTCCAGTCATAAAATAAATAAGTCATGGGGATCTAATGTACAGCTTAGGGAATATAGCCAACAATATTGTACTAACTTTGCATGATGACAGATGGTAATTAGTCTTATCAGGGTGATCTTTCTTTTTGCTGAGGAAGATTCGCCCTGAGCTAACATCTGTTGCCAATCTTCCTCTATCTTGTATGTGAGTCGCCACCACAGCATGCTCACTGACAGATGAGTGATGTAGTTCTGCACCCAGGAACTGAACCCGGGCAGCCAAAGCAGAGCGTGAGGAACTTAACCCCTAGGCCTCTGGGGCTGGCCCAGGGTGATCATTTTGTAATGTAAATAAATGTGGAATCACTGTGTTGTACACCTGAAACTAATACAATATTGTTGTTAACTGTATTTCAATTAAAAAAAAAAGGAGGGCCTCTGACATTTGAGCGAAGACCTGAATGACAGGAATGAGTGTAGTCATGGGGTTTTCTTGGGAAGAGAATCCAGGTGCATGTAGGTCTAAATGTCCTATCAATAATGTCCAACAATAATGAAGCTACTCAACATTTGCCTAATCAGAGTAATACAGGAGGCTTAATACAGGAAATCATTTTGAATGAGAGAATACATTTATGTCTAGTGTTGCACTGACTTTCTAGTTAATATATTTTTAAATTTTATAGAAAGGAACTTTGAAGCTATCAGTTTCTCAGAGGTCTTTACTGTTTTAGGGACATCCATAACACCAACATTTTGTGTTTCTCTATATATGTTCTTTCTTTTTTCCCCCTGGGATGAGAGCCTACCACTTTTACTATATATTCAAAAAGTAAAAAGTATAACAAATACTGTTTGCAAAGAAGAGAAATGCTGTTCATTGAGTGAGTGCCAGCTGTGTCACAGGGAGTGTGACTCTGAATTTAGAGACCTGGATATGGTGTAGCCAGTCCTGTTTTTTTTTTGAGGAAGATTGGCCCTGTGCTAATATCTATTGTCAATCTTCCTCTTTTTTCTCCTCAAAGCCCCCGTACGTAGTTGTGTATCATAGTTGTAGAGTTGTAGCTCTTCTTTGTGGGATGCCTCCTCAGCGTGGTTTGATGAGGGGTGAGTAGTTCTGTGCCCGGGATCTGAACTGGTGAACCCCAGGCTGCCAAAGCAGAACATGCGAACTTAACTGTTATGCCACTGGGCCAGCCGCAGAGACCTGGGTATGAATTCTAATTGTGCTATTCATTATCTGTGTGACTCTAGCCATGCTATGGTCTGAATGTTTGTGTCCCACCCAAATTCATACTTTGAAATCCTAATCTCCGAAGGTGATGGTTTAATAAGGGGAGCCTTTGGGAGGTGATTAGGTTATGAAAAGGGAGGCCTTTATGAATGGGATTAGTGCTCCTAGAAAAAAGACCCCACAGAGCTCCCTAACTCCCTTTCTCCAATGTGAAGATACAAGAAGTCTGTGACCAGGAAGAGGGCCCTCACCTGACCATGCTGGCACTCTGATCTTGGACTGCCAGCCTTCAGAACTGTGAGCAATAAATTTCTTTTGTTTTAAAGCCACCCAGTCCCTGGTATTTTGTTATAGCAGCCTGAACAGACTAAGACAGGGTAGGTTGCTTACATCACTTGACCTTCACTATTATAAGTCATAATGACAGGCAAACATCCTTAGCATTTTGCTGGGAGGATTCCATGAGGTCAGGTAGACAAAGTGCATGAGACCTGCTTGGCACTCCAGAGGCACAAAGGAGCCCATTGATGGTGAGTATTTCCCATGCTTTATTCCATATAATTTTTACAATAGCCCAATTTACCTGAGAGGAAATGGAAGTCCTGAAAAGTTAGGTAATTTCCCCAAGCTTTCACAGTAGAAGCGGAGAGCTACACTTCCAATCTAGGACCTTTACAACCACAAATACCTGTTTGGTTTTTAGTTTCTGTTTTGTTTTTTGTTTGTTTGGTTAAAGAGAAAACCACAGGCCCAAAATGGCGTCACTTCTGCTAAAGCCCATGATACCAAATCCAGATTTAATATCTAACCTAATTACAATTTTGTCCTTCTCCAGAAATGTAATCTTAATCAACCAGTGTGGAATTTTCTGGTCAATACCAATGAAATAATCTGTCACTTGGGCCCTCCGAATCCCACCCTCTCCACCCCCCAGGAAGAAGAGGCAATCTGCATGATAAAACCATTGCTGTTCCCTTCTCCCTAAAGAGAAGATGTCCTGACCCAAAATAATCCTTTGTTTTGCTTTTTCTAAGAAGTTCCTTGCTCCACCCTCCTTCCTATAAAAACCTTTCATGGTGTATAACTCCGTGGAGTATCTCTCTGCATGCTAAATGAGATGCTGCTGAATTCATGAATCACTTAATAAAGCCAATTAGATCTTGAAATTTACTCCGCTCGCTGAATTATGTTTTTTAACAGTTTTTTTTTTTTTCGGTCTGCTATGTCAGTTCACAAATAACAAACGCTTTCGATTCTTTTTTCTCACCTGACTGTCATATCTAATCACTCTCAAGGCCTGGGTATTATTTTTGTTTTGTTTTGAAATGACTCTTTTATCAATCCCTCTGTTTCCATTCTCACCGCCAGCACCACAATTTTGACAATTATCACCATATAATAGAAATACGATGACATTCAAATCAACCTTTTTGCTTCCAACTCCTCCTCTCTCCCCAAATTAGTTTCTCTAAATCACTTTGAGAGCAACATTCACTGACTCAAAACCAAGTGAAGCATCACAAATAATATACATCAATTCCATCGACCCTTGAATCATTTCCCAGATGATGTGGATTGGATTTTTTTCCTCCACAGTTTCTCATGGATCAGAGTATATGAGCCTTCTGTGTTGTCTCCTCTATAAAGGCTTCCTTTAAGATCACTTACGTTAGAACACTCATGCATAAAATCTTTGGGGAGGAAGTAAGAGCATCTTGTTTGGCAAATAAAATCTGGTTTGTCCTATTTATTAATATTATTATTATTATTATTATTATATTATTATGTAGGGGAGCAAGAATGATTTTTCTACCCTCTAGGTCTTTCTGTCTGGCTAAGAATTAAATTGAGATGATACAGAATAACAGGAGAAAATCAAACAAAGTTTAATAACATGTAGACATGAGAGAAACCAAGGAAAAGCTGAGTAACTTCCCAAAATGGCTGAAGCCAACACCTTAAATACCATCTTCAGCTAAAGACAAAGGGGCATGTTGGAGGTAGTGGTTGGGACTACAAAGGGGAGGAAGGCAATTTACATGAAGATGGAAAAGCAAAGGTTTGATAAACAAGTGTTTGCTGGGCAATCTATAGACAATGTGACCCAAGAGAGAACTCTGATAAAAATGGGCTTAGCAAGGACCCTCCCAGTCTACCAGAACCCAGAGTTATCTATGGTGATGGCTTATCCTGGAACAGATCTTCTATCTTGAATTCTTCTGGAATTCAAGGGGAAGGGGAAGGAGAAGTTAAGGGGAAGGTCAAAGCTTCTTTCAGGCTTTTGTCCTAAAAAAAAAACAATCAAGGCAAAGAAACACATTTTCTGGTGGCCAATTCTGATCCCCCACAATTATTATTAAAGAACCAAATAAACCAAATACATTTTGATAGCTGACAGGTCAAATAACTTTTTAAAATTTAATTACTGTTTTTGTACTCATGTAAAGTTAGATTATGTCAGAAGAAATAAGAAAAAGATTATACTTATTGTTTAGTAGCAGTAAAAACAGAAACAAATATTACACCTTCCCCTACAAAGTTATCTTTTCCCCCAGCTTTCCCACTGTTTCCCTTCCCCTAGGTGAAACAGTTCAGACGTGCCAACTGAGATCAGAATGGGCTTCCTTCAATCACAGCAGTTACCAACAGATAGCAGTTTTTTGCTCATTTGACTGCCTCCACAAAGATCTCACAGGTCACTTATGGAGACAGTCAAATGAGCAGAAAAACTAATATCCATTAAACTGCAAGGTCTTTGAGAGGAGGAACAATATATTAATCATATTTCTGTACATATACCAAGCATAGGTATAAAATAATTACTATATTCATATGCAAAGAAGCTATGATTTGAAAACTGGCAGGAAGCATATTTGAAATGACATCATGACTGATGAAGAAAAGATTGGTTTAAAAATACATGCTATATTTTTTCAATTCACTTTGTTGTTATTTCAGAACCTTTTGTCTTTTAGAAACTTCCTAATGAATCAATTTGAAAGGCAAATCAATTAACTTTCTCATTTCCCCTAATGTCTCTTGCCTCCCAACAAACTCCCAAGAAAGAAACACACTTTTTAAAAAGTGCATTATATACATGTTTTTAGTGGGTTTACAGACAAACAACCTCCCTACTGCCTTACGTTTTCTAACATTTTCAGGTAATTATTTGAAACAGACCTTGTAAGGGCAGAATTCACTTCCTTGAATCTGTCTTTTGGGCAGAATCCAAAAGCAAAGGGACCAAAATAAGGAAATCAATTCCTGCCAAGGCGTGCCTGAAAAGCTCCCGCTAAATGAACTGATGTAATCTCAGTGCAGGATGCGTAGGCAGTAACGGCGGGGGAATTCTCATTACTCCAGAATCTTGAAGAGGGAGAAGGAGATGGAGTGAAGCATTCTTGCAGTTTCAGCTGGTGGAAGTCAAAGATTACTGATAAGACAGAGGCCGAAGGAGTGCTACCTTGCTTCAGCCTGGGCGATGTGTCTTACACCGTCTCACCAGGCTCCAAGTGACAGGAATCCAAGGTACCACCATCAATCTTATTTGCTCCAAACAGATAGTGAAACACAGACAAGAAATTGGAGAGATTAGATAGATAGATTAAAAAAATAGAAAAATGCCACACATTGAAGCTTGTCACCTACGCCTCACATCCCTCAACACATTGCAGGAAAAATTCCAGTGTTTATCAGAATAGGTACAAGCATGCTACAACCATCTCACAAAAGAAAAGCCTTCTTTGCAGTTCCCAAGAATGGTAAGAGAGAAATTTGCAGAGGAGGCAAGATTTCTTTCACGATGTTAACCATCTTAGATAATATAAAAGGCGAGCGCCTCTTCTGCCATTTCACTGTATGACTGCATATTGCACACTGTATATTGTTAGCTCACATTTGCAGAGGCAGATATATGTTGAAAAGGAAGAAAAAGATAATCAACAGGATCTATGAACCATTGTGTGTTCCATACAACATCTGGAATGCTGGTCTTAAAAGACTGTTCCATTTTTTTTTTAAACTTGCAAAATTTTGTACAGAGAGATTTCATACAGCAATCTAGTAAACTATAAAATTATTCTGAAATCAGAAGTATTGGCAGTGAATTTGTGTCCTAAAACAATTGTGGAGAAATTAGCGTAATATGCTTCAGCTTAATTAAACTGATGACATAGATTCAGTCTTTTCTAATGTGTTTGAGAACAATAGGATAGATTCATTACTTTTCTCTTAAGAGGGAAGAAAGGCAATCTATGAAACATGCATTAAAGTTTCCTAATCAAGGTCAGAATTTGCCGTTAAGTGGTAAGTAGTTTCAAAGAACTGGAATAATGTTAGTATTATATTCTACACCTATTAAGAGGTTATGTAAGTCAGGATAGGCTAGAGTATGCTGCAGTAAATAGCCCCCAGAGCTTAGTAGTTTAAAGCAAAAAAAAGGTTTATTCCTCACTTATATTACAAGTCCGTCATAGGTCAGCTAGAGACTCTGCTCTATGTTGTGCCCACTTTGGGATCTTAGTTGATGGAGCAACCACTACCAGTAACATTGCTGGTTGCCAAGGTAAAGAGAAATAAAGAGTTCTGGACAACCTCACACAAGCAATTACATGCTCCAGCCCAGGAGGGATAACTTCACTTCTGCCCACAATTCATTGTGTACTATTCACAAGGGACCATCTAACCACAACGGAAGCAAGAAGCATAAATATCCGAAGAAGAAGCCACCCTTTATCAAGGGCCAACTAAGTGCAAAGTTTGGGGAGGTGCTTTACCTACTTTGCATGATTTTAATACATACAGTAACTCTTGCGGGTAGACATTATTAAGGTTCCATTTGCTTACTAAATGAACCTGAGGCTCATAGAATTTAAAGAAACTTTTCAAAGCAAAAAAGCTACTACTGTCTGACAATGGTCACCCTCCTTTCCTCTACACCATAGAGCTGATTATCCCATTAGGTCTCAGGTACTATTTAATTCTTCACTTTAAAAGCAAGAACAAGATGCATACTGCATGCATAGAGCCATTTCGATTTGACTTTGTAATTTTATATAACAAAATGTCTGTGAAGCAACTTAATGGTATACAGCTAAAAGATGGTTTTCATCATTTATTTACAGAAAAGGAAAGAGCAGCCTTAACTAAAAAAAGAAATGTGGATACTCTGTATTTATTAAGACTCAAAAATTTACTACAAATAGTTTGCAGAGCTATAGGGAGTATGATGAATTGACATGATATTTATACAGCATCAAGAGCCTATAGGAAAAATGGAGACACAGTGAGAACATTTTGGCATAAATTATTCAATAGAAAAAGAAAGATGATACTCCACCCTCTGAATTTCTCCTTTTGTCTCTTTCTTTTGCTTGGATAGTTCTCCTGTCCTCAGTGTTAACCTCCAAAAATAGTCCCACCTGGTTCCAATCGTTAAAAGTGCTAGAGACCTCTGTTGAGCAGCATTGTCAAAATTGCCAAGTGTTCTAACTCCTTGATATTGGAAAACACTAGACTGGAAAATTACAGGAGATTGGTTTCCATAGACCCTTGTTTACAACTGTAGCTGGTAACTAGACAGCTTCAACTCATTCTATGGCAAGTGGTTTCTCTGAAAATCTCTAGATCAAAAAACCACCACCAAAAAACAAAAAACCTTTGGAGCAAATTTTAAATCCTATTTATTCCTTCCTAAATTGCTGTATTTTACAGAGACAATCAGCCAGAATACTAGTCCGAGAGTCTAAAATATTTTGTAGATTTAGTGTATATAAGAAGCAGAGGAAATGATTTAAATGGTAATAAAATAACAAGGAATAACTATTTTTAAAAACCTAATAATCAGTTAGTGCTTTTATCACATCAAATGCATTCAACTTCTTTGAACTGAAGTCTTTTCATCATAATGTACTAAATTAAATATCTGTTCCTTGTAGAATATGATTCTGCTAAACTAGATTAAAATCAAATCATGGACAAAATCAATTTTACTTACAATAATCCTAGCCTACGGAGACTGCAGTCTAGTAATCATGGTAAACGTCTCTCCTGTTTTTATTTTTTTTCAGGTTTAGACTTTCTCAAAAGGTATAATTTGTCAACCTTGCACACTTTTTCATGTATTTCATTAGAGTACTGTGAAGAGAAACAAATGGCACACATTTCAACAATCCTTTAGGGTATTCAAAGGGAAAAATATGTGTGTGTTTTTGTGTCTGTCTATATGTATATACGCCTGTGTAAAGAGATAGATGATCTATAGATAGGTAGATATACGTATATCTGTAGAAATGGAACCCGAATGAACCTAAGAGATTACTCGATTTAAGAGAGAATGATAAATATTTAAGCTGTCTTGGGGGAATTATGCTGACATTGCATCTTGGGATTACTTCTCACATAAAACTCAGAGGATTTGGTATCTTGTCAGGAAACTGGAATGAAGCATGCTTACATGATGTTAATCACACATTTTATCATTCTTTTATTGCAAGCCTACTAAATGGTGACAGATAAAATGCAAAGAAAAACAAGCAAGTGCTCTCCCCACCCCACCCTCCACAACTGAGCTTTTTCAAAGGAGAACAAGGATTTAGCTTTGTTCATTTGAAGAAAAATAAAAAAGGTTTTTTAATTCGTCTAATTTTAAAATAATACCTGAAAACAAGTAATCTTTCACTTAAAGATACAATTATTCTTTCACAAATTCTATTCAGTTGTCTAAAATTATATTCTCGTTTCATATAGTAACTGAACTTCAACTCCAATACAAACGAGTGAGATAGAATTGATTTTGGAAGCTGCTTAATCATGTTGCATACACAGCAGAAATCTGTGAGGGCTAAAAATTCCACTAAAAACCGATTAATGGTATGGTGTAGATGATACAACTTTAAAACAAAATTTTAGTTTTGAACTTCAAAAATTCCACTGGCAAATATTATCTACCACCACTGCTGCTTTAGAAATGAGGAAACTGTGACTTCAATAATTGATATGAAAATCATCAAGCCATATGGTGGTTGGGGGCCGAGTAGGTTCTATCACACAAGTCCAATATTCTTTTACTTGATATGAAAAGAATTTTGTTCTTGTCACTCTTTTCGTGGTACTTTAAATTTGTACTTTAAAAAATTAAGTCCATGTCTTAAAGCATATATTAATTTGAATATTTAGGCATCAAGTTGGGAAAAAAAATCAGCATATATTTTGAAAGACTAAAATTTAGAGAAGTCATGGATAGAAAAAAGAGTCAGTCTCCTTATATTGCTGGTAAAAGTACAAACTGACACAAAATTTCTGAAGGAGAATATGGCTCTAAGAATCACGATACAATATCTGTTTCCTTTCACTAAGCACCTCTACCTTAGGAACGTTACTTTTAAAAAATAACATAAGATGTATACTTAATTGACATGAGGGTTAAGGGTTGTTCTTACAGCATTTTTTAAATAGAAATGATATATTTGTGCATTTTTAGCCTATCAATTCAGTGGAATAATTGGCAGTCATTAAAAAGCAGTCATTATAAATTTGGGTCAGTTGGTTTTAAAATCCACAGAAGAGGCCGGCCTGGTGGCACAAGCGGTTAAGTGCCAGCGCTCCGCTGTGGCGGCCTGGGGTTCGCCGGTTCAGATCCCGGGCGCGCGCTGATGCACCGCTTGTCAAGCCATGCTGTGGTGGCATCCCATATAAAGTAGAGGAAGATGGACATGGATATTAGCCCAGGGCCAGTCTTCCTCAGCAAAAAAAAAAAAAAAAAAAAGAGGAGGATTGGCAAATGTTAGCTCAGGGCCGATCTTCCTCACAAAAAAAAAAAAAACCCACAGAAAATGTATGCTTCAACTTAAACCACATATGCAAAAGCATGCATGTGTGCTGCTGCTTCTTTTTCTTATTTTTTTAGTTTGACTGAAATGATTGGAATAAATACTTAAAAATTTTAAGTGAAGCCTTTCATAAAGAGTAATCTTTTTTATAGTTGTTATATTGTTTTGAAGTTCTAGAGATTTTATCAGTGTTTTTCTTGTTGAAGGAATATTAGATATGGCTAACATGAAATAAAATAAGCCACTTCTTAATTTTCCACATTAGTACACACCTATTAATTTTTTTCCCTGTATGACCAATTTCAATATGCCCGATTTTTCTGCAATTTGTTTGAGGTCTTACAACTTTTATCTCTAATGAGACTTATAAGGATATGCATTTATAATGTCCCTTGATGGGGTTCAGGACATGCTACCCACAAAATATTGCACCTTAAAATTGAATATTTTAAGCAGAAGGAGTTTGAGAAAACACAGAAGCAGGAAGGTCACTTTGCCCTTCCCTAGCCCTTTTCCCTGAAATAGGTTATAAAACTCTCATGTGAGAGGTGCCCTCTCTCTACCCTGAGGGAAGGAGCATCCTTATGTCTGAGGACCAAGAATGCCGAGAAGAATCAGAACAAACAGGCCTTGTTGAGTTTCCATCAGTTTACTACACTTACCTCATACTTCTTGACCTATTATATTTCTCCAGGACCGCCCACTCTTCATTAAACCTAGCACAAAAATACTCAGGTCCGTGAAAAGATTTCAATCTAAAATGGAACCAGAGAATATGAAACGGAGAATCTCATGCACGCACCCTCAAGAAAATGAGATCTAAGAACTGAGAGGCTGATTTCCCATAAATGCCACACACACAGAAAACCAGAAGTTATCTCCTGACCAATGAGCATCCACCATGAATCTCTCAAGCCAATGAACTTGCTGTTTGGACTCTAGCTGGACTCCCCTTCTTTGCGCTCCGTGTCCGTAAATACAGCGCCCCCCCAAACCCTCGACGGACTCGCCTGAAGCTTGCTCCAGTTCGGGATTCCTGAATTGCAGTTCCTTTGCTGTTCCCAAATAAACTTAATTTCTGGTAATTCCAGCTTGCCTCGGTTTACCTCTTTATTTAGGTTGACAGGTCTAACTGTTTCTTGGGTCTTCATGTCCTTATGAAGGCTCCCGTCACGTGTAAAACTTATGTTCAATAAATTTGTGTACTTTTCCCTTGGTAGTCTTTGTCAGTTTAATTTTCAGATCCAGCTAAGAGAGTGGAGGAAAACTTTTTCCTCTCCTACACCCTTTACTATTATATTCAGAGCAGACACAACATACCCATATTAAATGTATAAATCTGTATCCTCAATATCATTGTTGCCTATTAAGGGTGTTGAGTTCTGCTTCTCAAAGTGATAAATGGCTAAGGCTTGACAACCACTTAGGGCTGTCATGCCTGCCAGGGTCATTTGATGCTTTTCTTCTTCTTTTCTTTTTTTAGCCAAGGATTCTACACAAAATCTTTTCATTCATATTTCTAGCCATCCTACTTTATATTGCTCTTCAATTTAATTATGGGAGAAGAATATCTGTGTTAACGAGCAGAGAAACAAAATTGGCAAGTTCTCTACCAAGACTGTCCGGTACAAGTGTGTAAGCCACATATGTAATTTAGAATATTTTAATAGTCATATTTTAAATGTAAAAAGAAATAGGTGAAGTTAATTTTAATAATGTATTTTATTTTACCCACTGTATCCAAAATATCATCACTTCAACACGCAATCAATATAAAATATTATTAATGAGATCTTTACAATTTGTGTGTGTGTGTGTATACTGTCTTCAGAGTTACTGTGTATTTTACACGTAGAGCACATCTCAATGCGGACTAGCCACATTTCAAGTGCTCAGGTGCCACATGTGGCTCATAGCTGCCCTGTTGGATAGCACAGTCTTTACTGACTTAAAGGATCATCTCTCTTCCCAGAGTAGGCTCTCTCTAGCCATGTGATTTTTTTCTTCTTTTAACCTTATTTTGGAAAAGAATTTTAAAGAATAAAACAAAGATCGCGAGAACTTAAAAACAAAAATCTGAGCGTCCTAACTTCTCAAGCAAGGGAACTCCTGGCAGTGGAGAAGTGTGCTGTGTAGCTTACTGATTTAGGGAAAGAAGTCTGGGGTTTTAAGTACTGGGCCTAGATGTGGGTATTAGGGGAGAGCGTGTGGGGCAGGTGTGAGTGACAGTTTTAAGCAAGATATGCTTATTAAAGATGGAAAGCTAGCATCCTGGATTGCATCAAGGGTAACCTTTAATGAAGTCTTTGCAAGATTTAAATTCAATGATCCTCTGGTCAGAAAAGATTTCAGTCAGTTCAGATTGAGGTCTGGCACCCTTAAGTCACTCAAAATTCATATTTCTTCACTAGTTCCATTTGGTTAGAATCAGTTGTTGTGATACAGCATTCAGTTTTGATAGCTCCTAGGCAAACACCTCTCTAAGCAACACATATTTATTCTACAATAGAATTACCCAAGACAGTAGTGTAAAATGAGCATAGTAAGTACAAAACAATGCTAATTATTTTCTAATTTTACACAGCACTGTCAAACAATAGTATTAATAAAATCCATATATATTTAATAAATATTACCACATTTAAATTTTCTTTTAAAAATCCTTCAAGTGTTAGGCAAGAGGATATTCTAAAATACGATATTTATGTAAAGCTTATTCGTTAAAAGTTTATTTTTCCAAAAAGCAGTTATCAACAAAAGTTAGCTTTGCATGCCACATGGAATATGCCTTATGCTAAAAGCTGGATATACAAAGATGCCTAATACAGGGTCTCCTTCGAGATATAGGAGGGAAGAGAACGAATAGTTATTGTGTTTAGAAAAGTAGTAGCTCTGTATTTATTATTTTTAATCACAATGCCTTTAAGGTTTAGACATTATTATCTCCATTTTACACATGAGAAAACGGAAATTCAGACAAATCAAATAGCCTGTCCCTGTTTCTACAGGTAAGTGGCAAAGTCAGCATTAGAACCAGTGTATTTGATTCCAAACCTCAAACTCCTTTCTCAACAGCATGTTGCTTACGGTTTAGAATCATCTAGCGAAAAATTGAAAGCAGAAAAAATAAAGGAAAAACACCCTTCTTTCAAATATTTGCCAAAGTGGCACATTTAACTCATCAACAACTATGCATGTAAAAACACTAAATACAACCATTTTAAATTATCCCAACATGTGAAAATATGAAGTGAGGACTAATCCTACCGGAATATGTTCATGTCTTACTTTCTTGTCATTTTCTTCAAATAATTGAACCTATAATAGTAAGTATTTAAAACTTTTATCCTACCTAGTTAGAAAGGTCTCTAAACAAAATTTAGTTGTGCCTTGCTAAAAACAAGACAACAGGCCTAAAGTGGAGTTGCTTATGCTAAGCCCCACTTCACCAAACCAGGACTTAATTAGAATTTCAGCTCTCCCAGAAATAGAATCTTAAACCAGTCAATCAGGAATCACCTGATCAACACTGGTTAGGTAATCTGCCTGATAGACCCCTGCCATTCCCTAAAGGAAAGTAACTTTGCAACAACCAAACTTTGGTTTGTTTGTTTATTTTTTTGCCTGGTGTAACTTCCTTGTTCCGGCTCCTTCTGCCTATAAAAGTCTTTCATTTTCTACAACTCCTCGGAACTCCTTTCTATCTATTAGATTGGATGCTGCCCAATTCGAATTGATTTTTGGTCAAATAAACTCAAAATTTTTAATATGTTTCATTTTATCTTTTAACAGCTCTAGTGTAAGAGGGGGGAAACAAAGGAGACCCCGACGGCCCCAAGGAGCATCCCGTGAACAGACATAGGTGTCTCTGGTGCCCCTTGAGCTCGTTGCTTTCTCGCTGCCTCTGGAGGTGGTGGTAAGTCCCTCTAGAATCCTAGCTCTGCAGCTTTTGTATTATGAGCTTTCAGACTTTATTTGAGTATTTCTTTTTCCCAACTAGATGCGGGGTCAGACTGGTTCTGACTTAAAAACCAGGCTGGGTCTGAGGTCAGACTGGGTCTAACTGAAACTGAACTGGGGCCAGTGTGAGGCCTCAGGTGAGCAAAATTTTCTTTTAAGCCTGAGCAAGCAGGTTAGCCTCACCAAAGATAATCCTGAATTACAGTGGCCCCAGTGGAGAACTTTGTCTATTTACAAGGTGCCCTGGAGTAAAAGAGGTCTCACCACGCACTCACCATAAAGGAGAGAGGGAAAATTATTTTGCCTCCTCTACAGTGTCTAGTGACCAGGATGAGACAGACCTGCTGGGACACTCCACTCACTCCAGAGCCGGCAGATGGGATCCTGGGAAAACTGGCAGAAGCCGGCAAAGAGTCAGAATTCTTACCAAATCAGCTCTCCCAGATCTCTATCTGTGGTGCCTGGTCGAGAGAGGAAGGTAAAATTTCATGGCGTCCCTTCCTTTCCAAATTCAGATTGACAGGAAAAAACATTTGTAAGAATTAGTTCTTTGAATTGTGGCTTGTGAATTTGCTTTCCAGTACCCACTGGTTGTCGATCCTTTCTCTCCCAGGGCCAGCTATTGCCTTCTTGTTTGTCTCGTTTTCTGTCCAAAGAATTTGGCTTGCAATCATCCGGCTGGGGGCTGAAAAAAACGTGGCCAGACAGAAATGTGGATTATACCCCGTTTGTGGCTAGGTACTGATGGACAGACATGTGGGATGCTGTCCATTTGCGGTTAGGGTCCTACTGACTGTCGCCAGCTCTCAGAATTGTCTAAGTCTTTCTTTTGGTTATCTTTGGGAGTGGCTCTGGATCTTGGGAGAGTAGCATCCTTTGCACCCTTTTTAGAGACGCCTCTTGCTTGCAAGGGGTTGCTCAATGCTGCCGGGAATACTTACTGCTTGTCCTGAATGAAACCTCACAAGATATTTGACAGGATTTTTTTTTTTTTTTTTTTTTAAGTAGCCCTACGGTCAGAAGTTGGCCAAGTTGGCAGCTGATATTCAGAGCCTGACAGGAACTTTTTTTAAGTCTTCTCTCCTAAGCTAAAATGAAACTATGTACCCAGTTTATCTTTTAACAGCATAAAGCTTCCTTCCTTAAATTTTTAAACTTTCTTATTTTAAAGTTGGGGATGTTTTTATAGTAATATTTTGTAAAAATGAAAGCGCAATAAAAACACTTGATTCACATTTAATGCTCACTTTTTGACATATAATAAAATGCATTTAACCTACATTTTCATAAAACTTTGTTATATTAGTAATCATTTTCAAATGAATTTCTTGAATGACTACAAATATCTTTTCTCTCAAAAAAGATATTGTTTAACGAAAAGAGCATCATATATGATAGTAGTATCTTTCTCCATCCCCAAAATTCCTCCAAAACCCCAAAAGAACAGAAGTGAATTGAATGTAGGGTCAACCTTTATTTTCTGCATTGGTGTTCAGTGGTGGAGAAAATAACCACCTAACAGAAAATAAATTTGAAATACAGTTTGCAATTGTTTTTAAAATTATATTGAAATATTTTGTAACTAATGATCTACTAATTAAAAAAAAAACTTCAATCAAAATCACAGGTTAATAGGATCACACTCAACACGAGAAGGATCAGGGAGTTTTAAGCCTGTATAACTCTTCCTCACTTGCTGGTCCACTCTGAGAATGAGCAGCTTGATCTCATGCCAGTACTTTTCACACCCTTTAATAGACCATCTTCTTTCTTTCTAAATTTGCTTTTTGCAGACCACAAAACTTCTTTATGGTAAAGAAATCATTACATGTATTTACTGTGAGGAAATTTCCTCTAATTAAATTGTTGCCTTTTTAGGCTAAGAATAAACAGTAGTAATGGGAACAGATTTAAGCAGATTGATAAAGAATCTGTGGTGCTAATTGCTCTGCTTCTCAGAAGAATCCTGGGATTGTCAAAAGCAGGGTATATTCGCAGGAATATGTTGGGTATGTGAATATCATCCATCATTCCAGTTACGTCAAGTAAAAGACTAAGAACCTCTTTTGACAGAGATCGTTAAGCTTCCCTCCGTCTCTTGACATTCTGTGATCCAGAATGCTTCAAGGGCATTCTGAGTAATTGGCAGGTTCTTGATTTTTATCAGCCCTGCCACCTACTATACAAAGATTAAACAAGATGGAATGCATTATAAATACAAAAATATGTATTTTAAATATAACACAATTGTTTTCCATGTAGAAGTTTTTAACGGCTACTTATTAGTACTTTGTTTTATTATGGACTAAATTAAGAAGTATTTACCCCTTGTGAATCTACAGACAAAAGTTTAAGGGCACCAAAAAGACTTAACCTCCGCCTGATGTGAGGTATTGCCGGGCATAATCACTGTGCAGAAAAAGAAAGGCTCATTTTACCTCCACAGATAAAAAAAAAAAGTTCATTTAAATCTGTCAACAGATATTATGAGGTTTCTGAAATCAGTAACATAGACTGTAAAGAGAAATGGACAGCCTTTCATTGTTAAGTGTGAGAAGTAGTAACGTCTTACAGTTTGCATGAAACTTGCCCTTAACTATTTTTAAACTTTTCCTCTTCAGGCTCACAATTGTTTCAGGAACCCACCTGCTGTGCTTGTGTATAGTGATTACACAGAACAAGCAAAACAAGTGTTTTGTGTTGATCCTTTCCTATTTCATCTAAGCATGGCGATTGCCACTGATTAAATTATGCAGGGGACACGAGAATCATTGTATTCAGTCAATGTACATTTCCTCTTTAGATTATGCATCGTAATAGCTCTCCTTTTTACAAAAACGTTGTGGTCTGTAGTAGGTATTTCTAATTATTTGTTCAGTTGAGCTCTTGAATGCAAAATCTAATAATTATATATAAATTGGTTCTCTTTATTTTTTTTTTCCCCAAAGCATTGGTAGTGAAATTATAGTTTGCGTATGGGCAATGTTAAAATCCGGAGTCCATGCCCCCGCTTTCTGGAGACTCTAATTCAATAGGTCTGGAGCAGTTGTCTGTATTTTTATCAAGCTCCTAAACTCTAGGTAGTCCGGCATATATTTTGACAAAAGGTCACTCTAGCAAATTGAGGCAATAATCTGAATACTCAGATTTACATATTCATTCCTGTTAACTTCCCAAACAAAAGGCACTTTTTCTTCAGAGATTTTTCTCTTCAAGGAAAATTAACTCTCCCTGCCCAGCCCCCTATCCCAGGACATAATAGAGAAAACTGGAAAAGCCAAATTATTTAATGATAATAAAATGATCACATTTAATAGATTAGCATTCCCATTTTCGTTTCATGCCTAACTCCTGGCAGTGGTCTTTTGAAACAAAATGAATGACTACCATTCTCCAAATTACAAAAGAAGAAATATAAAAGGCTAAACTCACTATATATTATAAAAAGTCCATGGCTATCACTGTGTAATATAATGTTTGACTCTTTGGCAAAATTTTAAAAATTTAAAACTAATCATTTCTAGTGTTGGCAAAACCTTGGTAGGAATTTAAAGTCACACAATGGTCAAAGAGTAATTTGGTAGTATCTATCAAAGCTAAAATCATCATAATCTTTTTTTCCAGCAATCTTTTAGTAATTTTTCCTACAGAAATAAAACACAAATTTATTAAAAGTATATCAAGAAAAAATTAAGACAAACTATTCAGTAGTAACAGAATGATTAAAAAACATATGGTTCAATTTACCCCATAAATCTTAGTAAAATTACCAAGGTTATAATACGGTTAATGCAATTGAGTTCTAGTGAAAGCCACAGAGTGTTGCATAAGGCTTATTTCAGACCATTGTGAGATATTCCTCTGAGCAGACCAGGAATGTCTGCTGACCTGTATATATCTATCCACATGAAAGTATCAATCCTGGATTGGTGACAGTGGAGGGTAAGATTCTGCATGCTGGAACCCAAGGGGCAGAAAGGGAATTTCTTATATAATATACTTCCAAAAAATAGTGGTAGTGTAAATATTCCAAAATTTCTACACAGCAGAGTGTGTCCTGTTATGTAATAATAAATAAAAACTAAAATTAAAAATAAATCTCAGTATTTGTATTATAATGGAAATAGCTGTTAAGTACTGGAAAGTTTCAAAAAATGTATATAAAATGATTCTCAGGGACCAATAATTTTAGTTCATTTTTGTTCTTCCAACAAAAGAAAATTTTGAAATAATGGTTGACCACATGCAGAAATGAATTGTAAATGTTTTTGAAGAAAATTATTTTGTTCTACACAAGCACATTTAAAGATATTCAATTGATTCCCTGAAATTCATGTCATATAGCAGCAATTTTCAGGCTTTAGGTACCCAATAATCACACAAGGGGCTTGTTAAAGTTGCAGATTCACTGGTACACATGCCCAAATGGTCTGGGGTGGGGCCTCAGGATTTCAATTTTTATAAAGTATCGAATGTCATTCTCATGTAAGTGGTCTGGGAATCACAATGTGAGAAAGGGTATCCCAGAACAAAGTTGAGATGAACGGATCTGGAAAATTGTCCTAGGAGGCATTACTGACGGCCTCCTCAAATGTACTAAATCCTCAATAATATTATGATGAAATGTCATATATCAAGCAGCAGTTCCAAAATCCAACAGAAAGTAATGACTATGGGACACACCCAAATGTAATGAAAATAGTTCATTTTGTACATGAGGCTGTTTAAAAGTGACCGATTGAATTTTGGTAAATATCTGCCAAAGATAATTTTATTTTTTACCAGTTGATGTTGAGCCATACGATCTGACAGTAAATATCAAGACCCATATCAATAAAAGCTACCTTTGGTTCATGCCATCAATAACATTATATGTGCTATTACAGAAACATGCATAACCCATTATTTTAACTGCAGAGAAGTTGCAAGGAAGAACTAAAACGCCTATTTTATTCCATTAGAGATTATGATATGGTTGACTAAAATACTCCTTATGACCTCCAAGGGGTTTATAGGTTAGGATTAAAAACAAGATATGTTTAGAAAAACATGACATTGCATATTATGAGGAACAAGAGTGAAAAGATGAAAACTGTTAGACACAATTAGAAACTTTGATGACAAGTGCAATAACATGCAAGTAAGGCTATCCAATAAAGCTGGAACATAAGAATCACAGGAGATCTTTAAAAGATAAAACATTTTGGCAAAAAACCCCAGCCAACCATTGCTCACATTCTAAACCTTTATAATTTAACGGCTTTATCCATTATATAACTGCTATAATAATATAACTATTATTTAACTGCTATATCTTATGCAAAACTATTCCATGTGTAATAAATATCTTTTCTAAAGGTGAATAGTTTTGAGACTGAAAAAGTGATACGTAGCTTTCTTGTATGCTAACTGGATGTCTATTCCATCTTTAATATTATAGTATTAATATATGTATATTGTTTATACACCCTGGTTTTCAACATAAAAATGTATTTTCATTTCCACTAAAGTGACGTACTAAAAATCCACTTCTTGAGTTGCTTTAAGAGCTTCTAATTTCTGGTGGGAAAGCTTGAGGCTTCAACCTTCTGGGTTCTAGTTTTGCACTGTAGCCTTCCTGATGCAAGACTTCGTCCATATACTTTATTTTATTTCATTGAAATGAAATTACCTATCTCTCTCTCTATCTATCTATCGATCCATCTATCTATCTCCCTATAATAACAAATGTTATGGAGTAAAACTCAATACAAAACAGTTTTGTCTTGAAACCCAGCCAAGAGGATATTTATTTCCTAAAGTGCCTACAGATAGTTTCATTTATAAGGTTATCCAAGAGAAGAAAACTCAAGACAAGTAGTATAGAATGGTTCTACTCAACTGTAAAAATATAAAAGTCAAGCAAAAATGAGAAAATCTTTGGAGGATGTATTATAATCTAATGTGTCTTTAATGTGTGATTTATAATATCTGAGTAAAAAGAAATTAAGCAAGAGTATAATTACTAGTATTAATATGCAAAAGATTGTTTTGTACTCAAAAATAGAAGAAAAGAAAATGCTTTTATGGGGGCTACAGTTCTCAACATATATTAGTTTATTCTTATATTTGAGAACAGGAGAATCCCCTGGTACCTGATCAGACACTCTGTAAACCTGAGCCAGAGCCAGGATTTGCTCGTCCTAAGTGTAGACATTTTTGGGTACCACGCATTGTCCCAATGGGGAATGGATCAGTTGTCATGTGTACTTCTATTTGCAATCCCTTAGTGTATTAGCGTTATATAGACAAGGAAAAACAATGAAACTTCTTGTTTCAAATAAAACGCTTAGAGGCAGATAGCCAAATGATGAAAGTATTTCAAGACACCAAGGAATTTAATCCACCTACATGTATCATTTTCAACATCTAGTTCTCTCTTTTGAAGTAGTTCATCTTGCTCAAAACTTCTCAGTCAATTTAGTACATTTGTTTTTCTTTGGGGAACAAGATTATTGTTTTTCTTGTGGGTGCGTAAAGAGGAAGGTTATTGGGTCAGTTACGAAAGAGAAAGAAAGAAGAGGAAAGGAACTGGGAATATTTTGATTTTACATATAAACATGAAGTGAAAAGAAACCTGACAGATGTAGCTTTTATTAATGCTCACTGGGTAGGGTACAAGAGGATTCTAGGGCATTCCTTTCTCCTCTCTTTTCCTACTTTTAAATTCCTACTTTTCTTAAAAAGTATAACATTTGAGTTAATTCAATTGTTTTAAAGAAAAAATTAGATTTTTAAAATCTGGATCTCATAAGGGAAGGGAATGAAGAACCTAAGAAGCTTTTTCAAACTTGCTTTGCCATCCCCAGCTCTAGCTTCTCTCTTGTAACAATTCATCCTTCCCGGAGGGACTGAGGAATCATTAATGTTTTCTTTCTTAATTATGATGGGTACTTTTCAGAAAGTTTCCTAAAATCTCTCCATGTATTTTCACATTTAGTTAAAATTCCATCATACCTTCTTACTCTACTCCAAGCAATCATCTCTACTTTTTTCTGTGCCCTTTCTTCTATATTTTTACACGAAACCTTATACACTATCTGCTTTAGAGTTAAAAATCTTTTAAACGATATCCATTGTTTTCCTTATTATAAGCAAGAATAAAACACACCTTCTGAATGTTCTAGTTAGAATTGTTCAAATGTGCTTTTTTTATTTAGTAAAAAAATAACAGTGAGTGAATGGCAACACTACTGTCATTCCTACTAATAATAATAAATAAAAATACAGAGATATCATAATATGTCAAAACTATAAGAAAATCCTACTCTACTTTGTGAAGTATTGTCTAGCCTTTTATGCAATTCTATAAATTTAGAGATTGGAAGAATTTGGAAAGAATTGACAAAAATATTGGCAAAGCAGTGATATAAATGTATTATTAATATAATTTCACACACAAAAGTTTTAATTGAAATTAAAATAAAAATTTAAAGAAAAAACAATTAAAATCAGCAAATATGTTGATTGTCTAAACCACTTATAACATCTACTCTTCCAACCATTTCAAAAAAGAAATGGTGAGTATAGTCATTATAATATGGGGGGAAACATGTTGGGCACTTTCTGTGTGCCAGATACTGCTCTCAGTACTCTCCCTGCATTATTTCAGTTACCGATCTTGTATAGACAAGAATAAATGCAAATCTCCCATTTGGAAGAGAGTTCATATATGCAGACTTAGCATAGCGGGGCATTTGAATTTGTGGAGATGGATGAGGTTCAGTAAATTTGTGAGAAGCTATACCTTTTCGATATGTGAATAACTAGAAACACACATCATTATTTGGTAAAGCAGATAGCTGTATAGTGAAGCAGAAGAAGAAATTTCCTTCAATGGAAATAGCTACTTGGTTAAGGGGAAGACAGAAGTTTAAATCAGCAAGCGCTACAAAACATAGGTGTCATAACAGGCAAAATAGGGAGGGCTATGGGAGCACAGATTGGTAATACAGAACTCTGATGTGGGCTCTCAGTCAGGAAAGACTTCTCAGCTGAAGTGGTATTTAAACCAGGAGCTAAACTGTAAGGAAGAGAAATAGTGTTTTTGACAGATGAATCAGCATCTGCAAAGTCTTCTTTAGTTTCTATGAAAACTATTAATAGAAGTGATCATAAAATTTCATGAAACAAAGCTGTTTTTCTGAAGACTACTGGAAGAGGAATGATAGTAAATCTTATTTCTTCAAGACAGATCACTAGCAACACTCAATGTATGTACTATATAGAGTTTAATTTTCCTATTCAAAGTAACATAAGACATATGTTTATTACCTCTGCTTCAAACTTTGAGAAGTAAATATGCACAATAATGACAGGGTAGCAATGTTTAATGTCTGATTATGTCTGATTAATAGATCCAAAATCTGAACTCTTTCCACCACATTCATTGCTAACATCCCTTGTCTGATATTGGAAGAGCCTCACACGAGGCTGTCCTGTTTCTTAATTTGCTCTCCTACAGTCTGTTCTCAAAAGAGTAAGCAGAATGAAGATCGAAGTGAGATCATTTCCCTCTTCTGTTCAAAAATATCAATGACCTTTAATTTCATGTCATGTCCTAAAAGATACCTGCCTCCACTCCCTAACAATCATCATTCATTAGTCTCTAGCATTGTTTCCCATTAACCTCCTCATCACTCTTTTCCCCAATCACCCTGCCCCCTTGCTGTGTATTGAACATTGGCAGTGTTCTTACTTCAAGGCTTTGCCTCATTGCTTTTCCTCAGTCCCTCACTCTCTTTCACATACCCATTCCCCTGCTTCCTAAGCTATTTCTGTGGGGATTTTTTTCAATTGTCATTTTGATGAAGTGTCTCTGATCACTCTTCTTAAAAGAGCAACTTCTCTCCTCACCTCCCTGGTCCTCCTTATTCTTCTGCACTCTGTTGAATTTTTCTCATAACACTTATCACCATTTGATAAAAATCTTACTTTTTTTTTAGTCTCATCCCACTCAAATGTAAACTTCATTAAAAAAAAATTTTTTGTCCTTTTTGTTCTCTGACGTATCTCTGATGTCTAAAATAGTATTTCCTACATAGTAGGTGCTCAATAAATATTTTTTGAACAAATAAATAAATGGATGGCATTAACATTCTTTGAGAAATCTAGATTTAAACTTAGAATTGCTTCTCTTCCCTCCCATTCTTTCATCCTACTTGTTATCTTTCCCCAAGTCTTTGATTCTCTTGTCAACATGTTTCCTGACATTGCACTTCAGTCATAGCTATCAACATTTAATATTAATATTTAGGGCATCATTTCTTCAGTTGAACTAGGACAATAGATACTGAGTGGGTCTGTGTAACCAACCTGCCCCCCTTTAAAAATCCATATGTATAGTAATTGAGATATATAGAATTGAGTAATTCTTTCTAAACCATACTTCTATATAAAAGTCTAAAACTTTTCAGTGTCTTTGCATTAGATAATTTAAACATTCCAGAGCATGACATTTCAGGCGCCTCCTGATGTAGTCTCAGCTCTTTTCCTGCATTACATTATATATGTTGCAGCCAATGAAACTACTTGGCATTCCTGCAGTTGGCTGTGATGTCAATGGACATCAGCCACTCAGATCTCCTTCAAACCTTTTGCAGGAGTCATGGTTGCACACAGCCTCTAGCAGCTGCCCATCAGTACTGAAGCCATGCTTCCTTGGGCTGCTTCCCACCAAAGGCTAAGAGTGGCAGGGGCACTAGTGCCAGTGCCTTGGCTCCCAGCTGCCTCATCAGCTTGGCCAAGTTTTTCTAGACCTGCACTGAGTCCTGAGCCTCTCTTGTCCGAATTCCCTTACCTACCTCTTCTTTCACAGGTGTGAGACCTGCATTGGTCTCCAGGCTCTCCCTATCTTCTCCAGCTCCCTCCCCTTCACCCTTCAATAAATCTCCTGTAGATCTTTCCCCATTTGTTGCCTGCTTCTCTAGGAGGATTTGAACCAACAGCCTCGAAAAAGTTTCATGTTTTTCAACTCCGTCTTTGCTCTTCCTACGATGTCTTCCTTCTCTACCTGTCTAAATCTTACTTGGCCATAAAGTGGCAAACTCAAAGCTCAAATGTGCCTCATATATAATCCTTCTGTAATCTTTCCAACTTGTGAACTTTTATAAAAAAGTCTTTTATTATAGCTCTTTCTGTACAATATCTCATTCTCCCATTGGACTTCAAGCCTCTTGATGGCAGGAACCACGTCTTATTTATCTTCATAAAGTGTAAACACAGCACCTTGGAAGTTCTAGAAATTCAATAAGTATTTGATGAATTAGATTGCTGAAGGTCCTTTATTAGAAGAGAGTGAGGCTGGGATATCAAAATAAAGTACTATTTATGATGTAGAGCCCCTCTTCACATTTATATCTAAATCTTTCATAACATTCCAATAAATCAGAAAGCAATTCTCTATTACAGTTCTGCAGTGGCCAGTCTGGATCTGATCCACAAATAAGAAACGAAGAAAAAGTCACTTTATAATAGTAGACAAAGTCCGAGGCTCATGGGTGGTTAATGAAGTCCGCATGTAAATAGTATAATTACCACGACTCTAAAATTTGTTAGATGAACACTAAAGATCAGCGTAAGGGGGCTTGGAACCAAGGATTTCTGAAGATCGCAAAAAGCAAGGCATTTAGGATACATTTATCACATAGGAAAGAAAAGGTATATTTAGAAATTATAGTATTCAGAAATCTATTCCTATTTATCACTTACAATATGGTGAAATGTATGAAAAATAAAATAATTTCTAAATGTGTTTTCTTAAATGAAAAAAAAACTATCTTGGTAAGTTAATACAATTTATAGTAATTTAAAACATGATTTTATCAGTCCTAAATCATTGTCAAAGCTCTCAAAACTTTAACCAATTACCCAATTAACTGTGATAAATATTTAATTCTTATCCATATATTTCATATAGACTTCAGAACACCAAATTTGGAATTTTAGTAGGAAATGTGTAAAAGGCTATTTGAATCAAAAATTTCAAAAATTACAATTCTAATGGCTACATGCTACATTAGCAACATTTTTTGCCTAGTAGTCAATGTTCAAAGGTCCCTCTTTATGTATCATTCTGATTAGCCATTTATTAAACTATATTTCTGTGAAGTGTTGGTTTTCAGTCTAATGCTGTTGTCATGTAACTGTGACTACTTTCTGCAATAAGGGTATTAGCAAATTAAAATCAATAAAACAATTTGGGATTTCAGACGGAGTTAGAAAATAAAAGCGAATTATTAATGTTTAAGCAAACTCCCTTAGAATCAATTGCCCAATGTTAACAGCCTATTAGGATGGCAGGCAACAAATACAGTCAATGCTCTGAGTGGATAACAGTGTCAGCAGAAGCACAATCTGTGAATTAACCTCTTTGAGAAGAATATTTACTTATATTAGCTCTGATATGTGTATTGGTGTGTAATAAACAAACCCATGAAATTATGTGATCTTGTTATGAAAGCTAATGGAATAACTGTCATTATTTTGCAAAAAGTACAGTAACTTTTTGATTAGCAAACCATTAAACCTTGCCGATCACTCTAACTTAACGCGAAGTGTTCTTATATTAAGGCAGTACAGATAGTAAAAGAACTTTCTGATTTAATTTTGACAAAAGGAAATACCTATATCTAATGGTTCTATAGTTTAAACATTGTTCAATTTATGATGTTGGGAATAGTGAGACTGACTCAAAGATAAGAAAAGACAAGGAGATAGAGAACAGTGGTAATTCCAGAGCGAATCACATGTAATAAATGGTTATTTGTGGTGATAATAGTCGAAACAATGTGGTGATTTTGTTTTGTTTTGTTATGCATTTAACCAAGTATCATCTATGGTTAATGACAGTCTCATCGAACTGGATGTTGTTTTCTATGGTTAATTTTGGGGTATGTTGAAACCCTACAAATGTAATCTGTATTCAATGCCTTGTACTGCAAATCTTTTTTTAAACTGGTAAAATCCTGTTCTATCTTTAGTATTAAATTTATTATTAATATCTGAAATGTAACGTTTCTACTGCCAGCCCTGGTGGTCCAGTGGTTAAGATTCAGTGCTCTCGTGGCCATGGCCTGGGTTCATATCCTCGTCAGGGTACCACACCACTGTCGGTTGTCATACCGTTTGTTGTACTGCGTGTTGCTGTGATGCTGAAGGCTACGCCATTGATATTTCAAATACCAGCAGGGTCACCCACCGTGGAGAGGTTTCAGTGGAGCTCCCAGACTAAGACAGTCTAGGAAAAAGGAAACCCACTTCCAAAAAAAACTGGCCATGAAAACCCTATGAACAGCAGCAGAACATTGTCTGACATAGCACCAGAAGGTGAGAGGATGATGCAGAAAGACCAGGCAGGGTTCTGCTCTGCTGTCCACAGGGTTGCTAGGAGTCGGAATTGACTGGATGGCACTAACAGCAAAATGTTTCTACTCTACTTTTAATAGTTTCCTAGAGACTGACTGGTAAGAATCAGGAGTTCACTATTTTCCTTTATGAGATTTTTCTTAACTTTCTTTTAATCAGTGATCTTGTTTGGCCTCTGACAAGATATAATTTAGGTCCTGCACACTCATGTATGTTGCTTAATATTCCTCTGATTCACAGTTTAATTTTTAAATCAAAACTTCACCAGTTATTTATTTCTTTATGTTTTTCTATCCCTTATTCTAGATTTCCATGTTTTTTTCCAGAAATCATTTGGAGAAAAAAATATCTAACTAAAAATGCATATTTACAAATGATAATCCTTATCCTCCCCATGTCTTCATGTTGCTTCTTCAAAAAATCACCAATGTGTGTTCTCAGAGCTCTACTCATATACAAATTCCTAAATAAACACACCAAATAATTTTACAGTGTTATTTTTAAATAAAAATTACCATAAAACTTCTGAAACTCTATATTTTCAGATATTGATTTCTACTTGTTGTTTTGTTAAATAAAAATCCAAGTCCAAAAAAATACTAGACTACCTCTGGAACTTTCTAGTGTACCAAATAGTTATTTGATTTAGATTATGAAGCTAAAATAAAATTAATAAAAAGGATCTTGAATCCTGGTTCACCCTGAAAACAGTTTTCTTTTTTTAGCTGAATAAGATTATAGAAAATAAGTGTATAAAAAGTACAGTTAATCTTTATGAATTGAAAATATATTCTGCATCTCATTCAACTGAATATACAGATTAATAACATGTATTATTAATATGCCTTTATTACCTCTGTTGAATTCCATTTTATAGAGTTTTACATAATTAATGTGGTATTTTAATCATGTTACAATAACAAAATTCAGTCTGGAAACATAACTAGGTTAGGTACATTTAGAGATGTCTAGTGGGAAGCATTCTCATATCAGTCTTCAATAAGTAATTAGAGAGAGCAACAAAAATGTGTCACTAGCATTATTAAGACATGAGGGTCTATATACTGATTTAAAATATCAACCTGCAACTGGGAAAAGGAAATCTGACTATTTAAAATAATAAATATACAGAGAATTACAGGAAAAGAATCAGTTCTGCAGTCTGCAGCTTTTCATTACTAAGTATCCTTACGAGACCTCTTGAGCCCAATATGTTTTTTTTTTTCTTTATCCAGAGTGTTGTTCATATAGTAATAGGAAAAAAATTGACAAGGGAATGGTCAGCAGAAAAATAAGCACAGAGCACAAAGGACTCCTTCAATGCAACATGTTGGCGTATACATAATGTTAGTACAAGCCATTCTGCGAGCTGCATCCATGTACACCAGAGACGGCTGTTTTGGAACCTGCCCTTATGAGATTCCACATACAAAAGTGGTGTAACTCAATTTATTAACATGTCATGGGAACACTCATTTTGAAACAGGTTGACCATTTAGTTTAAAAGATTTTTAGTCTTTTAATTTTCCAGCCCATGCAAATTTCATCTAAATGTAAGACCTGTATTAAAAGTGTATGCCCAACTAGTTCCTGGTATATGTTGTTATTTAATCTTATAATTAGGAGTATATTCACTGATTTGAGGCAACAAGTTTTATTAACACATACTCCTACTCTTGGGGGTTAAAAACTAGAAGATTTCACTCTCTTGTTTTTTATGGGGAAGAATTCATTCTATGAATGAAACTTTACACCAGCATTGTAAAATGGCTTCTTGATGGAAATATTGCCCATGCAAAATCAAACACGGTAGTAATCCGTAAATATTGCCCTGAGAATCCTAAGGAGCTTTCCAATCTCTGCAAGTAGCAATACTGTATGTCCTTAAGGAAAGATTATCAACAAGAATGACAAAAATAACTAATAGGAGAAAAAGGAAAGATAAAGAAGCATTTAATATGCACCTACTATGTGCTGGTCATTTTCAAATATATGTAGAATATTGCCATATGAACTGTAAATTTCAAGTATTTACAAGAGACGCGTTATAAAATGAATTAATTTTGACCACTAAAAAGTATTGTTGATCATTAAGCATCAGAAGCTTAAAGTTTGTCCATATTCATTTCATACCAACAAGGTGGTGCAGTGCTATTCTAATACCTGGCACCCTTGATATGAAGAGAAATATTCCTGAAATAGGGAGAGACAAATTATTGAATGTGCTCATTTTATTGAAAAAAAAAAATACCTTGAGACCTAACTCTTACTATGTCCCATTTCTGTGGCTAATAAAGAATATTCCAACAAATGATTTCACCTCTTGACTGAATGAGCTTGTCCAAAGGAACTGCCAAATGCAGATAACCAGTTGAGGTAGACAGATCTTCCGACATAAATTAGTATTTTCTTATTAGCCTAGCTAACAAGAATAAATCCTCTGGAACCTCATCACTTCTACAGGTGACCTGATAATGTTGTTTCAGAATCTGTAAGGTGAAAAAAACCATTGACCCAAAACGACCTTCCCAGCAAATCTTGTGAGACCCAGCTTGATATAGCCTACAGTTTTCTCTCTAATCATCTTTATAACTAAGGGAAATATTAACACTCTATTCAGGCAAATCCTATATAGGCATAACTGGGTAAAAACAAACCATATATCCCCTATAGACTGTTCAGTATTTTTCTTTTTGATAAAAACCTAAAAGAACTTGTTCTTTAGGTATAAAGCATCTTAAATCATGCAACTTATTTACATACTATATAGGCAGGCTCATTTGCACATTTCTTTTATGTATGGATTGTAGTTAGCATGATTTAGTTAAATAACACCAGTGTCTCAACAACATGGTTCAAATTTCAGTTACCATGGTGTATTAATAGTGGCTGATACACAGTTTGCAACCTTACACCGTACAAACTTTGCTGCTAGCTGTTCAGTCTACAAATTACTATGTGTTTATCAATGACCAATCTTGGCACTTCTGTCAAAATGTGCAGACAGAAAAGTATATGCTTCTGTTGCTTTCTGTCTCCCAGTGATAAAGCTACGTGGCATGTTACAAAAACGGATAATTGAAAGAGGTAATTGGCCAACAAAGATGAAAGTGCAGCAAAGAGACCCAAAATGATAACATCTCAAGTAAAATTTGGATAGAATATAAATGAATTACAGAAGAAATAACTGAGTGCGGGAATGCTGATTCTGCCGAGTGTTCAAGAGACTCTAGATCTGCAGCCAGAGAAACTTAGTGAAGGCAAAGTTATCAACAGAAATGAGCAAAGTGGCTATGATGAAAATGATGACGATGTCCCAGAAGTGATGCTGGCAAAAAACTTCACAATAATGGAACTCTCAGAAAGACTGCAAAACATTGAAACTTCAGAGGATAAAAAGTTGTCAGCTGATCCAAACATAGAAAGGAGTTTGACAATTCACCAAGGCGTAGAAAATATGCCCATTCCATACGATAAGTTATATGATAAGAAGAAAAAGGCAAACACTGTTTAAACTACTATTGATAAGTTTTTTTTTTACAACCAAATAAAACACTTTAATCCTCAATGTTTCTAAAGTTTTAAATTGCAGTCGACTAAATAAATATTAGTTTTACTAGTTCTTCATTTCCCTATGCATGTATAACCAGCAAGAAGAGAGTTTTCAATGTTTTGGAAAAACTTTAAAAAAGTGACAGAGCAATTGTAATTTTTCCCATTATTAAGATCTCTTCGCACGGTTTCAGCCTGCACAGTCTTTTTTAAGGTCCTTTTCCAGGGTGCAACACCAAGACTGCCTTATTTCAAAGAAGGGACTTTACTCTTCCCTCTAGAAGACATGTCTGCTAAAACCCGCCGCGAGGCTCCTGAGTTTTAGGCCTTAGAAAAGTATTTGATATGCTCCATGAGAGCAAAGATTAAAGCGATACAAGAATAAATCTTCTTAGTACCAATTTTACAAATATGTCACAAACCCCATTTTACTCTAATCTACAGAGAGAAAGGTTTATACTTTCTAATCTTCCTTAAGAAATAAGTTTTAATATAGTAAGTAATTCAATCATTACTAGCATATAAATGGTAAATGCAAGTTCTGAGTGTTAAAAATATTTTAAATGCTCATCTCCTAGTCTCCATGAACTACAGCACGCTTCGGAGCTGTAACACATTCTCCCTCCAAGCTTTGTTCTTCTCAATTGGCAGACATTGGCTGTCCGTGCTCCCTCCTCCTGTTACACACACAAGCCAACATGTTTTTTCTTCTGATGTCCTTTGGATCATCTTAAGTATCATAGACATTTTCATCAGTGAAGCCAAGAGAACTGGGAATATGTTAGTTTACTTTTGCTTCCTCTGTTGCCTAGTTGGCTGCTTCTGTAGCAACAGAACAAAAAGAGGATCAAGCATGAAATACAGCTATTATTTATGAGAGAATGGCTGGTTTTAAAACAAGATAGATGTTTAGTATTCCGTGGATACTCCCCCACCAGATTGTAACAGTTCTGAAGGAGGTTAAATTGTGAGCCAAGACTGTCAAAATTTTCTCTTGATATAGCACCAAAATAGCCTGATCAGCCCAAAAGCTGCTGAGCCTCCCTATTAGGAATTGCAGCTACTCTGCAATGTGAAAGATAGGGGATTTGGACTATTTCATCATTTTGATTTTTTTCCTCTCAGAGTTACTGCCTAAAGAACAAGAATTTCTGCTTGAATGGCTTGATGTGACATTTATCTCTAGTTTTGTGGACAAGGTCATAGTGTTGTTTAATGCATTACATTAACCCATGTCTCTTGAATCTCAAATCATTTAAGACTGTAGTTCCATTTTACCCAGCTTCTAGGAATGGGTATGCAAACAAGTTCAAAGGATATTCTAAATCAGGATTAGTCTGCAGGCCATCCATCCATCCATTCACCAAATTTTATCAAGCATCTCCTATATTCCAGTAATACATCTTGCATGGAGAATTCAATAGTGACAAAACATTTTTTTTCCTCTTACATCTTCTTCAAGATTTTTCCTTATAAGGTTGATATAAAATAACCTAGCATTTTGGCAAAAGTCATAAGAAAATTCTAATGATGAGCCTAGTATCTGAACTAATGATGTTTAAACTTTTGACAGACCATAGCCAACTTGGTCTCCCCTAAAGAAGGGAGAGTTACCACTCTTCCTTAGGAAGTCTTAAGAAGATTTGGACAAATAGTATAATTGTCACTTCATCTAGCAAAAAAGAAAGTGTGTAATAACTTGAAGCACACACAACATCACGGTTCAGAGTGCTTGAGTTGAGCACTGGGCATTCTAAACTCCGTGAGATCTGTTGTATCACCAAACACATGTTTTAAAAATATCACTGGGCAGCTTAAAACACAGTCCTAGTTTTAGTTCAATGAAAAGAACACTGTAAGGAAGTAAATTATTTCCATGCAAGTCTCTGACACTTGAATTAATATTTCAAGTATCTCTAATATTAATAAGAGAATCATATTTAATTTGTGGTATGGAAGAAGGCTAAGAACAGTAGCTATAAGATTAAAAAATATAACTAGAGAGATGATAGAATTTACTCTCTATAAAAGCATGTAAATAAACGTACTCAATCTTCTTCTATATTTCTCTTGTGTATTCATTGCATTCATTCAAAATTTTTCCACCTACTGAATTTTTAAGCTTGTTTCAGACTACACATGCCAAAAACAGGAAGAGTAAAGCTCATTAATAATGTGTGCATCATTTTCTAGTATCCAGTTCCACACTCAGAAGCACAACATTATAACAAGAAAAAACTGTTTGCATGGAGGATGTATAATTAGAAATTCAAATATCACTTGTCTTTTTTCTCGCTTTAACTATATACAAGTACAGAAATATAATTGCCTGTTTATATAAGGTTGTATTTTTATTTCACTTTTTCTAAGTTTGCTATTTATTTACAAAGCCCAAGATATATAATCTCAACGGTCTGTTCCTCAATGATAAGAGAGCAGCGATTCGTTTGAAGAAGTTTATGTCTCTCATGAATGAATCCAAAGGCTTCAGTCAAGTTCCATTCTATACATTTTTACTAAGCCATTTTTTTTGAACATGTACCATATCCCATGTATTGCATTAGGCCATGACTACATGAAGGATAAACAAATTTGCATTCTTCCTTCAAACAATATAGAGTTTTGTGAAAATTTTGTAATTTCTTTTTATAAAAAGTTATCATCTTGTGACAAATAACCAGCTCCCGAAATATAATTATTTAGTCACATGTTATTAATAAAATTTTTCTAAATACACCAGGGAAGCCATTTTTATAAAGGACCTGTTTGGTCAAACAGTAAATCCTCTAGGACATGAATATTCTTGCCTACCTTTACATGCATTTCACTATTATTTTTTTTGTCCCTTTCCTGGTGTTCATAGAGTTATGCCTGGGCAAAAAGTATAAAGTTCATATTTGTTGTCACCACTTGTTCCTAGAGCTTTTAGTGTACCTATAAGTACAATGAGCCACAGCTTGATGGACCAATTTATTAGCACCCCAAGTACACAGGATTGTCTTCCCTTATTTTTCTTAATTGCTTCTGCAACTCCTCCCCTAGCCCAAGCTAAGATGCTAGTTAGTCTACTGAGATTTTAGCATGGTCATTCCAAATTGACCTTTGCCCCTTTGCATCCATAACCTCAAACCATTAGAATGGAAGAATTTCAAGAAACCAAAATAGGCACTGACTCAATATCTGTTCAATGAATAGATTAAATGATTACTAATGAAGACTACAGTTAGATGAAAATGTTTTAGGACAGTCCTTCTCAAATTTTAATATGTATATGAATCATCTGGGGGCACTTGTAAAAATGCAGATTCGGATTCATTACTTCTGCAGTGGGACCTGACTGCAGTTCTAACGAACTTTCAGGTGCTATTGCTGCTAGTCTCTGGACAACACTTCAAATAGGAAGAATTTAGAGTACTACTGTAAAATTTCATTAATGAATTCATGTTTTTTGGCCATAAACACTTGGATTAAAACGCTATTAGAAGGCATCATCCTACACTGAACTTCAAAATAAGGATAATATTTGTTTCTTCATTTAGTGCTTACCATGTGCTTGCTGACACATGGCAGGCACTTTTACAAGTTAGGAATTTATAAATTCACTCAAGGGTGAATAAAGAATGTTGTACAACACAAAGAGGAAAAAAGAGTAGTGACTGAATTAACCATTACCAACTATAAAAGCAAGGGTTGTGTAAAATTACAACCAAGTTCTGAAATGCTAAAGAATAAAATTGTTGAGCTCTGTAGAAAATACCAGAAAAAGAAGGCATGCTATTGCATTGAGGGCATATTTCAATCACAAAAGGCATGAAGCAACCACATTTTAGATGCTCCCATTTGTTAACCCTTCTGAATAATCTGAGACAGGTACTATTTTATAGATAAAGAAATGGAATTACAGGCAGCTTAAATCACTTGATCTAGGTCACACAGCTAGGAACTGGTAGAACCAGTATTCAAATTAAGTCTAATTCTAGAATCTTCACTGAAATCATTTTTGTTTAACAGTAGAGAGACTGTAGATCTAAAAGTGTGTTATCATTTTTAGAACTTCATTGTACTTTTCCTCAACCCTTGATGTTATATATGGCAGTGGTTATGAAACGACTCAGTTTCAACTTCTTTCTCCTTTGCCTGCTTCCTAAAATGCTTCACTCTCTTCCTCCTCCAATGAATTTGTAAATTCACACCATGTTTGAACTCAAGTATTAATTTAAATAAATTCTACATCCCTTTGGTGCAATGAAATTTAAAATCACATATGCTCTTTATTTAAATGACTTAAATATTACAAAAGTACATAAAACTGAAATTCAAAATAAAATCTATGTTTTATCTACACAAAAATCTTCATGAAAAATGTAAGAGATGAAGCTAATATGGTGTAAATTTTGCAAATTTAAATCTGCACTGTTAGAAACTACAAAAGCTAAAGTTTATAAAACTCCAACTACAAATATTATCACGTTTTGTTGAATATCTGGATTGCCATGACTTGCTGCCAACGTTGTTCTCTTACTTTTATATACGGATTTTAGCTTACATGCCCAAGAGAATCTGTGATGGCAGCCACAAGGTTTGAATTTCTTCATATTCACTTTGATTCACATTAATCAGATTATTAGGGACAAATGTCCTACATTTCAATCATCCTAAGAAATAATTTGAGAAATAGAATGACTACAGGCTCAAATTTAGATGTCAGGGTTGGAGTGTTTTTTAAAATTGTTTCCTGACTTCTGCCTCCTTAGAGTAATTAATAGGTATAATAACAGTCAAAAATCAACATCTGTATGTGCTCTGTAATTGACAAAACACATGCATCATCTTCTATGACTATCATACATCAATCAGAAAGTGATATTAACATGTCTCTTTACAAATGAGAAAACTGAGGCTATCTAGCCTGAGGGGAAATACTTGGAACTTAGGAGTTGTGAATCAAAATCCCACTGCTGTTTATTACACCATGGTTATCTTTTCTGCATATTAGAAGTCCTACTTACATCAGATACAAACAGGTCCTCAAACATCATTTCTCTACCTTTATAACCAATACAATTGTGACTTCAGAATCTCCTACGAGGACACACTATATTGTTGTGATCATTGCCTTTGAAGCCACACAAAGCTGATCCTGGTCTATCCTCATTATTGCATAATGCATATTGCATAATGAGGCTATTAATACTCATATAAGCACTAAACTTACAAAATGTATGAAAAAAAAAATCAATAGATTATGTAACACTTTGGCATGGTTCAAACTGCGGTAGCAATTTACTGTTAAACTTGCCTCAGGTATGACATAGACATCTTTTTTTCTGATATTATTTATTGTGTTAATCCACAAATGACTTATGAAAAATAAATATAATCATGTGCTTTTGTTCCCAACAAAATGGCTTTGTTCTAAGTATTACTTATTATTTACTTGAATGAACTATGAACTACGAAGTTCATGCTTTTTCAGATTGTTTTATAATTTTTTCTGGGGCATAATGTAATACTTCAAAAGGGAATATGCTTGACTTATATCTAAAATACAGAAACAAGGTTTAAGATTTTGGACATATGTCAAGAACAGTTCCATAGTTTCTTCAGTGATTTGACTTGCTGATCTACATTGAACTTATCAGAGTTTTAAGTAAAGATCATTCTGATCTTACTTTTAAGGTAACCAAAACCTCTTTGTCCATTTACTTAGGTTATTCTTAGCTTATTTTATGGGACCTGAAATTTCTTAATATCAGTATCAAGGATCTATTATATATCTGGCTTATGATACATACATATAAAGTGATTCCAGTCTTTCATCGCTGGCAGATTTTTATTTTAAGTATTTTGCTTTTGACTCTATTAAGTAATAGTACTCAATTTGTAGCAAAATCAAAACTTCAGTAGCATGGTTTATTATTAACTTCTTCATTAAGCCTCTAGCAAATTGTAGAGAAAATGACTCAGTAACAATGTACCTGGATGTATGTATAGCTATTAGAATCCAGGCAAAAATCTAAGGGAGAAAAGCAAAAATCTCATTTTTATAAGTGCCCAGAGAGATTTGAACCACTGCCACTATCATAACTCTTTCCCGGTAGTTTATTCCCCCTCACTGAGGAGACAGTTTCAATGCCTAATGCTGCTCTGGCCTTCCTTGATGGTAGCATACCTTGTTTGCTGAAGTTGTCATCTCAACAGCACTAAACCACATGATTTCTCCCCTATGTTATTTCATTTTATTTCCCATAAAAAGCACAATGAGAAATATCCTAGGAGCCAGAGCTTTTACTCTCCAACTGTAATGTTCAGTTTTATAACATCGTAAGATTTCTTACAGAAAAATAATAATGTGGGCAATACGAATCAGTTTCTCATATTGGCTTCAGCATTTCTGAGGCCCAATAAGCAATCAGATTCACTTGCTGATTGGAACTTCAGCTATTTAGTGATGTAGACTACTAGACCACTAGGCAAAGGAAGGAAAAATCTATAGTAACTTCAAAACTAAGTAATTACACAATATCAGTCTCACATGAATAAGATCTGAGCTAAGAATATTCTGACCCTCAAAAGAGAAATGTCACTTGTTACCATTTGAAACCCAAAGGAAGTAGCTATAAGGGAAATCTAATTTTATTAGCTAGTAAAATTTGATTAATTTGTCTTTAAAAGAGCAAAATTAAGATTGTAAACTATAATCTCTGGGCTCTGAGCTCAACAAAAACACCTTGGAATAACAGACTTCAGATAAAAGTATGCTAATCACTTCTCTGAAAATTATCATATCATGCTTCTTTTTCTCACTAGAAGACCAATGCATCTATTTAATACAGCAGATTTGTAGAGATTCCAGCCCCTGTAGTCAATACCTGCTTGCAAGGTGGCTACATAGTTACAGACAGTGGAACCTTATATTTGGAGCTATTGGCAATAAGATGACTTTACTATCTGGTTCCAATATTATTTATGCAATTTACCTTAGTAAATTTACTTTCTGGTTTTAGGGAATTGGAAGATGAGATGGTAGAAAAGGTACCAGATAGGGAATGGGTAGGTTTGGTAAGAAAGTGGAACAAATACTTTTTTACTCTTCCACTCCATGGACTCCTATTGACTGCAAACAATACACTTGCTTATATAACTAAAAGCCTTTATACTCCACTAATCTATAGCTGTGATATTAAGTCATAGGAAATACACTCCAAAGCAAGAAGTCAGAACTTGTCCCGGGTGTTCAGGGGCAGAATAGGACATTCCTAAGCAACATCTGTAGCAATCATGGGTATGAATTCAAATCATGGACTAGTGAGACTACTTGGTGAAAAGCATTTCAATCATTCCACTATTTACTTCTCATATTTCAATTTCCCACTCCTGTAAGTTAGAAAATTTTACCACAAAATCCTTCTTGTTAGTGTCATCATTTCCACCCCCAGGCTGGAAGTAGCTTAACACTATCTAAATATCTCTGCTAACAAAGCTAATAGTCATGGTTTAAAAAGGGGAGGAAAGAATGAAGCTGACATTTATGGAAGGCATTCAATGTGTTTTATGCTATAGATATTTTGTAGCATTTAACCCTGATTCCTATTCTAAGATACCTGTGTTTCTTTACTTTACCCATGACGGAAATGAGATTAAGTAACTTGCCCAAGGTAACAGAGGTGACATAAGAATGCCAAGATACAAACCCATGTCTAGCATTGTTGTGTTGCCTACCAAGAAAGACCTTAGCTTAGTTTTTTTGTTGTTGTTTTTGCCTGCATAAACACTCTTAATAAAGCAAGCTTGAATTTCTCTCTCTTTTTTTTAAATAATGTTAAGCCAGTTCTTCGAATTGTGGGAGATCAGAATCGGCCATCTCAAAATATGTCTCTTTACCTGGATGATTTTCTCTGAAAGAAACTTTGACCTCCCCCCACCCACCCACACACACACACACTAACTGCCTAGAAGAATTTAACTTTGGGTATGGATAGACTGGGAGGGTCCTTGCTAAGCCCATGCCAAGTAAAAGTAGAAGTTATCTTTTGTAAGAGACATTTACATTTATAAGGGAAATTTCCATTTGTAAAGGTATCTCCCTCTCTGTACCAGGAAGAAGGAGGGATGACCTTATCTCTAGAAACTCTTAACAGTGCGGAAGGTGAGGACTTAAATCTGCATATTAACTTTACTCTTGTTTACTGTGCTTTCTGGTAATCTCCCATAGCTGACTCTGCACCACCCCCAACATCCTCTTTTGTCTTTAGCTGAAGATGCTATTTAAGGTGAAAACCTCCACCATTTTGTTGAGATACTCAGTTACCCAGTGGGTCTCTCCTGTGTATACATGTTATAAAGCTTTGTTTGATTTTCTCCTGCTATTCAGTCTCACGTCAATTTAATTTGTAGCCCAGCCAGAAAGAACCCAGAGTGGGTAGAGGATAGTCTTCCTCCCCTTCAGAATCATGAATCTCTTCTATCCAGTTTCTAAATCTTATGAATTTTCTGAATTCCATTCTTGGGGAAATCCAAACATGTTACCATTACTGCCTTTCCAACTAAAAGTGGTCCATTCCCTTCAAATGTTTTATCAATTTGTCTTCTCAGGCCAGAATCTGGCCAAAATCTCAGACTAAAATCAGGAGACAATAATATTGTAAGAATTGAAAAGCAATTCTTAGTTGAAAATCAAGTTGTCTCCCTCACCTGATGGGAAAACTGTGAAACATTTGGCTCTCCTTATGACATATATATTTTGATTTAAAAGCGTGATAGTTTTTTTCCAAAAGACAAATATTCTTTCAAATTGTTTTGTTCATTTTTACCACCTTCACTGAAGCATGAATAGCACAGAAGTAGGCATTAGTCTTTGGCTTGTGTGTGATTCAATCGAGTGTTACTTGCATTCCAATTACTCAGGCAGCGTGGAATACAGCTGTGTCCAAGAAGTATTTCAGAGTTTCTTAAAAAACTCTATATACCGTGGTATAGAATTCACTAGGATTGTACGTGAACTATTACAATTTGGAGTTGGACTCAAGGTGTTTCTTGGTTATTACTTCAAAGTCATGGATTATATAAAATTACTACCAAATTCTGAAAAGATTTTAAGTATTATATTTAAAAAAAGGTAATATATTTAAGATCCTCAGGGTCAGTCCATATGTACACGTGGGGTAAATCAGACAAAAGAAAACCAGTGTCAGATAACACAGCCCATGATGGCAGCCTCTCTGTTAATACAGAAGAGAGGGTGTGTGTTTAACCAGGATGAGACATCAAATTAGTCATCAGGGCAATAAATTTTACTAAATTCTGCCTTGGCCATTTGTAGCTGTGTGACTTTGGAAGCATTATTAGCTTTCTGCTCTTCAGTTGATTTTAATGGGCTCCTTGTTGTGAACATTAAATGAGATAATGTATATAAAGTACCTATCATAGTACTTGTTACCTACCGAGTCTTTGTCACCAAATAGATGATTGATTCCTTTCCCCAGCTAAATGAATCTAAAACAAGGTCTCAGACAATACCTTATTTATCATGAACTATTGGGTTTGTTATATAACAACACATAGTCCAAAACATTGCAGTTTGAATCTTTATACTCACAAAAAAGCCACAATTAAATAGAAACTAAATACCTTTTACTAAAAGGCAAATCTCATACCAAAGCTGAAACTGTAGTTACTCAAGGCCAGGAAGGAACAGAAAACTAACTTTTATTATTCTGCACACTAGATTGGTAAAGATAAGCAAGCACATAACAGTCAATGTTTTCTTTTTGCTGAAACATAGTTAATATATTATACAGAATACATTTTCTTTAAGAAACTATAACAGATTTTTAGTTATTTGGGGAAAAACATTTACTTAACATCTACATAGTGTAGCCATTAATAAAGAAGAAATACAGTGTGCGTGTATGTGTATGTGTGTGTGTATGTGTGTGTGTGTTGGGGGGAGGGTTTCCTATATTGCATTTTCCTAATCCATTTACAGTATTACTGTCACTGTTCTAACTAAATTATCATATAGCAACACAACAAAGCCACAACCCGTAAAATTCTACCAAATCGTTTGAAAATCATTCTATTTCCTAGACCCAGAAGAGTTTTAGAATTTACTAAAAAATATTCATTTTATTTAAATCCTGTCTCCCTAGAATATATTCTCATTGCGCCAGCTAAGAGATGGAAAAACTGAATGTATTTTTCTGTAGATAATTTCCCCCTAGATGGATACAGCTCTCAGCAACACCACAGGAATCCTCAGCAACTCAAGGAATAAGATTCTGATTAATTAAGTGAGATTGGCTAAAAGAGAACTTTTAGATGCTATTCACATCTCTTTAACTGCTCTTATCAGAGGTTCTCTTTTACACTCCTGGCTAAGGATAACCATAATATATAATAGAACAACCAGATTTAGTTAATAGTGCTGTAGATTTTGTGTTACTACATTATTCATCCATCTCTATTTTCTTTCTCTTTTAATAGTAAATGTAAAAGGTATGTAAAACTCTGGTGTGAGATTGTGATAGTGAAGAAGGCTGTGCGAGTGTGGAAACAGGTGGTATATGGGAACTCTGTACTCTCTGCTCAATTTTGCTATGAACCTAAAACTGCTCTAAAAAATAAAGTCCAGTTTTAAAAACTACGTAAAATTAAAATGATAAGATAACTTTCCTATACTTTACTTTCATTATCAAATGCATGACTGGCACAGTTTTAAAAATATCTTAAGAATTTTTAAAATTGAAATATTTTCAAAATATAAATGCAGATTTAACTAAAAGTTATCCTTTTAGATTTCTCTTTTCATTTCATTTAAAAATTTTACCTGCATTACAAAATAGATGATCTATATTCTTAGAGACCTCTCTAAGACCTATTCTTAGAGAATCAGTTTGAAAATAAACTGTCAAATATAAGGCAAAGTATAGCAAGAGTATATTCCTTAAAATGGAAAAAATACTTTAATTGCTAAGCTGTTTACTGTTAGAAAAAAAGGAACTCGGGCCAGCCCTGTGGCTTAGCAGTTAACTGCGCATGCTCCGATACTGGTGGCCCGGGTTCAGATCCCGGGCGCGCACCAACGCACCGCTTCTCCCGCCATGCTGAGACCACGTCCCACATACAGCAACTAGAAGGATGTGCAACTATGACATACAACTATCTACTGGGGCTTTGGGGAAAAAAAAAAAGGAGGAGGATTGGCAAGGGATGTTAGCTCAGAGCCGGTCTTCCTCAGCAAAAAGAGGAGGATTAGCATGGATGTTAGTTCAGGGCTGATCTTCCTCACCAAAAAAAAAAAAAAAGGAACTCATTATGGCTAAAATAGTAACTGGGCCTTTTTGGACAGGTGTTATGCAAAAAGTTTTTACAATCTACCATTAAGTGGACTTTCTGCTGTCGTAACTTTTTGATCTATAGTTACTCTTTTCAGTAAAGGAAAAAAAGTAATTTCATTTTTATCTTAATTTTAGCATCCTGGAGCCCACACTAAAGCAAATTTATGGGGTACAAAGGATTTATAAATTCTTGATATAAAGAAAAACTGCACACCCAGAACTGATAAACACAAGGAGCACAACCAATGAAGAGCTAAATAGTTTATTGTTGTGAGGAAACATTATCAGAAGAGGACTTCAGAGTACTATACAAATGTGCTTAGTGCTTTCTAATTAGCTAATCCCAAACAACATCCTGGTGAAGTAGATAAGTGTTATCTACATTTATGAATAAAAAATATTTTAAAAAATGTTGCAGAAGGTAAAGCAGTTCTTCAAAAGCCACTTTTCCAGATTTGGTTAAATACACATACGTACACATACTTACACACACACACATGCATATAATCACATGCACAAAAAACACTCACACAACAATTAACTTGATCCTGAAGCTCCATATCACTGAAACACTAAAAAATAGTATCATTGCTAAGATTAAAAACAAACAAAACGAGTAGCAGCAACAACAGCAAAAGACACAAGAGGAACAAATGGCTCTAAAAAACAAACCTAACAGAGCTATAGAATAGAATGCAGTAAATAAAGATTAACTTGCAGAATGTCAAAATACTTATATCACCTCTGAATCATGAAATTCTGTGAGCATTCCAGCTGTTAAGTAATGACTAAATGATCTCTGAAGCATTGCCCAGCTCTGTAATTCTAAAGATCTAGGATTAAATAATATAGTTTGAAAAAATGTTTAAATGCTTAGGGGAAATACCTCTTAAAATTAAGTGAAGTAAATCAAAAAATCAGGGTGTCATTTTAGTGAAGATGATCTTTTTCAAAGTCTCCTAAATGTAGTGGCATTTTTTTCTTCTTATGATTATAAATAATGTATTTTATTATCCACAGTTATTTTTTAAGTTCTTTGTCTAAATCCTGTTTCTGATTAAATTTAACCTAAATTCTTTAAGCTTTGTAGTTTGCATGGCTACCTTATGCCAAAAGTGTTAGCATAAAAGAATTTAAAGGGAATACAAACAAGAGTGACGATGGGAAAATTTACCTGCTCTTACTTGATGAAGTAGATTTCTTATTGTTGGGTGATAGGGAAGGATGGTTAAAATATCTTTGTTAGGAAATGCAAATAAAGAGGCCTGAATATTGCATTAAAAGAAAACAAACCAATATAAGTGACAAAGTAAAAAAGCTAAAAATAACACAGCAATAATAACAATAACAAAAGAACTGATTTCTGACAAGAAAGTGGGTGGTAGTGGCTAGACTAGTTGTTCCAGTTATTTCTAGAAGTAAGATAGACATTTAATAAATCACAAAGCATTTGCACTAGATAAATGTCATGTCAGGTAATCCTTTGTAAAGAATGATCCGAAGTTGGATCCTCCGAATCTAAAATTTTACATTAAATTCTGTGGATTCATATAATCCTTACTCTCTCACTCCAATCATTCTAGTCAGCTAAGCAACAACAAAGTCGTCACGGGGTAGAATCAATTGACATAAACCTAGAAATGCTGTGAACACTTGGTTGCCATTATTCAGACTTTTTAGAACTTTAGCTTGATGCCCCCGCTTTCCTTGTTTTTGGTCATAGGAAAGATTAAAGGGGAACTCCCTGAATAGGGCTAGCTTGACAGATCTAAATAATCATATTCTTTATACCCTTTTATGTATGCTACATGTCAAATAACTAGCATGGAACCACATGAAACCATCAACCATCAAACCGTCAAAAGTCAATGGACTTTTAAAAATCTGCCATTACATTTGTAAAAATGCAAATAAGTGAGGTACATAGCAATGATTTCCAATATTAACTTTTTATTAGCTGACCATATGTATCTTACTTAAGAGAATGTACTACAGTCAGTAAATGTGACATTTGAACCAGAATATCCTAAATGAAATAATGTAAAGAAATAATTTTTTCTAAATATTCGGAAATGGAGTTTATTGTGTTTTTAAGCACAATTCATCTGACTAGACTGCACAGTGGGGAAAGCTAAGTCATCTACAATGCATTAGATAAAGCAGAGGCTCTCGGGTGAAGGGCCCCGTGGAGAACACAATAGGACTATGTAGAACCCGATACGAGGGGCTGACACTACAGACCGGATAACATTCACGCTCAGCAGCTGCAAAGGGGCAGCGAGTGAGGTGTTTCTAAGGATAATAACTTAGAAATACCTTTCAACCCTTCATCTAACTTCTTCCTCTAGCAAAGGTTAAAAGTAAGTTTGACACCCTGTTCTATTGCCTGCACTTACCCTCAGGTAATAAAAGAGACAATGAAATACAATAATGGGTCCCTGTGCTCCATGGCACTATATAGCATCTATTACACATCTCTAGAAGTTCAAACACGCTCTTCCTAGTGATTTTAAATCATTGAACTACATTTAAAAGAAAATAAAAAAAACATTTGAGTAGACATGTCACTAAGTCCATGGCTTTTTGCCCTTGCCTCTGAAGTGGCTGACATCTTCGTTAATGCTCCTTCACAGTCCCTAAAGAACCTGACGTTGCTTAAGCCATTAATGCATTTTAGGTCAGCCGATCTGCAACATATTAATTAATTAAATTATAACTCTATTGGCTTCTTTCGATCTTCATTGTACTATTGATTAAGAAATAATAGTACACATGGTGATAATAAAAATAATAATGAGCTAACTTACTGAGTGCTCAGTATGTGCCAAGAACTGTTTTACATGGATTATTTAGACTTTTTTCTTGAAACGCAAAAACACTTGAAGAACACAAAATAATTTACCTTTAAATATATACATAAAGCACAGCCTACTGACACATAGGAAATATTTATATCTTGACTCATACTAACTTTATTAAAGCCTGCTGAAATGCAGGAAATATTGCTATTTTGAATTACATGTATGTATTTAAGGAATACTATTAATTAATGTAAGAATTAATACTAAGTAACTGCAGAAATAAGTACCAAAAAAATAATCACTGCAGTTTCTATTTTACTTCAGCTCTACCAAAAATTCTTCCAGAAAGAACTTTAATTGTTCCTTTCTTCCTCAGAGATATTTGTCACAGTCTTTTCTTTTCTCACTATCTTGCTTATTGTCTTCTAATATCAGCACATACTTTGAGAATTTCCTTCTTGGCTTGGTTGCTTACAAATCACTCTAAACTATTTGTTCCTTCTCATCCTATTTAGTTGAGGTTGAACATCTGTACTTGAGGCTGCTCCGGGGATGTCTACGGAATAAGGCCACTAAAGAAGTAACACAGCGAAAAGTACAGACAGGGACCTAAGAGAGAAAACTGCCAGGAAAGAAATGTAATCATTCAAAAAATGGGTACATTTCTCTAGAGTGCAAAGTGCCTCACGAATGGAATCATGATTTATCCATGAAGGGTGTCAGCGGATGCCTAACCATGTCTGTCAGACTGGAACAGCACTGCCTATCAGCAGAAGGCAAGAACCACTGATACCAAGTGCTCTGTAGCTCCCCAGAGCAATGCTCTTCCTCTCTCTTATCCTCCGCCATTGCCACCAGCAATGGAGGTTTTTCATGTAAAACAAAACAGCAAACACCAACTCCTACCTCTTCATTCATGCTTTCAGAACAAAAAGACTTTAGATGCCATCCAATAATAAGCAAGAATGTGTTATCCAAAAACTGTAGTTGTGACGTGTAATGCCATTTCATCATTCACTGAATCAGCTTCTGTACAGCTAGGAAAAAAGAAGTTAAGTTATTTTATGTGTGAATAGCAAATACACTGGGATTTTTATATTTCAGCTTTTCTTTTGAGATCCAATGTGGTAGCAATTTCTTTAAAAATAGGATTTCTTAAAAAAATTGAAAAGTAGGTTGCCAATGAAGTAGGATATAAATTTGTCTCACCAATTTAGCATCCTCTAAATATATATGTGTGTGTATATATATATATGTATGTACATATATATATATCATACCTATAAGTGTATCAACGGAACTGAAACTGTAGACCAATGTAGAGTAATATAAGTAAAATATGGTAAGAATTTTTTGTTTGTTTTTATGTCGATGTACATATCCTAATATTTTTGTGTATATCACTCATTAAGCATTTCAACCAGGGTAAATAATCAGGTGATTTTTAACTCTAGGTTTATATTATAATATCTTCAGTTATAACATAAGTTTTATTTAGGGGTAAATATCAATGAGTGACATTGAGAAAAAAAAGAGTAACAAAAAGAATAAAAACAGACAATGGATAACCAATACTATTTAAAGGAATATCAGTGCTGTCATAGAATGTAATGGAATGCCTTGATAGAATCATGCCTCAGTGGAATACCAATGCTGTTAAATAATTGAAAATTTCTAAATCTCCACAGTATCTCAGTCCCAATACCGAGTCTTTGTGAGAATGTTTCTTTCTATAGTAGCCATAATATTTTTGTCAGTTTTAATGAGCCTTCTCTATCATAAAAGGGCAGAGAGATCCTTTTTCAAAAGTCATTCTCCTACATTAAAAGATAAAAAAATTGCGAGTCTTCCAGAGCTTTAGTTAAAATGAATCAAATGTGAAGAACATAAGGGGCTTTGCACAGCGTAATGGTGAAACTACTAGAATTGGACCTCAGGTCTCTTGATTCTTAGCAGTTATGAACTAAAGTAATTATCGACTTTGTACACAGGCAGAACAAGGGCTCTTGCATTAGTTTCTTTGGATTTTGCAATCTTGAGATCTTTCTCCTCAATGATCTTATCTGTAAAGTAGGCACACTGTACCTACAACTCAGCATATTCTGAACATGGAATGATGCACAAATATAAGACCTTGACACTCAAAAATATTAGTGTTGCTGACTAATATTTTTGCATTCTAACATCTGTGTTTTTACATGTAAAATAACAAAAAAGTTCTAAAAGATGAAAGGAAACAGTTTCAAATAGAAAAGAAACATATTGAAGATCCAAATTATCACCTTTATTTATACTTCATTCTCCTCAAAGTAAACAAAAAACACATCTAAGCTTGTTTTTCTCCCTGGGAGAGAGGTGCAGAGGGAACATGACAAAAAGATTCTAAATTTGTTCTAAAAGGTTAAATAATGAAGAATGACAGATGTTGTGGGAAAGAGAAATAATGATTAGACCTAAACTATTGAATATAAAACATACAGTGGATGTATAACATGTATAACATCCACTGTACTACTGAAAGAATAATAATAACAGATGAAAGTGATAAAACAAAAATAATAGAAACAGATTAGAATATCCATGAATTTAGTTCATAATTAAACTGACAACGAAAACTATTAGTTTATTAAACAGATAGTACCTGGACAACTGATAAATTTGTTTGAAAGACAATAATGTTATGTTTCTACCTCTTATCACATACAAAAACAAAGTCCCTATAGAGTAGGGCAATAACACTTTAATAGTTATTAAAATATATAGAAAATATGTCAGGTAATTATTTCAGGTTAATATTTCTAAATATTTTACCTGAAATATTTTCTAAGCATTATGGCAAAGAAAACAATCAAAAAAGAAAAGAAATGTCACAATATATGACAAAGTGTTATACGTATAATATGTTGGGGTCTTTAAAATAAATAAAAATACAATAACAGTACAGAGAAAATAATAAAATCCATTAAAAAATTCATAAAATGAAAATGTCAAATACTAACACATATGTGAGGAGAGTTGGGGAAATCCCCTTTTGGGAGGCTAAATCAGCGTGACTGCTCTGCAGGTAAAGGTGTTGATAAAAATTGAAAAGCTTTAAAATCTTCTCACTTTGTAATTCAGTAATTCCACTGTCAAGAATTTATTTACAGGTAATTATTAGAGACGCCCACAAAAAATGTATAGATTGTGTAATATCACAAAAAAGTGACAAGTTAAATATGCAGCATTAAGAGAAGATTGTAAACCTCTAAATTCCATATAATTTCAAACTTGCCAACAATGTTAGTAATTAATATTGATTTTCTTCAAGTGGTAGAAGAACAAGTGCTTTTCTTTTTCTTTTTTTTCTTTTTCTATCTTTTCCTAATCTTCTACAATAAACCTGTATTACTTATACAGTCTGGAAAAGTATTTTAAATCATGTTGAAACAGAAGTGATGTATGACGGACAAGCAACAGGATAACTTAGCTTGCACACATAGAATATATAGGAGAGTCATGGGTTGCATAGGGACTTGAGTGCCTGACTAAGGAATTTCTGTCATTGAGTAGGTGGTGGGGAGCCATTGAAGATCTTTGAGCAGGGAATTCACACAGTCAATTTGATGATTATGTGCAGGGCTAAGTGAATGACTTTGAATCTAGTTGCAATGAGGCCAATCGTGATCAAATTACAGTAGTTACCGTGTGGTTAGAGTTTAGTGGTCTTAAGAATCTAACATCAGGGGCTGGCCGGTGGCGCAGAGGTTAGGTGCTTGCTCTCCGCTGTGGCGGCCCAGGGTTTGCAGCTTCGGACCCCAGGCGCACACCGACGCACTGCTTGTTAAGCCATGCTGTGGCAGCGGCCCATGTAAAGTAGAGGAAGATGGGCACGGATGTCAGCCCAGGGCCAGTCTTCCTCAAGAAAAAAGGGGAGGATTGGCATCGGATGTTAGCTCAGGGCTAGTCCTCCTCACAAAAAAAAAAAAAGATCTAACATCAGACACTTCAAGATAATCAAATACACTTCACTAATATGTAGTTTTTGTATGAGATAGTCAAAGTAAGGCCTTGCTTTCAACTGCCCTAAGATGCAGCATTTTAGGCTTTGTGTTCCTCTCAAGTTGTCTCTTGAAAAGAATGGCATGAATTTCATGTGATCCATATGAAGAACGCACCGAAAGCACTGCCATCTAAAATCTGGGTCCTGGAGTTCTAAATATATCATGTTGAGTTCAGCTTGGATTTCACTGTGAGGATAAAAGAAATGCGTATTTCTGTTACTTCTAACTAGCCTGTGTATGCACTGAACTGCGAGAAACTCAACTGTTTCAGAATTCTATGGCAAAAATAATAAATTCACATGGAATTTGTAAAAGGCCCTTAGATATTTAGAGCTGTCAGACTAGCTTTATCAATGATAGGGGCTGTCACAACATCCCCACCCCCACACCCCCACCTCTGCCTTTGGAGCCATCTTCCTTCCCAGTTACAATATAGGTTATAGGTTTTAAACTGATTGCAAATCTGTTTAGCGTGACACTTTACAAATAATCCCTTTGGATTACTACCCATATAAACCATATTTGGTTATACAATGAAATGGTTTTATCCTTTAGGATCCCCCTCTTTTTATAAGAGAATCCTTAATATCACTTTTAAATCAGTTCAGCTTCACTGAAATAAAAACCATCTCCTCTTCCCTAGAAGGTTCTTTTGAAACTTTCCTTCACAAGATTATCTTACTCTTGAACTCAAATCCTCGCTCATCACTCACACTGCTACATATACAGTCACATATCTTGCCTCTAAGACTCTTTCAGAACTGAAACCCGCTGGCCTGCAGTTCCTGTTTCATTCATTCAGTATTTTAAGTCTCTTTTCTGTAGTTGGATCAGAAATTCATGTGGAAAGAAGATCATGTGAAATTGCCTACACTTTTTGGCGAAAGACCAAAATATAGAAGATTGTACTATTCTTTGTTCTAAGAAAAAAATCAAATAAAATGGTAAGTCTTCCTTCATCTGTCAGTAATTTAGTAAATTAAAATAATGTTGGGTAAAGGAACTCTAAACTTCAGAAATAAAAACACAAGAAACAGCACACTTTATTTTAGAACATAAAACACCACATTCTTTGGCTACAGGTTTGGAGAATTGCATTCTAGATTACTGGAAAAGAATGGTTCATTGACAGGAAAGTCCTGAAATAAATAATTCTAGCTGTAAATTCCCTGTGTACTCGGAGATGAAGTGAGCACATGAATTAACTATTATAAAACTTGCCCATTTGTGAAATAAATCTATACTTTTTTCTTTATTAAAATTTGAAAGGACATTATGATTTTTGATGATTTATGTTCAGAAATGACATAATTTTACAGTTTTAAAACAGTCTCCTTAGAAGGTGAGTGAGAAGAGGAATGATGCAGCATCTTTTAAAACTAAGGGAAGAAATACTTTTTTTTGTCTTTTATTTATTTTATTTTCTTATTATTATTCTTTACATATCTAGAATAATATTTACTAAATTCTAAAGCCTATATTTTCACAATTGCTTAAATGTAAAATATACTAATAGCCCCAAGATAAGTATATTTAGTATATCAGATACATGATATTTAATTATATACATCATTAAAGTTAATAATCTCATGTATATATAGAAGTTTGTGGTATAGGGAAAGAAATTTTGATGGACTCTTGAGTCAGCTAGAACTTACATCAATACCCACTTAACCACTAAGATGTCATTGACCAAATCACTCAATTTTTCAAATCTCTGTTTCTTCATTAGTAAAATGAAAATAATGCTGTTAGAATTAAGGGAGATTGAGAATATAAAGTGCCTCACATGTAGAAGGCAGTCAATAAACGTACCCTTGCTGTTTCAGTGTTATTGTGAGGATTAAATTGAGTAATTTATGAAAACTCTTGGGATCCTGCTTTACATGTGATTGCTGATCATCCATTTATTCATTCATCCAACATACACACATTAAGAACCTATTGTGTGCTAGATATTTTAAGTGCTCTATGTTCTATATAAAATATAAGATAAATGTAAGATTGTCAGGGTTATCTTAGATATTAACGTATTTCTGGACTTGCTCTGTATTTAATGTAACAAAGGATTATATCATCTTTAAGTGAAAAGCAGAAGATTAATCATCAGTTATGATTATTTTCCATTTTATGGTGAAAGTTAATTTGGTCATACTACAATTCTAATTTTAATATGGTATATTATGGGTAATGCAGTTCTGATTTAGGATAGTATCTTTTAAAATAATTAAATGAGACACACAGTCACTTCCCAGTAAGTTGATAGGATAATTATGTGGAACTGAAGATTATTGATAATAAGCAATATACAATGTTTTAAATCATAACAGTTAATGGGAATGAAGCAGATGCACTCAAAAAGGCACCCATGACAAAGCAATAAACAATTTGTTTTGTCAATTTCAAGGTAGAAAAATCCCACTTCAGGACAATAGTAAAATCCATTTTTAGAGGAAAAGCTAATTTCCATTTGAACCATTTCTATTATAGAGCATATAGCCTGATACAACATTTAGTACAGGAATGAAAAATAATCCATAAGGATGTAGCAGGGACTAATTAAATTCACACATATAAATGTGAAAATCATCATTTCTTTATCAAATAAATCCACAATTTTAATTAAACTGGGTATTATATTAAATAACTAGGTAGGGACAAGGTGAACGTTTTAATAAATTTGAATAAACATACATCAATTTTACTCCAGTGAATGCATATTTGACAAAATATTTACCATTTTCCATTTTAATACTGTTATAGAGAATAACATCGCAGTATGGACCTACAAAACAAAACCGCTAATCAGGTCACCAAAATATTTTAGCATAATTTTAAGTTGGGACCAATACCATTACCATGTCATATTCAGTCAATTTTAGTCAAAAATCATGTGGCCTATTTGAAATGAGATAAGTGGTCTCAGTCCTATGTCTAGAAAGCATCTGTGCAAATTAAAAAATATATACATTTTGTAAAATATTCTTTAATACTTAACACACTGAAAACTCTCACACATCTGAAATTTTAAAGAGGTAATGGAGATTAATCATGTTTCATAAGAAAAAAAGAGAGGTGATCTTTATTGAAAGCGAGTTCTCTGATTTTGCCACTTTTTCTCCTGCCTGTATACTTCCTCACCCTCTCCCTACTTTAAATCCATAACCTAACAGTATTTTATCTGCTATGATCTTGATTTATTTTGAAGTTCTATTTTGCCAAAGGAATTTAGGTAATTGTGTGTTATGAAAATGGTCAAATTCATTTTCCTAAGTAAGCCAATAATGTAGCCTAATCATGTAGTTTGGCATATTTCATTTTTCAAATGCATCTGTCTTTAATTGGTATGCTTATAGAATCAGTCCAAGTCTGGACATCTTCCCTATTCATAAGCACACATAAACCTTCATTACTGATTTTTTAAAAGGTTTCTCTAAAATTTGTGTCTAATACTTTCTAACCTGCAATCAATATTTATAATACCTATTTGAATAAAAGTCTCTAGAAAATCCTAATATTTAGTATCATGACATAAGAATTATTTTAAAACATCTCCAGTAAGACTAAATTGATTTTCATGCTATTTTAGAAATAGTGAAATATTTTATTATAGATCAAAATAGTTCTATGGGCTAATGAAAAAAGCTGGTTCAAATGTTATATTTCTCTATTTGGTTTTGGATCAGGGTATTTTGCATCTTGAAGCTTTGATTTCTTGTTTATAAAGTGAAAAATCAAAGCTTTTGTGATGAATCCCTAGTGAAATGACAATATGCCTCTTGAAGTGCATCATATAACATAATTATATTTAACCATAACAAGTGACCCTTACTTTGTACGTAACACTTCCTTTGTGTACTACATTTCCATAATATTTTAAAGAAGTACATGAGTCCTTAATCTCAAGGGCTTGACACTTTAGTCGAGGAGACTTTACACACACACAAAAGAATTTAATAATAAATGGACTGACAAAGCAACATCTAAGCAAGTGCACATTTTAAGAGTCCTTGTAATCTAGGTTTAAGCTCCTCATATGGAAAACGGTTATGCAAAAATGTTCATTTACGGAAAACGAAAGTGTGGAAATGATTCTTTTAAAGTCACACAGCATGTTGTTGTGCAGATGATAAGCCAGGTGGCCCCTGAAAAGCAAGCTGGTAGTGATGCACTTGAACCAGGTTCACTGAGATAAATAATTTCCCAAAATACCCAATGAGCATGTGACCACCCTCTCTTCATCCTTGTAGAGGAGCAAAACTCCTGACCACAGAATAATTACTCCATTTACAGTGAGAATTAAAAGTTAAATACAAATACCTGACTATGTACTTAGTTTATGAGGCCTTTGAAAAAGCAATTCTAAGAGAAAGGGACATTACAGACAAGACACCACCACATGAGGTACCTTTGTGGATTTTGTTATGTGGTTCTTCATGATTGACAATTACTGAAGGCCTCCTATGCACCAGGCATTATACACATAATATTTGTAATCTCATGACAGTTTTGCAAGGGTGGTGTGATCCTTTTTTTACAGATAAGGAAACAGATGTTCACTGAGCCTAAGTAACAAACACATTCAGGAAATGGCTGAACCAGGATTGATACATATGTCTGTTTATCTCTCTGACTCTAGGCCTATGCTTGTTTTTATATTATCCCCCAATAAAGCACTCTCACTCAGTCCATTTTTATCCTATTATCCTGCTTCAGTTTCTTTATAGCAGTGGTCACTATCTGAAATTACACAATTTATTTACAGATTTATAGTCTTATCCACTAGAATGCAAATTCCATGAGGTCAATACCTTCTGCATTCCTAGTATTTAGAACAGAGTGACTACTCAATGCATATTGGTTGATTGACTATCTAAATAAATAAACAGCTTGAGCTAATTGAATCTCATGTCCCTTTCATTATATGTCTTGCCATTCTTTCAGATGGCTTCTTGGAATAACATTTCTTTACTTCTTTTACCAAAGTGAGTTAAAATTCTAATTCTGTCTCTATATATCATATTTTCAAGTCCGTTTTTGTAAAGCAGTCATAACAGGGAAATACACAAACCTGGGATAGCAAATAGGAGATGTAATGAGTCTAAGAACATGTGAAATTTAGATATAGTTATTATCAGTCTGAGATATTAACATTCCACAATATTTCCATGTTATTCTTTTAGGCAAATGACCCCACGGGCTATATAAAAATTTACATAAACAAATAAACAAACATACTTGTTTTCAGGATAGATGAGCTCTAGGCTAAAAAGGCAACTCTTTGGTTGTACTATGTATGTACATGCCCTTGCTTATTGCAAGAGCTAGATAAATACTAGCCAAGCAGTGATCTATCATGAAAATGGTAAATTCCTGTCACCACTACCAAATAGTTGTTTAGGTTTTTTTAAGGAATATGGGAGAAATTTAAAATTCACTGTCACATTACTTATCTTTAATTATCCACTAAAAATTAACAGGTTTTTTTTGCCACTCATTCTTTTAAAGGCATATTTTCTTAGTTATTTCAATGGAGATGGGTGGGACCAGTCATGGGAAATTAGTACGGCAAGTCTTATTTTTGACTGACTGTGACAAGACTAATGGAACAAGAAAAAATATGTGTAATAGCTACAAAATAGCTATTAATATATAATATTAATGTTGTTATAAATATTTATATATAACATAAGATATATTAATATAATAGTTACAAAAATGTGGGATTATATATAACTTTCATCTCTTTATGCTAATTAAGCCTCCCATGCTGCTCTTGTCATTTATTTATAATAAAATTATTAATTTAAATAACTAATGCTGTTACTGTCTTAAACTGGGACTAAATTTCAGGAATTTCACACACAATTTTAGATGCATTTAGATGATCCAGTCATTAGATATGTCATTCCACTATCCTTCTTGCCTTAACAGTAAGCACATTAGTTTTGTACATGCTTTTAACAGTGCAATTTGACATCAGAATAATGCCAGTTAATTATTCCTTTGTCATTTTCTGCACTTAAGTCATAACCAACTTAGAGTAGAGCCTGGTCCCAAGTTTCACGTGTGTCCCTGCTCAGTATTCCTTACAATACTGTGTATACAATTATTATTAATATCTTTCCCATCATGATAATTTTCTTCATCCCTTATATTAAACTTTCTCTGAACACTTACTCTGTGCTAGGCAGGGTGTTTGGCACATTGTATGTTTTACCTTCAAAGTAGCTTTATGACACTATTATCATGGTTGTCATTCAATGGGTGAGACAACACGTTTGTCCAAGGACACACAGATACTGTGTGGAGGATCCATATTTAAAGCCACGTTTACTGCATTCGGTGGCAGAACTCTTATCCACAGCAGGTACATTCCATGATAACTCCCCGTGTACACTGCTGTTTCATCCTCAGTATCACAGCTCTTCCAGGAAAGGGATTCTCGTTTGCCCTGATCGGCTGAGCCTAACAAAGCACATTAACTCATTAAGTATCTATCAAAGAATTAAAAGAATAATGTAAGCTACAAATTTCCCAAACTTTTAAAAAAACTGAATAACATCTTGTTGTTTGACTAAAATGCAAAAATGTGTAAGGCCTCTGCAAGATAATGTTGTGTATCAATTTGGACCTCCTTTGCCTTATGACTTTAGCCCAATCTCACTAGAATACTTAATTTTCCAGTTAGAATCAAATTACTGACCTTGGTGTGATCTTATTTCCTACTCTTAGACTCTAGCTCCGCACTAATATTTTGCCTTTGGGTTGAAATTTTATTGGAATTAATTTTGAATCCACAATATAATACTGAGTAAAAGTATCATACTCAAACGTAGTGAAGTGGATCAAATCAGCCTGTCATCTTAATTAGATAAACATAACTTTATCCAAACAAAAATCACACAGAATATTTGTGACTGTATTTCTTCTGCCTTTGTCCCTAGAAAAAAGGAAAAAAAATCTCTTTTACATTCCTAACGCAGGTGACTTCCAATGTTCCATGTCTTAGAACTTCAACCACAACGCTGTCAGCTATCAGGAATATTCCTCAACAAACTGCAAGTGATAAAATTGCTCTCCCTTTCATCATTAATAATTGCTTTTGTTCCATATGGTAACAAGAAGAACACCGTACATTAGTTTATGTATTGCCAAATCATGTCTCCTTCTGATACAGTAACTGCCAAAACTTTGCCCATCAAACACCTGGATCACACTGAGAAAAGCAATCACTGAGGTAGGCAATAAAATGTACTTGTTCTGCTAGGTAGAGCTAATTAAAAGTCAAGGTGTTCAATTGGTACATCACAGAGAGTAATGCTTTATACATGTAACCCAAGTTTTATTTATTTATTTTTTTGAATCAAATTAGAGAACGTAACATAGCATAATTATAACTTAGTAGAAAAGTCTGAGTTCAATCTGCTTAAAGTGAAAACAATTGGACAATTTAATGTAAAAGAAAAGTGTAAAAAAATCATCTATTGACCATATTGTAATTTACTATTCCATGAACTACAGTAGAGTTGTGTTGTTAATTTGTTTTATTCATTTCTCTCCTAAGTAGCTTTTTAAGATATTTTTTCTTAATTATCAACCCCATGAAATTTTAAGACTGCAGATAAAGTGCATATCTGCTTCTATAATGTATGTATATCTGTGCTTTATACACACAAACAGTAAGATTTTTTTCACCCCTCTCTTCCAGGAACCAATTTTAGCCCCCTTTGGGTACATCTCCCATTGAGAATGTATGCAGTAGACAAAGCTCAAAGTTTCAAATTGTAGAAAATACATTTTCATTTAATTTCAGTGAGGCATTTGCCAGCTTATATAGTTTAAACTGGTCTTACAGTTTTTTGCAGAGAATTTTAAATGAAAGAAATGAAGAAAAGAGAAATGAAGAAAAGCAGAGAAACATTTTTTTTGTAGCGATCTTTAAAGCAATATATTGCACAGGTATTCCGTGAGACTAAGGTATGGCTGAATATAAGATTTCAACTATATTTACAAAGAAAGAGTTTTAAATTAACTCCAGAGCTATGCAACAGTTCCTTCCCGTGCATTCTAATTTTGCAAACTATAGTCTGGGTGTGTGTATGTTAGGGGGGTATGCGGGGAAAAAAGAGAAAAGACAAAGTCAGTAATAAATATATCTGTGTGGCAGAAACTTCGGTTCTAGATAAAAACATAAAGAAGATTACCTGGAATTTTGACGTTTTACCTGGTTAGATTGATATTATATAGAAATTGTCTTACATTTGAGTACACTTTATATGAAAAAATTGTAAAGGCTTTAAAATCTGATTAGTGTCCTGACTCTCACCCATCTATGTTATCTCTGCTTCATTGTTATCTCACTGTTTTTGTTCACGATTTTTTTTACAGCTCTGTACAGATACATTTTAAACTGTAGAAAAATGATAGTGCATTGCATGGGTTAATTTCAACTGGTTTGGACTGACCACACGGTGACCTCCATGGCTACTAACCCAATGCTATAGAGTCTATTAACAAAAGACAAATGCTGTTCTGTAACCATGAGTCTATATGTTGTTTTGGAGTACGATGTATCAAGCTGCTTCCATTGTTAAGTAATAATGAGTGGATTTATGATTTGCGTCTAGTTTTGGTCAAGCCTGGGGTGGGGTTTCAAAGGTTAATGCTGGTCCTATAGCAAGGATATGCCTATTTGAACAGCACTTCTCTCACCACCAGTGGTGGTCCTGGAGACAATGCAGGCTCTGTGCAACCCACTCAGGAACGGGAAGACAAAAGAGTCTGTTCCTGACATCTCTGGACCCTTTTCAATGTAAATATGCTGCTGCTGCTGTTCTGTATCTTTTGCCTGTAATACAGGTGTCATATAAGAATAAAGTGATTCTTGTGAGTCCTTTAACCAATGGGACATGTAAGGTGATTAATGTGTAATTAACACAGCTAGTAACAGAAATAATTTTTGTCCATAAAAATACAAATTGTGTCCAACACAATGCAATTGATTATGCCCTTCTGGATATTGACCTGTTTTGCCAATTTTGCATCCATTTGTAAATTTATTTCAGCATTCCTAATTTGACTTTAATGTGTGGAATTTTGGATTCTCCTTTGGACCAAATGCAATAACTTACTGATTCTCATGTTAATTAATGAATTAAAGAAAATCTTTGACATGTTTTCATTTTTTTTTTTTTGTGGGGGAAGATTTGCCCTATGCTAACATCTGTGCCAATCTTCCTCTTTTTCCTCCCCCCACAAAGCCCCAGTACATAGTTGTGTATAGTTGTAAGTTCTAGTTCTTCTATGTGAGCCACTGCCACCACAGCATGGCTGCTGACAGATGAGTGGCGTGGTCCATGCCTGGGAACTGAACTCGGGCTGCTGAAGTGGAGTGCGCCAAACTTTAATGGCTTAGGCCATCAGGGCTGGCTCGACATGTTTTCATTTTATATCTGAATGAGATTAATAATTATATCCTGTTTTAAATTTTATCCTTTATCAGCTTAAATAAGGAGCAGCAGCATAGCATAGTCATTAGGACCAAAGGCACTGGGCCAACTACCTGGGTTAGAATCCAGATGCTGCCAGCTATATGATTTTGGCTAAGTTACTTAAATCCTTCAAGTATCCATTTCAGCAACAGAGAAAGGGGTTGCATAACGTAACTTTCTTATAATTTTTTTAAATCAATATGCCTTCGTTTCTTATCAGCAAAATTGGAAATACTATCAACTCCTATCTCATGTGATTTTGAGAAGAGTAAATGAGAAAATACATTCAATGAATGTAAACTGGGAAATGGTTGGAGATAAATTAGGTAATAACATTTATCTCCAATATTAGGAACTTCTTAGAGCAGCAATGGGAGAAGTAATGGTGTTTGAGTTGCTATCATTTCTTTTTTTTTCCCTTTATTTTTGACTAACAATGTTGGTTTTCTTCTTTTTTGCCTTATTCCAACACGCTTTAAATTGCTGATCTCCTGAGAGGAATGATATAATCTGTCAAATCACACAACTTCTTCTGTTCACCTCCTTTCTCTTATATGCCTGATATTCAAAGACTGTCATTTCATTTGGTATGTGAAAACTCCCCAACACTAGATGGAAACTCCCAAACCCAGATATTTTAATATAGATCACAATATCAACCAGAGAATGCTAGAACCACAGCCACACAGAATCAGAGGAAATTAGATGCAAGTGTTACATTATCTTCATTCTTATAAATTGCTTTTAATGACATCACTCCAATCTAAAAAAAAAAAATGTTATTTATCTCAAAAGGAGATCGTGATAAAGTTTGGTATAACTTTGAAAAGTCAACTCATGATTTTCCCAGCTTCTTCAAAAGTTTATCCAGTGGGGGAGGAGGCGGAGGAGGAGAAAAGATTAGGAAAGCCAGTTGAAAAATGAAGTGCTGATCATTCCCACTCTTAGGACCTGAACAGGATAAATTACTGTTGAATTCAACTTCATAAAAAAAAAATCCTCTTGGGAATGAGGCTTAGTCAAGCAACTTACAAAACAGATGGATGAGCAGTCTTTGATATTTTCTCTTTTTAAGTTGAGCTGACTGAAATAAGGCTAGCGATACTGGTAAAAGCAAACACATTACTCTTTGTTCCACTCACCTTAAATAGACAAGAAGATACTATTAAAATCATTATGTTCAAGGTGAGGAAAATAAGAGGTTAATTTAAAATTCTATGCTCTATTGAACCCAATATACATACTTTCCCCAAAGCAACAACAAATGCACCTCAGAAATGCAATCAAGGCGTCAAAACCATTCCAGCAAATTTATCGTGCCAACCCATTATTAATGTTGCTTCTCAGGGAATTTCCATTTCCACATGAGCTGGGCCAAATATTATTCACAACTGTATATTATTATATTTTACATTATCCATCTAAAAAAGAAAGAAATTTATATAACGGAGAAGGATGAACTTTAAGGATATGCCCTGATAACAGAACCAAACTTAAAAAAAGAGAACACAGAAAAAGAGTGTCTTGACAAATTTGTAAAGAATTTACGATACTGACACTAATTGGTGGTAAATTTGACAGGTTATAGATAAGTGAGTTGTCTCTGTTGAGGAGCAATTCTGTAGATCCACTTGTCTGTATTCCTTTCCATGCCAATCACCGAAAATGCCGGTGAACGGGCCCAGCTGAATTGAGCCATTGATGGCGAGAGTAGGGAATTAATTGTGTTCTCTTGCATCTTTTCCTACTGCCAAAGAAAAGCACTATTGTCCTCCTTGAAGGATTCCCTTTCAGCCTTAAGGATCACTGCCAACTTCATTGAGAAAGTCAAACCACATATCCAAGTGGAAGTAAGGGGAGTTCACATCCAGCTTTGTTCTTGGGGGAGGGGTTGGGATGGGTTCTAAACCTAAGCATCACTGAGCATCACTTTTTAAGCTTATTTTGAAAGTGTGAAAAATGAGGAACAGGGAAGTAAGAGTGAGAAAGGAAAAAGAATAAACTATAAATTTATAGCCCGAATAAAACTTACACTGAATGCTATTTATAATGTTGTCTGTGTACGTATGCGATGACATTGCGCCTGTGAAATGCATCAGAGCCTCTAAACCACAGAGAGCAATCTTATCTGAAGTAATAATACAAATGTCCACTTTCATAGATGAATGGATTTAAAAAAAAAAAAGCACTTTCCTTAATGTGACCTAATTAAGGGTGTAAATTAAAAAGGATTTTGAGCCATAAAAATGTCAGATCTCAAATATAACTTATTTGAGGATTTGAAGATAACCCACATAAAATGCAAGAACTATTCAGTGACTCCCCAAGAAAAGGACATGCTAGTATAATTACCATGAGGAATGTGGGTAAATTGACTGGATTATCAGGGTTAGAATATAGGAAATTTTAAGAAAAGTATAACATCATTAAATAAGTGAAAAATGACATTAAATTTTCAACACTGAGTTTGTCTGAACTCGATAAAATTTAGCAGCTTAATTGGCAGTTACGAGTTCATATGGGCAATGTTAAATAACTTTAAGGTAAGAAAATATCTGCTTTCTCTTTAGGAACAAAAGATTATAATCTGTAGAAACTTTTGCTGTGGATACTGGATACAAGGGTACACCATAACCAAACAGAGAGAATGTTATATTCGTTAGGTTAAATGTCTTCATATCTCTTGCTACTTGTAACAGGACTTGGAGGGAACTAGTCTGTAATTTTATTCGCTGTTCTAGTTGGATTTCACTTTCTTACACCTCCTGCAACAAGGACACATTGTTAACATTTTTGTAGAAGTCTGGGCAAATAACCCTACAGAAAATCTGTAAAAAACACTGGATCTGTATAGTAAAAACTGTGAAACGCATAAGCCAACAGTTTTATTTGGTAATAAATTCAATTGTATGGCATAATTGCCATATGGCACGGTGGATTTTGTTTATCTGTGCTTCATTAAAGTGAGCTCCCAGCATTTCTTCTTTGTCTGTGAAAGATGTATTATAAACGTGACTTCCTGCAAGCCAAGCAGGTGAAATATACACATACACCTTAATTTAACATACGCCTTAAATTAACTTTCCAAGTGGCCATAGCTTTTTGCAAAGCAAGAAGCCATAGAATAGAATAGTATTCAACTCAAGATTGGCCTGAACTCAGGATCAAAATCTAATCAAGCTCCTAAATATTTATATCTATGGCGTTGCAGCACCTCACACTGCAACCTATTTATCCTAAATACCTTTTCCTAACAAGTAATTTTCTGGATGTCACTACAATTTACCAGGGTCAGCATCCAAATGTAGAACAAGTAACTTATTTATATTAGTTTATTTGGTCAGAAAAAAGCTATATGACCTGGCATGCATCATATGATTGTTAATTTAGTTGTGCTCGGGATTTAAAACATCTTCTCTGCCGTAGCAGGTGGTTTATAACAGTGAATTAAAGCACAAACGGTTAAGAACATGTTTAGAATATATCAACTAAGAAACAGAATGTCCTTTTAGCAAGGTTGTAGTGGATAGAAAAATAAAAGGCCTACATCCTGAAATCCATTACGAGCCTAAAGCCTTACAAGACTTAGAAGTTTGGGGTTGTTTTTTTTCTTTTTGCTTTTTGGGTTTGTTTGCTGATTTTGTTGTTGTTATTATCATCATCATCTAATCAATTGGGCTTGGATCTCCAGGACTTTAACCTGGAATAAAATACATGATGTACACTTACATTGTCTCTAAGCAATCATCTATGAGACTTTATAATTGTTAGGATCAACATATCACGCCCTCCTCATCCTGAATACTACCATTGCATTAGTAAGTAAGGAAAGATTATTCATTTCCACATCAATCTTACTTCTTTTTAAAAATTAAATATGACCATTAAAAATATCTTTTGAACAGATTCTTAGACTAGTCTATACCGTCTAATATAAGATAGGTAAATGCAGAACATGCTACTCCCTAATAAACTAGCACAGAAAAGAGTCATGGAACAAAATTTAGAGTCCAGTAGACAAAAAAAAATTGTGCAGTCTGAAAGTGTGGTGACTTACATAGGGAAATGACACAAATTCACTTGTTTCTTCAGGCTTCGGGAGTGGAAGTTAGACTCAGGCATTGATTGGCCAAATGATGCACTCTACCCTGAGAGATGGAAACCTATGTGTCTTAGAAATGCTTAAGCAATGATTTGTAATGGCTCTTCAACGACTAGTAGGACAGGGTATGGAGGAGTCAGCCAGATAAATATCATCAGAACCTCAAAGAACGGTGCAAAGAATGGTTAGGAAGATAGTGGGCCAAGTAGTCATAAGTAAGTTGGGCTGGGAACACTATTTTAAGGACTTTAGTGGCTTTTGTTTTATGTTGCCAGATCTTCCATTGTCTTTTTATGTTTCTCAGAAAATATGTAAATATATGCAGAAAACAACAACAATTATGTATTCATCTTACTCTAACTTTATAACTTCATATGCCACTTCTTTAATAATCTCATGCTGTCCCTAAGAACAGAAAATATATTTAAATATATGAGGAATTTAAGAAGATTTTCTATTTTTTCCCAAGCCTATATATGTATGTGGTGTGTGAATTAAAAGCAAGTCTTCTAAACTCTACTGCATATCATGCCCACGCGTTGAGATAGTAAGGGTCTGCATAAATGCCCTGAAGAAGGCTGGTGGTACATCCAGAAAAGGTATTTATAGTTATGTCATAGTTCTTAGTCTGGGTCTACATGCAATTACATAATGAAATGTGCAATATAGATTTTTCTTTGTACACAGGACACCCCTGTGGTTGCAGGTACTATACATTATGAATGTGACTCTTCACTAGCCCTCAGGGCTAGAACACCTGGAATTAGGAGATAGAGATGAGTGTTTAATTCCTTTTTCTGCCACCCAACAGCTCGGCTTTCCCTACCCAACCCTTTTCCTTTTGCTTCTCTCTTTTTCTCCTTTAATCTTTGTACCACTCAATCTTAAAGATCCAATTTAAAGTATGACTTTCTCTGTAATTATCTCTAATTCTTCCCCAAACAACAAACTCAATCGCTCTCTCATTATTGCTTACACACAACTTTACACATAGTTCAATTACATCATATCAGTGTTTAGTCACAGGAATGCCTGATCCAATATGACGAAGAGTAGGTCTCATTAAAATCTCAATCCTCAGTGTCACGTATTAGGCCCTCTTTAAAAACTTGCTGAAATAAATTGATAGTCATTTTTTCCCATTTATGTAATACTTTATAGTTTTCAAGTTACTTTCCCATATATTATGACACACGAAATATAGATTTTGTAATAAGGAGCTATTTATTTTGAGAAAATTACTTGGACTACCACAGAGGAAATGGGCCTTGAGTAACTATTCCATTGAGAAGGAACATTCCATCGTTAACAAAATCTATCTACTTATTAATCTGTTTAACAACTACTGACTTCCTACCGTATACTCGGCAAGATTCTAAAGACACCAATTAAGGACAAAGTTCGTCCCTCAAACAACTCGGAGTTGAGTTGTGGGACAGACTATATATAAAGTTCTTGTAAAATAATCTTCATCTCTTTCAGGGTATTCTTTTATATAAATATTTATTTTTAAAATTTAAGGATTGTTATAAAATATAAGCATCAATATACACTATGAATTGCAAATATAATTTATTTTGGCCTTAAGTGTAGTCTGGGACATACAGACTCTTATTCTTGCTTCTCCTAGAAGCTTCGACTATTTGTCCCACAAGCAAACAATAAGCATGAGCCGTCATTTTAAAATGTGTTGAACATGCAGGCTCCATGAGTTACTGTATTGGATTGGGGAAATCTGCTCTGTGTTCTGCCAGAGAATTACAACATATTGCTGCCTGGAGCAATGTTAACTTTTAATGTCTTTGTTGTGGTATCTTAAGTTTTGTTTTTCCCATCATACAGAATAATTATTTTTCTCTGCCCTTTTCCACATTACTTTGTATCACACTGTCTAATCTTTCTCACATATTATCAGCAATCTCAAGAAAATGCCACTTAAATGTACCCCTTTCAGAATTTTTAGTTAGAAAAAGTACTTGTATCATAGTGATGAACAGAATCTTCTTGATGCAAGATCATTTGAATATTGCTGTCTGTAAGAAAAATCTTTTGTTGTAAAGTGGATTTGAGAGTGCAACTGACTTGCCACTGTTTGGGCTCTGCCATTAAATAAATGTATGTAATCTTATAAAACTCACGTAATTGCCCTGGGCATCAGTTTCTTCACCTAGCTCTAGATTGTTTGTTTGTTTTGTTCTGCTTTTGTAAATATGGATCATGATGAATACACTCTAAACACATTGTCTTAAAGAAGAACTTGCACCTGTCTTAAGATGGCCAAGTTGAATTTATTGACAAGGGCTCTCCCTATGTCTATTATTTGGTCTAGATTCCTGATTATTTTTTCTTATTTATGAATAACTGAACTACAAATGTGACAGTTCCAACTGCGATAAAGGAAATTAATGTCTACATAAAATAAAACATGGCACTTAATTGTAAGCACCAAGCATTTTTCTTAGATAGTAGAGATGCCTGCAAAAAGGGATCGATACCTCTTAAATGCCTTTAGCTCCTCGGCATGTTATACATATTTTCTAGGTTATTCCTAATAATAACCTCATGAGGAATATGTTATCGTTTTACAGACGGGAAAGTTGAGGCTCAGTGTGAAATTCATAATTAGGAAGCAAGGGCCCTATTTAGCTGAATGTTAACTTCACCATACCAGAAAGTCACCCAGGAAGGTTGGGCAAATACTATTGCTTTTAATGTGTAGATTAGTTCACTCACGAAATTAATTTTATTCTTTTTAAGAAACAATTTTGTCACGATTTTGTTAGTGACACAAACATTGAAAACAGTTACTCAATAGAACTAATCAAAGTTAGTATGCAAATTCCCTAATTTTGTTTTAGGTTTTTTCATTCATTCATTTACTCATTCAGGTATTAATATAATTGCTTTTAAATTAGCTTGATTTCTCCCTTCAAACTTGGAAGAACAAAATCTTCACCTTTATAGACATGTTGCAGTAAAAGATCTCTTTCTACTCATCTTTATATTCCTACCTGAATCATGAAAGATAAGCTCCCAGGAGCATAAAGCAAATGAAGACTGCCATCGTTTGCTGCTTTCAAATGGACATTTATGGTAGCATATTTTCTGCAAGAAATGCTGAGAGATGTAACCACCCAGAACTCGTTCCTTTCCTCTCCTAGCCTGTCTCCAGGTAGAGCAAATCAAGACAAGGCTGTGCTCCAACATAGCACTTCTATTCACATGTTTAAGGCGAAGAAGGATGCTCTCTATCCTTTATAAACATACACTGGGTTGGAAAGAAAAGTTTCCATTACTTATGTTTCTATCTCTTTTATTTTGAGTGCTAGCTGAAGCCCTACTTTGATTTTCTTTTATTAAGATATGTGTCTTTCTTAAACAATTTTATGCCACCTGCCGTTGGTAAGTATGATTATTAAATTACGAACATACTATTAGGAGAGAATTTGTGTCTACAGTTAAACTTATTATCTGTTATCTCATTCTTGTTTAATTTAAAGAAAATATAAGGTATTAGAGAACTGACTTGTTCTGAATATTAAGAAGAAATAAAAAGTTTCCAAGAAGTGATGAAAAAAAATCCAAGTTAGTTGATTTTTGTACTTTTCCTTCACAAAACACCTAGTCACAGTAGATTATAAAACATCTGTTATTTATATGTATGTTATATATTGCTCAAAATTGGTTCAGATTAACTAATTAGATAGTCAATACTAAAGAATTGCCCCAAACTGTATCTTAAATCTCAAAATATGCTTCATCTGAAGAGTTAATGGAAAAATTAACAAAAATTCTTGTTATCATGCTTACCCATGACTGAATACAAGTCTTTACTTTCATTGTAATTTACACAATTATTGTGAATCATAACTTTGTGGGGTTTTTTGTTTTTAAATACTAAATAATAATGAATCCACAGATTCAAAGGAGTAAAACGCATGCATTTCATAACTACCAAATATTTTCAAAGCAATGGCATCTGTAGTATGCCATCCTGCTATCCACTGGAGACAAGGAAGATCAAACTGAAGTTTTAAGCATGCTCAGGTCTTTGCCATTCATGGCTAATAAATACAACAAATGAAAACTTTAAACTCAACTGGATGAATGACTTTGGAGTGTGTCTCAGATATAGTAGGTATATATATTCATTTGAAGACTTCAATATACACTTACTGAATACCCAACATGTGTACAAGAATATTATAGGTGTAATGAAAAATAAGAGTATATAAATAATCCATTCTCTTTCCTCAAGCATCTTTCAATCTTCTGAAGTAGAAAAGGATGTTAAAAATTAATTCTGTAACAAGGTAGAAGGTCCTATGGGCTTTCTTAATCAGTTCTTAGCTGTAAAACAATAAACATATTGTTGGCTGCCCAGTATTAATTTATGACAAACCCAAAGCACTTTCCAAGGTACATTATTATTTATTAAATTTAATAACCTAACATCTACTAGCATATCACCCCTACCATTCTAGTGGTATTATTTGTTGATGTAAATCGTTGACATCACCTGCAGTAATTCTCTCTTATTTTGAATTTTTGGAGGAAGAAGGGGAGGAGGAAGAAGCAAAAGGAATCTTCCTTTGAAATACACAGTGAATTAGAAGGGGGTATAGAAGACAGATTTTGGATTCTCTTTGATTTTACATCTTTTCCCCCCTATGGTTATTGCTGTCTAGAGTAGATTTCAGCTGACCTGGCAGAGTAATAAATTGTTCAGGAAGCTTTATCCCTGTGGGGCTAGAACCATTTCATTGGTGTTGAGAAGGAGATTTCTGTGTACCTTCTGTGTGACGCATTTGTGTTGATAACATGGATGTATTTAGTCTCACCTCATTGGGTTTTACTAATTTAGATATTCCCAAGATCCAGGTAGGTCCTGATACAACTCCCCAAATTAACACATTAGGAAAGTGACTTGTTTATGTCAACATAGCCAATGGCAAGCCTGGAACTAGAAACCAGGTAGCGTGGAAGTAGAAGGATCCTGGGCTTGGAGTCAGTGCAGAGTGCAAATCCTGGGTCTACAACTCATGAAACTTCTGACTTTGGGCAAATCTTTGAGCCTCAGTTTCTTTCTCTGCAAAATTTGGAATGCTCAGAGATGTGTGAAAATTTAGTGGAATAATGGATGTAAAGTGTCTGTGTCTGACACAGAGCAGACATCCATAAAATATTCACCCTTTTTCCTCCTAGCTCCTAGATCAATAGCCTCCATGGTGTCAGTAGTCTCCTGACATGGTGTCATACAGACGTGAATTTGGACCTGTGATATTTTGCAGTTTCTTTGTGATTTGGCAGCCTGAATGCAGTGCATGTGCATTAGTATTGCCAATGGAATAATACAGCTTTGCTAGGGAATGATTAAACATTTTCCTTTATCCTTTATTCTTCATCTTTATCTCCCTTACGCACACCTTGTATGGGTGTGGTGTGGAGGACATGGCTTACAATAAAAGCTCTGTGACTTTACCTGGCTGGGAGTAGGAGGGAACAAATATATGGCAAAAGAGGAAGAAACTCTCCTCTCTCCTTTCTTGCAGAAATATTAAGCTACAGAAAAATCACAACATAATGGCGGATGTGACATACATGGAGAAGGAGAAATGAGATAATTGTGGGAATTTTGGAAGCAATGTTATTTATCTCATTCTTTATCAATAAATATCACCATCATTCAGTCTATGATGTACTTGGAATTTATTTCTTCTTAGTTTTGAACTCAATAAAATGTAGAATAAGTGATCCATAATAACCTCTCATATATTCCAATGGGCTTGTCTCTCTTATAGTCTCACTTATTTTTGCTTAATTTGTCTTAGATTCACCAGACATTTTCACATGTTTTTCTTCCGTTTAGTCTGGCCATCTATAGTGTCCTTTTAAAAAAATTCTTCTAGATATACAGATGGCCAATAGGCACATGAAAAGATGTTCAACATCACTAATCATCAGGGAAATGCAAATCAAAACAACACTAAGATATCACCTCACGCCTGTTAGAATGGCTATAATCACCAAGACAAAAAACAACAAATGTTGGAGAGGATGTGGAGAAACAGGAACCCTCATACACAGCTGGTGGGAATGCAAACTGGTGCAGCCTCTATGGAAAACGGTATGGAGATTCCTCGAAGAATTAAAAATAGAGATGCCCTATGACCCAGCCATTCCACTACTGGGAATCTATCCAACGAACCTGAAATCAACAACCCAAAGAGGCTTATGCACCCCTATGTTCATTGCAGCATTATTCACCATAGCCAAGAAGTGGAAGCAACCTAAGTGTCCCTCTACTGACGATTGGATTAAGAAAATGTGGTATATATATATACAATGGAATACTACTCAGCCATAAAAAAAGACAAAATTGTCCCATTTGCAACAACATGGATGGGCCTGGAGGGTATTATGTTAAGTGAAATAAGCCAGAAAGAGAAAGACAAACACTGTATGATCTCACTCATATGTGGAACATAAACCAACACATGGACAGAGAAAACTGTATTGAGGTTACCAGGGGCAAGGGGGGTGGGGGATGGGCACAAGGGGTGAAGGGAGACATATATGGTGATGGACAAACAAAAATGTACAACCCAAAATTTCACAATGTAAAAAACTATTAAAACATCAATTAAAAAAAAATAATCTGTCCATATATGGATGGGTCTAATTCTGTACTCTCAAAAAAAAAAAAAAAAAAAAAAAAACAAAGAAAAAGATTCTTCTAATGCTACAATGACAATCATATTGTAATATATAAATGTATCAAATTAACATGTACATCTTAAACTTAAACAATGTTATATGTCAAATAAATTGCAATTAAAGAAGGTTTCCTCTTAAAGTTTATATATGTTTATGTATAATTTTATATACAGTCGTGTGCCACATAACGACATTTCGGTCAATGGACTTCATGTGTGACAATGGTCCCATAAGATTAGTACCATATAGCCTAGGTGTGTAGTAGGCTATAACATGTAGGGTTGCATAAGTATACTCTATGATGTTTGCACAATAAAATCACCTAATGATGCATTTCTCAGAACATATCCACATTGTTAAGCATGACTAATACTAATGAGTTGAGAACAATGGGAATATTATTTAATATTTTAAGTACCCTAATCTCCTATTGCTGCAATATTCTTTGTATTTTAAGTTAAGAATTTCAAAGCATCTCTTTCTACATTTTTTCTTCGTGTATTCACACATAAAAGAGTTGAGAGTTTTGCAAAATATGATAAAGAAAAGATTTACATGACAAAATACAGTAGGTATTATGTTTAAAATGAATAGCCTAATTTTTTAATTAAAATATATATAGTTTGTATAAATTATTAACTTTGTATTATTAATATATTAGTATATGACATTTACTTCTTGATTAAACTCTTGAAAATAATCTACAAATTCTCCACTAATATTTAACATCAAATGTAGCTAACACTTATTGAGTGCTTATCATGTGTTAGTCACTGTTTTAAGTGTATGACTTGTACTAATTCATTTAATATTTCTAGTGATCTATTAATATCCCCATTTTCCAGATGAGAAAACTGAGGTGCAAAGAGGTTAAAAAAACTTAGACATGAGGGGCCAGCCCCATGGCCTAGAGGTTAAGTTCAGCGCGCTCCACTTCGGCAGCCCAGGTTCAGTTCCTGGGCGCGGACCTACACTACTCATCGGCACGCATGCTATGGTGGCGACCCACGTACAAAATGGAGGAAGATTGGCACAGATCTTAGTTCAGGGCGAATCTTCCTCAGTAAAAAAAAAAAAAAAGGCAACAAACTTAGACATGCCATGTGTTTAGTAAGTAGTGATGAGGATTCAAACTTAGACCATGTGCTTTCAGAGCCTGGGCTTTTAGCCACTACATTGTAGCAAGTTAATTACCACACTGAAGCTATTTCACTTTTCATTTAACTATCTTAATCAACTAATAACATTTTTCTCTAGTCAACTCTAGTACACTTATAAATAGATTGAAATTTTACCTGTTTTAAATAAGTGCTCAACAGATCAGTGTAGCCAAGATATTAGTTTATAAATGCATTAGTTTTTAAAAGATTTAATGTGTGGATCAGTTGTTTAAATATGGAAACAATATTATAAGTGGTGGTTAGATGCTAAGTATAGTTACAAAGACCTGTTTAATCCACTATTAACTAACTAATTATTTATTAAGGCCTTAATGTTCCTATATCCTGGCAGCAGGGAGGCAGCCATGGGAAAGAAGAGAACAGGCAAGTTTCTTCCTTTTTCTGAGGAGGAATAGGGCTGATTCCAGGCAAAAATTTTAAATAGTTGAAATTTGACTTTGATACTTCCCAAATATCCCTAGTGTCCTCAAGCTATTTTAACCCATGGTATTTCATTTCCATGGCAATCAAGATTTTTTATTTCCTTAAGTCAATTGATCTTCGTTATGTGTTAGATGGCGAGCATGGAATTTAAATGAATAATAATATATAAACCACAATTGTCCCAGGATGGACCCAGAGATATTTGTATTACCAAAAGATATTTCTTACCAAGATTAAGAGTAAATTAATTAAATTTGGGCTCTAAAGGAGGAGAGACAAATCCAAATGGCCCTGGAGGCAGATTTTCTCCCTGGTTTGCGTAGTTTCATAAGAAGCTGGCTCAACAGACCCAACAGGCTCAATGGAGGAGCAGGGTGACATGGTGTTCTCTGAAGGCTTCATCTTCCAAGACCACTCATTGACAGGAAATTCTAGCTGAACGTAGTTGTCCAGATGTTTCTGTCCCATGGTCTCTAACATGTAAAGCATTGTTGGGGTGGGGAACCCCCTCTTGGAGCATTTTCCCTGTAGTGACTGGTCTAGCTATGCCCAGCCTAAGCATCTGTCTCTGTGGGACGATGAGAGTTTGGGGGACCTTGCTAGTGACTCTTTCTCTGATAACCTAATACACTGCAGGGTGCTAGTGTGTCGGGTGTTTGTGTGTGTGTGTGTGTGTGAGTGCCCTCTTTGTACTACAACAGAACAAAGGCTCATTCTGTGGGGAAGGGTATTTTGAGCATGACCTTACTCCAGCCATCTCTGGAGTCAGTTCCTCTATGTATTTCAAGGATTTTTGTTTTAGTTATATATACGTATATATATATATATATATATATATATATATATATACGTATATATATACGTATATATATATCAAGCCATAGTTTTTCTAATTGCACTACTGTGGATACCAACAGCTCACGTCATCTGTTGAAGGTAGTGGATACTGGGGACAAGATCACTTCTTTGTCCATAAGGATCATTTGCAAATTAGTTGTTTATATGTCTGGCATTTTGTTAATGAAGAGAATGCTTTTATTATTTTTTTCTAGACGAAGTAGATGCTTTGGGATCTTTTTAACACCACTTGTTTTTGCCAAGTAGGAGGATATTACACAGGTATTCTCATCAAAGTAATTAGGTTTTTGGATAGGCTCTGCATGTGGCAGTTAATGTGATAACATTAGTTAAATTGTAGCCCCAAAGGCTTGTGGGATCAGAATTGCAAACACAATCTGAGTTCCTAAGTCCCATGAACCTACCCTTTAGGATATGCCTCATCTGTAGTGAGAGGGAACACTGCAATAACAGATTATCATCACAAGGGTATGAGCTGACTCTCTGGGAAAAGACACTTGTGTAAAGATATTCAGTGTTTAGAGAAGCGCATTTGGATATGCTGGAATTTTTCCACAACCCCAGACATGCCAATCAAAGATAATACAATGCAAGTATCGCTGAGTGACACTTCAAACTGCATTCATAAGCAACTTGCCTCATTCAAAGTCAATGAAGAGACAGGACTTACAAGCCCATGCTGAAAAGTTATTGAAATGTGACTGACATCTCAAGGAAAAGGTGTCAAAGGGTTGCATGACCCAGTGCTGAAACACAGCGGGGTTAATCAAAGTTATGGCAGTTGGGTACAACAAAGGTCTCCCTTAAGTTTATTTATTTATTTTATTTAAGTCATTACTCAGTGGGTTTATTATCACCCCTCTACTCTCTCTGTCTAGCATTTAAACCCCAGTCTGCTTATTGGTTGTAAACTTTGCTTTGGTTACTGTTTAGAAAGGAGGAAGCAGAGTCTCTGTTACTAGTGAGGTTTCTGAGGATAATGCAGGTGTTACATCTCTTTCCATTGCTTGAATTCCCCTAGGAGATCTGGAGCTTCCACAATTAGGTTCCAATATGATGTGCCTCCTAGGAGAGGAGGATGGAGTAGCTAGTTTACAATCCTGTTCAAAGAACTTTTACTAGTGCATGAGTTTAATGACTTACTGAAACTCTACATACTCTAAGAAAGGGTCAGAAAGGGGACAGTAGAGGTAAGTTTGATCTTGGTTTACCTAATCATTTTGTCTCTTCCCAATGGCAGACATATTCTCCTGCCTAGTGCTAACCACTTGACTACTGGCAACTCGTCTTTTCTTTTTTTGACTTGATGCCACCTCAGGACGGAAGTCAAGGCTTCTGAGAACAACTGCAACATAACCATGAACAATAGTTACCAGCAATTCTGTTATATTTATATTTTACGCTGATGTTTCCATGGCTTCTCTTTCATATCATTGTAAAATACAGAAAGTATATCATCATTTGACAGTGAAAATAGCTAATAACCTTACCTAACAAAAGAAGGAGAGAGAGGGAAAGAAAACCTCTCTGTGATGAATGGAATCGGGCAAATGCTATAATTATGTTCATGGTAATTATGCCCATGGTTTAAAAAGTGCAAGCAATTACGAGTTATGTTTATACATGTTAGAAGGTAACAATGCATAGAAATTATATGCATAAAACATTGTGTGTGTGCGTGTTTCAATCCAACAATCTGGCCTTATTTAAACTCTACATTTGGGTCCAATATTTCTTGGCTTTTTTTTACCTTGTGAATCTATTAGGAATGAGTCACTGGTTAAAATAGAATAATCAAAAATCTCAACAAGATTGGCAGCTAAGTGCTCAAACACCTGCTGTTCCCTAGAATCAAACATATATATATTCTTTATCAAATCTATACATATATATATTCTCCAGAGCTAAAAGATCTGAAAAAGAAATTTGTTTTTCTGTCCTGCCAGACAGTTCTACTACAAAATAAGTGCTGGGTCTAATAATATCAAATAAATTATCTATCTGGAATCAATCCACAATTCATATTAAAGTCTTTCATAATAATACAAGAAAAAAATAAAAAAGAAAAATGACAGTAAAATGACTACATTCCTTGTTATTAATTATTTTAAAAATTTAAAAAAGGGATGAGAGCTACATTTGGGAAAGATCACCTTGGAAAGAAAGTATATCAAACATGACTAGCAATGGACTTTTCTTTTACGAAGAATAATGGTTTAATGTTTAATTAATCTTATCCATTTCTGCATTTATGGGAAGGCAGAGAAGAGTCTGCTTTATAATGTAGAAAATTAAATATTAAAACCTTGGTGCCTACCAGACTTACATTTTCTTATTATGAATGAGCATTTTCACTTTCTGCACACACAAAGAAAGAAACAGGAGATAGATGTAGTCACTTAGCTCTGCAGAAAAGGATTATTTCAATGTGTCTCTGATACCAACTTGCTACTAGAAACAAAACACATCAAAGACGAATAAACATTTAAAATCAAAACAAAAAAATGCAAACTATAAGATTGCTGTCATGTATAATATAAATCCTTAATCCTAAATGTAGTAAATAAAGTAATTCTTCACTCATGTTTTTTATGTATGAATTATCTAAAACTCATAGATCTAATACTCCAAAATGGTATACCGCTGAAGACATGTTAGAGTAGTTTTCATTTTCTACGATGCTTTTTCCAGTGAGGAAACTGAATAAAATAATAATTAAAAATAATAAAATGCTGCCAGATTAAAATACAGAAATAACAATTGAGAACAATGAAAAGAAAGATTGGATATTTAGATGTTTAATTCAAATTGGAGCCTATTTGCAATACTTATAGTTTGGGCCAGATGTATATTTTATAATTAAATGTGAAATTTTGACTTACATTTTAAACTATCATTTGGAACTCTGGTCTCCAATGTATTACTTATCACAAAGCAGGGATTGTAAAAAGGATCCAGGAAGTGGCCGGATCAAGAAGTCCCATCTGTGATAAATTCATCTCCACGAATCATTAGAGGCACTTTGCCTCTCTATGACTGGTTTATTGCTCCTGGAAAATAGAATTGATTTGGAAGGAAAAGAAGGCACACTTTACAAACATTGTTCCTAAACTTAAAGGTTGAGTGTGTGTTATTTAACATAGCAAATCCTTCCAATTTTTTTTTGTGCATTTCTGAACTTGTTGACATCTTTTTTGTTTCTTTCTTTTTTTTTTGCTGAGAAAGACTCACCCTGTGCTAACATCGTTGCCAATCCTCCTCTTCTCTTTTTTTTTTTTGCTTGAGGAAGATTAGCCCTGAGCTAACATCTGTACCAAACTTCCTCTATTTTGTATGTGGGTCACTGCCACAGCATGGCTGATGAGTGGTGTAGGTCCATGCCCGGCATCCAAATCCGCAAACCTGGGCCGCTGAAGCAGAGTGTGCCAAACTTAACCACTACACCATGGGGCCAGCCCCTGAACTTGTTGACATCTTGATTGCTAGCCCTACAATTTGTTGCTTCTAAGATTAAATAAGGATAGAAAATATTACATTCACACGATCTCGGTGACATGATTTTTTTCAACATCGCTTAGCAGAAAGCATTAATAACAATCAAGGAGAAATGTAGCAGAAAAATTTGTGAAAATTCAGGAAATAAATAAAATTCAAAGAAACTAAGTACATGTCTTTATCTTATTTTCACAAAGCTTTCAGTTTCTACCTCAATAGTCATCTTCAACTAAGTACAGTGTGAGCTTTTGGATGTTGCCTGGGACAAGTGCCTCTGAGACAGAGATTATGGATATGATAAACACATGATTCCAGTTACAACAGACTTTGTAATGGCCTGCACACCCCCATCCTTGTTCTGAAAATAGAAGACCACCTTTCAATGAGAACTCAACCCCTGCCCATCCAACCATCTGCTCGTTTGGTTCTGTGATCCCACACCAAGTCAGTCCCATGCCTACCTGGAATGTCCATAGCTAATATTAGAAAGGAGGTGCTCTCTTTTCACAGGGATTACAAATGCAAGTGTCTAGTCCAGCTTGATTATCCACAAAATTTCTTTATGTACCAATAGATATGACTTAAATATCAAATGGTAAGTTTTATGAAAGTATGAGGAATCAGAGAGTTAAAAAATTGAAGTTGATTTTCTGATCAGGGGAAACAAGGAAAGAAAGAATGGACATTACTTCACTTCAATTTTTATTTCTTCCCAACTAGCAACCAATGCTCCCATTTAACCATATTACCTAGTCACCTTCCCACCTCCAGGAATATATTTGAATTACTTGAAATATCTTCCCCATTTCCCCTCTCATCTTCCAATACACAATGAAAATATTACACCTTTCAAGAAATTGTTCCTGATTTCTCCAGCCAGAAATATCTTAGGGGTTCACAACTGAGTTTACTTTCTGTTATCTATGCAAACCAAAAGTGCAGTTTAAAGATCTTCTATTCTCACCGTGTCTAAATGAATAACTTCAATGAAGATATAGAAGGCATGTATGTCAAACAGAAGGCACCACATAGTTCATAGCAATAATGGCAGATTGCAAACATTCAAGATAATTTTAACAGGCTGTAATAGTGGGTCATGTGAATGAAACAGGGACCCCACTCCCTGGTCTAACAGGCAAATCTAACAAGTGAGCTGCATAGGCTTAAAGTCAGTACAATAAAAACACACGCTGTACTGTGAAGCAGCCATGCAGGCCTCATAAGCCTGTGTCTAAATGACCTTGCAACCCCTCGTCCCATGACTGAAGACACCAGCAGGATGAATGGGCAACAGGAAGAGATAATGGATACCTCTCTCTCACATCTAACTACATTTCTTAGAAATTGAGGGAAAAAGTGATGACCCTGGTCCTTGCCTCCCTCCACACATAGATAACACTGACATTACAAGCCTTATTTGACATATAACCAAAAAGTTCTTGTTATCCTTGAAGTATATGACTATTAGAAGTGTAAGCACTTTCCTGCACATACACAGCTTTGTTAAAAAGTATATAAACTGTACTCAGACCTGTAGACCTCAGAGTAGTTCCTCAGAATACTCTGTTGGACAGCTTCCCAGTATTTGAATTCCTCACCTTGATTATCAAATAAACTCCTTTAGTTAACCTTTACCCGGACTCTTTATTTTAGTCAACAGTCAAAATCAACAAGAACTTATAAAAGTTAATAGTAATTCATGCCAAGTACAGAACGTAGCGGTAAAAATATGTGACTTTAAATATATCATTACAGATATGATTGACAAAGCATATGTCAAAAAGATTGAGGTCCTTAATGTATCACATGGTCAATAAAATTTAAGAATTCAATACAAAGCATTGTGTCAGACAGAAGGAAAAATACTCCTAATCCTTTTTTCTAGTTAAATCTCTACGCATTTCTTAAGGCGCTACTCAGATCCAATTATATCCAGGAAGTCTATCCAGACCACATTAAGCGTTTTCTGAATTCCTGCAATACTCATTTTATGTACCAGAATTTAAGATGACATTGTCTTGTAAGATATTTCAGTGATGCTCCTCAAAAGATAAATTCATAGATTGGGTACCATATCATGAGAAACAAGACTTTCCCACAGTCAGACCATATATAGAGGCAATTCTGTGCCCATATAAAATCTGCACATCAGATTTTCAAACAAGAAATGCAAGATCTTAAAAAATAAAAAATAAAATTATTTTGGAATGAGACATCTCAATCTATCTACAATAGAAGAGGGCCACAATAAGTTGCTTCAAAATTTTGATAGGTCTTAAGTCGGAAAAACAGTTGCTTTATCCATTTTTATTTCAGAGGGTAGAAAAGAATGACAGATAAAAATAACAAGAGAAGTAGATTTTAGCTTGACTTGTAACTGAAGCCCCATAGTGAAAAAGGCTACCTTTAAAAATGATGAGTTTCATACATCTGGATACATTTGCCTAGAGGCTGAATGAGACTGCAAGGAATTCTGAATTGGGATTCTTACATTGTTTGAAAGATTGGATTACATGACTGAAAGGTCTTCTTCAACTCTACAATTCTATAATTTCAAATTCAGATTCTAGGTCATAACATTAGAGAAAAAGACAACCCCTTTTCATTAGTTTAGTGCTCTGTAGAACCCAGGTCTATACCAAAGGGAGATAAAAGATTTGCCTAAGAGGAGAATTGGAACAAACCCAGTTCCGTGGCAGGCAGTTTGTGTTTTATCTAAATGATTGAATTACCTCTTCTTATGTTGCTCATCTAGAAAAGAAAGGTTATAAAAAGACATCGCTAAGAAAATACCTTAATAGTCAAGCTTAGACTCTTCCTGCAATAAATTAATTTAAAAGCAACGCTAGAAAGAGCGACTATTTCATGGACTAATTCAGTTTAGGAATGCATGGATGTCTCATGTGTTCTTTTAAATAGTCCACAGTGAGGGCTGTATGGGAAAGACATCTACCTAAAGATACATATCAATGTTCATAGTCAGATAGGTCTCTTAAAAGATGTAGAAATGAAATTTATCAAAGCAAGACAAAAAGACTCCCACTCTTAAAAATTTGCACTCTTGGAAATTTGCATCAATAGCATTTTGATGATTTTAAAATATTTATATCCAGTAATTATATTTTCAGGTTGAGCAATTTAACTTCTAATAAAAGTGCCTATTTTTCATAAAATTTTCTAAGACAGCCTCCAAGTGTTTTCAAAGTAACTATGAAAGCCAATGTTGACAAAAACAGGCAATTTAAAAAACAAAAGCCCTAATGGTTGTATCCTCTTCTTTTCCTATTTTCAATGTAGCAAAGATCAGGATTCAGGAGAATTTAAAATTCAAAACACTCCCTGAGGTTCTTAGATATAGGTCATTTCATTTAGATAAAAACACAAACTTGTAATATAAGTGATATAAATCACGCTTTATCACAGAATTAGCTGTTTTAATAATCCAGAATACGCCATTCTTTTTGGCACGCTACTTCAGCATGGGTCGTATACATGGCCACCCCAAGGGGACCTAGAATCACCAGCCTGCTGCTCACACAGCATTAAGATGACCCTGGAGAATCAGTCGCTGAAATTTTGGTCCCACAGCCAATTCTCTCTTGCTGCATTTTCCTCTAACATATGCGTGCTTCTTCATTTAAAGCTTTTTTTTTTTTTTTTTCCAAAAGCACATTGTTAAAGAATAAAAGCTGAGGGCCGGCCCCATGGCTTAGCGGTTAAGTGCGTGCGCTCCGCTGCTGGCAGCCCAGGTTCAGATCTCGGGCGCGCACCGATGCACCGCTTCTCCGGCCATGCTGAGGCCACGTCCCACATACAGCAACTAGAGGGATGTGCAGCTGTGACATACAACTATCTACTGGGGCTTTGGGGGAAAAAATAAAATAAATAAATAAAATTATAAAAAAAAAAAAAGAATAAAAGCTGAATTGCAAGGTGGCTTGCTGCTACAGTACATCTGAAAATACTTCCAAACAGCAGCGTATATAAACCTAGCAACATGTATGAGAGCAAACAAGCCATCTCTAAATATACTCCAGGACCTTCTAAAACAATGTAAAAGTGGCATCTGGCATGGGTGAGATGGCAATTTAAACTCCTTGACTCTTCATCCAAATTTATGCTTAAAACTCTTTAAACAACTGATTATTTAAAGAGAAAACAAATTATGTTGCGTTGGTTGATTTTTCTGCCACAGAAACTGAAAAGAAGCTGTAGGTATGAGGAAACAATAAGAGGAATGAGAAATTTCAGGGTCCCTGTATAATATGCATAGGTTTCTGAAAATCATTCTTGGGCAGAGAAGATTACTATTAACTATTATTGTTAATAATAACACATTTCATTAATTCTAAGATTCCATCAATTGTACAACGCACTATGATTTTATGTGCCACTAAAAGTGTTATCAATTTGTTTTGAGATGCCATTGATTGCAAGATGCAGCACAATTTCAGAAATATCAAGATGTCTGCTGTGAATTGTTAAAATATATTAATAATATTTTAGTTTTTATTTCATTTGCTGTTTTATGATGCTATGACTTAGGGGAGGGTGGAGGTACTTGGGGGATATTATATTCAGCTCAAACTGGACATTTGGCTTCAGAGCTCAGCTGGGGAAAAAATAATCTAAACTCCAGCTGTGTGTATCCAGTTTATATTTTCTACATCTCCCTTCTTTTTCTTCCCACAGATCGCATTTTATAAGGGGTATTTCCTGTATTTTTTTTTCTTTTTTTCAATCTGTCTCACTTTCACATAAAGCTTAAGGTTTTCTAAAATTATGATGTGGAACATCTAACCAAATACCAGTACTTCAGTAGCCAGGGTAATGTCACAATAAGAACACTGGTGGGCAGTGTTTAGAAGAAAAAAACAATTAGTAATTTATAAAAAGTAGTGCTCCGAGGAGAGGATGAACAATAAGAATAGTCAAGGAGAATTTGAAAATGCATGCAGTAAACTTGTCACGAGTCAATTTTTTAAAAAAAATTTAGCTTGTAGAAAAATATAAGTGGGAGAAATTCTAGTACATTTGCAAAGTGGAGAAAGGTGTTGGCGTATTTTGCCATCATATTTTTTCTCTAGTATAATACCTTCTTGGACAGTGGGAGAATTGGAGATCTGGTAGTGTTGACTGCAGTGAAGCTGTGTTATCCTTGTTTACAATAACATTTCCTCCTCCTAGAAAGCAAGAAAGGGCTTCTCTGACATGTCTGCTATGGGGCGTCTTCAACTGCTGTTACTTGCTCCGCATCCATGCTGCACATTCTTAAACTCTAAGTCAAGGCGATAAGGTAGAGACGAATCAGTCCTTCACTGCAGCACCTGCTCCTCTCCAAGAGTACCTGAATTCCAAATGGCATCATAGACTAGAGCTGAGGTTGGTCCTTTGAGTTTGCTGCACCACATATGCTAGAGTGACGAAGGTTGGGAGGAGGGACTGAGTATATGCTTTGAGAATTCGACATGCTATATTTAATCGCACCCGTAAGAAATGAAGTCTAACTAAACTACATAAATGCTGTAGTTTCAGATGGATAGTTTCACTGTCTAACATCCTGAAATGGAGACTAAAGTTGCCATCTGAATCAATCACTTGGACGTTAATTTGACATTTTACAAATTAGGCAAGAATAATAATAGGGAAGAACATAAAATATCTGTAGCTCCGTTTTCTCTGTCCCCCAATTTTACACAATATGTTTATAAATAGAAGGCTCCATAAAATGACTTATGGAAATTATATTTATCTACGCTGCAATGTTATCGTGTAGCAATGCGAGAAGCAAGGACTTCTCATTCATTCATTTTACTCAGTAAATATTTTATCATTGCCTATAAAGAGCCGGGGACTGATACACGTAAGCCAAGTCATATTCAGGTAATAATGTGAGGATGAAGAGTGGTTGGTAGTCTGTTTAAATCAAATCTTGCCTTATTGAAATCTCCAACTATAAGCTCAATGAAAGCCCCAGAGTATCTATCACTGTTTCCTCAATCTGCTTTATCAAGTGCAATTTTGTAGGTCAAAACTTTGGGGTGATCCTCTTGCCTCCATCACAAGGATGAAAATATAGTGTGAATTATCTTTAGTGATAAAGAACAGTTACCAAAATAGAGATGACTCAACTTCTGCACAGTGGAGCTATGTTGTAATGGAAATTGGCTTTCAGCTGCTATGACACGTAATTTTATAATACATTTTAGAGCATTTAACCTATCCACATTTTTTTAAGCTCTGTCTGCAATAGTGAGAGGTAGCGCTATTGTTAGAGATTCTGCTAAAGCTACTTATGTGCTATTAATATACAGGAATAAAAGGGAATTCTTTCTTCACCGGTGGTCTCTTACAGCTACTCAAAAAGCTGCTTGGCCTAAAAATGTCATCAACCACAAGGATTATTTGATTTCCTTTGTCCATAATCGATTACTAGGCTTTTACTGAAAAGCACAACTTTAAAAATGCCCAAAAGGTAGATAAAATCTGTTGAATTCCATGTCAGAAATTTCTAAAAATTCTTGAAGCTAAAAGGAATGCCCATAAACAATCTGATTCCAGTCTTATTTTCAGTAGTCATGGGCAGATCATATAGTAAAGTAAAAGGAAATTTTCTATGAGACAGAGAGACTGGGAAGAAGTCCATTTTAACTCAATGGAAAATACATGAACTTCTTTATTATAGGAAGTGGATTTGAATCCCATTTTTACTATTTATTTGAGAGATTCCGAGCAGAGTACTTTGTATCACTGAGACTTAGTAGCTCCTCTATAAAACAGCAAAAATAACACATACTCTTTTCATTGAGTTGTTGTGAGGACCAAATCATATGGAATATTTGTCTGGCACATCATAGGCACTCAATACATGGTGTCCATTATTTATGCAAGTTACATAAATTACATGAACTGTTTAAAATATGATTATGATGGCTTTTGTGTGTTTATGCTTTATGTACAGTCTGTGCCACCTGTTGATCTAAAGTGCTGAACTTAATGGTAATCTGTTCATATATCATTGATAATCCAGTAACTAAATCCAGTAACTAAATACTTTGATCAAATAATGCAAAATTCTCCCAGGAAACAAAATGGAACAGTTGTAGTTCAAAGTAAAATAGTATGAAACCATATCAACAGTATGTGTATCTGTGTGATTGAGGAAACAGATCTCCCATCGTCAGACTCCAAATCATTAAGATAATACCTGTATCAGGCAAGAAATGCCACTCCCCACAATTCTCAAGGGCAAAACTCTAGTCAATGCTATCACATGTGTATCTTCTTCTGCCCTGACATCTGCCACGTCCTATTTTGCATAAGCCATGGTGGATTCTGTCAAATCACCCGAGTAATAACATAACCATCTGAAACATTAACAGAAGACTTTCTTCTGACATCGGCTGTCACACTATGTGTGAATCAAATTTGCTCTATTAAAATAATTTGGTTTTTGTTCTGACTGCTCAATGTTGCCATTTGAATCTGTGAGCAGTCTCACTGACTCTTCACCACTATTAGCAAGTCTTAATCACTCAGAGATTCAGCACAGTTGGATATCGCAATCCGAGCAAATTCCCCATATGATTCCAGCACAGAAGTTACCAATGAAGCTAACAGAGTGATAATACAAAATTCTCTAACTTCATCTCCTTTTCTCCCAAGTCTCTGTGAATAAAAATGAAACAAGATAGGGACTTATTTGTAAGCTGCTATTTCTTTGAATTTGCAGCGGCTATTAATATGCAGTATCACCAAGGATTTGAACATATCCCAAATATGTAACTATTACTTTAAAATTAAAAGCATCTTGACAATCAGCAGTTTTGCTTTTCAAAGTGTATGACTTGTACATCTGGTTACCCAATCCAGTCGAGAGACAATCGTTGTAATGGGTTCAGTTTGCACCATAGCATGACATCTGCTGTACTGTACCCAATCTGACTCTGGTTACGAACACTTGAAATAAAGTAATTATGCTTTCATTAACTCCAAAACAGTTCCCATCAGCTGATATTTGGTCACAAATGATACAGTCATTAATTAAGCCATCTGAATTATTTTCAAGTAGTCTTTTTTGGTGTTTTGGGATTATTTTTATGACAGGATTGAATATTTTTCTTTATCTGAAACACATCCTTCATAAGGTAATTCCATACGCTGGTTTCTCTTCTACTACTGGAAATGCTATTTTCTTCTCACTCCCCATTGCCTTATTTTTTAAAACAACAATATTCTTGAGGTTTAAGGAAAGGATAAATCATAAAAGAACATGCTTGCTAGCGTCAATGGCTACTGATTTATGACAAGAGCACTTTTAGTCAATTATTGTCTGAAAGATTAAATGTACCTCCTGGGGTCCAGAATTTAGTCATACAGTGTCTGGCTCACATTGCCAGAATTGACCATTAATTATGATGATCACAGGTGGCAATCCATGTACATCTTAGCTTTTTCTGGAAAATGTGCAGCATGAGAACTATTAGAGGCAAAAGTCCACTGATGAAAGAATAAGGAGAAAAACATTACATTGCAAACTTGAAAGACCCTTTAAAGTATCTAATTCAAACTCTTTGATTTAGAAAACCCAGAAAAATAATACCGACAAGCACACACATCTGGTATTTAGCTGCTTCAAGTCTAGAAACCAGTCCTCTCTACTCTAGGTCAGGTGTTCTCAACACTGAGGGCACATTTTAATTACCCCCAGAGATTTTTAAAAATAATAATTCTTTGGTTTCCACCACAAAGCTTCTGAATTAATTGATCTGGGGTGGAGCCTATAACTGGTGTTTCTTAAAAGCCCCCGGGTTAATTCCAGCGTAGCTTCTCCTTTGATCTCCTTATTTATACCATATATCTCCTGAAAGGTTTCTCTTCTCTTAGTATCAGAAAGAATTTGTTCTTGTTTTGAGAAATACATGCTCTGGACACTGTGGATCATGTGTGACATTTCTCTTGCTGTCTTGGCTGCTGGAAAGCTTAACGTCAAGTCTGCAGTGAACGCTCTGTGTCTGCATGGTCCTCCAGGGCATACATTCTTTTCTGATTCAGTTATGGCGCTACCTTTTCTTTCTTTTGCATTGTTTTCCTCATTTGTTTGTAATATTTATTATTTTGCTATTTTATGTTTTATTGGAAGCTAACTTTGAAGAACAGCTTGGGACATCAGAAAAGATAAGGAACTAGATCCCTAACAGTGGAGAAAAAGAGAAGACAAATATGTGATTAAAAGCAATGAGTCCTAAAGAAAGAAGTTTAGGATACCTTCATATATTTTGTTTGGAACTCCACAAACCTTTTAATACGGAAAAAAATAAAAAGAGAGACAAGAGCACATATACAATAGGAATGGTGGGCTAAGTGTTACGAGTGAGTGGGAAAAGGAGAAACAAGAATTGGAAAGCAGAAGTCATGAAAGTTAAGTAGTGGGTATAAGAAAGATAGGGAAGCAGAATGGTGAGTCAATTTGGGATTTTATGGGGTAACCATGATCCTGAGTCTCAACAAAGTGATTCCACCACCTTTTTCGTTCCTTATTTTCTGGCAACATCTTATGGAGTCCATTCTGCATCAATAATTCTTTATTTACAAAGGGCTCATACTTTCAGTGGCTGTAAGACTTGCCTGTGTATCATTTATAAATATGGGGTTTAAAATTTTATATGAAACAATTTTAGATGACTATCTAAACGCACTTGGGTTAGGAAATATTGTGGTGGTATTGGTGACAGGTTTTTTATGTTACCATCAATAGAACAAACAAGATTCTGATATGAAAGCCTGGAGATATATATAAATATCAGAATATTGTTCATTTGAATCCAGAATACGGACAATTAATCTCATTTAATCCCACTGTTTTGGTACTGTAAATGTTAAGAAAATCAAACAGAATTAAACTTCTGTATGGTCTAGTAAATTTATAAGTTTTAATAAACTTTTATATGGTTCCATTTATCAATATTAATCGTCTCAGTGAAGATCTTACATGGATTCAATATGGAAAAAAAATTGCTCTGCATCAAAGACCTAGAAAAAGGGCTCAAACTGATTGTATATCAAAAACTGCTATCTTAACAATTATGGCTTATATTTCATGTTGATTTTGTGGCTTTTAAATCAGCAACACTTTCAATGGCCCCATTCCTACCCAATGTTCAAACTTTAAATAAAAATGAAGGTGATGGCCTAGTTCACTACTCTCCACCTGGCAATTAAGAGTGTTTGGCACATCATGTGTGCTCAAGAAAATGTTACAGAATGAAAAAACATAAGCTCTGAGAGTGCAAAATGATATTAAGGAAAGGTAAAATTAAAATATTAAAAAAAATACAAATAAATACTAGTATGTTAGAGTTTCTGAAACTGAATTCCTTGCAAAATTTAGAAATAACTGATAAATTTTATGAGAGTAAATGAAATGAGGACACAGACATAGAAGAATTAGACTTATTTTCCTTGAAATATATATTAAATACATCAAATTAAAACTATTTCAGGGGCCGGCCCAGTGGTATAGTGGTTAAGTTCACATGCTCTGCTTCAGCAGCCCAGTGTTCACAGGTTTGGATCCTGGGCACAGACCCACGCACTGCTTATCAAGCCATGCTGTTGCAGTGCCCCACACATAAAATAGAGGAAGACAGGCACAGATGTTAGCTCAGGCCAATCTTCCTCAGCAAAAAGATAAAAATAAAACTATTTCATCAAATACATCATTAGTATCATGGACAGTAACAGGATTATAATTGTTTCAATAATTAATTTTTACACAATTTTACTCTTTATACTTTTCCATAAATGTCCCCAACTGAGCTTCACAGCAATGCTATGAGACAGACATAGGATTTAATATTAAGAAATCTAAGGCTTAGAATTAAGACACTTTGTGGTTAAGTTCGATCTGCTCCAGTTTTGGGGTTTTTTTCTAGTGTTCCTTCTGCTAGTTATTAAAAAATTGGTTCTGGTCACACTAATTTCATAATGCAGATATTTATAAAGTGTATTATAAATTGATTTAATATGAATACATCTAGCATAAAATACATCTGTAGTATTTGAATTGAAAAAGCTAGGAGAGCTCTCTGGGAAGGTGTTCCTTCTCTGTTGGGCTTACAATTTAGGAAAGTCACAGCAGATCTGGTAAGAAAAGAAGCTGGACAGAACAACAGACCACTAGGGACCTGATGAAAGAGATGAGATTCATCATACACGTACGGCCTCCTCCGGGACAGAGGGTTCCAACTCAAGTCCTATTCAGTTCAAACCCATTTAAAGATATCAAGGCTGTTAACGTGCCTCAAGTAGGCTATGAAAGGGAAACTGAAGAAGAAATCATCCTTATAGATAGTTAGGTGAGTCATCAGCATTATTCACCTGTATATTTTGGGAGAGTAGACACTGCCAGAGAATACACTTCCCATTTCTTCCCTTGAGGAAACAGATCCTATATCTCCCTGAAGGGCAATAGTAACTATCATAGAAGAACCCTCTTTAGTCTAAGAAAGGCAAATTTGGTGCATTTTAGGAGCTTTCTAACATAAAAATGTGTAAAGAGGAAATGCAAATAGAACTCATTAGAGCGACAAATTCCCATTCCTGGTTTTGCCACACCATTTCCAAAAGAGATTTTTACTTTGCTCTAATGGTAGTGAGTTTATTTGCCAGGGAACAATTTAGGGAAGAAAACGTTTTAAAAGGAAGGACAAAGAGGGTGCTACCACTTTGTAAAAATTTGTAACGATCTCTTAGGAACAATGATCTTTTTTTCCATCCTTGTTTTTCATCCTAATTAATAGTGTTCATGTGAGAAGAAGAGCTTGCTGTATATAATATCTTATTATTGGTGATGTTATTACTAAACTAAAGAAAATACAGTCCAAATAAAGAACCAGTGTCTATTAATCTTGAACCACCTCAGTTAATTAGCAAAACATTCATACATTTTATAAAATATTCATAGTAGGAAATATCTATAGTTCTGGGAACAAGTACACATATTAAGTGTGTAAAACATTAGGCACTTGCTATATACCAAACTGACATTGAAAGAGAAAAAATGTCAAGGATCCTAAATCCCTGGATGAACAACTTTTATCATTCACTGTAAAGGAATGCTAATAGAGTGTCTAGAGAATACCTTTGTATATCAGATCCACTGTTGCTTATGATTCATTCCACTTACATTTTAAAGCTGTTGATAGAAGGTGAGTATGATATGCATTAGGGAGGAAAACATGCAAAGAGCACATACAAATGTTCTGCAATTCACTACGTACTTTTTTTTATACAAAAATAGGATGAAATGGGAAATAGTCTCAGCAGTCATATTCTTTTGAATTATGTTTGTCAATTATTCAAATCCCACCTGTCATTTTGACCCCCTTAATTCCTAAGAAAAACTCCTCTAGACACTAAATCACATAAATTGTTCTATTTTATAAGTACATCCATTGATTGAATTGGGAGTTGGGAGTGTTAACAGATTTTTAGATTCCCCATCATCTTTGGTGTTTGACATAAAAACAACAGGAAAATGAAAGTTCTATTAAATCAGACATTCGTTAGTCTCCTTAACTGTTTTTAAAGGGAAAATCTATTACACACCATTGTACCATGCAATGGTGATAGTCAAAAAATATCCACCCCGACGTGTATTGCATGATGACTGCCCAAAGCCCTCTTTGGATGACTGTCTAAATACTAGCAGCAAATACCAAAGAAACAGAATTCTTCAAGAACTCATGATTTGATCTGAACAAGATACTTATAAATGAAGTATCTCTCTATTAAGATTCTTAGGTTTCTTCCAAGTGCTTTGAATTAATTATTTTTACCTTGTCAATTTTTTTTGTTCTTCCTCTCCTACATGATAAGAATGTTGAGGGATTTTAGGCACCTCATTTAGTACCACTGAAGCTCAAGAGTCTTAATTAAGACAAAATATGATTTCTCAATAACAAGAAGAGACTGTTCATGCCTAATAGGAAAGAATAACTTACCCTATTAAATTATCATCCACACTACAGTTTATACTACAGGTTTTATAGTATAAAATAGTAGACTACACAAAGAAAACCTTTTAAGGTTTCAATCATAAATTCAGAGCTATATCCCACAACTTTTCAAATCCAGGAATAAGTAACAGGAGTCTTTTATGGATAAAGACTAAGAACAGCATTAATACAAACTAGTCCAGCTCAAAGTCAAATTATTACTTGATGGTTACTGTACTATTTTTTATAGGATATAAAATATACTAGTATAATGAATGAAAAGTCCTAAAGTGTTTAGAAAGTCGCTTCAATGACATTCCTTAAACTTCAGAATAGATGATATATCTGTCAATAAAATGACACCAAAATCATATTTTATAAAGATTTTATATTAACATGTGCTTTTGAAGGATGACATTATAGTGTCTTAATATCTATAATCAGAAAGTCTTTTGCTCTTAACTTGAAAGGCAATAAGTTTAAGAATTAATTATGTCTGCTATAAAGCTGGCTTGCCTTTAATCTTCAGATTTAATAGGTCTCTTTTTGCTGAATATTTTAGGCAGGTAATTGAGGAAATAGTCCACGTTCCATTTCAGTCAACATAAAATGACATTGAAGTGTCTTCAAATGTTTCCAGGAAATTCACGCTAAACAGTCTCTCCATTGTATTTGATAATGAATAACAGTAGAAATGCCTGTATTTAATAAAGCCTTTCTTAAGATTCCGTGTAATGAAGCTACATGCTCATGATAACTTAGTTTGCTAATTAAGATCTTACAAAACTAAGCAAATATAAAGTGCATATAAATTAATATGTGGATATATGATGATTTACACACTGGAGAATATCACACATGACATACGTTCTCTCTTCCAAATGAAATTTCTCAGTGTAATTTTGAAGCCAAATTCCTGGAAAACAAACCAAACTAAGACAAACAAACATAACAGAATGATTGTCCTTGGTTTGCTCTGATGGACATCTTGATTCAGGCTTTCTGCCATTATTTATGTCAATGGAAATCTTGAAAAATCATCTGCTCAGTAAATTTTGTAAAGTGCACAAAAAATATGCACGGAACATCGGAAACCGGCAAATGACCCTCTCCAAAATAGATCCTTCCAGGAATCTTTGCGACTGTTCACATTTAGAAGCGACGGTGGTTACATTAAAGACTTATGAAAGGGTTCCAATTCTGAAATGCTTTCAATGCTTGTGGATAACTGGCAAGTTCTTTCTCTTTTATTAAAAGTACTCTGCCAGAAAAGGCTACTTCAGTCAAAACAAACTTCTACTGAAGAGCAGCTTTTTTCCTAAACATTTTTGTACATAGTGAAGCATTTTTTTCCCTCCTCTCTCTTTTCTGATAGGAAATGAGAATCTAATTTGGCAAGGAACAACTATGATTTTGCCTTTCTTTTTTAGTTTAGCTATTCTTTCATGGTTCTGAATTTTGCTATATAGGTGCCCAGAGGCAAGTGGAAGCATTTTTATACATACAAAGTAGATAAACAATGTAGGAAAGATGCTCTAATGGACCGTTTCTCTGCTTCTCTCATCTAGCCTACAGTGTTTTATCTATTCCGCAAGTATTACAGTTCATCTGAAAAGGCTTCATATACCAGTTTTTAGATTTAGCCTTCTTTTTTATTCAATTTCTTATTTCACAGCTGAAAGTAGGATGCTTAAACTTTTTATCAGACCTGCATTTTCTGAATGAGAGATGATAATTTTTGGAAAAATAAAATGGCTTTATCTTTGCAATTATTCAAATCTACTTATGGTATCGTTTTTAAAAGCAGAGGTGAGAGTGGGGCAAGAGGAAAGAGTGAGAGGAAGCCCACATCACAAATATAAAACCATGATGTGTATTTACCAGCACAGCAACAATCAGCTGTTTGGTCTCTTCCAACCACACAGTCTGCGCTGTTCCTGAAGGGAGAGTGTGCTTGCCTTACTTTAAAGTGACCTCTTTGGCTAATGTTCACAGCCATGTTAAAAAGCTTGAAGAGGGTGCCTTATCAGTTCTTCTTTTTTTGTTTTTAACCAAAAGGAATAATAACGGCAATGGAGCAATTTTGAAAGAAGGCAAGGACACTTGGGGACTATTCCACAACTGCCACCTTTTCAATAGCCAAAATCATTGCCTTATATTTCAGGGGCACTTTTATAAGCAGAGACTGTCCACTGTTTATTTTTTTCCCTCATTAGGTCTTAGAAGAATGCCCTTGCAGATGAATTGCTAAGAAACATCAGGGGTCTGAGCCAGTTCTCTTGTGGTTTTTGGTCTGTGACCTCATTGTCAAAGCACTCCATCCTTCCCCTCCAACCCTCTCCAGCCCCCCACGAAGTAAGTATGCGCTACATGCAGGATAAAACAATCATATCCTTAAACAAATGTCCTTTCAAAAGTATAATATAAAGCAGACCTAGAAAGTCTGCTGCTATAACGATTTCATGTTTTGCTGATCCTGGTCTTTTCTTCTGAAAGGCTTTTTAGTGGTCCCCAGTGAAAAGTTGAGATCAGCATTTAAATGTGGGTCTATCTTTTTAACATACTTTAAATCTTCACAAGTCATGAAGTCTCAGTGGCTTTGAGAATTTACAAGCATATCTAGGATGTTAAGGATACCTTCTATGTGTTTTTTTTCTTTCTGCAAACTTACATTAATTGGAATTTGTATTTTTCTTCCCCTCTGTGATTTGGCGGAAACATACTACCAAATAAGATTTGTTCAAGACCATTTCTTTGTGTGAAGCAGCTCTCCCCAGACAGTTAAGGACCGATTATAGGAATTTCCTATATTCTCTGGAATTTTACAGCTGATGTACATTCATCTCTCTCCTAGGTAACAGCAGCATGCACATGTGCAATGAGAAAAAGGAAAGGAAAAAAAAAGAAAAGAAAAAAGTAATTATGTTGTTCCTTGTTATATGCAATAACCAGCATTTGCTTAGAATGTCCGTGCGAGTTTTAATTTTAAATGAAAAGATTAAGGCAAAAGAAGCCAACATTCTCTTTAAAATTGCCACTTTTCTGAATCAATCAACATATTCATTTGCATTTAAAACTTAGCATTTCTTGCTTCAGTCATATTTTTCTTCCACGTCCTTTGAAGTCCTTCTCCACATTCTTTACACTTGTCATAAAGACATTTTTATTTACCATTAAAAGCCTGAGAAAAGCTGATCAAGGCAGGGAGATTTCATGTTCTTAAAGATTTGAATCTACACGCTAAGTTGCAAAAATACAGCCACTGGACACTGTCCAAGGATGAATATAATAGAGTTCTTTTGATGTTTAAAAAATGTATTATATTGTTTTTGATTCCTATGATGTAAACCTATTGCATGACCTTGGCGTTCTAATCTAATCTTGGAGTCACCCAATGAAACAAATTTTTATTGAGCATCTACTACAGGGCTGCAACTAGGATAAGGCAAGTGAGGCATCTATGGGGCAAAATTAAAGGAGGTTTTCACCCTCAGGTTTGTGGACTGTATGGCACCAATAACCCTTCAACTATATTTATTGACCAACTATGTGCTAACAATGATGCCAGGTATTGTGAAGGAATATTACCATGAAAACTTATGTAGAAAAAGTGCTAAGACAGATCTATCCTCCTAGAGTTTATGATCTTTGAATACCTACCTGTCAGTATGAAGACAGCAAGCACACTACGGCGAGGATATGGGTTCCTGTTGCTGACCACCCAAGCTGGAATTCTGCCTCACTCCCCTGTCCGGTCATACTGGACATGTTCATTTTAATACTTCCAAGTCTCATTTTATTTATGAAATATGTACAATAATAGTGCTCACTTTACATGTGTGGTGAGAATTCAATGAGATATCTTATTTTAAGCATAATGCCCAGCACACTGTTAGGACCTGATAAATTTTATTATGATTATCATCATCATTATTTTTATAAGAAAGGAAATAAACAATCCTGAACAAAACATCTACTTTAATATAGAACAAAGTAACGTTAAAGAAAAAATCAAATTATAAATACTAATGGCCATAAATTTTTATTTGATTTTTTTATAATTACTTGTTACCCTAAGATTACAAAGAAATTGCAATTTCTACTTCCACAAAGAAAAATTACTTTAAAAGCTTTTACTTCCTGTAATAAATCTAAGATTATTCACTTTAAAACTAGGTAATGGCAGTAGTAATAAAAACACATTTGTATAGTGTTTGAGTTTTGTTTTGGGGTTTTTTTTTTTTTTTGTATGGAAGATTAGCCCTGAGCTAACATCCATTGCCAATCCTCCTGTTTTTGCTGAGGAAGATTGGCCCTGGGCTAACATCCGTGCCTGTCTTCCTCTACTTTATCTGGGACCCCGCCTCAACATGGCTTGATGAGCGGTGCATAGGTCTGCACCCAGGATCCAAACCTGCGAACCCCGGGCTGCTGAAGTGGAGCGTGCGAACTTAACCACTACACCATCCAGTTGGCCCCTAGCATTTGAGTTTTAAAAACTCTGCTTTTAGTGGAACAATTTCACACAAATTAGCATATTTAATCCTTACAATGGATTAAATCCTTACAAACATAATTTTAGTTTTAATCAAAATAAAAAGTCCAAGGCATTGCTTTCCAAAACAAGTCAGAAAAAATTGTAACTAAGAGAGATTGTTATATTTATTAAGCCATATTTTGACTGCATTAGCAAGTAAAAATGATGCATAACTAAAATATCTTGAACAAATGTTAATCAGAAATATAATCATTGGTTTCATGTTTATTTCAATGGCCCCACGTTGCTCCCCCATCCTTGATTTTGCTAAATCAATAAGTATAATTTATTTAAGCCATGTGATTCTTAAACACAATACCCCAAAAATAAATGCCTGTAATTATATCCAGGAATGAGAACAATGGTTTGTAAATAGAGACTATTTACAACTAATGCATACTTGTTTTTAATTTAACAAAAAAAACTAGAAAACAGAGTAACTAGTACTCACCCTTTGTACCCACAGGCATTCAATGCTGTTCACTCATCTAACAGAACTCCAGGAAGCCTGTATCTTTCTGCTGCACAACTCTTTGCAAGCAGAGTTAGCAACTAATCTCCTTTATCCAACTTACTTGCTACAACCAGATTAACCTTATCTCACCAGTTTTAATCGTGACTCTCCCATCCCCAAGACCTTCCAAGTGCTCCCCACTGGCCACTGAACAAATAAAACAATCTACAGAACAATTGAATTCAACATTCACTGTATATGACTTCTGCCTTACACTGCCTTGTCCTCTGCCCTTACCTATTTTGATCCAGAAAAGTCCTCCAAGTTTTTCAAAGTCCAGTGAAAGGGTTTATCAGGGTCTCTTTGGCCATTCTGTTCAAAACAATTCCTTCCATGAATATCTAGAGCTCTTTGTTTATATCACATTGGTGGGTTTTATCTCTGTATTATCTTGAAATAGAGCCATTTATTGTTGTGTCTTTTCTGCTACTACAGATAAACTTTTGGTAAGTGAGACAATCTTTTTTCACTTTTATATTCCCCCATTGCAGCTTAATACAATACTTTGCATATAGCAGGTGACCAAAAAATACTTGAAGAAAAAATAACCTTTCTTCCTCTTTAGGGATATTAATATTTAATGTAATGAAAGAACATGACCTTATTTCCTACCTCCCTTGCCAGATCTCTTTACAGGTTGCTGGATGTAGGCGTATGTGGGCAATGCAAAGGGAACAGGGTCAGGTTCTACTGGTAAATCAAGAGTTGCACTTTGATGATCTACTTTAAAGAAATGGGCATGATTCTGACTTGAGTAGGAAATCTAAGAGGAAGCACTGCATTCTAAAATCCTATAACGTTAGAACTGGAAGACCTCATCTGATCCAAGGACCTCATTTCATACAGAGACTAACAATGGGGAATATTTTTCTTCTAGAAGTTAAGAAAGCTTTTTGCTCAATACCTAGATGAAGAAAAAAATTCTGTCTTTTCAATCAAACATCTCCACTCAGTTCTGGACCACACTCATTTTTAAGGCACCATGGCCCAGATGCACTCAGGGTTCCTGTATCATCATTGTGCCCAAAGAGGTAATTCTTTTGTTGCAAGATGATGAGAGTGAATTAAAAAATTCTAAAGGATACTTTTTCATTTGTTAAAACACTCGTCCAAAATTACATGAGAGAAATTGCAATATTTCACAAATTACCCCATATTTCATCTTCTTATAACTAAAAACTTGTAAGACCTTTTTGTGTTATACTTGTTTTAAGAATTATACTTTTCTGTTAAATAAAAGCACAAGCTGCCTTTTAGAAGTGAGAACATTCCATACCCCCAGAAGAAACCTGTATGTTTTACTGTTGATAGGAAACGGAACTCTGCCAAGCAGTGAACTAATGAATTAGAATTTGGCAGCACTCCATGCCTGATACAATTTAATTCAAATTTATGAAATCTACTGCTTCCAGAAATCCACTTGTGCCTTAGGCCTCTCTGTACTTTTCAGAGTAAAAAGCATGACATTGCTAGACTTCTGATTTTACCTTATTGATAAAGAAAAAATTATGAACATATTTTTCTAAGCTAAATCTTTGAACATTTCTTCAATTTTGCAACAACAACAGTAAATCAGTTGGAATCAGCATCTCTTTGGGTAGATAACAGAATATTTCTAAATGTCTGACTAAATTAAATCCCCTTCGACATGACAGACTTAAGCATCTCAACAAAATGTCTGCCGCTTCAAAATGATTGATGCCTTTTCGGAAAGGAAGGAATATCAGCTCTGTTCAAAGGCATGTTGTCTTGTCTTTCTACGCTTAAAACAAAAACAGTGCCTTTTTTTTCCAAACAAGAGAAAAACAATAAAACCTTCTATCGATCACTGTGAAAAAAGAAGCAACATTTAATGTTACTTTAAAACTCACTTTATTTGGGGGAACTTCTTTCAAAATTATACTCCAGAAATGAAAATGAGGAAGATGAGAAAGTTTTACATTATACATACCTGGGAAGAATAAATCTAAGGTGCTAATTAGAGGACTGAGGCTCAGATCTCAAGGAATCAGAGCCTTTTTCTAAATGCATATATGGGGCTGGCCCCATGGCTTAGTGGTTGGGTGCTCTCGCTCCGCTACTGGCGGCCCGGGTTCGGATCCTGGGCGCGCACCTACGCACCGCTTCTCTGGCCATGCTGAGGCCACATCTCACATACAGCAACTAGAAGGATGTGCAGCTATGACATACAACTATCTACTGGGGCTTTGGGGGGAAAAAAAAATAAATGCATATATGATTATGTCTCTTCCTTTTTAAATGGATGTGGTTAGCCACTGCCCCACGCCTCACCCCTCAGGGCTCATTCCAGACACTTCCCCAACTAGCCCTAATCACCACCACCTGGACCTGCTCTGCTGTGCTCTTTCTCATCTCTTGGCTTTGTGGCCATGCTGTCTTCTCCCCTTACTCTGCTTGCCCTTGGGTACCTGCATGGCCCTATGACTCAGTCCAAGCTCCCCGTTTTAATCTTCCTTCTCTAACAGAATCAGTTGTCCCTTCTACAATATTTAAAAATATATATATTTTATGGCATTTCTTATAACATACCTAACAACAGGCTTAAACATACTTTCTGTTTGTAAAATTGTGAGCTTCTTACCTATAAAAGCTGTGTCATTTTCATCCTTGTATACTTTGCAATGCCTTACATATTTAGGGTATTCCATATGTGTTGATGGAAGTCATACAATTAAGTAGGTTTTTTGGAAAAAAAATATATAAACCCTTTAATGTCTACGTCCCTTGCTTACCAAGAGGTTTCTAATCTTCTATGATGCTTTCTTCCGCAGTTACTGGAGATGTACTATTTGCTGAAAAAAATACACTTACAGTATAATATGCACTGATGAAAAATTTAGTTCACCCTGAAATAACTGAATTGCTAAAGGAAATCATTTTGTGTGACTGACAAAAGCAATACCAATCTCATTTGGCCTTGTTGTAACCTTAGAATTAAAAAGACACACAATGAATACACATATACACTTTGGCATCTTGCTCAAGGCATATATTGTTTTATGCAACTAATTTAAAAAGAATTGGTGCATGAATTGAAACAAATGTAAGGAAGAAGAGAATAAAAAACAAACAGAAACTTAAAAATGACAAAAAGTCCTGCTCATATAAGACATAAAAAGTGTATAAAATGATCCACCACCAGTTTAGAATGTGCAAGAAAGAGATACTATCTTGTTTTGGTAATTTATACTGTGTTAAGAAATGTTACAATGATTTCTTGTTACCTAATTTTCATCACATTCTCTTAACATATGTCTTTTGTCAAAGGGATTTTGCTTACTATACATATGATTTTCAATTTCGTATTTTGGCATCCCATCCCAGGTTATCAGATATTTCACAATATCTCACTAACTTGCTTTTTAAAACTTATATCAGTTATTTTTCAGAAGCAAACTAAAACTCTGTCTGGAACTGAATGCAATAGGCCAGAAGGCTCAAGTAATTCCAGTATCATTTCTAAATCTTTCAGGTTTTTCAGAGATAGTTCAATGCTTCAGGCTTTTCTAATATTTTAAAATCTGTTATAAGGCTTTGGTTTAGTGATTACTTGATATTACTGTATCAGAGTCTATAGCATTACAATAAACATGGGAAGGTTTCCAAATGGGAAAGAGAGGTGGAGAAAACAAAATTTATTTATGTTAAAATTGAATCATAATCCTAAGTAGTAATTATCAAATGTATGGAAAACAAATTTTCTTGTATTTTTTATAACAATAGAGCATACGTCAGATGCATGATGTGTTCCATTAGGTGATTCTATTTTTAAGTCATTTTCTCTTTAAGTCCCAGGGGCAGTCTCTTTCTTCCCACTGTATTTGCTGAGGAATTACTCACTGTTGACAGACGCTAGATACACTAAAGGAAATATCCGGAATACTAAGAGCTGTACAAAGAGGAGTAAAACATCGGACTCACTCTGAAATAACCAACAAAAGGAAGCCGCTTTGTGGGAATAAAAAAAAGCAATATAAATCTCATCTGGCTTTTGCTTACGTGTCTAAACTCTATCCATACCTTAAAACCTAACTCAAATACTAACACAACTGGCAAACCTATGCCCGCTTCACAACTTTTTGGCTTGCTCTCTTTTCTGCCTGGAACATTGACCTCCCTGATTTTCATATGGGTGGCTAATATCATCCTTCAACTTGAATGTCAGATCTTTAAGGAGGCTAGCCGATATAATACATTCCCCCTAGCCTCACTCTCTAACACATTTCTTCAGAGTATTTAATATTATCTGATAGTATTTTATCTCTTTTTTCTTTCTTTGCTTTATAAAATAAGCTGCTTATCTTTCATAACCCTGTATCCCTGGTGCCTACACCAATACCTAACATATATTGAACACGTATTAATTGATTGAATGAATGAAGAAACACACTCCTTTCTGAGTATTAATATATCTTAACTGCATCATATCTTTTTTCTTTATAGTCATCCTTCCCCCAACACTTTGTATATATCTCACCTCAGCCACTTATCACTCTCAGGATTTATGTAATTTAAAAATTTCCTCTATTAAACTACAAATTTCTTGACAGTTGAGTTTCTTTCATTCATTATTGAAACATTCATGCCTTTAAGACATACGCACACTAAGTGTTCAAATAATATTGTTTAAATGAATCAATGTAAATTGTATTACTGGCAAGTATAAGAATGATTATTTCTATTATACCCAGCAGCTTAAACAAGTTCAGTTTTCTGAAAGTCTCTGAGATGGCACATATATGACTATAGCACTGGTCTACACTGAGTAAACCCTACTGGCTCTCAAACGCATGCGAGATCATGCAAAAGTATCTATACCACCAAATACTTTCTTTTATTGAATAGGAACTGGAGAGGAAATAAAACATGCCATGTAAGTTAATGAAATCGTAATATAATTATGAATGTGGTCAATTTTTAGTCATAATGTTTATTAAAGATATTTCTGTGGCAATCAAAAGGGCCCTTAGCAAAAGGCAAACTTAAATCTAACGCATAAACAGACACAGATTTTCGAGAAGTTTTAAACTTGAGTTTGAAACCTTAATGGGCATCCTCATTTCTTCATTGCCAGCATAATTCTCTCAGTCTGGGCTCTGGCAGGGAAATCGGACAACTCTCACCGCAACCTGGGGGTTGACATTAATTAAAAACATGAAATCATAAAGCATCTGTGGTGAGTTTAGATGCCAAATGAGATGGAGCAATTTTAAAAGTAAATTTCTTACAAAGGTAACTGAATGTCAGGATATAATTTTTTTTTTCTTAAATAATGGTAATTACAATATCTTTCTGTAGTATATCACAGGCAAGCTTTTATAACTGATATAATTGGTATCACTAGACCTTATAATATTCCTAAGAGACAAGTTACAAGAGTATAGGTATTAGTGCTTATTTGAGGCCCAAAGAAAATAAATGTATCTGCCTCTTCATTTTTTTTCACACAATATAAGCTAATAAAACAAAATGTCTGTTTATTTCGATATTTTCTTGGCTTGAATGTTTATGTAGCTTGCAAACCGAGAGCAGGAATTAGAAGTGTTGGCTTGCTCCTTTAATGTTTTTTATCTCAATGGCTGAAAGGTCTCAAAGCCTTTCAAAAACAAAATAACCTGTTTTTGATACATCTTCACCCCTTATGAAATAAGAGATTTACCTTCTATGGTGTTTTTACTACACCTATCTAATGTTAGGTACACTGAATGAATTACAGACAATAGATACGTAAGCTGCCATGTTGAAACTACACTACTTGAGCTTTTCTCCTATCAGCAAGAGGAAATAACAATCTCCCTTTGGTCCAAAACAACATCAAACTCCAAAAGAGGAAAGATAGCATTCTATTTATGGACAATAAGACAGACACCGGCCCAGTGACGCTATCTTTAATCTTCAAAAGAACCATGAGAGGAAATGTTACCATCATTCCTATTTTACAAGGGAAGAAATTGAAGATGAGCAAAATAAGATGATTTCTTCTCATACAATTGGAAACTGTTGGAAGGAAGGGATTTGAATGGGAGGGTGTTAGAGAAGAAGGTTGCCATATAGAGTGATCAACTGTCCTGAACTGACTGAGACACAGGACTTTTGGCTAAACCAGGACAGTCGTGGGCAAAGGATGATAGTGGGGCACCCCTTGTAGAGACATATAAACCATGGCAAGGGGTTCAGAATTTATTCTAAAGGAAAAGGTTTGCCACTGCAGTGTTTTAACACAGGAATGACACAGGAATGACTTGACTTGAAGCCAGTGTGGTCATATCTGGCACACTATTGGCATACTTGGCCTTTCACAACTCTTCTTGAAATCAAATGGAATTTACAAAAGGAAAAGCAGTAGAGTGAGTTCTTGGACCTCGAGTAGGAAATGATGGAGGTCAGAGAAACTAGACTGATCTCTGGAAGGTGAAAGTAAAAATTAAAAAAAAAAAATAAAGTATTTTATATTTGCAATTTATTTAAACATTTTCATTAAAAACTTTAAGCTAATTGGAGAAATGAAGGGGCAGGTGGTGAATAAATCTTGCCTAACAAGTGGCAACGTATCTTCTTAGAGAATTGATTCATTCAGTAACTGACTCTTAGGAACAATTCATTCAGGAAAAATAATAAACCTGACACTGAAAAAACATAGCAATTAGTGCAAAGAAAACCAATACTGTAATAAAAAACTAAACTATGCAACCAAAATATTTTCATTTTTGTTAGACAGGAGCCTTTGCCTGCTTACTTTTTTCTTTTTTTATATTATTTCTGCACAGTTACTAGAACTTTAAAGGCTTCTTTGCAGCTGCGGAAATGAATCAACTCTTGCTATGAACTTCTTTCCTATTTCTTCCATTGTCAAAGTACTCCAGCTCAGAAACATTCTGAAGAGCTTCCTCAGATGAACATCACTACCATCTGGGAAATCCTGACTCCTCTGAGATTTTCTGATTCATTTCTCTTCAGCCTTGTAGATTTCAAACAAACAAATCATCATCCACAACAACAACAAAATGTAACAAAAACAAATACTCTAAAAGTTTCATAAGTTTTCTTTCCTGCAAAATAAAATTATCTTATTTCTGTTTTGATTAAAAACCCAATCCTATGTAGTCTAATGCTATTCTTATATTAGGGTTTGTGTTTTGAATACCATGATTCAAGACCACATTCAGGCTGTGGCACTCTTCACACCATCGTCCTTTTATCAAATATAAACTAGCATTTCATTTTAATCAGCTACTGCAATGTCAGGAGCCATGAGCATCATTCAGCAACCCTTTAACGGAAAGTTACTTTTGCTCACAAGCACCTAAGAGAACCATTTGTCCTAGTGAGTCAGATTCTGGATTCCCTCTGAACATTCATGCAGCACCAAATACAATTGAATTATCATACCTTTTGAATTAATGTAGTTAGGAGCTAGTGTGTGGAACAGTCAAACAATTTTTCTAGTCACTTAGATATTTTAAGCATCTCTGAAATCCAAGTACCATGGGAAAATTTATTTGAAATTTCAGATAATCTATCCAGAACAGCAGTAGTGAATGAGGTTGGTAGAGAGATTCTTGGGAAGAGTACATTTCTTGGGTGTTTTTTTTATCACACTTTCAGATCACAGTACAATTAATGGAATAAAATGATTTAACAATCTGGGTATCTAGAGGAAACTATTTCCAGTCCCCTTTCTGACTGCAGAATGAGCCAGAATTGTTCGACAATTCTCTTTAATTTTACTTCAGCTATAAATTTCTGTTCAAATACAAGGAAACTCTCTGGGAAACAAAGCATATGCAAACAGACAAACCTCCCAGTTAATGAAATGCCTCCGTGAGGACTGCAATCAATAACAGTATAATCTATGTTCATAAATAAGAGTACAGCCTCGGAAGAGTGTGGGGCCATGATGAATTATTCAGGAGGCCTGATTTGCTGCTCTCTTGCTACCTCCATGCTTAAAGATCTTCAGCGACTGAAACACCTGGCTTAGCCCCCGCTGACTCTAGCTTCCTCTGAAGAGCTAAATCTTTCTTCCTTCTTGTTCTAAACGTAATTTATCCATAGAGCCCATGGCTCTTGCAGCTTATCTGAGGGTAAGCTCCAAAGAGAACCACTGAACTCCAAGAGGAGGAAGTCACTTTCTGCAGGTCACAGACCCACATGCAGAGCTACTATTTATGGTGGGGAACTGTTGATTGTAGAAAGTACCACTGACAGTGTATAGAAGACCAGGACCTGAAAACGCTTTAATTTCTAGGGACTGTCAGCCAGGGTTAACGTGAGGAGGGAGACAGAATTAGCAATTAATAAGGGAGAACAGTAGAAAATGAAACTATTTCCCCTTGCCAAATGTCTGTAATCTGTGCCTCTTCTTATTAGTTTGTAACTAGAGAAGATGTTGTAATAATAGCAACAACACAATTCCTCCAAGGATTATGAAGGGTTTTGCCCTTCTCTGGACTTACTAAAGTGATAACTGTGATATTTTATGTGCAGTCGACAGTGCTTGGGAATTGGCGAGGGCCAAAACTCATTAGCTGGCCTAGTCCACAGTCTAAGCATTTTGTTCAAGTCAGCCTTCTTAAATGACCCTAGGAGTACAGATTTTGCCACATCTTCTGGGAAGCAATTATAAAGCCAATAATTTTTAGTGTTATTAATTTTTCATATTCAGGCTAAATTTTCCTTGGCTTTATTCCTTCCATTTATTAATACTTACTGGCCTACATAGCTACCCTAAATAATATACAGTTGCACAAAACTAATGTTTGCAGATTATAATGTTTGATAAAATAGAAAAATATACCAATCTCTTTCTCAAATTGAATTATAGTTCAGATTTCTCCCAAAACATAAGTATTTCAAAATACATGTTAACTTTCAAAGCATTTGCCTCTTGGAAAGCTTCTCTCTAGAACTTTAGTTTCAAAATTTCAGTTGATTAAAGAGAACTAGATATATTCTCTTGGGAATTTCAGTGTGAAATATTTTTATTAAAGTTCACATACCAACTACCACAAGCAGTGTTGACTCCCACTTGCTGGACTCCTAACTCACAGAACAACTTTCAAAAGCCTTTCTTATCTGATCACCAGAAGAAACTGTTCATAGAAGAGGATCAGAAATTTTTGACCTAGTATCTGGCCTGTAGGAGACTACATACTTCAACGCGCTCTTCTAAAACTCCTGAGTGACTGGAGAAGATAAGGTGCCTCAGAGTCTTTAACATCTTTCCTCACATCAAGAGAAAGGAAAACTGATTGTGCATCCCCTGGACATATTGTTTAAGTAATAATATATTCAGAAAAAAGATAACTGTTGAATATACAACTACCTGCACTATTCTGAACTGAGAAAATAGCACTTCAATTTTAGGCCACTAAAAGAGAAAATCTTTTTCAAGTATGCCATTAAGTTTAGTTGTGAAATTGAGAAAAGCAACCAAGAAAATATGGGCAGAATCATGTATGTACTTTTACAATTCTTTACTGCTATCCAATTCTCCCACATTCATATCATGACGCAAAATAGCCAGGACAACTAGTTAGTTACCATATATAAATAGTAACACTTTTATGTTTGGCATATAAAATCAGAGAAGGAACCAAGTCTGGGCTCTCAAATGTTTGGTTACTGTAGCAACTCCATGTGCATGAATGAGAATCAAAAGGAATCAAATATAAAGAAGCTCACACAGATCTTACTCAGCCCTGATAAATAAAAATGTGGAAGTAAAGACCATAGCTTTCCATTAAAATTCCACTAATTGTTCATAATTTCTTTTTGGAATCAATCTATTTTATTATTTTAATGTCATGGTATTATAAAGATCTATTTATATTCTTTTAAAAAAATTGTATTGAAGTAAGGACACGTAATATGATATCTATCCTCTTAACAGATTTTTAAGGGTACAATACAGTATTGTTGTCTATAGGAACAATGTTGTAGCGATCTGCTGTACAACAATGGTCATAAATTTATCAGTCCTCAGTGGAGAGGAATCAAGCTACTCTCAAGGATAATGTGTATTAAAAATATCTAAAACTAATATTTAAATATATATTTAAATATATTTTTAAATATATATACAGAATACAATATCTTGAGCAGTGCTATCAGAAGATAGATCAAGCACTTTAATCTCGTTTGTCAAACACAGTTATTAAAATTATTTTCTATATGTGCTCTAACTTTTCCATCTTAATTTTGCTTCCCTGTCATTATATTCTAACCATTTAAAATTTCAGTGCAGGTTTTCTGTAACAAGATCACACCAAAAACATTAAACTCCCTAACTTCAAATCATTGTAACATTTCATTATATCTTGTAGGAAGACATGCAGACAGTAATAATAATTTCTAGTTTTAGTTATTAATATGCCAAAGCAAACCAAAAAATGTTTATTTTTATCCCAACACTTGCTGTGTTAAGTAACTGAATTTAAACATGGCGTAATATTTCCCAAAGATGTATCATCACATAACTTTATATTGAGGTGGCCAAAATGTACAATTCTTAAGTAATAATCAGTGACTTACATTGTTATTTTTTTCTTATACATAGTCAGGAAAACGATTAATAAACATGTCCAGGTTTGTTTATTCGTGATCTGAAACCAGGCCATTACAATAAAGAGAAGCATAATAACAGCCAACAGGAATTTTGAAGTAAATGATAAAAGGGGTTCCTGAAGTTTGTGAAGGGAATAACTGACATGACTTTTCCCTTACCTTATTGTAAAAATTAATTAGCTGAAAGATTAAAGGATTTAGCTTTTAAAAAGTTATTAATCCACTCAAACACAATTATGTGCTTTGATATCTTCTAGTCATTGCCCAAATGCATGTACATTTGCGCATAATGCCATTATAATGCATCTCCAAGTTCTGCTATTCTTATTTCATCTATAAACATTTTTATGTTTTTTATTTCTGCCTCTTTTAAATAGATCTATATTTCAGTTAAAATAGTCAAAAATATGTAACCTGTTTAGTATAGAAAAATTCAAAAATTAACGTAAGTATTAAGAAGAATTAACATTCACTGGCCTCACTAAGTGCTGTCAAACCCCCACCTCCCTTCCAGACCACTGGCACCCTGCCCTGGTCATTTTCCAATTGTTACGTGGGCACAGTTCGTTTTTTCCCTCAGGCCTTTGAGCAGATTGCTCTTCATGTGTCTGTCTTCCACTTGTCATCCTGGTCTCACTTTATTTCTTAACTCCTTGGAATCTGTTCTGACCACGCTTTATATATAGGAACTTCTGCCTCCCTCTCCCTACTCAGTCGCCTTCTATCTCATCACTCTGTTTTGTGTTCCTATAGCACTAACCCTATGGAAATTATCTTACAAATGAATTTATTTACCTGTTGACCATATACCTCTATGAAATCCCCATCAGGGCAGAGACCTTAACCATCTTATTGACCACAGCAATATAGCATCTAAAACAGGGCCCTAGCAAGGCATAGGTACTTGATAATGTGAATTAGAAAACAATGTATGAAGGAATAAATGAATTAAAAAATTAAAAATCATATATAATCCTATCACTCAGAAAAAAACACTGTTAATTCTTTTGGTGTTATTTATTTCTCTCACTTTATTTTTATCATTAGTGAACTGTGACAATGCATAAAAAGAGTTTGAGTGAGTTAAATGGTAAGTTAAATATAAATATTGTTATACATGATAAAATATGTATGATTACTTTTACAAAGTGACATTATACTATAAATATTGTTTGGCAATCTGCAATTTTTATTTACACATATATTAATAAAAATTTCGGCATGCCATTGAATTCTAAAGCTGAATTTTATGGCTGTAGAATATAATATTATATATTTTACAATAATAATAGCTAATATTTTGTGGGTGCTTACTGTACTATGTTATGTGTTAAAAATCTTACATTAATTACCTTATTTATGTTCTCAGTAACTCTGATATTGCTCCATTTTATGAATTGTCAAGACTGCCTTAGGATTAAATGGCAGAATTGAGATTGAACTCAGGACAAAGAAAACATTTCTTTCCTTCCTCCTTCCCTTCCTTCCTTCCTTCTTTCTATCCTTCCTTTCTCCCTTCCTCCCCTCCTTCCTTTATCTATTATCTCTCTTGCCTGCCTGCCTGCCTGCCTTCCTTCCTTCCTTCCTCTCTCTTTCTCTCTTTCCATCTATCTATGCATTCCAGGAAAAAAAAAGTTATTCCAATTTATATTGTCATCAGCTCTTTATGAGAAATGTCTGTTTTTGGAAACAAAATCAATTTTGGATACTTTATTTTTGACAGCTGGAAGGCATTAATTATTATCTTATCTTTTTAATATAATTTCCTTTCCAAGTGAATTTGAATAATTTTTCAAGATGTATTGGCATCTGCATTTTTCATTAGCACAATAAATCATATTTGAATGACTGATTTGTTGATTTATGATTACGTCTTAACAGCCAATTATGCTCTGTAAATTAGAAGGTACATAACTCTACCCATTTTGCAGACTGAATATATTTATTACAAGTAATGATTTAACCACATTTAAACCCATATGATTCATTAGGCTTTCTGAATCTATTTCTTCTTAGTTGGAAATGCTGTAGTAGGAGGTCAGTTGGCCTGAATGGTTAAGACCATGGGCTTTGCAATGGCTTCCTTTGGATTCTCCCTATCAGCATGGCCTCCTCCGACCACTCCACATATGATAATTTTCACATCCACCGTAACTCCCTGGCCCCTTATATTGCTTTATTCAGCTTTGATACCTTTATGAGCACATGACATAGAATATATTGTTATTAGATTTTATTTTCTATTAGATATGAATAAGTGCCTTGTGGGTAGAGTCTTGGTTTAGCTTGGCGCTATATTCTTAACCTCTGTTACATAACATAGAACAGGCATCCAAAAGATAACCATGAATGGGCTGAATTCATAGCATCCCTTTGAATTGGAAGCCTAGTTTCCCTACACTGGATAACCTTGAACAAGTTACTTAACCTCTTTGAAAACTGTTTCATGTTATACAAAATGTGGACATTTAAATATGTACCTTAACTCTGACTGTAATGAGTTTATATAAATTATTTGGTTAGGACATTGTTTTAGTTTGGTAACACAGCATAATTGATATTTCCTAGCAAATTAAAATATCTGCTTACTAGACCCATACATGAAGCACGATCAATAAGAATTTTTAAGGATCTTGATTGTTTTGTTGTGCTTTTTTATTCTATGCTATATTATTATAGTGGTAATAGGAGAAATAAAGTTCCTTCTCTCTGTTATGATTAAAAAAATGTATAATATTGAAATAAAATGGCCTACAATCAGTGGTCAAAGTCTATGTCTATCTCTTACGCGTTTCTGTCTAAAAGACCACAAGTGTATAATTATTTCTGTTATGTGGAAAATATCCTTTCTTTGCATGAAAAGATCTTTGCCTGACATTAATACTGACATAAATTTAAAAAATGATCATTGAAATGTAAGAGTTCTTAATACTGTGTCATTAGTAATTAAATTAGTTAATTCTGGTTTCTTGCCTTAGAACAATACCCTTCATTATTCTATCTTAAAATTATAAATTCATAAGAATTCATCATGATTTTTTAAAATCCTTGGTCCAATCTAAGTATAAACTATTTAGGCCACAATATTTGACTTTAAAGGGACTATGTGTGTCATTAAACAGCAGAATGAAATGGTTAGGAGCAAAGAGAATCTGAGGCCAGACTATATAGGTTTTAATCTGCTTCTCCCACTTAATAACTACATAGGTCTCCGCAAATTACTTAAATGCTTTAGAGCTCTATCTCCTCTTATTTAAAATGAGGAAGATAATAGCTGTATTTACTTCATCGTGTGATTGTGAAGATTTAAGATGTTAACATAAAAAACGATAAGGACAGTAGCTGACTTTGGTAAGCACTGTATCATATAATTCTCTAGTACGTAAAGTCAAATTTAGTGTTTCATAAGGAGAAGAGCCACTCTTCATCAAGCTTTCACTTAACCATAGAAAAACTTTTGATGTAGCCTTCTGAGTCATTTGGTTTAAGTCAATATCTCTTTCTTTACAAGTGTTGACATTCCCCTGTGGCAGGAAAATCGACATTTTGAGTCACTGCTTTAAATAACGGACTGAGGCCCAGCTTCGGCACCTATCCATTTCCAACTTGTTTTCAACAGCCTTTTAAATATGCTGAAGTTCTAAGTCCCATTCCATCTAAACATCAGAGTGGTTTTCTTTTTCCTTTTCTTCATGATTATGCCATGACAGTAGTTATTACGCTATGACCAAACTTAGAACAGATCAGCTGTCTGGAGTTATATTCATAATTCAATTTATTAGCAAAAGTGTTAAAATTAATGTATACAGGAATTTAGATTTACATGAAAAAGTCAGAAACCAAGCTCTTCCTAATATACCCAAGGAAAAAGGAAAGGGAGACAGAGCTGCCTTCAGGAGCTTGAGGTCACATCCCTACTATTTCATGCAGAAACAAATTGCTTGCTTTACAGCAATAGATAACAAAGCTTATATTAAAAATGACAAATACAATGCCGGGAGAGAAGAAAACATGCTGATAAAGGCAACCACATTGTAGACAACTTCTCTAGAAAATCACTTGTTATCCAAAGCAGGTGGCAATCCATGTTCACATTTATGACAAGTCGTGACAAAACCTTTATTCTTGCAGCCTTCTTCTAATGTAAAATATCTGATATGGAAAGGATTTCAATATATAATCTCTCTGCTAAGCCTCAGCATCATATCACCATCTTATATTGCTATAGTTCAAGAACATTGATTCTAAAGGCTGATACAGAATGTTCATAACCATGGGGAAATAAATAGGGAAGAAGAGGAAATACGGGGAGAGAAATAGATCCATACCAAGAAGGCTAAAAAGGACTTCAGTGACTCTAAAAAGTGGTATTAATAACACAGAAGATACCAAAAAAAAAAAGGATTACCAATTATCAGCCATTTTTCAAGGTTCATTTAAAATGCTATCTCAATCTTTAAACTTTTGTTATCTCTAGCTTGAATGTGCTCAACTTCCACTGAATTTCTACAACACTTTTAAAAATGACTTTTAGGGCACCATTCATGAGTAAGTCTGGATCATTTTAGTGTTTCTAAGGATGAGCAACAGTTCCAGTAGATGTTTAATAAATGTTTTTTGAACAAGTAGTTATTAATCTAATAATAAAATAAATTAATAATTTATCTACTCTTTCCTACTCCTCACATATTCACAAGACATCGCAAAATCTTGAGGTGTAGAGACATTACCCTATTCACATTGGTGACACTGGCAGTCATCAGTGTCACTGTAGAAAATCAATGGTTGTTTATGAATGGAGACCACACTTTTATTTGTTACACAGATGACTGCATGTGACATGAAAACCAAGATGGCAAATATGAGACAAGAACTGCGCAATTACTGAAAATTCACATTTTAAGGAAATCAAAGCTATGACATTCCAAAATCATCAGTTCAAATTATTTATGTATATTTTACAATGTGGTATCTGTATTTAAATTTGACGCTTCAATAAGAAAATTAAAAACTTACACATTCATGTGTTCCAATGATCTACTATAGAAAAGTCTTTCCTTTTTTTTTTTTTTTTTTTTAATAGAAAGCTCTGGCATAGATTTAGCTCCTAAAATTATTGCTGTTTATGTTTCTTTTGGCTTCTTTTAAATAGAATTTTATAGTAGATTCTGAAGTGTTCATTTCTTAATTATTGTCATCAAAAAGCTCTACAACAGACTCAGAGATTATTTTGTAAACTAAACAATACTTTAAATTTACTTTGGAGCTATTGAAACTGTCATGTCAATGTTAACTCATATAGAATCTTAGCAACCCTATGCTACTGAAAAAAAATCCAACAAAGTGTCTATGTAACAAAATATTTTAAAATGGCACTTTTATGACTAAATTAATGAAACCTTCTTCTACTAACCACTTAAGAGATCTTGAGCAAGTGAATTGATCTATTTAGCCCTTATTTTCCTCTTCTATATTTTTTGACCAATTAGCTCACTGCTGAAAGTCTCACATAGGTCTCTGCTTCTCTTCTGCTGTATCTCACTATGTCAGACTACAATGCTGGCAACACACCCAGCTCCCCAGATCCCAGGAATAGATTAGGTATACCTCCATATGCTTAGATTAAGTATACCTCCATATGCTTGTAGAGCATCCTGTTATAATCCTGTTTCTTTTTTATATCATTTATTATAAAATAGGTATCTTGCCTATTTACAAGCTGGTCTCTCCTTATAGATGATACATTCTTTGAGGACAAGAACTGGTTTATGTTATTCAGAGGTATTGATGCTATAGCATTGTAAAAACACCAGTTTGCTTTTATTTACATTCTTTTGAAAAGTTCTTTTCAGTATTTGTATTCGAATTTAATGCTTCAATTAGAAAGTTTAAAACTTACATAGTCATGTATTCCAATGTCCCCCATAAAGAAATAGTAACACATATAACACTGCTGTAGACTATCAATAACTCTCTGCTTGTGAATGGAGATCATGATTGTTTTCCTAACACAGAAGACTGCATTTCACATAAGGTTTCAAAAAATATTTGCTAAGAGTTACTTAAAAATTGGGTAAACTCTGTGATAAAAGGATTGTTTCCATACCAGATATGGAAAGTGACTGCCTAGAAAGGATGACAGGAAGTCTAAAGTGAGAAATACCATTTGATATGAGAGCAAAAAGGAGATTCTATGAGAGGTCCTCTCTGAAGAATCACTTTTTCAATACAACGTTAGAATGTTATAATAATAATGGGGGTACATATTGGAATATACTTACCAAAGTAAGAAATGAGAACCACAGGGATAAAAGTCATATGTAATCATGACTAAGGGAGAAATATGGTCACCATATCCTTGGAGCTATTAAAAGGTGATGTCATAAAGTTTGACAATTCTTAGCCCAAGTAAAATATGTCTCCTGTATTAAATATAGCACACCAAAATCCATTTACTGTAAACTGGTTCCATATTCTCACTGAGTGATTTTTGTCACTTTTATTTTAATTTTTCCAAGTAAATTTTCCTACAGGGAATAAATTGTGTTATTAATTGTATGTACTCCAACCCAAACAATATTTAAAAGACAAAAGTGAAGACAGAGCATCTACATTAAATAAAGGCAAGCAGAAATATTTACAAATGGAGGTAAAACTTTAAAATGAGGGTAATAGTTGACTTTTCCAGGTCAGGGTGGGACTTGGTGATCTATTCCCATTAACAGTAGAAGACGGTGTGGGCACTAGATTGTCACCAATCGTTAAGACACTCAATCTCCTTCATTCAATATTGTCTCAAGTTAATATACTTCTTGCATATGTGTCAGAAGTGAAACTGGGACCCTTGAGCTGAAACACTGAGCTACCTATGATCTCATCCAAAATCTCGGGAACCAGACCCGGGTGAAATTGTGACAGCAGTAATTTATCTTTGGTAATATGGTTTTATCCCCATTTTATTATACATTTTAGCCAAGATCTTTAATGGTGTAGTGCATAGACACTGGACATTGAAGAAATTATCCCTCAGGACTTAAATCCTGCCTCAGTGACTTACTAGTTATGTGATCTTGGATATATTACCTGAGGCCACTAAACCTGCGTTTCCTCTTCTATAAAGTGATGATTATAATACTTTCCTACAAACTGGGAAATTGTAGAGGTAAATGAGATAAGCTTTATAAAGGTCCAAGCAACATTGTAGACACGTCATAAGTCTTCAATAAATGAGAGCAGTGGAATTGATTTCCCTAACAGGCCTTACTTTTAGTATCTAATTCTGTGCTATAAGTATCTGGATTTCATTGGCTTCTCTAAAAAGTGTGGAAGTTTTCAAAACACTAAGGAAGCACAATATAATAGACAGAGATGCACACTCAAAACTTAAGACCACCACTTACTAGCTCTATCACATCAGACAGGACCTTGAACCTCAGATTCTTATCTGTCAAAGGGGCTAACAGGATTATTACACAGCCAAAATCAACAAGTATGTGCTAATCTGTCTTAAAAAAAAATGTTCAGTAAGCTTCAGCTACTCTTCCAATTGCTGTAATGGGACTATTTCAGTCAACCTTGCCGTCCTTCATCTCAAATGTATGTCAACTATGTCTAGCAAGATTGCTCTCACGGCTCCCCTGGCAGATGGTGCAATTCTTGAAGGCATACTTTCCTGCTGAGGCCAGACAGAGCCCCAGTCTCCTTCTTAATATATCTCTCCAGGCAGCACATACTCATTCATAAATGTTAGCAGAAAATTTGTAACATCTATTCCCTCCTATAGAATGAGCAGAAAACTCAAATGAGTTCAATGAACAGGCAGTTAAAGTAAATAAGTGAAGCTAAATGGGGAGTAAGATGAAAAATGGCAATGGAGACTTGGCCTCAAGCGAGGGAATAATAGGCAGTGGTAGGAACCATTCAAATCTGAGGGAGCCTGTGCTTTCTAAAGTGGTAGCTGGGGGTAAATTCTAGAGGGTTTTTGTGAACATTCAAGAATGAGATGGTGTTGCTGGTTCATCCAAACAGTCAAGGGAAGCTAACATTTCTCAATTCTTAAATACTGGCAGCTAATTCAAATTTAAAACACTGCAGGACCAAATCAAATAAATCTACCAGCTATATTCAGACCTCAGGCACAAATTCATACCTTTGTGGCCATAAGCAGCTAAAATCCAGAAAGCAAAGTGTCACTCAACTCTCTGAAACTCTGTTCCTCACAGCTCAGGAAACTCAAAACAATAATAATTTTAAAAATCTTTGTTTAAGCATAAATCAAAAGGAGGGAAATTTAGACCATTGTGGTTAACCTATACAGATAGACCAACAAATTGGAGCAGGGTTTGGGAGGATTGAAAGTTACCCACCTTAAGACTTGTTTTTCCCCCACAGTGATCTTCTTGAATAAATAGAATTTGCAATTTGTTATATGAAAAGAACTAGGAGCAGGAGTGGATGGTGGAGAACTCTATCACCTGAGAAGTATAGGTATTGAATCCACCTTCCCGTGAAAAGTATTAAAGCAGCAAATGTAGGGGTGAATAGCTTAGCCCCTTGAAAGATATATCCTTTAAGATCAGGAAATTATACATCTTTTTTCCCACTGCCACCCTGATTCACAGAATAGGGACTCATGGCGCATCTGTCAGTACTTAGCTCCATTTTCCCCTCTGCAGCCTCACTGCAGGAGTTTCACAAGATGCAAAATTCACTTAGGTTTCCTGCTCTAGATAAAAGTCTGGAATGGTGAACTCAAATCCCAAGAGCCTCTGGTACGTACTTCAGTACGACAGAGAAAAATTTTAACTGCACTTGAAAGAAAATGACCCTGGAAAATAGGTTAGCAAGGCAGCAGGAAGTGTGTGCCTCGATATGTTTTGAATTTCGAATTCTAAGTACTCTTTACAGGCAGAAAATGCTGTTTTATGCCTTTAGCTATAAGACAAAAATAAAACAGAACCCCACCACCCTCGTATCAAACCATAAGCTTCCTCCAAGAGGCTTGATCTGTAGAGTTGCATGCATGAATTATTTGTGCTTTTTAAAAAAATCATTTTGTACAAAACCAAAAGCTAACTCTTTTCAACAACTTGGATGAAACCCTCCATTAAAGGGGGCAAAAAAATGAACAATCCATGTAATTTATAGACATTAAATTTTACAATTAATTTATTCATATTATTATTTTATTTTTTGGATGGAAGAAAATTTAATATGCCATAGACTATATGATCTCCATGACAAAACATTGATTAATGAGAATACTTATTTGTGGGAAAATTAAATATCTCTTTTACACACACACACTCCAAATATGCATGCAATTTGTCCTTGTGTACTTGTATATAAAATATTAATTTTGAAATATACTACTGATAGCAGATAGCTAGATAATAGATAGATAGATAGATAGATAGATAGATAGATAGATAGATAGATAGACAGACAGATAAATACAGACATACCTCCATACATGGTGGGGTATGGGGAAGGGAAGAAATTTATTATTACAATGGTCCTGTCTACAGAAAGCCCAGCTTGAATTGCTGATTATAAACATCGTTGATGATAAATTTATCTGTTCACTGAACCAATAGCTAAAGCTACATTGTTCAGGTAAACAAGAGGTGAGGTGAGCTGGGCTTGCGTGGGGGAGAGATGCCATAGCATTAAATACAAGGCCAATGCTTTCATAACAGATTTCTTATTTCCATCTTAAATTGGTCTTTATTTATTTTGTATTAACGTCAAATTTATGTTTAACGAGTCACTGTAAATTTGAAAACAACTTAAGCATCTTTTATGTCAGAAAAATACTTATGCATTGACTTTGATCTAAACAAAGCTAAATACTCTTTGCTAAACAGGCATTTCCACAGATAGAAAGGTTGCAGGAAAATTTGCCTTTGAGCACTTTTCCATGAAATATCCAGTTATAGGTAGAAGTAAACATCCTTTGTTATTTGACTCGTCTTTAATGAACCTCTAAGCTTGGACAATATGGTGCATATGCCTGAGAAATTTATGATATTCTTCAGAGAAATTAGCTTTTTAATGACTAAAAGTAATTATTACTTATAGAAAAGTAATTTTCACATCCCCAGAAATAAAGGGGTCTTGTTTAGCTTCTACCTACCGCAACTCAATATTCATTGGATATAAATCGTCCTGATGTGTAAGTTATCTGAACTCTCACATATAAACCACCCTAACTATCCATGAGAACACCATATGCAAGGCCTGCAACAAACAGGGGCTATAAAATGGAAAAAAAATTTATATCCTAATAAGCCCCCTGTATGTATGTGTATATATACATATATTGATGATTGCTTTGGGTAAGACCCAATTTCCTACTTCTGCATCTATTTTCACCTAAGCCTTCACTTCACACTTGCTCATGGTACCATCTGTACCAATGATCCCTCCATTCAAGGCTGAGGGAGTGTCCTGGATGAGTGAAAAAGATCTCACAAATACGTTTCCCCTTATTATGAGAAAGAGAATGGAAACTTAACTGTTGCTGGAAATAGGTTATCTGCTCATACTGATTACAGATAGAATAAAATACTTATTTCTCCGACTCTCAAAACTCACCTAAAACTCATAACTCCAATTCCATGCCTTAACTAATTATAAAGAGTATATAAATATGATAGTACTAGCTTCTCTAAAATGCCAGCACTAGATTTTGGAAATGCACAAATGTGTAGACATAGAAACCATGTCTAATGTTCAAACAACAGATCCAGACTGTTCTAACGAGAAAATCCAGAGAAACCTTTTTTTTTTTAACTGGTCTGTTCATTCACAGCAGGAAGATGTTTCCAGCTGATGTGTTTGATTGAGCTAGCTGATAAGTTTTATTGTTGTCATGTAGACAATGAAACAAATGCTTAATGGGGGAAATTGCACAGAGTCTTACTTGGAAGCCAAGTCTGCCTCTGGCTAGTGAGTGTGTCCAGCTGAGAAAACTAGTTTCAATCCCCTATAAGGTCTAAAATGTAAAGGAGGAAAGAAAGACAGAAGATGGATGTTTCCTTAAGATAGATGAACTCAAAAAGAGCGGTGATGCAGAGAAAGTTAATAAGGCAAGTAGGGAGTGAGTGGTGTTGCAATTATTACCAGCATAAAGCAAATTGCTCAGGGTTCCATAAATCTTTTCAGGTTCAATCCCCCATGCTTAACCAGATGATCTGCCTGGATCTTTGCACATGCATCTTGCCCCACTCTCTTCACTTATTTCCTCTTCAACTAAAAGATACTTTCTGTTCAATGTTCAAGTTTTTGACTAAAATCATTCTACTATCAAAGTATTATTGTTAAAGCATCTTTTGAGTGGCTTCCAGAAATAAAAACACAAAGCAAAAACAAAAAGAGTCTCTATTAGGACTGAAAAACGTATTTAGAGATGCTTCAAATGACAGTGCTACCTAGCTTCACTTATTCCGTAGTACTAATATTTTTAGACCAAGCAAAAATGAATATATATCTACAACATTAAGTTAAAAAAGATTATTTTCTCCCTTTATCTAGCCTCATCTATTCCATTACACACCTGGTTCTTTTGTGAGATTTCTCTTTTTTCCCACTAACATAAGCATTCCTTTTTTTAAAGAGCATGTGAGCATACTTTTATCTACTCTCATAAGATATTATTCCTATGATCTTATTACAAAAAAAATAAAGAAAAATATGCTACACTGATTTGCTGCCAGAGGGGAAAGACAGTGAAACTATTGAGTTACCTTAGGTACCAACTGTGTAATCTCTCATAGTCCATTCCCTCACCTCTAAAACTGGGAGCAACAGTCACACTTTCTTCATAGGTTTTTAGGAGAATTCAGCTACCTATTGTTAATAAGGAATACTGTGTCCAGCCCATAGTATACATTTAACAAAGTGCCTTTATTATTGCTCTGAATATTCATAAGTCATACAAAGTTTCAGATATTGATCTACCACTTTCAGAACTAAGATTTACTTTTTTAAATTAAAATTGGGTATTTATGATTTATCAAAGTATTAAATAATTAACACTTTCTGTCTTTAAATTATATCCTCTGCTATCTGTGACCCACCCAAGCTGCTATATCTTCTCCTCCCTTTCAGAAACTATCTTTTTGAAGAAACTGTCCCCATTCATCATCCATTTTGTCACCATCACTTGCTGCTCATCACCTGAGTACCACCTGGATTCCACCACTAGGCTGGAATTTCTCTCACGGGAGTCTTTTCACCAAATCCAGTTGATTTTCCAGCCCTTACCTTACTTAATATCTTGGCTGCATTTGACACCTTGACTCTTTCCTTTTGTTGACCTCTCTGATAATACTCTCTCTACATTTCACCCCTCTCCCAGTTCCTCTGTCCATCTCCGAACACACAACTCTACAATCTTACTACTGTGTATAACCTTAAATATTGGTGTTTATTCCCCAGTGTTGGTGTTTCTCTCCTTTGTCCTCTTCTCTCTCATAACGTCTTGCAGGGCAAGACTTCAGTTACCATTTACCACTGACAGTTGTCAAATCTTCGCCTTCAGACAGGAAGATATACTTTATTACACTGGACCTCTCAACTAGGATATGTCCCAGATGTCTCAACCTCAGCATGTCCAAAATTGAACCCATGATGTCTAAACTCCACTCCTAAAATCAGTCCTCTTCATATATTCTCTAGCTCAATAAAGAGAAGCAACACCCTCCCAATTGCCAACCCAGGCCTGAAGGTCATCTTTGAATCATCCTTCTCATTCAAACACAATACTATACATTCAGGTACAAAGTGCTGTTGACTCTAAATATTGCTCAAGGCTGTTCTTTTCTCCTTATCTCACTGCCACTGTCTTAATCCATGTGATATTATTTCTTGAATTCTTGTTGCTGCCAACTCCCAACTTACCTCTCTGTACACTGAGAGAGATCTTGCTAAGATCACTAAGATGGGAAAAAATGTATCATAGAAGTTAAAGGTCAGACTAAAATAGGTTAGAATTCCATTTTCACCAGTGTAGTTGTATGATCCTGGGCAAATTACTTATTTCTTTGTGTCTCAATTTCTTCAGTTGTAAAATGAGGACAATTAATATCTTATGTTCAGAGGATTAAATGAAATATTGCATATGAAGTACTTAGCACACAAAACTGTTCATTCTAACATTCAGTAACCATTCCTTCTCGTTGTTTTCTCTACATTTGATTATGTCAACTCTTCACATTAAAACTTTCAGTGAGTTCCCACTAGAATTTAGAATAATGTCTACATTTTCTAACTTAGTTTATAATTGGACTTTTCATAACTTTAGCCTTGAATACTTTATCCCCTTTAGTCTGAACTTGTTACTGAATGCAGTAGCCATATCCATTTTTTTTTAGCTCCTCTTAAGTGCCACTCTCATTCACCCCAAGTCTTTGCACATGCTTTTGCATTTTCCTGAATCATCCTCCCTCCATCTTTGCCAGTTAAATCCTACTGGATTTAGATCTTTTAAATCTCATCTTAAACATGTTAATGATAGGTAACATTTGCTGTATGCTTATTTTGTGCCAGACACTGGGTAAAGATTTACACAAAAAATTTCATTTTTAAATTCCTCAAAACAATCCTGTGAAGGAGAAAGAAAGACTTTCCTGAGCTGAAATAGAATGACAAATAGATATCCTGGCTATAAAACCCTTTGGTACTCTATACTTAGCAGAAATAGCCCAATGCAACAGCTTGCTTAATTTTCTTCCGTTCTACTGTGATGTCTTTGAGGATAGAGACTTTAAATATAATTTGTGTGTTTACGCCCATATACCCAATTAGACATAGTTGTGGCGCATAGTAATTGCACAATAAAGCTTTGAGTCATGAAGACGTAAGTGAATGTGTTACTACGTCCCAGGCACTGTACTGAGTTTGCCTTCCTTGACTCTATGAGTTAGGTAGTAAAATCCCTATTTTATAGAAGAGAAAACTGAGGTTGAGAGAGCACCTAGTTATTGTCCAATGCCCATAGTAATTCTCAAAGCCAGTACTCTCTTTCAGAATTGTCAGACACAAAATTCCATGTAGAAATTTTATTTTTTTTATTTAAACATCTGCATAATTAATCCTCATAATGGGGTCTCTGAAGCTTAAGTAGATGAAAGTGCTTGCCACAAGAGTCAGTGGCTGGGACTGATCCTTTGCAATCTGTCCACAGGCCATCAACCAGAGCCTGTTCCATACACAACTGCTAAATGACTATGAAGTAGGTTGTTAAAGTAACTAGATTATAGGTCAAATCAAGACTACAGGGACTATGTCCTAACAAACCAGGTTAAGCAAAAACAGATTTCTAGTGTTAACTGCTATTTGTTTAATTTATAATAATTATAATAATTACTGGTATTAAATCTGGTTTTTATGCTTGTCATACTCTATTAGAATTAAAGCTAAAAACACCAGAAGCCATTTTGAGGTCATCATTTATGAAGTAAATATTCTATAGATCTTCTTTAACCAAGAGTTGTTATTTTGGAGAAAAATGATAAAAAATTAAGCTAGGGTACAATGTTTCTGCCCAGTTTCTTGGATGTGCCCTCATTACTTCTTATGGGAATCTGTTTCTATCATCTTTTCAAAAACGATTTCAAACTCGAGGTTAAAGGGAAGGGAAAAGAGAAGTAGAACAGAAAAGCAAATATTGATTGCAATACAGACTTTAAACTATGGTTTGCTAAGAAATCCATGGTCATATTTCAGGCACCCAAGAAAACTCCAAACTAAAATGTATCTATCATTGCATGTATTTATGTTCAATTAGTCACCTAGAATAGAACTTCTTTTAAATCTCCAAACTACCACTTGATATTATTTCTTAGAAATTCTTTCTACAAAATTTGATTGCTTGGAAAGTTAGATGAAATAGCTAATGAATATTTGATTTAAGTATGATATACTGAAATGCTTTTTAACAATCTATAGTATATCCTAGAAGATCAGTTTCATCTTTTAATTACAGGTGCTCTCTGCTTTATTATTTCTAATGGAGAATGAAAGAATGGACAGGATATGGGGCGTGCGGCCCAAACTTTAACGCACAATCACAACCACAATCTGTATGCTATGCAACTGGCACTAGTTTTCAGGAACATTTTTTACAGTTACACCACTTTATAAGCATTATGATTCAAAGCTTGTATTATCTCCAAATCTGACAGTGAAGCTCACTATTGGGTTCCCGTATGGCTCACTGGAAGACATGGTTCTGCTATTATTATAGGATGCCTCCAACTCTAAGAGTCACTTGTATTAAATCAACCTATCACATTATTTATGTCTTCAAGTTTCCTAATTCACTTTTTGTTATTGATTTTTGGATTTTGGTTTTGACCTCTAAGACTCTGCATGGCCTATGCACATTTAAAATAACTACTCAAAATTCCCTGGTTGGTCTTCAGGAACTGAGCTGACTCTGTGAGCTGCTCCTAAGTCTTGTGTCATTATGATTACCCCCTAGGCTTTTCTATCTATTTGCTCCTTCTACCTTCAGAATTAATAGATTGGGAAGATTAGGTCAATTGGCATTTCTGAGGCAAGTCTGAATTAATTTTCTTTGGCTTGTCTTGTTGAATTTCACACTCCCTGAACATTTCTCACTGATGAGCAGATTATGATGCTAGCTCATGTTCGGGGACAGCAACTCCAAATGTGTTTACAGAGCTGTATTGTTACCTCTTAGCACCATCAACTGCAATAAGCATTATCGTTTATAAAGTTAAAGCTCTTCATTTTAAATTTGTGTCAAGAGGCTAATAAAACTGTGATTTTAATTACTAAAAATCAATTTCAAATTAATGTAAAATTTAACAGTGGGAGATGTGCAGGAACCCAGAGACAATCAGCTTGGCCTTTACCTTAGGTGTTGTCCTCTGTAAAAGACATTAACATAATGCTCGTTTTCTAGATCAGTGGCTTTCAAACTAGGGTCTATGAAAAGCGTTAAGTCAAAAGAGGAGCTCCTGGGGATTTATTATTGAAATTTAAGTCATGGTAAATCAAACTTGCAAATAGTGCAAATAATTTTTTTTCGACTTCCCACTTAAAGTAGCTGCACAGAGAGAATGATCATAAAAAGCCACTGGTTTCAATGTTTAGGAAATCATTGGTGTCATTAAGCAGAGCATTTTCAGGAGAGTTGTAGAAGAAATTCATATTGCAAGAGATTTGGGAGAGAGAGAATAGAGAGGAACTGGTAGAAAAAGGATATGGATCATTTAAAAAATATGTTTGTGAAACGAATATGAAGACAGCTAGAAAGCATTGGAATTTAAAATAGTTTTTTTAACTGGTTAAGATGGGATAGCATTAGAATTTTTGTAGGTAATAGTGTAATGGAGGCAGAATAAAGTGAATATTCCATATAAATATCCTAAAAGTGGTGAGAATTACAGTGGGTGCTAGCTCTATTAGTAGGTGGAAAATCAGAGTAATGTCGGTCAATCTTGAAAAGATGTCTCCTTTAAAGTCACCAAGGGGAAGTGACTGAAAATGTAGAACATGAAAAAATACAAAAAAATGGGTTCTAGAACCATTCTTCTCAAGGCCACAAACAGTCTCTATCTTCCAGTGGTCAATTCTCTGTCTTTTAATGCCCTCATGCACCCTCAGTGGAATTTTATCAGCTAATCACTCACTTTTCCAGAAACACTTTCTTCACTTGGTATTAGGACATGACTGTCCCTGATTTGCCCCTCACCTTACTGGCTACTTCTCTGTGTACTTTGGTAGCTCCCCTCCTCCTGCTTCTGAATGTGAGCATGTCTCAGGGCCTCGTCTTTGGATTTCTTCTCTTACCTGATACCTAGATTGATATCTAGTTTCAGGGCATTAAACTTTACAATGATGGGTCCCAAATACATATCTCCAGATACAACCTCCCTCCCTCTCAAGACTCATAAATTGAACTATTTCCTGATATTTCTATTTAGATATCAAATAGGCATCCTAAACTTCTAACTAAAACAGGACTCTTAGTTTCTATCCTAAATCTACTGCAGCCCCATAATTCCCCCATTCCCCCTCATTCAGGCCAAAAACCAAGGAGTCAAGTGGTTAGACACGAATTGTCTCTTTCCTCCACACTCCATATCTAACCTGCCATCATGTCATATCAGCTCTACTATATATATGTAGTAAATATCCCAAATGTCACCACTCTTTACCACTTCTTTGGCTATATAACCTGGTCAAACTACCATTATCTCTATCCTTGTTTTCACTCTTTACCCACTCAAATCAGTTCTCCACATAACAATTGGGATGATTTTTTAAAATCATAGGTCAGATCAACCTATCCCTCTGCTGAAAACTTTCAGTCACTCTGCTTCCCATTCAAAATACAACCCAAATCTTTGCCAATTAGACCTTGGATAAACTGATCTCTGCCAACTCTTCAGTTCATCAACATCCCTCAATACGTTGAGAGTAAATTTTCACCACCCAAACTAAGGAACCATTGGTGGAAGGGAAGTAGAATAAAATGTTTACTAGTCTTTCCTGGAAAAGTTAGGAAACAGATGAAATTTATTTTGGGGCACCCTCCTACTTTAGTTGTCCCCATCCTCAAGTGCTCTCCTTATATCTGAAGCTCCTCCCTATTATCCTTAACTTTCATAGAGGGTTCAGAAGGTGCCATGGCAGGAAAGACCTAAATTCTAAAGTTACTCTCCTTTCGATCTCTTGAAAAAGGAAAATGAACAAAATGAATGTCTCTATTTCCTCAGTGCAGCTTTCTTAGCTAGATGTTGGGAGGAAATAATTGGATTCAATTAATTTATCTACAGACTTCAATGATTGCTACACTTACTGTTACTACTATAGCCAATATCAATGATAATAAAAATAATAATTACTATGGATTGAGTGTCTAGCCTTTTATTTCCATTTGAACCTCATTGTGATGCATTTCAGAAAGTAAGGATCAGTGGGACTAAAATTTTGCCCCACACCAGAGAGCAAGCAATTAGCCAGAATGAAATCCACTTCTGCTGCTACTAAGCCTGGACTCAACTAGTAAGAAAAAATACACAGTTAACATGTCAGGTGGAATTTTGGGCAGTGTAGGTAAATATATTTTTGAAAAAGCTTGGTATGAACTATACCTCTTACAAGTTCCTGCATCCACAGCCTGTTTCCTTCCTTTTCTTCTGAAGCCATTACCCTAAACATCTCTATTGCTATTTTTATTACATCTTTCTTGAGTCTTTGGGATTGTTAAAGAGAAATGTCTCTGGGCCGGCCTAGTGGCTTAGCGGTGAAGTGCGTGTGCTCTGCTACTGGTGGCCCGGGTTCGGATCCCAGGCGCGCACCGAGGCACCGCTTCTCCTGCCATGCTGAGACTGCGTCCCACATAAAGCAACTAGAAGGATGTGCAACTATAACATACAACTACCTACTGGGGCTTTGGGGGAACAAAAAGGAGGAGGATTGGCAATAGATGTTAGCTCAGAGCCGGTCTTCCTCAGCAAAAAAGAGGAGGATTAGCATGGATGTTAGCTCAGGGCTGATCTTCCTCACACACAAAAAAAAAAAATTAAAAAAAAAAAGAGAAATGTCTCAAAGGATAAAGGCAGTCACTTTCAATTACAAAACTTCCATACATTTTATACTTTTTTCCAAAAGTTAAAAAGAAAAAATGAAGATATTATGACTGATGTTTGAGGTAAAGAGAAGTGGTTTAAGCAATTTGACTAATTTTAACTTTTATAATTAAAGATTATTGTTTATTTAAAAAATTATAATTCAAGTAAATATACAAAAATAACATTGTGATTAAAAATTAAAGTTTAAGATATAGATTTGCAGTATCTTTTCATATACATTTGCAACTCATTCTACGGTGCACTGATAATTCTCTTCTTACTTAAACGCATGGTGCTAATGAGAAAACTAATGCCCTAATACTACTTTTTCTAAAACATCTGGTAATCTGTGTGTGTAGCTAAATTTTCTGTTTCATTCCCAAAGAAGAAAGAGATCAGTGTCTCTCTCCTTAGTGGTTACTTCACAAACACTGGATTAGTGGAAATGTATGATAAAATTTCCTTCAGGTGGCTCGTGTCTGAACCTCCTATCAAGTGACACAGGGAACAACACTGGCAATAAAAGTCTCACAGCTTCTTTAACAGCAAAAATTGTGAAAATGAAGGTTATAAGGGAAAAAGGGGTCAAGGTCCTATTGATGTTAAGAATTCTGTACTAATTCTGAACATTATACCTTTTGTCCATGTATAACCTTATTTGATATCCATTTAGATCTCTGAATTTGTGGAGGTACAGGATTTTAAAACTAAGGCACGGGCAGGGTGAGGGATGTTGATAAATTGTAAATGACAGTGTTACCCTGAAAAGTTCACTTCTTGTGTTATGGGGAAAGTAATTTTATTATCTTTGCAAATAAAACCATGAACTCTAGAAACAGTACAGTTTTTCACTATTTTCCATTCATTTAGAGTGACCTTTCCCGACCTGTCAAAAGCGATTCATCCTCCAAACCAAATCTTAATGCAGCTCTTCTTGGTCTTCTCAGCTTACTATAAGAACTCCTTCCTCAGAATGTCCACACTACATGGTCAAGATTTTCACTATGTTATTTTCATATACTACCTTCTATGATAATTACTTGTGCATTCAGCTCTCCTAGCTCTTATATCTAGCAATGTCCTTGAGCAGAGTGAGTGAATATTACCCTAAATTCTTGATCCATTAGGGAGACTGGCAATGAAAATAAATGTATTATTTGTAGTTCATTAAAAAAAAAAGAACAGGACACAAGGTATTAGGTACTTAAAATTGTACATTAAGCGAGAAGATCCTATGTTGTGTTCTTACCACAAACACACATACAAATAAACAGAAAGAAAAGAAAACACCACCACCAAGGACAACTTGTGTGACATTGTCTTTAACAATATTTCTGCAATATAGATTTTTACTTGCATTGCTTAATTCTGAGCATTCCTTTATCTTATTTGTTTAGTGAGGAATAGTGAAAAGCCATCACTAACTCTAGATAAACAGTGTAGACTAACATAAAAATTAAATAGTCTTTGCTTAGAATTAAATACATTAATATTAAGCTAGTGTTGTAGCTCAATATTAATATAGTAGCTCTAATATTAATATATATAGCTCTCAATATTAATAACGTAGCTCTGATATAGTAGCTACTCATAACTGAGCTTCTTAAAATATAGAACTTTGTGTAATATAGATACAATAGATTTCTAAGAAGAATTTTATGACATTCTGAAAATTTCTATGCAACCTAATATTGTAATCTGAGAATCCAATGCATCTCTTATATGATTAAAGCTGTATGGCCCAGAAAGAAGCTAATTGGTTAAGCTAAAAAGAAATGTTTATTAAATGTATCAGGTTTCATAATTAATGATGAGGCCTTTGATAAACAAATTGGAATGGTATTCCTTTACAAGTTATTTTCTGGGATTAAAAACAGTTGAATGTATGGATGACTTCAAAAAACTAGTTTTTTAACTAAGAAACTTGTTAAAAATGACAGGAGGAAGTGTTTCTCAAATTATATAAGATGGTTAAAAGTAGAACTAGGAGAGGAGGATGAATATAAGTTAAAAAATAATATTTTGGGTGTAAGAGGATAGATGTGATGTCATGAATCAGGATTATAGTTGTCTGTGTGAAAATTTGTTAATATACAAACATGTAACATATGGTATAACTGATCACAATGTATAAAATAAGTATACATTAAAACAATGTGCTTCATCACCTATAATAGGCCAAGAAATCTTTACACCTGAAGCTAATATAATCTGGAGTTAATAAACCATAACTGATCATTTGAAATCTTCAATTTGCTCAGATATTTAATCTACTATTTTTAAGGGTTTTCAAAGACATGAGACTGAGATCATAGATCTCAAATCTTCTGAAAAAATCTCTCTTAGTATAATAGCCAACCTTGGTGGTCTAGTGGCTAACATTCAGCACTCCCATCACCATGGTCCAGACCACGAGGTCTGTCCTTGTCATACTGTGGTAGCTGCATGTTTCTGTTATGCTGAAAGCTATGCTATCAGTATTGCAAATACCAGCAGGGTCACCCATGGTGGACAGGTTTCAGCGGAGCTTCCAGGCTAAGACAGACTAGGAAGAAGGACCCGGCTACCCTCTTCTGAACAAATTGGCCATGAAAACCTTGTGAATATCAGCGGAGCGTTGTCTGATATAGCGCTAGACGGTGAGAGGATGGCACAAAAAGAACGGGCAGGGTTCCACTCTGCTGTACACAGCTAGGAGTCGGAATCCACTCCACAGCACTAACAACAACTAAAGTCAGTACTGTGGGGACACTGTACCATTGATATTCTTCAACTAGTTGGAAATATTTTTAATAAGCATTTAAGATTTTTCAAAAGCTAAAACTTGTTATGGTGTACAAAAACTTAATTAAGGTGCCAATAAATATGAAACAATCTGTGGTTGGAAAGAATTATACTTCTCACTCTCTCTTGAATCCTAAGAGCATATACCTAAATTAACAATATGGATCCTGATGGATAAGTGTAAAGTTAAAATAATTTATGTTGATTCACCTTTGAGTATGTTTCCTGACAATGAAGTTAAAAATTCATGACTTGATGGTTTTATATAATAGAAAAGCATAATTTCGTTTCAGGAATCAAAAATTTATATAGGATTAGGAAATGTCTACTACAATATAATGCATACATTAAAATATTCTTTCTCAAACTTTAATATGTATTCAAATCACCTGGAAATCTTGCTGGAATGCAGATTTTGGTTCAGTAGGTATGGAGATTCTGCATTTCTAAGAAGCTCCCAGGTAATGCAGATGCTTATGCTTCATGGGCGAACTGCATTTTTAATAGCAAGACTTTAAATAGAGTTGGTTAAGTTTTAATGATCTACCATAAGGGAAAAAGATTAAGATGAATGAAGGGAAGAGTAAAGGGAGTTATTTTTCTCTGGTGAAAGATCAGCTGGATAATAACTCTAACTAATGTGTAATACTAGTTAGATATGCTAATGTTCATTTTTTAACGTATGGGTTTACTACAACTGCACAACGAACATGCACATTAGATTCCCATTAAGCTTCAGACATGGAAAATTTGGGGGCTTTGTAAATCACAGCTGTTAAAGCCTCGGTGAAAAACAGTACTGTACAGCAAAAACTGAAATATTAAGGCCATTTTCTATAGTATATGTTATAAGTAAAAGAGAGGGAACCATTGATAATTTGGCTAGCAATTTATAAGTATTTTTGTTTGTTCATTTGTTTCAACTTAGGTGAACCCAAACGCTTTTAAAAAGTTTCTACTTTAAACTTTCCACACAAATGCAGCAAGCGTCTGTCTTTCTCTGTACTGTGTTTTGTATCTAACTTATCCCCCAGAGGCTTCAGAGCTGAACATTATGGTCATGCCAATCCAGGCAGCCCTGAAAGACAAACAAAAGAACAAACACACCTCAACAACTTAAAACCTGGAGTCAAGGGAGCTCTCCAGGTTGCATGACGCCTCTCTGATCCTCCCAGTAAATATAAAAGCCACATTCTTCAGTAAATGAAAACAATCATAGCTGTCTTTGCTGGAGTCTTGTTGAATTTCTGGGGCTAGAGGGAAGGCAGCATATAGAAACGTGCCCCCAAATGTCCATGGATGGATTTGATTTATACTTGCTATAACCTGTGGAGATTAGATAATGGGTTTTCTGAGGTATAGTTTCCGTTTCCAGCAGCAGATCTTCTAGTAACTTTAAATGGTACATCTAAAAAATTCTGTTTCTCTGAAGTACAACTGATCTAAAAAATGCTCTCATTAAAGTACATCATAGATTTTATACGACTTTCATATATAAATGCATACAATCCTAAATGTTATCACACGTATATGTCCGTTGACTGTAATGAAATTTAGACTTCACATCTACTTTTATTTTACTGATATAGGCTAAGGGAAAATGCAACTATCTCCACAATATAGTGATTTCAAAGGCCATGTTCTTCAGATGAGGAACTCAATTTCAAAAGTAAAATCTAACAGTAAAAATTGTATAGGAAATATTCAGTAATAAAACTAACAAGGCAGTTTATATGTTATAGTTTACTAATGAAGTTGAATTTTAAGCAGAAATGGGAAAAAAAAACCTGTGCCTTTATTTATCATACCAATTTCTATGCATCTATGTGAGATTTCTGACTTTATGATAGTTCTGTTGATAATAATTTACTGACTGATAGTATTACTGACTGATAATAATTACTGACAATAATTTAATTATTGTGTCAGCAATGCTATGCTCGTATTATTATAAAAGAGGTTATTTTCTGTCATAAATACGTAGCCTTCCCAATTCCTATCTTCTAAATTTTGTCAAAATCTTTACTGAATCTACAAATATAAAGCAAATGTAGGTGGTTTTATTTTTTAACAAAGTTTTGGTACCTTTATTTTGACAGTGCTCTTATTTATGAGATCATAGGAAACAATTTTATTAAAAGCATTTTTTAATTGGCAAGGGAGGAGTAATTTCTCATGTGATCATGTATGGTACATTAATTCTATTTTACTAACAAATTAATTTTCTGCTAATTTCAGCAAGTTATTTATCAATAAAGAAATGTACATTTTCTCTTAGTGAAATACTTGGAACCACACTTGAAAAGAGGAATAAACTAGTTATTTGCCCTGGAAATCTTTGACTTTATTGGTGAAGAAGAGTCTGGGAAATAGGCTTCACCTTTCAATTTTTACAATATCTTATATTGCGTGGGAATAATTCTATCTAAAGAAGGCAAAAATGATAGGTCTTAATTCAAAATATTAACTTTTGTGTAAGATTTTTGATTTGATCACTCATTATTTATTGTGCACATATTGTATGTCCATCACTGTAGTGCTGTTCATAGACCTGTCCATAGGGATGATGGAAATGTTCTACGTCTACACTGTCCAATATAGTAGTCACTAGCCACATGTCATATTGAATAGCTGAAATGTGACCAGTGTGACTAAGGAAATATTTTTCTTATATTATTTACTTTTAACTAATTTGAACTAAATTGCCACATGTGGCTAGGGTCTACTTTATTGAACAGCATAACAAATCTGAACAATAGGCATGTAGCTTTGCTGTAAATAAAGAAATCAGCCTCATCAAGCTTATTTCTCATAGTCATAAAAATACATACAGTTAAAAAATAAAAGTACAATATAAGGTCAGGTAGTATAAGTGTTACTAAAGATAACAATTTAAAATGATAGACAGCATTGGAGGAGGGGTACTGAACAGAGACATGAGTGAAGTGAGGAAAAAGAATGTTCCAGGTAAAGATAAGGAACTTAGCAAGAGAAAAAGGTGTAACTAAGCTAATACTTCAAGGAAAAAGTAACTTAGCTTCAAGAGATAAACATGGTTTTAATTTATCTATATAAATACAATTAGTGAATGTAATCCACTGAAACAAATATTGTTAAAATAAAATAAATATTCTCCAAATAAAATGATGAAAAGTAATACAAGTTTAGATACTGTCATGAAAGCACATCAAACATTTATGCCACTCCTGACATTAAAAGCTTACTTGTCAATCTTGTTTTATAAGGTTAATAATATTCAAAAAGTTTTGGGGAGGTGCTCATTGAACATTAACAGGCAAAGAATCCTGGAACTTCTACTCAAAATTCCTGATTGTACAGATAAAGACCCTGAAGCATAAAAATATTACTTGATTCCTGTCACTAGGCCCTTCAACATCTAGTCCCACTTGCCATATAATGGTGCTATGCCTGGTCAAAGCATTAGATAGGCAGAAAATAAGACAGGTGAAGACTACTTGCGAACAGAATGTCAATGTTTGTTAAGTTAATGAGTTAATGGATGAATGGTAGCGGGGCTAATTTTTACTTCTCCCAAATTTGAAACTAACAGATTTCTTTTGGTAAGTTCACCTAGACTTTGATAACTTAAATTAAGAAGAAAAATTTTATTTTGTTTTATCCATAATGAATTCAATATCAAGAGGAAATTGAGCAATTAATGGATCCTTTTGAGAAACATGAACTAGCAAATTAAATAATGTAGCTTCCAAGATGATAGAACTTTGGATTTCTACTTTGAAAATGCTGTGAATCCAGCATACTGGTGGTCAGAATCCAGTAAAAGCTGTTAATGTAAAATTAGTAATTAAATTATAAATAGAAGAAGCACTCAAATGTATTAAATAGTATAGATTTGTCAACAAAGATTTTTACTAATATGAATAGTTTTACTATTTATAACAAACTTTTCTGTAATTTTAAATGATATATTTTAAAACAGAGCAAAAAATTTTTTTCTATCTTCTAGTTAGGATACACATTGCTTTTATAGTGTTCTATTTCCCTTAAATTCCTGATCCTTCCCAGTAATATTTTAAAATGTCAAATGAAAGCTAATTTTTCATTTGACCTTCTTAGAGATAAGTAGAAAATGGGAGAAAAAAGTCAAATTGGTAATTTCCATTTTCTATCCTACCGAAAAATACTGAGAAATGATTGCACAAGAAGTGCTCGAGACCTTGGCCTCCGTTTTACTCATATGAGATCTCTTAAGACTGAATCTCTCAAAGCAACGAAATTTGTTTTTTTAAACATTTCTAGTCTTTTTCTTTCTTTATTTATTTAGTGAGGAAGATCAGCCCTGAGCTAACATCCATGCCAATCCTCTTTTTGCTGAGAAAGACTGGCCCTGAGCTAACATGCATGCCTATTTTCCTTCACTTTATGCGAGATGCCACCACAGCATGGCCTGTGCGTCGGTGCGCACCTGGGATCAGAACCCGGGGCCGCCAGCAGCCGACCGCGCTCACTTAAACGCTACGCCATGGGGCCGGCCCCCAATGAAACTTGTTTTTGATGCTTTAATATCCACTAATACTTTGGTGAATGCTCTGAAAATACTCCCTTTAGGAAAATAATTTATTCTTTGAGCTTTTAATTTTTACAATGGGCTAAATCCTAATTCCATAAGTAATACAAATAAATACTTAACACATTATTTAACTATTATATTTCTGTGTCTAGAATGCAAATTCCTTGGAGAATATACATTCCTTGAAAAATATTAATTCCTTGAAAATAGGGAGGATGTCTTGCTTATTTTGTTGCCCCAGATTCTAGCATATAATAGGCTCTCAGAAAATATTTGATAAGTATTTGAATGAATTTGAAACATTTATCTCTACAATCTACTACTTTGTTCATGCCCTTTCCTGTTCACTATCTTGAATTGCTTTCTACTGGTCAAAATTATTTCTAATATTTTTAAATAAAACAATGTATAATCTTATATAATGTTAGAAACATATCCCCATACTTCAGTTTGGAAACAATGGAAACATCTAAAAGTTTATTATGTCCTTATTGTAACTTAACACCAGTCTGCCACTTCAGACATATTTCTAACCTCCTTTCTGCACAAATCTTTGCCTGGTCAAACCAGCAGCACCCATACTGGACCTGCCTCATATTCTTCTGCATGCTATTCTCTTTCCTCTACCTGCCCTGACCCAGGCAGCTCCCAAGAGTGTGCTCCCTCTTTTTTTCTTTCTGTTAAAACTCTGCTAATTCTGCTTCAAGAAACTGTATGAAAGAAAGAAATCTCAGGGGCCAACCTGGCGGCATAGTGGTTAAGTTCACGCACTCCACTTCTATAGCCTGGGGTTTGTGGGTTTGGCTCCCAGGGGCGGACCTACACATAGCTTATCAAGCCATGCTGTGGTGGCGTCCCATACAAAGTAGAGGAAGATGGACGTGGATGTTAGCCCAGGGCCAATATTCCTCAGCCAAAAAGAGGAAGATTGACAACAGATGTTAACTCAGGGCTAATCTTCCTCAAAAAAAAAAAAAAAAAGGAAAGAAATCTTAATTAAATTAGAAACAAGGGGTTCTTACTGGAATTGAACCACTTGCTTTCCGTGTGACCTAGGCAAGTCACTTTACCACTTTGATTTCTTATAAAAATTGGGGCAAATCAATCTATAAAAGGATTGTAGAAGACTTAAAAGAGATTAACACCGTTCTTAGTACATATTAAGAATATAATATCTATTCTTCCACAATGCATTCCATCATTCAGTCTTAATTTTGTCAATGATAAGTTGTGGGAAAAAAATACCTGACTCCTCAAACTCATAACGCTTTTGTGAATAATTGAGAAAATAAATTTTAAAACGATATGAAAAGACTGAAAACCAAACAAATATAAGTTACTATTGACTTAAACTTTGAAACACTTTTATTATGTTTCAGTCTGTTCCATGAAGGTTTCCTAACCACCACAGTCATAAATAATAGTTTACTTTTCTATAGAACCTGTTGGCTGCATATATATTGCCTTATACAGATATAATGAATTTATAAGTGCTTTTATAAAATATTTTTAGGATCCTTTGATTCCAAATGGCAAGAACATACTCAGACTGCTTTAATGAAAACAAATTCAAAACTAGAGGGGCAGTGTTAGAAATGTAAGTGTTCTGGGCTATCTCATGAGATGGAAGGAGGCAGAATAACTAAGTATTGGTGGCTGAACTCAGAAAAGCAGCATGCATCGTGAGTGAAGCAGATGGCTCAGGAGATGTTTAAAATAATACAGATCATCAATAAGAGGGATAGTCCCTTCCTTACTTTTGTGTACAAAGCTGCAACTTTTAAAATCATTCAATTTAAATACCCTGTTCATTGAATTATTGCCAGAAGCATGCATAACTTCCATGTGTTTGTAAGGAATGTCTATGTAAGAGTCTAATATCTTTCAACAAGTAGCCAGAAGGGAAGACTGTTTAACAGGAACCATCCTCTCTGCCCAATTATGTTGCAAGCTCCTTCTTCCTGTTGTTCCTTTTTCTATTTGTCAACACTCAATTTGCTTTTGTAAAAACTCGAGAGACAAACTGAAAATATGGACGTGAAAACCCATTTATAGCACAAAGCATTAAGACTGTGCCCATATATGCCTGATCACAGTCATATTTGTTTGTAATCAAACATATATCCAGTGACATGCCAGACTCAGACTACATCTAGGATAAATTTCTTTAGCCTACTGAAATAAAGATATTTGATAAATTAATCCCATACCAAAGTGGTAGTATCATGAGATCTTCCCTTTCCTTGAGGCTTCAGTTCTTGGTCAACTAAACATAAGGAATCATGCTGTGTGCTACAGGAGGTTAAAAACACATGCACACAAAAGAAAAAGAAAAAAAAGAAAGCCTTATAATTTCATCTCTTCCATTCATACAATTCTTTTTGCATAGTCAGTTATCTATTTCTCTTCTATTTAGGTTTCATTATATTTAATATAATAAATATTAATGCAGAAAATAAAGCACAGTATTGCAAATCTGGCCTGATGCTGAACAGAGTTAAGAAATGAACATGAATCCCAACTATATTACCTATCTGATAAACATGAATTTTTCTAAAAGAAGTAAATCATAAAAATAAATAACCTCTCATGGAAAGCCTACATTACTGTAGATTACCTTGGATATATATTCTTAGTTCACTTCCTTATAAGTAAGAAAAAATACTTTAATTACAAGTAATGATTAAAGAGAAAGCTTACAATTATGAGTTTATGGAGGTTTCAAAGAAAGGCTATTTTAATTTTTCAATTTGATAGTCTCCTGTAATCCCCATGGCAATAACCTTTTGGTAATTCTGTCCATTTTTCTATGGAAGTGAAACTAGTTTTAAATATTTCTGTTAAATCATATTTTATTATATATATAGGGCTAACATTTAACTTCAGTGTCACTAATATTTGTCACACATACACACATAGGAACAAGAAACAATGTAACTTCCAAATTTTGAAAATTTAGATTATTTTAGTTTTTCCTTCTATATGACTCAAGATGAATTTTTTTTTTAAAAAGCTGGTTGGACAGAATACTATTCAGGTAAAAATAGTTGTTAAAGTTAAATTGAGAGGAAAACTTTGTTTTGGGAGTTTCAGCAATATTATTTATCAAACACTTTATGATGCTTACTATGTCCCAGGTACTAGTCTAAGCTCTTTCAAATGTTAATTTATTGATTATTGCACTCATATAAGCACTATAGAAATGTTAACACATTTCATATTTCTCTGTTTCACAAATGTTGAGACACTCACAAAATCATTGGCTCCAAATTAAAACATAGGAGACAAAGACTAAGAATTCAATAGTGACCACGGAAGACTAAAATAAGCTTTGTAACTGTACTTTCATCTCCATTATCTTTATGTACTTCATTCTTCATAGGTATGATGAGTCTTCAATGAACTATTTCTCAGTTAGTGACCATGTCTGGTCATCTCCTCATATTACCTGTTTAATATTTGCTCACAAAATAAAATTGTTTAAATATTTGCTCAAAAATTACCATTGAGGAATTAAATACCCTACCAAAAACTGAGGAATGGCATCTTAAAATAAAAACAAATAAAACTTGGATCATGTTTTTTTGCAGATTATATTATCATTGCTTCTCTTTTACAACAATATTCATATTTATTATTTTATTAGATTATTTTTAAAACGTGAAGTTTTTGTTTTCTAATGATCTCTATAAATAATTACAAGGAAATGGTAAGTATTTTGTTTCTACTCATTTAATTTACTATGGGAGGACTGATAAGTTGCATGGTTCCGTAACTTTTTTGACAAGAGTGGTGCAGTTGGAACCACTCTGTGGTTAGAGTACGAGCTAAAATATAGTAAAAAACAAAATACTTCAAAAGCATAATGAAGAGACACTGTTAATACAAAGGATGGAATGTCTACCAAGAGAGCCAGCTGTAGTTATAATGGGTATGATATGTGTCAAGGAAGAATTGCTGGTTTACCTGAAAGTGGAAACCTGGATCATTTCTGTCAACTGAGAAATCTTCATAACGAGAGGTCACCAGAGCCACATCCAAACCATTGCCAAAAAATGCTTATGAAAATGTAACAAATACAGTCTCACTGGCTAAATTAATATTGTTTTGAATGTTGTTAGTTTTCACACATTTTGAGATCTTTAAAAGTAATTAATTAACCTATTATTTCATAGGTAATCTATTATTTGATAAGTAATGGAGGATGGAAACACCAGTTTGGGGTGTAATAGTGATAATTTGTTATTCTCAAGAAGAGTTATTTGAGGGGCCGGCCCTGTGGCTTGGCGGTTAAGTGCGTGCGCTCCGCTACTGGCGGCCAGGGTTCGGATCCAGGGCGCACACCAACACACCGCTTCTCCGGCCATGCTGAGGCCGCCTCCCACATACAGCAACTAGAAGGATGTGCAGCTATGACATACAACTATCTACTGGGGCTTTGGAGAAAAAAAAAGGAGGAGGATTGGCAATAGATGTTAGCTCAGAGCCGGTCTTCCTCAGCAAAAAGAGGAGGATTAGCATGGATGTTAGCTCAGGACTGATCTTCCTCACAAAAAAAAAAAAAAAAGAAGAAGAGTAATTTGATTTTACTGGATCTTTTTGAGAAAAATAAGAATCTATGCCAGAAAAGCTATGAAGGGAAATGATTCATGTTCATGGAGAATTAGATGTGTGTTATTATATTTTCACAGGAGTAATAATTGTAATGATATATAAAGATGTATTCATTCAAAAATAGTGTCAAAAATGATCACTAGAAATCAAAATACAAGAGAAAAAATCATACACACAGTATAATTCCATGTATATGAAATGTCCAGAAAAGTCAAATCTATAAAGACAGATAGGAAATGAGTAGCTGCTAGGGCCACGGAATGGGGGAAGTGGCGATCAATAGTAAATAGGCATACTGGGGTGGTAAAAAATATTCTAAAGCTGATTTGTAGTCATGGTTACCCAACTTGCTAAATTTACTAAAAATCGTAGAACTGCACACTATAGATTGTGAGTTATGTGATGTAAGATGTCTCAATAAAGTTATTAAAAATACAGGGATCGCTAACTTTTACAGGAGAAGTAGAACTGAAATGCTTTACTACTTAATCTGTAATAGTTTGTTGTGAAGTTGAAGCAAACTTTTTGGATATATTACTTAATGTCTATGAAATTCAGTTTCCTCATCAGTGAAATGAGGATAAGAATAACATTTACCTCTTAGCGCTGTTTTGAGGGTTAAAAAAATGCACGAATAAAGGAATATGTGGAACGTATTTAACACATAAAAGTTACTAGGTACAGTAGCTCTGGTACTGAAATGAATTCGCCAAAACTAAAGAGAAATCGTAACTGGAGGGGATAGGGATAAAGAAACCCATCCTGAAGAAAGGAACTGGTAGAGAACGGCACTCAGGACATGGAAATAGGTTTGTATTGTTTGGAATTCTTTCCTAAGACTTCTTACTCCTGAGTGATGAGAGAAACTACTCTCATCTCAATTCTGGCGGAAGGTTCACAGACACACACACACACACACACACACACACACACACACACAAGAAAGCAAGAAACCCTTGCTACTTCACCAAGTTTGAAGTGTCTCTGATCATGAGTTAGAGAAAATCACAGCGAGTGCAAAAGTAGAGTGAAAAGTCTTTCTGCATATATGACAAATACTACTAAAATATTATAAATAATGTTTAAAGTTGTGTACGAATTTTCAAAGACAAATTCTGGGCACATACATTTTGATGTATCCTTATGTAATGTTTTGTTTCCTTGCCTTTAAAATACTTTTGTCTCTTTTTCAAATCACTTCTGATGACTGGGACTAGTGTTAGAAGATTAAAAGAAAAACCCTAGCTGAGTCACAGAGGAGCTGTGTGACCTTGAAAAAGGCTCAAACACTGATCTTTCATTTTCTCAGAAAAGGATGGAAACCAAATTTACACATTTTTTGTGGAGTTCAAACACACTATTTAATGTGACATTAGTTTATAAATTTATATGGCTATAGGCAAAAAAAGTATTGTTTTTATTATTCTCTTTGTGAGAAGAAAGAAGATGTCAGGCAAAGTCTAGGTTGGAAATGTGAAAGAACAGGAAATTACGCCTCTGTTATGTGACTCCATAGGGAGTGTCTGTGCACCTTACAGCAGCCAAAGAACAATGGACAAAATATAAAAAAGAAATCAAATCTAATAGTGAGGACTGTAGACATGAAAGCGAGTTTAAATTTAAAGCTGCCCTTTTCCATTTGGCTCTGTCTAGCTCCTTATTTGCATGTCTGCTAACAGCATCAATAATACATGCGATGAAGAGCATTTCATTAATGTGATCAATGTATTCAGTCCTATGGCAAAATGTATGTTTTTAATGTGTTATCTAATTTTTCTACTGCACAAGATAAGGAAGCAAAAATATTTTGAGGTTTTAGCCATTATTATAGGAGGAACTCCTAAAAGAGAGTCCATTTTGTAAAAAATAGCTAGTGGTGAGAGAAGAATATTAAATTCCTTTTATTTGAAATACTTCAAACTCTTTTCAAAGAATATTTAGTGGAAGTTGCATAGAAAGTCCAATAATTTATATATATTTGGTTATTACCCAGGGCCATAGGCCCCTGGAAGATTTCGCAGATGGGCTTTACGGGGTCTGTGGAAACTTGGAATGATTTGTGATTTTTAAAAAATAAATGCAGGTATATGACTTTTTCTGAGTGGGCCTGTAGCTTTTAGGTGACACTCAAAGCAGTCCAGAACACAAAAAGTTTAAGCACTGCTGGTTTTAAAATGAAATATTTAAAGTAACAAATATATTTCTGTTATATTAATAACCATCTGTATGCTTAAGACTATTGCACATTTCTAAAATGATTAAAATAAGTAATTGCCAAAAGGCACAATATTAAATGCATACATTTAATACATATATTTAAAAATAGTCTCTTAAATGTACCAATTAATAGTTATGACTTATAATGAGTTAATTCTAACACTCTTACTCTTCTATATAAAACATGAAGTAATAATACAAAGTGACACATGCTTATCAATATAAAAGTTCACCAGTATTTGTTGTTTTCAATATTTTAAAAATAGAATACCATTTTATTAAATATATATTTCTATTTAAAATGGCAAACAGTTGGACGATGACTTTTCTGGACTCAAACAACAATATACTTTTATTTTAAATATCAAGTATGGGTTTTGTATAACAAAACAAAAAATTAGTTATTTTCCCCATTGTATAGGGAACACACTTTGTTCTATCTTGTAAGTATGTTAATAGGATAAATAAATAAAATGAAATAATAAAATTAACCTTAGCATGCATCTTACCCTATAACAAGATTAATTGAAATTTTATTTGAAAAAAGTATAAATTATAATTGCTAATATACGTTAATAAAAACAACTCCATCATTAGGAGTCTTCAGTCATTCATTTATCCATAAAGTATTTATGAGTGTCTACTAAATATCAGGAATTCTCCCAGGTCTCTTTTGAATTTGCAACATATTATTAAATCCCATTTGGTATACAAAACTCCTAATTTTATCCCCTACACCCCCCAAAAAACCCAATCATCTTATAAATCTTCTACTATTCAGTAGGTTATAAGTGCAGCACGTGAAACACATCAAATTATGAGTAAAGATCCACTTGGCAAAAATATACAACATAATATGGGTGATCAATAAATATTTATTAAATAAATGAAATGTGGGGTCATCTTTTTTTTCTGATATAGTGTTTTAAAGTAAGAAAATTTAAAATACTGATTCATTTACACTAATTAGAGAATTCTGAATTTATATATTCACATGAGTAAACGGTTACTTGTACATTTTTGAAAACTAAGTGGGTGTTGTGGTCTACTAAAAGAAATATGTTTAACTATCAAAAGCAGCTATAGTAAAAATAATGATAGCCTATGATACGTTAATAAGAATATTAATTGATGATAATTCCAAAGACTCTATTAAAAAATTTAAAACTGAAAGCTGATACATTATTCAAATAATATCAAAAGTAATTATTGGCCTTAAAATACGTGTTAAAATCTGATTATATATTAATTAACATTATATTTAATAAATAACAAAAATTAGGTTTTTACTGCATAGAATTAACATTTCAATCTTTCTCAATCTATCTAACCATATGCATATAAATATATTCTTCTATACATATATGCATTTAGATTATAATATATTTGTATATGTATACATAAATATATGAACATACATACATATACAACTCTAAGATTAAGTACTTTATTTCTAGTCCTTAAATAATTAAATTAAAATTATAGACTAAATTAGCTGGTGCTGTCTATCAGACTATCTTGTTAGGCATAATATTTATTATTTTTTTCCCCTCTAATTCTTAAAAATCACATGCTTTTTCTAAAATGTGACTAAAAATACTCATTTAACCCTCTAAGTTGTTAATATCAGAATGCATGTTTAAAGTGAAATTAAGTGGTGAAAAAGATTTGGATAATGTATTGTATTAATGTGTTTTAATGTATTAAAACATGCACTATTTATGAATAAAAATGTGGGCAAAATTTTGTGAGGAATTATATCTCATGAAAAAATACGACAGAAGACAGGAGTGGGTAGAGCTGCTGGACAGCATTAAAACAGGAGACAATTTCAAAGAACTAATCAAAGGGGAACATACATATTTGGGATCACTTCTCCCCTCCTACGGAAAAAGCTCCTTGTTATCCCTGGTTGTATAATATTTAACTAAGATACCAGCGAGCCACTTGCCCAGCTCCTGTTCGTCCTCACATGTGACTACTTTGGCACTCAAAATATTTTTCATCACATGGGTGGAGAGTAAAAAAGTGTTCTGATTTGCATGTAGCATCAGAATGCCAATGCAAGCTAAAAATATTGTCATTCAACTACATTTGTTGAATGGACCTGACCAACTTACTGTTTCCAAGTGAAAAACATTTGCAAAGCAAAACAAAACAGCTGGACGATATGGCAGAATGGGCTAAATCTCTCTGGGCTAAAATAAAGATAACTTTAAGACCAACAGCAATTTTATAAGAGGAATTCCACATTTATGATTAGCAAATTTTTATCCCTGGTTGTTCAAATGAATATCATTACAGAATGATATTCTGGAACCGTTTCATATGAAAAACGCTGGGACCATTTAATGAAATCAACAATTTTTTTGCTTGTTTTTAAGAAGTATATAAATAAAATAATCAATCTGCAATTGAGAAGATTATTTGTTATGAAAATTTAACTCAACTCCCTACTCCTTATTGTAGGGAATCAAAACATGAAAGACGTAGCAAACACATATTTATTCCTACCCAGCCATGCGGAACACATGTGCTTCTCTGTGGAAACAGCCAAGTGGTTGTGTCCCGCCAAGGTTCAAGGGTGACATTAAACACTGTGGTGAACTCACAATGGTAAGGGGCTTGTCCTCAGCCCAGAAATCTGTATTTTGTTAGCAAAATAAGTGAGTCTATCCCTCAGTGAGCTAACCTGAACCAAATATGGATATTTATATTTAATATATTTGAGTGATTAAACTTGTATTTTAATGGGATGTCAAAAGTAATGTATGCCAAACTTTTACTCTTAAATATCTACTTAACTTCTGTAAATAGAGCATAAAAACATTTGACTAACAGATCTGCATATATTTTCTTCACATTAGCTCCATGTAACTGCTTCTCTACAGTCTAGAACACTCCAAGTGCAAACTGCTTGAAATTTCAATGCCGAAAAGTGGACATAATAAGTAACTAGAGATTTGAGGGGGGAGCCCACTTGGTGTCTTTGAGCCAAGGTTCTACAGGTGTGAGCGATTCATCACTTAGGAGAACAGCTGCCCAATTAAACGGGGGCTAGCTATTCACCACACCATATGTTTTAACTCATCATTTTTTCAATAAGGTTAAGTTCAGGGAATCCTTATTAGAAAACCAGACAACAATTTCAAAAAATGGTCACAAACAAATTCAACACAAAATCTCAACATTGTACAAAACAATTTCTGAAACTTTATTGTGAATTTTAAGGTACATTTAGTAAAGGATGTTTTCCTTAATATAATTAATTAAAATAAATTGGAAAGAAATGCACATACTACTTTTTTAAAGCAAGGATAAGTACAGACTTTTGAAGCCACAATATATACAATTATATGAGTGCAATAAGCTTCCAAATACATTAGGTATATATCTGTTTAAATAAATAGTAGAATACTTGATTTGACATATGTGAGTCATACTGATTACACCAAAAATGTTTTACAAAATATAGCCAAAAATGGAACGTTATACATTTTGATATACAACTTTTAAATACTTCATATATTCATTACTTAATTCAAATTATAGCGTACAAAAGTCCAGTGTAATGAGGACAAGTTTTGTGTTTTTAACACTGTTCAGCAAATATAGATATTAAGATGCATCCCTATACATATTACTAAATTCTCATTCAACTTAAATCACTACCACAGGGAGGAAAAAATTCGACCAATTATTAACGGTAATAATTGTTATTGATAAATTATCAATATAACACACTGCAACATTATTTAAGCTATTTTAAATCTTCTAAAATATATCACCTAATTCTCGAGCCAAATTTTGAATATATAAAAATTTAATTTGAAATCAAAATAGAAAGATATTGCTACATCGTACTTCTTATCTACTCTGCAATATACTTATTTTAAATAATACCTTTAATTATCAGTTTTCAATTGGGATAATTTTCCCTATAATTCTTTAAGAAAAATGCTGTGTGTAGTGCCTTACTATGAATCTCGAGAATTCATTTCACAAAGCAGCAACAGAATATACAGTATGATGAACGCTGCCTACAGAATAATGTATTACAGGAACACGTGATGTCAGTGTTTACATTTATAATTATTCATACATTGTAGCATGATAAGGGAAGTTATTTTCAGCCACATTTCATCATTTTTAGCATACAGTTACACATGACAATTTGTTTGCAGTATGTAAAAATGTGGCTATTTTGCACAAGTAAAACTAAATATAAATTACCAGTGTTTTTTTGTAATTGAAAACAAATGTTTTATTTTCTATAGGGTTCTTTTGATAACAAACAAAAGAATGGAAAAGGAATCAAACACATCCACCTGTCTTAGAGTGGTGAAGTGGGGAGAGGTACCACTCAATGATCATTTTCTAAAAATTACTTAGGCGATCATGATTAAAAAGATGCATTCTGCATTTAAGTAATGAAAAATGTGCTTATCTATGTCTACAAAAATTGCCTGGTAATATCAGAACACAATTATAGCATGACTAGGAGCACACTTATCTTTTTTTTTTTTTTTACATTTGGACTATAAAAGCAGTATAAGGAAACCTGTTGTATGTGAACTGATGTTGCATTATTATATTTTTAGAATATTAGGATATCAACATATCTAAAAGCATATCTAAAAACAAGCAAGCAAAACAAGTTAAATTCTCCTAAACCTCCCCAGTACAGATTATCTGCTGTTTTAATGGAGCAGCACCACATGTCAAGCACCCAGTCAATCTCTATAACTCACCAAGTTGCCTGTTTATTGGTCAGAATGAAAAGCATATATGTTTTCTGCAAGAAGTCAGTTGATATTAGGGAGGCTATGTAGAGGACACAGGCAAATGGAGACAATCTACTTTTAGCACAGGCCATAAACCTGTAAATCATGAGCTTTGCCTTCTAACCACGGCACCTTATCTTTCTGTCAGAGAGGAAACGCCATCAGAGCTATTAACATTCAGTTTCTGTTAGGAAGAAATGTACTCACTTACGAGTGGGGGTATTCCTTCCATCCATATTTGCCTTAGAGGGAGAGAGAGAGAGAGAGAGAGAGAGAGAGAGAGAGAGAGAGTGTGTGTGTGTGTGTGTGTGTGTGTGTGTGTGTTGGTATGTTTTCAGGGTAATAAAAGATTAAATATAATTCAAGCAACATGTGATTGCCAAAGAGTAATCTTATTTCTTGCCCTGTAAAATGAGCAGGGGTTAATTAAGCAAACTGCTGCCTTCTCAGCACTCTGTGGCTTAAGTTCTTGACAGTAGCAAAGCAATGATTCATTTCACTGTAAAGGATGTATACATTCACACTAAGTTAAGACATTTCCAGCCTCTTCACCACTCTCTCAGAATGTTAGAAACTAAATAATAGAACTTCAAATATTCTTTAACTAATTCCTTCTTAATCTTTAAAAGTTAAATGAAAATAAACAAGGTTTCATAAGCTACAAATATCCCTAAATTGGGTAACAAATTTATTGAAAATTTAAAGACAATCACTCACTGTATCTACATCTAGAACTCCACCATTATGGTTAACAGACTTATTATATTTTAATGCCATTCTATATATCAAAGACTCATCTACAATTACCTCAATTATAGTATGGTTAACAAGTTTGTGATTTCTTTTTCAAATGATCATCTTAAATTTGGCATATTCCTGATCCTTTTGGCATTAATATTACTATTCTAAGAGGTAATTGAAAAAAAAACAAAACATGCTTTAAACAATACCATGAATTACTAGAATCCATGCCTAAGTGAGTGGATCTGTAAAAGTGATACCGGGTAAGTCATTTCCATATCGCTATAGTTCATTTTTGCCAATCTGCGCACAGCATTCAAATACACTTTGTGGTTAAAAAAAATAGGATTCATGCAGTTAAGGAAAAGAAATAATCTTCTACTGAACAGATATCTCAAAAAATCACATTGTCAAAAATCTAAAGATTAGCACCCCATCAGAAATCTATGTAAAAATATATTCAAGAGCTTGCCAAATTAAAGTCCAAAAACAGTAATTTTTTAAAAGCGCCACTAAGGAAACAATCAATTTGCAATAAAGACAGTTAAGAAGTTCTCGGATAACTTGAAAAAATAAATACACAGCCTTAGTATTACAAAATATTGCCAGGGCAGGCTCCATGGCTGAGCAGTTAAGTGCGTGCACTCTGCTACTGGCGGCCCGGGTTCAGATCCCAGGTGCACACCGACGCACCGCTTCTCTGGCCATACTGAGGCAGCGTCCCACATACAGCGACTAGAAGGATGTGCAACTATGACATACAACTATCTACTGGGGCTTTGGGGAAAAAAAAGGAGGAGGATTGGCAATAGATGTTAGCTCAGAGCTGGTCTTCCTCAGCAAAAAAGAGGAGGATTGGCATGGATGTTAGCTCAGGACTGATCTTCGTCACAAAAAAAAAAAAAGAAAGAAAATATTACCATAATTCTACTGCTATGATGGATAAGCTTTGTAGCAGGGGAACAAAAAACAGCTGGAGTTATGGGAGCCTTCAATATTTTGTAGTTAAAACATTTTTATTAAAACTTTTGGTAAGGTATGGAAAAATCTTTTCACTTCAGAGACATTTCATATAGCAAAATGTATATGATTGTATATTAGATTTGTTGTGTATATTCATTGCATCTAATTTTCTTATTCTGATCACAGACTAAGCATATCTTTTCTGGGAGTATTTTTCGGAGATAAAAGTGGTTGTAATTAAATGGACAAAAATCACACACTACATATAATGTTGGGCCACTCCATTGAACCAATTCTTGATATTTGTGAAAAATGATTTATGTATTTGACGAGAAAAATTACTTACACCAGCTTGAGTCTCATAGTTGTTTTCTGCTTCCCTTTTCATTCACTTTCTTGAAATTCTGAATGTGCAAAAGCTAGGAATTCGTGTCTATTTGCCTTTTCTACCACATCACTGCAGAAAAACCATTACAGAATTTTCACTCCACTAGTGTAATGTTGTCCAGTTCCATTAATCCTCTCATGTCATTACTCAGCTGCCTAGAAGTGATGTCAATTAATCCATAACCGTGGAGGTAGAAAACAAAGCACATGCTGGAAAGCTTCTGCTCTCCTCAAGGCAGAAATTTCCATTGCTAAGACTATTAAATTTGGCTTTTGTAATGTCCATTTGGGTAGAGACTACCTGTCACAATCATAACCAATAGGCATAATGTCACCACAAATTATTACCAACACCCAGAATGTCAATGCAAAATTAATTTAGTCTTTCATATAGCCTTGTCTGTTTAGTCCCTAGATAAAGGAGACCTCCAGGTATATTTTAAGTCATCCAGAAAGCTAACTCAACACATTAGGTTAGGCCACTAACTTCTGCATGCCAGGATTCCAAACTCCAAATGGCAACTCTATCAAGACTGTAACCTATTGTGAAACCAAAACAGTTTGGCACTCTTCTACCTGAATCTGAAGGCAGCAAACTGCTGCCTTCTCAGCACTCTGTGGCTTAAGTTCTTGACAGTAGCAAAGCAATGATTCATTTCACTGTAAAGGATGTATACATTCACACTAAGTTAAGACATTTCCAGCCTCTTCACCACTCTCTCAGAATGTTAGAAACTAAATAATAGAACTTCAAATATTCTTTAACTAATTCCTTCTTAATCTTTAAAAGTTAAATGAAAATAAACAAGGTTTCATAAGCTACAAATATCCCTAAATTGGGTAACAAATTTATTGAAAATTTAAAGACAATCACTCACTGTATCTACATCTAGAACTCCACCATTATGGTTAACAGACTTATTATATTTTAATGCCATTCTATATATCAAAGACTCATCTACAATTACCTCAATTATAGTATGGTTAACAAGTTTGTGATTTCTTTTTCAAATGATCATCTTAAATTTGGCATATTCCTGATCCTTTTGGCATTAATATTACTATTCTAAGAGGTAATTGAAAAAAAAAACAAACAAAACATGCTTTAAACAATACCATGAATTACTAGAATCCATTGCCTAAGTGAGTGGATCTGTAAAAGTGATACCGGGTAAGTCATTTCCATCAAAAAGTATCATTTAAAAAAATTACCTCTCAAAAAATGACTCTTAAACAAATATACTGACAAAAATTATTCCTCACATCCACATCACAAATTCATTTCTACCCTTGCATGTGTTATTGAGTTCAAAGTCAACTTGCCTGTTTGTCTTTGAGTTAATATCTAAGAATTATGCTTTTCTAATATCTTACCTTAATAATTTAAACTAAGAAAATCTTGCCACTCTAGCTCATTGACAAATTAACAGGTGAACTTAGCTTTCTTATATTAATGGTTGATGTAAAAGTACGCCCTCGCCAAATTCTTCTTGTCTAATTAACAACATAAAATCTACTTTCGGTCAACATGTTCAATTCTGCTCTTTAAGTAGAATAATTGAAATTTTTCTGCCTCTTAAAGCTTATTTGTAAGTGTCATCAAGAAAAAGTTGCTGCCTCCAAATCAAACTAAGCTTTAAATAATAACTGGGTTCCCACAATCAAAACGTAAGCAACGCAAGCTTCAAAACTGTAGGTTTTTGGAGTTATAAGTCAATCTGCTTATCTCATATCAAGAAACTCTTTTTGAAAGAGCAGATGTTTTTTATTCTCTTGGAATGTGACAGAATTTATGTTTTAAATAAGAATAGCATTCATGAAAGTGATCCAATGATCTGCACACACTACATACAATGCGAAAAACGTAAACATGTTGTTCCAAGAATCAATTTCCTTTGCCAAGTGGAATAGCGAAAGCTGTGCATCCATAACTCTCAGCTATCTCATTTTAACCTTCAAACGCACCTCAAATTAAAACTGCAACTTTCTCACCTAGAAGTTTTATTCAAATGCATCCATTATAATAATCCATGATAAACAAATTTTATTTGACTAGATGGCTGAAATAGTTCTCTCCAGTTCTCAGATTTAAGGGGGATCTTGAAAGTCCAACATGTGGTTGAAAGTGTTTACGACCTATTGTTAGAGTTTTCAGCAAGGAGGCATTAAGAAGCCAGTTATAAAACCTGGTGTATTTATAGAACTGTATAAAATTACTGGATAATTTTTGTGATTGTGGATGATAAAACTGGAAAACCTAGTCTAGGAAAAGGGCTAAAATTTTATAAACAATAATAAAATAACTTATTACACACATATTTCTAAATAGAGGTGAAGATGTGTTCTGCCAGTGTATTACAGATAAGTTGGGAGAAGGCCCATGCTGATCTTAACCGGCAAGTTTGTGCAGAGGTGGATGGCACTTCTGACTTATTTAGGAACAGAGGCTGGAATAAAAATTAAAAAAAAAAAAAAGGAAAGCATCATTCTAGTCTAGTGGAGAAGAGAGATCTTTTTGCTATCATTATAGTTTGACCCTCCCCTCTTCTAGATCCCTTCTTCTCCAATACAAGTAGTTTTAAAAAAAAGATAATCACAAAATTCTTGTTCTATTTTGAAATGAGCAAAATACTGTAATTCATTACTAAAACCCACTGTTTGTGAAAAGTACCCAGAATCCTACTGCCTAAAAGATACATTTAAAAATGCAGGGCCGGCCCTGTGGCTTGGTGGTTAAGTGCGCGCGCTGCGATGCTGGTGGCCCGGGTTCGGATCCCGGGTGCGCATCGAGGCACCGCTTCTCCGTTCATCCTGAGGCCGAGTCCCACATACAGCAACTAGAAGGATGTGCAGCTACGACATACAACTATCCACTGGGGCTTTGGGGGGAAAAAAATAAAATAAATAAAATCTTAAAAAAAAAAAAAAATAAAAAAATAAAAATGCTATTACTACTCTCACTACGTACTGTCTGTGAGTGTTCATTGTACACTGGAAAGAACCACACACTCCTCAGGAAGGTTGTATCATCATGCCACGTGCTCAGTGGCAGAATTTAGACACTAAAGGAATTAAAAACAAAATATGTTAAATTAGACTTCAGCTATCCTTTATCACCTTTACACAAAGAATTTATTTTTGGCACAATTGACTCTTGGTGATGCACCACAATTTTATTTTTTTAAATAAAAGTTCAGTCATAGAGGCAGTAATTGCTTAGCAACCACGAGTAAAGCATCTGGTGTAACACTGCTAGGGTTCAAGTCCTGGGCTACTCTCCACTTACAGGAACGGTGACCTTAAGCAAATCATTTAACTTCTCCTTAGCTGTAAAAGAGGGACATTAATAATAGCACCTAACTCACAAGGTCATTGTTCCTATATGGAGCTAATACATGTAAAGGGCTGAAAAGAATGCCAGGCACACAGTGAGCACTCCAGTAAATGCTGGCTATTGTCATTATCTGGTGTTGGTAATCAGTTTCAAAGCATTGCAAACTAAGTTTCTAGAAATAAAGAGATAACAGTGCCAAAGTGAATATTGTGATCTTCTGTTTACAGAGCCCCAAATATCTTCTGTTTCTCCTGAGAAATTGTTTATTTAGCTGAATTACTGTGGTTTATTTTGGGCAGTTTCTTTTATATATGTTTAAAAGCATGTTAACATATTTTAGTAGTAAAGTAATGACTAATCATGTTAAAGTACCCAATAATTAGTTTCAATCTCAATAATATACTATTAAGATTAATGACTTTATTCTTTTTAACATTAGCTTTTCCCCTATATAGACTACTCTAACTCTATTATGGTTATCTAATGTTGTTTTTGTCCAAATTCCTAATGAATTTATTTCTTTTCCAGGCAAAACTTTCGAAGGCACAATCTACACAAGTTCATTAATCTACAAGCAAATAATTCCAAATCAGATGCCAATGGACATCATCTCTTTTATAATAGAGAACTGATTTGATTAATCTTATAGTGTGATTCCCTGTATAGTCCCCAGAAAGCTCCCAAAACTCACAGGGTTTTAAGTCTAGGCCGGTCCAGCTTCTCAGCTTGCCAGAGACAGCTTAGATCTCATTCCATCAATTGCTGCCCCAAATTACTAAAGCGCCTATTATGCAAAAATCATAGGGTATTCATTTGACACTGATCTATTTTTTTTTTGTTTTATATTACTTTCAGATTCCTTATAATTTGCTGTCACCTGCATTACTAACATTAAATGGTTTTGGGATTTTATTTTGAATAACCTTCAAATCACCTTTACCCGTGGAATGAACATGTAGAAAATATATCATGTCCATACAGCCATACGGTTAAGGAAGGTGTCTTTGTTGCTGCACATTCAGAATATGAACACTGGATGAGGTTGCTTCAGATGAAAAACAAAAAAAAGTGTCTTGTGGCCAACATGTTGTATTTCTGGAACTACACCTCCTCCATCTATGTCAACTTCCCAAACTTGCAAAGTAACTCCTAAACCCACCCACCTACAACGTAAAATAGTCTTTTTGTAATATCTCCATCAAAAACAGATAGAATTAAGTTTTCCTAAAGTTTTTATAAGATGAAAAAGCACAGGGCAGTAAGTAGTGATAAATGCAAACATATTTTGAGATTCAGAAATCATTGAGATATTAGAAGATTAAGCATTCCTAGGCTACTGCCAAGGTTTCAGAACCATCCTATAGAGCTCTGTTTCTGCAGTGTTCTGGAGAGAATGTGGTAGGCTCTGCTATGGCAAAACATAGTTCTAATTTACGTTTTTGTAAGCAAATAGCTCTTGTTGTTTGACATTCAGGTGGTATGTTTGGGGGCTACTTCAGGTAATTTGTAATTTAGTCTTTTTAATCTCAAACTTGATTTTCCTTCAGCAATTGATTGACAGTTCTGATTATTTACATTATTTCTTCAACTTTATTTTGTCTTGGAATGAACAGGCTGCCAATAAAATCAATGAGCATTATTAGATTTAATTAGCTTTTCTAAGACTTATCCTGATAAATGATACCATCAATCAAAATTACTACTGTTTGACTTTTTAAAATTATATTTACATATTATCCCACAACCATGTGTAATTCTCCAATATTCACAAAAGTTGAAAAACTCAGTTCATCTTAATGCCTTACTATAGACAAAAATCAAACATAATTAGAGTAATATTACTGATAAAAATATGATAGCTAAATCCTATTTTAAGTAGATAGCTTTCCAATCACACTATAAATACCAAAAATTTGCTTGAGATTTTATAGTCCTTCTGTTTTGTGATTTCTGATTTAGGAGGAAAACATTAATTTTCTAGTTCAGAAGGGGAAAATTAATCAGGCAAAGACCTCAAAGAAGAGAAAGGCAATGCTCTGTTATCGACACTAATGCAGAGAGTAATAACAGAGATAATACAAACAATGGGAATATTGCAAATCATTCATTGTCGGGAGACACTGAACCATATGATTTACTTTGTAATTGCTTTTCTTGAGCCAATGTTAACACTGATTTGCACTGTTTGAACATATATCAACTGATGATAAAAAGAAGTAGGCCAGACGAACGTCGAGTGGTAAGAGGCAACTTGCCAAAGAGTGATGTTTCCCTAAGTAATTAACAAAAGCTGTAGTTCAATTTTTAATAATAGAAATGGAAAAATGGCCGAATCCAATGATCTAATTTTCAGAGGAGAAAATTGAATTCTCAAGATGCTAAGTGAAATTTTAGCAAACTATAAATGGTTTTGAATAGATATTATTGTTGCCAAAAATTAGAAAGTAATGTGTCTCAAAGTTTTGAAAATGGGAAAATCTAAGTATTTATTTTAATAAAGCTTACTGGTTATTTTCTTTGGTAAAGCAATGCATAGTGACTTATAAAAATCATAATAAGAAAGGAAGTAAAACTGTAAAAATACCAAATTTACTGTCATTGTGAGTAATGGTGAGATTGCCACATTTCTAATTTTATGTAGAAATTGGTTACTATAGACAGGGTAACATTCATATGATTTCCACGTCAACCTTTACTTAAATGTATCTATTATACAAAGCTTAATCTTTCCTGTTCCTTGGTTCTAAAAAAGCTTGCCAAACTGTGTACATTTTCACATTATTGAAAAGTGGATTACATTTACTTACGTGATTGGTAATATCAATAAATTTATGATTTCCCAAAAAATTGTTTAGATTTTAATCAATATATTTAATTAACAAGTGATATTACACATTTTATTTCTGAGGTCTACATAGTTTACCAAGTTTCAATTTTGTAGTTCATTTACATTATAGTAATTACTTGGAGATAGTTGCCTAAGCATCCACAGAAAAGTTGGAAAGACCTTTTCGGAGTTAGGCAACAACATGATGGTTATCACTGAAGCCTAACTGCAATTAAAATATACATTTGCTGGCAGCAAAAATTTATCTTAAAAATATATTTGCATAAAAATGGGCAGGTGAGATATTAAATGCATTGTTTTCCAAAAAAAACAAAGATTTTTGCTTCAATATTATGTTAAAATTTTGAAATGACCTGCTCATATAAACATTCATCCATATGTAAATTAACATTTTAGAAATGATTAAGTATGTTAAAAATAACATAGTCTGTCTTGCTTAAAATGTAAAGCCCAATTATGACATTTTTTCTTTCATTAAAGGAAATCAACTTTTCGGGATATGAATATTTCTCAATTTAAGAAAAATTATATACAATAAAGGTCTCTATTTTCAATGTTTATGTCATTGCACTGATTCCTTGAAATATTGTGATAAATATTCATAAGAAAATAGACTTGCCCAAATCAGAACCATCTGGAGGTAAAAGTCAATCAAATCAAACATTTATTCTACCCAGAGTTTAACATCTATGTTCCATGTCTATGTTAAGATTATGTTTTTTCGAAGAGTGACGGATGAATATTCTTTTCCAGAATATCATGACTCAAAATACCCCTTTCAAAATGGATCCCTAGATAAGTGGCATTCCATCTTCAGAGAACACTGTCTTTTTTAACTTGGGTTATTACTCAATATTATCAATGTGTGCCATGTTTTTAAAGTGATTTTTAATATAGCAAATATGCTAATCTCATATAGTTACAAAAATGAAATTTTACTTGCACTATATTTTATTAACACCTTTGCCTGTAGAAGAAGTGTGGTTTTAAGGATGAAAAAGTATATTTCCCCCTAAATTAACCAAAAGATAAATTTAAACTTGGCATCCTTATAATTAGAGTAATAGATCTTAGAATTTTATTACCCTACTGAAAGATCAAGTCTCCAGCACTAGTTTAAAAAAAGAGAGACTTCAAAAATATATTTCAGGGAAATGATGACATCAATTTAAAACTGAGAGGGAACTCATATTTTTAAAATAAAGGAATTCCAAGGAAAAAAGTATCATGTTTAAAACCTACTGGAATCTTTTAAAGCAAAGACAATGTCTTATTCATTTTTTAAAAAATTCCCATTGTCTAATGCTGTCCTTATGTCACAGCAGTTACTCAATAGATGTCTGTTGAATAAGAGAACTAATGAAAAATAAAAAAAGATTAATTTGTGTATCTATCAGTGGATCATATCACAGGTCATTGGCAGCAGAAAAATTTCATTATAAATCAGAGAATTACAAAGTATATACATTTAAAACTTTAGGATATAATTCTGGAATAAGTTTTAACATCCATTAAGGAAAACATAACATGGTTAAGTAGCCTAGTGATCAGGCTGGATATTATCTAGTTGTTAGGCTTACACCCAAATAAGATAAGTGTTCATGAGGCAGAAAAAGTCCTTCACATTGCTAAATGAGAAAACCAAGTGAACCCTGTTCACGTAGGGAAAGATGTGAGAGGTGCAGTACAGGAAATATAATTCTCTTCATAGAATGAGTATTTGGTCATTGTCTGAACTAGAATTTGCATCGTCTTCCTCAAATGCACAATCACTTCTCCATTATAAGAGTTAATAGAGGATATCACTGATATGGACAACATAAGATGGTGGCCATCTTAATTTACATTTAGCTATCTACAGTATATATGCATATGTACTTGATGTCACGAGAAGCCTACAGATTTCAAATAAAACAATGAATCCAAATTCTCAAAGCCTGATTCTTGCCGTTTAAAATATGTTCCATACCCTCATTTTGCCTGATTATCTCCATGTATGCCCCCGTGTTGTGATTAAGTAGAATTTATGGATCATCTACTATAAGCCATGCTATAATCTTTACAACAACTCCATGAAGTCTGATACTCACAGCAATATCCACACTATGTCCCACCCTGCCTAGTATCCCAATACTATAAGATGGATATCATAGCATAAAACAAGCAGTAGTCTAAAGGAAACCATGCCACTTTGCCATGTTTTATCTGTCTGATTAAATTTTTCCAGGAATGAAGAATGAGTTTTCCTGTCATTGTTTGATTTTTTTTAAGGTCCTTTCTTCTTACTGAGCCACTGTCTATATTTGAAATTAGAAGTGAACCAAAAGGCCAATCTAAAAACAATGGAATTGCACTGAGAGAGTAGTAAAGGTCAGGAAGAAATTAAAAATTTAACTTCTACAATCTAAGTCACAATGAGACCAATTGAAATTTGACTATATCTACTTATTTAGTTGATAAAGTTAATTGAAATAGTAGCAAAATCCCCCCTACATTCTACTCCAAATCCAAATCATTAACTTTCTCTTGATGATTTCAGGTATTCCAACATAAGGCAATGATTTTGGCGCCAGGATATTGAGAAAAAGTGTTTTTAAGATAGTGTCATATTATGTTATATTTTTATTGGTTGGGTCTCATTTATGTTATTATGTCATCCACATACTCAAACATTATAAAGTTATATATTCATAAAGTAAAAATTTATCTTAAAATTATTTTAAAATAAGAAAAATCATTAAAAACATTATTGGTTATTATGATTCTGGCACACATTTGATGAATCCCAAACATATGATCCATGTACTCCAAGGCATTTTAACTAGTTTGATTACACCATACATGCCATTACTTCAACAGAGATGCTTTCTGGTCTATGGAATAATTGGAAGCAAAAACCAGCAGGTTTCAAATGGCTCCAGCTGTGTTAAGTACTGACTGTGAAACAGATTCAGTCTCTTATGTTGTTTTGTAACAGGAATGATGTATAAGGTGAAAATCCCCAGACGGGTGAGTTCCTATGGGTAATCGACGGGGAAGTAAATTAACAACAAATACTAAAAGAAGTAGAACAATTTTAAAACACAACATGCAAATGAAAATGGTGAAATGCTCAAAATGAAAAATGAAGCAATTATACAAATGTGAAACAATAGAGACTAAGATCAAAAGAAAACATAACATCCTATCTGCTGGACTCTGAGGCTGTTACAAAGATCAACTTTTCAGAAATCCTAAATAACCCAAAAACAGTGTTTTAAACCAAAAGCAGATTAACAGAGATAACTTGCTTATTAAAAAGATATAATAAAACTCAGATTCAAAAAGCAAAACTAAAAGAGCACACAGTAAGTGAAATCAGGCACCTCTGTCAGTGGCAAACCCGGTGTCCTTGAACAAAAGAGGTGGGAAAAAAACGTAGCTTTTTTTTCTGAGTCTGCCTACCATGGGCCAGACATTTACAGGTACCCATGTACCTGCTCACTTAATCTCATAACAACCTTGTGGGTTAGGCACGATTACATCTATTTACAGACGAGGAAAGCAAGGACCAGTACACTTGAATGATGTGCCCAATGTCACACGGGCTTTGTAAGTTTTTAAGTAGCAGTTCATCAAGTCATTTTTCTTACTCCAAATATCAAACTACTTCTTGGGTCTCAGGTGTTTTTTTGCCATCTAGAAAAAGAATTAAATAGGCCAAATAATCTCAAAGGTCCATTTGAGTCTTGAGAAACTATTCTATGAGTTCTATTAGACACTAAATTTACCTTTCTAAAATTAATATAGTAGCTAGACACTGTTTCAGTCACCACTCAATTATTATTTTGCTTCTTTTTATAGAATTCATACGTGATTCTAGGGTGTTGTCTGGATGGCTCAAAAGTCTATTAAGGGAACTTTAATGCGAGACTTTTTTTCCTCCAAGACTTGTCTCTATCGAGCAGGTAGCAATGTTAATCTATTGATCACTATGTTTAGAAGTTATCACTCAATAATCTACGTATTCAAAGGTTTAAAAAAAATTTTGGATGTGGAGGCTTGAAAGAGATGGAATCTGATCCCGTATATTTGGTTCACCTTTTCCCTTCCCCTTATATCCTAACATGAAAAAAGATGTTATGATGGGCAGACATAGTGGTGTGGAAGAAATGAGGGAGAAAATGGAAACCACAGATATCTCTGATTAAATGATAGAAGAGTATATTTACGTACATCAGAATCAGCAGTTTTCTAATTCTCTGCTTCTTTCTCTGATCTATATGCAGAAATCATTAGTGAGTCAAGACACTAATAGATGATACAGAGGTATTAATTATATTCCCCCATTAAAAAAATCAAACTGGCAAAATGCAAAGTCTAAGAATGCCTACACTTGCTCATCTATAAGACTAGGTTAGGTTAGGTGAATCTTCACTGTACCTCCAGAAATATGGAAGAGTGCAAGGGAGGTCGTCATTTCTTGTATTGGAGAGCATGGGGACTCCTCAGCCACAAACCGTTCTTAAACCTAATTAGAGGTTTTGTCATCATCTGTTGTAGAGGAAAATACAGACGGCAGCTGAAACCAGACATTCAGAATGCTCTCCATATACACTTTATTCATCTGGCCTCTGTCACAGCAATAGATCCAGATGAGCTTTTGTGTGTCATATGCCTACCATATTTAATATAATCTTATGATCTAGAGTTAGTTTACTGGGAGGTAACTCATGAAGAACAATTTTTGGTGCAATGAGTTGCCTTGGAATATGGGTTTATTTTTTATACGTGGGCTGCAATCTTTTCTAACAAAAATAATGTCCCTAATAAAAAAAAAGTTTCAAACTTATATCTGGCCTAAAAACAGTGTTTTACAAGTAAAAGTAGACTACATATGAGGAAGAAATACCAGTGTAGAGGTAGGGCTCTGGAAATAAAAGCCTCTGGCTTTAGCCCTGTGACTTGAAAAAAGCACTTATATTTCTGACTCTCATTTTCTATGTAACTTGAATAAGAATGATAAGGTTTTCTTTAAATTGTTGTCATTGAGATTAAATCGATGGAAATATTATACATATATAAAGCATGCTTCCAATATCAGTTGATTTCTCAGGTAAGGTTAACATTTATTGATATTTACTAAATTCACTCTTCTAGACAATGTTATAGGTTTACTCTTGGAAATACAAAGGTAAGTAAGACATAGTCTTGTACTTTGAGGGTCTTTCTTATATTCTCCGTAATTATTATGCTTTAAGTTATGACATATCAGAATTTGATTTGACTGAGTTGCCATTTGAGACTGAAGATCATGAGGAACCAGAGTCATGTTTTGAACAATCCTGAATATACGCCTGGGGTTGACACTGTATCTGCTGGAGAGGATGCACAGCCCTGCCAATAACAGATGGTCCTGCAGGAATAGTTTAAACCCTGAGGAGTGTTGCTCCCAGTATCATCCAAAAGTCAATAACCCCTAGCTAAAGCAGAATTTAAGTGTCTAAAACAGAGACTTTAGGTGTCAAAATGATTTTGCTTAATTATTACCATGTTTAAAAATCAATCAATGAATTCAACATATTTTGCCATTACTGCTTGGCAGAAGATTTTTTGCTGTCAAGACCAAGAACGAAAATGAGTTCATGTCAAACTAAAATATCCTAAAGATTGTGTCTGTTTTTACTATGCTTTAATGTAATTTTAATACTCATTTCAATTTTGCAGCAAAAAAGAATTTTCCATAAAAATTCTCACATCTTTTTTATAATGGAAATTTGATTGGACTGGGAATGCATTAAAACATTATTGATCCATATAGCTAAAATTTAATGTTATTTTTTAACTTTGAAAATGATATCGCTAAAAAAACTCAATTTTAAAAATTGCAAAGGAAAAACATAAATGGAGATTTGCTATTTCTAGGAAGAAAAGACACACTGTGGGTGTTTTATTTGACACTCTATGGATGTTTCTTGAGCCAAATTTTTTTTTTTTTTTGAGGGAAGGTATGCAGAAATAATTGGGTCATTAAAAATCTATCAAGAAACTAATAAAGGAGATGTATATTAAGTAATATAAATAAATATAGTCCACCTAGTGAACGACAAGAAATGAAGCAAAGAAAAGTTGCCAACCCAGGTGTGTTCACAGCTGAAAACAGGGAAGGCTATTGTGACCCTAGGCTTCCAACATGAAAATCGGTTCAATGACAAGAATATATGACACAGGAGGACAGCAACTCACAACTCAGAACTCACTCCATTTTGTCTCCATTTGTCACTCCCACCTTCTACAAAAGTTTCCTGCAGAATCCTATGTTGCTGTGTATTTGAAAGTCCTCAGCATGCAGCTGCTCTCACACAGAGGCACAGATTGGTTGCATCCTCTGAATCCAAAAAAGCACCAGTATTTTTTTTCTCAAGAAAAGATCTACTAGGGAACTACTGTCAGCAGAAGACATTTTCTTCCTCTAAAAGATACAGCTTCATTTTATATTTCCTTCTGTGTTTCCATTCTTCTCCTTGTTGAGGTTTGTTTAATGTGAAAAAACCTCATTCACTGAATTGTGGTTGCTATTGTCTTACACAAAAATTGTTTTGTTCTCAAAATCAATCATCTGTGATGATTCTCAGCAAGTCCACTGTACCTACTGTGGACTGCACATGGATTATATACTTTTTCTAGTAGGCAAAAATATAGGATTTGTGAAATCATTAAAAAATATGCATGGCCATTTCCACCGATTTATAGCTAACAGAGCCAAAGACACTAAGCTTTAAAGAACCGGGAGACATTTTACTGAACACTGTCAGGAAGGTAAATATATTGAAACCATGTATGTCTGGAATGAAATGCTGTGCTACAAATACACACTATTTACAAATGGAGCAAAGACGACTTCTAAAAATACACTTTGAGAAATGATTCAATAGCAATTCCTACGAGGATCAAAGTACTCACTTAGTAGCCAGCCCTCTTCATTATAGTAATGCTATAGCTTTATAGATACCTAGGGTTTTAATCTGATTTACATTTAGAGGAGAGTCTACACACACAATGGAGAGTTTCTTCTCAAGACAGATGAAGGTCAGATCATAGGCGTCAGAGGTACCACAGGTAAGTGTGAGCAGGCCTGCATCGTCTACCTGGAATAACTAGAATCATCAAAGAGTAAATCTGTCCATTCTAAAGCACGTCTTTGAGATTTTTATTCTTTCAGGCACATCCAATGTTCCTGCATTTGAAAAAAATAGGCAAGACTAATTTCCTAGGCTATAAATCACTCTAATGTGGAGGGAAATGTGCTAGCTAGTTGTATTACAAAGCCTTTACTTCATATTTAATAGGCACCTGCAATACCAGCATTATACAAAGCTCTCTACTTTGCAAATCTTTAAAACCCCACTTAATTTTCAGCACTGATTTCCTGCAATCTAAGAGCTTATGAAGGGTTCACTGTGTTCATACAGATCTATGCAAAATGTGCCAGAACTTCCCTGTCTGTGATGGCATTCATTTGGAGGTGAATCCCAAATTTCTATCACTGGCGTGCTTATTTCCGACTAAAATAAATATTCTTGGAATGAAAGCTGAAGATTAGGAAGACAAAAAGGGAGGCAAAGTAACTAGCACCGGGAGAGATATATGCAAATATCAGCTCAATGACAATTCTTCATACCATTTACAACTGAAGCTTAAAGACCCAAATACTCTGCAATCCATCAGTTTCTCAATATCCTGGAAGGGATTAGAGTATTTCTTAATCAACTGCTAACAGACTGAAAGAGGCCAGAGACTGGATATTAACAAAGCACTGTAATACTAAAATGTAGACATCGTCAGAAAAAAGACAAACTATGGAAGAATGTTAAAATAGAAGATATTATACAAACATAGTAAAATTGACCAAATTTTCATTCTTTCCTGCAGCCTAATAATTAAAAATCTACATAAATTAATGAGTGGTGAGGCGTAGTAGACTCCTTTCTAGAAAGGATAACTTCATATATTTTCTCAAGGAATTCCAGAATAATTAGCGTAAAATGACTAGAAAGAATCAATCAAATATGCCTTAAAGATCTTGCCTGTCCTTGTATCTTCACAACTGCCAGCTATAGAGGTGGTCCCAAGTCCATTCTTTTTAAATGTGATATGTGCTTATGGCACTGTAATCAATCAAACTGTTAAACATCGAGGGAAAATATTTTCACATGCCATTTAAATAATGGATAAGTATGTAAAAACAAATCCCTAATGAATGACTTCGAGTTTTGAATGTCTTAAACTTATATATTATGGCTCAGAAAAGTTTACTGATTCTGCCACTATTCTTGTCTATAGGAGCCAAAGTGTCTGTAGGACAAAAATATGAGTGAGAAAGATTAAATATGGGTTGTTTTCTCAGTTTATTCCTGCCATCACTCTATATTAAGGAAGGGTAGTTAAACTTATTTAGGAATTTCACATTTTAATGAATCTTGGCTTAGGGAAAAAAGAATATAAATCAAAACCAAAATGTCAATCATGGTAATATATCTTTCTTGTTGTATGTTTCTGATGACTGACAGCCCTACAGGTTTGTATCAAACAAAGGCAAAAAGCATGTGTTCCTTTCAAATGAAATGTTTGACAGATTTAACAGCTATCTGAAATAACTGATGAAATCTTAAACAGTGGAGTATATCTCCTAATGTACATGAGAGATTATATTTCTACATTTGGATTTGCTTCTGTGATCTGATGCAGATCTTGGGGGTGCTAACTATTAAAAAGGCTATAACACATTAGCATTATTAGTTACTGAACATGACTCCTAGGCCTCCAGATATTGAAAACTTGAGAGCAAACCACTGACTTGCATTTTCAAATTCTCACTAATGCCTGGCCTGTGATTAGAGTCATATTTCAATAAACCTGATATAAAATTTAGGGCTCTGGCATGTAATAAATTCTGGAAAATATATTAAACCTAACTCTGCCTGTTGAGAAAGCCAAAATTTAAAAATCCACAGTAAGTAATTCTTACTTAATTTCCAACTATGTTAAATATATAAGATATTAACTGATTTGTTAATATTAGTGAGAGTAATTTATAGTTTTAATAAAGGATCCCTGTCAAGAAAACACCAGACTAAATTCAGAGAAAGCTTACTCCAAGGATTTTAAGTAAAAGTGCTAAACAATCCACCAGACTCACATTTTTGTTTTTTTCTTTTTTAACTATACACAAGTTAAGAGTTCGACTCTGATAAAGTCAAACTGAGAAAGTACTGAAAAAGAGCAATATAGTTGGCATGGCCTGGAATCCTGTAAACAACCAAACAACCTAGTCTGGTATAACTGGACCAACACAACCACCGTAGCTTTTAGCATTTGTTGGATTTCCGCATTCCCCCCAACCAAAAAATTTTGGAAATCAAAAAAAAAATCTATATAATAAAATAAAAGTAATTATAGGAACAGAGTTTACGAGAAAACGTGATTTAAAGGTGTCACTTTCATACCTCGGTACTGTCGCGTAAAATAATGTAATGTGAAAAATAATTCATTAAGATGCCACTTCTAATATTTGGAGTGTTAATTTACACACATCTCATGTATTTCAATAAGAAAATGAAACTTTGAGAGTTCAAATAAGTTCACAATTGTTATGAGGAAATCTGATTTTAGATTTGAGGTTTTGCATTAAATCCAAATTCTCTCTATTTTACTATATCACATATCATAATTTAATTTGTGCTATTATGAGAAGATAAATTATAGCTTGAAATATTTAACTAATAAGACTATGCATACACTATAAGAATATAACATTATTACAAGTACAATATTTGCAAGGTAACTTTAATGATGCCAAAGCCTATTGTGTGACACTATGAGGATGACTCATCTGAAAGTAAGGGAACATCAGTTTACAGTGTTTCTATATATAGAATTAATTGCAGCAAAATTTAGAAAATAAGATAATAGAATATTTTAACTACAGAAATTATTTTCTCTATGTTAACAAATGTTCAGGAATCAGCAGACATGTCTATGTTTAATACAGCAGCAACTTTTTATTTTTACCTCCTTAAGGTTATTAGCAATGAATGCTAAGATGTACCTTGAATTTTATAGCTTAGGTGTATCAACCTGAAAAAAAGTCATCAAATATTTGTCCTACAAACCCAAGAGGAAAGAGAACCAATTTGAATGGATGGCCCATTCTCATTTCAAATTCTTGAAACAGTATCTAAGGAGTCTGGGTATCTTCTACCTCATAAATTGACTTCATGACCATAAACTGACTTCACAATCATAGAACACTTAGCCAAAGGGAAGAGATAGAAATAAAAATCACAACTGATAACATTTTAAATATAATTTGCATTTTGGGGAGCAATTTTTCTCCACATGCCACCTGTGTTTAACTGTCACCTTATACTCCAAAACCTAGTAGTTTAAAATATCTTAAAGTTTCTGTCAGCCTCACATTAGTTAATATTTTCTCCCTTCACTTTCAACTGTATTTTTCTTTCTCACTATTCTAAATAGCAATTCTATAACTGTCTTGCTCATTTTACACGACATAGCATTTCAGTAGTGGTTGTAGTGGGATTACTCAAAAATGAAAAGTAATCATAAATGTAATATAGTGTCTATAAATGATTGGGAATATAAGCAATTCCCTTTATATTGTAAAAGTACATGTATACACTGGAGTACAGCATGGATCACATTTTCAACGTATAATTTCTTCAATATACACACAAATGTATATATGAGCAAATACTCTAGACTGTGAAAAGTTAAAGGATGTTTAAGCTCTAAAATGAGCATTGCATTTAAAAATTAAACATGACTGTTTACCCAGAACCAAAGTCTAGTACAACTATCACAGATTGTTTTACTACTGGAAGAAGTTGTCAAATGTAAATAGGTCACTTTTTTTTTCTTTAACATTTTCATTTACACCCCCACAAAAAGCACACTGGGGCCAAGAAAATTAATTCCCTAAATGTTGTCAACTGGGTTGGGAAACAGCAATAAACAGCTTACTATAAAGCCTCCAGCTACAATAAAACGGCTGTCAATAAGTGAGCTGTGAGTTGGACTGTGCAAAAACAGGTCCTCTGGAAATGATAATCTGAAAGGGAAAGGAGCTGACATTTATTGTTCTGAGATGCCGAGGCAGTGGTTCTCAAAGTGTGGACCCTGGACTAGCAGCATCAGCATCACTTAGGATCTTGTCAGCAATGTGAATTTTCAGGCTCGACTCCAGTGGTAGCAGATGAGAACCTCTGGGAGTGGGGCCCAACAACCCATATCTTAAGAAACCCTCTGGGTGATTCTGAGACACCTTAAAATTTGAGAACTTATTATCATATTTTAAAAATCACATCCATTAAGAATATTTTTTCCTTTTAGAGAAAATACCCCGATGAGCTTATCATTTAAAGCCTTACTGGTACTGGTTATGTTGCCATACTCTTAACTATATAACAGTGAAATTTACTTATTTATGAATAAATACCAAGACATGATGTTGCTTTAAAAAAAAGGAAATTTCACTCAATCTGTGAATGTTAAGGATACTTCCAAAAATTCATAAAAAATAATTTGTGGAAAATTCAGTGACAGACTTGTTATATTCAAGGAAAATGAAAGCTTAGTAAAATAGAGTGGATGAGGAACGTGGTTTACAATTGCTTCATAACGTTCTTTGCAGGGGCACACAAGGAAAACAGCAGGGGGAAGAAAGTCAGACAAAATAAGAATCAATGCACTACGAGCAAACTCATGGGGTAAAAGTCAGACATCACGTTTTCATTGTATAGACAGTACAAATTAATGATATTTAACTTTGGTAACCCTCCACTCAAGAATCTTGCATTTTACCCACACATCAACTAGCACCATAAAGTGAAAAGATGTCCTTGTAAACAGCAATCCGTGCCCACTCAACTAAAAATCTTCACAGATTATATGTTAGTTTACAAATTCCTTTGAAAGCTGTTGTTGTAATAAAGTCTATTTTTTCAAAATTGTGCAGTGTCAGGAGCACATTTTGTAGAAAAGCCACTAGTTGAAGGAGCTAAAAACAGAATTTTGACTTTTTAGCTTAACTAGAACATCTTCAGATAACAATCATATATTTCAGTGAAAAAACAATAAAAGGGTTGTATTCATAGAAAATATGCCTCTTTTATACTAAAACTGTACATATTGTTACCACCATCACCTCTTTTTACTTCCAATATTCTTTTTCTCCAACATCGCAATTTTTCTGTCTCAGCATGAAAACTTCTAAAAGGTATAAGCAAAGCCATTTCAATAGCTCTTTATCATAATAGTGAATTATAGCTACATTTGAACATCGAAATGCCTACAAGAAGTGCACAGTGACACATGGTCTCAAGGAATGTCTAAAATGCACTTTAGTTCCAGTTAGAGAATTACTCAGCATCCTAGTTCAAAGATTACATCATACAAACAAATGTTCTTATGACTGACTAAGCCTCAACAAATGATCTTTTGCATACTTTGCTGAAATGCTCTTAACATTTATGTCACTGTACTATATATAGTTTCAACTTTTGAGGAGAAGTCAGAAAAAGTGGGTCTGCACATCGCTACTAATACCCACCACACTTATTTGAAAAGAAAGATAATGTGGAAGAATATCAGTATGTTTCTTTGGAAAATAAATTTCAGATTTTATAAGAAAAGTTTTAAATCATGTTAGTTTTTTCAAGATATTATGCAAATCATAAAATATAATCAGTACATTGTGAGTGACATTCACATTAAGAGTAACTAATAAAAAAGGCCATTTTCTTTCTTTTCATTAAATAGAAACTTCATATTTAAATCCATTTAGTTTCATACATTACTTTTCTTACCATGATTAACTATTTACCAACTTTTACAAACCTTTACTAAGCTTGGAAATTTTCAAAATTTTTAAATCAACCTCTTTTAAAGCTGATGAAGTTAACATGAAAATAAATTGTTCCAACTTCAACTTACGTCTAATAACATCATATTCTCCTCTACAACTTCTAGACTGACTTATTTTAATTCCTTTCATTCTGTGCATTCAAACTCTAAATATATGTGCTTTTGAAATATCCAAGATATTTAATCTTTTACTTTAAGAAATGGAGACTTTAGTTGTAATGTTCTGGGAGTACCTATGTGATTCATTGTCAAAATTATTTTTATAAATATCTTATTACCACAAAGTCTTAAAGTCACTCCAGAGCAATAAACACTAGATGATGAGAAGGAGATAGAGTTTCAATAAGACTTTCTCCCCCCACCCAACCCTCCATAAAAAGAAGAAAGGAAAAGAAAAACTCTTGAGTTTTCAAACACTATTCAACAACTGTCAATACTATCCTGCAAACTTATTTTGCTTTACTTGATTTTCTGAAATCTATATGTTCCTTATTTTTAACAAATTCAGATGGGTCATCACCATAGGTGGACTCAATACCAACAAAGATAGAACTTAGACTACGAAATCCTAGGAAGTTGGTGTGGTGAGAGCTAGTCACAAAAGAGCAAGCAAATGAACTTAAACAGTTGCTCCAGAGCAACTATCATTAAATAAAAGGTATCTTTGGCTATAGTACCAGCTTGATCCTTCCCTCCCCCATCTCCTTGCTACTGCAGGATTGGCACCTAGCCAGCACAAGCGACATGATACCCTAGTGCCATCTACAGGATATTATTGACACTCAACTTCCGTGGCAACAGACAAGCACCAGTGAAATAAATTAGACAGCGCTGCATTTAAATCTTTATTAACAAGGAATTATTAGACCTAAGAAAAACTAATTCTGGATTTGGCTGAAATATGAGTTGCTCAGCCTCTTAATCCCTCTTCATATGGCATATTTCACGGTTTAGTATGAGTTATGACAGATCACTTATGCATTACTAAGATGAGAGAATATTTACAATGGATTCATTCTTTTCTCTATAAATCAGTTATATCAGGGAGAAAGCATTCCTTCTATTTTTTTTCTTTTCTTTTTTTTCTTTTTGGAAGAGTACTTTGGCCATTGTGGACAATCTGCAAACCTCTCTGTTCAATACCCAATCTACTATATTACAATAAAATCATCTGAAATCAAAGAGAAGACTTCCTATATGGCTTAGTTGCAATCTATCAACAATCATGTGCTTCACAACTGATGTACATTTCATACTCTACTATCTTGTTTAGAGACTAAAAAAAAATTAACCCCTTTAGCAACCACAGCTCTGACATCATTATAGTCAGACCTTCAAACGTCACTTAAAACTTGAGATTTGAAGGTGACTTTCGAGATCAAAAGGTAATGTGAAAATCTGGAAGCAGTCAATTTGGAAACCCCAGGAGCAGAATTTGGCATATCAGAACAGGTTTTCTTCTTCAGCAAACATTATCTTGGGACATTTTTGAATAATTTCCTCTTTTCATCTTTTGCCATTTGAAGGAAACTGGGAGGTTAAATAATTCTCAGAACTCAGAAATTTCAAAGCTGTTCTAAAAATTCTTGACTGAGCCCCAGAGGAATAGAAAAAGGGGTCAAGTTTTTTTTCCCTCTTTATAACTAAGCTAAAGTTAGACCAAAACAATAGACACACTGGCGCGTTAATACTGGTTGACTGGGCACTTGTATGCAGTACTTATAGACCAGTAAAAGTGCTCGTTTACCTGTCTGGTGTGTAAGGGGCCCTTTGTCTTGAAGCCTCCTTGGGAACTGCACTCTGAGGCACTGAAGTGATCTGAACTAGTGGAAGAGCGTTTGGAAAGGGTGTCGCAACCCCCGACAAAGGTGTTGTCCAAAGGGAGTTCCTGAATCACGTGATGCTTTTTCACGGAAACTGGAGTGTCCGGTTTAAGATGAAAAGCAGGCTGTGGAGAAGCAGATTTGTAGTGCTTGGCCAGGTCAGGGCTGTTAGGTTTGAAGGTTGTGGGTGGTGCCGGGCCCCAGTCAAATCTTCCTATACTTTGCTCCTCCAGCTCAGCTGGCAGGCTTATTGTCCCATTGATAGGCTCGTGAACTGCATCATCGGGTTTGGACTCTTCAATTGTAACAAAGTTCAAAAGAGAGCTCTTGGGAGACTTTCTTTTCTTCCTTTTCTTTTTCTTGTTTTGTTTGTTCTCTTGGTTTGGGGACATCCATTCAGCACCTTGCTTGCTCCTCTGAGCTGCTTTGAACCTTGATGCATGGCGACAACGCACCAGAACAGTGACGAAGATCACGACTATGACCACCATGGCGCCGGCGACGATGGCGATCATGATGGTGAGATAGTCCTCATTTTGATAGGGTTGGCTACTATCCCCTATGTTCCTGTCCAATGGGGTCTCCATAGTCCTGCGAATCAAGTCATAGATATAGGAGGCATTTCCAGCAGTGTCATTAACATAAAGAAAAACAAGCACAAGTGTGTGCAAAGACTTAGGGTATCCCAAGTCACTTATGTTGACCACCAAACGGTGCAAGCCCACATCAGTAGGTGCCGGTTTTTCCTCCAGAGTAATGTTACCTGTGACAGGATCAATCCTAAACAAGCCTTTGTTGTTCCCACTCACAATTGTGTACTTAAGTTCAGCATTCATCCCAGTGTCAATATCCACTGCAAAAACTTCTGCTACCACGGAGCCAGGAATGGCTGAGAGGGGCACCAACTTAAAAGAAGTGTTAGAAGGTGGAGAAATGACAACTGGGCTATTGTCATTGACGTCCATGACATTGATAGTTACTTTTGCAGTAGAGGAACGAGGTGGTTGTCCTCCATCAGTGGCTTTGACATCAAAAGTGTAAGAACTCTGCTGCTCTCTATCAAATGAGACATTTGACTTTATGACTCCAGAATAGGGATCCAACACAAAATTATCATTGTCGTTTAGAATGGAAAGAGTCACCGCTTTATTCTCTCCAGCATCTGCATCTGTCACTGTGATTACCCCCACAGTACTATACTTTGGCAGATTCTCAGACACAAAAAATTGAAAATGATTATGAGTAAACTTGGGGCTATTGTCATTCTCATCCAGAACGGTGACTATCACAGCTGCTTGGCTTTGGAGGGGAGGTGTCCCGTTGTCCCGGGCAGTTACTGTAAAAATGAATCGTTCTTGTTCTTCTCTGTCAAAGACTCTGGAGGCTGTCAAAACTCCTGTCTTTCGGTCCAGATCAAAGAAGGAGGCATTCGGTCCAAGCTGATAAACAATGTCTGCATTTTTCCCACTGTCTTCATCTGTGGCACTAATAGTTGTTAAGTATAACCCACGTCGGTTGTTTTCAGAAACTGACAGCTCAATTACAGGCTGGTTGAAAATTGGTGGGTTGTCATTTTCGTCCTCAAGCTTAACCCTTACCAGGGCAGTCTGATTTAAACTGGGCTTCCCAGAATCAGAGGCAACAATTTTAAAGCTGAATTCTTTGGTGCCCTCATAGTCCAGCAAAGAAGAGGTCTCTAACAAGTATTGGTTGTCGTATACAGCCTTCAAATGAAATGGGACCTCTCTTTCAATAAAACAGATCACTTTGCCATTCACATCCGTGTCCTTATCTGAAACTGTAATTAGGGCAATCTTTGTATTGACAGGATCTTTCTCAGATAAATACACTGTGCCATTGATGGGACTTATAATGTACCTGAGGTCTATGTTTGGAGGGTTATCATTTACATCAGTGACATTGATGGTAACCGTTGCTCGAGCGGGAGTGGAGCTGCCATCGCTAGCCAGCACTGTCACTTTGTGAATGGCTGTCTCCTCTCGATCTAAGGACCTCTGAACTGTAATCAGCCCAGTAGTATTATTTAAAGCAAAGAGTCTTTTGGTTGCAGGGGCGACCTGGGCACCAAAAATGTACCGGATTTCAGCATTACTGCCTATATCTGCATCAGTGGCATGGAGCTGAATTACAGAGGTGCCTACAGGAGCATTCTCTGGAATATGCACCTCCACTTGACCCTCTTTAAATACTGGCCTGTTGTCATTTACATCACTTACTGTGACCTGCAGTATGGCTGTGCTGGATTTCTGTGGAGTGCCTCCATCCTCTACTTTGATTTTCATCACATAGGTATCTTTCTGTTCTCTGTCCAAGTTTTGCTGAACAATCAATTGCGGCCACTTCTCTCCCTCCGGAGTTTCCACGATATCCAGTCCAAAAACACTCTGCCCATTTAACAATTCATAATGCTGTACACCATTGAAGCCTGTGTCAGGATCTGTAGCTGATGGAATTGGAAAGCGGCTGTTGATCAAAGTGTTTTCTGGAATGGAAATATTGATGACAGGAGATGGAAACATGGGGGCATTATCATTGGTATCCTTAACAATTATTTTTATTTTGATCAGCCTGAAAAAATCATTGGGGAGGATCACCACCTCAAGTTCAAAGAAACACTCATTCTCCTCAGCATAAGAGGCTCCAGCACAGAGTTTTTCTCTGTCTATTCTATTGGAGGTTGTGAAAATTTCCCCAGTGCTACTGGAGACTTTCACCAAAGGGGCATCCCCAGCTTTAGAAACCAGTCTGTAGACAAGGCTGGCGCTGGTCCCTGTGGCAGCATTGATGTGAGAAATGTTCAGATCCTTTGGTATGTTTCCTATGGGCACATTTTCAGGCAATTCCTCTCTAATAGTGTAAATAAGTTCTTGAGCTATTGCGGAATCCAGCCTTAAACAGGCAATCAGAGCAGCCAACAGGTAAAAATCCCTCAGGTCCATGATAATGTATTTATTTTCTTTTCCTGGATTTTAGCGTTTAAAGGTTTCCACTGAGGAATGATGCACGAACTGCAAGAGGAAGTGTGCATGGACTGGAGGACGCATTACCTCTCATCGCTTATTTGGAGACAGCCACTGTCAACACAATCGTATAGACAATATTATTCTTCAGTAAACAAAAACACACAGTCACAAAATATCACAACACATTTTCCACTGCATATTAGTAAACATGGCAGTTTGCTCTGCTACTGTTTGCAAGTTAACTCTGTGGATAAAGAACACTAAATATCCCCTGCTTGTTGCATTTGCCCAGAGAAAATGAAATTCTCTACTTTTGAATTAAGGACAGCTGCTATTTTTACCTGTCTTCACCCACACTGTTTTTCAGGATACTGTTTAATTCGAAACATGCATTCTTGTTCTCCTCTTCCCCTCCCCCGTCTTACCCGCCTCCTGGCTTCTAACCCACCTCCCTCAGTTTTTTTAGGTGCAAGTGAAAAACAGTAAGTATTTAGCTACGGTTCTTGCTAATTGCTTTGTCACATGTCAAATGTGATGTGTTTTCTTCTCTGCCACACTGAGTCATCTCTTTCTTCTACAAAGACTATCTTTTTCTTTCCTCCCAGTCCTTCAACTGCCTTCTAGTACAATCTTACTGGGAAACAAGCTCACGGAAATGCTGCTGCAGCATCAGAGGCAATAGTCACCGGCCACTACACATGCTCATCGCCTAAAAACACAATACCAAGACTTCAGATCTCTTCCCCAGACCTTGCTCTCACTTCTCCATATTGTCAAATTATCCCCATTAGAATTAATAAATACCTTAAAACTTTTAAAAATGTAGAATAATATATGATTCCTTATACTAGAGGTGGAAGAGAGTGTCAAGACGTAAATGAAACGCAGCTAACATTTCCATGTAACAGCACAATATTTTCGACTGAGTATAAAAGAGAAAAAAAAAATGCAGTTGCTTAACCCTGATCTCTGGTTAAAATATAAGTAACATCTCCCACACATAAATACTGCAAACCAATAATGCAGGTAAAAAGGTTTCTGCTTAGATGCTCCTCTAACTGCAATTTAAATGGGTGCAAGGCTCCAGGCAGCTTCCTACTTGAGTAGAACTGGTCAGTTCCCAAGCTCTAATCTTATCTGCATTAGGCTGCACGGTAGCTGATGCCCGCGATTAGTTCCGGCAGAGTGATGCAGGTAGGGATGCAGATACAGCCGAGTAGGTGAGCTCTGCCCCAACCGTCTGCCCAATTACAAACATCCCTCGTCTCCACTGAGGACATATCCAAACACAGAATTTACAATTGTGCATGCAAAACTTTACACTTACGTTAGTTGCCTCAACCTTTCCCCTTTCCCGGTATGCTGCAGTTAGGAATGATTTGTTCCAACACATAGAAAGCCATGCATCTGGTAGCACCAGTTTGGGGAGAAATCAGAAGCAGCAAAACGTTTCCTCCTTGTAAAATGTGTTGCTTCGGGCTGGCAAATTAGCAACTCCAGAGAACAAATTCACAGATTTGTCGTTAGTCATTCTCTCCACATTTCGTCTCTATTACCCACGGGGTCTGGGATCTTCTGGTATTTAACACACACACAACATCCAGTTGCACTTCTTCAGTTCAGGGGTATTTTCCACAGCGTCAAGCATATCATTTCCCTCCGATGTTAATACTGCTTAAGTCTCTAACTTCTTGTAGGAAACGTCAGAGTTGGGGTGATGGTGATTCTCTGGCTGCTCTCCTGGGTGACAGTTGCCCAAAAAATTCCTAATTGGTTATCTCTTGCGTGCTTCAGAGACTCTAAGGCGCTCCTTCCTCTCTTGCGTGCTCTCCTTCTCTCTCTTCTCCTCTGCCCCTCTCTCCTTCTCCCTCTCCTTTCCTCTCTCTGAACTGAATTTCTTGATATAACTCTCAATAAGCCCAGAGGGAGGGCGTGACGGCATAGGCCCCGCCCCCGGCCCCTGATTGGCCCGCATCTTGCGGTGCGGGCGGCCGCAGCCGGGCACGAGGGAGGGGGCGCGGAACAAGGCGCAGACTGTCTCCCAGCCTCCCCTCCTCAGCGCCCCCACGGCTGCCGTGAAAACCCGGAGAAGTGATCCTGGCCTCGGGAGAGCCGGCTTCCAGGAGGCGCACTGAGCATGCTCAGCAGGGTCCGGCCCGGAGGGAAGCGCCGGCTGTCCCCGGGCCCGCGCGGACCGGTCTCTCGCAGGCGGGAGCGGGGCCGGCGGCTCGGGGCCGCGCGGGGCAGCGCACTGCCGAGCCCCGGCAGTCAGGCGAGCTGGGGCGGCGCGGGAGGCCAGCGAGGCGTGCGGGCGCGGATCTAGGGAGCCTCGGGCGCGGCGGAGGGCGGATGGGGGACGCCGAGGCGGCTCATCTCTGGGCGCACGTTTCGCGCGCTTCTCTTTGCTAAATGGAGGGGCCAAAATGCAAAGATCAGAGAGTCATCCCAGGGTCCGAGGCGCGAGGCGCATTGTGGCTTCTCCGAGGGGAGCACGGGCCAGCAGATTCCCGGAGCGCGTTAAACGGACAACACGCCCGGTGCTGCAACTGCAGGCTTTTGCTGCCAGGGACATTGGCGAGAAGGGCGGAGAGGGCGGATAGCTAAAGGTCGGGGCAGAGAATATCTGAATCTCAGTCGAGACCGGAAAGAAAATTAATTTGAGCACTCCCTACATGCAGGGTGTCGGAAGCTGCCCGGGGGCAAGGGAAAGTGGCAGCCTCTGGGATCGCCTTGGTCAGCACTGGCCGGTCTGGTTGTGCGGTGCGAAGTCTCATCTGGTGGAGCAGGACGGGCTGCGGCGGCCGATCATGGCTGTCCTTGAATTTCTGCTCCCGCCGCGCCCAGAAATCTGCGAACCCGAGCTCGCCCGGACACGCGGCTGCGGCAAAACCCGCTTCCAGCTCACCTAACTGCAAACTTTTCTTGCTAAAGGCTGGAAGGAGTCCCTTCCAGCTGCTCCCAAAGCTGCGGAACATTTCCTTTCCCCTTGCACTTTCTGCTGATTCCAACTTTACGTGTAATACTTGTCTTTCCCCTTGCAATTCATTTCTAGGACTCCAGTTCTGTAGCGTGTGCACACACGTTCCTCATTTTCATACAAGAGCCGGATGGAATGACTCCCGAAAGGATTAACCTTATTCCTTAAGTATTGGCCCAGAAAGTGCTATCTATATTTGATTGATCTTTTAAAATCAGTAAACCACGAAGGTTTGTGCAATGTGTTGTACCTACAACGCCAGATACCTGAGTAAAGTTTGAAGCATTAATAATAGTTCACTTGGAACAAAAAATTTAATTTTTTGAATGACCTATAAAGGTGGTCTGAGAAGGTCTTAATTCATGATTGAGTAACTCGTTCTACCTTACAGAGATAAAGGGCATTTATTTTAAATCTCCGTATTCCCCGCTCTGTAGTGGGTTGTATATGTATCCGAGGCTTTTCCCCTAGTTATGCGCTATGATGGTGTGATCAGGGATAAGTCTTGTTTTTGAATACAATGATTTTCAGTTTCAATATGAATACTTACTTTTAGATATTTAAGTAAAAAAAAAATCACTAAGCAAACCTACCAAATTAAATATTGTATAAATAATTCCATTATTTAACCAACTCATTTGACATGACAATTTCCCCACATCTATGAAAATGTAAGCTCCTTTTTATGCAAACTTTTCTTCAGGTGAGTATTCACAGTAAAAGCCCACTTTAAAATTCATTAATCCCTTATATGTGAAGTATAAAAACAGGTTTCTTGCAGGCAATAGGTTGATACTGTTTTTAAATAGCCAAACAACTCTTATGATAGTAGTATTTTGTGTGATCAGAATATACAAAATTTAAGAATAAAAAGGACTGCTGAAGTATCTAAAAGTCAAAAGAAAAATAGTTCCCTCATACAATAATGCCAGTGAATTAAAGGAAGATTCCTTTATCTAACCACAGCGAATGATCCTTTTGCCATTCACAAAATTTACAATTAAAGCTAGTGCATTGTTCCAATTGTCATCTGTTTTACGCTCTGAACTACTTTAAAATCATAAATGAACCATTGTTCGGATACATTTACAATAAATATAGCAGCACCACCACTTTCCAGTTCGTTTCATAAGCATCACAGTCTCTCACATTCTTATTCTCATCATATTGCAGTCATTTCAAAGTCATGTTGTAGTCACAACACATAGCTTAGCAATAATTATTTAACATTATTACTACGTGGAATTGTTTCTGTTTGCTAAGGGATAGCTTTCCTTGTAGTCAGAGCCCATTATTACCCTATGCTGGTAAGTGAAATCTTAGCTTGAACACAGATGAAGGTGAGGGAAGAGAAGAATCCACACATGATTGAATTTTTGACCACGAGACTTCAATTAACAGAAAACAAAGGTCAAAGCCCCAAAATGAAGTACGTCTAGATTCTTATCAAAGGAGATTGAATATAATACAGAAATAGAGCTACTGACTTCGGGGCATTCTATCTTGTAGGCATTTGTTTGGCATATCTAAATTATTGGGATTCTTTAACTAATCATACCAGTTTTGCTCTTCAATTGAAGCTTATGGTTTGCCCTATTATATTCCAACTGCTAACTTCCAGAATGAGAACTATTATTAGAGATCTTATTAATATTCTTGGAAGAAAATTAAATATAAAGGGTCATATTCCTAACCTTCTGCTCTCATAACTTGAGGCTTCTGCCCAAAACACTATATAAAGCATTTGCATAATGAGAACAGCTCAAAATCTGCCTCTCTTATTTTTTTTAAAAAAGTTACATCTGCATAATTATGAATTAGGGAAATGATATTCATTAATTTTAGTTTTTGTAGGGGAACATCTATTTTTTTCTGTATTTTAATCCTTTTTTAGTGAATTTAATAATATATTTCCAATTATATGACTTCCAATAGAGATCTTCCAATACGTATGTGAGTCTTCCACTTAGAGCTCCTTAGTTAACCCTTATTTGTCTTTGTCAATGCATGTTTGCTACAGCAAGGAATTATGATATTCTCACCTGTGTTGTACCTGATTAGTATTTTGGAATTATGCCCTCTGGGCTATAGTAAAATTGCCTTCATGTTCTCTGCTGGTTATATAGGTCATGGGATACTTGTGAAGCTAGGGCACCCTAAACAATAATTTCCATGTAATGGCATTTAATAACCTAAATTATTAAGTAGTCAGTTTGTTAATTGGATTTTCATCTATGATTTTCTAGTTACCACTCAGCATTTTAAAATTACATTTCACACAAAGATTGTAAAGGCTTTTTAAAGTTACATTTTATATAAAAGACATAGACAGTGGTATTTACAATGATCAAATGACCTCCTCAAAGATTTCATGGCTCATATTTTCAACTCTGATATACCAGTTCTATATTCCAATCAAAGTTAAAAATAAAAACTTTTATGCCCTCTACTTCTAAAGTTCCTTTAATCCAGATGTCTTATTGTGTCTAAAAGACATTAATCAATCAATCACAGGAGCTCTTATGTCACAGCAGGTATTATTGTCCCCATTTCACACAAGACTAGACTATTGTACTGTACTTCTGGGGGAAAAATTGTGTGAAAAATGCTAAGGGTTATTTGTATTATCACTGCTTAGAAAATGACAATGCAGAATTTTAACACCACAAAAAGAAAATTAACACCTTTTAAGGCTGTGCAAACTGGCAAAGTGTAGTAAGCTCTTTGAATAATTCTTTTGCTTCACTATTTATTAGCTCTTTCCTTTGAATACCTTCTTTCCCCCTTTTCTTTCTTTTTAAGGAAAACCCAGTCCAAGGTAATCAAATCACAAAGGAAAGCAGGTGACAAGCAGCTTCATTCTGTTTGAATGACGGAACTAAATTTATCCCAATTTGCTGTATTTTTATGACTGACAACTATTATAGATGTCAGATTTGTAGCTCTAACAGTTATTACAATATAAACTGACATTTTCCAGCACCACTATTTTATCATGATTACTGTATAAATAAAGAAAATATTGAATTTTCAAGTTTCGTTATTGGTTTTTTAAGACTTCAGGTTATATATAGACAAGTGTTTACGCCCTCACAGGTAGGGCTCAAGTAATCACTCAGGAAAAAATGAAAAAGTAGTTTTAAGATGATAAAGAGAGAATAAATATATGTTTAATCTTAAATAATTTGATTAAAGTCATGCAGTCTCAAGTGAAATATAACATACAAAACTTGCTGTTTCTTGTGTCTATGATATTTTTGTGGATAAGAACTGTTAGATTGGAATATTAAGTATGATCTATTCAATTCATATTTATATAAATGATAAATGTCCAAAGATGCAGAAATAGCATGCACATTATTTGGAAGTACCTCTATTTACACTTAAAAATAGAGATAGAAAAATGGTGAGATAAGTCCATGTTTCAAGCACAACAGTATTTGTCCAAAGATAATTAGAAAAATGATTTTCTTAGATATTAGGACTTTTCCCCCAGTTAAAATAAATATAGTATGAGTTTTTCTTTATTATCTTTCAGTACATTCTTATTAATAAGAGTATGTTGTTGAAAACAGAACTTCATATTACTTGAAACATCATTTTAGGAACTTTCATTCCCTATTCCCTGCCCCCCAACTTCATGACTATTTTTTCCCGTCCCTTTTTTTTTTTTTTAAATAAACTCACATGATATTCTTGTAGGAGCCCAATTTGTTATATAATGTGCACATAAATAGACTTACTAATATAGGGCAGGATGGATAAGCCTCATTTTTCTCTTATAGTCTCCTCTCAGGAACCAAATTCAACCCGCAGTCCCCCTCTAATTGAATTAGGATGAGTCAGGGAGACTATGCATATTCCATTGACTCTTGCAGCCCTGGCTTAATTCCATATCACTGATAACACCCAAGTAATGGAGATAGGGATTGCTCAGCCTTTAAAAGGTACTGCTATGCTTTGTCTGGGATTTAAGTCAATACGACACTGCTTACAAAAACTGTGTGTGTGTATACACATAATTTAAAATAATTTTTTCTTAAATGAAAATCTTATCCTGTAATACACACTAATACAATCCTTTAAAAGGTCCTAAAGTGCACGTCATCTTTTCAATCCTATGCCTATGAATTTACTGTGCTCCAGCTACAAGCAGATTGGTGAAATTTTCAGAAAGGATTAAAAGAGCCTCAGAGAAACTTCTTGGCTGTATGGAACGGGGTCGATCCTTAAAGTAAGCCAGGACACCTCATAAGAGAGATTTATTTTAAAAATAGTATAAGAAACATATGTGGAGTTTATAAGAAAGCCTGATTAGGAAAATTGTCCTTGGAGAAGGATCACTCATAAAATGTACGAAAAAGCAATAAATACCTCTTGTAATAATTTTAAGATTATAAATATTTCTTTATGTCACAAAAATATTCATACAATGTGCTGATTTGGGAGAGTAAATAGCACCCATGTTTGAATGCAGTATCAGTATATCTGTGGCCTACTTGCAAATTTATTTTGTTTAATTTCTGGAAGTAAGTATACCAATGGAGGTGTCTTTAGTGGCTATGCTGACAGAGAGTAATGAGACCATTTCCCAGTAATATTTGTTCCTCACTATGGAACTAGGCTGACTTTTTGGTATATTACAACAGATAAGTAGATCCTAAAGACTAGGTGACATTTCAGGTAAATACCGCAATTAGTGGGAAAAAGTGGAAAGGGAGAATTACATGAAATGATTATAAAACACATAGGGGACAAATTTAGTGTCATAAGTCTATTCATTAGTTCATTCAAAAATCTACTTTAAAAACCATAGTATGTAAAAAAAAAAATACCCATCATATTTTTTAAAACTTCCTATATGCTCAGCACAGTGATAGTTAAATATCCATATCTCAGGTATAATTCAGCTGAGGCGTCTTACTATTTTTTGTTTGTTTTTTACATAGAGGCATTCTATCCTATGAGTCCTTTCTTCTTTGCTAATTCTCATCACAATATCTCTCCTTTATATTTTAGATTTTAAGAATTTTCCTTGTTACACTAATCTTAATAGTTTGAACGCTCAGTAGCAAGTTCTTGATAATATACATAAATAAATATGCTAGTAATCCAGTTGTGTTTATCTTCATATTGTTCCAGAATGTTTACTGAGTTTATTATTCTAAGCCTAATATTATATTAAGGTTGACTTCATGATTTAAACAACAATTAACCTGTTCTGTGTTTCTTAAACTTTAATGTGAATATTTTTACCCAGAGATCTTGTTAAATTAAAATGCAGGTTCCGATATACTAGATCGGGGGTTGGGGGGTGCTGAGGTCCTGCATTTCTACCAAGTTCCCAGAGGATCCTGATGCTGTTGATCTGTGGACCACATAAGTAGCAAGGACCTAAAAGGCATCTTAGATACAAAGTGACATAGCTTACGGGAAAAAAAAGCAAAAAGAGAACACTGGAGAAAGGATTGTACCTACCATTGTACCATGCAGGGATTGATTCCGTTACCAAGCATTCCTTTTTCTTTTTTTTTTTTTCCGGTGAGGAAGATTGGGCCTGAGCTAACATCTGTGCCAATCTTCCTCTAATTTGTATTTGGGAAACTGCCACATGACTTGATGGGTGGTGTGTAGATCTGAACCCGCGATCCCCAGGCCACCGAAACAGAGTCCATGAACTTAACCACTATGCCACGGGGCTGGGCCCCCAAGTATTCTTTTGATGCAAGTACTGCTTGGAGGCTCAAGGAATTTACACATTACTCACATATTAATTTGATTTTGTTTGTTTTCTTCCTCACAGAGATTAGATATCTTGAGCTAAATTTTAGTTTTACTTTGGACTAGGAGTGAGGAAGAAGTCTATTTGGAGCTTGGCACCCTTTAGGGGAAGACGGGACTGCATGGAACTGAATGGTGGGCTTAGGGCGCTTGCTGAGCAATGTGAGGGGACCAGGCCACTGATGAGTATAGAAGGTGTCGACAAGAAGGTGATAGAATACATGTGTGGACACATATGGGTCATCTCCAAAGCTCATGTGTTCCATTTTTTGAGATGTTTCTTTCCATATTCCATCCACATGGAAGCAAAGCAGCTGTCTTCACATGGTGTGGACTCCTCCCACCCTGCCAGAAATTGATAGATCCATCAGTTTCTGCCAACACTTGATGACATTTATGAAGTTACTGAATTCAAGATGGTCCATGAACCCCTTCACCAAAGAACCTGGGTCTGTAACAGAGATACTCCAAGATCAATCTATTTGCTCTGTGAACTGGAAGTGATGTATACGTAGGTGTAATTAGAAGCAGTTTTTCATTACACAGACCAGAAAACCAAAGGAAGATTGAGGGAGAGAGAATAAGAAAAATGAAGATGATGCACAGAGGGGGGATTCATTATGATAGTTAATTATCTGGTTCCGGGTGATTGTTGGTACCCACCCAGTCGTGTACCTGCAAATGTTTCTTAAGAGTTACCCTAGTAGCCTTTATAACAGCTGTTACTTGCAGCCAGAGTCCTATCTAGTATAAGAACTAACCATAGCAACTTGGTAATTTTGCTTGACCTTATTTTTGATTAATTTATCCACTGAATGACTAAAACGTGAACTGTAATAACATGATTGGCATTTTATAATTGTAAGGGAAAATAAGAAGAGTGGGAAAAAAATCAAATGTCTATATCAGTGGTTTTCAACTCAGGGTGATTTTGCCCCTTAGGGGACATTTGACAATGTCTGGAGACATTTTGATTGTCACACTGGAATATGGGTAGAAAGGTGAGTGTTGCTACTGTCAGGTAGTGGGTAGAGGCCAAGGATGATGCTAATTATTCTGTAATGCACAGATTAGCTCCCCAGCCTACCTTCACCCACCCACCCACACACATACACACAATAAAGAATTTCTGGCCTAAATTGGCAATAGTGCCAAAGTTGAGGAACTCTGCTTTAGATGAGTAGCATTTGTATTTTTATATATTATGATTTATTTAAGCAAATTTATATCTAATTAAGTCTCCAAAATAGCCAAATCAAAAGTTAAAATATCACAGGAATTCACTCGATGACCTATAGGGAAACGGGCGAAATACATTACAAATTGTGCCTCTGAAATACTAGTTGAAATATGAAGAAATAAATCTCTCTCCTAACCCTTAGTGACAAATTTTCTATCTTTATAGATGGCACAGCAAATCGATAAACCAACCATTGGGTCTAAACTTGGCCTAAATTTCTGTCCATTTTTGTTTTCAGAAAATGTAAGATTCTTCAAAGTATATATAAGGCATTTTTATTATTTTTTCTAGTGTGTAATATTATCACCATAAAAATTAATTTTGTATTATATCTTTATCATTATTTCTACAATTTCATAATTTTAAAAAGTCTACCCCACCCACAAGTTCTCTGACAAAATATGATTGCCCTACATTTTGTTATACATCTGTGACTTATTTGGGTTGTTAATCAGGTGAAAAAATTACAACTACAATTATTTCAAATAAAAGATGAAAGCCTCCCTTGGTTATAAGACTATAGTCTCAATAAACCATCTATCACTCCATTTACATCTATGATTATACGCAAGCTTGAAAAACAAAAGTAATGTAATTCATTTGACTACTTGCTAAGATTTCTTTCATTCAGATTACCATAGTCTCAATAACTTATTTTAATTCCTCCAAAGAATAGAGATCACATATATGTTTATTCTAAAGTTTTTGGGTCAACTTAATTGTTCCCGGAAATTTGCAAATTAAATTGCAAATTAAATAACCTAATAAAAGAGCAAAAACTTGCTGAATTAAGTTAAACTTTCATTCAGAGTAAAACAAAAATGCTGAAGAAATATTGAGTACCCGAGAAATAAATTTTTAACTATGCACTATTTGGCTCACTTGAGAATCATTTTAAATAAGAAAATATTGCTAAAATAATTTCTAACTGTGGTAAACATTGCCATCTAGAGGACTTTTTCAGTAATGCATATCAAAACTAAAATACCTAAAAATATTAAATGTATGGATTTCTGCTATAATTTTTATTTTATAAATTTCATAAATATGACAAAGTTTTCTATCTTTTATGAAGTTAATTTAATGAAACATTAATTCATTAAGAATTTTTTTGCTATGATTTCAAGTATGAATACTAATATATTATCAGATATTTGAATGAAATAATTTTTATTAATCATGATGTTTTTAAGTTGTTTACTCATATTCGTCAGATAGTAATTTAATTTTGATATTTAATAAGCTATTTATAATATCAGAATTATAGTTAGATTATTGCAAAAGATATTAGAATCAATGGCTAGAAAAACTAGCCATACAATGATAATATATAATATATAAACTTTACAACAGATATTTCTTTCAGAGAAGCGATAAAATGACCTGTGCTATTCTTGTTATTTCTTCCTTTCTTACCTCTTGTGTGTTAGTTTTAACGTGAACATTTCTCAGTCCTGTTTCATTAACTAACACAATGTGCTGATTTCTAAGGTCTGCTTTTTGAGGAGTTACTCATTAATCAATGGTGGCTGAGACTCTGCGGGGTACTCAGGACCTAAAAAGGTGTAAAAAAATAAGGTACCTTGCTGTGTTGTCTCTTTATTTTTTATTTTTAATTTTTTTTTTAAATTTTTTATTTATTTATTTTTCCCCCAAAGCCCCAGTAGATAGTTGTATGTCATAGCTGCATATCCTTCTAGTTGCTGTATGTGGGATGCGGCCTCAGCATGGCCGGAGAAGCGGTGCGTTGGTGCGCACCCAGGATCCGAACCCCGGCTGCCAGCATCGGAGCGCACGCACTTAACCGCTAAGCCACGGGGCCGGCCCCATGTGTTGTCTCTTTAAATAGAAATATTTAAATAGAAATATTAGCACCTTAACACTTATGAAGTTTCCATTGTCAAAAATTGGTTAAAAAAAGGAAAAACATATTTTTTCTATGACAATTTTTTCAAATACTAATAGCATCCATTTTAAAGTTGTGGCTATCAAATATACGCATTTATAGTTAAAAATTCTGCAAATGTTGCTTACTGATATTTATTTTTATATGCTCCCTGAATTGCAAGTTGGTTGCTAATGAAATTTGTGAAATGGTCTACTTTGTGTCACTTGTAACCATACTATGTGTATTTGCAATTTTTTGAGATGACTAGAATTCTATTTTAGTGTCTTCTTTATGTTAGATCTGCTCTTAAACTACTAGAGATTATTCTGTTGTTAGGAAGACAAAAGAGAGTGTAAATTTCAAATCAAATAAAACAAGACAGATAACATAGCATTAAAATGTAGTTCTGCAAAGTTACTCTAAAGCTGTAGAGATACCTAATTGAAGGGGAAATCTATGAGAAGTTAGTATACAAGTAATTTTTCTTTTCCTAATTTGATGTTTTAATTACAGTGAATATCCATGATAGAGTCCAATACACTTTTATTATTATTTTACATTTACAAGAGTAAAAATTACAGGGTTAATGATAGTGGTAGAACACTGACTGGTATAATCACCATTTTGCATCTGGTGTCTCAATTGTAAATGATCACTGATGAGAAAGGAAGGAATTGAATCAATATCAATGTGCATAGGAATAATTACTTCTTTTCCAGTGGAGACTTCTGATATTTTTATATTATTTGATACTATACATTTATATATTTTATTTTTATCAGTGTAAGAAATACATATGAAAGACAATAGTATACCACAGAAGAACAGAAAATGTAAAATTTTTGGCCATCCTTTTCCACTTGAAACTTTGGACCCTTGTCTTTGTTTTTTGGTGAGGAACATTAGCCCTGAGCTAATCTCCTCTTTTTGCTGAGCTAAAATCTGCCTATCTTCCTCTATTTTACATGTGGGAGACCTGCCACAGTGTGGCTTGACAAACGGTGCATATGTCCGCGCCTGGGATCTGAACCCGCAAACTCCGGGCCACTGAAGCCGAGTACACGAACTTAACCACTACACCACCGGGCCTGCCCCATGGACTCTTGCCTTTTCAATAAGAAAATGTTTATGTGCAGAAAAATAGCACAGTCCTTTATCTAGGATCCATCAATTTTTAATATTTTGTCCAATTTCCTTGAGCTCTTTCTCATGTATTTGCTCAACCATTTGAAAGATACAGACCTGTTATTGCAAAATCATTCAGAATGCATCTCCTAAGAATAAGAACAATCTCCTACATAACCACAATATCATTATCATGCTTAAGTAGTAATAATTCCATAACATCATTTAATATCTAGTTTATATTCAAATTTTTATACTCATTTCCAGAAAGAAGTTTATAGGCATTTGTATTTTTTTTTCTCTCTTCTAAATTCAATCCAATCTAATTTATGTTCACATTGCCTTTATTGTTATCTCTTTACTTTCTTAGTTGAAAACAGTTCCCTCAGTTTTTTTGCCTTGACATTTTATTTCCGATGAATTTAGGACAGTTGTAGAATAGACTATTCCACAATCTGAATTTGCTTAATTACTTCCTCTTGGGTCATTAACTTGATTCTCTGTGACCTGTATTTTTGTAAACTGGGATCTAAAATAGTGCTGTCCAATAAAAATATAATTTGGACCGCATATATAATTTTAAATATTCTAATAGCCAGTTTAAAAAAATAAGAAAATAAGGTGAAATTATTTTAATAAGATATTTTTTCAACCCTATATATCCAAAACAATCATTTTAACATGTAACCAATATTAAAAAGATTGTTAATATATTTTACCTTTTTTTTTCCAAGTACTATATCTATGAAATCAAATCTGGTGTGTACTTGACACTTATAACAAATCTTATTTTGGACTAGCCACAATTCAAGTTCTCAATAGTCACACGTGTCCAGAGTCCAATATATTGTATAGCATAGGACTAGAGTCTTGATTAAAGCTGAAAATTCTGGGTAATAATATTTCATAGATGAGGTTGTGTTCCTCATATTCAATTATACCAGGAGACTCATAACGTCAGACGGTTGTACTATTCGTGGTGTGAAGTATGGTCATTTTATGCAAGAAGTAACTGCAATCCTTTCCAATGTAGAGGATGTTTCTCCTTTCAATTAGTAAATGATCTGTGGGAAGAAGCATTGGTTCTATTTGAATATTTGGTTACTTGATAAACTGGCAACAAATGATTCTAACATCCATTGATGATCTTTGACCTGAATCAATAATTTCATGTTGCAAAATAGGGATTTTCTAATATTATCATTTCCTCTTTTATTAGATGTCACTTTTCAATAGAGAAGAAATTTTCTCCTTTTTCTTTTACTATCACTTTTAAATAATTCCTTAGCAATCACACTTTTAAATTCCAGTGCTCCTTCACATTCTCTGAGACTTCCTTTTTTGTAGTATCATGTTCATATTACTTGAAGGTAAATTTTTACCAAACTGTTCTTTGTGTCCTAGATGGTTCTTGATTTGGTTTAATTTTGAATCCATATTATGAAGATGGGCCAGAATGGAAGCAGCCAGGATCCTGGATTCAGGGCTTAGAGGAGTCCCAAGCCCTGATCGGGAGTACCCAATAAGAGTGAACCTGAAATGGTAAGATTGAGATTTCAAGGTTCTCTTATACTTCAGCTAGCAAAACCTAAAGTCACATCTAGTGTCTTTCTTATTCCTAAACTTGTTGTGAGTCTGGGATTCTTCTAGGTTCAGCCCTAAACTTCCTGTATCCTGAACTACAGCTGTCTCCACTTTATCTGAACATATGCTTCTTTTGTTTTTTGACCTTCCATAATTATTGAAACTTCACATCTGCTTCTGACCTCCATCTGTACTCTTCACTCGTGTGGCTTTTGCCCCATTTCATTTCTTTACTGTCAGTGTGAGATGGGTTTTGGAGGAGTAAAAACAAACATACAATCCTATCTGGAAAAAGAAATATACATACGCATGTACACATATACACATACTATCTGAACATATTAGATTTAGAAATATATCCCAGAAAGGAGTTGTTTAATTTACATTAATGCAAATACAGCATCACTTGTGCTGGTTGCGCTTAGAACAGACCCCAGTCATCTGATTATTTTTACCTTAAGAGGATAAATTCAGCAAAGATCTAATTCTCTGTCACTTTGCACATAGAACGTGTGGTTCAGAGAAAATACTTTAAAAATGTCACCTCTCATGGCTCTGTCATGGCCCCTTGCTCACTCTCCATAGCTCTTGTGCATGCCATTTCCCCAGGATGAAGAGTGATATCCAGCTTGTTGTTTGATAGAAGAAAATAGTCCTAAATATAAGACAGTTTTCCTTTTACTGTTCAGCAGAAATTAAACACAAGAAAGAAGGTCACCTTGTAATTGAACAAATGAATTTAAGGCTAGGTAACTTTCTATGCAAATCCACTTGAAGAAAGGGAATCTCTGTTCTGCCATTTTAGTTGCTAAGGCTTCTGTACGGCGTTGAAAACGTTGTGTATAATCACTGCTAATATATGGGAAGACAAATACAAAGAAAATAGGTGACAAAAACAAGACAAAACAAAAAACAAACCAAACTGAAAGACCTCCCAAGGCTCTGAAGTGCCAATGAGCTCTCTGGGTTTCTGCTAAAAGATTGGGGTGAGTTCCTTCCTACCTGAGTCCTTCCTGCTACAGGCAGCCCACTCAGTCCTAAATGAATAGCATTACCTGGAATAGATTGGGAGCCCATCCACCAAGGCGAGGGGTGGGGTGGTGGTGCAGTCATGGGACAGGGCAGAGGGGCGGGCGCTGCCACTTACCTGAGAATTTACCAGGAATCCTCAGTGACAGGGTGACCCCTGAGCATTACCACCTCGGAGCGCAGCCTCCCCACTGTCCCTCTCTGCCTGCCCAGCCCTGGCTGTCCTCCTGGTCTTCCCTTCAGTTCCCCTCAAGTTCTGACACCTGTGCAGAATCCCAGCCTGCCTTGTCAGGCATCCTGAATCCCTGCCTCCTGGTGTGTTAGGGTCTCTTCTTGTCCCTACCTCTCCTTGTTTGGAGTCAGCCTTAATTCATAGAGCAACAGAGGAACCAAATACTGTCATAGGCCTGATTCTGAGCCTCTTCATGAGGCAGGGACTACAACCACCAAATACAGACCTGCTAGATCCTGTGTCCTACGTGTTTTGATTTGGACTCAGATTCATCAATTTGTCTTGGATGTTAACATTTGTAATGCTTGCCTTTTTCATCCTCATCCCTCACTCCCACTTCTGCACTTCCTGGGGTACATTCCCACAACCAGATTAAACGTCAGGTACTGACAGGATCCCCTTCTCACCTGCACGCCTTCTGCCTCCCTCCATTCTTCCTCCTCCTCTCCTCCTCTCTCCCTCCCTTTACAAATATTGAAAACTCTTCTATTGAGGTTGTAGTGGTTTTCAAATGAATTTGAGGGCATTCTCTTCTGGCTTTTAAACTTACTGCACAGATACTTCTCACAAGGTTTGCTCTTTAATTGTTTTTTTCTTTAATTTTATCACTTAAAAAAGGTAATTTTTTGTACTTTAGACAAACAAACCTAAAAGACCACAATACGTTGTAGACAGCTTACTCACAATTTGAAGAGCTAGTGTCACCTGACTGTGAGGTCTATTGTTGATACTTTTCTGAGGTTTCAGGGTTGGGCCCCAACTAAAGACATATGTGGCATTGCCGTACAGTGGCCAGCAGGTCTATATGCCATGTACCTTTCTCTTGCAGCATAGAATTATATACTTTCATAAAATTCAGCTTCCTACACTGAAACAAATACATGCACTGATCAGGTTTCTAGCATTCTGTTAACTTTTTTGAGGTCTAAATCACCCAGCATGAAAATGGTTCATTTTTCTCTGGAAATCTTTTTAAAGGCTTAGAAAAAGAATTCAGGAAATTATATATACTTGAAAAAATATATGTAATTTTTATTTAATATATACTTTATTACTGACACTTTGTATTTTATGAAATTCATAGAGGTATTGCCAAGTCTGAAATAATTTATTCTTAAAAAAAAGGATCGCATACATTGAGTATTTAATTACATGGATTTTGCTGTTTTCCAATTTTGGCCATTTTTTTTGATTTCGTTTCAATAGTATTTTCATTTCTTTTATATTTTAAAATATTATAAGTATGAATCATACCTGCCGTTTGCAATTCTAATAATCTGTTAGGCTGCATCGTCTTTGTTTAGCACTTTGGAGCTTAAATTTATATAATCCATCTAAATTCAAACCTCTAATAAAATGCTTTCAATGGTTTGAGAAATAGTATTTTCCCCATATAACTTAAGCAAGTGTGTTTCAAATATTTTAACAAGTCCAGGTTAGTAACATGATTATTTAATTTCGTATGGTTCAAAGAGAATTGTTACCTATTCATATTAGTGATTAAATTCCACTTTTAATTTAATCCTAGTTTTTTTTATTTTTTTTTTGTGAGGAAGATCAGCCCTGAGCTAACATCCATGCTAATCCTCCTCTTTTTGCTGAGGAAGACCGGCTCTGAGCTAACATCTATTGCCAATCCTCTTCCTTTTTTCCCCCAAAGCCCCAGTAGATAGTTGTACATCATAGTTGCACATCCTTCTAGTTGCCGTATGTGGGACGCAGCCTCAGCATGGCCAGAGAATCGGTGAGTCGGTTCGCTCCCGGGATCCGAACCCGGGCCACCAGTAACCCAGCGCGTGCACTTAATGGCTAAGCCATGGGGCCGGCCCTTAATCTTAGTTTTAATACTCTTCTTTCTTCACCACAATGCGGCATTCATCTATGAAAGTGCTTTTCAGAGTAGCAATAGCTTCTTAAATTATAAAGCTATACAAACTCCTTAGGGAAAAGGAAAATCTTAAAGAACAGTATAATGTAGAGAGTGAATGTCTACTCTCACATTGCCTTTTCCTTATTTTCCCACTTTAGCCACCAACAGATTGATGTACAATAACTCTAGGCTCTCTTAGGCTCTCCCCCTACTCTCACTCCCACCACACAAGTGCATACAATTAAATATGCTTTAGATGTTTATATCTATTTTAAAAGACATCTCTGTATGGAAATACTTAGAAATCAACTTTACCAATATTGATGAGAACATTCTAGAAATTTAACCATTGCTATATACTTTATTTTTTTCTAAAAATCTATGCTATATTGGCCATCACAATACAGATATCTTTGTTTCTTTTGTTTCCCTGTAGATAAATATCTAGAACTGAGATTGTTAGGTCAAAGGAAATGCATGTCATATGTTGATAAGTATTTCCAAATTGCCTTCCAGATAGAGAACAACTTAAAGGTGTACCAATCGTATATGCTCAAATCCTTTCTAACACTGAGTGTGATCGATCCTTTTGATTTTTATCCATCAGATAGGCAAAAACGATAAATTATTTTCAACTCTTCATTTATTTGATCATTAGTTTGAGAGTTTTAAACAATGTACATTTTGTTTGTATTTCTTTTGATAGATGCTCATTTTGTTTTCTAACAAATTTATGTATTTCTTACTGAAATATAGGAGCTAATAATGCATTTGAAAAGTAAGACTGTCAGATAATGCAACTATTTTTGTCTCTTATCTTTCAACTTAAATTTATCTTTTTACAATAGAATCAGTTTAAATCTAAATATAATCAAATCTGGTATGTGTTCTTTCCAATTCTGAGTTTTTACCTCATGGCTGCAAGAGTTCTACCTATCCCAAGATCATAAGAAAATTGTTAATTAAGCAGTTACAGACTTTTAAACATATTTTACTTAATTATCCTTCATCTTTATTGAAAGCTATACTAACATGGTAATAATGATAAAAAGCCAAATTTTAAACCTGTACAATATTTTATCAAGGAATGAATGTTGTTGGTACATTTTTACCAGAAAAATATCCAATATATCAAGAAAATTTGAACAAAGTGGGTATTGAGTTCAACTATAACTTATATAACATGTCAGATGTTGAGAATATAGGATAAACAAGATAGCATTTCTGACCACTCAGAGCTGTTAGGTGGAGGTAGGTGATGGGAGAGAAGAAAAAGCTCACTTAAAAAGCTGATTTCTACACTGTCTAGCAACATTTCCCATAAGGTGTTCCTCAGCAGTTATGAGAGGATAAAACATAGATCTAGAGAATTGGGTTCCATAGTCAAATAAGTTTGCAATGTTATATTTAAAAATATGTATATTTCAGGGCTCCACATAACATTTCATATGGTAATATGTATTATCACTTACTAAAAAAACAAAGTATGTTTACCAAATTTATTTCTTGATGGAACACTTTCACAAAGGAGCACCAATCAGCAATGGTGTTTCAGAAAACAAAATAGATACAATGTTTTATAATATATATTATATATAAACATATTGCTATATATGTATGTGTGTAGGTATATATAGATATATAAAGACTTAAATACATATATCTAGATATATGTGTGTTTGTATATTTGCATATGTATATACATTAACTTGATTATTCTGTAGTCTGGGAAATTCTGGTTTTCCACGTTGCCTGTCTCTGGGAAAGGAAAAGTTCAGACAGCTAGAAAGACGATGCTTATCTTTTGAATTTCAAAACATGCTTTAATATTCATCTCAAAGGCATTAATTTGAGAGAAACAAAAATTGAGTTCCAAAAGCTTGGATTTGAGAGCTAAGCCCTCAAAGTCTGTGAGGTCTTAGATGTGAGCTCCAGTGGAATCATCATTTAAAAGTCTATGCCAGCTTCACGTGATCAAGCGCTGCATGTCTCCAGTGCCAGCACTGGGCAGCTTCACAGAAGCCCAGCGAATAAGAGCTCTTTCGCTATGTGAGTGAACACTACCCACAACCATATGGCCAAAAACTACTTTGTCCTTCTCATTTCTGTTTTGCGATGGACTCTTGTGACATTAGTCTAACCCCCCCGAAAGTTAAGTGGAGTTGATGTCTTTTGAGTCTGAATCTTTGCTCAGATCATCTGAACTATCCATGTGGACAACCTTCTCTTTTCAGCCATGCAGAATGTTTATAAAACCACTCTGTCTACCTAGAGAGACAGAAGGGATGTGAAAGGTACAGGAGCCCAACATTTGCACTCAATATTTGTGTCTCTGTGCCCAAGAAGTGATGGCGTATATTCACTCAGTACTTTCAGTTAAGCAAGTTAATTATGTTTGATCCAAACTTTGTCTTCTAACACCCAGTGTTCTATACTGAACAGTGATGGATAGGGACATGGTTGGAGGGCAGATAGGACTTAAATTTGCCAATTAAAAGTATCTCAGTCTTTCTTATTTAAGAATGTACATTTTAAGTATTTACTTAATCAGTTTAAAGTTCAACTCTCTATCAAAGATGTTTCTCTCCTGCCCTAAGACTGCATTTTTTCCCTGCAATACTGTTTTCCCTTTCTTCATTTCCTCAACTCCTCCATGGCAAGGAAATCTCAGCTAAGGCGTCCCTTCTTCTAGAAAGGCTTCAGCCTTCTCTGAGTAGCATCCCTTTTTCCCCTGTACCCCTAGCCCCAACATATTTCTTTAGTCATGTACTCTTCTCATTCTGTGTCTTCTTCTATTTCATGGAATGCCTTGTATACATATTTATCAACACATAATAGGCGTTTCTTTTGACCCAATAAATTAATATATCAAAGGTGAGGAGAGTGTGCTACATTTTCTTCTGTTTTTTTTTTTTTTTTGGATGCTCTGTATCTTCTGGCTTAGTCCTGGGCACCTAATAGGCACTTAGTAATTACGTTTGACAAATGATTTTGTGAATAATGTAAACACTTCCAAATATTCTCACAGCAAAGTAGATACATAACTCACATTAGAAAAGGGAACTAAAGAGTAGGAGCTAATCATTCTTTTACATTACTTTGATTTCAGCCCTTCTTAACAGTTTCACCCATTTCCAACCTCTTCTCAAAACCACAGTGATAACCACTGTCCCTATTCCAAATGTTTCTCTCCAGGACTCTTTGGAAAAGGGCGAAATAACAAGGTCCCAGTATGATAAGAGGGTTGATAGGACTGGAGGTCTTCCAAATGGCAGGGCCGCAGTCTCTGACCTTCCCTGTTTTCAACTTGGAAATTAACTATATTTCCCTACTTTCAACCTGAGTAATCTCTTCCTGGCAACTCACTGGATATATCAAGAGATACTTTCAGGAAAGCTGTTACAACATAGTTGAAGTTGTTCTGGTCCCTACCAAATTTATAAAGTCAACATTGGTTTATTTGAAAGTATGTGTTATTCAAAGGAGATAGGACTTAGATATGTTGAAAGTAGTTGATTCAATGTCACTCTTTGTATTTTGAATAGCCGCTTCTGGTTATCATATTTTAATCTCCATTATCCAACTAAAATTTTAAATGAACATAGAGACAAGTTTTTAGTTTTATGTTGTACCCTTTTTCTATAGGGTCAGGGACAAGTACAACTTTAGAGCAAATTAACGCTATTGATGGCAGACAGAATATTAAAGCCATCCTCTGAGGTTAATTTCCAACAATATCTCCTCATTGAAGCCTTTCTAACATGTCTTCCCATTCACTTCACCTTGGAAAAAATTACTCACTGTTGAACATAATAGTAACCCTTATTGAATGCCTACTGTGTGCTAGGCATGCCACTAAGTACTTTACAAATGACACGTCTCATGTAAACCTTTTCACGCATTTAGGCGCTGACATCTTCATTTTGCAGATGAACAATCATATTTAGAGAGGTTAAGTTCCATGACAAATTCTGGCTGCTTGTTGGTGGTAGAATAGGGATTCAACATTATTGTATTCTTGTTTAGAAGCCCAGGCTATTTCTCTAAGACAGACTTTCTTCCAAATCTGTAGCAATCAGTTGAATATATTGTACTTATTAGTCTACATGTTAGTTTCTCAGTAAATTTTTAATTTCCTAGAGTAGTTATCCCATTTAAAAAATATTTGAAACTCTTAACACTCTGCCTAAGATACATATTTATTACTTGGAAAAGTTTGTCAAATAAAAACAGTTGCATAAACCAAAGTACTAGATAAAAGAGAATCTCACAGTTCTGAATACAAATATTTAAATGAATTTTTGTGGCCTAGTTCCCGTTTTTACATGTATTTTAATGACCCTTTTTTTCTACCTCACTGTGTTTTCATTATGTCTGCTGTTCAAATATGATATCCTGTGATGAGATAGCATAAGTAAGTAGATTAGAAAGATGTTGAAGCCTTTACTATATTTTGCTTAATGACAGAATTCAGCAAATATTTAATCTTTGGGCAGTGACATTTCCACCTTACTTCTGTGACTTTCATTCCTATAAATTACTTTAATTTTTCCAGTCTTATCTTCTGTGGTAGTCAACTTAATTTTATGAGTCCTGATTTTTAACTGTAAAAATAAATATAACATTCCGAGAAGTTGAGAGAAAACCTCTATGTGAGAAAGAATCTTTTACTAATATTTACATTTTTAACATAACATACATATCAGTTGATGATATGTTAGCATATAAAACTTGGTAATTTCAAATATCTAAACTTTACTTGCCTTTAGGCTTTCTTCAATTGTGAGACATTTCAATTCAAAAGTATATATTTTTGGAAGCAATTCATCATCACCCTAGAAAATGCAGCAGATCCTTTGTATATTTAAGAAGAAAATTCCAAACTGGTCCTGCCTTGAATAACCTTCGTAAAAATAAATGATTTTTAGTGCCTTTGGCAAATAGTCACAGGCAAAGAGCCTTACTTCTCTTCTTAAAAAAAATGCAAAGTTTACCAATCTTAGAATTCTTAACTTTTTAGGACTCTGTCCACCATTATAATAAGGGCTTCACATGCGTATCTTCTAGAAGACCACGAAAGCTCAAATCACATCCAGTTTCTACTCAATTATAGAACCTGGTCTCTAGTCTCTAGAGAAAAAGGTGAATTTCAGAATCAGTATGAAGCAACAGTACTAGAAGGCGGCAAAGAACCAATGTTCTGCTTCTTTGCATTTGCATTTGCAATGGGTATTAATTGCTCCAAAACACTAGAAGTGGAAGAATTGTGACATTTCTCTTCTGCCAAGCAAATCAAATCCAGTTCTAGATGTCCATTTGCAAAGGTCAGCAAAAATCTCAATGATATACATGCCTGTATAGACATTGGGTTATACACTAATCTGGGGCTATTATTATCCAAGAAAATTGGAGGGAAGTGTGAAGGTTGGGCTGGGAAGATGCCTCTGGTCATAAACCATTGTGCTGGACATTTTTTGGTCACCATGTGAAATATATATCTTACAGCTATGTTACGCATGGCTGTGGTAAAACACTTGAAAGCCAGCATTTTAAGGAAACACTAGAGACTACTAAATAGGCAATTACTAAGAATTTGGAGAAAAAAATGTCAGGGTAAAATTATGAAAATATTGTACCATGTAATTAACAAGCAGTTCCTTTAAGAATACCAATTGATTTTATTCCTGAGAGGGGCTCCTTGGATAACTTTATGAATTATAGCCCAGTTAAGTCTCATTTGCATACTTATTTCCGCTTAGTAGGATGCAATAAAAGACAGACTTAGAGGACATTTATGTAATTGTATATATTGAGGAAAAGAAAGCAAAACTTCTGTAAGTGGAGATCACTTTGGTTAATAATTGGAGGTGTGTCTTTTTTGGTTGTTTACTTACTTTTTCTTAGAAATAGAAAAATCAGACTAACAACATTCAAAAATTTTTGAAAAGTTAAACACAATCTTGAAAAATTAAAAGATTAAGGGAAACAAGGAAACAGTAGATTATGGATAAAAAAATTGAATTAAAGTCAATGAACACAGATTAGAAATAGATGGAAAGCTGTTCTAAAAATTGCTTATGAGGCCATCATCATTTACTATTTTTAACAATATTTCTAAAGTGATTAGTAAACCTGCTACATTTGTAGATGTCACTGAATTTATGGAGAATGAAATGGCATATGAGTAGCAAAATCTAAAGATGATCAGGAGAGATCATATGGATGGAGGAAGGAGAAGCACATGAACTTCATAGTAGATAGTATATACAGACCTATACTAGATATAAAACAAATTATTCAGGCCAGCCCGGCTGCATAGTGGTTAAGTTCACGTGCTGCACTTTGGTGGCCCAGGGTTTGCAGGTTTGGATCCCAGGCGCGGACCTACGCACCACCCATGAAGCCATGCTGTGGGGGCGTCCCATATAAAGTGGAGGAAGATGGGCATGGATGTTAGCCCAGGGCCAATCTTACTCAGCAAAAAGGGGAGGATTGGCAACAGATTTTAGCTCAGGGCTAATCTTCCTCACCAAAAAAAAAAAAAAAAAAGAATTACTTCATTTTTAATTTGATTCTCTATTAATCAGTCATATTCCAGGATAAAATAGTTACTGTGAGCTTTGCCTAGAAGATAGCATCACAGTGTGGCAGAAAGTTGAGAATCTTTAATGAGAAGCATTGAACACAAAATATTATTGTACACTTCTAGAAAACAGAAAATAGAAAATAATGATGCATCTAGACCTGAAATATTATGTGCATTTCTGGAAACTGCACTTCAGGCAGGAAATTATCACACTGAGAAAAGTCCATACAACGTAATAAAATTCTTAAGGCAGTAACCCCCAATTGGTCAATGAATGATGCTATACGTAGCCATAAATCATTGCCCACATGGCCGTAACTTCTGGACTTGAATTATGCATCAAACTCCCCTGTGTCCTTTTGGAATATTCAGATAGTATTCCCCACTAGAAACTTAATGAAACAGAATATCTTGGGGTGTGGCCCATATCTTTGATGCCTGTATTTTGTAAAGTCACTCATAGATGATGATCATAGTTAGGGTATAAACTACTAGTTTGTTGCCTACTAGTAGTTCTTGTTAAAGTGTGGAAAAAGAGAACGATTGAGAATTGTCATTAGTGCCTAGGCCTGCATAACATCTTCCAAAAAATCTCAATTTTTCCACCATTGGGGCAAGAACATCACAACTAACATCTTCGCCCTCTTCTCCCTCATCTTCACATGAGCATAACAGTTACTAGACCAATGAGGACCAGGGCCATGCCTGTTCTGTGTGTATGTTTTCAACCCCTGAATACTCAGCATTACCACAGACTAGTTTTCAACACCTAATTCTTAAAAGAAAGAATAAATGTACTCGTGACACGTAGGAGCTAAGTACTATATTAGGCCTTTGCCTATATTACAGCTTTTCTTTTTTAACAATCCTAAAAGATATGTGATATAATTTCTAGATTAGAATAAGGATGATGAGGACCCAAGTTTAAGTTGTCTAAAGTCACACAGCTAGTCAGTGTATGCTCTGGCAGTGTTAGCCCACAACCCTTCTCTCCATACTGCTGATAGCGAGGCTTCAAAAAAGCAAACTACACCTTCATCACAAAAGCTTGAGGCCTCATGAATTATGGAGCCAAAAAATACTTCTATATAAGTAGAGATTTAAAAAAAAATTAGAATTCTTCAACCTAGAGAAATAAAAGTCAACAAGGAATGTTATAAAATCCATAAATTCAAAAATATTACGAGAGGATGGACATGAAAATTTTTAGCAATCTGAGAACATTTGAAGAAGCTGTCCCCAGAAACTCACAAAAGATACTTTTTAGAACTAATAAAAGACACTTCCATTTTACAGAGTTAGTTGTAAAACTGTGGAACTTAAAACCTTGAAAATGCTCCATGTTGGAGATATATAAATAACTTTGAAGTGGGTAGAGAAAACTTCATAACAATTTTGATAAATTCAGAACAAATTAAAGGGAAACTAGGACTTGAAGGCCGATATGGCTCCAACCTATGACTTCTATTAATGAGCTATCTCAATACTTTAAGCAGTGTCCAATTTCTTTGAAGTTCCTGCTACTCTGCCTCCCATCTGCCTAATTTTTTAAAACTGGCGTTTATCATGGTTGCTATTCCACTAGCAAAGCTAAGCCACTGCTGTAGTTCTATGAGTAAAAACCATCATCATACTGATGTAGGGTAGGGAATAAGTAGTGTATTTAAAAATCAGCACCAAGTTACTAAGAGCATTGTAATAAATTAACAAAATCCATATTTTACTGGACTTAAAAAATAAGAATCTGTATATTTTTATTTTGCACAAAGTTTCATAACAATAGAGTTTTAACTAGTGATTTTTTAAATTTAATGATTTATTGAGGTCATATTGGCTTATAACATTGTGTATTTTCAGGCATACATTATTATCTATCAGTTTCTGTATAGACTGTACCGTGCTCACCACCAATAGTCTAGTTTTTATCTCTTACTGTACATATATGCCCCTTACCCCTTTCACTCTCCCTCCCTCCCCCTCCCCCTCTGGTAACCACTAATCTGTTCTCCCTATCCATGTGTTTATCTTCCACATATGGGTGAAATCATATGGTGTTTGTCTGGCTTATTTCACTTAGCATAATACCCTCAAGGTCCATCAATGTTGTTACAAATGGTACAGTTCTGTCTTTTTTATGGCTGAGTAGTCTTCCATTGTTTATATATATACCATATCTTCTTTATCCATTCATCCACTGATGGGTACTTGGGTTGCTTTCAAGTCTTGACTATTGTGAATAATGCTGTGATGAACACAAGGATGCATAAATCTCTTTGAATTGTTGTTTTCATGTTCTTTTGTTAAATACCCAGTAGCGAGATAGCTAGATCATATGGTATTTCTATTTTTAATTTTTTGAGAAATCTCCCTACTGTTTTCCAGAGTGGCTGCACCAGTTTGCATTCTTATCAGCAGTGTAGGAGGGTTCCCTTTTCTCCACATCCTCTCCAATATTTGTTATTTTTTTTGTCTTGTTAATTATATCCATTCTGACGGGTATAAGGTGATCTCATTGTAGTTTTGATTTGCATTTCCCTAATAATTAGTGATGCCGAACATCTTTTCATGTGCCTATTGGCTATCTGTATATCTTCTATTAACCAGTGATTCTTAACAAGGGGCAATTTTGTCCCACAGGGGACATTTGGTAAGGTCTGGAGACATTTTTGATTGTGACAACTGGGGTGGAGGGTGTAACTATCACCTAGTGGGTAGGGGCCAGAGATCCTGCTAAATATCCCACAATGCATGGAACAGCACCCACAACAAAGACCTATCTTCACCTTGTGGTAGGCAGATTCTAAGATGTCCCTGAAGATTTATTACCCCCTCCCAGTGTACGCACCCTGTATGATCCCTGAACTGTGATTATAATCTGATTTCACGCCCACGATTATGTTGTATGGCACAGTTGACTTCAAGATAGGGAGATAGTCACGTAGGTTAATCATATAGGTCCTTTAAAAAGTTTCTCCTGATGGTCACAGAAAAAGAAATCAGAGAGATTTGGAATGTGAGAGGGGTTTGACAGATGTGAGGATGTTCTTTGTTGCTGAGATTCAGGGGCCCATGGTGAAGGATCTGCAAGTGGCCTCTAGGAGCCAAGAGCAGTTCCTGGATGACTCCAGCAGGAAGACAGGAAGTTTGTTCCCACAACCACAAGGAACTGAATTCTTCCCACAATAGAAATGAGCTTGGAAGAGATCTTGAGCCTCTAGGTAAGAATTTAGCCCAAGCCAGAGCAGATGTGCTCAAAGCAGCCACCTACACTGTATTGAACTTCTGACCTACAGAACAGTGAGTTAATAAATGGGTGTTTTCATCACCAAATTTGTCATTTGTTGATTAACAATAGAAAACAAATATAGACTCAACATGTCAATAGGACCAAATTTGAGAAACCATAATTTAAGTATTCTAGTCTAGCACTAAATCGATGTTACTAGGTTTGTTTCAAAGACACAATAAACAAAAAACTTCCCCTGAGGAAGTAGGGTTATTTAATTTAAATCAAGTTAAAGATGTTTCTTTACTGTGGGACATCTTGGAAACTTTAACATCTTAACATCTTATTAGGAAGCTACAGGAGAGGAGTTAATTCTGCAGTAATTGGCCAATGGATTAATATTTTTTTTTTTTTTTTTGTGAGGAGATCCGCCAATCCTCCTCTTTTTTTGCTGAGGAAGACGGCCCTGGGCTAACATCTGTGCCCATCTTCCTCCACTTTATATGGGACGCCGCCACAGCATGGCTTGCCAAGCAGTGCGTCGGTGCGCGCCCGGGATCCGAACCAGTGAACCCCGGGCCGCCGCAGCGGAGCGCGCGCACTTAACCGCTTGCGCCACCAGGCCAGCCCCTGGATTAATATTTTTTGATCCTAAGGTTTCTTAGGATTGAGTTTAGCAAAATGTACAAATTAGTAAACTTAAAAAAAAAAATCAGAGTTCATCTTCCTAATTTCAAACAAAATCAAATGTACTAAAAATATGCCTTACCCTTTGTAATTTAGACTGTCTCTGTTTCAACAATGATTCTTCTTGATCATTTATTATAGAGGTCTTGGAATAATATATAGGGCATCTGGAACTTGAAATTTGCGAAGAGACCGTATGCATGTCTCAATTATTTGTGCAGGGGAGGAGCTAGGGCTGAGGGAAATGCATGTTAGACATTGCATCAGGTTCTACTCTTACCAGTTCTGCTAGTGCCTCCTTTCCCAGGTCTTCTTCTGGTCAATTATATAATATAGCATTTCCACAGACCTGAATGGAACTTTATTTTCTATCTTTAGTAACTCTTTCACAGATTAGTTTTGTCTATAATCCCAGAATACGGAGACCTGGGGGCCGTGATGTGTGTTGCAGGATCTTCTACCTTTCTTCTAATTTCCTGGATGTGCACTATTATCCTATGTGAGTTTCCAAATGCCCTCATCCCTATTTCCTACTGTTGGACATTTGCTTCTCTGCTCTGATATTTGTAATTGCTATAACCTATAGGACACCAGCCTTTTCTGTTTTCACTTCCAGGCTCCCCATAGGTCAGTTTTTGTTTGCAGTAATGTCAGTTTCTCTAGGCCCAGTATCCATCCCCCTGTGTAGCTCCACTTTGAGAGATGACCAATATTTAATATATATTATGCTGTAGATGGTAACCAGCCACTGCTCATTGGATCCAAGCTATGGGAAGGCCGTTTTTTTGTAGTATATCAATAACTCTAAAAAAAATGATTTAAGAAAAAGCAACCATATCTTTGCCAAAATAGCTTTTGGCATTTCTTCAAGTCATCTGTTAGTTGAATAGATACTGTGTCTGCCTTAGTATATTTATGTTTCTAACAATATTTGTTATTGCCGTCTATTAGTTATCCAATAAATATAGCTAATATATTTATTTTAAATATTATTTCCCAAATGACTATCTTCAGCTTATCTCATTGCATGTCTTTTGTAAAATCATTTTAGAGAAAGATTGTTTATGTTCACTTTGGAAAAAATACAGAGAAGAGCTTCAAAATATAGATTAGGATAATAGATTCATTAGATTAGAAAGCATTTTTATTCTATGCGTGAACACATCTTCATACGATATGTTTAGCCTGCTGCCTAAATACTGAATTACACCTACTGAATTGAGGATGTTGCTTTCCATTTGGCATTGAAGGACTTCTGTAATATTGACGCAACTGGCCTTTACAATCTCATCCTACATTAGCACTCTACGCAGGTGGAATGCTCTAGCCAAACTAAATTTCTCACCATTTTACACTCTTGATGTGCTCATTTAAACATTTATATTTACTGTTTCCTCTATCCAGGATGCCCTTGATTGAAGGCAATCTAATTATAAGTTACATGGCAGTAACGAACAGCCTCAAACCTAAGTGACATAACCCAACAACAGTTTATTTCTTGCTAACTCTTTATGAAAATATTTTTATGCGGGGAAGGTAGGCAGAGGGACTTTGCTTCACAAAGTCTCTCAGAGACACAGATTGATGCAGACTCTGCAAGTTACTTCATCTCCCTACATTTTCTCATCAATAAAATGGAAATAAGAATGTCCACCTTTGCAAGTCTGTCATGAAGATTAAATACATAAAGCACTTTTGTGATGTCCCAAAGAGAACGTTCTTGTTCTCTCTCTCGAGCTCCCTGTTCTACTCTCCCCTCTCTCCTGAACACCTATACAAACATATTCTACCTCTCATTTTGACTTGTACTATAATTACTTTTTGGCCTGCTAGATTTTAAATGTTGGAGGTCACATCATGTGTCTTTTTCACTCTTATGTCTGTGTAAGCACCTAAGCACCTAGCATAGTTTCCAGGAGACACTTAAAAACACTTGTTGGAGAGAACTCATGATTCTGCAATACGGAAATGGCTTTCTATGGGTTCTCTGCAGGTCTAGCTCTGTAGTTAGTCTGAAATAGAAATAAAACATTTAGCATTTTATTTTTAAGAAGTCATATGAAGTATAAATGCATTACTAATTTTAGCTTTAACTTTTCTCTCCTGCAAACCTGGATTTTTTTTTACTAAAATTTATAGATTAACTTTCTTTCAGTAAGCACGGGACTTGGCATATAGTAGTTGCTTAATACATATTTATGAATGAAGTCTGATCCATTTGCAAAGAAACTATATAAGTTCAGAGATATTAATTATACATCTATGAAAACATAAATGAGTATTGGCTTTTGTGAAGAGTTGTCCTAAGAATATCAGAAGAGAAATATTTCAGAGCTTTGAAGTTGAAGTTCTTAAACCATATACATTTTGAAGAAATTTAGTAATTTTTGAATTTTTATACTTTCTTGAAATTTAATAGGCACTTATATATGAGAGGGAAAGAAATGCTAGAAAATCATAGTTCTACAAATGTGATTTTCAGTATTTGCATAGTTTATTGAAGTGTCTGGCTTGTGAAAAGCACTTGGGTTCTGTTCCTGACTATCAATAACTACATAATTCAAATGTGAAAATATAAGAAGTGCTTACTCATTCTAATACAGGTGCCTCACTTGTAACATGTGAGAAAATAATCAGATGGAATAAATTAATTGAAATGCAAAATATAGTTATTGTTGTATATTATTGTTTATACAGATTAATTTCCTTTAGCAATTGTCATGTACAGATTTGAATTAATACTAGTAAATTTTCCCTTACAGAAAAAAAGAATATTCCAATGAGATTATTTTGTCTTGGAAAAACAATTAAAATTCTCAACTACATGTGTAACTATGTGTGTGTATATATATGTGCTTACACACACAGCTTAACCTTTGAAAGTGTGTTAGGAAAAAAACCTTACTAACTTACTAATTACATTCGGGAACGTTTTAGGATGAGATATATGTTTTCAGAAAACATTCATATCTGAAATACGCATTTTATTTATAAATTCCTTGCTTCTTGATATTCTAGGTGTCAACCAATTTTTCACCAGATTTTCAACCCATAAAAAGGAGTTGTAAATTTAAGAAAAATGAGAATGTGACTCCAAGACAAATACATCACAAAAGTGTGAATAAGAAAGAAATGCATTGTTTCAGTATAGGCAGGTATTCCTCCTAATTTATGGAACCATTTGTCCTGCTTGTAAAATTCCATTTTTTATGGAATAGAGAATTATTGCTGCTGTAAGATGTAACAAAATGGCTAAATGCCTGAGGAAACTATAATAAGGACATTTGGGTTAAGAATATAGCAATACTCGAAAGCTTTCACTGGGAAGTTAGACAAAGTTATCCTAGTTTTCTTTTAATAAATTGGGGCAGAATACCAATTTAATATTGAATAAATACAATAATTTAAATGCTACCACATATACTAATGTAATCTCTTTAAAAGACTGGGCAAATGGTCTATATGTATTAGTAATTAAAATCATTACTGAAATTCCATGACTTTTTTTCGTATCTTGAAAATCATATCCATTCGTCTAATTTGGGCTAAATATTAAATATTTCAATGACTTTGGCTTGCTACATGTAATCAAACAAGATCAGAATGTTGAGGAAAAAGCAGATGTAATTAGACAGTCCTGGCTGTCCACTCAATATTCATTTTCCCCTTCTTTTTTTTCCACTAACAGAAATTCATTTCTGTTTGGTTTAGTAAATAAGTGATTTTCCAGGCTATTGCCCAGAGGTGTGGCCTAAGTGACACATTTCTGGCCAATAAGATGTAAGGGGAACAAGACAGAGCAGGACTCCGAGGAGAGCTGTTTATTCTTGGATTAATTGAGACCGATTTAGCTGCCATTTCTCTTCTAGTTTTCTCTTTCGCCTTTTATTTTCTGGAATGTCTTTGTGATGCATGGGAGCACAGATGCCATGTTGCAATTGAGGATAAAAGTCACATTTCAAAAATTGCAGGACCCATGGGTAGATGGTGCCTGAAGCACTGACGACATCTTAGGTTCGCTGCCCTCGCTCTGGATTATTGTCTATCAGGAAAATAAATCACTTTTGCAATGTTTGTTCTATACTTTTCTCTCATACAATGCTAGAAAAAGAGAAGAGAAGAGCAAGGAGAAGAGGAAGGAAGACAATAAATCCATGTTGTTTAGACAGAGGAAATTAAATATTTTAAAGTAGGCAATAATTGTGAACCTTATCTTCATGCTCCAAAAACAACTTCGAGAGTCATGACATCTACAGTCCGGGCAGGAAGTAGGAGATGAGAAATGGATAAAAGAGCAAGTGAAGTCGAGTCAGCTCTCTTTTAAGAGGTCTTCTTAGGATCCTGATTTAGTACCCTGTACCTAGACCAAAATAGTCACACGTCCACCCCTGTCTTTGAGGGAGCCTGAAGAATATACCTCTTTATCTTGGTATAGTGCTACTCCAACAGCTTTGGATTTCTGTTAGTAAATAGGAAGGAGAAGAGAATATTGAATGGAAAATTGCCACTTTATCATTATAATATGAATCTCATAAAATGAGATTGGTTTTTTCCCCTACTATTCTCTTGAAAATTTGGGAGCAACTTTTTACTTTCATTCAGGAAGATATTTTTCAATTTTTATTGGCAATGTTACACTGTGATCTCAGGTTCACCAAGAACCAAACTCAAGTGAGGGCTGGATCAGTTATGAATCTAAAGGGGGGAAATACAAGTTCTTTTTCTTTCTAGAATCCTGGTTAAGACAGACACGTTTCTTAATTCTCTCCCTACTGATTGGGTTGGTCTTGACTGTTTCATTGACAGTAAAACTCCTAGGTTCTCAATCTCTTTGGGTCGTTCTCTTGGAGACAGTCTAGGTTCTAAGTGGCCGTCTTCCTTCTATCCGTTCACATCTTGGAAAAACACATCTTCTTAGTTACTGTGATGGCTTTAGAACATGTCTGCAAATGCTCTGGTATTTGTCCCAGGTAGCAGAATCATGAACCAAATTAAGGTTATTGTTTTAAAAATAGTCACTAAATTCTGGGCTAGTTTGTTTTGCAGCTGTAGTGACTGTATCAATCATGGCGATTACATCCCTTTGATCACCTGGCTCACCTTAACTTTAGGTTTCTTCCTCATTTGTGAAATGTGGGGATTTTGTCTTCCCAGAAACATTTTTCACTGAAAAATAAAACTATTCAAAAAAATTCTAAAATTTTATTTCAGAAAATCTTGTTTAAAAGTTTGAAAATCAACCACATGATAAAGAGGAACACAAAGTATCTGGGCCTAGTGTATTTTATTTGTGTCCATGGCATAAATTTTCAGCTATAAATTCGATTTCAATAATAATTATAGACTTCTCCATTGTCTTTGACTTCCTGAATCTATTTTTAGTAAACTCTATTCAAGAAATTGCTCATTTATCTAAGATTCTGATTTAATAGCATATATTTTATGACATTCTCATTTATTTTAACTCTTTTTAAAATGTGTGATTATATCTCCTTTTAATTGTGCCTTCCGTGTTTTTCTGGATTAATCTCACCAGTGTTCTTTGTTTTATTTGACATTACAAGTAATCAGATTTTTAACATTTCATTATCTCTATTAAACAATTAATTTTTAAAAGATTCTTTTTTATATCCTCTCTACAATTTTAATTCTTTGACATTTATATCCTCAAAGTTTAAGATGTTTCTCATCTCTTTCCTCCCCATTGCAAAATCAAGTATTTTACACCATACACTATATATCAGGCATTCTATTTTTTAAAAACTGAAGTTATGAAAGGAATAGAAAGTTGCGGTGAGGAATTAGGATAATGACTTTAAGTTTTTAGAAGTTTAAGGTATCCTCTTGAGAGTGAGCTGCTGAAATAGAATAGCAATAGAGGTCACTGAATGAAGAAAATTAAAAAAGACTTGGTTGTTTGATGGATATCTAAATAGATATGCATATTTCTCAGTCTTAGGGCAGGAGTCAGGATGATGAAAGTCCTTTAGTTCAGTTTAACTCCTAAATGAATGTGAGCAAATGACCCATCAACAGACACTAATGAAAAGGAGGGCAAGACGGTATGAATTCGAAGGAGGGAGTTTTACATGAGGGTGAAAGAATAATGATCAAGCTTTGAAAAGCATAATGAGAAGAATACTGACTTTGCCTCCTGACTTCATGGTCAATAATGTGAGGTGAGAGAGAAAGACCAATTTCCACTTTTGGAGACTGTAGAAACAGCAGAAATTTCTAGAGGAAATCCAGGATTCAGTTTGAAGAAGGAAGTAAATAGAAAGTTCTTATAAAGAGATTGCAATTATAGAGAATTTCTTTTGAAATGCAATGAAGGTGGATTATACAACGAGGTAGAAGGAGTGGAAATCTGTATATGAATAAGAGAATGGAGAAATGGGCAAGTTGGAGGGTATAGGAGCCTCAAGACTTACAGCAGTGCAAAATATAGTGGAATCAACCCACGAATAGTAAGATCTGTAAGGCTGACTCAGTGGAATGTCATTGCCTATGACAGAGGGGGTGCTGGTGAGCTGATCTGCAGGCAGCTTAGATTGGCAGGTGGCACAATCTCAACAGGTGCTGCCTAACTCAAGTCTAAGTGGAAAAGAGTGTTGAGTGTCTTGAGCTGCTTCCTGTCTTCTGGGCTGGTCACTGTGTTGTGTCCAAGGTTTCAGTCTAGCCTTGTTGAGTCCTATATATTCTTCGGCTGAGATCACATGCTTTCCACAAAGTGATAGTATTCTGAGTTCTCTGTTTTCACTGAAAAATAAAGGCAGCATCTGGCAAGTGGGGCTTCATACTTATGAATGTTTTGTCCAGATTGAGAGCAAAAGTGATATTAAATTATTGGATTAAAAGATGGAGAATTCAAGCATGAATTAGGGTTTTAGTGAATAATTCAATCTGGTTATTAAGGCATGCTAATATCTCAAGTAACTGGGAGCTAAGAGCGCCACTTTGGTGTTAGCTTGTACTGGTTGACACTCTCTTTGCTTTGGAAGGCAGGGATGAGTTTTTTCTGGTAAGGGGAATGGAATAGTAGAGACCTTACATGAAATATCAGACAAGGACACTTCTTTCCCGGTCATCCTAGTAGTTTGATATTCTCTTCAACAAGCTTTTTGGCTATTACATTGTACTTTTTCAACATTAATATTCCCATTTTCTCCCTTAAATTACCCAATAAGAATGATATAAAAGTTATTTCCAGTACATTTTCATTTAAGGATAATGATCACTAATGACTACAAAGCTGAGATTTCCTCAGCTCAGAAAGCCTGAATATAGCTAAAGAAGATGAGCAAGGCTGGATATTAATGATAAATATTGAAGATTGGCCTCTTATTCAGGTAGAAAAAGATATTTAGATGGCTAATTTGTAAGGAAAATTAAAATAAAACCTATAGTTGCTAAATAGGTCTAGGCCAGCTACTCCTTATAAACAAACTATTCTTGGATCTCTTTATACTAAATCTTTAACAATTTTCCTTCTAATTGCAACTTAAATGTTGGAGATAGCCCTAAATTTGCTGACAGTGTCATGTCACAGTATCTCCTTTTGCACATCACACGTCCCTTCCCGTAAATCATATTCTCTTGTTAGAGTGTTCTCCCAATTAGCATATTCTCTCCAAATCTGTAACAGCTACAAAGTACATTATAATTTCATTTTTGGCACCTCCATTTTAAATTCATTCTTGATGTCAATATATGTCAAATTTCATATAATTAATTTGAAAGTTGTTTAAATTAGATGTTCTATATAATATTTGCCTTTAACATTTTTATTAAATCTGAAAACTTCCTCCATTTCCCTTGTTTTCAGCTCTTTATTTTTGTTTTGGCCATCCTTATTCTATGCAAAAGCAAATGATGAATATTGATCATCTTCTCCTACTTTTCAGTTTTTTACCTTATTTCCTCTGGCCACGTCTTCCTCAAACTCCCCCATCTGGGACTATTGATGCTCTGTCACTGTAGCGTTGACGGAATGTGTTCCTCACTTATCCTTTAGTCTTCTTGACTCATATGTAGACCCAGATTAGAACCCCATGGATGAACAGGTAGGAGTCCATTTGTTCCCAAGTCACAGTTTTCTACTTCCTCTATAGTGGTGGAACTAGATTATGTCTTAGAATCCTAGTTTCACTCCAAGATAGGAGGGCAGTCCTGAAGTTGGTTGTCTGGTTGAAGCTTCTTCCCTACCCCTCAATCCTATAGCATTGGGGTTCTGCCTTCCATGGCTGTCTGAACCTTGGATATTAAACTTTCCTATCTGTCACAGAAAACCTGTTGCTCACCACTGTCTGAGATTATATGGATATTCCCAAATTACTTGGCCTCTGCTTCCAGTCTGCCTTGATATACCTCTGGAACCAGTCTTTACAAATATCTCAGTTTTCTCGGTGTATCTCATGACCAGATAACAAGGATTATACAAAGTCTTGACTCTAAGTGGACAATTGTGCCACAATCTTGAATTTCCGATAAGATGGTAATGACTATACCATGCATCTTCTATTCTGACAATCACCCTGCTTGCATCTCCCCTAGCACTCTAATTCTGAAAAAAGCTTTCCTAATCTTGGGCACCAAGATGTCCAGTCCTGTCTAAGTAGAATTAAAAATGTGCCATACCCAACCCACTTCATTGACTCTGGAAGCTTCACTGTAGCTATGGTAGGGGGTACTGAAAACAAGAGTGAAAGTGCAACACTATGTAGCCTGCTTTTTTATGTATATAGTGTGTGTGTGTGTGTGTGTGTGTGTGTGTGTGTAGTGTACATATACATATATATATATACGTGTGTGTATATCTGTATAGTTTAATAGTGATAATCTTATCTACTATGCCTTTATAGACTGTATTATTCCTTTCTAGTAGCCGGGACCCTAGAGACCAAGAATAGCATCTAAGCCTCCCTTTGTCAAGTAGCACTCAAATATGATATGATGATAGTAATAATTGATAATATAGGTACCTAGCACATATGATGGAGAATTACATTCATATGAAGAGAAAATAGAAATTCATTAGTTTAGAATAAGAACATGGAGAAAGTAGATTGAGTAAAACCCATTTGCCTGATATCACTTTCCAAAGAAATTATTATTTAACATTCTCTATGCTATTTCATAAAGTTGGCTATAACCCTGTTGAATAATGCATTTAGGTGCAAGGAGAAATCTTCGATCTTCCTGTCCTGGGTTATGCACCACAAAAGGTTAGAGACCCTTTTTTGCACAGTATCCTTAGTTTTATGGAGAAAAAGCAGTTTCAAGGGAGGCATTAATAAAATATTTGTTTTGATAAATCTAGGTTTGCTTTTTTGGGTATGTTTAGTTTGGTAAAACAGACCACACAACATTGATCATTGAGCCTTGGAGTTAATCAAACCACACCTGTCATAAATAATGTGTGTCTGCTCCTAATATTGGCCAGAGGTTTGCCTTTTGGTATTAAGGTATAAGATTCTCTTCAGTAGTATTTGGTTTGCACTTTTCATAAAAGCCTGAGAGTTGGATTTATTTATATTAGTTAAAGAAAAAAAAATTGACCTACAAGGGCAATTATTCAATTATTTTATGCATCAATTGATTACTGTTATGGAAGTTAATAAAAATGTGTTATTTTTATTTTCCTGCCTATTTTGACTACTATTTACAGGCTTAGTAATGTTTTTAATTATACGTTTTGAATAATGGTGAATTGATAGGTAACACGGGTCAATACTTTAAATTGAGTTTCATTGTTTCCCTAATTGATTCCCATAGTGGTCTAGCCTGTTCTTACTTATGCACCAAATATTTCTATTTCATGAAACTTAGCATAAATTATTCACCCATGTTTCCTTCCCCTTCCTTTTCTCCTTCTTTTTACCTGAACCTGCTTTCTCATCTCTTTTGTTATTATTTAGTTTTCTTTATTTCTACAAATATTTGTTGATTCTCTATATTTGTATAGCTGTGCACATTTGGGGCTTAAGAAAGATACATGATCTCAGCCCACAAGAAGCTTTTTTTTTTAAATTTTTTTGTGAGGAAGATCAGCCCTGAGCTAACATCTGTGCTAATCTTCCTCTTTTTGCTGAGGAAGACCGGCTCTGCGCTAACATCTATTGCCAATCCTCTTCCTTTTTTTTTCTTTCCCCCAAAACCCCAGTAGATAGTTGTACGTCATAGTTGCACATCCTTCTAGTTGCTGTATGTGGGACGCGGCCTCAGCATGGCTGGAGAAGCGGTGTGTCGGTTCGCACCCGGGATCCAAACCTGGGCCGCCAGTAGCGGAGCGTGCGCACTTAACTGCTAAGCCACGGGGCCGGCCCAAGAAGCTTTTAATTTAGTAAGAGAAAAGAAGATGCATGCGTTTTAAAAGTTCATTGACAATCATGACAAATTAATAATCTGGAAATACTATTTTCTTTTTATAACTGCCACCACAACTAGAAGGATAATATAAGGATGAATCTATTACATGTGTACTTCTTTCCTTAAAACTATAGAGTGAGAGAAGACTTCACGTGCTTGAAAGACTAGAAAGTATCCTGAGTGAGCATAATAGCATAAATAAAAGAAAGCTGACAAAGAAAAGATGGTAGAGTAAACAGTGTCATAACATTCCTATTCTCTACACCTAATGAAGCAAACAAGCAAACAAGAAGTAAAAACAGCAGAAAACACACTAGCCTTAAACTAAGCAAGAGTAAAAATTTATATCAGAACGTCTGAAAATTATTGGCCAGAGAAAGAAAAGCTATGAATAAACATGTGAATGTTGCTCTACCCTACCAGTAACATGTTGGTGTGTAAGAAGTTGGTGGTGAGGGTAGTAGAAATTGCTGGTTGTCCCCACTAACCAGTCCCCCAGTTTTTAAAAATTTTTATACTGTTCAAGGTGTTTATATTACACCAGAGACTATGCATGAATTTAATAATTTAAATTCCACTACTAAATTGTGCTTGATAAGTATCATCATTCCAATTAAACAGTTTCTTTGTCATTTTTTTTAAAGGATGAGTATTTTATTGTTAACCTGTTTGGGATTAATTCCATTCTATTAGTTATCTACTGCTGCATAACAAATTACCCCCAAATTTAGCAGCTTAAAACAAACATTTATTGCATCATAGTTTCGGTGGTTCAGAAATGTTGGCGTAGCTTAGCTGGGTCCTTGGGCTCACTGTGTCTCATAAATCTGCGATCAAGGTATAGGCTGGGCTACAGTAATCTCAAGGCTGGAATGGGGAGCCCCTTCCAAGCTCTTAGGTCCTTGCTGGCTATCTGTTGGAGACATCAGTTTTTCCCACTTGGGCCTCTCCATTGGGCAGCTCAAACATGGCAGCTGGTTTCTCTCAGAGCAAGGGAGTCATGAGAGAGTGTGAAAGGGCATGCAAGACAAAAGCCATAACTTTTCATGAGTTAATCTTGGAAGGGACAACCCATGACTCTTGCCTTCTATTCATTAGAAGAGTGTCATTGGGTCAGTCCACACTCAAGGGAAGGAGATTACACCAGATTGTGAATTCTAAGAGGCCAGAATCATTGGAGCCACCCTAAGGCTGGGTACCACATTGATATTAAATGCTATTGTTCGACTATAGTAAATTAAAATAAATAAGACTCCAACAGTCTGATCTTCACCTTGTGTAGACATTTTAGGGAAAAAGTTACAGAAACCCAATTCAAAAATTCAAACTGGCTTTAGTCAAAAAAAAAAAGTCATTTGTTTATTTAACAAAAAAGTCTCAAAGTCTCAGAGTTGTCCTAATCGTAGATCCGGCAGGATTCTGTTCTCCCCTCAATACGTAAATCTGCTCCCTAAATAGTTCTGAATAGATTCTATTGATCTGTCTTGTGCTCCATGCCCATCCCTTTGGCCAGGGGGAATAGAACTCCCCAATTGACCAGTCCTTGGTCACTCACCCATTCCTGTAATCTGGGGGAAAGTGACAGGAGCAGAAATCTAAATCATATGAATTGAGAGTGGGAGAAAGAAAAATTGAGGTGCTGTTACCACAATAAGGGGTTTTGGCTAATGGGCAGGCAAATCACTATTGCCCACCGCACTCATCTCTCCCCTTTATGCCCCTACCTGTTCTAATTCATGCAGTTTACTATGTTTGTGGCAGACCTGACAATGTACACGATGACATATTTTGTTTAGCTGGCAGGAATGAGAAGAGAACTATCCTCTTGAACAAAAGAGTTCATGCTAAATAATTGCTTAAAATCAACAAAAAATGATAATCCACAGTTTTGCAATGCAAGTGTGTCCTATAGAAGCAAAATATTTCCTAAGCCTTTTTTTCCAGCTTTATTGAGATGTAATTGACCTATATAACATTGTGTAAGTTTAAGGTGTACAATGTGTTGATTGACACACATGTATTGCAAATGATTACCATCATCGTATTAGCTAACACCTGCATCACGTCAAATAATTACCATTTTTTGTGGTGACACATTTAAGATCTACTCTTTTAGCAACTTTCAAGTATTTATAATACAGTATTATTAACTATAATCACTATGCTGTACATTAGATCTCCAGCAATTATTCATCTTGCAACTGAAAGTTTGTACTCTTTGACCAACATCTCCCTTTTCCCTCCATCCCCCAGCCCCTGATAACCACCGTTCAAGTCTGTTTCTACGAGTTTGGCTTTCTATGAGTCCCTTGCTTTTTTTGTAATGGAAACCTACATTTAGCCTGGAGCATGAGCACACAGGATAAAGACTACATTTTCTAGTCTTCTTTCAAATAAGTAGTGAATGTGACTTAATTTTAACCAATATGCTATAGAATAAAGTGGTGTGTGCAACTGTAGGTGGGTTTCCTTGAAGGGAGGGGGCATAATCTTTCCCTCCTTTTTCCCATTTCTGTTAGCTGGTGGATGTAGTGGCTCAACAGGAAGCAGTTTTCTTGAATCACAAAATGGAATTTGGGTAAAACAATGAAACAGACTCAAGCTGAAAAGGATTAGATCCCTCAGGATCCTGGAGCTGTCCTAACAATCTTGTACTACCTACAGGATTTAATGATAAAGAATTTAAACTTCTATCATGTTTTAGACACTTCTTTGGATTCGTTCATAGCTGAAAATAATCCCATTTTTGATGTGGAAAGACTTCAATTACAGTAACACTCCTGTCTTCTATTTTACTCCTCATTCTTAACTGAGACTCAATCGAATGTACCAATCAAAGTTCCTAAGTGGAAGGGGCTGTAAGTTTAAAGTGTACAACGCATTGTTTTGATACATATATATTGCAAAATGGTTACCTCTTTACTCTCTATCTGGGACCAGAAAGAGACAGTGGTTTACGAAAACATTTCTGCTGTGTAGACTCAAATTTATCCTCAAGTGGGCCATGGCGAGACTGTGGGCCTAGCCAATTTAGGTTCACTCTGCACTCCTTTGTCCAGCTCTTCTGCTCGTGACATGTTCTCTTGGAATACCACTATTTCATGTCTCTCCATTAGTTTAGAAGGTAGGAAGGAGAGGGAGTAATTTATTAGCAGTCTCAACCCCCAACAGATGTTTAAATGGGAAAAAAATCTTCATCTCAAAATTTAGAAGGAAGGGAGTCTAGAGTACAGAGAGAAAGCAGTTCAGAGACAAAGACACAGCATATAACTCTGGTTTAGAAACCCCTCTACACCACCATGTGTTGGTAGAAAACGTAAGACCTGCTCATACCATCCAGTTTTCCTCTGCTGGAAGGAAGACATAAGAGATCCCATAGAATATCATCATCATATCATGATACTTACTGTTTTCTGGCTCAAAAAAAAAAAAAAGGCATAATAGAAGGAATCAAAAGAAAGGAACAAAATAAGAGATGCTGGAAGTTGTGGGTGTATCTGAGAAATACAAAGATGGTCTGGAAAATTCAGCCTCTGTGAGTGTAAGCCTTTTCATCTGTTGAAGGGATTTTATCTTCCTCATCTCCTACCTGATGAATGTGGGGACCAAACAAAAGAGGTTGAATAATGTACAGCTCCCTAAAATACTGCACATATTATTTTCATCATGCCCTTCACCCTTCCATCATATATTCTCTTGGTTTGGGGAATTTCTTTTTTTGGAACAGTTTTTACCCATTTGAGTATCTGTAAACTTTTTGCATTCTTCATATTGACTCATTCCATGAATCCGTTTGTTTTTAATCCTTGGCTCACTGAAATGGGGTAGTTATTTAGACTATTATATAATCAAGGACTTTTTGGGGGCCACAGTACTCACTGCAAGTGAGTCATAACCCTCAAACTGCCATCATTTCCTTGTTTATATTGATTGCTTTTTTCAGTGTCAAAATTTCTAATTACTAGAATCAACTTGTCATCAAAATGGCTTTCTGTCTGGATCGTCTTTTTCACTCTATTTCCCATTATCTCTGAGATCTTCCTTGAACTTATTCATTTTTTCATTAGCAGATTGCTATCTGTATATCTGATCAGTTTTATTTCCTTCCACCGGTTTTATTACTTGCACCTCACTGCATTCAGACAGCCGTTGTAATCTTTTCAGGCCATTTCAAAGTTTCCTTTCTGTTTTCCTCAGATGATCTAGCTCTTGTAATGCTGATGTCCTTGAAAAAATGTTGAGCTGAGTTGGATTTGCCAAAAAAAAAAAAAAAAAACTGAGGCAAGCATAGTCTTGATATATAAGATGTGTTACACACCTATAAAAGGTAATTTAAATCAAAATGATGTAAATCAAATCTGATTTCCCTATAGAAATAATGGTAAAATATTTCTGACTGAGAGGCCTAACATTGAATTTTTTTTTAAACAAATGCCCATATATTTCATATTTAAACCAGTATGAATAATTTTTAAAAATCAGAATACTAAATTTTTTCAAATGTTTTAGTGAAACAAGCTTACCAATCATATACAATTTTAATATATTACTTAGTACTGACTTAGTTGTCATATTTTGCCAGTTAAATTTTAACATATTTATTTTGGAAAAATAAAGAGGAAATAAATATTTTTTACTAGGTCAAAGTATTCTGAAACGCTTTTTTCTTTTGGTAAGTAATAATAATGGACATGTTTGAGAAGACTTGTAGTTTTCCCTGAAGCCCTTTAAAAAATGACCTGTGGAGAAGTAAAAGAATGCTGAGGATTTAAAATGGAGTGGATCCTTTGATAAGCAAATCAAACTATAGATTAGAATGAAATCATTTGTGTGGGTCTATGTGCTGGTGAATTGATAATTTGAATGTAACTGGCTGAGGTTCATAAATGCAAAATTCTAGAACCAGTCTACTTACCTGCTTCCCCTGGGGACAGACTTGCAAAGATAATTTGAACTAGGTTTCAAATGGAAGTAGTCGTACTGAGTTTTACTTTCTAATAACAGTGTTATTCTCTCAGGTCAAGACAATATTGAACTCTGTCAATTTTCATTGAAAGCCTTTGTGTAAGAATTAATTAATCTCTTATATATTCCTTAGCATGTGGTAGGTACTTAGTAGTTATTTATTGAATAAACAAAGGAACAAATGGTTTCTGGATAGCAAAACAACCAATTGAAAGTTAAAGTAAATGACTTTGCTTTTATAGAGCTCCCGACAATAACATGAACTGACAGTCTGACTACATTGGGCCCTTTTCCCACTTCAATTTATTCCAGCCCATTTTTGTGTATTGAACCATCACAGCCACAGCATGAGCACTAATCAAATACACCCAATGCAGATTTACTCACAGTTACACCTGTGAAGTTGGACGAACTATAAATATTCTGCTAAGCTTTCTCTTAAATCTGCCTGAAAGTACCTTCCAGGATTATGGTAATATAAAATTTTTCTACCTTCATCATATTTATAGTAATTAGTGTTTAATTGACTTCCCTACAGCAGAACTCTCTTCCTTTTGAATTAAAGTAAGAGTAAAGATGGGGATATTAAACTCTATTAATAGTTTAAGATGTAATAGATGGCTCAACCAGAAATAGCTGACTCAGAGACAGACGAAGATATTTTAATTTCTCAACAATTCAAATGCAGGAGCTGATTCCCCAGGTATAGAATCGAGGGACTGTGGGTTCTGCACCAATTACTCCAAGGGCCAAATCAGAAATTCTGGGAGAGGGACCTACGTTTTTAACAAGTTTTCCTGGTGGTTTTTGTACATTCTAAATTTTGTCAACCATTCCTTACAGTTTCTCCTATTGGTTAAAGAAAAATTTCCTTAATTATGATTATGCATTATCTTAACTCAAGCATTTTGCCCCATAAAATTTAGCAACATTGACTACTGACTAAAGAGTTCTAAGAGAAATAAAAACAGCAGCTGTAGCAGTTTTATTGATAATAGCATTTTAAAATATTTTCAGGAAAAAGGCAATGCAATGAATATTTGTAGAGAAAAGTCATAAAAATGGCTATAGTATTTGTCAGTAGCAGCTACAAATTCACTAACATTAATAGTTCCCTTTTTGCAAGCTCCCAGTATGCATGATGCACTATGCCAGGTAATCTTTATGTTGCTATCTTAGTAAGTATTCAAGGCAGCACTATGTGAAGGAATGTGTCTCCATTCTAAAGAAGAGACTGAGGGTGAGAAAAACAAGGTGTGTGCTCCAACATCACCCCAATTAGTTTCTTCCTTTCAGAGAGTTTGAATTTCACATTTAGAGAAACTAATAGTATAAAAGAGAGCAGAAGTAAGGCAGAAAGAGAGGAGCCTATTCACTGCACCCAGGAAGCACTGATGCCGGAAGCTGCTGGTGGCCCGGGGGATTCATGAGTTCCTTGAACTGAAGTTTCCCTTTTAAACTCCGGGTGTAGATTTGGAGCGCCTGCAAGTCCACCCACCCACTTTCCCTTTCTTTCCTCTCCTCAGTTCCCCTTTGGATCCTAGGTTTTTACTAGGGCCCTACTCCTGGAGATTCTGGTTCAGTACACTTGAGAAGGAGGCCTAGACGCAGTATTTAGAAAACACTATCCAGCTGTGGGGAAATTTACAGAGAGCCTGCTGCCTTGCCAGGCTGATGGCTCTTAGCTGGGCCACAACTGACTTGGTGTGGGTAAATTTCTTCAATATCCAATATCCTTCTTCATCTCATTTCTTTTTTTCCTGAGGAAGATTCACCCTGAGCTAACTTCTGTTGCCAATCTTCGTCTTTTTGTATGTGAGCTGCTGCCACAGCATGGCCAGTGATGGATCAGACAAGTGGTGTAGGTCTGTGCCCGGGAACCAAACCCAGACCACTGAAGTGGAGCACACCAAACTTAATCACTAGGCCACTGGGGCTGGCCTGTTATTTCATTTCTATCATTTGCCTGAGGATTTTGCCCTACCTACTCACTCTAGTGTCTAGCTTCTCTCACCTAAAATTTTGATTTTTATCATTTGCACATTATGAGGCATTTTAGAAATTTTTTTTTCATTTCTTAATGATAATGGCATTTTAAGCCTGAATTTTCAGCATGGTTCTTCCACAAAACAATTTTCAAATGTAAGCGAACATGGGGAGAAGGTGCCAGACACACTGACACACAGTAGACATTCCATAAGTAATTGTTGAATGGGTGAAATAATAAATCTCTCATGTTTTGAACATAAAATCCATATTCTCATATGATTTGTTTGTTCTCTAATCTTTCCCTTTTACTGTCCCTTGGCATTCTATTTTTGTGTTAATGATGTAACTTTTTCCCCCTAATCTCTCTGGATATATTAATTAGATATTTTTTAATATCCTCTTTTGAGTTACACAGTTCTCTGGGAATCAGCTTTTGTTTTGTTGATCTTGGTTGCTATCTTTCATGCTACCAGTGTTCTTTATATATCTATCTGGTAATCTTTGGTTATCCATTTATATTCAATAATTAAGCACTGGAAGGGTGGCATGGGTTTCTTCTTCCGTTGTATATACAGGATGATTTCTCACCTTCCCCGACTGGGAAGTCTGCAGGGACCTCTATGTGTGGGGAAAAGTTGGGGTTGACTGGCAGCCTTCACTTTAGGATGAACAGACAGGTCAAGCAGGGATCTAAAATCCCCAGAACTGAGAAGGCTTTACTCTGAGACTCTAACACACCATTAGAGACCTTTGCTTTTACCTTATTTCTATTTCAATTTCTTTATAGAAGAGCCACTGTTCTTTTTGCCAGAAGTTATGCTGTGTGTGTGTGTGTGTGTGTGTGTGTGTGTGTGTGTATACTGGTTGGATGGTGACAGGCATTGTGCACAGTTGTTCCTTTTTATAGATCTTCAATTAGTCCTCTGGTTTTCAGCTTTGCTTCTGACTCTTGCCCACGTGGTATATGATGACTTTCAGTTCAGTGGCCCTCTGGGATTTTCAAGAGTAGATTAGCTCTCATTTCTCCTGCAGTCCCCTTGTAGAGTACATCTGGAGGGTAATTTTGAATTAGTTTTTGATCCCAGATTTATTAAGAAGTGCTGTTAAATTTCTGAGTGGTTAGTTGTTTTGTTTTGTTTGGCTTTTTGTTGTTAATTTCTAGTCTTATTATAATGGGATCAGAGAAGGTGACATTTATGAGTTTGGACTATGGAACTATATTAAGTCTGTTTTTTTTTTTTTGTGCCAAAGACATGAGCAACATAGTGAATTTTTTGGCTGCTCATCATTTGAATTCTCTTCCTATGCTTGGAGAATTATCCTCCAAATGAGTCATAGGGTGGGGCAGACACTTTCTCTGATGATATAAGCTGGTGGGCAAATCTGGCTGCTCTCAGTGAAGGATGGTAATGGGATTCCTTAAGTCTTTGATCTAGTCTCCATCCACTGCTCAATAATCTTGTCATTCTTTCATCTTCTGCCTGTGGGGTATTGAGAATGCCTTTCAGTCTACATGCAGTTATGAGTAGGACATAGGAAAGGAAGAAATGTGGAGACTAGTCTGATTTGGAGATTTCACTGCTTTACTGAAGGTTTTTCTTCTGTATTTTTTGGGGTAGTCACAATCCCACCCCTAACTGGAAAACTGTTTCCTTGTCTTTTTGTACTGGATTCTCCACCTTGGACCATCCACTTGACTCACCAAGTGAGCCTGAAGAGTGCAAGTCACAATCAGTTTTGGTCCTGGTGAAGTTTTCAGACTTATTCAATCCCCGTCACTCACAAAACACACACAGGTGCACACACACTTAAAGATACATGCACAAGCATATACTCACAGGTACACTGACTCCTTCGTAGTTCAAACTGGTGATTTTTTTTTCCAGAGGGAAACAATTTCACTTGTTTCTTTTTGTCCTTCTTTTGATGTGTTTAATCAAGTGTTTTGGAAACCAACTGGCTTTTTTCTTAATCCAATCCTGTTTGATCCCTCTGTTATAAAAAGGAATCCAAGTTTTGTTCTATTGATAGCACTGATTTTTTCTAGCTTTGTTTTAGAATTTATCATGTTTACTTGATAATTTCTATTACACCTAAAGGGAAGAAATGTAAATATGTGGGCTTAATTTGATATCTTGAAATCAATAGTTTATTGTCTTTGTTTCCTTGTAAAAATAAAGCATTCACAATGCCTCCACTAGCATGAAACTTTCTGGTTTTGTGTCTTACAATTTATCTTTATAATTTTAGGTCTACCTAAAGTAATTTACCTCATTGGACTAGGCAGTGCATGAAATTTCTATAAGCACTCTGACACAAAGTTGTATTAGGAAATCTGATTAAGCAAAAATACAATAAATACAAACACCTAGCATTGAGGGATAAATTTCTTGTGCACACTTAGACTCTCTTAGTATACGCACTTGTTAGATATCAATTTACCTAACCCCAGACCATTGACACATGTTTGTTCATTACGCTGATAAGGAAGACTTTTGTGTTATATCTCCAGACTTCTTAATGTTCTAGCTTTTCCTGATGTGCGTTTGGCCCCCTCCATGATTTTCCTTGGAAATATTTTTATTGGAGTGTGTTACTTTTTACTACTTTCACATGGCTAGCCCTTATACACAAATTCTACTCTACTCAATCATAAAATCAAAGAAGTTTTTAAACTCCAAATTAATCAAACCATTAATCTCCATTTCTAGAGCTCTGGATTCTATTCTTTACTTGTTTCCCAGAAGACATGTATTAAATAATGAAAGAGTTCCAAGCTATTGGAATATTAATGAAAGTCCAAACTCATCAACATAAATAGCTAACTAACATTTACAACAAAAGCAATCTTCTTTTTCTATCTGTATTTTTCTTCAGTATTACATTTGATAAAAGATAAGATAGGAATAGCCAAACTCAGGCAGAAAAACAGAATATCTAGGTAGGATGCTTTAATGGAGGGAGCAGGGCTTATGCCCCTGTCTGAATGGAAGAGTTAGCCAAGAGACAGAAGCCTTCTCCAGTTAGTATCATGGATGTTAGCCGAGTTTGCAAGGAGGTAGACAGTATGTCAGTATAATTTTGACCAGAGCCAAAGGGATGAACCTGGGGCCAAACAGAAAAGAATTCCTCACTACCCTAGAGATCCAAAGAAAGACACACGACGATAACTTGGGCCAGAAGTTGGAAACAGAAAAGACTAACTAGACCAGCTACAACCTTTAGTCTGGAGACTAAAGGAGAATGACAGGTGTGCTGTGAAAGTCTGTATTTTGAAAACTCCACTGCTTAGTATTTTAAAGAGAAATACACTAAACATAAAACTACTTATGGTAAAGAAAAAGTTAGATAACAGTGCTTTTTATTTTATTTTATTTCACTGGAAGTTTGAGATGATTCCGTAAGAGGTGCCTGCCTTCGCGATACAGTTATAACCACTTCATCCCTTTTCTTTCAGTTTCGGAGAAAGAGCTGCTCCTTAGGATTCAAGGCTGACATCTCCATTTGTGCTCTGAGTCTCATCTCCTCCTACTTCTTCAGGGACTGTTTCATCATTTTTTGCTCTCTTCCTGGTAATCTTCAACCGACCTCTCCTGAGTATTTCTTTAACTTCTAATATATTTAAGTAAACATATACTCTATCTTTAGAATAGTCCTCAATTCTATATTCTCTCTTTAGCTAATGCTCTATATCTCTTTCTCCCTTTATAGCCCAGCTTTGTGAAAATTATTTTTTGTTTTAATTTCTTTGTGATTTAATTTAATCCAATTCACACTTCAGTCCATTGCAGTCTGACCTATCTCCTAATACTCTAAGAATATTGCCCTTTTAAAGGCCAGTAAGGAGTTCTTTGTGATTAAATCCAATGAGTTTTCCTACTCCTCATTTTTATTTGATCCACTGAGCATTGACTTCTCTTTTACTTCTATCAGCATTTATACATGTCACTCTCTGGAAAGAACTTCACCAGGCTTTTTGTCTTCTTTCAAAGGACTTTGCTCAGTCAGTTTGTGTCTATTTTACCACATGGACAGCAGAACAGTGAAAACAGGAGATGTCTGAGAGAGTGCAAGAAAAAATGGGATCTCAGGAATGTGACTTTGGATGGGATATTTTCCTCCTTTGATTGTTGGATTCAGATGGCAGATCAGAGACCAATCACTCAAGGAATAAGATACTGTGGTGTCTCATTTCAACCTAGGAAGTAGTTTGACAACTTCCAAAAGGAAGCAACTCATGAATCGTTGTTCATTATATTTATAGAAGTGCAACCTCACCCTTGCAGAACAAATTTTCCCTGTTCATTTTGCAAGAACAATAATTTCTATTTGTTCTCCCAATGTTAAACATTGAGTAGAACTCTGTTAAATTAAGAATGGATAGCTAATCACACTCTCAAATGTATATGTCGCTAAAAGTGTAATGATAATGAAGGATTAAGGATATACCTTTTAAAATTTACAAGTGAGCTTTAAAAAGAGAAAAAATACAGATAATACTGGAGAAACTGGAAGTATTTATTATTTATGGAATAGTCTGTGAAAAGATGAAAGATTAATTTGAGGCTGGAGAATGAGGATCCATGGAAAGTGTTAAAATTTTGAATACCACATTTTGGATGTTTCATTTTCTTATATTAGAATTTTTTGAAAATTTAGAAAATGCATACTTTTAAAAGGATAGTTTTAAAAAGAATATTCTAAAATGGTATTCGTCTTCATCTCTACTTATTATTACTTCTCCTTCCTTTGGAATATATATAAACATCCACAAACATAAAAAACTCCAAAATGGGCAAGGATAATTATACTGGTTTTGCATATTTGGTAGGAAAGAGAGACTAGGGGATTTCTCTTTTATGAGATGCAAATCGGAAAATATATGTGATTTAATGGCAGATTAGCATCATTTATTTTTATATTCACTGCATTTTGTTATTTGTAATCGAATTCCATTTGCCAGGATTTGGCTCCAAAATGTAAGTTATTTAACAGATATCATTAGATTGCTAAGCATTAACACTTAATTATCATATTAATAAACAGTTATTACTCTCTTCTACACTAAGCCTTGCCTCTGCTTCATTAGTATGCATGCACTGCTCTTAGGCAACTTAATTGTCCTTAAAGGAAATCATTACAATTTAAATGAAATTGGGAGCTACTGGTTAGGGAAGGCTGTAGGGCATACACAAGACATACTAAACAAGGAACTGTAATTTCCGCAAATCACATTTTTTTTTCAGTAATTTCACATCACAGCACTATCTCTATTTGGTTACGGAGAAAACAGTTTATTTTTGCCTCACAATTTTACAAGGGCACCATTTAACCAAGGACATGCAAGACTCTGAAATGGTAGCAAAAGAACTTGAGTCAACCAAATAATTTCTTTGTGGCTGGTAAACTGTTGTCAGCATTTGCAACACAATCAATGAAGCAATAAAGTATAGCATGGTGGGCAGCCATCAACCTCCACGTCTGCTTCTAGGATGGAGGGCAGCAGGAGGCCAAAGACTTTATGGAGACAGCTGTTGCCTCTCTCCCTATGTGACTGTGTTTGTTTACTTCACAGCAACACACTTCACATGCTGACACAAAAATGGGGAATAGGGTCATTCTCCTGTGTCATGTTATCCCTCTCTCACAGTCGAGAGATTATTTTTTGCATCCTCAGTCATAAAATGACTTAGTTCAGTGATTTGAGTTAAACACTATCTACTATTGAAATGCAGAGTTTAAATATCCCTGGACTCTTATTTTTGATAGATAATTAATCAATGTTTTACACAACCTTCAACAGCTCTTCATTTTTAGTGAGTGACTCATGATGAAAATAAGGATTTAATTCATGTGAGTATTTAGCATTTCAGATTAATTGGTTAGCAACTGAGAGTTAACCTTATTATTGTCCAGCTTTGTGGGAATATATGAGGAATGATAGTAAAATGAATGAACACTCTGCCTTTTCTGAAATATATAAACAATAAAATGGAAATTTTAAACATTGAAAGTAAGCCGCAGGACTGCCGGGTATTGAGAAATCTGCAACTAGGCATCTACTAAACCCATTGCAAATGATACTTTTCACTGATACAAGTTGAATATTTATTTCCATTTTACATGCCAGTTAGAAATCTCCATTTTTCATACTAGAAAATTGAGATTGGAAAGACTCATTAACTTCCCCTAAGTTTCATAGTTATTAAATGGCTGTACAAAGTTTAGATACCAGTTCTGTCTATCTTCGGAGCATGTATTCATATTTGGAAACCTCACTAAAAATCCCAGAAGCACCTATATTATTACCACAGACCATCCTGTTACTTCTAGAACTTTCTATTAATGAAGGAAGATAAAACTGATTTAGTAATAATTGCAGAAGAATTTACAGAGACTCCCTTCTCTTAGACATTATGAATTACTGTATTTTTCTGTGTTTTTCCATTTGTAGGAATGCCTTCTGAGTAAAGTCTATATTATGGCAGCTTTTCACAAAGTTTTTTCTTTCTTTTTCATAGGAAAAAGATAATGAAATCACCAGGCAGAAGTGAAGAATGAACGTTGGCAAAATGTGATGCATAATATAAAGTTGAGCCACATTTTCAAAATGTTTCTGTGTTTCCTAGAGTCCTTGCGGTGGCCTATTGAATTTTCAGATTGGTGAAAGAGGTGTGTCCTTAGCCTTATGCTCTCCGGGAACGTGAACGTGGGTATGGTGGCTAGCCTCTCCGAGCTGCAGGTTTCTGACTTGTAAAATAAGAGTAATAACTTATGCCATATTCATTCTACAAGTTTTAAAGGGGACAAAATAGATTTTCATGACTTTTTTTTAATACTACAAAGCAATGAACAAGCAGCAATTTGTTTTTATTGTGTTGTCACAATGTAGTAGAAAGAGCATGGGATTTAGACTCAGACAGACCTAGGTTGGAATCACAGACACTAATTATCTCATAGCAGGATGTTGTTTCATCTCTCTTAGTTTTTGTTATGGTGTCTATAAACTGAAGATAAAGATCTTGTATTACAGTTGTAAGGATGAAGGAAAGTGTGTGTGAATGTACAGTACACAGAATATCTGGAGAAAATGACACCTATTGCTACCATTAATACATGTACGACTGGCGTAATCTAACAATAAAAACCAAAATATAATTCCAAGAACAATGTCCGGAATTTATATTTAGACTTTATGATTTATGTTATTGGTCCAATTTATTCACGTACCTAGATTCATTAATTTTCATTTTCCTTCTCTATTGTTTGACCAATAGAGGATACAACCACAGCAACCTCCTCTGCCTCATCAATAAACCTCTAAACAGTGGTGGCTGTCTCACCTCTCCTGGATTAAGGACTAGGCATTCTCCATCATTTCTACTGCAGTGAGAATTGTAGTAAGTCCAAACACCAAGCCCACATATGATATCTTGTGAAGCTGGGGCCAGTTTGGCAGCAAACCTTGTATTTTCTTTCTCTCCATCCTTGCTGCACGTTCGTTTTTACCTCCCTCTCAGTATCTGGAATTTTAACCACCAACAAAGTAACAGCCACAATTTCATGGGAACTTGGCTGCAACAACTGACCAGGGCTGGCCCTGGAAAATCAATCTGTGGGATGGGATTTTAGAGTAGTTTAAATGAAATAGGGCCGTGTTTCTTATGAAGTGGGATGTTAATAATCCCTTGTATTCAACAACATCATAATTAGTCATATTTTCACCTGAGGTGTAAGTGTAAGGCAAGTGCAGTTGACCAGTATAAGGCCAATGATAATTAAACATTTAATAATGTAGTATGACCTTTCTTATGGCTTTCAGACCTTATAAAAAGCTAATTCCAACTTAAGGTAGGCTGTCAAAGCCAAGGAGCCTCTATGGCAGATTCTAAGAAGACTTTTATCTTCTGTAGCCACTGGACAGATTCCGTTGAAGATCAGACCAAAGATCTGATTATAGAATTCTTAGGATTGCAAAAAAGGGTGATTTTTTCTTTTTTTTTTTTTGTGGAAGTCTCAACAAGCGTCTTATATTCAAATGAGAGACGTGACAGTGAAATAGTGCCAGAAGGTGGTAATAAATCTGTAGAAACTGGAGGACTGCTAGATAAGTGAAATTTTTAGAGTTTCAGAGATCTGGGGCATTTCAGGATATTCTGCGTTAAAGACAAATTGTTGCTCATAGATCTATGTACAGCTAAGAAAGAACCATTGTACTTGATAAGTCTCTTTGCATTATGGAAGCAGCATGTACATCACTTGAGAATACAGCTCCAAAGCATTGATCAGGAGATTCTGAAAGCTGTCAGTATTGAATTAGGTTCAAAGATCCAGTCTTTAGTGAGGGCTTCCCTGCTGTTATAGTCATTTCCTCCATTGACCAATTTATGCTAGAGGAATCTGTGATAGATAAGGATGCTGTGTTGGGTCTCTGAATATGGGATAATCACATGGGGTCCTGGAGCAAAGCCATGCCCACCATGGCAGAGAATGACTCTCCATTTGAAAAGTACAGTGTTGTCTGCATATGCCAGCTACTGTTTTTATCTGAGCAACTGCTTTTTTCTGAAGACCTGACCAAAGAATACCAAGAGATTACGTAACCAGAACTTTCTATCGTGAACTAACTTATTTTGAATTCAGCTAGTCCTAAGGTTAGGCAAGTGCTATAGCAATCAAATATTTAATGGAAGTGACACATTTAGAAGTAGGCTGAAGCAGATTCAGAAAGCACAAGTAAATTAAATGAACAGATGGCCCAGACTCCCTTGTCACTTACTTCTGTATATCTGATGTTTATCCTTCTGCTCACAACTACGTCTTTATGGAGGGTAACTTTTGACCAATTGACAGAGCAAGAAAAGACTTAGGCCTGAATCACAGGTAGACCAACATAACATGTTGGCATTATCAGGAAAAGGGCTGCTGCCATGTTGTGCCCCATTCATAGCTGGTCTTGAAAGATACTAGTCAAATTAAATCATGTCAGGGGGCAAAGCTGTGAGCAAAATACTCAGTCATCCATTTTGTATGGAAGAATGTAACATCTAATATATGGATATACATGAAATGCTCTGTAGTGGATAATGACTGGGAAGAAATAAGAATGGAAGACTGACTGGGGATAAGGATGTCTAGAGAAAAGTTATACAGAAGGACTTATGGAAGAGGGCACAAAGTATGAAGATCTTTGTGTCTCATATTAATGCCCACCAGTGTGTTTTTACTGAGGAACAGGCTTTCAGAAACTAGGTAACAGTATGACCTGTACTGTGCACGTTAGCAAATCTCTCCCCTCAAACATCTCATTACCTGCAAAATGGACCTATGAACAGAATAGCTATGGTGGCGTGGCTGGAAGCTATGTATTTGTCAAAAATTGTGGGTTACCTATCACAAAGGCTGAATTAGCTCCTGCAGAATATCCAACCACTGAAATAAAGAACAGTACTGGCTCTTCAATTTTGTTGTTAGTCCTGTTGAGTTGATTCTGACTCCTAGTGACTCTGTGTGCAACAGAGCAGAACCTGGCCCAGTCATTTTGCACCATGCTCTCACCTTCTGGTACTATGTCAGATAGTTCTCTGTCTGCTATTCACAGAGTTTTCATGGTCATTTTTTTTAGAAGTGGGTGGCCAAGTCCTCCTTCCTAGTCTGTCTTAGTCAGGAAGTTCTGCTGAAACCCCTCCGCCTTTGACATATTGATGGCATAGCTTTCAGCATTACAGCAACTTGCAGCCACCATAGTATGACAATTGAGAGATGGGTGGTGTAATTCCCTGACCAAGAAACGAATCCAGGCCATGGCGGTGAGAACACCAAATCTTAACTACTAGACCACCAGAGCTGGTGGCTCTTAGATATGACTCTCTCACTCAGGGCAACCATCTAGTTGGTATATTATATCAGGCACCTTCTGCTTTGGAGGAAACAGAGATTTCTTTCACTGAAATGATACACATTGTGGATGTAGGTTTGCCTTCTCTACTCCTGCCAGCTTCACCATTTGATGACCATAATCTTTAGAATGCCTGATCTAACAACATAGGATCCCACACAACATTGCCTCTAACTAAGGGAGCCATATGATGGGAATGACTTACGATAATGGGTGTATGACCATGAGATTTTCTGATCTTAAATGTTTTCTGTTATTCAAAATGATTTTTCCCATAGAGTGATGGAATGGCCTACTGAAGCCTCTCCTAAGGTATCAACATGGGATCAACAACAGGAAGTGTTTGGGGCACTCTTCTGGTAGCGTATTGCCATATAACCAAGCACCCTTAAACCAAGTGGCTTAAACGAAGTATTATCTCTCCCTCTTCTGTTGGTTGACTAAGATCAGCTGGAGTGTTCTCATTGGAGGCTGAGGCTGAGGCTATAGCTGGGTCTGCAGAAGGCTTGATGTGGCTGATAGCTCACTCACATGACTGATGTCAGGAGCTCAAATGGAACTGACTACTGGAGTATCTACACATGGCCTCTCCATGTAGCTCAGGCTTGATGGCTAGGTTCAGGAAGTGAGCATTCCAATACTGGATGTTCTAAAAGACACACGTGGGAGCTGCAAGACGTCTTATGATCCAGCCTATAATATCAGCCCTGGCTCTATTTTTGGTCAAAGTACTCAATAAGGCTGGCTCAGATTCATGGAAGTGGATGAGGAGGGGAATAAACTCCATCTCCTGATGTGAGACTGACAAAGTAACATTGCAGAAGAGCTTATGGAAGGGGAGATATTATTGTGGCCATTTTGGAAAATACAGTGAGTTCAAATGCATTGTCCTCTTGGAGATGGTATATTAGTTGATCCAATGGCTGACATAAGGAGCTGTATTCCCAAAGGGTTCAGGTAACAAGAGGAAGAAAAAGGCTTGATTCCCTCATCATAGCTCCCAGTGACCAACTTGTAGAACTTTTACAGCCTTTCTCTCAGTCACTACTGAAATAGAGGTTCTGTTACTACGGGGGTAATTTCCACCGGAGGAAATTGTAAGAATTTCACTGAAATGGAAGACGCGAATATCACTAGGCCATATTGGGCTCCTCATTCCAGGGCATTAACTGGGAAAGAAAGAATTACTGGACTGCCTGGCATAGTTAACTTTGATTAGCAAGAGAATCTGGGTGACATGGTGCGTCTATGCAGCAAATTCATCTGGACATGAGCAAGACAACTACACTCAGACCCTTCATATCTGTAGATCTCAGTCACTTCACTACTTCATTAAGTAAGGTGAAGTATTAGTCAAAGCAGAAGTGGGTGGTGAATCTAGAATTGGTTGGAAGAGGAATATCAATTATAGCTCAGGAGCAGCTGCAGCAATAGGGACTGTAGCGTGGTCTGCTAACCCTCCACAATACTTTTTAGAATTCTGCAACTGGCTGCTAAATGATTGGATTTGTACCTCCATTCTTGATGGAGAAGTGTGGCCAAAATATGGGAGAATGTGAGCACATCTGAGTGGTGCAAAGGATGGACTGTATGAAATCTAATTTATGTGCTTTCCCAGCAGATTTGCTCAGTCCCATCTGCCTCTGGAAATGAGATGCTCACAAAATGGAGATCCTTAGCTGCCACTATTGTCCACTAATCTCCTAACACCACCATCTGTCTCAGAGGTCGTTGAAGTGATAACCTGGCCTCCACTGCACCTTCTATAGGGAGAGCAGAGCAACTGCAGCAGCCAAGTTTTGCCTTAGTGAACCCATGGATATTCTCACGTCTCACCATTTCCAGGCTCATATAAAGTGCCTCTCTGCTGGGTGGCGGTGGTGGTAGGGAATCTGACTTCCTCAGTAACTGTCCAGTGGCATGATTAACAACCTAGACTTGTAGGGAAGTTAATACCCCATGAGGTAAGCTTCAAACCCTGAAAGGACATGGGAGGGAGTTAGCAGATAAATACTTGTTCTTCCTTCCCCCAGTAGTCCACACAGCATGGTATCTTCATACGCCTGTGTGGTAGTTTCATACCCTCTGCAAAATGCCTTGCATAAACAAACAACTGAATGTTGTTTATTGAAATCAGTGGCCAACTTGAAAATTGACCTTTTTTCCCCCTTCCTATCACTGATCTTTCTCCTCCGAAATTTTATTGATCAAGGCAAATCTCAGAGCCAGCCCAGATTCAAAGCGAGTGGAAATAGACTCTATCACATCCCTGGAGCAGTTGCATGTACATACAGGGATGGGAGGAGTTCTTGGCAGGCAGCTTTCCAGGCAGTTTATCAAAATATTCATTTCTTTCAAATTTTCCAATTCTTTGTCTTTTAGTTCTAACATCTGAAAATTTTTTAAAATTATAAATTTTGTTTACATTTTAATTTCCATTGAATTCTTATTATTTGACATGAAAATTTAAATTTCTAAGAATTCATTTTTATTTTTAAGAAGTTCTTTTTTGGAGTATGTATACTACCCTTTTTTCTCCAGCTTAATATTTGCTTTTTCTCTTACAGATGATGCAGTAGGCATTCTTTAAAATGAACTTTGATGATCCTTGTCTCCTAGTATCTACATCCTGTGTATAGCCCTCCCACAAGGAATAGTGATTAGCCAGTGTGGCCAATAGAATATTGAGGAGGTAACTGTAGGACTTCTGAGGCTAGGCCATAAAAGACGTCGTAATTTCTGTGTTGGCTTCTCTTGGACCACTTGCTCTGCGGTACAGCAGCCACCAGAGTCATGAGGACATTCAAGTAGCCTTGGGAAAGGGCCCAAATGGGGGGGAACTGAAGCTTCTCATTAAAAATTAGTACCAACTGGGAATGCAAATTGGTATAGCCACTATAGAAAACAGTATGCAGATTTCTCAAAAAATTAAAAATAGAAATACCATATGATTCATCTATTCCACTACTATTTATCCAAAGAACGTGAAATCAATAATTCAGAAAGATTTACACACCCCTATGTTCATTGCAGCATTGTTTACAATAGCCAAAATGTGGAAGCAACCCAAGTACCCATCAATGGATGAATAGATAAAGAAGATGTGGTATATACATACAATGGAATATTACTCAGTCATAAAAAAAATTGTTCCATTTGCAGCATCATGGATGGACCTTGGAGGTATTATGTTAAGTGAAATCAAGTCAGAGAAAGACAAATACTGTATGATTTCACTCATATGCAGAAGATAAACAAACACATAGATAAGGGAACAGATTAGTGGTTACCAGAGGGGAAGGGTTGGGGGGAGGGTGAAAGGGGTAAAGGGACACGATGCAATCTATACAGAAACTGAAATATAGTGATGTACACCTGAAATTTATACAATGTTACAAGCCAATATGACCTCAATAAAATAATTTAAAAAAAAAATTAGCACCAACCTGCCAAGCATGTGAAGGACTCCTCCAGCCCGTCAAGTATTCAGATGACTGAAATTTCAGAAAACATCGTGACTGTTACACCATGAGAAATCCTGAGTCAGAACCACATTGCTAAACTGCTTCCAAACTCCTAACTAACAAAAACAGTGGGAGATAATCAATATTTATTTTTGTTTTAAACCACTAAATTTTGAGATAATCTATTAATCAGCATTAGATAACTAATACTGATAGTATTAATTTGAGATTAAAATGTTATTTTTCTTTCTGCATGTTTTTCTAATATTTGTTGAGTTCCTCTTTCTATTCTGTTTGTTTGTTATTCTCTGTTTATGATATTCTTTTCCTTGACTACCACTTTATATTTAGGAGTGAGATGCTAAAAGTTAACTAAATGTTTAGTGTTCACAGGGTTCTTATAAAATTGTAGACTTCACAATTTTTTTGAGAGACACCTATCTAACAATCTTTGTAGATTTTACTATTTGGCTTATCATTTTCCTCAAAGAAGAGTCTTCCAATTTTCTATATGGGGAGCCTGCTGTAGAACTAGAAAAAGGGACTGGGGTTGTACAGTTTAAGTTTGAAAATTGTAGTTACTATCTGCTGTTTTGGTGTGGTGCTTTACACCTGTCCTCAGCTAAGCCCCAGTTCCTCTTACTCAGAGTATTTCTGATTCAGTCACTTAAGAGAATAAACTGGCTGTCTTCTGCTGGGATAGAGAAAAGGATCTGGAGATCCTATTGGTTTCAGCCTCACCCCTCACCTGTCCTTCATTGATAGCCAGGGAACAGAAAGACTATCCAAAATGAGTAGTAACTCTACTTCTAGAGGTCATCTAGAGACCCAGGTTCCTTGTATCTTTTTGCTCTGTCTTCATCTATGGTGTTGCACTCATCTGCATGTGAAGTTGGACCACCAGAACTGGATCCAAGTTATAGCCAGAAGGATGCAGAAGACATCAATAGAGGGCAAATAGCTTTCTTCTCAAAGGACATGATCTAGGAGTCACACAAACTACTTTCATTCACGTTCCATTCACTGTATCTTACTGAACATATATAGCTGCAAGAGATGTTGAGAAGTATATTCAGGGGCCAGCCCTGTGGCTTAGTGGTTAAATGCGAGCGCTCCAATACTGGCGGCCCGAGTTCAGAACCCCAAGCGTGCACCGACACACCACTTGTCCAGGCATGCTGAGGCCACATCCCACATACAGCAACTAGAAGGATGTGCAACTATGACATACAACTATCTACTGGGGTTTTGGGGAAAAAAAAGGAGGAGGATTGGCAATAGATGTTAGCTCAGAGCTGGTCTTCCTCAGCAAAAAGAGGAGGATTAGCATGGATGTTAGCTCAGGGCTGATCTTCCTCACAAAAAAAAAAAAGAAGTATAATCAGACCTGGGCTGTTGTGTGTCCAGTTAAAAGAGAGGGGACCTATTACTGAAAAAGAGAAGGAGACCATTTGCCTTTACTGCTTCTGACACTTTCAGCTTTCTCTTCTCTAAATCATTACCTTGAGTTATATACTTTCAGTCTCCCCAAATTTTGTTCACATATCTTGTCTTCTCCTCTTTTTATTTCTTAACTATTATCTTAGTGGGTTTGGGGAGCAAGTAAAATCTCATATATTCTATCTTCCATATTAAATTGAAGGATACTTGCTCAAGATAACACACATTTACAGTCTATATAATTGATTAAAAATAGAATATATGTAAATGTTTTTTTCCTTTAATATAGCTTTGCAGTGAGAGACAATGTACAGTAAATTCTTAATATGCACAGTACTTATATTCTATAAAGTTATCACAAACTGAGTTTGCAAATACTGAACCATTGCACCAGGGGAGATATATATATCTAGATATATTTAACTCATATAGATCATAATCTTAAACCCTAAAAGCAACTCATCTTGGTAGATTCTATATTTTATTTTGCAAAAAAGAAAATGAGATTCAGAAGTGTTAAGTGACTTGCCCAAGGCTGCCCCATTTACAGGAGCCAAACTTAAGATTCAACCTTCATCCCAGAGCTGGAGTTCCTAGTACTTCACTCCACTACCCCTTACTGTGTCCATCCTCCCATCATCTCTGTATGAGAGTTAAAACAAGAAGACAGACCTGCGGTTTGTCTCATCTCAGCTGAGAATGTGGATGTCAGGTGACAAATTTGCACTGCTCTGAGCATGTTCACAAACGAAAGCACCACAAGTATTAATTTTGGGGTTACAAATAAATTTTAGCAAGTAGACGAGCTCACAAATGTAGAATCCAGGAATAATGAGGATTGACTGCAAATCGTTGTTGAATACTTCTACCTAAATATACATATATTTAGATACAAATCTACATATATGCCAAGAGCTGATTCATATTCTGCATATCAATGGTCTAATTAAAATGTAAAGTGCCCTGTCTGCTATCATATATATTTCCATTGATAAAGGAATTTTGGTAATCTCTCATTCTGTGTTCTCTCCAAGGATAATATTTATGATTAATTCTCTGAAATAATGTGTCTTAAATATGATTGTTTATGATTTCCTAAAGGAATAAACTTTGATATGTCCAGAATTTTGGTACCTAAATTGTGACAAATTTGTCAAATTTACAATGGAATTAATAGTGAGCACTTATTCTAGGAAAAAAATGTGATTAGTTAACCAAACAGAAAATTGCTTTGAAAATTACAAAATTTTGTAAATGATAACATACTGAAAACTTGAGTTAATAAATTTCTAGTTCAATATAATCCTCTTTCCAATCCTATGACTTTTATTTTGGTGAGGAAGATTGGCCCTGAGCTAACATTTGTGCCCATCTTCCCCTATTTTTTGTATGTGGGATGCCACCACAGCATGGCTTGATGAGTGGTGCATCGGTCTGCACCTGGGGTTTGAACCTTCGAACCCCAGGCTGTCAAAGTGGAGCATGCGAACTTAACCACTATACCACAGGGCCAGCCTCCAATCCCGACTGTTAAGTCATTTTAGTTTATTTGTGTAAAATTATCACACTCAGTTTTATTTTCTCCAGCTCACACAGATTTATAATCTACATTAGTATTGGCATCCATCTCACTACTTATTTATGACAAGTCTAGACTATAATATTTATATGACTGTTTTCATCACGAACTTTTTATCTGTTCTAGGATTGCTTTTGAGTCTATGCTATACATATGCTTTTCCACAATTCAATAAAAATACTAATTTTAAAAGTGTAATTTATAACATACACAATGATCTGACCCCCCTCCACCTCAGATGGAACTATCTACTAACCTAATAGTGAATGCTAAATAAGACACAGCAAAAAAAAAAAAAAAAAGAAAAGTCTGGAAAGCATTATAAAACCTTTTAAGAATATAAGGATTATTATGACAGTAACAGTATTTCTGAGAAAATATCAGTGAAGCTTAAAATTCAAATTTGTGAAATGCATATGATGAAAATGATTTCATAACCTTTTTAAATAAACTACTTGTGGATCTCTTGATAGACCATCAGAGACTTTGAAGCACTTTTTTTTTTTTGGTGAGGAAGACCAGCCCTGAGCTAACATCCATTGCCTATCCTTCCATTTTTGCTGAGGAAGATTGGCCCTGGGCTAACATCTATGCCCATCTTCCTCTACTTTACATGGGACACTGCCACAGCGTGGCTTAACGAGTAGTGAGTCGGTCCGTGCCTAGGATCTGAACCTGCGAACCTGGGGCCACCAAAGCGAAGTGCACGAACTTAACCGCTACACCATTGGGCCGGCCCCTGAAATACATTTTTTTTAAGATTATTATTTATATGCAGACTTTAGAATTTTGGTTGAAAATCCTAATTTATAAAATATTTATGCAAACTACTTTTCAGAGGGGAAGACAGATTTTCTCTTGAAGAGACAGTATAAAACTCAAGAAACCAATTATAGTTCTTAAGAGTGCTTCAAATTTGAAAGCAATAATTCCATGTTACAGATACAAAAAGTTTTTTAGATCAACAATGAAATCATCCTCGTTTAAATAAGTGACTCCCCAAAATAGATCAATAGGGTGATAGCAGGCTGGCTGAGGTAAATAATGATCACCTCAGGAACAAGTTAAAAATAAAATTCATAAAAAACACTCCCAGAAATTTTAACACATAAAATTGAGGTGGGCTAAGGAATCTACACTTTACAAAACTTCTCCAACAGTTCAAATTTGAGCACCAATGATATAAATTATAAGGAATGAAGTTGTTGAATGCCTACTATGGTGAGAGAGTATTTGAGTCACTTTTATAAGTGCTTTAGTTTAATTCACAAAACAAACCTATGAAGTAGATTTCACTATCCAAAATTTACATCAGAGGAAACTAAAGCTTATACAGGTTAAGTACCATCATCATATATACAGAAAGCAACAGAGCTTCTATAAGAATCCGTATCTCATATGTATTAGTTTTCTAGGGCTGCCGTAACAAGATAACACAAACTGGTTGGCTTAATTTTCTGAGTTCTGAAGGCTGAAAAGTGTAGAGATTAGAAGTTCAACAGTTTTTTTCTCAGAGTTCTGGAGTCTAGAAGTTCAAAATCAGTAGTCCAAAATCAAATCCATGCTCCCTCTGGAATCTGTGTGGGATTCTTCCTCGCCTCTTCCTAGCTTTTGGAGGTTTGCTGACAATCTTTGCTGTTCCTAGGCCTCCGGTTACATAATTCCAATCTTTGCCTCTCTCATCACATGAATTCTCCCTGTGGGTCTCCGTGAGTACATGGCTGTCTTTTTATAAGGATATCAGCATATTGGATCAGGGGCCTACCCTACTCCAGTATTGCCTCACCCTAACTAAACTAATTGCTTCTGCATTGACCCTGTTTCCAAATAAGTTCATATTCTGAGGTACTGGGGGCCAGGACTTCAATGTATCTTTTATAGGGAAAATACCATTAAAACCATAAACCATCTCTCCAAAGCATGAATATTTCCACTATGCCACACCACCTCTGTAGAAGGAGCATATACCATAATTTCCCTGAACTTCTAAATGGCAATATTCACTTTTTGCTTGAGAAATCCTTGAATGATCTTTGAAAATAGAATATCTTTAGAACTGGGAGGAACTTTGGGATCATTTAGCTTATCCTTTCTATTTTGCAGATGAGAAAAATTGAAGTCAACAGAAAAAAGAGATTATATAAGTTGCCCAAGGTCATATAGCTAGTTAGTGGAAGAGCATAGGCCAAAACCTTAGTCTTCTGACCATTAAATAGACGAGTTCTTTTCATAATACAATTTTGGCTGTTGCTATAAATTTTCATTTAAATTTTATTATTTTTTGCTTTCCTAAAACAATGTTCTCCTAGAAATATTTGTCTTGGTCTATTCAATTATATTATTTGCAAATAAAATATGTTTTTTTTTTCCCCTCAATTTGTTCATGCTAATCCATCCTCATGGAGGGTAAAAAAACAGGATAATCCATTTTCAAAAAATATTTCTATAGCAAATGCCTAACAGTGTCCATTAGGTATTTTTTTGTTATTGTTTTTCTTGAGTTGATGTTATTATTTTAATGATTGACTAAGACACAATAGCATCATAAACCTTAAAAGATTAGCAAAAAAATTTAGCAAAAAATGTGCAGGACCACTACAATGAAAACTAAAAAACAAAACCAATCAAACAAAAATTGCTGAGAGAAATTGAGGAGATCTAAGTAAGTGGAACAATATACAATTATTCATGGATTGGAAAACAATAATGTTAAGATGTGAATTCAATCCAAAATCATTTTTAAATCCACACAGTTTCAATCAAAATCCCAATAAGCCTGCTTGGAGAAATTGACGAGTGGGTTTTAAAATTTGTACGAAAATGCAAAGGGCCTAGAAAAAACAACGTTGACTTAAAAAGAAAAGCTGAAAGACTCATGCTACCTTATTTAAAAATTTATTGTAAAAGTTCTGTATTCAAAACAATTTGGCATTGTCACAGGAAAGAAAAATAGATAAATGGAACAGAATAGAAAGTTGAATAGATTTAACTGGTGTTGAACAAATGTGCCAAAGCAATTCAATGAAGAAATCGAAAGACTTTCTAACAAATGTTGCCAGAAGAATTGATAAGTGTATTAAAAAATGAATCTCGATCTCTACTTCATAGCACGCATAACAACTAATTCAAGTTTGACTGTAGACACAGATATAAAAGCTGAAACTATAAAGTTTGTAGGAGAAAACATAGGAGAATATTTTTATGATCTTGGATTAGGCAGTGATTTCTTACAAGGACCCAAAAACCAAAAAAGCATTAAAAAAAATGATAATTTACCCATTATCAAAATTAAATATCTTTGCTTATTAAGACATACAATATAGAAAACAAAAAGGCAAGACACAGACTTATGCCATTAGTTACTAGGGAAATATAAAATAAAACTACAACGAGAACAATTTCACACTCACTAGAATGGCTAAAATTAAAGAGATTAACATATACTCATAGATGGAAAGAATGTAGAGCAACTAGAACTCTCATATGGTTGGTGGGATTGTTTTGAGTATATCTCTTCAGTATTAGATAATACGTACACAATTTCTCACAGTAGATTGATGTAGATATTTCGCCAGAGTGAAATGTAGATAACCTAATCTGTCATTCTGCCCTTTTGCCTCACTTGTTTATAATATGATTGTCCTAAATTTCTCTTCCACATACATTTAAAATCATAACAATGTTAAATTTTTGCTTCACCATCACACCAAATTTATAAAATTCAAGAGGAGAAGAAAAAGCTTCTTGAATCTGTAGGTCTAGATCTTTTGTCAAATTTGAGAAGTTTCTAGCCATTATTTCTTAGTTTCTTTTCAGCCCTGCTCTCTTTCTGCTTGCCTTCTGGAATTCCAATGACATGAATATTTAATTGTTTGTTACAGTCCCACAGGTCTCTGAGGCTCTTTCCATTTTTTTGTCTCAGTCTGTCTTCTTTTTGTTTTTCAGATTGGATAATTTCTATTGTTCTATCTTCAAATTCACTGATTTTCCCCCAAACCCTCTGTTCTGCTGTTGAGCCCATCCATTGAGTTTTTTATCTTGCCTATTGTATTTTTCAGCTCTAAAATTCCCATTTGGTTCTTCCCAGTGGGGGGGGGCATGGAACCTCTATAATTCCAGATGGGGGAAATGTTATACACTGGAAGGGATGAACGTTCTAGCTCTCTACTTAGCCTTCTCTGATACCATCCTGGCAGGGAGGTTAGGGTGCCTTGTTAATTCCTACCAAGAGTGAAAGTCTAGATGCCTGACTGAGCCTTTGTTCTTAGAGGTGGGGCCACAGTTTTTTTCTGTGGTGTTTGGCTGGAGTAGAGCAGTTAATGTCTAAAAGTGTTCTGTCTTATCATGCTGCACTTTTGTTAGTCTTTTGGCTACACAGAGCAGGCTTTTATTGGGGATTTTTGTCTAAACCCATTGGCATTCTGAGCTGCTCGCTTCATCACCCCCAAGTCTTAGATACATGAGGCAGGAAGAAACCCTAGGGAACTCACCACAGTGTTGTTCCTTGAGTCCTCAGTTTCCTAGCTCATCTGCCTTTTTCTTTCTGCATTTTCGGGGTACCTTTATGTTTGCTTTATATATAATGTCTAGGATTTTAAATGTAAATTAGAGGGAGAAATAGGAAAAATATATCTACTCCATCTTCCCAAAAGTGGAATCTCAATTCCTCTCTTTTGAGAATAGAATCTGCAGAAATTTCTCTCACCTCCTGAGAGCATATTAGCACATAAAATTGTAAATTTTAACTAGGTTTTCTTTTTCTGTGTGTGGTAGAATCTCCTTTCAGAGTACCTACGCTACCATCATGCAAGAATGTAAAATGCTAGAACATATTTTGGATTATTGTCAGAGGTGTAGAAAATTGAAATTTCTTGCAGCCAAATCTAGGGAATATTAGTTATGTAGATTCATGTCTTGTTTTGAATTTTTGTTTTCCTTTTAAAGGATGCGCCTATATTGACTTATTTGAGAATCATAGATCAATGATTTAGAAATATCATCAACCAAGTAAACCCAAAATTATTCAACCATGCACCATTTTTGGAAATAGACTCAAGGCTACTTTGAAAAGTAGTGCTAATCTGAATGTACGAGCATTGGCATATTTTGGGGAACTAATTTCACAATCATTTTTATACTTTTAGAGTCATTATTTCACTATGGTAGGGATTGAACATCCAGTGGAGTATAAAAAATTAAAAATATAAGCTACCAAATTAGTTAAAATATAGAATATGATTAGGGCTTTTGGAAGGACTGAAGACAGTTTTCTTATTAGTTTATGTTTTAAATCACCTTTCAAAAATTAAGATTCACGTACTCTGACGTAATTACCCTTCTCATACCTCTTTCTCTGTTATACTCACAAAGGTAAAATCAGCTAATGCTACCATGCCTCAAACTCCTGTCTTTCTTGTTCAACATGAGAAATGTAGGTGATAGCTTCTGGCCATTTCTACTACATTTATTTCCAAACGAATCTCTGCTTCATCCTTTCCAACACTATATATTCTCTTCACTGTGTCTTTCTTCCTCTTCTTCACGTACTATATCCCATTCATCATACTCCTAGAACTCACTGAAACAACCATCTTACAAACAACCTCAACTTCCTTGTCCCTTAATCTTTCTTTTGCATGGACTGGCAAAGTTCAACCCTCAATCAAGCCAACCGTCCATCGCTACTACGTTTTCATTCAAGTTGCTGAATGCTCTTGGGAAAAATCACTCAATGGTATGGATTTGTGTCAGTACACATTCATTGTCTGCAACTTCAGTTGGAGATTGTAAGCTGTTTGAAAAATGTGTTATGTTTATTGTACTCAGTTCCTAACCCAATGTGTTATACATTCTAGGCACTCAAGAAGTGCCACCTGATGGATTGGATTTGTTCTGCCAAATCTTATTTACCCAAGGCTATTCTATTGTAAATTTGGTATATTTCACATTTCTCAAATATGAGTTTACTTTCAAAACATTTTTATTATTGCATCTAATACATTAGAGAAAATTTTAATGTAAATGACCTTTAAATAATACTAATAATTTGTTTTAGTTGTCCTCACTTTACTTATCACTTTCACTTCTCTTGCTGCCTCTGTCAATCAAGAAATTCACAAGGCAGTTCCCGACTTTCTGGCATTTTGGTCTCCTGACTTGCAGCACATTATACCTCTAATTAAGTCTCTGTGTTATTTTAGTATTTTGCTTGTTTGGTTGAATAACTCTCTTCCTTTCAGGTTAAATGTTGTAAACAGAAGCAAGTATAATAACTGCCCAATCAAATCATAGAAGGAATGCTGAAAAGGTCAAAACAGCAAACACACTATGGCAATTTATGTAATGTAGAATGTATTAAAATTTTGGCCTTCATTTGACTCGAAAAGAAAATGGAATGGCAGAATCGAAATGGCATAGGCTATTCAGAGTGAAGTCTTATCTTCTGACTGGCAGGAATTTATCACCTTTGTTTGTTCCCCTGCTCTGGGAACATCTGTCCCTGGTTCAGAGGGAAAGTCACTCCTGTGCCCACTGGCAACTTCCCCCTGACTCTCCCCTCCTCATTTGTCCTTAAGAAGGGGAGGGAGCAGGCTAAATCCTCCTAATCTCGTGAAACCATCATAGACTTCATGTTCCTTCCTCTGTGTGCATTTCTTTCTTTTACAAGCTTTGCTCATGAGCCTGACCAAAAGCTTCCTTATTTAGTCTCTAGCGATATATGATGTATTGGGTTTGGCATGAGCCATTTAAATAAAAGCTAGTACTTACAAGTAGAAGCAGAGAGGGTTGGAGTATTACCATTGTCTACTAAATTGACATTAATTTGTAATGAGGTAATGAGAGACAGTCTGGTTACTCCTATCAGGTAGTAGCTTTTGCATACAGATATAATAAGTTTATTGTCAAGAAGGCATGAGATTATATACTGAAATTGTTAAAGCCACATATTTTTCTCATTCTCATTATGCATTTGATACTGTAGTCACAAGCACAAGGGTAGAGGATAATTTCCCTATTTGAAAAAATTTCTATATTGATGGCAAGTTTGAATCAGGTAGAAGGTATGGATAGGGACATCTATTATATTTGCCTTGATGTGGCTAGCTAAATTATAGAAATATAAATTTATATGTGTGTTAACTAAATGAAATACTCTATCACTGTTGATTATTGAGTTCCTCAGGAAGCTGACTCTGAGATGGAGTTAGTGCGCAGGTTGTTTGTTAAGGAGGGTCCTTGGAATCGATACATGTGGAAGCAGGGAAGGAAATAAGAGTGGTCAGAGAGAGAAGTCGTGCTCCAGCCCAGCTTTGGCTGAGCCCGTGGGCTGCTTTGAAAATTGAATAGGCTTTCAGAGTTGTACTTAATTTTGGTGACAGAGCCGGACTCTATATCCCCACGTGGATTAGTCATTGTATATAGGTTGCTCTGGATGGGGCCTGTCCTTACACAAAATGACTCTTTGCAACTGAGGCAATACCTGAAAGGGCTGACAGCTGAAATATATCCACTGACGACACTCCAAGAAACTGGCTAAAGTTTCTCATTGAGGAGGAATCTGTCTAGATGGTTCTCTGAAGCTAAGTGTGGCCAAATGACTAAATTCTCTCTAGTGGAATACAGATAGTAGACATAATCTGTCTATCATTTGAGTGTCTTGCTCAAAAGGAAGATGCCTGTCCCCAATTAGATGTTTCTATTTCCATAGACTGAGACAGAGTTTGAAATTGACTTCTTTTGGATGTATAAATGAAATCAACACCATAGGGGAGGAAAGGGTAACAAAATAGAAAAAAACCTGGGTTCCTTCATAGAAAAGACTTCACAGAGGCATGATGTTTTTCCATCTGAATCACTCCCAAACTGAATGTGTAAGAGAACGAACTCCTACTTTAACATATTCTGTGGTCGATTTGTAATAAAATTAGTCTTAGAAAAAGATACCTGAAAGTGAGGTGCTGCTAAACAAAAACCAAATCATGTGGCACTGGCACTGGTGTTAAAAAGTGAAAAGAATGGCATTGTGCTCTGGCTGGAAAGATGATGACTCATGTTAGGACATGGTTAAGTACTTGTAAAGCTATTGCTTGTGATAATTTCAATGGCAGACTATATGCTTACCAAGTCTGTAGGTTTACGGGAACTTGTTAGAAAAATTCAGATGAATGATGTTTGGCTGCTCTTTGTTGTTTTAGCAAAATTACTAGAAAAGAGAGCTGAGATCAGGCAAAAAATGACAATTTTTGTTATCTTTTATAGAAGAAAATATAGCATTGCTAAAGAGGCAATCTCTGCCTGCCATCAGCAATTGTATTGACAGAGCAACCAATAATCTGGGCCCTAAAAGCACTAAAATACCAACTGCTTTTTTATCCTAAATAACAGAAGATGAGATTGTCACTTGCAACCTATCTCTATGGCCTCCAAATTAAACTTTTTAGGCAGAATAGAAAGCCAGTCTGTGGTAAAGCTCTGATAGAAGGTGTTACCTTCTCATCCAGCCTTATTGTTTCAGGATATCTTCAATTAAGCTGTCTTTACATCTCTGGAAAGAGGATGGGTCTAGCCCAGAAATGGTAAATAGATGAAATGGAAGGCTTGAGGTATATATCCAGAGGAAATCTTTGAGCATGGTTATTTTAACAAAAAACTGACGAGTAAAATAAAGCCAAAACCTTCTTTTTTTGAGAGAATTTTTATTGCCAAGGAAACCAAACCAAATGCCTGACCCACCAAAATGAGTTGTATGCCTATGGTAGACTGATAGATTATTCTATTGCATTTTGGGTGAGAGGTGGTCATACAAATTGTCTATTAGTTTATAGATTAACAGATTGTGAAGAGTCATATTTAGCCTTGATGGAGAGGAAAACACTTCACTAAGAGATGCTAAACTGAGCAAGATGTAACAAATTGCGGAATGAGTCTACATATGGGAATAAAGAAGGACACACATATTTGGGTCTATTTATTTGCTTTGCTCCACATCCATTTTTCCATTACGGTAGATGTTTGCTGCGCACACGACTGCTGAAACATTTTCCAACTTTCCGTGCAGTTAGTTATGACTATTTTTTCTTCAGTGGAATGTTAAAATGAATGAACATCCAACTCACTTGTTAAATGAAATTTATTTGAATTGCTTTTTCTGTCCCCACAGGTTACAGTACAGAATCACATTGATTTACATTCAACAATGCAGATGAGAATGTCGCTTTGGCAATGGCAAAGCAAAAACGTAAAATGAACCTGGGACCCTATTTATTTCCTGGAGCAGAGTCATCTGACCTGCCATTCATCTCCAGACTGTGATTAGAGAGGAAAATTAGATTCTATTTATTTAAACCATTGTATTTTGAGTTTTGCAATTTAATTTTATTTTTACAATATCTAAGCCTATACCACAACTAATATAAGCCATAAGTTTAATTTTGTGTACAAATTTTATTATTTACCTTTTGTCTTTTAGATATTAAGAGGCTATACTGGGCATAATTTGTCATAATTTTTATTAGGACAAAATAACTACAGATTGTGGCTTCTTAAAGTATTAATTTTTTAGAAAATTGTTTTCTCTCACGTGGCAAAAAAAATTTCAAAAATATGACAATTTTCAGTGAAATGCATTGGACATAGTTAACATATACAAACATCAGAGGAAAAAAGAATATCAGCTCTGAAGAAGTTTTAAAATTCAAAGAAACTTTCCTGCAACTGCTAAATTTTGTCTCGATGATTTTGGAATTTCCATGAATACAAATTGATAATCAATTCCTCTATCTCACTGACTGGATACATCTGTGAGTCCTTAAGAATTAAGGCTATAACTATGGCCATATGCCTCCATCACTTTATTTTTTTTAAAGTGAGATGGTGAATGTTAAGAAATTCAAAATGTCTTCATTGAAATAGAAGAATTAAACTCCATTAAAGCAGTTGGCTAGATCTGTTCTTTGTTCTGGTTTAAGTTCATAAACTCACCAACAGTTTATCTATTGCTTGGAGCACAGTGACAGGTGATATACGCACCAAAACGTACTCCAAATGTTCTTTGTAAGTGGAATTGATGAATAAGTAAATATATTACTCACCCCTTAGCAGCCAGTGATTAAACTTCCACACTAAAGCCTATTTCTCTATACGTGGTAATTTACTGGATGTCTGGGGATACCATTCAGGCAATTCCTTCTTCCCTATTTTGAACTCATTTTTCCCAAGGGTATTTCACCTATATGTTATATTCATCAAGATTTATAAGGTACTTTATAATTGTCTGGGAGGCAAATGGATAATCATGTGAGACTGGGGCAGCAATTAATATAATCCAAACAGTATTCAATTTTACTTTATAAGCTGGTGGGTATAACGACACTTTAAAATTTTCCATTATTCAAGCTGTGTATTTAAAAACATTAAAAATGAAAAACAGAGGTTTTAATTTTTACTTACTTGGCACTAAACTCTTAGCGTGCTAATGACCATTGAACCCAATTTGCTTCTGGTGAACGATTTTCATTTTTTAATTTATTTTCATTTACAGAAGTTTGAGATTTGGTTTTAAAAATGTAAGCTAGTTACTTTTGGAAAAATCCAGATCTTTAATTCTATCAAATGTGTGCTAACTCAATAGAACCCTTTTCTCTCAATTCAAGATGGTATTCATCAATATTATCTTTTTATATAGGTGCTTTATTTAAAATGATCACTATTAAAAGTACAAATAGTCAATTATATAAGAAATGTTATCTGAGGTTAGAAATATACAGACTGAAGTTGTATGTGTTTGTTTCCTATTGGCCTTCTTTCTCTAATTCTGTCAGAATTTAACCTACAATTCATAGAAGAAACACGGACAGTAGCTAATAAAATATTCATGCATAGCTTATCCTACCCCTCTAGTTATTTCAACTTGCTTTATTTAATGAAAAAATGTTAGAATTATTTCACATAATTATGTGATGCCATCAGTTCAAATAGTATCACAAAAATCAGGTTTCATTAGCAAATGGCATTTTAGCAATTCTAATTTCTTAGTTCTTGAAAATGTTTATTTTTTTAATACACACACACACACATTTTCTCAGACTTCCAGATTGTGGGGTGATTTCTTTTTTGAAATAGGTAGCTAATTTATCAAAATGTAGATTTGAACAATTTGAAAATAATAGAAAGCATTTTAAAAGATTTCCACATATTTCTTCCATTTTTATTGTATTTGTATTTGATTTACGCAGATATATATCACACGTTTTTGAATATCTTTACTTATTTCATTACCATTTAATTTGAAATAACTGGGGTTCTCTTAAATTTTTATCTCTTGCTTCTTTCCATTCAAACCAGTTCAACTTCCTATGTTCTTTTTATCTGTTGTCAGAATAACTTTCTTATTAACTATATTTAATGTGCTATTAAAGCTAACCTCTCATACAATAAGGACATATTTATAATCTCTCCAAGGATCCATGCTCCTGAAAGTATCTCACAAGAATTTTTTATGGGAGGCAGGTTCCTGTTTCAAACAGGCCTTGACGTGGAGACAGCAAGACCATTTAGAACGTCTTTATTTGTCACTTACCTCGTTGCATGCCAAACAGATAGAGCTTTAGGAAATTTTGAGTTGTGGAATCATTTGGTACATCAAAGTAATAAGCTTGAGTCTCTAACAGCACATATCCTGTGATGTGCTTCTGTTGCACAAGTCCCTCTACACAGAGTTACCTTAAAGTGGCTCATTATTTAGAGCCTGTGTAAGAAAAGTATTTCCTCTGGACAAGGAAAAAAGTCCCCTTCAGAGGAAAAATTGTATAATGCCTCCCAGGTGTGCAAGAAAGGTGAAAAACTGCAGCTCATCTGATGTACTGTTCATGACTTAGTGGGCTTATTAGTTCCCTGAACGAAGACTCAACTGCCCTGCATTTCTGTGGTTTAATTTAATGGACAGATTCTCCAATAAAGGTAGACGGAAATAAATGCATTAGACAGCTCATGCAAGGAACAAAAGGAAAAGGATTTAACCACCAGGGTTTTTATATCTTTGAAATGGTATGTGGTTTCAAACAATCTCAATTTCTCTAGCTTAAGTTTATTATTCTTTTATCTGATTCTTAACAGCCGTCTGGTTCATGTGCAAGTGCAAATCATAAGCAAGAAAAAACAGAGCGAATTTTCTGTGTCAGCTTAGCAAACACAAGCTGTACGATATGGATAGCTATCATTAAAAGTATCTATTGTGAAATATCGATCTAAAATAGGTTACTTTTTCAATGGTTAGATATGAGATGGTAATTAGGATTATTTGAAAAAAGGTGAGTGTCAATCCGTAATGTGAAAGGCTGTATTGATTTTGGAAAATGACTTTGTAAAGCAACTAATATTTTCTACACATTGCTTATGAATTAATCTTTTGAATTCTTTCATTTTATTAACCGAAAATATAATAATTAATATGTTATCTGAAGTTTCTCTTGCATGTAAATAGCTTTACATTAGTCCCTTTGAATGATATAAAATGTAACTAACAGTTTTGGTGGAAATAAACCTGATAGAGAAAATATGACCGAAGAAAGAGAAAGGCAAGCATCTTTCTGATTGTTAGCTCGTTGTCGACATTTTATGTATCAGAGGTAGGTTAAAATCTCCTGTTTTATTACTGTTCCTTATTCAGACGAACAGAAATGTTTTCTTCTACCATAAATAAAATTATAAGCTGTAATAAGTTAGTGATGACACGAATCTTTAAATTGTTGAGAAAAATACATTTTATAATGAAATATTATAATATGCCTGTTCAAAAAGTCTTTAACCCTTTACAGTGTTATAATAATTGTTTGTTTTATTTATTTTGCTTCAGGGCATTAAAGGTAGTGGATAATTACAAAAGTACTTTATCAAATGGAGTTTTTATAACTTAACCACAAAGATATATATCCATATATAATGTCCATGTGCATAAACGTTTCCCTTTGGAGTTAGGTAAATTTCCTCACGGATGGAACAATCTACTCTTCCCAGTGTAGACTTATCTGAAGCCAATTCTCTACTAGCATTACAATTAGATCTAGTTATATAAAGAACAGAAAAGTACCTCAAAAGACTTTGGTTTTTTAAACTTTCTTAGGTGTTAATTCCATGTTTTTAAGACCAGAATGCCTCAATTACATCGTATTGATTTTATGTATTAAAAATACTTAAAATAATGTTTACTTTAATCATTTAAGATATGAAACATATAACAGCAGTCACCCTCTAAGGTGGCCCCCAATGACTATTACCTTTTGGTATCCATGCTCTTGTATAACCCATTCTTCTTGAGTGTGGGCAGGACTTGTAGACTCTCTTATGAGGAATAGAATATGGCAGAAGTGTTGGGATGTCACTTTTAAGATTAGGTTATTAAAAAAACTCTGACTTTTCTGTTGCGTACTCTCTCGCGTTCTCTCTTGGATCATTAACCCTAGGGGAGAAGCCAGCTACTATGTTTTGAGGCAGTTCTGTGGAGAGGAACCAAGCCCTGACAACAACTGCATGAGCCTTAAGATGAGGTTGCCGCCCTTACTAACAGTTTGATTTCATCCTATTAAGACTCTTTGCCAGAAGATCGAGCCAGACCATAGCCGGAATCTGGACCCGCAGAAAATGTGAGATAAGAAAATGTTTGTCGCTTTAAGCTGCTATATTTGGAGTAATTTGTTATGTGATAATGAATGACCAGTACAGATGATCTAATAAGTTTTGAACATTTTTCTTTTACTTTCGTGTAGAGGCAGAGCTTACTTTTTCACGGTGTATTTGTCTGGAAACAGGCCACTTTGCATGTGGGTGATACCATCTACCTGGATCATGATATTTACAAAGTTGAATTCTTTAGCCAAATTCTCAGATCAAATTAGTTCCTTTCTTTTATTTAAATCCTACTGGATTTATGAAAACTAGAACAATATAATCAGTGAACACATGGGCATAACCTGACATAAATCACTTAGGAAAGTGATTGCTGTGAGACAAGTTTAGAATCCTATTCCTGTGAAGCAAGTAGGGAGAAAGTAGAAAACTATGCTATACCATAGTATTTATTTCAGAATAACTCACAGAGATTCTAAAATAAGTTCTTTATGTACTTTCATGTATGATGTAGTGATCTCACTTGCCTTTTCTTCAATTTAGGAGTTTTTATACTTCCTGTTCTCTATTATTCTCGGTCTATACCTTAACACCTACACTTAAATTACATAATTTAATATGCACTTGATATATTATCATTCTTGAAATGATTAAGATGACAAATCAATTTTAAAAGTTAATAAATAGTAATTTATTTTATTTGAAAATATACAAAAATAAAAATAAACCATACAAAAAAATCTAAGTTGTTTTGCAGAGTACATAAAATGCTGCATGTGGCTAACCTAAACGAGAAGGTCATATTGGTATACTAGATACGGCAACTTTTTATTTGTAAGACAGAACTGACAACACTTTACAAAATTTGCTACCAACATAACACTCTAAAGGAGGAAGCGTATCGAGTTTAATGATGAAGGATGACCTTTATGAGCTTAACGGACAAAGCCGAACCCTGGCATTAAGCTCCAAACCATTTGAATGTGTAAAACACGGTGTTACTATCTAATTTTGAAGGAAATTCGGACTGCCCGCAAATGCCTTACACCACTTCCTGAGCCATTTCATCAACAGCTTGCTAGACTGCATCCAGTTCACCATCTGGAAGTGTCACTTGCTACAAAATAAACCTGCTCCCTGGATGACAGCAGGATACCTAAGCGTCTGCTGTTTAATAAGCTGCAGCGGAACATCCACCACCAGCACAAGCAGGGGCAGTATTTCAAGGAAATGAAGGAATCATCTAATATTAGCCCTTGAATGCACCTTAGGGAATCATTGAATCCATCATTTTCAAGGTGCATTCCATGAGATGCTAGTACTATGAGATGACAACAGGGATTCCACGTCTGAAAAATAAGTACAATGTTCCTCCAATCCTCAATTAAGTTTTGGAAATTCTGTGTTAAGAAAGACAAATCAGAAATGATATTAAATGATAATGTTATCAACTCTATAGTTGATAACTATAGATAGCTATAGATAACTATAGCCTTAATGAGGAAATAAGACATACAAGTAAATAGATGAGGAAATAAGACCTGGCTTAGAAAACAAAATAAAAAAATAGAGACACAGGGGCTGGCCCTGTGGCTTAGTGGTTAAGTGCGCACGCTCCGCCGCTGGCGGCCTGGGGTTCCGATCCCGGGCGCGCACCGACGCACTGCTTCTCTGGCCATGCTGAGGCCGCGTCCCAGGTACAGCAACTAGAAGGATGTGCAACTATGACGTACAACTCTCTACTGGGGCTTTGGGGAGAAAAAGGGAAAAAAAAGGAGGAGGATTGGCAAGAGATGTTAGCTCAGGGCTGGTCTTCCTCAACAAAAAAAGAGGAGGATTAGCATGGATGTTAGCTCAGGGCTGATCTTCCTCACACACACATACAAAAATAGAGACACAGATAAGGGATGGGGCAAAGTGCAGCAGAGTCTGGGAATCTGCATAGAATAGCATGGTACAATGGAAAGAACATTACTTTTTTTTTGGAGGGGGCAGTTCTCTAATATCTGCTGATATATTGATAATTCTGCTTTTTTTTTTTTCTGGTGGAAGATAATTGCCACTTCTTTTCTACATTCCTAGTTTCTTTCTCTCGTTAACTTCTCTCTTGGATAAAAGATCAACTTTGGACAGATGTTGGGATGAGTCCTAGACCTAAGTCCCATGATCTGAGAAAATTCTGATCAGGTTGATATTCATTAACCTCCAACCACAGGCCTTGTTCTCTAAGTCACAATGTAGATGTGATTTTCCAATTCAGAGGCACTGGTCCATATTCTTTTGTTGTTGGCTTTTCTTAAATTATGAAGTATTTCAAACATATACAAAAGTACAGAAAAAAGCATCATGAATACTTATGTGTCTACCACATAGTCTAATATATCCTATCATTTTGCCAGATTTAGTTCAGATTTGTTTTTAAGAAACAAAACACTAATGATAGAATTAAAGTCCTATTTTGTACTTTTCCCTGATCCCATTTTTCTTTTCCTTTCCAAGAGTTCAGGGCTAGAGTTTATGACCTCATTTATTTTCAAATTAATATAAAATAACCACAATCTTTCTGACCCCTTTCCCAGACTCTCCGCATCTCCTATAACTCTAATCCCTTAACTGCTCAGATGCAAAAGAGATTCCTCTCTGACTCATGCAGTTTAGCTTACATCTTTTTTTTTTTTTTACAATCCTGAGCTTGAAATTTTTACTTTCCCCATGTAGTTTCAGTGGTGTAATTTGTAAACAATAATCATTACTTTTCCAGGAGAGATTCTGATGCCATGCTTTAGGGTGATACATTTGTGTGGCTCATTATAGTACTATGAGTATCTTCTTATTCCTGAAAAGCAGCAACACTAATATTCTCAGAGAGAAAAAGAGAGTTTCAAATTTGTGCATATTGAAAGAAAACAAGTGCCAACAGAGATCAACAAAGCATGTTTTAGGAAAGCAGAAGTTGTATAGAAAAATAGTCTAAACGTTCTATATATATAAACATATATATATTTTTTTGATGAGGAAGATTGGCCATGGGCTAACACCTGTGCCCATCTTCCCTTACTTTATATGAGAGCATTGCTTGATAAGCAGTGCTTTGGTCCACGCCCGGGATCCAAACCTGCGAACCCTGGGCCGCCAAAGTACAGTATACAAACTTAACCACTATGCTACTGGGCCGGCCGGCTAACCCATTACAGACTGAGAGAAAGAGTTATTTTCAGTTAGTGCACACATAAGGATGATTTCTGCATTACTTAGATAAAGTTCCTGTTTTGGTGGCTGCAGGTAGAAACACTGCTAATCCCCGATTACCTTACAGTCAACTAGGTGATTGGGGCTGAAGATGGTGAAACTTTGGAGAAGTGCTGCCCACATCCTAGGAGATGAAACCTCCGTGGCTTTATAATAAGAGAAAAATGAAGAGCACTACAGTGTACTGAGCACAACAGTTAGGTGGGAATTTTCACTAATGAGAAATTTATTGAAAAAGCAGCAGAGAGCCAGTTAAACAGGTGGATTGAACACATGTTTTTGTTTCCATGTTCTCTTAAAACTCTGTCAATATAACAATTAAAGACTTTAAAACGTCATAAACACATAAGCACCAAGAAAAGAGAGTTAAGGAGATAATAGACAATATATGTCAACAAAAGTTTTGAACTTGGAATGTGGATGAAATTCAGCAGAGCTGAGAAAGCTAACACCTAAGCTTTCAGGAAGATTGTCAAGAAGTAGCTTAGTCTTGGAAAGGCTCGGGAATGGGAGTAGGTTACAACAAAAGGTTTTGCAAAAGCCAGAGGATTGTTTGAAAGGCTATCTTATAAGGAGTTATCAAAAACTCTCTCATTCATCCTCCAAAGCCAAGCAACACTGGTGAGTATTCTGTAAATTTCTTCCCTGAGATGTTGAAACAGAGGACTCCGCACAGGAACAACAGGATTAAGGGAGAGTCTACATACCTAACAGGGGCCTCCTGGCCTCTTTCTTGAATTTGCTTCCAAATTGAGGGCGGTCATTTTGAGATTGCATAATTTCTCTCTGAGGAGAGAAAATCTAGAAACTCAGGAGGAAAGATCTACCCATTTTGCATTAGGCTGATTGGTCCCTACCTGATCATTGTAGAATAATGATTACCAGTTAATGAACTCCAATGCATGGGATTGTTTGTGCCTTATTCCTAAATAGGGACTGAGGGCCAAGGAATGTGAAACATTTGTGGAGAATGAGTAATTTGAGGAACAGAGACCAGCACAAATGAAACTCCCAGAATGACAGTAATGCAGAGGGTATACAGAAGGAAATGATTCTTATTGGAGCAGGAGGATGGAGGATTCCAGTAGAACTTTCTCCAAGAGAAAAAGAAAAGAAAAGAAACTAATGCAAATTTTGATGTATTCGACTGTATTAAAGGAGATATTTACTTCTATGGGAGAGTTTGGGGATGAATTAAGGAAAAGGATGAAAAAATCCTCACCAATCAAAAATAACTATACTATTAACTATGAAAAAAACAAAAGAAATTATATAAGAAGGGAAACATCATACTAATGTATCACACAGCTCAGCTGCAGCAAATAGCCAATAATTAAAGAATATTGCTAATGGAAATAGTGGAAAACAATATAACCAAAATTTTTGTTATATGTTGAGATGAGGGTTATGGTGGGTGTTTGAGTTTAAGAGAGATAAACACCAAACATACATAGATAGAATTTAATAGATAATATCTAAAATGTTTTTAAAAATCAAAAAATTAAGTAAATAGCATCTAAGACTAAAAAACGTCATGAAATGTGGATAAAATTATAGAGTGAAAGATGATATGCAGTTTGTTGCCTCTGGAGAACTGGCATGACATATGAGGAGTGTGAACTACAAATCCATTTTTTATAACAAGTTTCCTAGATCTTTGTTATTAAATCTATGGACATTACTACTTTGATAAAAAGAAAACATTTTTAGAAGAAAAGGGAAAGACAAGGGCTGTGTAGGGTGGCCTTTGGTAGGAGAATCATATACCGAGGAAAGGAAGAGGCTTCCATAGCTTCATGGTGTATAAAAACAGGATTGCAAGATTGCTGAAGATTATAGATATTTTTCAAGCTACTTAGGAAAGAATAGTTTTATTATTATTATTATTATAGAAAGAATGGAGAGAGGAGGAGCCAGGAGACATGACAAGGTTCTCATGGACAAGAAATATCAATGTGGACTGTAACGCTGGACATTTAATCAGTGTTCTTGCTGCATGGCAGAGAGCTATCCAAGTATTTTGCTTCAGTTGAACTTCTGCTTTACAGATTGGGAATATAGGGAACATTGATGCTTATCTCAGTTGCCTTATGCCTTGGTACTTGTTTTTGATGACAATGAGAAACTGGGCAAAGAGTAAGTAGTAAGTACCTAGCCTCAATGAAACAATCTTGCTTAAGGAAAACAGTGTGGGACATACAATAACCAAACAAAGGGCAATACAATTGGTTCTTCCACAATGAAAGACGACCATCTGCAACATTTGTTCCTAGTCACACTTGCCTAAATGCACTAATAATTCTTTAAGAGTTAATGGTAATTAATATAAAACTTCTACTGCAGATTATTTGAAATAGTCTTGCATGGGCCTATGTAACTTTCATTGCAAAATGTGAGTCCTTTCTTTCTCAACTAAATATATTATCTGTTTATAAAGTCCAAAGTTTAAAAAGTGTTCCTTTCCAGATACATAGGTAACCGGATAGAGCAGATACAATCTAAGGACAGCATTTAATTTTCCAATGCCTAGAGTGGAAAACCACCTTAGTGTACCTTTTTCTGAAAGCCACCCAGAATAGACATATTTTAGTGGATGTGCTAAAATTTCCAACAGAGTATCTTCAACTATGATAGTGAAAGAGTTGAACTGGAAACTTTCCAATTCAATATTCTGCAGGATTCTGTGGGATTCAGAATCATATGACCACTTACCAGTTGATGACTCTAACAGAAATTCATTATTTTTTATTTAATAAAATTAAACTTAATCCCTAAAGATTGCCAATATGAAAAGTGATGGTCGAATCTCATACTCCCGACTCTTTTTCACGAGACACTTCTTCTCTTGACAAGCTCTCACTAATTTTCATATACAACGCCAGACTGACCCCAGTGAGTTGTGGCCCCCATATCCTTGGAACACTGCTGAGATCTAGCTACAGCATTTAATCATGATTTTCCCCTCATACTTTCTTGAAGCTAGCATACTATCTAGTTATAAAACACACACAATTAATTTTTGGATGATGTACTCTGTTAAAAATAGAACTTTTTTAATGAATCAAAAATCAATAATGCTATTCTTTCAATTCTTAACCTTTTTCCCTCTTAAATGTTACAACTAGAATTTGAGCCTATACCTAATTCAATTTCAGATTATAAAGATTTTTGTGAATCACCTCAGGTAATTGAAGGTCATTATAGTACTGTGACACACTTCTAATACATAACAGTATCTTTATGCCTCATAATATAAGCATCCGTAAGCTTCAGTATATGATTTCCAGTAATATCGAAGAATAGCATGATTCTCTCAGCAATTCCTATTTGGTTAAATTCTTGTTTGTTTTAATCATAATTAAACTAAATATTGTTGAAAATTAAACACCAATTCTCTAAAGTCTGCCAAAACATTTTCTTTTGATAGCTGTTGGCATCTGTGTCATAGTTCCTCATCATGTATGAATCCTTTCTCCCTGAACTCCCAATTTTGAAAAGGTTTCTCCTATACCGAGAAATTTGGCAATTTCTACCACTTTTGATTACATTGCCTGGTGTGTGACAGGCAATTTTCTGTGTATGAACTTTTTTTTTTCAATTCTCAATTGTTGTGCTATCATTTTAAGGACATTTTAAGAGACGTTTAGGGATCTGAATTTAAGTTAAAATTCAAACCTCTGCTGTGTTGCACAGGCAAATAAACAACTAAGTTGACAAAAAAATGAACAGATAAAATCTATTGCTAGGTTTGCACCTGGGCGGATAGTTGAACTGCTGGTAATGCTCACCCTCCAAATGTAACTGTCATCTGGCACATTTCTCAATTAGAAGTCATGTACAAATGCCAGAAATGGTAGTTTAGAATGTGAAAAAAAAATTGGTTTGATATCAATGCTTGGATGTAAGAAGGGAAAATAAATACAAATAATTTCATGCAACTAGGTAATATAACTTCACTGGCAATTCAAGATAAGCTATATAGGAACTGTTTAAAGTACCAATCTGTTTTGGGGGACATACTGATCTTGAAGCTGTATTTGCTTAGCAAGGGTAAGAAACACTTTATTTGCATCTGAGGCTTTTGAGGGGTGTTATGGTGATTAAGTTTGAGCAGCAGGGAGGCCTCAAAGTCCAGGCTATTCCTTGGATTTGCCATTAATGCCCAACAAGTTTTAAGTTAACTTATCTTTATCTTGAGACCCACCACTTCTTTTCATTGCTTCAGCTTTGTCTTCATAAGACAGGGACCATCTTTATCTTCCCACCTGAAAGCGCGCTCAAACCTGTCTAGAATCTTTATTATTTTCCCAGGTTTATTGAGATACAATTGACATATAATATTGTGTAAGTTTAAACTGTATAATGTGATGATTTGATACAGTTCTCTGTTGTGAAATAATTACTGCAGTAGGGTTAGTTAATATCTCTATTACCTCACCTAAATAATATTTCTTTTTTGTGGTTAGAACATTTAAGATGTACTCTCTTAGCAACTTTCAAGTATGTAACATAGTCTTATTAACTATAATCACCATGCTGTACATTAGCTCCCCAGAACTTATTCATTTTATCACTGGGAGTTTATACCCTTTGACTGACATCTCCCCATTTCCCCTACCCTCCAGCTCCTGGTAATCACCATTTAATTCTGTTTCTATGAGTTCAGCTCTTTTAGATTCCACATATAAGTGAATAGCACACAGAATTTGTCTTTCTCGGTCTGGCTTATTTCTCTTAGTTCCATCCATATTGTTGCAAATGACAGGATTTTCTTATTTCTCATGGTTGATTAATATTCCATGGTGTTTTTATTCATATCTTTTTATCCGTTCATCCTTTGATGGCCACTTAGGTCGTTTTGATATCTTGGCTGTTGTGAATAATGCTGCAGTTAACATGGAGTGTAGATATCTACCACTTATTTCTGGTCTGATCTTTGTTATCTCCTTCCTTTTGCTAACTATGAGCTTAGTTTGTTCTTCTTTTTCTAGTTCCTTGAGGTGTAACTTTAGATTGTTTGAGATCTTTCTTTTTTTTTCTTAATGTAGGCCTTTATGACTATGAACTTTCATTTTAGAGCTAGTTTGCTGCATCCCATAGGTTTTGTTATGGTGTGTTTGCATTTTTGTTTGTTTCAAATATTTTTTGATTTCCCTTTTGATTTCTTCCTTGACCCATTTGTTTGTGCAGAAATGTCTTGTTTAATTTCCACGCATTTGTGAATTTCTCAGCTTTCCTCCTTTTGTTGGTTTCTAGTTTCATGCCATTGTGGTTGAAAAAGATATTTGGTATGATTTCAATCTTCTTAAATTTGCTAAGACTTGTTTTGTGACCTGTCGTATGATCTATCCTGGAGAATATTCTGTGCATTTGAGAAGAATATATATTCGGCTGCTGCAACATCTATTCACTTTTGAGAGTGAGGTACTGAAGTCTCTACTATTATTGTATTGTCTATTTCTTCCTTCAGGTCTGTTGAGTTTGGTTGATATATTTATGTGCTTTGATGTTGGGTACATATATATTTATTATTGTTGTATCTTCTTGATGAATTCACTCCTTCATCGTTATATAATGACCTTCTTTGTCTCTTGTTACCATTTTTAGCTTAAAGTCTATTTTGTCTGATATAAGTACAGCTAATACCTCTACTCTCTTTTGGTTTTCACTTGCATGGAATTTCTTTCTTCATCTCTTCACTTTGAGCCTGTTGTGTCCTTAAAAATGAAGTGAATCTCTTATAAGCAGCATATAGTTAGGTCTTGTTTTTTTATCCGTCTAGTCACTCTATTTTTTTTTTAATAGAGAATCAATCTACTTACATTTAGAATAATTATTGATAGGTAAGGACTTATTAATGCCATATTATTAATTGTTTTCTGCTGTTTTGTAGTTCTCTTCTGTCTTTCTTTGTCTCTTGCTGCCTTATTTTGTGAATTGATTTTTTGTAGTGGTATGTTTTGATTCCCTTCTCTTTATTATTTGTGAATCTACTGTTGGTTTTTGCTCCATGGTTACCCTGAGGATTACATAAAATATCTTATAGATAGAACAGTATATTTTGTGCTGAGAACAACTTAACTTAGATTGCATACAAAAAACTCTACCCTTTTACTCCCCCTTTTTATGTTTTTGATGTCATAATTTATCTTTTTATATTGTGTATTTATTAACAAATTCTGTGGCTATAGTTATTTTTGATACTCTTGTCCTTGAACCTTTATACTAGAGTTAAGTGGTTAACATTCCACCATATTATAGTATTAGAGTATTCTGAATTTGATTAATAGTTACCGTTACCAATGTGTTGTGTATTTTCATATATTTCCATGTTACTAATCAGCGTCTTTTCATTTCAGTTTGAAAAACTCCTTTCAGGATTTCTTTTATGGCAGATTTAGTGGTGATGAACTTCCTCAGCTTTTATTTATCTGGGAAAGACTTCATCTTTCCTTCATTTCTGAAAGACAACTTTGCCTGTTAGAATATTCTTGGTTAGCAGTTTTTGTCTTTTAGTACTTTGAATATATCATCCCACTCTCTCCTAGCCTGAAAGGTTTTTGATGAGAACTATGTTGATAGCCCTTTGGTGTTTCCTTGTAAGTTAAAAGCTTCTTTTCTCTCACAGATTTTAAGATTCTCTCTTTGTCTTTTTTTTTCCCCGACAGTTTTATTATAATGTATCTTTGAGATCTCTTTAAGTTGAGTTTGTTTGATGACCTATGAGCTCATCAGCTTGGGTATCCAAATCTCTCCTCAGATTTGGGAATTTATCAGCTATTATTTATTAAATAAACTTTCTTCCCCCCTTCTTCCTCTTTTCTTCTCTGGAACCTCAATAATTCACAAATTGGTTCTTTTGATGGTATCCCACAGATCATGTAGGCTTTCTTCACTTTTTTTCATTCTTTCTTCTTTGTTCTCCTCTGACTGGATAATTTCAAAGTTCCTGTGTCCTCTCTCACAGATTCTTTCTTCTGCTTGATCCACTTTGTTATTGATGCTCTCTATTGCTTTTTCATTTTAATAATTGTATTTTTCAGCTCCAGAGTTTCTGCTGGTTCTTTTTTGTGATTTCTCTCTCTCTGTTAAACTTCACACCTCGTTTCTGTACTGTTTTCCTAATTTCACTCAATTGCCTTTCTGTGTTTTCTTGTAGCTCATTGAGTTCCCTAAAACAACTATTTTGAATTCTTTATTGGGTAAATCACAGATCTCCATGTCTTTGGGGTCCATTACTGGAAGATTATTGTGAACCTTTGATGGTGTCATATTTTCTTGATTTTTCATGTGCCTTGAAGTTTTCCATTGCTATCTTCATATTTGAAGCATCAGTCACCTCCTTTAGTCTTTACAACTTTAGGAGACAAATACTTTTCATCAATCCTACTAGAGTTTCTGAGGCTTTCTCAGACCTCCTATGAGTACACCTGCTCCATGGATCTTGCTCCATCTTGTTGCAGAATTCTTAAAATTACATGCCTTCTCTGGATCCTGAAATGCACCAGACTGGGTGCTGACAGTCTCCCTGTTGCTTTCCCAAGCAAAAAGCTCAAGTCTGTGGTCTCTCCTTGGCCACAGCTTTGGGTTGTTCTTTTGTGTCTGTTCACTAGGTGTATGCCAAAGCTTGCTCTTGCTGCAACTGGGAGCACACACAGAGAGCTAGCAACAGGGTGGGGATGTGCATGGGTGAGGCATGTAGAATGTGGAGGTGCCTGTGGACTAGTTGGGGTATCTGTGGGAGAGGCTTCCCCACCAGCTCGTGGGCAGGATTCTTGATGGAGTCCACCATGCAGTTAGTAGGATCCACATCATTTTAATGCCCTCCCAGAGTCCTATCTGCCACTCTGCAAGTCCCCAGTCATGTAGCTCATGACTCTGTACTCTGGATAGGGCAAAAAAGAAATGGGACTCTTTGGTAGCATCTTGCATACCTGGGGAAGTTGGGTGCTTACTCAACTTACTCATATATTCTCACTTTCCCCCATGGGAGAAATGATGGGTTGAGATCTCTCTTGGCATTAAGATATGCTTCCTTGGGGGTGGGCTAACACAGGTAAAGTCAAATTGTTCTTCTTATCTTATCCAATGCATCCAAACTCATATTTTTTTGATCCAACTGTGTGTTGGAAGTTCTCTGCTGGAAACCTCGATTTTCATAAAGGCTCTCTCTTCCATGGGTCATTGTCCAAGATAGTGTTCTCCAAGGTCTCCCAGACTGCAGCCAAGAGGGGATGGAGCTGGTTCACAAGCCACTGTGGGGTCCAGAGTCAGGACTGAGGTCTGTCTACCTATTACCTGATACACGGGTGGATGAGACTCTTCCCAGGTCCCTTGGCATATGGTGCTATTTCCCACAGATCCTAAAAAGGCACTTTTGTCTGTGGATGGATCCAAATTGTTGTTGTCGAGGGGAGTATATGAATGAGTGATGTCTTATTCAGCCATGTTGTTATTGTTCCTTTTCCTGTCTAGAATCTTTAAAACCCAGATCTCACGGCCCCAACATAAGCATATCATGATACAATGATGAGAATCTGATATTTATGTATGAAATAATACAATAGAAAGAGGGTCATTTGTTACAATAACCTTGGCCAAGTCACTTATTCTTTCTGATTTTTATTTTAATCACCTGTAAATTGTGTTTTTTAGGGATAAAATAAAATACTTGCAAAGAATTTGCATTTAAAATGACTGCCATTATGATTTAAAGTATCTATCAATCAAGGTATTTTAGATTTTCATAATATAAACAATATATATTAATATATAATAGGTAGGTGTGGTAGGCAGAATAATGGCCCTCAGAGGTACACATGCATCATCTCTGGACCCTTTGAATATGTTACTTACAGGGCAAAAGGGACTTTGTAGATGTAATTAAGGGTATAGACCAAGAGTGGAAGAATTGCCTGAAATATACAGGTGTACTCCATTTAATCACATGTGCCCTTATAAACTGAGAACCTTTCCCAGCTGTGGTCAGAGAACCAGAGAGATGGCAGCACGAGAAGTACTGAACCCACTAGCGCTGATTTAAAGGTGGAGAATAGGTGTGCCTGCCAAGGAACGTGGGCAGACTCTAGAAGTGAAAAGTTCAAAAGAATAGAATTTTTAGAATAGAATAGAATAGAATAGAATAGAATAGAATAGAATAGAATAGAATAGAATAGAATTTTTCCTAGGACCGCCAGAAAGGAACTTGGGTCCACTGACACCCTGAGTTTGTCCCAGTGAGACATGTGTCTGGCTTCTGACCTACAGAATTGTAAGGTAATAAATTTGTATTGTTCTAGCTACCAAGTTTGTGAAAATTTGTTCTAGCAGCAACAGAAAACTAATACAATCATCTTTACTTTTTGGCAGCACAAAATTAAGATAGAAAATATCTTTAATTTATATTATGGAGAAATTCAGAGAATAGCAGAGAAATATTAAGCAAAAAATTGTTAAGATGTGTCTAATGTACATATCACATGGGACTAGAACCTAAGTGTAAGCCTGGAGTTAAAGGAAGATCCAATAAATAAGAATAAAGTAGATCCAATAAATAAAAAGACGTAGTTAAATATTTTTTGATTAATTTACTAAGCCTTCATGAAAGTGTTGTATTTTAAATTATTTAATTATTTTAAAGCAGGAAGAGAGATAAATCATCTGGAGAAGAATATTTAAAGACTCCACTTCTATATCTGAAGGTATGGATATTAGTTTCCTGTGGCTGCTATACCAAATTACTACAAACATTTATTCCCTTAGAGCTCTGGAGGTCAGAAGTCCAAAGTATGTTTCACTGGGTTCAAACTTAGGGTCAACAGGTGCCGCCCAGTGGCGTAATGGTTAGGTTCAATGCACTTCGCTACAGTGGCCTGGGGTTTGTGGGTTTGGATCCCCGGCGCAGACCTACACAGTGTTCAACAAGCCATGCTGCGGCAGCATCCCATATACAAAAAAAAAATAGAAGATTGGCACACACGTTAGTTCAGGGCAAATCTTCCTCAAGCAAAAAGAGGAAGATTGGCAACAGATGTTAGCTCAGGGTCAAGCTTCCTCACCAAAAAAACAAAAAAAAAAATTTAAGGGTCAGCAGTGCCTACCTCTGGAGAATTTAGAGGAGAAAATGTTTCTTTGCCTTTTCCAGCTTCTAGGGCTGAGTTCTTGAACTTGTAGCCTCTTCCTCCATCTTTCAGTTTGGCAGCATAGCACCTTCAAATATTTGTTTTGTTTTCACATCTTGTTTTCCTTTCATCCCTCTCTCGTTCTGCCTTGCTTTTATAAGGATACATGTGATTACATTTAAGGACCATACTAATAATCCAGGATAATCCATAATAATCCAGGAAATCTCCCCATTGCAAAATCCTTAAGAGCTTTTTCCAAATAAAGTAACATTTACAAGTTCTGAGGATTATGCACTGATACCCTTGGGGACTATTTTTTCAGCCTACTACTGCACAGTAGTTGTAAAATGAAACTTTTATTGATTCTGATTTGCTTATTTTTATTGATTCTGTTTCCCTTCTGTTCTTTAAAGTGTGTTGGTCTATCTCTCTCTCTCTCTCTCTAATACACTTTGAAAATTATATAAGATATGTATTTAATATAATGTAATTTATTATACAAAATTCTCTCTTACATGTTTTGTGAGAATTTCCCCACGTGTCTTGGTGGTGAAAGACCTGACAATAGAATTGACTCTACGTGCTTTGTAATTCTTACTTTCTCAGAAAACTTTTAAAGGCAGAAACTATGTTTTGAATACTATTTTAATCTGGTTATAAATTATCAATATTTTTAAATTGATTTGAACAATTGAACTTAATTCAGTGAGTTCTGGTGTCCTAACTTTATTGAATCAAGTTATTCCATAGCTTGATAAAAGTGATTCCTTTTCCCTAGAACAGATGTATGAGGATGCTATAAATATTCCAGTATTGTAGCTTATTTGTTAATCTGTTTCTTCTCCAACAGAAGGAAAAAAAAAGGTTATAATTTGAGAGAACATTTGTATAGTGGAAGAGAGACTGAATGTTCCAGTGAAGAGATTGCTTTAACTGGGTATAATGCCTACACTCATTAGTTAGTGAGTTATTGTCTATACTTAAAAGCATGTATGCTATCTTAACTCACTCAGTGCCACCACGATGCACACATCCAGGGGTATCATTCCCAATTATATTGATGTATCTATGTAAATGCCCCCTGGAGTTTTGCAGTACATCCATATATCATGGGCTCAAAAAATGGACTCAATTGGAAATTCATTTAATCTACCCCTTTGCAACTGAAGAAATGTTTGATAGTGGAAGGTATAAGATAGAAAAGAAATCTGTATTATAGGAAAGTGTTACAAGAAAAGTCAGGGTGATCTAGCATCTCCTTTCTGCTGAAGGGTATTAATATATTCATAATCCTCCACAAATATTAAATAGCAGGCCTAGTAAGAAGGCAGAAACAGAAATTTTTCCACTTACAGAAAACTGTGTCCAAAATTATTTTATGCCCTTCATTATTAGCCATCCTCAGCATTTCAGTAAGGTCTATATTATATGCCAGACACTCTGGTGAAACTGATACATAAATAGCAGTATCTCTTGGTCCCACCTTCAAGTAGGTCACAATCCAGTGGAATTTACAGAAAGGCGTAAAAGAACCTGATTCTCAAATAAGTAAACTACCTAAAGTCCACTTCATACGGAGTATGCCATTTATAATATACTCTAATCAAGAAACCATATTTGCATTTTAATTTTTCCATCTTTTGAATCTAAATAAGATTGTCATATGCATTATTGAATTCAACACTTTTGAGTATTTAGCAAGTTCCCATGTCATTTTTTTCCAAAATAAAACACTACTTCATCTTTTGATTCAAATAACATTATGCAGTAAATTCTTTTTTTTTTTTTTTAAATGTTAGTAGCTTGTGTTTGTCAGTAGTGTAGTTGTCTGACTGTCTTTGAATGTTACAACGACACTGGCTTTAGACAGTTCCTCAGGGCATGGACTGTGTCTGCTTAAATTGCTTTGTGCAGAACACAGGTGGCTGAGTAATAAACACTTTTTTGCTGATGCAATGTCTTGTATTGAAGACAAAGCCTCTGATTACTTAGTGTTTTGAAATTAGTTTTTAAAGATGCATCAGGAATCCAATTAGTGTATAATGTATGCCTCACACTGAAATGGCTTTGGAGCAGATTAACAAGAGCACACCACCCTCATCTCAAAAGTTGATATTTTATAATCAATACTACAAGATGAAAACAAATGTGGACATGGAATAAGTAGATTATCTTTCCAGAACCTTAATAGAATTCTTAATATTGTACAAAACAAATATGCATATTTGTGTGTGCGTGTGTGTGTGTACATTTTTTTCTCATCTCTCCTCTACGCGGGTTAGAAGTAGATCAATGGCACTGTTATAGGAATAATCAGAAGCAAACTGGCGTTAGTTCGCCTAAGAATACTAGTTTGACATTGATGTGTTCAATATAATTTTTTGTTTTTGTTTTTTTCCCATATAGAGTAATACTCTACCTAGGAGAATAAAAGTGTTCTTTTTGGGACATCTGTGACTCCAGGCCTCTCTCCCTAGGGCAAAACCCCAGTCACCACTTTGAGATCACCCCAAAGAATCCTTCGGCTTCCAGAAGAGATATGATGTGCACAGATCATTCTGTTGACCTTTAACCCCTATACCTGCTCTGACCTGATATTTTTCCACTTCTGATGTAGGCTTTTCCTGTGGTTTTCACCTGGGGCATAGGCTTCTGTTCTTCTTGTGGTTAATGTTGTCTTTTCCATCCAACTCCCGTCAATGATGCCAGTAAATATTCTACAAAGCAAACCTTGATCACAAATTCTGTGAAGTCACAGTTCATTTTTCCTTACATGTCCGTTTCGTGCCTTGTACATAATACACACTCAATACCTGTTTGTTAATCGACTGACTGATGGATCTGACAACCATCTTGGTCCTTCACTTTTGACTCAGTTTTATCCCAGGTTTTCACTTAAAGTTTCTGCTTGTGATTTAAATGTTGGTTCTATTCATGCCATGGTGATTCTCATTCTCTTTTTCCTCTCACTTGGCACTACGAAACTTACTCAATCTCCACAATTTATAGGTTTTTGGCCACGCAAGCTACCTGGTTATCCTAACTACACATCAGATTTCTCTCAGTGCACTTTTTCTGCCTGCATTCATTTTCTTGTTGCTGCTTTAACAAATTACCACATACACAATGGCTTAAAACAGCACAAATTTATTCTCATAGAGTTCTGGAAGCCAAAAATTCAAAAGCAGTCTTTTAGGGCTAAAATCAGAGTGTTGGCAGGACTGGTCCCTTCTGTAGGTTCCGGGAGAGAACCTGTTCCTTGACTCTTCCAGTTTTTAGAGGCTGCTGGCGTTCTTTGGCTCATGGCTGCATCACTCAATGTACGCTTCTGTAGGGGAGGAAGACAAATCCTCTACCCTCTAGGTCCTTCTGGCTGGTCTATGAATTAAATTGACATAAGAGAGTATAACAGAAGACAATCAAACAGAGCTTTATAACATGTATACGTGGGAGAAACCCATGAAAACTGGGTAACTTGCCAAAATGGCCAAGGTTGTCATCTTAAATAGCATCTTCAGCTAAAGACAAAGGAGGATGTTGGGGGTAGTGGTTTGGGACTTCAAAGGGGAGGAAAGCAATCCAAATGGAAATGGAAAAGCAAGTGTTTGGTAAATAGAACTTTGATAAGAAAGGGCTTAGCCAGGACCTTCACAGTCTACCCCTACCCAGAGTTATCTATGGTGATGGCCTGTCCTGGGGACAGGCCTTTTATCTTAAATTTCTTTTAGGCAGTTGGGGGGGTGGGAGGTCAAAATTTCTTTCAGAGCCTTTTGTTCTCGAAAATAATCAAGGCAAAGAAATATATTTTAAGGTGGCCAATTCTCATCCTCCACACTTCTATCTTCGTATCTCCTTCTCCTCTCTCTAGTCAAACCTTCCTTTGCTGCCTTCGTGTATGGACACTTGTGATGACACGGGGCACACTTGGACATCAAGGACAATCCCCCTCCATTTCAAAATATTTAAATTAATCATGTTTGCAATGTCTCTTTTACTATGTAAAGTAATTCACTAGTTCAGGGTTTCAGATGTTGACATCTTTTGAGAGTCATTATTCAGCATACTTTGTTGTCCTTCTTAAAACAGATTTATAAAGCAACGAAAGGTTTCCAAAAATAATTCCTTTGTGTCTCCCAATATGATATATCTCCATTTTGTTTCTTTGTTGAATTACTCATTTGACTTTTACAAATATAATATGGTCATCATAAAATTTCAAGAAACACAAAAGTATATAATATATAAAAAGCTCTCCTGCCCTCCCTCCCCGCCACCCTCCACCTTTTTCCCAGCAATGAGCAATATTAAGAGTTTGGTGTGGATTATTCCATTCCTTTGTAAATGCACACACAGAGAAAGGAGGAAAAATGCATGCACATTCTATGTGTTCTATGTATATACAACTACAGATGATGAATAAAGGATCAGATATTATTCTTCATCTTGCTTTTTTTGAACTAATAATATATATTGAGCACATTTCTGTGTCAGCACACATATATCTACTTTTTAGTACAGTTTTGAAGGAGATTACATTAAAAAAATGTTTATTTTAGGATAATTGACGTATTTGTGTAATTGATTCTTCCTTTCCAGGAGTATAATATCTTTTATTGTCTTTTTTTATTAATACTTCTTTACTGTTTTATTTTGTTCACTTACATCTTTCTCTAATTTCTGAAGTTCATTCCTAAATATCTAGTAGTTTGTTTTTTTTTCTATTTTAAATTGTGTGTGTGTGTGAGTGTGTGCATGAGTTCCTAACTGATTATTGCTGGCATTTGGGAAAGCCATTATTTTGGTATGTTTTCTTGTGTCTGGCTATTTCACTGAATACTCATTAGTTTTATTAGTTTTTAAGTGGTCTTTTTGCATTTACTAAGAATAGAAATATATTATGTGCAACTAATGACAATTTAGTTTTTTCCTTTTTAGTTCGTCAATTTAAAAGTTTGCCAGCTCTCTCTCTATAATTACCCTCTGATGTTCCAGCTGCAGGCATGTGTGTGTGTAGGTAAAGATGACCAAGTAGTCACGGAGAAGCTTCTTATAATAATCAACTATCTTGACATCTATTATGCGGAGAAGAAAAAAATAGTATTTGAGGCCATTATCAGAATAAACTAAAAATCTCTCATATCTTAGGAGGAACCTATAAGTCTCTGGGTTTTAATTTTAGGATATTATGAAGATAGTGAATGGTTCAAAGGGAACAAAGTGGAAATAGAATGGAATTGTTTCAAATTCTGGTCCTTCCACTCTCTATTGTATGTCCTCACGATATATCACTTAAATTTTCTTCTTGTTAGTTTTCTTATCTTACGGCTAACGAACGTGGAAGTGGTACACATAGCAGAGAGACTAGGTGTACAATCTTTTTATTAATAAGGCTTATTCCTATCTAGGAGTATTATATGCTAAGAAATTGTTTTCTACAATGTAAAACAATATGCTATTTCTAGTGTTAACATTAACCACTAAAACCAGAAAGTTGTGTACTAAAAACGAAGCAGGGCCCGGCCTTGTGGCGTATTGGTTAAGTGCGTGTGCTCTGCTGCTGGTGGCCCCGGGTTCGGACCCTGGGCACGCACCGACGCACTGCTTGTCAGGTGATGCTGTGGTGGCGTCCCATATGAAGTAGAGGAAGATGGGCACAGATGTTAGCCCAGGGCCAGTCTTCCTCAGCAACAAGGGGAGAATTGGCATCAGATGTTAGCTCAGGGCTGATATTCCTCACAAAAAATAAATAAATAAATAATAAATAAATAAATAAATAAAAATGAAGAAAACATCATGACAAGAACCAGGATGCAAATTTTCCAAGCAGATATAATGTTTTGAAAAGGAGCAAAGGTATAATAAATATCGTTGTCAAAGTCAAACCAATTGGAGAGGCAGACTACAAGAGGCTGGAAGAATGGCATATTGGTTCCAAGAGTATTCAGAATCCTTTCCAAGAGAGGCATGATATTCAGCATCACCACATTTTTTCCACTCATTTTTAGCAGTTTTGAATCATACTTTTTATAAATATGTGTGCATGTATTTAGATATATTCTTGAGTTTCCTAACTGTGTTATTGCTAGAAGAGAGCTGCAAATTCATTAAAATGTCCTGGACTCACTATCATAAAAACCAGTTACAAATGTTGCTCTAATACTGACTTACTTAATCTTCCTCAATAACGTACTCATTTTACCCAGCTATTGCTAAATTGTTTAGGAACAAATTGTTGGTGTGAAAAGAGTTACACCATTACTATACTTTCAAAAAATTGTCTGCATTCATTTTATCTTTAAAAATATTTTATGAAATATTTTAAACATATAAAAATGCTTAGAGAAAAATTTTGCAGACACCAGTGAAAATACATTTACATGTATCTTAACATTTTGCCATATTTGCTTCAGTTTTTTTAAGAAATAAAATACAACATGCAATTGAAACCACTTTGTATTCTTTTACAATCACAATTTCTTCCATCCTTACACAAGTTAATCAGTATCATAGAGTTGGTAAGCATCCTCCATCCATGCAGTTTTTAATATTTGTAATAAGTATGTATATATTCAGGTGAAATATTGTTTTGTACTTTTAAAAATACACACAAATTATATCATAGTATTGACTTAATTTTGCATTCTGTCTTTTAAATCAATATTATAATTTTGTTATTTGTCCAGATGAATATCAGTCAATCTAGTTATTCATTTCAACTACCCTGTAAATTATTCTATTGAATAAAATAAATACTTATGTATTCTGTTATTTATGAGCATTTACGTTATTTCTATTGTTCCCTGTAAGATGCAATGCACACTGTTACACGTGTAGGGATTTCTCTAGACTGGTGCTTCTCACATGTTAATTTGCACATGGATCCACCTGGGACTCCCGTTAAAATGCAGATACTGATTCAGTAGGTCTGGGATGGAGCCTGAGATTATGCATTGCTAAAAAATTCTAAGTGATGTCTCTGATGCCTTCTCACAAAGCACAGAACACATTGAGTAGCAAGGAACTAGGAGAATATATATATTCTCTATATATATTCATATGGGAGTTGTGTGCCTATGAAGTGGGTATTGTAAGCTGGCTAACTCAACACTACTGAAACCCCTTTTACAGTTGGCTATTTCGACTTTAGAGTTTGAAAAGCAAACTACTCCAAATCCCAATCTCTTTTGCAGCTAGCGGTGGCTGAGTTATGAGACAGTTCTGGCCAACGCAATATCTTCATAAACTGCCAATGCTGATTCAATCATCCCTAAACCTTTTCTTGCCTGGAACTGTGGTGATCCTGGAGGTGCAGCAGCCACACATTAAGGAAAGCAGAGTGACAAAGTAGGTCTGGTTCCTTGAGGGCATTGTCAGCCACTGCTCCAGCCCTGGGACGCCTGTCCAGATAATTTTTATTTTAATGTCTGAGAGAAACCCCTTGCTTGATTAAGCCACTGTAATCTGGTTTAAGGTTACTTATACCTGAACATCATTCTAAATGATACAGTGCCTCTTAAACTTTTCTAGATATCGCCAAATAGCTTTCCAAAATGTTATTATTTGACACTTCCGCAAGGAGTGTGAGATAATTTCTAATTTTATTTTTCCATGTCTTTGATGGTTTTTGGCAGTATCAAATATTTTAAGATTCTTGCCCATTTAATGATGAGAATAGCATCTAACTGTGTTTTAATTTCTGTGGTTACTTGTGATGTTAAAGAGATCTGTTTGTGTTGATTGCTCATTCAGATTTCCTCCTGTGTGAATTTTTTCTATTGCTGTCAATTTTTCCATTGGGTTATTTGTCATTTTATTATTACTGGAAAGGTTCTAATAAAAAAATTCAATTTTTTATCTATGTCCAGTAAATATCTTCTTTTAGATTGCAGTTTTTCTTTTCGCTTTGTTTACATGTCTCTAGGTGAAATTTAAATTAATTACGATCAAATTTGTAAATATTTTCCTGTACATTTTGTGCTCTTTGTGTCTTCTTTAAGATACCCTTCCCCATCCTGAAGTCATATCTTCTTATATTTTCTTTTACAATTTTAACATTTTGCTTTTCTTCTTTAAATTGTAATCTACCTGGAAAGAATTTTTGTCATATGATGTGAGAAAAGAATCCAAATTTATACTTTCTATATGAACAACCAATCATCCTAGCTTCACTACATAGAATTTCATTCTTTACTGTTTTGTAAAGTCAAATCTGTCACCTAACATGGTGCCAAGTTGCCACTCTCTATTTTGTCAACCTATACCAATGATACTCTGTCTTAACATCTGGTAGAGTGAGTCTTCCAAAATTTGTTCCTGAAAATCTACTTCACTATTCTTGCCTCTTTGTTTCCCAAATAGTCTTTGGGAGTGATGTTTAGAGAGGTGAAGCCTACTTCCATCCATAGTTCCTAGACCTGAGCATTGTAGCTTCCGAGGACCTATCACCATATATAAGTTAGTGGTTCAGTGCGAATACTGGAAAGTAGCATCTCAAACTCACAAGATATATTAACCTGAGCTAATGGTTACGGTGACTTTAATATGCATTCCTTCATTCTATTAGGTAAGTTACGGCTTTGTGATGCAATATATTGTAACAGCAGTGGGTTCTATGATCAAGAGCTCATTGTCACACTTCTTCTGCCGTAAAATTGGTCCCTTGGTATGAAGCAATGCAGTACAAGATCCCATGCCAGAAGTTAGGGTTTCTCTTGGCCCTAAGATGGTAATGCTTGCCGAAGCACTGCAGCAGACAAGGAAGACAAACTCCTGTCTGAAGTAGGTGTCAATTCCAGTAAGAATGAATTGCTGCACTTTCCAGGGTGGAAAAGGTCCAATATATTCAACCTGGCACCAGAGGTCTTTTTGAGGCATGATGCTAAAATAAAGGGCTCAGAGTTGTTCTATTCTGCTGGCGGGTTTATAGTTGTTCTATTCTGCTGGCAGGTTTATAGGTGGTTAAAGGAAACATATGTCCTTGAGCTCACACATAGGTTACAACTTTGCTACCATGTATACTCTTCTTGGACCCATTGGGCCAGCAAGGGAGTTTATGAGAAGAGAGGCTGGTAGACATATACTAGAAAAATCTTCCTGTCCACCTCGTTGTTAAGCATCTCCAATATTGTTTTCTGGTGAGTATTAACCTGAGACACAAGATATGCGTGTGTTGTACCCAATCCTATAGATCTACCCATTTGACTCTTTGTCACACTCCTTTGACTCCAATTTTCCCATCTTTGTCCTTTAAATATCTGGAGCAAACAGATAGGCCATTCCTCCTGCCTAGGAGTCTGTGTATATCTGTATTTAAGGCCATTTCCCCCCAAAGTAAATGACCAAGTGCACTGCATACAGCTCTTCCCACTGGGAGAATATTCTCCCCTCCCCATTGTCTTCAGGACTATCCCTGAAAAAGATTGTAGTTTGGAAGCAGTCCATTTTCCTCTAATAACAACTTGTTCACCTCTAAATCTGAGCTAAATTAGTATCTATCTTTGTCAGTGAGCCTTAGGGAAACTTCTATGAAGAAATAAGTGTAAAGTTGAGGGTGTTGCAGCAGTGAAACTGAGGTAGGTAACATGCAAGTCTGGGCCTCGCATTCATGTACTTGACTTACGTACTCTGGATCTTCAAGGGCTCGATCCCAAGTATATCATTTATATTGCTTGATGAATTGCTGCTGCGTCCATCCGATGTTTTTATGAGTCTCTGAGAGTAACACCTGCCCATTGATGTCACATGATACAGGCATTTAGCCTCAGCTAGTGCCCAATAGATTACAAAGATCTGCTTTTTAAATAGTATCTTGTTTTCTGCTGCATATGGCATGGCTTTGCAGTACTTGGGAATTTGTTAGAAATATAAATTCTTGAGCTCCAATCGAGATCTACTAATCAGAAACTCTGAGGATGAAACTAATGAACCCTAATGTTTGAGAGCCACTAACTTAAAAGAGTATCCTGGCATGCCAAAGATTACTGAAACCTTAAAAACTTTACTGATGTGCAGCCTTCAAATTTTTGAAAGCTTTATCTCTCATCTCCTGGCACATGTGCATATTCCCAAAACATCCAGAATATTTGTCTCTACCATCAGATCCAATTATCATGGTGGACCTCAACTCTAAACATTCTGGAATTTATCCTAGCTTCAGTTTTTGTTTTCAATATTCATATTTTTTCAAATAACATCCTTCATGAACCAATCAACTCCAATCTGCTGCATGAAGCTTTCCAACTTTTGAGAAGTCCCACAATAGTTTGGTCCATCCCATTTATGTTACATCTCATTTTTCTCTGTTGAGTGTTTATTTTTCATACTTTAATTCTGTATATGTTGGCATGTCATTTGAATTTTAAGCTCCTTGAGAAGAAAGACTGTGTCCTATATTTCTTTGACTATTCCACAGTTCATGGCCAAATGCAGAACACATTGTTGACTGGTTGATTTGATGAGAGTTCTAGGGATATAATAATCACAAGCGCGTTACTCTTTCACTCCTGATGTCCTCGTCCTGCCCTGCTCATTTTTTTATGTTCGGAGATGTCCATGGAGTTTCTGCTAGGAGTAATTGGAAAGGAGGACTAAATTTGCTTCCTCTTTATTTGAGGCAATTGTCCACTTTCCCCAATACATCTTCACTTTGATTTGGCAGAAATAATGATATTTGGTTATGCAGACTTCAAAGTTTCCAAGCATTCCATGCATCAATTGTCAATCAATAGTTAAACATCCACTGACCCCTTGCCTTGAAACATAAATTATGCTAAACATTTTGCATATCTATTATACATTGAATACAGTAACGAAGTTAACATGGAAGTCAAAATCATACAATTAAAATATGTTTGTAAGAATAATCAACCTAATGAAAATAAGATTTTCAGTATCATATCTGCATATTTTCTGTGTTCTATTTCATAAAAGAGTTATACAGAGAATGTAGTACTCAATGGCAAATGTACAGCATATAGCTTGGGAGATTAAAGAGAAAGTGGAGAGAATAATATTTAGGTTAAAGTTCAATGAACCTTATACTCTTAACCAAGCAAATCAACTAGTATGTTTTCTACATGACTTGTGTCCTTCTAAATTTCTAAGAATTGCAAGAAAAAAAGAAATTCAATGAATTACAGGCAATTTATATAATGGTGTTACAGTTTTTGCAATGTAAGCAAGTGGTGGTAGAATGTGTTAATTTCCTCATTATGCCAACTTAATATATTAGTTTGTAGCATATGGTATGTGAGCCTCATGATAGGAGAATAAGCTTAGATTTTTATTCCATCTGCCAATAGGTGCCAGCATTCATTCAGTTCCCTCCAGGCATGGTAATTGTTCACAGAACAGCAGGTTGCACATCTAGACTCATGGCAATGGCTGAGAAATGGAGCTCATCTTACATTTTTTCTCAAGCTTTTATTATGCTGTGTATTTCAGAGTAGTGACTTGGTTTTTATGCAACTTAATCCTCTTGCTGTGAGCATCATCTTTGAGAACTTATGATCTTTCAGTTCACTTTTTATTCAATAATGTGTTTATGTGTTCTGTATACAGCATTATTTTGATATCAACTATTCTGTCAAATGTTCCAAAATGAATCAATTCATACAAACCAGGCCAAATAAATCAGTCCTAAGAAATATGCCATCAATTCCATTACACAAGAGAAGGGTAAGAAACATATTGCAGTGAAAAGTAGAACAACCATAGACACTAAAGTATGCATTACTAATATATCAACCCTCTTATTTTGGTAGGTACCACTTCTAACTGGCTCTTTTTAGGACAGTGATTACCATAATACAATTTAAGTTCTGATAGGGATTTGGGCTAGAAAAGAAATTAAAGAATGTCTTTGAGTACGGCCATTTCAGGCAAGGCAGCACAGAAGAGATCTCAGCCAGCCACAAGATAGTATTAACATATTAAGATCTAATCTAAAAGATCAGAGAGATAGAAGGAAAGGAGTATTTTCTAGGAACAAAGAGAAACTCATGAAATCAGTAACCATATTTTTAATCCTTAAAAGAGAGTATCAATTATATTATGTATTATCCATATTTGTTTCAAAACAAACTCCTTATGAGTTCATTACATGACACATTCAGGGTTTTGACTGCAAGCAACGAAAACCAACTCTGACTCTCTTAGGCAGAAAATAATATGTTTTGGAAGAATGTTAGGCAGATCTCGGAAACTACAGGAAGATTGGAGAACCTGATTCAGAAGATGTGCCGAAGCCAGGGGACACTGGGCTTTGGCAACCAGTGCCAGAGCCACACCTCAGGAATGGTACACTGAGCCCTCATTACTGATGCATCTGCCATCCCTGCCTCTACTCCCACACCAGTCAATGTTCCCGCCACCACTTCCAGACACAGAGGCTGGGAAAACAAATTGCAATCTCTCCCTTCTCTAGAGATCACTTGTCTTAGATTTAAAGTCTCAGGCAAGGGATAAAGGTCTCTAAATCTGGATCAGTTGCTCACACCTAACCATCCAAGTCTGTTGAGAGTAGTATCTTGCTCCTTCAGAACTTGCCTCCTTTAAGAAGCACATATCCTTCAAATAGGATCAAGATACCTGTAAATTTACAGGCTTCAAGCAAACTAAACTTTTCAACCTTTCTCTGTTCATTTGTCAATCACTTAGTTATATGATGCCTTATAGTTTTAACAATTTTATTTTATAATCATTTTGTAACATATAATAATGCTGTGAGTTATGTAGGGTAAATATTACTTCTACATTTTACAGACGAAGATAATAACATCTAAAAAGTTTAATTTATTTGCATGATTGAAACTCAGATCTTTGGCCAGGGTCAAACGTTCTTTCTACTACATTTAAATCATTGACATATTTCTATATTTTCCTTTGTATCTTGCTTCACTTAAATAATGTTGTTGGACAAAATGTTATAATTATCTTAACTAAAAAACTTTGTGTATTTCAATTTTTTTGTTTATTAACTAATTAACAATACTTTTACAAAGAGTTAAAAATACACAATATGACTTGGGGATATACATTCACTCAGTGTGAATTATTTCCCAAAATATATATTGTGGCCAGCACATAAAAGTGGCTAATGAAAACCATGTCTTCTTTGAGGTCCAATTTAGCTGATTCCCAACAGTTTATATTTTTTTACTCATTTTAGAATGAATGAATTCTTGAGTGAAACAAATTAGTCAATTTTAGTTCATTTTCTAAAATAATTTTTGAGGATGATTTTAAATATTACATATACAAAGACTTCAACTGATTGCAAATTGATCATCTTTATTTTTTTAAGCATAGATTTATATAGTTTTCTACTTTATAATCAATGACCCAAGCCCATGACTTATGTGGAGTTAATTTAGGAATGAAAAAGAACTACTTGAGAACATCTCTCTCAAGTAGCAATGTGCATTTACAATACACCATTTCCATTTACAAAACTGATTACCTCTCAGTGCTGGTAGTGGGCAGAGACACAGAACTTTCAGATTGCTTCTGCTCTATGAATGTTTCTTCAGTATTTCGTTACTAATATCCTCAGGTTTGAACCACTTGGAATTCTTTTGCAGTCATATATTTCACGTTTATATACTGTAACAAAATAGTCACCTGTGCTAGCCAGGACATCTCTCCTGCACAAAGACATTACAGGTTGGCTAAAGTGTCATATAAAACATCTGCTGAAGTAAACAAGCATATAAGGAATATGCAATGTTTAAGTACAATTAAAATGTTTCACATTCAAAATGATTTTTATTATCCAGATTTTTGTAAAAAACTGTCTTCTGTAAGCATATGGAAGTTACTGAAAGATTGCCTTACCTTGGTCACTTTCAAGGTTACCTTAAGGCTAACATGATTTTGTGGCTGTAACCTCCATCTCTTGGGAAAATATTAAGCTACTTATGTCAAGAACAGTCTTAAATTTATTTTGAAATCCTATATGACCTTGCACGTTGCTGGGATTGTAAATGATGGCCAATTAGCTTGGTATTTTTATTAGGTGAAAATGAACTTTTCTTTCAATATTGGTCAAAGTGCTATGATATTACATAAATGAAATCTGCTTAAATGAGAAAACTTACTTGATGTATTAAGAATCTTGTCTGGCACATATCAAACCCCCATATTATTCAAAATAAAACAAGTATATCGTAGGTTGATCATGTTTTTATATACTGCATTGTTCTCAAATCCAATTGAAAAACAAATACGACATTTTTTATTAAATTCTCATTCCAAATTGTCCTCCCATCACAGTGGTGATAAAAAAATAAATAATGTTTATAGTACAATGTGAGTAAAATAAGAAAATAGAGGTATAATCTAATTATTATGTCTAAGGAAATCAGAAATTGTGTAACCCTGAAAGTTTTTTCAAAATAGTAAAGGAAATAATGTTTCTTTTAGTTGGGTTTCGGATAATACCCACTACTCCAAATTTCTCATGGTCCTTTACATCAAGTATATATTTTCCATCCTTCTAGAAAAAAGAAAGCTATTGTATTGCTATTCTCACGGACACAGTATACATAGTTGGAGCAACATTTCGCAGCCTATTTTTTTTTTCTGATGTGAAGTGGTTATAATGCATTATCTACTGCTAAAGGAGATGAGGCAGGCTGGTGAATATCACCCAGATAAGTCAAAGTGTATTGGAAAGAATAAAAGACAGGATCCCTAGGTTCTATTTCTGCACATGCCATAAAACAGCTGAGAAGAAACAAAATTTTGAATTGAATGGAGGTTTTCACCAAACATAAGATGCAGCCCCATCTTTTTTTTCAGGGTGCCAAAACATCGACACCAATTCTCTGCTTGAACATGTATATTAATAGGAAAATTACTACCTCATAAAATAGTCCATTCAGTTTCTTTCCCATGGCATTACTTTTTTTTCGCACCTTAAAAAATTAATAATAATTTGTAGCATCTAATATTCAGTTCATGTTCAAATTTCTCCATTTATACTCAAAATGTCTTTTACAACTCTTCTTTTTCTAATCTAGATCCAGTCAAAGTTCACAAATAGCATTTACTTATGTTTTTCTAACCTCTTTTGATCTAGAACAGTTCCTCTACCTCCTAAAATTTTTTTTATGATAGCAATTTTCTTATTGAGGTAACATGGGTTTATAACATTATATAGATTTCAGATGTACATCATGATATCTTGACTTCTGTATACACTATCTCGTTCACCACCAAAATCTAGTCTCCATCTGTCACCATACAAATGTTCTTTCCTATGGCATTACTTTTAATGTTTCGTTTCTCTGAACACTCAGTCTTTTATACATTCAAAAGAGATGCAATGTAATGTGTTCCTTCCAACCTCACTCCACCTCATACAAAGTCTTCTCTTTTTCAAGTAAGTACAGCCTCACTTCTACAAACTGTATTTTCTATAATGCTTTCTAAACCCTCTATAATGTCTAGCAAAGTGTTTGGTAAATTATCAGCATGCTGATATACGTTAAACTGACTTGAACTGGTTGCTTTCTTCAATATATAATTGTTTGCCAATGTTCTTTGTAACATAGATATCCGGAATTGAACACTAGGCATGTAGAATATGGTGGAATATTGCTCCACTGGGTCTAAAAACCATAATTATTTTAATCGATCATTCATTATATTAGAATTTGAGGCATCAAATTATACTATGCTAATATTGAGATAGAATTATTTCCACTAGATATTTTCGTTAGGTTCTGTCTTCCCCATTCTGTACTTACCTCCCTGAATTTGTTTTAATCATAAATGAAGTCTGCGTTATTCATTATTCATTTTTTCTTGATTATTTATACCCATCATTTCTGTATGTCAGAGTGTACTTAAACTAAAAATTTTCAGCCTACCTATATGCTCTCTAGTTTGGCTTTGTTCAAAGGACTATTATTGAATGAAAAATAAATATAAAATTACCTAGTGGTTTTCATTGAAATATCCCAATATAGAGCCATGAATTCAGGAATTCTTGCTAGCATTCATATTGGGAATCTCAACTATTAATTCAGGCAAGTTGAAAAAAATAAATTTCTGTGCCTCAGCTTCTTTTTCTGTCATATGAGAGATCACTATAAATACTTCTACCATATTTGCATTCTAAAACACCTAACTGCCGCTTACCCAGAAACATCGATGCTGTCCCACTGCATCAGTGTCCCAATCTATTGTCTGAAGGCAACCACCTCTGCAGTGACACCTATGTGTCACCAACCTCTCTCCTAATACCTGCAACTTGGACCTTCCCTTACAATCTGCTTCTATGTGGCTGTCTAGCCTCCTGCTCATGGCTGTCTGGCCCAGACTGCACCATACCCACCAAACCCCAGTTCTGATTTTAAAAAAATCATCATGATAAAGAAAATATTTCAAGATGCTTCCTTTTAGGGCTTTTTACGGGAGGATTTCTGACTCAGGAGAATCTTTGAATGGGAAATTCATTTTACGCTATTTAGGACTCCAGTTTATTTAAGGCTGGATTAGAACTGTTCAGGTTTTTGGGTTTTGATGAATTGGCTGGGGTGGTGCAGTACAAAATACCCAATTTCTAGGGAATCAGATGCAGGAAGGGTACGATTCTGTCTTTATTCATTCTTCAGTGTTTTTCACGGCCCTGGAAATGCTGTGTCGATTTTTATATGATTATTATAGCAAACATCTGGAATACCAGATGTGAGCAGACACATTAAGGGACATTTAATCTATACATTTAAGAATGAGTCAAGTTAATCAGAAAACTCATTTCATTTCTGAAAATGAGTTAGATAAGCCAAATCAATAGTAAAAGTCTATACAATCTGGAAGACAAAGGATTTAAAAAGAGACCATATGGCAGTTAAGACAAATTGTATGCAAGTGTGTGTTTGTGCGTGTGTGTGTGTCCAAAGAGAAATACAAACCCCTTTGCAAGTTATATATGTCCTTGCAAAGAGGAGGCTAAATAAGTGAAAAAAAAATATGTTCTTATATTATCTTACTCCATTAATTGTCTGATTGCAGTTATGAACATGGAACACATATAAAGATTTTAGTAAATATGCCTTGAGAAGTATACTATGTATTTCATAAACTATATTTCAAGTTTCAGAGAGATTTTAGCTTCATCACTTATTTTCTGATTACTGAAGCTTATATTAGTAAAATTAAGTATGTATGTATATATAACATGGAAATGTACATATTAGGTAAACATTTGATTGTCCCTCAATAAATTCTGCTAACAGATTTAATTTACAAAAGGGGCATTTCATTTGAACATATTTAATGCTTAAACCATCAAGCAACTCTGACTACAAAACGATTCAGCAACTCTGTTTTCAGAAGAAAAAATACTAAATATATCATCTTGAGGTATTTGGCGACAGCTGAATTGGCATATGAGGAAACTTGTCCCTGGTCAAGATTCAGGGATTTAGAATTCCATAACTCAACTCCTCTCATTACGAAAACAAAGACGAGACTTTGCCTCACATGTCTATCAGTCGATTAAAAAGTTATCCCATTTTTTCTTACAATATTTTATAAAGATTCATTCTTATACTTTAGTATGCAAAAGAATCAATTTGGGAATTAGCCAAAATACAGATTTCTATGTCCCACAGACCTAAGAAATCAAAATTTCTGATCCTTAGGAGGCAGAAATCTGTATTTATAATAAGCACTTCAGAAAATTTTGATATTCTTTACTGCACTGCCTCTAGTTTTCACACAAATGTATAAATATAGAAATTAATATAAATGGAAAAAGTCATTTGCATAATCTATTTTTTTACATAATCTGTATTTCTTATTCATCTCATATTGCTAATGTTCTAGTGTGTATGCTTTACTTCATTGTGTTTTTCACTAGATGTCAATTGAGAGCCTACTATGTTTCAGCCCTGTACTAAGTCTGCTGATAGAAAGATGAAGAAGACCTTTCCCCAAAGGGACTTTGAATCTGATAAGAGAGACACATAATTTAATAAATACTGATATTGCAGTTTGGCAATTGGAAAAATAAACAGCACAGTGGTAGCTGAGTGAATGTCGTAAATTTGAGGTTTTAGAGGAAAACAAAAAGGACATTTCTTCCTCCCCTCAGATGGATCAGAGAGAGATTTTGTAGAATTGTAGGATTTTGTAGAATTGTAGCTTGAGCTAAAGCTTGAAAGAAAAATAGGAGGAACAAAATCGGTTAGGTGTTCTATTCAGAGGGAACAGCATGAACAAATGCAGAGAGGCTTAATGTACTTCAGAAGTGGAGAGTGTAATTGGGTAATAACTGGAAAGGGAGGTACAGGGAGGTTTGTCTCTGGTCAATGAAGTGCCTTTAAATCATGTTGAACTTTGTGGATATTAGCTTGTAGACAATGGAATCATTGTAGGTTTTTAAGAAGACTAATATGATCAGACATGTTTTAGAAAAAAATCAATTAAGTGACAATATGATGAAATTGGAGGCAGAGGCTGTTGAATACTCCTGGAGATAAAAAGTTGAGGCTTGAATGATTGCAGTAATCATGGAGGTGAAGAAGAGGATTTCTTTTCACAGTTTTACCTTTCTATAATACAATGAACTTAGTTGATGTATAAAAACAGCCTCAATTCAATCTGAAAAAACACATAGATCTTCAGGATGAAAATAAGTGATAACATATGAAAGGTATAGGTAATATAAGAACAAGCAAATATTTGAAGGGAAATTTGATAGGAAACACAATGATTAAATTGACTATACCAGAGACCCATAGAAACTTAAAGTTACAATAAAGCTTAGAACCATCTTGTCCAAGCCAAAGGAGAGTGTGTTGTACTTGTAGACTACAGGATGAGTGACTAGGGAGCTTAGTGATTTCACTGAAAAACTGAGCATAATACTGAGGGATTCTGTCCCATTGCAGGGATACAAGGAGCCATTTTTATACTTTAAAAAAGATTTACTATGATTGAAAAAGTGTGAAAAGTTTGAGATGATAATAGTGTTTGACCTTACATAGGAATATAACAGTAAAACCAACATATTCCCATCTTATTTCCTGTATTTGTCTCATCGTCGGGTTATGAAAAGACAGTTTATATCACACTTATATTAATCTTTACAGAATTCTTGTAGGGATTAAAAAATATGTCGTTGAGCTTAACTAATTATAAAAATTTTCATGTTTTTATGCAACAATAATCTATTTCAGGAATCTCTGCTTTAGACTACGTTAATCATAAACAAATCTTACCGTATACGTTTATCTATCATCTATCTATTCACATATATAAACATATGCACACACATATACATGTGCATCCGTACATTTATATATGCTCACACATATAAAACATGCAGATATTTACACACAGACACGCATTGATATATTGTGAGCGTAAAAAAACATAGTTTATATTTTCTTTGCACCACAAGAACTGCCTAATTCCCTGGGCAAAAAAAATAAATAAAATGAAAAAATATATATATATATATAATTATTCAATAAAAATGAAGAAATATGTCAGTGATTTTTTTCTACATTCAAATTGTATCCCTTGTTATTTTTATAATTCTGGAAAAAAAGCATAAAAGAATAAATACAATTTTACTACTAATGAGTAGTTACTAAACACACACATATATTTTACCTGGAAGCTACAAATGTTACAAATTTTATTATCAGAAAAAATAATTACATTTTATTATCAAAAAATAATTAGAGTTCTTTAAATATACTTTTGGCAAACACATGTATATCTATCCTGTACAATGGCATCTAAAGTGTAATTTTTACTTAAAATTTAGAGTATAGTCACAAATTACTGATATAAAATAGTTTTAAATGTAGAATCTATTCTCATCAAAACCAACCTAGTTTTTCATTCTATTTTAAGAGTTGGAGATAAAAGAGTAAATCAGAATAAAAATTCTATGTACTTTATATTACTTATGATGATGTTGAGAATGTCATTTTTGCAGACATTAAGATTTACCTATTCTCTGTTGTTTTAAGAAAGTCTGTAATGGTGGTGTATTGAATTCTACAATTTAGGAAATCACCGGTAACATGAAGACTTGAACCCCAAATTCTCTAATTTAGTGCATCCAATACATACATACAAGCATTAGCACACGGAGTTTTTTAAAAACATTCATCAATGGGACCACAGAAAGTCTAACGCACGTACATATTTAGATACTGTGAAATTCAGCAAAGTTTCATGAAATATTAATGTAGTTTGGCAAGACTCATTTTAAAATTCAATGATTAATAATTGATTAGTCTATAAAACAGATGTATTACACAACAGTATCAACATTATACCAAATTTACTTGAAAAATTAAATTTGATCTAAACTTTTTTTTTTTTAAAGATTTTATTTATTTATTTTTTCCCCCAAAGTCCCAGTAGATAGTTGTCTGTCATAGCTGCATATCCTTGTAGTTCCTGCATGTGGCACACGGCCTCAGCATGGCCGGAGGAGCGGTGCGTCGGTGCGCACCCGGGATCCGAACCCCGCTCGCTGGCAGCGGAGCGCGCGCACTTAACCGCCAAGCCACGGGCCGGCCCTAAACTTTTTTTTTACAAAAAGGGAAGAACAGTTAAAATACTCTTCTTTTTATCAATGGCATTCTGAAATCTAAGGTCTCTACTCATTCTCTTATTTCTTATTAAAAACTAATGTAGCATGGAGAAATCTTAGAGAAAAATGAATATTACAAGAATATATTCCAATTTTAAAGGAAAGATGAAATGAACCCAAAACAATAAGTCATTTTTAGAAAATAAATATACAGTGATGCAGATAAAAAACATGCGGAAAGGAATCATAGCAAGCTTTCCAATTTGTCAGTTGCTTCAAAGGTTGTCATATAGTCACTAGAGTCAATAGCTAAAAAATTATCATTCAAATTCACAAGCCAATCCCAATTTGATGTTTCATTCTCCCTAGAATTCAGACAAGACTGAAGAGTGTTAATAGTATAAATTTTTAGTTTTATAAGGATGGGGGAAAATACATCTTGAGAGAATTAAGAGAGAATTAAGTCTCAAAAGTCAAGACAAGGGCCGGCCCAGTGGCGTAGTGGTTAAGTTCGCTCGCTCACATTCAGTGGCCTGGGGCTTGCAGGTTCGGATCCCGGGTGCGCACAAACGGACCGCTTGTCAAGCTATGCTGTGGTGGCATCCCATATAAAGTAGAGGAAGATGGGCACAGATGTTAGCCCAGGACTAATCTTCCTCAGCAAAAAGAGGAGGATTGGCAACAGATGTTAGCTCAGAGCTAATTTTCCTCACCAAAAAAAAAAAAAAAAAAAAGTCAAGACAGTCTAAAAAACCCCATATGTTTTTGCAATAAAGATTGGGTTAAATATGGAAGATCTGCCTAAATTTTGTATGACATCGGCAGATGGAATGCACCCGCCCTTATAACCCAAACCAAAGCAAACCAAAATCAATCTCTCTCTATGTGTGTGTGTGTGTGTGTGTGTGTGTGTGTGTGTGTATGTGTGGTCAGATATCTACCATTCCTTTACCAGATTGACAAATTCAGGTGACTTTTACTCCCATTTTTTATTGTGAAATAGTTGATTCTTAAAAAGTGTTTGATACATGTGCAAATTATGACGCATAATAATAAATAAAGATCTATGAACTCACTCTACATTTAAAGAAAGAGAATATTACCAATTCTCTTATGTTTTTTTTTTTTACCAGTCTGTCTTTCAGCCTTTCTCTCAGAGAAAGAGAAAACACACACACACACAGACACACATGCGCAATTTCCAGATTGGTTTATTTCTTTCATCATTATCTTTATTTTTGTAATATAGTGTATCTATTATTTATATATGTACCACATTTTATTAATTTGTAGTTTTTCTTTGTATTATAAAATTTTTTCATAATGTATATATTTTCTATGTATATATTTCTATATTTTGGTGCATTGCTATAATGCAATCATCTTCTCTTTTTATACTATTCTTTCATGAAATATTACTCAACCATTCTCTCGATGGACATTAGGTTTTTTTCAGTTATGTGACATTAAAAACAAAGCTTCTCTGCTGGTTTTTTTTTCATCTTTCCTGGGACAAATGCACAAGAGTTTATTTGTTTACAAGATGTCACTTAACTATTTTCTAGAGTAATTATATCAGTTTTATCCCACAGGCAGTATATGCGAGTTCCTGAGAACCACAAGTGTGCCAGCATTTCATATTCTTACAAATCTGAATTCTTGCCAAATTAGTGGTTCACAGTAGTTTTCTGATATCTAAGGCTGAGTGTATTTTCACATATTTATTGACCATATTATGGTCATATTGTGTTATATTATGATGTGCTCGGTTATAATTTTTGCTCATTTCTTCATTAGGTGGTACTTCTCTCATTAATTTTTAGCGTCTTTTAATTTTTCTGTCAACTAATTCTTTATTGATTACATGTGAAGCAAATATCTTCTCCCAACTTGTGGATTATGATTTTTCTTTCTTTATGGTTTTCACATTTAATTTTAAAATAAGCCCTGATCATATAGACTGAAAATAACTAAATGAAAGTGCTTTTTTCTTAAAATTTCTGAAAGACTTTGACAGTTCAAAGCAGCACACGTCTGCAGATTACTGAACAGCTTAACTTGCATCGATATGAAAGACAGTGTCCCCACTTTGTGGCTATCATTTGAGCACCATAGAATATGGGGATGAAAACAAAGATCTGAACTTCAGTTTATAATATCTGTTCCTGAGATGCAGCAGAAAGGGGAAAAATCCTTTAGATGGATTTGATATGTCAGGAAAATTATTATAGGCAAAGAGAGCATGAGAAAGAGAAAAAGACAGGAATCATTTGAAGACTAAAACTATCTACCAATTTCTAAAACTATTAGGACAAATTTAATTATGACAAGGCTGAATTTCATGCAAAATGGATGAATGCTGCAATTAGAATATTTGTCTAACAGTTATGCTGATCTTATTATTGTCCCAAGAGAATTAGACCAGGAAAAATGATTACATATTATAATTACAAAATTTCAGATAAATTCAATGGAAAGCTTTCACAGTCCTTAGTGACAAATACATGTGAAGTATTTAGGATTTCTTAGATCATGGTAACAGCTTTGTCAGTTTTAGTTGCTTGTACTAGTTTTGAAATACTGTAAGTACAATGAAGTGATATAGGAGATTTTTTAGACTAACTCACATATCAATGTTGGGAGACAATTCTCCATGATGTTTCTGCACATGTATCGGCTTTTGTCCTGAACTAAGTTCCAAAAATATTTGTATAGCAAGCAGTCTTGGAAGATAGAAATAGTGTCTACCTTCAGAGTTGGGAACAGGTGTGTTTGGGGACCAATTCAAAAGAGATAATGTCTCCCTCCTGGACAAATGTGGACAGGTTCACTAGCATCCACTTTTAAAAGACTGAGGTTTCCTAAGTTCAGGGTTCTTCAGCTGTGACACTAGCCCACTGTATGCAACATCCACCCAAGCCCGGCTCTGCTTCAACTCTGTGGAACTTGGGGGACAAGGGAAACTAGAGCACTGTCTGCTGTGTGGTGCAGAATAGAATAATAATGTCCTTTGTCTCTGACCCAGGAGTCTCAAGTATTCTCCCAGCATCTATGAAAGTGTGGTAGGCTAATACAAAGCTAGTTTGCAAAAAGGGTAATATCTCAGATCCTGCGTGGTTCTTGAGATATAAAATGGTGCTTCTTTCACTATCGTTTCTTTGTAAGTTCACGCTTTTATGTCAATCACTACCACTCATTCTTATGGACTCTCCTGATGATTCCTCCAATATTAGAATGGCTTAGAAATTCTTGCAGAACTAGAGAGAAATTTATCCTAAGTGTCAATGTTTTTCAGTTATCCTATACCAGTTCTCTTTCAAATTTGCTCTTGTAGTAAATCTTCAAAACCAAAGAACAGAATTTTCTGCGATGACTGGTGTGGTGAAGAGAAGTGCAACATTGTAAAATAATTCAGACTACTTTGAATTAACTAAGTTTAAAAAGTGACTAATTATTATTTACATTTTCTTTGTGCATAGGATGCTGAATCTAGTATAATAAAGTTTATAACAGACCAAGATAAATACTAAAATATATCCAGTTGAATTATGGAATGTGAAATTTTTAGTTCATATACATGTGTACTCTAAACAAGAAATAAGGAAAACTTAGGAAACTAGGGAAAACTCTCTTACTTTTGTTTTAGTAAGAAACCTGTAAAAAGTTCTTGACTATTGTAAGTAATCCAAGATATACAATCTGCAATAAAAGGGGTTTGATTATGGATATGAGTTATATTTTCATATTTAGTCTCTCAATGACTGGATGCTTGTGTAGGATGTCATAAAAGGGACTTCCTATTAGGTGGCATATTCTGATTCATAAGATTCCTTTCAACTACAAGACTCAATGTTTTTACGACATACATAAATTTTAAAAAATTCACACAAGTATTTCTAATTATATCTTTTTTCTATCAATCTAATTGCAAGATTATATTTTATATATCACTAGATTGATTCTATGAATGGAATCATCTTGTATTTAATGTGACGTAATATTTTCCAGTTTCATTCCTTACATATTCTGAAAATAAAGCAAGTGTTAAGATATACTGGAACATTTCAGGGATTATATATATTTGGTTTCATATAAATTCCAGGGAACTTGTGTATTCAGAAAGCTTAACTCATACAAATAAAGCCTATAACTCATAAATGTATATAATATTTACTCAATCTTTGTGTCTTTAATTGTTAAAAAAAACCTGATACCTCCTCTTCAAAAAACAGCTTTTCAAAGCCCTATGAATTTATTTAGAATGACATTCCTTAAAGAAACATTCAATTTCATTTTTTTAAATTAGAGTTTAAAAAATCTAATGTATATTATAACTTCAGACGTAAAAATGTCAAGGCTAATAAATGTATTATACACTAAACTTTCAAAGACAACAAGTATTAGTCTGAAAATATCTCTCTATGTCTTAGTAACAGAAAACCTGGGCGATTATTTTTAGGAGAAAACTTAAATATAAGCATAATCCAAATGTGAAAGCTAAGGGGTTTCCCCATGAACAAAACAACTGAAATGTTTGATTTATGCTATAATTCTACCTCAGTAAATGGCAAAAAAAAAGGGAAAAACTCTGACCTAAACTTAGTAGGTTAAATTGTTCTAATTTATCTTTCCTTACGGATGTTGGGTGTTTGTTGTACTGTTGGGCTCAGTGGAAAAGATATGTGTTTTATTCTAGAAAGAAAGATAGATATAGCAATAGATAGAGACAGAGAGAGGCAGAGAGAGACAGAGAAAGACAGGGACAGAAAAAGAGAGGGACACAGAAGGAGAGGAAAAAAAGTTAAAATGTAGAGGCTTTTAGCAGTGATGAAAAACATGTTTTAGGTGGCAAAATGAGATGCATGCAAATGACAAGTAGGCTCTCTGTACCCTGAAAACATTCAATTCAGAGTGACCTGCAGCCATAAATTACCAGCACGAAGCTTCAGATCCTAGTCTTGTAATTTCATCAAGATCAACAAGATGCAATCTTGCAAACTGTTTGCATGGTGTGAGGACGAATTGATGTCCTTGTTCTTTGAGACAGCTGAGTTTGATGCACAAGAGTCTGACTCCTTTTCTGTCTCTCTGTAGCTGTATATGGCCATTGTAAATAATTAAGTAGAAATTTGTTACCCTTTTGTCAAATGTATTTCTGATGTTGCTCTTCCTAGCTTCCATTAAGAAATCCCTTGATTAAATTTTAAAGTCTTAAACAATTTGAGAGTCTGAGAGCATTGGATACAAACTACAATTTGAATGTTTTGCAGGGGAAAGTCATATTCTCTTTGGGAGTAGGAAAAATAATGTCAGGTATTTAGTATGCAGCCCCATGATTCCTTTTCAAGACACGATATTACAGATTTGATTACCAACTCTGTAACTCGTTCTTGTAGGTCATTTATTTTCCCAACTACTTTTTTGTAGATATTTAGAATAAATTACTCAAAATATTTGAAAATATTTTAATTTAAGCAAAATGTGCTTGTAACTAGAAATTTAAACTCTTGATCACTCCCACTCTTACCCAATATGAGAAAAAGAAAATACTGAACAAATGCTCATTTATGAAAATAAACTTAATATCCATAATTCCTCTTAATCCTGTATTTATAATACTTTAAAATATTTTTTAGGAAAGGAAACAAACAAGGAGAAAAGGAGCTAAATAGTGAGATATAATTTTCCTGATTTATGCTTTGGAAAATATGAGTAACTTCAATTTTTAATCATATTCTTCTTAAAATGCATGAATTCAAAACATAATGGTATGAATATGCGGCACTCATGAGGGTATACTGTTATTATACATAGTTTTGAAAAATAAAACAATCTTTGAATCTAGAACACACATAATTCAAAAAACAAAATATGGCATTAATTTTCTATTATAATTAACAAGAAGCAGAGCACACCGTATATTGTGAGGTGATATTCCACAGTGACATAATGAAATGTTTTCTGCGGATTTTTAGTTTCTTTTATGTGGGTGAATGTTACAAGTCTTTATTTCTCCTCTCTGTACATTATTTCCCCGTTTCCTTCAATAAGACGGATGAAAATAAAATATAGATTTATAATATTTAGAACTACTCTGCTCAGGGACTTCATTTTCATGGTAACGCATTCCCTTAATAACTCATCTATTTTGACCACTGTAGTCATTACATTTACATTGTATGTGTGTCTCTTTCATTTTGGGATAAGAAAATTAGAAACCTCATGATTCTTTATTTAGGAATTCTCTCCGAGTTTGAATTATGTTTTGCATATTATAAATCCTGAATCTAAATAGGAAGTACTAAAAATCAAAATGGCACTACTTTGGTCATACTGCCCTTCTCCCCACCCCCACTCCCAACCTTCGCCCTTCAGAACTCTGTAGAGTGTTTCGTTATTTTTGTTTCATCTCCTGCTAGGCTTTGACTGCTGAAACTTAACCGTGCAGACCAAGTTTAATCGTAAGAGTCGTTGACCCAGAGGTGGAAGCTGGTGGAGCCGGCCACCCCCTCTCCTGCTCTCTCTGTTTAGGGGAACAGCCTCTCCAGCCTGGCTCTGGTGGGGGGGCCCCTGCTGGAGTCTATTCCGTGGAACTGCTCTCTTCTAACATCACTTCACTTTCTGAAAGAGAAAGAGATGGATAGCCTCAGGTTTGTAACTGGAATCTTTTACTCACATGACATTCAATGAGTCAATTATCACAACCTGTTTCCTCATTAAAAAAAAATAGGAATGATAATTTGTGCTTTGCAGGGTGGCTTTGAGGACTGAGATTTTATTTACATATATATGTAAGTTTTATGTAAGTTAACAGGATTCTGATGCACAGTAGGCCATCAATAAAGGGTTAATATCTTTTGTTATGCTCATTAAAATCCTAGTTCCAGACCCTTGGTGAGAGGGGTGCTACAGTTTTGACTTGGTTGTTAAGTCAACTCATCAATTTAAAGGTTTGAGCAGGAGAGTGGTTCACTGCAATGGTATAAAACGTTAAAATCATTGACTTAGAGAGGGGAGGTTTGAAAAATATTCATGTATGGGTCCCTCCTCCACAGACTCTGACATAATTGAGCTGGATCATGGCCCTGGCACTTGGAATTTTAAAAGCTCCCTGGATGATTCTAATGGGAAGTCAAGGTTGAGAACCACTGGTGTAGTGTGCCATATGTCTCTGGTGTATTTTTAATTTAACAGGAGCTTCATGATATACAAAGTCCTGCTGTGGTTCCCAAGCTACGACTTATCATCTGACTGGGTATATTTGGGAATGTTTACAGGCAGTTTTGTTTTTCACAGTGACTGGTGGTGTCATTGGCTTTTATACAGGGAGCCAAGGATATAAGCAATCTCCCCACAAGAGAAAGTCATTGCCCCTCACTCATGGCCTGCAGTGTACCTGTTCCCAAAAGACACTGAGATTCCAAAGGATGTTTCTACCATTCTTTTCTTCTTCTCTATTTCCTTCCCCCCCCTTACTTCCTTCCTTTCTTCCTTCCTTCTTTCTTTCCATCTTTTCCTTTCTTTCTGTTAAATTAACGTTTCGTTTTTCTTTCTTTTATTTTTGTTTTAATTATCTTGTATATTATGAGAGAAAATAAAATACGAACATGAATTTGCCTATGTCCCCTGGAAATAGGTCAAGATTATTTTAGACTAAGCTGGACAGGAAAGGATTGTAAAATCGAGAGCATTTGCTAGACATTTTGTCCCTGCTGTCCTGAAAGTACCCCTTTAACAATGCTGGGTTGGTAGGTATCTGCTCTGTTCACTCCTTGCCATCCTTGCCCTGAGATAATAAAAAAAAAATCTACTAATGTAATTTGTACTCTCTTCCATTGATTATGCAATGTTCTGAGACTGCCTTAGAGTACTGAAACAGCAGCAACAATTAGTACATATTGAACACCCATGGGTACATGTCTAACACCACATAGTAGACCACTGTGTGAATCTTTAATAATTCTGCTACTGCAGACTTCAATGGAAAATAGATAGCCAAATAGCACTTTTATATTAGGTGGAAATCCATCTTTTCAGGCATGTGGTCAAAATTTAATTCTAATTTATAATTTTTCTGTGCCGATTGGATTTACAAGGATTTATTCTTACTTCTCTGTCTCTATCACTTGGTTCTAAAAAATCCTAGGTAACTATAAGTGCCAAATGAAGAACAGCTGCAATTTCTTTTGGCATAATTATTTAACTAGGGTGAAATAACACCAAGTAGGACACTTAGGTTTTGACTGTGGCATTGTTCAACGTGTATCTTAACCTCCTTTTCACGGAGTCTAATCAGAGAGGATATTCAGAGCTTGTATTATAGAAACTCATGTTTTACACACAGGGAGAGGGGAATCATGCAGACACACTGAATGTTAAAGAAGCACAAGAATCACATTATTGAGCTATTTTCTACCATTGGATTTTTTATTTGTTTTTTTTTTTTTCCTTTTAACTCTTTCTGTTTTAAAATCAATTATTAAAATGCAAAAAGTTAGTTTGGAAGGTGCGAGAAAGGAATATTGAGTTGACAAGCAAGTCAATGACGTAAGTATTGCAACTGGGATTTTATAATCACGACTCCTTATCTCTAATATCCCTGGATCTAAATAATGACAATCCATATTTTCCTAGCAAAGAAATTAGGATATGAAACAATTAAGTTAATTTTGGCAATGTTTTTTATTAATTTGATTATTTGAGTGTCATAAATGAAGAAATAAACATAACATTGAAACAACTAGGAACTTATAGATGGGAATTTCATAAGAATTAAAATGATTCAATGCTTTTATTTGTCCTTCGATTTAAGTAATTAATATCATAATATATTGTTGCAAGTGCAAAAAACATGCATTTCCCAGAACTCTGCCATTGAAGAGATCTCTCTGATCTTGTCCATTCATTTTTAACAAATGGAGTTGAGTCTATTTGCTGTTTTTGCAATGGAATATCACACAAATTGCCCTAGGACATAAAGGTATAGTGTAATAATCTTGGTGCATTCTCCTGTTGCTCTGACAATTGTTAATTTAAGTGCTATGTTAGATAAAATACAAAGATCTTCTGGCAGGGAGTGATTTTACTAAAATCATTCTATATAAAGGTATTAATAAACTTTTTTAATACGAAGTACAAGATTTTGTAACATATTTGAGTATTTCTTTTAGAGACACATAGCCAATTAAGTAGAACTTATTTTTATAATTCTATGGGCTTTAATAGCTGTAGAAATATTTAAATATTCAAACCTGTTCACCTGCCCAGCGTGCATGCTACCCTTTCTGCCTTAAGCCTCTTTCTTTTCCAAGCAGTTTACCCATTTATTCTATTTAACCAATATCTCTTATCCTTTATGCAAATAGGTGAAAATCTCATTTGAACTTCTCTGGAAGATAAGGAAAAAAGGCATAACCAACTGGTGTGTGTGAAGATATTAATTGTTAAGTAATTATGTCTTGTACTATATTATTTATATTTTTAGTATTTTGACAAAAACATCTTATTTCTGACTGTAAATATGATTTTTTAAAAGACCTACAGATCCATTAACATTATTCAATTGAAATAATTAAAAAATAAAATATGAAATTATATTAAAATATAGTATATTACTCCAGTATATAGTATATACTATAGTATATTATGCAGGAAACTCTTTTCCAAAAATGAAAAGTTTTCAGTATCCAGTATACTTCTCCTTCTCTTAAAATGGAATATTTCCCAGCAGGCTTCTGATAGGCCCACCCTACAAGTATCCCCCAAATTCCCAGATGTATCTGCATCCCTTCAAGAGAGACCGCTCAATTGGGACTTCCTGTTGCAAAGACTTTCCCCCCAAATCTCCCACAGAAACACAAATCCACACACATTTAAAAATAATTAAATGAGGAAGAGGCATGCCCTACATTTTTCCTCCTTTTTCAGTTACCTGTCAAGTAAGATTTATTTGCCCAATCATCAAAAGTCTGAGATAAATAATTTTGATGTTTGCAAAGATTCTTTCATATGAATGTGTCATAATTTCTTATTGTTGGACATTTAGTTTGTTTAATTTATATTTTATACTATTTATTATAATTTTTATTTTGCTTAGCAATAACCCATAAATGAATGTATTTTTTCCTAAGTATTTATTACCATTTGTAAATATATGATCCTAGAAGTTGAATTGGTTCAAGGGATATGAATATTTTTAAGGCTCTTGATGAATTTTGCCAGATGGCTTTTTAGAGAGTTTTTATTGATTTCCTCTCAATCATCAATGTTTAAGATTTCTTATCTCACCACACACTAGCCAGCAATGAAGTAGTCTGATAAATTTGAAAGGCAAAAATACTCCTTCATTCTTGCTCTAATTTGAGTTTATTTGGTTATTGTTAATTTGGAGCATTTTAATATACTTTTAATTTTAGTATTTTGTCTTTTATGTGCTTTTTGCCTATTTTACTATTGGAATGATTTTTTCCCCCTATTTACTTATAGTGAATTTTTATACAGTAATAATCTTAACCACATGTTATACTTATTCCTAATATTTTTCCTGGTTTGATGATTACCTTTTTTTTTTTTGGTGAGGAAGATCAGCTGTGAGCTAACATTTGTTGCCAATCCTCTTCTTTTTGCTGAAGAGGATTGGCCCTGGGCTAACATCCGTGCCCATCTTCCTCTACCTTATATGTAGGATGCCTGCCACAGCACGGCTTGATAAGTGGTGCATGTGTCTGTGCCCAGGATCCGAACCTGTGAACCCTGTGCTGCTGAAGCATGCGAACTTAACCACTACACCACTGGGCCAGCAATGTATTTGTTCTTTCGAAGTATGTGTTTCTTTTAAGTTTGTGTAGCTACGTTTATATTTTTCCTTTAAAATAGATGAACTTACTTTTATGTTTAGAAAACATCTTTCTAAGTAGAGACTGTACAGATATGCAATGTCATTCGTTCTATGTATTTTGATGAAGTCATCTTCTACCTGGCCTTCTTGAAATCTCATTCTTGCCTTCTGTCGCACTGTCAGCTTTGGGTTTTATTCTTAATTCTCTAGCCGTTTTCTAGGATACTTTAAGATTTCTCCTCCTTGTTCTTCTCCTAAACGTTCTGCTGCTATTCCTAGGAGTTCTGTCTTTGACCTACTCTTCTTATTTGACCTCTACCAGATGAGTGATCTCATCCACAACCAGGCATTCATTTGTTACTTATATAAAGCCTTCTTCAGCTATGTATTTTCCACCCAGATATCTATCCTATGTTGCAAAACTGTGTATTTTATTGTTTGGCACGCACCTACTTTGGAAGTTCCTAATCAAACTCATCATATATCCATAGTCTCAATCCCTTCGCCTTCCTTGATCAAGATACTGACACTCTTATTCCTTTTTTAAATTGATTGATATGTACAAATCCTTTTATAACCAATCTTTTTTTCTACCTGTACAGCCTCAATTCTTACACTAGATTGAAGGTATTTATAATTTCTTAAACACACAAGGCTATTTCATATCTCCTTTCCTCTGCCTGCAGTCATCTTTCTACCTGGAATCCCTTTTTTGTCATGACACTCCCCAAGCCCACTCTAGGCTGAGTGAAGAGTCCCTCATCTGTGCTCCTAACAGACCATGCACGTGGTTTTTTCTTCCTTTCTTAGCATTTGTCAGATGTTATTGATTTCTATTTTAGCTCATGTCCCTAACACCCAGCATAAGAAACGTTTCTCTAAAGGAGAAATTATCTCATTTTCTGTTATCTTGCAGTGCCCAGCCATGTGCTAGGTACTGAGTGATATAGGCAATGAATAATTATTTGTTGAATTAAATGGAATTGAAAATGTACAGAAGGCTATTAATACAATTACCATACTTTCTCCAGTAAGACTACAAATCTTAAACCAGAATTAAATAAAAGAGATAATGGGCTTACTCAGGTCTGGTCATTAGTAAATGCACATAAGAGATGCTCAGAGGGCGCTATCTGTTAGTTTGAATACATTATGGAATTGGGCTGTATAGGATAGAAAATTACTTTAGAATTATGTTGGAAATTTGTGATAGTGGCTGGGGAGTGGGAAACAGATGGGGAATCAGAACGGGGACAAAGAATAAACGACATTAGGAACTAGCGTGGGGAGTTATAGTGAGAGAAAAAAATCTGAAGTTTTTATCCAATCAGAATGTGAAATCTTGGAAATTTCAGGTGAGAATAATTCATTTATAACTGTTTATCCAAATGAGATTGCATTAACAAAATTAAAAGTGCATAATAAATGCTCTTTAAGCACCATTTGTGAGGATTCATATATTTAATTAGCCATTTTATAGCAAATTGAACTTTAAACATGTTACCTTTGCAAAAAAATTTGAACTGTAAGAAATATTTTCTCTTTTTCTTTTCCAGTGCCTGTATTCTCAGTAACCGACTTTCCTAGGTATTCTTGTTTGGCAGCTCCTTGGAAACGCCGGAATAGATTTTCTGTAGTACATGTTGACCTCTAAATAATGAAAAAATCCTAGAATAGACATTAAGGAAGTAGAGATAGTTATCTTGATAAGTTACTTGTACCTCCCTCTTTGATATAGCATTTTAAATACTATGTGAGATTATAGAGTACTTTTATTGTTGAACAGAGAGGAATAGAGAGAAAGGATATTTGCTAGAGCAGAATGGAAGAAGGTCTGGGGTCAAGGGCTACCTCTGGCCGAAGAAGAGTGATATATGAAGATACAGACATGTTTTAAAATTGAAAGAAGTTGTGCTGACAGGTGTTGGGTTTGTCTAGAGAAAAGACATTGCGAAAATCATGTCCAACGATTTTAGTCTTACCAGAGAATGAATAGGTAAAGTCACCTGCTGAGTGAGACAAGCAGGGATAATATTGAAAACAGTAGGAATTCTAGAAATGTGGAAAGAGCTTAGAGCTATAAAGAAGGCTAAAATGAGCTCCAAAATAATGAAAGAAAATGATTAATGAATAAAAATAAAGGATCAATTATGGTTTGATAGCAAAGAATGTAGTGACCTATTCAATAGAGTCTTACAATTTTGTCCAATAGTGGTTTCAAATCCAGAAACAGATAAAGAAGAATGAGATTAAAGTGTTGACCAAAAGCTGCAAATAGGCTGGCAAGTAGTGAAGAAAGTCAAGAGAGAAGATTTCAGGATGAGTTGTATAATAACAAAAAAACTTGGGTATAACTACATATCTAAGATACAGAGTGGTGTACATGAATTACTATAGGTCAAGAGGAGTTATGGGTCAGTTGTAGAGTTATTTTTGTTCCATTGAGATTTACTCTAGTGGAAGTGTATGTCAAGCAGAAGATGTATTGTTTCCTACGTTTTTAGCTATTCACCTGTAGCTAATGCCTGTTAATTCTTAACTATATTTTTGCCGAAACAATTTAGGCATTACAGGACTAGGAAAAGGTATTGTATGGGTAAATAGTATGAATTGGATTCCTAGGTATGATTTAAACTAGACTAGGTAGGAAAAGTGAACTCCAAGTCGTGTTAGGAAATGATTCAAAATAAGGCTTAATTGATACACAGAGGTTGATGAGTGAGTGTCCAGAAGCCTTGAGTTCAACAGGGTGAATTTAGAAGTGGAGCCTAAAGATAGTAAACTTTTGAAATCACTCAATTTTTTCTTTCAGTTATGCTTGGTGCTAAAAAAAGGAATCACAGGGACATAAGGCATTACATATAATGGGACAGGTGTGAATATAAAGAAGCTAACTATGCATAAAATTGTTCCAGTCAAGCAATGGGAACATGTGGATGCCTGTAAGTTAGATCTGCTGGAGAAGTAGTCTTCCCGTAGGAGTGAATTGGAGCAGTATATGACGTTACCCATTATTAACACGGAATTATGGAATATTATGCCATACGTACCGATAATATCTTTGAAAATGTCTACACACTTCCTCAGTGTGGTCTTATTTATGACAGAAAATAGGCAACAAAGGAAAATTCTATTCAGTGACCTCTTGTGTGACCTAAGCAAGAAATAGATTATTTACCAGCAGAAATGTGTGTTTCTAGAGTCCTCTGACTGTTCGTAAACTTACTAACTATATATTTGGCCACATTCCAACTGTGTATCTAATTTACAACTTTTCTGCACAATATGGACTTTAAGCCCTAGAATCAAAAGCTTTACATTTATAGTCTATGCAACGGGAACACAAGTCTTCAGAATATATTTTAAGGGCTATTGTGAACTGTTTTTAGAGTTACTATCTTCTGAAATGCTTTTGCATATATAAGCATTTAATCCTATATATTTCTCCTCAAACTGCTTGTGTGAAGTCAGTCATACATAGCTTAAAAAATGGATACGTACCTCTTGGGAAGAAGATTCAAATATATTATGTAATTATTATAAATTCTGTAAGGTATTTGTATAATAGAGCAGACAGATGAACTTTTGGTCACTGAAATTATGCCTGACCATCAGAAGCTTTATGTTTTCCCAAGATATGTAATCTGGGGGGAAAACATTTAAAATAACTTTGTCCCATCCCGTTAAATCAAGTCAATTTAAAATAAAAGATTAAGATATCTTTGTAAAGTAATGATGCACAGCAAGTCTTGGTCTTTTTCTTTTGTTCTTCCTTCCTTTCTTTTGAATCAAGAGCATGTACTTTCTTTTAAATGTGACTGAACTGAGTCCGTCTCAGGGCATAATTTAAGGATGAGAAAGGATTTGATTTTTCTATTTGTCTTTTTTTAATTTCAGCAATACTGAGCACCATGCAATTAAAAATGTTAGTGATGATGATTTCATTGTTAAAGTGAACAAATCTTGCCATGCTATTGAAGATGTTTTAAAGTCGATTACATTGTCCTTTTTATTCTTTCATTAAGTTTGAAGAGAAGCAGTTTGTGGGAGCAGCCCCTTATGATGCTCAATGCATTTCTGGTTACTAGGGTGACAAATTATGGTCATCTCCCACTGCCATAGAAACAAGGCTACAACAAATGTAAATTGCTTATAATTTTCTCATTCACATAATTTTTATTCACACTTCATGAACAGAGATGTATAAAGGCAGGTGTGGTTTGTACTGCTTTACAGAGATATTAAGCCTTAAATCACTATGATTTTAAATGTAAACTCACTTTAAAATGGAAAGAAAACTCTCTAAAAGATTAATTGTGAGTTATTAGAATATTTCTGTGTATTGAAAGTTAAATCTGATTTATAACCTTTTAAACCAATTTTAAAATTTCTAACATTAAACAAAGTTCTGCTTCCTGCATTACACTTACTCATTTCTTCATATTCTTGATCTTTTCAGGAAAAAAAATTAAGTGCCATTTTATACGGAATTCAATCTACGATACTTTAGATTTTCTCTGGTACAATGCTGGCTTCCAGAGAACTGTAAGTACACTATATTTTGTTTTAAATTTTTCAGTAATTGTAAATTTTTAACAAAACTGTGAATTTTTCATTTAGATTACTAATGCATTCATTCATTCATTAAAATAAAAAAATTGTATGCAAACCACCCAGCTACGTCCCTTTGGATTTACAAAAGAATAGAACATGTGAAGCAATTAATGTTACAAGCATATGATTTGAAGTTAAAGAATGGGAATTGATTTTAATAATATTTAATAGAATATGGGCTTGAACAGGTCATTTTATCACTTTTAAGTCTCAATTATTTACTCCTAAAAATGTAGGTAGCAATAATACTGCTTCATCAATCTCATTTGTTCTGAAAGTCAAATCAGAAAATACAAGTGAAATTATCTTGCACTTGATAAAGTTTTATAAATATTGATATTATAATTTTCAAAGAGTTCCTAATATATTAGGGGAGGTTAACTAAGTGTATACATTATCACAATAAAAGTTAATTGATAAGGCATTGATATTTTGTGATATTGTGATTCATAAGAATTATACGTTTAGTCTTCAACCACATTCCTGGCACAGAGTTTCTAAAATCCTTGGAATTTTCTAAGCGATGACAGAGATGAAGGTGTCTCTTGTTATGTTAAGAAGGTGACTTTTGGACCACACTTAAGGTTGAGGGCTGGTTGCCAGGAGAATAACCAGGTGGTTATACGGTTGGAATTTCTAGTCTTACCACCCTGACCTAAGGGGAGGGGCGAGGGGTGGGAGGTTGAATCAGTCTCCAATGGCCAATGATTTAATCAATCATTCCTATGTAATGGAGCCTCCATAAAAACCTAAAGGACAAGGTTTGAGAGCTTTTGGGTTGGTAAACATATGGAGATTTGGGGAGAGTGGTGCACTCAGAGAGGGCATGAAAGCTCTGCGCCCTTTCCCCATACCTTTCCCTCTCTTCCATCTAGCTGTTCCTGAGTTATATCCTTTTATAATAAACTGGTAATCTATATGTAAAATGTTGCTCTGAGTTCTGTGAGCCACTCTAGCAAATTAATCGAACCCAAGGAGGGGATTATGGGAACCTCCAATCTGTAACTGGTCGGTCAGAAGCACAGGTAGCAACCTGGGCTTTTGATTGGCATCTGAAGCAGAGGGCAGTCTTATAGGATTGAGCCCTTAACCTGTGGGATCTGACGCTATCTACCTGGAGATAGTGTCAGAATTGAGTTGAATTGTAGGACATTCAGCTGGTGTCCAAATTGTGGCTTGATGGTGTGGGGAAAATCCCCTTCACCCACATTGGAACTGGGTGCTCAGATCCCTTAGATTTATTATCTTAAAATCTTAAATTTTTATTTACTATCTTAAAAAATCTTAGATATTAATAAATATCTAATAAATTCATATTATATGCTGGACACTAGGCCCTGAGGAAACAAAAGTGAATAACGTTATAACCAGCCCTCTAGTTTACTGTCCTGTAGGAGGAAGGAAAACTATGTAAATTAATTTTTTAAAGTATATATACATATACACATATGCATGCATACATACATATATGTCCATGTATATATATGTGTGTGTAAATAGATGATAAATAGATAGATAGATAGGTAGGTAGGTAGATAGATGTGCTGTAAAAGATTCAGGTACTATAAGGAATCAGACTAAAAGCAACAAAGCCCAGCTACTCTGGGAATTCAGAATAAGAGCAGCTCACCCACTCATATATGATCAGGAGGGTATCCCTATGGAAATGCCTAGAAGACAGCCAGGTGAGGGAACAGCATGAGTGGAATCAGAGGCAGGGGAGTAGGTGAGCCCTGGACACAGTTGACATCAAGTGGTGGGTGAGGACCAAATAAAGATCAAATAGGCTTCTCCTACAAAGGTTTCATAAACCAAATTAAGCAATTTGCACTTTATTCTGAGGGCCATGGGGCTCTTTGAACTGATTTAAACAAGGAAGGAACAAGATCAGATTTATGTTTTTGAAAGTTTTGTTTTTTTTTTTTGGTGAAGATCAGCCCTGAGCTAACATTCGATGCCAATCCTCCTCTTTTTGCTGAGGAATATTGGCCCTGTGCTAACATGCGTGCCCATCTTCCTCTACTTTACATGGGACGCCACCACAGCATGGCTTGACAAGTGGTGAGTTGGTCCGCACCTGGGATCCGAACCTGCGAACCCTGGGTCGCTGAAGTGGAGCGTGCACACTTAACCACTACGTCACTGGGCTGGCCCCTGGAAGATTATTTTTGATTAAGGAGTAGAGATTAGATTTAATGGTCCATGGCTGGAGACAGGGTAAATATTGCTAATCCGTACAGGTAATCTGGGTGAAATTTCATGGCAGGCATGGAAAGAATTGGTAAGATTTGAGAGAAATTAAGGGAGCAGAAGTGACAGGAATAGTTTGATGGATGTTTATTTTCTGGCTTGAGCAAATAAATGATGCCATAAAGTTAAATTTATGGTTACAAACTACAATAATACAATGAAGGGAAGACAGATGGTGCTAAAACAGTGTACAGTAAAGGAATCTACCTTGGTCAGAAGCTGGGGTAGGAGAGCTGCCTTGAAGAAGGGATGAGCGAGCTAAAATTTGAATGAAAAATAAGAGTTAAGTAGGTCAAAGAGGGAAGAGAAAGCATGGCTAGAGGAACAGCAAGTGCCAAATCTTGCAGTGACTGGGAAAAAGTAGGGCACGTTAAAGGAACTGAAAGCCGACCAGTGACAGCCGAAGTCCAGAGAGCAGCCAGGGAATTTGTGAGAACTGAGGCAGCAGCGGAAAGAAACAAAACCGTACAGCACTGTGCAGGCCATGTTAAGAATTTTGGGCTTTATCCTTAGAAAAATAGTTTGAAGTGATGGTGTGTGTAGGGCATGTTCAGATTGCATTTTAAAAATATTACTGAGGTTTCAGTGTATAATATAGATTACAGGAGGCCACAGAGGATATGGGAAAAATAGTTGGGAAGGAAGTTCTTAATATTACAAGTGAGATAGGTGAGAGTTTGGGCTAATAATGCTGGTGATGAAGAACTTTGGGAGTATGTATGAAATAAATTACAGAATTTCAGAATTCAATATTTGTGGGAGCAAAAGGAAGAGAACATTAAATACAGAATCTTTGTCAAAGCTTCCAGGAAAGGGGATGCTGAAGGATATTCCGTGATTTAATAACAAGTAAAAGGATCTTCAATGTACAGCTGGGTGGAGACAAATTGAAGATACATTGAGAAAGGTTTCTGGAAGACGTGACCTAATAGATCCATTGAAAGACTAAAACAAAGAAAGGCTAAAAGTTGGTGATATTTCTCTTTGATATCTTCTCTTTATTTTGTCTACGAAATGGAAGGTCTGTGGACATTTTCAAGAGACTGCTCATGTTTTGTAAAAGCAGCAGTAGACAATGAAAGCAAAACTTGACCAGGAAACCAAAGAATTGGTTAGTTCACAAGGTTCTCAGCATCTCTTAAAAACAGCATCACTTCTGGTGATATGGGATTTGGAATCTCTAGAAGGTCTCAACTTCTGCCAGGCACAAAGATAGGTTCAGATCTAAAAAAATTTAAAAGAGAAACAGAGTCTTAGGATTGTGGTAAAGAAAGGTATCTTTATTTTTGGTGAGGAAGACTAGCCCTGAGCTAACAGATCTTGTCGATCCTCCTCTTCTTGCTAAGGAAGACTGGCCCTGGGCTGACATCTGTGCCCATCTTCGTCTACTTTGTATGTGGAACGTCTGCCACAGCGTGGCTTGATAAGCATCGTGTAGGTCCACACCAGGGATCTGAAACCACAAACTCCAGGCCACCCAAGCAGAGTGCACGAACTTAACCACTATGCCACTGGGCTGGCCCCCAAAAAAGGTATCTTAAAACTATTTTTATCCAAATTTGACTGAAACATAAGAGAAGTTTATCCAGATGGGTTTCCAGTTGGATTGGGATTGGAGGAGACAGATATTTCAGGCTATGGCATAAAAGACTTGGCATGCATTTAAATTGCTAATTATTAACTAGATACTATGTGTAAGGAAGATGTTGTAAGTATTTAAAATAAAATATGAGATATATTTGCCTCTTGAAGTGATATATGCTTTAGTTAGAAGAAAGGCACATGAAAGTGTAAACAATACTATGTTAGTATATGTGTGCAAACAAATGGCACAGACAATAACAGAAAAATGGTATTAAAGAATTTTAATGGTTTAATAGTTTCATTAAACTAAGAAGTCCACTTAAATGAAAAGCCTTTTTCAGTTTTTTTTCAGTTTTCTCAGTAACTTTCAATAATATCAACTGCATTTGCTGTTTCTCAATATGCAAAAGGCCTACTTACTTTACTTTAGAGTACACTTCTAAAGTAAGTGGGATTTTAATGAATTGAACAAATATCATTTCCACAAAAATAGGCCAAATATCAGAAGTAAGCTTGTTCTCAGAATGAAAAAATGACGTCACATTGATGCAAAATTTTAAGACACATTTAGAAATTGTTAGCTTAGATTAAGGAAAGTTTATAAACACTTCATTTAGAAAACTATTGTGGGGTGTGATGTTAATTTCTTTGGTGATATTTAAGTATCCGTTACATGCTTGTTACAGTTTTCTTCTTGTAGCTCTGATAAGGAAAATTGGTTAAGAATTGACCTTTCCCATTTGTTCTTGTATTAATGACAGATTGTATTCCAGGCACTGTTCTGGAGGCTGATAGGTAGAAAGACATGCATCTTCTTCTGATAGAGCTAATAGGGCAACACGAGCAAGGAGATTCCTAAACTTGAATGGTAGGTTCATTTATTTCCTTTGATGATAAATTGCTATATTTTATCTCTCAGATCAAGAGCATAGATATTTTGGTTTAACTTTCTCTCTGAGTCATTGGAGTTATAATTATTATACCCAAAAGTTAAGTGCCTCGGAAGGAAGATACTGTTTCACTACATTTCAAAAATTCATAATTCTATTTATGGATACTGCATAGACCATTAACACCAATATTGATTCAATATTGCTTCATCCATGGACTGGTGAGCCATGCCGATATATTTTTTTTTTTTTTTGCTGTGGTAGACCAGCTCCGAGCCAACATCCTATGGCCATCCTCCTCCTTTTTTTCCCTTCCTCTCCCCAAAGCCCCAGCAGATAGTTGTATGTCATAGTCGCACATCCTTCCAGTTGCTGCCTGTGGGACACGGCCCCAGCATGGCTGGAGAAGCTGTGCATCGGTGCGCGCCCGGGATCCGAACCTGGGCTGCCAGCAGTGGAGCGCGCACACTTAACTGCTAAGCCACGGGGCCGCCCCCGCCATGCTGATATCTTAAGCAAAAAATAAATACCAGTTTCTGAATGAACAATTCTACATGCAGAAGATATATTATTTAGGTCTGAGTAAATTGTTGAGTCTGAACACTTAGCTGGAAGTACTTAAACACTTGTTATCATAGTTGTAATGGGTCTTACCTAAGCCAGTGGCCTAAGGATAATAATAGATCAAGGGACAAACAACATAAAAAAAAAAAATAGAATTTGTGAGCTATCACCGTTTCTTCTACCCAGGAGCTAGATTGCTGGAACTGGCACCTGTTCATATTTTTCTGACTTGCTCAGTTGGATAAATCCTGGGAGGTCTCACAACCCATCTTTCTTCCTATTTTTACACGGCTTCCTGGCTTGTATATTGCCAATACGTCTTTCCCTGATTGATGTCTTCAGCTGTATTGGGAGCTGACACCACCTGACCAATGCCGTAGCAAGGTGAATGATTCCACCCAAAAAATACTGCAAAGTGCGTCCTTTTGTTGTCGCTCTTCAAACATTTCCCCTTTATCAAGTTCTTATTGTTGTACTAAAGTCACAGTGTGGAACTGCCTCTTGTCTACAGAAAGCACAGTGAGCAGCTTTGATTTGGCCTGTTCTTTATAATAACCTCCATTTCCCTCAGATTCTGGCATTTGAGTGGAGTTAGGTCAAGAGGTAATCTGAGAGGCCATCAAATCAAAATGCACACAGTGGTCCTTCATCTCTCCACACCAAAGACTGAGGTGTTCTTAGTCAAGGAGCTGGCTGTGGAACCAATATGCCACCTCATTTTTCCTTTCTTTCTAACTCCAGTGTGCTTAATGCAAATCAACAAGAGATGGCAAACTGGTAGTCTGCGGGCAAAATCCTTTTATTGTTGGCTGGCCCGATGCAGGGAAATGATCTGTGACCTAATTTGACACTCTTATTTTTCCAGATGATTCTATTTTCAGGAAACAATGTAGGCATTATCTCATGGGATTGAGCAGGGTTGGGCTTACCTGATTTATCTGATAAACATAAATATGGAATGAATCATTTCTGTTTCTATACATCTCCTTAGTAATTTTCAAAAGGAAAATTTTTACAATTTTGGATATGATTTTACAAAACACAAAAGAACTAGCTGGGAGACACTAAAAACACACTGCAGAGAAAAAACTATTCAGGTTCATGATAGTAAATTTTGGCAAAATTTGTAAGTCACGTAAGAGTAAATATATCAGGTCTAATGTTAATTATCCTTTTTTCCCCTAACTGCAGTATTGATTAAGCCTATATTCAGGAAATAGTATGTCCACCCTGATTTTGTTTGAGAATTCTAGAATTCTTTTCTAAAATTCCTATTCCTTCTTGCTTTCAATAAGGTTGACAGTTCCTGGTATCAGAATGAAACTGAAATTGAAGAGTATAATAAGTCCGTTAGAAATGATTGTAAAATATAATACTTCTTTCTTAACTACAGAGTTTAACTGTATTTCTGGTAATCTTTTTTCAAAGTCTATTCAAAACTATGATTGCAAAAATCTATACAACCTGGGAACTGCAAAGCAACCGGCATCTGAGAGAAACGTGTAATATCATTCTAACATATAAACAAACTCAGCTTTATACAGCTATTATGGGAGGAGTTTTTTATAAAACTCCGTGTATTTAAGAGAGTAAAGAACACTTTGTAAGTGAATGATCTCTATAGTGTCTCTACCATTATTCAAAAATTCCTTCTCCTGGGGCTCTTTCCTTTCTCGCAGTACAAAAATACCCACTGCAAGTGAACAGCTTGTCCCTAAGGCATATGAACTTAGCATAGTCAGATGAGTAAGTGTGTTTTATGTTCACAGAGTTAAAGGCTAGTGAAAATAAGGATGTGATGAAATTGTGCTGGAATTCCAACCTTTTGAATTTTCATCATAGCACTGCTTCAGTTTTATAAGGAAGATATTTGGAAGGGATTTATAGTTTATTCTATAGGGATTCAGCCACAATCTCCTATACATTGTCACTAACGATGAAAAGCCACAGCGGGCCGGTATGGCCATAAGTTTTCATTCACAGTCCTAATTTAGAATCAAAGCAGTCTTCTGGTCCTGTACTCTACACCAGGCTAGCCATATACTTAAATAGGAAAAAAATATATATCTTTTTTCTGCTAATCACTTACTGAAATTTAATACTTCTTTCAATTATGAATATAGGCAAAAAACCCACAGTAGTATCAGTTAATCTGTTGATATACACCAATAGAAATTACATTTTTTATTACTTAGTTATTGCAGATATACTGAAATATCACTTTCTACCACTTTGAGGTTATGATTGATAAAAGACCAGTTACTATATCTTATTATTTAATGTTTTAAAAAACAAATATATTACTATAAAACAGTTTTTTACACATTTCGGTAACTGTATTTTAATATAATTGGCTTCCATTTTAATCTTATGTATTTTATTTTATGGATTTAAAAGGAATATTCTAAGAGGTTCGTAGGCTTTGCCAGACTGTCAAAGGGGTTCACGACAGAAAGAAATTTAAAAACTCTTGTCCTGTGACCACATCCTAATCTTGGTCCTCATGGCCTTGCTGTTAGCAAGGATCAAAGACAAGGAAAGATGAATCTGAGAAAAGATTAGCAAGTGAAGGGAATATTTATCTCATGACTTCAAGAAATGGTCTTAGCAACCCATACTTAAGAATCCCTGGAAATTTGCACACCTCCAAAATAAGAGGCATTTCAGCTCTATCTTGGAACATGAGTCACGTGAGAGAATAAACCCAAAAAGTGATAAGGATCAAGAAAAATCTCTAGATAAAAATTGAAAGAGAGTTTCAGAAAAAGTTTATAAACTAAGAATGTGAACAAAACATTACAATATCATCCCACATCACAAAAGAAGCATTGTTTCCTAACACCATGAATTTAGCTCTGTTAAAGCAAACATTAACAGGCCAAAGTGTAATGGTTGAGGAACACTTCCTTCAGGCTATTGTAATAAGGGAGAGAGACAGAAAACTTCATTGAAACAAAAGTTGAGAAAATTTTTGAGCTAAGGAGAAATCTTAAGCCACCTATATTTGTTAATTGGCCTTATCAAAAGTAAACTTTTCTTATCTTCATGACAGGAGGCTGTGTTACAACCTGAAACAAGGCTGTCCATTGAAGTTAGGCTCCTACCCTCCCACAAAAACTGATAGATAGGGGTACTATATGCCTTGATGAATATACTTCAAAAGTATTAATCCCAGGTCCTTGAGAAAGACATTCCTGGGTTAAAATTTGCAAGAGGCTTTTTTTTTTTTTTTCAATTTGCCATCCTGGGCTTTTTTTTTTTTTTTTTTTTTTTTTGTGAGGAAGATCAGCCCTGAGCTAACATCTATGCTAATCCTCCTCTTTTCACTGAGGAAGACCGGCTCTGAGCTAACATCTGTTGCCAATCCTCCTCCTTTTTTTCCCCAAAGCCCCAGTAGATAGTTGTATATCATAGTTGCACATCGTCTAGTTGCTGTATGTGGGATGCCACCTCAGCATGCCCGGACAAGCGGTGCATCGGTGTGCGCCTGGGATCCGAACCTGGGCCGCCAGTAGTGGAGCGTGCTCATTTAACTGCTAAGCCACGGGGCCGGCCAAACAAGAGGCTTTTAAAAAGATTTATACCTCAAAGAGAAAGAGAAAGAATTTACAATTACAACTTTTCTAAGGTAAAATAAATGTTCTAAGGAAAGGGAAATGAGGACCTGGAGTCAGGAGGAAGCCTGTCTAAAGTTTAGCCAAGCTGAGGGAAACATTAAGGTCATCTTTCCATCTTAATCAGCTCATGACAGACTTATTCCCTCAAGGTAGAACGAGAGAGAGAGAATCCAGGTTTATGTTCCTACAAGATAGACTATTTCTGAGTATAGGTATGTGCATGTGTGTGGTAGTGTGTCTGTGTGTGTGTGTGTGAGAAAGAGTGTTATTTTGGGATAATGAACAATGCGGCAAAATAAATATAAATCAGAATGTTAATGGACACCAGCAAACCAAAATAAGGAGCCATTGACGTGATTAGAGTTCTTGAGATTCAGAAAGACTCAAGAAAATGCTGCTTTAGGCTTTAAGAGGGAAGTTTATAGCAATATAGACCTATCTCAACAAACAAGAAAAATCTCAAATAAACAATCTAACAATGGACTTAAAGGAACTGGAAAAAGAAGAACAAACAAAGCCCAAAATCAGTAGAAGAAGAGAAATAATAAAAATCAGAGCAGAAATAAATGAAATAGAGACTAAAAAAAAATAGAAAAAATTAATAAAACCAAAAGCTGGTTCTTTGAAAAGATAAACAAAATTGACAAATCTTTAGCTAGACTCACCAAGAAAAAAAGAGAGAAGGCACAAATAAGTAAAATCAGAAATGAAAGAGGAGAAATTACAACAGACACCTCAGAAATACAAAAAATTATAAGAGAATACTATGAAAAGCTATATGCCAACCAATTCAACAATCTGGAAGAAATGGATAAATTCTTAGAATCATACAACCTTCCAAAACTGGATCAAGAAGAAATAGAGAATTTGAATAGACCAATCACCAGCAAGGAGATCGAAACAGTAATCTAAAACCTCCCCAAAAATAAAAGTCCAGGACCAGACGGCTTCCCTGGTGAATTCTACCAAACATTCAAAGAAGACTTAATACCTATCCTTCTCAAACTCTTCCAAAAAATTGAGGAGGGGGGAAGCTCCCTAACTCATTCTACGAAGCTGACATTATCCTGATACCAAAACCAGACAAGGACAACAAAAAAAAAGAAAATTACAGGCCAATATCACCGATGAACATCGATGCAAAAATCCTCAACAAAATACTAGCAAATCGCATGCAACAATACATTAAAAAGATTATACACCATGATCAAGTGGGATTTATTCCAGGTATGCAGGGATGGTTCAACATTCGCAAATCAATCAACATGATACACCACATTAATAAAATGAAGAATAAAAATCACATGATCATCTCAATAGATGCAGAGAAAGCATTTGACAAGATACAGCATCCATTTATGATAGAAACTCTGAATAAAATGGGGATAGAAGGAAAGTACCTCAACATAATAAGGGCCATATATGAGAAACCCACAGCTAATATCATCCTCAATGGTGAAAGACTGAAAGCTATCCCTCTAAGAACAAGAACCAGACAAGGATGCCCACTGTCACCACTCCTATTTAACATAGTACTGGAAGTCCTAGCCAGAGCAATCAGGAAAGAAAAAGAAATAAAAGGGATCCAAATTGGAAAGGAAGAAGTGAAACTGTCACTATTTGCAGATGACATGATTTTATATATAGAAAACCCTAAAGAATCCACCAGAAAACTTTTAGAAGTAACAAACAAATACGGTAAAGTTGCAGGATACAAAATCAACATACAAAAATCAGTTGCACTTCTATACACTAACAACGAAGTAGCAGAAAGAGAAATTAAGAATACAATCCCATTTACAATTGCAACAAAAAGAATAAAATACCTAGGAATAAACTTAACCAAAGAGGTGACAGATCTGTACACTGAAAACTATAAAACATTGCTGAAAGAAATTGAAGAAAACACAAAGAAATGGAAAGATATTCCGTACTCTTGGATTGGAAGAATTAACATAGTTAAGATGTCCACACTTCCTAAAGCAATCTATAGACTCAATGTAATCCCTATCAAAGTTCCAACAACATTTTTCACAGAAATAGAACAAAGAATCCTAAAATTTATGTGGAACAACAAAAGACCCCAAATAGCTAAAGGAATCCTGAGAAAAAAAGAACAAAACTAGAGGTATCACACTCCCTGATTTCAAAATATACTACAAAGCTATAGTAACCAAAACAGCATGGTACTGGCACAAAAACAGACACACAGATCAATGGAATAGAATCAAAAGCCCAGAAATAAACCCACACGTCTATGGACAGCTAATCTTCGACAAAGGAGCCAAGAAAATACAATGGAGAACGGAAAGTCTCTTCAACAAAAGGTGTTGGGAAAACTGGATAGCCACATGCAAAAGAATGAAAGTAGACCCTTACCTTACACCACACACAAAAATTAACTCCAAATGGATTAAAGACTTGAATGTAAGACCTGAAACTGTGAAATTTCTAGAAGAAAACATAAGCAGTACGCTCTTCAACATCAGTCTTAGCAACATATTTTCAAGCACCATGTCTGACCGGGCAAGAGAAACAATAGAAAAAATAAACAAATGGGACTACATCAAACTAAAAAACTTCTGCACAGCAAAGGAAACCATCAACAAAACGAAAAGACAACCTAACAATTGGGAGAAGATATTTGCAAACCATACATCTGATAAGGGGTTAATCTCCAAAATATATAAAGAACACATGCATCTCAACAACCAAAAACTACCAACCCAATTAAAAAATGGGCAAAAGACCTGAACAGACATTTCTCCAAAGAAGATATACAGATGGCCAACAGACACATGAAAAGATGTTCAACATCATTAACTATCAGGGAAATGCAAATCAAAACTACAATGAGATATCACCTCACACCCGTCAGAATGGCTATAATTAACAAGACAGGAAACAACATGTGTTGGAGAGGATGTGGAGAGAAGGGAACTCTCATACACTGCTGGTGGGAGTGCCAACTGGTGCAGCCACTAAGGAAAACAGTATGGAGATTCCTCAAAAAATTAAGGATAGAACTACCATATGATCCAGCTATTCCGCTGTTGGGTATTTATCCAAAGAACTTGAAAACACCAGTTTGTAAAGGTACATGCACCCCTGTGTTCATTGCAGCGTTATTCACAATAGCCAAGACTTGGAAGCAACCTAAGTGCCCATCAAGGGACGAATGGATAAAGAAGCTGTGGTATATATACACAATGGAATACTACTCAGGCATAAGAAACAATGAAATCCAGCCATTTGTGACAACACGGATGGACATTGAGGCTATTATGAAAAGTGAAATGTCAGAGGGAGAAGGTCAAATACCGTATGATTTCCCTCATTAAGTAGTAGATAATAACAACAACAAACAAACACATAGAGACAAGAGATTGGATTGGTGGTTACCAGAGGGTAAGTGGGGAGGGAGGAGGGCGAAAGGGATAATTGGGCACATGTGTGTGGTGATGGGTTGTAATTAGTATTTGGGTGGTGAACATGATGTAATATATGCAGAAATAGAAGTATAATGATGTACACCTGAAATTTATACAATGTTATAAACCAATGTTACTGCAATAAACAAAAAATTAAAAAAAAAAGAAAATGTTGCTTTATATGTACTAGATCTGATTAAATAAATTACTAACGACAATATTATGGCTTTGTCAACAGGTATAAGTTTTCCAACAATCCTCTAAAAAAAATTATCATTTCTTTTTTAGTTTGCCTCCAAAAGAAATGGTATGCCATCGAATCGCAACGTAAGCGCTGAGTCCACCACAAAGAAGCAAGTCAATCCAATGTCATTCTTGATTAAATAATGACTTTTTCAGTGCAAAGGCAAGGGGTGCTGGTTGGTTTTTTTCCCCCATGCAATAGGAACTGCAGCCTACTTCTCATTGCTAATCACAGAATCAAAGGTTGGCATTTGACCAACCTGAAACTCACTTTAAATTGTTCTATTTTTCTCTCCGAATTTCAGCTTTTTTGACTTCCTTGATTATTCACATTCACGGTTGAATCAGCTGTTTTTGCACTTGAGTATTTCTTGTTCTTCACATTCTATTCTGTATTTTTCACAAAACAGTATTCCCTAATTACAGTATCAGAAACAAGTAATAAATTAACAACTGATATAAACTTATTATTTTTCTTTTTCTTTTAAGCATAAGTAATTTGTGATGCCTTTTAGAGTTACGGAATACATAAAATTAATTTTTAAATGAATACAAATGTTTAGATTTGACGTTTAACTTGTATTCTTATTAAACCTCATGTTTTCAGGTATTATTGTTAATACTATAACCATCTGACTCCAGGAAAAAGTAATAAATTTGTGTTGCCTGATGACACACAAATTTAAACTTGAACTTCTTTGAACATGGGCCTTTTTTTCCTTTCCTCCAGAAACTAAAATTAAAATCACGGGCTCCTTCCAAAGTCCTACTTCTGCTCAACGACGAAAGGTAGGAGTCTGCTTAGAACTCAAATTCTGCATCATGATAATTAGTTTTTTCTTTAGTCTGACAACCACTGACTCCATTATTTAAGACAGAAGCGGGTAGCAGGGAGAGAGGATGTTAATTTGTGTTTTCTCAATGTAAATTAAATTGGTTTTTGGCCAAAAGGGGGCAGGCACTTCCATGATAAAGGAAGAGATCTACTTCCATTCAGGAATATAAACGGTTAAAAGCAAGAGACAGCTATTGCCTACTCCAGGACTCCACTTGTGCAGAGAAAGCTCCTGGGTACTTCTAATAAGAAAGATATAGCAGAGCTTGCCGACAGGAACAGAGGGAGCCTTTGTTAGTCCTGGACTTTTCTGTCATTCACCTCTAGATAATATCAAGTACTGTGACAGGGACAAGGTGTATGTGACTGCTATTCAGGCAATGGGGACTTGCAAGCACCCAATTGAATTTCTCTTGCAGATAAAGAGATTTTAGAAAGTAACAATTTGTCACGTAATAATGATGTGCTAATTGTTGTAGGAAATTTCTCAGTTTTTTTTTTTTTTGTAATGGATTTTAGTTTTATATATGTCTCAGGTTTTTTCTTGATCTTCAACCTTCTCAACAATATCCATTGAAGCTTCTTTATAATATGCTTATGTGTGCTAGAGTAAAAATGCATTTTTTATGGAAAATCTTCATCTGTGTGTTGCATAGTATTGTTTTATTGCTGTCTTCCTAATTGTTGATGCATGTATATGTATCTATAATCACAAGTAATCACTTATACTTGCTAATGTAATTTATAACAATGTTGAAATTCTATACTGTCAGTCAAGATGTGCAGTCAACATGCTCTATTTTCAAGGCATGCTGAATGCACGTAGCTTTTATTTTGCCTGGAGTCGTAGAAGGCGTATGTATAGCTTCTTCATCATCATCAGTCTACTTCCAAATCTTTTCTGAAATTAAAGCTTCCTACTTTGCATATTTGCCTTTATTTCCTTCCCTCTGTTTATTGATATAATTAATTTTACATTTGTGTTACTAAATATGAAAATACAGACAGAGAAAAATCACAATTTCTTTGTTATTTGGTAAGGGGAGATGGAGGTAACAGTTTTCTTATATTTGAAGATCGTTCATCAAAGAAAGAATAATGACTTTTGCTTTGTGTGAAAACTTATGTAAAATCATCTTGTGTGAGTTTAATACCCGTGATTGTGGATGACTTATTTTGTGGGATTCATGTATGAGATAAGTTCTATTAGAATTTAGGATAGTATAAATTATAAAATTACAGCAAATGAATAAGGATTTGACTTTTTTTGTTTCTTGGTGAGGAAGGTTAGTCCTGAACTAACATCTGTTGCCAATCCTCCTCTTTTTGCTGAGGAAGATTGGCCCTGGGCTAACATCTGTGCCCATCTTCCTCTACTTTATATGTGGGACGCTTGCCACAGCATGGCTTGGTAGGCGGTGCATAGGTCCGCACCCGGGATCTGAACCTGTGAACCCTGGGTTACTGAAGCAAAACACGTGAACTTAACCACTACGTCACTGGGCTGGCCCCCAGAATTTGATTTTTCTGATTCTTTTCAAATATATTTATATTTTGAACACAGTGAAAAGAGACAAATCTAAATGCTTAAAAAAGTGAGAATTTTCCACAGAAAATACATGGTGACCAAAAAAATAAACATATACAAGTAGCTAGAGCTTAATCTTATTTTATTTTTCTTCTGAATACAATGTTAGTGGTCATTTATGAATCAATATATCAATTTATTAATTTTATGTGACTGTAAAGAAAATAGCTAGTTAACTTTAATACTAGATATTTTAAACTCGATTTTTTGTAGCCCCAGAAAATGACATCCACTTTTTTGTAGCTCTAGTGTATATATGAGAATCTATCAATCATGTTGCAAGATGTTTCACATCTAAGTGTATCTGTGAGGAAGTCCTATTCCAGATCCGTTGGCGTTATTCTGGGTAAACCACTGAAGTGAATTCTTTTGGAGATATCAAAAGTAATTATTAGACTTAAAAAATGTATGTGCAAGTTTGGAAAATAGAAAGTAAATTTTGGAAATATATTATCAAGTCTCAAACCATTTAAAAGAAGAAAAAGAATTTGTGAAGTTATTTTAATATTTTTCTTTAAGTGGTACAAATATGATGATGTTTTCTCTTTTATCCTTAAGTAGAAACTTATTTTAATGAGAGTGTCTGAAAAGTTATTTACCAAATGGCTTTCTTTCCAATATTTAATAAAAAGATACATCCTGACCTCCTTCCAGAAAGTTTAAGATCTTTCGAGAAATCATCCAGTCCTTTGCTTAATATTCCAGAGTGATTTTGATTGCTTTTGAAATTCAAAAGATGATAGCTAAATTAGAACTATGCTGTGCTTTTATTGTCATTTTAAATGAACTTCACTTTCTATGTTCTTATTTGGGGAGTGGATGGAAAAATATTGAGCATAATAAACACTTTTGTAAACAACTCAAACCCCTACTGAATATTTATTAGAATGTTTAAAAAGAAAACATTTAACCCACAGCTTGTAACACAGTTTTCTTTTAATTGTGTAAAATCTATTTAAAAAATTACATTTACAAGAGATTTAATTTTCTTTATTTTTACTATACATGAAGATGTCTATAAAGACATCATGTAACAACGTTATAAAAGCTGTAAAATTTCAAAACTCTACGTTTTCCACTATCTTTTTATCAATCTGCAAGAAACATGCTTATGTGAATGCTCTGCCCTCTATGAGTTTGGTACTATTTTAATTCCATTTGATAAATGAAGGAAACTCAAAGATGTTGGATAACATGCCCCAAAAGTGATTTTCTTGATGCTATTTCTATTTGCTTTCATGAATTAATCAGAATTCTACTTATTTTCAAACACATTTCCATCCACTTATTTTTTCAATACCTTTGTTCAATAGAGGCAGAGAAATTGTGGTGGAAAATTTTGTCACTTACCAATGCTGTGACTTCAGTCAAGTCTCTTACCTCTCTGTGAATTACTTTTCTCACCTCTAAAATGTTATTTTAATAATAACACTCCTATCAGTATGTTATCATTTAAAAAAACAATATATCTTAAAGTGCTTTGTAATCTGCAGTGTAAAATATTTATTATAAATTAAGCATTTATTCAGTCACATCTACAACTTTTTTTCAGCATGTACTGTGTGTTCAACACTGAGTTAGGACCTTATATTGACTTAGTCTTGCATTCAGTCTTTCAGAGTTCTTAAAACAGTATCAGCCAACTTCAATTCGTATTATGATGCTCCTGGCCTAGAAGCCATTTATATTATTTTGCTATTGCTGCATAACAAATTACCACAGACTTAGCAGTTTAAAACAACATCCCTTTATTAGTTCATTATTTCTGTAAGTTAGAAGTCTGAGCATGGCTCAACTGAGTCCTCTGTTCAGAGTTTAACAAGGCTGAAATTAAGATGTCAAGCAGGCCGTGTTGTCTTCTGAAAGCTTGACTAGGGGAAAATCCCTTTCCTGCTTCATTCAGGTTGTTGGCGGAATTTGTTTTTTTGTGGTTGTATTACTGAGGTCCATGTTTTCCTGCTGATTGTCAGCTATGGGTCACTCAGCAACTAGAGGCCACCCTCAGTACCTAACCGTGTTGCCCACTCACAACATGGCAGCTTACTTCTTTGAAGTCATCAAGAGAATCCTTGAGATCAGGAAAAGTCCAAGTCCACTCGTATAGGGCTCTCTCATTAGGACAGGCCTACCCATGCAAAATCCTTTTATGTTTGCCATATAATATTGTATAATCATGGCAATGATACACCGTCATATTCATAGGTCCCACTCACAGTCAAGGAGAGGCAATTGTGCAGGACATGAACACCAAGGGGCAGGAATCTTGGGACCATCTTAGAATTCTGCCTACTTATCACAACATGTAAGGATAATTTGATTGGAACAGTAGAGGATGGTGACAAATGTGCCTTATTCTCAGAAGGTCATGAGGGTAGTCTAGATTTGGAAGGTGAAACGAAGAAGCAGCAAGTTATGTGCCCTGGTGGACGTGGACTCTAAGCCAGCTATCACTGAAATGTACTGCTTTGACTCTGTGAAATTAGCCAGTCTTGACAATCAGAATATGAGAGGCATTCTGAATTATCAAATTATGTTTAATGTCTCCTATATTGGTCTTAGTCCCTGATGTCATAAGACAAGACAAATTGCAATCCAAAGATCTGATTAATGAATGCATCAAAGTGGTTATTAAGACATTGGAAATGAAATAGGACCTCAATATTTTGAGATATTGAGCTAGAGACACATATACATAGACAATGGCACAAGACTGTCTGCATTCATGACCCAGTCCTTGAAAGTTCATGTTAACAAATGTCAAATACAATATGTCAGCTATTCTTAATCATTTTATATTTGATTCTTCTGTCATGATGGCTTCTCTCCTTGTGTCTGTAGCTCAAATTGGGAAGTGACTGTCTGCAGTCATAATACGTAAAAAATAGTCCACCCTTTGATGGATCATTATTACTTATTAAATGTTTAATAGGTTGCAAGACTCACTTTTAGCTCTGTTTCATTTCCCTTGGTGAATATAGTATTGCTTGTTAGGGGAAGAATACTTGCAGTTCTTGGAGAGTTTTATAAATAGTAGCAAGAAAAACTTCAAGATACTTATTATTTTCTCCTATTTAGCTCATGCTGAATTGAATTTACAAGCATAATAACCTCAAGAGAGAAAATTACTAAAGTTAAATAGGAAAAAGAGTAGAGAAAAATTCTTATCTGTATACAGAAAACTAAAGTATTAAAGAAATCTTTTTTTTCTGCTATCTACACAATCTTCAGAGTATTAAGAATAGAAAAAGGTCACTGGGCTTAACAAGCAACCCCCTGATGTTTTCCTCATCGTTGGTTTCTTGTTCACCCTCTATACACTTGCTTCTTCTCTTTTTCTAATACATATTGACTCTCTTATTTCACAGACTCTGTGATATTTTGCAGCAAGGGTGGTAACCCAGAAGATTTTCTTCCACTGCAAAACAAAGGATCATACCTCTGAAGATGTTTCATATATCCCGGTTTTTAAATGTTGTTTAGAAGAGAAAGGACTTCTGTAGCTTAAGGTAATATACTTTTGTGTGTGTGTGTGTGTGTGTGTGTGTGTGTGTGAGGAAGATCAGCCCTGAGCTAACATCTGCCAATCCTCCTCTTTTTGCTGAGGAAGACTGGCTCTGGGCTAACATCCATGTTCATCTTCCTCCACTTTATATGGGATGCCACCACAGCATGTCTTGACAAGTGGTGCCTTGGTGCACACCCGGGATCCGAACTGGCGAACCCCAGGCTGCCGCAGCGGAGCGCGCGCACTTAACCACTTGCGCCACCGGGCCGGCCCCCCACCCCCCACCCCGGGTAACATACTTTTATTTAAAATTTTCTTTCTTTAAAAACTCTAACACAAGGTATCTATAGCTTGGGCATATACAGTGTATACACACATATACAGCTTGTAGTTCTATATAGAATTGATGTTCTTCCCACCTGAAACATGCGTGTGCTTGGGTACAAATGCATGCACGTGTGTGTGCACACACACACACAAACACACATACACAAAACCCTAAACCTGGTTGGAGTGAAAGACTGGTTTAACAGGGCTCAATTTTCTGGGACTGGATCCCACAAACTCAGTAAAAGCTTGCTACTTACGAACTAGAAAAAAAAAATTGCCTCAGCCCTTTCCCTGTGCCCAAGAAATGTCTTGTGGGTTAATGTTTTTGTTTTTACTTTTCTGGAAAAGAAACGTTTTCTTATTCATTGTGTCCAACATCACTGATTCCTACCATTCCCAACTTTCTTTATTTTATCAAATATATACTAAAACCACCTTAATACCTCTTCCTTTATATTGAGGGCCCAGGAAAAAAATACGTAGGACATAGGAAGTATTTTCTTTCAGATGTATTTCTAATTCAGGAACCTTCTATGTGGGGAGAACTTTCACTTCTCTCCTGAACAATCACTTCCCAATGCTGAACTGAAAGTTTGAGCAACAGTGGATCATTTGATTCCCTCTACTCCTTTTCACCCCAAACCCCTTTCTCCTTCAGCTTTTCCCAAAGCTCAAGCCGTTAAAACCTTCTTAGAGCTGACCCATGACGGAAATAGACATTCACAACTACTTAGTCCAACCCATCCAACTGTATACTACTTAAAAATGTTGGCTGTTGATGCCGATTGGTGTTGGGGACACAATGGCACTCTTCTCTCTAGATCTTCCCTCTGAATGTGCATGTGTGTTTGTGTTTAACCTTAGGATGGCTTAGAGTTGCCAGATTTAGCAAACAAACCAACAAACAGGGCATCTAGTTCAATTTCAATTTCAGATAAACAACGAATAATTGTTTAGGTGTTTGCCACCCTTCTTGACCAGTCTTCCCAGTTATGTGCAAGAGAGTAGGGCAGGGGGGAGAGGGCAGATGTATCACATCAGCTGAGTCCTTTCATTTGTATTTCTTCAGAGAACAAAAGGTTTTCTAGATACGTCCCTCTGCTAGCATGATTTCACTTAGTGTCACCAGATGCAACTGTGTTTTTTGGCCATCCACTGCTGTCAGGAAGCTGAGAATTGAGTATTGAATTTTATTCTCTTAGGCTTTCTATTAGAAGTTGACAAGGAAGTCTGGCCTGGGAAAGGGTGTCAAGAAGGCCAATTACACTCTCTGTAATACCAACCAAATTAAGTATAAGGACAAAATAGACATTTTTAGGCACACACACACACATAAAACTCATAATATCTACCTTTCACAGACTCTTCTAGTAGAAAAAAATTACTTGAAGGTGTACACACACACCAAAAAAATGTTTTTCAAAAAATCTCCCAAAGCAGGAAGCCATGAAATTAAAGAAACAGGGCACTAAACCCAGGAGCAGAATTTTTTTTTTAAATGCTGAATTTTAAAAGGGTAGCAGGAAATACGAGGAATCTATATAAAAAAAAAAATCTCCAAAAGTATGTTGCACTGCAATTCAAGGAAAGTTAAAATTTTATGACGAGGACATTTTTTTTCTATAACAGGGTGAAAAAGTAATCTAAAACTCTAGCAAAAATAAAAAGCTATTCCAAAAGGCCTTAATCCATCTATGCCAGGGAAAGAAAATGATGTATGATTTTTAAGCAATCAAGAGACACACATTTATGATATAGTTTTATGCTTTTTCTTTATGGGTTCAATCATAGCATTTGATCCTGAAGAAGAAAGCAGTTACTTGAGCATGATATTATGGTCTTGTATATTGCTCTTGAGTTTGTTCAATCAACATGTAGAAAAAGGCAGTAGACTGAATTCTAGTTTAAGAATGTAAATATTGTAAACTTGGATAATGTAAAAGAATAAGGTACAATGAACAGAAATCTGGAGACAGTAGGAATGATGGGTCATATAAAGAGTTTCAATAAATACTGTCTATAATTAATAGATCAAGAAACAGTTTTATGGATATATACTCAGGTAAAGGATTACAAACTAATGAACACAAACAAAAATTAGGAGGCTAATAGGAAAGAAATTATAAAAGATAGAACAAATTCTCTAATATTTTCCTTTCTTATGTTGGGGAGGCAATAAATGCTGTCTATAACAGTCAAGTAAGAAGATGAAGAATAAGCACGAGGGCCGGCCCCGTGGCTTAGCGGTTAAGTGCTCGCGCTCCGCTACTGGCAGCCTGGGTTCGGATTCCAGGCGCGCACAGATGCACCACTTCTCTGGCCATGCTGAGGCGGCGTCCCATATACAGCAACTAGAAGGATGTGCAACTATGACATACAACTATCTACTGGAGTTTTGGAGGAAAAAAAGGAGGAGGATTGGCAATAGATGTTAGCTCAGAGCCGGTCTTCCTTAGCAAAAAGAGGAGGATTAGCATGGATGTTAGCTCAGGGCTGATCTTCCTCAAAAAAAAGAAAAAAAAAAAAAAAGAATAAGCATGATATTTGATATTTTCTTGAGAACTACAAAATGATCTTAAAGCATAAATATTTAAAGTTGGTGAACCCAAAGAAACTCTAGATATTTTATCATTGAGAATGGGCTCCTCTTCAATCTTACAGTTTAGGCAACCTAGTTTATTAAATTTATAATGGTACCAATCAAAAATATCATTATTTTTTAAAACCTTAAGAAAAAAAGCTTCAAATTAAACGATAATTCAATTCATTACTATAATTTAGAATTTTAATTTTATACGTTTTGAAAGAGGTCTGTCAGTCATATAGATTTTTATCATATATCACCTTAGTGAATAAGTGAATGGGAAATAAAAGTGAAATAAATTAAGTAAGGTGTTTTCAAAGTTATTCATATGAAGTGTCTGCATCACTGCTCATCTCAGTTTTATTATATTCCTTATTTTCCCCAAAGTATATTGCCCCCTGAACCATCAAGATAATTGATAATCGGTAATCTTTTCAGTCTGCTCTGCATTGTCTTCAGAATTTCCTTCTATGATGCAGACATCATTTCTACAAAACTTGTTGCTGGTGTTCTATCTTACTAGAATGTGTTTATAGAAGGTTTTCAAAATATAAACAGAACTCATATTCCTTTCTCAGTTGTTTCTTAAATAGTTTGAGATGAAAATGTCAACATTCCAGTTGTGTTATCAGGCCACAAATTACAGTGACGCATGCACAAGCACAGGCAGTGAGGAGTTTGTTGCGAATGCTGTATTCCTGACAGAAATTATAGGATGTCATTAATCTTAAGACGTATCTTGATTTCAAAGATGTTAAAATATGAAAAATAATTTGTAACATAATGGGTGAATTGCAACACTTTACTCACTGTAGGACTTTCCTGCTACTGACTGACATGGCCATCAAGTACTGACTTCTCAAATATTTGATGTTGAATAGGATGCATTAGTTTCTAACTCTCATTTCAGTACACAAGTCAGCTGCCTTAATTTTTCAATGACTATTTAAAAAATTTCTTACTCTGACTCTCAGAGTACATAAAGTGTAACTGATAATTTTCCTTCTGCCTTTTATGTTCTTTGTCATTGGTAAAGAAGAATATATGTGATTAGGAGAGTGTAAGAAATAGTGATTGGTTTAATTGGCTTAACAAAATTGGCCTGCACATATCCTAAGTCCTTAGACAAAGGGCAGGTACAGGTGTTGTGGTTGGCCGAGACACTCACGGATCCTTGCACGTTAGGTCATGCACCAGACTAGGCACTTATAAGTCTTTTAAGGCTTTACTCAGGACGGAGCCCCTTTGGTGAATTTACAGAAAGGCAAATGATTTTGCCTTGTAGTGAAATCTACTGAAATCTAATAGAAATATAATTTAAACCACATATATAATTTAAAATTTTCTAGTACCCTATAATGTTATATGTCAATTATACCTCAATAAAAAAATTTTTTTTCTAGTACCCACATTCAAAAAAAGTAAGAAGAAACAAATTCATTGAATTTTAGTAATACATTTTAAGCTCAATATTAACAAAATATATTGTTTTAACATGTAATCAATATAAAATATTAATGAAGTATTTTACATATTTTTGATACTAAGTCTTCAAAATCCAGTGGGTATTTTGTCCTTACAGCACATCTCAATTTGGACTAGTGCTCAATAACCAAATGTGACTGGAGACTAGCATACTGGGCAACATAGTTCTAGATTATAAATGCCAGTGTAGTTCTAGATAATACATGCCAATGTCTTTGAAGCACCTCTATCTCTAGCTTCAATTTAGATTTACCTACCAATGGACATACACATGTGTCTAAGGTGGTATGGTTTGAGGTTAACTGACTTCTCAAGCAGCAGTTGTCACCCAAGTGCTAATGTATATATGAAAAGGGAGGCAAGATGTCAAGGCTAAGGGATGCCATAGGCCTCAGATTGTGAGAGACAGATAAGAAGGAACTTCAAGATGACCTATTCACTACTGAAATGATAGTAGAGGCCTGAGTCTGGGAGCTTAGGTCATTTATGTGTGGAATCTGCCTCACAGCTTAGCCTCTATTTTCAGGCCTGAATTTTGAGAGTGAGATTTTCTATTTTTCTTTTTCTTGTTGACATCATTCCTCTGTCTCTGTCTTTTTCTCTCTCTCTCATCTTCTATCTCTATTCCTGTTTTCCCCTTTCAGATCCAAAATTTTTACATTAAACTTGGCTAATCTCTTTTACCAGTTTATTCTTTCCCTTTCCTTCTATTTGTTCTCCCAACGTGTGTCTTTTCTGTTTCTTCTGTCTTGAGACATAAAATCCATTCAATGCAATAATGCTTTTTCCCTTTGATATTAGTGCATCCACATGCTCAAGCACAAACTGCCCATTCTATTATGACTGCCTAACCCTGTACTTATGCAGAGCATCAGCTACTTGCCGTGAGTTTGTTGCATTTAATGCTTGCTTATAATTTATACTCGACACAATTTCTTAAATTTTATCTGACTCTGTTTCATCAGGATGCCTTCAACATTCTGAGCTGTATTCTTCAAGCTGTGTTGTGCTCACAAATCTTTGTGGCTTATTGCTGTATGCTTGGAATGAAAGATTAAATAGTTATTAGTTTCTGGTTGTCTAAAACAGTCTGTTTTTGTTTTTTAAACATATAGCTAGAGTTTTGTAAAGCTAACATTATTTTTAGGCATTTAAAAATAAGAATAAGCCAATTGATAAAGCTATTTAGCCAATTAATGAAGCCATCATTTCTAGAAGTGGATATAAAATATTTTCTAAACATATTTTTTTAGAAATTCTTAATAAAGATCTCCACTTAAGGGAAAAAAAACACATAATTCTAGAGTCTTGACTTATTTTATATTTGGCATTGTTAAACAGTATGGTTTTTAAGAAAATAAAATAAATCTTTAAACAGGCATTAAAAGGAAAAAAATTATAAAAGACTGATAACTTTATTTTCAAAAACATTATTCTAGAGAAAAGCAGACACAATTCTATGTGCTAAATTTATTGAGTTCTTATTATGTGTCAAGTGTGTGCATCCAAAAACATATTTCATACTTATAGCAACCTCATGAAGTTTATTCCCATTTTTCACAAATGAGGAAACTGAGGCACAGAGAATCTATTTAGCAATAAAGTAGCAGAATCAAAATTCAGTCAAAAGGTATATGTTTTCAATGGGGATTTTCTAAACAGTTATATCATATCACCTCTCACAAGGTATACGTGTCTTAATAGAACGAGGACAAGGGAACTATGACATAGGAATTTTTTATTAGAGTAATAAGATTGATTACTGTGAATATTAGTATCCAACTTGTTTTAGTCATGGAATACTCAGTTTTCAGCCAGGCACAAAGTTGCCTGGAATGAAGAATACATTTCCCAGCATCCTCAAATACAGATATGCATGTGAATGATTTCTAGCCAATGTAATGTAAGTGTAAGTAATTTTTTTTTTTTTTATCTTCAGGCCTATGCTCTTAAAAAAATATTTGACCCAGCCATACATGACCCTTCTCCTTTACCCTTTCCCAATGTGCAGACTGCACACAGGATGTTGAGTCATCTTAAGCTATGAAGTCAGGTCATCTACAGAGGGATGTTATACAACAAAATAGAAAGCCCCTCAATCATAGACAAATTCGTATGTCAGAGTCTCCATATCAACCTGGATCTACATTAAAAAGAAATAAACTTCTATTTTCTTTAAACTGCTGTTAATTTGGGTCTTTGTTAAAGCAGCCCAACCAATCTCCCAACCAATGTAAGTGGACTGAATTTACTGTGTGGTTTTTTATATAAGTTATCACCAATTTCCTTCCTGCCTGTCCCTTGCCTTTTCTTTAGGTGTTGGCTAAAATGTCTGCTGGAGAAAAGAGAACAGAGTGGGTAGTATTGTATTTTTACTCTGACTCTGTTCAGGAACTTTGTATCCAGCACCCTTTACCTGCTTATAAACTACATTGTGCATATATTACATGCACACACACACAACACGCGCGCACACGCACACTGTTTTATCACCATAAAACTCAGAGATAGGGAAACAGTTCTGCACAAAAAATATGTGTCTCTGATATGAGATGTGTAGATGACAATATTTTCAGAAATATAGTAACCTAGAGAAAACTTCTTGTTGGAAAATACGGCCTTGATTTGTTCCAATTGATTGAGACAGTGACTAAAGAAAGTGTTAGTTTGCAGAAATCTCTGAATGAAATGATGTAGTAGGTTCTCTTAGAATGTGAAGAATATGGATTTTTCATGCCACTAAGTAGTATTAGAAATACCAGTTTAAGCCGAAGTTCCAGCTCATAGATTTTTCTTCCTATTCCTTGAAAAATTATGGGAGTGGGAAGAGAATGTCATTATACTTGGCTTTAACTGTTTCAAATTTTTACCTTAGACAAACTACATACATCGAGTCAAACTGTAACTTGCAATAACTTGACACTGCATATATTAAGTTAAACAGAAGGCAATGTGAGTACACTGAAACTGATTTAGTATGCAATATTTATCTGTGGGAGAGAGAAACACAATTCAATTCAGACTGATTCATCCTCCATTTTCTGTGCACGGAATCCCACAGGAGGTCATCTACCATCATTTTATACCTATTTGGTATGCTTGAATATATCAGGCAGTAATAGAGTAAAACCTGTGATCGTGGATGCCAGGGTAAGCCACTCTGCCTCACGTAGCTAGCGTGCAGAGCTGAAGTTTTTGTTTTTTAAGCCTCATTCACTTTGTGAGCATGAAATTACTGTAATTGTTTTTGAAAAAACTTTTATGTTTTCACTTTAACAGTCACTCTAGGAGGCCTTTCCATGCTGTGTACTGTTTCTATCCTATGATGAATATTATTTTAGAATTTGGAGATGATTTTACTTTTATTTATTCATCCAGTTTGGTTAATCCTCTTGTCACAACCCATTGATAGAGCATGGCTTTCTTTTAACTCTCTCTTCTTTTAGATTATAATGTTTGCTCTCCAAATGAAAGCACCGTTGCTTTCTTCATATATTTTTCCAAATTCTTTTTGTTTGTGTGAGGAAGATTGGCCCTGAGCTAACCTCCGTTGCCAATCCTCCTCTTTTTGCTGAGGAAGATTGGCCCTGAGCTAACGCTTGTGCCAATTTTCCTCTATTTTGTATGTGGGACGTTGCTACAGCGTGGTTTGATGAGTGGTGTAGGTCCGCCCCCAGTATCCAAACCCGTGGACCCAGGCCGCCAAAGCGGAGCATGCCAAACTTAACCACTACGCCACCAGGCCAGCCCCTGAAGATACCATTTTAAGATTCATGATACTGAAAACTTCGGTGCTGAAAATTCCATTGCTACAGCTCAATTAATCATTAATCTTGACAGTAATTACACAAATTACTCATAAATGCTAGTAACATTTCTGTCAGTATTTTTCAATTCTGTTTCTTCTTTTCTGGGAGTGAGGCCATTTGATTCTCATGCTATATTATCAAGAAACTACACTTGCTAAAGGGAAATCTGTGTTATTTCAGCTTTCTCTTTCCTTTCTCATGCACCTTATAGCTCATAAAAAACTGTGACGGAGACAAGTTCAAAGTCATGCCTATTCATAACGTTTATGACCTTTGTTCTCTTGTTTTGAAGCCAGTGGCATGTGGTGGATATAGTATCTCCTGACCAGGATTCCATATTTAGTTCCCCCCAGTTGCAGAGCATTTACTTGTCCTCTTGAAATCCTTATTCCCAGTCTTCTTCAAGCATCTCTTATTCTCCACAGCTCAGTTAAATTAAACATGGAGTGTTTGGTCATGATTTCCCCGGGAATGAAAATATTTTGAGCACAGTTAGAAAGGCCCTTAGCTGATATCTTCTCAGAAGACTGAAAAGGTCTCTTCAGTCACTGGAAATCTTTCCCAAGGACAGAGACTCAAAAACATTTGAATAGATGGGATGGAAGAACATTCTGAGATGCTTTTCTTTTACCTTGCCCTTTTGTTCATAATTGCCAGCCATTGGTTTTCAATTTTTAACTTTCATTTGACTTGGAAAGACAGAAAAAGAGATTTATGCAGAGAATTGTTCATGGCCATTGTTATTCCTTACCTTATTATTTCACTTAGTTGGCAGATATGTAGCATTAATCTTGGTTGGCATTTTGGGAATGCTTACCTTGTACCAGGAGCTGTCCTAAGCATTTGAGATGGAGCAACGCATTTCATCTTTAAGACAATTCAATGAGTAAACTATATGATTATCCCTACTTTACAAATGATAAAACTGAGGCATTGAGAGAGAAGAAACTTGTCACTGAATGAATAGATGAATGGGTAAGTGGACACTGTGTTCTCTAGAGGTAACTTAAGGAACAATCTCTAAATAATATTGGTTTCTGATATGAATTTCTTATACTATTTCACTAGAAAATGGAGAAATTTTATATCAGAAATTTAGAATTTCTGAAATTTCCCTTCTCTAGTTGAGTTTGGTTTCTCTTCCTCTTGAGTGTTCCAAATACTACTGATCTTCTTTTATCTCTGTGTTGTTTTGCTCAAGATAATTTTATATTGGAATGATTATGCCCTTTTATTCGGCACCGATATTTTCAGACTCTGCTCTGTTCTTGTCTTCTCTAAAAGTCACCTACGAAGTATGGGATTTTTATCAAGTATTTTGCTGAGGAGATTTTTTTGCCCTTCACCAAAAGATTCCACTAGTTATTACAAGGCATCACCTCACTTACTATTAGTGTGATTTTATGCTTTCAGCCTCTCTCTATTTGAATGATCTGTATTTCCCTGGCTGCCAGCCTCGCCATTCTGTCCTAGCCTTCTGTGTGCTGCCTGGGTTGTTACAGGAGACATTTTATAAACAAGGGCATTTTGGAGGTAATACAGGAGACATTTTATAAACAAGGGCATTTTGGAGGTAATATACTGCTAATTTTGGTCCAAGAATGCACATAGTCATACTTCATGAGTAATACCACGAGAAAGCAGTAGAGAATTCAGTGATTTGGAGTCTAATGTTGGAATATGAGTTATAGAATTCATTTTTTAAATCACATATTCATTCAAATAGCTACGGAGAACATGCTATATACCAGGCAAAGTCTAGTTATGGAGAATACAAAGACTATTCAAGAGCTCACAAAATTCATCAAGTATTAGAAGCAGACTTACACTGAAAAAAAAATGACATTGTCACCCACTCACTGAATAAATTCGGTCAATAGTCTTTGATCTTCTACTGCGTGTGAGTTAAGAGATATAAAGATAAAGGAACATGTATAACAATTAAAAGTTAAACAAAAAATATTGTGGTTTAACTCTGTAAATTAGAGAATGTTAATTTATAATGTTTGCCTACACATTTGCTATTTATGATTACCATGCAATTATTTCACCTAATATCTGAGCTCTCAGATCACTTTCCTAATTCCTGAATTAAAACCGTAGTAATTCCTTTAGTGAAGGTCTCTCGATGGTAAACTTTTATGGTTTGGGGCTGACATTATGCTTAAGAGTTTTGCTGCGTATTCAAGTCTAGGCTGATAATTTTACTGTTTTGAACTTTGGGAATGTTATTTCATTATCATTGTTGGCAAATTTGCTGCTACACTAATTTTCATTCTTTTATAAGTTATTAGGATAGTACTATTTGACAAAATTTATTTTAAAGAGGAACAGTAAGTCAGAGATAGTACAATTAACCCAGTAAGATAAGATATTTCTTAACTACATGCACTCAATAATATAGCTTTGAAATAAATGAAATAAAAATTGAGAGACATACAAGGGGAAATAGATAAATATAAATTCATAGTTGTAAATTTTCATATCCTACTATGTGTATCACTATCAGTAATTGATAAAGCATTCAAAAATATCAAAAAGGATATAGACATTTGACATATAAAAATTCACAAAAATTGACCTAATAGAAATCTATCTACCTATCTATCTATCATCTATTCATCTATATTACCCCTACACACAAAATAAAGATTTATTTAAGCACACTTTGAATATTTGTAAAATTTGGTCATATACTTGTCCATGTAAAATGCCTCAGCACATTTCAAAGAACTAAAATTTTGTGACCAAATGTTGTTAAGCTAGAAAATAATATCCAAAAGAAAAAGAAATGCAAGACATTAGTAATCTCACATCTAAATAACCCAGGAGTTAAACAAAGAACTGAAAATTGAAAGTAAAAATTATTTTAAACTGAATGATAATGAAAATATTATTCACAAAACTTATAGTTAGAGAACTAACTACTTAAATAGAGAAGAAGGACTGAAAATTAATGGACTAGCAACAATTTGAAGATATTGGACAAAAAAATCAATTGAAACAAAATTTAAATTGAAAGAAATGATAAATAAAAAAGCAGAAATCAATTAAAAAGTAAATAAGCACTCAACAGAAAAGATTAACAAAAGCATAGTTGGTTATACAAAAGTCTAATAAAAGTGATAAACATAGTAAAACTGATATAAAAATAGAGAGGGCACAAATACATTTGACTAATTATAGGTATTTCATATGTAAAGTACTGAATGATAATGATATTATGAAAAACTTCATGCACACAAATTTGAAGATGGGTATGAAGTCAATAAATTCCTAGAAAAATATAACATTAAAACTAACTAAAAGAAAAAATATAAACTATAACCAGCTCTATAGCCATTAAAAAAATAAAACAGTAGTCAAACATTTCTCAAAATAAAAAACAAACACACAAACCTCAAAGCTTGATGTATTTACAGTGAAGTTCTACAGAAATGTGAAAGGTAAACATAGAATGCTTTTAGAATACAATAACCTCAGGAAAAGGAAGGATTTTTAAACTAGATTTACCAGAAGGGTAAAGATTAATAAATTCACATAAATTCTTTTTTAGGGTTTTTTTTTTCATCAAAAGACACCACAAAAAGAATAAAAAACAAATCATAACATGGGAAATCATATTTTCAACACTTGAATCCAACAAAGACTAGTGTCCAGAATACATTTTAAAAACTCTTAAGAATCATTAATGGATTAAAACAGCAAACATTAATTTCTACACTGCATGTCCTTTGCAGGTGGGCTTTGACTCTACCCTGTGGTCATAGGGACCCAGGCTTTTGGAGAAAATCCCTCTGGAACATTACTGGCCTGAGGACAGAGGATAAAAAGTCATGAAAATCACAAGCTGACTGTTAAATATTGTGCACAGAAATGACACACAGTTTCTACCCACACTGTGTTCACTCCTAGTGCAATAGGACAGAGCTGTATAATCCCCCTGTAGGGAGGAGCACCACTGAGAAGTGCACCTCAGGTAGGGATGGAGATGATTTAAATGTTCATAGTCTCCCAAGGGGCATGTTTCAGAGAAGAAATAAATTAAATGATACTCATTCTCATGATGAATCGTGAAGATGCCAATTAAAACCACAATGAGATACACTGATTTGCCACATTGGCAAAAATGAAAAACAAATCTGATGATAACAAATTGGGTGAGGGTTTAGAACAACTAATGGGATGCTCAAATATTGTGGTGGGAGTATATATTTGTAGAACCACATTGGAAAGCAATTTGTTATTATCTAGTAAAGTTCAAGTTTTGTCGGCCCTATGATCTAGTCTTCTACTCTTTGGAATATACCCTGAGGAACACTTTCACAGGTACCCTAGGAGACATATACAAGAATCAAGGAAGAATTGTTTTTAGTACCCCAAATTGGAAATACCTAAAATTTGCAATAATAGTAAGATAGACAAATAATTAATACATTTATCCATTTTATTTATTAATGTGACCCAAATAATTATATGGGTTACATTCATATAGCGAAGTAATGAATAGTAATAAGATTAGTAAAGTATAGCTCACACAAAACCACAAATGTTTTTCACAATCTTATTTAATGAAAAAATATAATTCATAAACAGACGTATAATATTTGAGCTTTTATTAATATAAAGCTCAAAATAGGCAATTATAAATTGGGAGGATGCATACATACTTAACAAAATCATACATTCAAACAAGAAAATAATTATTTTTTAAAAGAATAGAAAAGAAAAAAATGAAAGAAAATTTTGTAGGATTTTAAAATCAAAGACATCCATTCCACCTCCCATCTTTACCCCTTTTGACTTGAATTATTAATGTCAGGAACCTATTAGGAATAGAAATTTTCTGTGCTTAAATTTATAAGAAGAGTAAAGATGTTCTATTTAATTACATCTGGTATGGGTTTGGGTTAATTTTAACAGGATAATAAATTGTCTTAAAAAGAATTATTTTCTGAATACCAAGTGATACAAAAATAAAAATATACCAAATATGAAATTTCTACAGTATTTGAAAAATACATCTCTTTATCTTTTAGTTAAGAATAAAATTGAGTCTACCCTTAAAGAAAAATCTTCCTCACAGTAGTAATAGTATTTTCTTAAAGTAATTTCTGTTGTTTCGGCCGTTGCCAACCTGACAAGATTTCAAGCATACAAATTGCAGGCTGCTTAGTTTAGCCAAATCAACTTGAAAAGTTCTGCCCATAAAAATCTCTCACTTCTCTAGCTTTCAAACAGATTTAAATGAGGAAAATCTGGTACTTAATGTTCTCCTGGTTAGGTTGCTTAGCGACCACTCCACCCTACAGCTCGCACTGTGGGTTAGGTGTAAAGTTAACTATTGCAACACTTACAGGAATACTACAAGTAAACATACAAACAAATGTAATAAAATAACATACCAGGAAGAATCATATGAAAGTTTTGGTCAGGCTAAACTCCCTTAAGATATCAGCTCTATTTTCTTTTTCATAAATTCAACTTATAATGCAGCTATGTATGCATAATTCTAGAACTGATCACATGTTTACCAAATTGATTTTTTAAAAGATTTGTCTTCACTGATTTAAAGAAGTTCAATTTAAGATATCTGACATATGTAAAGTGATCTTTAAAGACACTGATATGTGTTAAATAAGTAAATATTTTAATTCAGAATTTTTTTTTGAAGAGAGATGCTTTGGAAATAAATGAAGTGTATATGTTTAGCTTATATTATGATTATCAATTTAGTATAACATTTTAAAGAAAATATAAAATATTTTATAGACTGCAATCTCCTAAAATATATTTTCTTTTATAGTGTGCATCTTTTATTTTGTCAGATCTCGAGTTCCATGTATCTTTCTAACAAGAGTTGTGATCTCTAAAACCATAATAAAGATAATTTCTTGTCAAATGCCCTACTTCAATTCTTATCCAAACTCTTATTTGATTGATGTTCTATTCTGGATCATTTATGCTTGTAATTTTCAACTTGGACCTCTCACAAAAATTCTCATCAAAGCCTTTTTCAAAAACAAATGAAGCATATTCTTAACTGTTTTCAACATGTCTGTAAAATGATGATTCAGGTATGGTGCAAAAACATCTAAGCCTGGTTTAGCATATTGTTAGCACATAAATATTCTTTCTTGTGAAAGGCTCTTCTTTAGTTGCTTATTTGTAAGATGTATTATTTGAGGAGACATATAATCTCTATCTTCTATTCCTAGCATACATAAAACTAAATCAAATTTTGAGACCAATTATGGGTTTAAGTTATGAGTCTTACTCTCTAGTTTTCATTTGCCGTAAGTCATAAAGAGAACTTTGGTTAATTAAGTGGAGATAGTAATATAGTTAATAATTATTGAGATGCATTATTGAAATGCATTAATGGTAGGAGTAGTATTACTCACAAAAATCTCTCGCTTAGGTTTAATACTCTCCTGTGAATTGCAATGCATTGCTTTTTTCTAAAGAAAAAGAATTATGTTAGAGATAAATACTTTTCAAAAAATGTGGCTGCTTTGGTTTCTTATCAATTTTCTCAATTGAACATTATCTTCTCCCCAGGAAAAGAAAATGATTTTACATAGTTTCCCAAGCTGATTATAATCAGAGCATCATCACTGAAGAATATTTAAAGCCCTAATTACTGCTGATTAGTTCTTTTGCTACCTTATAATGAAACTGAAAGTAAACATTTTCATTTTCGTTTGTGAGGTGTCAAAAACTTTTAGAGTAAAGAGGTAGTACCTAAATAAAGAATGAGGCTGAATAACTTGATGGGCTGAGCCCAGTGTGGGAAACAGAAACTGGGCGTACTGATCTTGGATACAAAAATAGTAATATTTTAAACATACATGACAGTATTTCTGTGCATGAAACACCAGAACTTCTTGTGCATTCATGGTGTGAGGAATAAATTCTTGAAGTTGTAAATAAACAATTTTTTATGTTTATTATATATTTCTCGTGGATGGATCTGTTAGATAAAGGAGACTCCAATGGATCACAGAATTTCCTAATAGAAATTCAGTGCCTGGAAGTTGTCTTTAAATCCTCTTATTGTTGTTGACCTCAGGGCCCCTTGTTCTGCTGAGTGTACCCGAGGCAGTTCCTCTGTCAGTGCTGAAAAGAAGCATTGATTCTCTCCTAACTATTCTGTACAGCACAGACCGGCGGATTAAGACAGGTGCTGATGGCAAGATCGGGAGTAGAGAACAAAATTTTCAGAGGCATGGGGAGGCATGTAAGATTCAGAAACGAAGTTATTGCTTGCATTAAACAACACACACATACATATAGAGAGAAATTTATTGAAGAGTATAAAAATGGATATAAAAAGCAGAGCTGCCAATGACAAAAAAGATAAAGGAAAGAAACGAGGTGTCTTTGAATAAACAAGTAACATTTGGATATGAAGGGGGGTGGAGGGGACGAAAGAGAGATGACAGATGGAGCTGGCTTACAAAAGCGCAAGATTATACGAAACGACTTCAACTTAACATTCAACAAAGGGTTAGAAGGTTCTCCTGCACAGACTGGAATACCTTTTCCTGTAGTAGAAAATGAAATATTAAAAGGCTTTATTATGGCACTGGAGCAGATAATTAGGCAATTAAAACTATTAAAATTTGATAGAATATCAGAACTTATAAAGCATGCCTGCCAAGTTTTAACTTTTCAGCTAAGACTTGGCTTTTGAAACGTTACTCTTGCTTTTAAAAATTGTTAGTGCTGATTTGCTGATTAAGTCTGCTTTCCATTATTGGGAATCAGAAATATTGAAGAGAGAAGTAGGGTGTAACGTCAAAGAAAAATAAAAAATTTGTAAGGAATTCATGTATAGATGGTAAAGAAGCAAGGCCGGGCAACGGGAAAAGAAGATTTGTGAATTAAAGACAATCATATTAGCTAAGAATAATTCTTTTTGAGAAAAAGGCTAATATCAAAAACCTTTTGTAGGGAATGTACGTAAAACACACAAGCATTCACATAGCAAATTAGTAAAATTGTTCTACATTTTTATGAATTCAAATGTCTAAAAGACAAAGAATATTTTAGCAATAAGAAAATGGGAATTAAATTTAAGATTGATAACAAAATTTCTAACAGATAAGGTTTTTTGAAATCTTTAGGTAATATGTAATTTAGAATTATTAAAGATATCCTAATATTTCACTAAAAAAGAATAGAGTTATTAGGATTTGACTTCTAACTAGGACAAAGGGGACAATATAACGATTGTGGGCAAATTAAGTCTCTTTTGTTATCCCGCCTCAAAAATATCGTTACTTGTAGTTGTCATTGGACTATGACTATAGCAACCTCGGGGTCTGGTTTGTACCATAAAATAAACTTAAATATTTAAGCCTGCAAGAGTCTTGAAAGCCTAATAAATTCTTGATTGCTTTATTAAACCACTAAAAAAGTCACAGTTAAAACATGAATGGAATCTGATTTTATATTTTGGATTTTAGATAAAAATTGGATCACGTATCAGAAGAATATTGTAGTTTTTGAAAATTTTCAGCAATATATTAACATATATTTCTGAGTGAATAAATAACCTTATGTGTTAAACAAATTTATTTTCAATTTAATTAAGAGTTTGGTTTGTCACTTTTAGGGTAACATTGAGGCTTTAGTTTATGTGTGCAGAAAAACTATAACTTTCAAGAACAAAATAAGCATAATTCTTTTTCTAATCTGAGCAAAATTGTTTCAGAACAGTGTGTCATTATATTTAAAACATCAATGTTCAAGATTTCCAGTCAAGGTGAATGATTAATGATATGCTGGAATATCCTCCTTCCTGTTCCTAGTTTTTACTAGATAGCCATGTTCAAAAATATGAAAAGGAAATCCCTTAGTGACTAGAAACAAAATGTGTATCCAGAATGTGAGCAAGAGTTAAATTCACATGGCCTACAGAGAGACAAGGAGTAAATACGGATATTAGGGATAGGATCTAAAACCCACATGGGACCCATAGTTAAAATTGGTCTGAACAAAGTCAGAAGCCAGAAATGTACTGTACTGCCTACAAATAAAGACTGGAACATGTCTGTCTGCTATCTTGGGACCTCAGTTGAAGACAGATCCCAATGTGGGCTGAAATATAGAAAAATCAACACCTAAAACTTACTCACTGTCAGTTTTAGCAAAAAGAAAATGGGAATAAAATTTAAGACTGACGGCACCTGAATTCACAATGACATTTAAACTTCCAGTAAATCAACAACTGTAAGCACTGTTTTGGAATTTACCAAAAAAAGGTAACAGCAGAAGCACCCTACAAGTGGAAGATGATTACTATTGAAGATGAGCTCACAAACAAAAACTATAGAGTATAGAAGGAGCCCTACTGCATAAAAGGCTGTTCACAGACTCAAGCTAGGAAAATTCACAGCATAGTTTAAAGAAAGCAGAGGAGGATTAAAGGGACTGTAAAAATCTGATTTAGAAATTGTGGTTTTCAACCCTTATTAGAATCTTTGTCAGAGTGTTTGAAAACAAGAGATGCCCAGGCCCCATGCTCAGAGGTTTTGGTTGAATCTAAACTTTTAAGTTGATAGTACTGGCAGTGATTTGTAATATTCGAAAAGCTTTGAGATGAAATAGCTCCCATGAAACCTGCATAAACATTGCAAAATTCTGGAAATAAAAAGTAGAGTTATTTTAATGTAAAAAACCATTATATTGTTAAAGAATAAGCCTAGAGTTTTCCACCGCTGTTTTCCTTTGAATAAATTATAGTTTACCCTGAAATTTAAATGATCATAAATTTTTTTTTTTTTTTTTGTGAGGAAGATCAGCCCTGAGTGAACATCCATGCTAATCCTCCTCTTTTTGCTGAGGAAGACCGGCTCTGAGCTAACATCTATTGCCAATCCTCCTCCTTTTTTATTTCCCCCAAAGCCCCAGTAGATAGTTGTATGTCATAGCTGTGCATGCTTCTAGTTGCTCTATGTGGGACGTGGCCTCAGCATGGCTGAAGAAGAGGTGCGTCAGTGTGCACCCGGGATCCGAACCCAGGCCGCCAGCAGCGGAGTGCATGGACTTAACTGCTAAGCCACGGGGCTGGCCCCATAAATTTTAAATTTAAAATACTTTTACAACCATTGAAAGGTCTACACTTGAAATTATGTTAGAATATTTCTGTCTCCCTCTATAAAATTCCTGAAATCATAATGTATGTTGTTGCCCATATGATTTTGTGCCCAGTCCCTGCCACTAGAGAATGTTCTACATTGGCCACACTGCATGATCCCATCCTTTATCTTCTTGTTAAATATCTCAGTTAGCTTGATGATCACTTATTGTGATTTTTATTGTCAGCGACATTCCTTGTTTTGGGAGCACATAAAATATTTTATTTAATTCTGCATTTTTTTTATAATCTAGAACTTTTGTTGAATTGTCTTGCAGTTATTATTCTTATCATCTTATCTTAACTATTCCTATATAGAATAAGCTTGATTGCATTCTTTTTGTTTTTCTTTTTTGATTATTCTTTCTTTTATCATTACTGTTTTTTGATACTAAAAATTAGTCACAGTTTGATATTTGATGGAATTTCATAAATAAACTATTTTTTAGAATAAAAAGTGTTTATTTCTAAAAACTAACTCTGTTGTTATGTAAAATGAGCTTCTTGAAATTCATTTTTCTGAGTACTTTATCATATATAGATATACTATTACTTTTTTGAGATTTTTTTAGAATTATACTTATTGAATTAAACTAAATTGCTATTTCAATATTTCCTAATTTGTTTAAAACATGCTAGATTTTTCAACCTGTTCATTCTAATTTTTTAAAAACATTCTTTTAAAAAATTCATTTCTGAAGGCAAAATGTTTCTACTTAAGTATCTTATATTTACAATACATATCTTCAAAGTCCAAGCGTAATGAACAATGTTTTTGGTTTCAATCATCAAAGTCACAGCTAAATATAGTAATTAGAGAAATTACACAAAGAAATGAGAAAGAAAGAGGAAAAGAAAGAAGAGAGAGAGAGAAAGGAGGGGAGAGAGAAAGGGAGGGAGGAAGACATGGAGCCAAGGAGGAAGGAAGGAAGGAAAGCAAAGAGGGAAGAAAGAAAGGAGGGGAGAAATGAAGGAAGGAGGTAACAAAAATTAGAATACACAAATCTATCTTACTGAGACTCAATAATTCTTTTCATTTTCAAGCTAAACAGTTTACTGGAAATTTATCTAATAAAACAATGATGCCGTGTATTGTATAGTGATACCAGCAATAGTGCCAAGCCTTATATAATTATACTAGCAAATTACTACAACAGTATCCCTCATAGGCAGAAAAACATTTGAACTTTTTACACTTCCTTTAGGAGGACACCACAAGAGTATTAAATTGAGCTCAATAAGCTAGTTGCATTAGCCTTTTTTTTTTTAGATGGTTTTCTTTCTTTTTGTTTTTTTTGAGGAAGATTGGCCCTGAGCTAACATCCATTGCCAATCTTCCTCCTGTTTTCTCCCCAAAGCCCCAGTAGATAGTTGTATGTTGTAGGTGTACATCCAACTAGTTGCCCTATGTGGGACGCCGCCTCAGCATGGCTTGATGAGAGGTGAGTAGGTCCGTGTCTAGGATCCGAACCAGCAAACCCTGGGTGGAACGCGCGAACTTAACAGCTGCTCCACCGGGTTGGCCCCTAGTTGCAATATCTTACAATTAGTAGTTGAAGTCAAGATAGCATACACGATTGCAGAATAATTCTCTTAACTAGCTTGCGCGGCAATTGTCAACATTTGGTACCAATAGAACAAGAGAAATAGAAAGGTCTGGTTTCTGAGGAACACAATTAATACTCACAATGATAACTTGTCAGTTGCTGTAGATAAACCATGAAAGCAGATTTTTAAATCAAAAATATTTCTATTACAAATTGATGCACCTGAAGATATTAGTGACTGTGCTTGGCTAACAGCACTAATTATAAATCTTGGAGACATTACTGAAAGAATGTCAATTGTTCTGCTAAATATTTAGGGAAATTAGTGAAATGAGCAGACTTGTCTTTTTACTCAAGTGTGCCCTACAAGTATTAACATTTTCTATAAGTTCCATGATGAGATGAAAGTTGGGAAACACTGAGATTGAAATCTCTGTATATATACTTAGCAAATTTAAAGACAGAACAAGAGAATGTCCCAAAATCCAGTGTGGAGGAATAAAAAATGGCAGACAGAAACAGAAATAAGGAGATGTGAAGATGATGATGAGGTTCTGTAACATACTCCTAAAAGAAAGAAGAATAAGCAGGAGGAAATGAAGTGAATGGTAGAGAGGAAATATTTGAAACAAAAAAACCTCAGGTTATTCCAGAATGAACAAACATATGAATCATCAGATTGAGAAGCCCCCTGAGTGCGGAATAGACACTCCACAATAGAAATCGCAGAACACCAGGACAGACAGAAAATTCTAAAATCCACCAGAGAGACAAATTCAGATTATTTACAGAAGAATAGTATCAGGAGAGCAAATTTTTCTTTAGCTACAATAGCTGAGAAAAGAAATTTATATGAATACTTAGAAATTTACATGAATACCGGAGACTGTTGATGAAAGAATTATCCAAGGATGCACTTCTGCAAGTAAAGAAAACGTGAATGCAGAAGAAAAGAATAAGACAAAAAGTTAATAATGAGAATACGTATTTGTAAAATGTAGTAATAAATTTACTAAGCATTAAGAATAAAAGTAAGAAATAAACTACAAAGAAAAAAGAATAAGATAAATATAGTCTTTATAGTTAGTAATAAATTTGAACTAAATATGCAAAAATGACATTAAAGTCAGGAGGAAAATTTCATAAGCAACTGAATAGTGCCAGGCGACTTGCCTTGTTCTGGATAAAGAGCAAGGCACTGATTATTAGCATTTATTAGGAAAAAATGTAGACTTAAATATTAACAAAGGGAAAACTAGGAATAAATATATGATATGCAACTCTGAAGAGGAAAATTAAGGGAAGAAAAAAATTAATTCATCTAACAAAAGTCAGAAGAGGTAAAAGCAAAGAAAATCATGTCAAAAGAAAATGGCAAATACAGTCCAAATTGTCAGTAATTTTAACAAATGTAAATAGGCTTAACTCCACGTTGGATGATAAAAAAGTCTTTTGTCAGGTAAAAGCTGAAATTCAGATATATGTTCCTTTTAGAGAAATATCTAAATCAGAGGACACAGAAAAGTGGAGTGTAAAGGGATAGAAAAATAAATACACACGGGTAAATGCTATCCCATAAATCCTGGGGCAGCAAAGTTAACCTCAAGTAAGTGAAAACACAAGGTAAATAGTGTTCAAAGGGACAAGATAGTCCTTTCTAAGTGTTCTTTAAAAAGAGTCAATTGTCCAAAAATAAAAGCCAAAGAAAAATACCAATTGAAAACCGTTATATGGCTCTTAGATCCACTATTACCAAATAGAAAAAAAACAAGTGGCAACTAAGTTTTGTCTGTTTCACTTTCAAATATGTCATGGTATCAATAAATATTTTTAATAGATTCAATAATTATACAATTTGATTTGAAATACAGTTAATGTTACATTATTTTATATAATAAATATTTTATAGTTTATTAATATCATTGGATTAACACTGTTAGATTCTTTTCATTTCAAAACACTATTCTACTTATTACTATTGCAATTCATGGTTCTTGTAAAGACCTGGAAAAGATAGTATTAAAAAATGTATAAAATAATCAGTTTTAATTCCAACATATATAGATAAGCATTGTTAATATTTTGGTTTGTATTCTTTAGAAAAGGACGATGATGATGATGATGTCAGCTCTGATTTATTGACTTCTTACTATATGTCTGATAAATAAATGATAAGCAATAGGATGTATTGGAGTATATGAAGAAGCCATTGGTGTAAAACTAATTCGGACTGATCTTGTTTTTCCAAATGGGCCTGACGTGGCCCGTTGAGCATGCATTGTATACCTACTTTAAACATTTACTATGTCCCAAAGACAAGAATGATGCCCTTAAAGATAGGGGTGTAACTTCCCCCTAGACTGGCATTTCTTTATGGATAAGCGTCTCTTCCTGGAAACTAAGGATTAATTACCGACCTGCTGTGCTCACCTTATGACCACTGACCTGCTGTGCCAGCTAAGCATCTCGTGACAGTAGTAAAAGAGATATTACTGTCATATATGATATATTCTCTTTGTCCCAAGACAATATATAACCTCTCTGTACACCCCACTTATTTGGTGCCCTTCCTTCCTTCCTTGGAAGGCCCCTTGGGGAAGGAAGGCCCTGGGCTATAGTCCTTAGACTTGGCTCATAATAAACTCACCCCAATTTTGATTTATAGATTGATTATGGATTATTTGCATCAACATGTCAAGGACCATTTGGCTACTTTAAAGCTGTTATATTATTTAGTACTTACAATAATATTATTCCTATTATATAGCCATGGAGAAGTTAATAAGTGGGAGAATGAGGAACAGAAACCATTCAATCTGATATAGCAGGAATCCCAGTTAGAACCTAAACTGAAATTTAGAAACAACTATATGTTTCTTGCAATTAGAGCCACCTTACCAGAAATATATAGTAACATACATACAGATAATATACACATGCATGTGTGCATACATATGTACACACACATGCATATATACATACATGTGTGTGATTTTATGATATAATAAGAAATGTATATTTTGATCTTTGTCCCCAGCTTCTGACCAGACCTCCTAAAACCCTTGTAATTTCCTAATTATAAGAGCTGTTTTATTCTATTGTTATAATATTTGGTTTTTGTTCCCAGCTCCTGAAATATCTCTGGAGTGAAAGGAGCATCTTCTGTCATTCATAACAAGCCTCTTTCAACCACACCTGAGTATATGTTAATGATGGGGTTTCCAAAAGGTTGCCAGGGGAACCAACCATTCGATTAGAGGATTGGAACTTCCAGCCTCCCCCCTGACCTTTGAGAGGGGCTAGAGGTTGGGTTGAATTAGTCACTAATGGCCAATGATTTAATCAATCATGTCTACATAATGAAGTCTCACTTGAGCGTTTTGGAAAGCTTCTAGATTGGTGAACACATTCTGGTGCTGGGAGGGTGACATGCCTGGAGAGGGCATGGAAGCCCCACGCCCCTTTTTTATACCTCACCCTGTGCATCTCTTCCATTTGCCTGTTTCTGAGTTATATCCTTTGTAATAAATGGGCAATCATAAGTAAAGTGTTTTCTTGAGTTCTCTGAGCAGCTCTAGCAAATTATATAACTTAAGGAGGGGGTTGTGGGAACCCTTGGGTTTTAGCCAGTTCATCAGAAGAACAGGAGGCCCGGACTTGCGATTGGCATCTGAAGTGGGAGCAGTCTTGTGGGACTAAGCCCTTCACTTTTGAGATCTGATGCTAACTTCAGGTAGATAGTATCAGAATTGAATTCAATTGTAGGACAGCCAGTGTTGTCCAGAGAATTGGAGAATTGCTTTGTGTAGAAAACCTACATATTTGATGTAAGAAGTATTGATAGTAGTAGAAAGGACACAGTATTTTTACTTTGTGTGTGTCATGGAAAAACCTTGGGAAAATGAATTTGTCCTAGTGAAGACAGAGTTAGACATTAAAACCTTGCCTCAGTTGTTTTTGTGTGAAAGCAGTAATTCTAAAAACAACATGGATTCTGATGTTTAGATACTTTTCCAAATTCTGATGGGAGCTCAGGGAAGGGTGGGATGTGATGGTAGGGGAGAGGAGTCTAGGTTACAAATAAAAATAGAAAGCAGAAGAGCTGTTTTATGAAAACATTGCCACTTTGTAACCCTCGATCGGTTTTAAATAGTGCTATTTACTTCACCAAATACCATGAAACTATTTTCGGACTTCTAACTGAAATAGGTTTTAGCAAATGGCAAATATACACACATACACAAACTCACATACATATTTATATACAAGTATTTATATACAAATACTTCATATTGCCTGTATTTTAAACTGCCATATAGGATTAATCACTTTACCAACATAAAAGGAGAGAACACAGTCTAAATACTATGTTGGCAAATATTTCCAGTTTGTGAAAGTCTTTAAGGAAACAATGGGACTCCATACATACGCAGCTCAACTGCCGTACCATTCTTTCAAAGTTAGTCATAGAATTGCAGCTCTGAAAGTTGTAGCTTTAAAATATACATACAATTAAAATTTTACCTGGGAAAAACTTCTATATTAATTAGTGAAACACATTGAGTCAGATGCTCTTAATATCCTACAATTCTTAATAATATTTGGTGTTTTCTCCTTTAAAGAATGAGTATATTGAGAAAAAGTTGCAGGAGAAAATTGCTTTGGATAGTATTTCAGGGCACTACCATAAATAAGTCAGCCATAGATTTTGCCTAGAATAGGCCAATGTAATGTGTTTCTTATAGATTATTTATCTATCTATCTATCTTCTACCTACGTAATATAAAAAAATTAATGTATCTATCTAATACAATAATATACTAATAGCATAGATATACTACCCACTATTTTTATGTCAGTAGATATATCATTATAATAGTGTAGACTATACTATTAGTACGCTAATGTATTAATAGTACTAATAGTATAGACAGTATACTATAGATATTAATATACCTGTGTTATGGGTTGAATTGTGTCCCCTAAAATTCATATGTTGAAATGCTAAACCCTAGTACCTCAGAATGTGACCTTATATGGAAATGGGGTCACTGCAGATGAAATTAGCTAGGATAGGGTCTTACTGGATCAGGATGGGCTCCAATTCAATGACTGATGTCTTTATAATAAGGGGAAATTTGGACTCAGACATGCACTCAGGGAAAATGCCATGTGAAGATGAAGGCAGAGATGGGTGATGCTTTTGCAAGCCAAATAATGCCAAAACTTTCCAGCAAACCAAAAGAAGCATGGGACAGAATTTCCCTCACAGCCCTCAGAAGGAACCAACCCTCCTAACACTTTGATCTTGGATTTTTAGCTTCCAGAACTGTGACATAATAAATTTCTGTCACTTAAGCCACCCAGCTTGTGACACTTTGTTACAACAGCCTTAGCAAACTAATGTACTATATTATATTATACTACGTCATATAGATAACATAGCTATCTAATATGCTAATACATCTCTACTAATGTATAACTACCTATCTAATATAAAATGTAATGCCATCATTCTGAAAGATAGAAAAAGTTCTAAGATAAAATAAAAGTGCAGTTAATAAGTGAGATATAGTTTTATTTTATTCGAGTAGCCTAAATGGAAAAACTTCACCTATAATTAAGCTTGTTGATTGATATGGATAATGTTTATGCAAACATAGTAGCTTGTAGAAAAGTTATAAAGAGTTGGAAGTGACCTTTGAGGTTATTTAATCCAGCGTCTGTCTCAGTACTGGAGTACTCGCCATAAGGTCTTTCACTGACAGCCAATTACCTCCTTTCATGGGAGCAGACAGAGGGGTGTGACTGACTGCCTAATGCACCAGGGAAGAGTTGAAAAGAGGAAGTGATAATTAGCCTGAGTTGAAACGTGGACAAGAATGGCAAATTTCCCTAAGGCTAGAGCGTAGCGTGTGGGAGAGAGAAAAGTGGGAGGTTAGCAGGAGAAGCTGGCCTAGCCAGGTTGTGAAGTGTCTTATGTATTATCCAAAGGAGGCTTGATTAGTCTCTTAGGTGATAGGGAGTTTTTGGAAGGTTCTGCTTCTAAGAGTAATAAGATACAAAGTAAATGCTCCTATTATTAATAGATATATATTTTAGGAAGCTCACACTTGTGAAAGTATGGAGGTGCTTTGGAGAAATATCCGAATGCAAGCAGCTCAATCAATAGGGGAATGTTACTTGTTTGTTTAGTATTAAATAATTTGCAGTTCCTCATTTGATGTAATTGACTACAGGACCTGTCCTGTCAGCAGATTCCATTCCAGTTGTTTCTCACGTCAAACACTACCATGCCTCGTATGCATTTGTCATACTAAAATTATTTAGTATTCTATACGTACGTGTTTTCTTCATGGTACTGTGCCTGTGCACAAGCTAATCTTATTACCTGAAAGAATATTTCCCCTATTACTTGACTATTAAAATCTTATTTATCTTTAATATACAGCTCAAATGTCACCTACATTTTGAAGTACCTCTAAGCAACCAAAGCAATATTACTGTTCTTCCCACTCTGCTCCCAAAGCATTTTGAACTTGACTCTGTAACAGCCCTTATTTATTGCATTATTCTTATTTGTATACCTTTGTGGCCACACATTCAGTAACATATGCCCCTTTGAGTATACAGAGTATTATATTTATCTTTGTATTTTCAATCTACAAGCAGAGTGCTTTGTACATAATACAAAGTTAATAAATGTTGGTTATATGAAAAAGAGAATAAATGCTATTTTGGTGACTTTTGTGTTGGAAGTTGGAGGGTAAATAAAATATCATCAGATCATAAAGATGTTTTAAAGATCATCTTTCCTGTATATGAAAAAATGTGAACTCATTGGAAAGCCCTCTGTATAGGCTAATTTTATTTTTTATATATTGTGATGGCCCTGGTCTACAGCAGTGAACTAGAAATTCCACTAATGCTCGACAAAATATCAGTAATCAATGTGGATATTTTAGAAATAATTTTAGAATTTAGTTTGTTTGAGGTAGAACTCACATAGTTAAAATATGCAAATGAAGACAAAAATTTTAATATTAAAATGTATAGAGAAAGATTACAAAATGTATTTACAAAGCAAACTGGCTTCTTTCTTTTTGTCTTGAACTAATCTTTTCTTTTTTCTAAGCCCTCAGATATCTGTTAGAAGAAAAAGATTTAAATTTTGGTCTTATCTGGTTTAAAACATAGTGAACTGATCATTTAAAATAATCTACGAAAAGGGAATAAAAATTATCCTCTCTCAGGTGTCTTAGTCTTTCACTCTTCCTCCCTAGTTACATTCCATTATAATATTTGAGTATGTTGGCTTATACAGTTTTGTGACGGGGGATAAACCAGAGTACTTGGCAAAGAGGGAGCGTCTGGCCTTCTTGCTCTCCAAGACTATTTTTGGCCACATAGATGTGGCTTGATATGTTGGCAATTGCAACAGAAAACTCCAGTAGCTGTAATTTATGGTCTGGTCTTTCTTGGCCTCTCATCAGCTCCTGCTGTCATAGAAGACCCCTCTGGCATTTGGCTGAGACTCCCACTTGGCTATAGCCTGGGCTATAAAAGCCCGCCTTGTCCCTGGTATGGAAATATCTGGAATAAGTAGAAGTTGGAGGAGTCTTGACATGAATTAATATTACTCATTCCAAAATTACGTATCTACTAATTTATTATAATTTTATCCAAAATGTATTCTAGGGTCTCAATGAAAGCCCAAGTTTCTTATACCAGTATTTAGCAGGAGCGATTGGTCACGAATGTATTTTAGGTTGACCTTTTTGCAGCCTTTGTTTCTATGGACAGATATGCATGAAGACATTCTTCATCAGCGATACGCACATTGCAGATTTCCAGTTATTGATTCTCTTTAGAATCGTATCCTCCTTTTCTGCCATGAGAATGAGGTTCTATAGGATTGTCTCTTGATGAACTTCTTCATAAATGCTTATGTCTGATGATTCTATTTAATGTGTTTTTTGATGATTTTAAATAACAGACTGCCTGAGAACCACAACTAAGTAGGCTGTCCTGAAAAGCAATCTCATATACAGTGTTTGTGTGTGTTTGTGCGTGTATATAAATTTTGTGACCCCCTTAATTATAGGAGTTGGATTACTTGAATATTTATATCAATAATTATCATATATAAGATTGAATTTATCCACATTAGAGTCAAAGATGCTTTTTGGAGAAACTGCTGTCCCAACTTTTAATAGGTTTGTGGCTAATAATTACTAAGCAATTTTCCTTCCTCATTTATCTTGGTTAAAGTTGCTTTTAGGCAATTTAGACTAAATCATAATGAAGTGGTCAGGAGAAATGTCTCCAGATTCAAACTACATGGATTATCTGTAAAATGGAAATAATAATAGGATCTCCTTCACATGATTGTTGTGAGGACTAAATGAAATGATACTTCTCAAAGATTATCCATTGCCTGATGGCTTGAAAATAAAAATGTTAACGAATATCATCGTGTGGGGAAGAAACCTGGGCCTTCAATTTTAATTTATCTATGAAAGCAAGAGGAGTGGACCCCACCAGCTTATAATTCCTCAGCTCATTTTCCAACAGAGATGCGGTGACCCTATTTTCTGTCAAGTGTTCTTGTACGGATCTACAATATTTATTAAAAAGTAAGTGGTTTTACTGTTAAAGCATATGGCTCTACACTTGAGCAGTTACACAGAATAACTTCCCTACAAGGATTTGTCAGGGAAGTAATCTTGAACCCAATATTGCTCAATGTCTATTAAATTTTAGTCTAATGGAAAAAAAAAAGATGGAGGCTTGCCTTAAGTTTGTAGACATTGCACCCATTCCTGTCGATCATTGGTTTTTAAACATTATTGTGTTGTTGGTGCTGTTTCAATAAGAAAAAACATTTTTCTCCAAGGATATTACATAGAAACACAAGAGATAAAACAATTTTTTAAAAATTTGTTCAGTTTGAAGGATGTGAGGACTATGAAAACCAAGCAATTATTCATCCCTCTACTTCCCAGTCTTGTTGGCCCCTAATGCAGAATCCTCTGATTTTCAGGTGAATATTACTCCTTTAGATAATTTAATTTCATCTCTCGTACCATCCAGAACATCAGAGGGCTGTGCACTCAGCTTATATTGTATTTATTCCCCATTCTTTAAATCATTCAAAAATCATTATTAAATGGCCATTCTGAGCCAGACACTGTTCTTGGTGCTGGGTTACAGTAGGGATTGCTTCTTGGGCCATGCTGTATTATATTTTTAAGAGGAGGGATAAATAACAAATAAGTAAAAAAACCCTATAGATAGTAATCATGATCACATACACTTGTAAGTTGTCTGAAGATGATAAAACAGGGTATTATAATAGAGAGACTGGGTTGCAGAAGGGGATCGCTTTGGACAGGGTCAGTGAGGAAGTTCGCACAATAGAGGTAATGTTTAGGCAGCGGCCCAAATGGACTGCTTTAGCCATGCGTGTGAAGATCTGAATGGAAAGCCTTCTTTGAAGAGGGGAAAGCAATTGCAACAATACGAAGCTATATTGAGTTGGGCTTATTTGAAAATCAGAAGGGCAATATTTAAGAACCTTGGTGAGAAAAGCAGAGAAGATGCATTATAAAATGATACCTGCGACTTAGGCAAGGACCAGTTCATATAAGGCCTTGTAGAACCCAGTTAGGACGTCAGACTTATTTCACATGTGGTAAAACACCACCAGAGGATTTGGGGAAGGAAGGATTTGATTTATATCTTATAAAGATTCCTCTGACAGTCAGAAAGAGAGAGAATTGTCCAGGAGCAACAGAGCCAACCAACAGATCCTATTTTTTTTTTGGTGAGGAAGATTGGCCCAGAGCTAACATCCCTTGACAATCTTCCTCTTTTTGCTGAGGAAGATTAGCCCTGAGCCAACATCTGTGCCCATCTTCCTCTATTTTGTATGTAGGAGGCCCCCACAGCATGGCTTGATGAGCTGTGCATAGGTCTGCGCCAGGACTCGAACCTGCAAACCCTGGGCTACTGAAGTGGAACATACGAACACAACCGCTACGCCACCAAGCTGGCCCCCCCACACTTTAAAGTGCTTTCACTGGATAGCAGTTTGACCTCTTCTGAGAATCATAAAGTCCTCTTTTAAATGTCTTCAGGAAAAAAAATAATATATCTGGTTTAAATACTAAGAAGAGTCAAATGTCTGCCAAGCAATTAGTTTCTATTTATTTGATGGACGATTATAGATCACTTTACTGATCACTGTGTTTGCTTTCTGGACCGCAAGTAAAAATGTAAGGAATTCTATGCAGTCCATTACGTGCACTAGCAGATCACTAGTGATTCTTAATTTAAGTTCCATCCTTTTTTTCTCTTGGCCTTACCTTTTTCGTTTATATGCAAACTTATATTACACTGTACAGTGCATAGCTATACAGCATACTGTATAGCTTTGGAATCAGCCTTCAATCCTTTGTTTGATTGGTTATTTTTTATTGAATAAATGTAAGTAGAGAAAGTCATGGTTGGATGATTAATTAATTATTAAAAATTAGATGTACAAATATCCTAGGCATTATTATGTAAAAGCATGTTCTATGTGTCACTTTAATTTCAACAAACTGTAATAGATTTTTTGTGTTGCATAGTCACATTCATTACCAAAATAAACCCTGTGGTTCTAAAGAGAAAACAATGAAATTGTATTATACCAATCCTAAGTCTTTAATATATAGAAAGTTATTTAAAATTAGAAATTATAGTTTAATATTCTTTGTCACAACTATATAAAATATTGCATTTATTTTTATAAGTATTTTTGTAATTTACATATATATGTGACTTATTCCAATGATCCTTCTCAGGTTGTAAGATACATATGTTATCATTACTGATTTATGAAGTATTCAATGTGACTTGCTTAATCTGCTGAAACTTTATGACATTTGTAGATTTCATTATATATGCATGTGGATATATACATACACAAATGTGCTTATATTCAATATGAGACTCAATTTTAATATTTTTATGTTAAATAACCTTTGAATATATATATGTGTAAAATGACTGTGTTTTTTAATAAAGTTTTAAAACTTTTAGCATCCCATGGAAGACAATAGAAAATGTACTTAATCAGAAATGCTAGATCAAGCTTTAAAAGTAAGAAAATAAAGTGTCAAAAAAATCTGCTGTGATTATTCATAAGTCAGTGTGTTAGAATTAAAAATGTGACACTGTTCTAAGTTAGACTTCATAAAGAGCCTGTACAATCTTGAGAGCATGTCTTGACATTTAAAGTATATGCAGCAACTCATTGTATAAAAATGGCCTAGTTCCCACGACAGCAGCTCAAATATGTTATAGACCTGAGAAACATCTGCAAGCTGCTTGCTTCTTGCACAATTTTGTGTTTGCCGATGGAACACAGATCAAACTATTCAAAACAGAAGACAGCCATAAAAGGTAAAAGGAAAATCAAGATAAAATGTCTTAATGATTATATGCTATGTTCAAAGGTCACATATTATGTCAAAAGTTTAAAAAAAAAAATTTGCTTTAGCAATTGATGTTTATTTTTTCCAGTGTTTATAGCATATAACATGGCATCTAGTACTATATGCTATTTGTACCTATTAATATCTAGAGATGGTATAACTTATTTTATACAGGTACATGGTGATTTCTCATATAGTATTCAATTGTTAATTAATTGTCATTAAATAATTAATGTGTTTAGTGTTTTAAAACTTTTATATGAATTGTCGTTACATTTTCATAAAAATACCATGAATTGGATACCCTTGTTGCTTTACGTACAAATGAGAAAATTCACACACATAAAATTTAAATTACATATTAGACTACTAAGTAGCAGATCTAGGACTAAAATTGTTCTATCTTTGTCAGCTTTTTGAGTGACATATAGCATTAAGGAAAATCCTTTATACGTTGAACCTTTGAGATTCTCTTTACTTGTAGTCCTTCTAGTAGACATCGTTTTGTTAAACAAAACTCATAAGCAAATGTACCTTCCTCTAACTACAGTCATCCCACAGCTGAGGAGTTACTTTTTCCTCACTGTTTTCTTCAAGCCTCTCCTTCACTATCCTTCATCTGGATAACAATCGCCTTTTTCAAAACCAAAGGAATCCTGTGTTCTCAGAGCTGAGAACTGTAAATTTCTGCCATGTTATCTCCTAGTCTTCCATAACCCCTGACACAGTCCCTTTTTTCTGTCTCATATCACTCCTAGATTTATATGTATGTGATTTTTATTTTGATACTTTAAATTTAGAGAAAATTTGCAAAAACAATACATGAAATTCCTGTGTACCTTTACAGAATTCAGAAATTGTTTACATTTTGCTCCATTTCCTTTATTATTCTCTCCTTATATACACAGACATATTTTTCTGGACCATGTAAGTAAGTTGGAGATATCATGCCCTTTTCTTCTAAATATTTTAATGTAAATTTCTTCAGAATAAGGAAATTCTCTGACATAACCACAGTACATTATCAAAATCTGAAAAACTGTCATTATTGGGGTCGGCCGGGTGGCATAGTGGTTGAGTTCATGCACTCTGCTTTGGTGCCCCAGGGTTCGCAGGTTCGGATCCCAGGTGTGGACCTATGCACCACTTATCATGCCGTGCTGTGGCAGCTGTCCCATATATAAACTAGAGGAAGATGGGCACAGATGTGAACACAGGGCCAATCTTCCTCAGCAAAAAGAGGAGGATTGGCAATGGATGTTAGCCCAGGGCTAATCTTCCTTGCTCAAAAAAACAAAACAAAACAGAAAAACTGTCATTATTATATTATCCCAGTCCATACTCAAATTTTATCAATTGCTCCAATAATATGTTTTATAGCTATTTTACCCTGCTCCAAAAACCAATCCAAGGTGATGCACTCATTGTATTTAGTTGCCCTGTCTCTTTAGTCTCCTTATATCTGGAACATATGATCCGTCTTTATTTGTCTTCCTTGATGTTGACATTTTTGAAGACTACAGGTCAATGGTTTTGTAGAATGTGCCTCAATTGGGTTATCAGGTGTTTCGTTATGATTAGCTCCAGATTATGCAAGAGTGTTGTATCTCATACCCATATCAAGATACAGAACGATTACCTCACTCCAAAAAGTTCTTACATGCCTCTTCCCAGAAACCCTCTCCATCCCCTGTTGAGAGGCAACAATTATTTTTTTCACAATAAACTTGTTTTGCATGTTCTTGAACTTCCTATATATAATTTTCCAACAAAGTGTTAAGATGTTTTCCATTTTTTCCATGTTTCTCTCAGCTCATGGCTTGTCTATTTTCTTTAAAAGTATGTCTTAATGAGCAGAAATATTTAATTTCAATGGAGTCTAATTGGTTTTATTTTATTCTTTTGTTATTTTTTTCTATATCTGGTCTAAGAATACTTGGCTTAACCCAAGTTTGCAAAGTTATTAAAAAATTTTGTGTGCGGAATGAGATAGGAGTCTAGATTTTTTCCCTCCCATATACTGTTTTTCTAGCACTGTTTGTTCAAAAATATTTGCCCTTATTTATTGAATTGCTTGGGTGCCATTGTAGAAAATCAATGTGTGAGTCTATTTCTGGGCTCTGTGTTCTGTTTGTTCCTTTTATTTATTTGGTTATCCTTATTTGGTTTTACTTTAGTTTTATATTGAATCTTGAAGTCAGGTCCTGCAAATCTGTTCTTCTTTGAGATTTGTCTGTATATACTAGGTGCTTAATATTTTCATATGAATTTTTTGATCTGCCTGTCACTTGCTATTAAATCAAACAAAAACAAAACCCAAAAACTTACTGGTATTAGGATTGAGACTGAGGTGAAGTTATAGATCAATTTGGAGAAAGTGATATTTTAAAAATAGTGAGGCTTCTCATTCATGAATATGATATATATCTCCATTTTTTAGATCCCTTTAAATTAATCATAGGAATATTGTAAATTTTGATACAAAAAAATTGTCCATCTACAGACGAATTTTTCCTAAGATATTTATGTATTTACCACTGTTGTAAATTTATTTTTAGGCTATATTTTTCTATCTAGCTCCAAACTGTAGAAATTAAATGGATTCTTGTATATTGACTTTGTATCCTACAAACTTGAAGGATTCACTTAAAGTTTTAGATGCTGTTTTGTAGATTGCTTTCGATTTTATATAAATAATCTTGTCTGTGAACGGGACAGTTATATTTCTTTCACTTCAATCTTTACTCTCTTGATTTTTTTAAATTTCTTACTCTTATTTTTTCTTGTGCTAACTTCGTCCCCAGTAAAATTTTGAATAGAAGTGTTGAGAGAATATCTCCTTGCTTGTTTACAATATTTCAGAGGAAAGCACTAAATCCTTCAGGATTAACTATGTTAAATATAGATTTTTTTTTTAAAGCATTCTTTTTTTTATTTTGAGGATGATTGGCCCTGTGCTATCATCTGTTGTCAATCTTCCTCTTTTTTTTTTTCTCCCCAAAGCCCTAGTACACAGTTGTGTATCATGGTTGTAAATATAGATTTATTTAGATCCTTTTTATTCATTTCTAATCTGCTGAGTTTCTTTTTTTTTTTTTTTATTTATTTTATTTTTTTCCCCCCAAAGCCCCAGTAGATTGTTGTATGTCATAGTTGCACATCCTTCTAGTTGCTGTATGTGGGACGCGGCCTCAGCATAGCCGGAGAAGTGGTGCGTCGGTGCACACCTGGGATCCGAACCCAGGCCGCCAGCAGCGGAGCGCGCACACTTAACCGCTAAGCCACGGGGCCGGCCCTAATCTGCTGAGTTTCTTTAACCATAAATGTGTGTTTAATTTTTCATGTGATTTTTTATATCTATCGAGATGATGTTATAATTGTGCTCATTTTTTCTGTTAATGTAATAATTGACTGAATAATTTTCATGAGTTAACCATTTTTACATTCCTGGGATAACCATAACTAGGCCATGCTGTATTACATTTTATTATATATTGATGAATTTTGTTTTCTTATATTTTCAAAGATTTTCTCATCTATGTTTATGATGGATATTTATAATTTTTTGATAATGTTTTTGTCGTGTTTTGGTATTAAGGTTATGCTGGTATCATAAAAGGAGTTGGGATATATTCTCACTTCCTCTATATTCTAAAAGGATTTGGGTAAATTTGGTTCTATTTCTTCCTCTTTATTTCCTTTTTGATAGATTTCATCAGTGAAGTTATCTGTGCCTAAAATTTTCATTGTGGGAAGATGTGAATTCATTTGAAAATGAATGAAAAAAAGTGCTTATGGCATCAGATTGGTGTTAGTTTGGTTGATCTGCCTATTTACTGTATCCCAAGCTTGTTATAACTTTACCGACTTTGAACGTTGTGCAGATTTGAATGTATCTTGAACCCGTGAAACACTCCTTTACTTGCCTCTAACTCTTCATTAACAATACTCTAATCATCTTTAGCTTTTGTGTTCTGGAACTAATTCCTAATAAAGCATAACTGTGTCATGCGTAAATGAGGAGAAGAGTTGATTTTTTTGCTGTGGTCATAATTTTACTCTTTTTTATAGAATTTCATTCATTAAAGTTATTAAGAAATAAATTTATAAACTTTTATCTAACACAATAGTTTTCTTGGAAATGGGAAGATGTAGAATGTTTCTAAATAAAACTGACTGTAGATGAGTAAGTTTTAAGAAAGAGCTAATGCCAAAATACTCTCATTTCTGAGCTCATCTTACATAGTACAATTTTATAAGGCAAGAATAAGTACATTGATTGGCCTAGTTTTTAAGAGTGTGGTATTTTAACATTTGCTATAATAATATGATTTCTATCAAGCCAATATAAAAATTCTGAACAAGTGTGAACATACTACTAAAGAACACAATTAACCTTTTTTATAGTTTTCCATGTTCAGATAGAAATGAAACAATTGGCTGAGAATAAGATAAATCATTTTGTTGATTTCTGTAATAAAATAAAAATGATGCACTTACCTCACTTGCCAATTATTGTTACCAAATAGTCTGACAGAAGTACAAGGGTCAAAATATATGAAAGTATATGTGAAAATCTGACATATAACAGTTTATATACTTAAAGACTGAGATGTTTTATAATAATATGGTGTCTGTAAGGGTGCCAAATCAGAAATAGTTTCCCTTTTGTCAATTTGCTATTTATAAAATTTTAGAAATCAATATAAAGTAAGGTTTTTTTTTCAGAGATTGCAAAAAAATGTTACATTTTCATTTCAGAAAATATCAAAATCTCTTATATTAATTTTGTCTTTTCTCTCCACACATGGATTGTTCATCACTTTAGAGGTAATGTTGTGCGTTATTAATTTATATACTCCTGGCTCTCTTGAGTAGTGTCCATTAAATATGTTATTTGGACTTATTTAAACTGGAGGGATTCATATATTTTAGGAATATGAAAGTGATTGTTTATCCATTAATGGACACAAATTTCTCAAAAATCCTGATAAAATCTACATTAGAAAAGTTACATTGCCCTCAAATCTGAATAACTTTTGGTTCTTCTATCAAAAAGTCCCAATTCCATGATGAATTGAGACTGTATAACCTTAACAAAGACTTTTTACTCACTTGTGAGCATAGAAGATCTAAGTTTAGCTCTGTGATTTGTCTGATTTCCTTCTGAAGATAGATAAGAAATGCAGCCCATTTAAATTGTCTAAAACATGACAATATTTTGTTCAACTTTATTACTGTATCATTATTTGTAAGGATTGGAATTATTTTCTAGATCATAAGAATTTTTTTACCTATCAATCTTTCACTTGAAATGATCTTGATTTTTTAAAAACAATCTGATTTCCTCTTTTTTTTAGCATTATATGATGTTTGAATCAGATTGAATGCATTCCTAGAAGCAAAATATATCAGATTCTATGTATTTTTCCCCCAAGATATTGAGTAAAAAGGTCACTCTACTGTTTCCAATAGTGAATCTCTCATTTAGAGGTATGCGCAAAGTAACATTTACTAGGATACTGCTATCTGTGTTAATATTGCTGTAACTGTATCTCAGTGTTTGGCTTCGGTTAATTTTTCCAGTATGGTGGCACAAATTGAAGAGGCAGAGATGGCTATTCACTAAAAAATGATACTAGATTCTCTTCAAGATGTTTGTCTCCAAAATTTGTCTCCTAAAGCTCTTTATATATAAACTTTATGGAGTACACTCTTATCGGATAGCCAAATATGATGAGTAGGGGTTTTTTTCTTAAAAACAAAGAACAAAAACCTTATCCTTAGGCAGTGACATAAGGCTGAATTATTGGCGTAAATGATAAAATTAGGTATTTTATAGTGGATAAATTGTACCATATCACCTGTATTACTGACATTTTTGGAAGAAAAAATAGTATTTAGTTTTAAGAGAATTGTAGAAAAATGACAGTTTAAATTTAATTGGTGTTGATACATAATCATGTGAAGGTAGCCAACATATTGAACTAGCATTTTGTCACTTCTGATCAAGTATAACCATGAAACTCTACCATGATAATTACTGTTAATAAATTACTGACATTATTAAAGCGTATTGAACACACAACTTGGAGCTTGTCCCAGTTTATCTACCTTTATGTTATGGATGCCATAATTTTTTCTTTTACTTTGGGACAGCTTTCTCTACAGAGGAACTCTAAATCTTTCCCATCCCATAAATACGTGAACATAAACCCATGATTTATTGCAATTTAGCTTCTGTTTCCGTGGAGAAGGTTTACTGTGCTGAGAAAACTCATTAATCTCATTCACAGCTCATAGTATAAACATAACATTTACAATATATAACAGAACAAATTATTGTGTTTGTGTGATTTACTGTTTCTGTTTTGGAAAGAGAACAAATTGCACTGTCTTTTCTACTTTTAGTTTTAATATTCATTGATAAATTTGCACTATTAACACAAACCAGGTATTTAATACATTACTTTTCACTTTGACATTTGTTCTTACACTTCCGCACTATAAAAAGAAATAGCAAAATTTGATTTGACATAAAACAAACTTCAAAGTAAAACGATCTGCTGCTGTGTTGGGTGTTTTAAGATTGGCTTGCCATACTCAATGTGATTGTGGGCACAATTTTATATCTACATGTTGATATCTTTTAAATTCCGTTTCATATTGACTTACTACAGAATTTCTTTAAAAGTAATGGACATAAGAACATTATACCATTTTAATTTGTGCAGAATAATTTCTTTATTTTGTACTCTAAACTGTTTTGCTATGTCATTACAGATTCCGAGACCCACCATTTGAGTTTTAAGGGTATAATTGTGGTTATATGAAAAAAGTTCTGCTACCATCTTACGAGTTTTGCTCTAAATCATTTCTCATTTATTTCATTTGTCTTTGCAATTTTCTGAAACTTCTATTTGTATAATTTCTTCTCTTTGCAAACATTTAGATTAAAAAAGATAATTCTCAATTTCTTACAACGAACTGGACTTTCTCAATTGTACAAGCATTCTAGCATCATTTACTGGTTTGCAAAATGATAATTTCAACAATTAGTGGAAGGGAATACTGCTGTTTTGGGTTCATAATCTATAGCATAAGCATTTTATTTTTATTTAGTTAAGATTTTAAAGCAATAATTTGTTTACTTATCAATTGTTAACTGATCATCAGCTAAAGGATTATTTTAATGTTTTAAAAAGCAGTTTTTGTTAATGAGTTAATAATTATCCAATTAAAGTATAATTTTTTTCATTTACTTGGATAGAATATTGTAAGACATATTCATGGGGGATCTTTGACCCGGGGCTGAAAGAGAAATACTGCTTACAAGAACTTAGAATGGCTTTAAAATATATCTTCTAGTAATCAAGAACATGTAAAAAGGAAATCTGCTCATTATTTTTCCTTCTTCTTATTGGTCTCTCATACCTGAAAGCACATCCTTTAGTTGTCAACCAACCTGTTGTCTCCAAGCCTACCAGAAAGGCAGTAGAGGGCACTATGAGAATGTGACAATACCTACAGCAAAGCTATTGACTACTTCAAGCATGATGCTATGAAACTCAGCAGACGAAGAAGGGGAGTCGTTTTTTAATCCTAAATTATCCTTGATTTACTGACCCTTGAACTGAGAGAGATCTGTCAAAATCTGATGCTTACCAAATAAATGTTTGGTGTTCACTTGGCTCAAATCTTAGCCTCTTGGCTACTGATTGAAGCCTCTTCTCTGAAGCAAACGTGGACAGTGGGTCAACGTGCATCAGCATGTGGCTTAATTTCTACTATCTGAAGGCTTTACCCATAATGCTCTGCTAAACTGTGATTCTTTCCATCCGTCCGTTTTTCTTTTCCCTCTGATCCTGGTATAGATAGAGCATATGGGGAGTCATAATATAAAACATAATATAAGAAGTTACCAAGCTGCTGCCAACAAAAATCACTTTTGGAAAATTAAAATTTCAAAATTCAATACACCTCTATCATTTCCCTACCACCAAAGTACCCTGGCCTATTGTCACGTGACAGTGGCAATTTTGCAGTGGAATTTGAGCTAACTATCCCACCATGGTTGGCTCAAAGAACAGCAGCATGGTCGGATGCCTAATTTCTTGGTGGGTTTTTGCCTTGTGCTTCTAAACCAGGGAATAGAAGAAGGGGAGGGGTAAAATATCCTCTAACTTACCCTAATTACATTATTTAATCCTGTTCTATAGACCTTGTATTTTGGGAAAATTTGACCCAGATTATGACAACAGGTTGACTGTCAGTCCTACTGTTCTGTACTCAAACAATCTCTTATTTTTGGCTTTCCATGAGTATTTAGTAGAAAATCGGAAAATACTGCACCAATAGCTGCTAGCCAGGCTGTATTTATCAAAATATCTCTTTAGAAACACTCGCTCCCAGTCTTCTTTGTACAAGATTAATATGAACACAAACATTACAATGTATACTTTTTAAGGTTTATTATTAATGTCTTTGATAGCTCTCTGACTCATTGTGACTAGGGAAAAAACCCCAAAGAATTGAGGCTATATTTCCCTCGGAATATTATACAACATATACTTAATGCTCATAATAGATGAGAAATGATGAAAAGGCAGATCATTGTCCACAAATGCACTTACATCCTACTAGTTTATAGATCATTGTCCACAAATGCACTTACATCCTACTAGTTTATATATTTTCCAAATTAGTGTTATTTCAGGAAAGCAGGTTGAAAGATAGAGTTTAAGAATTCCATATTGCATTAACCATAATGTCCTTATATTTGTAAATACAGCCTGAAAAAGTAACTGGAGAGTGAAACCAACTTGCAAAATCTGTTATCAGGTATTCTAAAAGACACGTGGACAGACCTGACCTTCAGCTCTTGGGACAGAAACAGTTTAGTCATTCAGAGCTAAAGTTACGTGAGTCAAAATCATCGAGAATGCTCTCAAAAGATATTTTGATGTATCACGGTTGTTTTCTTGTACATTAATTTTATATGATTAGTATGTAATTTCATAAATATACGAAATTCTCAGATTTCTAAAATTAATGAATCAATGTTAAAATATCTACAGAGTAAGAAAAAGAAGGCAAAAGATAGACTTATAAATACACTTTCTGTTCTCAAACTGACAGATGAGCACATAATCTGATCTGAAATGAAGGATATGTTTTATAGTAAAAGGGGTAATGTACTGCTATTATATTTTTATATGTGTGTTCCCTCCTTCCCACCACCTTGCTGCATCGATCCTTCATCCCCCCACACCCTGATATCTCTGCTAGATTTTCCCTGTGGTAAGAACACCGAGTGATTGCTGTTGTCCTGAGAGCAACTTTTCAGAAATTGGTGGAATGATCAGTGTGTATTTGTATACTACGATAAACTGCCATATAAAATACCTTGCTAGTCCCTGGTATCTTATAGTAAAACAAAATGTCCTGCCACTTGCCAATTTCATTAGATCAGCAACTTTACTGGCATTATTTTTGCAAGCATTAAGCTTTTGGAAGCAACATTAAATAAGCTTTATTTTCTGTTTAAAACAAGTCAAGAAAAATAGTCACAATGTGTTAAGTGCTTATCATACATCAGACACTAATGATGGTTTGCATGCCTCATCTCTAATCCTCAAGACAGCTATGTTCAGCCAGGTTTATCAGCATTTTATAACCAGGTAAGTGAGGCTCAGAGAGCTGAAAACATTGCTGAGTGCAGAGTCAGCATGCAAATCCAGGCCCTCTGAGAGCACAATCCTTGCTCTCTCTAATGTGTCCAGCTGCCATTCACCACTGCATACTTCCTTCCTGATGTTCAGGCCATCGTTGTATATGATTAACAGATAGGTTTGGACTGAGTTATTCTGTTAGAGATTACTACTTATGTTCTTCAGCACAATATGGAGGAAGCTGTTAGGAATAAGGATTCTGTTCATACTTTTTCTGACCTTTCCTTGGTATTGGACAATTTGCTTCAATTTGTAATTGTCTAAGCAGAGCCAGAACTTAAGGCTGTGTTGAGATTTAGGGGTCATTAGAAATAGCACAGTAGGACAAGCCCAAAATTAATTCTGGAGAGTAAATAATAAGCCTGGACATAGTATCTCAGCATAAGTACTAAGGAGTTGTGGTGGTCATTTTTTTTAGACGAAAGATTTTCACTTAAGGATTTCATATGAAGGACTTCACAATGAATATCAGTTTCAGAAATTCTTTTATTTCAACTGAGAAACAGTTTTAATTTTTTTTTAGAATTTTCAAGATATTTATATTTTGTAAACAGAAATCATGTTTCCTCCCTTTTATTAGTTTCTAGAGATTTTATAAGCAAATTGTGCCCCCTCTAGTTGATATACAAGATATTATAGCTTACGATTTAATAAATTTTCCTCATTTTGGTATTTACCTTTTATCTTTTTGCTCTTTTTGTTCACTTCACGATGATTTGCCACACATTTGTCTTTTTTTTTTTTTATTGATGTTTTAATGGTTTCTAACATTGTGAAATTTTGGGTTGTACATTTTTGTTTGTCCATCACCACATATATGACTCCCTTCACCCCTTGTGCCCACCCCCCACCCCCACTGCCCTGGTAACCACAGTCCAGTTTTCTCTGTCCATGTGTTGGTTTATATTCCACATATGAGCAAGATCATACAGTGTTTGTCTTTCTCTTTCTGGCTTATTTCACTTAACATAATACGCTCCAGGCCCATCCATGTTGTTGCAAATGGGACGATTTTGTCTTTTTTTATGGCTGAGTAGTATTCCATTGTATATATACACCACATTTTCTTAATCCAATCGTCAGTCGAGGGACACTTAGGTTGCTTCCACTTCTTGGCTGTGGTGAATAATGCTGCAATGAACACAGGGGTGCATAAGCCTCTTTGGATTGTTGATTTCAGGTGTGTTGGATAGATTCCCAGTAGTGGGATGGCTGGATCATAGGGCATCTCTATTTTTAATTCTTTGAGGAATCTCCATACCGTTTTCCATAGAGGCTGCACCAATTTGCATTCCCACCAGCTGTGTATGAGGGTTCCTGTTTCTCCACATCCTCTCCAACATTTGTTGTTTTTTGTCTTGGTGATTATAGCCATTCTAACAGGCGTGAGGTGGTATCTTAGTGTTGTTTTGATTTGCATTTCCCTGATGATTAGTGATGTTGAGCATCTTTTCATGTGCCTATTGGCCATCTGTATATCTTCCTTGGAGAAGTGTCTGTTCATTTCCTCTGCCCATTTTTTGATCGGGTTGTTTGTTTTTTTGTTGTTCAATTGTGTGAGTTCTTTATATATTATGGAGATCAACGCCTTGTCAGATGTATGTTTTGCAAATATTCTCTCCCAGCTGGTTGGTTGTTTGTTCATCTTGATTCTGGTTTCATTTGTCTTATAAAAGCTCTTTAATCTGATAAAGTCCCACTTGTTTATTTTTTCTTAAGTTTCCCTAGTCTGGGTAGGCATGTCATCCGAAAAGATTCCTTTAAAACCAATGTCAAATAGTGTGTTGCCTATATTTTCTTCTATGAGTTTTATAGTTTCAGGTCTCATCTTCAGGTCTTTGATCCATTTTGAGTTAATTTTTGTGAATGGCGATAGCACATGGTCCACTTTCATTCTTTTGCATGTGGCTGTCCAGTTTTCCCAACACCATTTATTGAAGAGACTTTCCTTTCTCCATTGCATGTTCTTAGCACCTTTGTCGAAAATTAGCTGTCCGTATATGTGTGGTTTTATTTCTGGGCTTTCAATTCTGTTCCATTGATCTGTGTGTCTGTTTTTGTACCAGTACCATGCTGTTTTGATTACTATTGCTTTGTAGTATGTTTTGAAGTCAGGAATTGTGATGCCTCCTGCTTTGTTCTTTTTCTTTAGGATTTCTTTAGCTATTCGGGGTCTTTTGTTGCCCCATATAAATTTTAGTATTCTTTTTTCTATTTCTGTGAAGAATGTCATTGGGATTCTGATTGGGATTGCATTGAATCTGTAGATTGCTTTAGGTAATATAGACATTTTAACTATGTTTATTCTTCCAATCCACGTGCATGGGATATCTTTCCATTTCTTTATGTCATCATGGATTTCCCTCAATAATGTCTTGTAGTTCTCATTGTATAGGTCCTTCACCTCCTTGGTAAGATTTATTCCTAGGTATTTTATTCTTTTTGATGCAATTGTAAATGGTATTATCTTTTGAGCTCTCTTTCTGTTAGTTCATTATTAGCATATAGAAATGCAACTGATTTTTGTAGATTGATTTTGTACCCTGCAACTTTGCTGTAGTTGTTGATTGTTTCTAATAGTTTTCCAACAGATTCTTTAGGGTTTTCTATATATACAATCATGTCATCTGCAAATAGTGAGAGTTTCACTTCTTCGTTACCTATTTGGATTCCTTTTATTCCTTTTTCTTGCCTAATTGCTCTGGCCAAAACCTCCAGTACTATGTTGAACAGGATTGGTGAGAGTGGGCAGCCCTGCCTCGTTCCTGTTCTCAGAGGAATGCCTTTCAGTCTTTCCCCGTTGAGTATGATGTTGGCTGTGGGTTTGTCATATATGGCCTTTATTATGTTGAGGTGCTTTCCTTCTATTCCCATTTTATTGAGAGTTTTTATCATAAATGGATGTTATATCTTGTCAAATGCCTTCTCTGCGTCTATTGAGATGATCATGTGGTTTTTATTCTTTGTTTTGTTGATGTGATGTGTCACGTTGATTGATTTGCGGATGTTGAACCATCCCTGCATCTCTGGTATAAATCCCACTTGATCATGGTGTATGATCTTTTTAATGTATTGTTGTATTCGGTTTGCCAATATTTTGTTGAGGATTTTTGCATCAATGTTCATCAGCGATATTGGCCTGTAATTTTCTTTCTTTGTATTGTCTTTGTCTGGTTTTGGTATCAGGGTGATGTTGGCCTCATAAAATGATTTAGGAAGTCTTCCATCTTCCTCTATTTTTTGGAATAGTTTGAGGAGGATGGGTATTAAATCTTCTTTGAAGGTTTGGTAAAATTCACTGGAGAAGCCATCTGGTCCTGGACTTTTATTTTTTGGGAGGTTTTTGATTACTATTTCAATCTCTTTACTTGTTATTGGTCTATTCAGATTCTCCATTTCTTCTTGGTTCCATTTTGGGAGGTTGTATAAGTCTAAGAATTTATCCATTTCTTCTAGATTGTCCAATTTGTTGGCATATAATTTCTCATAGTATTCTCTTATAATCCTCTGTATTTCCATGGCATCAGTTGTAATTTCTCCTCTTTCATTTCTAATTTTATTTACTTGAGCCTTTTCTCTTTTTTTCTTAGTAAGCCTGGCTAAGGGTTTGTCTATTTTGTTTATCTTTTCGAAGAACCAACTCTTTGTTTCATTAATCCTTTCTACTGTTTTTTTGGTCTCAATATCATTTATTTCTGCTCTGATTTTTATTATTTCTCTCCTTCTGCTGGCTTTGGGCTTTGTTTGTTCTTCTTTTTCTATTCTGTTAGGTGTAATTTAAGGTTGCCTATTAGGGCTTTTTCTTGTTTGTTAAGGTGGGCTTGTATCGCTATGAGTTTCCCTCTCAGGACCGCTTTTGCTGCATCCCATATGGTTTGATATGGCATGTTATCATTTTCGTTTGTTTCCAGATAGTTTTTGATTTCTCCTTTAATTTCATGAATGATCCATTGGTTGTTCAGTAGCATGTTGTTTAATCTCCACATTTTTGTCACTTTCCCAGTTTTTTTTTCATGGTTCATTTCCAGTTTCATGGCCTTATGGTCTGAAAAGATGCTTGTTATGATTTCAATCTTCTTAAATTTATTGAGGCTTGCTTTGTTTCCCAACATATGGTCTATCCTAGAGAATGTTCCATGCACGCTTGAGAAGAATGTGTGGTCAGCTGTTTTTGGATGGAGTGTTCTGTATATGTCTACTAGGTCCGTCTCGTCCAGTTTTTCATTTAAGTCTACTATTTCTTTATTAACTTTTTGTCTGGATGATCTATCCATTGCTGTAAGTGGGGTGTTAAGATCCCCTACTATTATTGTGTTGTTGTTGATTTCTCCTTTTAGGTTTGTTAATAGTTGCTTTATGTACATTGGTGCTCCTATGTTGGGTGCATATATATTTATAAGTGATATGTCTTCTGGATGTAGTGTCCCTTTTATCATTATATATTTCCCTTCTTTTTCTTTCTTAACCTGTTTTATCTTGAAGTCTACTTTGTCTGACATGAGTATGGCAACACCTGCTTTCTTTTGTTTGCCATTAGCTTGGAGTATTGTCTTCCATCCTTTCACTCTGAGCCTGTGCTTGTCTTTAGTGCTAAGATGTGTTTCCTGAAGGCAGCATATTGTTGGGTCTTGCTTTTTAATCCATCCTGCCACTCTGTATCTTTTGATTGGAGAGTTCAATCCATTTACATTTAGGGTAATTATTGATATATGAGGGCTTAATGTTGCTGTTTTGTCACTTATTTTCTGGTTCTTTTGCATTTCCTTTGTTTCTTGTCCCATTTGTTTTGGACTGCCAATTCAGTTTGGTTGTTCTGTCTTATGATTCTTCTAGTTTTCTCTTTGTTTATCATATGTGGTTTTGCTTTGATTATTTGTTTAGTGGTTACCTTGAGGTTTGGGCAAAAAATCTTGTGTATGAGATAGTCCATTATCTGATAGCCTCCTATTTCCTTATACTAAGTCAATTCAGTCACTTTCCTCTTCCCCTTCTAAGTTGCTTTTGTTATACCTTATTCTATCTTGTGTTGTGGCTGTGTGTTTACAGTGATGAGGTTAAATTTATTTTTGGTGAATTTCTTCCTTTGATCTTTGAGTTTAGTATTTAAGTGGTTGCTAACCTATTCCGGTAAAGATCTACTATTTCTCTGATTTTGTCTACCTACTTTTCTCCTTCCTCCAAGCTTTGTGTTCCCTTTCTCTTCTTTTTTTCAGGCCTGAGGGCCTTCTTGAGTATTTCTTGTAGTGGGGTCTCGTGGCCATGAACTCCCTTAGCTTTTGTTTATCTGGGAGAGTTACTATTTCTCCATCATATTTGAAGGATATTTTTGCTGGATAGAGTATTCTTGGCTGAAAGTTTTTGTCTTTCAGTATTTTGAATATATCATTCCAGTCTCTTCTAGCCTGAAAAGTTTCTGTTGAGAAATCCGCTGAGAGCCTGATGGGAGTTCCTTTGTACGTTATTTTTGTTTTTGTCTAGCTGCCCTTAATATTGTTTCTTTGTCGTTGACCCTGGCTAGCCTTACCACTAGGTGTCGTGGTGAAGGCCTTTGTCTGTTAATATATATAGGTGTCCTGTTGGCTTCGCTTACTGGTATTTCCTGCTCCTTCCCCAGATTTGGGAAATTTTCAGCTATTATTTCCTTGAATAGGCTCTCTGTTCCTCTTTCCCTCTCCTCTCCCTCAGGAATACCTATAATTCTTATGTTACATTTTCTAATAGAGTCAGATATTTCTTGGAGTCTTTCCTCATTTCTTTTTAGTCTTAGTTCTCTCTCTTCTTCCATCTGGAGTATATCTGTATTCCTATCCTCTAAAGTACTAATTCTTTCCTCCATATTGTCAGCTCTGTTCTTTAAAGATTCCAGATTCTCCTTTATCTCCTCCATTGTGTTCTTCATCTCCATCAGCACTGATTGGTTTTTCTTTATGATTTCAATCTCTTTTGTGAAGAAACTCCTAATCTCATTGAATTGTTTGTCTGTGTTGTCTCATATTTCGTTGAGTGTTTTTATGATAGCTATTTTGAAATCTCTGTCATTTAGTTTATGGATTTCTGTGTCTTCGGGGTTGATTTCTGGGTGCTTGTCATTTTGTTTCTGGTCTGGTGATTTCATATATTTTTGCATTGTGGTTCCTGTGTTGGTTTTGTTTTTCCTCATCCTGGAAGTCTCTGGTTGCAATTTCCACCTGCCGCCACTGTCTGGTGGTAAAGGGCTGTGTAGTCTAAGCCCACTGCGCTCTGCCCTGGTTTTTCTGCTGCGATCCGCAGTTTTTTTTTTTTTTTCCCGCTGCGATCCACGGGTCCAGTCGTTTGATCAGGTCTGCCTCGGATCGCTAGGTCTGGTCTGGTCGAGCTGCAGACTCCGGGTTGCGGGGAGTGGGGAGCTCTCTCTTTTGTCCTCTGGGTCTCTGACGTGGGAGGCTTCTCGTTTGCCCCTCTTTATCCGCTCTCTGGGGTGCTCAGATGTTGATGGTAGCCCTGTGGCTCCTCTGAGTCCTCTGTGCGGGAGTTTCCCACTGGCTGAGAGAGTCCGAAGAGCCACGGTTTCCCCGCCAAGGGCCGCCCCTCCCCCCTCTCTGGGATCCCCACGGACCGGGATCGCTGATCTGATGGGGAGGGAGCGGAGTTCTCCTTACCTCTCCCCACTTCCTCCGGGGGCCCAGCACGTTCCGCTCTCAGATGTGCGGCAGTGTGGATCCCTCCGCTCTAGGTTTTCACTGTCTGGGATTCCGTTGTTGGTCTGTGGCTGTTGCTTTTGTTGTATCTTGTCGGGGGAAGAGTTCACGGGAAAGCTCACTCCGCCATGATGCTGACGTCACACATTTGTTTTTAATTAACAGTATCTTCAATAAAACTACACCTTAGAACTTTATGCAACAAGGCAAGGTGTGGAAATTCATATATAGATAAATAAATACAATCTTGCACTGCTAACAGGATAATTTTTCTTGTGCCTTATAAAACTTCAGAAACTCAATGCATGTAGTTCCCAAAGACCTGATGTCTAATACTTAGTCTAAGCCATCATCACTCACCTAAACTATTGCACTAGCCTCTGAATTGATCTCCGCACTGCAACTCAAGTCTCCTGCTCATAACACCCTCTCCACAGAGCATCCAGAGAGATGTATTAGAAGATTAAAATTAATTTGTCACCACCCTCCATATACTTAAAATATTTTCATGACCTTGCAATGTAGTTAAAATAAAATCCCCAGTTCCTTAACCTGCCGTAAGACGTTCTTCGTCAATTAAATGCACTTCAGATGCCCAACTTTACCCTGGACCATTCACAATCTGCTACGTCTACATTGATCTGCGTCTCAGAGCTTTTAGGTGCATAGTCTCGGCCTGAAACTACATCCTACCATCCACTTCACTCCAAAACTATCCTTCTTTCTCAGCAATCTGGTCTTAGTTAAAATGGCTCCTTGTGAGAAGTACCACTCCAGATCATCCATTCCAAACTCCATCTCCTGGGTTATTCTCTTACACAACTCTACTTTTATTTTAATCACAGCAGTTACCACAATTTGTCATTATATATTTGGTTATTGTATGTCTTTTTCTAGACCATAAATTCCCCAAAGGAAGGAAGAATGCCTAATATCCAATACCTATTAGAGCATTCACTTAGCTTGTAATATTAAAACATAATCATGGGTACTTACATTTTCCTCAAACAAAGACTATAAATATCTTTTCATTATTTATCACTATGTTTCACCACCAATTTAAAACTTAGTTATATTTACTCAATTATTTACTTAAAATTAAAATTAAGCATGTGGAGGCGATAGCATCATTTAGTGAACTCCATTTAAATCTACCTGTTTCACTGTGAGATCCAAACCCTTACAATAGAGAGAATTTTTGAGTCAATAAGATCTGAAATATATATTTTGTATTTGGAGAATACATAATCAATGTATTATGTGTTATCCAATGTCTCATCAGTATTTGGTGTATAATTTCTATATTGCAGTTATATTTGTGATAGGATATAGATGTTATAACAGAGGTAAATATGATATGATGGAAAAATAGGCATTATGTTAATCACCAGAATGGCAGTTTAGAGTCCCTGTCATTACTAAACCTTCAAGAACAGAGTTTGATGGGATGAGCTGTTTATGATATAGCTTGTTTACACTTGACATATAATTCTACATATTAATTTAATGGCAACAAGCTGTGCTAATCACGTAAAGATACATTTTCACTACTTCTTACTTCCATGTATTTATATACTGTCATTAAGCCTCCTGATTTTTATTTTGCAAACTTTCTTTCTCTTTAAGAACAGCAAGATCCTCAAACCTCTTTAATTTCTACCTTTCAGTAGCACACTTGTTGCTTACGCCTAACCACTTTGTCTTTCTTACTTAATTATCCTGGCTTTTAAAGCAGAACACCTGCTAAGGGGTTAGCTACTTTTGAAAAGATCCAATGGTCTTTAGAGCAAAATGAAATATAGGCACAAAGGCCCAATTATTATTAAGTGTTAGCATAATTGTAATTATAAGTAGAGTTTTTCATTATATTACATCTGTTGAAGTTTTAAATGAATCTCTGCAATATGCTATATTAATAAGCAGTGAGGAACTGCTGACTTGGCACCCCCTTGGATCACATTTGTGACAACAAAAGAGGTTATGAAAATGAATTTGCCATAGGAGCCCTACTGAGTTAGCTACCATGATTCACAAGTTTATTATGGTAATAAAGCAACGTGAGACAATGATGCTAGGGACTCAGATACACAAGGGATGCTCAGTACTGCTCCAAAAACATTATGAAGAAGTTACGAAATGCTGGGAAGCGTATATAATCTAGTGTAGCAGCTGTCGTGCTGCTGAAGACAGTCAGAAGTTCCCCTTCACCTTGCCCCTTCTCTGCTTGGTTCTTCCACTGCAGTTTTCCTGACTGAGAATGTAGGAATTGTTTCAGTTACACAAGGAAATTATTCTCATCAGACGTTGCAGATTCACCTTTTTTTATAGGAGGACACAGAAAAATGGCACAGATCTGACCGTCAAACTCAGTGGGGGTTGTAATTGTTCTCTCCTCTTCGTGATTTCCACAGAAAGTGGCAGGATTCAAACAAACACAAAATGGAAGTGATGAAGGTCAATGGATGTTGAAGGAAATAAACTCTTGAGATCTATAAATCTGGATTATTTCTCTGGCATATACAAATAAGTCAGCACATGTTTTGTAAGGAAGCATAAATAGCAAAATACCTGCCAAATATCCAATGTTTATTTTTAAAATATTGTTTAAAAATCTTCTTCATTTCCATTAACATTGCCTTGTGGACTAGAGCCAATTTATAGGATGTTCGTAATAAAGAAATTTAATAAACTGATTTCATCTTTGTTTGAGACTCAATTTTAACTATTTAATAATAAAAATTAAATTAATAAATAATAAAATTAAACAGTTAAATTGAGTATTTTTTATTCTATTATTAAACAGTTAAAATTGAGTATCAAAATGTTTTGGTCACACATGTATGGTGACAGATAAAAACTAGATTATTGATGGTGAACACGACGCAGTCTATACAGAAATGGAAATATAATACTTCACACCGGAAATTTACACAATATTATAAGCCAATATGACCTCAACAACAACAACAAAAAACTTTATTGTCAGACAAATTTAATTCATCTGAGCTCTGTGCAACTTTTCTTTGAATTTGCAAACCAAATCTACCTGTTTCTATAAAGAGATGTATTCATTTTCTCCTGCTGCATAATGAATTACTATAAACTTAGTGGCTTAAAACAGCACCCATTTGTTAGTTTACAAGTCTGTGGGTCAGAAGTCTAGGTACTGTGGTTGGGTTTTTTTCTTAGTGTCTCAGTGGCTGAAATTTAAGATGTTGCCCAGGCTGTATACTCGTCCTGAGGATCTGGGAAGAATCCATTTCCAAGCTCATTCGGATTGTTGGCAAAATTCAGTTTCTTGCAGCTGAAGGACTGAGGTCTCTTGCTGGGAGTCAGTTGAGGGTCATTCTCAGCTCCTAGAGGCTGCCTGTATTTCTTTCCATTTGTCTTTTATTGCTTGTAAAGCCAGCAAGGCAGAGTCTTTCTTGCATGGAATTCCTCTCACACTTTGAATATTTCTGACCCCCCTCCATCTCTAACCTCTAGATCTAGATTTAAAGGGCCAGAAAGTCCTCCCATATAGTCTTCCTGTTACAAGGTCAACTCATCTGGATCTTAATTACATTTGCAAAATTTCTTCATAGCATCATCTACATTAGTGTTTTATTAGATAATTGGAAGAATGTATACGTACACTAGAGGCCAGACTATTGGAGACCATCATAAAATTCTGCCTCCCACTTAGTCCTTAATGCAAACACATGCTCACACCATGGAATAAATGCTAGAGAACTCGACTAGAATTATATTGCTGGATGGTGACCCAAGGTAGTGTTTTCAAAGTGCAGCAGCACCAAAAATCTACATTGTAACTTGGCAGAACATATATTTGATTGATCACTCTAAAAATAATAATTTATCATTTTTATTGTATGTTAAGTTCTGTATTCATTCATGCATCAAATATTTATTGCACCCCCTAATATGCTTAACAGCTAGGGATAAAGAGTATGGCTAGATCCTTTGTCTCAAGGAATTTATAGATACTTTGTGTCAGACACTCTGCTAGAAACAGAAGGTGTAGGAAAGACTCCTATATTTGAACATCTTAAAGCTTTGTTGTGAAAAAGACATAGAAAGAATAATTACAGGAATAATTATTTAATTACAATTGTGATAAGTACTATGAGGTACTATAAAGGCAGGAATGTAGGATTTATTAAAACATGTAGAGAGAGGGATCAGAGACTTTCCTGAGAAAGTCACATTTAAGCTGCCACTTGAGGACCAGGAAATTGTGATGTAATAAGTAGTGAGAGGAAGAAAGAACAGAGTGCTGATGCAGAATCTTAGCTCTTTGTTAACACGTAAAAAATATTAGTAGCTTTTTTCTTTTATGATAATACTCTATGAAATTGACTAAGAAATTTTTCTGTATAGTAAAATCTGTAATCTTTTTATAATTAAATGTGTAACTTCTTGAACTAATCATAAGAATAATTCTTGCAACAACTGTTATATTTTTGCCTTGAGGCATGTAAATAATATGCCTTCTTCCCAAAGTACAATGCATTTAAAATTGTATTTAAAACACACACACACACAGCTCAGTATGTGTTTGGCATTCTTCTAAATTGTTTACAAATGCTAACTCATTTAAATCTCATAATAACTCTATTAGGTTGCTACAATAATTATCTGCATTTTACATATGAAGAAACCTGAAGCACAGAGAGATTAAAAATGTCTCCCAACATCACAGAGTGATCACAGAGTGAAAGATACAGAATGTGAGCCCAGGTTATTAGGCTCCAGGGTTCGTGATATTAACTCTTATGCTATAATGACAGATGCCAAGACACTTGCAACACCCGGGACCTGAGCCAGAATATACTGTGCTGCGCAAACAGTCACTATCTCCTTCTTTTTTTTATCTTGACCCCTTTGTGTCACTGTATCCTGCCTTTTTGCATGCATTATGATTACTGATCATCTTTGAAAATAAATCACACTTGAGAAGATTCTGCTTTCTTCCTAACTGCCTTTTATCGAACTGATAGTATTTTTAGAAAGTTCTCAGAAGTTGAAAGAGCACACAATCTTTTTGAATGTTTGTCTATATTTGGTAAATATTTTATTTCCGATATGGATAAAAATGCATCTCTAAAAGATATGTGAAAAATATAATCAGATTGTTGGAAATTATTGCAGAAGTATTATATTGAATTTGTCTATTTCTTTTATTTTAGGTATGCAAAAATAAATGAAATCTGAGTTGTTTATACAATAAAACATGGCCATAAGTTTCTTTTTAATACTGTTCTTTCCCCTCTCAGTATCAATTCTGTTTTCATTTTTATAAGTCATTTCTCACAGCACAATGTGGAACTGATAATTTCTTCTAAGGCTTTCCTTTCCTTTCAAGCATTAGGCAAGAAAAAGCAATTAAAGTTATAAAGATTGAGACTAAAGAAGCAATCTGTCTTTCTTCTTTTGTAAAAAAAATGAACACATACACAAATAATCCCAGGATCTCTACTAAAATGAACTAGACAAGTGAATTTAGAAAAGTTAAATAATTCAAGTTGAAAATAACACAAATTAGTTGAATTTATTTATACTAGCAACAAAATAATGAACAATTAAATTAAAAATACAATTTACAATAGCATCAAACACATATAATGCTTTGGGATAAGTTTTAAATACTATGTGCAATATTTATTTTTTATGGTTTTTTTTTTTTGCTTGAGGAAGACTAACCCTGAGCTCACATCTGTGCCAATCTTTCTCAACTTTATATGTGGGTTGCTGCCACAGCACAGCTAATGTGTGGTGTAGGTCCATACCTGGGATCTGAACCTACAAATCCAGGCCGCTGAAGGGGAATGCGCCAAACTTAACCGCTAAGCAATGGGGCCAGCCCCCATGTGCAATATTTTTATAGGGAAAATTTTTAAAAAACATTTCTGACAGAAATTAAGGGGGCCGGCCCCGTGGCTTAGCAGTTAAGTGCGTGCACTCCGCTACTGGAGGCCCGGGTTTGGATCCCGGGCATGCACAGACACACCGCTTCTCCGGTCATGCTGAGGCCATGTCCCACATACAGCAACTAGAAGGATGTGCAACTATGACATACAACTATCTACTGGGGCTTTGGGGAAAAAAAGGAGGAGGATTGGCAATAGATGTTAGCTCAGAGCCGGTCTTCCTCAGCAAAAAGAGGAGGATTAGCATGGATGTTAGCTCAGGGCTGATCTTCCTCACAAAAAAAAAAAAAAAGGAAATTAAGGAAGTTCTAAAGAAAGAAAGGAAGGAAAGAAGCAAGGGAGGGAGGGAGGGGAGAAGGAAGGAAAGAAGGAAGGAAGGAAGGAAGGAAGGAAGGAAGGAAGGAAGGAAGGAAGGAAGGAAGGAAAGAAGAACTTATTAGTTAGGGGCCTCCAAAGAAACAGAGCCAATAGGATGTATATAAATAAAGAGAGAGATTTATTTTAGGAAATTGGCTCACAGAATTGTGGTGGCTGGCAAATCCAAAATCTGCTGGGCAGGCCAGCATGCTGGAAGTTCTGACAGGAGTTGATGTTGCAATCTTGAGTCTGAAGGTGGTCTTAAGTCTTTACTCTTTTTTCTCAGTCTTTTTTTTTAAGGCCTTTGATTGATTGGATGAGGTATACTTACATTACGGAGGGTAGTTTGCTTTACTCAAAAGTCCACTGATTACATGTTAATTACATTTAAAATAATACCTTCACAGCAACATCTAGATTGAAGTTTAACTAAACAACTGCGTGCCACAGCCTTGCCAAGTTGACACATAAATTTAACCACCACAGTGAGACATATATCATGTTCCTAAATTGGGAAACTCAATATTGTAAACTTGATAATTATTGCCAAATTGATCTATAGATTCAGCGCAATCCCAGTAGAAATCTCTGCAGGATTTTCTGTAGAAATTTACAAGCTGCTTCTAAAATTTATAAGTTTATGAAAATGAAATAGTACAGCATACAGAATTTTAAATGCAAAAAACAGAATTGGAGAATTTAGGCATCCTAATTTAAAAACTTACCATAAATTCAGAAAAAACAAAAAATTACGGCATTGGCAATAGGATGGGCATAAAGATAGAGATTAGAGAAATACATCCACACATGTATGATGAATTGATTTTCAGCAAGGTGCCAAAGTAATTAAATAGGGAAAGAATAGTCATTTTAAGAGATAATTTTGAAACAACATGATATGGGTTTTAAACTATGTATATATCTCTCTCTAAGTTATGCAATACACAAAATTTAACTCAAAATGGATTATAAAGCCAGATTTCACAGTTAAAACTATAACTAGAAGAAAATCCTTGGGGTATGCAAAACTATGATAGGCAAAAACTATGATAGGTCTTAAATAGTACACTAAAAGCACCAAATTTATAAGAAATAATTAAGTGAACTTCATCAAAATTAAAATATTTTGCTCTTCAAAGATCACCATTTCATTAACAAAATGAAAATGCAAAACACAGATTGGCAGAAAATATCTGCAATTCATATGTCTGGAAAAGAACTTGTATCCAGAATATATAAAAACTCTTGCAATCCTATAAGAAGAGAATTAAAAATGTGCAAAGGACATTAAAGAAACATAATAAAAGAAACTCTTCAAAAACCTCTCAGCATTATTAGGCATCAAGGAAATGTAAATTAATACTGCAGTGAAATACCCTACACATTCACTGGAATAGCTAAAATTTTAAAAAGACCAGAATACAAGTGTCAGCGAGGTTGTGATACAACTGGACCTCTTATACGTTGCTGGTAGGAGTATAACATGGCATAGACACGTTGGTAAATGATTAGGCAGTTTCTTGCAAAGTTTAACTTAATCATCATATGGCCCAGCAATCCCACTGTAGGTATTTATCCGAGAAAAGTAAAAACGTATTTTTTTCACAAAAACTTGAGAGTAATACTTCAGAATAGCTTTATTCATAATAGCTAAGAACTGGAAAAATCCAAAAATGTCTATCAAAAAGCAAATTATTAAACAAATTTTAGTATGTTTATAAAAAGAAATACTAATTATCAACTATAAAAATGAACAACTGATATAAAAGCACTGTGGATGACTCCCAAAAATATTATGCTGAAAATAAAAAGCCAGACACAAAAGGGTACATACTATATAATTCCATTTATATAAAATTCTAGGATAGACAAAAAATAATCTATAGTAGTAGGTAAGAGGTTTGACTAAGAAGGGGTGAGGGAACATGTTTGGTGATGTAAAAAGTTGTATTTCTTGACTGGAGTTGCAGTTTTTGGGGTGTATACATTTGTCCAAACTTATCAAATTTCCACTTAAAATGGGCCAATTTTATTGTATGCAAATTATATCAAAATAAGATCAAAGTAAAAAACAAAATTTCATTCTATGAAATACTTTTGGTTGCATTTTAATAGTTTCATGTTCGTCATTTGTCCTCACTCACTTCCATGGTATGATATTATGCACATTTCTAGATTCATTTCACCCCCTACCACCACCACTCATTGACAATTGAGCCACTTATGGCAGAACTTTTCAGCTGATAATATTACTGGGATAATTTAAAGCAAGTAGAATATTTGCAGGTTTTTTTGTGTCTGTGAGGAGAAGATCAGCCCTGAGCTAACATACATGCCAATCCTCCTCCTTTTTTTCCCTTTTTCTCCCCAAGGACCCAGTAGATAGCTGTATGTCATAGTTGCACATCCTTTCTAGTTGCTGTATGTGGGACACTGCCACAGCATGGCTGGACAAATGGTGCGTTGGTGCGCACCTGGGATTGAACCCTGGGCCACCAGTAGCGGAGCACAGCGCACTTAACAGCTAAGCCACATGGCGGCCCCAAAGCAAGTAGAACATTTGGACTTTATTCCGTTGTTAAGATTCATTTGTAAATTCAACAGTATTATGTGGTTGAGTGACAACCGAGATTAGAATGTTAGATCCAGTTTAAAATAAAAGGTAATGCACAAATAATAGGACAACTGAGTAATACAGCAAACTCTACTTGCCACAAAAACAATGGGGTAGAATTGGGCATAAATTTTAAAACTAAAATATAATGTAACTTCATCTTTGATGTTATAATGAGAAAATGCTATTTTTCACTGCAGTTAAACAGTTAACTAATTATTTCTTCAAATACATGGAAAGCAGTGTTGTGGACTGAATGTTTGTGTCCCCAGCAAAATTCATATATTGAAGCCCTAACCGCCAATGTGATGGTATTTGTAGGTGGGGCCTTTGGAAGGTAATTAGGTTTAGATGAGGTCATGAGGGTAGCCCCTCATGACGGGATAAGTGTTCTTCTAAGAAGAGGAAGAGGAACCAGTGCTCTCTCTCTCCACCATATGAGGACACAGTGAGAAGGCAGCTATCTGCAAGCCAGGAAGAGGGCTCTTATCAGTAACTTCATCTTGGATATCCCAGCTTCCAGAACTGTGAGAAATAAATATTTTTCTTTTAAGCTCCCCAATCTATGGTATTTTGTTACAGCAGCCCAAGCTGACTAAGACAACCAGTTTCTGAAGAATTATTTCCCTTTCCCCTCACAACTAGTTGCTATACAAGATGATTTTAGGTGCTGTGTGGACCTACTTTTAAAAATTCATAGTTATATGTTTCCTCAATATTAATTATATGTTTCTTCAATATATATTAAAAAAAGTATAACTGTATATCAAAACCATAACTTCATGTGAAGTTTTGCTTCATATTAAAATAGGTGGAAAAGCATTCAAGGTCTATTTTAAAAATATCAGGTAATATTAGTAAACTATGGGACAAATTAGACAAGAATCATACAGATGATTCAAAAATAACAATTCACAATGCTTTGCACTTCTATTATTCCATTTCTGAATAGCTGTGTTATTTTCTTTTTATTTTCATTTCAAATTCCACACTTTTTTAAGAAACACAAATCATCTTTAATTATAGTCACTGATTCAAGAACATATAATCCTTCTGCCAGTGGTTTAATACAGCCTAGATATTAAACTTTGCCTATTTTGTGTTTCTTTAAATACTGCTTGGAATGAATTTCCAGTCGATCTTTTGGAAAAGTAAAGGAAGCAAACTGTTCTAAAACTAATGCTTATTTATCTCAAGTGTTCTATCTCAGAGAGCACAAGATACCTTGTGTTTAAAAAAGATCTTTGTGTAACTTATGCTTTGTAAGGATTTACAGGGAACATTTTTTCCACGTTCTTCTGTCTGAAGAAAAGGTCCTATTTATGTTTAGAGCACGAAGATTGATTTTTGATGCAATGGGCTCAGTTTTGCTCAGGAATTTCTGCTTATTTTACTGAAATCCATCCCTATGCATACTATTCTAGTTCTGTTTAAATCTGACACAAATTTTCAAAATCAAGCACTAAATTAGATGATTATATATAATATTAACAACTATCAATTGCTGGTAATCAATTACTGCCAAAGATAGTTTGATGCATTCATGCTTCCAAGAACAGTATTTAAAGGTTTTGCTCTTCTGATGACGCACTGCATTCCTATTTCCAGCTGTGTTGAGCTTCTTTCACAGGCCACTTCACATTAATTTTAATTTGTTATTTTAATCAATAATATTGAAGTCACAGAGAGGAAAAACAACCAGCTTAGTAATGACTGTAGACCCTTTGTTGATTTGAGCTAATTATGCCAATTTCACACGTACACACATAACCAGGTTAAATGGAAGCTTGGTCTCTTGCCTTGTACACAGTAAGTATTTAGACAGTGACATCTCATGGTAGAAACTCCTTTTTCTAACTCTAACTGATTTTGATTTTATGAGTGTTTGTTCTTTTTCCCTACATGTTCTTTTTATCTTTTGCCTGGTTCCTGAAACTTTTGGGACTAAATTTGGATGTGTTCCCAAAACACATAGGTGCTTCCCTGCTTTTATACCTTTTCTTATGCCATTTCTGTGACTCTTTCAAGGAGTGGTCAAACGCTAAAGAGAGTTCTAAGGAGTGGAAGCATTGAGAAAACATCGAGTTTGAAGATGAAGAGGCAATGGGCAACTTTTGAAAGGGGAGCTTCTTAGAAGCCAAAACATTTCCAATGTTAACAAGATGTAAACATGTTAAGAACATCTTTCTAGTTAAGAAGTTGAGAGTTGGTGCTTAAATAGAGGCCATCAATGCATATATAACTTGTTTAAAAAATATAGAAGTGAAAATGAAACAAAAAAGAAAGAAAATAAATATGAAGATATTTCAAAGCTTTAGACATTGGAGAGTAAAAGGTCAGAGACTTTCTTATTAAGAGAGGGACAGGTTAAATATTTTACAGTGTTTGAGGATAATTGAGGGAGTGGGTCTTCAGAGGACAAAGAAGAAAATGGAATTGGGGAAAGTTTACCTTAAAAGACAGCAGTACATCAATGCCTCTGATAATATAAAGAAGGCAAAGAAAATATTATAAAGACTGAAATCTTTTGGATAATAGAGATATATATTGGGGAACTCATATCAGTCAAACTTGATCTTTTAGTAATGTAAAAAAAAGCTGTATGAGGGCCAGCTGTTTAGTTCTCTCATTCTGCTTCAGTGGCTGGGGGTTCGCTGGTGTGGATCCTGGGAGTGGACTTACTGTTCATCAAGCAATGCTGAGGCAGTGTCCCATATAGATGAGCTACAACTTTATAACTATGATACACAACTATGTACTGGGGCTCTGGGGGAAACAAAAAAGATGAATATTAGCAGCAATTCTTAGCACAGGGCCAATCTTCTTCTAAAAAAAAAAAGCTGTATGTATGGGGCAGGGTATATTGGGAATCTCTGTATCTTTCTCTCAACTCTGCTCTAAAAATAGTTTATTGGGAAAAAAAAAGATGTCATCTCCTTACAATTAACAGCATGAATTCAAGTGTGAGGAAAAGAACCTTTTGAGCAACTATTATCATTAACTATTATAAATAATCAGTCCCAGGGCTTAATAAAATAATTCTAAAACAAGAATAAAGTCCCAGTTGAAGTTAAGACAACAAGATTTTGCATTGGGTTCTGTATCTTTTTTTTTTTTACTTTTATAATTCCAAAACATGACTCAAGAAAGTAGTGTGTTTTTTTGTGGACAGGGACTATACTGATTGATGAATAAAAGAATTAGGAGGCAAGAGAGACTAGGGTGCTGATAATAGCTGCTAATTATTGAGCACTTACCATAGACCAATTGCTGTGATCGCTGCTTCAAGTAACATATCATCAATCTTGAGAACATCTTGTAAAATAAATGCTATTGTGTCCATAAGACAGATCATTATCACTATCATTATTGTTGTTAATTATAGAATATAACATTGATTGAATGTTTACTATATGGCAGCACTGGCACTGGCTAAGTGCTTTATAACAATTATCTCATTCAATCCTTGGGACTCATGGATACTAGGCTTACAAAGTGCTTGACACTCATTATCTCCATTCACCTTTACCACAACTCTGTGCGGTAACTCATTCCACTTTATAGATGGTAGAACTGAGGGACAAAGTTGTAAGTAATTTTGAACTCAGGTACAGACCACTGGCTTTAGAGGTTACAGTCTTAAATACCATGTGATAGTCCTTGTGTTCAAAGATAAATTTGTCTTGTTCTAGATTTCTCGCTTCAAAAAGAAGGCCAAAAATAAACCGGTTGACAATAGACTTCAGGCTAGTAAGGGGGTCAGTTACCACTGGATCAGTAATGAAATGGTAAAGTAGGAATTGTCATCCCATTCATATTTAGAGATTAGATAAAATCAGATTTAGAAGGTGTGATTTATTAAGTGTCAAATAATGAATTTATGCCTAAGGAGGGTGTTGAAACTGAAACATGGCAATGGATATGTCCAAAGAAGTGGCTTTTATCCTTTGCAAAGAGTTCAGGTGGAATAAGATGACTATTAGAGGCTGAATCAAACGGGTTTTGAATTTTTGAAGGATAAAAAAAATTTTGAAAAAGAAATGGGATATATAGTAGCAGAAAAATCCAGATGGTAGTACTATTGAATAGTATAGCCATAGATAAGACCACTTGAGAAATAATATTGATAGGACTTTTGAGAGAACATTATGGATATTTTACATAGAATTTACAAGAGGGGAAGTCAAATGGAGAAAAAAAGAAACCATTGTTATCTTAGACAAGTTGCATTATGTATTTTAGTCTCAATTTCCTTGTGCGTTAAAAAAATTAAAAAGATCTAATCACTATCATCCATGTATGTAACAATTAAAAGTGAGTGTATCATTTATGAAAACCATCTGGCATATAGTTTTCAATGTGTTGTTATTTTATGAGTTTGATAAATTAAGAAATTTGAAAGAAGATGAGTATCTACTTTCTCACTTGCCATTAGTTAGGGAAATCTCGCCTCTTGCTTTTCCTACATTAGAAGAAAAGATTATGTAATTCCAGGAAATAAAGACTGTGGAGACAAAAGAAGTAAAAGAGATCTGTGAATGTGATAACTAAAAAAGGTTAGAAATCTAGATTCTCATTTTTTCAAAAGACTATTTCCCTACCCTTAACCTAAATTTTATGCCTTATTTCAATGAATGATGAATGAATAAAATAAATACTAAATACAAATTTTCCTCTCTAGTGCAAAAGTCTGCAGTCACTGGAATCAACAATACCAGAGGCCATCAGGATGTAGATACAGCAACCACTTGTGATATCACCCCATTCCGTTTCTAACAAGTCCAGAATGAGGTGCTGTTGCACTGCAGACCCAAGTATGGTGAGCCAAATGCTCTGCCTATAAGGCCCAGGGCTTCCTCCCTCCTCAAAGAAGCATCATGTCTATTTTTACTGTTATTAATCAATCCGTTTCCAAAGTATAGGTCTCCAGGCTCTTAGTTAACTTCCATACTATCATCCCCATAATAATCCATACTTTCCAGTTCTCTACTCCCTATCTTCCTCAACATTCCACTACACCCTCTTCATTATTACCAGATTCTTCTATATTCACGTCATCTTCTCAGAGGCTCTCCCCAGAACACATTACTTCACCTCCAGGCCTTTAGATTGGGAACTGTTGATTTTCTCACACATCATATACCTCATTGCAGGAAAATGGGTTAGTGTTCTTGTTCACCTTTGCTGCTTCAAGACTATCATTTCCCTAACCTCTTGTAAAAATCACTACTTCTTTGAAGCTAATGAATTTGTTTATATCACACTTTCCTTGACTCAATAACAATCATAGCTTACATTTATGTAGGGCTTAAGTGCTAGATGCTGTTTTAAACATTTTGCGTATTTTAAATTACTTAATCATAATAAGTTATCCTTGCCTCCCAACTCCTTCTCTATCACTCTCATACAGATGCATTCTTCTTTACTGATCATTAAATGATAAAGTGCCATAAAGATGAGTCATAGACCCATTCGTTTCTCACCCTGTACTATCTCCATAGACCATCTCATTTACAAATGGATTCATTTACCAGTTTAATGCTGCTGAGACCCAAATGTGTATCTCTAGCCGTACTTTGTCCCTGAGCTGTAGATCACTTTATGCATCTAATTACTTGACAGCTCTATTTGCATATCCTAAAAAACCTCAAATTCAACAGTTCTAGCAGTATATGCTTTCATACAGTTTATTATAATGAATAGGGCCATCTATCTGGTCGTGTGTGTCAGAACCACAGAAGTCATCACTGAAACATATCCCATCCTCCTCACTTCATAGACCATCAAGTACTTTCTACTTGATCTCTTTTTTTTTTTCTTTTTGAGGAAGATCAGCCCCGAGCTAACGTGGTGCCAATCCTCTTTTTGCTGAGGAAGATTGGCCCTGGGGTAACACCCGTGCCCATCTTCCTCCACTTTATATGGGATGCCGCCACAGCATGGCTTGACAAGCGGTGAGTTGGTGCACACCCGGGATCCAAACCTGGGCAACCAGCAGCAGAGTGTGCACACTTAACTGCTATGCCATGGGGCAGGCCCTACTTTATCTCTTAAATACACCTTGAGTCCATCCATTTCTCTAAATCAACACTGTTTTTTTTTTGTTTAAACTACCATTACCTCCTACCTGGACTATATCTCCCAGAATTCACTCTTCACCACACAAAATGTTAACACATTGATTTAAAGTGAATTTTAAAAGATTCTTCCTAGCTTCATGTTGTTCTGTGTGAATTACAAAATCCTTATAATGTTCTTCAGGGAAAATCTTGAGTGATGATTTATTCCTCCCCTAATCAAATTGAAAAATACACAGTGAACATATAGCCTCTAGGTTCCTCTAACCAGGTAGATTGCTTACTGTAAGTAGGTTGCGTTGACTTCAAACACTGCAAGTAAGTTTCTATGGGATATTTAGGGAGCATCAAGGAGCCAGGTGCTTACTTGTATTCTTATTTGTGTATAGTTGACACTCCCTGTTTGGTGTTTAGAAGTTAAAACTTCCACACACACACACACACCCACACCCAATCCCACAACATTGGAAAACAAACAATAGGGCTTGCCCAGTGGCATAGTGGTTAAGTTCATGGGCTCTGCTTCAGCAACCCAGGGTTCATGGGTTCTGATCCTGGGCATGGACCTACACACCACTCATATCAAGCCATGCTGTGGCGGCTTCTCACATACAAAACGGAGGAAAATTGGAACAGATGTTTGCTCAGGGTCAATCATCCTCACAAAACAAACAAACAAACCAAAATAACAAAAACACAAACTTCAGCTAAATCAAAGTTGTAATTCTTGGGCAAGATGTCTGACATCTGCAGGGATTTTTTGGTCTGATTAGCAGGATTAGAGAGCATGGTCTTGTGATTTAAGTCAAGGGTAATGGAAGAAATATAAATTTGAAACATTCCTACTTGTCTAGACTGGTTCCCTGTAAACCAACTCTGAGATGCAGAGATACACACAAGGAAGATTATTGGGATGAGTTCTTGGGAGATTCAGCTGTAAGGATGAAGACACAATTTGGCAGAGGGAAATGCTGTAGAGTTGCAAATAACACCTCAAGCAATTCTATGGGAAACTTTGGAGTTGTCATGTGCCTTTATTATTGTCCCAAATTGAAGCTGTGCTTTTGTATCCCTTAGGAGGGGGCATAACCATTGTGCATGATGCAGTTTCTTGCCATCAAGGGCACTTTTTAACAAGGGGTATATCAGCGAGCAATCAGCTATTGTTATCCTCAGCAAATGGGGAACAGGTTAATTGTCCCTGAAAAGAGGATATGAGACAGCACCATAGTATCCGCTACAATGTATGCAGCTCAAGACCCATCTACTTCTTGGTGTAAACTTGTCCCATCTAGGAGCAGGTTCTCCAGGAATCGTGTTGGTCTTGTATCCTGGAAAACTTATAAGAGAGGGTTTAGTGACACCACAGCCCTGCTGTGCAGTTGATCTCAAGGACACCGTTGGTAATCATCATCCTTCTCCTGTATCACTGTACCACCATTCTATATTCCTCTCACCAATGATGAGCATGTTTGCTGTTCTATGTGACTTGTCTGATGGGATAACCCAGACCCTCAATACTGAGATATCTGAGCCCCTGTTTACCATGTTTTTGTCAATCTAGGCCTGTTAATTTTGTCTGTTTAGTACTGAAACTGGGCACAGGAGCAATTACGGATAGCCAGGTGGAGACCTAAGTTACAAACGTATTCTTCCGTGGCCACATGGTGTAGCAGTACCCCACTTCTTCTCGGTGATCTGATTAAATGACTCTGCTTGTATGGCAACCCCTTTTCTTGCCTGCTGGTCTCTTGTCACAAAGAAATTTAAGTTACCAAGCAGCATCTATACTTTAAAGTTCAAAGAGACTTTTTTATTGTGTCCTCTGCTGGAAGTGTTACAACTCTAGGAATCAGGACCTCCATACCCACAGAGTCTAAAGTTGGGACAAGAAACTCAAATTCCCCAAGTGAGTCCATGGAATGATGCTAAACGGTGTCGCTTCTACTTCCAATCCTTGGTTCCTAGGCCTATGAATTTTGCTTACTGGGAATAGAGCACCATACCACCGTAGATTTATTGTATATACTGTATCTTGTGAGGAGTCTGGCTCCAGGCAAAAATCCTATGTGTGATCTTTCAGCCCTGGCCATAGGTAATTACAAGGCTTTTCCTAGCAGTCCTCATGGGGGGAAGCTACCCTCTCCATACCAGAGTTTGTACACAGCCAGTATACTGCAGTTTTCTTCAGGGATTTTCAGTCAATGGCATCACCAGACCAGCCATGCTCATAGGCATGTGTGCATTTGCAGCCCAGGCCCTCCATTTTAAGGTTTTCTTATCAGGGACCTTGGCTGAGGCCCTGCTCAACCACCTCAATGAAGACCTCCTTATCAGTTCTGAGGTACTTTTCTCCATGTGGACTCAGTACCTTTTCAATCCTAGCTCTCTCTCTTTCCATCCTACTAGTCCATATGTACATAAAGAGGCAGTCTTTTGTTTGGGGCTCCTCAGCAGTGAGACAATTGTCCTGCTGTGCTGCATTCACCCGAAGCTTGCCTGGTGCCATTCCATGGGGAAAAATGGAACACTCTCCCTTGCATGCAGTGCCACGGTAAGTGAATAAAGGCTTGATTGCTACTTTCATTTGGTTCATTTTCCTGATTGACTACCTTGACATCTGCTTGCTCGACCTGGTATCCCACCTTTGCAGATAACCATTTCCAAGCTGGCATCTCAGCCACTTCTTTAACATACCATTCCATTCTCTCTACTATGGGTGACTTCTAGGTGGTATATCCATGATCCTGTGACTACTACCACACCTCCTTTGCTATAATGCAGGTCCCCTCTTCTGCTATGATGTTATGTGTGGTCTTGTGTTAGTGAACCAAATCCTCTATAGCACTTTTGATAGTGGTGCTGACCAAGGTCCTATGGAAAGGAAAGGCAAATACATGTCTAAAATACAGGTTGATTCAAGTCAAGATGAATCATTGCTCCTTTTGCAGTCAGAGAAATGCTAGCATTTATCATTTTCTTAATCCAGAATTCACTAGAGAATGGACCAGCTGCTGTTCACCTAGCCTGGCCTTCTGTTTCAATAGCAGACTATGCATAATATAGTTGTTGATCTAGGTAGTGGTGAATAGGACTCTAGACATAGGGAAAGAGAACTAGAATAAAAGAAATGAGGATACTCTAAAATAGCATCCTATTGGGGTAATCTATTCCAACGGCAGCTGCAGAGGCACAGAAGAGGCTTTCCTAAAGAAAAACACCTGCACTCCTAGCCACCCAACACAGTGTTACACGTTGGAATCAAATGGTCTGAACTGTCATGGACCAAACATCTCATTCAAGAAGTCCTCATCAAAAGTGTTGACAAGTGGTGTTAGGTCCTGTTTTCATCATGAATATATGGTTTCTACAGCTGGGCCAGGCCCTGGCAGTCAAGTGAGCCTGTGTTCCTAGTGGAGTTATAGAAGTACACTGGTGTTATGAGCCATGGTGACTAGGTGGCTCAGACATAAACAGTAGGACCTGAGCCCTGACGTGGGGTAAAATGTGATGTGTTTCTCCCTCAGGGATGAGTGAGCTGCAGCTGGGATGACTTAAAAGGTTCTGGAGTTTCCCAAGTCCCTAGATGTACCTATCCGTGGCACAAAGGCCATGTGTCTTAGTCAGTTCAGTCTGCTATAACTAATTACGACAGATTGAGTAGATTAAACAACAAACATTTCTCACAGTTCTAAGGGCTAGGAAGTTCAAGATCAAGGTGCCAGCAGATCCAGTCACTGGTGGTGAGAACTCACTTTCTGGTTTGCAGATAGCCATCTTCTCATTGTATCACAAGACAGAGAAGAGAGAGAGAGAGAAAGAGAGCAAGTTCTTGTGTCTCTTATTATAAGGACACTAATCTCATCTGTGAGGGCTCCACTCCCATGACCTAATTCCCTCCCAACAGCCTCACCTCCTAATACCATGACATTGGGGGTTAGGATTTTAACATAAATTTTGCAAGATGCAACATTCAATCCATACACCAGGACAACCATATGGCACATTACGAACTGCAGTTTGCTGCAGTTAGGCAGCTGCATCCCCTCCTTCCATGAGGAATGCTGGTCAGTATCACCAAATTTATACCTGAATTGATATAGCAGATCTTAGGCCTTGAATACTAAAGATGAGCAAGTGTTATGACAAACAAGTGATTATGCTATCAAATTTGGGACTACTTTCAGTCCTTCCTGTGATAATAAATGACTAAAGCACTTTCTTCCTCATTTTCTGTTTCCTCTGTGGATTCTAGAGCAGGGGATCTGAAGTTTAAGCTGTGGGTCTTAAACTTGATATAAGCTCATTTTCAGCAGAAGTCACTAGGTTAAATCCCAATGAAGTGCTAGAGGCTTACCAAGAATCTTTAAGTGGTAGTAGAAACTACTAAATAAGGCTGGCATCACCATTAACAAGTGGCTATTGATACAGTATATTGTATTGACCAACTACTACTTCATTTTCATTCTTACAGAAGCTTCTATTAGACTTCAGGTGCTAGAACTTTCTGTCTTACCTGAGTTGAACTCCAGACATATCCGAACCACTTTCCTTGATTTTAAAAGCACTTAGTCTCTTGAATGATTTGGGGTATATCTTTATATTTTAGGTTGTCTTGGAGATGCACGATAGTAGTGGTGTTAAAGTGAGTTATCAGGATGATGATTGAATGTTATGAAAGTAAATAGAATAGTTCAGTCCTTCATATTCTCCACCTGCAGGGTTAAAGAGGAAAGGTGGGAAGCACTACTGTTCTTGTTGAAACACATCAAGACTGAGCAGATGGCGTATGTATTAGGGAAGAGTGTGCCACATACGAACTCAAATCTTAGTGGCTTTACACAATAAAGATTTATTTCTTGTTTACCCCAAATTTTTAAGTGCATGGACAATTATTTATGACAACTGAACTCCATACAACACGTTGTGATTAAGGCTGCTTCAATCTTATGCAATCTTGGGTTTCCATCTCCACACGAGAAAGAGGAAGAAAAAGCTAGAAGATCATGTGCCCATCTTCAATGCTTTGACCTTAAAGTCAAGGCCATAGTCCATCAGACAGAGCTGTTACATGGTCTGACTCAACTTCAAGGAGGCTGAAAATTCTACTTTTCCATGTGTGTGGAGTGGGAGGAGATTCAAATACTGACGAAGCCTAGTCATATCTACCTCAGTGTCTCATGATAGACTTGCTGCAAAGAAATCAAAATACTTTAGGAACTTCAACAGGTAAGTTCCTAGAAGATAAGAAATTGGGAGAGAAGATTCACACTGGTCAATCTGACACTGGGTCTACTGCCTGAAGATGATGTTCTTCATCATGGACTATCATTCTGTTAACACTCACTATATCCTCTTCAGTTGGGTGGATATCCATACAAATAATCCTTGATGTTGAGCTTCAATCAGAGAAGAAAATTTGACATTAAAACTGATAGAAATGCCTGACAGGCACAGGTCAAACAGCTCTAGCCTTAGAATTAACTAGTGAGCACTTAAGCCCTCCAACTGCATCAAGAGCTGCAAAACTATATTGGATTTGTCGGTTTTTCCAAATGAGGTTGCCATGATAATTATCACTTGTTTGTATTTTGTAGTTTTTTTTGTTTTTTTTTTTTTTTGACATGCTGTTGCTATGTTAAAAAGGTGGCATCTCTGTGTATCGGTGAGAGATTGGTGAGGAATGAGGGATAAATACCCATGACCCAACAAAAAGGATGGATTTTAGCGGGACGTGGCCCAACATGCTCTGGGTCTGAAGACAGAGAATAAACTAGAAAGAGAATAATGCAACTGTAACACAGTAAATGTTTACCTTAGACGGTGTTAGTAGACCGTTGAACATTAAAATATTGTCTTCTTCAGTTTAAGATTTATTTATTTATTTATTTCCCCCCCCCAAAGCCCCAGTAGATAGTTGTATGTCATAGCTGCACATCCTTCTAGTTGCTGTATGTGGGACGCGGCCTCAGCATGGCCGGAGAAGCGGTGCATTGGTGCGTGCCCGGGATCCGAACCCGGGCCGCCAGCAGCAGAGTGTGGGCACTCAACCGCTAAGCCATGGGGCCGGCCCATCTTCTTCAGTTTAATGATATAAAAGAAGTGTCAGCAAACTTTTCACATAAAGGTCCAAATAGTAAATATTTTAGGCTGTGTGGACCATACAGCCTCTATTACAACTATGAAGCTGTGCTGTTGTAAAGTGAGAGCAGCCATAAATTATATATAAGTGAATGGGCATGATTGTGTTGCAAAAAAACTTCATTTACAAAAACAGATGGTGGGCCAGATTTGGCCCGTGGCCTGTAGTTTGCTGCTGTGTAGTGTAAAAGGAAGAAAACCCATAGTTCCCTGTCAACTCTAACCTGTGCGTACCTCACTTTACATGAGCTTCATTGAAGAAGAATATCTTGCCAGGCCTCCATGAGGAATGAGGGAGGTCTAAATGAGTAGTACCCACTCTTGTTTGTGTGCTTATTCATAAATCCTCTGCACTGCAGTCTGTTTGGCTTTATTACCAATATTTAAATCCAGATTATTTCCTGGTAGTAGTACTTAGTTAGTGTTTGATAACTATTTCAAAAATAAATGAATATGTTAGTATCTCATATCTTTATAAATGTTTTCAAAGTTAGTAAAATCATAACATTAGTTCTGTTCTGACACAATGTTTGGAAAGTGATAGTCATGTATAATTAGTTATATTTTAATTTTAGGTGAACTAAGAGTGATTCTATGATAGAAACCTTTAAAATACAAATGTCTGATGATTTGGGTACCAGTAAGCATTAACTAGTAGTTATCACAAGTTATCCATCTCATCTACAACTTGTTCTAAAGAACCAGCAATAAGCATTTGTGGAGTTATATGTCTGAAGTTCCTGTAATATAAGCTAAACATAGGTTTATGCAATAAACAAGACAGGAACAACATTTAAAGTTGAAAAAGTGCACACTATATTTTATAATTGGAATTAAAGTCAGATTTAGAGGCATTGTGTTTCCAAAGGATAGCCTCCTTCATAAATTCAGCACAACCTGAAAATTAAAATGTTACAGTAGAGTAGAAAAATCTTGACTTAATTAGTAAGTATAGGCATATATTAAATATTAATTTCATTTCTGGAATGTATAAAGGTACACTAATATTCTATTTAGATTTTTAAAATTACCTCCAGAGATATCCACATTCATTTAGTTTACCTTTGGCGAAGATTTGACACAAGGGGTCAAAAATATGTTACCATTATCTCACCCTATTAAAATATTTTAATATATGTTGATATTAATCATTTTGATCACTAAAAATTTTTTCTAGGGGCCAGCCCAGTGGCATAGTGGTTAAGTTCATGCACTCCGCTTTGGTGGCCTGGGGTCCACAGGTTCAGATCCTGGGCATGGACCTACACACCGCTTATCAAGCCATGCTGTGGCAGGTGTCCCACATATAAAGTAGAGGAAGATGGGCACGGATGTTAGCCCAGTGCCAATCTTCCTTGGCAAAAGAGGAGAATGGCAATAGATGTTAACTCAGGGCTAATCTTCCTCACCAAAAAAAAAATTTTCTAGCTTGATTCCTTAGTTGTGAAGAAAGGAATAAAAATTATTTGTTAAAAATAAACCCTATGTGTATTGGTAATCGTCGATGGAGGTGGTTTCCAAATTCCTCATCTCTGGCCTCAATCCTCAATGTGGACTGGGAAAGTACAATGGAAGACTGTCAGCTAAAATTCAATATTGAAAATGCCAACTGAAATTTTTTCTTGTGCTTGTGATAAGGCTGCACATAACAATTAAAATTCCAAGTGTTTTTGCTTTTAATTGAATTCAAAAGCACTCACTAAAGTGTAGTTATGATGATGATTGGAAGCTCAGATTTATGGCAGTATCTGTGTTTTATTTTTTCATAGGAAATTTGATTATTTGTTAATAAAACAGTTTATTTTGTAGGTTATGACATTCCACTGGAAGATACAACTCTTGTTTATAGGATTGGCACATGTACTATACAATTTTCGGGTGCAATATTCTCACTAAATCATTTTTCATGATTTTCTGATTTACCCTTTGTGTAAATGAACTGAAAGGCAACGGTAACAGTGCCAGAGCTCATACTATAACAAGTCATCCCAACTTTCCATGTTCTCTTCAATTTATTAGGCTTTGCTGTCAGATCTGACTTAGACTTCATACTATGTCAGATAAAAAATATGGTTTCAAGAGATAATTGAGGATAGCAATTTTCAGATACATTTTTTTCTCCTCACCTTGCTAGAGATCTAGGCATACTATTCACTAGAAGACAGTTTATTTAAAGTGCTTATGTTTATAAAGTTGAAAATATTTCAGTTGTCAAAGTCAGTCTATTCCATAGAGGAGAATGTTTAAAAAGAGAAAAAAGGAAAATAAACTTATGAGTTGCTGCTGTGAGATTTGAAAAATTATGAAGATTATTATTCAGGTCAAGTGTCATTTAAAATTGCTGACATCGTCTTGCTTTGCAACAATACAATTGATCCTGCAACCTCTTCCACAATGCAGCTGACTTGGTAGGGGAGTGCACAGAGCATTTCTCCTCTTGAGTCCAGAGCTATTCAAGACCACAGATTCTGAGATTATTTCAGGTGCTTCAAAATTTCCTTCTGGATTTACTTGTGCAAACATTACCAAAACTGTTACATTTATAGAGCATTGCCACAGCCGACCACGGAAGAGACTGCCTGAGGTATTAATTAAAGCTACCTGCCTGGTTTCTGTCCCTTAAATGTGATGTACGTACTCTGCACCCATTCACCTCTCACATATACATATCCTTCACATTCAAAGATGCAATAAAAGGTGACTACATTAAAAAGTAATATTAAAGTGCGTGCCTCCCATACTGAAATAAATTTACTTTACAATGGAATACTGTGGCTTTACAGATAATCTGATAGTCTTATTACTTTTTTTATTATTTAAAGTAAGACAAATAAACTAAAAAATTCTCAAATTTTTATATGGAAACATCTGTGTTCTCATGCACATATGTGAATAATTAGCTTTTACTTTTATTTACACTATTAAATTCTTTATAGTAAGAATGAATATCGATTTAAACAAAATTTTGGCAACCAGTTCCACAAATATAGATCATTGACCACTAATCTCAGTTTAATGATATAAAATAGAGTTTTTATTTAATAACAAATATAACAAATATAATAAAAAATAACAAAATGATAAAATCAGTTTTATCATTAGGCTTAGGGTCCCATGTACTTTAAAATGCAACTAGTACTTTGTTATGTGTATTCCTAATGATAAAAGAGAAATGCTACAAGGAAATACAGAAGAATTTATTGAAATTTAATTTAAAAATACATAGCAATTAAATTTGTGTCACGGTAAATAACAGAAAGGCATAATAAAGGAAATTACGGAATTCTTTAATTTAACAAAATCAGAAACTACACCAGAAGAATGATAGGTGCTTTGTGGAGTTGCTCAAGTTATTATTTCAATAAAAGACTTTATGTGCAAGCTTTATACTTTATATTTCAGCCTCCAAACACAAGCAAAAAGCTAGACTATCCATCACTCGCTCCAAAGAATAAATAAATAATTATCCAATATCTTTTTCAGAAATGTTCTCTCAGGATAATAAAAAACAGAATACATGCACACAACATTCTTTAAAAAAGTCTAGAAAAATGCAAAATATACACAAATTAACAGATTAGGAAACTCAGGTATATATTGAGCAACGGAAGAAGAAAGATAAGAGTTTTGATGAAGGACCTCACTGACAGCTGTCGGGGGTGGCGTGTATTTTGGGGTGATAGCAACAAGCCTATTGGAGAAACCGAATAAAAGGTCAGCTTTTATGGGTTCAGATCTGAATCCAAGGGAGAGGGAGATGCAACCAGAGCTCAAGACAGCTGTGCACACAGTCCAAAGGAGACTTTAGAACTGAAACACGGCTTCTTTGAGATCTTCAGGGCAATGTGTGACACATACTTACGTGCCTTAGGGTCCAGAAGAGGCTTGCTTTCCCCTTCAGGAGGTCATAGCAGCTCACGCCTTGCATCGTCTGTATATTTAGAGAAAACTCATTATTCTAGAAAGGCAGCTAAAGCCTTTTAATAAAAGTCTTATTGACACGATTTTGCAGGCACAGAGCTGCCTGATGTGGTGGTTGGTTTGAGAGAATCTGAAGAAAGTGCCAAAGAAGTTAACTTATATGTCTACACAAGCCAATTCTCAGTTTTAAACAGAGAAATTCATTGTATAAGCTCTCCAGGAACTTGAATTTCATGTTTCTGTTTAATAACAAACTAAATCAATTTATCCTTAGACTTAGGCTCTCTCTATTTAAAACTATAACCGTTACATTGACAAGTTTTATTAAAGATAAAAATTTTCAAACTCAAAGGAAATTTTGCCCAATATTTTTTGAAGTGAACATTTTAATTTATAAAATAATACATAGTGATTAAAACCTGACTGAGCAAAGTTCATGGGTATTGAAGCAGAAGGAATTTTTTCATTGTATGCACTAGTGTATACATCACCTGTCTTTACACGCTACGGAAGTAAATACCATGACAGGATGTTTTAGTTTAATTAATACTTTTTATAGATTTAACTGCAGTACCAACTCCTACTTATGATTCTATTTTCTGGTCCTCAAATATTTTCTGTCATAAACTTAGCGCTATTAGACAATAATTGCAATGTAACCCTTGAGGGGTATTCAATAAGTTCCAGTAGTTTGAGATTTTAATTTATTTTAGTAAATAATTTTCATATTCAGATCATGACCTATTGTAAAGAAACCGTGGCACATCAACCAATAATTATACTTTTAGGGATTATGTGGAAGTAAATTTAGATGTTATTTAGTCAAAGGGTTCTGATAGAAATATTAATATAAGGACTGATTGGAGTTTAAGTGTTCACTGTCTATTTTTTAAACCTGAGTTAGTATCAAATACACATATTCTTAGATTTATTCAACAGTATATTTATGGCCAGACTGTCACTATGGTGTCATTTTGTAGGAGTGAGCAAAAATTCAACAAGGTGAGCACTCTCCAGTTTAGAGGCACTTTACGAATGTAGTTAAACGACAGGAAAAAAATACGGCACAATCTGTCAGTTAAGTCAAACAAACAACAAACAAACCGACAAAGTCAGTCAAACCTGTTTTGGCATTTTATATATAAAATAATTGTTAATGACCTGAAAACTTCATTCTTTAGCATAAAGTCTAGGTACTAGGTAGAGATTATCTGAGAACTACCTTTTCTTTTCTTTTTTTTTTTTGTGAGGAAGATCGGCCCTGAGCTAACATTTGCCAATCCTCCTCTTTTTGCTGAGGAAGACTGGCCCTGGGCTAACATCCATGCCCATCCTCCTCCACTTTATATGGGACGTCGCCACAGCATGGCTTGCCAAGTGGTGCGTCGGTGATCACCCGGGATCCGAACTGGCGAACCCCAGGCTGCCACGGCGGAGTGCACACACTTAACTGCTTGCGCCACCGGGCCGGCCCCTAGAACTACCTTTTCTTTCTTTCCTTTTTTTTTTTCTTGAGGAAGATTGGCCCTGAGCTAACATCTGTTGCCAGTCTTCCACTTTTTTTTTTTCTTTTTTCTCCCCAAAGCCCCCAGTACGTAGTTGTATATCCTAGTTGTAGGTCCTTCTAGTTCTTCTATATGGGACGCTGCCTCGGCATGGCTTGATGGATGAGCAGTGAGTAGGGCTGCACCTAGGATCTAAACCGGCGAACTCTGGGCTGCCTACGTGGTTTGCGCAAACTTAACCACTGCACCACTGGGCAGGCCGGAGAACTACCTTTTCTTAATTCCCGCCCCCCCTCCATTTCCTAAGTTCTCTTTAATTGTTCAGTTGTCTTGTGTGATTTTTTTTTTCTCTTTATCATTTAAGAACCATGGTAACTACACAATGTCAGTTTGATAAACCATTATTTGTTACTGTGTAAGACTGTTCCTGTGAAAGGGAAGAAATTTGATGATGATGATGATGATGATGATGAAGATGATGGTGATAATATCTTTTACTCAATTTTTTTCCCCATGCTTTTGCAATATTTATCTGGCAATCAAGAAATAACCAATGTTGTTCCAGTCATCCCTCGTGGGTCATTTTGATATATTATACATTTCTGTAGTAATAATTTGTATATTATTCTCCCACATTAACTGAATGAAATTTTGAACTTGAGCTGTCTGTTCCTCCCCTATGACTAAATTTAAGATCACACGTTTCCAGCAAATAGCAAAACAGAGGATATAGTTAGTTGTAAACAGGGTTTAAACAGGGTTTGTGCAGAGTAGAAACTTCCATTACTTGTATCAGACACTGTTTATATCCATCACTTTGTCCTTTTGCTTTCTATCCCTCTTTACAAATAAAACATTAAAAGCAAAATAAACAAAAGATAGAATCAACCAGAAGATTGCAAAATAAGAAAAGAAGAGATTAACTACAATAAGTCAGATTTCTTTCTTTTCCATGTGGCATTCACTTACATTAATAAAGTCAAATTTCATTCTACTCTCTCAGATAATTATTCTCCTGTTACTTCCACGCTGGCTGGAAACCTTCATCCAGTAAATGAAGAAAATGAAATCAACATGTAAATGTTTATTTACATTGATCAGACAGTGATTTTTTCATGCCACTCAGGCTTCCTTATCATGCAAACACATTTACAGCGCTAATAATTAGCACTCACCTAAGAAAGAAAGACACGAATGAGGTTTTAATTTTGTGTAGCTGTTTATAGTGTATAAAATGTTTTTATACACAACAATTATTTTAAGTCCTCTACTTAAAGTAGCAGCATCAACCTATATTAAGAAAAACATACATGTTACATAAAAAGGCACTAAAAACACCTTTTCTGTGTTCAGGAGACATAAGAATCACTGTAGATAGTGAAATATAACCACCATATGTATTTCTTATGGGCCAACTGGAAGGACTACAAGGCATGATTAAGAGGTTAACTGTGACTAAATCAATATCTACTTTAAAAGTCAATCTTCATCATGTCCATATTAAAAAGAGAAAACATATAATCCAGGAATGGAGCGTTGTGTATATTCCTTACAATTCTGTGTGAGATTAATAATTTTGACATTTGAGATGAAAAAAGTGAAGGGAGATTCAGCTGAGTTTTCACTATTTATGTTTTCTTCTTTCGCTATGTAGTTTATCTGGTCTCACAACCATACATCAAAAGATCAGATTGCTTCAGCAGCAGTACCAAGACAGAAGAAAGTTTTGACTTTTTAAAAGTTGTCCCCCCAAGTAAGATAAATTTGTTGAACCAATACTAGTCAGATCCCCTGTTCTGTCTTTGGTATTATGAGGAAAAAAATAGCCAATTGATATAAGAACTCGATTTCTGGTGCCTTGAGGAAGAGATGTGGGTGTTAAGATTGTTATACTCCTATAGAAAAAAATCAATAGGGCATTTAAATGGTCTGACCCTATACATAAACTGGTGCTACTATAATTGGCATGAAATCCATACCATCATAATGATGTCCTGAGATGCAACTCTACCCTTCCTTTTCCCCTAGTCTGGGGACAATGGGGAACAATGGGAGCCCTTATGATGAGCCAAAATATCAAAAGAACCATTGTTATCATGTCTTAAATAGCCAAATATATCCAAGGTAAGCATACCTAGACCAAGAAGCCTTTTTATTCTGAAACATAGGATGGAGAATCGGGGTGTTGGGAAAATGTGGCTACAGTAGTCCCCCTTATCCATGGTTTCACTTTCCATGGTTTCAATTACTCACGGTCAACCTCGGTCCTAAAATAATGCTGTGGTTATAATGCCTATGTCATTCACCTCACTTCATCTCATCACATGGGCATTGTGTCATCTCACATCATCACAAGAAGAGTGAACAAAGCACCATAAGATATTTTGAGGGGGAGAGACCACATTTACACAACTTTTATTAAAGTATATTGTTACAATTGTTCTATTATTATTTATTGCTGTTAATCTCTTATTGTGCTTAATTTATAAATTAAACTTTATCATAGGTATGTACGTATAGGAAAAAAACGTAGTTTGTATAGGGTTTGGTACTGATTTCAGGCAAGGGGGTCTTGGTACATACCCCCCTTAGATAAGGGGAGACTATTGTATTTCTACCTTTGTTTCAAAATTACACTCCCAATTAAATTAATTATGGCCAATCAAAAAAAGTTTAATTCAGAAGAATCATTCTGATGGCTGTAAAATTTTTAATTGGCTAATAATTATTTAATAAAATCTCAAACTGTAATTCCACAACAAAAGAGAAACAGAAAAAATATATATATGCTTTGTTAGCACATGAAACTTGGTGTGCCATGCCACCCCTCATGTCATTCTCCAGAGGAAAGATGCCAATTTTTATTCATACATATTTTCATGCTCTGTGTTGCATGATTCCCTTGAGGTTGCCCAAACAAGAATTGCAGCCTTTCCAAGGCTACCATACATATCCTAGAAATTAAGAGCTGTGGTTTATGTAGCCTGATATGAGAACTCTGCCTGACAGGGGAAATGTACATTGAATAGACCAAATAGTGATTAACTAAACCAATTATATATACATATATATTTTTGTACTATGGCAGACACAGATAATTGGGGAGGGATAGAAAGGAGACAGAAAATCAATAGAGATGAGTAAATTCATCAATATAGGAGATTTGGGAAGCAAAGAATGCCTGCTTCTGAAGGTACCATAATCTGCCATTTGTTCCTAATGTTGCTAAATTTCCTAAAAGATATTCCCGAATCTAACAGAGGAAATGTAGAGATGGTTTTCTATTCTCCTAACGTTTTTGATTATCCTTGCAATAAACTCCCATCATATGAGACCATTTGCTAATGACCCTACCTCCTGCAAGAACCTAATCAGGAAATGTATTCTCACAAAACATAAAATATTAGTTTAGGTTTTGATCCATTTCTACAGCAACAGATTACAATTGTTCTATTGTTAATTCTGAATAAGAGAGAATAAATGGGTAAGACAGAAACTATGGGAACCATGAGAAAATGAGCATGGAGGCACAGAAGATGGTGGGATTCATTCCTTCGGGCATGCAAGTGAGAAAGAGGAGTCCTGGGCAAAAGAGTACATGTTTGAATGCATAGGAATTTGAAGAATGAATAAAAGGACGTTATCAAGAGAAATGGAGTTCAAGGGAATCCCAGAGACAGAGGAAAATGTGCAGAGTGTGAAGGTATATGAATTAACCATATAGTCAAACAGATAAAAATCACGTCTAGAGAGATTAGAGACCAAGGTTAAAATGTCACAAAGAAACGTTATCAGTTCAATAGGTAAAATAACTCTTAAATAATCATAACTTTCCAAAAGTAATTGCTTACTCTTTGAAATATTTATACTCAATTACTTGGATTTCCCAAGCAGAGGGTAGATGATGTTCAGGAACATTATAATATATAATATCATGTCATGTCACATCAAACATTATAATAATACCTCATTGCACTGGAAATAGTACTAGATCATCTGCATGGCCTTCCCCCAATCGAATCTTCTATTACTCTATTTAGATTTGAAGCTAAGTAATAAATTAAATACAGTATTTTAATGTAATATGGCCTATAGAAAAATATCAGACCACAAACAAACAAACAAACATCAAGGCTTTATTCAGATCACACTCTGTCATGTATTTGTACTGCAAGAGGCATTATTGGATGATATGGAATTCTATCTTGTATAAATTCTACATAGACTGTATTTTTCTAAGAAAATTCATCTCATCAGGAATATCCTATAAGGAACTGCAGTATGAAATATTTTAACAATTTGATATATATTATTATTCAGGATTCTGTGCTTTGTATGTGAAAAAGACAAGCAAGTTCAAACTAGTTTAATCTTCATAAAAAGAGATAAAGGTGAATTTGTTAGTTTAAGTAACTGAGAAGTCCAGAACAGTATCTATGGGTTTGACAGTAAGGAGGAATTTATAAAGTTTCTTCAGTTTCACTAAGCAACAATGAAAGAGGTATGAATTTGGGAATTGGCTTCAGCAAGAGGATATTAAGATACGAATTCAAGAAATGGAGGTGCTAAATAATCTATTCCAAGTATAGAAAACACAGGGAAATTTAGGAGTTCCCTGTAGGGAGATTTTATCGGTTGATATTTCATTTAGTTTAAATAAAAGAAACACAATTTTGTTTAAAAAATGACTGCATGTGGGAATTTTATATTTGATTGTATACATCGTGATATTGTTTATACTAATTGATACTACTTCACCTGCTTTGATAATTATTTCAGTGGCAAAACAAGTACTCTGGACTATTTAAGTCATTGTTTTATTTTATTTTATTTTATTTTATTTTATTTTATTTTATTTTATTTTATTTTATATACTGATTTTGGAGGCAGCTTTAATATATACAGCCTTGAATTTAGACCAATGCTTTCTTGGAATCATATTAAAGCCATTAAATGATAATTGTTACATTGGAAAAACAAATACCGTAGGAGAAGCAAAAATCCCATTTCTATAAAGCAGTTTTTATTCCTTGCTTACTCTTTGGGAAAACAGGTAAAAGTTATGGGATAAATGTGAATGAATGTTTGTAGAAGTTATGTGTTTCAGAATATTACATGTAAAAATATATAAACACTTTTCAAGAGGACATGAGGAAAATTATCATATGAATGAAGAAAGTATATGGTTAATGCCAAGATGGAATCAGATCCTGGAGGCTGGAATTAGGAGTGGTCTACTAAATTACGTCAAAGTTTCTGGGCTAGTCAAGCTGATATGGGGGAAGTTGGGCTGATTACATACAACTCAGGAGTTCAACAAGAAACAAATAGAGTAGAAGGTGATTGCATTCACTGATCAGGTACCAGGCTATTACTCTTCTGAGAAGAAGAGAAAACAAAGATAGGTTGAAGTTTGAAGACAGAGGCCAGTGACAAGAAGACTCAAGACATGTCAGATAAAGGTTTGATATTTAGTGTTGTGTTCTAAAAACTGCTGGGGGATTGATCTTACAGGGTCTTTTATTTTCTTTAAAATTTTTCCTTACTACATATCAATAGGTGTATCAAAGTTTTAATAAAAATGATGATACTTAGAAGAGAAAATTCATATGACTGCAATAGGATAAATGGTTTAAATTTATATAATGAATTATAAAAAACAAAATCATATTTTGACAGAGAAAATGAGAAAAAGAAGGCATTAGTTGATTTGCAGTTAATCTCAAAGTTATTTTCTGAAGAAGAAAGTGTATGCAAGTTGAACTAGCATGACGTATACAGTGTATTCAGAGATCTGGGAAGGGCCACTTCCCCCAGGACAATTGCTCTGTCTTAAGCCACCACTAGTATCCCCTAGGCTTCCTGTACAATTTCATGTGACCATTAGTTAGATCTCATCTCTGCTAGAAAATCACTTTTTAAAAATTTTTTCTGGGGTTGTGTCTGAATAAAGATGTCACTATAATTAAACAGAAGTTACAGGGGAAAGAGAATGTAGGAATGCTAGTGAGATTTTTAAAGAAATGCTTTGGGATTTATCAATTTATTAGTTAAATTATTGATGAGAAAGATTTCACTAATCAAAAATTAGATTTACGTGTATTTTCAAAGTTCAATTACGTTCAGTCAATTTGCCTTTTAATTAAAAATAAACAAATGATCTTGGGCTTCTTTGGTCTTATATGGAAACCAATTATTAAGAAAATGTAACTGACTATGGCTTTCTAAAGGTGGAAATCTTTTGTATACATCTTTCTTCACATGAATAAACTAAAACATGGCACTAAAAGTGGGAGTGCCATTTTTACGCTGACGTGATTCTCAGTAATGCATGTATACAGAAGTTGTTAGTAGACATTTCAGAAAAATCTTTGAAAAAAATCCCTATCCATATACCAAAAATATCAGAATAGATTACTTAACATTTTATGTCTTTTATAATTTATCTTTTCAACTTATTTTATTTATATTTAATCCCATTTAGTAAGCATTATATTTATTTTTCCATCTTAATACCATTACTTTCACATTGAGTGCTTACTGGATGATGCATTTTGTATACTCCTATTTATTTAGAATGGTTGAAGTCTAAAATTTATGTAGCTAATTGACTATTCTGTTAAGCAAAAATGTCCAGATATGGGGCATCATTTTTCTAATAAAGACTCTTTTCCTGAAGGCTTTGCATAATTTACTACGTTCTCTAAACTTCTATATCCTTAAGTATAAGATGGAGATAATGTTATTAGGCCACTCAGTTATTGAGTCTTTAGCATTAAATGAAACTATGCTTCAGTTAACATTATCTTCCTTCTCTTTTTGTGAGACTTTCTCCTATTCAGTTTCTAGTTTGTTCCAACCTGTGAGTTTCATTTATTTTACCTAAATCACTGAACTCTTTGAACTTTCTTTTATTTCTACTCCACTAAAATTGGTCTTTTTCTTAACCTACCGCTCTACTCACTCTTTCTTTTAAATACCTTGTCAACAGGTTTAGTATTGTAAAGACTAGTCTGTCTTTCAATGATCAGGAACTTTTAAATGGAGTATGCCTCCCCAATATTTGTATATTTATTTATTTATAAAATGAGTGAGTGAATTACTCTAAATAATAATCTTCATTATTTTAAAAAATCTTTGTTTGACGTTTTGTTAAACTAAATCTGATTTTTATTCCAGTTTCTTTAAGTACTTAATTTGATTATCTCTCAATGCTGGAAAAGATAACTCTAAATATCTAAATGGAATAATCATATCAGCAGCTATTCATATTTCATCTTGACGGTCACTTTCAAATCACATTAAACATTTAAGATTTATTTTGGTTGAAATTCCACAAGAATTCATTTTTTCTTCTTAGTTCATTGGAAAATTTATATATTTATTGCTATAAATCAGTTGTTCTTTCCAACTAATCACAATGTCTTGCATTTTTATGTTTTTTACAAATGATTTTGTAATCTACTGCTAGTTTTGGAAGACTTTTTAAGTTAGGAACTTCTGCTTCCAAGTTTTTGCCTGTTTGTTTTTCAAGTATGCAGATATGGGTTTTCTTAATGGGTAGTTCATATATGTCATTTCCAACAGCTAAATAGCATAACAAAGGAAACATTTCCAAATATCTGTCTTCTAGACACTATTTACCTAGCACAAATTTCTTTCCAAGAGCATTTAGCTTGACTCTGTTAAAATGTTCCATTTTACTTAAATGTACAGATTAAATGTGTTTTTTTCCCCAAGAGCTGATGGATAGTATACTGTTGATGATATGTTACCTTATTAGTGTCTATCAGAATAGTAATGATAGGCCAATAAATTTAGATCTCTTTTCTTTTTTATTAAGAAAAATGTGTAATCTCTCTTTAAGTTCTATAACCCATTTACTCTTCCCTCTAGATAACTGCAAATGTCTATGTGGAAAAACATAGTTTTTTAGTCAATCCTTACCTTTTAGAAAATTACTGTGAAGATTCAACTATATTTTAAAGGTGTTGACTTTATATGATTAGGCATCAATGAACATTTATGCAATCCTTTCAGCAACGTCTTTGTGCAATAACTGACCTATGAATAATGCCATAAATGAACTTCAAATATAATGTTATTATTAAATATAGTAGACATAAATCCATATTTCAAATTGTGTTCTAAAGAATTGTATTCTGAATTTTTTGAACAATTTCATTTTATATCTGATTAAGTTGTAATTGTTTTCACCTGAAAATTTAAATGACTGTCAATGCTGTCATTTTCTTGTTGTGTGCTTATGCTTGTATAATTGGTCTCATCTCAATCTGCACTTAAGGAGGAGGAGTAGGAAGCTTTTAAGCTCTATCAATTTTGTGAGGGCTAGTTTGGTTAAAGCTAAACAGAATAATTTGCAGACCACTTAACTGGGAACACATCAATTGCAATAAATTGCTATACAATGAAAGTGAATGTTGAAGTTCTAAGTGCTTGTCTGCTATAAAACTAAACTTTTTTCCAGCATACATAACCTATCTTATCACTGTAGCCACGTGATATATGGAATAAAAAAAAGACAACAGTTAATGTCTATATGTTGAATATTAACAAAGCTTAATTTCCTTCCTTTGGTAAAAATGATCACAAATGAACAGTTTTACTATTTTTCCTGCTTCCCACTGGATCATATAGAAATGTTCCGTTGTGTATTCACCCCTCTTTGGAAATCTAGAAGACAGATTTGGGTGAATTTTGAGATTAAGGGTCATTTTCTCAAAATAGCAAATAGGCTTCTCTAGGGACCACTCAAGTGCCTTTTTTTTTTTTTTTGTACATAGTTTGAAAAGTATTATTGATTCTACGTATTTTTTCTTTCTATTTTTCTTGCCTGTAGAAACACACACGCACAGAGTACTTATTTCAATACAAAGAACAGCAACCCATGAGGTAGTGGGTGTGCGTTTATATAGCACACAGCATAATGTGGGTGCTTGATAAACGTTGGATAATGCTCACAATAATTTTTGATTTAATTACATATTCCCTAAAATAATACCATCTTAACCCCACCTTCTTTTCAGATACTGTTTTCAACCTCTTGAGACAGGAAAAAAATAATCTGTGGAAGTTTTTCTTTTATAAGTCTGAAGGGAAATGTCAACTGGATGTTCAAGGTTTTGTTGATGATTTGTACTTACATTCATGTGTTGCTTAACGCCGGGGATACGTTCTGAGAAATACATCGTTAGGCAAATCACAAAAATACATTTTGTGATTGTGGGAACATCATAGAGTGTACTTACACAAACCTAGATGGTATAGCCTACTACACACCTCGGCTATATGGTAATCTTGTGGAACCACTGTCATATACGCAGTCAGTCATTGACCGAAACGTCATTATGTAGCACATGACTGTAATATGGTTCTAATTCTGTTTTAATAGTGTTGAGGAAAAATTAAAATTAAAGATTGTCTTTTCTGGTGGGCAGGCACTTCTAGGAATCTTTGAAGACCTGAAGACTTGTATTATGAGAAAAGGGAATTGAATTTCCTAAAAGAACCCTCTAGTAGAAAGAATACTGAATGTTGATGGATTTTGTCTTTACATCAAAAAAAAATTGTGGTGTTTCTCTAGTACTTTCAGCTCTTGGTGTAGCGGCAGCTTCCTGATCTCATTACTTCTTTACAACTCACTGCATGGTCTAGTCCATTTGCTGCCTGAGCACATGGACACAATATGGTAGAGTGATATCACAGTCTTATGAACACACATTGCTTTAACTTGACATTATTATCCTTTGTTACATTTTGTTTGAGTCTTCTGGTATGGAACTGATAAGGAGAGCTAACATTTTATTATGTTCAGTATTGTATTTTATTGTGCCCTCATTGTTTTAGCTTTGCTATATTATTTTCTTTTGCTGTATACATTGTATTTGCATAAGGAGTTATTGTTCATCTCTATAGAACTATAGCACATGCCTAATCTCTGTAGGCATAGTTCCTGTCCACAGAGTGTGGAGACAATTTTTATCTACTGATGGGACCATCTCAAAGCTTGAAAGTAATTTTGAGGATGTACAGTCATATTACTGCCAGTGAAGAAACAAGGGCACCTTGAAAAATTTTCTGGACAATGAGAATATTGTTGACATCATCTTTTAATGGCAAAGATTTGATTACCACCAATTTCTCTAAATAATGTAAGGTATATATTCATTCAGCCAATTTATATACATGCATACATATATATTTTTTGCCTGCCTTGGATATATATAATAATGATAATAATAAAGTTTAGGAAACTTTATAAGACTTAAATAAGATAATATATATGAAGGAAAGTAGAACAGTTTCTGAGACATGATAATACACAATAAATGTTAGCTGTTATTACTTTAATGGCCTGTTTATAGTAACATCTTTTTTGATCTAAACAATAGCACTATATATAGACATTGGAAAGATAATTGTATCATTTTTAACTAATAAAATTGAATTTTAGTTACTAAATTTCCTAACCTGCTTCTAAACATGTTGCATATGAGCGCCAGAGAGTATTTTCATTTTCTAGTAATATTCCAAAATGTAAAATTATATTTCTTTTAATTTGCTTTTTAGAAAACATAATTTCATTCTAAACTTAAACATCAGAAGGAATAATTATATGACTGACAAATTGTGGTTTAACAAAGAGTGGTAACTATTGCATATTAATCAGCAGATTATTTTTTTTTTAATTTCTTGAGCTAATTGTATCATTCTCGTGTTACTTTCACTTAGTGCAAATTTGTTTTGATCCATATGAATTCCATAATTATACTTTATTATAATTCTTTGAGTATTTTGGCATAGAAATGATAGAAAAGATAATATTTTGGTTCATACAGTAGGGTTTTTAGTTTTACCCTCCTTATCTTGACTCTTCTGTGTTATAGCCTTCAGATGAGCGCGTGTAAGAAAGGATGAATTCAATTGAATAATACTTTGAGGAATTTGGTTTGGACATAAAAAAAGCAGTGTCAGTTGATTCAAAAAGGGACATAGCTATCTAGGAAAATTTAAGGAAAAATATATCATTGTAAGAAAACTGCAAAGATGATGATATAGAGGAGAGAGAATTGCCATGAGTCTTAACTAGAGTTGAGGTAAGGACTGAGGTTGGTATGATTATACACCAGGAAGTGACAAGTGAGGATGGTTTACAAGGCGAAATGGAGGGAAGGTTTATTATATGAGAGATAATGAGTTGCTAGACTTTTAAAATTGCATGTAGAAATAGTAAAGTGCCACATTTGTATAGGGCTTTACGCTTCCCATAATTTTAAAATTAAATCCAGTATTTGGAGTTAGTCAGGGAAACATTAGGGATTATCTTCCCCATTTTACGACTGGGAAAATTGACGTATCATAGAGGGTGAGATTTTTCAAGATCAAAGTGCTTGAATTGTCAGAGCTGAAATTAAAATCCTAGACTTTCAGGACTGATGGCAATGTTCTTTCCATCACACCCCATTGCCTCCTTGAAAAACTAAACCTCTTGTCTTTGTGTTCAGATTGCGGCGTCAGTGGGAGTCTGGACTCCTTGTTATTTTATAATCTCTCGTCTGTGGAACAAAGCAGGGGCTGATTTGAAGAAAATCAAGGAAATTAATGGTCAATTTTCTCAGTATGGCATATTGTAAACAACTTCTTAAGGTAGATTAATGTATATAATTTATACTTACACTAAAAAACTTAGGAAAGAAAGAAAATAGCAAGCTTTTACAGCCTTAGCAATTTTTATTCCTTTCTGCTTCTCTTCCTCATATGTCATCTTGCCTTGGAAATCAATAAAAAGGATTCTCTTTTAAATCCATTTATGTTCAGATTCAACTCTGAATTCAACAAGTGCTTCAAAAAGACAAACTAACCTAGTTTTCTAGACCCCATGAATTTGCTCTGCTGGATATAGATGCCATTTTAGATTCTTGTGTGTCCCAAAGCTTATTTCTGAACATAGTTTCTCTTTTTAATACAATCTTCATCTTTCTTCTCTTATCCTTGCTGACATTTCATTTCAATCAGGGTTGAGACCTTGTCTTCAATCTTTTTGAATCAACTTTTGATGGATATAGGTGGTTTGTTAACAGCAGCCGCACCTATTAGGAGCAGCGGTGTCTGTCAGTCTTTGATTTTCCCCTACAGGTCATTGTTTATCTTATTCCTGTCTATTTTAGAGACTTCAGTGAGTTTTAAAAATATATTTAAAAGCCAATTTACCATTTTGAAAAGTGATAGTTTTCTTTTGTTGTGTTGTTTTTGTTATATTCAAGGACATAGTGTTATATTTTGATGGAAGTTTTCCTGCTGTATTATCTGCTAACATCATCAGAGAGATGAAGAAGAATGTTCCCAGTGTGTAAGCTGGGAAACTGGAAGTGCGTTAACATTTTTGTAAGTTGAATTACTCTTTAAGTCCAGTAACGAAACTTCTGATAAATAAATGCTTTTTAATGACTATTTGTTAAGGAAAGAATTATATTAAAAATGACAGGGTTCAATATGTTGTATTGTCACTGACATTATGGAGTAAATGAGTTAATGAGTTGTAGCCTTTTCTCAATTAAGAACTTTATTAGCTGATACCCTCATTTAATGATAGACTGTTAATTTTTCATTTTTAGAATAAATAAGGAGATCACAAGTATTAGGAATTTAAGAACAAATTCCAGACCATTTTGCTATGAAAAATTACTGCACAAGTGTAAGACATAACCTCATAATAAAGGTTGAAATAGTTAAACATGAAGAATAAATCCTAAATTGAAAAACCATAAACTATTAACATGGCCTGGGGCTCGCAAGTCTTTGCTTGGAAATTATAGTTAAAAAGAGGATAAGAAGACTAAAAAGGCAAAGGCTCAGAGAGTTTTTATTGATGGTGGTGGAGGTGTATATTTTTGTGGGTGGTAAAATGACAAGATTGACTGGATTAGAGCAGATGGTACATCCTGAGTCACAATTTGAAAGCACACTCAGAGGTTGGTGGAATCTGATTAATGTGAGAGATAAGCAAGTACAGCTTGCTCATTAGCCAACACAGAACCTGAGTTTTTATTATTTTTTAATATAATCACTAGGCATTGAAATCCAAAAAAATACTGTGGCATTCAGAATAGGGAACTGAAGGAGTGTGAAATGAAAGAAAGTAAAACAAACAGAATTAAAGTCTTCTGTCTCAGAAATTTTTTCTATCTACCCTCATAATCATATAATATAATTTTCTAAGAAATTTTCACAGTTCTGAAATAACATACTAAGACAATTTAAAAATATTAACTTGATAAGCAAGAAAATAATGAAATTACAGATGATATAAAGAAAACTTTCTATCTTTGTATATAACATTATTTCAAAGAACTCAAGTAAAGCCCACCTTGAAAGAAGTAGTATATGAAAAAAAAGACCTATTAGTATTGAATTATGCTAAGCCGAATAAATGAAATTATAAATATGTACAAAATACTATTTGAAGTAACAAAGAGGAATTTGGAACACACAAAGGCATACAGATATAAACCTATAAAATGGTGTTGTATATGCATAAAAATAGATCAGTAGAACTCGAGAATGGAAAACAGACCCCAGAATACATATATATATGTATATCTGGAAATATACATAATTAGTTTTATAAAGATAATGAGAGAAATGACATTGCAGGTTAGTGGTTAAAGATGAATTGCTGAACAATTATTCTGAATAAAATGTATTTTCTATATGAAATATAATTGAGTAGATCGTTATTTCACAAGACCAACCAAAATTAAATTCAGATGAATTAAGGAGAAACATGTAATGTAGGCACTCATAATAACTAGAAAACGTAGGTCATTCAGGTAGCCTTCTTTTCTAAACATAACAGCAAGGAGAAAAAACACAAAAGAGGACATGAGGAAATTTGACTCCATAATTCATTCAATTCCGTATACCAGAAAGTGACATAAATAAAATTATATGAACAAAAAATTGAAAAAATGCATGATATACACTAATGGTTATTATTCACAATATCTAGAAAAAAATAAATATAAGAAAATTATCACAGTAATATAAATTTTCAAAAGTTAGAAATAGTTATACCAGAAAAATTAGGAATGGGGCCAGCCCCAGTGGCTTAGTGGTTAAGTTCAGCATGCTCCACTTCAGTGGCCCAGGTTCAATTCCCGGGCGTGGACCTACACTGGTCTGTTAGTGGCCATGCTGTGCTGGTGACCCACATACTAAAAAATAGAGAAAGATTGGCACAGATGTTGGCTCAGAATGAATCTTCCTCAGCAAAAAAAAAAAAAAGAAAAAATCAGTACTACTAGTAATATCTAAAAATTTTAAACGAACATAAGAAGACTCTTTTTAAACATATTAGTAAACAAAGGAAACATAAAATAGCAACAAATGCTAATTTTTTGTCTATAAAAATGACAAAGAATAAAATCAATTCCCTCTTGTGTTGGTCTTAATTCAGTGAAAGTCACTCTTTCAGACTTTGCTGGTGATAATATGAATTCGTCCATGATTCTTCTACAGACGAATTTGACAGCATGTAACAAAAACATTTAAAATATTCAAACACTTTGAATAGCAATTCCATTTACATTTTTTATTGTAAGGGAATAATGGTAGGTTTGTATATGTTCTTTATGAACAGGATGTTCACTACAGCATTATGAATTATGAGGAAAAATTGGAAACAACCTGTCTGTTGAATAACAGAAGACCAGTTAAATTATTATAAATGCACAAGTGTGAATATGCTTCAGCAATGTAAAATGATGTAGATGACTTTTTAATTACTTGGAAAATGTTTACAACACACTTGTCTTGGTCTGTTTGGGCTACTATAAAAAATACTACAGACTGGGTGGCTTATCAATGACAGAAATTTATTTCTCACCGTTCTGGAGGCTGGAAGTCCAAGGTCAGAGTGTTAACATGGTCCAGTGAGGGTCCTGCTACCGGGTCACAGACTGTTGTATCCTCACATAGTGGAAGGAGCCAGGGAGCTCTCTGAGGTCTCTTTTCTAGGAGCACTAATCCCATTCTTGAGGGTTCCACTCTCGTGACCTCACACTTCCCAAAGGCCCCACCTGCTAATACATCACATCGCACATTAAGATTTGAACATATGAATTTTAGGGGCACACAAACATTCAGACCATAGAAACATTGTTAAGTTAAAAACAGTTTACAAAATATAATGCACATTATGATATCTAAATGTAAGTTTTAAGAAAAAAAAATAAAATGAATATCCCAAAATGTTAGTTGTTGTTATCTTCAAGAAATAATCAGAATACTCCAAGTGACTTCCTACTTAAAATTAGGAGATATTGATCAACATTTTTTTTTAAGTTTAGTTGAACTCTTTAACCAGATGCAGCTAGATACAGTTTTCCTATATAGTCTTTTACAAATTCCAATTTTATCTTTGGAAGAATTATTCACAAGGTAACTTATTTAGTCATTTTTTCTTTTACTCGATCTGCCGTATTTTCCTGACTGTTTCTTAAATGGTAGGCATTATATTAGGTGTTGGGGATTAAATGAAGAGCAAAACAGAAAATGTTCTAAAGTCCCAGAGAGCTTGATTTTTGTGCAGTGACTTTATAAATAATGAAGATGCAATGGTGATCAAGACAATGTAACTATTCTCAAGAAGGTGGTAATCTAATACTTTTTTCAGGTAACTAATCAGAGATTCAGAGAGCTTTAACTTTTGCCTGAGCTTTGGAAAGCATTTCTTAAAGTATATTTAGCATAATTGTAATTCAAAAAGATTCTAATAGGCATCAAGGAAGGAATGAACAAAAGAAGGAAGGAAGGACAAAGAGAAGAAAAGAAAAATAAGGAAAAGAAAAGAAGAAAAATCGATGCTTACATAAGTTTGGTAAGTGAGGAAGTGATATTGAATTTATTTTCTTGCTAGAATTACCAAACTTTTAATATGTTCATTTATGTTGCCAGTCTTATAAGGGATATATTTTGTAGATTTCCCAAAATTCCATGACCACGGAACTCAATTTTGACAAAACCTCCTACATCTAGTAGGAAACACTCATTTAGGAATTATTTGTTTGAATGGAAAGCCTGTCATTTACTATGAAAGAATCTTGTGTACTACCAAATTAAGCAAATACAGAAATGTCATTCAAAAAGAGATGAGTGTTCAAATCCTTTACTAATATAGCAGTTGGGGGAAAAAAACAATCTTTTCTAAGGTAAAAAATCGCAAATGCCAAAAACATTTCCATTTACATAACTAAAACTATTCTATTATGTTTAAACACTTCGTGGCTTATAATTCAATTCTATAGATAGTGAAAATAAAAATTTTTGGAGGATTTAAATGTTGAATTTGAAATACTATTTGAATTCTTGTATTTCTACAATAAACTAATAGAAAATTGAAATTAGAAAACAATTAATGACCTACTCATGACAGGGATCCATAGGAAGAACAATGAGAGGAGAATTGACCTCCATTTATTAATGTACACATACAGATACAGTGCCATGGTGAGTGGAAGTAGCAAATGAATTCACAGAAGAGAGAGAGTCCAGATATTGCTCTGCACATTAAAGAAAAATTGTGTGTATTAAAATTATGGCATTTCAAATCAGAGGTAAAAGAATTGACTATTTATTATACTGGTGTAATTGGCTAGTTCTTTGAACTTTATACTAAAATATATCAACTCTTCTATTACTATATAAAAAACAAATTCCAGATAATTTAAAATTTTAAATTTTAAACTTGAAACAATTAAAAATACCAAATGAAATATCAGAGAATATTTGTATACTCTTGGAGTGGAGAAGACATTCCTTACCAAACTAGATTTAGAAACGAATATACTAACATTATTTGATTATTTTGTATGTTATACATTGATGATTTGAAATTTTAACATGAGCAACGTTAAAAAATAACAGACATCAGATTTGCAATAACTACAGCACTTATGCATAAAAAGATGAATATATAGAATACATAAAATACTTTTATAAACCAATATAATAATAGTAGTTATAATAATAATAATTTTTAAAAAATGGAAAAAATCTGAGCAGGCAATTCACAGAAGAAATAAAAATAGTCCAGAGAATTATGACAATACATTTAACTTTAAAACAATCTATGAAAAGGTAAATTAATCACAACAATGAAATATTAAAGCACTCCATTATATATGAAAATATTTGGCAAAGGATATACTCAAAGAGTGCTGGTAGATGTATAAATTATTGTAGATTTGCAGAGGGCAATTTACTAGTATCTTTTAATATTTAAATTGACACACCAATTGATTTCCACTTCCACTTCTAATATTCTGTTATATAAAATAGTGAGCATATGATCAAAGGTATGTGCACATATATATTATGATTGTATACATAGTTGTAAATATAGTTTATGTTAATGAATATTTGGCAAGGAACCAAGTATGCATTACTATAGAAAGAGTTAAATAATAGAATATAGTAGTGTCAAGAAGAATTAGATATGTGCATTTATTTATTGAAACACCACCACAATATTCTATTAAATATAAAGGCAAGTCACAAAACAAGTTTACAGTATGATTTCTTTTTTATATGTAGGGTCTTAATTGATGATGCAGATAAAAAGTATGAGAAAATACATGCACTGCTGTACTGTTAGACTCATGTGATAGAAGTGGGTATATATATATGTATACATATATATGCTATGTATAAATATATATCTCATGCATATAAATATAATCCTATTTATATATGTGGGTGTATATATATATATATATATAGGATAATACTATATATAGGATTAGGATTGCATTAAAAATTCTCATGTATATATATGAGCTGAAACAAGATTTCAATTACTATTCTCTACATGTAGGTATTACCTAAAGTTTACATAGTGAGTTTTCATTATTTCAGTACTTTTTAATTAAAAAAAATAAAGGCATATTTTATGATTTAAAATTAAAGAAGTCTTTGTTTAGTATACCCCAGATTGTTGATGTTAGCATATTTTAGAGAACTTCAATCATATAAGAGATCATAGAGACATTTTTCAATCAAATTCTCAATTTCAGCATCACAGCTTTTGTTTATATGAAATCCATTTTTGTTTTACTTCTCGAAACTTTTAAATTTCATTTTGAATTGTTAATAGATGTTTCCAGAAGGAATTGTAAGATAGAATAAAATAAATTATTTAAACACCACCAAAGAAGAACAAAGAAATAAAATATCAAAGGAAAAATAACAAAGAAATAAAATCATTCCAACCTATCAAGTAATTTCAGGAAGTGGGTATCAAGTTAATCAAATTGATCTCTCTTGTTCCGGTCACACGCTGTCCAAGAACATTCCTGAGATTTCTTATTAGGACTATGGCAAATCAAAAATGAGCATAGCGCTTCTTCAGTGAAGGACTTTATGTTCTTTTTCCTACTCTCAACAACAAAATGGTGGTTTATCAAAAGGCAGGCTAGAAGGATTACTGTGAAGCGAGAGGAAATGTAGAAATCTTCCAGAGAAAAAATCATTTGTTTTCCAATCACGCTTTGTCCTAGAGGAAAATTATGTCTTTACTTGTTTTTGGCAGATAATCAACATTATCCACTAACTTTTGTTGCTATCAGGGCAGCAGGTGGGCAGATGGATACCAGGAATGATCGGATAGACACAGAGTTTAGGAAGAACAGGCAGCTGCTCTGAGCCATGCTCACATCAGGTGAGGACTTCAGGGGAGATAACAGGGACTGCACGGGGCTTTCTTTCTAGGCAAAATCTGTTATTTGGCATAGAAGAAGCAATTTCAATATGTTGCTTGATGACTCTACAATGGAGATACATACTTATTACAGAGGTGAGCTTTATAGGATAGATTTCCAGAAGCCTTGATATAAGTTTCTCAATGGACACATTTGTGCAGGAAGTTTTTGATCTCCTAGGTTGGCACTAGAAACTCTCAGTTATCTTCCTTGGAATCAGTGTGAAAATGTGACAGCACAGATGATTTTTTAAGGAATTGATAACCTTTTAGTCACTCAATTTTCTGTTTATGGTGCTGCGTTTCAACATATGAGAATCAAGGTAAGTTTCATCATTGCTTTCCTGTGATCGATTCTTAATCATAACTGCTCTTGAGCATCATTTTTATTATACACTATAAGCAACCTTAAGAAAGGTATATTTAGAAAAAAACAGGGGCCGGCCTGGTGGCGCAAGCAGTTAAGTGGGCGCGCTCCACTGTGGCGGCCTCTGGTTACCCTGTTCGGATCCCGGGCGCGCACGGGCGCACTGCTTGACAAGCCATGCTGGGGCGGCGGCCCATACAAAGTGGAGGAAGATGGGCACGGATGTTAGCACAGGGCCAGTCTTCCTCAGCAAAAAAAAGGAGCATTGGCAGATGTTAGCACAGGGCTGATCTTCCTCACAAAAAAATAAATAAATAAATAAACTGTCCCTGTTTTGTGGAGGATTTAAAAACGGTAAACATACATGAAAAAATACATACTGAAAGCTTCATAGTTAAGGTTTCCCAAAGTCAATGTCTTAGGTCACAGGCTCACAATCTAAAAGAGCCACCCAACAATAAAAGTAAGAAATTTGTGTGAGTAAGCATTATGAAGATTTAGAATTTTTAAGGAAAATGAAAAATAAAGAAATACATCATATATTGAAAGGATATGACAAGATTCAAATTATTCTAATTTAAAACATTATATTCTTATACAAAAAATTAAACTGACAATCTTCCATCTCCACCATTCCAATAAGGTCATTCTTGTCAAGATCACCAAACCTTCAGTTTCATGGTTCCACTGGTCTATTGTCAGTCCTCTTCTTAACTTCTTACCCAAAGCAATTGACAGAGTTCATCCCTCCTTTCTGAAAAGTTAACAAAAGCAGGTGAAATGTGTAAATGCAGAGGGTGTCAAAACTTGGAGAAACAATATGCAAGGGGATGTTTCCTTTTTTTTCTTCCCTCATTTTTCTAACAGCTTTGGATTTAAAGGCAAGTCCTAGTCATGAGACTGCATGGCAGAACAATGGTGTGAGCAGGCAAAATTTTAAAAGAATCTGATCGTCATGGCCAGATGTCCCAGTAAATGGAGGCCTTGTGAAGCAGAGAGGATAGGGAAAAATCTCAGAGAGAGGGAGCTGATGAAGGAGATTTCCTGGTTTTGTATACGTTCCCAAACAAGTCTCAGACTCACCTCTGAGCTATGTATGTGAGGAATAGACTCAAAGAGGCATAGCGAAAGGCTTTAGAACTAAACTAAGATTTAAACTACCATCCAAGTCTTTGACAAATTTCTGAGGGGACCCTGTGTTGGACACAACCAAAGCAGCATAACAAAGGCTTGATAGCAACCACTTGTCACAGATGGCAAGACAGAATTTGTGATCTGAAGGTAAACTGGTTGATTGTCTGCTAAAACAGACGAAGAAACAAAAACAAAACAAAATCAACATTTTTTACAAGATTATGACAGGACCCTGATTCCACACAACCTAATATTTGAAATGTCAGGATACAATTCAAAATTTCTTGACATACAAAGAACCAGGAAAATGTGACCAGTTCTGAAGGGAAAATACAATCAACAGATGTCAATCCTCAGATGACCCAGAATTTAGAATTACCACAAGATTTAAAGCAGCTATTATAACTATGCTACATGAATTAAATTACATGAATGCTATAAATGAAATTAATGAAAAGATATATGTTCTCAGCAGAGACATAGAAACTATAAAGGAAACAGTATGGAAGTTTCTTAAGAAATTAAAACATAGAACCACCATATGGTCCAGCAATCCCACTTCTGTGTATATATCCAAAAGATATATTGCAGCATTCACAATATCCAAGATACGGAAACAACCCAAATGTCCATCAGTGGATGAATGGATAAAGAAAATATGGTATATACATACAATGGAATATTATTCAGCCTTAAAAAAGAAGCAAATCTTTCCATTTGTGACAACATGAAGGAAGCTAGAGGATATTATGCTAAGTGAAATAAGCCAGTCACAGAAGGACAAACATGACATGATTCCATTTATATGAGGTATCTAAAATAGTCAAACTCCTAGAAACAGAGAGTAAAATGGTAGTTTCCAGAGGCTGGGGGATGAGAAATGGGGAGTTGCTGTTCAATGGGTATGAAGTTTCAGGTATACAAGATGAAAAGTTCTAGAGATCTGCTGTGCAATCTGGTGCCAATAGTTAATAATACTGTGTTGTTCACTTTATTTGTTAAGTGGTAGATCTCATATTAAGTGCTCTTACCACAATACAAAAAAAAAAAAGAACTAATGGGAAGTATTAGGTGAAAATTAAAATAGCTAAAATACAAATTTCACTAGAAGATGAATGGAGATTACAAAGGAAAGAACCTGTGAACTTTCAGACAGATCAACAGAAAACATCCAATCAAATGAACAAAGAGAAGAAAAAAGATTGAAAATCTATCAACTGAGCCTCAGGAACATAGGGGACAATTTGAGTATGTTTCAAGTTGTGTCAAAGGAGTTCTAGGAAGAGAGGAGAAATATATTGGTACAGAAAGATACATTTGTAGAAATAGTGATGGAAAACTGCCCAAATGTGGTGAAAGACATCAACTTAAAGATTTAAAAACTTCAATTCAAGATGTAAACCTCAAACAAAATAAATTGAAAGAAAATCATGCCTAGACATATCATAAGTAAACTTCTGACAACCAAAAATAAGGAAAAATATTCTAAAGTAGCAAGAGAAAAATAGATTACACGGAGGGGAATAATGATTTGAATAACTGTGGATTTCTCATGGGAAATAAGAGGCCAGGAGACAGCTGAATGATATATTTAAACTGTTTAAAGAAAAGATCTGCCAAGCTAGAATTCTATATCTCTATCTATAGCTATATATCTATATCCATATCATCTACATCTATACCTTTATATCTACATCTGTCTTTATCTATCTATAGCTATTTATATCTACATCATCTTTATCTATATCACTTCTTCAGGAATTAAGTGAAATACATTCATTATTAAAAATAAAATAAAATAAAATAATATAATTTGTTGTTAGAAGACCTGCTCTAAAAGAAATACTAAAGGAAGTTCTCCAAGTTGGGGGGAAATAATAGGAGAGGGAACCTAGGTTCTTCAGCAACAAAGAAAGAGCAACAAATATGATAAATAGGTGGGCATATAAAAAAGAGTAGTTTTCCTCTTAAATTCTTCAAAATAAATAAAACTGTCTTTATTTAAGGGAAAATGTCCACATAGAAAAGCTCAAGGCATCCACAAAAAAAATCTACTAAAACTAATAAGTGAGTTTAGTAAGATTGCAGAACACAAGGTCAATGTAAAGCAGTAAATTGCATTTTTCATTATTTGAGTATGTGGAGATTGTGTATTGGATTTTGCAATGTACCATTTCCAAAAGCAACAAAATACATTACCTAGTGAGAAATCTAACAAAATATAGGTAGGACCTATATGCTGTAAACTACAGATCACTGATGAAAGCAATTAAAGAAGACTTAAGTAATTTGGAAATATATACCATATATGTGGATTGGAAGATTATATATTGTTAAGATATCAAGTTTACTACATGGATCTTTACATTCAATGCAATTCCAATCAAAATCCTATTAAGACTATTTGTCAAGATTTACAAGCTATTTCTAAAATTTTTATGGATGCTCACTGAAACTAGAATGGCCAAAATAATTAAGAAATAAGGTTGGAGAACTTACATTGCCTAATTTCAAGATGTGTTATAAAGTTACAGTAATAAAGACAACGTATATCGATGAAAAACTTTTAGCTCCAAGCTACAGAAGTAGCTACAGGAAAAGTTCCAGGAATACACCTGCAGATATATGGTTAACTGATTTTCAACAAAGGTATATATGCAATTCAATGAAGATAGGATAGTCTTTTCAACAATATTATAATAAAATTGGATATCCAAAAACAAAAACAACAACAAAAATAACTTCAAACTATATCACAAAATCTTTTACAAAAATTAACTCAATGGATCATAGACCTGAAACTGTAAAACTACTAGAAGAAAACATAGTAGGAAATCCTTGTGATGTTTGGTTAGGCAAATATTTCTTAGATCTATTATGAAAAGCGCAATCTGTTAAAAAATCTACATGTTCCTGTTACTTACAGGAAATAATAAAGACAAGAAAAAAATTCTTAAAGAAAATAATTGAGAAATTGGACTTAACAAAAATTTAGATTTTTTGAAAGAGAATAAAAGGATAACAAGATAACAAGACTTGGAGAAAATATTTACAAAACCCACATATCAGACAAAGTACTTGCATTGAGAATATATGAAGACCTCTTAAATCTCAGTAATAAAGAAAATTAGCAACCCTTTAAAATTAATCGGTCAAAGATTTGAACAGTTACTACTACTAAAAAGATATACATATAGATGACAAATAAATCTCAATATCTTTCAACTTGTGAATTGGTGAATGGATAAACAAAACAGAACAAAACAAAAAAGGATCAGCAACTCTGTGAAATTTCTAAGGGTTCATTGGTCTAGGACATGTCAAGACACTTCCTATAAGGTCTAAGACAAACTGCTTTGTTTGGAACCTCCTAAACTAAGAAAAATGCACAATGCTTTTGGGTTTTTGAAGCAACAAAAAACATTTTGGCATGCTTCTCAGACCCACGTTTTTGTTTTGGAAATGGCCAAGAACATGAGGGAGTCTGCAACAGGTCAAGGCTGCAGAGCAGTCTGTTTTGCCAGTTGGGTCATATGAATGAGCATGTCCAATGTCGCCTGAAGTGTCTGTGCAGACAGAGATGTTATACAAAGCCTTTTGCAGGCCCTCATAAGACAACAGTGCAGACTCTTTGGATTTTAGTTCAAATTTATGATATTTTCTAGAGATATCTTTTCTTTTTTTTTGTAAAATAGTTCCTGGTTTACTACTGGGCCCTGGTAGAGATTTAATGTTTAACCATAGGACACTACCTTACCATATGAGCTGAGCTGCCCACAATGAACTTAGTTTGTCTTACCCTTCAAGCCATAACACTGGAAATGCACAGAAACTCTCCACCAATAAGCGGAAGAGCTGTACATAAGATCAGTAGTGAAAGCACATGTAAATTGCAGGAGCACGTGACATAGACTCCCATGCCTTCTAGTTCTGCTGCATTGCCCACTCTCTCAACTCAGCTACAGTCTCAAAGAGATCTCTGTATACCAGTTGATGGAGTTGGGGAAAAACAAAATGAAACAAAAATAACACCCAGATAACAGATAGTTCTGCAGAATATGCTGACACTATCTGCAAGTGGCACTACAACACTATGGCATCCCTTGGGAGAGGACCTGAAGAATGGTGGTTAAGGACTTAAAAGAAATAATATTTAAAATTGATGATAAGAAGATTTGAGATAAAAGTATGTAGATAGACATTTCAGAATTGGATCAAGGTGTCAAAATATTTGTTTTCAATGTGAATGCTCACCAAATGGCAACCACTATAGAGAAAGTTCTCAATAATTTGTTGGACAAGATGACCTGTTCTTTGGATGTCTGCCAGATTGTCTTCCCAGGCACTCCATTGGGATGAGCTCCGCAGCATGGGGTTTCACTCACTAAGACTGATCTGGCTACCATATTGCTGTGTGAAGAAATGAAGCCCCTCTCCTGGAGGATATGCCAGCCACCACAAGAGAGGCTGTTTACAATTGACTGAATCGTTCATGGCAGGAGCAGTGATTTCTCTTTCCAGGGAAAGACATTTAGTCTGGATATGGATTTCTCTTTACAGTCTGCAGTGCTTCTTCCAGTACACCATCAGTGGACTTATGGGTGACATCTTTAACATGTCAAGATATTTCCTTTGAAATATCCTCTGATCAGAGAATTCACTAAAAGTGAACAAAATTTGGCAATCAGCTCGTGTTCATCAAATTTATTCTTGTTGTTATAACATCTATTATCCTACAGCTGACCTAACAGAACAATGAAATGGCTATTAGAAACTCAGTTCTGGTGCTGGCTGTGTGACAACATCTGTCAGGTTGAGTGTTTTTTTTTAAATTTGGAATACATTTTGAATTAGTGATAGGTATATGGTATAATTTCTCCCATAGCCAGAATACATGAGTCTAGGAGCCAAGGTGTGGAAATGGGAGTGACTTTGGTCACTATGACTATACTAATTCCCTGCAAAATGCTTTCTTATCATCCCTGCAAATTTAGACTTTTCTGGTTCCCAAAGAAGGAATGCTTCCAACCAGGGAATCCAACACAAGTTCCATTCAATTGGAAGATTATCTCTTGGCCACTTTAGAACCAACAGGCACCTAAAGGATTTAACATACTGGCTGGCATGATAGATCTTGACTATCCAGAGGAGACAGAATTGCTAGTATAAAAAGAGATCAAAGATGAATATGGCTGGAACCAGTGGTGTTTCCTAGTACTCCCATATTTGTTGGTAAATATGAATAAGAAACTACAGCAGTTGCATACAGGCAAGATTGCTAACGTCATAGTCTCTTCAGAAATGAGATTTTGGGTCGCCTCCTCTCTCCCCTCAGATAAATAACTATGGCCGGTTGAAGTGCTGGGTGAAGGCAAAGAGTATGTGGAAAGGCAGAAATAAAGGAAGTCATAAATATCAACTCTAGTCACACGACAAGTTAAAGAAATGAAGACTGTAGTAGTTAACGCAATTTTTCTTCTTTGCTTTGATATGTATATATTTTTACATATTAAACAATTATTTTTCCTTTCTCCCATTCCCCTACAATTTATCATAAGGTGTGTTAATAATGAGTAACTCTATATTTCAGTATATATATATATTTTTTTTGGTGAGGAAGATCAGCCCTGAGCTAACATCTATGGTGATCCTCCTCTTTTTGCTGAAGAAGACTGGCCCTGAGCTAACATCCATGCCTATCTTCCTCCACTTTATGAGGGACGCCGCCACAGCATGGCCTGACAAGTGGTGCTTCGGTGTGTGCCTGGGACCCGAACCTGGGCCGCCAGCAGCGGAGTGCGTGCTCTTAACCACTATGCCATGGGGCCGGCCCCTTCAGTGTTTAAATTAGAAGATATCAAAAGGAAGTTGTGATTGAACTATGACTAATTTGAAAAATCATAAGTGGATAGATACTGTGACCCAAAAGGTTTTGTGTCTTCTTATCTGAATTACCTATTGGCAACTTGCCATCACCACTGCCTCCTTCCAAGCTCTGCACATTGTAGAAGAGAAGCTGGTAATTACTTTTCCCAGAATCCATTTTCCTGTATAGTTTCAAGACAGACTTTGCCAAAAAGAGGTACTTGAGCTAAACAGTGGAGGTGGAAGAGAAGGAGAAGTCATTTTCCTCTGAAGTCAGTTGCAGACAGATGCCGGGGCAGATGTGAGATTCATTATGGCTTCCCAACCAGCTCCTGAGAACCATCCACTTTCCTGCTTAGAATGAAACAGATGATGGGAAATGAAGAGATTTCTCCTCTTCCCTGCAAATCTCTGAGGAGAACCTACCTTAATGCTGTAGGCTGAGTTCTGCAGGGTCTACTTTCCTGAGCTTTGGTGGCAGTTTCCTTGACTTTTGGAAATGACTTAATGGCTTCCTTGATTTTTACATTCCCAACTCTTCCGGTTAGCCCCTAATTTCTATGCAAAACTATTCATTCCCGTATTATGTAAGGTGACTTATGGGTTTGTTGTTGTTTTCTTTGTTTGTTTTTCCTCTTACCAGAAACTGATTCAAAATTCTGTGGCAGAGGATGCCAAAGCATGTCAATTAACACAGAGCCAATTAATCCTAAGGTGATGAGCATGTACAAATCCCTGCAAGTTCAGTCAGTACATTTGAAAGTATTCAAGGTGACTGTTGGAAGTAATCCAAAAAAGTGATCTTCCTGATTCTGGTTGTTACAGTACCTGTATGTTTTTGGAGACTCTGATTCTCAAAATTCTATTTGGAAATATATAAGCATTTGTAGTAAGTGTAAGTCCCTTGTTTGAATAGGGAACTCATGATTGATGTTGATAAATAATAGGGTCTACCAGCTAAGAACCTTTCTGCTGGTGGGAGTGCAAACTGGTGCGGCCACTATGGAAAACAGTGTGGAGATTTCTCAAAAAATTAAAAATAGAAATACCATATGACCTGGCTATCCCACTGCTGGGTATTTATCCAAAGAACTTGAAATTAACAATCCAAAGAGATTTATGCACCTCTATGTTCATTGCAGCATTATTCACAATAGCCAAGACATGGACGCAACCCAAGTGCCCTGCTATGGATGAATGGATAAAGAAGACATGGTATTCCACATACAATGGAATACTACTCAGCCATAAAAAAGACAAAATTGTGCCATTTGCAACAACATGGATGGACCTTGACGGTATGGTATTAAGCTAAATAAGCCAGACAGAGAAGGACAAATACTGCATGATTTAACTTGTATGTGGAAGATAAACAAACACATGGATAAGGAGAACCGATTAGTGGTTACCAGAGGGTTAAGGGGGTTGGGCAGTGGGTGAAAAGGGTAAAGGGGCACATATGTATGGTGATGGATAAAAATCAGACTACTGGTGGTAAGCAAGATGCAGTCTATACAGAAACTGATAGATAATAATGTACACTCGAAATTACACAATGTTGTAAACCTTAATGATTTCAACAAAATAATTGGAAAAATAAAGAAGAAATAATTTTTGGAGATAAAAAGAAAAATAAATGAGTGACCAAGGCAAACCCTAAAACTCTTTGCCTCTCATTTTGTATATTTATAAAATCAGGGTAAAAATAGCATTTGATGTTGTCAGAAGTGAATGATAAAATATTTAAAGACAGATTACACAATCCTTGTTTTAAATATGCAATACATTTTAGCTTACTAGGAGCAGTAAGATCACAGGGACTGAGTTCACGCTTCCTAGTATCTTATGGGAAATTTAACATTTAGATCCTTTTTTGACTTTGTTAATTTGCCTAGGAAAAAAACCCAAACATATATTTGTATTGGCTTCTCTTATTTCAGAGAGACAAGAATGTCTCCAAATTCCGCTCTTTATCATTGAATTATTGAAATAAACACTCCTTCTGGGCCTCGAAATGCTATTCTTTGCCTCGTACTCCTCTCAGCTAGGGCCAAAGTTCCTGGAATGCTACAACTGTCTATAATCTCTCCTAACATAATTGGTTTCTGTCTCAATTTGAACTAAGTATTTGCATTGGCTGGCAGAAATTCAAAGAACCAAATGATTTGTTCTCTGGGAAAGAAAAGAAGATGTGAAATAATCATCAAAATAAGCAATATGATACTTTTTTGTTACTGCACAGCTACTTACCTGTAGTATAAAGATAACTGAGAAACGTATTTTTAAAGATCCACTTATTTCTTGGAATCTTATAAGAAAAAATGACATCTACTTTATTTAGAAATAAAAATTCACATTGAATTAACTAAAATTACATGTCAGCATATGCTAATACCAACACTAACACAGAGAACTCATACAAATATAGGGAACTCCATATGAATATAGGGAACTCAAAAATACATTTTGATGACCATAATATAGGCATTAGGAATTCATTGACTGCTGAACTCTATCTTATGTGTAGTTTGCTTATATCAAAAGCTCACCTAGCCTTGTACAGATTTTAAATAAAATGTACAGTATGTGTTTTTTTCCACTAACTTCTCAGAACTATGATGAGGTCAAATAAGACTATACATGCAAAAATAAGGAAGTATGTTAGAACTTAGACAATACTGGTATTAATTAAAGTAGGTTAAGCAATATTTCTGACTTTGAAAATATATTAAATATACCAAAATAGAACTTTTCAAATATCAATTATCATTAATTTTTTTTATCTCTTGTTCCTCACATCCAAACAGCTGTTCTGGTAATTATTTTGTCATGTTTGTCCCTTTTTGTTATTCCTACCTTAATTCAGGTTTTCAAGCAACATTCGAAACCCTGTAGTTATTTTCTAGTTGCTGTTCTTCCCTCCAATCTAGCACTTCATTTTAATCTATTTGACGGGCTCTTATCAGATTAATAGTCTTAAAATAATAATTTCATTATCTTAATTCTCTGCTGAAGGCCTTTAAACGGTTACATTGTTTTTGCTCTTTATTTCTCTTCAGCTGTTTGGCTTCATTCAAGCTTGACCTGTTCCCTACTCTTCCTTTGTGTATCAAGCTACTTGCCTTTGCTGGACTTTGGAGTCAGACGGACTTGAATTGGCAGCTTGGTTTTACCCTTTGACTGTGAGATTCAGTTGAGTCCTTCAGGCTCCCTAAACATTACATGCCTCGTCTGTTAAACAGAGAGAAAAATAATATGGCTGGCTCAAAAGATTACTATGAGAATTAAAATGAAATAATGCATACACTGGGTTCAGTACCTGGCAAGTAAATAAATATTAATTAACTATTCAAAGTGTAATTTGGCCTAAAATAGAAAACAGCTTCATGTAACATTGTCAGTGACTGAGCATGTGTACTCGACTGGGGCTTTGGCTCCAGTATGCCTCTAGCTTTTCTAGTCAGATTGCTTGCCTCTCTCCTGCCCTCCCAGGGACCACCACCGATCCTACTAGAAAATTCCAAAGCTCTGTACGCTCCCACATAAGAGGTAGTTGACTCAGATCTTGAGAACCACATGGGATTTTTACTCTTCGGTTTTATAGCCCCTCCAAAATCTGGCTTAACCTGACTGTACCTTGTTTTCACTTCTCCCCAATGTTCAGAGCTCCACCAAACATGCTCCACCAAACATCCCGTCATTCCAATCACTTTAACCACTTTCCCATCTGTTATGGACTAAATGTTTGTGTCCTCCCAAACTCAAAATTCAGGTATTAAAACCCTAATCCCAACTGTTTGCTTTATAAAATGTAGGTAATGAAGTACGTTTCTATGAAGAAAATTTTTTTTAAATTATTGACTCTTTTCCTTGGTTTTAATCTTAAATGAAGAATTACTAGGCTTTTAGATATGAAATTTGTTATATATCACTAAATTTATATTTAGAAAATTTCTTCCAGTTTGCACTTGTCAAACACTGAAATTATCATTTTAAAAATTATTGCTAGTTTGCTACTTGAAACAATTATTTCACTACTTTTTTTATTTTAATTTTCTGTAATTACAAATGATAAATGCTAATAAACATTAATTTTTTGGCATATTTTCTAGATGAACTTTAGACTGGTCTTTCCAGGTCTTCTCACAGATAACTTTCATTAAAATTTTAATTGTAATTATGTTAAACTTAAAAATGCGTATGGAAATAATTGACAAACTTACTATATTATCCCTTTACTCAAGTTTTCTTTCAGCAAAGGTTACATTTGCTTGCCTAGAAGAGTCTGCACATTTGTGTCTGTTTGCTCATAGTGTGCATATTGCATGATTTTTATGCATGCATCCTACCTCAGTTCTAGAAATCATTTAAGGTATCTGACATAAATACTTTCAACAAAGATGAAATAAAATATTTTAAAAGTAGAAATTATAGAAGTTATAAGTTTCAGTCTAAAGAACCACATGCACAGTTCATCACGTGTCTTTATGATACTTAACGTTTCTTAATATGAGGCGGTGGAGTCATTGAAGGTTCAGGCCCCAGATTATTCAGGTGAATTTTAAACCCACTCCTACTACTTATTGTTCTGTAATTTTTAGTAATATATTTAAATTCTCTAAGACTTTTTCTGATTTATAACATGGGAATAAAGTGGTAAGACTGTTACTAAGGCATCATAAATCTTGTATGAGGATTAAATAAAGTCAATAACATAAAATGTTAGAAAAGGAACAATCAATAGAGTTTAGCTACTAATATTATTATTGGTTTATTTCTCTAAATATTTCCCTTTGTCTCTGCATTTTCTATTGGAACATGAGCCTCATCTCTCCCTTTCAGATACCTCCTCTTAATCCTACTTGATAATTACAAAGCTCTTTGCCCCTTGGGGTGAAGTGAAGCTAACTTGTAAATGGGCTTTTATTTCCTGACTCGGTCAAGAGTCTATCCTTTGGATAAAACAAATGCAGGAAGGTCTTGGACATTTGCTGGAGAAGGATTACAATTTACAACTTTTACCTAAAAATGCATAGAGGAAGCTATAAAGAACGTGATTTAAGATGTCCAGAAGATTAAAATATATTAGTTTTCAAGGAAAATCTAAGTATTGGTATGACTGAGGCCAGAGATGTGTATGTGCGCCCACGTGTGTGTGTGTGTGTGTGTGTCATAATGTAGAAGACAGCATATAATTTGACAAACAATATCCTGAACAACATCCATTTACTCTGCAGCACAGCAACAGGTTTCTTAAAACTGCTTCCTAGAAATTCTATCTCTGTAGACTGGTATGATGACAATGAAAAAATCAATAAAAGTATTTCTAAAAGAAGCAAACAAAATATGTGGTTCCAGTACTTAGTTCCTTGCTGATATAACTTAATTTAGGGTAGTTTTGTCCTCTTTTCCCTGTAGTTTCCAATACTTTTTGTTGAAGTTATTTCTAGATACTTTATGTGTATTTTTAAGAGCCAGTGAAACTAGAATTCATAAAGGAATGTCTTTGCCCTTGAGAAACTCACAATCTAGTAGGGAAGTCAGATCTGTAAAGAGGTCATCCCAACGCAATGCCTTAACAGCTTTCAGAGTTACTAATACTGTGTGTGGCTCACAAAAGAGAGAGCAGTTTCTGCCCTGTAGTGCAAACGGATAGCATTTCACAGAGGAGGTGACAACTGAGCGTGGTCTTCAAAGATGAGTAAGAGATTTTTAGGCAGAGAAAAAAGTAGGCTCCTTGGCATAGTGTGGTATTTTCCTTAATCTGGAAAAAATACTCATAGATTTTTCTTGGAACATATAAGAATTATATGAAGTTAGTGATATGACACAGATAGTAGCTATTAAATTTGGTATGCACCTGGAAAATAGAGAAAGAAGATTAAAGTGTTATACAATCTTGTTACATGTAATCAAAACAAACCTATGAAAAGATTTCATTGCAATATAATCTTTAGATGCTTGACATTAGCTAATATTTTAAAAACTTCTTATTGAGATATAATATACATATAGAAACATGTCTTTATCACCATTGTACAACTTGGTAAATTTTCACTAACTGAACATATTCATGTAAGCAGCACTCAGATCAAAAAACAGAACATTATCAGCATTTCTGAAATATATTGGGACCCCTTCTCGTTATACCTTAAAGTCATTATGCAACTCTCTGAGTACCCTTATCCAGGCTTCTAGCATGGGTTCGTTTCACATTTATTTTTTCACTTGATGTAAAGGAAAACAGACAAGATATATGTATTCTCATGTTTGGCTTCTTTCTTTCAACATTTGGTTTTTGAAATTGATCCATATTATTAAGGATAGCAGCGGATGGTTTATTCTCATTGCTGTGTAGTATTTCATTCTATAATTTATTCACCATTTCCAGTCTTAATGGGAACTTCTATAGTTTTAAGCTTGGGGCTATTCTGAACAGTGCTGCTGTGAACATTTAGTCCTTATTTTTTGGTTAACGTATGTATGTGTTTCGGTTGGAAATATACTTAGGAGTGGAGTGGCAGCATCACAGGGTGTGCAGATGGTCTCATGAATTTGACCTTTTGCTTCAGGTTCATGCTCGATTTGTGGAAATAGAGGTAGTAAGAGTTTGGACAGAAGATGGCTAGGAGCTCAATACTGACCAACACTTCACTCTCCACCTCTAATTTTCTTACTAAATGAAGTAACTATTTCTGTATATTGAATTTCCTCCCATGGGACTACTTAGCCTACACAAAATTAGTCTTCTGACTAATACCAGATGGCCCTCCCCCCAAATGGGATAACCCAACCTCTCCCTGCCCAGTCTGCCACTGCACCAAAAACCACACTGTTTATACATATATAATAAATATGAATCAAGATGTTGAACTATGTTCCAATGTGTGCTGGGCAATAAATTATGCAGAGAAACGAGGGGAACATGAAAGCATTGTTGAATTTAAACTGATTGAGAAAATGAAGCACCATATTGCTTTCTTCTGTAGTATAGTGAAGCATTCTTTGAAAAATGGGGTGAGGTGATTCATTTCTACACAGGATATAGGTAATATTTGTACACAGGACATATTTCTATAGCCGAGCCCCAGAAAAGACTCAGTTTGTGCTTGTTTAAAAAAAAAGAGAAATAAATGTTTAGAATAATTTCTTAATAGTATGTTGTTTCATATAGCCACATTGGTAAATAGCTAGCAAGGTGGTATAAAAGAACAGGTGAGAGGGAAGGGAAAGGTAAGGCCAGATAAAGCAGAAGGTGGGAGGATGGAGTAAACTGGAAAAGTGCCATAGAGTCCTAGAAAAACAGTGTGTCGTTAGAATAAATAATTATTGCTCATCCACTACATTCAAGATTGTGTATTGGTAGATTTTATTAACAAATAAAAGCAACATCTGCTCATAAAAATTGCAAAATCAGTGGGGGAAAAAGACATTGCAATAAATGGCTTGAACACAAAACAGCACGGGATGTGTTTTATAAAAGAGGGATAAAGTGCAACGGGTGCAGAAGGATAGGAGGTAACGAGTAATGCCCAGGGACGGGAGCACCCCACTCACTAGTTTGTAAATATGCTTGCAGCAACTTTTTAGGAAAATATATAAAACGCTGATGGAAAGAAACTGTGTCATGGACAGCTGATACTGATAATCTAAAGGCAGAGGATTTCATCATTAATCTGCAGGAGAAGAAATCTTGGGTTTAGACTAAAGAGAATATTGTGAGATTTAAAAATATTTCTAAGGGTAAATCTGGAATTTAGTCTCAAAGCTTAACCCTCCTTCTTGGAGGGGAGAGTACATTGAAAATCTAAAGCTAGAGGAGGGGAAACTGAGGCTAGTGTCATCTTCACCATAAAACAATCACATAAAATGGAACAAACTGATAAATTATCTGTGGCTCTTTTTTTTAAAAGTATATGAAGTCAATATTTCTAGGACACTTATTTCTAAGGTAAATTGATTAGAGGCTGAACGGGAAGATGATGATGATATGGAAGCAGCAGGAATAATATGTCGTGGTAATGAAGTAAGAAAATGGTTTTATATGATCACCAATTATTACATTAATGAGGAAATTAATCAAATGTGGGAAACATAATTGAAAAACTGATGAGTGAATATGATTGACTATGTTACATGAGGAATAAGTTAAGGCACAGAATAGGAGGTTTTTATATGTTTAGTGATAGAATCTTGTCCTGAATGTCTGCTTTCAGGAAGATAAGACAGAAAAAAGATAATTGTCAAGAACTGAATGTTGATTTTTCTGGATAATTTCAAAGTTTATTGCTGGTGGCCTAAAATTTAGTGATAAATGCCATTTTCTTTATGTTATATAAAATATTGACTTTTTTATTATGTTTTAATCAACTGTATCAGAACATAAGTTCTTTGAGGGAAGGGATGATAAATTACTATGTCTGGGATCTGACACAAAATTTGATACAAACCTGATCATCTTGCAAGAAACACAAGTCCACTAAAGCTAACTTAAGTAAAAATTTGTCATAAAACCATGAGGTTCTCAAAGAACCTTAGAAAAAGGACAAATATTTAGTAACATTTAGTATTTTTGTAAGACTAGAACCAAGGCCTGGCGAAATTTCAATGTTCTCTCTGTATCTGCCAACACTATTTATCTACATTTATACCTAATTCTTTTCTCACTTTTTGCAGAACAGCTTTCTTCATCTCTCTAGTCCTTGTAGTGAAACATACTGCTACTGAGTGCTCCTGAGCATCCATGTTCAAGAGCATACAGCCCAGGAGAGATGACGTAGATCTTTTGCAGTACCGATTTGAATTCCCAGGAAGGGGCAACTATACGAATAAATTTGATACAGGCGTCCAATTCTGGACCAATCAACGGCAGCCAGGGATGCTGCAACAGATGGTTCCAGCATGGTGCCTGCCCAAAGGATAAACATTGACAATAAAAAGGACAATTGTTCTGAAATACCTACAGTAACCTATATTTCTCGTCGTGGATGTGTTAAATAAATAAAAGAAAGTCACATTTGGTTCTCCTCTAGTGACCCATGCATTCCTCCTGGCCAGACATTTTTAGTACCTGAGCTATTTTAAGAAAAACAGAACTAATAAAAGAGCCAAAGTTATTAGCATTAGGAGACCACTAGAATTTTATTCTAAAACTATACTACTTGACACTGAAGAATTAGATGCCTATGTGTGCAAATCCCACCTCTTTCACTTATTAGTTTTGCATGCTTTAGATATGCTTTTTCCCTCAATAAGACACATTTTCCTCATCTGTAAAATGGAATAATAATTAATAATAAGTATTTCACAGCATTATTGTATAGACGAAACAAGGTATTTCCTGAAAAGTGCTTAACGTAGTGCCTAGCATATAGCAAGCATGTTATTAGTACTGTATTATTCTTATTACTTTTATTCTTTTTATTAGCCAATTGTATTAGTTTTCTATTGGTGCCGTAGTAAACTACCACAAAGTTAGTGGCTTAAAAACAACGCAAATTCAGGGCTGACCCTGTGGCCGAGTGGCTAAAGTTCTGCACGCTCTGCTACAGCGGCCTGGGGTTTGCAGGTTTGGATCCCAGGCACGGACCTACTCCACTCATCAGCCATGCTGTGGAGGCATCCCACATACAAAATAGAGGAAGACTGGCACAGATGTTAGCTCAGGGCGAATCTTTCTCAGCAAAAAAAAAAAAAAAAAAAAAGAAAAACCCAAAACAACACAAATTCATCATTTTACAGGAGTTCAGAAGTCTGAAATAGGTTTCACTGAGCTCAAATCAAACTGTCAGCAAGGCTGCATTCCTTCTGGGAGCTTTAGGGAAGAATCTGTTTCCTTGAATTTCCCAGCTTCTAGAGGCCGGCCACCCACATTCCCTGACTCATGACCTCTTCCTCCATCATCAAAGCCATCAGTGTAGCATCTTTGAATTTCTCTCTCTGACTCTGACACTCCTGCCCTCCTCTGATAAGGACGCTTGTGATTAAATTGGGCCCACCTGGATAACTCAGGATACTCTCCCCGTCTAAGATTCTTAACTTAATTACTTTTGCTGTGTAAATTAGCATATTCACAAGGATAGATGCAGACATCTTTGGAGAGCCATTATTCTGCCTACCACAACAATAATGCTCCTTCTTGACGGTAAGTCCCTATTTTACAAAACTTACTCTATGAAGATGTCATTTAGTTCTAAATCAATTTTCAGTCTACAAATTTATTCCCTAACGGAGGAGAATATAGTAACTGAAAAGAAAATGTTAACAAATAAAGTCAAATCTATGAAGCGAAAAAGAATAGAATTATTGATGCTGGCATTAGACTATTATAAAAATATTTCTCATGCATTTATTCATGAGTATCTTTGATATTATGTTAATATATACAAAACAAGTTATAGGAAGGTATACTATGTTGCAGAAAATATTATTCCAAACAAGGTACTTCTCAGTTACAAGTTGTTCTTTATAACCTACTGGTGTGTGGAATTAAATTACTGGTGACCTATATGGCTTAAAGCAGATCAAATTAGTTGACCAGATATAAACAATAAAAATGTATTCTGGGCATATTGCCAACACATATTTTTTAATTTCACTTAATTCTGTTAAAAATACATTTAGGTTGAAAGAAAGAGAATATTTAGAAATTCTAGCTTATTAGTTCCAGAGTTGTCTAGACCACATGAACAAATCTGCAACCTCCAGTAATGTTTTTCCTTTCTACCATTTTACATCACATGTAAAATAATTTTGCTTTTGAGCGACGAAAACAGAGACTCTTCTGGCTAGCCCTTTATAACTGAGGCAATCTTTTCTAACTACTGTTAAATGTAAGGCAAAATTCAAAAACATCGTTTTTTTTAAATTGATTAGTAAAAATAAAGTATACAGTTCTAAGATGAATTGTTAGTTTGGTCCGACTTTTTTTTCAGTGTTTATGTTTTATGAGGTGATTCTAAACGTTCATTCAGACTTTGGATAAATCATTAATTATTACTCAAAGGATGGCTCCTATTGCAACACAAGTGTCTAGAATTTAGTCTTTATTGGGCCTCTCAGGTGAACCAAATTCTGACTGGCTTTAAAGTTGAAGCATAAAGCTGGTTTCATTTGATTTAATCTTGGATTATTTGCAAGATCATTGATTTTTCTGACTGTGTGACTTTTGTTTTGTTTCTAATTTTGACAGTGCTTTGAGATGGCTTTTCTGCAAAAAGCACTCCATAAAATAAAGTTGTGGTAAGCAAGCCTTGCTTTAAGGTTACCTGGCGATATCCCCACATGACATTTGCTTTAGAAGAATTCTGTGAGAAATAAACAGCCTTGCCAAAAGGAAAATAGCTCTTGAAAAAGGAAAAAAACCCTGCTACCAAAGATAAGCAAAAAGGATATTGAATGTTATAATCTCCAAAAATTACTGCTCCATTTATCAAAATTTATATGGCAGATGAAGGAATAGTAGATGAAAAGAACCTACTTGTTTATGTGCACATAGATGCCAAATTAAGTCCCCATTTTCTTGTGCTAAAACTTGATTAGGCTGTTCTGGTCATACTCCTTTCTGAAGGTTAGAGAGGCAAATAAATAGTTGGTGAAAGGGCTATGTTTGATGACCTGGACAATTGCAATGAATGAATACACAATGACACATCACTTATTAAATCAACTGATATAAAACATGAGAGCCCATTTCGAATAAGAGGCCAAAGAATAGTATTTAACTAAGAATTTAATTTCTGAGTGGGCAATTTAATCACCTAGTTAACAAAGATTATAAATCATGCTTTATTAATAACTCAATTCAATTCACAGTTTTTGGCAGACACAGTGCTAGGCCCTGGGAATAAATTTGTAAAGGAGATTGAGCTGGTCCCTCTCCATATGAATCATAAAATCCATTGAAGAAAATGAACAATAAACAAATAATTTCAAATATGATGATTGTTATGAAAACAATAGAAGGGGATGCTATGGGACCACAAGGCAAAACAATCTAACCTATTATTTTTACTGCATTGTCATTTAAATTCTTTAGTGTGATCTCCCATCATCCCTGAAGGTAACAGGATGGTAAGTCTGTCCTTCTTTCCTTCCTTCCTTCCTTCCTTCCTTTTTTCTCCATCTCTTTTTTATCTATCCTCCCTCCCTTACATAAATATCCAAGTATGTGCTCACCTTTCTCTGCTGGAAATGGGCACATAGCAATGAACATACATATACAACCCTGCCCTCTTAGGGTTTAAAATAAACTATGTTATACAAATATTGAAGAAACAACCATTTGCATGATTAGTCAATTGCTACTGTTAACTTTTTTTAATAAGTGCAAATTGCTATCAGAGAGGAACCTAATTATTCTGGGGGTGGTATCTGAGAAATTGTTGTGAGGAGGTGACACTTAAATTGAGATTTTTAAAGAATAGAAAAAACAAAGGTTTTCCAGGCAGACAGAATGACAGCATATGTGAAGGCCTGAACATAGAAAGGAGTTGGAAGAATTGAAGAAGCCTGTTGTGTATGGAGCTAAGAAGAGTTTGGATCAAGAAGAGAATAGAGAGGTGCTTCAGAGATACACAACCTTTTTATAGATGAGAACACTAAGCATTAAAGAGCCAATTAAATGAAGCATTTTATCATGTAGTAATAAATGATATGGCTAGAGATGGAGCCAAGAGTTCGATTACACAGAATGTGGTGGGTGTGATTGACTTAACACGCATTCCTCCTCTCTCCCGTGGTGAGGCAACCAGCCATTTGAGGTCACGGTTCTTCTCCAGAGGTAAATCTTTTTAAATACAAATCGCATCCCCTTTGCCAGTGAATGAATCAGGATCCCTGACCAAAGCCAATCACTGCACGGATTTCCTCTGATAATAAAGAATGCACATATGACCCAAATTGACCCAGTGAGACATGAAGGGGAAGTTTTAAGACTTTCTCTTCCTCTGGACTTTTCAGGTTCAGATATGAGGCCTAGAACTGTTGCAGCCATCACACAGAGGATGGAACCTCAAAGAAATGGAATTGAAGGAATAAAATTAAATCAGTTAAATCAGTCTTGATGCCAACAATACCTCTAGGCTTCCAGGTATGTGGGCAATACTTTTCTTTAGCCTTTGGAGGTATAGAAACTGGAGATGGCATAAATAAAATGATGCTTCAAAAGGCTGATTTGGTGACAGTAAGCAAGAAAGTTTTTTGTGCCTGTGTGTATAGCTTTAATAGGCTTGTTTTGATCTGTAAAATAATATGAAAATGCTATATATGTATATATGTTCATAGATTTCACTATTATTTAAAGTGTTTTCAATCTTAATATATTTTTGTAGCATTTAGTTCATCTAGGCAGTGTCTCATAGGAGAGTATAGCCTTAGGGAAATATCAAGGATCAATACCATACCTGTTGATCCTTGATTGAAAGGTACAGAAATTCAATTGTGTTAGTTTATCACAGGCTGATAGCCGAAATATAGTCATATGTTACCAAATCACAAGAAACTGTGTGTGTGTGTGTGTGTGTGTGTGTGTCATACCCAGCAGAGCACCTCAAGGAAGGAACATTGCCTCATTTATCTTTGTGACTTCTTAAAACTAACAGATATAGAGACCAAGGGAACAGAATAGAGAGCCCAGACATAAACACACACATATACAGTCAACTAATCTTTGACAAGAACACCAAGAATACACAATGGGGAAGGGATATTGTCTCTAATAAATGGTGCTGGGAAAAGTAGATATCCACATGCAAAAGAATGAAATTGGACCCTTTTCTCATACCATACACAAAAATAAAATTAAAATCGATTAAAAACATAAATATAAGACTTGAAACTATAAAACCCCTAGAAGAAACATAGGAAAAATCTTCACATTGGTCTTGGCAATAATTTATTGGGTATGACACAAAAACTTAGGCAACAAAAGTAAAAATAGGAAAGTGGGATTATATCAAACTAAGAAGCTTCTGCACAGCAGAGGAAATAATAAACAAAATGAAAAGGCAACCTACAGAATGGGAGAACAAGCCATATACCTGATAATAGATTAATATCTAAAATATTTAAGGGACTCCTACAACTTAATAGCAAAAAATCTAATAACCCTTTAAAAAATAGACAAAGGAACTGAATAGACATTTCTCTAAAGATGACGTACAAAAGGCTAACAGGTATGTGAAAACATCATCATCAGCTCAACAACACTAATCTTTAGAGAAATACAAATCAAGACCACAATGAAACATCACATCATACCTGATAGGATGGCTATTATCAAAAAAAAAAAAAAGATAAATGTTGGCGAGGATGTAGAGAAAAGAGAATCCTTGTACACTGTTGGTGGAAATGTAAATTGATGCAGCCATTATGGAAAACAGTATGGAGTTTTCTCAAAGAACTAAAAATAGAACTATCATACAATCCAGCAATCTCACTTCTAGGTGTATATCCAAAGGTATTGAAATCAGGATCTCTAAGAGATATCTGAACTCCCAAGTCCATTGCAGCATTATTCACAAAAGCCAAAACATGGAAGCAACCTAAATGTTCATCAATGGATGAAGGGATAAAGAAAATATGGTATATATATACAAGGGAATATTATTAAGCCTTAAAAAAAAGAAGGAAATCTTGCTATTTGTGATGGCAACATGGGTGAACCTGGAGGACATTATGCTAAGTGAAATAAGCCAGACACAGAAGAACAAATACTGCGTGATACCACTTATATGATGAATCTAAAATAGTAAAAAGCATAGAAGAAGAGAGTGGAATGTCAGGTGCCAGATGCTTTGGGGGGAATGGAAAATGAGGATGTATTAGTCAAAGGGTACAAAGTTTCCATTATATGAGATGAATAAGTCCTAGAGATCTACTGTACAGCATATTGTCTATAGTTAACAATACTGTATTCTTTACTTAAAAACTTGCTAATAGGGTAGATCTTATCCTAAGTGTACTTATCATCGTCATCATAAATAAGAGGGCAGGAAGAAATTTTTGAGGTGATGGAGAGGTTTATGGCATAGATTGTGATGATGATTTAATGAGTCTATACCGATCTCCAAACTCATCAACGCATCAACGTGTATACAGTAAATATGTACAGTTTTCTGTATGTCAAAAAATATATATCCTTTCTCCTGTTTATTTTTCTGCTTCCCTAACTAACACCTCACAGCTTCTTTGCTTGTTTCTGCTCCTTGAATCAAACTAATATTTTTAGTTTCTTGGGCTCATTTCTGGCAATCTTCTCTGCTTCCACTCTTTTCCCAGGAAACTTTATTTAAATTGTATCAGCATTAAATTTATTCATTAAAACTTAACATCTTTTCAGACATCCGGAATTCCATTATGACCACTAACTATGTTTCACAGGTATCTCAGTTTTCATAGACCCAAAACATTATTTGATATTTTAACTCAAACCTCATCCAGGTTTCCCTATTTTAGTTACACAGCTGTCTTTAACAACAACAACAAAATACTCACACACACACATGCATGCACACACACAAATATTCAGGCATTCTCCTTATTGCTATGGTTCTGAAATGCAGGAATTTCAGTTACTGTGGTATATTAACTCTGATTAATTGTGTAAAGTACTAATTTCGCTGCTAACTCTTTAGTCCACAAATTACTATACAAATAATGGATGCACATCATGATCAGTGACAAGTCATTCAACTTCTTTCAAAGTCTGTCAGTGATTGGTCATAGTATATTTGTTATTAGTTCACACACAGGCAGCAAAGCGTGTAGGTGTGTTGTCTCCTTGTTTCCTACTGATAAACCCATGTGACATTTAATTTTTAAAAAATTGGATAATGGAAAGATGGCATTGCTAAAAAAGACAAAAGTGCAGCAAAGAAAGGAAAAATGACAACACTGAAAGTGATATTTGGATATAAAGTAACTGGAATTGTAAAAGTGTGAGCAGAGCATAGAAATGTGGTCATTGACATTGTTTGAGAGACTCTAGATGTGCAGCCAGAGGAACTTAGGGAAGGTAAGATTATCGACATAAACGAGAAAAGAAGTTGTGATGAAAATGTCCCACAGCAAGTCACACCCCCACAAAACTTCACATTAGAGGAACTCTTTGAGATAATTCATGACAATGAAAGTGCAAAGGATAATATGTTAGATGCTGATCCAAACTTAGACGGGAGTATGATAATTTGACAGGCATGGAAACGATGCTCACTCAGTATCATAAGTCACACAATGAGAAGAAAGAAGGCTAGCACTATTCAAACTACTATTGATAATTTTTTTAAAAAACAATTTAATTTTCAATGTTTCTAATATTTTAAATTACTAAACATACATTAGGTTTGCGATTTTTTTATTTCTCTATGTGTTTGTAACTGACAGTATGAGAGTTTTTTATGTTTTGACATTTTTAAAGGTCACAGAACAATAATAATTTCCCCATTGATTATTAAGATTACTTTGTTACTAAGTTTCAACTTGCATGACCATTTTCAAGGTCCTGTATTACTATACAAAGCAAAGAATGCCCATATTTATAATCAATCCATTATTTTCCTTTTTTATCTTAGCACTGTAATCTAAGCCATCCTCATCTCACATTTGGACAAATGCAATGATCTTCCCATACTCCCTCTTCCTCTTTCGGTTCTAGCTCATCCTCCACAGGGTAGCCAGATTGAGCTTTGACAAAGATAAATCAGTTCACACCACTTTTATAACACTGGGATGAAAACTCTCCCCTTATAACTCTCCCCTTCATAATTCCCTTCATTTTCAAGGTCAGTAGGATGCCCCACAGCTGGGCATAACACCAGACTTCTCCCCACATTCCTCAGCCCCAACAACAGAGGTCAAAGGGGACATACACACTAGGGTAAAACCACCTCTCCTCCCATATGATCCAAATAGAACCCCATACACTGAAACTAAAACCATGTATCCTCAGGATTCCCACCCACCACCTACATAAGTCAGGAGAAAGCCCCAGACTTTCCATATGCTTTGACACTCACAGCCTTGCCACCTTTATCTGCCTTGAATTCACCAGGACTTGTTTTTCAATCAGTCTGCAATGGAAACTGCTGGTTTCCAGGTGAGCCCACAGCTCCTGCATCCTAATCTCTTCTCTACTACCTGTTGCCACTCTTCTATCACTCTTGAAACTCTTCCACTGTGACTTCTGGAGAAAAATCGCCTAGATCCTCTATCTTTTCTCTGAAGCTTTCATCTTCTTGCTCTTACAGAAGACTCTAGTTGATCTGTATTCTTCTTAGCTGATGAAGGTCTTTTTTCTCCTCCCCACAGCCTCAATCCATTAGGTGGTGTCCTACTTACTCTTCAATTCCATTTCCAGACCATTCTCCCTAAAAAATAGATTTGAATCCATGTTATCTGAGTCTCTCAGTTATTACTTCTCATTCTTGTTTACTATCTATCCTTTAGTTGGCTCTCTCACTATTTTTTTTTTTTTTTTTTGCAGAGGAAGATTCTCCCTCACCTAACATCTGTGCCATTCCTCCTCTATTTTGTATGTGGGTTGCTGCTATAACATGGCCGCCAACAAATGGTGTATGTCTGCACCAAGGAACTAAACCCAGGCGGTCGAAGCCAAGTGCACCAAACTTAACCACAGGCCACTGGGCCAGCCCTCTTACTTTTTAACCTTTTTAACTTCAACACTACTGTGGTGACTTTTCTCAGTGATTTTACCATAGTTTCTCTTTCTGACACCTGGACATTTGGTTTCTTGAATTCCTCTCCTCTATGTATCTCCTCTTTCACCCTACCTCAGTCATTCCCAGAAGTATATTCTAAAAGTTGTCATTACCTATAATGTCAGACCCTTCAAAATCTTAATTTGATGTGTCCTGTTCTCTGATCACTACAATCTATTTTTCTAGCTCATTCCATCGGATAGTTCAACGAACTTTTCAACCCTATTGAATCTTTTCCACTCTCCCTCATTCCCTTCATGTTCTTTCTTTCCTACTTACCCAGATTACATTCCACAATCAATCATTAGCATCACTACCTTTCATATACACTCTACCTTTTTACTCCTCTCTTGCTTTTTTGGACCCTCTTGGCAAAATCACTAACCAATTAAATCCATCTTTCCACTTATTCCATGTTTGTGCCAATGAAGCCGAATGGGCATGGATAAAAACACAAAACCATATTGACTGGTCTCATTTTAGAATCATGATTATAAACATCAAGCAGACTCTTAAGGTTGCTCACAGTCATACTTTAATTCCTTCTGGCATTCACTCTCCTAATTTCTTAAGTGTTAATTTCACGTCTTCTCCTATCTCCTTAAGCCTCAAATACCTTTTCCATAGACTCCTCCTTATTAATGACCTTGATTTTCTGTGAAAACTGCAGATAGCTGAGCAGAATTTTCCCCAAATTCACTATCCTATTTACCCACCTACTGAGACCTGTACCCCTATCATCTGCCTCGCCACATGTTACTCTCTCTCAATCCAATCAGGCTCTCAACATTGGCACCAAATCTCATCTCCTCCTCCTAGTCTAGAACACTGCTGCAAAAATTTTCCCCTCTTTGCTAACATCAATTGTTTCCTATCTATTAGATCTTTTTTCATTATCATATAAACTTATTAGTTCTCCCATCTTTACAAAAGGAAACAAACAAAACACACACAAATAAAAATTCTTTATTGATGCATCTTTTCCTATCTGCTACCTCCCCAAATATTTTTTGCATCCCTTTGAAGCAAAACTCCTTGAAAATATTATACTTACTCACTGTGTTATTTCAAATGCCTCTCTTCCCATTATTTAAAACACATTCCCATCAGAGTTTCACTCCAACTACTTCATCAAGATGGTTCTTGTCATGGCCACCAAGGTCCTCCATGCTACTAAATCCGATGGTTTATTCCCAAGCTTCAATTTTTTTGATCTTTCAATTTGCTTTTTAAATCTTTGGTGATGTATTTTCTTCTTGTATGATCATAAAAACTTATGAAATATGATAAATACAAAAATATGATAAAATACAAATCACACAAATTTCTTGTATGATCCTACTTCCCTTTGGTTTTCTTCTTACCTCACTGGTCACTCTTTTCGATTTCCTTTGCTGCTCTCCTCTCCTTCATTCTGGAGTGCCCAGGATCTTCTTTTCTCCTCATCTGAAATCACTCTCTTAAAGATATATCTCATTCATTGTATAGCTTTAAATACCATCTATATATCATCAACTCTCCGATTTATATATCTATTCACAAGCAATCATCTGAATTCATATAGTCACCTGCATATTTAATATTTGCCTGAGATATTAGTAGGTATCTCATAATTGACATTTCCCTAGGATATGTAATAAATATCTCAAAATTAACATGCCCTAACCTGAACTCCTGATCTTGCATGTAGCCAAACCTCCTTCACACGTGGTCTAATGCAACTACACTCCTGGGTCACTTAATGACAGGGATACATTTTGAGAAATGCATCATTAGGTGATTTTGTCATTTTACGAACATCATGGAATGTACTAACACAAAGCTAGATGGTATAGCCTATGACACACATAGGCTATATGGTACCAATCTTATGGGACCACTGTCACATATGTGGTCTACTGTTGACCATTGACTGAAACGTTACGTGGCGCATGACTGTATCCTGATGGAACCCTCTTCTTCCAGTTTTCAACCTAAAAACCTACACTTCTTCCTTTCTCTCATACTCTACATGTAATTCACACAAAATACTGTTTGTTAAGTGAATTTTCAAGTCCTATTAAAAATTGGACTGCTCCTAACCTCTTTCATTGAAACCAGATTCTCGAGTGGATTGCTACAGTAGCTTCCTAACTTGTCTCCCTGTTTCACCTGCTCCTTTTCTCATCAGTCAGTGTAACCTTTTAAAAAATGTAAATCAAATCATTTACTTTTCTCTTCTAACCTCGCAAATAGATCTCCGTGTCAATCAAAGTAAAAGCCTAAGCCTTTCTAATTGTGTACAAAGCTCTACATGATCTGCTCGTCCTCTTCCTTCCTTTTCTCATCATCTTCTGAGCTCTTATTATGTTACTGCCCCCTTCTACTCTGCTCCAGAAATTCAGGCTTCTGTGCTTGTCCCAGAACACAACATATATCCTCCCATTTGAAAGCTTTTGTACTGACTTTTCCTAGTACCTGGAATGCTATCCCCACCCTCACCCCCAATATCCATATGGCTTTCTCCCAACCCAGTTTCAAGTCTTTATTCAAATCACATCTTCTCAGTGAGGCCTATCCTGAACACTCTAAAAATTTTACTCTCTCCCCTTACCAGCATTTTAACCCTTCACATAACTTAAGCACAGTGCCTGACCTATAGTAAATGTTCAATAAATATTTTTAATGAAATCATTAAATCCATTCAAAAATTTTCCTAGAATTCATAGAATAAAATCAAATGCCTTGTTATATTCTTAAAGCATCTGCCTAGGTTTCCAAACTCAACTCACACTCTATCCTCCTAGTTTACTTGGTTTCAGTCACTGTATCTTTCAGTTCCTTGAACACACCGAATTACTTTTCACCTCAGGGCCTTTGTACCTGCTATTCCTTCCCCAGGTGGTTATTCTCTTGACATATTTTATAGTGTCCTCCCCATTCTTCTGACCTCAGCTTAAAGGTCACATTTTGAATTGTTTTCCCTGACTATCCCAGTATTAATCACCCATGTTATTCTACATCATAATATCATATTCTCCATTTCTTTTTGGTTAATTTATTTTTTTTCTTATCCATTGCTTCTTTTCTCTAAAAGAATGTAAATTCAATTATATCGGACATAGTCTGCTTGTTCAAAGTCACAGGCCCTGCATTGAGCAGTGTCTGGCAAATCATATACCCTCAATAAACATTAGGCACTAGGTTAAAAAACAAACAAACAAGAAACAGAATATTTTGGGAAAGCAGCCATCCTGTGATCTGTTGCCCCTCCTCAGGCTTGCCTAATCAGAGCCTTGGGCCTGGAACACTTCCTTACCTATAGATAAAAAGCCCTCATCACCTGTGAGGGGCTCATCTCCACTTGTGGGAATATCTTTCTCTGTTTCAGACTCAATGTATACTCTTTTGTTCTGCTTAAGCATTTGCATCATTTGGCACCTGGCCAACTCTGCTACTCTATCTGGACCCTGTGGGCAAGGTTTGGGGTCCTTCTACTGGGGCACAAGAGGGATGTGTGTAGGCAAATTGCTCTGCATCAACTGTTGGAAGGGACCCACTGGCCATGGGGGACTGTTGCCCATTAATGAAGCTGATCTTGCTCTGTCTGTTCTTTATGTAAGGAAAGCATTGCTTCATCCAGTGCTTGACTGTGTTTTCTCAGTGACTCCAATACCAAGATGTAGTGGGCAGAAGTGTTTGGACTTCTATTTCTGGTGGTTGGCATAGAGATACTCTTCGCTATCTTCCATATAGATGGAGTTTTCCCCCGCCATTAGCAACCAGTACACGTAGTGTCTGCTGGACAGAACAGAACACAAATTATGACACATAAGTTAATGACACCAGTTTGGAGGCGGTGTAGAATAGAGTTTGAGACTCCAGTTACGCTGTTAGAATGTTTGGGGTTCAGTTCCAGTTCTGCCATGTACTTATTATCAAGTGACCAAGCATCTGGGTTTCCCAGGACAGTCTGATTATGCTTGCTGAACTCACTTTTCTATTATGAGCCCACTTTCATTGTCAAAAGTGCCCTAAGTTGGAAGAAAAATTATGTCTCTCCATCCCAAAGTAAGCATTTCTCCTCGGGACAAGCCCTTCTTGCCCTAGTTTCTTCACTTGTAAAGTGAGACTAAAAATGATACCTAACTCCCATAGGTGCTGAGAGAATTAAATAACCACATATAGCATGTATGAAGAGCATGTAGTTTGTGTATGTACTGTATATGTATACACACACACACACACAATATATGAGAATCAAAGAGCTCAGACCAATAGTTGGCATATATTGTTGACAAATTTTGCCTTTAAAAAAATTCTCTCCATCAGCCTATTTAATGTGAAGTTTTTAGAAATACAAAAATATACGTGTTAAATGACAAAGCTTCATCTGAAAAGACAGATAAATTAAGTGTTAATCATTCATTTTATAAAAGGATAAAACACGTTGTTCATTTATACTAGAGGTTCAATAATATACTTCCCAATGATTACCTACTTGCTTGTGGGTAGAAACACCAAGAGATCAACTATTAAAGTATTCCCAATAATATTGTCAATCAGAACAGGCCAAGATTTTTCTCTGGGTATATAGTATACATCAATAAAAAAAATAGTTCAGATATACGAACATTCATTTAAATGCTCATTGTAGGACATATATTTGTTGTATAACTCTCTTTTATCACTCAAAAATTCCTTCCTTATTGGAACTTCTTTTGTGACTTTTAAAATTCTTATTATTTAATTTTTAACTTTTATTTTCTAACAAAAATTATAAGATCTCTTTTACTTAGCATATTTATTTAAATCACATAGGAATTATTATCAGCATACACCAAGAATGACAAAAAGAAAAAAATGTTACTGTTCATTCAACAGCAAAGGTTATGAACTAAAAATTCTTAACATCTAAAATAGAACACAGTTAATTTTAATAAGCTAAAGTGCAACAGTAAGACAAAAAGACAAGATATGTGATAAGCAGCTTTGGGACTGAAAGGTCACCACTAAACATGATTCTCATTTACCCTTTTACTTTTAGTGTCAGGATCTTGTTCTGGCAACACAAGCCCTTGAGATTTCTCAAGCCATCCCTCTGTATTGAGCTACCTTGCTAATTTAAAAGCCTTAATGATTATGCTCTGTTATGATATTAATGGAAAGGTCAATGAATTCATGAAAATGCTTTTTTTAGCTTTTATGACATTCTGAACCTTTTCTCCTTTTACAATTTTCAACAAGAAACTGATCATCTGGGTCATTTTGCATAATAAATGAACATGAGCAGTCAGTATTTGTGATAATATCACTTTTCCCTGTCACATACTGAATGTATGGAATGAGGATCTCTGAATTGTTTGATACATTTTCTTGTTTTTAATAAAAACAAGAACTTCAATGGAGGAAAGAGGAAAGAGAGAAAGTGTTTTTAATAAGACAAGCAAGAATTTAGAAGATGAAAAGTTTAAAAATTACCTTCAAAAATCTCATATTAAGTGCTGACATAGTGAATGTTAATAGCTTTTTAGAATGCTTTTAAATAGTGCTTTACATTGAAATTGTCTCTGTGTATGGTGTCCGAAAGAAAATAGCAGAAGCAAAGACTAGAGAAGCTTGAGATAATAGAGTAAAAGAATGGAAATATTGCATAAGATAAAATATAAAATAATAATAACATGCAATGCCATTTCTGACATAGATCCACTACTGTAAGCCATAAACCAAACTCATATTAAAAGAAGGATTTCAATATTTTTCTCTTAAGTGACTTTCACATTGAGCCAGGACAAACTTCCTTTTAGGCATGGATCACATAAAACAGTGGAACACCTCTCCCTGTCTCCCCCTTTTGTGCCGATATGATAATAAGAAGTCATTTGGAGAAGGTATTGGTGTGGATATATTGTGATTTTTGTGTGAATCTTAATTATTGTTTAAAATAGAGTTTGTGAGCAAAAGCAATTTTTAGGACTTAGATGGGCCTTAACAATAGACAGGTTCCTCATTTCATTTTGACTGTGCAGATCCAAGAGCAAACTAAATTGTATTCCAGCAAGGTTCAATAATATCTAAGGATAAGGTCTGGCTAAGCATTTTTGATGGCCAAAATTTTATAGAATCCAAGACTCTTTAGACACATTTTATCATTTAATCAGCAAATTATTACATGGTATATTTTATCACGTTTTATAATAAGTTAACTCCACAGCTCTGGAAACATGTAGTTGTATCAGGGTTTGTACCTTGAATTCACACTGTTTGAAGGCTCTGAAGTCGCTCAGACAGGCTGGTGGTGCCCTCAAAAGAAGATCAGAATCAAATTAAAAATCAGCCCTGGAAGAACCCAACACAATCAGGCTTCAGATCAGCCCTACATATTTAATTCCGAAACCTATGAACACACACTCAGTATGCACACGCACACACCAGAACACAAAGCACCATGAGTGAGAGAAAAAAGCATCTGGAGAAATCAGGAAGCACAGCATCAGAGGCTTGCTTAAGATTCCAAGAGGGAAGTCACAAAGAAATTAAAAAGAAAGAAAAAGAAATAGAAGTAAAATGGGGTCAAAATTTTAAAAAAAAATTAACTACAGGAAATTATGTTCAACTTTTTGATAATAAACTTTAAAACCTTTATATAAAGATCCTAGAACAAAATAATTCTAACTAAAACTGACCTGGACAAATATATAAAATCTCTCAATAGGTTTTATTACAGAAATTGAAAAGATAAGCTACAAACAGCCAAATAATATTTGTAACACACATATCAAGGAGAGAATCAGCGTTTAGACTATATAAAGAAATTCTATAAGTAAAACAAAATAAACACAAAAAGAAATAAAAATGTAAAAAACATAATCAAAAAAACTGATAATAAATGATCAAAAGACATGAGGACATACTTCAGAAAAGAGGAAATCTGAATTGTTTATGGTTATAATTTCATAATTTACATATACATCATATATATTTACATTAATAATCAAGAAAATGCAAAATAAATTCATAACATGAAACTATTTATACTTGCAAGTCTGGAAAACATAAAAGGCTGACAATATCAAGTGCTAGTGAAAAGAGAAGCAATGGAAACACCTATACAGGGCTGCTTGCTGTATGACTTGGTATAATCACTTTAAAAAATAATTGGGTTGGCATTATCCAGGGTGGCATTATCCATATATATATGCCATTTTAACTCATAGTTATATAACCTAGAGAAAGTCTTGCACATGTACCCTAGTAATAGGGATAAAAGAGAAAACCAACTGAAACAACCCAATATCCATGAACAGAAGAATGAAATAAATTACACAACATTAATTGATCCTACAAAATATAGTTCTACAAATACAGTCTAGAATAGCGGTAAAAATGAATTAATCTCAGTTATATGCAACATCAGTTAATGATATCATTATTATAAGGTTGAGGGAAAAAAGAAAGTTGTGGAAAAAGTATAAGACAATTGCATTTATACAAATTTTTTAAGGCAAGCAAAATGACACAGTATATTATTTTGGGATGCAAACATATATAGCAAGACTATGAAGAAAAGCAAAGGGATGCTGTATGAAGAATTTGAAAGGAAGGTTTCCTGTGAAAAGGAAGAAAAGAGGATGAGCTCAAAGGGAAGTTCAAGAGAATAGCATTTGTCTTTTTTTAAATGGGGTCAATACATGGATGTTTCTTTTATCTTTTTATTACACAACTAAAATATTTATTGAATACTTTGTATCTTCCACAAAACAATAAAAACTATGCTTAATATTATTTCTTTTTTGCTTAGAATTTAAAAAAGAATGTTATTAATTTGTTATAAAGCATGTGATCTTTTAGTGCCAGCCCATGTGTATACTAATGCTCTTAGACTCACATAGGCAACGTATGTAAATCTATGTTACTTTGTAGAATGTAAACTGAAAAAGTAGTAGTTTGTGGATTTGATTCAATTATGGTGAACACTTAAGTCCTTTTTATTCTGGGATGCACTTACATAATTTATTAGTTTATTTTAAATACATAACCACCAGTACAATCATTTTAAAGAACACTGAATGTTCAATTTTCGTAGAGCTTTGAATTATGTTATGACAAAGGAAAAGTATGATCTTTAAAAATGAGTTGAAAATTATCTTCTTCCTTTGTGGATTATAAAATAAAGATATTTAAAATTTCTTCAGGACTAGATTAATACATCCATTTAACATATGTAAAAGGAACTCATAAGAAATTCTTCCCATTACCTACATTTTCAATTATTTCATTTCTAAGCAAATGATAAGATTTGAATTACATATAACTACTGTAACACAAAAATGATTTTGCATAAAGAGATGATTATTATCTATTTTTTAACTAGATGTGATTTTCTGCATAACTTCCAACTAAAAATGATACAGAAATGCGGCAAATGTAATGAGAGGCAGGGCTACATGGAAAATGTTTGATTTCTTCCAGCTAAACTTGAATTTCAAAGGGAGAATACCTTTAACTTTCAATCACATCAAAGTTATATCTTAAAAGAAAGAAAACTTGAAAAGCAATATCATAATTGTGTTATAAATTAATAAAACTTTCAAAGTCACCAACATGATATTTAAAATCTTCCTGAATTTATGACAAATACTAAACTTTATATCTGATACCCTCCTTATTCATTTTATTTCATCTGCCAAACCCTCAAACACAAAAATCAATATGAGTTACAATTTACAACTTATGCAAAAATGTATAACAAATAAATAGAGAATATTGGTACTGGCAGTTTACCTAATGAGAAGCTGCTTCAAATGTGCAAACTCGGCAAGTGACTTGTAAAGTGTCATTGGACATTAAAAGTAACAACATTTCATGAAAAGTTACAGTAACCGGAGACTGAAAATGTCTTTACTCAATTCAAATTCCTAAACCTTTGCCTATTTGACAAGATGATATAAATACAGAAGCCAAAAATAGGCACAAATTATGCTACAACATCTGATATTTTTCAAGAGAAAATTTGGGAGAAAGATAAAGTTGGAATACTGTTTATAATGTGATTCTGAGGCTGCTGTGTAAATTGCTATGATTTATTTTTACAAAAACCTCCAATTTAGTCTTTATTTTATACCTTTCTAATTCTGCTTGGGTAGTGAAACAAAAGTGATAGGCTTAGTTTTGATTCTACAGTGAAAAGTATATAGGACTATTATAAAAATATAAACTAGATTATCCTGTGTTACTCCCTTCAGTTTGAGCTTCAAATCATTATAATTATTTCATTTACATTAACCAGTTTATTCTTCTGTAACTAAAAGGGAGAATTTTTGCTTAACCTCCATCTTGACAATTACATTTTAAAATGATTTAAGGACTCTCAGTGATGAAAAATTAGACTTTTATAATCATAAAGATAGTATGATTGTCACTAACCTGAATATATAAAAAGGCTGAGAGTAACTCCTTTGGGTAGTTAAACCAACACCTGTATTAGTTAATGTAAATTGTCACACTCTCATCTTCACTTCCATTTTGATAAGTTTATTTGCTTGGTTTTTAGAGCAAATGAAGCCAATAGTTAAGTAGATAGCTATTACAAAGGATGTCAACTTACTAGATAATCTTACGATCGAGATCTGTGGATATTCTGCTCAGCCTAAAATAATGGAAACCATTTGTATTCACTTAATGCATTAGCTAAATTATAAGAAGTTTCTTAAAATGAATAGTAGGGGAAATGTGAGAACACATATCTGAGTTTAGGATACAGACTCAAGAAAAGAAAAGCTTGGGGCCGGCGCCACGGCTTAGCAGTTAAGTGCCCGCGCTCCGCTGCTGGTGGCCCGGGTTCGGATCCCAGGCACGCACCGACGCACGCTTCTCCGGCCATGCTGAGGCCGCGTCCCACATACGGCAACTAGAAGGATGTGCAGCTATGACATACAACTATCTACTGGGGCTTTGGGGGAAAAAATAATAAATTAAAAAAAAAGAAAAGAAAAGCTTGATTAAAAAAAACACACATATATATATGAGTAAATTTTAGAAATCATAAGCCACATAGCATTTAACCAATTATATAAATAAGTTGGTGGTTCAAATTTGAAGGTCTAGGACAAGAGTGGTAATTTATATGAAATTTGTATATCACACTATTTTCGTGGAGCTCCTATTTCATTATATCCAAAGCACAAATGTGTCTTTTTTTTTGCATGTCATAACTATAGGGACTTTTTTATTATTTAAGTTTTTAGAAACTTCTATTTAAGTTTTAATATATCATTTTACATATCTTGTTAGAATTTTATTTCCCGCAGGAGTTTTATGTGTTCCTTCCAACATAGCGGAGTTTCCGCTTATTGAACCATTTGACCATTGTCCCAGTAGATTTGGGGGATTTGCAGACCTTTAAATGACTACCAACACTGGAGCCTTGAACAAATCTGCTCACTAAAGATTTTACAACCTCTTCATGAATGAAATAAAGTTGAAAAAACCCTAACTTCAGAGTATTTTTCTTTGCCCTTTGCGATTTCTTTTCGTATGATTATTTAGTAATGTGAATATTTTTCCTATAAATTTTGCAATATTTTTAAGTATGCAATTGGTGTCTCATAAAACCTTAAACAATACAAAGCACATTACATGAAAACTGAGTGTTTTTCTAGTTTATTTTTCCTTGCTCCAACACTCACTATCATGCCTTTCCTCAGTGGCATTAAGATATTTAAGTTTAGCATTTATTTTCTAGAAACTTTCAGTACACATAAGCATTTTTCCCTCTATAAATTTTGATTTAAGTAATTCAAGATAAATACAGAAATTTTTTCCTACCTCTCACCATTTCCTTTTTCTTTGAATAACATTAGTAGCCTAGTGTGTGTGATTTCATAATTTTCCGTGTTTATAAAAAATAATGATATATGCATTTTGTACTTATTTGCTTTTAAAAAATATAAAATCACATTACACATAATACTTTGAAACTTAGTATTTTGTATTTAAAATGTACATTGCACACAAACCCCCAGGTAAGGCTCTAACTCATTCATTTAGACAACTGCAGAATATTCCAGTGTAGTTATACCATTCTTTATCCATTCATCCTTCTACAACAAATATTCATATTGTTTTCAAGCTTTTATCCTAAAGTGAAATCATTGCTGTATAGCCTTGACCATAGACTTGTTATTTTATTTCCACATGGTAAAATTCCAAAAGAGGGATTACTTTACTTTTGCTTTAATTCTACTGGATTTTGCCAAATTTTGAGTTGTTTTCACAGCTTTAGCAGATTTTATTAAAACATACATACAAGTTTATGTTAATTCTGAGATAGTCTATATTTTTATTGTTTAAATGTTCTTATCCAGAAACATGGACAGTCTCTCCATGTGTCCAGTGGTTTTTGTGCCTACATGTCTGGAGTAAGATTTTATAGTTAATTTCAATAGAATATGTACCTTTTGTTAAATTTATATTTGAGTTTCTATTGTTAATAGGATTTCATGTTTTTCTTTTTATTTCTACCTGGTTACTACCATTCCAGAGAAAACTCAGTATTTTTATCCATCAAGTTGCTATTCTTCACCTCACCACAAACAATATAGGACCTTGTATTTTCACTTGTTTGATGAATTTTTCTTTGCCAGTCTGCTAGGAAAATATTTTGTCGTTTACATTTCTTTTAATAACCTGAAGGATAGCTACATCCTCATTTGTTTATCAAAGAATCTCTTTCTGTAGAATCATCTTATACTCTCTCTAAGTTACCGATGTTTGCTTCTCCGTGACTCCCCGTTGCCTAGGACCCAATTACCTTCTCATTTCTTTTTTCTAAAAAAGGACAAAACACTCTTGGTGCAGGTTTGGAATAGAGCTGGACTCCAATTTTGACGTTTGACTGCTGACAGCTTTCAGGCCCCACCCTGACCACTTTCCCTTTTGCCCCACATCAGGGAAAGCAGATAAGAAAGCCCGAGCACTACTTCTCTTGACATGAATATTGGCTTGCACGTGAAGCCTGATCCAGTCCCAACCCCTAAACACAAATAAAGCCAGAGACACCGACCACCCTCTGCTCCTCCTGCTTTCCTCTACGTGGAGCCTGAGCTCTTCTCCTTGCAGAATCTGAATCGTTTTGCTGTTTACCATATGAGTAATATACTTTTATTTCTGATCCATTGGTACCTGTACATCATTTATCCCAACATCCATAATTTCCCGGGGAGGGGAACAGCTGCCCAGCCTCCAGCAGGGAATGTTAAGAGTCCAAATTAAACAATGTTTGTCTTAGTCCAACTGGGCTGTTATAACAAAATACCACAGACTGGGTGGCTTGTAAACAACAGAAATTTATTTCTCACAATTCTGGAACCTGTAATTTCAAGATCAGAGTGGCAGTTCGGTCAAGTGAGGGCCTCTTCTGGGGTCCAGACTTCTTGTATCCCCACGTGATGGAAGGGGGCAAGGGATCTCTCTGGGGTCTCTTTTACTTTACTAAAAGTATTAATCCCATTCATGAAGGCTCCTCCCTCATGACCTAATCACCTCCCTAAAGCCCTCCCAATACCATTACATTGAATACTATGGCTTTTGGAGGAACAGAAACATTCAGATCATAGCAATGTTCTATGTAATGAAGTCTTTACTCTTGTTGCCTAGGACAAGCCCTTACTTTTATTCAGGGTTCTATACACAAAAGAGGACCATGTACTCAAATGTAAAACCTTACCACCCAAGAATATCAGGAATGCTAACAAATAGTAGCTTAAAATATTGTTACACTATTCTACTGAAGTAGTTTTGCCACTTTTTATCTGTAGTTCAGTTTTCAATGTCTTCAAACATCAAAAATTCACAGCTTTGTTCTTATTAAAATAATGATAGATTTGACATTTTACTCCCAAATTTATATATTTTAACTCATTTAATACTCACAATAAATGGTACAATAATAATGTTATTAGAATGATTTTACAGATAGATAAATTGAGGCACCAGATATGGCCAGTTATTAAAGACAGACCTGGTATCTCAGCCCAGGCAGTTTAAAATCCACACTTAAACACAACTGGATAAAAACTGATAGGAATCTCGTGTTTGACATTAAAATGTACTGTCTTCTCACCAACTTTTGATAGTCTCATAAATATCATCAAACTGTGTGATAACTAGTATAATGTACATAAGAAAATGATAAAGTGGAAATACCAAGAGCCAATGTGTGCCCCTTGAAACAAATCCAAAGAAAGACAATAAACAAAATAAAATAAATAAAAAACAAGTAAGCAGCAAAAAGAGAACATTTTTTGAAAATTCAGTTGCTCCTACATCTTAATGAGATCTAACTATCTATTGAAAGTGTAGTCTAGATGTTTCATTCATTTTGAGGCACTAAATCATACAATCAAATTAAAATAAATGTATCATGTCCAAATTTAAATGACTAAAATCAAAAAAAGAATACTTTCCCTTCTCTTTCTGGGTACCCATGATTAAACTTCCTGGATTTGCAGAAGAGGTATTTGTAATTGCCAAAAATTTAGCTAAAATTTGAATAATCATCTATTTCTCAGAGGTAAAGAAAAAAAAAATCAAATAGGTCTACATTATTTGCCCTCCGGTAACATCTGCAAGACTCGTTCTGCAGTTAATGACCTTTCATCTCTATAAATAATGCCAATATTTGATAGTTTCATTAATCAAAGGCAAAATCTTGACCACAAATTTTAGAAATGTCAAAATGCAAGTGGCATGTAGTTTTGGTGATGAATGGAATAATTTCTCCATGACTACAAATTGAAATGAAAGCTGATAGAATATTAAAGCGTTAGGCTTTAAATATATTTGAGAGATCAGTTTACAGCTAATAAAGTTGAAATTCAAATAATTTAAGTGGTGAATGTTTAATCACACAGATGGTGATTGTCAGAATAAGGACTACAATACTGGTCTCTATATCAGGTATTAAAGCCTGTCTAACATTAATGAAGCACAGGCTAAGTGTCAGGATTTGCACCCAGAATTAGGAGTAGGAAGTGATAAGAGAACCTATCTCCCTTTGCACTATACAATGCTTTTGGAAGATTTGGATGATTGGAGAAATAATTATCAGTTGATTGACTGTTTTTCTTATGAAATCAAAGTAACAGAATGACCAATTAAAAAACAAGATCAGATCTGTGGCTGGCCACAGACCAAGATTCTGTTTCTATTTTTTGTTAAAAGAACTTGATCCTCTCCTGATTTCGGTTGATGGTCCTGTGGTACCACTTGAAAGATTATAATTAGGGAGGAGCCAAGGTAGTGCAGTTAAAGAAGATAAAATAATGGAAGTTGCATTCAACATTGTTCATCATTTCAAATTCTGTACATTTTTCCCTTAACTATCGCCCAGCTAGGTTGGACAATGTCTCAAAATGTCAGATGGTCTGAGTTAATTCTAAGGATCATAGGCAACCACCTCTTATTTCACTTATCTTGAAAAAATTTGAAATTTTAGTCAACAACATGTCACTGTGCATTACTGTGCATATGTAATTTTCATTATAAATATTCATTAATTAGAAAAATGCTTAGTATCAAACATAGGAAATAGCAAAAAGAATTAAGAATCCTTTGTCAATTGTAGGAGAGTCTTGTGAAAAAAAATGACCTCCAGCATAGTCCTCTATATTTGCAGTGGAAACATTTAACATAAGCACTAGGCAGTTGACAGTTTTTAATTTATTCTGATTCAAGGTAGATTTGACCTAAAATTTGTCTTTATATGAGGAGGTGATGAGATATAGTGGGAGAAATACATAAGGATTCAGGACACCTGGGTAATCAGACTGCTATATTTAGTTGAGTAAATGTGGGGCAGCCATTATCACCTCTCTATTGCTATGTTCTTTCTCTTGTAAAATTGAAGTTCTTTGGACATGTAATCTTTCAAGCCTCTCTTTCAATATTTTCGTAGAAAATTGTACAGTTCCTCTTTTTCCAGAACATTCATTTATCATGTGTATTTAAATTCCAAATTATGAAACTGCAAATTCTTCAAAATTAAAAGGCAAATTGATTTTGCATCATTACCAAAGAGAGGAGCAGAAGTTCTACCCTTCCTGTTGGTTGTAGCAGAATAGGCAGGTAAAACTATGAAGAACCATTTGGTGTTTAACTGCAAGTTGGATTTAACTTTCTTGACATGATTAAGTTGCCAATAACCTAGCACTAGGGTACTTACTGGATCCCAGAGCTCAAAATGTTTCCATAGGCTGCCCATCTGTTGCTTAATTTTAATGATGCTTATGTATTTGAATAGATAATAATAAGCTCTTCTGTTGAAAGTGAAAGCAGGTCCTGCACTTTCGGTTTGAGTAAAGTAAATTTAAAGTTAGTAGAATATGTGCTATATAAGAAACCATGTTGACGTCTGCTTGTCCTCAGTCATTCATTGTCGTGTAACACCTTTTATGAAAGTAAATCAATAGTTTAAAAATAGCAGTTTCAATTTATTTTAAAATTTGAAATTCAAATAGTGACTTGAGGACAATTTTTAAGTTACTATAAAATTTGTGGTAAAAAATTAATGCTCCCTCTGTACAACTGAGGGGTCATGTGTTTATAAAGCCAGTGTATATCATCAGTGAAACACGGCAACTACATACATCTAAAACACCGAAATAGAATGAAATGAAATATTAATTATCCTCAATGTTTAAAAGAAAGAAATGACCGTGCTCCAATTTTCTCATAGGGAACTTAAATTTTGACTAGCTCATTAATTTGCACTGCAGATAAACTTGTTGAGCATCAACTGAGAGCGAGGCGAGTCAGCTGGGCAGCCGCTTGGGATATCTGAACTAAGAAGTAATTGGAATAACATACTTATTCCAGTATGTTAGCTAATTCAGCTCTTTACATGGGGTGCTTTACATAAACTGTGAAATCAAAATTGTAACTTACTCCCACATAGTATACACCACAGATAGTGAGAAGAGGGGGTAGGGAAGCACCCCTCACTGGCACAGAAGTCATCAACACTGAGGAAATGTTGGAAGTTATTTGAAAAATGTAGAATATGAAGAAACAGCAAATTATTAGCAATTATGCTCATGTCTATTCATGAATTATGGTCAGCAAAATTCATCCTAAAAATTTTCATATAAAAAATTAAATAGGTAACAAATAAGGCCCTTTGGATATTAAAAAACTACAAGATATTTCTTAAATTATAGGTAGGAAATTGGCTCATAGAGTAGTCTTAATCTTCAAGAGATTGCAAGACAACTAAGATTTTACCCATCTCCTCTTTTGGCCAATTTATGCAATTTCTCAACATGTTTGCGTTTATGTTGAGAGTAAGTACAAAGACTAGAATTTGTGTAATAATAAAATGAAATTTGAATACTCATCATTATGTTGCTTAAAAGCCATTAATATGTGTGCATATGTATAACATGTAAACACACATGCATGATTTTAAACTTTTTGTATCAACGGAGTTTAGCTTTAACAAATGATGACTTGAACAAATGATGACTTGAACAAATTAGGTTCTTACCTAAGTTACTGGTAAGGTTAGATTTCTAGGCAGTGAGACATAAAGCCGAAAAAACAAATTTCAACAGAAACAGGAATTTAGGAAATGAGGGTGGATTTTTCAGCATATCATGGTCAGAATGAAAGGAAACTGGATACTAAGCTTTAGAAAGCAGGCTTTAGAAATGGATATGGAATTTTGAGAGAAACATTCTAAAAAAAGTAAAAGCACCGAACAGATAACATATAAGGAAATATGAAGCCTATAGCTGGACACAACTCTAAATGACAATATTACCAGGAGCAACCTCAGGAAGCTGCTGAATTAAACAGGGGGCAAGGAAAAACTGAACAAACTGGATTACTGGTTTCATCTCCAACATGTGAAGAGCTTGGAATATGTCACTCCCATACATACAACAAACAAAAGCTGGACAAACTGAAAAAAATAATGACTTATTTTAGACCCATTGGAGAATGGAGGTCAGAGGGTAAATGTTTATTCTGAGATCTGGAGAGACAGATGCAGCCAGGGGAACACAGCCAAGATCTGCTTAGCTGGAGCAGAAGCCACTGGAGACATCAACTGGTACGAACACATAAAAGGTAATTTTTGATGAGGCTGGAGGCTGAGTTTAGACTAGCAGAAGAAATCTTGAAAAGGCCAGAGTTGAAATACTTTAAGAAGAGCAAAGATAAGAATTATATAAAATACTTCATTAGAAACCATGCAAGCAAGATGAGTAGACTGGAACAGCTGAACATCCACATGCAAAAAAATGAATCTAGACACAGCCCTTACATCCGTCCCCAAAATTAACTCAAAATGGATCATAGACCTAAACGTAAAATGAAAAACTTTAAAACTCCTAGAAGTTAACATAAGAAAATACACAGATGACCTTTTTGTTTGTTTGCTTTGGTGAGGAAGATGAGCCCTGAGCTAACAGCTGTTGCCAATCCTTCTCTTTTTGCCTGAGGAAGACTGGCTTTGAGCTAACATCTGTGACAATCTTCCTCTATTTTGCCTGTGGGTGGCTGCCACAGCACGGCCACTGATGAGTGGTGTAGGTCCATGCCCGGGATCTAAACCCACGAATGCTAGGCAGCAGAAGTGGAGCGTGCTGAACTTAACCACTATGCCACTGGACCAGCACCCATAGATGACCTTGAATAGTGTAATGACTTTATGATACAAACACACCAAATGCAAAATTCATGAAACAAATGATAGATAAGCTAGACTTGATTAAAATTAAAAACTTCTGCTCTACAAAAGACAATGTCAAAACAAAGAGAAGATAAGCCACAGACTGGGAGAAGATATTTGCAAAAGACAGATCTGATAAAGAAATTTTATCGAAAATATACAAAGAACTATTCAACAATAATAAAATAAACAACCTGATTAAAAAATGGGCGAAAGACCTTAACAGACACCTCACCAAAGAAGGTATAAGGATGATAAATAAACATATGAAAAGATGCTCCACATCATATGTCATCAGGGAAATGCAAATTAAAAAAATGACATACCACTGCACATCTGCTAGAATGGCCAAAATAATTTTGGAATTTTTAAAAATTTATTTAAACTAAAAAGAAAAAAGGAAAACCAGTTTACCCATTTCTCCCACCTCCTGCATCTGGCAAGCACCAATCTGTTCTCTGGATCCATGAGTCTATTTTTACTTATATTTTTGGATTCCACATACAGTGAGATCATATAGCATTTGCCTTTCTCTGACTTGTTTTCACTTAGAATAATGCCCTCAAGTCCATCCATGTCACAAAGGGCAAAATTTCATTCTTTTTTATGGCTGAATAATGTTCCATTGTATATGTATGTATACACTACAATTTCTTTATCCATTAATCCATTGATGGACACTCAGGTGTTTCCATATCTAGGCTATTGTAAATGATGTTGCAATAAACATGGAGGTGCATACATCTTTTTGAGTTAGAGTTTTCATTTTCTTTGGATAAATATCCAGAAGTGGAATTGCTGGATCACATAGTAGTCCTATTTTTAATTCTTTGAGGAAACTCCATACTGTTTTCCACAGTGGCTATACTAATTTTCATTCCCACAACAGTGCACAAGGCTTGCCTTTTCTCCACATCCTCGCCAACACTTATTTCTAGTCTTTTTTATAATAGCCATTCTAACAGGCTTGATATGATATCCCATTGTGATTTTGATTTCACGTCCCTGATGATTAATGACGTAGAGCATCTTTTCATGTGCTGTTTGGCCATCTGTATGTCTTCTTTGGAAAACGTCTATTCAGATCTTCTGCCCATTTTTCAATCGGACTGTTTGGTTTTTTGCTGTTGCATTGTATGATTTCTTTATATATTTTGGATATTAACCCCTTATCAGATATATGATTTGCAAATATTTTCTCCCATTCAGTAGGTTGCCTTTTCATTTTGTTGATAGTTTCTTTTGCTGTGCAGAAGCTTTTTAGTTTCATGTAGTCCCACTTATTTATTTTTGCTTTTGTTGCTTTTGCTTTTGCTGTCAGATTCAAAAAATCATCACCAAGATCTATGGCAAGGAGCCTATGCTTTCTTCTAGGAGTTTTATTGTTTCAGGTCTTGTGTTCAAGTCTTTAATCCAAAATAATTTTGGAAATTGATAAACTTGTGTCCCATGGGGGTACACATCAACATTTCTAAAACTACTATGCAAGTATACTAGAAATGAAAAAATAAATAAATGGATGGCAGATGGTGGGAGCAGATTCAACACTGTTGGAGTGGGAGATAAGCAAAGGGAGCAGGCCAGAATGATCCAGATGGTAATGGATTAGACTTGGACATATCAGTATGAACTAGTTAGTTAGTAAGTGAGTTAGTTTAGTTTAACATGGATACAAAGTTTTATTACGTATAGAAATATTTATAAATATTTATATATATTTATATATTTATAAATATTTGTGTATATACACTGGTTAGTATGCACACATATATTCTCTTGCTGTCCGCTGAGAAGGCCTAGAAGTACAACACCCTGCTAGTACCTAGCACACCTAGAACCCAGATGTGTCTTTTTAACACCATTCTCCAATAACAGGAAGTGGAACTCCTTGGAGAAGTGGCTGATTCTAGGTCTAGGGCAGGAAACAAGATGAGCCTGGAGCATCTTATTGCACCAGAAAGTAAGGAAGGGCTAAACACATACACACACACATGCACGCACACACACTGTGAAGGGGGCCTGTCAAAGGGACATAGGAATCAACTAAAAGAGCTCCCAGTGGCCAAAGCTGGAACAATTTGAGCAAAAAAGTAAGTAGTGTTGGGTTATAATCCCAAGTATGAAATAAATATCCATGAGACTATACTAATAATAATTAAATGATTGAGTAAATAAACAAGGGGAATAAACAAATCTCCCATGCAGAAGAATGTCACACAATTTATGTAGATACTCCATCCTAAGGAGGTAGAGACTAAACCCCCACTACTGAACTGTGGCCTGTGCATAGTGACTTCCTTTCAAAGACTGCAATATGGAAAGGACAAAAAATGCAACTTTACAGTGGAGAACTTGACAAACACTACCTAAGACAAGTGATTACGGTCAACACTGATAGAGATAAGTCATATCGATAGCATGTACCGTTTATCTGTGTGTTTATGCACCGTTTATGCTGTGGTGAAAATGGCACTTTGCAAAAGCACATAACCCAAGTCTAATCATGACAAACACCTCAGAACAACCCAAATTGAAGGACATTCTGCAAAATACCTGATTAGTATTCCTCAAAACTGTCAAAGTCATCAAAAACAAGGAAAGTGTGAGAAACCGTCACAGCCAAGAGTAGCCTAAGGGCACGTGGTGATGACAAGACACTCTCCTTGACCTAGCTCTGGTCAGGCTCCTCTAAGCCCTCCATGCCTCAACCTTGGTTACTGTCCATGTCACGCCTGCATTGCCCAGTTACAGAAAGAATCTTGATAAGTCAGTTAGAGGCAACCCTCACCCTCAGTACCTGATTATCCTCAATATCTGATCTAATTTCTCATCCTCCACCAACCCCCAGGTGATATCTGATCACCCTGGCCTGCCCTTAGCAAGAATCCTGTAAAGTCTGTTTAACCAGAATCCACTCTCACTCCTGATTTTTCCTTATAGGAATTTTCCATGCACTGACTTCCACCTTGCTCCTTGGCTATAACTCCCCACTTGCCACGCTGTATTCAGAATTGAGCCCAGTTCTACACTGAGGTCTCTTTTCCCCTATGGCAATAGTTCCTGAATAAAATCAGTTTTTCCCGTTTTTAACTACTGCCTGGCTCAGGTTTTTCTTTGACAATAATTAAATGTAATGTGGTAAGCTAGAAGGGATCCTGGAACAGAAAAGGGACATTTGGTGAAAACCAAGGAAATCTGAATAAAGCATGAACTTTAGTTAATAATAATGTATAAATATTGGTTTCTTAATTGTGACAAATACACCACACTAATATAAGATAGTATGTATATTAATGTACATGAGAACTCTGAAAGTTTTCTACAAATCTAAAACCATTCTAAAATTAAAAGCATAAATAAGAAAAACCAACAAACCAACCAAAAACCAAACAAAAAGTACTGAATAAATTTTGATGTTATGTAGACCTGGGTTTTATCTCTTAATCCAAGCCTCAGTTTCTTCTGTTGGAAATGGGAGTCATAATACATACATTTGCTGCAAGAATTTACTATTATAAACTTTTGAAAGTGTTTTCACATACAATTACCAATGAATATGAATTTTCTTTGCATTTTTTAATTTTCTTGATTAAAAGTGACTACAATTGGGGCTGGCCCCATGGTTTGGCGGTTAAGTGCGCGCACTCCGCTACTTGCGGCCCGGGTTCGGATCCCAGGTGTGCACCTACGCACCGCTTCTCCGGCCATGCTGAGGCCCTGTCCCACATACAGCAACTAGAAGGATGTGCAACTATGACGTATAACTATCTACTGGGGGGCTTTGGGGAAAAAAAAAGGAGGAGGATTAGGCCATGGATGTTAGCTCAGAGCTGGTCTGCCTCAGCAAAAAGAGGAGGATTACCATGGATGTTAGCTCAGGGCTGATCTTCCTCACAAAAAAAAAAAAAATAGTGACTACAATTAATGAAATCTAAACCCCTCAAAAAAAATTGATACATGAACTGCTTAACCCACTTTTCTTTTATCTTCCTACAAATTAAGTTGGCTGATTTGGCAGTACATTCATTTTGGTAAAACTACCCTTAAAAGTAGGTCTATGCCCGTAAACTTTTTCATGAAAGACACAACAGATCTGTAACTGCACTACTATGCTTTAATCCCCTGAATATCCTTGAGGGTTTAGAATCATAAACTATTATTCTTAGGAAGTAAAGCTCTATGGAAAACAACTGGGAGAAAATACTCCAGAATGAGGAATAGAAAGGACGAATGATTAGGCAGATGGGAAGCCAACAGAAGGAAAAATAACCAGTTTCACATTTTTTGACTATAGTAGTGCATGGAAGTTGATAACCTTAGAATGGAGCAGTGCAGCGGCAACTATAGTATTTTATTCCTTAAACAATAGTTTACTGATTCCAAGTTTTCAGAAATGTGCTAGAATGTTTGAATGCACTCTACCATCATTTGAGTTGAAATTAAAAGCTTAGGCACTGAAAAAGCCGTTTCACAATTATGTTCACTACTTGATTTCTTAGCATTCTGGTCTCCTTTAACCTCACCCAAATGCTCCTCCTGCTGCATTCCCCATCTCATTGAAAGAATATACCACCCACTAATTTGCCCCAGCCAGAACACCTGGCTTTACCACTTCCCCTTTCCATTTCTCTTTCCACCATAGCCAATCCTACGCCAAATGTCCTCAGTTTTCCTTTCTACGTATCTTCTAAATCTTCACTATACTATATAGTAGCCAATAGCTACTTGTGGCTATTGAGAACCTGAAATGTGGCCAGTGCAAACTGAAGAAGTAAAGTTTAAATTTTATATAATTTTCCTTAATTTAAGTTTAAAGTGTTTAAATTGATACTTAAAGGTTCTGGTCACTCAATTCCAACATGTGTGTGTGGGGTTCCCCCTCCACACACACAACAACAATTCCCTGACACCAGTTGGGTGTCCCACAATTCAACTCAATTCTGACACTGTCTACCTGGATACAGTCAGATCCCACCGGTTAAGGGCTCAGTCCTATAAGACTGGCCCCCACTTCAGATGCCAGTCACAAGTCCAGGTTGTCACCTGTGCTTCTGACCAACCAGCTATATATTGGAGGTTCCCACGATCTCTTCCTGAAAGGCTCACAGAACTCTAAAAAGCATTTCTTTACTAGATTATGTACCAATGTATTATGGACGGATATAGCTCAGGAACAGCCAGATGAAGAGATGTATACAGCAAGGAGAGGGGAAAGGATATAGAACTTCCACGTTCTCTGAGCCGGCTACTCTCCCCAAATCTCCACGTGTGCACCAGCCTGGAAGCTCTCCAAACCCTGTGCTTCTGGGTTTTTATGGAGGCTTCATTACATAGGCATGACTGATTAAATCATTGGCTATTGGCAATGATTCAACCTCCAGTCCCTCACCCACTTCCCCACCCCAGAGGCCAAGGAGATGGAACTGAAAATTCCAACCCTCTAATCACATGGTCGGTTCTCCTGGCAATCAGCCCCAAAAGTGTGTTCCAAAAGTCATCTCATTAACATAACAAGAGACAGATTTATCGCTCTTGTCACTTAGGAAACTCCAAGGATTTTAGGAGCTCTGTGCCAGAAACCAGGCAGAAGACCCAATATATATTTATTACAAATCACAACATCACAATACTCACTTCAGTTATTGGAAAAGTTTTAAGTACATTTTGAAGAACTAGGCTCTGTGAACATACATTTTAACCACTAGTTTTATGAAATCTAAGTACCGATGAAGTATTTCTGATAAAAATTTAGTGTCTGAACTGAGATGTGTTTTGAATACTTAGTAACAAAAATGTATGTAAAGTATCTATCTCCTGGAGAATTGTTTTATATTTATTACTTGTGAAATGATTATATTTTAAGCTAAATATAATGTTATTATTAAAACTAATTTCACTTGTTCCTTTTTCATTTTTTAACGTAGCTACAAGAAAATGTGAAGTTACCTAAACAACTCACATCATATTTCCATTGAGTTGTGCTGTTCTACATTATGCACTTATCTACACTACCTCTTTCAATTTCCTGATCTACGTGAGGGGGAGCAGAATTCACCCCCACAAAATGTGTCACTTTGGCATGTGGATTGTTTTTAGTTGAAGGCACTTAAGACCCAGCAGACTCAGGAAAAGCTTTTTAACTCCCCCTTAACTGCCTAAGAGAATTTAGATAGGGGGTCTGTACCAGGAAGAGAGCTATTACCAGAGAGAACTTTTTATATCAGAAAGACTTGTCTGCATGGCTGGCAAACATTTGTTTACCAAACATTTGCTCTTCTCATCTTCTTGTGAATTGACTTCCTCCCCTTCGAAGCCCCAGATCGCTGTCCCTTTCTCCTTAGCTCAGGGTAGTATATAAATTTTTATAGGACTTTTTACTTTTTACATACAAAATTAAATTTGTTTTTATACTGTTAAACTGTCTTATGTCAATTTAATTATTAGTCCAAAGAACCCAGAAGCAAAGAAGGGAAAAGTTTTCCACCACTACACAGGACACCATCATCTTTGCCCTAGATTTCCACTCTGACCTCTTAATTTTTCTCTGCTTTCAATGTTGACCATCCCACTATCCCCCACATCAATGTATTCTTTCCCTCACCTCTCTACACATCCTCCTTCACAGAGTTGAGACAATCAAATTTTTTTATCTCATAGCACATGAAAGTTTCCAATTTTGATTTATTTTATACAGTGACCTTTCTAACATGAAAATCATATTACACTGTTGATTAAAACCCTTTCATCTCTAAACTTCATAGCCTGCTATGTTTCACATATCTTGTCCCTTCCTATCACACCTGCCTAACAATCTACATTTCTAACACCTGCGTCCAATCTACATTCTGTGCTGCAACCAAATTGACCTTCTTGGTTCCATCAAATATTCTATGCTTTTTTATTTTTGGCATTTGGATCTCTTCATATCTAATATTCCTTATATATTGTTCATACTTTTAGCCTCAATGCCAAAGCAATGACTGGCATAGAGCAGACACTCAAAAGAAATTGACTAAATGAATGAATGAGTACTGTATTAGAAACACCTATTCTAGAAATTTGGTTAATACCTAAATATATTTCCTAGAGTAGATAATAGGTAATCTTTAAACTATTATTGTTTGCAAAGATCAATAATCATATTAAACATCTTTAAAACTGCCAATTGTGATTCTAAACAGTTTCACTGAAGTCAAACTGCTGATCTTTTTCCTTCTAAAATGGTTTAATTTTCAACTTTCAATTGTTACTTTGTAAAATATTCATAGCATAACCTGGAAAGTCTTCAAAATATCTTAGCAGTTTGCTTTAGAATCTAGGGGTGAAACAAAAATTAACTTCAAAGCAAATTAGCAGTTTTTCTCATCTATTCTCATCAAAGAAAGTGTGGGAGGATTTTAGGCCCTCTGAGAGCATATATTATAGTTCATTATGCAAAGAAAAAAGGTAAAAATGAATTCAGGAACAATTAATATGTGAAGTTAGTACTCTACAATACACTATTACCACGGCTATATAAAAGTTTTCTTTTACAGTAAAGGCATATTAAAAATTAAAATGTGCTGCATATGTATTATTAGTAGAATTTTATTATTATTGCATTGACATGATTCAAGTTTCTGTGATCTGTTCCCGAGAACATGAGTAGAGATGTTCCTTCCCACTTTTCTAGGTCCTTCAGGGTCTTAAAGGTAATAAAAGATAAGTGATGAATTAGAATAAAGGGGTTATTATGTTGCAGGTGAGAACACCAAGATTAAAAGTCAGAGATTGTAGAAGCTGCTAAGATCACAACAGCTTCAAGAGTCTCTTTCCTCAGTGTCTTACTACTCCAGCTCCTCAACAAATTAGAATAATAGAATTGTAAAATGATAGAATTGAAAATAATTTGGGAGGTCACCTAGCACAATCTCCAACCTAATGCAATAGCCTCCCTACAGTGACAGAAAATAACTGTGTCTGCTTTTGAATTTTTCCAGCAATGTGACAATTCCTCCACGAAAAGTAGACAATTCTGTTTAGGACCATTGTAATGATCAGAAATTAGACATGGCCTTCATTTTGCCATTTGAAAGTACACAGGATAAATCTAATCTCTCTTCCACATGACAGGTTTTGTTGCTGTTGTTGTTGTTTTTACATTTTGAGAATGCTTATAGTACTCCATCTACAAAACCTATTTCCAGTCTAAATGTTCCTACTTCCTTCTAAGATCTTTCAAAATACATGGTTTTCACAGTCTTCTTAATATTGGCACTCATTTTCTGCACGCACTGCAGTTTATCATCAATTATAAATATGGTATCCAAGTGTCTACTCATCCTGGATATTAGCAGACACATATGTACTTTGATCTGGGTTATAAATCTGTTAATATAACATTCGTTTTGAATTAAGCACAACTAATATTTAAGGAGTACCTATTCTGTACAAAATACTGTGCTATATTTCAAAGGAGATGTAAAGAGTCAAAAAAAAAAAAGACTAAGATACTTTGAGGCTTTAGCTATTCTTCATCTCGTAGTATCCAGAAACGCGCTGGACTTTTGCACCAGCATTGTAATTCAAATATATAGTTCTAAAACATACTTCATATTTTACATAAAAGTTAATGCCTTTAGTTTCAGACTATGTCTAGTGTGCTGATGTACACTTAACACTTGATTCTATCTTATTCTACACTTATTATATTAGTGAGTATTTGCTAGTTTTTTGTCATCAGCATATTGCCTAAGTATATATAGTATGTTAATTTTAGTTATGTTTTTGTTTGAAGCTATAATTGACATTAAACTTTTTACAGTTATTAGTCAAAAATTGGTAAATATAAAGTGATATATTTTCGAAGACTAAGTCATGCTGATATTGAATCAATACTCATTAGGTATAGAGCCCATCCACTATCTTGATGGACTTTATATATATTATTTTTACAATTGACATGATTTAAGTTTCTGTGGCTTAGTACGGTGAACATGACTGGAGATTCCTTCCCACTTTTCTAAGTTACTCAAGATCTAAAAAGTAATAAGATGCAAGAGGTAGCATTAGCATAAACAGCTTGCTTATAATGAGTGTACATGTGTGTGTGTGTGTGATAGCTCCCCAGGTTATCAATTTAATAACTACAAAGAAAAAGTGGTTTATTGGGACTGTTATTCTCAATGAAAATCTGCTCATTCCTAGTAATAACTGTTTCTAAATGTTGATAATCCTTCTATTTAATAATGCAGTTTAGAATTTTGTCAGTCTCTCAACAAATCTTATATTCTCTGTGCTTCTTCAAACATGATCGAAAACTATTGTATTTACCTAAAATTTATCAAAATTTAATAAATTAATCCTCCACTATGAGTAAGACATTATACCAGATATATGCTTCCAGTACTTTGGCATGCAGTTTACTTCAGCCTGGAAACTTAAAATCATTTCATTAAGCTGGGATCTTCGTTCATCTCTCTATATACCATGAATTTCAAATTTCACTCAGTATAGTAACTTTTCATCTTTTCTGAGTTTTCTTTATATTCTCTAATCCCACCAGACTTTAATCTCTTTGAAGGAAGGAACAGGCAGATAGTAGGCACTCAACCATTATTTCTTGTCTGATGACTGATGTGGAAATATTTTTACTTTCTCCAAGTGTAGGTATCTATGTGTATTTTTTTCCCTCTTGCTTCTCATTTCTCTTCAGTGCTATTGTTATTTTTCCTTTGCTGTATATGAATCAAGAACCAAAGAATATGAAAAGCTAATGATATAGGTTTAGATTAAAGCTAAATTCTATTTTTATTTCTATTTTAAAGTTTCAAACATGTTTTTAATTACACATTTATTTGTATATAAATATTTATGAACATGGAATTGTTTTTCAGTTTTTCCTGCCACTTCTACACATATTTTCCTAAGATTTGCTTCACCATGGATTTTTTTTTTTTTTTGGCTTTAACATAATTTCCTAGTGAATTGGCAGGGGCTATTCTTCCTTCATTTAATAAATAATTTTCGAGCCTCTATTATGTGCTCACCACTATTCAAGGTTCTAGAAAAAAGTAATGAACAAATAAAAGTCCCTGCCTTTATGAAACTTATGTTTAAGTTGGGGAGGAAGGGAAATAAATGGATGGATGTGTCCCCCCAAAACTTATATTTGTCAGAGGATGATGAGAACTTGAAGAAAAGGAAGATAGAGAAAGAAAATAGACAGTACAGGGACTGGGGACCACAGTGATGCTCTTTTTGTGGTTTCTTTTTTTTTCCTTTTTGTGAGGAAGATCAGCCCTGAGCTAACATCCATGCCAATCCTCCTCTTTTTGCTGAGGAAGACTGGCCCTGAGCTAACATCCATGCCCATCTTCCTCCTTTTTTTTTCCCTTTTTCTCCCCAAAGCCCCAGTGGATAGTCGTACGTTATAGTTGCACATCCTGCTAGTTGCTATACATGGGATGCCGCCTCAGCATGGCCCAACAAGCGGTGGGTCGGTTCGCGCCTGGGATCCGAACCCCGGGTGGCCAGTAGCGGAGTGTGCACACTTAACCACTAAGCCACTGGCCGGCCCCAGTGATGCTCTTTTTTATATACGGCGGTTAGGTAAGACCTGTCTGGTAATATGAAGTGTGAGCAGAGATATGAAGAAAATAAGTGGATGAGCCGTGAAGATTAAGAGCATCCCAGGAAGTAAGAACACGAAAGGCAAAGATCCTGCATTGTAAAGTATCTGGAGAGCTTAAGAAAAACTGAAGAATTTGGGATGGTAAAGCAGTGACGGAAAGGAAGAGTACTAGGAGGTCATCTCTGGTCAGATTAGCAACAGTGATCGTTTATGCCATGGTGAGAATTTTGATTTTTCTCCATGGGAGTTTGAAAGCCATCAGAGGATTGGGAAAAGAGGAGTGACATGATTTACTTATGTTTTCAAACAATCACTCTAGCTTCTGCGTATATAACAGACAAGACGGGGAGCAAGAATGAGGTATTGAGTCAGTGTGCATGCTGTTGCAATAACCTGGTAGGAGAGGATGATGGCTTTGAAAATGTTGAATTTTATCTGAGACTTGTGCCTCTAGAAAGTAGCAACAGTTAAGAAATCCTCAGGCCAGCCCCGATGGCCTGGTGGTTAAGTTCGCCGCACTTCACTTCGGTGGTCTAAGTTCAGTTCCCAGGCACGGACTTGCACCACTTGCCTATCAGTGGCCATGTTGTGGTGGCAGCTCACATACAAAAACAGGAAGATTGGCAGTGGATATTAGCTCAGGGCGAATCTTCCTCAGCAAAAAAACCCCAAAAATCCTCTCATTTGTTTGTGTTCTGAGAAATGGATAACCACGAAGGCTCACCCCGCCCTCACATAGTCCTTCCTCAGGACTCCCATAAGACTCAACAAGTACTCCTGTGTTAACTGCATCTATAATCCCAAGCACCCTTCCTTTTCTTTAAGATCTTCCTCACTAATGACCATTTTCCTTATTGCATTAGCCTTACTTAAATCATCTCCTTAATTGTCCAGTGCATTTAGTCCTTCACAGATTGGAGAGGAGTGTGGTACTGGTTTAAACAGCAAGATCTATTTTGAAAGTGTCCAGGAGATTGGCTGATAGATTTGCTTTGGGGTATGAGAGAAAGAGAAAAGTCAACAACTGATCCAAAAGTTTTAGCCTGAGCAAGGGGAAAAAGACAAATAAATTTGATTAAGGACTGTGAGAGGAGCTGTTTGGGAGGGTGAGGAAGCAGTTCAGGAATTAATGTTGGACATGTTAATTTTGAGGAGGCTGTAGGTCATCCTAATTATAGTTTTAATTAGATAGTTAAATATTCTCATCTGAAGACATCAAAGGAGAAGATGGGACTGAAGATATTAAATGTTGCAGTCACCAGCGTGTAAATTGTTTAGAATGATAAGTCTGGATGCTGTTACCTAAGGCACGGTTTTTCAAATTTCAGCATGTTTAAGAAGCACTTGGAGAGATTGTTAAACAGATTTCTGAGCCCCACCTAGATCTGAGTCTGTAAATCTTGGGTGGGCCTGAGAAATCTGAATTTCTAACAAGTTCTCAAGTGATGTTGATGCTGGGAGTCTGAGGACCATATTTAGAAAATGAGTCTAGCTTGGAAAGAAAGAGATATGAAGACTTAAAGCTGTGGCATGTTAATGTCTAAAAGTTGAGAGGCTAAGGAAAAACCAGCAAAGGGTGCTAGAATGGAGGATTCTGGGACTTAAGAGAAGAACGAGGAGAGAGTGGTGCCATGGAAGCCAAATAAGAAAATCAAGAAGAAAGGAGGACTGGGCTGTGTCAATGCTGCTAATAGCTTGAGTAAATGAAGACTGAGAATTTTCTATTTGATTTGGCAAAGGCATGCTCTAGTTACATAGTTAAGCATGTTTGATACTGTTAACAGATTATATTAGTCCTTAATGATCTTTTCTGTTTTTATTACTCAATGTCAATTTCTGATTTCACCTATAACTTTTTTAGTTTCTTACATCATAAATTGACAAATATATGACATATCACACACACACACACACACACACACACACATTTACTTCTCTAAAACTTACCCTTTACAAATCCTATCCTCTAATAATATAGTTTAAATGATTTAAGTAATGTGTGTATGTATATATATATATATATACACACACATACATATATATAATGTGTGTGTGTGTGTGTGTGTATTCTGGGTCTAATGTTATTTATTTATGTATTTTTATTTTGTAAAGCACCTTCCACAGATGAAAACATTGAAAAATGCTTTTCTGAATGAATATCATTTTGGCCTTTTAATTTCTGAAGTGGAATCATGTTTTATTAATTTTCCAATGAGCTTCTATATTATTCTCATCCTGACAAAATAATGTATAAGAAATATTACCCAACATTTACTTTTTGCCTAAATTCTTTCATATCCTTCTCTACATGGAGAAGATTTTATATTAAATGACAGGATTAAAAAATAATTATAGAACTTCCTGTGCATTTAGGGCTTCTACAGTCTATGAATTCCTTGCAATTGTATGCGTGCTGTTATAGTTAGGCACCTATGCCCTTTTTCAGAGAAAGGTAAATAGCTTTTATTGGGTTGGCAAAAGAATCTCAAAACTATTAAAAATTGTTGGCCTAGATGGAAAGCTCCTATTTTATACTATTTTTTCCCTTATTATGACCTAGTAAGAGTCTTGCTGTCTTGATATACAGTTTCTCCGATGCAAAATAAACATCTATTATCTGATGACTCATTTTCCTATTTAAGAAAACCCACAAATTAGAATGCTCATTGAGTAAAGGAGGCAAGGTACATATGAGCCTGAATCACAGATCTTAGGCAAATGCTGATTTCTCTAAACAAAACATGTCCCGTTGTGATCTTGTGTGTTGTTTAATCTCATTTGCACAGAAAATTGTTATAAATCTAAAGTAACAAATATATGTAAATAGTGGTTCAGTAAAACAGACACATAATTTTTTTAATTCAGTGTTATTATTATTCATCTGAGATCACATGATTTCTTATATCTGTCAGGAAAAAAGATCAAATTAATCAATAAAACAAAAGGAAAATGGAAATTAAAAATAGTATTGATATAACTAATATAATTAAAAATATTCTTTTTCTCTTAGTCAAAATGTATAGAAAAATGAAATAAAGAGAATCTATGGGGCACCAAGGCAGAGCATGAATGGGTGTCTTTAGTCTTTCCCCGTGATTTCCCTAACACCACTCTAAAAAAGCATAGATTAAGTAAAAGTAGATACTTGCTCTGCATAAGCAACATTGCTATAATCCTTATCATTGCCCTTTCAATGAGAATTAAGCCTTTAATCCCCACTATATGAAAGGTAGGGAGCCTCCACTGAATGGAGTCAGAGTACAGAGAGGTGGCATATTGTCCTTTTTTAAGGACCACCAGTTTAATAATCTGAACGGAACAGTATGGTTATCATATACTGTTATCATATCATATTGAAGCAGCTATGGTGTAATAATTTGAGATCTGGACTAAGAAACAGAAAATGAGGTTTAAATAATTCAGCAATTCACTAATTGGAAAGGCAATGTGACAAAGTAGTATGTCCTGGATGTCAGTATCAGACAGATCTGGGTCTGATATCTGATTCCTCCACATACTAGATTGTGAAATGGGACAAAGTCTTTAAATTCTCAGAGCTTCAATTTTTCATATCTGTTTTAGTCTGCTAGGGCTGTCATAACAAAATACTACAGATTGGGTGGTTTAAACAACAGAAATTTATCTTCTCATGGTTCTGAAGGCTGGAAGTCCATGATCAAGGTGCCAGCTGATTCAGTTCCTTGTGAGGGCTCTCCTTCTGGCTTGCAGATGATGGCCTTCTTGCTCTGTCCTCATCTGGCCTTTCCTCTGTGATGCATGGCGAGAGAGCTCTGGTCTCTCTTCCTCTTCTTATAAGGACAGCAATCCTATCAGATTAGGGCCCCACCCTATGACCTTATGTAACCTTAGTTACCTCCTTTAGCTCTATCTCAAAATACAGTCACATTGAGGGTTAAGGCCTCAATATACGAACTTTGGGAGAATACAGTTCAGTCCTAATAACATCTTAAAAGAAATAAAGGAAAGTGAACTAGTGTTCACAATTGCTCATTGTTTACCCTCTGCTTTGCCTTGACCACACTTTAGTCAGACTTCTCTTTCTCCTATAGGCCTCTGAGCTCTGCTTGCCCCCAAGCCTGAGCAAGCACAGGAGTGAAACATGTGCCCCCTTTACCAGCTTCTTCTGGGAATCAGCTGACTGTAGCAAGACCCTTTTCCTATCAGACCCCACTGATGATTTCCAGTTTCCATGCCAAAGATTCTGCTTATCTCTGCAGGTCCCTGCTTTACCCTATACAAAAAAATCCTTGTTCTGTTTAAATGTGAGATGCTTACAGATTTCTGAGATTGGCATTGTCTCCCTATTGCAATACTCTGTTTTTCTGATAAAGTCTCTCTCTATCTAAGTCTGGATTTGTTGTAATTTGACAAAGATTAAAAATGCCTATCTCATTGACTTATTTTTGTGACTTCCAAAACATCTAGTATAGTGCCTACTACATTGTAGATGAATAATTGTATGTTCTTGGGCATTGACTTACTTATTAAAGTCCTTTGTCAATAAGTAATAATTTGAAATAGATATATAAAGGTTGCTTCATCTGTAATATTCTCTGAATAACAGGCAGACTTTGGAATTTTGTATCTTAAGAGGTCACATTCCAAAGACTGCATGGAAAATTATCATACTTAAACTTGTAGTTGCATTCCGATGTACTGAGTCAAATAATGTCAAAATTTCCTAGGGCAACAAATACACTTGTGGAATTTAAATGTATGATTTTATTACTTTGACTTCTAAGGCCTGTCAAAAAAATCTTTACCATATGCACAATGATGAATATGAAATGATGAATAATATGTTCCCAAAGTGTCACTATACTGATTTTTTGGCACCAGCAAAACTCCTGCTTTATCTTAAGAGAACTTGCCATACAGTAGGAGGGAGGAGTGATGAACTCATATTTGTGAAGCGCTCGCTACCCATGTGCTCTCTGTCTAATGCTTTAATTAAGCCACATCATTTACCTTGGAAACAACCCTTTGGCGTAGGTGTTATCTCCATTTAAACATTTAGAAATTAAGGATCAGAGAAGTCAAGTTCCTTGCTCAGGTTTATGTAGCTGTTAAAGAGAAGAGTCAGGATTTAATCAGAGTTCCATTTATATACCCCATAAAGTGTTACCTTTTTACTATAACATCCTGTATTCCTATGAAGAAATAATTCATACAATCCCAACAGGCACAGATGAACAGGCTTGCGCTTTAGGAAATGAAGAGCTGAGACAGGAAAAGAGAGATTTCAGGAAACAGAGAATATTTGCATCATGTTATAATCGTGATTATTTGAAAGGTAGTTTTACATAGCTTAAAACAATTGGATCATTTTTTTATTAATACAAATAACCATAAATGAAAGTTTAAAAACTGACAGAGCCTATTTCAAAATATTCATGATAGGTTCTATAATTAATCTCACACAGAGACCACTGTGTAGGTTTTTAAAGCTAAAATGTGTGAAATTGAGATTCATATGTTAACATGATCAAAATTATTTTAGGAAATTAGGACAAAGCTTTTATGTTGTTATGTTGACCATGAAACCTTCAATATTTAAAAAAACACATTCAGACTTCATCTAAACAAAAGAGGCACAAAAACCTTTAGCAAGAAAGAAGTCACAAATGTAAAAATAACGAGTAACATTTTACAATGGAGGAATAATACTGAGAACATTTAAATATAAACCTGATATTTTATAAAGTGATTAATTTAATGTTGTCAAATAGAAACCATTTTATCCTTTTGTCAATTAATTGATTAATTATTTTTTTGATGTATAGTGCTTCGTAATGATACATACTATCCTTGACACATAGGTTAAATTATACATAATTTTTTAAAATTTTGCACAACTTTCCCTTACACACAGAGCAATATGATGGAATTCAAGTGGAGCTTTTGTCTACTTACAGCTTCAATCTCTGGACCTGTTACTGACATTCATTATTTAAAAAAAAAAAAAAAAAGAGGATGAGCAATCAATGGTTTTATTATCTTCCAAAGAAACAGACATCAAAATATGCCTTATTTTATTCCTGGAAAATCAACGTTTAAAAATCTTGACTTTAAAAAGTACATTATGAAATATTCTCTGGAAATAAGTTAAACTGGAGAGCTTTATCTTTTTGCAATATGTGCCTACTTTTGCCTGAGCAGAATAAAAGGCAACATGGATGTTCTCACGGTATTGCATATTGTTTAACATTTAAGCATTTTCTCATTGTCTGGCAAGTAATTTATCATAAAAATCATGATTGTAATTGCAATGATCTTGCTTTCCACACATACTGTTATCTTATAAATTTGTACTGGACTCATCTCTTAAGCTGAGTAAAATAATAAAGATGTTGTGACTGTAGAAATCCTACTCCTGTATTCCTTGCCTTTTGCTTTAATCTTTCTTCCCACAATAATTCTCTCCTTTTACTTTCTGGTTGCCCATCTTTTAATAAAATATATCAATAGGCTCTTTTGAGTGTGCCAGCAACTAAACCATCCTCTGTAAGCAACATCTGAAGTGTCCCTGTTCCTTGTACGTATCACATCTATGTGGACCCCTGGAGCCTCAGTTAAAGCTTAGTCTTATTGGAGCTCAGTAAGAATATTATCTCAAAGTCGAAGTGCATCAACTTCAACTGATAATAAAGTAAAAGGATTTCAACTTTTCCTACTTGCACAATAACTTAGTAACCCAACGTCAATGACTATATGTCCAAATAACATTCCCATGTAACAACCTACTTGACAGCAGAAAGAAACAACACATAAATATTTCAATATCTTAGAATAAATCCAACTTATAACATTAACTTGTGCCTGTTTAAAATCCTTCCCAAAGTGTATCATTTTCAATTCTTCACTCAAGGCTGGCTGTGTCTACAATAGTTTAATGAAGTAATGAGTTACCCATTGAATTTCATCTATGTCAAGGGAATCTAAGCATTTCAATTATAATAGGATGTTTCTCTCCCTGATAACTGAATTTCATTCCTTGAAGCAAAACATTTGCTACTACCTCTGTGTCTGCAAAGAAACACAGAGAAGTATTATAAGTATATGTGATGAACAGTGATTTTAAAGAATCAGGAACAGGCTATTTGTTCTTGATAACTATCTTTATATTGCAGGAACAAACATTTTAAAATCTTCAAAACTTAGTGATAAAAACACGAAATAAATGGAGAACAAAGTACCATAGTAAGAGATTGACGTTCACAGACGAAAAGGAATTTTTTTCCACTGATAAACATCACTGTGTAGTTCTAGCCATATATTGGAAGTAACATATATGAAGTCCTAGCATAGGGCCATTTCCATGGTATATGCTTAATAATTGGTGCCTATTCTCTGAATTGATCATCAGTTGTTAATGCTGATTTAAAGCCATACAAATTGGTTCCACACTTTAAAATTGTGTTTACAAGGAGAAAATTGTGTCTACTACGTAATATACATAATTAGACAACGATTTGTAACAATGGGTACTAATTAATATAATATAGTTCATAAATAAAGACAAAAGAATAACAATTTTCTCAAAACAAGATTTAAGCATGGTATTACTTTTTTTCTGTATTAATACTTTCTTATTTTTTAATGAAATACAAAATCAATTATCTTTCTTATGAAAATAAGGCAAACAGGTAATCTTTCTAAAATATATAGTTGAGTTCACAAAAATCTGCCTCAAAATGGACATACATGCTCTTACCTTATATAATTTTTCTACATTTTTCAGAAGTAGTGTAGACTAGTGGAGTGTAGTAAAGTAAATATTCAGATACCGGGAACAATTCAGTCTATAACACTGATGGTCAAATACTTCTATTGTCTTTAATTCAAGTTAATTATTAGATCATCAATGTTTTTTAAGTGTTATACACTCAAAAAGTTTAGCTGAATACCAATATGTTCAATAAAGAATAAAACTTTTTCTTTTTTGTGTTTTCTGAATATCGCTTGTAAAGCCACCTTTTAAAAATATAGCTACTATTTGGGAAGAGAAAATTTGAATGTGGTTGCTTCACATTTTAATCAGTGAGTAAGAACTCAGATGTCTGGTTTACTCTAATGGAAAAGCCACAAAATGGTAAATGGGAACACAAAAGAGCTAGCTGTATGGCCACAGCAGTAAGTATTTCACCTGTGATGCATTTACAGTTTTGTTAAAATAGCGTTGGTGGAATGAATTAATAAATATCAAACTTGAAACACGGTGCTTGGAACATAAGATACATTTTCTTTTAAGAGATTTTAAATATGGGAAGAATCTGCTAGGAGTCCAGAGGGTGTTACATGCTGACCAGCGAGAGGAAAAACATGAAAGCAGTACGCTGTATTAATAAGGGACAATCTTGAAGCATATTTGTTAACCTTTGAGGAATGTTCAGGGTTACCCTCCTCTAAGCTGATGTGGCCCTATACAACAGCTCCTGGCTTAGTGAGCAGAGAGCAGGGAGAATTATAGGTGCCACTTGTCCCTTTGGCAGTGAACACCCTGCATAACTAGTAGTGTTTCAATTCACACATTCCAGGCCTAGAATGCCAATATTCAAATTCTGACTCCACCTTTTATCAGCTATTTAACTCTGGGCAATTCACTTAACCTCTCTACACACCATTTTCCTTGCATATAAATAGAAATAATGAGAATACCTTCCACATAGAATTGTGTGAGAAAAAAAGGAAAAGAAAGATAAACGTCTAACACATAATAGTACTGAATTTATGTTAATTATTATTGTAGCCTGTATAATAATGCCAAGTCTATGACAATGTTTGCAGGGACTTACGAAATAAGATGCAGTTATAATATTATGCAGTGTATTCTATAGTGATAGGGAAAAATTATGCAAATGTTTTCCACTAATTGGCAGATGTGAAAAGGTGTAGAATAAGAACTCTGTGATTTAAAGTTAAAAAAGAGGGCTTGAGGGGCCAGCCCAGTGGCGTAGTGGTTGAGTTCCCACTCTCTGCTTCAGCAGCCTGGGGTTCGCAGGTTTGAATCCCGGGCGTGGACATACACACCACTTATCAAGCCACGCTGTGGCAGGCGTCCCACATATAAAGTAGAGAAAGATGGGCAAGGATGTTAGCCCAGGGCCAATTTTCCTCAGCAAAAAGAGGAGGATTGGCAACAGATGTTAGCTCAGGGTTAATGTTCCTCACCAAAAAAAAAAAAAAAAGGAGAGCTTGAGCCCCTATAAGTCACTACTGCAGCAAGGGTTGGAAGTCATTCTCTACTCTCCTGATAGGAAGTCAACGATCTCTCTAGATCTTAGCTCTAGATAAGCTTCTATTTAATAAAATTTCATTCATACTCACTGCATCATGCAAGTGGGGGAAATACAGCTCCGCAAGCTCACTCAATGTGTTCTAGAGGATAGTCATAAAGAAGGAAGATTATAACATCTCAAGGACTTAAACTCAGTAACACTGGAGGTTGACCAATGGCATTATGGTCAGAACAGCAGACTTTCTCTCCATGGTCAAAGACATAAAGGACTTTGAAAGAGATAACATTTTAACATAACTTTTTATTTTTAAATTAATTTGAACTAATAAAATAAGCTACTATTAAATATATGTGGATTTGGTAGTGAGCTTGAGAAAACAATCAAGAGATTAGAGCTTTCCAATGTTCAAGAGTTTTGCTTAATGAGTTTTGCAATGTGTAGGAGGAAAATAGGTTATGCTCCAGATGGAACAAAGTTAAGTTTCTAGGATGTGTTACAATCATGCTGACACTATTGACAAGAGAAAGTTACAATGATCTGTAAGGCAAATGTAAAATTATCAGGGCTTTTGTGATTTCAAAGAGAACTAGTGGAAATATTTAATTTTTAATAGTAAGCATGGAGCTTGAATACTGTGCTCTAATACAATTTAAGAATATTTTCTTGCATGCTAATTGTTATTCAATTATAAGACATAAAATAATTATTCTAAGACTGAGAAAAGAATATATGCCTCAATTATGACTGCTTCCTGAGAGAACCAATTTACCAAATAAATCAAAATAATAAAACAGGAAAAATGGTACATTACCTATTCTCTGGAATTCAGGGAATCAAAAACTCATTGAAAAACCCATATTTTCCTTTAAGGAAAATACTGGCTTCTTAATTATTATTTCTATTTTGAGCTGTAAATTAGTTTTTTCTACAGGAATAATGAAATCAATAGGAAAAGGGGATTAATTATTCAGATATTTAGTCACACACATTTTTAGCAATGGTTCTAAGGCTTGGTTATAATGTTCTCTTTAGCACAAAGAAAAATTAATTGAAAACAAAGAGCATTTTTTTTCTCTTTTTGTAACTTGTTATGGTCTATGTACAATAAGATCAATATTCACTCACAAATTTTTTTTTTTAAATCACAAAAATGGTAACATTACAAAACAAGCATTAAGTAAATTCATTTATTATTTCTTTATTCTGGTCCCTATGCTTTACCATTCAAGAATGCACTTCAAATTTCTCTTCACATGACTGCTTCCATTCACTCGTCAAGCAATCATACACGTAACCATATTTACTGAGCATCAAGTGGGTGTCAATCACTGTGCCAGAAGAAGCATAAAACATCCCCTTCTTGAGCTTGGAATCATGAACATATTAAATTAAAGTTGTTGGCCTTAATATGCTAAACATAAATTCAGCTAAGTGCTAAACTTATAAACTTAAAAAAAGGTGCTAATGTGATTCCCTAGCAAAAAAACATAAGAAGATGACATAAAACTTAATTGTAAGGGAAAGAATTGATATAGATTATACATTATTTAGTCATATTTGAAAATGGTATAGCTTATTATAAGAAAAATATTTGAAGAATTTCTAGGATATTTTTTAAAAAGCAATTTTGTACTACTTGTGGAATAGGCAAGCAATTTAGTAAAATAGACTTTTATTGCTATAAACACTGCTCTGGGCTAATTCTATCTTAAATCACTGTAACATACAATTACAAGGACTTCCATGGGTTAAAAAAAGAACCTCAATACTGAATAGAATAGCACCTGGTATACTTAACAGATTTGTTTCAAAGCATTAAAAATTGCATTTTACTTCAATTATTTAATCTTTTGCTGTGCTGGTTGGCTTTGGTAAAGTGAGAAATGGCCCTTCTAACAGGTAGACTGTCAAGGGGAATCGAGATATGTAACAGAAACCACAATTTTCAAAACAGACTGCATTATAATTTTCAAAACATCTGAACTGTTTCAAACCAACCATGATGTTCATCACAGACTAAGCTTAAATTCTTTCCAGTTCATTAGTGATACATATATTTCAAGAAAATGTTACAGGTAACTCCTCAAGGACTCTTGTGTTCTAAAGATCACTAACTGTTCTCCAAACTCACTTGTTTATAATTTCTTACAATCTTTGATAAGATCATTTCACGACCAAGTTCTGTCCTGCAAACTTTATTAGTACTCTTTCCCTAAGGCTACTTTTTGAGATGTCCCAGAGATTCTCATGTTATGGGATCTTTCTTGCGGTAGCACGTACTAAACCTAACTTGGTTGACTTCATATGTTCCTGTTAGTCACTGACTGGTGGACGTATACAGCCTATTTAACTGCAAATGTTTTGGTTATTAGACTATACATGATAATAACAAAATTTGATATCATAGAAATACACAACAGGACATATTGTAGGCCACATCTCATGTAGTATAAAAACAGAGGTTTGATTTGGATTAAAGTTAGGTCTAGAATCCAACAGCAGAATTTTGTAGATCTTTTTTCTAGTGCTTGAATTTTAATATGTCTCACTATTGATCTGCTTCTTTTAGTGTCTGGGAACTTTTCTTTTCCTTCCAAACTGTATTCCTTATCCTTTGTATCTCTGGTATTAAAAAAGAGTTCTGGTGGGGCTGGCCCGGTGGCGCAAGCGGTTAAGTGTACGTGCTCCGCTGCCACGGCTAGTTGTTCACCGGGTCGGACCCCAGGCGCGCACTGACGCACTGCTTGTCCAGCCCTGCTGTGGCGGTGTCCCCTATAAAGTAGAGGAAGATGGGCATGGATCTTAGCCCAGGGCCAATCTTCCTCAGCAAAAACAAGGAGGATTGGCAACAGATGTTAGCTCAGGGCTGATCTTCCTCACACACACAAAAAAAACCTGCACAGATTTGAGGTATGCAATGTGATGTTATGATATACACATACATTGTGAAATGATTATACCACAATCAAGCTAATTAATGTATCAATCACCTCACATAGATACCACTTCATTTGTGTGTGTGGTAAGAACACTTGAGTTCTATTCTATTAACAAATTTCAAGTACACAATACATTATTACTAACTATAGTCACCATTCTATACATTAGGTCTCCTGAACTTATTCATCTTACAACTAAAAGTTTGTGCCCTTTGACCAACATCTACCCATTTCTCCCACCCTTTTGCCCCTGGTAACCACCATTCTATTCTGTTACTAAAAGTTTGACTTTTTTAGATTCTGCATAAAAGTGAGGTAATGCAGTATTTTTCTTTCTGTGTCTGGTTATTTCACTTAGCACAACCCTCCAGGTTCCATCTATGTTGTTGGAAATGGCAAGATTCCCTTCTTTTTAAGGCTGAACCATATTCATATACATACATGGTGGTCTAGTAGTTAGGATTCAGTGCTTTCATCGCCAGACCCGGGTTTGTTTCCTCGCTCGGGGAAGCACACCACCCATCTGTCGGTTGTCATACTGTGTTGGCCACATGTTGCTGTGATGCTGAAAGCTATGCCACTGGTATTTAAAATACCAACAGAGTCACCCATGGTGGACAGGTTTCAGTGGAGCTTCCAGACTAACACAGACAAGGAAGAAGGACTTAGCCACCCACTTCCCCAAAAATTGGCCATGAAAACCCTATGAATAGCAGCTGAGCACTGTCTGATATAGCACTGGAAGATGATGATGAGGATGATGATGAGAGGATGATGCAAAAAGACCCGGCAGGGTTCCGCTCTGCTGTACATGAGGTCGCTAAGAGTCAGAATCGACTCCGTGCACTAACAACAAATATATGTATATCTCACACTTTCTTTTTTTTTTTTTTTTTTTTAATTTTTTGTTTATTGCAGTAACATTGGTTTATAACATTGTAAAAATTTCAGGTGTACATCATTGTACTTCTATTTCTGCATAGATTACATCATGTTCACCACCAAAATACTAATTACAACCCATCACCACACACATGTACCCAATTATCCCTTTCACCCTCCTCCCTCCCCCCTTCCCCTCTGGTAACCACAAATCCAATCTCTGTCCCTATGTGTTTGTTTATTGTTGTTATTACCTACTACTTAATGAAGGAAATCATACGGTATTTGACCTTCTCCCTCTGACTTATTTCACTTTGCATCATGCCCTCAATGTCCATCCATGTTGTCACAAATGGCTGGATTTCATCGTTTCTTATGGCTGAGTAGTATTCCATTGTGTATATATACCACAGCTTTTTTATCCATTCGTCCCTTGATGGGCACTTAGGTTGCTTCCAAGTCTTGGCTATCGTGAATAAGGCTGCAATGAACACAGGGGTGCATGTACCTTTGCAAATTGGTGTTTTCAAGTTCTTTGGATAAATACCCAACAGTGGAATAGCTGGATCATATGGTAGTTCTATCGTTGATTTTTTGAGGAATCTCCATACTGTTTTCCATAGTGGCTGCACCAGTTTGCACTCCCACCAGCAGGCTCACACTTTCTATATCCATTCACCCATCTAAGTGCACTTTGTTTCTATATCTTGACTACTGTGAATAATACAATGAACATGGGAGAGCAAATATATCTTCTAGATAGTGATTTTATTTCCTTTAGATATATACCCAGAAATGGGATTGCTGGATCATACGGTAGTTATATTTTTAGTTTTTGAGGACCCTCCACACTGTTTTCCGTAGTGGCTCTAATAATTCACATTCCTATCAACAGTGTATAAAGCTTACCTTTTTTCCACATTCTTGCCCACGCTTATTATATTTTGACTTTTTGATAATAATCATCCTAACAGGTGTGATATGATATCTCATTGTGGTTTTCATTTGCATTTCCCTGATAATTAATGATTTTAAGTATCTTTTCATATACTAGTTGGCCATTTATCTATCTTCTTCAGAGAAATAGCTATTTAGGTCCTTTGCTCATTTTTTAATTGGGTTATTTGTTTTTTTGCTATGAGTTGTATGAGTTCCTTATGTATTTTAGATATTAACCCCTTATTGGCTATATGGTTTGCAAATATTTTCTCCCATTCCATGGGTTGCCTTTTCAGTTTGTTGATTTTTTTCCTTTGCTATGCAGAAATTTTTTAGCTTGATGCAATCCCATTTGTTTATTTTTGCTTTTATTGCCTATGCTTTTGGTGACAGATCCAAAAATCATTGCCAATGTCAAGGAGTTTTCCCCCTATGTTTTCTTCTAGGAGTTTTAAGGTTTCTGGCCTTAGATTTAAGTCTTTAATCCATTTTGAGTTGATTTTTGTGTATGGTGTAATATAAGAGTTCGTTTTCATTCTTTTGCATATAGACATCCAGTTTTCCCAACACCATTTATTAATGAGACTATCCTTTTACCATTGTGTATTCTTGGCCCCTTTGTTGAAAATTAGTTGAGCGTATGTGTGTGAATTTATTTCTGGGCTCTCTATTCTATTCCACGGATCTACGTATCAGTTTTTATGCCAGTATCATATCATTTTGATTACTATAGCTTTGTAATATAGTTTGAGATCAGGAAGTGTGATGCTTTCAGCTTTGTTCTTGCTCAGGATTGCTTTAGTTATCCAAGGGCTTTTGAGATTCTATATGAATGTTAGGATTGTTTTTTCTATTTCTGTGAAAAATGCAATGGAATTTTGATATGCGTTGCATTGAATCTGTAGATTACTTTGGGTAGTGTGGACATTTTAACAATATTAATTCTTCCAATCCGTGAGCATGAAATATCTTTCCACTTACTTGTACTTGCTTCAGTTTCTTTCATCAATTTTTTATAGCTTTCAGTGTATAGATCTTTTATATCCTTGATTAAATTTATTCCTATTTTATTGTTTTTGATGCTGTTGTAAATGAGATTGTTTTCTTAATTTCTTTTTCAGAGAGTTCATAGTTGTTGCATAGAAATGCAACTGATACTTATTAAAATATTTAATTTTAATGTTCTTTTCTATTGACTGTATTTCTACAGTGGTTAGTTCTTTTATTGTTGCATTTGTATTTCCACTTTTTCCTCAAATATTTGGTGATTCTTGAATATCTAATCATGTTTACAGATGAGTTTCTATATTTCTCAGTGTCCATAGTCAGAGAGCAGTGTCTCAGCTAAAATAAGACAACTTGCAAACAGAATGATAAGTTCAAATTGCAGTTCTGCCTCTAGATGATATTTATGACCCTGTGAAGAAATGATTGAATATGGCAGGCCTGAAGTACTATCCTTGGCTGGCATCTGGGAACTTGGACTTTGGGAGAGTTTCCACAATTAAATGCTAAGAGTGCCTTGCGGTGCCTACAATATTTGTATGAACTATGTGGTTTATGCTGAAAGCCTGCTTTTCTTTTAGGAGTCTGGAATATGGTTACGTGCCAGTCAGGGCATGCCTACATGATCAGCTTGCAATAAAAAACCCTGAGCAGGGCCGGCCCCGTGGCTTAGTGGTTGGGTGCTCGCGATCCGCTGCTGGCGACCTGGGTTCGGATCCCGGGCGCGCACCGACACACTGCTTCTCCAGCCATGCTGGGGCCGCGTCCCACATACAGCAACTGGAAAGATGTGCAGCTATGACATACAGCTATCTACCGGGGCTTTGGGGGAAAAAAAATAAATAAATAAAAATTAAAAAAAAAAAACAAAACCCTGAGCACTGAGTCTCTGATGAGCTTCCCTGATTGACAACATTTTACAAATGTTGTCATAACTCATTGCAGGGGATTTGAGCACATCCTGTTGTGATTCCACTGGGAAAGGACTCTTGGAAGATGGTGCCTGGTTTCCACCGGAATGTACCCCATGTTTTCCCTTCGTTGTTTGTGCTTTATATCCTTTTGCAATAATAAACATAGCCATGGGTACAACTATATGATGAGTCCTAGAAGTCCTCCTAGTGAATCATTGAAACTGGAGGATGTCTTGGTGATTCCTGACACAAAGACCTAATTCATTCTTGTTCTCATTCATCAGTTCAATCAACAAAAGATTGAGCATGTGCCCCAGGGAAGATGCTGCATTAGTATTAGTTTTTAAAATCTTAAACAGTCTAGTGAGAGGTTCAGATATAAAAATGTGATGATTACTGCACAATGTGGCATGTGCTACAACAAGCTCAGGGGAAAATGAGAGTGCATGGATGGTGGATATCCAAAATATACCAGGGTATCTGGAAGTGCTTTTGGAAAGAAAATTCTTGAGCTAGGGTTTGAGCATCTAGACGAAAGCAAGTGTCATGCTAGATCTATTGAAAAAGGACAGAATCCTGAAATAGCATAATTTGTTTAGGTAAGTAAGATATTTCCATGTGGAAAGAGGGGTGCTGAGTCATAAAAATTGTTGGTAAGCTAAGTATCTAGACTTTACATTAAAAATTTTAGAGGGTCATTGTATTAGTTCCTCCTGAAACTGTAAAAATTACCACAAACAGTGGCTTAAAACAACACAATGTACTATCTACACTTCTGGAGGTCCAAAGTGCAACACGGTTCTCATCTGGCTAAAATCAAGGTACTGGCTGAGCTGTGCTCCTTTCTGAATGCTTTAGGGGAGAATCTGTTTATTGGCCTTTTTCAACCTCAAGACGTCACTCACATTCTTTGGCTTGTGGCTTTCATCCTCTGTCTTCAAAACCAGCAATGCCCCTCTCTGACCCCTCTTCCATAGTCACCTCTCTCTCTGACCATAACCAGAAAATTTTCTTCACATTTAGAGACCCATGTGATTAGAATGGCCCACCTGGATAATACAAGATAATCTTCTCATCTCTGTTTCCATAATTTAATCACATCTACAAAGTCCTTTTTGCCATGTAAGGTAATATAGTCACAGATTCCAAGGATGAGGATATGGACAATCTTGGGGAACCATTATTCCAGCTACCATGGTCATTAAAGAATTTTTGTCAGGAGAGTAAAATGTGTAATTCTTGCTCTTCTACAGTATTTAGAGACAGTATTCTCCCACTTACCTTTCTGTGACCCAATGCAGGAACTCAGCCAAAACAGATTACTGTTTATAATCTTTTTATTTAGTTCATCTTCCCAGATCTCTTGAAGAGCTATTTTAAATGTCACAAATACATCTGACCACATGCTGTCCCACATAATCTGACACAAGCTGGCTTAAATAAAAAGAGAATTTATTGGTGCACAAAACTATAGTAGACTTGATTTCAGATACAACTTGACTCAGGGATTAAATTCCATCAACAGAGTTGTTTGATTTCACAGCTTGGCCTCCCCTGTGCTAATCTCAGGCCTTTCCCTAGTGGTTTCAAAAAAGCTACAATGACTCCAATAATCAGAACTTTCCAAAATCAAGTCCCGTGAATAGTAAGAGTCTATTTTCATCAAACTCTCAGAAAAAAATCTTCATTTTTCCTCATTGGCTCTAATCAAGTCACATGACCATACTCTGAACCAATTGCTGTGCTCAGGAGTATAGGGTCAAAGTCACATGCTACATCACTGATCTGGTAATTACACTTAATGAAAAGGTCTGAGAGGGTAAGAGGAACAGTTTTCCAGAGGAACACTGGAGCACAATTATCAGAAAGGGAATTAAATATTTCCACAGAATAAAACAATGAATGTGTGCTATTCTTTTAGGACTTCGATGGTTTTGCTCATGTTTAATGCTCCAGTCTATCCTAATGCCCTTCCTCAATTTCATGCTCTAGATATACCAAATTAATTAATGTACTTCTCAAATGAACCACGTTCTTTCACAGCTGCATTTTCTTCTCAATTTACTTTATCTGGAATCCTGACACATTTCTTTCTACTCCATCTGCACAACACACACATCATGCCCTACCTATAAAGTATATTCTTAGTCACATTCAATGCTCATATTCTTCTAAGTATTTTCTAAATTCTCTTCTCTTGTCTTTTTGATTCCACAGTATGTATTTTTAGTGTTATATACTTTTGAGATAGCATTCTAACTATATGTTACCTTGTCTCTCTCCCCAGGAGGATGTGAACAATTTGAAAGTGACACCAACACATGTGGCCCTTGATACATTGGAGCTCATAGAATCATGAATGCCAAATTAACCACACCCCTCTTCGTAACCACAGTTCTGAAAAGAATAAGTGATACAGAAGTCCTGCAGGTAGGGATCAGTATATCACCTTTATTACTGATGAAATTGGTCAAGAACTTTTCTTGGGAATGAGAAACAAATAGGTTTACGATACTTCCTACTCCGCCAGTCAGGTTTACGGGACAGTCTCCCAGGAAAATGAGGATCTGCAGAGCAGATACACTTATCTAGGATTATATATTCACAAGTCTGATGCTTAGAACAACAACAACAACAGAAAAAGAAAAGAGAAAGAAAGAGAAAGAGTAAAGTCCTAGGATTTATAGTCTCTTGGTGGATTGGTTCCATCCAATGCAGCAACACAGGCCAATGAACATCACCCACCAACCAGAAAACTCATTCTTCCACCACGGGGAAAAATAAGTAATGTGTGGGTCAAGAGATCACTACATAACAAAATGAGAATTGGGGAGAAACCTTCTCTTCAAGATTATGCAGTCTTTAAATATTGACATACTCTGTTGGATGCAGGCATCAGTAAACTTATTTTTTATAAGAAACCACATCATAAAAAATTGGGGCTTTGCAGTCCACATGGTCTCTGCTGCAACTACCTAGCTTTGTATGGTTAGCATGAAAGTATTCATAGATAATATTTAAAGAGTGTGTGTGACTCTAAAAAATGTTCCAATAAAACATTATGTCTAAAAACAAACAGTAGGCCAGTTTTCTCCACTGACCATAGTTCACCAACCCATGTGCTTGAGTAATACTGACTCAGTTTACAAAAGTCCTCTATATATCTACACAATCTTATATTTTCCTTTGATATGTGGCCTTAATATATAATTCTGAAACCTTCCCAAGGAAATGAAAAAATAACCTCAATTTACAGAGGTATTCAACTGAGAGCCTTTTTTTGGGAGGGGGCTTTCCATGTGACTAGACTCTTAGATATTGAGGGATTTTATTATGTAGGGGTTGGTAGTTGGATCAGAGCCATCAGTTCTCAGTTCTCAGTAGTATGGTATGGCATGTGAATAGTCTACACCAACTCAGATATCAGATAGGATATTTTTTCCTGATTCTTTCCATCTGTTTCACCCCTGATGAAATAGTCATGGCTTGGTACTTTGGTGGATTAATTTAAAAATTCTTGTTCATTAGAGGAATTCTTTCCAGGGTATTCTTTCCATGGGATGTCTGAGTCATGCTGGTACTTGTTAGGCAGACTATTGATTTTGCTTTTGTTTTGATTGGCTCACAAATGTGAAGTGACAAATGTGCTACAGGATTGATTTGTCACAATGAGCTCCAAAGCAGACTGGTTTTGCTTTCACAAATACTCAGCATCATGTGACACTTCAAGAACAAAGTGTAACCTATCATTATGTAATTGATGAAAATATGAGCAAATATGTGACCCAAAGTAAATTGAGTCTATCAGACAGACTTAGAACTGTTCACAAACTTTCCAGTTAATTTCTCTGCAATACAATTTAAATGCATGATTCTGTATCTCTGATGTCTATATAGGTCACATGTGGAAGTTTCAAAATAAATAGATCTGTATTTTTACCTGAGAAGTATTAATTGCATCCAAATTTGAAGCAACATGTCTAAAGTAATGGTTCACAAACTTAGATATCAGGGTTTGTTAGAATCACCTGAAGAGTTCGCATCATTTCTGCCTTGCTGAGATAAGAGATAATAAAATGGGTAGTTATAGTGTGGTTTTGAAGATTAACTGAGATAACGTTATGTAAAGCCTTGCCATAATGACTGGCAAATACTGAGAGCTTAAATGTTAACTTTATTGTGATGATAACCCCTGATGTTGCAATTGACTTTTTTTTAAGTAAGAGAATCAAAAAATTTTTTAATGTTTGTTTACAATATAATGATTTGTCATGAAAGCACTGGGCAAAATTGTAGGCGTATTTATGACATAATTAACGGAGTAATGACTAAATATTTTGAACAGTAACTTGATTTTATATCTCATAAGGAATTGTGTTCAACTGTTATGGACATTTTAAACATTATAAAATAGTAAAAATACCAGACATTTATACGCTTGTCAGTAAGTGAGAAATGACTGAATAAGCAAGTTGGAGGCAGGTAAGGAGAAAGAAATTTCCTGTTAGTGGAGAATTTCTGCTCTGATGGTGTACAGAAGTGTGAGCACCTGGTATAAAGGAAGACTCGGGTGTAAATAATTGTTTTCTAGTTTGCTGGTTAGTCTCTATAATCACTGCCTAAGAGTAACTGAAATCCTCCTGATGCCCTTCTGGGCCAACTGGAAACAATAGGTAGAATTAATTTTCTAAGAATACAGTGATTTCTAAACCTCGATGATAATCGGAAACATCTAGGAAAAAAATTAATTAAAATATTTTATTTTAGAATATTCAGCCAATGCAGATAACTGATTTTTTCCCCCAATGTTGTTTTCATTCTTGTATACCAGAAGCAATCCTAGACCAGGTACGTCTTGTTAAAAAAAAACTCCATAGGCAAGAACTCTTCTGTAAGCAAATAACATTAGCTTGTCTGCCAGGAGGTCTGTTATTAGTACGTTTACGAGGAGATGAGACTAGGTCTTCTGTTCTTCCCCTGCTCCCCTGTAATGAGTGCTTTGTTATTAATATTTTCATCTATGTTTATCAAGAAGTCTAAAATTTTCTTTTTCTCTAATATCTTTGCCTTATTTTAATTTCTAGACTATGCTGGCCTCATAAAGCAATTTGGGGTTGTTTCTTCATTCTTTATTTTTTTTTATTTATTTTTTTTCTTTTGTGAGGAAGATCAGCCCTAAGCTAACATCCGTGCTAATCCTCCTCTTTTTACTGAGGAAGACCAGCTCTGAGCTAACATCTATTGCCAATCCTCCTCCTTTTTTTCCCCAAAGCCCCAGTAGATAGTTGTATGTCGTAGTTGTGCATCCTTCTAGTTGCTGTATGTGGGACGCGGCCGCAGCATGGCCGGAGAAGCGGTGTGTCGGTGCCCGCCCGGGATCGAACCCGGGCCGCCGGTAGCGGAGCACGCGCACTTAACCGCTAAGCCACGGGCGGGCCCTCATTCTTTATTTTTGAAAAGAGTTTGTGTAAGATTGGCTTTAGTTATTTTTTTAACAACTAATAGAATTACCAGTAAAACCATCTAGGCCCAGAGAGTTCTTCACAGGGAGGTTATATCTTGGACATTATGGATAATCCAGTACAGATGTGGATTCTGCTGTCTTCCTCTGAAGAATGTCATGCTGATAAGTTGTTTGAACTCAAACTCTAAACTCTGTCCCTCCTGTGGTAGTCAGCAGCTAAATTCTCCACACTGCTGTTTAGTCTTCCAACCGTTGCTTTCTGCTGAGTGCACTGGAGCCTCCTCAATGCGTATATGGAGCTCAGGCAAGAATGTGGGCAGAGTTTATATGTAAATTTTGTATCTCCCCCTCAGTAGCTCTTCTTTTCTGGATATTTCCATCTCACTTTCCAGCCACTTCTGGAACCCACAAACACCACTCTCTGGCTCCTCAAGTCAGTAAGATTACAGTTTTCTGATTGCTTTTTAACTCTCCTGGGCAGGCTCACTAAGGAGTGCCCTCAAGCAAAAAGTCACAAAATTGCAAATTACACTCAATTTGTTACCCTTTTCCAAAGTTAGACTGCTAGTTTCTGTCTGCTTATGGTCACTTTCCAGTGCATTCAAAAATCTGTGTTATTAAAAATGTTTTCTCCAGAGATTTCAATTTTTATCTGCAGGAGGGTAAGTTTGTTATAGCCTACTCCACCGTTACCGTAAATGGAATTCCCTTCTATGAAACATTTTGAAAAGCATAATCTTCCTGGACTTCACCTCAGAGCTACTAAGGCTTAGGATTCTTTATTGCTTAAGATTTCTACAGTTTATTATAGCCATCAGCCAAGATTGGAAATTTTTCTATATAAGCCTAGAAAACTCTAGAATATCTTTAATAAATCCTTAATAAAATACTTAATAGATATAAAAGTTTCTGTCTTTTTGTGTTTAGAATTCTAATAAGTAATGTTTTTCTATGACTTTAAGAGCTAGAATTTGAGGTAGAAAAAATAGGAAAGACTCTTTAAACATATGTAGGAGAGATTTGAGGCATTAATTGTCACTACATGAATACTTGCTATCTGTCTCCAGGACTTCTGACTACAAGCAATACTCATTGGGTTATGTTGTCATTATGTTGAAGGATAGCGTTAAAGATGATATTACCCAACTCATTAAAATTCAATTGCATCTATGCCTCAAACAAATCATTTGAGAAACAGCAAAGGAAAATTTCCAAAACAAAACAAAAAATGCTCAAGAGGCAATACTTTCATGTTGAAAGAGCAATTCCAAGCCCACTTTAGTCTGATTATTTGTAACACAGAGCTGTTTCAGGAAAGCTTAACCTGGTTTGAGACTGCTAGAGCTCACACTTAAGGAAGCAAAGAATCTAAATATCATTTAGCATCCATTAAAATATGTCTGAAAATGAAGTTATCAAAGACATTTATCACATAAGACTAAATAATGGCCATCTTCTAACATCATTATTCTTAAATTGACTGTAATAAAATTAGAACAGTTTTGTTGGAATAATTTGGGAAATATATTAAAAAAATAGCTAATTTTCATAAGAATGATTTTTTTTTTTTAAATCCCATAAGATATCTTCTGACACTGATGGTCTCAGTAAATTGCACCTTTCTGCAAGTGTACAATGCATTTCTTGTGGTACAGATATACTAAGGTTGTAATAACAGGTTTGTGAAAACAGTAATTGAAGAACCAGGCAAGATTACAATTTGACAAAAAACACGTCTTTGCTTAAGTGATCGCTTATTTTAAAGATTAAACGTTTTTTTAAATAATAATAAAAAAGATAAAATTTAACACAACAACAACAACAAAATTTTGGTTTCTGATCAGTAAACAAACTCAGAAAAAAAATTCCAAGAGTTATGAATGAGGAAAACTCTAAACTTCGATATAATAAATGCCTAATAACATGGCATTATGAAGGGGTGTATTGACATGAATAATTTATATTTTCTCATTTGCATAGAATAAAATTTTGGCTTTATGATATATATTTTGATTATTAATCACCAGTATTCTCATCTATAAAAGAGAGATGATAATAGTAAATGTCTCCTCATAGCACTGGGGTAAAATTAAATGGGACAATGCATGTAAGGTATTTAACTGGGTGCCTGGCACATAGTAAGATCTCAAAAAAGGTTGTAACTAACCTAAATTATAACTAATTTTTATTTTATTGTTATTGTTATTTTTTCTTTTTAGTATATTAGGACTAATCTGGGAATTCTCAACCATTAAAAAGAAATCTCAATGCTTTGAAGACTAGAATCAGAAAAAAACTATTACATTAGAATTTAAGTAATTTCCTCTCTATACTTCAAATCATAAATAGTATTTTTTTGTTGTTGATGGAAAGATTGGTCTACACTAAGCATCTTCTCTGGAAGTTAGTATTTTTTTTTCCTTTGGTTTAAAAGGACCATGGTATAGACAAAGTACATAGATGCCTTGTTTTAGGAGGACTTCAGTTTGAAACTGTGTGCTGCTTTGAGAAGTAAAATCAAATGAGGACGAAAGGACTCTTTCATCAGAGATTTATCTACATATCTATGTTATCATGATAGCAAGGACTTAAAAATATTTTTCCCTCAAGTCTTACTAATATCCTGAGAAAAAATTTAGAATTTTAAGAAAGCTTATTTCATTTCCAGATTATTAGGTGCATGCTTTGAGTATACAAATTTTAGATAAATAATAAATACACATTCTAATCAGATCCTCACAGTGAAATAGGATAAGTAGTAATAATATTCATATCCTACACAGGAGAAAACTGTGAGAAAAGTCCTCACAGCTTATAGTGATAGAGCCGCTACAATTTCTGACTCATTACATAAGAAAACCTATTCAAGTGAACTATTTGTAAAGTACAATTATAACTTACCATTAATTGTGTTCCAAAAATGTACCAATAATTGTGCTATAGACAGACACTGAAATCTACATTAGGAGACTTGAGTTGTAATTGAGTCGATGTCATTGTGTCATCTAGGAAAACAGTCAACCCTTGGGGACTTCTGTTTTTCATCTTTTAAATTATATAACTGAAAGTGATGTGAAATTGACGATGATTACCCCATAGAAACAAGTAGACAACCTGTAATAGCATGTTGATTTTATGCTGTGCTGAATGTATAGCCGATTCATGATGATGGCCTCAACGGAGTGTGATTCAGTGCCCTCACTCCAAGTTGATGACTTATGGTAATGAGACCATTTTTAGGCTTATGAAGCTTGATAGCATACTTTCAGGCTAAATTTGTCTATTGTTTTCTTTTGAAATTATGCTATGCAATTTGATGACTTACTAGTATTGCCATAATGCAAAGAAAATTGCTGTTAAATCTTGGGCTCTAAATTTTGGTAGGCCATGATTTACAACTTGATCTTACAACTTACCATTTAAACTTATACAGTAGTCCCCCCTTATCTTGGAACTTGGGGGATACGTTCCAAGACCCACAGTGGATGCCTAAAACTACAGATAGTATTGAACTCTGTATATACTGTGCTTTTTCCTATACATACATACCTATGATAAAGTTTAATTTATAAATTAGGCACAGTAAGAGATTAACAACAATAACTGATAATAAAATAGAACAATTATAACAATATAATGTAATAAAAGTTATGTGAATATGGTCTCTCTCTCTCTAAAAATATCTTAGTGTTCCGTACTCTTCTTCTTGTGATGATGTGAGATGATACAATGCCTATATGATGAGATCAAGTGAAGTGAATGACGTAGGCATTGTGACGTAGCATTATTTTCATACCATGGTTGACTGTGGGTAACTAAAACCTTGGAAAGTGAAACCATGGATAAGGGGGACTACTGTATAAAGTTTTAAAACCTCTATAACCTCCAGTTTCCTCACTTGAAAATTTTTGATGCTATTACTCATAAAATGTTTCTCATAGCTTTTTTGTGTGAATTAAGTAAGATTATGCATGTTAAAAATAGTCTGTCCCTAATACACAGTCAAGGCTCAATAAATTTTAGCCATTATTGTTTTTATCATTACCAATACCATCATCATCATCTTCATAATTTTAGTAAAGATAATATTTGTTTCTAGCCAATCTTCTTAGCAATCACAGGAAGAAAGAAATTGCTTTTTTTTTTTTTTTTTAATTTTTTGTTTATTGCAGTAACATTGGTTTATAACATTGTAAAAATTTCAGGTGTACATCATTGTACTTCTATTTCTGCATGGACCACATCATGTTCACCACCAAAATACCAATTACAACCCATCACCACACACATGTACTGAATCATCCCCTTCACCCTCCTCCCTCCCCCCTTCCCCTCTGGTAACCACCAATCCAATCTCTGTCCCTATGTGTTTGTTTATTGTTGTTATTATGTACTACTTAATGAAGGAAATCATACGGTATTTGACCTTCTCCCTCTGACTTATTTCACTTTGCATTATACCCTCAATGTCCATCCATGTTGTCACAAATGGCTGGATTTCATCATTTCTTATGGCTGAGTAGTATTCCATTGTGTATATATACCACATCTTCTTTATCCATTCGTCCCTTGATGGGCACTTAGGTTGCTTCCAAGTCTTGGCTATTGTGAATATCGCTGCAATGAACACAGGGGTGCATGTACCTTTGCAAATTGGTGTTTTCAAGTTCTTTGGATAAATACCCAACAGTGGAATAGCTGGATCATATGGTAGTTCTATCCTTGATTTTTTGAGGAATCTCCATACTGTTTTCCCTAGTGGCTGCACCAGTTTGCACTCCCACCAGCAGTGTATGAGAGTTCCCTTCTCTCCACATCCTCTCCAACACATATTGTTTTCTGTCTTGTTAATTATAGCCATTCTGACGGGTGTGAGGTGATATCTCATTGTAGTTTTGATTTGCATTTCCCTGATAGTTAGTGATTTTGAACATCTTTTCATGTGTCTGTTGGCCATCTGTATATCGTCTTTGGAGAAATGTCTGTTCAGGTCTTTTGCCCATTTTTTAATTGGGTTGGTAGTTTTTTTGATGTTGAGATGCATGAGTTCTTTATATATTTTGGAGATTAAGCCCTTATCAGATGTATGGTTTGCAAATATCTTCTCCCAATTGTTAGGTTGTCTTTTCGTTTTGTTGATGGTTTCCTTTGCTGTGCAGAAGCTTTTTAGTTTGATGTAGTCCCATTTGTTTATTTTTTCTATTGTTTCTCTTGCCCGGTCAGATGTGGTGTTTGAAAAGATGTTGCTAAGTCTGATGTGGAAGAGCGTACTGCCTATGTTTTCTTCTAGAAGTTTCATAGTTTCAGGTCTTGCATTCAAGTCTTTAATCCATTTGGAGTTAATTTTTGTGCATGGTGTAAGGTAAGGGTCTACTTTCATTTTTTTGCATGTGGCTATCCAGTTTTCCCAACACCATTTGTTGAAGAGACTTTCTTTTCCCCATTGTATGTTCTTGGCTCCTTTGTCAAAGATTAGCTGTCCATAGATGTGTGGGTTTATTTCTGGGCTTTCGATTCTATTCCATTGATCTGTGTGTCTGTTTTTGTGCCAGTACCATGCTGTTTTGGTTACTATAGCTTTGTAGTATATTTTGAAATCAGGGAGTGTGATACCTCCAGCTTTGTTCTTTTTTCTCAGGATTCCTTTAGCTATTCGGGGTCTTTTGTTGTTCCATATAAATTTTAGGATTCTTTGTTCTATTTCTGTGAAAAATGTTGTTGGAACTTTGATAGGGATTGCATTGAATCTATAGACGGCTTTAGGAAGTATGGACATCTTAACTATGTTAATTCTTCCGATCCAAGAGCACGGAATATCTTTCCATTTCTTTGTGTCTTCTTCAATTTCTCTCAGAAATGTTTTATAGTTTTCGGTGTACAGATCTTTCACCTCTTTGGTTAAGTTTATTCCTAGGTATTTTATTCTTTTTGTTGCAATTGTAAATGGGATGGTATTCTTAATTTCTCTTTCTGCTACTTCGTTGTTAGTGTACAGAAATGCAACTGATTTTTGTATGTTGATTTTGTATCCTGCAACTTTACTATATTCGTTTATTACTTCTAAAAGTTTTCTGGTGGATTCTTTAGGGTTTTCTATATACAAAATCATGTCATCTGCAAATAGTGACAGTTTCACTTCTTCCTTTCCAATTTGGATCCATTTTATTTCTTTCTCTTGCCTGATTGCTCTGGCTAGGACTTCCAATACTATGTTAAATAGGAGTGGTGACAGTGGGCATCCTTGTCTGGTTCCTGTTCTTAGAGGGATAGCTTTCAGTTTTTCACCATTGAGAATGATATTAGCTGTGGGTTTCTCATATATGGTCTTTATTATGTTGAGGTACTTTCCTTCTATACCCATTTTATTCAGAGTTTTTATCATAAATGGGTGCTGTATCTTGTCAACTGCTTTCTCTGCATCTATTGAGATGATCATGTGATTTTTGTTCTTCATTTTATTAATGTGGTGTATTACGTTGATTGATTTGCGAATGTTAAACCATCCCTGCATCCCTGGAATAAATCCCACTTGATCATGGTGTATAATCTTTTTAACGTATTGTTGTATGCGATTTGCTAGTATTTTGTTGAGGATTTTCGCATCGATGTTCATCAGTGATATGGGCCTGTAATTTTCTTTTTTTGTGTTGTCCTTGTCTGGTTTTGGTATCAGGGTAACGTCAGCTTCGTAGAATGAGTTAGGGAGCTTCCCCCTCCTCAATTTTTGGAAGAGTTTGAGAAGGATAGGTATTAAGTCTTCTTTGAATGTTTGGTAGAATTCACCAGGGAAGCCATCTGGTCCTGGACTTTTATTTTTGGGGAGGTTTGTGATTACTGTTTCGATCTCCTTACTGGTGATTGGTCTATTCAAATTCTCTACTTCTTCTTGATCCAGTTTTGGAAGGTTGTATGATTCTAAGAATTTATCCATTTCTTCCAGATTGTCGAATTGGTTGGCATATAGCTTTTCATAGTATTCTCTTATAATCTTTTGTATTTCTGAGGTGTCTGTTGTAACCTCTCCTCTTTCATTTCTGATTTTACTTATTTGTGCCTTCTCTCTTTTTTCTTGGTGAGTCTAGCTAAAGGTTTGTCTATTTTGTTGATCTTTTCAAAGAACCAGCTCTTGGTTTTATTAATTTTTTCTATTGTTTTTTTGGTCTCTATTTCATTTATTTCTGCTCTGATTTTTATTATTTCCCTTCTTCTACTGATTTTGGGCTTTGTTTGTTCTTCTTTTTCCAGTTCCTTTAGGTGCATTGTTAAATTGTTTATTTGAGATTTTTCTTGTTTGTTGAGATAGGCCTGTATCGCTATATACTTCCCTCTTAGAACCGCTTTTGCTGTATCCCATAAATTCTGGCATGTAGTATTTTCATTTTCATTTGTCTCCAGGTATTTCTTGATTTCCTCTTTGATTTCTTCGTTAACCCAGTCGTTGTTCAGTAGCATTTTGTTTAATCTCCATGTATTTGTGGCTTTTCTGATTTTCTTCCTATAGTTGATTTCTAGTTTCATACCGTTGTGGTCAGAAAAGATGCTTGGTATTATTTCAATCTTCTTAAATTTATGGAGACTTGTTTTGTGGCCTAATATGTGATCAATCCTGGAGAATGTTCCATGTGCATTTGAAAAGAACATGTATTCTTCAGTTTTTGGATGGAATGCTCTGTATATATCTACTAGGTCCATCTGTTGTAGTGTGTCGTTTAAGGCCAATGTTTCCTTATTGATCTTCGGTTTGGATGATCTATCCGTTGGTGTAAGTGGAGTGTTAAAGTCCCCTACTATTATTGTGTTACTGTCTATTTCTCTTTTTATGTCTGTTAATAATTGCTTTATATATTTAGGTGCACCTACATTGGGTGTGTAGATATTTACAAGTGTTATACCCTCTTGTTGGATTGTTCCCTTGATCATTATGTAATGCCCTTCTTTGTCTCTTTTTACAGTTTGTGTTTTAAAGTCTATTTTGTCTGATATGAGTACTGCTACCCCAGCTTTCTTTTCATTGTCATTTGCGTGGAGTATCTTTTTCCATCCCTTCACTTTCAGTTTGTGAGTGTCTTTAGGTCTGAAGTGTGTCTCTTGTATGCAGCATATATATGGGTCTTGTTTTTTTATCCAGTCAGCCACCCTATGCCTTTTAATTGGAGCATTTAGTCCATTGACGTTTAAAGTAGCTATTGATAAGTATGTACTTACTGCCATTTTTTAACTTTTTTTTTTTTCCCTCAGTGTTTTAGTAGTCCTTCTCTGTTCCTTACTTCTTCTATACAGAATTGATGGTCACTTTAGTTTGACCTCTGTCTGAAAGCTGTACTCTTTAACTCCCCTCCTCCCTCCTTTTATGTTTTTGATATCATATCTAACCTCTTTTTTGTGCATTTGTATCCATTACGTTCTAATCATGGAAAAAGATAATTTTTCCTATTTGTGGTCTTCTCTTTTCCCCTTAAATCAGTCCCTTTAACATTTCTTGTAACACTGGTTTCTTGGTGACAAACTCCTTTAATTTTTGCTTATCTGGGAAAATTTTGATCTCTCCTTCCATTTTGAATGATAACCTTGCTGGGTAGAGTATTCTTGGCTGTAAGTTTTTTCCTTTTAGCACTTTAAATATATCGTACCATTCTCTTCTAGCCTGTAAGGTTTCTGCTGAGAAGTCAGCTGATAGCCTTATGGGGTTTCCTTTGTATGTAACTTGACATTCTCTTGTGGCTTTTAGGATTCTCTCTTTATCTTTGATTCTGGACATTTTGATTATGATGTGTCTTGGTGTGGGCCTCTTTGGGTTTATCTTGTTTGGGGCTCTTTGTGAATCCTGTACCTGGATGTCTGTTTCCTTCCTTAGGTTAGGGAAGTTTTCATCTATTATTTCTTGAAATAGATTCTCCGCCCCCTTGTCTCGCTCTTCTCCTTCCGGGACACCTATAACACGGATGTTAGTGTGCTTGATGTTGTCCCAGAGGTCCCTTAGACTGTCCTCACTCTTTTTAATTCTTTTCTCTTTTACCTGTTCACCTTGGGTAATTTCTTCTAGTCTTTCTTCCAGCTCACAGATCCGTTCTTCTGTATCCTCTACTCTGCTTTTGAGTCCCTCTAATGAATTTTTCATTTCCAGTATTGTATTCTTCATTTCTGATTGGTTCTTTTTTATATCTTCCATTTCTTTGTTGACATTCTCACTGAGTTCATCTATTCTTCTCCCCAGATCAGTGAGCATCCTTAACACTCTTAGTTTGAACTCTCTGCCAGGTAGGTTGCTCATTTCTGTTTCACTTAGTTCCTTTTCTGGGGTTTTGTCCTGTTCCCTTACTTGGAATGTATTCTTTTGCCTCCTCATTTTGCCTCTTTCCCTGTGCTTGTGTCTATGTATTAGGTAGGTCCGCTACGTCTCCTGCTCTTGGATAGGTGACCTTATGTATGTGATGCCTTAGGAGGCTTCCAGTGTGCTTCCCTCAGTTCTCAATGTTCCAGGGGTGGCCCCTATGTGGGCTACGTGTATCCTTCTGCTGTGGCCTGTTAGCTCTCCCTATAGGTGCCCAGGGAGGCTGAGTTATGCTCCTGGCCAGCTGTTGTAATACTCAGCTGCTTGTAGTTGTTGTGGGCCCTTCAGTCTCTTTATCAGGTGTGGGAGCCCCAGCACAGTTGGCTGTAAGTTCTAATACCATATTTGTGTTGCAGTATTTCTTTTAACTGAGTAGGCCCCCAGCGTGGCAGGTTGTTAGGCTCAGGGCCTTACAATTGCTGTAAGCCTCTAGCCTATTAGGTCTCTTGTCAGCTCTCTGAGGATTGCAGCTTGGTGGAGCTGGCCTCAGGCACAGGAGCACCCAATTGTTTCAGGCTTTGGAAGGTGGGGCAAACCTCCTATGTGGGTCTTTGAGAAGCACAAGTCTTCTGCAGCTGACAAGCCCTGTTGCCCACAGGTCCACACACACAGTCAACACAGTCCTGCCCCGTGTGAGCGCCCCGACCTCCCCAAGCGGACCCAGTCTCTCCACGGCGGGAGCCCCACACACTCCGCCACCGCCCCACACTCTCCACCCGCTCCTTGTGCACACCCTGCCCGCTCAAGTCGGCTCAGTTGCCAGGCTGCAGAGAATCCAGTCACCAATCTATGCAGGCCCACACGTTGCCTGAGGGCTTGTTGTTGGGTGGGGCCAGTCTCTAGGGTGGGCTGCCTGCCCTGGCTGAGCTGGATTAAATCGGTGCTCTAGCGGGTGGAGCAGACCCTGGGCTAGCAGGCCTCAGGGAGAACTCCAATGGCGTCTATGTCAGCACGCCCACACCAGGCCACAACAATGGCCGCCGCCAATGTCCCAGTCCCTGGAGAGGTCTCACCCCTCACCGAGATGCACTCAGGGCCTATTAGGTGAGTCTCTTTTCACCCCAGCACTGTGCACCTTTCTTTCTGGTGATTTTAGGATGCTTTCTGGAATGGGTGAGTTTGTGCACGGGCCCTTTAAGAGCCAGTTTTAGTTTCTTTGTGAACCGGGTTTTCTGGGGCTGCTCCCCAATGCTTTAGTAGCAGGCACAGTCAGATATTATGCCGCTGGTCTCGATTGTGCTGGGTCCACAAAATGCCCCCAGCGGGGGCGCTCCCCGGCTCAGGACCCCGCGCCTCCAGGGAGGCTGCGTACCTGTGAGCTGCTCCCGGCGGCCGTGAAGCTGGCAGCTTGTGACGGCGGCGTTTTTCCTCTCCGGAAGGGGGTCTCTGCCTCTTCTACCCCAGCTAGGACTGTCCGCTGCAGAAAGAAATTTCTGCAGTTAAAATACAAGCTACTGCTTGGGAAACTATAATAAAGTGATAAAGTACAAAAGTATTTTATGAGATTTGTCTAACCTTTTTACTTATCTCGTCAAATGAGTGTATGTGTTGCTGAATGTCATTATTTCATGAAGCCATTTCTCTCTTTGGAATCTCCAAAGGTAATTTGTAACTATCCGAGATACTCTGATTTGCATTTATATACCTACGTCTATGCCTAAAACATCCATATCCACATTTATATTCCAGATCTTTACCTATCAATCTCTATCTCTATCATGAAAATACGGTGATCATATCACCCTTGCGGATTGTGAACTCTTTGAGAATAGAAGCTCGTTTTTATAAAACAACAGTTCCTAGCACAAAGGTTTTATGGATAGCAATTATTCAGTGTTTTCTGAAGTAATTATAATAAAGTAACTGTTTCCTTCATTGTATAGAATTAACAAAGAATTCAAGGATACATAAAGAACATTTTGTAATAGATTTTTGGAGAAAAAGAGCCACAGTATATATGTTGACATTAAAAAGCAGAAGTTTAAGAGCAAATGGCATATTTGTAAACTGGCAAATTAAACCTTTGATTATCTACATTTTGGGTAATATTTTATAAAAATATAGTCTTTGTACTTGAATGTAAGACCTGAAACCATAAAATACATAGAATAAAACAGAGGTGATAAGCTCCTTGACATTGGTCTTAGTGATGTTTTTGTGGATTTGACTCCAACAGCAAGGGAAACTAAAGCAAAAATAAACAAATGGGACTACATCAAACTAAATAGTTTCTGCACAGCAAAGGAAACCACTAACAAAACAAAAAGGCAACCTTCTGAATAGAAGACATTTGCAAACCATATATCTGACAAGGGGTTAATATCCAAAATATATAAAGAACTCATACAATTCAACAACAAAAAAACAAACAACCTAATTTAAAATTGGGCAGGGGATCTGAATAGACATTTTTCCAAAGACGACCTATAGATGGTCAACTGGCACATGAAAAGATGTTCAACATTACTAATTATTAGGAATATGCAAATCAAAACCACAATGAGATATCACCTCACACCTGTTAGACTGGCTATTATGTAAAGACAAGCAATAATAAGTGTTGGAAAGGATGTGGAGAAAAAGGAACTCTTGTACACTGTTGATGGGAATGTAAATTTGTGCAGCCACTAGGGAAAACAGTGAGGAGATGCCTCAAAAAGTTAAGAATAGAACTACCTATGATCCAGCTATTCTGCTTCTGGGTATTTATCTGAAGAATACAAAAACACTAATTTGAAATGATATATGCACCTCTATGTTCATTGCAGCATTATTTACAATAGCCAACATGTGGAAACAACCTAAGTGTCTATTGACAGATGAATGGGTAAAGACGTGGTGTAAATATATATAAAATGAAATACTATGAAATACTACTAAGCCATAGAAAAAAAAAGAAATCTTGCCATTTGCAACAACCTGAATGGACTTTGAGGGTATTATGCTAAGTGAAATAAGTCAGACAAAGAAAGAAATACCACAAGATTTCACTCATACGGAATATAAAACAAAACAAAACAAACAAAAATAAACTCAAAGATACAGAGAACAGACTGATGCTTACCAAAAGGGAAGGGGATTGGTGGGTGGGTGAAATAGGTAAAGGGGGTCAATTGTATGGGAAAGGATAGAAGCTAGACTTTGGGTGATGATCATGCTGTAGTGTATACAGATGTTGAATTATAATGTTGTACACCTAAAACTTATATAATGTTATAAACCAGTTACCTCAATTAAAATATTTATATTTATATATAATCCTTGTAAAATGCAGGCAAAATATTTCAAATGTGCTGGGCCTAAGTTATATATGTCAGCATGCTGTGAGTGAAGGCAAACTGGAAGCAAAACAAGCTTAGAACGACTTAATGACAGTACAAAGGTCATGGGACATAGTATGACACTTTACTGACACAGAGTGGGTCGAAAGAAGCTTCACAAGGTTCACTAGTATTATTTGCATTGTTTGACTGCCATTTCCATCACCTCCTTTATTATTAGAATTTCCTCAGGCTGATCACATGGAGAAATGTGTAGAAATCTCTGACAAGACAATTTCTCCTTGTGGAAAAAGGGGAAAACTCCAAAAATACTTAGGCTTTATTTATTTTATCTTATTTTGATTTCTAGTTTAGTTTTATATAAAGAGGCTAAATGATGCAATAGATAAACATTTGAAATTTTAGCTTTACTTTCAACTCAAATCTTAATGATTATATATATTTAAGATAAGGCATATCTTTTTTAAAGATAGAAATGCATGTATAGTTTTTTTTTTTACTTTAACTGATAAAAGTCATATAAAACTATCGAAGGACTTTTGTTTAGGGCTGGGTAACTATTTAAATCTTCTTTTTTAAAAAATTATTTAGATTTGGCATCAGTGTACAAGAGAACTACAAATAAATTCTTACTTTAAAAAGCTATTCTTCACATGTCAATATAGATTGTTATTTGTGGGAGTACACTTTTTAACATTTCAATATTCAAATTCCTTTCTTTATATTCATTTACTAATTTAAACATAACTGACTGTAACAAGGGCCTAATTATGTATAAATATCAGAATGCTTAGAATTAATATGTGTTTGAATGTTACGGATCAAAATCACAGGCAGTTAATTTATAGAGTCATCCACATTAATCATAATGTCACTTTTTAAAAAACACATTTTAAATAACTCCTATGAAGTTATTATGTTTTTACTAATAAAAGTTTGACTTTACTATAAAAAAGAATTTAACTCTGGGAAAAGAGCCTCTTCACATGTTGACCACATTATTATAAAACCTTAAAGAACCAATTTTAAATTCTTCCTTTCCCATGTTGGATAAAACGCCATGCTTCAAGATGCTAAAGAACTTCCACAGGGAGAGACTTCAGAGATTATCTCCCTCCAACCAAACACTCAACATGCAACTTTATCTGGCACTGGCTGTACCCCAAATCTGCCTCCCCTCTCACCATGTTTAGTGTAGACTCAAGGGATAAGAGGAAGACATCGAGCTAGAGATTAAATTCTAGGTCTGGGGATTCAAGCTGGGAAGTGGAATCTCAAGTCACCTAAATGTAAATAATTCTGGAGAGTTTCATATGTATACCATTGAAGGCAACTTTTGTATTTTATGAAACCATAGTAATCAACGAAGGGAAAGGGTAAGCTGCTAATGGGAAGAAATTATCTTCCCTAGATATGGATTCTGTGCCAAATACTAAAGTACTACACATGAAAATTAAAGAAGGGATATTTAAAAGATTTTCTCTATAAACACACTTAATTAAGATGTTAATTTGTTAAATAAGGGAAAAAGACAGTATTAGATGATGAAAACAGTAAATTCCTCAATAGAGAATATAATAATATGTAAATAACCTAAGTCAAAGAAGGAAGCCCTGATAGATACTTTATGAGAGCATAGCATAGTCTGGAGAAAGTTAAATCCAGAATTTGCACTGATTCATATCAATTCTTCTTTAAAAAGTCAAAATATATTTGCTAAATGTATGGCTCTTTGAAAAAAATTGTAGATTCTAGTGATGACATAGATTTTAAATGAGCTTATTTTTCTGAAGATAGCAATTGTAGCAAAGTTGATTTAATAACTGAATGAGAGTAATAACTATCACAGCAATATTTCTTGACTCAAATCAGAGAAAATTTACTTAGTGCGTGCAGCCTTTAGTATTCCTTTAAAGATTGTGACTTTAATCTTTAAATTAGAGATGGGTGATTCTAAAGAAGAGATTTTAAATAGAATCTAAAATATACCTAGATATTGTAGTTCTTTAAAAAAATGTCCAAATATAATTTAATGCATACTTATCTAGTAATAAGCTTGCTAATAACTTTATACGTCTTATCATCTGTGTTTGTCAAGATAGGATAGACTAAGATTCAGTAGCAAATAAACTTCAAATTCTCAGTAGCTTAATAGAAGTTTTATATCAGAGTTATGAAATGCCCAATACCACTCTCCAGGGCACCCTTCCTTCATTCACTGACTCAGGAAACTGGGCTGAGAAGTATGTAGAGCAGATGGATATGTAGTAAGTCCTCAATATTTCTGCCCTACAATCGGGTTTTGAAAGCCCGTTTTTTCGGAAGAGAAATTTTTTTGTTGCTAATCTTAGAAGCTTAAGTATACATACACTGATTTATGTATCCAGTCAGCGAGGGTTATTGAGTGTTTACTGTGTGTTGGGCATTGGTTAGGCACATGAATACTAAGCAAAACAGACTTTTCATCTGCTCTAAGAAAGCTTCAGTATGGGGTATGTGTGGAGGGGAGAGGGCAAACAGACATTAATCAAAGAATCACACAAGAATATAATTATAAACCATGATAAATGTTATTTAATAACAATGAGGATCTGTGTAAACATACAGAGGGTTTCTTTTCTAACAAGTCAAAGCAATTAAGAAAATATAGCTTTATCTCAAATCTGAAGAATGAGTGGGAGATGTGTGTTACCTGAAGGAACAGAGTGTACAAACGTCCTGAGGAAAGTCTGAGTAAGGCCCCTTTAAGTAACTGAAGCAAAACTCAGCTCATGTAGTGCCTTGTAATCCATGTTAAAGATGTTGTATATTAAAAAGCAGTAGGCAGTATTTTAATTGTGTGTGCATGTGTGTGTGGGTTTAAGATTGCCCTGTCTCTAGTGTCCTGAATTGTGCTCAAATTTAAGAAGCAGTCCAGGCAAGAGATGATGGTGGATCGGACTAGGGTGGTGACAATAGGAAATGAAACTTTGGTTTCAGCTGAGAAGAAAAAGAAAACAGAAAGGCTACATCCAATTGCAAATATTACATTTGTCATAATATACTTCAGTAGGACAACTGACGATTAAGGAATGCTTGGAGACACTGGTAAACTCGGAAGTGTGTGCATGTGCATAGGTGGCAATATATAATCTGAAACTACCTCCATCCATTTCTGACTATAGGACACTTAAAGCAGTAAATAGTTCACTTGACTTAGTTTATTTTAGTATCTGTGACTCACTAACTTGGGCACCTTTGTGGATTCATTTGTTAATTTCTCTATCTATTAAATTAAAGTGATTAACAATTTAAGTTTATATTTTCTCCAGTTTTTAGGTGTGCTAGTGTGGTAGATTGATTGCAAAAATGGCAATCAATTCTTCACCCACCCGCCAACCAACCCCAGTATCTGATACACTCCTTGCAATATGATTTTTTAGTTCTTCACATCAAATGATGCATTTCTTTTCTTTACCCCTAGAATCTGGACTGGACTTGAAACTTGTTTTATGTAACAGATTATTAGGAAATGATGCTGTGCCAGTTCCAAGACTCACCATCAGGAGGCCTTGCATGATTCTACTCTCTCTAGCTCTCTTGCTTTCATCCTGAGGCAAAGTGTGGCTATCCTGCCCAATGAGATGCATCAAGCAGAACCAATCAGATCAGTTTTTCCAGCTGAATGCCCAGACACGTGAGAGAACCCACTCAAGATCAGTATAGCGGAACAACTGTGGGATAGTTGACCACAGATGCATGAATGGTCTCCACTGAGTCCAACTTAGCAGAACTGCCCAGCTGACATACAGTCTCATTAGTAAAAGTAATTGCCTATTGTTGTATGCCATGGAAGTGTTGTGATCAAATATTACACAGCACTATTGTGGCCATAGATAACTGAGGTAAGTTAGTAAAGGCTCACAAGACTTCTCAAGGAATCCCAATTAAGAGATTTATGAACATATTATGCCTTAAATGGCAAGGTCTATGTTATATGCTGCCATTTTTATTCCTCCAAAGAGATCCTAGAATGTTGGGTATAGAGCAGGTGATCAAAAATATTAGTGACTGATTATTTAATATGACAATAGAAACATCTCGAATTTTCCCCAAATTTCAAGGATTAAAATTATTCACTCAATATTCTGGGCTTTTGTTTCATATGCCTAGAATAGGCTTCTGAAAATGTTTACTGAGAGAATAAATTAATGAATAAATACATAGACTTACATATAACACCTGTATTATAGTTAATTGTGTATACCACTGTATCCTCCACTTACATTCAGAAATTGCTTTGGAATAAATAACTGAAATAATAAACATTGGTATATCTTATAGATTGAATAGTATCCCCCACAAAATCTGTGTGTTGAAGCCTTAATCCCCAATGTGACTGTATTTGGAGATCAGGCTTTTGGGAGGTAATTAAGATTAACTGAAGTCATAAGGGTGGAGTCCTAATCCCATAGGATTGGTGGTTTATAAGAAAAAGAGAGAGGTCTCCCTCTCTCTCCATGCACATGCACCAAAGAAAGGCCATGTGAAGAAACAGCAAGAAGGTGGCCATCTACAAACTAGGCAGAGAGGTTTCACCAGAAACCAAACCTGCTGCAACCTTGATCTTGGACTTCCCAGCCTCCAGAACTGCGAGAAAGTAAGTTTCTGTTGTTTAAGTCACCCAGTCTGTGGTATTTTGTTATGGCAGCCCAAGTATACTAAGAGAGTATGAAAAGAACAAAAGAAAACAATTTTCTGACTCTGTCAAATTTACATCAATGATAACATGGTGTTAAAAGCTGAAAAGCACTAATAAGAATCTTCTGAATGGGGGTAAAATGTGTCTAGGAAAAATAAACTAGATATTTTTTAGCTGATTGTGAAAAAGGAAGACTGAAAATACACAACTTTATCTATTTGTTTCTCTGAGTGGCTATCCTCTACCCTGTGTTCAGAATTATAATGGCATCCTGATCAGATCTTATTTCAGGCCTACCTAAGAAAGCAGAGTAGACACAGCCTGCTGGAGGGAAAATGAACAGGATAACATATGGAAGAATAAGCACAGTTTTTGCTCCCTTCACGTTGCGTCTGGATATCTCAACTCTACCTTGAGTCAAATTTATTCACTTATTTTTTTGGTCCCCATTTATATTAGTCTTTTTCCTGTGTGTGTATGTGTGCGCACGCACGTTACTAACCAGGACTCTGATCGTTGTTCTAATAATAAGAGTTTGTACAAATAAGTTTCAAGCTTATGGACACTGAAAGCAACTAGCAAGTTGTGTGACACAAAGCAATTATTCAACACATAGTGGTCTTATCTCCCTTCTCCAATATATTTGGTTTATATCTGTAAAAATCTAACATCCTGGGGCCAGCCTGGTAGCAGAGCGGTTAAGTTTGCACACACCACCTTGGCAGCCTAGGGTTCGCAGGTTCAGATCCTGGGTGTGGACCTACTTACCGCTTGTCAAGCCATGCTGTGGCAGGCGTCCCATATAAAGCAGAGGAAGATGGGCACAGATGTTAGCTCAGGGGCAATCTTCCTCAGCAAAAAAGAGGAGGATTTGGCAATAGATGTTAGCTCAGGGCTAATCTTCCTCACACACACAAAAAACTAATATCCTGTGAAATAGTCAATACTTAGTAGAAAACAAAAAACAAACAAAAGTAAAATATAGATTGGGAAATGCAGAAACAGTGTTAGGTATTGACTTAGAGCCAATAGCATTGTGGTCAGACAACTGTTTTGAGCAGGAGAGGGCAAAAGCAAAATACTCTGGGAATTAGAGCCCCAGGAGCAAATGTGTCCAAGATTAAGAGAAAAATAGTGAAAAACATTTTCCTAGGTTAAGGTCATATTGACCTACTGATACACGACATTGGGATGGTAGTAATATATTCCTGCAAAAATTAAAAGCATTTATGCTGATTGAATATAGAGAAATAGAACCAAAAATTGTTAAATTTTTGGTATATACTATATCTTTCCCAAATAAGGCCTTTGCTCAAATATATACATATTAATTAAAATTTTTGTTTGATTTGTTTCATTTTAAAAAACATGAGCTCATATTTAAACCATTTTAACTTAATTGTTTCCACTTAAAAGTATGCCATGGACATCCTTCCAAATTGATATATATTTGGTATACATTTAATTTGTCATCTTTGAAGAGTTTATAGTTTTCTACAAAATGAATTCAATTCATATTCAACCATTTTTCTATACTCAGGTATCAACATTGTTACTAGAATTTTTCTATTAATTGCATCGTGCCCATCTCAATTATTGATACTTTCTTATCTGTAGAGAAATTTCACAGAAGAAAAATGCCGCTTCCAAAAGTACATACATTTTAAATTTTAATAAACACTGCCAGATTACTTTCTAAAATTGCCATAATTTACAGTACCACCAACAATGCATAAGAATATTTATTCCTCTATACTTTTCAGTATGATGGTGCAAAATGATATTTCATTACTGGTTTAATTTGCATTTTCCTAACTTCTGGTAATGCTAGACATCTTATGATTTTTGCCCTTTTACTTTTTCTATTTTATGAATTATTTGTTTATAACGTTTACTATTTTTAATTGTTATTTTATTTAATAATTTATAGGAGAGAAGCTGTTTGCATTAATTTAAAATTCTTCTTTGTATTTCTCTGTCACATACATTAATAATATTTTTTTCCAGTGGTCTATCATATGTATTTCAATATTGTTTATGGTACCTTTTGTCAAATGAACACTTTCATTTTCATTCAGTCAGTTTTTTTATCTTTTTATTTGTATGTTTTTTGGTTATGTGTCCTACTTACCTGGAAAGATAATTTAGAGTTTATTAATTTATGATAGTTTATATTTCTGTCAAAAACTAGAAAGAATAAGAGGTATTATCCCTTTGCCATCTCAAGTTGGTAACTAAATCTTTACATTTTCTTGCTTCATATGTTGTAAATGAGTTATGAGTTATAGAACCAAGAAATGAAATTGCCTAGTGCCCAGAAATCATCCTCATTCAGATTCTGTTATAGACCAACCTGGGGGAAAATGTTATATGATAAAATTGTGTTAAGTAAGACACCTTCTTATTGGCCTGTGAGAGTCTCCTGTCACCATTGAAAAAGTAAGGTCAATGTGGATGTTGTCAGAGTGCACATGGCTAGGACCTGAGGGCAGCCTGTAGGAGCTGACGGTGAGCCCAGCGGACAGACAGCAAGAAAATAGGGACACTAGTTCTGCAGCCACGAGGAACTGAATTCTGCCAACAACCTGGGTGAGCTTGGAAGAGCACCTCAAGTTCCAGATGAGAACATAGCCCAGTCAACACCATGATTTCAGCCTGGTGAGACCCTGAACAGAGGACTCAGTTTAGCTGTGCCTGGACATTTGACTCATGGAAACTGAGGGAAGAAATTTGTGTTGTTTTAAACCGCTAAATTTGTGCTAATTTGTTACACAGCACTAGAAACTAATACAGAGATTCTCACTTTTAAGCCCCTAGGAAAAGAAAGGTCCCTTCCCTCCAACCACTGACAATGAATTTCCTACCACTCTGAGTAGAGTTTTCAATCAGATTAAATTTGATTTATAGAAATAAAGAAATTCAGCATTCCTTGAATCCTAATATTCAGAATAATACCTATTCCTACTACACTAAACATATTAAATATTCTTACCATATTTTTCTTGTTATTTTTATAGATTTGTAAAAAACAGTAATTAAGTCCAAAATATCTGCTCTGGTTCAAAATTCTAGCTCCATACTTACCAGTAAGTATTTAATTTCTCTGTATCTTAGTTCCCTTATCTGTAAAATAAAGATGGAACATTAATTGCCTCAACTGTAGCAATGCTTTACAACAGCATCTGGAAAAAATATGAACACAATAATTGTTAGCTATAATCATAATATTAATTATTATTGTTATTGCCTGAAGATATTTAATCTATGTCAAATTTCGAATACTGTGCAAAATATGGATATAATTTATTTTCTTGTAAGTGAATAATTTCCTGGCCCATTTAATTTACCCATATAATGGAGCACTTCCTTTAACTGTCATGTTACTTCCTTCCTTTATATCTTAATTAGATCTATTTTTAGACTCTATTCCAAATATCTATTTACCTACCTCTTCACAGACACTAAGCTATTTTTTATTATAGTGACTTATACTGACATTTAATGTTGAGTATGGCAAATCTTCACTCACTGTTCCACTTTTTCAAGAGTTTCTTGTTTACGTTTATTTTCAACATGAACTTCGGAAACACTTAATCAAGTTAAAAATATGATTCTAATAAATATATCTTAATTCTTTCTATTTCCATTTGGCATTTTAGTGATATTAAGTTTTTAACTCCTGGAGAATGGTTTATCTACCATTTATTAGGAACATTTTCTTTTATGGTTTAAAATAAGAGCTTACCCCATGAGAATCTACATTCTCCTGCATTCTCGGTGTCTGTGGTTCTGATAAATTTGACTTCATCCCAGGCTCTAAGAATGGAGCCTGTAAACCAGACCTAGCTCTGGCCGCAGTGACTGGCTAGTGTTGGGCACGTCACAAAGCAAGCCAGTGGGGCTTTACTGAACTTTAAAGCTGAGAATGTGTAGTGTGGAACCAATGTTACCACTATTATTCTGTGGAATCTGACTTCACAGCCAAGTTTAGAAAACCCAACAAACTCAACTAAATGATGTTTATAACTGACAATAGATTGGTAAGATGGCTGGGTGCTCTATAGCTGCTGTTTGTTTGTTTTTAAGTGCTAAAATAATGGGGTATCCCTTAACCTGTCTGTTCATTTTATCTCCAAAATCCATCCCACTAGGTACACAGGGTTCTACCCCCTCCTGAAGCTTTTGGCTGTTTTGGGCGTTAGAAGGATAGAGTCCACAATGGGTTCTAAAAAGAAGACCAAACAGAATCTAAGTATGGTATAGATGGGCTTCATTTCTGATGGACAGGAAATAAGCAAGTTAAGAAATGGTGCTGGAGGGGAGTCTTCTTTGGACATTAGTGGGGAGTAACCTGGCAGAGTTCTGGGAGCAGTAAGTGAGAAATTCTCGGTCAAGTGAGGACTGGTACCTTAGTGAATGATGTCTTAGCTCCCAAGGCTAACAGCCATATGAACCATTTTCCTGGAAAGAGTCCTCTGCATTTACTCACCCGGCAGCTGACTCTCCTTTCTTGGGCATCTTCTGTATTAATAGCAAAGCCACCCAGTTGGGAAATACTGCTATAAATGTAGCTCACTTCTTTTTCTTCTCCCCAGTACTCAGATTTCCTCTCTTATATTCATTTCACTGACTCACTCATTAGACACCTTTTCTCTATTCTTTTCTTCTGCTAAAATATATTATTTTGTTTTGTTTTGTTTTTCATTGACTTTAATGGTTTATTAAAACAACAGTCTTAAATCATTAACGTGTAAAAAAGGATAGTTTCCCTTTTCTTGAAGACAGAAAGAAATAACGTTTGCAGCCTGTTAAGAGGTGAGAAGAAAATGCTATCTTTCAGTGTAAAAATAAATAGAATAAAAGTAGTATACTTTTCACTAAAAAAAAACCCTGAATATTCTTAGCCAGCTACCCTAGGCATAACCAACTAAAAAGAGAAATGACCAAAGAAGCTTGTCTTGATAAAATTTAAATAATTCTCAAGAATACATTTAGCAAGAAAGGTGCAAGATCTATATAAAGAGAAGTATATACATTTTAATACATTTTCTAAAGGCAGACTCTCATATTCCAGAGACACAACTATCTAGAAGCTATTGGCCTTATTATTATAAGCTTGGTAAAGCAGGAAGAGCACAAGATACGGAATAAAGACAGATGTCTGTGGATTGTACAAAGCCAAGCAGAATTGAGGCTATATCGCTGCTGTCTTAGAATCCTCTGTTGTCTGTAGCCTCATATCTACTTTGCTACCCTGTTGGCTTTTCTCTGCCTGGTGATATCCATCCCATTGTTCTCCCTATGTTCTGAAACTTCTTTAGCGACTTGCTGCTGCTGAGCATTTCCACTATGCATGAATGTCTTTGCTGTTCAATCTGTTACCTTGGTCTCATTTCACTTCTGTGAATTGAGGGAGGTCATTCACTCCACTATCTGCATGGAGTTTGGCTACAACATATATTTCTTAACTTGAGTCTTAGCCGGACCCATAAAAACCTTTAATTATTTTTAAAAGCTACCCACCTCTACCAGAAGCAAGTAAGGAAGGCCTTAGTTTCATGGTTTTTCTTTCTTCATTTTTCTGATATTATATTTGTGTGTGTGTGTGCGTTTTGTCTCTAGTATGTATTTGAAGAAAAGAAAGTCAACCATTCATATAAAATTACTAAAGAGTGATTTTAATTATTTGTGTGAAGAATGGAATATGTTTTGCATCTTTATATTCTATATATATTTATGACACCTAGCAATTAAATCTGTTTTACTGTCATCTGAGTTCCACCATGACTGGGATCTTTTAATGTTTATTTCCCTGAGGTACCTCACATGCTTAGAACAGTGCCTGCTGAGTAGTAGGTGTTTAATAATATATGAGAATTTGTGCTGAATGAACAAACAAATGATACCCGACTCTACAAGCAGACTTCCAAATCTGAGCACTACCTATGCAATAATTGTTACCGTTTAATGAGTGTATGTCATGTTCCAGCTTCAATGATTTGCATATATTTTCTCTCTGTTTTTTAAATACTTCCTCATAAATACTCTGCAGATTATTTTCCAATTTGATAAGTGAAAAATAAAAAAAGAATCCTCTAACTTGCTCATGGTCAAATAGCTAGCAAATAGAAGATCCAGAATTAAAAATCTACCTGTGTCCAAAGAGTGTTTTTTCCCCCAAGGCCACACTGCCTGTTCAAAGATAATTGCCATTTCCTAGGTAACATTTTACCTGCTAATTGCTTGATATAAAGTAGATTATTTAATTCTAACAACAACACATTTAGAATATTCAGTCTTTAAGTAGGAGAGAAATCTTGTCTGCCTTTTGCAGCCTCGTGGAAGGTCAGGCAATTTGGTTTGAATCTCTTTAGAAACGACCACTGAAAAGAAGTGTGAATACTCACTTGTCATGTCTCTTCAGAAGATAGGAAACTACTACTCCACTTTAGGGAGAGTATTACAAGACCCTTCAGCTATATTCCTCTACACAACCTCTCATACTTGCCCACTGGAGGGGCAACTTAGCTAACTGATAAGCTGGGGAGAAGGAAGTTCTTATATTTCTGTCTTAGTCCATTTGGACTGCTATAACAGAATACCAAAAGGGGCTTATAAACAACAGAAATTTATTTCTCACAGTTTAGGAGGCTGGGAAGTCCAAGATCACGACGTCAGCAGATTTGGTGTCTGGTGGGGCCTCCTTCCTAGTTCATAAACAGCCATCTTTTCGTTATAACCTCACATGGCAGAAGGAGTGCCTTTATAATGGCACTAATACCATTCATGAGACCTCTGCCATCATAATCTAATCACCTCCCAAAGGCCCCACCTCCTGATAGCATCACATTGGGGATTAGGTTTCAACATATGAATACGTGGGGAGCACAAGCATTCAGTCTACAGCAGAAAGGGTTTAAGTCTGTGTGGGTCTTCACTCTTTGGAGCGGCCTCTTCTCTGGATGCGTGTGCCCTCTCTTCCATGATGGGACCTGGCGGGTACTGACGGGGAAATTTGCAATTCAGGCCATGCCACTGACTTGGGGAACAATCTGGACACCAATCAGCAGTGAAGTGTTAAGATCTCATCTTGTGTCTAGATATCTAAGAAAAATTTTCCAGTTCAGCTTTTACCACAAATACAACTGACATTTTGATCTCCATCTGTGTGACACTTCTCACTACCAGTTCAGAAATTAGAGGAGGAACAATGGATTCCCTGAGCCTCCTCATCACCTGTTTCTTTAACCAGACAATTCTAAACTCAGCAGGTCTTCCTCAAGATCTTGAATACTGTAGATCTCTGTTACATAAAGACGAATTAATTTAACATTTGTGAAAGCATTCTATTAACAGTAGTGACTACAAAACTTTTAGCTATTTTACATTGGATTTGAGTGAAGACAGGCACTTAGAAATAATGACATGTAGTCTACATTTGTCCAAACTGAAAAAAGAGAATTAGATTTAAAATAAAATATAAGAGAAATAAATGTTGGATAATGTTAAATCTTGCTGAAGAAAGGACATGTGACCAGGCACTGTCATAGACCATAATACTCATAACAATATTATTTTGTTAATAAAGTTATAATATTAAATAACGTTCTGTTACTCCAATACAGTGATATAAATTTAAATCTGGAAATGATATTATAAATAACCTCATTAAAGAGTCTAATTTTAAAAGATAGAGCTTTGAGCCAGAGCAATTAACTGGAATCCAAGGTTGCACTACTGTTTGCCCCAGAAGCAAGAATCAAACCCTGGCCTTCCTAAATGAGCATATGTACATATCATACCTATTGTAGGGTCTAGAACACTGCCTAGATCTCAACATATGATAGTGTGTTCTCTTCCCTTTTCAATCCAAAGATTAGAATCCCCATATTCTATTTGCCTCTACTTCTCTTAAAGGAGTCAGAGATCAGTCAATGGGAGTGATCAGGTGAGTAATTTTCAGAGAGAGAGAGAAAAAAGCTTTTATTTTCAAAATTGATAATGTCTCATAGGGGCAAATAAGTACACAAACATTGCATTTTGCCCAGTTGTAAGGCTACCTCATTTTGACAGATAATTGTGTTCCTAAAATAAGTTGAGTGTAGCTAAATTTGGAAAATGGATTGTATTGCAAATAGAAGGGAATGGCTCAATAGAGACTGAAAAATGTTATTATTACAGTAATAACTTCATTGTACTTGTTGTTGTAATTGAAAACCTCTCAAAATGTAAATATTAAGTCCATAATCCATCAGTTAGCAATTGAAGATTTTTGTTTTTCTTAAAACAGAAATTTTGAACAATTTTTTAATTTCTATGAGATTTAGATCTCTCTACTAGCGCAGGAGTGGGAGTGCGATTGAGCCTGGGTGTGAGTGTGAAGGAGAATGTGAGTGAGAGTGAGTAATGGGAGTGGTAGTGTGCATGTGTGAGAATGTAAGAGCACATGTGAGCATAACTGTGAGCCTGGGTGTGAGTGTGTGTGACCAGGCCCTCATGCGATTGGGGTGAAGGCTTATATATACATCAAGATGATGTTCAGTACATCAGTGTTAAATAGAATCTCTGAGTGGGCCAGCCCCATCATGGCCGAGTAGTTACATTTGGCACATTCTGCTTCAGCAGCCCAGGTGTGGTTCCCAGGTGCAGACTACACCACTTGTTGGTGGCCATGCTGTGGCAGTGACCCACATACAAAGTAGAGAAAGATTGGCACAGATGATAGCTCAGGGTGAATCTTCTTCAGCAAAAAAAAAAAAAAAAAAAGAATCTCTGAGCTTCCTTCACAACTCTGCCAGCATGTAAGTCTGCTGATGCTTCTTGGCTGAATATTGTCTGTGCTTATACAGTTTGAGAAAGTCCCCATTGTGTTCTGACACTCCTTTCCTCTCCCCCTGAGAAGACCTCCTGTAGATTATGATTTCGATGAGATCACATCACTGGTTTGGTTTATTTTTTTCTTTCCTTTTCCTTCTTGTTCGCAGATAATATTGTTGATAATATCTTCTCAGTTGTGCAAATGTTGCCTAAAAGATGAATCTGACTCAAAGGTAAGATCATACATATGCAAAAGACTCAGCTTTAGGTTTTTAATCTGCAGTACTTAATTTTGTCCAATAGTGGTATACTGTCTTTGATTGTACCGCTGGGTTAGTCACGGTTCTATCCTTTTTCATACTCTTTCACTATTGTTCAGCATAAATAATATTGTCTTCTAGGTATGAAGCTAGTATTCAGTCACTTTTGAAAAAACGCAAATCAATCTTTTTATCATACAAATCAATCGAGTCTATAACTTAATATTCAAATATTTTTCAGTTTGAACTATATGTAATCATATGGGACAATTTATTTTAATTTTAACATTGATGAAAAGGTCCTTACCATGACACGTAAAGGTAATTTTCAGCTGAAGCTTTAGTTATTTGAGGTAAGCAAACTGGTATTTATTTGTCTACTTTTTTTTTTTTTTGAGGAAGATTGGCCCTGCGCTAACATCTGTTGCCAATCTTCCTCTTTTTTTTTTTTCTCCCCAAAGCCCCAGTACATAGTTGTGTATCATAGTTGTAGAGTTGTAGCTCTTTTATGTGGGACGCTGCCTCAGCATGGCTTGATGAGCAGTGATTATGTCCACGCCCAGGATCCAAACAGCAAAACCTGGGCTGCTGAAGCGGAAGGTACAAACTTAACAATTATGCCACCAGGCTTGCCCTATTTGCCTACTTTTAACTGCATATAGGTCTATTTGTTCCTCTACAAGTTACTTTATATCAGGGGTTTATAACTGATAATAGTACCTTATGATTGATCTGACTAGTGTAGTGTTTTCTAGGAATTTGAATTTGACTAATTTTAGAAAGGGTATCAAGTTCTAGTTCTCCAGATTTCTGACCACTCAGTATTACTTGAGCTTGCATATGCATGACTTTACCCACTTGGCCTCTCAAAACATTTAAGACTGAGACTCCCAAATTGAGGGGATGTTAATGCCCTATTAGGACAAATATATGATACAATAAAATACAGAGATTGTAGAACACGCTGAGCACCATCAACAACTCGAAATGCTGAAATCTAGCTAATAAAAACATGCTATAATACCTGATGAGCTTATAGATTGTAATATAGTTGGATAATTAGGAAAAGGGAAAGAAACAAGGCCCAACTTACTTCCAATCTAGGAAGCCTCTTGGAAGAATTGAGACTTTAAAATCTATGGTTACAAGGAGAGGATATTAAAAAGAAAAGACATCCTTCTCTCGAAAGTTACATAAACTACAAAAAAAAGAAAGAAAGAAAATAAAGACAGAAAAAAATTGACAAAACAAAAATAGGATGTTGGGAGGAAAATACAGGAAGGAGACACAAAGTGAAGAAGAATATAGAAGTCAAGTAATCCTGAGTAACCTTATTGAGGAAAATGAAGCAATTCTGTGTTTTATATATATTTTCAGCTTCATATTTAGTTTATCCATGCTTAAAATTATTATTTTTTGTAACATTTTCCCCTGGTGACTATGAATTTCGCTTTTATTGAAATAGAAATCACCTCTTATTTTGTCACTGAGCGACTGCTACGTGTCAAGGCAGACTCATTAGACTGGTGTCTCATATTTGACTTGGCGAAATGTGAGGGCACAACATTTTAAAAGATTTATATATCATAATATTAGAAAATGCCAGGTACAATCCACCATCCATGTCTACCTTGGTACAAGGTACAGGGATATATATCTATGACCTCCTTTGAAGTGAAATAGACCAATACATATACAATCTCAGGGTAAAGTTACGCATTAACATTTTTCTCTTTTGGCCCAAATCATGTATTCTGTGTTCTCAAAGGTGTAATGTGTCTCTTTCTCAGATGATATGGAAAGCCTGTACTTGCTATGTTGTCTCTCAAAATGGTGGTTAGAAAGGTTATAATGAGATTGGTTATAATGAGATTAGTTATATATTATTTGGCCTTATCAGAGTAGCACATGTAATTGTTGCAATTAGAAAAATATTTGAGGTAATTTAAACCTAATTCTGAATATGCTTCAAGTGAGTTAGCAGGCACAAATAAAACAAGATCTAGTAAACAGAGCAGTTGGTGAAAGAATATGGGATATTGAAGTCTTTCCTTAAATTGCACTGTTTTCCCTTTTATTCTGAGTTATGACATACACAACACAGAGGTTTTATATTTTCTTAAACTCTTTTGGGTAGTGATCTCGCCTTTAATGAGCTAACCTTCTGATTTCAAATTCAGTTCATAAAATGGCATTCTCCACAGAGCAGGAAGAGTCATATTTAGAAAATATAAGTACATCAGCCAAAAGTCAATTTATTCATTTGCTATTCACTCTCCTCCATGTTTTCCAATCATCCACCAATATCTTCCTAGGTGCTGAAGCCAAACTTTTTTTTCCTTCATATATTAGCAACATATCCCTGTTGGATAAGAATATTCAGTGTTTCTTTCTTCAAAGCACCTTAAAATTCAGCTGGCATTTCATACTTTTTCTTACATGCTTGTAAAAAATATCTAGGGAAAGGTATATTCTGTGGATGAAATCTTATTATTAATCTTTTGAAACAACTACAACATAAAACAAAGCCAAAAAATAGAGGATGGTGGAAATGTGTTGAAAGGGATCCATAAAACTATTCAAATTCTAAACTGAATTAGGCTAACTTTCCAGTGAAAGTTTAAAGACATCTGATAGTGCTTAACACTGTAATGCACTCCAAGAGCTAGACTAGCCTCAGCTACTTTACCAAAAACACAAATTTGCAGGTATTTCACTTCTACGAGATGAGAGTCCTGAGCAGATAGCCTTTGGGCAAAGAGAGGCCAACAGAAGTCTTATCAAATGCATTTTAATTCAACCAGAATCTATTTAGTATCAACAATTTACCTAACCCAACATCAGGCACCTGTTGGTTGAGGTTGAAAGAAAAACAAAAACAAAAATAAACAAAAAAAGCACTGAAAACAATTTCTGAGAGCCACAAAGCAACAAAGTGCTAGAAAACACGAGCCGTCATTGGTCCTCACTTGGTTCGTGGAAATAAGAGATGGGCTTAGGGTTGGGAGAATCAGGAAATCAGCCAACAACGTAAACATCTGTGTGATTATTGTTTGGTAGGATCACACATTCTACAAAAGCAAACATCATTACGACAGCCTGCTTATATATGAACTGCCTCTCTCCCTTATTCACAGCTTTAGCATGTTATGTAAATCTCTTTTATTTTAAGCTCCAATAATAAATTATTTTAGTACTGCTTTGAACAAAATTTAAAGAAGACTGTTTTCTATGGTAATTGACCAAGTTTATCTGAGCAGCATTTCGCCCCATTTCTTTCATATTTTTATCATGATTTGAAATATTTTCTTTCTTCTTACCCACTTTTCTGTAGATATATTTGAAAAAAGACTAGCATAATGTACTTTGTGCATGGGCATGAGTGATATGCTTTTCAGGGAGTCAGCCTGTCCAGGCGCTGGCCAGTCAGGCCATGCCAGCAACATCAAGTGACCCCTTATTCGGTAGGCCTTGCCCGTACCGAGCTACGTGCTAGACATTGCGGGGAAAAGAATAATGTAAAATAATCCTCTGTTTTGCAGAAGATCTATTTTCTTGTATATATCAACAGGATATATACATTTATATGTATGTAAATTTTTATCTTCCTAAACACTCTCTGTGTGTCTACGTGTATGCACGTGTGTATGGAAAGAAATAGGGGACCTGCTAATTAGAGGCTTATCTGTTTGCTGAGTTCTGTAGTAGGTTTGGGTGCCCACATTTTGAAGCAGGGACAGAGACAGAGCTGAACACCCCTGCATGATTAAGGAATGAATAATACAGAGAACCGGAAGAAGGAGAATGTGATCAGGGAAGCTGTGTGAGCAGAAAGAGAAGGAAAGAGAATAAAGGGACCCCTGGTTAGTGTTAACCACAGAACAGATTTTGGGAAAAATATTTACTGAGGATGGAAGTTGTTTGTTGAGTATTTCATTTAAAAACTTCCTTCCCACATATATAATCCTTAGTACATTCTTTGTTTCTCATTATTGTGTTTGTGCATGAGATATTTCAGGTATATAAAATTTATAGCAAGTGATATAATAAACGCACATGAAAACACCATCTAGCTTAGGAAATTTCATCTTTACGGTTGTAATTAAAGCATATTTTAGATCCTTCCCTCTCCAGAGGTAGCCACTGTACCAATTTTTACTTATCATATATCTGCATGTTTATACACATATAGCATGTTATTGGAATGAATATAATAGATATTTTAGAGTATTTATTCTTTTTTATTTTTTAATGTACTTTATCTTTTAAAGCAATTTTAGGTTCACAGTAAAATTGGTTGGAAGGTACAGAGATTTCTGATATCCCCCCTGCCCCCACATATGCGTAGCCTCCCCCATTATCAACATCCCCCACCAGAGTGGTAGATTTGTTATAACTGATGAACTTACACTGATACATCATCACCCAAAGTGCATAGTTTACATTAGAGTTCGCTTTTGGTATGGTACATGCTATGGGTTTGGACAAAAGTATGATATGTATTCACTGTTTATAGTATAACACAGAATAGCTTCACTGCCCTAAAAATTCCCTGTGCTCCATCCATTCATCTCTCCCTTTCCCCTAACCCCTGGCAACCACTGATCTTTTTACTGTCTCCATAGTTCTGCTTTTTCCAGAATGTCATATAGTTGGTTCATACAGTATATACCCTTTCCAGATTTGCCTCTTCCACTTAGTAATACGCATTTAGGATTCCTCTAAGTCTTTTCATGGCTTGATAGCTCATTTCTTTTTGATACCAAATAATATTCCATCATCTGGATGTACCAAAGTTTTTCCATTCACCTATCGAAGGACATCTTAGTTGCTTCCAAGTTATGATAATTATGGGTAAAGCTGCCATAAATATCCATGTGCAGGTTTTTGTATACATAAGTTTTCAACTCCTTTAGGTAAATATCAAAGCATGTGATTGCTGGATCATATGGTAAGCATATGTTTAGTTTTGTAAGAAACTGCCAAACTGTCTTCCAAAGTGGTTTTACTATTTTGCATTCCCACCAGCAAGGAATGCGAGTTCCTGTAGCTCCACATCCTCATCAGCATTTGGTGTTGTCAGTGTTCTGGATTTTGGCCATTCTAATATGTGTGTAGTGGTATCTCCTTGTTGTTTCAATTTGCATTTCCCTGATGACAGATGATATGGAGAGTTTTTGCGTATGCTTATTTGCTATCTGTATATCTTCTTTGGTAAGATGTCTGTTAAGATCTTTGGCCCATTTTTGGCCTATTCTTCCATCTGTTATATGCTGCATATTATTTTTGTAGAGTTCATTTGTATAAAAAATTTATATAAATTTTTTTGTTTTATTAATTTAATAATTTTTCTTAATTCCTCCTTTTATGATTCCTGGTTTGAGAATTATTCAATTATATTTCTATTCTTTTAGGAGTTATCCTTAAAAATTAACATGTATAGACATATTTAGTAAAGGCTGAAGTTATTTAACATTTCTATTTTATTTCTGAAAAATCAAATAATCATAGTAGTGACATCCTCCTGACCCTCCTGGCCCCAACATCCACTCTTCCCTCCAAAACACACACAGCTCAAGAAATGATATACAAGCTATTTTTGTGTTCTCTCTCTCTCTTTTTTCTTTTCTTTTTTTTTTTTTTTCTTCGCTGAGGAAGATTCGCCCTGAGCTAACATCTGTTGCCAGTCTTCCCTTATTTTGTATGTGAGCCACTGCCACAGCATGGCCTCTGATGAGTGGTGTGGGTAGGTCCACACCCAGGAACTGAACCTCGGGCTGCTGAAGCAGAGCGTGCCAAACTTAACCACTAGGCCACCGGGGCTGGCCCTGTGCTCTCTCTCTTTTGATGGAGAGATTATTTTCTAGCCCATCTGTTTGATGAGTCTATAGGCCATAGAACATCCTAGCCTTCTACAGGCATCTCAGTTTCAGCTGCACCATCTCCTGTAGGACCATTTGTCTCCTATCCAAGAGTTGTCATTTCTACCTCTGAGTTTCTGAGAACTGTGACCATTTTCCCTTCCAGTCCCCCATGAAGGTGCTAAGTTTCAGCTCAAGTTTACTGCTCTGGTTTTTGTTCCCTCTTTATTTATGGCCACTGGGAATTTTGTTGCTTTCTAGAAAGTGAAAATATGTACTCACATAGTCAATCACAATTTATTGAGCACCTACTTGATGTTAGGCATTAGTTCTTGACACAAGGCACACAGCATTGAACAAGACAGACAAGATCCTTCTTGCTTCAGAATGTTAGCTCTGTGTCATCCATCATTTCTGGGTAGTTTAAGGCAAAAGATTTTGCTGTTGTTTTAGGGATAGCTACTCCATTGTGTTGCTGGAAATTACTTTCTTGACTCTCTCTCTAAACCAAATATACACATATAATTACAGCAAAATAAGTTAGTATGGTCAATAAACACATTCCTAATATGGTTACAGGCTAAAGAATTCCCAAGTTTCCACATTTTTTTCTTTTTGCTTTAAAATATTACTAATAATTTTAAGCCTCCTCTGGGTTATTACCAGCAGAATGACCTACATTAACTTTTAAGATTATACTGACTCTCTAGAACGTAAAATATTTAGCACATTGCTTAGCATGATATAGTTGCCCTATAAATAATAATTACCTATTTCTTTCTCTCCTGCCATGATATAGGGCAGATTATCTCTCTACCTTATTCTGCCGCAAAATAATAAAACTTAACTATACAAGGAATAAATGTATCATAAAATATTACACAATAAATTGTGCTGCCCTCTGGCTATTGATATTTCTTTTAAGTCTTATTTCTTTATTTGAAGGTGAATACTCAATCTACTAATTGCCATGATGTCAACTGCTGCCTCTCATTATAGTGCTATGCATTTTGCAGCCTGTATATCCTTCTCTTGTAGGATACCATGACTAAAGTTAGATTTCTCTTCTGTTTTAGTAGCAACTCAGAAAGAACCTCAAAGAATCATCCAGGAATTAGCACAGAGACTGATATCGATGCTTCTGAAATAATTAATGTTGGTAAAATCAGTTTTGATAGTTCATTATCAACATGATGGGCCTTGAGGAATCTATTATATGCTAGAACTTGCTAGTCTGCTTGGGCTGCCATAACAGAATACCACAAATGGAGTGGCTTAAATAACAAAAATTAATTTTCTTACAGTTTTGGAGACTGGAAGTCCAAGATCAAGGTGCCAGCAGGGTTGGTTTCTGGTGAGACCTTCCTTTCTGGCTTGCAGAGGGCTGGTTTCTCCTTGTTTCCTCACATGGCCTTTCTTCTGTGCATGCATGGAGAAAGGGAGAGTTCTCGGTGTCTATTCCTATTCTTATAAGGACACCGTTCCCCATCATCAGGTTGGGGCTCAACCCTCATGATCTCATTTAACCTTAATTACCTCCTTGTAATTACCTATTTCCAGTCCCACTGGGGGTTAGGATTTCAACCTGTGAATTTGGGGGGGAAAAATTCAGTCCATAACAGATATCTTTCCTTAAATACACTGAATACAGTTCTTTTCCTGAATTACATAATTACAAGATAATTTCTATAACTTAATGTTAGTGTTTGTTTAGTTGATCATGCTTTATTTCCATTGTTTGCTATACCCATCATAATAAAAATACAATGTCTGTAGGATCTTAGTATAGTGCTTCTCAACTGGCTTTAATTATTCACAGCATACATGCCATCACCTACCAGCAGGGAGTCTAATTCAGTAGATCTGAAGAAAGGCTGGAAGAATCTAGTCTTCAAAAGCTTCACAGATTATTCTAAATTATCTGAGAATTTAAAGCAACTATTTAGATAGTTTGCATATTTCAATCTGTCAGGTGGCCAAGAGTTATACTACAGGTCATCACTTTCTACAGGTAAATTATGTGGATACTCCTTTTTCAGAAGATGTTGCTCATGCATAATATTTTTGTTGCCTAGCACAGAACAGCAGTGCATATAGCAGGCTATCAAAATTTATTTGTGGACTGAATTAGCAGATTAATTAATAAACGAATGACAGAAGACAGTGATGAAAACCTGTGAGGGACAAAGAAGTACTTCTAAAATGTGATATGATAAAATAAGTTCTATTCTTCAGGAATTTGGGTAGGAATTTTGAGAGAGAGAGAAAAAAACATGAAAGGAACTATGTGGCCAAGAGGAGGAAAATCATATTTAAGAGCCCCAGAAAACCCGTAAAATTGGAATGCTAACTTAATAGAACAAGAAGGTGACTCTCTGTCTGGTGCAGATGCTTTATTGTCCTTTAGCATGAGTCACAGACTGTTGGTTTATTTATAACTCTGCTGCCATGTGCTGCAGTAATGTAAATCCTTATGATAAAATAGAGTGGGGGTACATCCAGCAGTGTTAGCTCTACTTTTCCACATATTTTCTCTAATAAGACCTGGGGACTTGCCAAGGCTGACTGATCATCTAGCTGACTGTTGACAAGGCACAGCACAGCATTGTTCTTTAAACTACTTTTCCAATGATTACTGACATCAGCAACATATTCATTCTTATTGCAGAAAAGGAAGGAAGTAACATTGGTGATTGGGCATCTTAACTCTGGAAAGAAAAGAAAAAAAGAATTCAACAACTTCTGAACCTGTAAGGACTAAGAAATAAGAGGAAGGAAATCTCAGCCTCTCTATGATACCAGGACCAATTTCGGTGCTGTGGAAAGAGAAGTACTTTCTCAAAAAGGCCAACACATTGAGATTGATACTTAGGGCAGAATTGGTTCTGTAAAGAGGTTTTCTGCTTGACTAAACTAGATTTTCACACTTAAAAGTCACAGTAGGAAAACTAAGTACCAGACGTTGGAAAACATTTTGTTTTTTTTTTAATTTAAGGATCAATGTTTGTCTTTAATCAGGAACAAATGACCCCTTTGAATCTAAAATGGGGAAATAAATAAGTCTGGCTTTCTCAGGAGATTAGTAATAGCATACAAACATGTTAACTTTTAGCTCACAGATGCATTAAATTCGAACCAAACCACTGGTGACTAAACATTATAATATCCAATAGCTTTTTCAATGGCCTAAGTGAAATTACTTGATAGTCCCAGTTCAATTTCCAAACATAGATGACACATAAATACAAAACATGGCTCAATTAGTGATTCCTGTCTTTAGCTTGAGCCACACATTAAAAGAGCTGTTTTTCGAATTTGTTAAAGAGATCTGTAATGCAATTGGGGAACTATTTCTTTGTGGTTCAAATAGTGATCTCGGGGCAAGGACTTTTAAATCAGAAAAGGAAAGTTGTTAGCAGTTAAGAATTTGAACATTCTTCCTAAATCTGTATTTGTCCCACCCAGTTTTGAGCAGTCCAGATGACTCTTTTTGAGGTTCCTTTTCGTGAGATCGTGTCTAATTTCTCTGAGTAAGTTGCTCTTTTTCTTGGGAATTTAATAATAAAGTTCAGAGCAGAAGCATATCATACCAAACACAAAAAAGGATAATGCTAAACTGAAGAGTTAATTTCTTCATCCTAGGAAGTGATTCATCCAGGGAAGATTTATTTCAAAATATTTTAAATATGTCTAGTGAGTGTTATACAATTTTCACTGTCTACTTATTTACTTTTTATTAGTTACTTATTTGACTTATTTATTACTACAGATGACAGTTCAAGTCCCCTTTATATTAAAAAAAAGAGATGCAAAATGACTGCATAGTAAATGATCCTGAAATACCTGTAGTGTTAAAAACTAGTACAGTTATATTAGAATCTGTGGCATGCACTTATTTTCTAAATGATTTTCTCTTTAACATTTTCAGTTTGTCGACTCAGAAATGCTCTTTAATTAGAATATTCATTCAATTGAACAGAATAATTATTTAAAATTGTATCATAATAACCAATATTTCTCTGGATGTTTATGAATCTATTCCCTCCAAATTTATTTTCTCTATATCTGCACAGTTCAACACAGTAGGCATTAGCCACATGTTGCTATAAAATTAAAAATTCAGTTCCATAGTCTGACTCCCCGCATTTCAAATACTCAAAGCCACACATGGCCAGTTGCTACCTAATTGGACAGAGAAGAAAGAGAGCATTTCCATCACAACAGTAAATTCTATTGGACAGCACAGGCTAGATTATACCACATTGATTCACGTGACATATAAATCATATATGAGAATATAAGATTACATGTAGTGCATGTACTTTACCTTCCCGTTACTGATGCAGAATTTGCATTTGCCTCAATACATTAAAATTGCTTTCAGTTTAGTGTGCTTGTTTAATATAGATCCTTTTCTCTTTCTTTTTGGATGATTTTATAAAAATGTAAACTAGGAAGGTGTAAGTGTACATATTTTGTATATTCAATTATAACAATGGAGAAAGCCAGATGAAATAGATAGAGGGAGAGATAGATGGAAAGAAATATAGACAGATAAAGAGAGAATAATGAGAAATAGTAAGAAGTCCTATTATTATTGTCTTCATATGCTTAATCTTTCCTATCACTGTGACAAACCTAACTGACATCATAAATTACTCATTTTCCAAATAAATAAACAAACAAATAAATAAATAAATGGTATGTATGTATTATTGCTTACTTCATGATTTTTTATTTCCAGGTTTGATATAAAGGCCAATAGGAAAATCTGTGCAGGAGCATAAGCATGGTGTTCAAATCATAGGAGCAAAACAATACACCCTGGGCGCCTCATCGTGTTTATTTCCATAAGCAAGCTGAACTTGCTTGTTTTTCAGGGGAATTCACTCACTAACATCGATAGCCATATGTCAGCTCCCATAATTTTTAACACATCTTCTAAAGATATTTAGAAAGTTGATGCATTGGTTCATTAAAGGTTTTCCTTTTCTTAAAAGAGAACCCAGCAAATAATGAGTGAATATAGTGTAATGATTAAGTTCATGGCTCTGGAGCAATAGAGTCATGGATTGAATTTGCACAATTCCCTTAGCCTCTCTGAGCCCATTTTTCTTCTCTAAAATGGTAACAATAGAGACCTGCCCGGTGACGTAGCAGTTAAGTGCACGCTCCGCTTTGGTGGCCCAGGGTTCGCAGGTTCGGATCCCAGGTGCGCACAGACGCACCGCTTGTCAAGCCATGCTGTGGCGGCATCCCATACAAAGTAGAGGAAGATGGGCATGGATGTTAGCCCAGGGCCAATCTTGCTCAGCAAAAAGAGGAGGATTGGCATCGGATGTTAGCTCAGGACTGATCTTCCTCACCAAAAAAACAAAAACAAAAATAAAATAGTAACAATAATAGCATCATTGGGTTTCTCTAAAGATTAAAATAAAGTAAAATGTATTTAATTTACCACCTTGCCTTTAGAATAGAGCTCAATCAAAGGTAGATGCTTTTATTTCTCTGGAAAAGATCTTCCTTACTGTCAAATTCTATGTACACGTGAATTAAACATCTTTATAAGAGAAAAGGTAGGTTTTCCTATGGATCCACTGCTAATTATGACATTAAAAAAATTTATATAGTGTAAAATAGAATGCAGGGAAATAGATTGTAAAATCTGCCCATATTTATTAGTTAGAAGTCGAATTTGTCTTTTAGTAAAGTAAGCTTAAATTGAGCTAGCTTAAAAAATATATTAAAGAACACTGAGTTAGCTCAAACGAGCAGAGGAGGAGTTAGTACGTCAAACTTTGAGAATACAAACCAGGAGCCCTAGGAATCCTAGCAACGAGAATCAAGGACTTAGAATTAGCACCCTCCCCTTTTGCTTCTCTCTCTCATTTTGGCTTCATTTTTCCTAAAGTTGATCAGGTTTCTCCTTGTAGTTGGAGATTTGGGCGCCCCCAACTGCCACAGACACAAACCCTCACAGCTGAACCACATGGAAAGAGCTCCTTCCATTAGTTTCAGATGAAAAATAAAGGGGAAATCTCTCGTGGCTGCTTCATTAGCCTGTGCAGGCTGTGACCTAATCGTGACAAACACATTTTTATAGTTTTGATTAGGGGCCCATTTATTCAACAATCATTCTGTCCAGGCAAAAGGGGTAATGTCAGCTTACATTGGGACTTGACGCTAGGTGTAGAGAGGCAGAGAAAAGAAGAGGGCGTTGTTTCCAGAAAATAGGGGGAATCCTAGCAATTAGAACAATAAATGATTTCTACAGTTAGATTCACTCTCCTCATGTTATATTTAAATATTGAGTGTTAGGATGTGGTACAGTCGGCCCTCTGTATCTGCAGGTTCCACGTCTGTGGATTTAACCAATCATGGAGGGAAAGGCTTATGGTGGTTGTGTCTGTACTGAACATGTACAGACTTTTTTTTCTTGTCTTTATTCCCCAAACAATACAGCATAACAGCTATTTACACAGCATTTACATTGTATTAGGTATTATAGGTAATCTAGAGATGATTTAAAGTATACGAGAGGATGTACATAGGTTATATGAAAATACTACTCCATTTCATATAAGGGACTTGAGCATCTGCAGATTTTGATATGGTGGGGGGGGTGTCCTGGAACCAATCCCCTGGGGATACAGAGGGATGACTGTATGTATAGATCAATGGAGCAATCGCTAATATGGTAAACTCATGCAATAGTAGCACTGTACCAGACAGTCTATGTATGGAATACTAAGTTACAGTATTTTTATGCAGGTGATAATGACATAGGAACTGCTCAAATTAGGGTTATATACCTTTCCTCTTTGGGCAATTTGCACATCAAGTTTTTTGTTTGCAAAGAGTTGGAAATGGAAGACAGGTAGGTTTCACTTGATATACCCAGCTAGGTCTTACTAGTTTAAATCCTCTCTCTAGTCCTCTGCATGAAGGTGTAACTCTTCAATGATTCAAAAAGTTATTTGCCCTTTCTCTGGTGTTCTGTACTGTGGCAAGAGGATAGGTTCCTGGAATTTGGTTCTGTATATATAAATGTAAATTTTTTTGGAGTAAACCATATCTCATCTCTTCTTAATGTTCTATTCAGGGAAGAATTTAAGGGTTTGTGCTTTTATCCAATTACATTAGTATTTTACTATATCTGAGACATTGCTTTCTTTTTGAAAAAAACAAGCATATTTTATTAACAAGGAAGACTTTTTTCTGAGGTATCTGAAGATATCATCTGTGCTCATCACTCATTGAATAAAAGGAAGTTATTTCTTTAAAGCACAGATAGGTCTTAATATAGCTTTAGTAAGCCAATAGCCAAGAGGCACAACCTCTTAATTACATCTGCCTCTCATGAGAAATAAATATGACTCGTGGACTCATGTAAGAGAAATATGCCAGGTTTTTTGTTTTGTTTTGTTGTTTTTTGGTTTTGGTTTTGTTTTTTTCCAAGGCTATTCTATAAACATATGTGTTCTGGGTCCTGAAATAATCATGGACAGGGTGGCAAGTTGGATTAGACCTAGAAAGATTGCTGGATTTGGATAGAAAACATGAGTGTTTTGTATGTATTGCAAGGTAGAGTTGGATGATAAGAAATGCGTAGAAATAACAATTAAAAAAAGTTCTTAATTTCTGGTATTATGAAAAAAAGGTTTGAAAAAGGAAGAAAATATAAGTTTGGGGTAACTGGGTACAGAAGGTGGTACATGCCATTGCCATTGTTATTGCTATTTTGTCATATTATTCTAGTTTCTCCTTTAAAAAAATTCTATTCCATTTACATTTTAAAAAAGAAAAAAAAGTCAAGGGAGCCACAGTATAATGTCTCATCACTCAACTGTCACAGTATATAATATAATGTAATTTATATACATTATGATTGTATTATATACATAATGTATAATATGCAATATATACATATATAATATATGTATTATGTGTAATTAACATGTATTATATACATACTATATATACATATGTAATGTATATACGTTATACATTATGTGTTGTATATAATACATAATATACATTATATAGTATAATTTTTATATTATAAAAGTTATGTTTGAACATATACTTTGGTATTCTCTTCCCTTCTGGTTTGCAGTAAATATGCAAAGAGACTTTTGGTTCTGTATGTCTAAAACACTGACCCTTTCTCTATAATATGTATTCTTGGGATATCATAATGTTTTGACAGATTTCAGCCATATATCTGCAGTAAATATTACCTGGCTGTTTTTTAATATCTTTTATTTGTATTCAGCAATCTCCAATTTGATCATGATGTCTTTAAGTATGAATTTTTCTTTTTAAAAAAGTAACTGATCATTCCTTAAGTGCAAGCATTATGTCTTTCATCAATTCTAGAAATTTCTCAGATGAAATTTCTCCCAATATTTTTTCTCTCCAGTCACTTTTTATATTTACATATGTATTATAATCTTTTCTCATTCTATTCTGCAATATCTCTTAAACATTTTTGTATTATGTTTCTGACTTTTTATATTGAATTCTCTGTATTTTCTTCAGATAGTTCGTCCATTCAGCTAGTTCTTTCTTTAGCTGTGTCTATTCTACTATTTAACTCTTATATAGAATTTTAATTTGAGTTATTACATTTTTGAAAATATATACTAATATTTTTATAATAATTTTTTTATTGATTTCATAATAGTTTATAACATTGTGAGATTCCAGTTGTACATTATTATTTGTCAGTCACTATATAAATGTGCCCCTTTACCCCTGTGCCCACCTGCCAACTCCCTTCCCCCTGGTAACCACTAAACTGTTCTCCCTGTCCATGTGTTGGTCTACATTCCACGTATAAGAGAGGTCATACAGTGTTTGTCTTTCTCTGTCTGGCTTATTTTACTTAACATAATACCCTCTAGGTCCATCCATGTTGTTGGAAATGGGATGATTTTGTCTTTTTTTATGTCTGAGTAGTATTCCATTGTATATATATACCACATCTTTATCCAATCATCTGTTGATGGACTCTTGGGTTGCTTCCACGACTTGGCTATAACAAATACTGCTGCAATGAACATAGGGTTACTAATTGGTTTTTGGTGGGCTTTTTCCCCCCAAAATCTGCTTATACATGTTTATTGTCTTCTCTCCTCAAGAAAATTTTCAATTTATATTCTAATTTAAGCTAAATGTTTTTGTTTCATATTTATACATGTATTAGTTTCCCATTACTGCTGTAACAAATCACAACAAATTTGTGATAATTATTACAATAGCTATCTTAGTGGAATGACATTTAGTGGATGAAACAACATGTCTATTCTCTTATAGTTGTGGGGCTCAGAATTCTTTTTTTCTTTATTGTGGTAACATTAGTTTATACAATTATATAACTCTTAGGTGTACATCATTATGTTTCGATTTCTATATAGATTACATCATGTTCACCACCCAAAGACTAATTACAATCCATTACCACACACATGTGCCTAATCATCCCTTTTGCCTGCCTCCCTCCCTCCTTCCCCTCTGGTAACCACCAATCCAATCTCTGTCTCTATGTGATTGTTTGTTGTTGTTTTTCTCTTCCACTTATGAGTGAGATCATACGGTATTTGACTTTCTCCCTTTGACTTATTTTGCTTAGCATAATACCCTCAAGGTCCATCCATCTTGTCACAAATGGCTGTATTTCCTCAATTCTTACGGCTGGGTAATATTCTGTTGTGTATATATACCACATGTTCTTTATCTATTTGTCCCTTGATGGGCACCTAGGTTGCTTCCAAGTCTTGGTATTGTGAATACAATGAATATAGGGGTGCATGTATCTTTACACATTCATGTTTTCATGTTCTTTGGTTAAATACCCAGCAGTGGAATAGATGGATTGTATGGTAGTTCTATTCTTAATTTTTTGAGGAATCTCCATACTGTTTTCCACAGTAGCTGCACCAGTTTGCATTTCCACCAGCAGTGTATGAGAGTTCCCTGTTCTCCAAAGTCTTAAATGAGTCTTAAGGAGCTAAAATCAAGATGTCAGCAGGTCTGGTCCCTTCTGGTGGCTCCAGAGGAAAATCCATTCCTTAACTCTTCTAGCTTCTAAAGGCTGCTGACATTCCTTGATTCTTTTGCTCAAAGCTGTATGACTTCAGTCTCTTCTTCACGTTCTCCCTGACTGTAACTCTTGTTCTCTCTTATAAGGATCCTTTTGATTATAGGATAATCCAGCATATTATCTCCATCCTAAAATCTTTAACTTAATTACATTTTTTAAGCTCCTTTTTCCATGTAAGGTAATATTTTCACCAGTTCCAGGGATTCAGATGTCAACATATTTGGGGGCCATTATTTAGCCTACCATAATAAGCAATAATTATAATATATAATCTTTATGTATTTAGCATTTTTAATTTTTTTACTGATGAATATAATTCATGCAGTGTTGTTTCGTGTAATATTTAAGATATTTAATTTGGGTTCATATATTTTGGTAACTCTCTATGGTATTTCTATAAGGCCTGTTTTTAGGGTCAATTTCCTACAGAGGATAAATTTATTTTTTCCCCTGACACCTGGAGGAAATACAAATCCAATCTACTTTAAATTAATTTTTCTTTTGTATTTTTTGAGCTAGATAAATAATGCAAATTTAATTCTCATACCTAGCCATTTGCCATAAAATCTCATGGGAAGTAATTTCTATTTTACTTCTACCAAGAGCCTGGAATATGAGAGAGAAATTTTCCTTACTTCTGACTATCTTCAAAATTACTTTTAGTTAACTATTTTCCTTATAGTATAGGTCTTTCTCTATTCATAACTTTGTGTGTGGTGAATTCCTATATAGTTCCCCACCCTGCACCAGTGCAGGTTCACAGATTCCCACCATATCCCCTCAAAGGCATGCAAATTTAGGATATACAGCAACTTCAGCAATTGCTTGTTGTCCTAACTTTGTCTTCCCAATTTGTTCTGACCTGACAGAAATTTCTTTTCTCTGCGACGCATACAGCCACCCTTTTAAAAAAATACAATTTTTATTTTGTCTAGCAATTTTAGATATTTTATAGCCATTGGTTCATATTGAAGTAAACATAAGGATGTCTCAGTTTTTGTAAATAATGATTTATTTAGTTCATTAAAAAGTAGATTCCATTTTGAAAATGGTAATTTAATCCTACTTCAGAGCTATTTTAAATAAATAGAGTTTAGAAAATAGGTTTTAGAAATTTACTTCCATGTCCCAAATATTATTGCAGTAATCATTGCTTATTGTGAGTTTGGCAATATGTATTTGATAATTAGTGGTAATTATCTTTTTTGAAGTAGTATACCACAAGTTTTCAGGACACAGTTTTCTCTTTGGTCTTTTGAGGTTAAAGAGAGTTCATAGCAGCTTTTAGATTACACATTTAGGACAGCAATACTCTGTAGCACAATGTTCTGTGTGGTGTCAATAAAGAAAAGAAGCTATATATTCCTTTCTCAAACCTAAATGCTAATCTCTGTCAGAGAGTCTATAAAGCAGAATACTCCACATAAGCCAATGTATAGCCACATGTTTTGATCAGATCTCACTGAAATCAAGGTGTATAAAGCCAAAAAAGAATATTTACTCATTCTGTCTTTAAGTGAACTATACAGGAATTATATTTTTAAAATAAGAATAAATTTCCATATTAAGTGGCAAAAATGTAACTGTAAATTTAAGTGTAATAATAATTACAAATGGTCTATTTCCTGTCTATTTGGAAATACATTTACAGGGTAATTTAGAAAGTTTTGATTTAATATATTTTCTCTCATGCCCACTAAGGCCACTATACAATTTACTAGCATTTCCAACATGGAATCTCTACCGTAACCCATAGGTGATATTCTATTCTTGCCATTGACTTTGAAGCAAATGGAATTTTGGTGTTTAACCTGTGGAAGCAAATGGAATTTTGGTGTTTAACCTATGGAAGTTGTTTAATCTTCCATAACCTAAGGAAGAACCAATATGAATCAATACCTGTGACAACAGGATGAGGCTCTTCTTGATCATCAAATCTAACTGGGTACTGTGAATTTCCTTACAATATCTCAGTAATCACATTTTAAATAAGAACCAGAGTGACTATTTTTGTTTACTTACCAAGGAAATGTATTTTTTCTGTTACTCATTTTTAGTAAAAGAGTATTCATTATTTTATTTTCACAAGGAATTTTATATTTGCCCACAAACAATTTGTCTGTAAATTTGAGCAAAGATTCCTTTCAAAGATCCGTAATCCATGAAGTCTATGAAGATTTGGGATGAAGAGAATGGCAGTACTTGTATGGTGGATCTTAAACTGTAATTTCAAGAATGTGACTTAAAGTAACATTGTAAAACTAGATAATCCTATGAAAAATTCGTGTGATGTAGCATTTATTGTTTTCTTTTTTGCATTTGGTTTTCTACATACATTAACTAGAATATCTTTTTTATTATTATTTTTTGCTAGGAATTCAATATGGCATTATTTTTGTAACATATAGTATACCTAGCTGATCTAGTCTTAACAGAGGTATTAAAGAGTTTATATACATATTCTTGTTAACGTATTATTTTCACACATACACACACTATACAATTCTGAGGCTGTATGTATGTATGTGGGCACATGTAAGTCTGTGTTTATATGTCTCCATGGAAAGGAAAAAGAGTCTTTCTACTACTTAATTTTCTAAACTTCTTTGTCCACAAGCTAAATGTCTTACATACTATTGATCAGAACAAATCATGTTTTAGTGAGGTCATGTGTGTGTATGTATATATATGTGTGTGTGGTTTTGTGCACGCATATAGATATCCACGTAGATGAATGAGGTATATGATTGTGCCAATCATTATCACGTAAGAAAATTTTAACTTAACAATACTAAAAAACATCAAAATTGAATATAATTTCTTACTTTTTAACTTATCCAGTGTCATAAATATGTCTTTCACATTCACAATACTTAATACATTTTTGTTCAATTGACTTGAGGAAGTCTAATTTCTGTGTTAGGGGTCCTAACAGACACAAATTTACAATATAAAATAAAGTCAAGGAGTAAAGAAAAATTTTTATGGCTATAGATCAATGATCCAGCTCTAGAAATACCTTAAAAAATTGTAGTAAAGCTGTTTTAGTGTTGTGTCTCCCAGATTCTTCTTCATTGCTCATTTGTAGAAACAAACATTTGCCATGAAGACATGACTGCCAATTTAGCCTAAATAAGACAAATGAGATAATGAGACCACTGGCAGATTTGAGTTGACAAATCCTCCAGAATGCCCAGCTCCAAGTAAAAAGCTTTCCTTTCCTGCCAAAAGGTCTATATGCTAATACTAACTAATTTGCCAACCTTGGCCCTACATTGTTTGACAATAGCTGAACATCCCAATTTGTTACCGTTGTGACATTAATTTGGATGTAAAATGTAGCTTGATTTAGTAATCTACGCAACCTCTTAACCCAGCAACCAATCGCACAAATGCATACATTGTACTGAAAAGGCTTAGGAAAGCAGAGAGATATTTTTTTAAAGCTCGGGATATATGAAATGGAGAGGGTAATAGTATGGAAATCATAAGTGTGACTTTCACTTGCTCATATACTGCTTACAGCAATAGAAGTGAAGTGTGTTATTTACTTTAACATTATGAGGCCATTCAGAATATTTGCCCTGAATCAGTTATTCAAGTATCCGTAACTTAGCCACCAGTTTTGATGGATTTTGGAAAGTCAATTTAGGATATTAGAAATACATACATCCTTAGAATCTTTCCATAGCGTTCCAAAACAATCATAGTATTGATACCTCATATATATTTCAATTAGTTTTCCTTATTATTTAAAAGAAAAATGTTCCTATGTGTTTGTATTACTCCTGATACAACTTAATTTTGTGTATTAGAGTAGAAATAAGTTAAAATTTCAGTTCAGAGAAATCTGGTATTTGAAAAATAACAAACTAGGCACTTAGAATTAAGAAATGCTTGCTTCATTCCTTTAAAAATTATCCTAGGTAATTTTTAAATTACCTGAGTAATTTACCTGAGTACTACAATTATATAAAGGAGGGACAGATATCATCAAGAATGTTTATTTTGCATAAGTATGAATTGGTGTGACTCATTCATTTAAGAAGTAAACTGGAAACTCAGGGCTTTATTTCAGACTGTAAACTGCACTAAGACATTTAGTTTCTTACAGATAGCTAAAAATGAATGTAAAATATTTTGTAATGACAAAATTATACTACTTCTACCATTATGAAATCAATTAAGGAAAAATATTTGCCTTGTTTGGGAAAACCATATTAAAAAAATAACCATCAAACAGATAGATTTGGGAAAACAATTTGACAATTCATGATAATACTTAAAGTTTTCTTTAAATAAAGTCTTTTAAATTTCATTTTCAATAAATTTATAGATGACATAGCAGCTTAAAATAGTGTAAAATTACAAAAATAGTCAGAATTTTGACAAAGTATTTTGAATTCTTATCTTCTGAGTCTATTTTTTTCGAGGGAAAAACCTAAAAATATGAAAATCCATTCAATTTTAAAAATACATATTAAAAAATGTTTCTATAATCTCTCTAACTCCACTATTAATCTATAAAATTATAAAAATATAAAATTGAGGGGCCCGCCCGGTGGTGTAGTGGTTAAGTTTGCGTGCTCTGCTTCCACGGCCCGGGGTTCAAAGGTTCGGATCCCAGGCGCAGACCTATGCACTGCTTATCAGGCCATGCTGTGGCAGTGTCCCACATATAAAGTAGAGGAAGATGGGCATGGATGTTAGCCCAGGGCCAATCTTCCTCAGCAAAAAGAGAGGAGGATTGACAACAGACATTAGCTCAGGGCTAATCTTCCTCACCATATATATATATATATATTTAAAATTGAAAAGAACTTAGAAGTCGTATGAACTCACTCCAGACAAATGCTAATCCAATGCTTGAATATTTTTCATCGTGAGTGTGGTAGGCAGCCTTTAAGATGTTCTCCAATGATTGCTCCTCCTAGTATTCTTGCCCTTAAATAATTTTCTTTCCTAGATTGTGGGCTACATCTAATGACTTACTTCTAAGAAATAGAATTTGGCAAAAGTTATGAAATGTCATTTCTAAAATGAGGTTACCAAAGACTGTGACTTCTGTCTGGCTTGCCCTTCCTCACTTTCTCATTCACTTGAAAGCAGGGAATACATCACAACACAAAATAACAGTGGCATCCATGGGTCTTATAATACTCAAGGACTCCAGGGTCTCCACTGCACAGGACATGTTTGAATGCAAAAGAAGCTGAAGAGGGCCCAGACACAGCCACTCAGAGCAGCCACCCTTCCACCCCTCACCTAACTTTTATACTGTTTTCCCATGAAGTCCTTCTAGCAGTATGTGCCAAGCTACATCAATCCCAGGGCAGCCACAACTCACTCATGGAGTTTAACAATGAACAATTCTGATAACCAGGTATAACATGCTTGGTACATCATTATTCAGAATGTCAACACACTCCAGGGGACAGAATTGCAAGCAGGTAAATCCAGGGTCATATTCCCAGCTGTTCCTGGGTATGGAATATGAATTCAGACCCACTGTTAGCCCTTTAACAACAGTCTACCCCTGACTTCTGCATACAGTCATGTCACATGTACTTTTTTTTGTTTGTTTGTTTATTATGGTAACATCGGTTATAACATTGTATAAATTTCAGGCGTACATCATTATCCTTCTATTTCTGCACGGATTACATCATGTTCTCATGTTCACCACCCAAAAACTAATTACAATCCATCACCACACACATGTGCCTAATCGTATATACTTTTAGTACGCTTTTATGTCTCTTTTTAAAGATATATTTTTGAAATTGCCAACAAAAAGACAGATTTTCTTGGCTATAGCCAATAGGATATGTAAAATTCAGTGATTATTAGTATGATTGACTAGGTATGTTAGTCTCTACTGCATCTTTTCACATTTTTAATATTTTTTAACCAATTTGCTTTAACTTTTTACCCCTTCATTTATTACTAATTGTACTTTTCATAAAATAAATATGAGCGATATATTTATACATATACCTAATTATCCTGAAACTAAATTTATTTCCTCTTCAGTCAAGTCAATTCCCATGGGAACCACATCAATTAAAGATTGAAAATCATTTTTCCCAAATAACGTTACATTTTGTGATTTCTCATTGGAATATATAATTTTCTACTCGGTCTCTTCAAAGCAACAAATCTTTTATTACACAAAATATTAGTAGATGTGTTATTAAAGTAATGTTTTATACACCAAATATATATTTACAACATATCAGTGGTGTCTCATTTATAGTATACATTTCTGATAAGACAAGCAGTTATTAAAAGTCACCATTCATTAAATTTGGGGCCTATCAAGTTTGTGCTCCCAGTCATATCCCAGTTATAAAGAATCAGCTTTGACAAGCATGGTTTTTTCTTTTTTTTGCTAAGGAAGATTTGCCCTGAGCTAACATCCGTTGGCAATAGTCCTCTTTTTTTCTTTTTATGTGCACCACCACCACAGCGTGGCCAACAGACAAGTGGTGTCAAGCCCAGGAACCCGGCCCAGGGCCACGGAGGCGGAGTGTGCTGAACTTAACCACTAAGCCCGACAAACGTCATATTTTAAGCATCATTGTGTACTATGGTCCATCTACTTCTCACTGGGATGACATATCGCAGACTATATTTTGCCCTGCTCCCACCAACTGCGTTACCAGGAAGCCTTTCCTGGTCAATGCTTCTTTGTGATACGTTTCATGACTTGAGCTGCTCAGACTATTTTCATGAGTGAGCTCCTCCAGCCTGGACTTGCATGAGCCTCAGTTATTCTCTTCACAACATATTTGACTCCATGGTCATCAACATATAAAATAGCACATCCTAAGAAAGGGGTCATGCCTTTTTCCAAAGTGTCACTCAGGAAAACTGCCTCATCTTTTTATGGATATGTGTGCTCCACACACGTATCGTTCATCATCTTTCCAAGTCTTGTCAAATTTGGCTAGTTTCTTGCCAAAGTAATCCCTCTAAAATTTCTATATGGGACGGTATGTACTTTTTAACTTTGTGGCATGCTTCCAAAAATGCTATTTCTGCTTGGCTCAAAACACCTAGCTACAAATCAGTGGTTCCTAAATCTCTTCAAGACTATTGGGGTCGGTGTTGACTTCACCACTGCACTTGTCATTGCTACTGTTGAGCATGAGTGTAGTCTAGCAAAGTTGTATTTACATAGACACCCATATTGTGGTTATTAGGAAATCACTAATTGTGCATATTCTACTCCTAAAATCTACTCAGTCTATGTGTACCATAAGAACTGCCTAAAAAATGTTTCTTTGGAGCTCTAGAAGAGAACATCAGTGAGTGTGGACCCTGTATGATCCCTGTATTAGCCCCCCTCATTATCATCAACCTTTTTTCAAGTTCTTGAGTTATAGGTATAACTATAGTACACAGTATCTATATATGTATATACATGCACATATATATAAGTATACATATATACACACACTATTTTCACTTGATAAATGAACTCTCTTGGGAAACTTCCTCATTAGAGTCTCAACTGTCTCCATCACAGGCTCAGAGTTTCCCTTTTGTCTTCTAATGCCCTTTCTCTGAATTACTCCAACCTTTTTCCCATCTACAATCCCATGCAAAATAATTAAGAAAGCAAATCCATCACTGTATCCTGTATGCCTTTAGTGATGGGTGCTGTCTCTCCTAGAGCCCAATGCCCAGTCGATTGTTTCTACTGAAAAGAGCAGTACATAGCAGCAGCATTTGGTAGCTTTTAGGTCTATGACTCTACTAGCCTGTAATAGGGGATTGGGGAAGCAGGATCTGACTTCTGTCACAAAGTCCAAAGAGAATGGTGATGAGTTGGTGAAATGTCTAATATTACATGTTCATTTGGATCTTATGGTCCCAGTGACCCAGCACCAGTCCTGTGCTACAGCACTTTTTATATCCCACAATGTAAAACTCTGTCCAGGTCTCCATTTGAATTGTCTTCCTCCTAGTCACTTAGTTGTTCTTTCACTTTGTCTATTTTAAATAGGCAATAAAATTCCAAAAACTAGGAAGGTGCATAATCCAGAATGAAATATATCCACTAAATGCTGGACTGTTTTCTTAGAAGTCAAATCCTTCACAAACAGTAATTTATCTCTATTTTTGGAAAGAGCTCATGAGGTACTAGGCAAATGATTCCCAAAATTTCATAGTCTTATCCAATTCTGAATTTTTGAAATTTATCAAACATTTTCTTTAAGACTTATGTGTAGCTTTTGTTGTCAAGCTGTTTTTGCTTGCTTTTCCCATCCTGCTACTATTATAATGCCAGCAACACAATGATTCAGCCTGCTCCTCACCAATATCATGCCCAAAACTCTCCTCACAAAAGTATGATAGCACATGGTAGAATTTAAATGCCTTTGACAATGTGGTAAAAATGTATTAAATTTCTACCCACATAAAGGCAAACTGAGTTTTATTTTCTTCTGTTGTAACTATGAAAACAAAGCATTGGCTCAATCAGTCACATTATACCAGTTTCCTTTAGCCTGTTGTGTATTTTGGATAGTTTATATCTGGTACCGCAGACCGTATTGAGTGGACTACATTCTTGATTCCTTGTTAGTCCACCGTAAGCCTCCCTGACCTCCTTACCTTTCTTGGTATCAATCTAAAATTGTTATAAAATTGGTGCATTGATATTATCACTCCCACCTCTACCATTTTTTAAGTCGAAGTTGAAATTTTCTGCTGCCCTTTGGGAATTCTACTTTGCCTAATACTCATCAGGCCTAGGAAGTTTCACTTTGCATGTCCAATTTACTCTGAATGAGGACAGACTTGGCTGAAATTTGACCTAAAGGAAATAACAGAAATGTTTGCCACTTATATCACATTTGTTGCAAATATGGATTTTGGTAAGTATCTTTTAGCCTTCAGTATTTTGATCTGCAATTTCACTTCATTCATGAATAATTTCATTCATTGAATGCTTTCTAAGAAAGCATCTCCATAACTACCCAAGTCCACTGAAGTCCCTGCAGAGTCTCCCCACTGTCAGTAGCAGGAAGGCTGGTATTTTAGGGCCCTGTTTCCAAAAAGCCAAAGAAGAATTGCTCCACATACCCTGATATCTAACCTAAAAATTTCACATAGCCTTGGAGAGCGTGCTGGGAGATGCAGTTACAATTTCTTGGACTAAATCACACTTCATAGATGAGATGAATTTTGCACCATGTTTCAGCCCTTCTGTTTAGTTCTTCTTTCTCTACCTGATTTAAATTCATCCGGGTGAGGATAGATTGAACGTGACAATGTCCTTTAAGAGAGGTAGCTTGTAAAGTAGATGCTTTGTGGATACTTGTCTGTTTTTTTTTTTTCTATTTTATTCCTCCTTTTTATTTTTATATATAGCAGACAAACTCTACCTGACTTAGTCTCTTTTTATTCCACTTAGGCTTGGAGTTTCTCTTTCTGTTTCTTTGCCCTTTTTTGAATTGCCCTAACCTTTTATGTACTCTCAAACACTGTGGAAAATAATTGAGGAAGTTAATCCACTACTGTATTATAATGCTCTTTTGTCCCCTGAACAAGAAGATTGGAGTTTCTCTGAATTATTGTATCCACCATTGTTTGGGGAAGGAGCTTGTCACTAGGGGCAACTCTATTTTGATTATCATATAACAAATCCAAAGGGGTTGTCACTCTTAATATTTTCATTGTTCAACAGGCATGTTCCATTTTCAGATGGAAGAGGAAACAGGACAATTCTAATTTTTCATGAACACTCACCTGAGTCTGGCTTTTACCATCCTGAAGAGGAAAGATCAGCTACATTTTTGTCATCAACGGATTGAATGACAAAACCATAACTAATTTTGGGTAGGTACTCATTCCAAATAGATCTCTTTATTCTGTAATACCTAAGCATCAAACTATTAGATTAACCTTAATTTTCTTCTAATCTTCAAAAGAGTACTAGAACACCAATATGAACCATTTTTTTTCAAATACTGATCTTCAAGTTTTTACTGTTAATGTTAATGGTTTAACTTTTGCCAATGTAGTCAACTGCAGTCACTGTGTTTGGGGGGGGGTCACTTTCACCGTTTGACTCTTTTATTCTATTCAATTGCAGTCAAATTTACATCATATAATTTCCATGGCAAAGTTTTCACCCTCTCAGATCACAAATGGATTGGCCACCACCCAAGGATCAAAGTCTTATCTGTTCCTTTCTTCCCATGTTTTCTCTCACCTTATAAATCTTTTGCTAAATTGAATAGCGGTCTTCATTTCAATTCCACTTCTGTCCCTAAACTGCCTGCTACACAACAATTGATTCAACATCAGGTGACACTAAGTTTAGAATTCATGAAGATTCACAAGAAATGTTATGTCCCCAACCCATTTTACTTCCATTAAATGACACACACTAAGCAATACAATAATGCTGATCTGCAGTTGCTTTGGGAGATGAGTCTCCATCTCAAGCAGAGCTTGCAGGTCTCTTCAATATATAGGTGCACTTAGCTGTAAAAGTCAAGGTTGAAGACAGTTCTGTACATTTTAATTCATTAAACCTATCCCTGCCATTTCCTTCCTATCTATTATACTCTGCATGTTGTGTAGCCCATCGAGGAGTATGTGTCAAGGAACATGACTCCCATTGCAGCTGCAATCCACCAGTCAGGGTATCACAATAAAGAATTCTGACAGCTAGATGCAATTGCTCAGCTTGGTAGAGCATAGATAAGGTATCATCTCACACTTATTTCTGGAGGCAGTAGTCCTGCATCATACTTCCAGGAGTTTCTGAGTCTAGGATAATAGTTTAGAGCAGCTGTTATCTTTTTACCTGCATAAGGTATCTGAATATGTCATCATTATGGATATCAGCCTGTAGATATATTTCGTCAAAGATATTTTGCAATTCTGGAGTTCAGAAATAGACTAAACACTCAAGATGTATTGGCTAGCAAAATTGCAGAAGGCTTATTAACCCTTATTTCAGGGAATATTTTCTGCATAACAAGCCACTCCAAAACTTAGTGACTCTAAACAACCACCATTTGTATTTGCTCACATTTCTATCCGTTGATAGTTTGATGAGCTGGGCTCAGTTGGGCAGTTCTTTTGCTGGTCTTGCCTGCGGCGACTCATGCAGTTACATGAGGCTGGATGGTCCCAGATCACCTCATTTATGTGTCTGGGGCTTTTGTTGGGTGGCTGGATGTTCTTTATCTCTGTGAGGTCTTTCTTGACATGATTTCTCATCTTCAAGGAGGCTACACTGTGCTTACTTGCAGAATGAGGGTCTCAGAGTTCTAAGAGGGCACATTCTATTGGTCAAAGCAACTATACGGCTATCCAAGATAAATCTCATCTCTTGTGGGAGGAAAAACAAACAAACAAAAAGTGCCATTTAAATCCACTACAACCCCCTCAATTAGGACACTGTATTTTTAGTAAAACAGAATGATATTATACAACGAAGGATAGTAAAGTGGTGAAGAGTGAAGATCCTGGAGCCTGACAACTAATGAGAGATAACAACATATAAGGCAGTAGAGCATTGTGTTTAAGATTTCAGACTTTGGAACCAATCTGCCTGGGTTTGATTTTTGGTTTCTTCATCTAATATTGTGTACCTTGGTTAGGTTACTTAAGCAGTGACTTGGTTTTTCCTTTGCTCAATGCAATAATTATAATAACACACATGTCATAGGGTTGCTGTGAAGATTAAATGAGGTAAAGTATAATATATGAAGTGCTTGGTTTAGTTCCAGAAACATTTTAAGAACTGAATAAATGTTATGAATCCTTTGTTACTTCATTTACATTGTACATTGCTCATCACATAGTTATTTCTTTTAAAAATTTTATGAATGATTATTGAGCCTGTGGTCAACTATAACTCACAAGATTTTTTCCACATATACTACAGTTAATTCCACATATATTACAGTTGATTATTTTTCAAAAAAATATTTGAAACTTAAAGCTAGGACACTATTTTGCTCTAATAAATTATTAATTTTATACACTCATTTTAGCTTATAAATATGTTTTTGATTTCTGATTGCTACGTAATTAGAATTTCTTCAATAATTCTTCCATAATTGATATAGTTACATCCTCAAGTACTTGAAAAAAATCTCATACATATTTTGTCTAATTACCAAGAAAGCAAAACATTACCAAGGACTTCTTATTATTCTTTTTTTCTGCCTCCTGTTGGATTGAAAGTTAATCCTTTTTCTTCTTTCATTTTTACCATGCTGGAAAGCTGTATACTCTAAGTATATTCTTTTAGTGATTTTCCTTAAATTTTTAACATACTTTATTTTTTTAATATTTTTCTAACCTATCCACTTTAAAGAGCTGGCACGTTATAAAATTTCTCTACATGTTCCCCATCCATCTGCTAAGTTTTTGTTTTGTAAAATTGTATTTATAGTTTGTTTTAAAACAAACAAAAATAGTTTATTTACTTTATAAACTTTCCATGTTTGATCTGATTTATTGACATGTTTTATTTATGTTTTTGGCTCATTATTATTTTTTGCTCCTCACTTTTTTAATAGGTTCACATTTTTTCTTGCCCAAATACATCATTTAGTAAATTTTCATCATATGTCTTGACTAATAAACTCTACTGGTGTCAATGTTTTGATTTTTTTCTTTCTCAGTAAAATTAGATATAGAGGCAAAGATTGGGATTTATTTTCTCTCACTATAGTGAGAGAAAAATATTATTAAAAAAATATTAAAAAACTGCATCTATTGTTCCTGACAGAATGTCCTGTGTCAAAATACAGATTTTTAAATCTGGTAGTTTTTAATATTTTCCTTGAAATTTTATTTTGTAATTTATTTTTCCTAGGTATATTTTTTGCCCCTATGTTTGTTTGTATGTCTCATTCAGTAGTGGAATATATTTTCATTCTAATATATATTTTGTCAATTACAGAAAATTTTAAACCATTGTCTATTTGAATTTGGATGCTCTCCCAATTATTCCATTCTCTTCTACTGGAACTTCCATTAAATATAATTCAGAACTACTCAATCTATCTTCATGTTTTTCATTTCATAATGTCCTGGATGACTATCTCAACTCTAACTTTCAATTTATTAATTCTCTCTTTCCCTGTTCTAGACTACTATTTATCCTTTTCTTTTATTTTCATTTCAATAAATACATTTTTCCATGTCTGTGATTTTATTTTTTCTCTTTCTTATCTTGTGGTCTTGTTTTATGGATGCTAATTTCTTCATAGTCACTCTGAGCATTAAAAATACAGTTATTTTAATACCTTCAGACCACTCTGCTATTTTCAAATCCACATTCTAAATTCATCTATCTGTTGTGGGTTTATTAGTTTTTCTCCACGGTCTTGGGTTTCTTTCTGTATGTTGTAATTTTGTTCTGAGGGTCCACATTTCATATGAGTTTTCTTTCTCTACACTTATTCTTGCTCTCAACCATTTTTACAGTTGTCTCATCTCGGCTACTGCATAGGGACCATAACTCACAGGCAATATTGCTTGTGGGTACCTTCAAGGGGACTGCAGAATAATCTTTAACAGTGCAGACATGTACTAGGCTTCTGGACATGAAATTAGTTCCATTTTCTCCCTTTTCTAAAGGCAAATTGTGAATTATGGACTCAAATCTCAGGGGATAGTTGGATCTTCTTTTACTTCCTTCCACGTTTGGGCAAACACAGTACCAGTCCCAGACTCCACCCAGAGTACATTTACCTCCAGTCCTCAGTATATGTGATGTCAGTTTCATCCTGTTTCCTTGCCAGAATTGAAGTTCCAGGCCCTGTTACCTTCTCATTGTGTCTAGGGATCTGCATTCAGCTCCCACTCACCAATGTGAGTTTTCCTCTGACCCATAAAATCAGTTCTATGGGGTGGAGAAGACTATGGGAACCTTGAATGTCACATGTTGAAGATGGCAGAATCTGCATCAGCCAGGGTCTCGGAATAACTCTGTGGAGACCTGCCCTGACGACTTGTTCATCTGCTCACTACTGTTACATGAGCAAGAGGCAGACTGCTCTTGTTTTGAGCCTTTACATATTTGAGACTTACTGTTGCCAAATGCTAGCCACCATGACTAATGAACTATCTGACTTGAGTGTATTATGTCTTCTAGCAACTGCATCTTTGTATTAAGTGCTGAATTTTCTGCTGCACTACAATGATAAAAAGAGGATTGTGCTTTTTAATGGCTTTTTTTGGTCTTAATAGCCATTTGTCTGTTGCAATCTACCCAAAACCAAGTCCATCAGTGTATGAAAATGTAAAAATCATTGTATTTCCTGTATAATACTACTAAAAAGCCCCTCAAAATTGATTCAAAATTAGATCAGTGTCATTAATGTTAATTACATAAGGTTAATAATTGTTAATAACAATTAATGTTAATAATGATATTAATATTAATAATTTTATTAACAATTATTAATGTTATTTTTCAAATGGTATAAGTTTGGCTTCACACACATAATAATCCGAAAATCTTTTTCCAATGTAAAGATTATGGAAGACTTCTTGCTATCCTTTTCATCCACCCAGAGATCACAAATCCTTACCATTTCTCTCTAAAAATATGCATTTCCTAATTAAATGACATTCTCTTTATGTAACATGTTATTAAAGCCTCAGAAAGTTCTGTCTAGTTCTATTCTAGAAGAACTTATGTGTTTGTTTTCGTTTCATTGTTGATGATATGACCTACTATAGTCTTTGAAGATTTGGTTTTAAAAGATAGTGTCTTTATAGTAACATAGATACATTACTTGAAGGATGACATCCATGTCACATTTTATGTCTATTTGTGGACATTCGTAATTTATTGTCAGATATTAGTGTTTTAACACACTTTATTCCTTTTGAAACTTAAAAAAAGCTCTTTGGTGAAATCAGACATTTTATCTGAATCTTTAGAAAGCTCTTTTGCTCGATTACAAGGAATGTTTTGTCTGTTGAAGGTTTTTTTTTTATTTTACTGTGATAATTTCTGTGATGATATCACTATTGTTGCATTTACTTCACTTTTCTATCACTAGTTTCTTCTGTATTTTTGGTCAGAATAAAGTCCAATATATGATTGTCCACTCTTACTTCTAATTTTTGAGTCACAAAAATAAAAGTCGCTGTTTATTCCATTTAGTAATGTTGCAATTACTTGTTTTTAGCTTGTTTTAACTACTACAGAACATGTAGATGTTTGAAAACCCCCATTTTTTCAAAAAACATATTTTACATAGATATTTTTAACTGTGGTAGAAAGTCATAAACTCTGCCTAGCCAAGCAGTCAGTATTATGGTCACATGGTTATGTTCTACAGCTCTTTTCCTTTTGTCCTTTTAAATAACTTTTTGAGTGCTTTATGTCTGTGGATTTCCATATACATATATGTATATATATATTTTGCTTATACATCCTTACTCCAAATAATGGATGAATTATCCTTGAGAGAAAATTCATATTTCTATCATCATATTTGTGTTATGAACTCCATACATCAGAATCATTGGCAAGACTGCCTGGTGGATGGACCCATGAGCTTTGGCATCAACCCTTGACTAGGTGTGAACTTTAAACAAGTTACTGAACCTCTCTAAGCACAAAATGTGTGTGTGTATGTGTGTGTATATGTGTGTACATATGTATATATTATTTGGCTAATTATAGATATGTGAAGTGTGTAGTATGTCAGATGACTTTAATAAATGTTAACTACTTTTTATTTTCTGTGAAGTTGTAATATTTCTTTTGTTAATATTCCCATACATAGAAATATAGACATCTGGAATATAAAAGATTTTACCTTTTGTTCTGTTATTTTATCAAAAAATCACTAGTCACAATCATCATGTCTTTTTGATTTCTGTTCAACACTCACATTTGTAATTTTATCTGGGTATGTTTCTCTATCTTCTTTAGCTTAAAATACTGCTGATCAGAGACAAAAATGGTACCCAACAATTCTTTTTTCAGATTGTGTTATGTATGCTCTAGTCCTACCCAGAGATCATGTTTTCAGAGTAATACTGTCTACCTTCTTCTATCTAACCTAAATACTTTTGTGTGCATTTTAATGAATTTTTGTATTATTTTTCAGTACTAGAGATAGACTGGTACCAAAGTAATTTATATATGTGAACTCATATTATTAAATTAGTCCTAAGATTTCTCTTCTTTGTTCCAAAAGTGAAAATGAAAATTAAAACAATAACAAAAACTAACTGATGTCTTTGAAGTTTTTTTTAATCAAAGAACTTATACTTTTTGAACACCTTTTTAGCATTTTAAAAATCCATTACAATTGTTTTATTGTTTATCTATTTTTTTTTTTTTTGGTGAGGAAGATTGGCCCTGAGCTAACATCTGTTGCCAATCTTCCTCTTTTTGCTTGAGGAAGATTGGCCCTGAGCTAACATCAGTGCCAATCTTCCTCTATTTTGTATGTGGGATGCCGACACAGCATGGCTTGATGAGTAGTGTAGGTCCGTGCCCGGGTTCTGAACCTGTGAAACCTGGGCCACTGAACTGGAGCGTGTGAACTTAAACACTATGCCACCAGGCCAGCCCCTTTACACTGCTCATCAAGCTATGCTGTGTCAGCATCCCACATACAAAATAGAGGAAGATTGGCACGGATTTTAGCTCAGGGCCGATCTTCCTCAAGCAAAAAAAAAAAAAAAAACAAAAATTTTTTTCCTTTGTACTATGGAGATAAGACCTGAAAAATATACTTATAAATATTAGTCAGTCCTAACTGTAAATGGTAGATTACTTTATAGTACTTGCATTTTGTACTCCCAATAATGTGTTACAGAAGCCAATTTCTTCCTAACTGCAGAGAAATCATTCATTGAAGTCAAAGCAACAAGGATTTTTGATCGCCTCCTCTGTAGAATGTATAATGCCAAGTTTTATAGTCACTGAAAGTGGGTAATACCTTATGAATCATGTATATAAAATAACAATTTAAAATTGAACAATAAAATAGTTTATGAAGTACTTTCAAATATAACTTGTCATTTAATTCTTAAAGGAGCATGTTTGGTTAGGTATAAACATCTTATATCACACAGAAGAAAGTGGAGGTACAGAGAATAAGTGATTTTTTTCAGTGAAACACAGCTAATAAGTGGCAGATCTCCAGACAACTTGCAAACTATGAACTTAGATGATGTACAAATTACCTCTCAACTCTCACGTTTTTTTGTTTCCATAGTCATTAGAGGTATTGTTTACTAAAAAGTTGTTAGAATTCTCAAGTGCCTGATAAATATCATTATCACTACATTTCTTTGCCCCTATATCACTTTTACTTCTACTATTTAAACTGAATTTTTCAGTGTTGTCGGAGAATCTTTGTGCTTTTCAGCCTTTGTGGTTTAGTATTGTTGTGCTCTCTTTCAAGATCTGAGCCCACAGTATCTATCTATCATGAGATAAAACGGGGACGTAGACTCCAGCTTCATATAGTGAGAGATTTTTTAATGAATACAATCAATGAACTTGGAAGTTTCTGTGAAATATTGAGACAGACTAAGTATTTACTAAGGGTATTTTACTAGGGATTCCCCTATTGGCTAGGAGAATGTTGGGCCAAAACATCTTGAAAATATCTTTCCTTTTGAGCCTTAAGCCAATTACCTTATTTTAAGATGTACTATCGTGCTTTTTGCACTCATCTCTTTCTCTTTCTAGATTGCATGTCTTTATGGAGGGAAGGGAAGCGAATCCATATATGTTTGAATCACTCATGACGTCTAAATGTATCTTACTGATACTGATCATTCAATAAATTTTTGTCAAATGCCTTATCTACATAAGAATAAAGTGAGTTAAAAGCACTATAAAGAGAATATTTTAAAAGTATAATCTACTGGAACTCTAAAAAGAAGATACTAGGAAAGATTAAGATAAAAATTCAGTAGAGAATAATAAGGACAAACACACACATATAAATAAAAACCAAAATACGGCAAATATCTAATAACAGATGTGAGATAATTATCGGATAAGTATTATTCCCCAAAGCATAGTGGCCACACTTACTGGAATACGTAATTTAATAAATTTTAGTAAATAAAAATCTTGGATAATGGTGCTTTGAAAATATTGAGAAGTCTATGTTTGTCTATTTGTAGTGCTTCCTGACATTAAACATTTCATAGATATTTGGGTACCAATACTTTTCTCAGTTTTGCAGGGAATTCTGCAGATTCATTTTTTTCAAAATTTACACATTTTTATGAAAGCAGAGCTGTCTACTGATCTTAAAAGTGCTTTGACCCCTAAATATTGTCAGCAATGACATTTAAAAACTAAATTGTCTTGCATGACAGGAAAATAAATGATATTTTGATTAATTTCTTCTATTATTTAACTTTAAAAACAATTACTTTTGCATCGTGATTTTATGCTATCTTCCCTTTCTAAGGCAATATCAGTGTATGTACTTTTTAAAAAGTTTTCTCTGGAAGCAATGTCTCCCCTCTACATGAAGAAAATGAAAAAGCCTCAATAATTGCATCCACATTATGTTTCAATTATTATGTTTTAATTGTAATTTTCCAAAGAATTACAGATGTTTCCAGTACTATGCTATAAATAGTCATGCAATATAAGATTTCTGATCTACTTTACATTTTGTGAAACATCTTCATATATATATAATTTCTATGAAGAAAATAATTTTCAAATAGAGAGAAAAATATTCAGATTGCATCATTTTAGATGACGATATAGGGGTGATTATTCTGGCGTCCTTTGGAGAAGCAGTACTCTGAGGAAAAGGATGTAACAGGTAATACCAGGTCAAAATATGTTGCTACTCGTATGTATGAAAATATGATTCTTCCCCCCAATTTAATATAAAGTTTATGACAATTACTTTCCCCTGCCCTATAAGCCCTCAGATTGATCTTTGTAATTTCTTTTTTTTTATTACTTCACTCATCTTAAAAACAGATGTATTTAAACTATTCTTGCCTATTTCAAAAGGCTAAAATATGTTATGTACAAAGTATGCACAAGAAATATGCTACAATGAGGGAGGCTGGAAGGTGGAGGAGAAGAGAGGTTACATTTCTCTACTTCTAGAGGTGCCTCTGACAATAGTAACAGCTGCGAAGGGTGAGTGAGCATGATTGCAGGTGGCTGCGGACTCCAGTTGCAATAACAGTCGTTGCAGCCCCATCAGCAGGAAGGCCAGACCCTGGAGTCCTGCTCAGTAGCAATGAGGTGGAACAACCGCGGTGGTGACAGCCTTAGAATCTCCAGCAACTCATCAAGGTGCGTGGGCTCATGAGCTCAGGGTAGGTCGGAGCTTCCTGAATTCGACGTAACTGTCCATTTCCCTTTTGCTCCTTTAGCTCATCCCTGCAGACAATAGTATTTTAATCAATTCCCTTTCTACTTGAAATATCAAGAATAGTGTCTCTTATAATGGCAGGACATTAACTGGTATATGTGCTACTAGGAGTGGCCCCAGGAAATAGAACATTAAACCTGCAAATCTGAGAATAACCTGTAAATGGTTATACACCCTGTTAGTAAATGTCGACCTCAGCACATTTGGAAAATGAGACACAGGTAATCCATGGCATGCAAAGGTAAATGGTTGCTTCAACTATCACCTGTTGCCTGGGATGAAGTGACTAGTGAAGGTAAGGCTGCTTTTAACTGTTATGGTGGGTAAGGCCTACAAGGACAATGGGATGTGTTCACTACTTCCCACTGTACTGGAGAGTTTACTGAAAAACAGTACTATGAGGTCAGGTTGTTAAAGTCTCAGGTCAAGTCCTGATCAGAGAACAAGTTAGTTTCTGTGATGATGCTAAATAAGATCAAAATATAATCCTGCAATAGAATTCAGAGCCTAGCCCAGTGACTTATTTGAAATATTATTTGGTAAGGGTTGGGGACCTGAGTATAGGCATGAAAGACAATTGGATAGATTCCAATGAATCTAAGAATCCTTCAAAATCTTCAAGCCTTTTTTACCAACAGAAGCAGCCCCTCCTACCCTTGGCAAGATACTAGCTATCCTTTGCTTAAAACTTCTGTGATAATCTTACCCTAGGCAGTTGCTTTATAAATTGCACTTGTTCTCCAGTCTCCACACCCTACTGCTTCTCCCCTTCACATCCACTACCAGAGCAGATCTCCCAATGTACCTCAAGAACAAATATAAAGGAATCATTTAGAAGAACATAGCTTATACACCAAAGGATTTACAGATTTTTGCTAATTTATATGAGCAGAAACCTAGACATTATTTTGGAGGATGGAGCCTAAGGGTGTTGGATCAAGAAGCACAGAACATAACTTTACATCAAGCAAAATTTGTCTCTATAAATTTTATAGAGCATATAACAGACATTCTGCTTCAACTGTTAACTCAAGCAACTTAGAGTGGCTTTAATACTTTTCTTGGTTGGTTGGCTGAAACCAGGTCTCAACAGTGGCCTACATTATGAGATTGATTGCCAGGATTTGCTTGGAATACCAAAGAAGGTATCCAAATATTTACGAAGATAGCCATCTTGGTGTAGATTTATCATGAATGATATGTCCCATGGGAGGACTTAAAGGACACTACCTTGAAAATGTTTGAGACATCTTGAATGTGTTGGCAAGAAGAGCTCCAACATCCATATAAAGCTCTGTGATATCTGTACTTTGCAGGCCTGGGATGATGGTAGCACGTGTTTCCATGGACCCGAACTCTTTCATTTCAATGAGTTTGATTTGAACTCTGGAGTGGCAGAGACAGTGACTGTAATGGGTATAGGACCAGAGTGACAACTGCAGTGTTTTGATCTGCACAGACAAATATTGGTGACCTAATTAACCATGATGTCCTGGATGGAAAGCTATTTTTGTATTACTTGCATATATAATTAGAAAAACTGTAGGTCTAGTGAACACAGAGCACTGTTGATTTATCATAAAAAAGAATGAGATTCACAGCCTTTTAATGATTGTCATATAATGGGAAGGTCTTATAATGATGCTAAAATGTAATATTCGATCTTTATAGAATCCTGAGGTAGCACTGCAATTAATCTAGAAAAGGAATTAGCTTTATTCAGAAAAGAATATAATAATTGATGTGATCTCATGTACCTCTTTTGGGAAAGATAGGTACTTCTTCATTTGCATGTGGATAGTAGTATCTTGTGAGGCGTAAGCATGATGTTGTTGATATAATTGTTGAATGTACTAAACATGGATAGAGGGATTTACGTGGGTATTGAGTAACACAAGTGGGGATGTCGAACAGACAGTCTCTACTGGCTCTTGCTTCCACATCCATCCATCCATCCATCCATCCATCCATTTTCTTTTCTATATTGTTAATTAACGCAAGACTGAGGGTCTGTCTGTGTATCTATGTGTGTGTATGCATGTGTGCACCTAACCCTGCAGAAATCAAAGTTGAAAATAAATCATCAAAGCATTAATATGATAATATTCAAAACAGTAATTAACACCACTTGGGGACACCTGAAAATGATTTAATAATGGACAAATAACTTTAAATGTAAAGGACTATGGGAGATTTATCAGACAGACAAGAGGAGACAGAACAAAGAAAGAATCACTATAGAAAAAAGAAAGAGCAAGGTAGAGACAACCCGAATTATCAGGCATAAGCTCTGTACCCGTTGTACCTAGGCTTTGCACTATTGCATGACCAGTAAACCTGTCAGTGAGCACCCATGCCAAAGAATAGGGTCTATAATTTTTGTCTGCCTCTCTGTTCATTTACTGATGAACACACAGTTGCTAAATTTTGTTTTTAAAATATCTACATCACATGGATACCCCTGATATCTTCTTATTGGTGAAACAGAAACTAAGATGACTTTGTGATGAAATAATATAAAGTCCTAACAAGCTTTGTCTCCTTTCTTATCTCAGCTTTTAGAGTTCATCGCTTCTATGCATCAGAATGTCAAAGTAGTTTTTCTGATACGCTTTAATCTGACATTAAGGAGTAACTCCCTGCTATCACAGACAGGCACTCAATAGTACTTGTATAGCCTTAGGAACTTGCAATACTAGACATCCAGGGGACTCTCACTGTATATGACAGATTTAGAAATATTCATTCTCTTGAAGTTACCTAACGTAGAGACATTTCTAACTTTGTAATTGCATGATCATACATATTGATATTTTTCCCCAATATAAAATGCATCCTGCAATGCCTGTTCTAAACTACCACTAAATAGTTATCAGTGATGATAACCACAATGGATGAACAGTTACTTTTATTTACCATTATAGTCCCCATGAAAGGGGAGAGCTTCATATATACTAGTTAGAAATTATTTAACAGCAAACTTTTCAATCAAATAATTTTAAATTTTACATTATCACTGTCAGGCTTAAAAACCTACAAGCCAAATGCTCTATTTGATTCACTAATATATAAATGGTGATGGTGGAGTAATCTGAAGCAGCTTGAATTCTCTTTTACATTTCTATCAAAACAGGAGAATTGGGTAAATTTAAACAAAAGATTTGAAATTTAGCAAGTGATATTTATTACTTCTGCTTTGCATTCATAATCTTCTGCAAACGTGAATAAAAAGACCTATGTGTAACAGAAAAGGATCTTCAGTTCAATTGTCCAATGCTTGTCAAATAGAAAGGAGCAGAGGATATTTTCCTAAGGTCTAGTCGAGGGTGTCCAAATGCAATTCCATTAAAGATTGCTTCAGTCATCATTTTCTCAAGCCAGGTTCAAAAGGGCAAAGTCAGTTTTTTAAACAAATTTTTAATTATTGCATATGCCCTTTCAAGTCAGTGAAAAACAATCACCTTTCCACTCATCAAGTAATTGTGTTCAATGTCTGCAGAGGACACTAAGCTCCAATAGGTTTGGCTGATACGTAGACAAGTTGTGCTGCTGCTGAATAATGTTCTTATTTTGGATGTGTCAAGGCCAAAATAGCACTCTTAATTTAAACATATAGCAAGGCATTAGTTTGTTTACATTTTAAAGTAGAGTTACCAAATTGAAGACCTTCTCTATGATAAAACTGTTAAAACAAATTGACAGTCAATATTCCTAAACTTTAACTTGATTAATCCTGCTCTTAGCAATTGCACTCTCGCATTATATATGATCTTTGGTTATTCAATGAAGGAATGAGCAGAGGGTTTCTTTAAGTGAATTTCAGATTCATATTGAACTTTGCAACATATTGGTGCTATTTGGAGATTATGTGTTCAACACGCATTATGTAACTGTATTTGCCATGACTAAAAAAATGATAATATGAATGTTCTCAGGTTTATATAACTCTAACTTTAAAAGGTATAAATAAATAACCTAGTTGTATCATGGATAATCAGAAAATTTTTACTTTTAAAAATTATTAACTAATGAACCCAATCACACTGCAGACTGGTAAGTAATTTTAATTAACAATAACAAGAAAAATAATCTTTAAAAGTAAATAAGGGATCTAAGTAAGTGCTCAGAATAACTTTAATTCTTAAAAATAACCAGCTCATGAATCTAGTCATACTAGTGTTTGTTAATAAATATTGATTTATAATGATAGGAAGGAAATAAAAATATAAGTAATCTCAAGATTCTATAGTGACATGTTTATCATAACTGTATTCATGAAAATCAATAATAATAATATATTATGCCTTGTGAACTAATCAGATACTCTTTTGTAATATTATATTATTAATGATATATGCTATTTTCTAGTTTGATACATATAATATGTATCATACATATTATTCTAGTTTGATACATACAAACATTCCAGTTTGATACATATATTATGTATCAAACTCAATAAATTACTATCTATGGCAGCTAGACCTTTAGTGGTGAACACAATATAGTCTATACAGTAGTCAAAAACAAAAAAAATAGAATAACATAAAAATAAATAAATAAATAATTATCTATTCAGATAAACTGTGTTGCTGCACAAAGGCCTAAGACAATTGTATCAATATGAATATTTTCAACTTCAGAGCAATGATTTTGACAGGTTAGAGGAGTAAATTCATATAATAGAGTGTCATGATTCAAGTAAAATCTAATCACTCAAGGTAAAATTCTACCCTACCCATGGAAGGAAGACTAGAGACTTAAAGCAGCATTCCTATGAAAGTTGAATTACTTTCAGGCTGATTTTTGTATTTATAGTTTTCAGCATATAACTGAACTAATGGAAAACAAAACTGGTATGTGGGATGATTAGTTACAGTTATACTAGATTTGCCTTCAAATTGAGGATCTTTGAAAAAATAGACTTGGCAATAAATTGATTTTCATATCTTTTTGGCATCCTTTATTTAATCATTTGTGTTTTCCATTGATACATGATTATAAGACTTAAATTCTTTAGTTTTAAATTAATAGGCATATTTTAAAAAAGAAGAAAATGAATAAGTGCTTGAATTAAACATCAGCATTGTCTATTTCTATTATCCCTCGCTTTTGTCATGTCACCTGGGCTCCTCCTGGTTCAGCAAGGTAATACAATGATTTATTCTAGACTAATTAAACTACAGACATAATTAAAGTAGCTTGGTTTAGAGGTGTTACCTGATTGGCTGTTAAGACAGTCAAAGGAAACAAAATCATGTTACAAGAGATCCATTTAGGGAGATATAGAGATAGAGATAGATATACCTAAACTGACAATTCACAGTAGCTCAGGTTGTTTGTAATATATTCTGCTACATACATATTTATACTTAAGAAAAGGAGAATTTTGGGTTGAGAGGAGAGATGAGGCTAAATCAAAATAAAAACAAAGATTTAAAAGTGCTAAGCCATTGGTTGTCTATTCTTGAAATGTGAACAAGGTGAGGGTAGAGGCCAGGTCGAGTTGTTCTGCCCATCATCATGATGGGCAGAACCCATCTATCATGGGTAGAACAAAGCTGTGTAATACTGTGTATGGGAAATGGAAATGAAGAATCAACCTGTGTGCACAGAGTAAGTAATGAATATCAGAAAATGTTAGGGAATATTTTTCTTTTAAAAGTGTTTACTCTTCGCCTCTCTGTCTTTGAAAAGTCAGTCACGTGGGGGTGAGAGTTAACAGTGAATGCCTACCCCAGACTTTGGCTAATTATTGCACAGTTGACCACATCATCTCCATAAATCTTAGGCATGTTCTGGCCCTTTGCCATGAAGTCTGTAAGTCTGGCCCACTCTGCTCATATATACAACTAACTATCAATTGTAAAGTGATAAGGAAGCATAGAAAAATCTCAAAAAGTACTTTTTCTAGGTCAGGTGACAGCAGTTCCAAATGAGCATCTTTGAGTATCTTCATTCCACTTCATAACATGTGTTCAATTTATAAATGCTTGGCCTTGTATGCTCTCTATGTTGTCAGCATTCTCTTCATTTTGAGAGACAAATTGATATCTCACTTAGAAATGACCAAATTGAGTGCCATCTGTTACAATGAAGGGCTACTTCAAGAACAACTTTTATCGACTGTAGTTGGAATCTTCATTGTAGTAGCAAAATTGAGAAGCATTTCTAGTGGGCCCAAAGAGTAATATTTTTCTCTCTCAAATTATTTTTCTCAATTTTTATAGTCCAAAAATTGTTGTAAATGACATGTAGCAGAATGTTTTTTTGCAAATTAATTTAGCAGAAAATGATTGTAAATCAAAGTAGAAGAAAGGCTATCTAACAGACATTCCCAGAAATCAAAGAACTAATATTTTAACTATCAAATAATGACATGTAGGATATCTAGAGTCAAGCTCTGAAGAATATTATTAATAGCACTTGATCAAACTTTTTAAAAAAATTTTCCTTGTTTATCTCATTGACATTCATGCTTATATTTGGTACTTTGTGCAGGACTGACTCTATAATGGATTATCATCTTAGAAAACGCAAATAATTTTTAAAATAAGAAAATAATGTAATAAGATGTACACTAACAGTCCTAATCTAATCAACACTATATTAGAGCCGAGTTTTGTTCAAATTTAGTAAAGCATTTTAAATAAAAATGATCTGTCATAACACCTTTTTCTGCTACATATGGAGAATCTTATATATAACTTTAGCCAGCCCTGGTCTCTAGTGGTTAAGATTCAGTGCTCTCACTGCTGAAGCCTGGGTTCATTTCCCGGTCAGGGTATCACACCACCCATCTATTGGTTGTCATACTGTGGCAACTGCATGTTGCTGTGATGCTGAAAGCTATGTCACTGAGATTTCAAATACCAGCAGGGTCACCCATGGTGGACAGGTTTCAGTGGAGCTTCCAGACTAAGACAGATTAGAAAGAACTTGGCCACCCACTTCTGAAAAAATGAAAACCCTATGAATAGCAACAGAGCACTGTCTGATATAGCACCAGAAGGTGAGAAGATGGTGCAAAAAGACCAGGCAGGGTCCTGCTCTGCTGTCCACAGGGTCACTAGGAGTTAGAATCAACTCGATGGCACTAACAAAATAATATGTCACTTTACTTGTTTAAAAAAATACATATGTGAGGGGCCGGCCCGGTGGTGCAAGCGGTTGGGTGCGCGCGCTTCGCTGCGGCAGCCCGGGGTTCGCTGGTTCGGATCCCGGGCGCGCACCGACGCACTGCTTTGGCAAGCCATGCTGTGGCGGCGTCCCATATAAAGTGGAGGAGGATGGGCACGGATGTTAGCCCAGGGCCGTCTTCCTCGGCAAAAAAAGAGGAGGATTGGCGGATGTTAGCACAGGGCTGATCTCCTCACAAAAAAAAAAAAAAAAAAAAATACATATGTGAAGGAGAAAAATATTATCCTTAATCAATTCCTTTAGTAAGTATATATAAACTATTTTCAAATAAATAACAAGAACAGAGTTCTTCAAGTTATGTCCTAGATTCTGCTTCTTCAAGACTACTTCTGTAGGATCTTGGATTAGTTGTTTTAGACTAGGTGTGATGTGTGAGTTGCTGTTATGATGTGCTGAGTCCAGCCCCAGGAACCATCCTATATGAACAACACAAAAATAAATAAATAAACAAAATTTAGAATGAAGAAAAACATGTTTGACAGGATAATTGGGCATCTTTCCTAATTCAGTCCTGTTTAATGTGATCCAGAGCCATAAACTTTATCCAGATATGCTTACAAATTGCACAACTGTGTGGCCTGACATGTTCTTCTTTGTAAGATCTTTACCCATTTTCTTCTATGAACAATTACTTCTTTGTTGGCATATCCTTTGTATTTACAATGTGTCAACGCTTTCTCTTTTACATTGAATATTTGAGAAAGAAGGTAACTTTTTTTTAAGATTGAGGAAAAATTATATGCTTGATGTTAAAGAGATGGGAGAAAAAATGGGGAAGAAGTTTTTTGTTTGCAGAACGATTTATTCTCTTATTTATATTTCATGGAAGAAATCAGGACAACTATAGGGTGAAAATACAAATAATTTAAACTGAGCAGATTGGAGAATTTTTAGTAGCTAAGTTGAGAATTATGTCCTAAATATAGTGGTATATTTTTTTTTTTTTTTTGCCAGAATAGCATTGGACTATTGGACTAGAAGGAATAGCATTGGACTAGAAGGAATAAGGAACAAGTATTCAGGGAGGTCCAGGAAAGCTAAAGGGAATTGAAAGAAGTAATATAACAGCTACCAAAGGTTTGAGGTGTTCCAGATGGGGGATGGAGGTGCCCAAAGACAAAGCATATCAAAGAGAAACATTCCTGCTGGCCTATAGCTACAAATCCCAGAAGGTACATTAATGTGGGAGAAGGCAGGCCCCACGTTATTAATAAGCTTAAAAACGAATTTAGATTGATCTCCTTTAGGTTATCTGACTCCTTTTATATTCTGTTCTCTCCCTTGTGTTTAGTTTCACTGGGTTTTAATCAGATTACTCTAAAATGTTCTGAATCCAGGTTAGAATTTAGCATGAAAACAACAGAAGAGAGGAGGAGAGTTTTCTAAATGGGGTATTTCAAGTAACTCACCACAATTTCAAGTAACTCACCACTGCCCTGAGGAGGACTCCTGAAGGGCAGAGAGAAGTGGGGGAAGCTCATGCACTTGACACAAGAAAAGCTGAGTAGCCGGAAGAGTTCGTCAGAAGGAAGGCGCTGGGGAGAAAAGGTTGGCAACAACTCCCTTTAGGGATCGCACTCTGAAAATCCAAGGTTTAATACAAGCTTCGTTCATTAGTGTAAGTGTTTCTGCACAAGTAACTTGTCATTACAATTTGGTTTAATCTTAGAAATTGGAGGGGCAAGAGACCTGTTAGGTCATAGTGCTTGTCACTCCAGTGCAAAATAGAAACAATGGCTCTCACATATAAGGTTGCTTAAATTAACATAAAAATGGAAAAATATGGAACTATTTTTTTTTCTATGAAAAGATTTAGGAAGTACGATGTTTTCTTTAGATTTTTTTTAATGGAGATCTTTGGGCATAGGGCTCTTCCATAAAGGCTGAGGCTGAGGAAGTGTTTGAGGGCTTTAGGACAAGATGGTAGGAATGGTAAATGGCATCACAGTGTAAGGACTCATGGAGAAGACACTGACTTATTTACTCTGCAACTTTGATAATGATGCTTAATCCTTCTCTGCCAGAGTCGCAATTATAAATAGCAGTTGTATGCTATCTCAGATCATTGCCGTGGAGGGCATTAAGCTATAAACTACATTTTAAACTACTCTTTAAGTTCACTCTGTTCAGAGAAATGCAGATAGTCTAATTTATTTTCCTTCATATACGGTGGAAAACAATTGGTGTAACTGATAAGAAAACGTGATTGATTGATAGGCATATTCAGATATGCTTATCCAAAATGCTCTGATCTTATGGTAGCTTTTGTTTATTGTTTTACAGCCAGAGGAAAAAAAGGAAAAGAATGTTAAATCACCAGCAATAAACGATTCAGCTCCAAAACTGCATAAACATTACAGAAGAGTGAAGATATGAATTATCTGAAAATTATTTTTATGCTTTGGACTGTAAAACAATGTGGCATTCATAAATAATTTTACCCTCAGTATTGTTCTGTCTCTGAAAATTTAAGTTGTAGAGTCTCTTTTCAGCTCTGATTTCAGATCACATTTATTTCACTTACCTATTCATTTAGCTGACAGTGATAATATGCCTGAAAAATATCGTTTTTTGATCATGTATATTTGACAGACAGGTTTGTGTTTCTTTTCCCTGTTTCTCTAGGCTAGTGCTCTGCCTCGTGATGTGCCCCTGCTGTGGATGTCAGTCATCAGACACTCTAGCAAATGATGGGAGATCAAAGGAAGCAGGAGATGGTTTAAGTGATCAATTTAATATGTAGGTTGTTGAGCCATGGAAACATTCCAACCACCTGTAGCATTCCTGGCTAGATTTGGATATATGTATTGCATGTGTATAAGCTTAACTGGGAAATAAGATTTGATGATTTATATACTATTTTTTCTTTTGATAGCAGCTTAATTCAATTACTATCTCACTGAGATTTCTGAAGATTTTCCCTTGAGAGATGTATTATGATTATGATGTATCATATATATGTATCATATCAATATGATTATGTATTAAAATTATGGTGGCCCTATGATCTACTTTTTACATGGTCTATTGAAGGCAATAAGAAAGCCTGAAATTTTTATTTGTTAATCCAGAAAATGTTGTATGATAATAGGTTTTTTATATAAAAAATCATCACCATTCAATTTTCTCAGCAACTGAATAGTATGAATCTAAGAAGCAAGATTACAGAGAAGACCACACAAGAGTACTATTCGTAAGCCCCTATATTGCTTACTCATAAGAGGGGTGCAAGCAACAGGGAATTTCAACTTCGGAGAAATAGCGCTTGCTAAGATCAGTAAGGTAAAGCATTATAATTACAAATGGAATAAGTGTTTTTGAGCAAAGTCTTGAGAATAATTGTGAGTTTAAGTGATTAGGGTCTGCAAATAGCAGCTGTACTTGCATATCAAAGCAGGAGTGTAAGCTCTGTTCAGCTGCGATGGGCTGTTAGTAATTTATTAGTCTTTTCATCCTCACAGAGATAATGATCTTCATCTTAACTATTCTAGTTGGATTTGAATAGCTGCAATGTACAAAAATAGGTATGCACATTTAAAATTATTTTGTAATAGGTGCTTAATTTAAGTGGCTTTTTTTGGTTGGGCTCAAGTCCCTCTCTTAACCTACTAAGATCTACATCTAAAAAGATTTTTACAGGGCTGGCCCAGTGGCGCAAGCAGTTAAGTGCGCTAGCTCCACCACGGCGGCCCGGGGCTCCCCGGTTCTGATCCCCAGCACACCGACGCACTGCTTGGCGAGCCATGCTGTGGCGGCGTCCCATATAAAGTGGAGGAAGGTGGACATTGATGTTAGCCCAAGGCCAGTCTTTCTCAGCAAAAAAAAGAAAGAGGAGGATTGGCAGATGTTAGCACAGGGCTGATCTTCCTCACCAAAAAATAAAATAAAAACAAGAAAATTTTTACATTTATTTACTATTTGCATAAAGTTCTTTGTGTAGAATGTCTTAACGGTCTCATCCAGGTCCTAGCTGCCTTTACCTGCTTTCTCTTAAGAATTATTACGTATCAGAGCTTTCACAAATGAGGATTGAGTGGGAAATCAGAGCCTCAATGCTTTCTGTCTGAAACACTGGGATTATCTGGATGTGGCTGTGGGATCTCCTGCCTAATACAGTAGAGTGAGGTTGGAGTACCGTGTTGGTAGGAATTTTCTCCTCTAGCTATGTCAACAATTAACCTGGAACCAGGATCGACAGATTTACCAGATTTATTCCACACATACCATACAACAAACTTATACTAAAAATATTTATCTGAAATTCAAACTTACCTGGGCATCTTGTATTTTATCTGACAACTGGAAGGACAAATGCAAATTAAAAATAAACGATTTAATTCTCCCTGTGGAAAATAAGGAAGAGATTTCCCTTTCCTCCTTTATCTTCAAGCATTTTCCTGAGAAATCTTTTAATTGTAAGCACTATCTCATTTCTTTGAAATGTATATAATTTCTTTTGAAGATTAGAAAGGTCCTTTTTAACTGGCCCTTTGTCACTTTTATGACCTAGGAATGTCTTTCTCAAAAACTTAGGAGCTGTCTCTTTGAAATGCAAACATCAAGAGAGATAGGACCCTTAGCTCCCAGTTTCTATGGGATGGTAGGAGCCTAACTTCAGTGGGCATCTTGCTCCAAGTTACAAAACTGCCTCCTGTCATAAAGACATGAAAAGTTTGTCTTTCCTCTGGATAAAGCCAATAAATTAACACAGATGATCACCTCAATTGCCAGGTAAGTCTAGGATGAACTATGGTATTGTCAAGTTCTCTACTTGAGGACTAGTTAAGGGAGATACCAGGTCAATAACTAACCTGGAACCAGGATTGCCAGATTTTCCAAATTTGTCCCAAATATGATATGGGACATACTCATGCTAAAATTTTATTAAAATTTTTTTGAAAAAAATATTTATCTCAGAAATGTTTTTCTTTTTCAATATTATTTGTTATTTGTATTTGAGATTAATCTATATTCAGGTGGGTAATTATAATTTATTCTTTTTCACTGTCATATAGGTTCCATTGAATGAATAATTCTTAATTTTTTTATACTTTATATTGATGATAGAGAATTGAGATGTTGGTCTAACTTACCAATTAATCTATTTACATTTTGAATATTTTAATACTAGAGAAAACCCATGAAAAGATACATGGTGCTTATAAATAAGTTTAGTAAGCGTTATAAAGCATTGGTTTTCTTAATATTGATTCATAGATTCAATTCAGTTTCAACAAAATTCCAAAAAAGTTTATTTTTGGTACTCAACCAACTAATTCTAAACTTTCTTTGGAAGTGCAAAGCATCAAAAATAATCAAGAGAATCTAGAAAAAAAAAGAAGCAGGGCAACTTGCCCTGTCAGGTAACACGATCTATCAAAAGAATTTTATAAAATGCTACAGTCTTAACATGATAATGTGAAATTAAAGTATTAATGTGAAAATAGAAATAAAACAATGGAATAGAATAGGGAATCCAGAACAGATTCATGCTCATATGAAAATATGCTATACAACCAATTTGCTTTGTAGGACATTGAGGAAAGGGTGACTATTCCCTAAATGATATTGAGAAAAATTATTGTTGAGAAACAACGTTCCGTGAATATTTTCACATTTCAGCAGAGTCTAGGCTTTATTATTGAATGACAAGCATGCCTTGGAAGTTAGAGATAGTGAATTGCTCAGGAGGGATTTAAAGACTCATCTCCCCTGGATCCATTGGCACAATTGCCACAGGTAATAGACCTAGAAATCTTTCCCTCCTCCAAGGATGATTTATTTATATTCCAGAGCAAAGTTCTCTGTTTTTCTCTCCAGAGAGGCAAGGGGACAGATATGACAGCTGCTCTGTAAGATCTGAGTCTCATAATTTTAGAGTTCCTCTCCTGTGGTACTAACCCCATTGCACAAGTAAGTACATACGTCTGAACCCCATCACATCACTGTGTGTGGGAATTGGTGTGAGGATCAAGGGCTGCTAAAATGCTCTGTGAGTAAATGGTGTGATTTATATGTGTGTGTGTGTGTGCGTGTGTTTAACTATAGCAAGTTAACTTGTTAACTTGCAAGTAGGATATCATCTCAGACCCTTCAAGGTTTTGGACTTGGTTATCCTTTAATTGAAAAAAAAGAGAACTCTAGTTCATTTTGTATACATAAATCATTTCAAGATGGATTATGACAAATGTAAAAGGCAAATCTCCAATACTCTAGAATATATGGATTTTACTGTGTGATGTCATCAAGGAATTTCCTTAGGTGTGGTTGTCATGGTAGTCTAACAAAACGCTTAAAAATAATAGTGTCATTAAAGCATGGGGCATGGTGGTATGTTTCAGCAATGCTGTGTAGTTTCAACTTTTTTGAGTTTATAGTGTGTGTATGAGAACATTGGTATATTAAACCAGAAAAATAGTTTGGGCATATATGACATACCTGGAGTTTGTAACTAAAGGAAAATAGAGAAATTGTCATAGTTGATGACACAAACTGTTAGTAGTGTGTAGAATAGGTCAGAGGACAGAAAGAATGGTATAGGATATATGCATTAGTTGCCTGTTGAATTAATATAGGCAAAATATAATAGCCTCTGTTAAAGCATTTGCAGTAGTAATAAAAAAGAGAGAAATAGAGACACAACTCTAAATAAAGTAACCAGTCTAAAGTATCAACATCTTAACAATTACTCTAATCTGTGAAATCTCATCTGCAAATAATTTTTTTAAACTCTTGCATTTACCTTTAGATAGACAAGAGGAATTATCAATGAGGCATTTAAATATACCACATGTAACTCGTAGGTCATATCTACAATAGGGACATAAATTTGGAAACCGTCAAAATGAAGACCATGAATATGAATGGTATTGATTAGGAAGCATAATCTATGAGTAGAAGAGACGTAACTGGGAAAAAATTGAGGGGCTTCATCATTAGAAGGCCAGGAGTTTCTAGTTCATAAAGTACGGCACTTAGGTAGGTTATTGAAATTGAAATTTTAATTAAAAGAAGAATGAGAAAAATACTTACACTATCAAAACTTGGAGGGTAAAAAGTCTGAGGGTTGATATGTGAGTGATTTTGATCTGTTTACTCATTATTAATTAATTCAGCAAATACTGAGTGCCAGGCACTGTTCTACCACTGAGAATATAGCAGTGAACAAAAGGGACACATATTTCTGCTTTTTCCAGACTTAAATCTAGTGTGTGGAGATAGATCATAAATAATGAAACACAAGAGTTATAGTGAGGTGAAAATAGACCTAAAGGTCTAAAATGGACAAGTCAAGTAATAGTGTATAAACCTATTATTTAATCTCGTGGATGAAACGAGCAAATAACTTAAAAACAAATTATTTAAAATAGTTCACAAGAAAGAGGAGAGGGAGTGGGGAGAATTGGAGCAGGATATTAATACGTCTGTAGTATTAGATTTTTTTTTTACTGTATACAAATATTTTAAGTTTTTAAGGAAAATGGAAGAAGATGAATGATTCAGCAAAAGATAGCAAAAGGAACATTGAGAACGATACCAAAAACTCACATGAGCACAATATCATGGAAACAAAGGTGTAGGAATTCTTTCTGGAGTAGGAAGTAATTTTCTGCCTAATTTTTCAAGAATAATAGCCTTCTTAGGAAAATTATTCTCTCCTGTGTTTATGGCTTCATGGCATTCTTGTGGTAATAATGCCAAAACACTGTCAGATTATTTCGAAGCTTTCTCCACCTCAGAATGACTCTTATCTAAACTTACTTTCATATTTCCCAGGTTACAATTAATCTTTCCCTAGAACTAAGATCTTTTGGAGCCCCAATTCCTCCTCTTTCATAGATAAAATGATCAAATAGCTCATTAATTCCCTTATTTCAGAATTATAAGTGATGTGGCAAGGTATATGTATACTTATTAATTCAAAAAGATCTAATATTATAGCAACTGAAAGTCATATAATACCATGTTTTAAAATGAAAATAAATATAATTTATTTGACCATAAACATAATCTTGAAATCCTTGAATGTTGCAGTATGAGGCAACATTCAACATTTTTTTCCACAGTGCTTATGACATGCTTTATTCACTTCACAGAAAAGCATGCAGTGTTAACGTAAAACAGTACAGTATTAACGTAAAACGTTCAGTGCAGAAGGGATGGGAATTAAAATATATCCACCTGTTGTATCTGGGTAAAAACATAAAAACTGTCTCCTAGACATGGATATAAATAACAATAGTTCTCATTTATTGAGAGTTTACCATGTGCCAGGTGCTGATATAAATCATTTACATACATAGAACTCCATTCTACAACCCTATGAATCCCTTAGTTTCCTTATACCCAACTTACAGATAAAGGAGCTAAAGTACAAAAGGGTTATTTATCTTGAAGAAGTCGTAAAACTATTAAATAGGTGAACCGAGTTTTAAGGCAGTCATCAAGCTTCAGAGTCCTCACAATTAACTGCTATGTAAACTACTTCTCAGATAGAGATTTATTCTCTAGTCTAGTCTCTCCCTACAGATGGATACCCTAGAGCAACGCCTCATAGACTTTTATATCCATATGAGTTACCTCTGTATCTTGCTAAAATTCTGGGCTGTCTCAGTAGGTGGGAGGTAGGTCCTAAGATTTTTGCCTTTCTAACAAGCCCCCAGGTGTTACTGATGTTGCTGTTGCTGGTCCAGCTCCAAACTTTCTCAATCAAGGTTCCCCAAGAGAACGAAGAATAACTGAGAGTGATTTTAGTGACTATTTTCACAATTTTCCCAAGAATGATATATAGCTAGTATCTTCTAGATGCATAGAAGACAAGTTAATCCATTACATACAATGGAAACTTCAGGGAACCGTGATTGAGAGAGACTTCATGACTAATTCCGCTGCAACAAAATTCCAACAGCGCTCCTAACACACAGAATTAGAATGGTAACATAAGAAGAAAAAACAGATTAAGATAGGTGCCCTAAGATTTTGATAGCATTGTGTTATTGCTGTTTTGGGTGGAGGAGAAGTATCATCATTAACTACCTATAAGTAGGTCATTGATAAGCTAAAATTGAGCTTTGACTATTTCCTGCTAAAAGAACAGAAAACTGTTTTATACTCAATTTTCCAAAAAACATAAATAAATAAGCAAAATAATAGCTAACACGTATATAGCATTTAATTATGTGCCAGGAACTGTTCTAAGAGCTTCAAATACATTAACCTAGATAGTCCTCTCAACCATAAGTGAGAAGCATCATCTGAAACCTGGAAATAGGCAAAAGTTACTGAGTGATCTTGCAATGCAGTGATGTATTAGACTTTCTATTTATTGGACTGTTTTACAACTTTTGAGTGGCAGAGTTTATCTTGGCCATTTTGTGCTGGTAGAGGGCCAGAAGTTATGGTTTCTATTCCAATTGAACATTAACAAGTTTTGTATCCAACGCAGGAATCTTATTCTTCTATGGGTAACCTAGCTTCTCAAATGCTCTTAAAGGAGTCACAGTAATTTACCTTTTTAATTAATTAACTAATGAAAATCTTTGACACACGTTCATTTTATACTGTTAAGAGAGTCACATTTTTTAAACTTTTGAAATGTATGCTTTAACAGTTTTTGAGATCATCCACGAAGATGCCCAAGTAGACTTACCTAAAAGATTCAAGGAAACTGCCTTGTTAAAGAAATGCCCTTGTCAAGAACTGTGAAAGGTGTGAGATACTATCCTACAAGTTAACAAGTTAGCCAGCCACAGTTTTATTGATGCTGGTGGAAGATAGGAGATTCCTGGGTCATAGCAAAGGACTTTATTTCAGTACAGCAGGTAGTGTCAACTTCATGTTCATGAGTTGCCCTTGCACCCCGAAGTTCATGGGTTGATTTAGAGACAGGCCCAGGTGAGTTCCACACACAGTGAATTTGTATCATAGCTGAGGAACCACAATTTTTTTTTTTTTTGCGGGAGTGAGAAAGATTGGCCCTGAGCTAACATCTGTTCCAATCTTCCTCTTTCTGCTTGAGGAAGATTATCTCTGAGCTTACATCATGCCAACCTTCCTCTATTTTTTATGTGATATGCTGCCATAGTATGGCTTGATGAGCAGTATGTAGGTCTGCACGTGGGATCCAAACCCATGAACCGCAGGCCACTGAAAGGGACATGCGAACTTAATCACTACGCCACCGGGCTGGTCCCCAGAACCACAATTTTTTATAACTCTAATCGTTTATAGTGACTCCTAGCAAACCTGTCCAAACTTTGACCTGAAGGGAGATATTATCTTTCTCATCTTCCACAGCAAACAAATCTGGCACCTCACCTGGAGTGAGAGAGACACTCTATCTTCTGAGGCCATTGGCTCTACAAACAACCTGAACTGTTAATTCAGACAAGAAGCTGTTGACTTTGCTGAAGAACTTTGAGGCACCCGTGGAAAATTATTTTCCAACATGTGCTTTATGAGCTGTTTAGCCCAGGCAGGCTTTTTTTCTTTCTTTTTTTCTTGGCTCCTAGAGAGAATCTCAAGAAGTAAAAGAACGTGAACTTCGCCCCACCTCCTCTCTCACTTTTGGGTCTTTTTTCCTTCTTTTTTAAAATTTTTATTCATACTCTGTTAATAACTTATTCCTCATTGATGGCAGCAATGATTGGGGTTTGGTTTTATGATCTGAACATTTGGTGATTTTTGTAGGATGAATGACTGAGAACAATTCTCTGTTGAGTGAGAGATGACAGAGAATTCGGTGTGTTAGTCTTTTTGTCTGTCTGCCTATTATGAGCTCAAATCAATAAATAATTTCCTGTCCCTGGGAAAGAAAACAGCACTTGAGATCTGCAGTGGACAGTTATTGTGTTTCTACACTTACTTTTGACCTGTGGATGATATTGTAGAACTGAAAATATAAACTTTATATGTGTCTGTGAGTCTGTATGTTTGTGTTTGAGAAAAGATTTTCCCTTTTGTGTTAAGTGTGAAATGCTTTCCTACTATAATATCCCTTAAATGAAAGGAGCTCTGTTTTCACTGGTTTATGGGTATTAATAAATGCTTAAGTAAATAAAATATTCTTAAATTCTCAGAGAATAAAGAAACTAAATCTTAATACTTTAAATGTACAAGATTTTAAGGAAAAACAATCCTTAGAGAAACTGCTAGCTTAGAAACATTTTCAGAGTCTATGTTCATAGTTAAAGTAAATCTTTACTATAACAATTTTGTGTATTTTTAAAAATATTAAATAACTATGTGTCTTTCCTTGAATTTATCACTATGGAGGATAATATACAAGTATATTTTATTTATTTACTTAATCTTTAACAAATTTCTGTTTGTTTTGAATGAGGAGAGTAGTTAAATCTGAACTTTCTAAACCTCTTATACTGGTTTTCTGATCAAGTAAGCTAACATAAATCATAATAATATAATAATTACAAGAAAAGTTTTTACAGCACTATTTTTTCGTTGTCAACTTAATTTCTAAGATCTTTAGATAACTTAAACCTTTTCATTATTATACTGAGTTATTAATGAATAATACTGGATATTGAATACTGTCAGTAAAACTGAATAATGAAACATTGATTAGGAAGAATAGATTTAAATTTATATAGTTTCTCTGCTTTTTTTATATGCTGTAGAGTGGTTTTCTCTTTGAGTCATGTTAATGAACATGTTCATTTTTACTGCTTCAAAAAATGTGTAAAGGAGATGTGTGTAGCTATAGAAAGTTAAGTATATTTTTGAGCTTTGCTAACCTGCTAAAATATTTGAATGTGGCACAGTTCTGAGTTTTCAACCTCCCACTTTTCTGTGTGAATTAGAAGTTAGCTACTTTGATTAAAAGTTATCCATGTGGGTAGTTTAGAGTACACTAAATAGGTTTAGAGCAATAGTGACAAAGAAATAGAACCAGGCATACAATGTAATGGGAAGAATTTTATTTTTTTCAAAGGTAGAGTATATGGCTTTGTCCTAAAGTGTAGATATAGGTTGTCTCAGAATATGTAAAAGTATAATGAAAGACAAAACTTGAGGAAGTATAGCAAGTTATAAAGGTATGAGAGGAGAGTGAATATTATTTGCCTTGATTTATAAGACTTATATTGGTTTTCTGTTACTACTGTAACAAATCACCACAAACTTAGTGGCTTAAAACACCCCAAGTTTATTATCACACAACAGTGGAAGTCAGAAGTCCAAACTGGGTCCTACTTGGCTAAAATAAAGATGTCAGCAGGACATCATGCCTACTGGGGGTCTAGGGAAAAATTTGTTAATTTGTATTCCTTAACTTCTAAAGGCTACGCCCATTGCTTGAGTCATGGGCTCCTTGCAGCCAGCAATCGCATCAGGCTGACCTCTGCTTCTGTAGTCACATCTTCACAGCCTGGAAACTCACTCGTGTCAGGCGTAAGCTAAAACATTCATACGGCTCATCTTATTTCTTGTCCCTTGCTCAGGAATCAATGTCCTGAGCTGACAATTGTTCAAATTCTAAAAACTTTTTTTGGAAAAATTTTGTCTGGATTTTTGTTTTACTTGGGAGGGGAAATCCAGTCCTCATTTTTCCATGTTGGTTAGATGGGAAAGTCTTCGAATACTGTTGACAGTACTTTTAATGTTCTATTTTATATGGGTATATGAAGAAGCTTTTTCTTTCTTTTTAAGGTATTTGTAACCCACAGTTTAGTAGATTATGCTTTTTTAAGCTGAAACGAGCCATTCTAAATTACTATCTGATTCTCACTGTCCCCCCAAAACTCAAAAACAAATATTTTTACTGAGTCTTGTTACTTATAATAGTAATCACTTATTTGCATAGATGCAATACAACACTGTCTTCTGTCTTATCAGGATATAATTGGACAAATCAATGGTGCAATCGAGGCTGTAATTGGAGTTTTACATTTGAGAAAAATCTCATTTGATCAGGTATGACAAGCCCATATTATGGAATAGGGAATATGGAATGACAATTAATATTTGGAGCCAAATCTACAATATCTTTCCAAAAAATCTGATTTGTTGCCTGGGTTATAAAGGCTTAGTCTCATAGTTTTATAATTCACTATTTAGTAATTACTATCTAGTAATCTAGGGACCTTAGCAAATCTTAGAGAATCTCAATTCAAGAGAAATTTACCCAAATATATAGATATAACAGTTGAAATCTGATGGAGAGTGTGTCTTGGGCTTGGCTCCTCAGCCTCAGGAATAGGGTAAGTCATATAATTTTGAGAATCGTCTATGATTCCTTTTGAAACTATATATAGAGGTTAATTATTTGACATTATTAGTTGCCACAACTGCTCGTCTGATTTGCAGAACAAACTCAAGAAGTCTTACTGAGTTAAGTAATACTCTCACTTTCTCTATGCAAATAATAAGGCCAAATCTAATAAGACCAGCTTTTTTTGTGATCAAAAATTATCTTTGGAGATTCTGACCATAATATGGGAAACCATTAGAACAAAAATATTCACAACTTCGATATAGGTGAAAGATGTTATAAAGTATTCTTTTACTGCAGTGCTGGATTTATTTACTGGTGATTTTCAACCCTCAAGGGGCAGCGGTTAACTTGTAGAATTTTGCCTGGTAGAGATGTAAATAATTTCTGTCCAGTAGAAGATATAGCCTTAAATATTATGGTTTATGAATTTGTTGAACATTAGCCAGTTTTGCATTTTACCCAGAAATCTGTCAAATTTCATATCTATGTCTATATCTGTTTCTATATATCCACGTAAATGCTCTCTGAACTGTTCATAACGTGTTACTGCTTCCATTATTAAAGAGTGAATTAAATATCAACGTGGACAAATGTTAATTTTATATTTGTATGCAAGTTATACAAATATGACTTTTGAAAATTACACATTAACAAATTCTATTAGACAGTTTCTATTATTACCCTGGATTTAAAGATGAATATATGAAGCTTTGTGACTATCTCAACATCACATATTTAGGATTAAATGGAGTAGGGTTTGAATATAGGCATCTGGTTCTATAGGAGACATTCTTATTGTATATAGATACAGTTACCTTAGAACAATAGATCCCTTTTCTTAATACTACCCTAATGAAAAAACTGAGATCAAAAACAAGCATGGGTGCAAAACTTCCCCCTATCCAAATGATTAGAATATTCTAGACCCTCAATAGGGTTCTGAGCTTAGCTTCCAATGGAATTGGGAAAGCTATTTGTAAGAGAAATTATAAAAGCATCAATCTCATTTAATGACTGGCTCTGGTACTTGACTTCACACAATACTCTTTATACATTTTTAACTATAAAGTCCTCTTCAAATAAAACATATTGTTTGTGTTAAACAATTTAATAAAGATTATCAATTGGATTGAACACATATCTTTCTGCTACCACCAACAGGATTTGAGCATTTTTACTATCTTAGATCAGCACGAATCTTATGTAGACAATCAATATTAATTATACCAAACATAAAATTTCATATTTGGCATGACTTTGAGGAATAATAATTTGATTATCAAATAAATAAAATATTCACCTACTTAAGATACTTTATGCCATAAAATCATCATGGTGGTCCCATTGAAATATAATCATAATATGTTTAAAATCAGACATTATAAATTTCTTGAAAAGAAAACCTCATTAATTAACAACACATTCCCTTTAAGAACATTAATATTTATTAAGCTCTTTCAGTGTTGTATTTTCCATTAAACATAGCATATCACACTTATATTTAAAACTAAGTTCAATAACAAAGCTATATAAAATTCAAATAAATGTGTCTATGCATACGCCTCTGTTTATTATCCTATGCATGAGACTACAATTATGAGTCCTCAATTTTACATTTTTTTTAAAAAAAATCAAACTACCTTCTGTTCTAGATGAGTTGGTGGAGTTTTGGAACTCTGAGAGCACTCTTACAACCCACATTGCCAAAATAGTGAATGCATATTACATTGATTGCTGAATGTACTCTTAAGTAACAGTAACTTCTGAACGGCCTCTGCAGTATATTTTCTTATTTGAAGTGAATGGGATATAGACTGTTCCTGTACTACACCACAAGAATTAGTTTCTTGGGATTAGCATAATGCAATTCTCCAAGTCCTCCTTTCCACTTTACTGTGTCTATGTGCCTGTTTGTTTATAAGAAAGCACTATCGTTCACTCCGATTCATTAAAGAAATGCCTAAACAGCATAGTTCTGTATAATTTTGAGCATCGTTTTAAAAATTTTGCATGAGAAAACTGGATATGTGCAATTTTTTATTCAGCTTTAACACTTTCCGTTGAGACATATACTAGATTTATTTCAGGGCTGATTATGGCAGAATATGATCAAACTGCTATAAAAGTGTGTAAAAGCAGCTACACTTTTTATTAAACAGGTTCATTTTGATATGAATATTGTTTGTTATGGGCTAACAGGGAAGATGTTTTGCTATTTCTATTACGGAAAAATTATATCCAACTGCCATCTAGCATTTCATTGGAAAATATAGCTCAAAATGGAAACATATAGTGCCAACTGAAGGACACACCGTGCCTTCCTTACCTGAATATTTTGATCAATTGTAGACAATGAGGGGCCAAAGTGCAATGTATTGTTTTGAATATTTAGAACATCACTCCACATTGATCAATTATCTGGATCACCTTTGAAGATCCACTGTTTATACAGAGTTTATCTTTAATCATGTATCTGTCATTTAATTAGCTTTATTATCTATCAGGTTTTCTACACCTAGTCTAATCTTGCATAACACTATCTAAATCAGATCTTAAAACAGTCCAAATATCTGCACATTCTGTGTCTAAAGCTACACATTTCCAGATAAAATGACCTTTAAATTCAGTTGGTAGATTAGCGGACTCATGCTAGCTATTTCAAAAAGCAGTGGAGAATTTGAAAAAAATCTTCAAATTAGGTTCAAATTATGATAATATTACAATGTTACTTGCTAGCCTTTTGTTCCAATATTTCTATTGATTGCTAACTAAGAGTCAATTACAAATTCAGCTTTGAACCAGTCAAAGATGACTTGATTTTTGCCTCTCCTTATCTCTGGTTTTAAGTATTCTGTCTGGATTTATTATTTCTTTCGTGATCTTCTGCTGACCTTGAGTGACTAATCCCAACATTATCTCACCTGTGTCACATGTTGATCATCTGTGTGTATGTCTTTGTGTTTGCTAGAGCCTTTCCTCCAAAAAAATTATCCTTATGTTTAATAAACTCACAATCTAGAATGAAAAGGGTTTGTGTGAATGTGGTGTGTGATATGAACATACACACACCATTACAAAGAACACAGCTATTAAAGAAGGTTATAGTATGTTTGATAAAATTAATCCATTCAAAAAATCATTCACCTAGTCTCTGACAGGCATTGTTCTAATCAAAAGAATGAAAGAGGACCACTATCTTACACTAGACACAAAAATTAACTCAAAATGGATTAAATGCTTGAACGTAAGGCCTGAAACTGTAACACTCCTAGAAGAAAACATAGGTGGTAAGCTCTTTGACATTGGTCTTGGTGATGATTTTTTGCATTTGACACCAAAAGCAAAGGCACAAGAGCAAAAATAAATAAGTGGGACAACATCAAACTAAAAAACTTCTGCACAGCAAAGGAAACCATCAACGAAATGAAAAGGCAGCCTACTGAATGGGAGAAAACATTTGCTAATCATATATTTGATAAGCGGTAAATATCCAAAATATATGAAGAACTCATACAACTCCATAGCAAAAAACAATCTGATTAAATAATGGGCAGAAGATCTGAATAGATATTTTTCCAAAGAAAACATTTAGATGGCCAACAGGTACATGAAAAGATGTTCAACATCACTAATCATCAGGGAAATGCAAATCAAAACCACAATGAGAGATCACCTCATACCTGTTAGAATGGCTATTATCAGAAAGACAAGAAATAACAAGTGTTGGAGAGAATGTGGAAAAAGGGGACCCTGGTGCACTATTGGTAGGAATGTAAACTGGTGCAGCCACAATGGAAAATAGTATGGAGGCTCCTCAAAAAATTAAAAATAGAACTACCATATGATCTAGCAATTCCACTTCTGGGTATTTATCTGAAGAAAATGAAAATATTAACTCAAAAAGATATATGCATCCCCATGTTCATTGCAGCCTTATTTATAATAGCCAAGATATGGAAACAATCTAATTGTCCATCAATAGATGAATGGATAAAGAAAGTGTGGTGTGTGTGTATACACACACACACACACACACACACAGTGGAATATTATTCAGTCATAAAAAAGAAGGAAATATTGCCACTTGCAACAACATGAATGGAACATGAGAGCATTATGTTAAGTGAAATAAGTCAGACAGAGAAAGACAAATGCTGTATGATCTCACTTATACGTGGAATCTACAAAAAAACAAAAACAAAAAAACAAGCTCATAGGTACAGAGAACAAATTGGTGGTCATGAGAGGTAAGTGTTGGGAGGTGGGTGAAATAGATGAAGGGAATCGGAAAGTATAAACTTCCAGTTATAAAATAAATAAGTCGTGGGAATGTAATGTACGGCAGGGTGACTATAGTTAATAATAATACTGTATTGCATATTTGAATGTTGCTAAGAGAGTAAATCTCAAAAGTTCTCATCATAAGAGAAGAAAATTCTGTAACTATGTATGATGATGGATGTTAACTAGACTTATTGTGGCAATCATTTCACAATATGTACTGATATCGAATCATTACGTTGTACTCCAGAAACTAATGTAACATTGTATGTCAATTATACTTCAATTAAAAACATGTGGTGAAATAATACACTTCAATGCTTATTTTTGGAAGACGATTCAGAAATAAATAATTTAACATGTTCATATTCTTTATGCCAGTAATTATAGTTACATGAAAATAACTTTGAGGTAGTTATATTCAGCCAAATATTTATGCACTATGATTTTTATTAAGCATTATTTACCTTACCAGGAAATTGGGAAATAAAAAATTAAATATCCTGAATACACGAGAATATTTAGTTAAATATGATATAACCATATATGGGACTATTATATAGAATAGACTATTATACAAAAATTAATACTATTTTTATAAGTTTATCATATATATGATGAAACGTGAAATACAAAATAGCAGGATACAAAATTTTAAACACAGCATTATCTCAAGTATATAAATATGTATGTGATATACACATATGTTAACGATAGTTATTGTAATAAGATTAAGGGTAATTTTTATTTATTTTGATGTACTTCCTTAATTTTCTACATGGGATATAGTATCTCTAAACAAACAAATTATCATTTTTAAGATGAACATAGAAGAGAATGTCTGAGAGTGCCGTGGCAGTTGAGTTTTTGCTTTTTGTAATAAGTAAGGCAGGACATTGGAAAGTAGACAAGGAGGAAACCAATGGAAACAGCCTTAGGTTTATTGATGAATCTTCACTTTTAAGCGTTATTTCACATTACCTCTCTGAAGTCTCCTTCCCAGTTGACTGATAATGTCTAGCTTGGGCTATAGGTGTATGGGAGAGCTGGGTCTATGTTGGATTCTAGCCTTCTCGAAGCGTTTTCCCCAGTCAGGGTGCCTTGGTATGAATGCTATATTATGTATTATGTATGTTACACTATATTATAGCATAAACTGTGATATAAGAGAAGCCTGACAATGTTGAATTTTACCTGAACCTTGTGATCCTGGAAAACATCAGAGGTGAAGAGCATTCTCCCTATTTGGATACTCCGCCTCCCCCAATTGCAATAGTCTTTTTCCTCTCTTCCAATAATCTTTTCCAATAAAGTCTTCCCTTATAAGTCTAAGTTCATTTTTTTTTGCTTGATAACATGTTAACAAAGGAATTGTGACTCAAGAAAATAACTACAAAATCTTATATTTATTCTTTTCAGCTGTGTAATTTCAATATCTATTTGTCCGCAAACATTTTTTCCCCTAGCTGTGCTCCACTTTAAGCTTTTTGAAGTTGATTAAAATAATAACTGGCAAATAATTATTTCATTATGTCTCCATAATGCATAACCAATGCATAACCAAGAATATGGTATGCATTTGGTACGTATGTAAATAGTGTGTACTAAATAATATATACATAAATATCATTCAAATGGTATGGTATGTAAATAATATGTAGTTCTAATACATCCACAATTTTTTTTTTAACTAACTAGAGAAAAAAAGTGAAAAAATTAATTCAAAAAATTGATTCACCACTCAAATTTTTATCAAAAAATTAAAATTCAAACTAATATTTTCTGAAATTTACTTTTTCTGTCACAGATATATGAGAAGTTAAGACAATTTTAACTTATCTGGGCAAATATTTGAGCTAACTTTTTAATTTCTAAAGATATCTTCGAAACATCATTAGAAATTTATGTTTTGTTACATTCATTCAATTTTTGCCTAATATTACATATAGGAGAGGCAATGCATTATACAGGGGATTTGAAAATGAATTACACCTGACTCCTGCCTTGGAGGAGTGGATACAATGGCAAGAGACAGAAACACACCTAAGCCTCTAATTGTAGTCCAGGGGAAGCAAGGGGAATATCCTAGTAAATATAACAGGCTTTGAAGCAGTAAACTGGAGAACAAATTTACATATGGAAAAACTAAACATTCAAGATAGTTCACAAGCTATTATCTCTCTAAGACTAAGTCTCTTCATCTGTACAAGGGGGATAACAAGATAATGAAGGGCACCTAATACAGCATGGCCTCCAATTACTACAACGTGATAGGTATACTCCAGGAATACTAAGATAAAGTGATTTAGGGACACAGAAGAAGAAGCAATTATTTTGTCTGAGAAGGCTTAATAAAGAGATTATATTAGTCTGGACCTTGAAGGTTCAGGTGAAAATGAAATCGCCAATCAAGAAAAGGGGGACAAAGAGCTAGCCCTGATAGCCTAGTGGTTAAAGGTCAGCGGGCTCCACTTCAGTGGCCAGGGTTCAGTTCCCAGGTGCGGAACCACACCACTCGTCTATCAGTAGCCATGCTGTGGTGATGGCTCACAAAGAAGAACTGGAAGGACCTACAACTATGTATTGGGGATTTGGGGAGGAAGTAAAAAAGGGGAAAGTGTTAATGAACAATGTTGTAAAAGCATTTGTAAGACTCTGGAAATATTCAGATCCTTAGGGATATGAACATGACAGGGAAAGGTGGAGGCCGTGGAAAAGTGGGCTGAACCAGGATATGAAGAGTCTGTTATGTTTGGTACTTATTATGTATTAAATACAGAATTCACTGTGTAGTTTTAAAACAAATTATGTATATGCTTTAGAAATATAACTCTAGTAGCTTGGGGGTAGATGGATTGGAGTGGGAAAATATTGGAATCAGATACACCAGTTGTGGGTATATTACAATTGTCCACACGAGATAGTTAAAATCTAGATGAAGCCAATACAAATAAAAATCAAGGAACAAAGGAAACAGTCAGTACTTGACAATTAAATATAAGCAAAAATATTTTCTAGGTATAGGTGGAAAGAGTTTGGACATTTGTTTCGATATGCTTTTGAAATATCCAGATGGACATATCTTGTATATAGTTTGTGATAAGTGAAAATCTGACATGCTGGCTGCTAAACTGTTTGTAGAGAACTGAGAATTGAAAAATAAACCAGAATTTGTACAATACACCATGCCTTTCAAAATAATAAACCAAATCAAACCAAAACCATAATATTCTTCACAAAATATCTAGACTCAATGTTTTTTTAAAATCATTCAGAACCGTATGGTCCAAGATGATCATAGACAAATTGATCTAAAATGTACTCTGCACACATTCATGTGTTCTGAGAGACTGAATATCAAAATGGACAATGGCCAAGCCATAAATGACAATAAAGCTCTAACCCTCAACTCCTGCAGCAACCAGAGCAGGAAGCCAAACCACAGCCTCTGTAGTAATCAGTCCAGAACAGTCAATGACTTCCAACTTCCAACTCAGGAACAAATAAAGAAAACCAAATATGCTTCCAAACTGATCACATAGAATGCCCCACTTCTAGTTACCCTGCTTCCAGCTTCCTCATGCAAACAACCTCCAATCAGAGGATATTTGAAGCCTTCTCTTTTTTTCAGTATAAAAAAATGTTTTCCCATTCCTGTGCCTGCCTATGAGTCTCTTTCAAGCTCAAATAATTGTGGCTGATTCCCTTGCTACAACAAACTCTGAATAAATAACCTCTGTTCTCATTTGGGTTGTCTTTATTTATTACTACAGTTTTAAAGGTAAGACCACTGTCTTTTGCAGTTTACAAAATTCAAAACATCCTTTTCAAGACCTACACCTAACTCTAGCACAAATCCCAAGTACCCTTTCTAATTTACACTCTATTAAAAATAAACACCCCACAGTTATCCCATTATGTGAACTCCCTTGTTACAGCAAGTAGTGAATCTGAGTTGGTCTTTGGCTTATGAGCATGTACATTTGAGTTATATGTATGGAGCAAAACAGAGATATTGATTGAAAAGATAATCGGAGTGAAAGAATTAAAATGAAGGGATCATTTTAGAAAGGAAGCATAGTTAACATTTCTTGAGTGTTTGATATGTGTCAGATACTACAAACTATTCTTTCTATATATTATCTTATTTAATCACCAAAACCATCCAATGAATGGGTCTCACTGTCACCATTTTACATATGAGGAAAATGAGAATTCAAAATGTTAAAGGACTAAAAATGTATGCACAAATAATAATACAAATGGTTTTTGCACAGAGACTACCTGACTCCAAAGACTTTAGTCAAAAGACTAAAATGCTTCAGAAAGTCAACATAGAATGAAATTTGAAAAGATCACCTTCAGTTCAGCTCTAGATCATTGGTAAATTTGGTAAGAACAGTTTCAGAGGTGTGGTGGTGGGCAAGAACAGACTACTGTGGAAGACCTAAGGCAGAGAAGAAAGTGGAAACAGTGGACACTGACTAACTTCTCAAGAAATCTGGTTAGAGAGGGAAAAAATGGTATCTCGAGTAGAGGTGAACATGGTTAGTCATTTCTGGATGAGAGATGATTGAAGATGATTATAAATAGAAAAAATGGAAGCAGTCAAAATGGAATCACTGAAGATACTCTTGAACAAAAATTAGCATATTTCATAGAGTTATGTTTTGGAAAAGCCTAGAGATTAAGGAGGAGTCAATGATTAATAACAGAGTTTTAATATTTACTCTTGTTAAATAGGGGCAAAACTTAGTCCCTTGGGAATGAATTTGATTTTTGGAAATGGCCAAAGTACTATTAGTCAAGTTTGGTGAATATATTTGATTATTGTGATAAATATTATCATTTGAAGCTCAAATTAAGATTTAATGACAATATCATGATATACGTTATTGTTGGGGCCTAGGGCAGGCTGCCCCAAAATATGCCCAATGGCATATTGATTATTTTGAAATTATGTTACCTGGAAAGTTGGCACAAGAATGATGCTTTGACCCTCCTTTTTCTCTTGAATGCAGGAAATAAATCTCCCACGTGAAGCGTGCCCTCCCTGCACCCGGTGGCTGAGAGAGACATCCTTATCACCAGAGTTAGGGAATTCAGGGCTGAGAAGTTTGTATAAACAAACTTTGTTACTTCTTTACTAATTTACCACCTCAAACCCAAACTCTGCTTAAATTCCTTACTAATTAAGCACCCAAATCTATGTTTCTTTGTCTTGTCAAATTCTCACATATTTATTGTTTCTTTGTGTTAAAAGATATAAAAGCTGCCTGCTTTTTGGTCACTCTGTGAGCATCATTTTTATGATCACCCGTGCATACATATTAAATTGATTTTTTCTCCTGTTAATCTCTCTTGTGTTAATTTTATTCATAGTCCAGCCACAAAAACTCAAGAGGGGTAAGAAGAAAATTTTTCCCTCCCTGACACTATCTTAAGTAATTTTTGACCTTCAGAATTCAAAAATAATTTGAGTAATTTTAGCATTATGGGAGTACTATGTTTTGTTTCCTAATAAGCCAACAATTAATGTTGATTTGTGAATTCTGGTAAATTCCCACACATACAGTTTATACCATGAATTTAAGGAAACACATTTGTACGTGTTCCAGTAAAGAATGAGGCTTCAGGAATACTCACATCACAAGAGGATAAGTAATGAAATAAGTAATGAAATAGTCAAGACATATACATATATACAGTCAAGACAAAAAAACTTGCATTTTATTCATCTTTGTGAAAAGCAGTAAACATTGCAAAACCATATCTCAAACCTTGAAATCTTAATATTTAATTATTTTTATGAAAAAATATGAGAAAATATAAATTCTGACATAATCAATGCCATTATTTCAACTTAAAAATCTATGGTGTATAAAGAGTGATAGGATATGGTAAACTGAGATACAAATCTTTTCTATAAGATCCAGGGGATCATTTTATTTTTGAGATAAACATACCAGCATAAAGATTTCTGCTTCAAAGATTTCTTGGTTAGAAGGGAGTTTGGGTTTTAATCTTTTTGACATTCTTACAACACCCTTTGTTTTCATCAAAAAGAAACATTTATTGAATGTCTAGGATGTGTAAAATTTAAGTAATGATAATAAGAATCTGAAAAGGAAAGTCACCTTTAAAAAAACAACAAGGAAACATTTCCTTTTTATGGTCCAAACCTGATTCTGTTTATGCATTCATTGTGAGTATTTATTGTTGCAAAACTAAAAAAGCTTACTGGTGATTCAGAGTTTCTCCTCTCATCTTATTAATTGTAAGGAAAACTTAAAATGACTACTAGTCTGCCAAAAAATCTTTATTGTTAACGATAATTTGTTAGCATAATAAACTATGAATATTGCAGCTCCAATTTCCAGAATAAGCATAAAAGATTATTGAATACAAAAATGCAACTAAATAGAGAGATACACTGCACTGATAATTAGAGAAAACAGGGCGCTTGAAATGTATTCACTTCAGAATGAGAATAAAATCTTACAAAGTTACACTGTTTCAGTTTCAAAGGGACTGATTTTAATGGAGCATTGTGCATCATAAAACAACCTTGGGATATGGTCCTTATGTCATTCTAAAGTGCCTGTGCATGCTCTAGTCAAAATAACTATCTACAGATATTGCCATAGGCCATTTACCCTGTTAAAGGGTTTGATCTTCGCGAGTTTCACATATGACTTTTATTAACACCTGTTTTTTTCTATTACTCTCTTTGTGCCTCGCTATTAGTCAGAGGCGTGATGTGGGAAAAAAGGCAGCCATAAGCAGCAACGACAAAACTTGCTACTTGCTTTGTGTGAGTTGACCAAGTTGAAACAACAAGTAAAATGCATCTGCTGTCCAATGCATTTTTAGGCAAGACAAGCAAGCATCACACTTGTTATGAGATTCATTTTTATTTATTTTTACAAAATATATTCTTTTTTTTTTTTTTTTGGTGAGGAGATCAGCCCAGTGCTAACATCTGCCAATCTTCTTCTCTTTTGGCTGAGGAAGACTGGCCCTGGGCTAACGTCCGTGCCCATCTTCCCCCACATTATATGGGATGCCGACGCAGCATGGCTTGCCAAGCAGCGCTTCGGGTGCGCGCTCGGGATCCGAACCGGCGAACCCCGGGCCACTACAGCACAGCGCCTGCACTTAACCACCTGCACCACCGGGCTGGCCCCAAAATATATTCTTTTTTTATATGGACTCTCTTTTTTAAATACTACCATATGATTTTCAAGTAAATTTCAGCATGGTAGATTATTATGTTTTTGAGGTTAGCCATCATAGTTGGAGGTGAAATAAAAACTACACTGGAATTAGTGATAGGTCTCATATATGAGCTCTAAAATGCTTGAATAGCAAACAAATTGTATGAATTTTTAAATTTGAAGGTCCTTCTCTGCCACCATTCTCTCCATCTCTCACGTTTTGGTAGTGACATATTATGTCAATAGTAAATAATGCATCCAGGAAAGATTATACCTGAACTACAAACTTCTATGAAGACAGGGAATATTTTTTCTTTTATAATTTTTAAAATACATATTATATCTTTAGAAAATAATGCATCATGCTTCCTAGTAAAGAATATCCTGAAAATATTAAATCCACAAAGTTAGGGAATTTGTTACATTACGTTTCCACATAGTTGATTTTTATTAAAGTTTTCCTTTATGAAGAGGAGATTTAGAGCAGAAAACATAAAAACTTTAGGGAAGTACATCATCATGCATTATGCATTAATAATACTAGAAATAATCAAGATAGTATTATAAATCTATTTTTATAACCCAGATCAGAGAATTTAAGTTAATTTTCTCAATCTCACACAGCTTAACAGGTGAAAGAGACAGGATTTAAGACCAGGACAAATGTAGGGAATTTTTTATTTCTCTGTGTCTTTTTCCTTTTCTTCCACTTCTTACCTCCTATATCAAATGATTCTGGTCTCAAGAATGAAAATTTGAGTTAATATAATTACATTATTTTTTTTAGCCATTTTATAGGATTTTTTGTGCCCAATATCCTGAAACCAAACTACTGTTTCATGAGAAAATGTGTTTTGAGTTCTGAACAATCAATATTCAAACACTTATTGGTTACAATTCATGGATATGACATGGTATATGCTCTGATTAAAAGATAGATCCAATATAAAATGTTCAACATGGAAAATCAAATAACCCTGAAAATTACATCATTTGAGAGTGAGTCATCAGCAGGTATGCTTCGCAGGGAATGGATTTTAAGCCTTTGAGCTATAACTTGTTTTATGGCAGGTTGTTAATACTGTAAGCACATCAGAAACAATATGATGTTATTACTAATAAAATCTTGGCAGAGCCTCAGCATTCAAATTTCCTGTTCTGAAGTCAGTAAGGAAGACATTTTTCTTTAATGTGTGTTAAAGAAAAAGGAAACATTATAACCATTTATACAGAAAGTAAAAGAATGTTGAAATGGAGGAATATGGATAATGCTTGCTGAATAGGGCAAGTTTAATATAGTCTATTTTCAAATAATATCTTTCAAAAACAAATTGCAATTTCACCTGAGATAAATTAAATTTGTCCTTAGAAATATTTAGTTTGGTTATCAAATTGTCTCAAATCCCACACAAAAAAAAATAGCACAACTGTAAGTTTTATGCAGATATTTCATTTTTTAAACATATATGTTTTCTGAGACTAAAATATATAAAAAATAAATCCTTTCACATTAAACTGTTTCAGATCTTATTTGGATAAGTTTCTCTAAATGTTTCTGTGTGTATTTCTGGTAAATTCTAGAAACAACAAAAAATTAAGAAACATGATTATCAGTTGATAAAATATGAATTATAGTTTAGATTGTATAAAGCTATTTATTATCAAAATAGCCAAATTTAGAAAACATTTAGTACTCTTTCTCTTGCTCTCTTACACACATACATACACAATACACCCTCATATATCCACACCCCAAAATCTCAACACATTTGTTTTGTAATTTTAACCCTTAGAATTAGGAACCCTCATAACAAATTTAAGTGATATCAGAACAATGTAGTAATTGTAACCAGGGACCTAGGCCACAGAAGGATTACTGAGGATTTGGTTAACAACTAAGAGAGATAGTCAGATGTTGCTCAGACAAGGCTCCAGAGAAACAGGAAGGACCCAACTGCAGAGACTGCCTGCAAGACAGCTACTCCATTCCAGCTAAAACCAGCTCTAACTGCACTGAAGAGACCTGCCCTCATTAGCATCTTAAATTCTTCTCCTCTTAGGGAGGGGCAAAGCAGCCAATTTTAGATCATACGATGTATGTAGTAGGATGTGCACATGCTACATGTGCCTTAAAAGAACATGGCTGTTAGGCAATAAACTCCAATCTCCCACCTTTTCCTTAACTGAATGTTCATGAACTGTACTCTGATCTAACACTAAAAGGAACCCCTGAAACCCCTGTTTGGGGAGTCACTGCTTTAGGAGATATCCCCTGTGTTCTTCATTTCTTGTGCAAGTAATAAACCTTTCTTCACCTACTTCTGCCTTGGTTGTGCTTTTCAATTCCGCAATCACCAAGAGAGGAACCCATTGAGTTTGGTTACATAATTATATATGTATTTAAGTCATCTATTAAAATGTTAACATACTGACATTAATATCCTCATCAATGAAGTTTCAGGTTTAATTTGAGAATTACATATTGGACCAGAGGTAGGTTTTAATAACAAGGGTAGTCAGGAGTCTAATTAAACAGAATTGTTGAATTAATAATTGCAGTTTCACCTAAGTTAAATTAATCCATCATTAAATAAAGAAAAAACTGTTTTTGAAGCTGCTGGTAAGGAAACCCCCTTTATTTCTATCAACCCCTTGAATGAATATATTATCATTACAGGTATCTTCACCCTACGTGATGTAAATATATAGACTTTAGTAAGAAATATGGAGTTCAATGGTACAAAGAATATCAACAAAAATACTATATTGATAAAATGAAAATATAGTAGTTTACTTTTTTTCCCAGATTTATTGAGCTATAATTGACATACTGTGTAAGTTTAAGGTATACCATGTGATGATTTAAAATATGTATGTATTATGAAAGGAATACCACAATAAGGTGAGTTAACACATCTATCACCTCACATAGTATATTTTAATGTCATTTTTCAAAAAATATGTTTATGATTGTAATTATAATATATTAATTCCTGATAAATGTTAAAACATTTATAGATGCAGACATATAGACAGAAAGATTAAGTAGCTTTTAATTTTTCCAACATCAAATCCCTCCTCTCTCCATGAACAAGAATTTTAAAAATTTGGCATATATCTTTCTGGACATTTTTCTATATGTATAGGCTTTTGTGTGTGTCTTTGTGTTCATAAGTCTAAAAAATATAAATGGAATTATACATGCTGTTAGGTAACTGGTCTTTGTTTAAACAAACCTTCCTATGATTGTCTTTCATGTCAGTATATAGATATACCTCATTCATTTTAACCCTGGTGTAGTATTCTATACAATAATTGTAACATATTGTCTTCCATTTTTTGCATTACAAACAATGCTGCAACTAGCACCCTTAAATATATATGCAGGTTTGTCTACAGTATAGATCTCTAGATGGATAGTTTTTGGAATTACAGGACACATGCATTTAAATTTTGAAAGAGCCAATATGGCTACACACCTTTGGCTGTACTGCTTTACATGTCCATCAGCAATATTTGGTAGAGCCTTCCCATACCCACAAAAATCTCAGGTAGAATCGACTTATCAACTTATAACTTTTGACAATACAATGAGAGCAAAATCATCATACTAATAACAATCGTTATTATTTTAAATTGTCTCTGGTACTGATGAGGTTATTTTCAATGCATTTTAAGGTTTATATGCCATGCATATTTGTTGTTCTTGGGGTGTATTTTCACTTGATTTGCTCATGTTTCTATTAAGTTGTTTTACTTATTGTATTTTAGGATCTTTCAAATACTATATATTACAATCCTCTTCTAAAATAGAGTGCTCATGCATGCATGTGGGTTTTGTCTGTGTGTTTTTTTTTTCCCCCTGAGTTTTGTCTCTTCTTATTTCTCAGCCAATCTGATTTCTACCTGCCTCCTAATTTCTGGGAGAATTCACTAAAATTTCTGGAAAACTAATCGTAAAATTTCATGATTTTTCCATGCCAATATGTATTCATTCTTAAATACACACACACATACATTTGCCATCTCACTAGGATTTGGTGAGGGGAAGTAGTTACATGTGTGTACTCAAATGCTTATTTAGGCCAAGTCTGACACTAATGATTTATTTAGAATGACATCTTTCTCTTGAATTGAAAGACATTTGCATGGGCTTTTGAATCAGTTAGATCTTGTCTGAAACAGCAAGTCCTTCATTTAATAGCATGTATCCAAATTAATCTCTCTAGTATTTTTTGTATGCATAAAGAATATAATAACTCTACTTCATAAGGTTGTAAGGATCAAGTGAAGTAGTAAATAAAGTTACTTATGAAGTTCTAAGAATAGGTAAATTCTTTACTATGTAGTGTTTTTCTTGTATATGTTTGGTGATATGTACATTAAGGGGATATTGTGTCCATCTTGCTTGTCTTACTAAGCACCAGATGCAAGCATTATACATGAATTCAACCCAAGGTGTGGTGACATTTAAATCATACCCTATTTATGATTATTTACACTTTAGTTAATGAAATAGTAATCTTTCAAGTACAACTCATCTGTTATCTTATTTACATCTACACTATGTCTTCCCTTCTTACCAAAAACTTACATCTTAAATCACCTACTGTGAACCAAGGAGGATATATGCTGTAAAGGGACTGCAGAGGGCTGGACAACAGAGAAACCTCAACATGAGTATATCTTTGGTTTCTGGGAATTTAAAAAATGAGGTCTGGATTTTGTTTTTTTGTTTGTTTGTTTTTTAATTTTTTGTTTATTGCAGTAACATTGGTTTATAACATTGTAAAAATTTCAGGTGTACATCATTACACTTCTATTTCTGCATAGATTACATCATGTTCACCACCCAAATACTAATTACAACCCATCACCACACCTGTACCAAATTATCCCTTTCACCCTCCTCCCTCCCCCCTTCCCCTCTGGTAACCACCAATCCAATCTCTGTCTCTATGTGTTTGTTTATTGTTGTTATTATCTACTACTTAATGAAGGAAATCATACGGTATTTGACCTTCTCCCTCTGACTTATTTCACTTTGCATTATACCCTCAATGTCCATCCATGTTGTCACAAATGCCTGGATTTCATTGTTTCTTGTGGCTGAGTAGTATTCCATTGTGTGTATATATACCACATCTTCTTTATCCATTCATCCCTTGATGGGCACTTAGGTTGCTTCCAAGTCTTGGCTATTGTGAATAACGCTGCAATGAACACAGGGGTGCATGTACCTTTACAAATTGGTGTTTTCAAGTTCTTTGGATAAATACCCAACAGTGGAATAGCTGGATCATATGGTAGTTCTATCCTTGATTTTTTGAGGAATCTCCATACTGTTTTCCATAGTGGCTGCACCAGTTTGCACTCCCACCAGCAGTGTATGAGAGTTCCCTGCTCTCCACATCCTCTCCAACACATGTTGTTTCCTGTCTTGTTAATTATAGCCATTCTGATGTGCGTGAGGTGATATCTCATTGTAGTTTTGATTTGCATTTTCCTGATAGTTAGTGATTTTGAACATCTTTTCATGTGTCTGTTGGCCATCTGTGTATCTTCTTTGGAGAAATGTCTGTTCAGGTCTTTTGCCCATTTTTTAATTGGGTTGTTAGTTTTTTGTTGTTGAGATGCATGAGTTCTTTATATATTTTGGAGATTAAGCCCTTATCAGATGTATGGTTTGCAAATATCTTCTCCCAATTGTTAGGTTGTCTTTTCGTTTTGTTGATGGTTTCCTTTGCTGTGCAGAAGCTTTTTAGTTTGATGTAGTCCCATTTGTTTATTTTTTCTATTGTTTCTCTTGCCTGGTCAGATATGGTGCTTGAAAAGATGTTGTTAAGACCGATGTCGAAGAGCGTACTGCCTATGTTTTCTTCTAGAAGTTTCATAGTTTCAGGTCTTACATTCAAGTCTTTAATCCATTTGGAGTTAATTTTTGTGTATGGTGTAAGGTAAGGGTCTACTTTCATTTTTTTGCATGTGGCTATCCAGTTTTCCCAACACCATTTGTTGAAGAGACTTTCTTTTCCCCATTGTATGTTCTTGGCTCTTTTGTCAAAGATTAGCTGTCCATAGATGTGTGGGTTTGTTTCTGGGCTTTTGATTCTATTCCATTGATCTGTGTGTCTGTTTTTGTGCCAGTACCATGCTGTTTTGGTTACTATAGCTTTGTAGTATATTTTGAAATCAGGGAGTGTGATACCTCCAGCTTTGTTCTTTTTTCTCAGGATTCCTTTAGCTATTCGGGGTCTTTTGTTGTTCCATATAAATTTTAGGATTCTTTGTTCTATTTCTGTGAAAAATGTTGTTGGAACTTTGATAGGGATTGCATTCAATCTATAGATTGCTTTAGGAAGTATGGACATCTTAACTATGTTAATTCTTCCAATCCAAGAGCACGGAATATCTTTCCATTTCTTTGTGTCTTCTTCAATTTCTTTCAGAAATGTTTTATAGCTTTCGGTGTACAGATCTTTCACCTCTTTGGTTAAGTTTATTCCTAGGTATTTTATTCTTTTTGTTGCAATTGTAAATGGGATTGTATTCTTAATTTCTCTTTCTGCTACTTCGTTGTTAGTGTACAGAAATGCAACTGATTTTTGTATGTTGATTTTGTATCCTGCAACTTTACCATATTCGTTTATTACTTCTAAAAGTTTTCTGGTGGATTCTTTAGGGTTTTCTATATATAAAATCATGTCATCTGCAAATAGTGACAGTTTCACTTCTTCCTTTCCAATTTGGATCCCTTTTATTTCTTTCTCTTTCCTGATTGCTCTGGCTAGGACTTCCAGTACTGTTAAATAGGAGTGGTGACAGTGGGCATCCTTGTCTGGTTCCTGTTCTTAGAGGGATAGCTTTCAGTTTTTCACCATTGAGGATGATATTAGCTGTGGGTTTGTCATATATGGTCCTTATTATGTTGAGGTACTTTCCTTCTATACCCATTTTATTCAGAGTTTTTATCATAAATGGATGCTGTATCTTGTCAAATGTTTCTCTGCATTTATTGAGATGATCATGTGATTTTTATTCTTCATTTTATTAATGGAGTGTATTATGTTGATTGATTTGCGAATGTTAAACCATCCCTGCATCCCTGGAATAAATCCCACTTGATCATGGTGTATAATCTTTTTAACGTATTGTTGTATGCGATTTGCTAGTATTTTGTTGAGGATTTTTGCATCGATGTTCATCAGCGATATTGGCCTGTAATTATCTTTTTTTGTGCTGTCCTTGTCTGGTTTTGGTATCAGGGTAATGTCAGCTTCATAGAATGAGTTAGGGAGCTTCCCCCCCTCCTCAGTTTTTTGGAAGAGTTTGAGAAGGACACGTATTAAGTCTTTGAATGTTTGGTAGAATTCACCAGGGAAGCCGTCTGGTCCTGGACTTCTATTTTTCGGGAGGTTTGTGATTACTGTTTGGATCTCCTTACTGGTGATTGGTCTATTGAAATTCTCTACTTCTTCTTGATCCAGTTTTGGAAGGTTGTGTGATTCTAAGAATTTATCCATTTCTTCCAGATTGTCAAATTGGTTGGCATATAGCTTTTCATAGTATTCTCTTATAATTTGTTGTATTTTTGAGGTGTCTGTTGTAATTACTCCTTTTTCATTTCTGATTTTACCTAATTGTGTCTTCTCTCTTTTGTTCTTGGTAAGTCTAGCTAAAGGTTTGTCAATTTTGTTTATCTTTTCAAAGAACCAGCTCTTGATTTTATTAATTTTTTCTATTGTTTCTTTGGTCTCTATTTCATTTTTTTCTGCTCTGATTTTTATTATTTCCCTTCTTCTACTGATTTTGGGCTTTGTTTGTTCTTCTTTTTCCAGTTCCTTTAGGTGCATTGCTAGATTGTTTATTTGAGATTTTTCTTGTTTGTTGAGATAGGCCTGTATTGCTATAAACTTCCCTCTTAGAACCGCTCTTGTGCTATCCCATAAGTTCTGGCATGTCGTATTTTCATTTTCATTTGTCTCCAGGAATTTTTTGATTTCTTCTTTGATTTCTTCTTTAGACCAGTCGTTGTTCAGTAGCATTTTGTTTAATCTCCACGTATTTGTGGCTTTTCTGATTTTCTTCCTATAGTTGATTTCTAGTTTCATACCGTTGTGGTCAGAAAAGATGCTTGGTATTATTTCAATCTTCTTAAATTTATGGAGACTTGTTTTGTGGCCTAATATGTGATCAACCCTGGAGAATGTTCCATGTGCATTTGAAAAGAATGTGTATTCTTCGGTTTTTGGATGGAATGCTCTGTATGTACCTACTAGGTCCATCTGTTCGAGTGTGTCGTTTAAGGCCAATGTTTCCTTGTTGATCTTCGGTTTGGATGATCTATCCGTTGGTGTAAGTGGAGGGTTAAAGTCCCCTACTATTATTGTGTTACTGTCTATTTCTGTTTTTATGTCTGTTAATAATTGTTTTATATATTTAGGTGCACCTACATTGGGTGTGTAGATATTTACAAGTGTTGTATCCTCTTGTTGGATTGTTCCCTTGATCATTATGTAATGACCTTCTTTGTCTCTTTTTACAGTTTTATTTTAAAGTCTATTTTGTCTGGTATGAGTACTGCTACCCCAGCTTTCTTTTCATTGCCACTTGCGTGGAGTATCTTTTTCCATCTCTTCACTTTCAGTTTGTGAGTGTCTTTAGGTCTGAAGTGTGTCTCTTGTATGCAGCATATATATGGGTCTTGTTTTTTTATCCAGTCAGCCACCCTATGCCTTTTAATTGGAGCATTTAGTCCATTGACATTTAAAGTAGCTATTGATAAGTATGTACTTACTGCCATTTTTTAACTTTTTTTTTTCTCAGTGTTTTAGTAGTCCTTCTCTGTTCCTTTCTTCTTCTATACAGAATTGATGGTCACTTTAGTTTGACCTCTGTCTGAAAGCTGTATTCTTTAACTCCCCTCCTCCCTCATGTTTTTGATATCATATCTAACCTCTTTTTTGTGCATTTGTATCCATTACGTTCTTATCATGGAAATAGATAATTTTTCCTATTTGTGGTCTTCTCTTTTCCCCTTAAATCAGTCCCTTTAACATTTCTTGTAGCACTGGTTTCTTGGTGACAAACTCCTTTAATTTTTGCTTATCTGGGAAAATTTTGATCTCTCCTTCGATTTTGAATGATAACCTTGCTGGGTAGAGTATTCTTGGCTGTAAGTTTTTTACTTTTAGCACTTTAAATATATCATGCCATTCTCTTCTAGCCTGTAAGGTTTCTGCTGAGAAGTCAGCTGATAGCCTTATGGGGTTTCCTTTGTATGTAACTTGACATTCTCTTGCGGCTTTTAGGATTCTCTCTTTATCTTTAATTCTGGACATTTTGATTATGATGTGTCCTGGTGTGGGCCTCTTTGGGTTTATCTTGTTTGGGGCTCTCTGTGCTTCCTGTACCTAGATGTCTGTTTCCTTCCTTAGGTTAGGGAAGTTTTCATCTATTATTTCTTGAAATAGATTCTCTGCCCCCTTGTCTCGCTCTACTCCTTCCAGGAGACCTATAACTCAGATGTTAGTGCACTTGATGTTGTCCCAGAGGTCCGTTAGACTGTCCTCACTCTTTTTAATTTTTTTCTCTTTTACCTGTTCACCTTGGGTAATTTCTTCTAGTCTTTTGTCCAGCTCACAGATCCGTTCTTCTGTATCCTCTACTCTACTTTTGAGTCCCTCTAATGAATTTTTCATTTCCAGTATTGTATTCTTCATTTCTGATTGGTTCTTTTTTATATCTTCCATTTCTTTGTTGACATTCTCACTGAGTTCATCTATTCTTCTCCCCAGATCAGTGAGCATCCTTAACACTCTTTGTTTGAACTCTCTGCCGGGTAGGTTGCTCATTTCTGTTTCACTTAGTTCCTTTTCTGGGGTTTTGTCCTGTTCCCTTACTTGGAATGTATTCTTTTGCCTCCTCATTTTGCCTCTTTCCCTGTGCTTGTGTCTATGTATTAGGTAGGTCCGCTACATCTCCTGCTCTTGGATAGGTGACCTTAAGTAAGTGATGCCTTAGGAGGCTTCCAGTGTGCTTCCCTCAGTTCTCAATGTTCCAGGGGTGACCCCTATGTGGGCTACGTATGTCCTTCTGTTGTGGCCTGTTTGCTCTCCCTGTAGGTGCCCAGGGAGGCTGAGTTATGCTCCTGGCCAGCTGTTGTAATGCTCAGCTGCTTGTAGTTGTTGTGGGCCCTTCAGTCTCTTTATCAGGTGTGGGGAGCCCCAGCACAGTTGGCTGCAAGTTCTAATACCATATTTGTGTTGCAGTATTTCTTTTAAGTGTGTAGGCCCCCAGCGTGGCACATTGTTAGGCTCAGGGCCTTACAATTGCTGTAAGCCTCTAGCTTATTAGTTCTTGTCAGCTCTCTGAGGATTGCAGCTGGGTGGGGCTGGCCTCAGGCACAGGAGCACCCAATTGTTTCAGGCTTTGGAAGGTGGGGCAAACCCCCTATGTGGCTCTTTGAGAAACACAAGTCTTCTGCAGCTGACAAACCCTGTCGCCCACAGGTCCGTACACACAGTCAACACAGTCCTGCCCCGTGTGCGCGCCCCAACCTCCCGAAGTGGACCCACTCTCTCCACGGTGGGAGCCCCACACACTCCACCACCACCCCACACTCTCCACCCGCTCCTTGTGCACACCCTGCCCCGCTCAAGTCGGCTCAGTTGCCAGGCTGCAGAGAATCCAGTCACCAATCTATGCAGGCCCACACGTTGCCTGAGGGCTTGTTGTTGGGTGGGGCCAGTCTCTAGGGTGGGCTGCCTGCCCTGGCTGAGCTGGATTAAATCTGTGCTCTAGTGGGTGGGGCAGACCCTGGGCTAGCAGGCCTCAGGGAGAACTCCAATGGAGTCTGTGTCAGCACGCCCACACCAGGCCACAACAATGGCCGCCGCCAATGTCCCAGTCCCTGGAGAGGCCTCACCCCTCACCGAGATGCACTCAGGGCCTATTAGGTGAGTCTCTTTTCACCACAGCACTTTGCACCTTTCTTTCTGGTGATTTTAGGTTGCTTTTTGAAACGGGTGAGTTTGCGCGCGCGGGCCCTTTAAGAGCCAGTTTTAATGTCTTTGTGAACCAGCTTTTCTGGGAGTGCTCCCCGATGTTTTAGTAGCAGGCAAAGTCAGATATTATGCCGCTGGTCTCGATTGTGCTGGGTCCACAAAATGCCCACAGCAGGGGCACTCCCCGGCTCACGGCCCCGCGCCTCCAGGGAGGCTGTGTACCTGTGCGCTGCTCCCGGCTGCCGTGAAGCTGGCGGCTTGTGAAGGTGGCGTTTTTCCTCTCCAGAAGGGAGTCTCTGCCTCTTCCACCTCAGTTAGGATTGTCCTTTGTTGCAGGAGTTCCTCTTATCCAGTTTTCAGTTCTGTCTCAGGGGTAATTTTTCCACAAGTAGTTGTAAATTGGCTGTGTCCATGGGAGGAGGTGAGTTCAGAGTCTGCTTACGCCGCCATCTTGAGTTCGCCCCCCAGAGGTCTAGATTTTGATTGCAAGAAGCTGATTGCATAGAAGAGGATAAAGACACTGTGCATCTCTAATTACAACTGCATTTGAAAAAAAAGTATTAATTATATATTACTCTTCCTCTTGGGCTCATTTTCTGTAGCTCGTATTCTCTCTGTTAGCAAATAAATGCACTTAAAATAATAGTAATAGTCAAAGAAATTATGAATTTATACATAATTGCATTTAACTTCATACATTTCAAATGCAGAAATAAGGACATATTTACATTCACAAAAGAGGCTTAAGAGGAAAGAATTCCCTTAGTTGTGCACATTTTCTCTTGGATAGAAGGAATAACAATAATTTTGTGGCTTTTACTTGGAACCTTGACTTTGATATGTACACATTTCTATGAATTCTTATGTTCCCACAGTAACGATGATATATTTCAGTAAAGAACAGTAGTATTTATAGATGTAAGGCACACATCTCATGTTCCGAATAGAGAAAAATGCCAATTGTATAACAAATATTTAAAAATATGAAGTGATGAATATTCAGACTGTGCTGAATTGACTACTGAGTGTTTGGCCAGCACTAGTCAAGCAATTATGCATTTCAGAAGAGTGATGATGTATTTATACAATCAATCAGTTAAATTTTTCTGAATTTATGTATTTTTAAAACTGAGTTTCTGATTACTGTAGCACATGTATTCTCAACTAGCACAATATCATCCCAAGGGAAAGAAAATTGTTTTGGGGGGGAGGGGATTTGATTTTTATTGGTGTTTATGGCCCTCCAGAAGGCCACATAAACCAATATACAGTATATCTGTGATATTAAATTTTCATAGGAGGAGACAGGAAAAAATATCTAAAAAGGCTCTTTAGGGGAGGAATAACTAAAAAACAAAAGATTTGAAACACTGTGGTAGCCCAATCCAGACAACAAGCTATGAGTAGTTATTTTACAAAAATATTATGTTTTGTTATGTATTTGGAATCCATTTCTTTTATGATTTAATTTGAAACCCATTCAATAACTGATGTTTAAGGTAGTACTTGTAAGTCTGTGCATAAGTCTCTGGTTTGAAGTTTTGATATACTGAAAGTTGTTTAAAAAAAGTTCTTAGGCTTGAAAATATATAGGTAATAAAAATAATTCTCATAATGATCTTCAATAAATGTAATAAGAAATGTTTTTCATTTTTAGAGCAATTCATATGGAATAGAAATTACAAAATATGCCATCAGATGTATTGAATCAAACATCTTTGTCTCTTTGCTTTGTTCATTTTATTCTAATTTATTATTGTGTAAAGCAATGTTTTTCATTCTTCCTTAAATAATTCTATCTTTTAATAAATATTAATATTTTCTCATTTCAAGATTCCATTATGATCTCCTAAGACGAAACTTGATTCATGAGAATTGCTGGTATATAATTCATTCTCTGCATGTGCTTAATCACTACTAGATTGTGTTGAACTTGAGTTATAGAAATATTTTTTTTTATTTTCCCAAATATAAATCGCATTATATTATTAAATATGCCTTTTTATCCAAACCATCCAGGCCCCCATGAAGATTTCAATTCTCTCTCCTTGCCTTCCTTGTTAAAGAATCATTAAAGAAAAAGAATTGGGATATTTTTCAGAGCTCCGTCACTAACAACTATGATTTGTAATAAACCACTTAATCTTCGTGAAGCTCGATAAGCAAAAAAATGAAATAAAAATGAGTCATTTCTTTTGTATCTTATAGGACTATTTTCAGGAACAACTATATAAATGAAAATCCTTTGAAATAATTTGAAGTATAAAATTCAAGTTTCTCAAACATTAGACTAGCAATGGTTCTATCTACTAAATAGGAAGCAATGATTAGTAGTGACAATTTGCACTTTTTGTTCCTAATCTATAGGATCAGCATTTCACCATTAAATTATCTAAAATCACATGGTTAAAATTTTTTTATTGATGTCATAATAGTTTATAATGTTGTGAAATTTCAGTTGTACATTGTTATTTGTCAGTCACCATATATATGTGCCCCTTTACTCCTTATGCCCACCCTCCAACCCCCTTCCTCTCTGGTAACCACTTATCTGTACTCTTTGTCCGTGTATATGTTTATCTTCCATTTACGAGTGAAATCATACAGTGTTTGTCTTTCTCTGTCTGGCTTATCTCACTTAACATAATACCCTCAAGTTCCATCCATGTTGTTACAAATGGGATGATTTTGTCTTTTTTTTTATGGCTGAGTAGTATTCCATTGTATGTATATACCACATCTTCTTTATCCATTCATCAGTTGATGGGCACTTGGGTTGCTTCCACGTCTCAGCTATTGTGAATAATGCTGCAATGAACATAGGGGTGCATGAGTCTCTTTAAATTGTTGATTTCAAATTCTTTGGATAAATACCCAGTAGTGGTATAGCTGGGTCATATGGTATTTTGATTTTTAGTTTTTTGAGAAGTCTCCATATTGTTTTCCATAGTGGCTACACCAGTTTGCATTCCCACCAGCAGTGTATGAGGGTTCCTTTTTCTCTACATCCTCTCCAACATTTGTTGTTTTTGTCCTAGTAATTATAGCCATTCTAGTAGGTGTAAGGTGATATCTCATTGTAGTTTTGATTTGCATTTCCCTAATGATTAGTGATGTTGAACACCTTTTCATGTACCTATTGGCCATGTGTATATCTTCTTTGGAAAAGTGTCTGTTCATATCCTCTGCCCATTTTTTGATTGAATTGGTTGTTTTTTTGTTGTTGAGTTGTATGAGTTCTTTATATATTTTGGAGATTAACACCTTGTCGGATATATGATTTGCAAATATTTTCTCCCAGTTGATGGGTTGTCTTTTCATTTTGTTCATAGTTTCTTTTGCCTTGCAAGAAGCTCTTTAGTCTGATGAAGTCCCATTTGCTTATTTTTTCTTTTGTTTTCCTTGCCTAAGTAGATATGGCATTTGAAAAGATCCTTCTAAGACCAATGTCAAAGAGTGTACTGCCTATACTTTCTTCTAGGAGTTTTATGGTTTCATGTCTTACCTTCAAGTCTTTAATCCATTTTGATTTAATTTTTGTGTATGGCGAAAGATAATGGTTTATCTTCATTCTTTCGCATGTGGCTATCCAGTTTTCCCAACACCATTTGTTGAAGAGACTGAAATTTTTTTTAAATGTATATATTTTAATATAAATAGTACTATTTTCACTTTGTCTCCTCAAGGGAGAAATTCATCTTTATTCCTTAGAGCCTACACTGTAGAAGGTATTTAGTAAATATTTGCTGAATCTAAAAAATCACTCCACCTCAGTTTTATAAAATTTTGGAACATCTGCTGTAAGTGACATACCATATAAGACACTGGCAATATTTTTAAAGTTTAAGGATATGGAAATTCAACACCAATGTAATTTTTTAATGAGTGTCCTGATAGTTAGAATTTTGATGATAAAAGTTGAACAATTATTTGATACCTTCCAAAATTTATCTTTTACATAAATCTAGCCTAATGAATTATGCTATACCATGTATCCTTTTAGCATGAGTTATCAGACTGCAATATAAGATTAGAAAGGTTAAATTATGCAGTATCAAAAATGGCTTATAAGTAACATTGATAAAATACTCATGAAATCATTGCGTTTATGACATCTTGCAAGTAGCTCAGAAACTCAAGTCTTGAATCCCATCCCATCCTAAAGTAGTCTAAGGATCATTGGTTAGCCATTAGTCTATCAAATAGTAATCAGGCAAATGGGCTATTTTAGAAAAAAAAAATAGAGAAAGTATTTCAATAATTTTATTCACAGATATTTTAAAAATTTGCAATTAAAGATAATATATGACTCCCAGAGATCTTGATATGATCTTAGTAATTGGTATATTCTTCAAGGTTATGCATGAGATAAAAAGACTGTGTGTGTTAATATTAGCAGGATAAGGTTCATTTTAGCTAAAGCATTTTCATGTCATTTGCACATTATTGAATATGTTTGATAAGTTTCTTTTTGGTTGTTTTCTAAAATGTTGCTTTACATTCTCAATTTACAGATATAGATCAATGGCTTAAAATTGGCTCACAAAAGCATAAAAATATGTATGCATGTCGCAAAATAAATAGTACAATTTATAGATGCAAATTATGAGCAAGATCCCTCCTTGAATTTCTATTTGCTGAGACAAACAAATCTGTGAGTACAATTATTTTACATAAGCATTTTTTATTCACCCTGACAAAAAAATGAAGAAAAGTAAAGTTGTAATTGGAAAATATGGAAAATGCTATGTATTCATCTCCTACCCCTTAACAGATTATCTGTTAAGAAACTATGCCACATGTTGTCATAAAACTATCAAAGATTTCACATCACTTTCAAATAAAATAAATTGAATTCACTGGCAAAAACAATTCTATATTTTCTTCTGGAATAACTTTTCAATGTTTTCTGATATAAAATTAATTAATATGATCTTTTAATGTGGAGACGAGGTTAAAGCTACTGAAATATCTTTCACATTGTAGCAATTCTCACTATTACTAAAGTTTCCCAACCATAATGCTGGTGACAGTCACATACGTGGAGGATAGTAGATCATTATATTATATAGTAAGCAAGTACATATCACATGGCGTAAAATTACTACCATGCATACTTACTAGGGTATACTTTGCTTTACAGTTTATAAGAACACGTATGTATGTACTACAGACATGTCAAGATATATGCATAAATCAGCTATTGTAAATTTTTTACAAATATGAAAAAATTAATAACTTTTGATTCTATTAATTGCAATATAATCTATTTTTGGCAACTGTTGGTTTGCTGATTAAATTTTGCACATTTCCATTAACTGATTAAAAGTGTCATGCATAGATAGTCAAAATGTGTTAATGCATATAACATTTTAAATGGCCAATTCTTTTCAAAAAGAGTGCCTTTTCATCTCTTTACAGAACATGATGGAGTAGAAGGTGTCCCCGAGTAGTTTGATTCCATCCAATGTACTCCAGAAATGAGACAGCATCTTATAGATAGATGAAAACTTAATGGTTTGTTGGTTGAAAGGCCTAGTTAATTTTGGAGTTGGCACTATAACACTCCTGGGCAAAAGACGGTTATCTAATGTCTATTAGAAAATTTCCAGTGATAGGGTTTTCACCTATTTCAGAGGCAACACCTTCCACTATTAGACATCTCTAATTTTTATAAGGCTTATCTTGCTTTGAATGAATTCTACCTACCTGTAAAAAATTTCCATCTAGAACTTTCATCTCCATTTCTTGACTACATACAGGGCAGCTATATTTCTCACTTTATATATTTGAAAGTAGCAGCTAGAATCCTTCTAAAGTTTCTCTTATCCAGAGTACAAGAAATCCTCACTTTGTACAATTTGTGATATGCATGAGTTTCAGTTACCAAGGTTAATTTAAATAATACCAGTCCCCCAATAACAAAGTTCAAATTTCGGTTACAGTGGTGTATTAATTATGAGCAATTGATTAAAGTACCAACTTTGCTGCTGGCTCTTCAGCCTATAAATCATTATGTAAACAACAGATGTACCATGATTTGTCATCAGTCACATCACTTCTTTCAGTTTGTGGGCGATGGGTCACTGTGCACCTGTTATTCGGTACATGCACAGACAGCAATGCATGCCGTTATGTTGCCCTCTTGTATCCCAGTGATAAACCAAGGTGGCATTTGACAAAAATGAATAATCAGTAGAGGGAACTGGCCAACAAATATGAAAGTGCAGTAATGAAACAAAAAATCAGAATGCTGAAAGTGAAATTTGAATCAAACGTAAATGCAGGTGTAGAAGAAGTAGTTGACCATGCAAATATTTATACTGCTACTGTTTTAGAGACTCTAAACTTGCACCCAGAGAATTTTAGTAAAGGCAAACTCCTCTATATTACTGAAAAAGGTGGTCATAGCAAAACAGCTGAAGATGCACCAAAGGCAATGACCCTGGCAAAAACTTCACATTAAAGGAAGTCCTGTAGATATTTCATAACCCTGAAGGTGCAAAGGATAAAATGTTGGAAGTTGCTCCAAATTTATATTTGATAAGAAGAAGGCAAACACCGTTCAAACTCGATAAACTACTCATCTTTTTTACAAAGAAATGACGCTTTAATTCTCAATGTTTCCAATGTTTTATACTACAGTGTACTAAATAAATATTGTTTTGAAACATTATCTTTTATTTCATTACACATTTATAACTGACAGTACCAGAGCTTTTAATGTTTTAACAAAAATTTTTAAAAGTCATGAGACAATCATAAGTTTTCCCATTGGTTACTAAGATTGCTTTGTATGGTTTCAGCTTGCAGGGTAATTTTTATAGTCCTACACTAGAGTACAAACCAGGGACTTGCTATAAATATCCACACTTAGAATATTGTCTTATGCCCCCAAATATAGTGCATCAGCAAATTTCGTTAACTCAGTTTTCAAAATACATCCAGAATCTCACCACTTCTGACCTTACCTCATATCAACAGTGGTGATAATTAAGCATTATGTCTGATTTTTTTTATTACTAAAGTCTTCTAACTAATTTCTCTGTTTCCATCCTCACAGACTATTTACATCAGAGCAGCGAGAGTGGTGTTGTTAAAACTAGAGTCTGACCATGCTGTTCTTCTGCGCATAACCCTCCTATGGCTCCCATCTCACTCAGAATAATAGTCAAAGCCCTACAAATGCCCTGCAAGGCTCTTCGAGATCTGTTCTTCCAGGCCCTTATCTTACTGGCCTCGTCTCTACTCTCTGCATCAATCATTTCTGCCACATGGTCCTTGTTTCATTTCCTCAACCGCTGCAGACCAATTATAGCCTTATGGAATTTTTACTTGTTGGTGCTCCTGCCTGCCTGAGAGCAGCTCAGTTCAAGTCCTTCTTTCTCTCTCATGCCATCACTCTTTTACTTACATGTCACTATCTTCGTAAGGCATTCCCTGACCACCTTTAAAATTGTCACCCTTTCCTCCCAACGTACGGTATTTACTTTATTTCTATTTTTTTCTGCAAAGCATTTATCACTTTAACAATGTGCAAATATTCTGCATTTTACACACCAAAAACAAGCACCATATTATACTGTTATGTTACATTGCATTTTGTTACATTACATTATTTTCTTTTTTCTCCCATGAGAATGAAAGGACCATAGCATATAGCTCTCACTCAACCTATATTTGTTGAATACATGAATAAAAGAATGAAAAAATGGGTCCTCATGGGTGATTTCTCACATGACATTGTTTAAGATCTCTGATCATTTTGATTGCCTAGTGTGAATGTGCTGTAAGATGTGTCTTGTAAAAAATGGCAATCCATATGGGATTCTCCAGCTATGATCAGAGCTATCTCCACACTATGCACACTATGTTCATAATATCAACTACCTAATTCCTGCTATTATTTATTTATATAGCCAAAGTGTGTATCTAGTTTTTTTCTTTAATAGTATGTCACATTTGTGGATCACAGCAAGCTAGCTGTTGACTCACTCGAAAGTTTATTTGTTTGCACATATAGTAGTATTTTGTTAAGCATGTTTTAGGGGGAAGGAAAGTGAAACTGAAGGCTGAGATAGTTTATTCTGTAGAGGAAAGCTAAACTAACTAGGAATAATTCAAGCAGATTTAAGTGACTCTTTGAATCAGGTCCTACAGGTGTACTGGAAAATTTGCTGCTAAGATTCTAACATTAGTTCTTTCTAAAGTCTCTAAAAACCAAAACACTTCAGATTTCATTTTATTTGTAAAAACATACACACACGATCACATGTATGCAAATATGTGTGTGTGCAAGTGTACATTTGTAAAAGAAGCTAAAATAAGCAATAAAGACTTTTGGATTATTCAGATGAAGCTTCACTCTGTTTCTGAAGGAACCTGTGCTGACACTAAAACAAATATATGGCAGTTGCTAATATTTCACTATCTGAGCAGAAACTAGCACACAAGGCAAGGGTAGTACTTTACCAGAAATAATATGGGACAAGAAGCCCAGGAAAAACAGTCCAGGAATAGTGGGAGTTTCCAGGGGAGGCCATGAGAGACAGAAGGTTACCTTGACACCTCAGAGGCAGGACATCAAGGGAACTATTCCATGCTCATAAACGTACGTGTTCAGCTTATTTTCCTAAGGGACTCACCAATTAGATGTGCTTCATAGTTACATTGGCCCTAGGTTTAAAAGAAAGTGACAAGATTTAGGAACTGCTACCTTATTAAAAAAGGATGAAAATTTCCTCAATAAAATTGAATAATTTGAAGGATATTTTGCAAGTGCGATTGCAAATTCAAGCTACTGTTCTTTTGGCAACCTAAAAAGTTGATAACGGAAGAGAAAAAAAAACAGAAGAAACATATACAACTGAGGCTAAATAACACACACACATTTTAAGAAATGGTAAATTCAGGTCTTTTGAGAAATAACACTTCAGAGCCAAAAAACAAAAAACAAAGAAACAGAGAACATTCACAGAATCTAAATTGTGGAAAAAAAAATTCTAATCTGGCCAGGTAGACGGGGCTTCCTCATTGTCTCTGCTAAGAACAAGAAGATGTCACCCATGGGAAGGCAGGAATAACTGCAAAGCATGCTCTCTTCTTGGGGGAAGTACCAAGTTATGATTAACAGTCTATGGATATATACATCCCAATGGCTGCTGTATATTTCTGATCCATGATAGAATGAAGATCCGCAATAAAACTTCATTCTTTTTGATTTCTTAGTTACATAACTGAGGATACTTGAGGACTTATATAGCAAAATATATATATTTTTCTCTTTCCTAATTGAAGTTTTCTACTTAAAAGGCAAGTTTACACCGAGAAAATTGAAATCTAACTGGATAGGTGCTACTTAAAAAATGTTTTGATTTTCTGGGCCTAGATTATAAAACCAGAATTTGATAGATTCTAAGAAATATGCTGGGGAGAAGATTGCAAATATGACTGGTATCTGCCTAAATCCATCTGAGGGTAAAAACATTGCTGTCACACTAATAGCAACAATAATTCTCCCTCTCTCCACTGTGTAACCAGTAGATAACTTCCCAGAAAACCTGCAGCTAATTATTTCTAGGAGACTCCAGAGAATGTCTCAGAAAAACAGGCCATTTCGCTATTGTTTTCCTTCTGTCTGGTTCTGTCTCTTTGTTTTGATATCTAATTCAGAAACTTCAGATACATAGAAAGTCAGATTATTGTGCCATGTTTATGCAATTGTCTATAGTTTTGTCTCCTGCTGAGGCTACCGAAAGTCTACTGTGTTGACCTTCCAGGAACACTAGTACACTGTAGGCAGGCTTCTGAGCTCTGTCAACTAGCACTACTCATACAGCTACTCAGTTGACCTCTTCACCCAGATCATGCTATTTTGTTCCATACAAGTGCAGATGTGTTTTTGTCCTACTTCTGTTTTACATCCTTAACTCGCAAGGATGTTTTAGAATTTTACAGAATTGTTGGTGAACCAGTTCTTTCCATGTTATTTGCAGTTCCCTCTCTTGACGAGTTAAATGAGTTCAATAAGAGGTAATAGGGGCTGAGTCTGAGGTCAATCTGAATTGTACCATTATGCACTCAAAATGGTCCCTTCCTCTCATGGCTGGGGCATTGTTAGGACACCGACCTTCTGAGCTTTTCTCCTTCTTCCCTTAGTATAATGCCTTTCCCAAGAAGTAGCTTTGTTTATGATGCACATAGTTTCCAAATAAACACACCCAATCAGTCTTTTAGACATGCGCAGGTATGTTGGGATCCTAGGAAAAATTCTGGTTAAGCTCAAACTTGAACCATACATTAAAGTTGTATTTTTGGTTGCAATCTGTGAAAGAAAAATTGCATCAGATAATGTTAAACAGGCAAAGAACTTTATTAAAGACTATTACAAAAGGGAAGAGAGATTCAACCCAACTCTGCTGAAGCAAACAGCATTTGGGTGAGCTAGTGGAAAAGTAATGGAGGACCTTAGAGGGGAGGTTGGTCAATGATTAGTCTGTCTCTGTTTGCTAATTGTCCCTTATTGAAGTTAGGTTTCTGTATTCCCACAGAGACTGGAAGAGAGGGGTCCTGTCTTGATAGTTACATTTGAAAGAGATGCCTCCCAAGTCCTTGAGAAAGACATTCCTGAGTTGTAAAACTAACAAAATGCTGGGAGAAGATTTACATCTCAAAAGGGCAGAAAAGAATTTACAACTGCAAGTTCCTAAAGCAAATGGTCTAAGAAAAGGGCAGTCTGAGATCTATAGTCAGGAAGAAACCTGTCTCAAGTTTAGTCATGTTAAGGGGAACATCAAGGCTGTCTCAGTCACAGGTAGTATCCTGAATCTCCATATTCCCTCATGTCATGGCAATCGAAGGAGAGGTCCTGAATAAATATTACAAGAAAAATAATAAGGATGATGATAGAAAAGCTGCTTTACTGAGTTATTTCTATGTATCAAGCACTGTGCTTAGCTCTTTACATAGATTCTTTAATTAATACTTTAAAATAAACCATCGAGGTAGGGATTATCTTAATTCCATTTTCCAATAAAAATACTGAATTTAAAAAAGTTGCCTGGGTTCACACAAACGGTAGGTGTTAGACCTAAGACTCAAAGCCAGGTATTTTGATACCAAAGCTAAAGGAACATGTATTACCAGCTGAATGTTAGTCATACATACCTAGTTCTGGTAAACTAGGCTAGGTCAAATGGAACCGCAAAGATTCAATTAGAGTTTACTTAATCTAAGTTATTTGTGTCCTAACCTCACAAATTTTGTCATTTCAACTTTGCAGTTTACAGTGTATTATTAACTTATTTTCTCTTTCTCTAACTTAACCTCATCCTAAGCAATAACACTCAAGAAATCACCTTCAATGTGATATAAAAGCATGTCACTAGATTCTAAGTTCAACAAAGGCAGTTTTTGCCTAATTTGTTTCCTGTTTGTACTATTAATATTATTTGCACACAAATAAGCATATGATAAATATACATTGAATGAAAGAATAAATCAAGGAATGACCCACCAGTTGGAAGTGTATAAGACATGGAGAAACAGCGGTCTAGGGTATGTCTGTGCCTGAATCTTTTAAGAATGAAAGTGGATCTAACAGCCTCTTTTGTCAATTTTCCCAAACTCACATCCTAAATCTCCAGATCTCAATAATTTGATACTGAAAAAATGTCAAAATATAGAAAACCACATACATTAAAAATGTTGTAGTCTATAGGAACTGACAGTAAGAACTTTATTAGATCATAAACTAGATATAGGTGTGATTTAGTATCAAAAATCTTCTGCAATCTCAGGTTGTGCGATCAAACAGTGGTATTCAGAATAAAACAAAATAAATGCAGATTTGAAGGATGGGAGTGGGAGACAGTGCCTAACTATCTAACTATCTTTAAATGTTTGAACATTTGTCATGTGAAAGCAATTACATTTATCTTGGGTCTAAAATATCAGAGGCAAGACTAAATATGTAAATTAAAGAATATCTGATTTCTACTAAAACCAAAGACTTCAACAATTGCTTCATTGTCTAAAATAGAAATAATCGTCTTTGGAGTCAGAAACCTCTCCATTATTATAGGTATTCGTGTGAAATTTTGACCACAGGATTATAGGATAGAATGGAGAGTGATCTAAATGTGCACTTTTAGATTTATGATTTGTTGATTCTGTGATTCTATACTGTCTTACTTTAGTATCCAAAATACTTTGCTGTATTTTGTTCTCTCCTGGAATATATCAACTAAGTAAACTTTGAACAATTCCATAGTACTGAAACCAGGAGAACACTGGGCCTAAGAACAGGGCAAATAGTAAATTATTGTAGGTGCTAGAAACACTTATACTGAATTAGAAGAGATTAGAGCATAATATCCATTATCAAAGCAAAAAAGGGACTGCTCCGTGGAAAGGGAGGAAGACCTAATACATCACTACAGAAGTAAGAACTAAAATTCAACTTAGAAAAGAGAGTTATATAATTAGAAGTTTCTGTTTTGTTTTGTTTTTTAAAGAATGAGATTAGATGTGAAGTACCAAGTTAATCATCCCTGGAAAATTTTAAAGAAAATATGAGCAAGAACCTTTCAGAATTTTGTGACAGAATTCTGCCATTTGGTAGAATATTGAACTGGATGACATGTCAGTTTGCACTAATATTTGGATTCAACTTTTATCATCTTATATTATAGAAATAGATACGTTCCAGACATTCTTTATGCCAGATAAGAGACCTCCCATGTGTAATGATTTTTCAAAACACCATCTGCCTTAAGATTCTATTACTGTGTATCCAATGATATATTGACCTGCAAATGAGCATGCCACCTGGCTTATATAATTTTTGAATGAACTCGCCAGTACTTTGTTATGAGGCACACACAATGGTCCTGTCGTGTTAGACAGCCATAGTCCATTATGTAGGTAAGTATGATATGGCTCTCATACCTCCTGCTTTTATTTCACAGACAGAAAACCAAAACAAATATGATTCTTGTTAGTTCACCGGATCAGTAAAATGGAAAGATCACTTGTAGACTCAGGTACTATTACTCTATTATTTGTTTACTCCTTTCAATGTTTTAAATCATGCAAGTTATTATGTGAAATGGATCTAATGCTCCTTTTGAGTTTGTATAGTTTGTTAAATTGATTATAATTTAATGTCCTACTATTAAGTTTAGTAATCACAATTTATTAAAAAATATTTTTGGTCATATTATCAAACTAAATTTTTAAAATTGTTTTAAATAGTTTAAATTTGTAATATGAGTAGGACGGTAGTGATGTACTGTATAATACACTTTAAGAATAAATCATGTTGCAATGCTCTTAGAGAATTTATATATATAGATACACACACATGCATATGTGTGTATATATATTCTTTGCTTTTCTTGAGATTACACAGTCATATGTCTTTTCATGGTAACAGAAAAAAATGTAATTAAATATATTGTAAATGTGAATGCACTTTGGCTTGAAATGTTATATTTTAATGAAAATATCATATTTGTCACATTTTCAACTTGTGCTTTTGACACTTTGTCACTATGGAGCAGATATGCAAATATAAAAAACTTGAGAACACTTTAATGTAAGGTGCTAACAGTGACAAAATTGCCCTTTTTGAGAAGATAAGCTATTTGAAAGTTACAATCACCATATTAGCTGTTTGAATTTTATCTCTAACAGTATTACCTAGGAATGAAGTAGTCACAATAATCATAGCTAGTTTTTATTGAGTGGTTATGATGTGACAGTCTCTATATACAGCACTTTGCACGTTATCAAATTCTCAGAGCAAATTTAGAAATAAATTATTTCCTCCATCCTGTACCCCTTCCCCTGTCTCCACTTTATGAATAACAATATCAAGGTTAAATCAAGTAAACAGAATTCTTTTGCTATTGGGTAGGCAGGAACCGTGATTATGAATAATTGTAGCATAAAGTGAAAGGGGTTTATATCTATGGTAGAATGGCAATTAAGATAAAATGAGCAAGATGGGAAGAGCTAGGGCCAGATAACGAGGGGCTTATATACCATAGTAAAAACTTCAAAAGTCATTCTGTAGATGATCAAGAACTATTTTAGTATCATGAAAAATGGAAATGCAGGATTAGATTTTAATGAGCAAGACGGGCCAAGTCTTGATATTACAATGTGATAAGTGCTATGAAGAAAATAAAGCAGGTAATAGAACAGAGAGTGACAAATGGTGATGACATTGGGGGGCTTAATTTGGGTATTGTAGTTAAGAAAGAATCCTTTAAGGAGGTGACATTTGAGCTGAAACCTTAATAATGAGAGATATTTGAGCTGAGAGAATGTTGTGAATGAGTAAGTCACTTGAAAATCTTGTGGAATAATGTTCTAAGTAAAGGTCGGGGAAGACCAAATATCCTGAGATTGGGAATAGTTTGGTGTACTTTTATAAGGACAAACAGATGCCCAGTGTACATGAAACATAGTGAAAGAGGAGGAACAGGGTAGGAGATAATGTCTGAGATGAAGGGCCAAGTCATGCATATGTCCTTGTGACACCACAGTAAGTAGTTTGAATTTTATTCTAGTAGCAATGAGAGTGGAAAATCACTGCAATGATGTTTCCCAATGGCCCCCCTAACCTGAGTCATTAGTTACATGATAGACCCATCCATCAGAAAAAGTAAAACAGGAAGAAAAGCAGGTATGCACAAGAGTAGGTGAGTGACAGAGAAAATGAGTTCAACTTTGAATATATTGCGTTTTAAGTGCCATTGGACCAATTAACTGAAGATCTCCTAAGGAAATTCACATACACTGTGATTCTGTAACACAAGGAATGAAGGCTGAAATCTTGGAGTCGATGAGCTCAAACCAGTGAACAAATATAAAAAGAAAGAGGCATGAAGGTGGAGCTCTTAGGAATCCACTTTTAAGGAGTATCAAGAGAAATGGAGAGTTAGTAGTCCAAGACATGGGAAGGGAAACTGGAAGTGGAGGGTGGAGGAATGCAGAGAAGAAGTAAATTTCAAGAAGAGAACATAAAAGATATCAAAACTAAAGAAATTTCAAATCAGATAAGATCTAAAAATTATTTGCCATGTTTGGCAATGGAGAGTTAGGAAAAGGGGTGAGTTTTGATATCTAAGGAGGGTACTGGGCATTAATAACATTCATAAAATACCATCTTTTCAGAACATTTCAAAGCTTACATGAGAATCCAGAGAATTTCTGACCCTGTCTCATGTAGGGCAGAGAGCATGGGATGGGATGCAGGGCGAGAGCTGTTCTCTGGCCCTGGAAAAGTTGCAAGTCTGCTCATGCATTATGCCACAGAGATTATGAAAACTAAAAGGATGTCAGTTTATGTTTTAAGTATCCTTAATCACTCTTCTACCCCTTTTGCTTGCTTAAACTCTTAATCTCAGTGTTTCTCCCCCTCTCCTCTCTCTCTCTCTTCTTCTCTCTTTTATTTCTGTAATTCTCTAGCTTTATATTTTGTTGTCAATATAACTACATGTTATGGGCTGAACTGGGTCCTCCCAAAATTCATATGTTGAAACCCTAACATCTAGTACCTCAGAATGTGACTGTATTTGGAGAGAAGGCATTTAAAAGTGATTAAGTTAAAATGAAGCCATTAGGATAGCTCTAATCCAAACTGACTGGTGTCATTATAAGCAGAGAAAATTTGGACACACAGAAAGATACCAGGGATGCGCCAGCATGGAAGAAAGACCATGTGAATAGGCAGCAAAAGAGCGGTCATCTGCAAGCCAAGGCAAGAGGCCTCAGAGGAAATAAACCCTGTTGGCACCTTGATCTTGGACTTCCAGCCTCCAGTCTGTGAGAAAATAAATTTCCGTTGCTTAAACCACCCAATCTGCGGTCTTTTGTTACGGTAGTCCTAGCAAATAATAGTCCTAGCCCTTCCTTACTTGTGTGATTCTTCAGACTATTATCTCCAGTCTCAGCCCATATTTTTCCCCACTTACCTCTCTCTTTTGGATTTTCTATTTTGCATGTTCTCCTAATTCTGATAGTCCCACATAGTGCGCTAATGTTTTGAACTATAGAGATTTTAAGTGTACAATGTTATCCTACAGTAATTACTCATAAATATTTTAGACATTGACTTAGATGAAAGTAATAATGCTGTGATGAGAAAATCTGCCAATTGATGTAATTAGATGTAATGATATAGTGAATATGGTGCATAAGTGAAAGAGTGTTCCAGAAAAGCTTTGGAAAGAAGCCAAATCCAATGAAGCAAAATTAAATAATGAATGTAAAACCTTGAATTTAAGTTTAAAAACTAAATTATAAAGTAGAGATGACACAGCCAAAAACACCACATGAAATACTTAAAAAAAACCCAGCTATTTTAATTGGCTGTTACCAAATGCTGTTTAGTAAGCACTGTTACTAAGTGCTGTTAAGTTTGTAATAGTGCTGATGTAAATTTAGATGCAAGGGAAGCAACTGTCTTAATTTTTTCTAGGCTGGTCATATTGCACTTGCATAATTCTAGCTACCAGAATGTAAGAACGATATTAACCTACGTGACTAGGTCCAGAAGACAGGAGCAAGGATGTTGAGTAGACTCAGTACCATTGTCTACAAGATGAAAAAAAATTTGGAGCATTATAATAAATAACTTAAAATATTTAAGGGCTGTCATGTGAGGGAGAAATTCAATTTTTTTTTCAAAAAGTGATCACAAAACAAACATTTGGATCAATGGAGAAAAGTTATAGTTATAGAATGGCATATTTAAGAATTTATTAAAAAAATAAATTTGCTTGAAAAATAAAATGGTCTAATAAGTTCTGCCATTGATAGGGCTCTAATTTTGTTTTTTGTTTTTTTTTTTTCTAATTTTGGCTACACAAACATTGCGGCTAATGTTGTTTGTTGTTAGTGTTGTTGGGTTGATTCCAACTCCTAGCGAGCATGGGTACAGCACAGTAGAACCCTGCTCAGTCTTTTTGGGCCAAGCTCTCACCTTCTGGCACTATATCAGACAATGCTCCGCTGCTATTCACAGGGTTTTCATGGCCAATTTTTTTCAGAAGTGGGTGGCCAGGTCCTTCTTCCCAGTCTGTCTTAGTCTGAAAGCTCTGCTGAAATCTGTCCACCACGGGTGACCCTGCTGGTATTTGAAATACCAGTGGCACAGCTTTCAACATCACAGCAACACGCAGCCACCACAGTATGACAACTAACAGATGGGTGATGTGGTTCCCTAAAGAGGAAACGAACCCCGGCCGTGGCAGTGACAGCACCGAATCTTAACCACTAGACCACCAGGGCTGGCTTGTTAATGTCCTAGAGGATAGTAAAGCATTTACTGGGGATTTTAAAATTAGGCTCCATGATACTTGAGTGATTTTCTGGAGCTGCTTAATGAACCACACACCACAGCAGAGGCAAGATGAAAAGGGGTAAGCAGTTGAAGTTCTGCAACTTTGTCTTATTTCAAACATAAAAGGCTTGCTTTTGTATGCATCACATCAGCATTCTGAATATGACTATGTCATACTTTCTGTTCTTCAGACATCATTCACTGCTGCAACTGTCCAGACCCAGGTAATAAAACAGAAGCTACCATTTCTTCAAGCAGAACTTCAAGCAGAAAGGAATATTGTACAGGGACTTAGATTACAAAATTGTTGGAAGGACTGAAATATTTAAAAAGGGAGGATAGTGTTATCTGGAAGTCAATAACTTCAGGATGCTGCTACTGCTCCTGAAGAAGCAAGTGCTTGTCTGCTGCAGTCGCCACAGGAACCCAAACTTATGTTTGGCCCCTTCAAAAGCCCTGCTGCTCCCTGCTCTTCTCAGCAGCACTGGGGGCTTCCCACTGCCAACACATCCCAAAACTGTGATGGCAAGGAAGCCTGGGAAATGTAATTGCTGTGGTTACAATACTTGTGACACAGGAGAGAGCATTATAGAAGGCAGGAATTGCATTGAAACGCCAGAAAATCTCAACTGATGGCACGATCTCATTTGTTATGGTGAAAATAGAAGTAATCAGACAGGAGCTACTTTGTATGCCTACCAAAAATGCACTAACCTGTAACATCCTCATTCATATCTTTACTTCCTTTCCTTTTACAATATAAGCACCACACTAGCTATCATTTTAGGCCAACTCCTTCTCTGCTGCTATAGAGACAAGCTTACCTCTTCTTTTCCAGAATTATCCCCAATATCAATATTTCAATACCTCTTGACTGGATTATTCATATACAAATACCACATACTTTGAAATTTTCTATATTAACAACATTCCCTGACACTGTATTCTCTCTCCGCCTACCATCATGCCCTTTTGACTCCTGTATTTAAAAAAAAGTTCTTGAAAAAGTTGACTATAGAAACGATATCCATGTCCCCACTTCACATCCTTCCCTCAGTCTATTCTAATTAGTCTCTCATTCCTTCAACTCCATCAAAATCAAAGAACTCTGGGTTTCCAAATTCAAAGCTTAATTCTCTGTTTTTATTCTTTATCTACTATATGCATTAGAAACAGTGACTCTTTTCTGTTTAAAAGTCTTTATTCTCCTAGTTTCCATCACAGCAGATTCACCATTTTGTATGCCAGCTCCCTTGCAATCCTACCCCATCTTTTGTGCTGGATCCTCCCTCTTGTTTCTTAAATGTTCTATTTTCCATTCTGGGCCTCCTTCCACTTTCTACCTTAGTATAATATGGAGGTTAGCTCATTTAGTCCCACATATTCCAATACAACTGTCAACTTAAAAAGCAAATTCACCTGTTATTTTACCCTCAGAAGGAGTTTATTTGGGAATAGCCTAAAGAATTACAATTCGTGATGTGCATACTATGGAGAACCACGGGCAAATTCAGAGAACAAAGGAGGGGAGCTTGCTTTTATAGAGAAAAATAGGACTAGGAGGGGCTGTTCTAAGCAAAAGTCCATTGGGGAAAAGTACCAGTTCAGGATGGCAACTGCTTCTCATTGGCTGAGCTGTTGCCTGGTGAGGAGAGAAATCTTCCTTCAGTAGTAAAGTAGTTCTACCTCCTGTCAAACATGCAAACATACATTTCTGTTTGGAGTAATTGATGATGTATGATAGGTGTGAGAGTTCCCCTAACAGGTCTTCCTGACTCCTATTTAGTTGAGGTTTATCTTATTAATTTCACACAACTATCACAATCTATATCTGTAACACAGATCTCTTTAGAACGGCAGGTAAATATCAAATTAATTATGTAACTTCTCGACTAGGAAATAAAAGAGTCTTTGCTGACTTGGTATTGTTATAAGAGAACTCTTGATTTTTTTCCCACATCTTTACCTTCCACATTTTGTTACTAATGTAGTAAAAGGGGTTCTATTCATACATCTACTAAATTGCTCATGTCAAAATCATAGAAGTTATCATTTTCTCACTTATATTCCTTGCCCTTATGTCATTCCATCAGCAAATCCTATTACTTCTATTTCTTTCTTTTTTTGTGAGGAAGATCAGCCCTGAGCTAACATCCATGACAATCCTCCTCTTTTTGCTGAGGAAGACTGGCTCTGAGCTAACATCCGTGCCCATTTTCCTCCACTTTATGTGGGACACCACCACACCATGGCCTGACAAGCGGTGCGACGGTGGGCGCCTGGGATCTGAACCCAGGCCGACAGCAGTAGAGCGCGCACACTTAACTGCTAAGCCATGGGGCCAGCCCCCTGTTACTTCTATTTCTTAAAAAAAAATCTAGGTTCAGTTCAATTTTCTCCATCTCTACTACCATGCACCTAAATCCATACCACCTTCAACACTGGCCTTGGAAAGTACAATAGCTTTCTAACTTGTCTCTCTCCTTCTACTCTTGGTGCCTCCAAACTATTCTCTACCTAAACCTCTGCAAATCTATGTAGCAGCCAGAGTTATTTACTTCAAACCAAATCATACTACTTCACTTACTTACGTTAAATAATTCAGGGGCTTTCTGTTTTAATTGAAATAAAACTTAGTTTGCGATCCTGATTTATAAAGTGTTACATGAACTGACTTTTATCTATCCGACCAATCTGTTCTGAAGCTGCTCTCCCACTTGTCTGACAATTTCAGGGAACAGACCTGCTTCCTGTTTCTTGAATACATCAAGCTTCTTCTAGCTTTAGGGCCTTTTCTTTAGTTAGTCCCTCAGTCTGGAATGTGCTCTAGCATACTGGGATCTTTTTTTATGCTGAGGAGGCCTCTCTGAAAGTCAGCCTAAAGTAATGTTATGAGAGGTTCGGGGATTCGATCGGAGACGTAAAAGACACTTTCCACTCCAAACAAATGGACTGAAGGTATATTTTATTATATAGAGGATAGTAAAGGTGACAGTCTGCAAACAGATCCAAATAGGTCAAATATTAAGAGGGAAAAAACATCAGCCCGACTGGAAAGGGAAAACACCCACATCGGTTGAAGAGAAATGACACAAATCAACCAGAAAGAGAAACACCAGGTTAACCGAAAAGAGAACACATCAAATCAATTACTTCATATCAAATCAATTACTTCACATCAAATCAGTTACTCACAACATCCACGCCCCACTGCCAGGAGAGCCCGGTCAATCGACGCGGCTGGGCAAGGATCACACATCCTGGGCAAGGTGTCCCTTTCACAGGTGGAACTCTCCCCGGGTCTCAGTTTCCAGCAGTTTTTATACCATCAGTGATTTTCAGAGTAAGCAATTACAGAGTTTGCAGAGCAAGCATTTAGTGTTTCCATGCACAAAATTGTTATCAGTGGTGTATGTGCACTGAGCCCCCTGGCTAACGTCCCAGCCCAGTAGTTGTGTACGTGCATTGTTCTCTTTGGTTATCGTCCTAGCCCGGCACAGATGGCCAGTCCATCCCGTGCTACGACGCTCCAAGAGCCTTGAAATGTTACAACTTGCAACTCTCTCTGCGGGGGAAGGGCCAGTTCCCACCACACAGAAAGCAGCTTGGTATTTCTGTTTGTGCTGGTGGCTGTAGGTCAATGGAGCGGCCAAACATGGCTGTACTCATGTCAAGACAAGTAACTGACTTTTCCTCTCATCAATTGTTGATTTTCTGTTTAGTATCTAATACCAATTATCTTTTGTACTTGCTGAATTTTCCTTTCTATTAAAATGTAAGGTTTTTTTTTTTATTTTAAGAAATTTCTTTTTTTTTTAAATTTTATTTATTTATTTTTTCCCCCAAAGCCCCAGTAGATAGTTCTATGTCATAGCTGCACATCCTTCTAGTTGCTGTATGTGGGACGCGGCCTCAGCATGGCTGGAGAAGCAGTGCGTCGGTGTGCTCCCAGGATCCGAACCCAGGCTGCTAGCAGAGGAGCGCACACCCAACCGCTAAGCCACAGGGCCGGCCCATAAAACATAAGTTTGTTAAGTGCAAAGACCTCACCCATCTTTTTGACTGGTAAAATATTTAGTTGCTAGAAAAGAGCCTGGTACTTTGATAGCAAATATTTTAGGCTTTGAGTGCCATATGATTTTTGTCGCAACTTTTTAATTCTAGCTAGGTAGCACAAAAGCAGTCGTAGACCATATGCAAATAGATGGGCATAGATGTGCATTTCAATAAAACTTTATTTACACATACAGCTGACAGGCAAGATTTGGCCCCATGAGCTGTAGTTTGCCAATCTCTAATCTAAACATAAGACATATTATGCAAGATTACATCAGATGGACTAATTTAAGGAGAGAGCTCATGAAATTATCTTTTATCTTATATTCTTAAAAAATATTTTTTATTCTTTTCATTTTATCTATCCTTTATAGCTACTGCTCCAGTTTTTATATCATTTCTTTCATTCTTCTTTTTTCACTCTTATCTATTCTGACATTCTTATTTATACTTCTCACCTTCCCAAGGTACATACCCTTTGCGTTTTTGAAAGGAGATTTCTTACTTTTGTTGGAAAGATAATTCCCTTCTTACATGAAAAAGCGACATACTTAATTTCTTGGCAAAGCTCTAACCATTGATGTATTTAGCCATCCACTTTTTCAATAGCTGAACCAAGCAACTGAATAAAGTTGGGAAAAAAATAATACTTTCTTTCTCGAACATTTAGGTCTATAATAATGAACAGTGATTAATATTTATTAAACTTTCATTATTTCCAATCAGTTTTACTCTTTTTCTCTTGCCAGCTTTTTCTTCTACTCAATTGAATAACAATAGCTAACTTTTCCAACTTTCTCATCTCCCTTATTTCCTACTCACTCTTGCAAAATGATTGTCGTCGCCATCATAGACAAGATAGAAGTTATCAAACGGGGATTTCCCAGCCTTCTTGACACCAAATTTAAAGTCATTTTCCAATTGTGATCATCCTGCTATCCTGATATAATTAGACAAACGTGTTCTCTCAAGGTCTAGATGCTTTACCTGTTGTTTTGATTCTCTTCCTTCCCATCTCCTAAACCTTGTATTGTTGGTTATTCTCTAACTCTCTTGTATCTGCAACATTTTCCTCTCCACAGGATCTTTTCATCTTCACATGTTCTAGTTTATCATATCGATACATAAATAATAAAATTAATAAATAACAAATTAACAATATATTGGTAATAATAAAATTATAATAAATGATAAATAATAGAATAAATAAATAAAACACAAATCATTCACTTGTACACATGCTATTTGTACACATCTACTCCACACAGCTCTAACTATTCTTTTTCTCACCTTTTATTTAGAGGAGTTAACTTTCTCAAGTGTTTTCTAAACTCCTAATAAAACTTTCTCTTCTTTAATTTACTTCCCAATGTATTCCAATCTGGATTTCTCTGTTAAAGTCACCAAGGTCATCCATGTTGTTATATTCAATTAATATATTTCAGTTGGAAGACTGTACTTACCTGAAATCATTTGACTCTTCCTATTCTTATAATGTTTTCCCGGGACCCATTTGCCCCGGATGGAAAATTCCCCTCCACCCCAAGTTAAAGCAAAGTTATCTGAAATAACAACCTGTACCTTTCTCAAGAAACCTGCAGGGGTCCCTTTGTTCTCGCTCACACCAACTGGCATCTTATTTTGCTGAAAACTTGCGTGTCAGAATGTTTAAAGCTTTGCAGTTTATTTTCCCAGAATCACTCCTACTTGTCCTTAGCATGGCTCCATTCGCAAAAGCCCTATAAATCCCCTTCCCTGTTTAATCTCTTTGAAGCAGTTTCTTCAGAGGCTGTCATCCCTGCTGTGCATCAGCTGATAAAGAGAAAACTTTGTTCTTTCAGCTCTCCTTGTTTATTTCAACACAGGCTTAATTATTTATTTTATCTTGTTTAGCTTCTTTACATCATTGGACACTACTAGACACACTTTTCTCGAAGCATTTCCTCATGGGAGAAATAATATCACACTTTTCTGATCTCCATCTGACCTCTTTCACTATTCCTTTAGTCTCTACTTCTAGTTTTGTCTCTTTTATCTGATCCTTATATTTTGAGTTCCCCTGGGTTTGGCTTTAAAATCGCTGTATTGTCTTTTTAATCATTCTTCTTAATATACCCTGTCCATTTTCGTAACTTCAAGTACAAAACATATCTCAATGAATCAAAGTATATCCTAAGCACAGTCATTGACATTGAGCATCAGAATCATATAGCTATTTTTTTCAATGATTTTATTTGCTGAATAAGTCACAGAAAATTGAACTCATATTCCCCTGCAACAAGCTTCGCCTCCAGTTAACCTATCTTAGTAAATAAACTGGCCGCCAGAGATTTTCTTAGCAAGAAGAATGACATCTCCCTCTCTCTATGTCCAGTCTCTCAGTTTCACTTCTGTCCATTCACTATCCTTTACCCCCACTGCCACTGCTTCTAGACTAAGCCACCATTCTGTCTACCCGAGTGCGAAACAAGATGCTTTTCTTTGGTCTCCTTGTAGCCTCTGTGATTCTTCTCACACTGATTTTCATAGATCATCCTCTCTTAAAATCCTCACAGTGTTTCCTTGTCTGTTTTATTTATGCTGAATTTCCTACATTGAATGCAAGACTTGGTACATAGCAGACACTCAATGAATTGTTAAAATCATTGTTAAACTCAATGAATAAACAACTAAATGGATATATGAGTTCTTGACAGTGTAGAGAAAATTTTAATATCTAGATGCTAATGAGGGAGATGCAATCATTGAGCCAGTGGGTAAATCTCCCAGTGATCAGAATCTTTACTATTTACAAGGAACACTTCTGCATTCATTTAAGACAGAAAATCTCTGAGAGTAAAAATCTATATAAAAAAAAAAAGAGCTTTTGTTATAGATGTCATCCACTACCTGCATGAACACAATATTTTTTTAAAAACACTGAGAATTATGATAAGACCTGTTAAAGATTTTAGATTCCATCCAAAAAAAGTTCTACTTAACTAGGAACAAAATGCAAAAGAAGATGAATTCTCATATGCTTGGATTTAATGTCAATTATTTAAATTGGAAAAAATTCTAACCATTCCATCATCTTTACTCCATCCAATTTCAAATTTATGCAAAGGATGATAGTGCATTATATGCTCATGACATTAGATTCATATTTAAAATTTTTGCAAACCCTTAAGTGAAAACAAAGGAAGAGTTTTTGCATATAAAGCTCACTTAAGTGCATTGTGGTTATATGCTCAAGCCATCTGTTTCTCATTGAATTCAACCCACTTTTCTTTGGCCAAGAAGGTATTGCCAGACTCGTGATAAGTGAGTAGCGGAAGAGTAGTGCCCTGAATTTAACGCTGATCAAAATATATTTGTTGTTTTCAAAGCTCTACATTTCTTCAGCAGCTCCTGTTGAAAAGCCAAACTGTCTCTAAGCAGAGAAGGGGCTCAAAACTCTTTCAAGTCAGATCAGGCTGAATGAAACCTTATCCTGCCACAAGGGAGCGCTTTGCTTTTCTGTGGCTGACATTGTATCCCTTTTTCTGTGCATTACCCATTAATGAATTGGCTGTACTGTAAGTGAGATTATGCATTATTTGAATACCAAGTTGTGTTCATGCATAAAAGATATAGGGAGGAGGGAAGACAGTTTTTACTGTGAATGCATAGAGCCACTTAAGTGGCTGTCAGGTGTCCCTCAGTTCAACAAAATCTTTTCTCAATGTCCCCTGGGAAGTTCAGAACATTCCTTTGGAAATGAAAATGTTTTTCTTCCCACTTCTACTGCATTTTCTTTGAAGCCCACATACAAGCCATTATTCAAAGAATGAATAATCCTGAGAATTCCCCCGGGAGTATTGTCCTGATGCATACTGAATATAATGCAAGACAGAAGACAGAATGAAATATCTTCTTGCAAATAGCTGGTGTAGTTAAAAAAAAAAGTTAAAATTAAAAAAAGTTTTTCCTCAAATTGTGGGTGTGTTGATTTCACCATTAGACTGCCAATTTTTAAAAGACATTTGAAGCTGCTAGATTGATCTTCAACTATATATTTTATAAACATCATAACCTGTATCACATTTCAGCTTCACATTTTCACCATCCCATGCCTCTAAGCTGTTTTATGAGGCTTCATAAAATATATAGAAAATAGTTGAAATTGATTGGATGGGGAGGGACTGGGACTGTGTTTAGAGGAGGGAAAAGGATGTTGTCAAATCAAATCTAAATATGCTACATTAAAAAATTGATTCTTAGCAATCTAAGCCTCATGTGAATTAGAATAAAACAGGGGAGACCTACCAATGCTCAATCATTAACTTGACTAGTATAGTTTTTGCTGAATTTAACAGTGTGTTTTTACAATAAAATATGAGAAGAGAAAAATTTCTCTAATATATTTATAAATAAGTAAAGGTTGAATTCCACAGTAGTGATAACAACTAATATTAAATTTATTTCTTTATTAAAAAATATTGAAAAAGTTCTTCCACAAATAACTCTTTCAGGTTTCTGTGTATGTCATTTAAAATTGGCTATAAACCCCATTCGCAGGCCTTTCTATTCCCCTTTCCTGCTTTATTTTATTTCACAACAATTATCTTAATGTGGCATACTGTATTTTACTTTTTTGTTGTTGTTGTTGAGGAAGATTGGCCTTGAGCTAACATCTGTGCCCATCTTCCTCTATTTTGTATATGGGACGCAGCCACAGTATGGCTTGATGAGAGGTGCGTAGGTCCGCGCCCAGGATCCAAACTTATGAACCCCGGGCTGCTGAAGCAGAGCATGGGAACTTAACCACTACGCCACTGGGCTGGCCCCTACTTATATTTTTGCTGTTGTTTGTTGGTTGTGTCTTCAGGCACTCAAAAAATGTACAGATTCTGAACTCAGAGAAAGATAACTGTGAGAGTTGGAATAATAAGGAGGTATATATAGAGGTCCTGGGACTTCAATGGGGCTTCCAAGGCAGGATAGGTTTTGAAAACATAATGAATTAATTTATAATGAGTTTTTGATCTCTACTTTTGTGGCAATTGTATGATTTACTTGGTAGACTTTTGTAGTTCCATCCAACATTTATGGCTCTGGGAGGCAGCATGGCTAATGGAAATGGTGATGACTGAGTACTAAGAGACCAGGAATGTAGACACACATAGAATATTAATTACCTTTGTTATTTTGAGCCAGTCATTTTATTGCCCCACCTCTAGAATAAGGGATTTGGACTCAGTGATCTTTAATACATCCCTAGCTTTCCTTGATTCTTGATTTCTTCTATTCATTTGTTCATCCATTTTCTCCTTTGACAGATATTTAGTAAGAGCATGCTATTTGCCAAGGACCCAGGAATAGAATAGTGAATAAGACAGACAAAATTCTGATCTATATTCAAGCAGAAGAGTAATTAAAATGTAAATAAATATATAAGACATAGGTAAAGAAAATAAAGCAGAATGGGGGATAGGTGTGTGGAAATTATTTTAGTGTGGATGTTACCAGAAGACATACCTAAGGAGGTAAACTTTGATCTGAGACAGGAATGATGAGATAGCCAGTCATGTGAAGATTTTAGGGAAAAAGATTTCAGGTTGAAAAAACAACAAATCCTAAATCCCTGGGACGTAAGAATAAGCTAGAATATTCAAAGAACAGAAAGAAAATCTATATGGCTGATGCAGAGTACAGGAGTGGTAACTATGAAAAGTAGACAGGGCTAAGCCATGTTGAGCTTTGTGCTCTAGAATAAGGAGTTTGAGATTATTTTAAATAGGAGGGAAGACATTGGACATGTTTTAATGGCTGGAGGATCACTTTTGACATTTGAGGAAATGGACTGCCGAAGCAGAGGTTAGTTAGGAGGTTGTTGTAATAGAGTTTGGACTATGAGGTAACAGTGATCCAATTTAGATCTTCTATAGGTAGAGTCTATGGAATTATCTGTTGGATTACATGTGAAGTATAGTGGAGAGAGGATTCAAGAACAAATATGAGTGTGACTTTCTGGATAGTGGTTTTATTTCTGAAATTAGGAGAGAAGCAGGCTGGGTAGGGAGGTTGGGAGGGCATTTGGCAGTCAGAGACGTTGTTTCATAAGTAGGTATTTTATTGCCAGCTAGCAGTGTAGATGAGGCACTAGAATAAGTCTGAACGGCAATTCCTGTTATGCTCTGATCATATGGGACAGCTAGATATGAGATTTCCTGCAATAGTCACTTTAATTATTTGGCCTTTCTTTTGCTTTCCTTTCCTTTTTCTCCTCTCCTTTCTTTTCCTTTCCTTTCCTTCCCTTTTCTTTCTTTTGTTTTGTTTTCTTTTGTGGTACTTGTTATAAATAAGATATTGGTGATTATAGGAGTCTGGAATATTGTCCCGGTCTTGACAGTTCTTCTAATATACACCTTTCATTTTGTGGACTGGCTAGGAGATCCAAAGCCAGAGACTTCTCTGGGCAACTAATGTAGTCTGATATTGTAAGAGAAAAAAAAAATCTAATTTGAATGTAAATGGCTCCCTCTGGGAAACACTACGAGTTAAGTATCTGGGTTCTAGACCAAAATCTCCTCCATGATCCAGCAGCAGGAGCCAGCAAGATATATCCTAGGGCTAATGAGCACACATTCACAAGGTTACTTTGATATATGCAAGAATCACAGTTGACATATTCTCAAGCTCCAGTCTAATTTTTCTTCTTTTTAAATAAGCAATGAGTCTGAATTTTTAGGAAACCAGAAAACCCAGTGACTTGGCAAAGACATATTTTGCATAAGATTAAGATTTTACACATCATTCAGAATTTACAACATTAGTTTAATTCCTATGCCTGTGAGAATTGATGCTTGTTGTTATTTTGGGGGGAAAGAGAAGGCCAGAAGCGGAATCATTTGCTTTACTGGAGGGAGGGGCTCATGTTCTATTCATACTCCCTACAGAGACAAAAATTGTTAGCAATGAAGAGACCTAATTGTGACTTGATAACATCATTTGAAGTAGGATCAATAAGCAGTCCTATCTCTAATAATAGTTCACACATGTAGTGTTTAATATTTTTCAAGGATTTTGATGTGCATTCTGCTTATACTAACTCATTTAATCCTCCCAAATAACTATATGAGGTAAGCATTATGATTATTCTAATTTTAGAGAAGAAGAAATGGAGGCACAGAGAAGTTAAATAACCTGTGCACAGTTTCATGGCTATTAAGTGTTAGAATTGTGATTAAAACCCAGCCTGTCTGGTAGTGATTAAGTTCACATGCTCTACTTCTGTGGCCCAGGGTTCATGGCTCATCAAGCCATGCTGTGGCAGCATCCCACATACAAAATATAGATGAAAACTGACACAGATGTTAGCTCAGGGCCAATCTCCCTCAAAAAAAAAAAAAAAAAAAAAAAAACCCAGCCTATTTGACTCTTAATAACTATGAGATTTCAAAACATTAAGCAATAAGCTGGCACAAGCTTGGAGACAATCTTCTTTCAGAAACCTTGTAAGCATGACATATTCCGTTTGTTGTAAGAATGTAAAATACCTTTCTAAGATATGTGCACACAGACATTGGCATGACTTGGTTTTAAACAATTGATTCTTTTCATTTTATTTGTTCAGTTAACAAATGCCTATTGAAATCTTTGTTGTAGGCTTTTGGGATTCATCAGTGAACACAAAGATTCTCACCCTCACTGAGTTTGCTTTCTAAGAGAGGTAATTGTTGAGAGGCAAGATTTGCTTATTTCTATCTTTTTCTTAAGAGATAGAAAATAAATATCATTGACTCTACAATGAGTGTCAGGTGGATCAAAGCCTGTAAGGAGAGATTTGACCAAATACGTCTCAGGACACCAAGGCATAATCCATTTCATGGGCTTTGGCGTACAGCCCCATATAATCCGGCAATGATTGTTCTTTAGCGCCTGTAGGAGTGAACTAAAGTTTCAACCCACTGGAAATCTACGAGATCTGCAAAGAGGAGACCATTCTCTAATTAAACATCAATATTGTTTTATAGGAAAGGATTTTTGTTATTATAGTTTCACTTTCACTAACACTTTGCAGAGTCTACAAGACGTTAAATCAGCTAAGAATTTCTGTAGCTTTTGGTTGGTTATGCTTCAGAGGAAAAAATCATTAATGACAATAATCTTCTGAGACTGATTTGGTATGAAGAAAGCTACATTTTGGCACTTCTCTGAATTCCCCCCATTTGAGTCTAAGCATTACAAATGGGATGCTAAATGGTGTTATTGCATCTTCAGCCACCGAGAGAATGGTATTCTGTGCAGCTCACTTACATAGGATACTGGGATATCAAATAATCAGACCACCTTTGTGTCTGGAATATCTTCCTTCAGGTTTTACACAATGAGGGATTTATTGTGTAGATGCGATAGACAGCAGGTTCATGGAATGTTTAGCTGTTGTTTTGAAGTGACAACTTTTTAATGGGCTGGTTATTTATCTTGTGTGGATGAGGTTGCTTATTTATGAATACTTGCAAAGACTAGATAGAGAAGGTTGTGTGTTTTAGATAAATCAGTAAAAATACGCATGCATGAAGCACATCTGTAAAACACTTTTACTATGATCTAGTTAAGACTTTTGTTTTATCACCTTTAAAATGTTTTCAAAACTCCTATGATCATTAGAATTTGATATCTGAAGTTTGCAGGTTTTTATGCTGCTGCTTGGTTGAGAAGGATTGCACGAGTTCTTAGCAGCAAAAACTCAGACATCTCAGAGAGCCATTTTTAGCCCTCTTTTCTTCTCTATTTTTGTTAGTAACCTTGCAGCTCAGTATGAGATCTCCTCTGTGTAAATTGACAGTGTGCCAATGCCATGGTGTGAAATTGCAGTAAGCAACTTTGCCCCAAGGAATTTAGCAGCCTGGAGTTGAACTTTGATAAAAATGAATGGATTATTTCTCCCCAATGGGAAAAGCTGAATGGCCTGGTGTGCAAGACATTAGATGGTGAGTCGCAAGTCATAGCCTTGTCATTTACTTGCTGTGTGACCTTGGGCAAATCAATTAACTTCTCTGTGCCTCAGGTTCTCCATCTGTATAATGAGGACCACGATACCTACCTTAAAAAGAAGGTGGAAGGATTAATGAGGCAATGTCCGAAAAACACATTAAGCTCCATGGAAGAGAGGTGCTCTATAATTATAAGCCATTATTACTGAATTTAAAAGACAGTAAAATGGAACCATTATTTTATCTTCACCTGTAGGAGTTATTTCAACTGAAACAGTATTAGAGAGACTCTTAAAGCTGAATGGCTTATTTAAAATGCCTGAATTTTTGAAAGATTTCTCTTAATTATACAAAATATCAAATGTTCAATACAGTAGATCTAAGAATTAAGATAAGTCTGTGCATTGGCAGAATACAAATCACTAAATATTGAGCTTCAGATGGCCTTATATTTCTTCCACTGTGTAGAAAGCACTGAGCCTAATTCATCACAGGGTGATCATTATCTATTTGATCTTTAAAGCCTTAAAAGAGAGTGTTTCTAAGACCTCCCCTACTAACCTGCTCTACTTTTTAGCAAAACAAGCTTTCACATTTAACTAAAGTGTTCTTGCTCAACTTAAATGCAATTTTTTCACTCTTAATGGAAAAGAGAGTAGTCATTTTACACATCACATTTAACTTCTGTATGCTTAAGGAGAGTTATTAAATTGTATTTTTGTCTCAATGCTAAATAACTATAATTTTCCATCATTCTTCAGAGGTCCATCTTTTATAATGCTGCTATCACTTTCAAGTCTGAATCACATTCAGCTTTTCACAGTACTTTACTATTGCAAGGTCCAAGCTATGGAGAAATACAATTTCAACTGGTTTTGCCACCTCCCAATTGTTTGATGTCTTTGTAACTTATTGAAGCTTCCTGTTGGTTAGTTTACTTGTTGGCAACCTGAGGAGGTAGGACTAAATCACAAGAGTTGATTCCAGCATTCACATCTTACATCGCCATATACTTTTGGTTATTTTCCCACTAGTTTATTGAGGATCAAGCAGGTGTTCCAGATCTTTCATATGATTTGACATATTTATCATTTCTATAACCCTGTTAAATATAATTACCTCTTTTATGTTAATAAGGGAACTGAACTCAAATAGGAAGCTCCATGTTGCTTATAGTTAAGTGTCTGGCCGCTGAAGTCAGACAGACTTGGTATTGAATCTATTTAATTCAGTTCTCTAGGCTTCATTTTGTCCACGTGGTCTGATAATACTTATTTCAAAGGTTTAATGAAGCCTAAACAAGATAATATATAGTAAGTACTTAACATAATGCCTGGTATGTTAACCACTTAGTAATTGTCAGCTTTCTGGTTTTGATTGTGATTGGGTTTGTGGTTAGTATTACTGATTCATTATCCTGAGGAACACTTCTAGAAAGTAGAGCCATAATTTTGATGCAAGCTTGTCCAAAGCCCAAACACAGTCACTATTCAAAAAATCTTTAGCTAAGTTTTAAGGTGTCAACATCGAAAATCTTGTTAGAAACAATAGGTAATTTCTCAGTTTCTTCTTACCTTCCTTCAAAGTAGTTGAGACTACATAAACCAATTATTGGATAAAGTTCCTGTTTAGAAATTTGCTTTATTCATTTTACATACATATATACATACTTACATATATGTATATTTATTACTCAAAAGATATTTACATGTATATTTCAAAAGATAATTTTTAGAAGCTTGATATTATTACTCAACAATTGATCGATAAAAATATGTAAAGTTCATGACAATACAATAAAGAAGCTAGATAACTAATTAATTCTTTGTTCATCTGCCAAGTAGCAGATCAGTGATCTGTTATCACTAACACTGTGCTGGGAGTATGAAGGCTATAAAATCGTCTCTTTCTTACTAGACTGTGAGGAGTTTCACAGCAGGGATTCTGCCTTTTTCTCCAAATCTCCAATGACTTCTATGAATCCTGAGCCCTAAGAGGTGCTCCATGAATTTTGAACCACCCTGAATTTTCTTGAGAAGCATATAGCCAGGTAGGAGAGTAAGATATCTACCAATCTGACTCTGATACAAAGTAATAATGATATGGTTGCCATAAAAGAGGTGGAGAAAATGACATTCAGAATTCAGCAGTGGAGGAGATGTCTTCCAGAATACAGAAATAAAATTTTCTGCAGAGAAAAGAATCTAAGTGAAGCACTGAAGGACAAGTAGGACTCAGAAATGGAGAGACAGGAAGAGGTGCTTTGTCCAGGCAAAGAGAACATGCAGGAAGAAAAGAATTTTACTCGTTTTTTCCTCTGCTCCGGGCACTGTGCTTTTTGCACATTTCTGCATTCTTTTACTTCTATAAAGTGGGTATCATTTTACAAAGGAGGAAAACAGGATTCAGAGAGTTTAAGACACTTGACTAGTAATGATAAAACTGGATTTGTCAGGGGTCGGTTTGGCTATCCAAACCTGTCCCTTAGTTCCAGGAGGACTAGAGATTGGGTGAGAAGGCAATGAGAATCAGAGAACAGTTCAGTTTGACTGAAGGAAGTTCTTCTGTGTCTCTTTAATCTTATCCCTATTCATAAAGAGCTAGACCAGAACTGACTTTGCCTTCAGATAATGTATAGCCAGATTACGTAAATTTGCAACTTATGAATTGCCTTGTGACCATGGATCTCTCGCTAACCTCTCCTTGCCTTATTTCCTTATTTTGTCTCTGCCAAAAAATTGATAATTATATTTAGTTATAAAATCAGAGAGATTCTTGCTTAATTCCTGATGACAACTGGAGATATGTGGCCCCGGGCAATTTTTGAAACTTTCTGAACTTCAGTTTCTATATCCACGTAGTTGTGATAGTTTTCTTTTTCTTTCTTTTTTTTTTTTTTGTGAGGAAGATCAGCCCTGAGCTAACATCTGATGCTAATCCTCCTCTTTTTTTGCTGAGGAAAATTGGCCCTGGGGTAACATCCGTGCCCATCTTCCTCCACTTTCTATGGGACGCCACCACAGCATGGCTTGACAAGTGGTGCGTCGGTAGGCGCCCAGGATCCGAACCGGCAAACCCCGGGCTGCCACAGAGGAGTGCGTGCACTTAACTGCTGTGCCACTGGGCTGGCCTCTATTTTTCTTTTATTTTATGAAGATTAGAAAGAGTACATGATAAAATTTAATGAACATTCTGTCACGTGGGGATAATAACATTTTTTCTTAGGATTATTTTGGGGATTAAAAGAGATAAGATAAATGAGTGTTTTGTAACATAAACATTTGGATACTGAGAAAAAAAATCACGACTACAAAAAAGTATATGTAATATATATGTAGAATATCTGTGTGTAGAAAGCCTCTGCACACTACCTAGTACATAATACCTGCTTGATAAATAGTAACTCATAGGCCATGCAGCTCTATATTAATGCTAGGTAAGAGAATATTTTATCAGTTTGGATATTCTGTTTTGAATGTAATATGTATATAAAATCAGTTCACAATTTCTTATGGGGTTTACAGTAAAAAATGAAACCCTATAATTCTACCACACAGAGATACTGTAGAATTCTACCACACACGTGTACACGTATGTGCAGAAACACACATATACAACTGTTGTACTATCTTATCTATTGATTTAATTGAATTTTTTACTTAATAGTTGATAGCATTTATTTCTCTTGACATTAAATTGTTATACATAATGTATTGCCATAATATAATTAAGTAATCATCTATTCTTGAGTATTTGAATTATTTTTAATTTTTTTCTATTACAAATAGTGGGTTCATGCATAAATCTTTGATCCTTCTCCTGATTATTTACTTTTTAGGAAAAAATTGCCATTTCAAAAGTGAAATAGCTAGACTAGTAGATATGTATATTTTTCAAATATCATTTCAAGCTTCCTTTCAAGAATGTTGTCCTATCTCGTTAGTTAGCATTTTTCATCTTTTCTGTGCTATTTGGAATAGCCCTTCAGTTTCCTTTCTTTTGTACTTTTCCTACTGGCAGCTACTCTGGAATCTCATGTAAAATTATCTTACTGAATGTCAAAGCTCTGAAGATCATTCACACAATTTTCTATGTATCATAAGAGCTTTGTCATTTATTACAGCAGGAAAAAATGTTTTTTTTTTTTCTTTCTTTCTTTCTTTTTTTTTTTTTTGTGAGGAAGATTAGCCCTCAGCTAACATCTGTTGCCAGTCCTCCTCTTTTTGCTAAGGAAGATTGGCTCTGAGCTAACATCTGTGCCCATCTTCTTCCACTTTATGTGGGATGCCTGCCACAGCATGGCTCAACAAGCGATGCGTAGGTCTATGCCCCGGATCCGAACCCCTGACCCCTGGGCTGCCGGGGGGGCCCGTGGGAACTTAACCAGTATGCCACTGGGCCAACCCCGAATAAATGGTTTTATTTTTATTATATCTTAGTCTTTATTTTCATGAAATGCAGTTAAAGGTATGAGAAAATTTTCTCTGGAATTGAGAGATTTAAATCCATTTTTCCAAATCCAAAAGTGATTTAATATGACAAATTTAGCAAAGTATACACATTGATTTATATCCACTTTTATTGAGCTTAGATTGAAAATATTCTGCTGCTAAAATGACTATCAATGTTAGTGCCAAAAGCCTAGAATTACTAAAGGAAGAATATTTTGGAAGTTGGATCTCCTGAAACTTTTAAATCTCTTTCAGCAATAACTTAAATTTTGTCTTTTGAGATCCAATTATTTTGTGTGCTTTGCCACTCTTCTAAAGCCAGCTACTTTTCTCTATAGCTCTCCAAAATAAACTAAGAAAAAACAATAAGAGTAACACGTCTACCAGTTCAATGAAAATCAGATTTTAAGAAGTGGCATCATCAATATGTATTAATACTTTTCCAAAAGAATGGATTCGTATTTATCGTTTTAGCAACTACTTGCTTATGACTTGTATGTGCTAAAATAATCCAAGATAGCATGAAGATATATAATGATGAGATAGACTGAATGTTTATGTCCCCCCAAAATTCATAGGTTGAAACCTAAGCCCCAATGCGATGATATTTAGAGGTGGAGCTCTGGGGAAGTAATTAAGTCATGAAGGCAGAGCCCTCACGAATAGAATTAGTGTCCTTATAAAACAGACCTCAGAAAGGTCTCTGGCTCCTTCTGCAATGTGAGGACACAGTAAGAACATAGCCATCTATGAAGCAGGAAGCAGGCTCTCACCAGACACCAAATTTGCTGGTGATTTGACCTTGAACTTCTCAGCCTCCAGAATTGTGAGAAATAAATTTCTGTTGTTTATAAGCTACTCAGTCTATGGTATTTTGTTACAGTAGACTGAATGGACTAAGAGAAATGATAATTTCATGTTTTGGGGGCAAGATTAGCCTTTATATAATTTAAAATGTTCAAAAAAGTAGAATTAGATACTAATCTAAGACGAGCTCGTAGAATATGCTGGGGTATTTCTAGTTTGTAGTAATGATGTTGAGTTAATATTTCTGCTTTAGTCATAAACACTCAGTGTTGGATAATTTGGAAATTTCTTTCATTTTGTTTTCAGTGAAATTCAGTCATATCAGATACCTTTCTTATAAGTCTCTTTGACTTCATTATTAACTTCCCCTTTAAGAGAGAAGTATTGCATGATAAAACTCATCCTTCCTAAAGTCAGATTCATAATTCTTCTGGAGAACAGGACTGTCTCTTAAAAATAGAATAACTTGATGGGATACATGTGTATGAAAAGTTAGGACAATGATAGGTTCGTGGAAGAGAGGGTTTATCAAATAGAGCCTGAATCCAACTACTTGAGAATAATGTGAAATTGTGCAGGTTTTTGTTGTTGTTTTTACCTCAATATGAGACCATGTGTGGCTCAAAAGAATTAGAGAGGGGTGTAGGGAAGAGCCAAACAGAACCCAGCAAGGGACAGAAAGTTGGAGCAAAATGAGAAAGGCAAAATTTAGCTGTTTTCAATGCAACATTGATAAATGGGCAGTGTTCAATGTAAAGTCACCTCTAATATCCACTACTCCCCTCTATTTAAGTAAAAGTCAGCTAAACACACTTACTGTCAGTGTTATTTTAAAGAGAAAGATTTATACAGGAATTCTGTGGGGGGTGTGAAACTGTGTGGAAGAGAAATAACATATGCAAAAGGCTAAACATAAAAGCAGAAATTGAGAATTCAGAAACATCGTGAACGTGGAAACAGGTGTTGAGGGTAAATGTCAGGCCTTCCAGAATTCCCATATTCATTTGGAAGGATAGTAAGTTTTCTTTGGATGTATTGGATGAGGTTGGCATAATTGTATGTAAATCTTAAAGGACAAGGTGACCCCAATCATATGAAGGACTTAGGGCTGATATTTGAATTTTGTCATAAAATGATACCTTATACCAAATTCAGCCTAACAGAAGATCTCATGTCTCTTTCTAGCATACATGGCTTTCTGCTTAAAATGTTAAAAGATGTTACGTTTCTTTATAAAATATGTGTATTTGCTAGTTCAATATCTGATTTGATATCATGGGAATATAATTTGGCTATTGTTAATCTATTTTCTTGCTTTTCTCACTCATTAAAAATAGGTCATAAGAACACACGTTATATTAAATCATTGAACAGATGATTCAACAAATATTAAGGACTTACTAAGCACCAAGTGATAAAATGTTGAGGAAAATAGGCATGATCTCTGGTCTCATAGAGATCACATTGTGCTGAGAGAAATATTAGCCAAATAATAAAAGAACTAAATAGAAAAATGCAACCATGTTAAGCGCCACACAGTAAATACATATGTGCTATGAAAGCATCAGATTCAGGAGGTCGGAGAAAGCTTCCTTGAGTGAATTTTGCTTGAGCTTAAATCTGAATGCTGCGTAGGAGGTAACTGATGGAGAGGAAAGGGAGGAGCACTACAGGGGAGGGAATAATAAGCATAAAGTTGCTGCCACAGGAGGGAGCAAGTAGAGCTTTCTGGAACTAAAAGTTCTGTATTGCTAGAGCAGATAGTGAAAGGAGGCACAAGGTCTGATATAAGCATGGTTGTAGGGCAGGGCCCATAGCATGCTGGGCCTCTCTAGCTTCTTTCGATAGTTTTGGCTTTATTTTCAGAGCAATTGCAAACCATTAAAGGATTTAAATGTGCCTAAAAGAAGCAGAAAAGTTGACATGATTAGATTTTTATTTCAAAGACAATCTCTATTTTTGATCGTAGAATATAGATTGGATGTGTGAACAAGCAAAATCATCTAGGAGTCTATTACAGAAATAAGTGATAAGTGTATAATAGTGATAATAGTGATAATAGTGATAATAGTGATAATAGTAACTTGGGTTATTAGGATTACTGATGCAAATGGCTACAGTGAATAGATCTGAGGTAAACAATCTTCAAAACATAAAAGTAAATTGGATATTTAGAGGAGTGGACAAAAGAATGGGAATAGTTAAGAATGACACTGTGTTTTCTTCTTGCAGTACTTACTAGGTGGTAGAATTATTAGAAAATACAGGCATCTCTGAAGAAAAGCAGATATAGGAAGAAAAGACCATGAATTTAATTAGAACAGGTGGCTTTGAGCTATTTAAGAGGAGATGTTAACAGGGAATTGGACTTTATAATCTGAAAAGGAAGAAAAAGTATAGGCTAGCTGTAATGACTTCTGAGACTAACTACTCAGATTTAGGTCAAATCTCACAGCTTAAGGACACGAAACTACTCTCACTTCAGATACCAGCTGCATGTTCAGGGATCCCCAGGTCACCCTCACTTCTGATCAGCGGACTTCTAATTTGGGGGACTTCCACTATCTCCCCTTGTTCAATAATTTACTAAAATAGCTCACATGACTCAGGTAAAAGCTATACTTATGACTAGAGTTTTATTATAGCAAACGGATTCAAATCAGAACCAGCCAAAAGGAGAGATGCATAGTGCAAGATCTGGAAGGATTACAAAAGCGAAGCTTCTATTGTCCTCCCCTTATGGAGTCAGAACACATTAACCTCCCAGCACATTCATGTGTGATGGTACACAGGGTACTGCCAACCAAGGAAGTTTACCTAAGCTTCAGTACTCAGAGTTTTTCTTGAGGTTTCACTGTATAGGCATGATTGATTGAATCATTGGCCACATGACTCAAACTCAAAATTGGCCCTCCTCTCTACCCCAGACATCAGACTGATATCCCCTGGCTCAAAACCCCAACCCTCTAATCACATGGTTGGTCTTTCTGGCATGGCCAGCCCCTATCCTGAGTCATCTCATTAGCATCAACTATCTGAGTCCACCCTGAGACACCTTGTTAACATAAAGCATCAGTTGTGGTATGAGGGCCCACTGTGAATAACAAAAACACTCATCACTCATGAAATTCCAAGGATTTATAGGTTACAACCCAGGAAACAGGGACAAAGTTCAGTCATTTTATTATAAACTAAAAATATAATTTTGTGAGGAATCTACATCTAGGCAGTTTTTGCAGCTGCAGCTGGATGGATAAGCTTATCTAAATATTTGCATATTGAATTTGGGAGTGGTTTTAAGACTACACTGAAGCTTTAGAATCTGTAACATTTATTGCTTACATTAAGGAAGGTTAGCCAATAAGGAATGGAAGTAAGGAGTGACTAAAGGGGTAAGAGGGATCTAGGGTGGGTCTCCAAAAGTTGGAAGAGATAGATATGCAACTGTTGCTGAGATGTCTTATAAGAGGAGGCCTAAGAATTTTTCCTTTTATTTCCTGGCTTGGACATAATGTGGACTCTTGGAATTTCATGAGTGATAAGAGTGTCTTTGTTATTCATGGTGAGCCCGCTACTTAAGGATATGTGGCCATAAGGGAAAGGATAAAGTTACTACTGCTGTTGAAAGAATGTGAAGACTCTGGGGTTTAGCTTTTGTTGGATTTGGTTTCTTCTTACTGAGGGAGAACTAAAGAGATTTAAAAGATAACAGGAAAGAACTAGTAGAAAGGGAGAGGGTTCAATGGGGAAAAAGAGTCCCAGGCCCAGGAAGATAGAGACTTCCTTGGCCAGAGGCTTGTTGTGGTGGAGACCTCTTACTGATGCCCCTCAATTGCCCAGGTGTCTCTGGACAGAGAAGGGGAGTCCCAGAACTGAGGGGACAAAGAGACTTTCTGGGCCAGGCTGTCAGCTATGGCTGGATCACTTATGCCTGTTCCTCCTGCTAACTCACCCGAGTGTCTCCCCCAGGGAAGTAAGCAACAGGTCTGTGAGGGCTTCCCTGGCCAGACACTTGTGGTGGGATTCCTCCTGCTAGTCAGGGGTGTAGAGTACTTTTGGGGCTGGGCTACTTGTCCTGACTGTTTGTTTCCCCAGGCTTCCTCCTGCCTACTCCCATGTCTCCTGGTATGGGGTGGGGAGGGAGACTCAGGGGCCAATGGGGCTTCCCCGACCAAGGGGAACTCTTGTTGTGGTCTCTCTTGCCAGTGCTATCTGTCTTGGTATTATCCCACCAGGAGGAGAGTCTCAGGTTTTGTGGGGAAGGAGGTGGGCCACTTACTGTTAGAAGGTCTTCTGATGATCTTACAGGCTCACCTGTTGTTTTTGACAGGGCTCCCATTTGCTCTGGGGAGGAATGGACCTATCTGGGATGCCTTCCATGGCTAGGTTGAGGGTGGGGAAAATGCCAGGTCTGGGATGCCTTCTGGTGGATGGGGGCTATAATACCCCCAGCCACGATGTTGTTCTTCCAATTTGGGGATCCCAAACTAGTCTCCTTCTTACCAGCTTTCAGACATTTCCTTTGTTTGCCTCTAGTGTTATTTCAAGGATTTATAATTATACTTAATGGGGAAGAAGGGGGAAAATAGGGCTATGCCGTCTTGTCTGGACTGAAAGTCCCAATGAGTTTAGTTACTAGTTCTTGCTTATACAATGAATCATCTTAATAAAAGTTTCAAGATCACATTATGCATGTCTGGACTATGTGGTAGTTTCTTAATCTAGGAATCTACAATGAAAGAATATAAGCATATTTATCTTTTGATATAGATATGAAAATTAATGACAATATTAACAAAGTACTTTTAATATTTGAAAGAGAATCATTTTTTTTTAATTAATTAATTTATTTATTTATTTTTCCCCCAAAGCTCCAGTAGACAGTTGTATGTCGTGGTTGCACATCCCTCTAGCTGCTGTATGTGGGACGCGGACCCAGTATGGCCGGAGAAGCAGTGCGTCGGTGCGCGCCCGGGATCCGAACCCCGGCCGCCAGCAGCGGAGCGCACGCACGTAACCGCTAAGCCATGGGGCCGGCCCGAAAGAGAATCATTTAAATCACAGTTCAAAACATACATATACAGGGGCCAGACCAGTGGCATAGTGGTTAAAGCTCACATGCTCCACTTCAGCAGCCTGGGGTTCGCAGGTTCGGATCCTGGGTGTGGACCAATGCACTGCTTGTCAAGCCATGCTGTGGCAGTGTCCCATATAAAGTAGAGGAAGATGGGCATGGATGTTAGCCCAGGACCAATCTTCCTCAGCAAAAAGAGGAGGATTGGCAATGGATGTTATTTCAAGGCTAATCTGCCTTACAAAACAAACAAACAAACACATATATAGAAGTTATTCAAATGCATACATGATCTAAGGGGTCTGAATCTGTTTCATGATGTTATTAAGCCACATTTTAAGGTTATTTTAATTTAGGAGAGCAACTCATCAAGTTTATGTTAAAAAAATAATCTATTCAGATTCTGCATTCCTAAGATTCACTACCTATTTATCAATCTCTGATTTAAAATTCTGTTATATATACAAACCATATTTTTATCTTGAGTAAACTTATCTTAAATTTCCTGGTTGGATTACTTTAACAAAGGCATTTCAGGAGAATTTCCAATCTCAATATCATGAGTCAGTCAAGTGAGGTATAGTTTGTGCCACATTTATGCCTAAATAAGTGCTCAAAAACAACATTGCAGTGTTATTTTTTTTTCCCACAGATATTCTAAATTCTTCTGTATTTCATTTTCAAATAAAATTGTTTGCATTTCTCACTGGTGATGCAGCATATGTGAGTCAGCCCCATAAATGATATAATTTATAGAGGATGTATAACCAATTAATAGTAGATGAATAGTAAGGGCAAACTTAATTTTGCCCTAAGGCAGTAAACCTTAGCAAAAATGCAAATCTGACACTTTCAAGCCAAAAAAAAAAAAAAAGAGAGTTCCGGGGAACTTGATTTTGTATTGGCACATCTACTTTCTGCCTCCTGGGTTATGCCAGGCTCTAGCTACTGCCTTCAATACCATAATTTAACACTACGAACTCACTCTTTCCTAATGACACCATCCTTTGAGCAATACACTAATAGATCACGGGCTGATGATGTTCATTAATGATGAATCACACTAATATATCATTTTCTCTGTCACACAGGTGTTTTATCAGATTAATTTCATCAGTGCAATGACCTGTGATGATGATGCATTGCTTAAGAATGGTGCAATTCAGAAAGAAAAGAAATTTGGCATTAAACCTGTATTCAGCAGCTTTGAGGCTCTATAGAAAAATTTTGTAGAAATAATAGATATCAACGAGATGTGCATTTAAATGTTAAGCATATATTCTAGTATTTATAATGGACAGAGTAAAGCAGCTCATATTTCTATTTATAAATTATTTAAAAATAAGCACATTAAAATCCTAAAACCATAGCTTCTGACTTCTTGATGAGTAGTTTCTACCTGGAAGTGAAGCATCAAACTCATATCAAATAGTTTTTTGTAAAATTAAAATACTATGGCTTTGTCTTTTTCTGTACTTAAGTAAAATTATCAAAGTCACCAGTTTAATTTTTTATTTTTTCTTAATTTGGACATTTAGTAAAGTATATACTTAGTGCTTTACACATTAAGTAAATAAAGTATTTACATAGTGGATTTAGGTCAATTTAAAGAGATTTTTGAAAGTTTCCTATACACATCCACTCAAAAAGTATGTATTAAAATGATATTTTCTCTTGGTATATTTGAATAAAAATTTAAAAACATCATTAAGAGAGAATTTTAATTAGACTTTTCATGGTTATAATGAAAAAGGTGTTAACTATATTCTCATTATTACATTTTCATTTTCAATTATAAAATTGAATCTCCATTAGTATCCTATTAAATTATTTTTATATTATTATTACTTATATACTATTGAAGACATTTTTAAAAGTATATTTAATCAGTATTTTAGAATTTTCTTCTATAAAACAACTGTTTTACTTTTCCTCAAATCACAACCCAGTGCTTCAGAGTATCACGTAAATGTATCATTTACATTACAATTCCTGAACTCACTTTTAATCTTTCAGTATTTGCCATTATGTTCCAAACTGATCTAGATCCATGCCTGATATGCATGGTTTCTCTAACATCAATTTACAATAAATGCTATCAGTTTGTCATATTCACCTTTAACATAAAAGACCCCTGCATACTTAAATCCTTGAGTCAATTTATTGATTTAAGACACATTTCAAATAAGTTTGAATGTTGATTGAGACATAAAAATTATGTTATCCTTTCTTACTGGGCACTTGATCTCACTCAGAAAGGATCTAAGTTGGTTCCAAATTGAGCATTCTATAGATACTAGAATATAAAGTTCTATTTCTTATTCTTAGATCTTTATTATCAGACAAGGGTAACCATCTCATATTTTATACTCCCATCACATTGGTTACCTGACTGTGGGATAAGACTTATCATAGTAGGAAGGGGAAGTGGAAGTCCTAACCTGCTCCCACTCTTGGCTAAGATAGTAATCTGAAGCAATATTGCATCGTGAAGGGATTGGAAAAATTAGTGCCTCAAAGATTGAAAGTATGCAAGGACAGCATCTCTATCATATCTCCATTTAATTTTTTTGTTTGGCTTTAGAGAAACCAACAGGACTGTTGCAGATGAGGATGAACTACCACAAATTTTACCAAATGGCTGTCTCAATCACAGCTGTTATGTTAGATGTGAGTATATTTGCTGAAGTGAAATAACATAGCCTCTAACACTTGCTATATAACAATTAACATGGAGAATTCATTCTTCTCAAGCTTCAACAGTAATGAGAATCAAAAGCAATAAATGTACTGCTGCCACAATAAAGTCTCACTCAAGAGTAGCCTTAACCAACAGTGGAGGAAGAATACCTTTCCCAGAGAGGATAGTTGAAACATATACCCTTTCTTGTTCGTTTTGTGGAGAAAGTAGAGAGTAGCCTGAGGTTCAGATATACATGAAACTCCTGGGTAGTGGCAATTGGCTTGGTAATAGATATTGATTATATCTATTAGTCAATGACATAGAAGTAACAAAATTAGAAAATGGAATGAGAAGAAGTCTGAGAAAGAGTCATGTGGATGGTATGAGAGTGAAGACAAAGTTTGTTCATTATGTTTTTCTCTTGTCAATGACCTCTAGAAGAGGAAATCTGAAACTAAGTGGCCAGGATGACTCATTCTGTAGAAGTCAGCCAGCCTCACTGTCAACCACCTCAATGTTAACACAATGGGTATATAAACAGATTGGCCATGGTGACAGTGGTGATGGCCATACATGGGCTCAACAGCATGTCTTCCCTCTTATCAAGGCTGTTCTAGATATTTACACTGCAGAATATACTGCACACTGCCAGCAACTGAGACTGATGCCAAGTTCTTATCAGGCACTATCCTTTGACAAGCTAAGTCAGTCACTTGATGGCACGTAGATTACCCTGGAGGGATATTTTTCAGCCTCAAGGGAGCAGTGATTTATCCATAGTAGAACTGGTATCATCTCCAGATATAAGTTTGCCTTTCCTGACCATGACTGCGTCTTCCATCCAAACGCTTACAAATTTCTGATCAGTTGGCATGGTCATTCATATAACATAGACTCAGACTAAGGGATTCATTTTACAGCAAAAAAGATGCAACTACAGGCATATGATCGTGGTTTCCACTGGTCTTACAAATGGATCCCACACATCCCAAGGAACTGGCCTAACAGAACAGTAAAATAGCCTGTTAAAGGCTCAATTGAGGCATCAGCTTGGGAATATAAATCCATGGATATGTGGTATATTGCCAGTTCCTAATAAATAGTGATGTGTCTCTAACAGCTAGAATATAAGAATCTGGGAACTGGGTTATGGAAGTTGTATTGGTTTCTCTCACAATAACTTTTAGAAATTAACTTGGAAAATTTATGCTTTCTGTCCTCACTACTTTACACTCTGCTGGATTAGATGTCCTTGTTCCCACTGGCAAAATGCTTCCTCCAGGCAACAGAGTAAGAGTTCCACAGAAATTGAAATCATGACTACTAGTTGGTCACTTTGGACTCCTCCTTCCAGTCAACCAACAGACAAAAAAAGTTACTATATCAACAGGGATAACGGCCAGTTACCATAAGGAGCCATACGCTACATGGTGGAGGCAGGTAAGCATACATTTGGAAACTGGGAAATTGACTAGAATTTCTCTTGGTTCTTACCTACCACATGGTAACTGCAAATCAGCAATTGTAGCAATCACAGAAGGACAATGGTAAGGCAAACAAGGGCTCATAGCTTTGGGGAAAGAAGATCTGGGTCAATCCACCTGGTAAGCAACGTTGATCAGCCAAAATAAAAGCCAAGAGTGGGAGAAATTTAGTATGGGTGGTGGAAAAAGAAGATGACAAATATTCATCATTGTCTTGAGGATGTCTGCTGTTGCTGGAGAAGAAACTGTTGGATTTCTTTCTCCATTAATTGACTTGTATTATGTCCTTTAAGAGACTGGATTACCACCTTGAAGAGGCTCTGTGGTCGATTGCCTTAATATAGCTGAGTGGTACAAAAAATTCTCTGCATTGGACACCTTTTGGCACCACTGTAAAACCCGAGGGCTTTTTCCTGCTCCTGGCACTGCTGAGGCAACTATTTCCAAGTAGCCTTCTGAGAAGCTTTGCAGACAAAACGGATACTGTCTCAGCCTGGGCCTTTTCCTGCCTATTACTTCCAGCCCCAGAAATTCTCACTTCTCTAATCTAGGTGGAATGCCTGTGGGAATACACTTAACACCAGCACATATGCAATCTTGAACATTAGGGGCTTAAAATGTGTAGAATTGCTGTTAACCACTAGGGGAATAAAGGCAGCAGGTAAATATTTCCCCTTGTGTTCCCAAACAGGATCATTCTAAGATGCATTTTAAAGATCCCGAGAAGGTCAAGCCCCAGTCACCCAGAGCAGTGGTCACTCATAAGATATTTTTGAATGAGTTGTCTGTTCTTCCCTCTTCCGATTTCTAAAATGCTCATTGCAGCTCCCTGTGATGACAAGCCAAATTAATTTCTAAAACACTATACTCCTATACTTCAATTTTCTTCTATTTCGCATACAAAAGAAATTACAGATATTGTCACTTTTTAAGTGTCTGCAACTTATACTTCGAGCTACTGTACATATTTCATATCATTTATATAGTCTGTAAGAATCATACATAAGAGAATAATAGTTAACTGTCAGATCACAGTGTATTTCTAATCATAATTCATCAGTGACACATGTTTTACACTGTTAAGACATCCTGTCTGGAAAACAAAACTCTGGAATGCAATGTAAAAAGCTTATTCTTTTAGATGATTTGAATTATTCATGAACACAGCACCTTGTCGGCACTTGGAATGTAATCAAAATATAAATAATGCATGAGCATGTCGTGTCCAAATTCCATACCGGATATTTCTAAGTTATACACAAATATTGCTACCTTATTTTAAAGAGCAAAGTAAACTTGCAACTGTGTAAGATAGTTTTGTCAAATCTAATTAGTTAAATATTCTTAGATTGAATTAATCTATCGCAGTCTTAAACGTGAACTATTCCCAATATCTCCATTAAAATTTGAATACGTTGTCTAGTACGTAATGAACTACTTCAAATCCTCTCAGAAAAAATTTCACAACACTCAACAAATATAAAGTGAATTGTTTTAGAGGAAGGAGAACTGAGAAAACTAAGGTGATTTGGTGAAATACCCAAGTATTGTTAACAGTAAGCATATATGACTGCTTAAGTCATCTAGACATCAGTACCATAAAAAATAATGTAGCTATCCAATATCTTAAAGTTATGGAAAGTTTTGATATACTATTTTTGTATTTTTTTGGTAGGCATTCATGAGGTTTCCCGAAATTTCACTTTATATTAATAGATCATCCAAAGGAATATGCTATTCTATTTTCCTATGTCCAGGAGATTTAAACTTGGAAATTCAGTGCTTGGATTGTGATATATGAGGGCATAATTTCACATTAATTTATTCTGTAACTAGTAAGTAATGTATTTATAAAGGTATATTATGTATTGCAATTAGTAAGTGGATTTTATGAATATATGAACACAAGTACACTACCTGAATCTGGTATTAATTTTGGAACTAGATAGTGATCTTAAATAGGAAATGGGATGTTCACATATTCCAACATATGAATATATACATATACATATACATGTATGTGTGAATAGATAGATAGATATTGAGCTCAATATTATATAGAATAAAGAATAATTATTTGACAAAATAGCTGCCTTTAAGCAGCTTAAGGACAGATGGGGAGAACTGATTATCATCTGAAAAAAAAAAGAAAGACTGTAATAAAAGAAGTGATAATTGATGCTAAAGATAACTGGAATGGGAGTTCATGATATATTTATTTAGCTATTAATTCAATGATAGTTATTAGCATTTCTTACAGGCAAAACATGTTGCTAGACACAGAGCATGTCATGAAGAAGACAAATAATATTTCTGACCTTATCAAGAAGCTTCAAGAGTAAGATTTTTGGACTGGATTAAATAATATATGGGTTGCTTATAAAAGACATGCCTTAAATATAAGTACACAGAAATGTCGAAAGATGGAAGAAAACATACTCTGCGATCAGTAACCAAAAGAAAGCTGAGATAACTGTATTAATAATAGTAGAAGTAGACTTTAAAGAAGAAGCACTACTAAAGATAAAGGGGGATACTTCATCATGATAAAAAGGTATAACCACAGAAAAATAAATAAATCTAAATTTATAGGTAGCTAATCTCATGCTTTCAAAATGTATCAGGTAAAATTGGCCATATCTAAAAGTACGAATAGACAAATCCACAATCATTGTGAGACATTTTCAGTACTTCTCTGAGAAATTGATAGAGTTATGTAGACCTAAAATTATTAAAAACATAGAAGATTTGAACAACATGCTTAACAAACTTAACCCTAATTGACACATATAGAGCAAACATCCAACAACTGGCAAGTACATGTTATTTTCAAGTGCACAGAGAACAGTTACCAAAATTGACCGCATATTGAGTCATAGACAAACGTTTCAACAAATTTCTAAGGATTAAAATTACATAGAGTAAGATTCCTGATCACAGTGGAACTAAGAAACCGGTTATAAAAATACAACCAGAAATATTTTTGAATTAGGCAATACACTTCAAATCTACCCATGGTGTGATTGTTAATTCTATATGTCAACTTGACTGGATTGTGGAGTGCCCAGATATTTGGCTAAACACGATTTCTTGGTGTGCCTATGAGGGTGTTTCTGGATGAGTTTAGCATTTGAATTGGTAAACTGAGTAAAGCAGATTGCGCTCTTCAATGTGGGTGGGCATCATTTAATCCTTTGAGAGCTTGAATAGAACAAAAAGGTAGAGAATGGGAGAATCTGCTCTCTCTGCCTGATTGCTTGAGCTGACATCTGCTAGTTATCTGAACTCCAGTTATCTGAACTACTCTACCAACTTTCCTGGGTCTCCAGCTCGTAGACAGTAGACGGTGGGACTTAGCTTCCATAATCACATGTGCCAATTCCTTATGATAAATATCTTTATATACACATGTATAATATCTAGTATTTAAAGGTATATATTACTATAATACATTATATGTTATTATATTATTTATATATGATACTTATCCAGTTGGTTCTCTTTTTCCAGAGAACTCTAATACACTAAGAGCAAATGTCATTGGAAATTATTTTAAGTTTGGTGAGAATAAAAATACAACCCAAAATCACTTATCCTAAAATTAACCGTTTTTGCTCCTTTCTCTCTCATTCTGCAACTAATTGCCTAGTTATTATAGTTTTCCTCCATTAAGTCTCATCTGCTCCATTATGTCCAAGGCCACTATCAATAAATCAGCTCAGGTCCCAATTATCTGTAGCTTATTGAAGAATAATTCCCATTATGTTTATTCATCCTAAACATAGCTGCCAATATAATTTTCCTGAAGCAGTGTTTGCAGGTAGCTTCCCTATTTGCCTATACAAGTAACTCCTCTCATGGATATATAGCAAATGTCTCAAACTTTTATTGTGCACTTTGAATTAGGCAATACACTTCAAATCTACCTATGGTAGATTTGCACCTATTGTGCAAGAGTTATGTGATATTTCCTTCATATATTTGGACTTATTCCAATACCCAACTGCCACTGTGCCTCTTCTCCTAACATCCTCTCTGGGTTAATGCCTTCTCTTCTCTCTGTTAACGTTCTATCTGTACTTTAAGTTTTATTTCACGTTACCTTCTCAAGAAACACTGACTAGTTAGTTACCTCCAAACATCTCTGATCTAATTCTTTGACCCTTGTACAAGTGCATTTTATACTTCTCTGATGGCTCTTGTATGCTACCACAAAGTGATTTGCTTATTCTTCTAATATATCTACTTACTTACTGTGCTTTTGGTTTAATTAAATGATGTCTTCCTTGTCTATGTATCATCAGTAGGGTATAATACATGAAGAAATAGATGGAAATATCTAAACTCAAAACTGTGCTGAGAATGAGCTTGTTTGGGTTTGACATGTTGAAGACCATTTAAATTTTTTTATAGCGGGTAAGGTTCAACGTAAGCTGAATTTAACCCCTACAATTATATCTATAAAGAAGAAAATATTTTGGAATAAATAGATTTGTATTATTTGGAAATATGTGAATTGAGTTTTAATTTTGATTTATTCCTCATAAAATAGTTACATTATTTTCCTTAAGCTTTTTTGACTATATCACTTTAATTATTATTTCCTGACCAAAAATTTTTTGAAATTCATTTTCTTAGGTTATACTTGATCAAACCAGCAAATTTCTTGCATAAAGTATAAATTAATGAAATAAAAGCTTCCACAGGAAAATACTAAATGTATTTTAGAATACTGGAGCTTCCCCTCTCCCCAGGCTCCAGAAACTCAGTGAATTTGATAAAGTGGCCCATGTGACACCCATAGTGTCTTGCTTTAACTTCCCAACAACTTACTATAGTGTAGGTGAATATTAGAAGTTTGAAATAAGTTAGAAATTGCACATTCCAATGATTCCAAATACATGTAAATGCCTTAAATGAATTATAATTTCATTATAGAACAATAAATTTCAAGTATTGAACATTTACCCAGTTTATACTTAAGAAAATTGTCTGTAAATTATAGTCTTTAATTCTAAGGCTCTCCAAGTGTCTTTTTTGTAGAATATATTTATAAAAATACTGTTTAATTCTAATAAAGCATTTGCACATATTCATTAGTGTCTACAAAAAGACTATTAGGAATATTTTCCTATTAACTCTTGAATTATCAACCTGAAACTACTATTTTTAAAAAATGGAACCATAGAGATATAGATCGCAGGGTTTTTAATGACTAAAATTATAGAATACCATAGCAACGATATGAATTTAGAGGAATCAATCTAAAGGATCTAAATGAATAAACTTATTTAATTTTTATTTTTAAGGGACTAAAAATAATTCTTATCATTCCAGAAATATTCAAAATACATTCTTAAGTAAAGTTCTGCCAATTTTAATAAAATGGCTATTTTGTTTTCCTGCGGAATAATTTCTTTTCAGTTAATTTTATTTATTTCATTTTGGGAAGCAGGAATCCTCCATTCAACAACTAAAATTTTATTACTAAAACAAGACTATCGGTTTCAGGTATTTGAAATATTTAGTTGTGGTGATTCACCGAAATTGTCTCCACATAAATTTTTTTTGAAAACCAAATAATTAAACATCTCACTTTTTTAGTGCTGCCAAAAGCACTATAGATTTAAACTGTCTAAGAGCTTTAATTCTATCCAAAAATGTTTTAAGGGTTAGCTCTCAGAAATAAATTTCAATTAAATTAAAAGTACACATTTGGTTCCAAATACTACTCTATCTACTTCTCAAGGGAATAATACATTATCATGGAAAGTAAGACCAGAGTAAAAGAAAAGAAAAAAAGTACAGCGTAAAACAAATGTCTTCCAGTTTAGACAGATGAGGACTACTTTCCTGGGAAAAATGGGAAACGGCAGCTGTAATGTATAAACAGTTGTATTGAATCTGGAGGAGAAATGGTTTCGCAAAATATTTCTACTTTGTTTTCTCTACCAGACTTCATTACAGTTTCATAGACTCAATCGAATGATGCAGAAAAATGTGCTCCATGATCGAAATAGACACGGTGTAGATTTGAATATAGATGGTAGGAGACACGAACTGGAAACTCCCGGCAATCTTCCTCTCGTTTGTTTTCCTCCCCAAAGCCCCTGTACATACTTGTATATTCTAGTTGTAAGTCCTTCTAGTTCTTCTATGTGAGCTGCCACCACAGCACAGCTACTGACAGACTAGTGGTGTGGTTCCATGCTCAGGAACTTTACCCCGGGCCACCGAAATGGAGCGGGCTGAACTTGAACCACTAGGCCATCACGGCTGGCCCCCAGGTGCCCTTCTTAAGTGTGGTAAAACAGTATAAAACCAAGTTAAAGATACATGAAAAAAATTTGAGTATGCTAACCAAGTACATAGCTAGAAGTCTGCTAGGAATACCCGTTATGTAGTCAGTTAATTTATCTTAGTGACCTGCTCATCACTAAACCATGTAGCAAGTTGAAACTTGAGCGATATTCCCCAAGGAGACGGCATATTTCTCATGACTCTAATTGGAAACTGTTTACTGATGCAGAAAGTACCCAGAGATTAAGTATGTGGTCCAAGCTCTTTGTGCCCTTTAAGATAACTGAAGAACTGAACTTAGAAAATAAAGAGAGAATTTAAATGTCACATAACTAAACAAGAAAAAGTGCAAAGTGCAAGTTCACTTAGACTATCATTTGATCATCAGTAGGCTAAAGTAGTAAGAAAACTGCAACATAAGTCAACAATATCAAAAATCTGCTAAAAGTGGGGCTGGCCCAGTGGCATAGTGGTCAAGTTCGTGCGCTCCGGGGTTTGCAGGTTTGGATCCCAGGTGTGGACCTACATACCACTCATCAAGCCATGCTGTGGCGGTGTCCCATATACAAAATAGAGGAAGACAGGCACAGATGTTAGCTCAGGGCTAATCTTCCTCAGTAAAAAGAGGAAGATTGGCAATGGATGTTAGCTCAGGGCTGATCTTCCTCACCAAAAAAATAAAAAGTGAAAAAATAAAAACTGGTAAAAGGAAGAAAGAATATATAATAATTTCAAATTGGATAAAATGTCCTACATCAATAATCTTGAAAAGTTTATATAATGACTTTGTTGTAATCTGAATAAACTTAATGAAAGTATTCTGAATTTTATTAAATAAAACATGAAAAATTAATAAGAAAAATAAAATTAAAAGAAAAAAAAAATGACAGAAGTAAAATAAATAGGTGGATAATGAAACTTCAAATTTTCAAGTGCAAGTGGAAGCAAAATGATGAATAAAGATTATAGAAAAGAAATTGTTTTGGAATATAGGTTTAAAAATAATCCTCAGAACACACGCCAAATTAACAGAAAAATGAATAGAGAGATGATGTATAAATATAATAACTAAAATGTTTGAAAAGGAGCTAGAGCAAATGGAAGAGAAATTATATTCAGAGATATTTTAGAAGAAAACAATATTCCTAAATTTAAAAAAAAAGTTAAGCTGTGAAAGGAAAAGTCTCACCATTATCTACGCAAAATTAATAAAATCAAGTGAAACTTAAGGTTAGATTTTGAAAATCTATTGACTATTATGGATTAAGAATGAATCCTAAATAGTATACCTGAAAAATGGAACAAAATAGAAACTAAAATAATAAATACTAATATTAACAGAAGAAAAGAATACTCCTGAACTGATGGAAAATATGAACAACAAATTGAAATGCTTCACAGATTGCTAGCTAAAAACAATTGACAGAAAAAAAGATCATTAAAACATATACATGGAAAGGTATTTTGATTTCCCATACAGAAGGGTGGGTTAATTTGGATGCTTTCCTTCATGCTACCAACCTATGCAAATATTATAATATGTATTATGAGAGTGAAAATCTAATATATAGCTTAACTCAGATAAAAAAAGGGAAATTCACATGTCATTTTTACACATAAACATAAATTACAGGCCAAGTTATAAGCTGATGAAGTGATGCCATAGCACTTTGAAGAAATGTGTTATCTAGATACAGGCTCTATTAAATATACTGCAAGGTACATGTTAGTAAAACTGCAGAAAATCTGGCAGTTTCTACAGATTTGCTCACTCAACTTCATTCCAAACCCTTTCAGATGGCTTACTTCGTGGTAGAAGCTAGAATGCTAAAGATAACCATTTCTAAACTCCCTAACAGCCCAGGTTTTGCTAGTGTTCTAGCTTTAACCAAACATTCAGATCCACATGATATTTGGACAGCCAAAATGGGGGAGAAATATACCTTTTCTGCTTCAGCTGGTTTTGTTAGCAAGCACAATCATGGAGGAATTTGATTTTTCTCTCTCTCTCTCTTTTTTTTTTTTTGTCAGGAAGATTGGCCCTGAGCTAACATCCGTGCCAATCTTCCTCTATTTTGTATGTGGGATGCCTCCACAACGTGGCTTGATAAGCAGTGTGTAGGTCCGTGCTCCAGATGGGAACAAGAGAACCCCGGGGCGCAGAAGCAGAGCACACGAAACTAACCACTATGCCACCGGGCCGACCGAGGGAATTTGATTTTTCTGAAGCAGCAATGCATAGGACTCAATGTTCAGTTCCTAGTTTGAGGGACAGAGTATACAGCAACTATTTAGTTAGCGTGGATTGTGTTTAAGCTAGTGTGGCCCTGGAGCCAACAGTCATGTGTCAACTTCCTCATCCCTAGGTCAGAGCATTATGATCCAGGAGTCAGAATTATAGAAAATAGTCTAATGGGGACCTTCTGGTTTTCACCTTTCTAAGACTCAATGGAGGCCTACAATGAAAGAAACTAAATGGCTGGAAATTCCTCAGTATAATAAAAAAGAAAGAGATGGAGATGTTGCAATCAATCATCTTGAGTGACCACACCATAAAACCTTCACCCAGCAGCTCCCAGGTTACAATCTCTTCATCAAGGCTCTGAAAATTACATCAGCAAGGGGATTGGCAACAACAGGCAGTGGGGAAAGTGTGGCAATCAGAGAACGTACACAACAGCATTCCAACGTCAAGTAAAATTAGTGTATATTCAAGAAGGTGTCGAAGGCATGAGAAAGTTGTGTGAACTTATGGGTTCCTTCCCAGCATGACTTCTGCTCCATTGTCATTCCTTCTGAAACCACCACACCTGTGAACCAGTGAGAAGCTCTTGTGACAAGCTGACTGAAGAAAAAGTATTGAGTGTAGTTTAAAAGTAGTTCTAGGTGATATATTGGGGCCATCCAGAAGTGCACTGATTGTTACAATCCCATTCAGATGTGATCCTATATGAAAGTGGGAAAGAAATTTCCCACCAAAGGGTAAGAATTTGAGCAGTATGTCATAGTTTACTATAATAATCACTGTCTGAAGTCATATATATACTGACTTTAGGCGGTTTGCAGTATTAGACAGTAAAATATAATTACTTTAGATAGTAATTATGACTTACTAAGTGGCAAAACACTTGGAAAGACCAAAATTGGAAGACTGCGACAAGCAAAGCGAAACAAAGATATGTGAATGGGCCTCTCAAAATAAATACAGAGTTTGATAACACGTATGCTTGTGAATACCACCACAGTGTACCTACTAAAAGGAAGGCTTTCAATAATCAGGTGGACATTATGACCCACCCAGTAAATTGCAGTCAGCCTCTTTCCTCAGCCACACTGTGCTTACTCAAAAGGCTGATGAACCAAGTGGCCATGGGGACAAGGATAATAGTTGTACATGGTCACAACACACATTTCTTGTATCAAAGCTATGGCCAAAAATGAGTACCCAACTGGTTAGTAGCAGTGAACTATTTTTTGTACCTGGTAGATACTGTTCTACACAGTATAAATTTGCCACCAATTTATAGATTTGCAGGCAATGGTGTTTCCTCAGTATTAGAGACACAAATTCTAGAAATGAATTTATCTTCTCTATAAGCCATGCTCTCTCAGCAAAATCATTCTTTAGCTTACCTACTAGCTCAATTCACCTTCTTGGTATTCCACACAATATTGTTTCTAATTCTGCAGCAAAATAAGGCAATATAAACTAACACATGCTTGATTTACTGATTTTATCATGTTCCATATTGCCCGGAAACAGTGGGATTTATTGATCATGAAATGGCTTTTTGAAGACTCAAGAGCTGGCTGGGGACACAAACTCTTAGAAGTTTTAGGTGCTTTCTTGCAGGATATGGTATTATGCTTTATGGTATTACAACCATATATGCTGCTGTTTCTTCCCATAGCCAAAATATATTGCTAAGGGAATCAAAGAAAAGAATTGGGAATGCATCTGTAACTGTTACATTTAATGGCTCAATCACAAAATTCTGTCTTGGTTCACTCAACACACGACATCAGTTGGTTTTCAGGACTTAAAATTTAAGGGAGGAATGCCTCCACGTGGGGACCTAGTTAAAAAATAAAATTGTCTGGAATTGGAAATTGAGGCAGCCACCAACCATTTGGATAGACTTCCTCATTCCACTGGACAAATAGTAACTTGTGGGCTATAGTGATTGAAACAATATGAAGAGAAATTAGAATTTCTGCTATATAATGTGTCAGGGAGGATATGTGTGGAATCCAGGGAATTCCCTAGACTCCTATCTAGTGCTGCCATATTCATTGGGACGTATTAAAGGAAGATTACCGAAACCCCATACAGGCAAGTCCACCAAGATTTCAGATCCTTTAGAAATAGAAGGGAAAGAATTCCAGCTACTTAGGTCCTCTCAAGGGCAAAAGGATGAAAATAAATAGTTGAGGAAGGAAGCTATAAGTACCAAAATGGCCTTGTGACCAGTTAGCAAAATGAAGATTGAAGTAGCTTCTCATACTTTCTTTGTTTCTTTCCAAATTATGTACGTTTGTATATATTAATTTATTTTTTCTTCATTTACACTAATGTTTAAATTAGGTAGGTTGTTATTACTATTATTTAGCTCATAGCTTATAGTATATGAAGTTCAGAATGTGACTGTATTAAATGCGAAAAGGACATTACTCATAAGTGGAGAGAGTGATTGAGCAGAGCTTGGTCTCCTTATTTATGGAACGAATGAGCAGATTTTCATAGTTGACATTGAGATATTTTTTGGAATTGGGACCCAAAGAATAAGAAAGTGTATTTAATATATCTTTGAGTTTCCGATATTTTAACAATTGGATGAAAGCATTCTTTTTCTCGAGAAGAAAATTATCTGCTATTTCATTAAAACCAGAGAAAGCAATCTACCTGCTTGAAATTAAAAATATCAAAAATTGAAAGTGGAAAATATGAAAATACAGAATACTTTTAGTGAAAAAGGGCAACATTATTGAACATTTTGAAATTTTTATGGTAGACATTCTTGAGATTTATCATTTAGCACTTAAAAATTATGTCTAGTTTTGAGTTGGTAATTTGCACTATTATCTTCTTTAGTATATTGCTATAAAATTTCTCTTTCTAGCATTTAAGTTTATTTTAAAAATCAATGTGCAACACTTACTAGATGAAATTACCTATTTGGTTTTTCAAATACTTAGAGAAACATAACCATTGAATAAGAATTTATAAATTAAAATAATGTATGCTTTGTACATGCCTATAACTTATGTTTTCAAAAATGTAGATGATTCTGAAACAAAATGGTTGATTATGTGCTAAACCCAGTCTACACTTGGAAGTCTAATTAATTTTAAGATGAGAGTTACTTAATTTTTTGTCTAGGATTTTTTTATGGAAAGTGCTATGTATCTTATCTATTTATATACCTATCTATCATATATGCATTTATCCATCCATCAATTAATATTCTGATATTAATGAATCCATCAATTAATATTCTGACAAATCTCACTATAATTTATGGAATTTTTCTCCAAATTACGTGTGAACTAAGAAACATTTTTATAGTGTACCTAAAAAGGTGAACTAAATATCAATTCATTTACTATTTCCCTACAGTTATTTTAATATCAATATTTTAAGATACTTTATATCTCGAACGTGGTATCTTAAATACAAATCAAATATTTGTATATATAAATCACTTTCCTTTAGGATATAATTTTTTAAAATTATTTGAGTTACATATATAGAGAATTCAATGGAATATAAATAAAAATATAATAAAATAACTTAAATAGTTAAATTTGTATTTACTGTGATAGATAAGTTCTGGGAACTTCTCCAAAGTTTAATACAAAATATTTTAATGCAAAAGAGCATTCATGAAACTAAGTACTGGCTTTAGACTATCTACGGACATTCACCATAAAACGTACATAAAATTTAAACACAGTGAATCAAATTTTGTCTTAATTTTAATGATGTGTGCACAATCCATTTGAGGTAATATAATGAAGCCAGGAACAAGAGTAGAGTGAGGAATTTCATGTTCAGATATGAATTGAGAATATTCCAGGTAAGGAAGTGTTTAGAATTCCCTCCAGACTCCCTCCAGGAACTCTTCATTTTTCTCAAACTGAGTTAATATTGCTCCATAACAGTAACTCAAAGCCAATAATCTGAAAACATAGGGAAGAGAATCATCTTAATATTCTCTTCTTTTGTGAATTCCATTTTTTTTTTCCATTTTCTCTTCTCCTATTCTTCCTTGAACATACCTCAGGGAAGCTATGGTTATCTTCAAAGGTAAATTAAAAGAGAACATGCATGTACTTAGATAAAATTTTAGTGTGATAATTTAAAATGTCTGATAATAGAAATGAGAATTTATGTATAGCTGTAATGGCTGTTGGCCTTTTGTATAAATGTGACTTGCGTAGAGTGTTAGTCTGTGATTCCTTTAATTTGGATAAACTAATACAAATAATATAAGTAATACTCATATGTCAATAAAAGAAAAAACAGCCATGCCTTTGCCTTAAACTCACCAAGGCCAAAATTTAACTTCTTTTTTACATTTATTAACGTAGACTGTCCTATGTTTTTTCTATAGAAAGTACTCTGTATGGAAATGCATAACTTTTTTTCTGTAAATATTCCTCTATATCCTGATGGTACTACCTGTAGATTTATATCTCATTGTCTAGTGCAGTCTAATCAAAAATTTTCCACTCAACTTTCATAAATTCTGTGATTACATGTTCAACGTTGATACATGAGATCACGAAAGACCCTGAGTCTTTTATTCTATTATGAGACTATTGTACTCTCTAAAATATTGGAAAGAAAATTATACTCCCTGTAGTATCTTGTTGCCCATAATCAACTGGTTTCCCTTTCCAAATATAATTGCAGTTTCCAAGGAATTTCTAATAAAGCTAACCTTTTAGTTCTGAAAGTAAAAGTACAAAGTGTCTATATTACAAAGCATTTTTCTTACATAATGATTTCCATTATAAATGTACACATTAAAACCATCCCTCATACACAAAATCACACACACACAAGTAAAGAGTTAAAAACAAAGCCAAGCTACTTCATTTTTTAATCCAGATAGGCCATAGCATTTTGATTAAGTCCTTCTGAGAAGTTGCTAGATTTGTTTGTTGAGCATTATTTTGGTTAATCATCACATCCCTTTTCGAGAGATTCAATTGCCATCATTGTGAGTATTTGGAGAGATTTAGAAAGTTTGGTGAATGTCTCGGTCACATAGCTAGTAAGTGCTAATACAGGCTGCATGTGAAGTTGGCATCTACTACAATTTCTTGCAGGAAAAGGCTTCATGGAGAAGAAGGGATAGAACTGGATACCATTTAAAAATAAGAAAGTGAACAGCCTCAGCAAACTCATGAATTCACATGAAATTCACATGAGAACAGTACAATTTGGTGAAAATCAAATCAATTTCCAAATATGCAGTTTTTTCTAATTTCTCTAGGAAACAGTGTATTTTGCTTATGTTTTTGATGTTTGTAGCAATAACAAGAAAAGAAGCAATTTTTACATTCAAATGGGATGATAAATCCAACCTAAATATCTATGGCAAAGAGGGAAACACCTACACAAATCCTTACGAAAATTTATACTTACCGTGGAAACTACAGACATATGTCAACTCAAAAATAAATCCAATTTGGACGTGGAATGTTTCTTTCAAGTAAGATAAAATGCAATTATATGAAAAATTTCTCCACCCTTGACCCTGTATCAAAGATGAGCCCAAATCATTTGTGAAGCATCCCAGAAGTGTAAATGAAGCCAGAGTCTCAGTATTACAATCAGAGCAGAGACCATCATCTATAATTAAATTATGAATTATGATAACTTTATTACCCGTCAACTTGGCATTAAACAGCGTGAATCACAGCATGGGGTCTCTGTCAGCTAATGCTCCTGGGATGAGGATTCAGATGAGACCATTAGAGCTGAAAATAAAAGCTAGCTTCCAGATCTTTGGCAAGGAGATAATGTCCTTCTGCATTGTTTAAAGGAAATGAGGAGGCCCAGAACATAGGAAACAATTTTTCTATGGGGCATACATATTTGAAAACATTTCTCATCTTTTTTAGACACTAAAAATTAAAAAAAAAAAGTTTAATTGCTAAATGCTGTGTCTTTTATTAGATATGTTTAATATAAAATTTTCCCCCAAAGGAGAAGTTACTATAGGATGAACAAGAAGAAAGCTAGCTTCATGTCTTACCTCCGAGATGTGTAAAATGTCATAGATAACACAAACAAAATAACATGCTCCTGAACAAGCCAAACACTAGATTTTTTCTTCCATTAAACATTGTACTTTGGATTTACTAGAGAAACTCACTAATTTACCTAAATAAAATTAAAATATCAAATGCTAATGACCTCTTGGTACTTCTGCCTAAACATGGTTTTATTATTAATGACTTTAATAATTCATGGAATAATTTCCTAATGTCAATTAAGACTTTCTTAAAAATATTTGTTCTTCTTTCTGTAGGTTAAATGATTATATAACTATATGTCTTATGATTTACTTATTATTTTCAAATGAAGTGAGTGATTGTTGCCATTTTACAGATACGAATCTGAGAAGAGGAAATCGAAAAGACAGAAGACATAAAATAGTAGGTGTTGAAAATGGAGCTGAAACCAAAGTCTTTACACTAGTGTCTGTATAATATTAACTCGCGAATTTAGTGTTCACAGATCATTCCATTTTGTTTGACTTGTAAGACACATGGGTGAAATGATGCAAAGAATACAGAAGCATAGGTTTAATTTTTGTTGTTGTTGCTGCTCTTTTGTTTTTGATAGTAAAATGTTCTCTGTGTATTTATTTTAAATATCTGAATGTGTGAGGGAGGCAAATATTCGAGAAAAGAAAAATGATAATGTTGCCTGATCCTTCCGAGGAAACAATAGCCACAAAAACAACATTACTTTATCACAATCACAGTGCCTAAAATAACAGTCACACTGTCCACAACATGCAACACTTCAGGAAAGTGCTAGTGGATAAGGCGTGTAAGCCGCAGTCAATGCTGCTTCCGTACCTCTACACATTTCATCTGTGCAGGATTCAGACACAAGATCCAACGTGATTAAGGCATGCTAATATCCCCACTGTGACTGGAGCTACAAAAGGAAGTTCTAGAAGGTCAAGTGAGAGTTAGAACTTGCTAAGATTTATTATAATCCAGAGCCATCTGCGTGCAAACAAATCACCTCCGAACTCTCACTTTCACTGATGCACTTTGCCACAGCAAGAAACCAAAGAGCTCTAACAGTCAATTGATATTAATAATTAATCCAAACATTTCTATATGCTCAGCCTTTATCCGATGATTGACATCGGATCCTGCAGTTTATTAAAATGCACCACAGGCAATTAGGAGATGCCACTCTGGTGCACCCTCACTTGCCTACACACCCATTTAATAAAGCCTTTTTAATACCATTAGTACTTTAAGTCTATGTAAGTTACATAAAACCCCATACCTTATACTTAAATGGTAGGGGGGCACTAATGTGTTAGGAGTTGTTCAGCCTCCTTTACTGCAAACACCCAAACCACGCAATGCAAGGTCTAAGATGAGAGGTAGGAAGGTAAAGCATAAGTCCATTTCTGGAGCACAAATCATGAAGATTTAAAGACCCTGGGAATAGGATGGCAGAGTGGAGTGGTGCATTTGCCTTTTACTCTTAGGGACTCAACTTTTAAATTTACTTCAAGCAAAATGATTTTGCCAACCTCAGGCTTTCATAAGATTTGATGAGACCTGCTTTATATGAGATAGAAGGAAATCTCCTTAAGGAATTGCATCAGGCATGGGAAAAAAAAAAAAACACTGTACAGATGTAAACATCTATATGTAAAAAGGAGCATGATGTTTAACATTTAAGTAAAAAATAATAAATCACTTTATTGCCAAGGTTAGTGTATTCATTAGTCAGAATATATATCAAGTTTTATAGAATTTTTCTATTTTATTGAGGAGAATAATAATAATACATTAAATAATATAAGCAAGTGTTAAGAGAATAATCTCTTTTGTCTTAATAATGAAAGTAAGTTTTGTGTCGTGATGGCTTATTCAGGATTAATTTATATCATGGAGGATCTCATAGCTCCTTACATAACAGTAGGTAATGTCAAAAAGAAAAATCCAATTTTGAAAAGTATGTTATCTGACAGAAATAGCATGAGGCAGTACATCCTTGATTATTTCATGGCATTGAAATTGCAGCTTCACTCAAACATATTTAATTTATTCTCTAATTTTATAGAATCAATGCTCTTGCTTTTGATCTTGTAAAGAAAACTGAAAAATTACTTGCATTATTAAACAATACAATTATAAACTGGTTAAACTGTTTATAGATGCCAAATCATACCTATTTAGAGATTTGGTTACAAAATATATTTCAGTTAGTTACTTGATTCAGACTTTCTGTGCGATTTATACTCAATATACGCTTTTCCAATTGTCCTTCAGGAGTCAAGCATCTGGTTCTAGTTCATTTTGATGAAGGTGAGTTACTCTACATCATCTGGAAGGAAGCTTGTGCTATTCTTAGTTGCTATAACCAGCTGCATGACTGAAAGCAGGCTCTGTCCTTACACATTATAGATGGATAGCTTCAGATAAGAAAAAGCTATCTTGGTGAATGGTGGCCAGAATTTTGATGTTTCTGTCTAGTAGGTGATAGGGTTATCATTCATATCTCTAGGTGATTTGGGAAGATGGCTGTCTGGAGCGATAGATAAAGACTCATTGGACTGTTGCAGAGGAAAAAAAAATCCAAGAGAAGCATGTGAATTCATTACGAAGAAACAAGTACCATAGTTTTTAGGTTAAGGAAAGAAAATGTTTGAAAAATCAGCTGCATTTTCTTTTTGATAGGTATGTTACTAAGTTATATGAAAGAGATTATTAGAAAAAGGATATATCAAGCTTCTTGGTTATTTTCTTTTAATCAAGCAACATGATGGCACATTTGGAATAAAGCTGTAAGGTATCTCAATTCAAATGTGAAGATTAACTGTAAATGATATAATATAAATAATATTCTTTCTAGTAGAATGGAGGAGGTCACAAGTGTGAGAATCAGTATTATGTCCAGAGGATTCTTTCCTCTTTTAATTTAGTTTTATTTAGTAAAATTATTTTAAAATAACTAATTATCTAATGGCTCCTGGGGATGTTTAAATTACATAAATAACAGACATCAGTGTGTTATTTGCTGACTAAATATTTTCTAAACTATATAGAGAGAAGTATATTAAATGAGAATGGAAAATCCAATCTATGTTGGAAAATGTAAGAACAAAACTTCTGTGAATGTAATGGGGTGAAAATATTACAAAGTTTGAATTTGGACAATTGGGGACTTACTGTCTCAGGACTCTTACTAGGAGTGCATCTTAGAAAATATATTCAATCTCTCCTTGACCGACGTACTCATCTTCAAAAGGGAATGATAATGTCTACCACGTAAGATTACAGAAAGGATTATGGTGAATGAAAACCGTTCATTACAATGGCTGAAATAGCGGGTACTCAATGCTTGTTATTTTCTTTGGTCTTTCTGGAGATTTTGTAATGATCTCTCCTCTCCTGCTTGCTAACTGTAGTAGGGAGCAGTTCCTAAAGTTGGCTTTGGAGGCAGATTGGACTTTGACTCCAGTTGGTCATTATTTTAAAGAACCATGAAAGTAAGTAACTGTAAACTCTTAATTTTCTAGAAATACTATCTCTCTAGAAGCTGTTAATCTCTCAGAATAAAATTATTGTCTGTTTACCTATTCGTAGGTCACTTGTATGACAATTGCCAGTTTTTTTAATGGTTCTGAAATGTGACAAAGTTAGTACTCCAGTGTTCTAAGCTGTTAAATGTTTGGGATAATTTTGAATTGCATAACTTAGAAAAAGACATATATTCTTTATGCCATTTTCTCTTTCCTCTATAGCTTAGCTATACCTTTATCTCTGTGAGAATTCTGAACAAGTCATATTACTTCCCTACTTAGGCAATTCTTGTTTAGATTTTAAATAAAGCTATGTTTACTATGTGTGTTCTTTTATGAAATAAATGCATATTCAATATAGAAAACTTTTAAAATGCAGAAAATTGGAAAAGAAATATAGTCATTCATATCTTTACCATAAAAACATATCTACGATAACATAGCAGACCACCATTTTAATGTATATATTTGTGATCATTCTCGGTTTAATATTTATACAGTTAATATTATAACATAAATATCAAGCCAATTATTATTTTTTAACATCATTTTAAAAGATGCATAATATTTAAGATAACCTTATGTTCTGGTTTGCTGGGTTCAGTCCTGATTTACACCTGTTGCACTGGCTTTCTTCCAAATTATCATTGTTAAAAGTGTCTCCAATTGAATGAAAATTTATATGGTCACTTGAATTATCTTCTTTTGAGTTAATGTCTATATTATGTTCAAAATTCTCTATTTTTATCCATTTACATTGTTTACCAAGTTTGGTATTGTAAAAAGGAATTTCTCTGATAACACTTTTAAGTATAAACATAATTTTTTTCTTATTTAGAGTTATTCTTTGGTAGAATTTCCAAGGTAGAATCACTGATGGAAAATAGTATGCTATTTTCAAACTTCTGTTGCATATTGCTGAATATTTTTGCAGTTTATTTTCTCAACATAGAGTTGAGATGCTTTCCAACATGTTTTCTACTACTGGTCACTGCATAGTCCTGTCAGCAAGCACAAACTCTCTACAAATATTTAACTGTAGCAAAATCTGAAGAATATAGAAACAGCTTTCTGTTTTGTACATAACAAGAGCAATGTGGTTCTAATTTAATCAAAGCTCTACAGCTCAAGCACTAATTAGAGATGTTCTTTTTCAAAAAAATGTTGACCAATTTGCATTTTAGTATTTGTATATAAAAAATGTATACACATACCGTATATATGTATATATATGAATTTTACATATATATATATATATATGAATTTTAAGCCCTCCAAAGTGGTACAAGTAACTTTTTTTATTGTTTTAAGAAGACTAGATTTACTCTTTTAGTAGTTTTTTAAGTGTACAATACAGTATTGTTATCTATAGGAACAATGTTGTACATCAGATCTCTAAAACTTATTCATCTTGCATAACTGAAATTTTATACACATTGATTAGCAACTCCCCATTTTCCATTCCCCTGCAAGCTCCTAGGAATCACCATTCTATTCTTTGATTCTATGAGTTGGACTATTTTATAGTCAAAAATGGAGTATATAAATGGACTATATAAGTGGAATTATGCAATATTTGTCCTTCTGTGACTGGCTTGTTTCACTTAGCATGTTTTCAAATTTCATCCATCTTGTCACATATTGCAGAATTTCCTTCTTTTTCAAGGTTGAATAATATTCCATCTTATGTATATACTATATTTCCTTTAACTCTTTCAAAATATTGAAGAAGAGGGAACGTTTCCAAGCTCATTTTATGAGGCCGGTATTGCCCTGATACCAAAGCCAGAAAGTGACACCGTAAGAAAAGGTCAATATCCCTGATGAACATAGATGCAAAAATCCTCAGTAAAATACTAGCAAACCAAATTCAATAGCACATTAAAATAATCTTACACCATGACCAAGTGGGATTTAACCCTGGATGCAAGGATGGCTCAACATATGAAAATCAATCAATGTGATACACCACATTAACAGAATGAAGGCTAAAAATCATATGATCATCTCAATAGATACAGAAAAAGCATTTGACAAAATCAATACTCCTTCATGATAAAAACTCTCAACAAAGAATAGAATGTAGTTACCTCAACGTATTAAAGGCCATGTGGAAGTAACTTTAGAGTAGAAGTTATGCAGTATCCAATGTTAGATGGCTGGAAAAAATGCTAGAATTTAATTGTACAACTTTGCCATAGCTCTGAGAAGATTCAGACAACAAACGTGAATAGTTCTATCTTTCTAAGTGAATAATACATACAGTTGTTTCATATTTTGATCAAGAAATAATTATAAATCACTAAGTATGTTCTTGAAATTTTCTTTGGTCCTGAAAAATCTTGCTTTTCTTTATTAAAAATAACTGTCTTGTTTAGAAAAATGCAGAAATATTTTATTTTTCATGCTAAGTTCTATCAATATCTAAGGCCCAACATAAGTGATCTCATTCTTGGTTAAAACATTAGTAATATTCTAGGTAGACATATTACTTTATCCCTCTGAATTTTCTTACATTTTGTCTTCTACTATGATCACATATATTTTATTTTCATATATAACTATCTTTAAAATGCTTATTTTTTTTCACAAAATTACAATTCCTTCCACATCTCACTCATGTTCATTTACGTTATATCATCTAGGTCAGATTTTGATATAGTAGGAGCACAAGAGTGCATTTGCATAAATGAATGGAACTAGTAAATAAAGTCAGTATTTGCATTTGTTGAATGATAATCCTGTATTTAGCAGACAATCATTAATAAAAAGGAGAAAAGAATGTTTATTTTTGTAAGTGATTAGGCAGCACTATTTGGTGTAAGGAGCACTAGTTCAAGTATCAAACCACCTGGGTTTTGTTTCTTACTCTGCAATAACTACCCATATAAAATTGGATGAGTCTTGAAGATCTTTTGGTCTCAGTTTCCTCATGTTTAAATTATCAGAATAATACAATTATCTCTAAGGTACCTATCTGCTAAAACATTCTATAATTTTACCTCTGGATACATTTTACTACAAATATGTTAATGCATTTGTAATTTGGAGCAAAAGATATCTTAATGCTTTACTTTCTAATGCTTAAGTTTCACAGACATTTGTCTAAACAATTTTTTCAAAATAATTATTTTCTGACATATGTTCTGTCTGCTAAATAAACAGAATTAGTTGAAGTATTTCTTGGAATTCAGTCACATACTTTTGTTTTTAATTATATTACAAAATAAAACAACAATAAATCCTTGATGAAATTATCTTTAGTTCATTCACTATTTTGAGAAAGCTAGGTGGGAGTGAGTTATTTTACTTTAGAAAAACTCTGATGAGGGAGAAGAATCTGTTCTTTTTCTGAATATTGGAGAAATCTACAAAGGCTGAAAAGTTAATCACAGATTGAAATCAGTGATGATGGCTCAAGGTTTCCCCTCTTTATAAAAATATATGATTTCTACAAAGGCAACTAGAGGAAGAAGGCCTTTCTACTGTAAGTTTCTTTACTAAGTATCCTTCAATGTCAATAGTGTGAAATCCATAGCAAACTCATTCTTTTTTTTTTTTTAATTTTTTATTTATTGCAGTAACATTGGTTTATAACATTGTATAAATTTCAGGTGTACATCATTATACTTCTATTTCTGCATAGATTACATCATGTTCACCACCCAAATACTAATTACAACCCATCACCACACACGTGTGCCGAATTATCCCTTTTGCCCTCCCCCCTCCCCCCTTCCCCTCTGGTAACCACCAATCCAATCTCTGTTTCTATGTGTTTGTTTATTGTTGTTATTATCTACTACTTAATGAAGGAAATCATACGGTATTTGACCTAAAGATACATGCACCCCTGTGTTCATTGCAGCGTTATTCACAATAGCCAAGACTTGGAAGGAACCTAAGTGCCCATCAAGGGATGAATGGATAAAGAAGATGTGGTATATATACACAACGGAATACTACTCAGCCATAAGAAACGATGAAATCCAGCCATTTGTGACAACATGGATGGTCATTTCGGGTATTACGCAAAGTGAAATAAGTCAGAAGCAAACTCATTCTTTTAGAGAATATTATGCTTGTTCTGGGTTTATAACACATCTGAAAGCAAACTATCATATTAAGCCAAAGTTCTTATATTTTTTAAAAACTCACATAAGAATATTATTTTAAAATGTTTATATCAAGCACTTTAAGTATTTATGCCAAATGATGTGGATTACTCAAAACGTCTAACAACACTGGGCTTGTGAATCTCTTTGTTAAATTGTGTGTGAAAATTAATCTGTAAAAATATCAGTAAGTTCTGTATGTCTTCATGTCAAAAGTGTTTACAAATATATCTTTTCTTATAAACTATAACTATAAACTATATAAACTATAACCATCAGTTTACAAGGGTTATAATGACCTATTTTCAAATTTAAAATCCTATGTGTGTATATCTATCTATATCTATATCTATATCTATATCTATATCTATATCTAATCTATGTGCTTTGATGCCACAATATTCTTGAACAACTTTGCCATGCTGATTCTATCTGTTCACACTGGGAAAGGTGACTTCTATATCATGAATAATCTAGGAAATCTACCTATATAATCTCATGTCCTTATCATAGATTTTATATTTAAAAATTCCAAAGGTTTGCATGTCATTGAAGTATTTTTTATAGGAGCCTTTATTTCTGCCATGGTTTTCTCTTACACAGAGTACTTTAGAAATGTTGTCAGAGGTTAAGTTATGATCATGTTTTGTGACTTTGTAAATTATGTGGGTGTATAAATATTTGTGATAGGCCAAATAGGTGAAAAATATTTGATTGCAGCAAAGCTTAATTTTATCTTTCGACACAAGCACATGGTTAATTAGTGGCTTTTGGGGGACTAAAAAGATGATCCAACTTGTTATAGTGTTATAATTTACTGAATATTGTGATTGTCACTTTTAATGACACAATCCACAAAAGCTAATGAAACATTGGATAGTATAAGAATGCCAATTAAAGAGTAATGGTCGTTCCAAAGGTTAATGCTTATAACTCTTGAAAGAGCATAAATTGATGTAATATAATCCGTTTTAAGGAAAAACTTCCCATCTGTGATGGTGTGACCAGTTATACTATTGGCAGTTCAGTAGACATATAATCATTTCATCCATTACCATTAAAATATTTTAATAAAATTTTTGGAATGTGGAAAGTATGAATCTTTTCACTTAACATCCTTAAAAAGGGACTTATTTAGAATATTATTATTTGAATGTGAGAAAAGGAGAGTTCTTTTAAGTTTTAGAGAAGTTAAAATGCACGCTTTAAACGCCACAGCCATCGGATGATATTAAAGTATTAAGCAAATGTCATCATTCTGTGTCCTATTAACATGCAAGTGCATATTTACACATAAACACCAATCGGAATTTAGTTTCCTTTTGAAAAGCTCAAGAGGTTGTAGAGTGACACAGATCAAAATTGATTGCTTTCTAAATAATAGGTTAGAAGAAAGAACTATTATATCTGAGCATTATGAACCTTATCTCGTTCTGAAAAGGAGCTGGAGTAAAGTGAGAGAAATGGTCACCTGGCTCCTGATTCATGAAGTGACAGTGATGAATGAATGGAAGTTAGCTCCAGCTGTAGTTGTATTTTCGCTCTTGGATAATTTTTGCTGCAAGAGGCACTGAAAGAGCAAAACTTCCTATCAGCAAGGAACAAGTGCGTTCTTTAAAGTGCTATCTAAACAGTGTCCATCAGAGTCAGTTCATTTTTCTGAGAGGGAACCCTTCTTTGTTAACAACTACAAAAACATCCAAAGGCATGTAACTCTTTGGAGGCCACATTAGATATCTTGGAAACATTGTAATCAGTAGTTATAGTTTTTCCAAGGTTAAGCAAGTTGAACATCCTGTGAAGAGAGAGAGAAAATAATATTTGGCTTCATGGTGGTCGTCTCTGTGCAAGATCTTGAAAAGGGAAAGAATTGCCAAACACAAGACTAAATTTAAGGAGACAAAAATAAACTAGTAATATTTACCTGTTGCCTCATTTTTCTTGGGACAATTTAGCCCCACTTTTATGTAAAAATGCTTCCTTTAAAAGTCACCAAAATCTTACTGGCTAACCCAAAGTCCTTTCTTATTTCTCTCCTCATTTATTTACTCACTGCTGAAATTAAGCTCTATATTTCCACAGCCATGAAATCAATGTGTCCATAGCCACTCCACTACATAGATCCATCCTATCGGTGAAGTAACCATACAGGAAAAGGTGGGAATTGCAGACCAGAACATTGCTTAATTTTGATGAATTCAAATTCTGCATCTGTAAAATGGGAATTAAAACACCTATCACACAAATTTATTATGAATAGTAAATAAAAAATGAGATATTTGACAACCTAGCTACCTTAATTAATCTAACTATATGTAATCTTTTATCTTATTTATTACTTTAACTTTTCCCTTTCCTTGATAATAATTTTGAAAGTTTATAATAATTCTAATAGTTGTAAATGGAATTATGCATATCTACTTTCTGATAACTTCTCTTTGTCTCTTTATGTCTTTCTCTCTGCCTTTCTCTCATACACATATGTGTAGATAGATATATGCTTACATAATTCAAAAAAGTACTATTTCAACTAACAACTAATTATCACCTAGTGAAGCTGTAATATACCTACATACACACTACCCAGTTTAAGAACTAAAATATTTTACCAATAAAATTGAGTCTTCTATACACACCTTCTCAATTCCATTCCTCTTTCCCACCCTCAACCCTAAAGGAGATAAACAATCTCATTAGTTTCAAAGATTATTTACATTATTTTCTTTTTTACATTTATGGCATATATTCATAATACGTACCCATAATATTGTATTACTTCTTTTAAATGTTAATAAATAGTATCATACCTACAGTAGACATACATACTACAGTAGACATTCTTCTGGGGCTTTCTTTTCTCACCTAATATTGTGTTGGTGAGATTCATTTATGTTGCTACATGAACATTTCTTTCTTTTTAATAGCAAAATAGTATTCTACTTTTTAAACTATACCACAATTTATTTATCCATCCTTATTTAAGGTCTATTGCTGTAAATTTATTTTATAAGTTTCTTAGTCTGTTCAGACTGCTATAACAAAATAACATAGACTAGGTGGCTTATACAGGACAGAAATTTATTTCTCACGTTTCTCGAGGATGGGAAATCCAAGATTATGATGCCAGCAGATTCAGTGTTTGCTGAGGGCTCACTTCTTACGTGGTGCCATTTTGCTCTGTCATCAATTGATGGGAGAGGCTAGGGAGCTCTGTGGGGTATCTTTTACAAGAGCACTAATTCTGTTCATGAGGTCTGCATCCTTATGACCTAATCATCTCTCAAAGGCCTCACCTCCCTAACATCATCACATTGGATGTAAGAATTCCAAATGTGAAATTTGGGAGAATACAAACATTCAGACCGTAACAATGATGTACTTAGCATTATGGGTTTACATAATGTCCTATTATATTTGATTTATTTTTATATTTATTTAAAAATATTGTGATCAATAATGAGCCCACCACTCAAAACAATAACTAGATAATTTTCAATAACTTAGATACATCTGTTTTCACCATACCTGCTAACTTTTTATGTTCGTCATTCCACTGCTTTTTTCTATATGTTGTCATATGTATATGTAAGTGTATAAACAATATATTATTTAGAATTGATTGCTTTTTAATTTTATAAAATAGATGTGAGACTTTAGTCTGGGACTTGTCTTCTTCACTCAAAATTATACATACCTTATTGAGATTCGAGAGATCTTTATATATTCTGGATGCAATCTTTTTATCAGACACGTGATTTACAAATGTTTTTCTGAGTCTGTGGCTTGCCTTTTCATTTTCTTGCTGTGCAAACATTTTTAATTTTGATCAAATCTAATTTAAGATTTTATTCAATATAAGGTAATTTTGGTGTCATTTCTGAAACCTCATTGCCAAACAATGGCACATGAATTTTCTGCTATGTTTTTCTTCTAGAAGTCTTATAGTTTTACATTTTACATTTAGATCTAGTATCTCTTTTGACTTTTCTTTTTTCTGCTTCTTCCCATACAAGGCAGTTGGTGGGAGTGGGGATGGGGTCCTGAGTTTGAGGGGGACTTTGGTAGTGGCTGCTATTTTCTTCTAAATGCAGTGGGTTTCTATGAGTGTCTTCAGGCTACAGTTCTTTTGCCTTTCACCCTACAGATTAAAGCAGTCTTTCTGTAGGAAGGGAGGGGAACAGGCCTGGACAGAGTTTGTAGCAGTGGCTGCTGTTGCTCTCCCCTAGCCAGCACCTCAGAAGACACTTTCTCAGGATACTCCACAATCTGTCCAATGAGCCTGTGTTCCTGGAGAAAAAGTCTATAACAGGGAGGGAACCCCTTATGTCATGGCCTACAGGGGCCACACACTTTCACTCTAGCCAACACACAACCATTACTAATTGTTAAAAATTTCTAGTGGAAGCTTCCTATAGGCTCATGAATTTGTCTATTTTTCTATTAGTTCTGTCAATTTCTGCTTCATATATTTTAAAGCACTTTTAATAGGTCTATAAATATTGTGATTATTTTAAGTTCCTATGAAATGACCATTTTGTTACTCTCAATTGTGTTCAATTCTGCCTCATCTATTATTAATATAGCTGCGCTAGCTTTCTTATGCTTAGCGTTTTCATGGTACATCTTTTGCCTCTCCTTATACTATCAAACTCTCCTCATCTTTATGGTAAAATGTGTACGTTCTCTTTCTCTCTCTTTTTCCCTCTCTCTCTGTCTCTTAAGTTAGAAACATAGCTCATTTATTTTCATCTTAATTAATTACAAACATAATGATGAAGTCTATACAAATCCTTTTGCTGCTTGAATAGAATCTTACAGGTTCTGATATATTTAACTCTAACCAGTTCTTAGTGTTTATATTTCTATTCTAATTGCTCTTTGATCTATAAGTAATTAAGAGGTATTTTCCTAAAATTTAAATGGTTTGGAATTTATCTATTAAAAGTTCATATATAACCTTATTAAATTATGGTCATAAAAATAAAATATAAATCTTTCCTTTATATGTCTAACAAATCTTTATCTATTTCCTTATCTATTACACATCCTTTTATAAGCAAATTCATTTTCTAATATTTTATACATACCCATTTATTTATTATATTAATCTTGTTATTTTTTTTAGTCACTAAATTTTATTAAACAATAATGATAGCAATAAGATATAAAATTTTCATAGATCCTACTACATGCCAGGAACACCAGGAAGAGTTTTACACATACTAAGTAATTTAATTTTTAAAATAAATCTATGATGTAAACACTATTATTATCCTCACTTTATATGAAGAAATTGAAACACAAAGTAGTAATTTATCAAAGGTACAACAGCTAGTAAGAGGGGAAAATGATGTTGAAATATAGAATAATCTGAAAAATACTTCTGAAGAGAAATGGTTTAATGGGTGTTTTCATTTGTCATTTTTCTAATTGGCAATGTTTATGTTTTTAGGTTGTTGTTTCATAGGCTAATATTCTCTTAGCTCTTTTAACATACTTACTTTTCTAATTTTAAATCCTTGACATTTCAGTTCTACTAATTCTGATTTTGATAGACTCTTTAGTTGTGTGTGTCTGTGTGTTTCCTTTGAAATAATTGTGCTAATAACATATCTTGTTACTTCAGTTTGGAGCTCATTGCCCCCTGGAGATATCAGCTATTCTCTCAGCGGATATATATTTGGCAAAGGCCAGGACCCAGTGCTTGGGACAGCCAATTAATTTAGTGGTAGGGAGAACATAGCTCTAATTTGAAGACCCCCAGGCACCATAAAATCACAGTCAATCATTCCTCACCCCATAAAACATTTTATCAGGTCAAGGCTTCATCCTTTGCTAATGAGGAAAAGGCAACATTAGCGCTGATTGTCTTTAGATTACTTTTACCAGGCCGGGAGGTTTGTATAGGGTAGAAAGCAACATCCAGGACCTAGTTAGGCAGCATTATTTTCTCAACTGCTCAAAAGCACAGGGATTCTGCACTGATTTTGTTACTGAAGCACCATGAACAAGTCTAAGACAAATCAAGTGCAGAGCCAGATACTGTTTCTTCTAAATTAATGATGGGAGAGATGCAAGAGAATAACTGTTTGCTTGCTTGCTTGTTTATTTTCACTATCTCATTCATTCATGTCTGATTGCCTCCTGCGCTAGACCAAAACCACCATCCAAATATGCACAAGATCAAAGCAGTTTCTCTTGTCACCCTGTAACTTCCTAGACTAGAGTATCTTCTTGTTTCCTTTTACATTATCTCTGGAGTTTATCTTGGGGAACAGAATGAGTAATTTGGTTCAGAATCTTTGTAGAAACACATTAAATGCCATAAATGTATATAACAGAGGAATACAAATTGAGGAACAACAAAAATCATTCTGATGCAATACAAATAAAAACCCACGCTGCTTGTAAGAAACACACTATAATGAATAAAATGTTTGAAAGTAAAAGGATGGAAAAGATGCTCATGCAAAAACTAACCTAAAGAAAACTGGTGTATTAATATTAGACAAAATTAATTTTAAGAAAGGTAAATATTTTATAGTGATTAACATTTTTAATTCACTGGGGAGATATAAAATTAATAAATTTGTATTAACATAGCAATATAGCCTCAAAATATAAAGGAAAAATTGAGAGAACTAAAGAGAGAAATAGACAAACCTATAATAATGGGAAACTTTAATACTTGTCTTTCAGTAATTGATAGAAAAAAAAGAAAATTGTCAGCAAGTAAATAGAAGGTTTGAACGACTTCAATTTGATATTTGGCCTAATTGACTACATAACATTGCACTTAACAATGGCAAAGGATGTACTCTTTAGAAGTACACTGAAATTGACCACATGCTGGACCCTAAATCAAGTCTCAACAAATTTAAAAGAACTCAAATCATAGAGACTATATATTCTATCAAGCAACTGAGCTAGGAACTACTACTGTTACTACCACTACCTCCATCACTACTAGTACTACAAGTACTACTATTGATTAATACTTTTATTACTAATATAATGAAAATAAAGATACCTATCCAATCTCACATATTTGGAGATTTAGTAATACAGTTCAAACTTACTCATGAGTCAAGAAATCAAAATGGAATTTAGAAGATATTTTGATGTAAATTACTATGAAAAGGTTAATGTGGCTATTATGAAAATAACGGCCTCCAACAAATTTTTCCTCCCCATTTCATCATATCTTGTCTCCCTGGGAATGCATCATTGCTACTCTTTCAGATACATTCTATTTCTCCCTTCTCCTTTCTTATCTGGGCTGGTCTTTTTTGGTAGCTACTCTTGAAGACGGCCAACAATGAGCCATACCTCCCAGTATTCAAGTCTTTGTGTAGACTCTCCTACAGTGAATCTAAGTTGGCCATGTGATTATTGTATCCAGTAGGATATGTAAAAAAGCCACTCTAACAGTTATGGGTTTATACTTTTAAGAAAGCCAGAAAGCTTCCCTTTTAGTGATTTTGAGAGTTCTGAACTGTTGTGTAAGAAAGCCAACTATCATACTGAAAAGACCATGTAGAAAAACCACATTGGGTGGCCACATGGAGAAACATGGCTCTAATAATATACGAAGATAGGAATCCATACCTCCTAGGGCCCTGAATCCGGCTTTCCTATTGCCTTTGGAAGAAAGAGTCCAGTGTGAGTAAACCACCTTCAAGCTTCCATCGTAATCAAGCCCCTAGATGATTCCATCCTCAGTTGACACCTCTTTATCTCTATGACCATCATCTATCTAGCTATCATCTCTCTCTGTCTCTCTGTCTCTCTGTCTCTCTATCCAATGAGAGAAACTCAGCTTGCCACTTCCTTGCTGTATGACTTCTTGTAGTCTACTTAAACTTTTCTAAGTGTCAATTTCCTTCTCTGTAAGAGGATGTATTATTGGTGTCCATATTATTTTGGATGTATTGAGAATGTATTCAATGTTCGTATTACAGCATGTGCCACAGGTGCTAAATAAGAGCAATGAATTCTCTTATTATTAGTATAATTGTAATTAATTATAAAAGAAAAATCTATAAAATTTTTAAAAATTACAACGACTATGAGGTGGAAGTACTTTTGTTTTCTTCTGGATACCATGAAAGACTTATAAGAAACTGTTTTATAAAACTTCTTGGGAGTACTCCATGGAAATTGCTGACTGTATTTTACATTATATTCTAGAATGTCTTCTTTATAAGGGCCCACTGAAGAAAGCTTTTTCAGATATAAATGCCAGAAATCATTTTACTTGTTAAGAACAACTAATATACTTATAACTTTTGCCCATTTTATATAAATTAACATAAAATTGCTTTTTGCATTGGGTATTAAAAATTTCAAAGCCAAATGGAGGTCTCCCTCAACCAAGTAAGTGCACAGGGCTTTTCTACTGGCATTGTATACTCCAATCTCACTCCTGGTTTTAGCCAATAAAGCTTTGCATTGAAGAAGTTTGTCTCTGATATCAAACTGAATTACATTTAGCTCCTATTAGTTTAAATATTTAATAATACTTTATCCTCTTAAAATTGGGCAGTGATGGTGGAATACACAGTCAACTTTGAATATAGTGAATATAAACTTTATTCTATTGCCAGTCTCTGGCTCATGGTAAGAACAAAGTCAATGTTTACTGAAAGAATATAACATAGAGCACAGCATAAAAGACAAAACTCAAGTAAGGAAAACTGGAATCAATCAATTTTTAAATTTACTTTTGATTTTTATCTTCCTTTATTTCCAGTCAATTTTATCCAAAGGGTTATCAAGGCTTGAAGTTTGAGAATTGTTTTTATATTAAAAAAATAGATGGACTACATTTGTCCTGTTAATATCATTGTACAGATATGAGAGTATATACCGGTAACCCTGCTAATCTGAGAAAGTAACAATCCATGCAAAATATATATTGCCAAAATGCAAATCTGGGCTCTATCATTCTGCTCATGACCTTGGGCAATTCCTTAGTCTCTAGACTTGAATGTCATCAAATATAAAATAGTAACGACAACAGCATTTATTTCATAGGGTTATGGAAAGAATTGAATACGCTTTTAAATGAATGTATGAAAACTTTTAAAACTGTATGAGTCTTCGTAAATGTAGTTTCCATGGTTGCTGTTGCTAGTGGTCTCATCACGGTGGGTTGTCAGAAAACGAAGAGCTGCACTGGAGACCAGCTTGAGGGATGATACTTATTGTCTGAGGTGGCATTTAGAAACCATTCTACATTCTTATATATAACTAGCATTTTATCAGCTCTTTGATTTGCTTCTCATCCCTCGTCTCTACACACTCATGATACTTTTGTTTTATATTTTGAATAATGGTTTCAATTTCTTTTTGTATATAAGTCTTGAATATTTTATCCCACTTTTTATTTAGCAAATTCTATCCCCTTTCCTGATTATCTTGTATTTCCTGTGTGTTTAGCAATATAAAAGTATTTTCCCAACAGTTATTTGCATTTTTTTTCTCTACAATTTTTATTTTATTTCCTCTGAGTTATTTATCTCTTTGGAAAAACACACAAAATACGGCCCACACACATAAAAGAAAACAATAGTTACAATGTTGACCTATTATTGTGAAAAATTACAGATATAAATAATCTTTCAGTGGGATTTTATACTGTCATTTAAATTAGAAATTGTGCACACACACATATGTGCATGTCTATATATATATATTGTTATTATTATTTGTTGGGAGGAGAGTAGATGCTAAAACATGTTGAAGGGTCTATGTGCAATTTCCTCTGAGAAAGAATGAGAAGGCTGTCAGGATTATTTATGTCCTCCCCTCACAAAAATAAGACACATAAGAAGGAATCCTACATCTATAGATCTTTGAGTATAAATAGGTTTTGTATCAAAGTAGCTAATTTAATTAAAAAAAATGAAGTGCAAAATATATGGCTATTTTCTCCAAAAAAATACATAATAGGAAATTCTGTGATTTTTCAATGCTTTGGGCAATAAATAATATGTGCTTTAAACATCTTCCAATTATCACTGAAATTTCCCTGCTCTTTCCCTAATCCACTTCAAAAATGTTTAAGATTATTACCAAATATTCCTTAGGTAAATCATTTATACATGACATATTATACGTACCTAGTTATATACACTAATTTATGCATTTCCAGGAGCATAGAAAAGCTATTCTTATGTTACTAATTCTATAAATAAATAATAATAGTGGCAACTTTCTTTTTTAGTGTGTTCCTATTCCTTTGTGCATTGATCATGAAATAGTAGTGAAGATCAAGTAATGAAATAAGATAATTTTGGGTAGTTTTTAACACGGGAACATATTTCTTATTGTTATAGATAAGTTTGAGACATAAAGTCTTGTTTACATATTCAGTGAGAAGGCTAATTCTAAGCCTCTGGCTTTTAAATGTTTTCTGTGACTTTTGTTGCTTTGTGACAGTTGCAGCAGATATTTCACTCATCATGCAGTGTAACTGGCATTCTGCCACAATTACTAAACCCAGCCACGGATTGTTAGCTCTAGGGAACTGCCAGGATGAAGTAAAGCTTTTTCAAACTCCAAGTAATTAACAGAAATGTTTACAAGGGGGAAAAAGTGGTATATCAAACTTTCCTTTCAAACATTGGTACTTAGATTTTGAACTTGCTCTAAATTTAAATATTTCAACAGTTGGACTAGGATTCTATTGTAAAAGTACTCTTGTCTTAGAAACCTTGCCAGCATTTGTTCATTAGCAAGATCACATAAATTATATCTATAAAGATATACAGAATGAAGTTCAAGAAAATATTATTATATTCTGCATAAGTGTGCAAGGCGACATGATTAAGGATAAGAATGATTGAATTAAGTGTCATTGGGTACATATATAAACTGCTTAAAGTCATGTGAAAGAAACTGTTAGTGACAAGATGGACTTTTTTAAAATCTGAGTTTGGATTACTACCTAAGATAAAATGGGCTAAAGTTCTTCATAACTGTTCATTAGATGGAGGTTTCAGGGTAGATGGATTATACCCGGTCCCTTCAACCTCATATACTATTTCCATCTTCCTCAATTCTCAGAAAAATACAGGTTCTCTGACAGTTCTGATTTCTCTCTGAGGTACGTTGACTACAAATAGACACAATACAGGCAGACTGCTCAAGATTTAATTGATACAACCTACTAAGTAAAAAAAAAAGTGCTTCATTATTTGAAAATTCTTCAATTTTGTATAAATTAAAATTGATAGAAGTTTGAAAGTATTCACAGAGATTCCAAAGTATTTGAAAATGAATATGAACTTTCTAGTTTAACTACATATGTCTTCTTTGTTTAAAGAAACACTCCTCATAAGAAATTAAATCTCTTTGAGTCCACATAGGTAAAATATAGGGGAGAATTCAATACCTGTTTGTTAAATAAAAAATTTTATAAATGTGCATGGAATCAATGAGGGAACTTTTTCTTTTTGCTTAAATTAGATGCATATAGTAGGCATTCTAAATTCAGTATCTAGTTAAGGCTCTTTTTTTAGATAGATGATAGATAGATAGATAGATAGATAGACAGACAAATTAGGTCAAAATATTTACATGTGGAGACAAAGTTAACTGTTACTCATCTATTAAGAGTTCTTTCTCTAGTTAACATTTCTATATATGACCTAAAGTTGATTGTCTGGTCTTAGTTACCCATATTGGTTACACATTTTTTTGTATTCAGTATATTTTAAGCAAGAACTTCTTTAGTTTATATTCTTAAAGGAAATTAAATATACAATGACATATCTACTGAAATAGATTATTAAAAACACTCGGTCCAATGTGTTTCCAATATGAGAAGTACTACTATAAGGAGGATGCAATCTGTCCATAAACCAAACTACTCAGGAAGACACTAACGTGAATCCCCAAAATACTCTTTCAACAGATAGTACACATTCTCTATTCTTTCATCAAACTTTTATCAATTTATCTTATTTACTTGTCTAATAATTTAAGCCAGATAATTAGAAATGTTTCTTGCAAATCATTATGATTAAGATGCATATCTTTTACTGAGAAGCTGTGAAGGAATATTGGAGTCCAGTTTTCTCCTTTACTTATTTATTCCACTACACACTAATCACCTATCATTTGTCAGGAACTTCTCTAGACCCTCTTCCATGAACATTAACACATATTAATTTCTCTAAACCTATTGTTGCATTTGGCAATTTGGAAGGCACCAAGGGAAAATATAAAAGACTGATACAATACAATACCAATACAATACGATACGATACGATACAATATGATACAATACAATATGGCATAATATAACAGAATAATTTAAAGAAACAGCTTAAATTCTAGGTGAACAAAGAACTTGGATGGGCAAAGGACATCAAGTGATGTGGGGCCAGGAAGGATTAGTTTTGTTGATAGTTGAGAAGGTGATCACTCAAGAGGTAAAACTATCTCTAGGTTAATGTAGGCATTGCACTGTATGTTTGGAATGGAAGCTTAGGAGAGAGCACTGTGGTTGTTGCTTTGAATGCTACACATCCGGTTCAACTCTCCAGCATCCTTTGCCCTCTTCAGAGGGAGATTATTTGCAAGGGGAAGCTCAAAATTCCTCTAGGGCTCATCTTTATCAGGAACTAAGGAAAATTCCAAAAGGCTCCTCGAACAGAATGCTAAAGCATTAGGAATGACTTGTTCGACACACAGAGCAATTATAAAAGTATATTACCTATATGGCAAAACTCTGGTACATAATACGAGAATGTTTAACCAAGGAAAATAAAACACACCTTTAGATCAGGCTTTATTTGTCTACATTGGATCACTAAAAAATATTCTTAATTCAATGTGTTATTTCTTGCAGCAATTTGTTAGGTTCGTTAACTAAAAAAGACTGGTTCAGAATAGGGAACTTTAGATAGCAGAAATCTTCGGTATAATTCAAGAGAAAACATTTAAAAATCATTGGGATACAAGAATGCTAGGTTGAGTCTATTAAGAGACATAATAACAGTGATGTAAGAGCATAGATTCCGGAGTAAGAGTGCTTGAGTTGAGTTCCTATTTGGCTTTGTCATATAGAAGGTGGGTAGCATACTTAGCTCTGATTTGAAGTGATTCTGAAACCATTTGAAACAGTGTTAAACTTCAGTCTGATTAAAACAATCCTAAAGGAGACTGTTAAAAATGCTGATCATTGGTCTCTCTCACCACATTTTGGTTTGATAGATCAAGGTGAATCTGATGCAGTTGGCAACCATATCAAAATTTGAAGAGTATTTATTTAAAACGCTATTTTTCTTTTTAGAAAAGCGGGTCCATTTTGAATTATTTAATAATCTTCTAAGTCAGCTGCTGAAGGAATTACTCCTGAGAAAGGCAGATTACTGCAAAGTTCTTGAATTACTAAAAAATAATATATGCATCACAAAGATTCTCTTGGACAATTTGTATTGTATGAGCTCTGTATGCAAGGAAATCAAAATCTATGATTTGAGAGTGTACCTTAGCAATTTTTTAGATTGAATTATCAATCAATATTGAATAGGACTGACTTTGTGTAGTGTATATTAATGCATATTATTAAGCATAATGGAAGTAATATAAAAATGAGGCAAACATTATTCTTGAGGAATTTACAATTGTGTTATTTTTAAAAATAGTTCATAAATATGTTTTAAGTTTGGGATTTTGAAATGATGCATTTATTCAGTAGTCTATACCAGTGGACCACTACTTAGCTGCATGCACCCCCAATGTAGAGCATGACACTATCCATCATGATACAGAAAAAAAAATCTCTCTTTCACAGACACACATTTGATAACACAAGGATATTAAACTTTACTAATATTTCATTCATAAATTGATACTGATGCCCTCTCATATCCTTTGATAAGAAGGTGATGTATCATTTATGGTAAGCAGATAGGGGTAGGATTTTTCATGTTGTGGGGACATTGACAAAAGTGCCTTCATCTACTCATTGGTTTTCCGCATATTACAGTTTGCACATTTCTGCGTATGAGGATTTACAGATCTAACATGTAACTAACATGTATAAAGTCAGCACAAGACATAAAGAACTTTTGCAATGAAACCAAGTTTGAAGATGAGCACAAGAAAATAGCAAAGTTGAATGTTCTCTTGATATTTGTTCAATGAATCATCAGCAAAGTAACAGTAAAAAACTAATGAAGATTTTTAGTATGCCACTTAACTATACGTTTTAAAATGTTTTATCTTTCTCTTTAAGATTCAGATGGTGTTTCTAAAGATGAATGAGTTTTGCTTTCTTTCAGTAAAAACATTTTATGAAGAGACAGAACTTTGAAAGGGTTACTTAGAATAGTTTCCTTGCCATTTCACTTTGTTATCTACAATGATATTTCTGTCATTTGTAAAGCTCTCTGCAATTCACATACTTAAAAAATTGTAAACAAAGAATTTTCTAATCTATTTAAAAGTCTTTCAAAGAAGGATGTGTTCTAAATATAAAAACAAAAAAGTATTACATTTCCCATTAGTTTGTAAGAACAATCAAATGACATTAGGGAGAATGAAAATTTACAAGCCAAATTTTAACAAAAATATTTGCATAATGATTAGATTGATTTGAAACCTGATCATCATAATTTAGGAAGCACAGCTAATAATGTACTTTCATTTGGATCTATTTATCTATGAAATCTGTTTTTCAGATACGGTGGCCATTAAATACAGTTATCAAAATAAAACTCCAAAGTACAAAGTTTTATGCCAAAACTTTAAAAAATAATGAAGCATATTTAATCATGCTGCTATCATTTAATAATAAAATCAACATGGATTTGGGGGTAAATTGACATACACAAGCTTGGTGATACATGGAGTGCAATAAGTCATACGTTAAACCAAAGATTTAAATTCACCAAGATTTTTATATAGGAAAACAGACTTCTTATATCTACATATTAGAAAATATTTTAAAGTATTTATGTTACTTTTATCTCATCCATTTTAATTTATATTTTTGATTATCTTTCATAATGTAAAAATACTTTAGCACATTATTTCAAAGTATAGAATAAAACATTTTAGAAATAGGCACATAAACATATTTTGAGGTCAATCCTTAAGAAATTTTTCTAATTAGATTAAAGATCACAAAGTTTGAAGACTAATGAATTCTGGTGTAAACTTCTTCTGTAGATTGTGACAATAATTCAATAACCAAAAGTTATTTCTCTAAATTTCGAACTAACGGACACGACCATGTGAAAAGACACTTCTTATCAGTGTACAGGATTTTGTCTATTTTTGCAGTCATAAACCCTGGAGGTACAACTGGTATAAATTTTAAAAAATGAAATACACATCCTTCTGAACTAAATTAGCCCGTCTAGATACAAGCATTAAAAACATGATTGAGAAACTGTTTACATGCATTGGTACCTATTTTGAATATTAGTACACAATGATTAAAATGTACTGCAGCATTAAGTGTGAAATATTACTTTTAAAACAAAGTAATTCTGAATCTTCGTTATTTCCTGCAGGCATATTGAAGCACAAAGAGATTTTGGCTAAATTTCTTAATTTTAATGGCATCATAAAGTAATTAAAACCAATACAAACAGACACAGCTGTGTGCAGAATGTCTGTGAGTATATAATCTGTGTTTTTCATGTAAAATAGTCTAATAAACACGTTGCTATGAGAACCTGAAATATGAAATACAATCTGTGTGCCTGCAAATTCTGAAATGATGAAGTTAAGAAACTTCCACAAGACTATCCATACATAAATAAAACATTAGAAATCATTTTAGAGCACATAGCTTATTACTTACTTTCAAAATGCCTTACTATGAACCAATATATAAACACCAACCCTCAATAACATCAATAAATTTGAAAATATGCAAATGTATATATATTTATTTAGTATAATATAGTACAATATAAAGTAGTATATTATTATACACTATATGAAATAAAAATGAGTGAGCAAAATGGAATCATGTAAAACAGAGTTTACAAATTCAAATGTCTGTATTTGGATATACGTTCAATACCTGGGAATTTTTTATTTCTAGAAAGAAATATGTTCTCCCCAATTCTTCATGTGACATCAGCCCTGTGGTATATCACTCATTTTCCAACTTTTGATAGAGATATGAATACATCAAACCCTTTCCCTAACACACTACAAGCACCCAAAGAAGAAATGAAAAATGACAGCAGACACTGCAAGAAGCAACCTAAAGAGGTGGGGACTGTGCTGGGCAGCAGAGCGTGTGTCCAGTACTTGTGACAGCTCAGGGCAATGGGAAGAGTTTCTACAGGTTTTCTCTTCAACAGATGTATGGATTTATATATGAAATCTACTGATTGCATTTGTCAGCTCTAATATTTAAGGTAAGGTAGAAGACAAATGCTACATTCTGTTGACTGCATTTAGTCCACAGACATTAATTTGTGTTCTCAGATACAGCCTCTGGAAATACTGATTGATGTCATTATTTCTTTTGTGGGAAAATATTAGAAATCTTTACCACATTTGCAGTAAACCTTGTTCTCCAAAGTAAAGGCTGAATAGCTGATTTAAGAAAATGTGTGTATCATAAAGAGATGATCCTTTGTTATTGGCCAACTGGGGTGGAATAGAGTGAAGGAGAATCTTCACATCAAGCCCAGAACAAAACGGGGAAAAGAAACTTACTCCAGGTGTGGCTGTAAAGTTAACATATATAGTGGAGACACACATCAATGCTACTACCTAGGTAGCTGTGCAGTTACAGTTCCCATGTGATTTACTTCTCCTCCATTTTAACATTTTTTCATATCCATGAGAGAGAGATTGATCATCACATCATCACTCTGCAAAAGCTCTAGGATGAGGTGAAAAGATCATTAGCTCTGAAGCTGTGTATCCTTGGGTTTGAATGTCACTTATTAGCTATTAAACAACTCACTAAATCTCTGTAATTTGCCATTTCATTATCATATCTATTTCATAACGTTTATTGTGATAATAAATATGTGAAGCCTCTGCACCACGCAGTGTTGATACTGCTCCTTGATGAATGTGTTGTCTTCTCCCAATGCACATTGTGTAGATGCCTAAGGAAGTTTAGATTTTGAAAGAATGCACATTTACATACTACTAGGGTATATATTCAAATGTAGATATCAGGGAGAACGATTCAAATTGTCTCTGTGACAAACAGAGAAATGTGAATGATTTAAGTAAATTAAAATAAGAGAACATAAACTAATTACCTTATTTTCATACATTGCTGGTGCAAATATAAAATGGTACAGCCACTATGGAAGACTGTTGGGCAGTTTCTCACAAAGGTAGATATAATCTTACCATATGATCCAGTATTGGTGCTCTTAGATATTTACCCAACTGAATTAAAAGCTTGTGTCCACACAAAAACCTACATACAAGTGTTTATATAAGCTTCATTCATAACTACCAAATATTAGGAGCCACCAACATGTCCTTCAATAGGTTAATGGATAAACAAACCATGGAACATCCACATAAGTGTGCTATTCAGAAATTAAAATAAAAGAAGAGCTCTCAAGCCAAGAAAAAACATGGAGGAACCTTAAATGCATATCACCAAATGAAAGAATTTTATTTAAAAAGGCTATAAGATTCTAACAATACGACATTCTGGAAGAGGCAAGACTATAGAGACCGTAAAAATATCGGTGATTGCCATGTGGAAGGAGGTGGGCAGAGGATAATTGAATATGTGAACTAGTACAGAGTATAATTCCATTTATTGATGTTTGATACTGACTGCTTTTAGGTTTCATTCCTCCTTCTTCTCTTTCTGCCCCACATCTGGACAAGCTGATAAGAACATTTGGGTGCTCCTTTTTTTTAGCACCAGTGAGAATTTCAAACCATGAAAGTCTCTGCCTTTGGAAAATCCTCACCCCTATCCTACTCTCTACTCACCATAAAATGCCAAGCCAGTTTCCTTCCCCTTCTCTCTCAAATCATTTTGGACCTGTTTGGGAACCACCTGCTCCCCCAACAAAGCCTCATTATCTAAGTAATTAACCTTTTTGCAATCTTTTGGTGTGTGTGTGTCATCATCATTGTCATCATTGGAGCCAAGTTTTGGCTGGAGGTCCATTTTGTATCTGTAGGGTGTTCACAACAATTGGTGCTGTGAGCAAGATGTCTAGACAACGACCACCACTACACACAAGGGGTCTTGCTTACTTTTCTCTGTATTGCTAACCGGTTCTGCTGCCTGCTGACAAATATGTTCTTGTATCTACTGCTTAGTGGCTACCTTGCATTTTGAGCTGTGCTGCTTTGTGCTGCATTCTCTGAGTTTTACCTAGTCTCTGTCTTAACTAATCTATGTGTTGGAAGTTTCGAGAATTGGCATTTAGCAACAGGAGTATGAATTTAAGGCCCTCCTGAAGGGGGCCAGGTTCATATGTCTTGCCGCAGACCTATCTCTGTGTTTCAGATTAAACTCTGTGTCTTGGTCCCAGCATGCCCCATGACTGAGGCTAGGTTCAGGGAAACTACTCTTACCCTGTGGATGTTGGTTTTGTGCGTCAACCAGGCGTTAGCCTCTGTTCTATAGAGTGGTCAGGGGAAAGACTGGTACCCGTGCAACACATGTTCATTAAGCGGTCACGCATATGTAGGAAGAGCAGTTACTATTTGGCATTATTAGATCACTCCTAAAAGTAGATGGTTCACTAGGACTTACACATTACCTTTGCTGCTGCTTCTGCCTGTGCCTCCATCACGAAAAATGATCTTGATTTTCATGGCTATCTGGAAAAACACCCATGGCACTGCTGTGGCACAGCCAAGGGGTTACTTCAACTGTTGCCAATGGGGAAGCTATAAATCCTGATGATACTGGTTTGAGGCTCTCTGAAAGAAAAAAACCTGTAAATATGAGCATGGTAAAGAGAAATCCTTGAAGTCTATCTAGCTACCACCAAAAAAAGATGAAAAGGAAAAGGTAAAGAAACCTGGATATAGAAGTAAGAAACAAAAAACTTAAGCAAAGGTCCATAATTTTAACTAAAAGGGAACCTAAAATTTGCTAAAACAATTTATATAACAAAAAAATAAAAAGGCACGATACAATATTGTTAACTATAGACAGTATGCTATACAGTAAATCTCTAGAACTTTACAACTTGCGTGACTGAAACTTCAGACCCATTGAACATTTCCTATTTTCCCCTCCCCCAGCCCCTGGCAATCACCCTTCAACTCTCTGCTTCTATGAGTTTAACTATCTTAGATACCTCATGTAAGTGGAATCATGCAGTTTCTGTCGTGTGACTGGCTTATTTCACTTAGCCTAATGTTCTTCAAGTTCAGGGTAGATCTCATATTAAGCGTTCTTACCACAAAAAAACAAACATAGAAAAATGAAAACAGAAAAATACAAAGGAGCACGAGGAAGCTTTTGGAAACTGTGGATATGTTTATTACCTTGAGTGTGCTGATGGTCTCACAGGTGTATGCATATGTTCAATCTCATCAAATTGTATACAATAAACATGTGCAGTTTTTTGTATATCAATTATAGTTCAATAAAGTTGTTTTAAAAAGACAAAAGGGTGAAAAGGTACTCATTGGCTTTTCCTCCTCTACAGCATACGTTCTTAATTAACTTTAGCATCTCCTAACATGTATCAAATGGCAAAACTTCATGGCCATATTCAATACTGAGGCTCTAATTACAGTTATATCTAGGCATTCTACTAAATTTAAGCAAGGTAGCCCTTATAACCTTAGAGGATTGACTGAACAAAAGTAGAGGACAAGTTGGTATGTCTCAACTTAACAACTGAAACTGTTGCCTTGCTTAAATTTCTCCATGATCATGGCACCCAATGCCCTAAAATATCCCCTAGAGGGCATGGACCCTCTGACCTAATGAGTAATACATTAAAATGAAATTAAATCTTTAGCATTTACAAATTGAATTGACAAAAAATGAGGGACACCATGGACCTTCTTTTCTCCCTTCTCTCTAGTTAAAATAGTTAATACATTCCAATGTAAATTAAAACAGGGCCTTCAAAGACTGAAACTCATTATACAATACTTATTTAGAAAAGCAGTGATGATCCCCATTACTTTGGCCTGTTCTTATACTGGGAAACAATGAATGGTACTTCACTGTGGATTATTATACTTTAATTCTGTGGTCCCATCTCTCAAAGCCCACATACAATACTATTGAAACTACTGACTCCATTCAATCAGCCGCTGGTAAATATTTTGAGATTATAGAGTTGGCTAATATGTTTTGTGCAGCGACTATTTCAACAGCCTTTCAGTTGCAATTTTACCTTTACCTCCAAATAAAACAATAAACCTTTACTTGGCTACCCACAGGGTACTTTAACTACATTGTTATGACACACAGTCTTTTCAGGCAATATCTTAATCTGATCCCACTTTTTCCGGAAGCACAGGTATGACATCATATTGATAACAGAAGAGATACATTTGACATTTATTCAAGACACACAAAGAGTCACAAAAGGTCTTACAAAAAGGGGATTGGCCATTGATTCACATACACTGCGTGGCCCTGCCACCTTGGTTAAATTTGTGAAAATTATTTGATAAAATGAGGGCTGTTCCATCCCTGACACTGTTAAGAAACAGCTATTGATCCTCTTTTCACCTAGAATATTAACAATAATCCCAGCATCTTTTAGGCCTTCTTGTGTTCTGGAAGCAATTTATTCCTCATTTAAAAATTTTACTTAAGCCATTTATCGTGTTACTTATAAATTGATTTACCTTGAATGGGGCATTCTATAACAAAAGGATCTAGAATCTGTTCAAATTGCAATTCAATAGGCATTGATGTTAGTACTTCTCAAAGACTACTTCATTTTAGTAAAGAGAAGTAGAGGTTTTAGTAACCTCCTCTCATGCCTCCTCGACTCTCTGGATCATTCATGGTTGCTATTGTCCCTGGCCTTCTAATGCAAGAACCTGTCCTCCTTGGCACCAGGCTATATGCCACTAGAGCAACAATTGCTAGCCACATTCCATGCTCTCCTGGAAATAGAAGACTCTCAAAGCCCTTGATCCCTTGAGGCCCTGTCCTCCATACCCAGGTGCCCACTATGCCTTGGGTTATGGAGAAAGTATCTGGCAAGCTTGGAACAGCTACCGAGGCCTCCTTATTACAAAATGCAGCCACACTTGGGCCCTCCGGTATAAACGCCCTACCAAGATGGGGGCAGCCTACCCTGTTCTTAGTTCCTTGCCAAGTGCCACAGTGCTTGAGGGGGGCATCCTTCTCTCAGAAGCCTTGACTACCTGAGGAGCCCCTTGGGATCAACTGAGTGAACAGCGATAGGAGTTCATGCACTACACGGTTGTCATCAGCACCATCCTGTGTTATGGAGCTTGCTGGAGAGCTGCTGATTTTCATCCCTTAACCAGGAGGAGTATTAACACACTCCATATATCTGCTTTGGCTATTGATCATGACTTAGTCAGCTATTTGTCTTAACCACCTTATGCTTCTCTGCTGGCTACTTCTTGTGATTTCATCTGCTGGTGATCCCACTAAATCTCTGTTCTGCTGGGATCAACTGTCTTAGCTGGTAACAAATGGTGAGGTCGCTACTCCAAAACCATGGATTGACATTAATCTTTAAAGGGAAGTTCTCTCCAACTGTACCACATATATAAGATATTTTAGAAAACAACTATTCTTCAAAGCTGATGCACCCAATTCTGATAATGCTACCAAATAGCCTACCAGTGGGAAAAAAATGAATGGTGCTACCACATATACCTGAATTAACATCAGTACAGCAGGAAGTAGTTTACCTTCTATCCATAGGAACACTAGAGCAATTTTTGAGCCTCAGAGTGTAAAGCTTCCATTCCTCCAAGAAAACGTGATGTAGCCCTCATCCCATAACAAAAAAAAAGCCTGTCATTGTTTCTCACTCAGGATAAATAGCAGTGGAAAAATCTTTCTATAAAAAAATTTCCACTCTAACTCTTCAAAGTGGCCCATTTGGACCAGAAAAAAAAAAATCCCTATAATTCCCCAATATTGACTTATTCATTCACAATGACTTTGTGCTTTCTTCTCTAGCAAAATATGGGCATACTTTGCAAATTAAAACACTCTCATAACAATTCTCTCAGGGAGGCTAGAAAAGGGTATATTTAGGGTTTGAGGGCCCAAATGTATTTTGTCTCAGGTGTTGTTAGTACTCACACATGAAACAATGCTTAACTGAGTGGCTGTCATGAAGGGTTTAGGACGTATACCACTAGAACTATGCAGAGAAGATATAAAATAGGATTTATTAGAAAAAATTTAAAAACTTACACACTATGACTTGAACTTTTAATATCCTAAAACTTAGGATAGGCACTGATAGTCTGTATGCAGCATGACTTATGTTCCAATGAAGGGCCGCTATCAAAGTGATGCTCTACATATTTAATGGACTGGGAGGTAGAATATATTATCACACTATGTAGCAATGGAAGCACCTTGGTTAATGATGTGACTTTCTTAGAAAGAGAGAATCTTGGCAACCTAGTGACTGGTTCTAACCTATTCTTTTGTTGAGCAAACTCAGACTGCTCAGCCACCAAAAGGGAGAGGATACGGATCTCCAAGTATACTCTTATCAGTTCACCCTGTAACCTTTGAGGTCTCTATGTGTATAAGTATCTCTATCTGTTTTAATTGATCATCACCTTGCAAAATGGTTTCTGTCTCAGAGAAGAGAAGTTTCTGCAATTTGTCTGAGAGTTGACATAAATAAAATCCCCAAAATGCTAGGCCAGAGGAGAAGTGATATATCTATAAGCTTTAAGAGTTTATATTATGAGTCAGTTTTGAGACAGCTGTGGAAGGGCTTTTGTGGTAGTTCATCCACATCTGTAATAGAGAAAGAGAGAGTTGTTTACTCCCTCATTCCCCACCCTCCTACAATGGTCAGTTGTGTTCATGTTAAGCCAATTAAAGTCTGTTATTTACCCTGGTGGAGGATATCCCTCTGAGGGATAAGCCATACTCTTTTCTTTTTCTGGAGTGAAAAGGCTCACAGGGATCCAGTAGTCACAATTTCATCATCATAAACAACATCTGGAAGCAGAAGAAGGGCCTGTAGAACCAGCAGAATAAAAGTCTGTCTCCAAGTTCATGTCTATCCAGGTTTTCTTGATCTGAGCAATATGAACTACCCATTTTTCCATGGAGGTTATATGAACTATTCATTCATCTGCTCATGCAAGGAAGGTGGGTGGGAATGAATGAGGGAGAGAGGGAGGGAGAGAAAAGGGGAGAGAAGGAGGGAGAGAAAGGGAGTGAGAGAGAGAGCACACGCACACCAGCACGTGTCCAACTCCTAGTGACTCTCAGTTTCCTGGGAGTTCATCCAAGACGAAAAGGGTAAGATCATATGCAACACAAAAATAATTAAAAAAGTTAAAATTTGTGTTCCTGCAGAGGTTATTGCTAGAGAAGCTGGTATGGTTGGCAAATAGTGTAGTCTGTGGTGTTGCATGACTCTCATACTTTTAAAAATAATTTTCCTTTGGGCATTCTAGCCCATTGTTGTAGTTTCATTACTATGATAGGTTTTATTTTAGATCCACTGGGCTATAAAGATAATGGCCACAAATATTTGATTAGGATTTCTCAGTGCAAACGTATTCCTTTACGTGTGCTCACTCTGTAGGTTAAGCAGGTTCCATTCCTTTCCTCTTTCCCTTCTACGTTTCTGTTGCCACAAATTATTCTATTTTTGTGTTGTGAGTTTTTAACTAAATTGAAGTGTTTATAGTTATTTTTGATGCTTTCTTTCTCTTTATCTTTTATGTTATAATTAAGTGTTTACTAACCTATTCTGATAAAGAGCTGCAATTTTTTGATTTTGTCTTTTTTTTGTCTCTTTGCTCAAAGCTTTGTAAACCTTTACCTTCTTGTTTCAGGTAGGAGGGTTCCCTTCATTTCTTGTTAGGCAGCTCTTGGTGATGAATTCCCTCAGCTTTTGTTTATCTGGGAAAGCTTTTATTTCTCTGTCATATCTGAATGATAATTTCACTGGATAGAGTATTCTTGGCTGATAGTTTTTGTCTTTCAGTATTTTGAATATGTCATTCCATTCTCTCTTAGCCTGTAAGGTTTCTGCTGAGAAATCCACTGAAAGCCTGATAGGGATTCCTTTGTAGATTATTTTCTTCTGTCTTGCTGCCCTTAATATTTTTTCTTTGTCACTGACTTTTGACAGTTTTAATATTATATGCCTTGGAGAACTTCTTTTTGCATTGATGTAACTAGGAGTTCTATTGGCTTCACGTACTTGTATGTCCAGTTCTTTCCCCAGGTTTGGGAAATTCTCAGCTATTATTTGTTCGAACAAGCTCTCTGCTCCTATCTCTGTCTCGTCTCCCTCTGGGATACCTATAATCCTTATTGAGTTGGATATTTTCAAAGAGTTTATTTTTTTAAAACCTTAGTTATCTTCCCTTCTCCACATGAAGCATTTCTAGGTTTCCATCTTCAAGGTCACTAATTCTCTCCTCCATAAGTTCTTCTCTATTTTTTATGCTTTCTACATTGTTTTTTATCTCATTAATTGTGCTCTTCATATCCAGAATTTCTGTCTTTTTTTTTTAGAGCTTCAATATCTTTGGTGAAGAATTCTTTCTGTTCATTCATTTTATTCCTGAGCTCATTGAACTAGCTTTCTGAGTTTTCTTGTAACTCATTGAGTTTCTTTAAGATAGCTATTTTGAATTCTCTGTCAGATTGTAGTTTTCTGTGACTTCAGGTTTGGTTTCTGGAGAGTAGTCATTTTCTTTCTGTTCTGCAATGTTACTGTAGTTCTTCATAGTGTTTGATGAATCTATTCTCTGCCGGTGCATTAGTGGTAGTAATCACCTTTTACTACTTGGGTACAGCTTTGGTTACTTTGGTTCTGGTCACCTGGGTCTCGTGTTCCTCCACTGGCTCTCCATGGACTCAAATGCTGTTGTCCCATGCACCACCTGTGCTGCTGTTCCTAGGTTGTCTTGGGGTGCTGGGTTCATGGGTGTCATTGTTGTTGGTGGGGGCCTGAGGACCCAAGGACTTGTCTACAGCCCCCACTGCTGGTGGAGCTGGTGTTGGAGTTGCTGTCACTGGGGCCTGGGTCACCAGTTCTGCTCTGGTTCCTGTTGCTTCTGGTCATAGATTCCACCTGCCACCATTGGGGTCGGGACAGGATCTGTTTTTTCTGTTCCCATCCTGTCTGCTCATAGTTGTGCCAATTGGCTGCTCTGCATTCATTCAGGCTGGGCTGCCAAGCTCGGTGGGCAGGTTGTGGTCACATGGGTGGGGCTGTCACCTGGTGAGGCGCCTATGCATGGGCCAAGCTGAGCTTGGCAGGTCAGTCATGCATGGCAGGCAGGTCACGCTCAAGCAGGCTGAGCCATCTCCACTTAGCAGGGAGCATTTGCATGGGTGGAGCCACCATGGCATGGTGAGTGCTCCCACGGGCTGGGCTAGTGGCACTCTGCAAGCACTCATGTATGGCCTGGGCTCCCCCACCTCCACTCACAGTTATGCTGGCCACTATGTGAGGATCCGTGACCTGGATGACTGCCACTAGGGATGGTGAGGGGGTGCTCCCCTAGTTCCACTGCTTCCCAGGTCTCCAGTCCACCCACCTTCAGCTGTATAGCTACTTGCATCTCTCAGGCATCCTGTTTTGCTGTATAGGGAATCCTCTGTTGGTTACTGGATGTCCCTTTAGCTATAACTTAGGGGAGAGAGAGAAAGGGAACAACTCACTCTGCCGTGGTACTGATGTCACTCACCAACATTTATATTTTTGATCCAATAATCGAACATATTATATACATATAAATACAGGATATACATGATCGATATGTATATACAGTACATTCTCAATTTTGTTTTTAAAACATAATCACACACGTATAGTTAAAGAAAAATTATTAAAATATATATAAGATTTTCAACATTCTGTGTTTGGATGTATAAGAAATTTTTCATGTTTAAAATTTTTTATAATTAATAATTTTATAATCAGAAAATATAAAATGAATATAACTATGATTCATCCTTTTACGTTGGTTAAGAAGCTAACATGAGTTTAATAATTCAGTTTGCTGGAGCACAAGTATCTCTGAAAATTTATATAATCCACAGTAACCTTCATGATTTTTTTTACTATGTGGCATTAATGGTGCCAATTAGAAGTCTCCCTGTATCCTAATACTGTGATTTTTAGTGCCCTCTCACTTTGACTCTGAGCTCAACCATGTGACTTGCTTTGGCCAACTGGATATTATTAGCAAGCATGAGACAAGCAGAGGCTTCAGAAGTGTGTACATGTGTCCTCTTGATCCCTTTCGCATGACTGCACTTGCGTCCTCTTGAATCCCTGACACAACCATGAGAATCTGGCTAGAACGCTGGAGGAATGTGAGGGATACATGGATGAGAGCCCAGTGTCCTAGCTGAGGCCATTCTAGCAGCCAGCCATAGTCTACTGCCAACTAATCTCAAATGCATGAAAAAGCCCTGCTGAGTTCTACCAAAAAATGGCTCAAATCATCACAATTACTCTTTCCACCTATAATTCCATGATAAATAATAAAATTTTTGTTTTAAGATTCTCTGTTTGGGTGGCTTGTTATGCACCATTATTTTAACAATGGATAATTGATCTTCCTTGTATGGAAGGTCTACATTGGTCAATATAACAGTGACAGCTGATGCAGATACTTGGATTATTTTATTTATACAAAGTAGATAGAGGAACTGAAGATATAGGATAATGAAGTTAAAGAAATGAAAACATTCACATCTAAAACATATGCAGATGCATCAATATGTATTAAAAAAATATGTCATCTTCCTAAATTCAAATAGCTAGATACTGTGAATGTTTTTAATTTCCAGGACAGTTTTCTATAGCTTATTAGATATGTATAACTCTCTCACAAGTAATGTAAATATTTTATCTATTTGATTTTTTTGATACGTTTCATAAGGAGTTTGTTGTTTTAACCCTTGGTATAATACCTTGTAGAAGCAATTCCTTTTGTGTTTAAGGTAGATACTTGTCTCAAGGAAAACTACATATATCTTGCACAAATTTATATTAAGACAAAATTGTTGGATAATTCTAATTTCTCATAAGATAAAATTCTGTGAAATCATTTTAAGTCATTACTAAAACACAATATCTTGGCAGAAATTTGAGATAGCACTTAATAGGAGAAGATGCAGTAAAAAGCTTTAAAAACAACACATGATTGAAAGTAAAGGCTTTTAACTTACACTGTACATTTCTAGTCTTGCATTATTTGTCTGATAACTAAAGCATACAGACTTGGGTTAATAACTCACCTTGTGATTTTGAAGCACTGTTTTAAATTGTATTTCAAATCACTGACCTGTATCCATAGTAATAGGAATAGCATTGTTAATTTATCAAAAACATTGAATCATACAACGCTGGGAGATATTTAATTCAACTTAACTCATTTACATTTGAAGCAGTTTGTCTGAAGTCTCACTATTGGTGCTGGTTTAGAGCTTGGATTAGTACTCTGGTTTCTTGGCTACTTTTAGTGCTTCTTGCCCTAATGTCTATTCACTGATGTATTATTTACATTTAAGAGCTAAAGCTAAGACAATTAAATAAAATTATAAACATAGCCTCAGCAATGGGCTATGGCCACATCTATATGTTAATGGACCACAAATCAAACAAGAAAATAAATTAAATATATAAATATGTATAATTAGTATCTATATTTATGTTTATTTTACTATGATTTGTCTAAACATCAATTTTTTCCAAAATGACCACTATAAGGAGCTGTCTCTTCACATTGTATAACTGGTAAAAAGGGCATTCCTTCCAAAGAGAATACTTCCCTAGTCCTCCCTTAGTCATCTGTTTATAACAAATGTTTGAATCTATTTGCCCAACCTCATTTCCTACAGGGATAGCATGTGCAGTCCATGCAAGTTTTGGATTCTGGATTATAATTCATGTATTACAGGGCATATGTTTGTGGGTGATATTTAAATGAATGTTTGAATGAATGGAGGAATAAATGACTAAATGGATAAATAAACGACTAAAATGAATGTCGACTGGGTGCCCTAGTCACATAAAATTGATCTAGAGGATCACGTTCCATGATTTCTCAATGGTAGTTGCATTCAAAGATATAATTATGACACCAAATTTAATTTTAATAGAACTTGTGGAGTTGATAAATTCCTCATGTGATGCTGCTGGAAAGAAAGACACTGCTGTTTCACCCTTTATTATTGCCTGAGAAAACACTGAATTCTCTCTTGACCTCCCCATTGATCTCTTCCTCAAAGCTTAGAGAGCACCTCAATTACTCACAGCTACTCATTAACCTTCTTAATTTCGTTTGTGAGGTACTTTTCCAGATTACAAAGGGCAAATGGAATTACTTATGGAATTGTGCACTTAATGAAATGTTGCACTGAATTTTTAAAATAATATTTATGTAACAAATACTTATGCAGTACTTAACATGTACCAGCCCCTGTTCAAGTGCTTAAAAACTATTAACTCATTTACTCTTCTTAACAACCATATGAAGCAGGTATTCATTTTATCCTAGTTTTACTGATGTGGATATAGAGGCACAGAGATGTTAAATAACTTCCCAAGGGCAAACAACTAAGAACTGGCAGAGACTAGAGATATTCAGACTGTTTCCAGGCCTGAGCTCTTACCCTTATTCCCTGCGACCTCTGAAATCTTTCTCTTCTTACCTATCTTTTGGCATATTTATGTTTTTCTAGAGTATCATTTTGCATTTCACTGCGAGGGCTTCAGATTTAAGATTTAAGAATTTCAAAATAGTTAGGCCAAGGAAATATTTTCATTTGATGGTGAGTTTGCAATGGTAGGGTAATGCGTGTTCTTAGTTTTCTGCTATCACTGTCTTTATTGAGTATTTTCATAATCTGCTGCAGGTCTTTTTGTCTCTAGTTATCAGTATATGGCAGCTTATTAATTAGTTCTGTTTGGACATTTGCAGAGGCTCAAAGGTTAATAAAGGATATCAGCTTGTTTAAGACATTAGAAATATATTGGTATTCCTGTGCAGATTTTTAGTTTCATTGGTTGCAATAGATAACAACAACAAAAATCTTTCTGGGACTTTAACCACTATAGGTAAACACTCTAAGATTGCCATTGTCACGACCTTAGAGCAAGCTCGTATGGAGACAACAACACTGCCTCTGATATCCCTTAATGTATCTGCACAACCAAAGGTGAATAGAAATTTACTCATCACTCTTGAAAAGTTGTCTTCTTCAAATCATCTTACATTTCTCGGGAGAGAGAGCAAGAAAGAGAGAGAAGAGAAATAGAGCATATACACCCTTCCATATTTATAAAGCAATTATAGTAGGAGGAAGTATACTGTAGGCTGAAGGATATAATATACCAAGTATACTTAGTATCTCAAGTATATATTGGCAAAACCTCTCACTTTGGTATTATAGAGTATCTGTCTGAGAAATAGCACTGAGGTTATTTAGGAAGGAAGCTTCTGTTGCTTAGCTTGAAATTACCTGTACTTTCATTGTGAATATTGCTACAGGGAGTGTGGTAATAGAGACTATAAGTTCTGTCATAGGTTACTAGAAGTTACAACTGTATTGGAAATAAGTTATGCCAAGAATATCGTAAACATGTTAATTAAGAACAATGCAATATATTTTTGATTTACATTTACGTAGAGTATCAAAAATATATTCAAATGTATTTCACTGAATTTAATGTTGGTTTGGGAAAGTTTGGGTAAATGTAGAAGCTGGTATACTGAACCTCAAATCAATTTTGGAATTTTCAATGGATATAAACTCATACTATAGGAAGCTTGCAGTCCCAATAGGTCTAGCCAGGGAAAAATTTCTAGCTATTAGAGTGGAAACAGAGGAATAAGCAGAAATATATAAGAATTAAAGAAAACAATCATGGAGACAGTAGATTTTTTCCTTTCTCATAAAGTAATTCATTATTTTTCCAGTACAATGAACATAATATATGCCAAATACATAAACATATATCTTGGGCACATAAATATAGTTTACATTAGTTGCTTTTATCATTTAAAAAATAATTTTACATATTTTTATGCTCAGAAAGTAGATTGGTACTCTAGTACTAAATCTTGATGCTTGCTGGTTGTTAGGGGAAGAAAGAGTATTTTCATATTATTGAGTTGGTAACCAGGGCTGTATTTAAAATAGCTTATCAGACTTACATTAGGATTTAATTACAATTGGCTCTGTGATAAATAACTACATGGTGTCCCATAAATTGTCCCATAACTCTCTATATTGACAACTTTGACATAACATGTGCAGAGCTCAAACTACTCCAAGACAATGGTAATTTATAACTAATAGTATCTTTTCAAAAATAAAAGAAAAAATATTTTCTTCACAATCATTAGGATTTTGTGGAACTAAGAAATAAAATATTAAATATAGAAAGCGAAACTCAGTGTCACATAATTAGCTATAAAATAGGAGGCATTATGCAATGACCCCATCATTGACCTACCTGAGGTGGGCGTTAGTTACTGAAGTGACTAAAGATCATTTTTTATTAGGAAGACACAGCAAAGAATAGTCTTAATTGAATCTTAGTGGACGAGATTAAAGTGAAGTATATTTACCTTATTACAATTTACACTTTGAAATTCTATCAACTTTTATGTCAGTGTAAAATTCTTGATAAACATGACAGAAATTCCCACATTATCAAATTCTTTTTCTACCAAATTTAATTCCAGAAAACCCAGCAGCTTCCAATGAAAGCAACCTCAATCCCTACGAGATTAATATTTTCTCATCACACTACTTGGAATAACTTGGAAAGGACAAGAGATTTGGGAATGAAGTTGTAAGTAGCTGCTTTCAGACATATTAGATTCCTATTGTTGCTGTAACAAATTAACACAAACTTAGTGGCTTAAAATAACACAAAATTATCATTTTATAGTTCTGGATGTCAGAAATCTAAAATCGGACTCACTGGTCTCAAGTCAAGGTGTAGGTAAGGTGGACCCTTTCTGGAGTTTCTGAAAGCAAATCCATTTTCTTGTCTTTTTCAGTTTCTAGACGATTCCTGAAAATATAAGTTTTCTCTGCCATGCTTCTCACTTCATTCTGAGCTCTCACCAGCAGAGATTTTAATATCGATATTTCTACCAACATTCTGTTTATGACAATTATCACTTTTTCTCTCAGTGTTTCAAAACTCTGCCAGCTTCTGCTCATTATGTAACTCCAGAACCACTCCCACATTTTTAAAGTATTTGTTACAGCATCACTCTACTTCCAGGGGCCAAAATCTGTATTAGCTTCTTATTGTTTCTATAACAAATTATCACAAACTTAGTAGTTTGTAATGATATAAATTTATTCACTTGTAGTTCTGGAGATCAGAAAAGTAAAATCAAGTTGTCAGCAGGGCTGCATTCTTTCTGGAGTCTTCTGGGGAGAAGCTGTTTCTTTGCTGTTTTCAGAGTCTACAATTGCCTTTGGACTGTGATCCCTTCTTGCATCACTCCAGCTTCTTGCTTCTATCGTCACATCTTCTACTACTGACTCTGGTTTTCCTGGCTCCTTCTTATAAGGTCTCTTGTGATTACATTGGGCCCATCTGGATAATCCAGGGAATTCTTTCCATCTCAAGAACCTTAACTTAATTATATCTGCAAAGTCCCTTTGACCATGTAAGCTAACATATGCACGGGTTCCAGGGATTAGGAGGTGAACATTTTGGGGGTGCCATTATTCAGGCTACCACCAATCTTGTGTGCAAAAGATTTTTCTCAAATTTAGATTTTTTCTCAAATTTAGATCAACTAAGGCAAGAGAATGAAAAGGAATGCTTTTTGGAACTAACTAAACAATCTTGACATGTTTGGTTAATGAAACCTGTTAGTGTCAAAATATGAAAGAATTTTAAACCACACAACAGGGTGTTGGTATGATGTGGGAGCTGAAAGTAAGCAATTTAGGATTTGGAACACATGAATTGGGGAAGTAGGTTAGCAAGGTGTGTAGGAATGGCTAGGCTATTTTTGTAATGATATGAATGGAATTGATAAGGCTTTTGCCTAGAGACCAACGATGAAATAGGATGTCAACAATGGATCGAATGTAAAATTGAGATAATAATACCTGCACTTGTAAAATAAAAAATGATTAAGAAAAAATTTATAAAAAGTATCAGGTACAGAGCAGTATTTAATTTATTATAGTTATAATCAATCATTCTACATGTTCTATAACAAAGTTTTTCTTGTTTTCATTTCTACTTACATCTTAATTTTTAAAAAAGTGATATCAGAATTATTACAATTATCATATTTACATTTAATGAAATAAAAGCATTACCACTTGACTTTAGATTTGTGATTTGAGGTCAAACTAGTTTCATATTTTTATAAAAACTGACACTGGACTACACTAATTATAGTCCTTTTAGAAAAGAATTATTACATGTGAGTTATTTAAACATCAGAAGCTGAATTAGAAACATTTTACAGTTTTTTATAGAGAAAAGCATATTTCAGTCATTTTGTCTCTTCAGCTATATATTAGAAATAACAGCAAAAAATATGGGAAGGATATTTCAGTGTTTTAAAAAATGTTATGACTTTCAAATCCCTTAAACTATGTAATAATAATTGATAATATTTTAATGTATTTTACATTGATGCGGTTGCACAGTTGTGTTATTCCTCTAAAGTGGAAATATTCATAAGAAAATTCTTTCATATACACCTGTTACAAAGTGGGATCTAAAAAATTCATGAAACTTAGCATCATAATTAAACTTGATAACATTATCAGAAAATTTCTTAAATAGAAGTAAGGAACATTTGAGATGAGACCAAGTTAAAATACAAGAAAGAGAAAGCAAACAAACCAAAATGTTTTGCCTTTGTATGTGTTCAGATTTTTTGAGAAAATAAAATTAAGAAATTGGTCTATTACTTGATTTTTGTATACCTCTTTTCATTAAGTTTTTGTTCTTAGTTTTGAATTTTATTTTTTGTTTTAGGGAGGTGTTTCTTTGGAGGATGCTGTAGGGATCACGTTACGCTGTAAGTGTACCACTTAAAGTTAATATTATACTACTTCACTTGAAGTATAAGATACTTCAAGTAATAGTGTAACTCATTTACCTCCTATCCATCAGCTCTGATTTCCATAAACATTCTATCTACATTGTTAATATAAGCTACAATGTAGTTGTTGCTTGAATTAGTCTTATGTGTTTAAAGAAATTAAGAGGAAAATGATAGTATTTTATATTTAACACAATATTTACTATTTCTGGTGCTGGGTAATTTTTCCTGTATATCTGAGGTTCAATTGACTGTCAACTCCCTTCAACTTGAGAAATTCCTTTAATATTTCTTGTAGTGTAGGCCTACTGCTGCTGAATTCTCTTAGCCTTTATTTTTTCTGAAGATATCTGAATTTCAGTCTCATATTTAAAGCAATTTCTCCTTCTTTTGGTAGGATGTAGTATTTGGGGTTGATAATTTTTTTTTCAGCGCTTTCAAAATGTTGACTTCTTGTCATCTGACCCCCATGTCCCTGATGAAAATTCAGCCATCTTTCTTATCATGGTTCCCATTCACGCAATTTTGGATTTTTCCCTGGCTACTTTCAAGATCTTCTCTTTTTTATCTGTGGTTATCATTAGTTTGGCTATTATATGCCTAAGTGTGATTTTCTTTTTTTTTTTTAAACTCTGCTTGGAGTTGACTGGGCTTCTTGGATATATATGTTGACTTTTTCACCAAAATGAAAAAATTTCCATCATTATTTCTTCAGATATGTTTCTACCCCATTTTCACTCACCTCTTTTTGTGGGAATCTAATTAAATATAAGTTAGATGAATTGATATTATCCCATAGAAGCGTGAGGCTATGTTTTTTTTTAATCTTTTTTCTTTTGCTCTTTACAACCAATAATATCTATAAGTCTGTATTCAAATTCAGACTCTTTCTGCTGTCTTCCTCTGTTGTTACAGCCATTTACTGATTTTAGTTTTCATTTAGCCATTGTAATTATTATTTTTAAAATTTCCATTTTGCTGACCAAAACATGTACACAAATATTTATAGTAGCTTTATTCATAATTGCCAATAACAGGAAGCTACTAACACATCCCTCAAGAGGTGAATGAATAAACAAATTGTGGTACATCCATGCTATAGAGTATTATTCAGTGATAAAAGGAAATGAGCTATCAAGTCACAGAAAGACATGGATGACCAAAAATCTTTCTAAGTGAATATTTCTAAGTGAAAGAAGCCAGTCTGAAAAGACTAAATAATGTATGATTCCATGTACCTGACATTCTAGAAAAGGAAAAACTATAGAGACATTAAAAATATCAGTGGTTGCCAGGGGTTTGGAGGGAGAGGGGAGAAGGGATGAATAGGTAGAATACAAGGAATTTTAGGGCAGTGAAATTATTCTGTATGAGACTGTAATGGTGAATACATGATTTTAAGCATTTTTCAAAAACTGTACAACTATATGACACAAAGAGTGAATCCTACTGTAAACTATGGACTTCAGTTAAAAATAGTGTATCAATATTGGTTCATCACTTTTAATAAATGTATCATAATAGTTCAAGACATTAAAAATAGGGAAAACTGTGACAGAAAAGAGGGAATATATATGGGAACTCTCTGTACTATCTGAAAACTCTAAAAAAGGGGCAAAATGAGATATTTTCATTTTTATGCTGAGAATGTAGATATGTTCATTCATTGCAAACATATTTTCTTTGAAGTCCTTGAGCATATTTATAATAGCAACTTTAAATTCATGCTAATTTCAACATAAAGGTTATAATGCCATCAGTTTTTCTTTTTTACTCTTTTCCTTTGACTGTGGGCCCTAGTTTTCACATGTCTAATATTTGATTTTATACTAGTTATTGAGGATGATATACTGTAGAGACACTGGATTCTGTTATCTTCCTCCGAAGAGTACTGATTTCTGTTTTAGCCAGTAGTTGACTTGACATAACTTACAGTCCACACTGTCTTCCCTGCAATAGGCAGCAGCTGAAACTGTTCAAGTCTTTCAAAATCCTGGCTGTTGCTCTTTTGCCTGGAATATTGGAGTCTATCCTATGCATGCACACTTTAAGAGTGAATGAATGGCTAGAGAAATGTTTGAATGCAGATTTTGGAGTCTCTTCTGTGGCTCAAAATTTCTTCCTGGATTTCTTCTCTCACTTTCTAGATGCTGTGTCAACACCAAATTCCATCCTCTGGATCTTCAAACAAGTAGTAATGTGGTGTTTTCTTGGTTTATCCATCCTATGCTGCTTGGTCAGAAGTTTGTCACTGGTTTTATTATAGAAATTTATTCTGTGAGTGCTTTTACTATTACTAGTGTTAATACCAACTTATGGGCAATCCTTAAAATTTTGAGCCTTGCAAGAAATCAAAAGAAGACAGATATGAATGCATCTATAAATAATTTGGGGATTAAAAGTCACAAGCAAGGACTGGCCCTGTGGCTTAGCGGTTAAGTGCGCACACTGTGCTACTGGCAGCCCAGATTCGGATCCCAGGCGTACACCAATGCACCGCTTGTCCAGCCGTTCTGAGGTGGCGTCCCACATACAGCAACTAGAAAGATGTGCAACTATGACATACAACCATCTACTGGGGCTTTAGGGAGAAAAATGGAAAAAAAAGGAGGAGGATTGGCAATAGATGTTAGCTCAGGGCCTGTCTTCCTCAGCAAAAAGAGGAGGATTGGCACGGATGTTAGCTCAGGGCTGATCTTCCTCACACACACACAAAAAAAGTCACAAGCAAAATAAAAATGTAGTATATTAAATCTGCCTCAGAGTAATACATGTAGACCAAGATATAATTAGGTTACAGCAACTTCACTCCCCAGTAAATTTTTTAAAAATCTCCGAATTTCAACCCACCACAAATGCAAGGTCATATGTGCACACAGGAGAGACATGAGGATGATGTCAAAGGAGCCATTAGATGAGATGGAAAACATCAGCACACTATTGCAGCCACTAACTTCTGTTGTGAGAATTTGTTTCCTAACTCTTTTCCATAAGTTTTTGATATTTGGTCCGTACAACTCAACAACAAAAAGTTTAGGAGAAACACAATTGGCTTTAATAAAAATTCTTCCACTTGCTAGCTGTGTGAACTTCGAAACATTGATTCTGGTGAGTCTCAATGTGTTCTGACAAGGGAATTTTTGAGGATAAAATATTATTTAAATAAAATTATATGAAACATGCAACTAATCAGTAAAAACTTACCTTTTTAAGCATCTAGAGCAGTTTCTAACACATGAGAGAAAGCGTTTGTTTTTTTCTCTCCCTTCCCTCCAAAATGATTGGCAACTATAAGCAATCTTCTAACTTGGAGACTACAAACTGCCTTTCTTCCTCTTAGCAAAGAATAGAGAAAATCTCCCAATAATAGGTTTTTTCTTGCCCTTTCTTTAGTAACCATCATATTTCTAATGTGACGTTTTTTAGCTAAGACTATGAGGATTAGGAAAGAGGTAATAATTTCATCTTATTTGCATTGCCCTCTTCTTTTTCTCTCTTCAATTTTGGAGAATATAATCTCATTATGTCTTTTTTTCCCCACAGTTATTTTAAATTCACTTCCCACAAGCCTTTCTGCATCTGCTCTTTGACCTACACTTTCAGAGCACTCTCTGAGTCTCTAAAGCCAATCTTTGAAGTAGATCATTTAAGGGATAGAGTGCAAAAGGGCAAGGCAGGTAAGGAAAACCAAGATCTCTGTTAGCCCTTATCTATTCCTAATTTATATGGTAAACTTTGACAACTATATTTACCCCTAGTTTGACATCTTTAAAAGTTGTCATAAAAATATGTCTCATAGAGTTTATTGTAAAGAATTATAAGCCAGTGAAATTATTGGATCCTTTCTCCTGTGGATGCAACAAATCATCAAGTATTTTGAGGAAATATCTATTTCATTATAACGTTTCTAATCTTAATCTTTTAATGAGTAGTGAATAATATTTAATTCTACATCAGCAACGGAAAGAGCTACAACTTTCTTATAATTTTTAGTTTTTAGGTGGGGTTTAGTCCAACATTATAGATGTGCCAACAGAAAGGCAACACTGCAATATTAAAGTTTCTAATCGTTTCTGATTTAACTCTGGACAGTTTTTATCAGAATAATTAATTATATATTTCATCCTGCAGGAAAAAAATATTACAGGGGAAGGAAAAAATAAAAAATCAATTTTTTAAATTAAGAAATCTGGTCAAGATATTATTTGATAATCAACATATGTTGAAACTACATTTTATACCATATAAACCAAAGGAAATATTCACAAATAAAAATGATTGAATTATATTGTAATCCATCTAATTTATTTTGTTCTTTATTTTAATTGCCTCAAAAGATTCAGGTACATATGTCCCTAAAAATGCCCACATCAAATATAGGGTTGAACTTGGTAAAACCCATGAATTTCAGAAGACAAATACTATGTTTAATTGATTTTATTCTAATATATTTTGAGTTCAGTGTGATGTTATGACCTTCAACTATAGTCTTGTGGCTGTTCCCTATTATCAGTTCGAGGCACTAGATTAAAACATGACCTTTAACAATTACCAAAAGAGATCATCTGTGTTTTCTCTATTCAAAGAGTTATGGGTTCTTTTAACCTTTTGAAGAGAACTTTTATTCATCCGGTGTTATTTAAAAACCCAAGTGACTTTTTGAGACCCTTTTAATTCTAAAGAGGGGAGATATTTAAAGAAGGACAAGGAAAGTATTAAAATTAAACATTTGGTAATCAGTGTATACACGCTTGCCTGTGATGTATTCAAAAGCATGTGAACATTCAGTGTTACTGCAAATTGATGTCAACCCTACTGAGAGAACCAAAGCCCTGTAAATCTGTTGAGCTTCTGAATATCACTGAGGATGCCTCTGGTGAAATGTTTGAATCACGGTTTGTCAGACAGTGTATAAAAGCAAAATTCTGAAGTTTTCATTTCCACATAATTATCCAGAGAATTTTAACATTTCCAACAGATTGATAAAACAGAATGTGAGAAAAATTTGTAATACTGAGTATTTGGATTTCATCAGAAATTAACCGGTAAATGAAGAGAATTATATAACTATAGAAAGGGGCCAGTCTACATATTTGGATAAATTTTATCTTGACTGCAATTTTAAAGTAGAGAAGCATTATAATTGACAGAAAGGGGATGAGTTCCTTGAAATAAGATGAACTTTATAAAAAGTATCTTGAAGACCTGGGACAGAAAATTGCATGAGAAATTGCTCCTTATTTTTGCCTATGTGTAACACATGGGAGATATTATATGTTAGCCATCCTAAATAAGATAAGAGAATAAGATAGTTAAGGAATACACTAAAACAAAGTGAATAAAGTTTTTAAATATGTGGATAAGCAATTAAATACAATACTCTGTGAGTACAAAAAAGAATCAATGTCACAGAGGGAATTTAAAGTTAAAAACACTAAATAGTACAAAGAATAACATTATGTTGTGATAAGAGGTATACGTTTTGAAGAAATTAGAACACATATAATACTGTATTTATTAAATAACATAGAAACTAAATACATAAAAGAAATTTTTAGAAATGCAAGAAGATTTTGATAAGCTTTTCTAAGAATTTGAAAAATCCAATATGCAAAAAGAGAGGAAATAGAAGAATTGATAATATAGTAAAATAATTGTTCTCTTTGATTGCTTCAGAAAGAGTCTTTACTGGAACAGAATGATTACTTTCTTTAAAAATCCATAGAAGATTTACAATAAATCAATCAGATACTTAGCTGCCAAAAAAATCAACTAATAACAAATAAAAAGAAAAAGAAAGGCAGAATTTTTTAAGGTGATACTCTGATCAGAATCCAACAAAATTAAAAAACAAACCAAAATATAATAGTCTATAAAAGATGCCAGCAAACTTCACCAGAGATAGGATAGGCTTTTCAACAAATATTTAAGTGAAACAATTAGATAGACATGTGGGAAAGAAAATGCACCTTAACCCCTACTTCACTTCACATTATGCAAAAAAAAAAAAAAATAATAAGATATAGACTATAGTCACAAGCATAGAAGCATAAAATCTAAAACCTCTAGAGCAAAATATAGGAGAAAATTTTCTTTTTTTTTTTTTTTTGTGAAGATCACCCCTGAGCTAACATCCATGATAATCCTCCTCTTTTTGCTGAGGAAGACCGGCTCTGAGCTAACATCTATTGCCAATCCTCCTCCTTTTTTTTTTTTCCCCAAAGCCCCAGTAGATAGTTGTATGTCATCGTTGCACATCTTTCTAGTTGCTGTATGTGGGACGCAGCCTCAGCATGGCCGGAGAAGCGGTGCATCGGTGTGCGCCTGGAATCCCAACCCAGGCCACCAATAGCAGAGTGCTCGCACTTAACCGCTAAGCCACGGGGCTGGCCCTAGGAGGAAATTTTCACTACCTTGGGTAGACAAAGATTATTTAGGCAGAAAACAATATTAACATCTAAAAATGATAAATTGAATTATCATCAAAATTAAAACCACCTACTCTTCAAAAGATACCATTTAAAAAATAGAAAGGCAAGCCACAGCCAAGGATAAACATTCTTAATACATATATCTGCCAAAGGACTTATGTTCAGAATATATAAAGAACTTTCATGACTAAATATTAAGAAATTGAAAAATCTAAGAGTGAGTGAAAGACTTGAACAGACACTACAAAAAAAGAATATATATTACATTTACCAAATAAAGGTTAAACATAAATTGTCATAAGGAAAATGAAAATTAAAAAGCAATGAGATACCACCTCACATTCACAAATAGCTAAAATTAAAAATACTGGTGTACCAATTGTTTCCCTTGATATGAAGCAATTAAACTCTTCTCATTGCAAGAGTATGTACACTGTCTAGGTCTAGGAAGCTCTGTGGGATCTCTTTTATAAGAGTATTAAGTATTAATCCCATTCATGAGGACTCCATCCTCATGACCTAAGCACATCCCAAAGGCCCCACCTCCTAATACTATCATATTGGGCATTAGGATTTAAACATATAAATTTAGAGAAGACACAAACTTCAGACCACAGCATTCCACCCCTGCACCCACAAAATTCATGTCCTTCTCCCCTGCAAAATACATTCATTCCAACCCAGTAGCCCCAAAAGTCTTGACTTGTTCCAGCATCAACTCGAAGGTCAAAAGTCCAAAATCTTATCTAAGTATCATCTAAATCAGATATGGGTGAGACTCAAGGTACAATTCATTTTGAGGCAAATTGTTCTCTAACTGTGAACCTGTACAGTCAAACAAGTTAAGTGCTTCCAAAATGCAATGATGGAACAGACATAACTCAAATACTCCCATTCCAAAAGGAAGAAATAGGAAAGAAAGGATGACAAGCCCTAAGCAAGTTGAAAACCCAACAGAGCAAAACACATCAAATCTTAAGGCTCCAAAATAATCTTCTTCAGCTAGATGCTCTGTCCCCCAGGCCCACTGGGGCTGGGGTCCTTCCTTCTGGACACACTGGGACTCCTCATCCGCATGCCTTTCCTAACTCTTCCCAATTTCCTAAAAGTTAAATTACCCTTTAATTTTAACACTATGTACACTAAGAAAATAAGTAGAGATGTACAGATAGAACTTATGATTGTAGTGACCATACAATTTATTAACTAAACTGGGACCTTGAGAGTGAGGGTGTTGCTATCAGTGTTATTCTGGGAGTCAGGAGAAAGCTGGAGCTGTAGGTAAAACCGGGAGACATGAACTTGCAACCATGAAGGCTTAAATATAATGGATATCAGCATTTTCTAATTGAGGGACTATTTCTTAATATTTTCATTTAAAAGAAATGAATATTATTTGTTTTTTAGTCTTCCGTTAATTCTTTGATTTTTTTTTTCCTTTCAGTCCAATTAGAGATAAAATCTATATAGGCAAATGTCTCCAAAGACTCCCTCTGGGCAAGAATTGTTTTTTTTTCTAGCCCACTCACTGTGGATAGAATTCAGACTTTCTGCATTTCTCATCTGCATTATGGTTACATGAATGAACTTGTCTGCCAGCCTTGACTCTACTGAAATCTCCACACTCCTAAACCCTTTAAATATCTTCTTATTAAATACATGGAAGAAAATTCTACAGACCATGAAATGCAAGGCCTTTCATGGTTTTATTATTGTCTGTCGCTTTACTCATCTCTCTCTCTCTCTCCCCCTCTCTGTCTGTAATGAATTTGCACTCTGTTCTCCAGCCAAACATACTTCCCCATTGTTTCATAATAAGTTTCTGCATACAGCTTATTCTGAGAGGAATGTTCTGGCTCTTCTCATTACCTGGTAAACATATATTCCTACTTGAAAATATAGTTCAAATGCTGACTCCTCCATCATGATGTTCTTAACTCCTAAATGTATGATGTGTTTATTTATGCATTAATCAACACTGCAAAGGGTTATTTGAAAAAACTTATCACACATAAACACAGTCTTTAAAAAGTATTTACATTTATGCTTTAGGACCACAAAAACCATAAACTTGATGATATGGGGCATATCTTCCTCATTTTGTATCTCTATTGCCTCTTTCGACACCTTTATGATAAGTGATAATCAACATTTAATGAAATAAGCAATGCTGCCATGAAACTTTCTTTCCTTCATTGCTTACTGTCAATTTACCTGGTTTGTTTCTTGTCTGTAATAAAATTTCCATTTTCAAAGAATTTATTTCATTTCTTTGAATTTCCTGACACTTTGTTAAAATTTTAAGGTTAATACATTGGGTTTTTAAAATTACACATTTTTGATCTTATATGAGCTTAAAAAATTTATTTTTTAAAAAAGCTTGTTTTATTTCAGGTCTCTGAAATTGTTCCAAGAAATATGTAAACTAGCTATTTTGAAGAAAAATTGCTTTTTTTAAGTCAAAGCAGAAGAATGTCAATTGTTTAAATACAATTGTTTTCAGCTGAAATTACCCATTACAGAAAATGGTAATTTAAAAACGTGTGGTTTTAACATTTATGTTAAAAAATAAACACAAGAATTTCCCTAATATATAGGTTAACTGATAGGTATAATTAACTAGTAATAAAGGTATAAATTATTCCGTGAGATATCTCATTATGGTGTTACTTTGAATATACATATATATACAAATGGAAGAATTGCATGTAAAGCATCTACCAAAAAAGATTTTGTGAAATGAGGTGAAAAAAAGTCAAAGATAAATTATGTTATTCCGCTTGGAAAGCTGATTGTCATCCCTCAATTATTTTATTAAATTTTGATCCATTTAAGTCATAGACAGAAATAGACACAACTTAAATGAAGCTGTGCATAAGGAAATATCCAATCAATCAACAGTTTTATCAAAGGGATATGTCAAATTACCTAAAAATTATTCTACCCTTTTGCAAGCACTATCCTAAACTATACGAGAATAGAGATGACATTTAAAATTAAAGGAGAAAACGGGGAGAGGAGATTATAGGAGGAAAGATGCATTTCCTTTGCTGATATTTAACACTATCATTTTTCTTATTTATTCTTGACATTTCACTCATTTCACCCATTATTCCATGAGCTCCTTTAGAGCGTAGTTACAAAAAAAATAGGGCAGTTATTTTTCAAAACAAATTGTCCATTTCTGTCCTTTAACAAATTCAAACTTGTAATCTTGATCCTACCCCTCATACATAAGCAGATAGCACCACCTGTCTTATAAGCAGATGTTTATAGCAGGGATTTCTGTGAATTCATTACTGAAGATAGAATTCGTTTCTTAGATTAAATGAGGCAGCGAAGCACCTGCATATCTAACATTTAGAACAAGTAAACTTTTGAGAATTAAAATCATATGCTGTTTAGATGTTTACATTATAAATTTTGACCTTTAAAGAACATCAAAAGCTATGCAAATTATTAACATTGAATAGAATAAAATAGAATTTAAGAATAGAATAGAATGTAAGTCTAGCTATATTCTCCTGTTGCTGTTCTCCAAACAAAACAGTCAGTTTTATTACTTTGCTCCTTGCATTTTGTCCCTCACTCACATGTGCCTGTACCAATCTCTGTACACTGCTTTAAATATTTGTTGCAATGTCTTCGATTCTATGTGCGTATTTGCCTACACAATGAGCAAAACACATGCTTGTTGTAAGCAGCAGCCTTATCTTATTCTCCTTCATAAAACTTATGTTTCAATGATATTTTAATTAAAATTATTCTAATTTGATATTCATAATCTTATCTTGCAGTATATCCCATTTACTGAAAAAAACAGTAAAGCCAAGTAATTGATACTTCCTATGTATGTGAGATTTCAGAAAGCCATGCTCTTTGAAAACTTACCATGATTTTGGTAAAATAGACTGAAACTAGATTAAGATTCTGTCTAGTTGAGCTGGGCAAAAAAGAAATACAAATGCTGTGTCAATACACCTCAAATCTTCTCAAGGAGAATAAAGCATAATAGAAAGTATGAATAAAAGAAACCAGTCTTGGGCAACTGATTAACAATGCTTACACACTAATGCTGCTGATAGATTAATACCTCTATAAAGTATTCAGAAATTAAGATTCTAGACTAGAGATAGAAGAATCACTTTGGGTAATGTATATCTATGTGACTATCAAGCACTAAATACTTTTTTTAAAAACTAAAGATATTAAAGGAAAAACTGCCACTTAATTTTTTCCTAAGGCTTTTTGGAAAATCTGCTTTTTTCTTGATTAATTGTTTGTCTTTATTTTTATTTTCATAAGTTAACTTTTTAGGGATAAAAACTGTTTTAGCAACATACATTGCATGAGGTCTTACAAGTTAGTGCAACAAAACTAGTGGATTCCAAGATTCTATTTTAAAGGCTGGAAGGCTATGAATTAGGCACTCTAGGATCTGCTGTTATTTTCTCTAAAACATAGAGACTATGGTCAAAGCAAAACTAATGATTCTGTGAAAGAGTGTTTGCATTAACCATTGTTTTGAATAAAGGTGCATTTTAAAACTATATCACATGCAATTTTCTTCATTTCTATGCATTACTTCACAGGTAATTTCTTTGAAATTTCTAACAATTACAAAGCTTATTCATTTGAAAATATGTCCATGTACTTACAATTGCATAAAATTATAAATTAACTAATAGTTCAGTATTAGAATGATAATATAATTGTTCAAATTAAAATTGTGAAGAGGGCAAGTGTTGTATTCAATGTATAATTATTCCTATGTAAATAAAAACATGAGAACAAATACTAAGAAAGAATAGTGTACTAAAATTGTTTCATATTATAATGAGTTTTAAGATTTTTTTGGTAATTTTTTTAAAATGAACTTTGATTTTTAATAATTGTCAATTATCTCAGTACAATCAACGACTTGAATAAAATATAATGATTGAGTTTATGTTACCATTTAAAGTGTTCCTTTTATATGTTTATATGAAAAAATATTTTTAGGAGTTGGTGTTAAAAATAGAATCTAAATGTGAGGTAGATTACTATTTATTGTATTATTTACAAATTACTTTCTATGATTGAAAATTGTCACTCCAAAACTGTTGGGAAAAATTGTCCTGTATTTTGCAGAAGTCAATGAAATTTTTTGAAAATAAGATATATAATAAACATAAACAAAAGTGCTATTTGTCACAATGTATGTACCATAAAAACACAATATTTTAGGGATGGATAGAAACAGATTGAATCCTTGGTTTCTGTGTTTAGAAAACCTATATCATTGTCATATTGTTTTTTGATGGGAAAATATGTCAACTATTTCTTAATAATCTATTTATACTCCTCACACTCAGCAGACACACCAATTCTACTAGAATTATTTTACTGAGTATAACTGTCTCATCAAAATTTCTCTAAAATTTGACCAAATAATCTACTAACCCCTAGAAATTCCAACTTCAGTATTCTTCAATAAATACTCTATGTACCCTTATGAATTGTCATGCTTCTATAAGAGATTATATACACCTGAATGATTATATGAAGGAAGAAAAACACCAGAAATCCTACCAATAACTCAATAAACAAGACTATATATAATAGGATTACATGGTGGCCTATTCACATTGTTTTGAAAAATGACCAATAATAGAAAGCGTTCATGAATGTAGTTAAAATACCATTACTTTCATTAATTTAAACCAACTGATTAAGTTCTTAATGTTATACAATTTTTATAATCAATGGAAACTCTCTACTGAATATTTAGCAGTAAATGCCAACAAAGTTATCTGTTGATAAAGTAAATGACAACATTTACATTTATGCTATTGCAGTTTATGCATGTGAGTCAGAATCAGATATCTTATCCAGTTCCCAAAACTTATATGATAAATAAAGAAAATAGTTTGATTTAATTTGACATAGATTTTATAAATGAGGATTTTTCTGAATATAAAATTAACAGGATATTAAATCAAAATGGTAGCCTGTAAAGACTTGTATTTACTTTAATGCATCAGATCCCTTGAAATTACATATATATTCATACATGCATATACATGTATACATACGTACACATATACATACATATGGAATGTATATCCATCCATACATACACATATACATATATATATAAAGAGTATTTATATATAAACATTAATTGATGTGGGAAGCAGAGTGCCATCAGTAGATAAAAAAGTTTCAGTATTTCTGGCATAATGAAAATCAAAATTTGGGGAAGTGGCATTCTTTGAGGGATGGAGGGTGGAGAGTCCACGGTACTCCACTAAAGAATGCAAGGGAAACTGGGGTACGACTAATGTGCTTATTAAATAAAAAGCTCTGTTTGGAGAACCAGGTCACTGGGAGACTCTTCTCTTGCTCCTTTTTCCTTAGAAACTAGATGTTCTTTTCTGTCTGAGCCAGAGCTTGGCCCCAGGTAGATAGTGATCCTCTAGGGATCCCCTGTACACAAAGATAACTTATTGTCAAACAAAGAATTATGTTCTTTTCAGAAGATTTAGATATTCTACATCAAAATAACTTGGAAAGGCTAAAAATAAAAACATGAGGGAAAAAATCCTGGCAATTTACGACAGTAGCAATAAAAACAGAAAACGACCCCAAGAGGCTATTTTATATTTATGTAAGATAAGACAACACTAAGACAAATGATTCTAAAAAAAAATAATTTACTTATCCTCATGACTTTAAGGTATATAAAGCAAGTACTGTTAATATATATAAGAATAAATTGACATATACACAATTCTAGTGGGAGAATTTAACTTATTTCTAGTATAAATTGGTGAAAAATTAATAGGATATGAAGCATTGAATGACAAAAATAGCAAGCTTGAGTTAATGGACGTGTAAAACATTATTCCTAAGACAGTGTACACATTTTATTTAGACACTCAAGGAACATTTAAAGGTGTTGATGTGGTACTAGGCATTAAGAAAAAAATCACAGTTTCAAAAATCTTAAAATATATAGGAAAACCAGTAATGTAAAAGGATGGATACTCTGTCTAAACTTCTTGTTGAAAATAATGGAAATTACATGATGAGTAATTTTAAAATCTTTTAAAAGCATTATAAAACTAGCGAGATAGTCAGTATTTATTGTGCCAGAAATATTGATGATGATAGGAACCAGTGAAATTAGCAGATTACTGAAACTAATTTTGTTCCAAAATTAATTGGCAAACTGAGGAACTTGGGCATTGATTTTCAAGATAAGAAAGATACAGGGACGAGAAGGCAAATTTCACAGCCCACCTAAATTGTAGAGTCTAATTGGGAGACTAATGATGTGACCTTGAAAAGGATATGCTCTCAGTGTGAGGGTGAACCCAAAATAAAATTGCACCATCTGCCTTCAGGAAATGTTGCTTTCAAGTTAAACAGAAGTTTCTTTGATACTAAGCAGAGAATGGGAAAATGGTGTTGAGAAGTTGTAAATATAGCATCTCTCCTGTAGACATTTAGCTAAAGTTCACTTTACCTAGTTGGGGAAAAACCATCAAGCCATTAGTTTAGTTTAAAGTGGTTCCCAAATTTAGTGCCTTCTGAAGCCTGGTGGCAGAAGTAAACACAAATACTCCTTAGATTTGCTCTTTCATCCTGAGCCCTAAAACAAGCTAACACACAATTTTCCTGGGAAATGAATGACTCAGTGCAGAAACAAACAGGTATATCAATCAATCAATCAATTAATCAATCAATCAATTAAATATTAAGATATAAAAATGTATATAATATGTAAATATATATGTGTGTATGTTGTATGTTCATTTGATATATTCATTTATATATAAATAAATAGTATAAATGTAAGTATATATATGTATATATCAGCAGGAACAGATATGAAAGGACTTCAGCTATTGGAATTATCAGATACATATTACAAAATAGGAATTCATAAGACAGTGAAATGACTGTCAATGTACCAATAGAAATAATTGTAAACTTAGAAGTCTATATGAAAAATCATTTTCAAAATTTGAAAAATTGGGAAAATTTGAGCTATTTTCATACAAACAAAGGCTGAGAGACTTTACCACCAGCAAACCCAAACTAAAAGGAATTCAGGCACATAGGCAGGAAAATAGTGCTCACAGAGTGAGTTCTCAATATGAAAGAAATAAAGAAGAGTAAGGATAGTATATGGATAAATATATATAAACATCAATCACATAAAATAATATTGATAATTGCTTCTGAACTTGAAAAAAGAGAAAGAATTTTTTTAAAAAGTCAAGTGAGGGCTAAATGGATTTAAGTGTTTTATAATTTTGCATTACCCAGTGAGAAGATACTTATTTGATTGCAATAAATTAAATGAACAGGATAGATTTCTAGTGAAACCAGCAAATTAATAGAAAAATAAAATATGTTAGAAACAAAAAATAGCAGAAACATATTGTAAAATATTGCAGAAAAACTGAAATAATGATAACAAAATTCCGTCAATTCCAAAGATGGGAAGAAAATAGAAAAAAATACAAAACAGGCAGAAAATGAAAAGTTAGGACAAAATAAGTTTAGATATCTAAATATATCAGCAATTACATTAAAAATAAATGTACTAACTATGGCACTTAAAGATTATCAGATTAGAAATAAGTAACATTCTCTTTCCATATGGTAGGAGTGAACAAAACTCAAAGGATTGAATATTTAATAAACAGAGCATGTTTTCAAATCACAAAGCAATTGAGATTGAAATCAATGGCAAGGGATAATTTAAAAACCCCACGTGTTTAGAAATTCAAAAAGATAATTTTAAATAAATCAAGGTCAAATAGTATGACATAAGAATATTAGCAATATTTTGAAATACACTACAAGCAAATTACTACATATGAGAACTGTAATGGACCTATCTAAAATACACAAAAACTTAGAGGAAAATTTATAAATTTTAAAGGCTAATACTACTGAAGAAAGAATGAAAATTCCTAAGCTATGTATTTATCACAAGGAGTTACTTTAAAAAAAGCAAAATAAATTCTCAAAAAATGTAAAAGGGGATAATAAAGAACAGTAAAAAAAAAAAAAAAGGAACTAGAATTCAGAAAAAATAGATATAACCAAAAAGACAATTTGTTCTTTGATATAACTGATAAAATTAACACAACCATGGAAAGAATGATTTTAAAAAAAGCACAGCTGACCAACATCAGCAATTTAAAAAGAACGAATTATAGATGCTATCGACATTGAAATATAATGAGAATCATAAAAAACTATATGCAAATACATTCTAACAGTTGCAAATGCAATCAACGAATTTCTAGGGAAAAAATTATTCTTGCCAAATTAAGTACAGAAGAAATATGAACAGGGATAATATAGAAATTGAACCAGTAATTAAAATATTCCAAGGAAAACTCCAGTGAATTATGGAGTGAATTATGACAAATATTTAAATACCAATAATTAAACAATGATAATCAATAATTTTATTAATAAAAACACAAATTATAAATCAAATATCACACTCTTCCCAAGAATAGAAAAAGAAAGAACTCTCCCAAGTCACTTTATGAATTTAAAAAACCTAGATTTCAAACCTAACAAGGACAGTAGTAGTAAGATAATTAATAGGCCGATTTCACAAATGATACAAATATCTTAAAATATTAGCAAAGAAAACCCAGCTATATGAAAAGTTGGATTGATTTCCAATTAATAGAATTGGGCTTACTGTAAATTAATCTTGCGTATGCTATAAACTGGGCTTAATATCAATTAAAGTAATCAACTACATTAAGAAATTAAAAGAAAAAAGCCCACAAAATTATCGCCAGTGGAATTCCACAGGAAGCCAACTCTTAGGTGGAGAAATTATGCGGCAGTGCATGCCTAATGACAGCCTTGATCAATTCCTTCAGAGTTGTCCTGGGTTATACCCCTGCATCAATCCTTCACTGATGTGGGGTGCCCTAAGAAGAATGTGCCCTTGGGCAAGTAGCTGTCTGAAGCTGAGGAGTCCATGAAGAAGCTGACAGCTGAAAATTGTCTGCTGACAGCCCTCCCAGACTTGGTCTTCACGTCAGGGTTAACCATAAACTCCACATGGCATCTTTTCCTATCATTTATATTTCCACCGTGTCTGCTGGAATTTAGGGCACGAGCATCAGAGCTGCTTTCACTGTTGCCTGCACCTGATGCAGAGTCCTTTCTTGCTCTGGACCCCACACAAGGTTAGCAGCTTTTCGTGTCACCTAATATATGATATGGAACAGTATTCCCAGGTGTGGAATATGCTGCCTCCAGGACCTGAAGAGGTCTACCAGGCACTGTGCTCCTTCTTCATGGTGAGAGGTGCAAGATAAGTTAATTTTTCTTTCAAAAGGATGTTTCAACATGCCGCTAACTACAGGTCTCCTAAAAATTTTACCGATTTTGTAGGCAAATCTGAATAGGGTTTGTCTCCCACTCCTTGAGGCTTGTGTCATAATAATGTCTCCAACTTGGTAGTCCATTCTTCCTTATCCGGTCTGATTATCATAATGTCAACAATAGGGAGGGTGAATGTGATATTCTGAGTCATGACCAGGCCTTGCAGATCTCTTCAGACTCAATTAATATGGAGGGTGAAAGGGTTAGCATATCCCTGGTGTTAATGTACAATATGTACTGTGGTCCTTTCCATGTGAACGTGAACTGCATCTGATCCTCTTTTCAGGAAAGAAAAACAAACAAAACACATTCAACAAATGAATGGCCACATATCATGTACTCAAGCCTCTGTTAATCTTCTCTAGCAAAGGTACCACATCTCACATGGTGGCTGCAATTGAGGATACTAGTTGGTTATGTTTGTGGTAATCTACTGTCATTCAACAAGATCTGTCTGGAGAATTAAATGAGGATATGACCAAAACTATAATCCTTGTATCCTTTATATTCTTAAAAGTGGCAATACATTATATAATCTCCTCAGGAAAAGACAGTGGTTTTTTTTTTTTTTTTTTTTTTTTTTTTTAATTTACTCTCTTTGCTAGGGCTGGGGGAGGAAATTATAGAGGCTTCCATTTCCCCTTTACCATGATGATAGCTTTTATCCCATTGGCCAAGAACCCTGTGACAACTACCAACTATGTCTGTTCTAATTATAAATTCATGGACCAGAAAAATGACCACTGGGTGGATTATGCAACTAACGGAGATAGTGAGAGTTAAACGTTTGGCGTGATTTCATTTATTTCATATACCCCATATACACCCAATCTAATGAGAGCGCCGTTATGATTCTCTGTGTCCTTAGTTATTTGAGGAATTTGGCCCTGTATCCAAGAGTCCTCAAAATATTTGAACATTTCCTTTTCTCCAATGCATAGTTACCTGAGTTGTACACTTGCATTGACCTTGCAGGATCCTTTCTCCTGATATTCAAACTCTTAAATCAAAGAATTTGAGTCCAAAAACAGTCTCAGTCCTAAGAACTGAGAAATAAATGCTGACTTTTTAGTAGGGTGACATCCCTCAGCCTCTGGGTTATCCACTTTTTCTTTCATTGAATGTTAAAGTAGGACCCCTGTAGGGGGCCCAATTATTTTTTGCGGAGTTTCATGCTCTAAAACTACAGATGCTATTTCTAATACTATCTTCAGGTTAGGCTCCCACAGTTGCCCTTTTGACCTTGCCACATATCACAATAATCGCATCCACTTGACTTAATATTTAAATACCATTGTTTCAGTGTTCTATCATTCTGATTGCTATCAGTAAGCCTACCTCTGTAACGGCCCCTCATATAGTCAGGAATGACCTACATGGAGAGACACCATCAAACTTTTGGTGATGCTGGTGCCCCTCTGACCAGCATATTCCTAACGAATGTGATAAATGATGTGTTATCTTCTCTTGCAATATAATCATCTTAAAAGTTTTAGGCTCTTACATAACATAGCCACTCCAGCAAGCCCAATTTCTGAGTATTTTAATCCTTATTTTACTGTATGCAGTGACAATTCTGACATTTCAAAGTCAACTAGAGTAGGCCACCACTTTTTCCATGTTTCTATAAGTCATCCTAGTAGCAAGTCTGTACCATGTTCTAGGGTCCTTTCCAAGTTTTTAAGTCCTGTATTTCAGATCAGTGCTTCCAAATCAACAAAATCTCCCTGGGTCAAGGAACTTCAGTATTCCATCCCTCACTCATTCTCCTGTTTTCTGGTGGTACATACTAGCTTGGGCTTGCAGATCCTTTGGGTTTCAGTCCTTTTCCTCCCCTGTCTGATAAGGTCGAGAATATCTTTAGCAGCAAGTATTATAACTTAACTCTAGTTATAGGCCTAATGGGAAGTGGGGGCAGACCCTGATTGCGGAGGAGGTTATGCCATCTCGCAGTGGAGAGAACTCTGTGACATCTCTTCCCATTACTTCCCAATCAGGGCCCTATAGCAGACCAGCTTTGTTTAGAAGTTTAACTTTCTTTGGAGTTCAGATATTCTGACAATTAAATCTTATGCTTGGTCCTCAGTTTTTCCTGCTTTCCCACTGCAGGACAGGCGAAAATCTTTGCATCCTGTCTACGAGACTGGCATTTGAAGGTTAAAACCAAGATTTTGACTCTCTTGTTCTCTAAATCTGCTAATAAAAATAACAATAATAATAATAGTAATAACTGGTGTTTGTTGAGCACTATCATATGCCAGATACTACCAGAAGTACTTCGAATACAGTAAAAGTTAATTCTCACAAAAAAATGAGCTTATTCTATTGCTTACCTCCTGGGAAAGTTCCAGAGAATAACTCTGATTGCTCAGCTCATACCTACTGCCCATCCCTGGACTAATCAACTGTGTCCAGAGGTTGCATGAGGATATGACTGCTCCCTGGTGCTACCACATGATCAAACTTAGAGTGTGAGGTAAGAAGGAAAAGCAGTCCTCGAATAAAGGGATTGAAAACGGATAGATATAATTTTAGATGTCCAATTATAGGCATACCTCCAAGATACTGTGAATTCAGTTCCAGACCACAACAATAAAGCAAATATTGCAAAAAAGTGAGTCACTGGAATATTTTGGTTTTCTGGTGCATATAAAAGTTGTTTACACTATACTGTAGACTATTAAGCGTGCAATAGCATTATGTCTAAGAAACAATGTACATACCTTAATCAAAAATACTTCATTGTTAAAAAATGCTAACCATCATCTGAGCCTTCAGTGAGTCATAATCTTTTTACTGATGGAGGATCTTGCCTCAATGTTGATGGCTGCTGACTGATCAGGGTGGTGGTCGCTGAAGGTTAGGGTGGCTGTGGCAATCTCTTAAAATAAGAAAACAATGAAGTTTGCCACATAGATTGACTCTTCCTGTCATGAATTGTTTCTCTGTAGCATGCAATGCTGTTTGATAGCATTTTACCCACAGTAGAACTTCCTTCAAAATTAGAGTCAGTCCTCTCAAACCCTGCCGCTGCTTTATCAAAGTTTATGCAATATTCTAAATCCTTTGTTGTCATTTCAATAATCTTCACAGCATCTTCACCAGGAGTAGATTCCGTCTCAAGAAACCACTTTCTTTGATCATGCATAAGAAGCAACTCCTCGTCCATTAGTTTGATCATGAGATTGCAGCAGTTCAGTCACATCTTCAGGCTCCACTTCTGGTTCTAGTTCTCGTGATCTCTCCATCGCAGCTGCTCTTACTTTCTCCACTCAAGTCTTGAGCCCCTGAACGTCATCCATGAGAGTTGGAATCAACTTCTTCCAAACTCTCATTAATGTTGATATTTTGACCTCTTCCCTGGAATCACAAATGTTCTTAATAGCATCTAGAATGGGGAATCCTTTCCAGAAATTTTTCAATTGGCTTTGCCCAGGTCCATCAGAGGAATAACTTATCTATGGCAGCTATAGCCTTATGAAATGTATTTCTTAACCATTTTTTTGTGTGCGTGTGAGGAAGATCTGCCCTGAGCTAACATCCATGCTAATCCTCCTCTTTTTGCTGAGGAAGACCGACTCTGAGCTAACATCTATTGCCAATCCTCCTCCTTTTTTTCCCCAAAGCCCCAGTAGATAGTTGTATGTCGTAGTTGCACATCCTTCTAGTTGCTTTATGTGGGACGCGGCCTCAGCATGGCCGGACAAGTGGTGTGTCAGTGTGCACTCGGGATCCAAACCCGGGCCGCCAGTAGCGGAGCACACGCACTTAACCACTAAGCCATGGGGCCGGCCCTCAAGTGTGTTTCTTAAATAATCAGACTTGAAAGTCAAAATTATCCATGGGCTGCAGAGTGTATGTTGTATTAGCAGGCATGAAAACAACATTATTCTCATTGTACATCTCCATCAGAGCTCTTTAGTCACCAGATTCATTGTAAATGGGCAGTAATATTTTGAAAAGAATCTGTTTTTCTGAGCAGTAGGTCTCAACTGGGGGCTTAAAATATTCAGTAAACCATGTTGTAAACAGATGTGCTGCCATCCAGGCTTTGCCATTCCCTTTATAGAGCACAGGCAGAGAAGATTTAGCATTATTCTTAAGGACCATAGGATTTTCAGCATGGTAAATGAGCACTGGCTTCAACTTAAAGTCACCAGCTGCGTTAGCCACTAACAAGAGAGTCAGCCTGTCCTTTGAAGCTTTGAAGCCAGGCATTGACTTCTCCTCTCTAGCTATGAAAGTCCTAGACAACATCTTCTTCCAATAGGAGGCTGTTTTCTCTACATCGAAAAATCTGTTGTTTAGTGCAGCCACCTTCATTAATTATCTTAGCTAGATCTTCTGGATAACTTGCTGCAACATCTACATCAGAACTTGCTGCTTCATCTTGCACTTTTATCTTATAGAGACAGCTTCTTTCCTTAAACCTCAAGAACTAAGCTCTGCTAGCTTCAAACTTTTCTTCTGCAGCTTCCTCACCTCTCTCAGCCTTCAGAGAATTGAAGAGAGTTACTGTCTTGCTCTGGATTAGGCTTTGGCTTAAGGGAATGTTGTGGCTTCTTTGATCTTCATCCAGACCACTAAAACTTATTCCATATCAGCAATAAGGCTGTTTTGCTTTCTTATAATTTGTATGTTAACTGGAATAGCACTTTTAATTTCCTTCAAGAACTGTTCCTTTGTGTTCACAACTTGGCTAACTGGTGCAAGAGGCCTAGCCTTTGGCCTATCTTGGCTTTTCACATACTTTCCTCACTTAGTTTAATCATTTCTAGCTTTGGATTTAAAGTGAGAGACGTGCAACTCTTCTGTTCACTTGAATACTTAGAGGCCATTGTAGGGTTATTAATTGGCTTAATTTCAATATTATTATGCCTCAGGGAATAGGGAGGCCCTGGAGAGAGATGGGGGAACAGCCAGTTGGTGGAACAGTCAGAATACACACAACATTCATCAATTAAGTTTGCCGTCTTCTATGGGCACGGTTGGTGGCACTCCCAAAACAATTACAATAGTAACATCAAAGATCACTGATCACAGATCACCATAGCAAATATAATAACAATAAAAACGTTTGAAATATTGTGAGAATTACCAAAATGTTACACACAGACACAAAGTGAGCAAATGCTGTCAGAAAAACGATGCCAATAGATTTGCTCAATATAAGGTTGCCACAAACCTTCAATTTGCAAAAAACACAGTATCTGTGAAGCGCAACAAAGTGAATTATGCCTATAGTAGTAAAGGAAGATACAGACGGTAAATAGGCTTGCAAAAAAATTGTATTTAGACATTTTAAATACTCAAAATAAACACTTATTAATTTGAATCACTGATTAAGAATCTAACTATTCAGAAACAATAGGGCTAAAGTATAATATTACATAGTATAAAAAGAAATAGTTGTATCTATTCTGAGAGTATTTAAAATTTTAACACCAGGAACTATAATTTTTAATGCAGTCACTAATGTTACATAAATGACAAATATTTTTAAGGTATACTATCTAAAAGATTCTAGTTGGTAACTCCTCTTTTCAGTAAGCGAACATCATGAATTATATATTTGCATTAATGAATCTACAAACACATACACACTCTTATAGAGTTTTTCACAATTCTTTGTCATCAATTCAAAATTAAGAGTGTTTAAGCCGTTTTCACAGAATATTCAACATATATTTACTTATAAACCAAAGCATTGGGAAATATGGAATACTAAACTATTCTGTACTAATTTGGGAAGAGTTTGAATCTTTCTAATTGATTTAAAAAATATATGTGCAGCTGTTAAAATTTTACCTTCTTCCTTTATTATCCCCATTCATGTGTATCATATGTAATATAGTCCTGATATTTACACCAAAAAACTTGGCTAGCAAATGCAAATGATTTTTGGATGTGACTTCCAAATTAAAAAATCAATACACTGCTTTCTTATTCTCCTATCTACAGGAGTTCTTTTAAGATACATTTTGATACAATATTATTTCAATTAAAAATAATGAAAACTTGTGGCTATTATATAGCCAATATAATTTGAGTGTACTGTTGGGGTATTTTTTTGAGCTATGAACTGATAGTAACAGATACACTAAATGGTAATGTATAAGTCTGAACACTATTGATCAATTTACTAACCTTGATATGTGATAGAATAGCACATCTCTTTTTATGTGTATAGAGATATACACAAAACACACATGCACGCACATACATAAGAATGTTTTGCACAATGAGGCTTTTTTAACTGTTATACGTATTATAATTTCCTCAATCTATATCAACTACTGCCTTGAAAAGATTGAAGTTTAATTCATTTATTGTAGATTATGTTAGAATGAAAATAAATTAAGCATTATATCCCTTATAAACATGGCTCACTTTTTGTAACTTATTGTCTCTTCTTGGCTCCATGACAGATAACTCAATGAAGTCATGCAGGAAATAAAACAGTTATTGTACTAACCACTCATAAAATTTTGGACCACAATGAGTAGAAGATACAAATAAGCAAACAAAATTCAATTTTGCTTCTGATTTGTGGATGAAGTTCAAAAATACAATTTTGAAAGCCAGCACAGTTGGCAAATATGTCAAAATCTGGAAAACATTTGACCACATCACCAAGAGCCCAATTTTTCTAAGCTCCCAACATTGACCCCAAAGTGCTGAGATGAGTTAGATAGAAATACCTGATGTCAATCAAGGGGAATAGTTTGATTGCTCAGCCATCCTTTACAATCTCCTATTGAAACAGGTAGAGGTGAAATGGTATGTATAGCAGAGTCATGAAGATTGATGGCATCGGCGGCTGCTTCCAAATGTACCCTATCTGCATGCAAACCACTTAACACATGAACTGATGGAAAACAAAGAGTGTTTGCCCAGGAAAAGTGCTTCAGTAAGCTTAATTTCCATAGCCATTTGCGCAGCAAAAGCAAGATCTAATAGGTCCCAGAGAAATCAGTGAAGCCATGATCAGAATTCAAAGCCACAAACTAAGTAAAAAGAGATTATTAGCTACATTGCAGTAGGCAAACAGGAAAGTCTTAAGTGATCGATACTTGACAAGAGACATGCCACAAACTTCATGTATAGGTCAGCCTCACACACCGTTTTTTAAATAAATCGACTGACTCCTGGACGAGGCACATAAAATGTCACTTTTTATCTTTCAGTTGATATTTTCCTCCAAGAGGAAAAAAACCTATCTATTCACCTCCCTGAGAGATTTGATCGAAAAGATAGTCACTCCTGATTTAAGGTTTAAAGGGGAAAACTGCAATCATGTGGAAATTTTTGTCAGTACCTTAATCTCTGATTTGTAGAAGGTTTTGCTTTGGGATATTTGGTGTGTCTGAGGATTGCCACCAAAGAGCCCTTCTGTTCTTTAATGGCTGCACTAAATCTTAACAAACGTGAGCATGAAAACTATTGTGCTGCACTTGTGAGGCATATATCAAAGTTATATTTTTTAAAGCTTGGGAAGGTGGTTGAATCATGCATGCTCTTTATGGAGCTCTGATCAGGCTGATAAAGGCAGTTCAGCTTCAATAAACGCTTTTTAAGTGAATGTTTTGGAAAGTGAATAGGAAATTCAAAGCTCAAACTGTTGCCAAACTGCTCCCATAGCACTTTGATCACTTTGTTTCTGACATTTTGTTGAAAATGTCTTGTTTTTATTAAAACGTTGGCATCTAGAGACCAAGAAAGTTAACGGTAGTCACTGAAAATATAATATACAGTAAATCATGGAATGACATGACTTATTAAGTACCTTGTACACATTCCTTAAAAAGGAAACTATTTCCCTGTGGGGTCACACACAGAATCGCACTTGTCTGAGAAAAAGTTCATATTGTTAAAAGAAAGGCAAGTACAGAAGATAAATCAAATACCAGCACTTTGCCTCAGGAAAAAAGTAAAAGAAGCCATACAGATTTACTATCCAAAAGAAGAGGAATGTTGTAATACAAAAATTAATAAAATTAAAGAGACATGCTGAATCGAGAAGCATGCATTTGTATGTTGCCTTTAAATTATGATCACAGAACATATCTTTAAGTCGAAGGACAGAGAATACAGGAGATTATGGCCCTCTCACATTTTACATGCTTCTCTAATTAGTGATGCAGATTTCTCTGATCACAGTGACACAGTTTAAAGTGTATGGCTGTTATAACTCAGGGGTTGAGTTTATCTGAAGAGTAGGATATTTGTGTAAACCAAAAATAGTGAGTTGCAAGTTACTCAAATAGAGACATACACATTAGTATGAAATGAAGAGTATAATTTCTTTATACATGTAGATATATGTAAAAGGCACAGAATAACATTCTATGTTGCCATTTTCAGCAAGATAATAATAATAATAATGATGAAAACTTGAAGAAGAATAGGCAGTATATTATTTTCTTTCTTATTCTAGTTACAAATATAATCTAACATTTACCTAGACATCACTAGCTGCAATTTTTAATAAGTTTTTCAAAATTTTCATTCCATTAACTTATTAACTAATGATATCCCCCAGAGCCATGGCATTAATTTATGATGATTTTCCTAGTTGTCATGTGCTCTGCAGTATCAGGGAGTGTGAAGTAAAATGATAGTTCTGAAGAACTGGCGATAATCAATAAATAGAGATTAAACTCCTAATCAAACCGGCAAAGAAGTACCAAAGATGGAATGAATATATATATATATATATATATATATATATATATATATATATATAGGCACAGCTTCCCACTAAGAGCATTATTATTTACCACTGATCTGGATATTTAGGACAATGCATTGACATGTGTCTCCTGTTATACACAACTTAGATGAATTTTTCTGATTAAATAATTATAGAATCAGAGATTTGATTAAAAATGCATAGAGACAGTTCTCTGATTATGCTAAGTGAGAAATCTGGGGCAAACCTCACTCAGAGGACTATTGCTCAACAACAGCAATCTTTTTGAATAATTGAAGGCACTGGAGAGTTAAGAAGATATCAAAGAATCACCAGACAAAGGTGCTGGAAAGAAGCAAAACCAGGGAGGTGAGCCTGGCAATAGAGATTGCTTTTCTCCTGAAGATATTTGATCCCTGAGGTGGTGGTTGAAAATCAGGAGGTGGAGTGGAGGTTTTGACAGCCAAAGAGAGGGGGAGAAGGATTTAATTCTAAGTCTTGCCAAAGGGGGATGGCCTAGTGAATCTCTTCGCAGTGGGTTGAGACTATGAAAAAGAATAACTGAGAATAATACAGAGAATGTAGTGCATTTTCAAATTATATTAATTACTGATACTGGTTTAAGATGATACTGAAGTGATTGTGCCCTCTGCCTCCTTGGAAGAAAGAAAGAAATTTCCCCTGGAGGAAGATATTATTTTAGTCTTCAAAATATTTCTAAAACCATTTTCCAAATATAACATCTGGACACAAACGTAGCTAGACACATGAGAAAACAAGACATATAGAAAAATTAGTAGTACAAAAGAAACCTACATAAATTGAATGTATAGAACTAAATATGAATACAGATCATAAGAAAATATTTAGAATGAATTCCAAAACAACAAAGTTGAAAAATAATGAAGATGTGGTAAGAGATATAGTACATAGTGAGATGGTCCAATTTATATGTAATTACAGATCCAAAAGAAGAGACGAGAATAGACCAGAAATAATATTTGAAGAGACTATGATTAAGAATATGTTGATAATAGATGACCCACAGATTCAAGACTTGCATACCTCAAGCAGGATAAATAAAAAAGTAATCCATATGTAGACACATTATAGTAAACCTTCTGATAAATCACGACAAAAAATAAATATTAAAAGCAGCTTTAGAAAAATACAGGTTACCTTTCAAAGAGTAAATATCAGATTGACAATTGATGACTGAATACACACACAAAAAATGGAAGTAGAATACAATGCTGCCAGCCTAGAATTCCAGGCTGAATGAAGCTGAAATAAAGATATTTGAACACATATAGTGTAATGTGTTTTACAGTCTGATGCTTTAAATACTGTTCGTATGCTGACTACCAAATACCTATCTCCAGCCCAGAACAACACTCAACTGTCTATGTGACATCTCGATTTGGATGACTTGTAAACATCTCCACCACTATATCCCATATCAAAACCGAATCCTCAACCTTAATACCAAAACCCGCTCCACCTACAGCCTTCCCAGGTGATGGCAGTCGCATGTGCCTTGACAACACCATTTTCTTATATCCATTAGCCAAGCACCATCCATTATCCTGTTTGCCAAGTATAGCCAGTAAACCACTAAACCACAGCAGCCAGTCCTATAACTTCAGTCACATCACGTCATTTATTTTCTAAAACCCTTCAGTGTCTTCCCATTTCACTCATTACAGATGTATTTTTTCTTCCAGAAGCCTACAAACCCCTGCACTATATGTCCTCCATACTTCTACTTCCTTCTGCTTTGACATCATCTCCTAATACCCCACCACCACTTTTTACTTTGCTTAATTCACATTGGGCTCCCTGCTCTTCCTCAAACACACTAGACATTTAAGAACTGTGGGTCTGAGATTTTACTCTATTGGCAAGCTGATAAGTTAGCCTGCTCCAGCTCTGTAGAAGCTGGCTGAAGATATAAGACTTCCGTATCAGAAACAAAGGACAGTTTATCACAGCAATAGCAGTAGTCAGAATATCACATCTTCTTAACTCCTTCTCCAAGCCCTAATTCCAGCAGGGCAGCGTGCCAAGGACCAGACGACGCCTGCACATACAACGGGTTGTCTTATAAGAGAGGAACTCTGAAACTAGAAAATCCTAATTTTTTAAAATCAGTTATCAGCAAACTGCTTAAATTGTTGTCCAGAAAGAGACATTAACAGTGTTATATCGCACAGCAAACAAACCTAGAAACCTCTATCTTCCAAGGATGTTTGCCTTACAAAGAACATTGTAATCCAGAATAACAACACCTTTGCTTATGAGATGTACAGAAACATGATTGACTCATGAAGAATTATTTCCTAACATGGGCATATTTTCTTCTTAACTTTCTCTAGGGTGATGTCATGCAAAATGGCAGAGTAGGAAGTTCTAGGGCTCAGTTTCTCCACCGAAGCAACAGATGAGCTAGAAAGAGAGATTGAAATCAAATAATACAGAATGCTGGTATTTGATTGGACACTTATAACAACTAGGGGAGTTTGGATGAAGGGAGAGCTTGCTCCTCTAAGAAAAAAGAGAAGCATCCATGAACAAGTCACCACACCCATTCCTCAGCCCTGGCAAAAGCTGGCGGGAGGCAGTGCCTGAATTTGGGGAGCAGCTGGCTGGTCCTAGGCAGGCAGTAGAGTCCTTATTTTCCAAAAATTGGGATATGTGCACTTTGGGTGGTTTGGCAGTACCCTAAAGGACTGGCATAGATGCTCGCCTTGGTTTCAACCTTCTGGCCTTAGTAGCTATCACCACAGACAACTCTCAAAAAGATTTAAAGATCCAGTGCACATTTTTTTTTCTTTTTGGAGCCAAACATTTAAGAAAATCTTGTTAAGTCACTAGCAAACTATAGAGATAATAGAACAGAAGCTTCAGTGACTGCACACAACAAGGAATACATACTTTGCAAAAATAGTTTGGGAAAAGTCAAGTACAGACGGTTCCAGACCTCAACAAACAGAAATCAGAAATCTCTGAGTCAGAGAATCAGATTTCCAGAATTACTACATTATAATACTCAGAATGCCCAATTCTCAGTAACAACAAAAAGCACGAATCATACAAAGAAACAGGAAAATATGGACCACTCACAAGAAATAAAAATGGTAGAAACTATCTCTGAGAAAATCCAGACATTTGAAATACAAGACAAAGACACTAAAACTGTCTCAAATATGCTCAATGAGCTAAAGGAAACCATAGACAAAGAACTAAAGGAAATCAGGACAATGATGCATGAAAAAAATGAGAGTATCAATAAAGAGACAGAAGAAACCAAACAGAAATTTTGGAGCCACAAAGTACAATAACAAATGAAAAATTTCACTAAAGGTTTCAGCAACAGATCTGAGCAGGTAAAAAAAAGCATCAGCAAACTAGAAGATAAGGTAATGGAAATGATCAAGTCTGAAGATCTGAAAGAGAAAAGAATGAAGAAAAATGAACAGTTTAAGAGGCCTGCGTGACCCAAATAAGTATATCAATATATGGTTCATAGGAGTCCTAGAAGTAGAAGAGAGAGAAAGGAACAGAAAAAATATTTGAAGTAATAGTTGCTGAAAACTTCCCAAATCTGGTGAAAGATGTGAATATACACACTTAAGAAACAAAACAAACTCCAAGCAGTATAAACCCAAAGAAATGCACACTGAGAAATATAGTCAGATTGAAACCCAAAGACAAAGAGAGAATTTTGAAAGCAGTAAGAAAGAAATAATTCATCACATACAAGAGATTGAATCAGTAATCAAATACCTCCCAACAAAGATGACCCCTGGACCAGGTTGCTTTACTGATGAATTCTACCAAACATTTACTGAAGAATTAACAACAATTTTTCTCAAACTGTTCTGAAGTTTGAGATAATTGAAGAGGAGGGCACATTTGCTAAGTCATTCTATGAAGCCAGCATCACCCTGATACAAAAGCCAGAAAAAGACACTACAAGAGAAGAAAACTGCAGGAAATAACCCTATGAATAGATATGCAAAAATGCTCAATAAGGTAATAGCAAACTGAATCCAGCAGCATATTAAAATGATTATACACCATGAAAAAGTGGGTTTTATCCTAGAAATGCAAGGGTGGTTCAGCATACAAAAATCAATCAATGTAATAAGACATTAATAAATGAAGGGCAGGGGGAATACCCCAAATAACATATGGTCATTACAACTGATGCAGAAAAAGCATTTGACAAAATCCAGAACTTTTTCATGATAAAAACAATAACTAGGAATAGAAGGAAACTTAATCTGATGAAGGCCATATATTAAAAACCTACAGTTAGTATTGTATCAATGATGAAAGACTACTAGGTTTCCTCTAAGATAAGGAACAAGACAAGGATGCCCACTATTACTACTTTTAATCAACATATTACTCAAAGTTTTAGACAGAGCAATTAGATAAGAAAAATATACAAAAGGCATCCAAATTGGAAAGGAAAAAGTAAAATTTTCTCTGTATGCAGATGACAATATTTTATATGTAGAAAACTCTAAAGAACCCACACATGCAAAAAAACCTGTTAGAGCCAAGAAACTAATTCAGCAAAGTTGCAGGTGATAAAATTAACACTCTAAAATCAGTTGTATTTGTATACAATAGCAATGAAGAATTCAAAAACAAAATTAAGAAAACAAGTGCATTTCAATAGTTTACAAAAGAATAAAATATAGGAATAAAATTAACCAAAGAAGCAAAAGACTTCTGCACTTAAAATTACAAAATGTTCCTGAAAAACTTAAGACACAAATAAATGGAAAGACAACCCATGTTTATGGATTAGAAGCATTAATATTGTTAAAATCTCAATACCACCCATAGTGATCTACAAATTCAATGCAATCCCTGTCAAAATCTCAATAACAAAATTTTTGCAGAAATAGAAAAATTCATGCTAAAATTTATATGCAGCTTAGTCAGTTCAGACTGCTATACCAGAATACCATAGATTGAGTGGTTTTAACGACAAATATTTATTTCTTATAGGCTGAAGGTCAGAGATCACGGTGCCAGCATGGTCAAGTTCCTCATAAGGACCTCTTCCCAGTTAAGTCCTGACACAGGTTTCCTTTAGTGTGTGCGCTCAGAGAGAGAATCTCATGTCTCTTCCTCTGTTTATAAGATCATTAATCCCATCATTAGAGTCCCACTCTCATGACCCAATCTAACCATAATTACTTTCCAAAGATTCCACCTCCAATTGCCATCATATAAATTTGAAGAGGACACAAACATTCAGTCCATAGCAATATGGAACCTCGAGGGACCACAAATAGCAAAAAAAAAAAAAAAAAAAAAAAAAAAACTCGAAAAAGATAAATTTGAAAGACTTACATTTTCTGATTTCCCTGATTTCAAAACTAACTACAAAGAATGGAAACCATAGAAATAAACCATCACATATATGATCAATTGATTTTCAAGGGTGCCAAGACCATTCAATGATGAAAAGACAATCTTTTCAATAAATGATTCTGAGAAAACTGCATATCTACATGCAAAAAAATGAAGTTGGATTTTTTTACCACATACAAAAATTAACTCAAAATGGATCAAGGAACTAAACTTAAAGGCTAAACTATAAAACTCTTGGAAGAAAACAGAAGAAATTCTTCATGACCTTGGATTTGGCAATGATTTCTTGAATATGACACCAAAATTACAGGTAACAAAAGAAAAAATAGATAAATTGAACTCCATCAAAATTAAAAATATTTGTGCATCAAAGGACACTATGAAAAGAGTGACAAAAGACAACCCATAGAATGGGAGAAATGATTTGTAAATCATATCTGATAAGGAATTAATATGCAAAATATATAAAGAAATCTTTCAATTTGACAACAACAAAAAGCCCAATTCAAAAATGGACAAAGGTCTTGAATAGACATTTCTCCAAATAAGATATATAAATGACCAATAATACCTGAAAAGATGCCAAACATCACTAGGGAAATGCAAATCAAAACCACAATGAGCTACCACTTCGCATTCATTAGGTTGGTTATTATTCAAAAAAAAAAAAAGGAAAGTAATAAGTGTTAGAGTGCCACTGTGGAAAACAGATTGACGATTCCTTAAAAAGTTAAACATAAGAATACCATATTATCCAGCAATTTCACTCCTAGTTATATACCCCAGAGAATTGAAAACAGCCACTCAGATACTTGAACACCAATGTTCACGACAGCTTTATTCACAATAAGCAGAAAGTGGAAAAAACTCAACTGTCCATCAACAGATGAAAAGATAAACAATAGAATATTATTCAGCCTTAAGAAGACATGAAGGTCTGATATATGCTATAACATAGAGGAACATTAAAAACATGCTATGTGGAAAAGGACAAATATTGAATAATTTCACCTTCATAAAGTATCCAGAATGGGCGAATTCATAAAGACAGAAGAATTGAGCTTGCCAGGAGCTTGGGATAAGGGTAATAGGAAATTATTACTTAATGGTTATAGAGTTTCTGTAGAGAATGACGAAAACATTTTGGATATAGATACGGGGATAGCTACACAAAATTGTGAGTGTACTCAGTGCCACTGAATTGTACATTTAAAAATAGTGCACATGGTCAACTTCATTTTATGTGTATTTTACCACATTAAAAAAACAAGAACTTTGTTCTAGCTATTTCTTCCATTTGAATTGTTCTTTTCCTAATATCTACTTGGCTAACTCGCTCACCTCCTTCAAGTCTTTGTTGGAATTCTGTTTCTCACTGAAGCCTGCCTTGACAACCCTATCTTTAATTTCAAACGTCAACATAAGCGCTTCTTTTAACACTTGATATTCTTTTCCCTATTTTTCCCCTTTTTTTTGTAGAACTTATTTTCTACTATATATTTTTATCTGATTTTTATGTTTACTATTTATGTTTGTTAACCCCACCAGAAACTAAATTTTCCCAAATTAGTAATCTTTGTTTTATTCAAATGCAAACAACAATACCTAGCACACAGATCATGCTCAATAAATGTATTTGTTGAATGAATGAATGATTTGTCTTATACTAAACAGCACTCTTCAGAGGAAGTATCTGAATGCTGGTTTTTACTTGGAAATCAAATATGACTATGATAATATGATAACATGTTGAGGTTTTTGTGATTATTCATAGTGAAATAAGACATTTTTCATGCTTAGCTATGATTAGCCATTGCTTTTGTTGTCGTTAAATGGCTGAATAATATAATAAGTCTTAAAGTCTATACTGTGGTTTCATTCACTGGGACACCCTTGGAAATGTGGAGTATATGAACATATTAAACTGAAGACAATTTATTCTTCACTATTTTTCTTGTCCTATATTGTCTGTCAGCTCTGCCACATGGGTTGAAAAGCACAAATATTGATGTAATTGTCTATAGAGTAATCACACATTTTTCACACGTTCATTGACTTTTGGGCAATGTCTTTTGATGTATCGTAGAAGAACAACACTGTTTCAAGGCTAACCTTAAGAAAAGAGACTTAGTTGTTTACTGAATCAAAATTAGCCTCTGTGGGTGTTGAATGGAAATCAAATTTCTGCTAAATAGGGCCCCAAGAAATCAATTGTAACCAGCAGTTAATGACCAGTTTGCTAACAGCTTGAGGCAAAGCCAAGGGCAGTTAACACTCCAACAAATTAGTTGTTAACTGTGCTAATGACTGATTTTGCAGGGATTATTGCTATTATAAACAGTCATCAATCCAGCTTTACCACTGAGTGTAGGAAAGTTTGCAGCCAAAAAAAGATTTTTATTTCCTCAGTTTGGTACTCTGGATTCTAGTTAATATGACCATCTAAAATCATATAATGCTCGATTTCCTGCTTTGGCAAGCGAAGAAGTACTAAGAGCTCCTTTTCATTTTCCTCATTTGGAGTATAGTTGGATGAATATATAGATTTCTGATAGTTTCTTGTGGGAATCTATAGGAAAATATGATAATTGGAATATGTAAATGTTTTCTCATTTTGAGTATATATTCATCACCAGTTTGTTAAAATATGCATATTAAGATCATAAGACACCATGAAAACAATGCTAGTTTACCATCTGTAGCAAAATTTCCAATCAGAAAAGGAAAATAAAACTAATAAATTCATCAGATTTATATATGGTCAACTACATTTGGGGAAACTAAGTTCTAAAGTACTTCAAGAACGAAATATATTAGTTTTTGGAAATCAATATTAATCTTAAATTTTTAATATTATTTTAAAATAAACTCCCTATTTACTTACCAATAAAAGTAAATGAGATTAATCTTGTATTCTGAGTTTTAACCCAAAACATAATATTAGACTGATCTCTCATTTAATTTTACAGTATTTTGAAATGATTTGATGTTAATCAAGTTTTAATTCAAATTAATTGCCTATATCAACTTATGTAATATATATTTTTACCATATGGTTGAATAATGTGGTTAAACAGTCATGCTTTTAATTGTTGAATCTCGTTTTAAGTGTAGCTGCAGATGTATCATCACTTAAATGTTTTAATATAGCTTCCTTTAAATATTTCACAAGTACAGATATATCCACTGGGAGAGAAAATAATGTGTTTTTATTGTTGTAAATATATATTTTAATTAGAGGGTCATAATGATAAGTTATTAATTGTTTCACTACACTCTCCATAGCCAGATCTTTGAAAGGTTGCATTTAAAACTAAGTAATTATTAGAAAATGTTGAAATACACAATAAAATACACACTATTCAGCTTTTCTTAAACTATATTGAAAGAAAAGTATGGTTATTTTGTAACATATACCTTGCATTTCAAAAGATACTTTTCCATTGGACAAAAATATATATTTTAAATTGGTTATATAAAGATAATGCCTAAAGGTAACCTGTGATATAAAAAAAATAGAAATAAAAAATCATATCCAGTACCCACATAATTTAAGATAATTATAGAGTTTATTTGAAGAATCACCTTACTCTAATTTTGATATTGGCACAAAAAATAAGGGAAATAACGTTCACCTTGAATGAATCTATTTTGACTCACTGCTTTTCAATCTGCTCTAGTCTTCTCTGTAATAAAATTAAAATAAAATTTGAAAAGTTTTTGCAAAATTTCCATTTATTTCAACATTATCTCATGGATTAGGTATTTTTTAATATTTCAAGCAATCTTTGTGGCCTTTAAACTGCTTGAAAGTATATAAATATTATCCTAAACTCTGTTAATTTTGTAAGAGTCTCAACATGTTCCTAACTACTTCAATTTAGATTATTCTCAATTAAGCTTTTAATCCTTGAAGACAGAAACTTTATTCATTTTATGTCCTCAATAAAAAAATACTCTAATCTTCTTTACATGTGATCAGTTTTCTTTTCCAGCTTTATTGAGATATAATTGACGTATAAAATTGTATAAGTTTAAGGTGTACGATGTGACGATTTGATAAATGTGTATCGTGTGAAATGTCTACCACAATAAAGTTAGTTAACACATCCTTCGCCTCACATAATTACTATTATGTTGTTATTGTTACGGTAAACATTAAAGCCCTCCTTTCATAGTAACTTTTAAGTATACAATACAGTATTATTAACTATAGTCACCATGCTGTGCATTAGATCCCTGGAATTTATTCATCTTATAACTGAAAGTTTATACTCTTTGATCACACAGTATTTGTCTTTCTCTGTCTTATTTCACTTAGCATAATGACCTCAAGGTTCATCCATGTTGTCACAAATGGAAAGATTTCCTTCTTTATACTGCTGAATAATATTCCCCTGTGTAAATATACCACATTTTCTTTATCCATTCATCCATTGATGGACACTTAAATTCTTTCCACGTCTGACCATTGTGAACATTGCTGCCATGAACATCGGAGTGCAGATACCTCTTTGAGATAGAGATTTCATTTTATTCAGATGCACACCCAGAAGGGGGATTACTGGATGATAATTTCATTTTTAATTTTTTGCAGAGCCTGCGTACTCTTTTCCATAGTGGCTGTACCAATATCCATCCCCACCAACAGTGCTCTAGGGTTCCCTTTTCTCCACATCCTTGACAGTATTTTTTATTTCTTGTCTTTTTGATGATAGCCCTTCTAACATGTGTGAATGATATCTCACTGTGGTTTTGATTTGCATTTCCTTCATGACTAGTGATGTTGAGCACCTTTTCATTTACTTGTTGGTCATTTCTATGTCTTCTTTGGAAAAGTGCCTAGTTCCTTTGCCCATTTTTTAAATCAGATTGTTTGTTCTTTGTCTATTGAGTTGTATGGGTTTCTTGTATGTTTTGGATACTAACCCCTTATCAGATATATGGTTTGCAAATATTTTGTCCCATTTCATGAGCTTCCTTTTCATTTTGTTGGTTTTTTCTTTTGTCTTGAAGAAGCTTTTTAGTTTGATACGGTCCCAATGTTGATTTTTGCTTTTGTTGCTTGTTCTTTTGGTGTCATATCCAAAAAATCATTGCCAAGGCCGATGTGAAGGAATTTTTTCCCTATATTTTTTTCCTAGGAGTTTTACAGTTTTGAGTCATAACATTTAACTCCTTAATCCATTTCAAGTTACTTTTCTGTGAGTAGTGTACGATAGGGTTTCAATTTCATTCTTATGCATGTGAATATCTAGCTTTCCCAACACTATTTATTAGACTACCCTTTCCCCATTGAGTATTCTCAGCTCCTTTGTCAAATGTTAGTTAACCATATATATGTGGGTTTATTTCTGGGTTCTCTATTCTGTTCCATTGCTCTATGTGTCTGTGTTTACACCAGTTCCATAGTGTTTTGATTACTGTAGTTTCGTAATATAGTTTGAAATTGGAAGTGTGATCCCTCCAGCTTTGTTTTTTCTCGAGATTGCCTTTGCTTTTGGGGGTCTTTTGTGGCTCTATACGAATTTTAGGATCGTTTTTCTATTTCTTTGAAAAATACCATTGGTATTTTGTAGGGATTGCATTGAATCTATGGATGGTTTTGGGTAGGATGGACATTTTAACAATATTAACTTTACCAATCCATGAACGCAGGGTATCTTTCCATTTAAATGTTCTTCTTCAGTTTTGTCATCGATGTTTTGTAGTTTTCATTGTATAGATCTTTCACGTCCTTGGTCAAACTTATTCCTAAGTACTCTGTTCTTTTTGATGCTATTGTAAATGGGATTGTTTTCTTTATATCTTTTTCAGATAGTTCATTGTTAGTATATAGAACTACTGATTTTTGTATATTGATTTTGTGTTCTGAAATCTTACTGAATTCTTTTTTTAGGTCTAAGAATTTTTTGGTGGAGTCTTTAGAATTTTCTCTATATAAGATTATGTCATCAGCAAACAGAGATAATTTTCCTTCTTCCTTTCCAATTTGGACGTATTTTATTTATTTTTATTGCCCAATTGCTCTGTCTAGGACTTGCAATACTATGTTGAATAGAAACAGTGAGAATGGGAATCCTTGTCTTGTTCTTCATTTCAGAGAGAAAGCTTTCAATCTTTCACCATTGAGTATGATATTATCTGTGGGCTTCCCATAAACGGCCTTTATTATGTTGAGGTATGTTCCTGCTACACACAATTTGTTGAAGTTTTATCACTAAAGGGTGTTGAAGTTTGTGAAACGCATTTTCTGTATCTATTGATATGATTATATGATTTTTGTCTTTCATTCTATTAACGTGTATCACGTTTACTGATTTGCATGTGATGAACCATCCTTACATCCCAGGGATAAATTTCACTTGATCACGATGTATGATCCTTTTAATGTGCTGTTCAATTCAGTTTGCTAGTATTTTGTTGAGAATTTTTGCATGTGTATTCATTAGGGATATTGGCCTCTAGTTTTCTTTTCTTGTAGCGTACTTATCTGGCTTTGGTGTCAGGGTAATGTTGGCCTCATAAAATGAGTTTGGGAGTGTTCCTATCTCTTTAATTTTTTTGGAAAAGTTTGAGAAGAATTGACATTAATTCTTCATTAAATGTTTGATAGAATTCACCCATGAAGGAAAGACCTTCACCTGCATGTTGGGGTGTGCTAGAGTGTGCTACGACACTGGATATAGTGGTAAAGAGTGCCAAGTGGGTGGGCATGTGGTGGCGCTGGGTCTCGGAGGTGTGGTGACTCATTGGCTCAGGCCACTGGGTCCCAAAGCTTCAACAACTGCTTGGTCTTTGGTGAGAGCTGAGGAAGATCCACTGAGGCTATAAGGGCTGGATCTCCAGGTCCAGTGGCTAAGGCCCAGGTCTGGCAACAGTGATAGCCGGAGGTGGTGGTGTTCACACACTTGGCTACGAGGGCCAGCTGCAGGTGTCTGTGTAGTGGCAGGGGCCAGTTGCAAACATACACATAGTTGTGGGGGCCAAGGTAAGCAGCAAGAGCCAGGGCCAACTGTGGGTGCACTGGCAGCTGCAGAGGCCCGGGCTGTGACCGGGCACTACTGTGGTTGCTGGTTCTCACCACCAGTGCATGAGAGTGGAGGTCGGTGTCAGGAGTCAGGCTAGGGATGTGCAGGTGCAGAGCTGGAGGTGTTAGTTGCTGGTGAGCCCATGGTGCAGGCCAGTAGCAGGAGAGAGAGCTGGATCCAGAACCACAGGCAGCTATGGGGGCCCTGGCTTTTGGCACGCACTTCTGAGAGTATAAGATCTTGCCACAGCGTGCACAAGGTAATGGAGGCCAGTGAGGGGCACCAAGCCATCCTCCTGCAAGTGCACAGCTGGAGCGGCTAGCCTCAAGCACATGCACAGCAGTGGGGGCCAGCTGCAGGGGTCTAGGCTGGTATCTTGGACTCATATGACCACAGAGGCATAGGCTGTCTGCTGTTCAGTTCATGGACTCTGCCATGGGTGAGGTGGGTAGGGAACAGGTAGGGATTCAAGTGGGATTCAAGGAAGGATTCAAATTCACCATACATTTATGGTGGGGCAAAAACTGGTAAAATCTTCAGGGGGTCTACAGAGGCTGCGTTGGCCATTGGTTTCTTCAGTGGCAAAAGATGCTAGAGTGGTCTGCAAAGCAGGTCACCGGGAACAGGATTCATCTCCTGCTATGTGGCTGATGCTGGCTGATGCTCGTAGCCTCTGCTTTTCTTCCTTGTTCCCTGCTTCCACAAGGGAAGCAGGTCCTCTGTGTGATGCCCCGAAAGGCTGGGGAAGCTGATTGCTCACCCACCTCTTCCTTTCTCAGCAAGAGGACCTCTCTCTCTAGCTGAGGAGTTCTCTCTTTGTGGTGAACACCACCAGCTTGCGGAATGGGACAAAGCCAAAAGGAAGCTGTTCTTCCTTCTCTTTTTGTGCAGTTCCTCTCATGTCTTTTGTTCCACTGTATTGCTGAAGTTTCTTAAGCGGACTCCAGAGCTCTCCCAGAGCTGTTCCTCTTCATGGATTGCTGTCTGACTGCTGATCTCTGTAGAGGGATGGAGGCTGGAGTCTCCTGCTCCACTATCTTGGCAACGTCACCCCACAACATGATCAGTTTTTTAATGGTCAATTCTACTGTTCCCTTTCCTGTTTCACTATATACCCACAGCGCTCTCCACACTTGGGTTCTGCAACACCTAAATAGGGAGTAGAAAATATATATGGAACTCACACTCAATGTTTGCCTTGATATCAAAATCACATGGCAGCTTTTTTAATCCAGATTTTTGACTCACTGTTTACTCTGGTCTTTGATAATTGCAGGTTTTTAGTTTTCTTTTTACGCTGTTTAAATCCACTGTTTTAAAGGAAAAAGATTTTTTTTTTCCTACACAAATATATCCTCTTTAGTCTCTCGGTCTATTATTTTATTCTAATGAAACTTGTTTGGCCGTATCTCCAGTACCTGGACCTCTCAGAACTATTTGTCTTTAAACTGGGTTACTTATGTGCTATTTATGGTGTAGATATAATTCATGATATTGAGGTTACGGCCTCCCACATGCTCTGTAAATACATATGAATAGAAAATGACTGACTTGAGCCCAGCAGCACATAAAGTTTTTCTTATACCATTACATCCTTCTTTTCTTAACTTAAGAGACATTCAAGGTTCAACTTATATCTCCTTTCATCCATGATGGCTTAAAAGTAACTAGAGGCCTAAATAAACTTATATTAATTCCTATAGGGATTTGTCTGTGCCATATAATTTATCACTGCCCAATGCTATTTGTTAACCTTTTCTTTTGTTTGCTTCATTTGTATCCTTAACTAGTTTTTTAATTTTTGATAATAAGGAATTATTCCACATTATTTTTGTATTACATACTTTCATTTTAAATATTTTATTCAGTAGAGCTTACATATCTATAGTATAAAATTTAATGAATTAAAGAAAATCTCTTACACACATATTAGGGTCCTAAAATTAAATATGCATTGGACATCCTCAAATTGGAATTATAGAAATTCATAAGAGATTGTCACTTCCCACCTTAACAATGAGGACAAGCTAGATAAATTTCAAAATTACAGTTTTTTGAAAACACATTAGCAAGTTGAGAACTCCAAACAAACCTAAATGAATAAAATCCAGAAAGTAACTGGGTCTTTCTAGAGAGTGTATGTTCAAAGTTGCTTTTCTCCATGGACGACCAGCAGGTTCGGGATGATCAAGTATAGATGGGGTAAGGAGAAACGATACGGTGTTTTGTTTTGTTTTTCCTTGCAAACTCTGCTTTAATAGGATTACATGGGTAATGTCTTTGAATATTTATTCCCTCTACAACTCAGGTAGGATGCATTTTAATGACATATTTAAAATGTTGTCATCTTATGGTTGAAGACAATGACATCTAGAAACGTGTACATTTTTTAAAAGAAATGAATCACAAGCCTCAAAAACTTCCTGAAAATAGGAAGCTAATTCCGGTATGCATAATGTCATTGAACAAATTGAAAAGTAGAGTTTATGAAATAATAGTATTGCATGATATGGTGTTTTAAATAACTTCAATGGTGAACTAGTGTCAAGTATTAGAATCTTGTGGGGTCCTAACCAGAATCCACCAACTCTATTCCACGGTCCTTTACTAAGTTTATGGAGATAGTACACCAAAGAACAAAAAAGTTGATTCATATCCATAGCCATCTAAGTTATCCCAGGACTTTATAGAGGGCAAGACATTGGCTGCTGAAGATGAGGGTGGACAGGTATATGCTGATTCTCATAGTGTTTTCTCTATGTGCAAAGCAGCGGTCCACAGAATTCAGAGAGAAGGGCAAGAGAGCTAAAATAAATTAAATAAATCATATATACATTATGTATAATATATTTACTCATATGTATAATCAAAATGAGGAATTCATTTGAAATGCTTAAGTGCACCCTGGACACAACTGAGCAAAGTACCAGTGGCTTTAAGGACTGTTCAGTGGAAATTAGCTAAAATGAACACAAAAAGAGAGAAAAAAAGAAGAAATATTTGGAGAGATAGTAGCCAATAATACTCCAAAATTGCCAAAGGGTATCAACTTACAGATCAAAGAAGCTCAGCAAATCCCAAGCAAGATAATACAAATAAAACACATAGGCACATCAGAGTCAAGTGGCTGAAAACCAACGACAATAGCAGCCAAAGAATAAAAATATATTTCACGCAAGAAAGACAGCTGGCTTCTCAATAGAAACAATGAAGACCAGAAGACAATGAAAACTATTTTTAAATTACTAGAGGAAAAAAAAGGCAATCTAGAATTCTGTATCCTGTAGAAATTACCTTTGAAAATAAAAACAAATATCTTTTAGCTGGTAAAAGCTGAGGGAGTTAGTTGCCATAAAATCTCTGATAAGAGAAATGTTAAAAGAAGCTTGAAGTTTAAAAGGAAATAATGCCAGATAGAAACCTGAACCTGCAGAAAGAAAATAAAAGAATAATATTTTATGTTAGAGGGTTTCTTATATTTCTGTAAAATAATAAATACTTATTGCAAATATTAAAAAATACAAAGGGAGAATGTATTATATGTACACTTGAGTACTCAAGTATATTGTATATGCTTTTTTTGAAGTAGTTTCTGAAGAGATCAGTTCACAGGTATCTGTTCCTGACTTTCCAGAAATTCACTTTAATGCTCAAAGACTAGGCTAACTACTATAGGGCTTTGAGATATCAAATACTCCTTTTTCATCTATTGATCAGTATTCTGATTTGTTCTATTCATTTATTTAAAATCCTATTGCTTTTACAAATGTCATTACATCAATTATTTGGTAGCATATATATAAGAAGGAGCCTCTTAGGTTAGCAGCTATTTGATATGAATCTGTGGTATTATCTAATAATATGGGGAGTCCTTAGATACATCAGTTATTTGACATAATAAATGGAAATTCAATGCTTCTGCTCCTTACCTTTTTTGAAAATATCTGTTATATTAAAGGCATTTTCACCAAAGGCTCTCCAGATGTAGTTGGGGGAAAAGAGATGAAAAACATCCTTGTCTTACTTATTATAATATATTAAAATAAGAATATTACCTCCTTACTGTCATGTCATTTAATTATACAAAAAGGATCATTGCCTTTTGTGTGTTATATTTGTTCCTTTATTAAACACCCACTGGTGATACCTTTCTTTAACTGTCACTTCAGGGACTAAAGCATAGATTTGAGCATCTAACACCACATCTTGAAAGCAGCACTGCTGAAATATTAGGGCAGATTGTCACTACAGAAAAATGGATTATCTATCCAGGTAATAGTGTCATTCATCTAGATTTGAGATCTGTTCAGGTGTTCATGAAATAAGAACTAATTTTTTCTCCCTGAGACACCAAACATGTAGATTAAAATGAGATAAAAAATGACCATTGACTCAGATGCATTTAAAGGTAGACGTTTGCAAACATTTTACAAAATGCGATGTTCTTCCTTGACCCAGACTATTTATGTTTTTAAAATTAACTTTATGCTCAGATTAACCAGGAGTTTATAATTTTATTGAACCTTTTGTATTTTAAGGAACTAAAATTTTATAAATTAAGCTGAGATTAATGAGATTTTGTTGAAAATAATTGAAACCATAATGAACCATTTGCTTCTCTGAATATAATTTCAGTACTATTGTGTGATCATAACAAAAAACATTTTATAGTCTTAGATTAGAACAAATTGCTAGAGATCTGCCAAAATTTGTGCTATCCTAACCTATGTATTAGAAATTACTACCCTCAATAACCATCTGAATCATTTAGACCTGATAGAATAAAAAGCATGAATACATAACATTCTATCTTTATGATTCATGGAGTAGTTGTTAGTCCTGACTTTACAGAAACTAATAATGTACACTAAAGAGATTTTGCTACCTGATAATCTCAAGATTTACCATAGTTTTTGTTCCATGTCTTACACACATATCAAAGCATAGTATTAGTTTCACGTCTTTTACGTAGTTTTTCCATCCTAATCTAAACATCAGTTATCTCCCCCTTTATCCAAATTTTACAAAATGTACCTGTAGGGGGCTGGCCCAGTGGCGTAGTTGTTAAGTTCGCGTGCTCCGCTTTGGCAGCCCAGGGTTCACAGATTCGAATCCCTGGCATGGAACTACACACTGCTCATCAAGCCTTGCTGTGGCGGTGTCCCACATACAAAATAGAGGAAGACGGGCACAAATGTTAGCTTGGGGCTAATCTTCCTCAGCAAAAAGAGGAAGATTGGCAACAGATGTTAGCTCTGGGCTGATCTCCCTCACACACACACGAAAAAAGTACCTCTGGTGGGCAGAATATTAACCCTCATAGATGTTCAGCCTCTAATCCCCAGAAACCGTGAATATTTTATCTTACATAACTAAGGAGAATTAAGGTTGCAGAGAAAATTAAAGTTGCTAATCAGCTGTCCTTTAACAGCTGGGAGATTATCTTGGGTTATCTATGCAGGCCCAATGTAATCAAAGGTTCCTAAAAAGTGGACGAAGAAGGCAAAGAGGAGCTGAGAGTGATGTGATGTGAGAACTAGACACACTGTTGCTGGCTTTGAAGATGAAGAAAAAACGTTAATGAATGTGTGTGACCTCTAGAAGACGGAAAGGGCAAGGGAATGGATTCTCTTCTAGAGCTTCCAGGAGGAATGAATGCAGTCCTGCTGAAACCTTGATTTCAGCCCAGTAAGACCTATTTCAAACTTCTGACCTATAGAATTGTAAGATAGTAAATTTGTGGGGGTTTTTTTTGCTGGGAAAGATTCGCTCTGAGCTAACATCTGTTGCCAATCTTCCTCTTTTTTTTTTTTTTCTCCCCAAAGCTCCAGTACATACTTTAAGTCCTTCTAGTTCTTCTATGTGAGCTGCTGCCACTGCATGGTTACTGACAGACAAGTGGTGTGGTTCCGCACCTGGGAACTGAAGCCGGGCGGCTGAAATGGAGCACTCTGAACTTTAACCACTAGGCCACCAGGGCTGGCTCTAAATTTGTGTTGTTTTAAGCTACTAAGTTTTTGGTAGTGTATTACAGCAGCAACAGATCAGTAATACAGTACTTTAATGTAATTAGTAAACTTTGTGTTGTTTTTGTTTGTCTTATTGCTTTAGACAGGCAAATGTCTTTTGTCTACGAATGGCTGGTAGCTTTGTGATAGAAAGATTTTATCTTTACTTCATCATCATTTTCATATGTGGCTTGTACCTAGCAGGCTTTGGTTTTGCATATAATGTGAACAAGAAACTAGACAGAGCAAATAGTTATGCATAGTTTAGAAGACAAATTTATTGGCATACTGGCCCCAAAACTGCCTGGGTTGAAACAAATGAAATGGAAGTTGTAAGTCATGATGCTAAAGTAGTGCTTTTCCTTTCCCTGGGGATGTATTTTTAAATATATATCAATATTAGTTTATGTATACTATTATGTTATATGAAACAATTTTCTTATTATGACCCTGTTGATTTGTACTACATCTCTTCTACGCATCCTTAATAAAATAAAAATACAATTACTCTTGACAAATTTTACTTCTTATCTACACTTACTGATATTAGAAAATTGCATACAGCAATACGAAAAGCATGAGTTAGTATTAATCAGTATCTATTACTTTTCTCTTTCTTTTCAACTTCTTGATTGTCGTCTGGGTTTGTCCCTAAATGTATCTGTATTGACATAACTTACTTTTGGCTTAATTGATTTGGCCTCTGACCCAGAAGACAGGCTCTTGTGTAGGTCACATGCAACAAGCTATTAATGCTGAAGAATATCACTTATCTAAAATCCTTTGTAAATTCTTATTATTTACAGTATATAAACCAGAAAAATAACATACAAAATTCTTCTGGGCTATATACTCCCTCCCCATTTTATCATTACCTCTCCTTCAATATCTTCCTCCAAATCTTTCTTTATAGTTCCTATTTCCCTCCTAAACATATAGTCCTCCTTCTGGTATACTTCTAATATTTTCTGCTGAAAAGTTGCAAGCACTTCTAGTTAATGGCAGTTATTTCATCTCTTTTACCTCTTTTTTATGGAACTATATCAGGATTATATTTACTTTGTCTCTGCAGAAAAGAATTCTGTATTCCCTTTTAGAAGAAACTCAGCAGACTCAATCAATTCAGATATAACTATATTGCATTGCCTTCTATAGTAAGCCAAATTTCTAAATATGTATGTGTATTTATATATATACACAAAGTCTTGTAGCCTTTCAAGAACTGCTGAGAACATGAAGTTGTCAGTCATAAACTCACCAGACCTGGAGAGTATAAACTGTTTTCACAACCAAAGTTTAGTATAAATACAGAATAAAATTCTGGGTTTTTCACCAAATACAGCTTGTTTATATATTTAAAATAGTCATTTTATTAGTTGTTCTTACCTTAGAGAACTTCACTATGAAACTTCACCTAGCAGACATATCTCCACTTTAAACCATTTTGATAATAATAACAATTGCCATAATAATAGAAACTTCCTTTTTGAGTGCTTATTATGTTCAGGTCAACTTTACCTGTATTTTCTTTTAAGCCCATGGACCGCAGTAGATCTTGGAGACCTCAGGTTCTCTGCCCAAACTGCCCGTGTTTAGTGGGTTTAAATGTCCCTTCACTTACTTATTCTCTGCTCCAAATCTCTCATTTATAACATTGAGTTAGTAATGGTTGAATTGTAATTATATAACTTCCACTTTCTCGTCCTCTCCCTTCTGACCACCCAAATCACAAAATTTCTTCACTACCGTTCACAGTACTTAAATAAATGATTGTTTAAATTCAGAGTATAACTAAACTTTTAGTTCATCACTATTAGCCTCCTCAAATACCTGGTCAATCCAACTTGGCCTAATCACTGGAACTCCTAGGCATGATTTGCTTCCATCAAATCAGCTACCACGCCTTCTGCAAGAAGGTACACTGACATGTAATTTGTTCACAACCCTCCGTTGTCATGTGTTAATTTCAGAAAAAGTGTTGCTCTACTTGTCCTGATATGGCCCTACAGCTCAGAATCTAAATTTCTTAATTGAATATCAATCCAATGTCTTAATTTCTTGAATGTGTGTTTGTAAACAAAGACAATGGATCATGTGCACGAGCAGAGGAGATACAAGCAATCTGTGTGTCTGCCATTCCTTGCAACCCTATTCACCTATAGCACTGTGACACCTTATGAGCACAGAATTCCATAAGACTCAAAAAAGTGTGGAAATTCAGTGAGAATTAAAGTCATTACAAGGCATAAGAGAGGCTACACTTTCCATTCAAACCATTGTTTCAAATACAGAAAGAAAGCAATTGCATTCTAACAAACATGAACCGCCAAGAAACCCCATTATATTCTTTCTTACTTACATTACTTCCTTGTGTTAGCCAACTACTTATGCTGAAAGTGAAGATATAAAAGGAAAGGGAAAGATAAGACAACCCATAATTCCTTTTTTTTTTTAAACCTTTCCTTAATCTTCAGCAAACTTGAAGTAGAGAGTGTTGGTAGACTATACACAGATCATGAAGTGAAATAAGATCAGTTCAGCTAGTTTACTGCAGCATTTCCACTGTTCCGGTAACAATATAATACATATGCATGTACGAGTTACCAAACACAAATTACAAATTTTCGGTGATTTTGCATATAAATTAAATGCTTTTATATTTGCCTTTGAAAATCACATTGTATAATATAAAGATGAATAGATAATTCATGATAATAATTTTTTTTTACTTAGAACCACATTAAACCACAAATTAAAAAGTCTATGGCAAATTGAGAAAGAGACTACAGAAGAAAGAAAAAGTTTTCATATTTTAATAGCTTTAGAGACATTTTTTCCTTTTTGAACAAGGAAACCACATTTTTAGTTTGCATTGTGCCCTGCAAATTATGTAGTTGACCCTGAATGGCAATGTACTATCACGAATGGAATTTGATTTTAGAAACAGTTAGCCTTATGTTTGATTCATAGCTTGTCTCTATGGCTGTGGTTGCATGGATAAGTTACTGAATCTGAATGTCTGAGTTCCATTTTATTATTATTGAAGTACAGACAACAACTTTCCTTCTTCAACTCCTTACTTTCCTCTAAGAGTCTTTGTAATGAAGGAGTAAGATGATTATCTCCTCTAATAGAGTTCAAAACAGGTACTCATTAACTGGATATGTTCCATTTCCTCTATTTCATCTTCTCTGGGTACTCTGAGTATCACTCACTTAAGAATTGATCCAATAAAATCAAGTTTTATTCTAATTGTAAAGTAGACACCCTACCGCAAGCAATAATGTAGGAATGACACTTGAGAACAGTCCCATCAATCTCAGTTGCTCTCTACTCTCAAAAGCAAAAGAGTGCCAGGCCTTCTATCATATAACAAGAATGAGAACAAAAGATCCAGGTTTCTATTTGATCTCAAGACTCTTGTTGTATTTGTAAATTTTCATCAGTCTCTTGTAATAGAACAAAAAATGGTGGCCCTTCCTTATCCTATGTTCCTGGCATCAGAATGGGTAGATGTTAGTGTCAAACTATTAAGAGCAATGCTTCAATTTGAAACCTTAACTCCAACTACTTTCATTCTCAATAATCTTTCCTTCCTTACACACTATATTTCTTGTTCTAGCAAGATTGTGCTTAGATTAATTTATACAGTCTTTTATTGCAATGAAATAGAAATTTCAGGGCTCTAGGAAACAGATTAAGCTAAAAGAGTTTTCTTTCCTATCAAATGCAAATGCAAGGAATAGATACTGTTCAATCTGCCCTTGCTTTCTGCCTGCATGAGGGATCCTTTAATTGTCCAAATACTTGTGAACTCCACGTATGAATGTTTCTTTATGAAATAGGAGTTGACTTTGGAGAAATAGCCCATGGTGCAGGTGAGCCTATGTAGATGAACCTCTGCAGGAACATCTGGACAAATTTTCAAAGTAGAAGTGTATTTGCCCAGAGAATCATGATCTCAGAGGAAGAGGAATGTTTTACTGGTTATTTGAAAATATTGCAGTCATCTGTCTTGTTGACCATATATAACCTAGTTCTTAAAAGGTGTAAAGAGAGCTAAGCATACTTGAAACTATTAGCCTCAGATTAGTAATCTCTTTCTCCACGCCCTTTCTGGCTACCCTATCCCCACTCCACTCTCTTCGCCATATCCTTAGCAGTATGAGGAATCTCAGGCCTCATAAAGAAGATAATTTGGGGAAGACTTCTCATAAAACCCTCATATATTTCCCCTCTCTTATTAAATTCATTGCCTTGCATGTTTGTCTCCATTAAAGGAAAGAAAGAAACATTAAGTATGTGGAATATGCATAAGAGGAACCTAGTAATATTTGCTAACTGTATTAAGAGGTTGTTTATGTATTGTAGGGTGAAGGAAATGAAGTTACTCGTATCTTTAAAGATAACTTTCCATACAAAATTGTCTATTTGGAAAAAGTAAAATACGGTATTAGAAGAAGGAAATTTTATCCTTAAATAATCAAAACAGTCTAATGAACCCAAGCGGTCAAATACTGTAATCTAGAATGGCTATTAAAATTAAATTTTTCTGCCATAGGACCTGCCTCTATGTTTGAGACATTGAAGATCTTGAGTTACATGTATGAATACATATTGATATAGATGCATTATACAAATATAACATTTAATTTCATATTTTAAATCATTTGTCATTTTTTGATTTGTATATAGGATATTCTTTAGCATGTGAAAAATTTAACATATACAGAATTAACCTTGCATGTACCAATAAAGGCTCCAAGTACATGAGAGTTTTTATAAAAGTATATCTTTGAGGAACAGTGTACAATTTATTCCATAATCTTTAACTTAATCAATCTGGAAGTGTTCTGACATGTTAATGATCCTGAATTTCTCTTATCTTTTATTTTCACCTTCAAGTAAGACGCTATTTTTTCTTTGGAATGCCATTATGAATGCTGAAATGTAAAGACATTCAATTTTGAATAAAATATGTCAAGACGTATTCTACTAATTTTGTCTTTTATCATTTTGAAATTATCTATTACTTTTACTTTGACGGAACAATACGTCATCATTCCTCAACATATCATTCTTCACGGTTTTCTAGTAGGCGAATTTTGGAATGAAACTATGGAGTATCAACTTAAAATTTGAGTGATAATAGGTATGTAAATGAGAAAACAATATCATCAAGCAATATTACATCTGGTGTAAAATTGGTATCAGACAAATGTTTTTAGAGAAAACATGAATCAGAACTGTCAATCAGAATTCTTTTTCTGTTTCACTAGATAACTCCTTGGTTATCTTAGAACTCTTTGACTTACAAGTATCAGTTCAACTGATTTTAATTTTAATGAAGCTTCCATAAAGTCTAGTCAAAAGTTATATTTAGCTTCCATATCAAACATATTCTCAATATTATCCAAGTATTTTTCTCTCAAATTTAAGAATTTGTTGCAACTTTTTGTGATATTGAGATTGCCTTGACTTTTCAACTCTTCTATTTAACAGGTTCCTTGAAGGAAAGTAGTGTGTAAAATACTTTTTTTCCCCCCAGAATTAATAGAATTGGCATTGGTAGGCAAACAGAATATTTTAAAAGTCAAGAATATAAGTGCCTAAAAAAATTTGATATCACCTAGCACAGCACTTTAATTTTACAGAACAGAAAACTGAGATCCACAAATATAATGATTAACCCAGCATCAATCACCCAGTAGGGGCTCAATAAATATTAATTAATTGATGATTATTTGCTGTCTGAAATTGTTATCAATTTTCATACGTTAAGAACAATATGTAAAGTACTGTGCTAGGAATCCCTGGCATTAAACACATGATAAGGTAATATCTGCTCTCAAAAAGGAGAAGGCATTTACACAAATAACTGAGAATGTTTAGCATTGAATAGATATCTATTGGGTGCTTACAAGGTAGCAGGCATTGTGTGGATTAATGATTGAGTGGTAGTGAACACAGCAATTGTGTTCATAGTTTCTAGAGTTTACAGTCAATCGAGAGAAAGTTGGTTAGAAATTGAATACATCAAAAATATAATTACAAATTATACTAAGTATTATGAAGGAAATAAATGACATTATGAGCAAATATATTCAAGGTAACCTAAACTATATTGAGGTTTAGGGAAAAAAAGAGTTACAATAAAATGAGATCTAAAAACAAAACAAAACAAAAAATATGGGTATTATTCTGGAACAGGAGAAATTTTTGTATGCTTGAAAATTTTTAAAAAAGATCAGTGTGGCTAGATCTTAGAAAAACATGGAGAGGATGACATGAGATGAGGAATGGAGGTAGGAGAGAATTCACCCAGGAACATGTCTATAGCATTGATTTCAATCATTTTAAGTGCAAAAAAACCTGATAGAAGGTTTTAACCAGATTTATAATATTGTTTTTAAAAAATATATCATTATTACATATTCTTGTATTTTTTTCCAACTTTCTTATGGCCCTCGAATCCAGTCGTTACCCTAGCTCACTTCTTTTCTTATATGGACTTAGAAAGACTTTCATTATCATATAGCAATTAAAAGTTAAGAACTATCCCTCAAATCCTCCACAGATCTATATGCTGGATATTTGAGCGAAAGAATATCACAATAAGTTTTACTTTTAGTTTGCTATTTGGCCAGGCTAGCCCTGACTGTTATTATTTTGACTGATGAATCCATATGTCACACAAAGTGACCACCCAGAAGTTGACCAAAAACAATGATTTAATATATGCTTTGAAATTAATGCAATTTGATTAGTATTGAGGTACTATTACACGTGGTAAGGCCAGAGATGCCAGGGATACCTGACTCTTGCATTGGCTGAGTTACCTCTTCTTCTCATGAGATGTCTGAGGAAGCTTTAAATACAATGGATTTTTTTTAAAGTACCGCTCTACTATTCCTGGGCTTGGGTTCAATGCTCCAACGCAAACAGTGTGCGTACTTGATGGAATATATATTGTAGGCTGATGAAAACATTCACACTTTCTGTCCTCATAATTCCATAGCTATATGATGATCTACTAATACTCACAGATAGACTAAGTAAAATTGGAACCTGGAGACGTGGCATAACAGAATGTTCATGTGAGTAAAACAAAATCTATATATTTGTGAAACTATCAATGTCACTACCATCCTTATTTACTTTATTATTTTATTGTATTTAAAATTATAAAATATAGTCTTATAATAAAATCAAACAGTTTGAAATTTTATGAGGCAAAAAGTCAAGAGTCTTCCATTTCTCACCTGTTACCAACTCACCATGCACATTACCTAGGAGTAAACATTGTAAATATTTTGGATTGTGATTGCACTCTACTTCCAAAATTTTTCCCATGCATTGACAAATATCCATGTGTGCATGTGTAGTTTTTCTATTTTGAAAATTTTCAAATACATAGAAAATTTGAGAAAATTATAGAGCGAATAACTAACATTTTGCTATGTGTGCTTTAACACATATCTATCTGACATCTCTCTATCCTCCTGCTATCCCTCAACCTTTTTGATGCATTTTAAAATATGACGAGACATATGAATAACAAATGAATGACTTGAGCCCTATTTGCCCTCTAGCCTCTGCTTTCCTCTCACAGATTCTCTCTTGGTTTCTCCTTTCTCCTTTCTTGACTCTTTGTTCCTTAGTGCCTGTTACGTATTCTTATTACTTTAACACAAGAAGGAAATGGTTGCCTTTTACCCACCCTGCAAAAATACAAATAAATAATCGTAGTACTTAAAAATATAAACCTATGCATCCTAGTAAACATCACAAATACTTTAAGAGTACTTCTCTTCCAATAATTGAAATCACTTTCTAGGTATAATAGAGTTAGTTCCTATTATTTAATGTTTAATTAGAAAAGTGGTCTGTGCAACACTTCTGTCAATGGAGAATCTGACTGTTGTGTTTTCTGTGTGTGATTTGATGATTGTCATCTAGGAATAACACAGTAATAAATTCATCTTTCTCCCAAGTCCTTTATGTGTGCTTTGCCCATCGTCAATATAGTATCACTTTTCTCAGAATGACCACAACACAAAAGTCAGAATTAAAAGGCCATTTTACTCGGATTAGTTAAAGTGCTGTTACTTTTGGACATGTTGTGAGATTCATTTCTCCCTTTTTCTATGATTATATTATGTGATCTGGTGAAGATTTATGCTCCTCCAGGTACCTATGTTTGCCAATTATGGAAATTCTTTGAATCGTCATCGTAAAAGAAAGGCATAGTAATGTAAGAACTTTTGTACTCGTTCTCATGTCTTTCAAATATTGACAGTTAACAAAAAAAGAGCTGTATGCTAGCCCTCAAAAAAATCTCCAGGGGCCGGCCCCGTGGTTTAGCGGTTAAGTGCACGCACTCCGCTACTGGTGACCTGGGTTCAGATCTTGGGCACGCACAGATGCACCGCTTCTCCAGGCATGCTGAGGCCGCATCCCATATACAGCACCTAGAAAGATGTGCAACTATGACATACAACTATCTACTGGGGCTTTGGGGAAAAAAAGGAGGAGGATTGGCAATAGATGTTAGCTCAGAGCCAGCCTTCCTCAACAAAAAGAGGAGGATCAACATGGATGTTAGCTCAGGGCTGATCTTCCTCACCAAAAAAAAAAAAAAAAAAAAAAAAAATCTGCAAAAGTTCCAAGATCTTTAATTTAATTTATATTATTTCCTTCCTTCAGTGTATTGTAGTTTCAGTAACATGTAATTATAAGCCATCTTAAAGTATAAATTTATTAAAGCAAATCCACAGAATAATATAAATAGTACTATCTTTTAACCTCTTTATTCTATGACTCAATATCAGCAACAAAATACATATTAGTTCCTCTTGAAAATAGGCTGAAACTTGATATCCTGGGTCCCAAGCTTCATTAGAACATATCTCTCCTACCTGTCACCTGCCTTGCTGTTTCAGTTAAATGGCTGACAATATTTTTAAAAGCAAAAAAAAAAAAGTCCTGGCTGATTTTAGTTTAAGAAATATCCCTTAAAAAAACACAATAAAATTCCAGTTAATCAGTAGTTTTCTAAAAATACACTAGCTAACTACACAAACACACACATAAATACTCATCAATGACTCAGTAAACTGCCTTGCGTTTCAAAGATAGTCAGTTGTCTGTTGATGTGTTTTACATAAATATTTCTTAACGAATTAGAAAAAAAACCCTCAGTTATAGCGAACTGAATTTGAATTAAAACAGATAATGCACAGTAAATCTCATCTTATCTGAAGAGACAGCATAACTACACAAAGGAAGTTGCTGAACCTATGGAGACCCAATCCAGAGAGAATTGGAGCAGTGAGGGCCAACAGAGTCCTGAGCACTGGGATGATGATTTTAGATTGATTTGGAGCAGCAAACATTTGTGTAACTACCAAATTTAAATTACTTTATAGCGCAATTGAAAAGATTTTGTCAATTTACCATCTGTGTGTGTATAATACAATTATAAAATTGCACAATTTTAAAATTATAAAATTGTATGATAGAGAGAGAGAAAGAGAGAAAAATGAAGGTAACACAGTATTTCCTGCCTCTGTGATAAACAATGCTAATAACAATATAAAATAACATCAACATGCTCCAGGAAATAACTATTCCTGGCAAATAGGTATGTAAAACAACTAATAGCTTACTTGTCAGGTTTAACAATGTGCTCACCAAGACTCACATCTAGACTCTTTTTTCTCTGTGATCCCCAATCCAAAGATCTTGTGTCTAACTCTGACCATCCAAACAATTCCTTTCCCTTTAAGATTCTTCTTAAAATCATCCAGTCTTTAATCTAAACCCAATAAATATCTTTCACTAATTTTCTTATTTTGAAACCTTTCCAAGAGTCTGTGAAGGTGGTCACACAGCTGCTATAGATTGAATAAACCTCATGCTGCTTCACTGCTTGACCATCGTGTTTTTCAGGAGAATATATATACCCATGTGTGGTGTGTGTGTATGTGCTTGCATTTATTTATATATACTGCATTATACATATTCATATATGCTACATATAACTATAAATAAGAGCTAAAAGCATGTCATATATTGAATGTTTATAAATTGTCACAAAATGTGCCAAGTACTTTGTCTCTTTAACCCTGTCATAAATCCTATCAAGCAAACAATAATGTTATAAACATTTTATAGGTGACAAAATTTGGGCTTATAGAGGTGAAGTTATGTGCTTACTATACCATAAATACGTACAGGAATTTGTGCCCAAGTTTCACAACTCCAGAGTCCACTATGCTAAACCACACCTTCAGTGCCATACAGAGGCATATAGCCACAGGAGGCAAAAGAAAAAGTCAATAATAAAATGTGTCTTTACTTAAAATTCTCATATTTTGTTAATCTTGGGTATTTTGAATTGATTTTTCCTTTTAAAAATATTGCATTAAAATATTTATCTTGATTACTGAGGTTTTAGCACTCTATTACATTTTTTTTACCCAAGATGACTGCCTCACGTCACCTACCTGGCCCTAATCCTGCCTCTGTGACACATTCACTGTCATTAACACTGCAGGAATGAAGAGTCTGATTGAAATTTTGACCCACCACTCATTGGTTTAATAAGCATGAGAAACTCATGTAACTTTTTCCTCCATCTATGAAATGGGAATTATAATACATAACATATGATGTTATTATGGATTTTCAACTAGTGATTTATTTTTTTGAGGAAGGTTGGCCCTGAGCTAACATCTGTTACCAAACTTTCTCTTTTTTTTCCTTTTTTCTCCCCATAGCCCCAGTAGATAGCTGTATGTCATAGTTGTACATCCTTCTAGTTGCTCTATATGGGACGCAGCCTCAGCATGGCTTGATGAGCAGTGTGTAGGTCTGCACCCATGATCTGAACTGGCAAACTCTGGGCCGCCTAAGCAGAGCGCACTAACAACCGCTATGCCATTGGGCTGGCCCCTCAACCAGTGATTTATAAAGTGCTTTATAAAGATTATTCAAGTATTATTACCTTTATTTCAAGTGGATTTACTATAAAGTAAAAGAGCAATGAAGAAAGGTGGGTCTAATGATCATCAGCCCCTACCTGTGAACATTGTCTTAGAATTTATGAACATTTCAAATGTCAATAAAACAGTTTTCATCCTCCAAACAACCATATTAAGGATACTTGATAAGCAAATTTATACACATTTTATTACTGAGGAGAATAATTTCATCCAAAAGTAATGAAGTAGGAATAAATCACTCTTGTCTCTCATTTAGTTCAGTGCTGAATTCTTTCCTTGCTGTTGCTGTCCCCCAATTACCCAATAAAAATATTGGTGTTTCGTGACAGGTGAATTGAAATCGCTCTAATTTTATTTCAAGAATAACATCATGCTTCAACTGAATCAAACAAAACACTACCTGCACATCTTTCTTTCTATTATCAACAACTGTGTATATGGTTATGGAAGACTGAGCCAGATCAAATTGAGAATGTACTATGCTCATGTACTATATTTTCACTGGGAGAGGCTGGGTATAGGGTACAAACAAACTCTCTGTACTGCATTTGCAAATTCTTTTGAATTATTTAGAAACCAATTTTTTAAAAGTCTGGAAAAGAACATGGGATAAAATTACTTGGGGGGAGGGGAGTGTCATAGATTTCTTTGAATGATTTTTGGACATGATATATAAAATCTTTGTGCTTATTTGTTCATTTCTCAATTTGAATAATAAGACTGGGGTTTTAGTAGAACAGGCATCTTTAGTATCTCTTAGAATAACTTTTTTTCTTCAAAATTGTAATGAGAATTAAATGAATTTAAAATTAAATTTACCTTAGGATAAAAGTAATCTACAAATGGCTATTTAATGTTATATATCGTAGAAATTACATTATTATTTATATCAGAATGAGTTACATATAGTTCTACATAACACTTGAGATTATCTACTAAAGTATACTAATTTTGTAGATAAGAAAATTATTTGTGCAATGTTAACCAAACCATTGATTCTAGCATGGTGCCTATTAACACAAAAAATGTTCCCATACCCACACTCCATGCATATAACTCAGAATCCTGACAAAGTCATTTTTGTCATATAACTCAAAATATGCAAGAAAGAGTGAGCAGCTAAAATAATTTCCCAAAATAATACCTATTAAAGAATAAGATTCTTACAAAAAGGATTTAAGCCCCTCCCTCCATGAATGTGCATGCTAGAAGGACAGGAGAGAGAATGGGGGAAAAAAATTGAAAAAATGATGACTGAAAACTCTCCAAATTTTATAAGAAACATTAATCTACACATTCAAGAAGCTCAACCCATTCCAAGTATGATAAACACAAAGACATCCACACCTAGAAATATCATACTAAAAATGTTGAAAGACAAAGACGAGGAGAAATTTTTGAAAGTAACAAGAAAATAAATGACTTGTTATGTATAAGGTAACTTCAATAAGATCAACAGCTGTGTTCTCACTAGAAACAATGCAGACTTGAGTCAGTGAGTTGATAACTAAACGAAACGCTGAAAGAAACAACAAAAAAACACTTGTTAACCAAACATCGTATAACCAGCAAAACTCTTTAAAAAATGAAAGTGAAATAAAGATATTCCAAGATTATCAAAAATGAGAGAATTTTCTTGCTAGCAGATTGGCTCGGAAAAAATACTAAAGGAAATTCTTCAGGGAAAAATTAAACACACATAAATGCATATTTTTCTCCTTTCTTCCCTTAACTAATTTGAAAAGCACTTGTGTAAAACAATATATATGTGAATGTATTATTGGGTCTATAACAAAGAGAAATGTAATATATTAGACAATAGAGTTGGTAAATAAGGAAATTAATATAATAAAATCTATAAATATGTCTGTTCTCCTTCCATCCTTCAGCTTCTTCAAAAGTTATAAATTTATATAAAGTAATAATTACAACACTATATTGCTGAGATTGTGACATGTGTATGTAATATGTGTAACAAAATTTTCACAAAAAGCAAGAAGAGGGAATAGATGTATATGTAGCAACATTTCTATATCTATCTGAAATTAAGGTAGCATAAACCTGAAGCTAATTCTGATAAGTTAAGATTTATATGTTAAGACCCAGAACAACTAATAAAATAACTCAAATAATATAGTAAAAAATAATTAAAGGAATTTAAATATAACACTAGAAAATGTTCACTTAATGCAGCAAAAGAAGTCAGTAAAGGAGAAATATAGAAACAAAAGGCATTTTTAAAAACTTTAAGTTTTCAATGATAACATTTAATGCAAATGGAATAAACAATACAATCATAAGACAGAGATTGTCTGACTGGATGAAAAAGAAGATGCAATGACATATTACCTATAGAAGACTGCAGATTAAAAAATACGAATAAGTTGGCAGTAAAAGGATGGAAAAAGATATATCATGCAAAGAGCAACCATAAGAAAGCTAGAGTGGCTATCATAACATGAGAAATTTCAGACTTGAAAAATGTTATTAGAGGTAAAGAGTGACATTTTGTAATGATAAAAGGGTTAATTCATCAGGAAGGTGTAACAACTATAAACATATATGCACTTAAAAACATGGTCTTGGGATACATAATGCAAAAACTGATAGCATTCCAGGAAAAAATACTCAATGTAGCAATAACAGTCAAGATTTCAAAGCTCTACTATATGTTTTCCATACTCCACTAGCAGACATGTAGAGAATACTCTACCCAACATCAGAATATACATTCTTCTAAAGTGTTCATGGGATATTCTCCAGAATAGACTATATGCTAAGCCTTAAAACAGTTTTAATAAATTTAACAGGATTGCAATCATACAAAATATATTATGTGACCAAATGTATTACAAATCAATTTTAAAAAGTTTAGAATTTGTGATGAATGAAAATGTGGTACAATGTACCAAAACTTAAGGGTTGCAGCTAAAGGTTCAACAGAAGAAAAATTTATACCTGTGAATTCCTATATTAAAAAAGAAAGGAATGGGGCCGGCCCTGTGGTGTAGCGGTTAAGTGTGTGCACTCCACAGCTGGCGGCCTGGGTTCAGATCCCAGGCACTCACCGATGCATTGCTTGTCAGGCCATGCTGTGGTGGCGTCCCATGTAAAGCAGAGGAAGATGGGCACAGATGTTAGCCCAGGGCCAGTCTTCCTCAGCAAAAAGAGGAGGATTGGCTTGGATGTTAGCTCAGGGCTGATCTTCCTCACAAAAATAAATAAATAAATAAAAAATAAATAAAAATCTTCAATAAAAAATTAAAAAGAAAAAGGAATGATCTCATACGTATACCCTCACCTTCCACCTTAAGACCCTAGACAAGTAGAGCAAAATAAACCTTTAAAAAGCAGAAGAAATGAGATGATAGTGAAAATAAATGAAATTGAAAATAGAAAAATGATAGAGAAATCAATAAAACCAAAGGATGTTTCTTTGTAAAGATCAATAAAATTGATAAAACTGTAGACTGATCAAGAAAACATCAGAGAAAATTCAAATTACTAAAATCAGTAACGAAAGAAGGGATATTACTATGACCTTAGAGAAAGAAAAAGGGTTATAAGGCAATACTATGAACAGCTGTAGACCAATAAACTAGATAACTTAAATGAAATGGACACATTTACAAAGAGACAGAAACTACTAGAAAAAACTCAAGAAGAAATGGAAAATCTGAAAGATTTATGCTATATAAAAAGATTGAATTATTCATTTAAAACCTACCCACAAAGAATCCAGCACAAGATAGCTTCACTGATGCATGTTACCAAACCTTTAAAGAATAAATACCAATTGTTCACAAAATCTTCCAAAACACAAGAGAGGAGAGAACAATTCCCAACTCTTTCAAGAGGGTAGTATTACCCTTATGCCAAAACAAGAGAAAGACTTCCTACAACATTGATCGTGAATACAGATGCAAAAATCCCCCCCTGCCCAAAAAAAACAGAATCCTAGAAAATTGAATCCAGCAAAGTATAAAGAATATTATACATCAAGATCAAGTGAGTTTTATCCCTAGAATGTAAGGTTGGTTTAACATTAAAAGTCAGTTAGTATAATGCACCATAACAACAGGATAAAAGACAAAAACTACATGTTTATGTAAACAGAAGCAGAAAATTCATTTGACAATATTCAACGTGACTTTCTGATAAAAGCACTCAACAAACTAGGAATAGAAGGGAACTTCCTCAACCTAATAAATGGCATCTATAAAAAACTCACGACTAGAGGCTGGTTCCATGGCCAAGTGGTTAAAGTTCCACATACTCTGCTTTGGCGGCCCTGGGTTCATGGGTTCAGATCCCAGGCACAGACATACGCCACTCATCCTCGGTGCTGTGGAGGCATCCTATATGCAAAGTAGAGGAAAACTGGGGCAGATGTTAGCTCAGTGCTAATTTTCCTCAATCAAAAATAAGAGGAGGGTAGTAACAGGTGTTAAGTCAGGGCGAATCTTCCTCATCCAAATAAAAACAACAAAAAACTCACATCTAGCATCATACTTAACGATGAAGGACTGAATACTTTTTCACTAAGATCAGGAACATGACAAGGAAGTTAGCTCTTGCCACTTCTATTCAACATTGACTGGGAGGTTCTAGTATGGGAAATTAGGCAGGGTAATGAATTAAAATACACCCAGATTGAAGAGGAAGGAGCAAAACTATCTCCATATGCAGAAAACATGCTCTTATATATAGAAAATACTAAGTAATCCACAAAAAATATCAAAAACTAATAAATGAGTTCAACATGGTTGCACACTATAAGATCAATATGCAAAAATTAACTGTATTTCTATACAATAGCAATGAACAATACAAAAATAAAACTAAGGGAAAAAAATCCATTTACAATATCATCCAAAAGAGTAAAATATTTAGGAATAAATTTAACCAAGGAGATTTATATAACGAAAACTGCAAAACATTGTTGAAAGAAATTAGAGATTTATATAATTAAAAGTCATTCCATACATAAGAATCAGAAGACTTAATATTGTTAAGATGGCCATACACCCCAAAATGATCTACAGATTCAAGACAATCCCTATCAAGACGCCAGCTGGCAACTTTGCACAAAATGACAAACTGATCCTCATATTTATATGAATATTCATAGGACTCAGAATAGTCAAAATAATGTTGAAAAAAAGAACAAAGCTGAAGACTCATATTTTCTGATTTCTGAAGTTACTACAAAGCTACAGTAATCAAGACAGTATGATACTGGCATAAGAATAGACAAGTAGATCAATGGAACAGAATTGAATTTCCAAAAGTAAACCTTCATATTTACAGTTAACTTATTTTTGACAAAGATGACAACACATTTCCACGGGGAAAGAATAGTTAATTCTAACCGTTTTGAAAATAGCTGAAATTTTTGAGGAGATCCTATCCCATGTGCTCTTTTTGGTAACTGCAAGGTTGCTGGTTTTCACAGCTGCCGTAATTACAAGGCTGCTGTTCTTTAAGGCTATTGTGGAGCTGGGCAGAAGCAGATGTGAATAGAGCAAGTTAAAAAGTCACAAATTCTGTTGTTCTTACCAAAGTTCAGCAGTTTTTCTTGAATAATCACTTCTCAAATTGCTACAAGTGTTTGGTTAATTTCTAGAGTTCTGAAAAATATGATATTGACAAATTTTCCAGAATTTTCATTGCTTTTATGGATGAGCGAATTTAGAGATCTTACTCTGCTAATACAAAAGTCTCTATATATGTCAACTTCTAAAAAGTATATAGGTATATAAGAAGCATACAATTAGAACATAAGAGTGTCATTTTACAAAGTGGTACAGTGACGGACTTGACATGTGAGTGATGACTGTCATAACTCAAGTGGATTCAGGCTCAACGTCAAGAAATATGGAGATCTTGGTAGATTAAATTAACATTATATAAAAGATGATAAACGCCTGAAAATATACGCTTAAAGATTCTCCAGAAGAGAGAAAAAGCTGCTGTAAGGTGAGGATCAGAGTTGATGAACAGCTGAGTAGTTTGGAAAATTGTGGCAAAATACTATTCACAGGCTAGTAGAGTTTCCAAATGTGTTTGGGGAATCTCAGGTTTGTTTATTCTAGGTGGAGGGATGAAGAATAAAAAATTTCATAAATTTATTTCATCCAATACACATCGAACACATATTGTATGCTAGGCAAGACGTTAAGAGCTATATAGTCAATAAACATGTCAGATCTTTTGTCTTAAACTCTGTCTTAATATCTGTCGGATATTTTCATTTGGATGACAGACAATTAAGAGTCAAACCTACTAAAATCTTCTCCCCTAAATTTGCTTCTTCTCCTGCAATCTCTTTATTTCCTTTAACTATCAACTATGCTGTTGTCGCAGTCAGAAACCTCACTCGTTCTCTGCCCTCTCCTAATTAATCATGAAGTATATTTAATTACTTTGCTCCAGTATCTCTCAAAATTGTCCATGTCTTCATATCATCTCTAGTTCAGGCCACTAGAGTCTCTAGTTTGGACTTCTTGTCTGATGCATTACACATATTCTTGCATATGCCCGTTCCCATATACAATCACAATAAGATGGTATAATAGAATACAAATATGATAATGTGAAAGTTTTGAATTTACTCTGATCTAAGTTTCTCAAAAGTGGTTCTACTGACATTTGGGACTGGATAATTCTTTGTTGTGTCCTATCCATTGTAAGATGTTTAGCAGCATCCTTGGGTTCTACCTGCTCAACATCAGGAGCGCAGCCATCCCTACAGTCTTGAAACACAAAAATGTCTCCAGACCTTGCCAAACATCCCCTGCTGAGGGCAAAATTGCCCATCATTGAGAACCACTCCTCCAGACAATCAGGAAAAATTTCACAACCCTGCATATGGCGTATACGAACCTTCTTAATCAGGTGGCATTTGCCAATGAGAGAAATGACTACCTATCCCTCCTTACTTATTGCAGGGTTTCTTATCTGATTTAATGTCTTTGAGGAAAGAGACACTTCGTTTCTTGCTTATCATAATGTTCGAAACATATAACTTGCATAAAAATAATCCCACGTAAATCTAGTACTGGTTCCCTAGCAAGATGATTAATCTTACTCAGTCCCTCACCCACTGAGATGAAACCTCTAATGAATTTCCTGCCCCATTAAGGAGATCCTCATGCACTGAAAAACCGTGATTTATAGATGTAAAGAGTTTTGACAAGGAATGCTGAGGTTGGTGCCCAACACCTTTCTTGAAGGGAAGGGCAGGTTTATATAGATAATAGAGAAAATTTAATTAAAATTTTGTCTCATAAATGAGTAAATGGAGACCTAAAAATATCAGGTAAATTGCTCTATGTCCCCCACATTATTATTGGACAATTTAGGGCTCTGTTTATTTGAGTAGTAGTCTAGTACTATTTCAACTAAGTCAAAAAGATTTTGGGATAGAGAAATGGTGATTGGGAACTTCTCAACAAGGGAAAATATCTCTGCACAGCTTAAGAGGCTCTAAGAATTATATTGCATTATAGTGGGATCTGGTAAACCATGGTGTATCCATCAGGAAAAATAAAATAATCTTTGAAGTGTACTCTTTTTACAGAAGATGATACTATTTCAAATGTTTCATTTAAAATATTCAACAAACGTTGCTAAAATAAAAGTGTGTTGGCACTTTTCAGGAATTTGGAAATCAACTTTTAGGGAAATAGCTTTCCTGGAGATTACAGGACTTTCTTTGAACAAGGATAAAGAACAAAATTTCATTTTGATGTAGAGTCAACTATGAACTATGAACTATGAACAACTATGATGTAGAGTCAACTTCTGGAAATATAAATTATTTGAGTTATAAATTGTGAAATTGAATAAAATTTCATATCTCATAATTTAATAATTAAAAGCAATTTAATATATTGTACATATATATGCCTTAAACCATTAAATATATGTTAAAAATTATAATTTATCTATCATGTAAAATAAGGTCTAGTTTTCCACAAGTAAATTTATAATACCAGTAGTTATGTGAATGCTTAATTCTAAAAGACAGTACTGACAACATAGCAAAGTCCTTGCTGAGGCTAATTTATGGATACAAGGAAGGAGGAGTTAAAACTATAAAGCATTTGGAGACTCATGATGCCATGGCAACTCATTTTTTAAAAATTCACCATAGACATAATAAAATACTATTTTCTCACAAAGAACTCAGTCTGAACATTAGAGATTCTTTCATTTTAACACTTCTTAACTTTCCCATAAGACCCTGTTAATTTTTGTTAATCTCCTTGTGACTAATTTCTTAAGACTATAAAATGAGAAATGGTAATAATTGCAATAGCACATCCGTTGGGCTTTTTTCAGTCCTACCCAACAATGTTATTTTCATATTTTAGAAATAACGTGTGCTATATATTGTGTGCGTTTTGGTGTTGCACAGTAATACCAGGAGCTTAAAATATTTTTTGAAAGAGTAAATGATTAAGTAAATTATTCAGTTAATGAATAAATGACACTTACTGAAAGTCTGCTTAGGGCAGGCACTGTGCCGCACTGCTTACAGCTGACATTTGTTGACTAATAGTCTTTGGCACCCAATGAGTGCCGAAGAAGTACTAATTATCACACCCAGTCCTGAGAACAACACCCCAAGGTGGATTTAATTGCTCTCATTTTTTCCTGATTAAAAAATTGAGAACAGGACCTCAAAGAGACTCAATCATTCCCCACTATTACATACCTTGTAAGAAATAAATTGGGACCAAACTCTATTTTTCCTTCTTCATGACTACTATATTGTTTTTCTACCACAATACATTGTCTCTGAGTGACTGAATGAATGAATCAATATTCTTGGCTTTACCAAGGAGTACACTTCTAAGACACCTTTATTTTGTTTGAATTAATTATTCAACCTCTTATTTTAGTTAGTATGGTAGGTAGAATAGCGCTACTCCCCTCCAAAGAAGTCTGCGTCTTAATTCCTAGAATCTGTGAATATATGTTACACAGAAAAGGGAATTAAGGTTGCAGATGGAAGTAAAGTTACTAATCAGCCTAGTTTAAAAGGGGAGATTATCTTGGGTTATCCATATAGGCCTAATGTGATTAGAAGAGTTAAAAGTGGGAGCAAGAAGTAGAATGTGAGAAAGGATGCAATATGATTTTTTCTTTGCTCCTCAAATTTGTGAAAGGCACCGGATTGCCAGAAAATGATCTTTATTACTATTTATAAGACTCAGGCACTTTTATATACAGACTAGGTATCAGGTGACCTTTCCTGCAAGGGCTCTATAAGCAATGACTCTACATGTTAAGTAATATATAACTTGTTCCTTAATGGTCTGCTTGTCATACATAATTACGGGTGAATGAACACTTCTCAAACATCACACTACATGGAATAACTTTGTGGCACAAATGATGGACTGCACTTTCCTTATTTTTTCTATACAAATTACTATATTGCCATGAAAAATTAGAAGATTCATTAAAATTGTTTGATTTTAAATTCTGAACTTGGGCGAGAATTAGACCCCATTTAAAAATATTTTATTTTCATTTATAAAATGATAGTCTACTAGTTTAAAAGTTAGAGATAAACTAATAAAAAAGAAGAAATTACTCGCATAAATATGAGAAAATGAAACATTAAAAAATAATACCGGGTCGCCCCGTGGCTTAGCAGTTAAGTGGCGCGCTCTGCTGCTGGTGGCCTGGGTTCGGATCCCAGGTGCGCACGGACGCACTGCTTCTCCGGCCATGCTGAGGCCGTGTCCCACATGCAGCAAGTAGAAGAATGTGCAGCTATGACATACAACTATCTACTGGGACTTTAGGGAGAAAAAAAAAAATAAATAAATCTTTAAAAATAATAATAACAATAATAATAATACCAGTAATATTCCAAAACAAATAACTACAGTTACATTTCTCTCATTGGATCATTTTGTAAATGATTCCTGTTCCTTTGAGTATGGGTTCACCAGTCAGCTTCCATGTAGTTGTCTGCTTCTGGAACAGAGTCCTTGAAATTGTAACTTTTTTCGTAGGTATACTCTTGTAGAGTTGTCTAAGCAAGTCAGCTTTAAACTCTGAAATCTATACTAATAAATCAATTTCTTGAAATACTATTAATTAACAGTACCTGGTATCGTCTTTTCCATGAGGCTCTGAGGTTGTTTTTCTTTGTGGAAGAAACAAATATAGCTTGGCTTATATAGCTAAGCCTTCAGACGAGCATTAGAAGAAAGTGGAAACTTCTTGTTTGGTAATATGGCTAAGTGGTTGTGGTTAATTTTTTTGGTACTGTTTCTTTTTGTGTTTCTTTTTCTTTTGTTTTTTTTTCCCCCAGCTTTATTGAGATGTAATTGACACACAACATTGTGTAAGTTTAAGGTGTACAAATGCGATGATTTGGTATCTCATATTGTGAAAAGATCAGGTTATGGTTGATTTTTATAGTATCTAACAATATCTGAATGTAGGACAGTAAAATTCTCTTTTGAATACGTATTAATTTGACTAAATTTTACTTTAAAGGTAAAAACTTATTTATACTGAGGGTATAATATATATATAGGATATTTTAATCCATCCTGCCAAGTGCACAATTTCTGAAACATTTATGTTAAAATATTTTTAAAAATTGTTCTTTGATTTTACAACTCTTCTCATGAAGGTCTTACAACAGTATTGGATCTAATCGAGAAATATGAAGCATTCTAAACAAATCAAATTATCTAGTATCCTTCTTTTTACACAGTGAAAGAATAATTCTTTAAAATTGCCTCAAAGGACCTCTAGGAAAGTCAAAGATAGTTTGAAGAGTGAAAGATACACTAATTCTTTTTTTATTTCTAAATTTAGAGTTTGATCTCGGAAAGGCAAAATCAAAAGAATTATCAATAGAGACTTGGTCACTTGATTAAGCATGATTGTAATTGCTGAGAAATGATTAGTTTGATTACTTATTAATCAAAACGGCAATATAATATTTTAAACAAACACAAAAAGTTACACAACTTAAGGAAACAGCTTTTTCACAATCAAGGGCATGGCAAAGTCAGTAGAAAGCCAGAAATTATTCTTGACATACATGAAATCTTCCATCTGAAAAGATTATACAGAAGATAGCAACTACATTTTTACTACCACTTGTTAAGACAGAACTCATGATCTCAGATCAATTTATCATTTCTTAGAAAGAAAATCAAATTCTAGTTTTGCATTAATATAATATTTGTCAGTATTCACAAGCTCCCTCCTGCTTTTTAAATTATCTTATGAATAAGAACATGAAACTTTGTAAAAAAAAGATTAACACATTTATTCTGATTTTAGATTTATTATTTGCAGTTACTATAAAGCAAAGCAAATAATTTACTTTTGAAAACTATAACTTTCTGAGTCTATTTAAACACTGTCTTTCTCTATTCTCCTTTGTAGTCTGAGACAACCAGACACTTTACTTAGGACAAAACTAGGCTTCATTTTTTATTGATATTCAAAACTCATTCCATTATCTTCATGAAAAGTTGTACTTTTCTGCAATTTCCCTTCTGGTATAGTCTTAAAACACATTAACTAAACTTTTAATCAAATTAATCAAATTCTATTTCACCACAAGCATCAAAACGATCTTTAATTTTACATTCTATTTCTGACTACTTGGAGAAGGGGAGGTGCTCTACTTCTAAGAATATATCAACAAAATTTGGAAATCAAAATACAATTTTTAGAAATATAATCCAGATAAAATATTTATATATATTCTTATCCACAAGTTGACTTTTTTTGGAGATTGAATTTCTCAATGGAAAGTAAATGAGTTATCTCTAATTGAAACATGCCCATTTTTAATTGTTACCACATAGATAGATAGCCATAGTGTTTCTAAATCAAAAATCATTAAAATTCTTCAACACCACCCATTATTCATGCTTTGTGTAGATAATCTCCTGGAATTTATTATGAAACCACATCTTCCATATACATATTTTTGTTGGTGTTCATGATGGTAGTGGTGGTTGTTATTTATTCTCTGCTTTAATCCAAATTAACTTCTTAGTGATAATTCAAAAAACCAGGCTACTTAAATAAATTATTAAAGGTTTTCCCTCTTCAATATTGCTCTAATTTTAGTCACAGAAAATAATTTAGAATGCAATAATGCTTGAGTAAATGGACTGCCCCTGTCATTTTCTCTGTGTTTCTGATATAACCACATTAGCTTGCTGCTAAACTTGATATACTCTTCCTTCCTTCCTTGATATATGTCACTTCCATTTACATTCAATCTCAGTTGGTTTTTTTTTTTTTTTGGTGAGAAAGATTGGCCCTGAGCTAACATCTATTGCCAATCTTCCGCTTTTTGCTTGAGGAAGATTGCTGAGCTAACATCTGTGGCAATCTTCTTCTATTTTGTATGTGGGATGCTGCCACAGCATCACTTGATGAGCAGTGTGTAGTTTCACACTCGGGATACAAACCTGCAAACCCCAGGCTGCCGAAGCAGAGCACGTGAACTTAACCATTACACCACCAGGCCAGCCCCTCAATCTCAGTTTTTTAGGTCTCTATTTGTTAATAAAGCACACTAGTAGAGGAAAAAAAAAAAAAAAGACTGAAGCCATGTGCCTGGGTTTGAATCCTGTCTTCAATATGTGACTTAAATTTTTATTTATCAGTCTCCTCATGAGTAAAAAGAGTGTTAATAATAGAATCTATCTGACAAGGATGCTATGAAAATTTAAAAAAATTAAATATATGCGATGCATCTTTTACAGTGTCTAACATTTAGTAAGAACTTTGCTAAGTGTTAGCTTTTATTAGTCCTGTATCTTGGACAAAGCTGAACAAAGTTGGGATATCCTAAAACATGGAAAATAACCACCTGAAATTGGAAGTTATGTATTATTCTGCCTGCGTTACATCCTCAGTTTTCAAAGAGGCAGATTACTGAAGGAAATGATTTCACAAGCTAAATTAAGATGGCGTCAGAAGAAAGGGTTTGAATATGTACGTGCATATCTGTGTTGGCGGAGAATTAAGGGGGGCTGATGGGAGTGGGACAAGAACTGGTGAGCCATTGACTCAGATATAGTGGTGTTCTCACATAATGGGTAGCAGCTAAACTTTAAACAAAATTATTGACGCATTTTTTTTCAGAAGCAGTAAGAAAGAAAAGCATGAAACGTGTCAAACATTCCTAAAAGAAACACAAGCAGGATGAGTCCAGGGGTCTACTGCAAGGGAGAAAACAGAAGTCAAGGAATCAGGTTGGACCTCAGCAGGAATCTGAACTCAAGCTGTAAAAAATGCCCTACGTGTTGTACCCCAGGACCCTGACATCATGTTCTCTGACTTCTGATATATTTATTCTTCCTAATCCTCCACTTGTTATGGACTTCTCTGTCCGTTTCTTTGACCAAATAGATACTCGACTCTCTCGAAGGATTCCATGATGATTATTATTCTCCATAGGACACAACATTTCTCTGCCAAAAAAGAAAGGATGGTTGGCCACTGCAAATTCCTGGATATTAGTAATTATCATCAGTGACCTCTACTCTTTTGCCTCCAAAGTGCTCATTTATGCCACTAGCTCTTGACTGATCTCTTTTATCAGCTACCAGGACACTCCAAAATCTCTCATGAAAACTTTTTGTGGTTATTTCCCTTTCTAACCTTGCTCACAGACTTTAGTTTTCTCAGTGCTTCATCTGTACCACAAAATGGCTTTGTAATTCCTTGAACTCCTTAACTTAAATAACTTTTACATCCTCCACCTTTTATTTACACACCTACATGCAAACCATTTGGTTTACCACTTCAATAAAAAAACGTCTCTTCTAAAATGCAGTGCACATCTAATGTCTGCACAGTTCAAAGCAAAAGCACGGGGCTTAAAATTGGTAACTCATAAAATTGGTAACTCATTGGTAAACTGTGGTAACTCAATAGCTTTTCTATGAGAACAAGACGCAGCATGACCTCGTTTTACATCATTAATGCCCACATAAAATGCTTTCCTCATCTTCTCCCCACCTGGCACCAAGAACATATAAGCTCTTGTTTAAAAGGAGTATATAAAGAATCTGTTTACAACTAGAAATTCTCATCCATTAATAACAACTACAAAAATATTTTTTTAAAAACTACATAGACAAAATAAGTGCTTTTTCATAGCCAGTCATCTCTTTCTTGGAAATGTATTATTTCTTATATTTTCTTTCCTGCCATATTGATTACCTCCATGTAGGATCATCATCACTTGAGGCTTCGATTATTGTGATAATTTTGACTGAATCTGACTTCAATTCCTCTATACTCTACTCTATTTTGAACACTATGTCTTTTGTAACTTTTTAAAATAACTATGACCATATAATTTTCTTGCTAAAATACCTATAAAAATCCATGCTATCTTACATTTTTATCATTTATTCATTGAATAAATATTTGATGCTTATTATGGTCTATTCCCTACTCTAGGTCACATGGAAATGGTAGTATATAAAACATGAAATCTCTCTAATATCATGAAGCTTAAATTCTAATTTTAAAAAGTACAGAGTAATGTGATGGAGAGTGATAAGGTGAAAGCTACTTTATGAAGGTGGTCAGAGAAAGGCCTTCTAAGCTGCTGTCCTTCTAGCTAATTTATCTAGGGGAGTCAGCCAGGAAAATGACTGGAAGCAGAGAATTCTAGACAAAGTGCAAAAACGAGAACATAGATGCTAGAGGAAGACAAACTTTGAGAGTCTGGAAAGTAGAGATGATCTGTTCTGCCAGAGATTGAGGAGGAGCCTTGGAAGAGATTAGGTGGGAAAAAAAGGCAGGATCAGATGGTGCTTAGAGGCCATGGAAAAGGCTTGCATTTTATTCTAAGTGCAATGTGATACTTTTGGAATTAGGATTCTTTTGACTCCAAGGTACAGAAGCCTAATTTGAACAACTTTGAGGAAAAAAAGGGGGAATTTAATGGAAGAATATTGGGATATCTCACAAAATGCAAGGCTAGCAATGCAGCTGGGTCTCAGGAGCAGGATCAAGGATTGGAGAGCCATTGTATAGAGATGATGTCCTCTCTCTCCATCTTTGCTTCTTTCAATGTGTCTGCTTCATCATTCTCTCTTTCTTTGGAGCATATTTTGTTTTTCTCTTTGTGGACCATGACTATCAAAAGCTCACAAGTTCCCTAGTTACAGTACTGGCACAAGATTCTTCCCTCTTCCTCCCATCCACCCCATCTCTCACTGTCTCTTTCTTTCTCTGTCTCTATTTCTGCCTCTGTCTTTCTGTCTCTGTCTCTCTCTCCATTTCTCTCTGTTACTTCTAAAATTTGTAGAAAGAAGTAGTACTTTGTTGAACATTCAGAAACTGCTAAAAATGAGGAGGTAGACCAAAAAACCAAATAAATAGCTGCATATTTTTATAATATTTATGCTTTCTAAATATGTTATTTTACAGTTGTCTAAGAAATAGTGGCAAGTGGATATAAAATCAGTTGTCATACCAATTTTAGAGATAAGCTGACAGTTAAAACATTTAATATCTTGCTCAAGGTCACCAGCTAGCTGTTGGTAGAGGGCTGAATTCTATTTTAGAGACAAAGTCATCTTCATATGCATATATGTAATGCAATCCATAGGACTAAGACAAGTGTTTCACCCCAGCATTCAGGGTCCTCCATAATCTTTTCCCAAATGACTCTTCTGTAGATCTTTCATGCAATTTTTAATGGGTTACTCGGAGGCTCTTGAAGGACACCTGTGCTCTACATCTCAACCAAGACCAAGTCCATTAAGTCTTGTATATCTGTTTACTTTAGGGATCACTTAGAGTACAAATCTCCTTGATAATCAACTGTTATGCACATGTGACTCAGTATTGTCCTTAACCTGAGAAAACCTGCCAACATTTAGTTCCATACAAACTTCCAGTTCTATCTTCTATCCTCTGAACTCTCCTTAGAGACTAGAAAATTCCAAGATATCCTCATATATTCTCCTAACCTCTTTCTTTAATTGATATGTGGCTATTCCTTGTTGATGCTATTCCCCGGTTGCACACAAAAGTAGGAGATATTTACCACTCTGACACCATATAATTTTGGCAAAAGAGGCATGGGAGCAGCCATCCTTCACAGAAATATTTATTCGTAGTTCACAATCTTCTTCTAAATTTCTATCTCTAGTATAGAGATATACTAGTATAATTCAACATCTATGTTAATGAAACTTTCAGAACATATTTGTATTCACTTCCTTTCTCAGCTACCATGTCTAAGTGACTATCGTCATTAGCCATCAAATTGCCTTCTCAAATTTCTTATTTTTCCCCCTACAACCCATCCATTCTGCACAGATCAACTTGAGTATTCCTTTTATATCCCAAACAGATCACATAAATGCTCTTCTTGAAATCTTTACAGGATTCATTATTTTACTTAGAATAATACCTACCTTCATGCCTTATTCTTACCAAGCCTCACAAGACCTGGCAGTTCCAACCTCCCAAACTCATCTGGTGCCTCGTACATTTCTCTCCATTCTTTTGATATGTTCTTGTCTGAAAAGCCCTCTGACCTTCTCTGGATCATGTCATGTTTTCTTCCTGCTTCAAGATCTTTACAATAACTTTTCTCTCTCTCACTCTTTCTCTCTGAAATATAGAATATAGTTCCTCTATATTCCCCAATACGTCAATAATGATATAGATATCCTTCCCATCCTTCAACTTAAGTGCCAACCCTCAGAAAGAACTTCCCTCATCACCTTATCTAATATGTTCCTCTTTTCAGTGTTTTTATAACACCCTGTAAATTTATAGTTTTATTCTGTTGTAAACTGCCATAAGACAAAGAGGCACTAAATTATTGTTTTTCATAAATATCTGTATCCTTTAATAGTTAGAGGGAATGAGGGATATATGTCTCTTCTTAACTTCATAGGTAACAATGAAAATAAGCCTCAGATCAAATTCTGCCATACACTTACTCAATATCTGTTAGCAAAAAAAAACCCCAAAAACAAAAAGCAAGCAAACAAAAAATCCAAGACAATTTAACAACAACTTGCAAGATTCTGTGTTATATTAGGTACTTCATTAGCTCATCGCATAAAAGGTGCACTAGAATCAAATTAAACAGTATACTATTAGAGATGGTCAATTAACCATACAATCAAAGGAAGTTATCAATAATCCTCTAAGTCAGTGGCAAATGTAGTACTATTTCAGGTTTAAATATCAAGTGTCAATTCGAGGAATATAGACAACTGGGCTCATCAGATCTGAATACACTGTTCAGGTAAGGATAGATGTGTCTATACAACATTTTTAACTAAAAAACTTATTTTGAACACTATTCACTTCATTGACAATAATTTATTTCTAACATTATGTTCATTAATAAAGCACCTTGTGTTAATCAGAAATAAATATAGCTGAATGAAAAGATTGTTCTGGCTTATTTTGAAGTGTTTCTAAGATACTATTTAACAACTACAGTAGAAAGTAATCCTGATCAGGACATTGGACAATTGGGTATATATTACACACATAAGTGTATGTGTGTGTGTGTGTGTGTGTGTACTTGCATGTTAACATCAATAGGATATAACATTCTCTCTCTCTCTATATATATATATATATGATGGTGATAGTGATATATATATAGAGAGAGAGAGAGAAAGAAATAGAGACTATTAGCATCAATATGGCATAGCTCTCATAGCTCTTAAGACTGAGAACTCAAGACTGGGTTTTGTTTGTTCTAGGAAACTGATTAACAAAGATGAGATTATAAACCAATAAGTAATATCACACTTTGCTTCCAGAAATTCCTGCAAATTAATTTATCTGTGACAACATTCTACTCAACTGGGTGAACACTTCTTATCAGTAGCATTTTAACCATCAGGAATCCTTCAAGATCCTCTCTTTCCAGTTTAACCCATCCTAAACTATAACATCACATACTAAGCCCAATCCCAACAAGTTCCTAACTTGATGGACCCTCTTAAAATATCTGATCTCAGGCCCAACCCTATAGATATCCTCAACCTACTTCCACCTTCCAAGACACTCTTAAGATTCTGTCAAAGCTATGCTGTCCCTTACTATAGTGAATTGTAATAAACAGAGCTTTGCTTTGTTAACAGGTTGTCTAGCGAAATTATTTACTTATACACTGAAGTTTTAAAAATAAACTACAGTCAACATAACTACTTGTTAACTGTTGGAAAACATAATGAAATTTCTATGAGATCAGGAAATACATCAATGCTGCTCACCATTATATTCTCTATTGGTAGCCAATACCTGGTATAGAATCGGTACTCAACTAATATCTGGGAATGAATGCAGACATGAATCATTTCCGTCTCTTTCATTGTACTGTCTTTCAGATTTCCTCTGAGAATACAAATTTTATTCTCCTGCAAATCTTATTTCAAATTTTACTTGATTCAGAAAGTCTTCTTGGTTTTTCCATTCTGAATTGTCTTTATTGTTTTGCTGCATGCTGTGGCATTAATTTACCATACAATATTTATTTCTTTTTTGTGTTACTTACTATCTTTGGGTGCATGGGATTCCTTTAAACAATTATCTGTATTATAAGACTATTGAGACCAATGTTGTGTTTTGTACTTCTTTTCCTTTATAGCTATAGTGCTGCTCCCACCTTCACCCAGTGCTTCAAGATCTTTTACAATCACAGAGATCTAAACATTATGTTTTAAAATTTAATTACTGCTATTTCATCTTCTTTTCCTGCTTTTGATTTTCTCCATTGCAACTTTTAATTTAAGGACTGTTGAATATATTTATCTCAATTAACTATATCTTAAGTATAGATTTTTTTTATTTAGATACATCTTAAATATATTTTAAATAAATCTCATCCAAGGAGTTTTAACTCAGTTACAGTATTTAGATAATGATAAAGTGCTTATGTTCCCAAATACTATTATAGGTGCTCTTCACTTGACATTTTGTTAGGGATGGTTATTAATGTCAGAAAAATTATTCTAAAGTTCAGAAATAGGTAAAAGAGAGTACTGGGTGTCTTGTCAGCACAGTGTTGGGATTGACATGTTACTGTCTATTTTACAACTCTATAGAGGCAGAGGTTAACTTGTAGAATGTTGGCTAGTGGAGGTGGAAGTATTTTTCATCCACTGGGACCAATAACGTTAAAGACTGTGTTTTATGGCCCTGTTGGACATTAACCAGTTTTGTAAATAATCCAAAAATCTTTCCCTAATATTTCCTTGTTAAATTGCCTAAACGGTCAAATGTTTTTTGGACCAGTTTTGACATCTTATTGGTTCCGTCATTAATTAATGAGTTGAATAAGGTCATTGACACATCTTTATTTTGTACCTTTGCGTGAAAGTCACAATATTACCTTTTTGAAAATTATACTATAAGGTTAGTCACTTTTAATGGAATTGTTGTTGATATTAGTGTTTTATCCGTTTACGTCATTTTATAAACAAGATAATATTATTCGTTAGTAGAACTACAGACTGAGCAGTAACCTGATTTAACAATGGTGCTAAACAGGTATTTTCTCATGCAAGTCATCAGAGAAAGAAAATCCTGCTATTTCAAAAACTGCCAACAGCGTGAGAACATTTTCTAAGAAGACTATGAGATTCATCTTAGGGAGTGAGGAGCTCATTTGTTTGGGAAAACTTGGTTAAAATCTTTTGATAAACAAAGAAATGCAAAGTGTAGTTCTTTCGCTGGGAGTATTTCCAGTGATTGTCCTCAGGTTTCCAAACTTTACTATGCAGAAATTCACCTTGGTTTCTGTTCGTAATAGGCAGATTCTCGGGTTCTAATTCCAGGAATTTTGATTGAGTAGTTCTGTTTGAAATACCTTTGAATCAGCCTTAAAAAAAATAGTACCTGTGCTAGTTATTCTCCTTTGGCCCTCTCAACTCACGTGCTCCAGCCTTCTCTCTCCTGTTCCGAGCCCTGGGAGACTGAGTGCTGCACAGATTGCATAACCCCAGGTTCCCTTCCCTCTGGCTTCTGGTTGGCATCAACCAATGAAGACATCTAGCAAGAGGTGAGGTAAAGGAGAAGAATGAGTTCAGGCTATGAAGCCTCTTACAGCTCTGTCTTCACGTGGTTCTGAAGGCAGCTGCATCTGTCTAGAACTACAGCTTCTGTCAGGTGACTGAATATACACCGGGATGCAGTGCTGGAAAGGGTTTCTGGCTGTTACTAATCCCTGAGTGGCTTAAAACCTCCTATGAAACCACTTAATTCCCACTACCACAATATTAATAGTTACTTCAATCAAGGCTTTTAAAAATAGAGATTGAGCGTGCTATCTTTTGAGGGAACAATGATTGATATAAAGAATTGAGATACTGGTGGTCCTTGCATTCTACTTCCTAGGAACAATGCTCTAAAATACCTGTGCATACTTCAGCCAGTTTAAAAGAGTTCTTTTCTTCTCACATCCCTATGTGAGAATGGATAGCTGAGTAATTTTAATAATAGCGCCTCTAGAATAATAAAACTACTTTAGAAATTATTGGTTCTAGGACTTATTTGACTTATAATCTTTTATAAGATAATAATCATATATCTTCCACACACACACACACACACAACATAGAATTTTACATGAAATTCTGAAGGCTTAGGTATCTCAGATTAAACAGAACTCTTGCCTAGAATACAGACATTCAATCCAGCAGAAAAAATGCTGGCAAGGTAGTGCACTTTTACAGCCATTTGTGTGAGTATATGTGTGTGTGTGTTTGTATATATATATATGGAATCCCATCAAATTCATTACATACATTTAGATAAATATATTAAAACAAATATTTATATGCATGCATAATAGACACTTAAGAAATGTCTAGATAAATTGAAAAAGAGATTATGGTACACTTCTTGTCAAATCTGAGATTTCTTTTTTAACAAAAATTGTGTGTGTCAATTCCTTAAAGTTGCAATTCTTATTAAATTAATATAATATGATTACATTTCTTATATAATATGGTTACATTTCTTAAGTTCTTCTTTTAAGATAACAAAATGATGCAGGATTTATTGTATCGATATTTCCCTTTGCCTCTGAACTATCAAAACTGTATTTAATCACAATGACATAACAGAAATAAAGAGAACAATAATTTTGTTTCCCACCTTTGCATAAAATTGCTACACAATTAAAGACTTTTTTATTTTTAAACAAAACACAATAGCAGCTTTTTGTTCCCATCTTCTCATTTGCCTTTTTGGGAGATGTCCTTGAAGTAATCTTGGCTGATATATCAACTGTACTCACAAAAAAACCACAGCACCCACATACTACAATCCTCCTGTTTTTACAACTTTAGATAAACTTATTAGAAACAATTTAAATTACTAAAACTCTGTTATGTTCAAATCCTGTTAAAATAAATATAAAAGTCACTTAGAAAATATTACTAAAGTATGAAGGAAGAATGATATTAGCTCACATATTGTAAAACAGTCTCAACTGGGAAAGGATGAGATTGGGGATCCAGGTAGCAAATTAGATTGATGTGCTGCCCTCAACATAATGGCATTTTCATTTCAGAGCCCTACCAAGTCCAGAACAAAACCATTTTTTATAGTTGTTCAAAATCCCAAGAGAAATGAGTTCAGGTGGTCTCAACTTAGTTTCTCATGTACAAAGGGACGCGTCAAAAAGCTGTCATAGACTGATAGCAATTTATCACTTTCACTTTTAAGAAGCTACGGGATTACAAGCATGAAGCAAATAACAGCAAAAAGAAACATTTCTGAAAGCATTTTTTTTCCTTTTGCCTCAGCTATAAGTTTCTATTTTATTGGAAGAACAGTCATATAAAAAAAATAAAAATTATACATTTTGTCATGACATAGTCATTGAAATTTTCTTTAAGTGTTCAATTATTAACATTTAAAATAGGAAAATGTATCACTTGTAACCATTGTTTACAATAAATGTAGCAGCTGAATGATGTTATCACACATCTTTAAAACCACTATAAATCAGACAGGCAAAACTTAAATCTACATTTCCTCGTGCATTTTTATCATTCAGATGGAATATGTAGGCTCATTGAATATACAATATTCACAAATTTTTATGTTCTAAAGATTTAAAGAAATTTTTTTGTTAATTTGTTTTTCAAGGAAACCCAACAACAGTTGAAAATAATTATAGTTAATATAAATAATTAAGTAAAATCCTATAGAGTTTGACACCTTCACAAGTGCAATGATGTGACATTACAATGTGGATAAATTATTTTAGGTGTTTGCTGTGGATATCCAGCTTTTCATTCACCCTCAAATATCTTGTGACACATTGATCTCATGGAAATCTAAAATGTGAACAGTGTGACAGTCAAGAAAAATTTATCAGCATTTGAATCATTACAGAGACGTGGGTCACAAGGACAGGACACAGTGTAAATTATTCAAATATTATTTGGGTCGTTTGTCAAATATTGACTAACCAAGAATTATGAAAGCAGACAAGAAGTCAGATGTATTTTCGATAATATAAAATCTAAAAGTTAGTAGGTATCTTACAGTGCATTTTCATTTTGAATACAAGAAATAGAGGAATATATTCAGGTGTCCTTTAAAACAAATTAGAAGAAAGATGGAGAATGTCAAGGCTTATTAAGAAGCAATAGCTACTCTATTCCATTGAAAATGTCATAAAAAAGATAATACAAAAATTAACTCCTGTTAGCTGATACTGAAATAGAGACAAAATTTCAGCATAACTTCATTATGATTATCAAGCTGACAAGAATAAATTCTTTGGATCACACTATAGATGTTTTCTTACTATGAAAAATGTATATTAGAGCCAAGCTGAACAAATTGATAGTTTATCAGATTTTACTTTTGCGAGGTTTTAAGGAATCATGTTGTTGAATAGCTGAACTCATATAAAGTAAAATATAGCATTAATACATCATTTAATAAATGTACATCGGAAAGAATGTACTATTGCTTTATCCATTATGGAATTTTTATGAAACTTTAGTTAATTTTTATCACATTTTGCTAAGGAGTTTTGTTGTTGTTATTGTTATTCTCTACAGATAAGTAGCTTTCACACTTTTTAACTGAGAAAAGAATATCATTATTTTCATAAGAGAATGGGCAAGAAAAGGACTTTATGAAAAACGAGAATAAGTGATGAACAGATCTAATCTTTCATTTAAAAATTAGATTAAAAAAACTTTTCACTTTAATCAGCATCCATAGAAAATAGACAAAAACTCAAATCAAAGACAGTCAAGTAACTTTTTAAAATGATTTAATATTCTCCAACCGAGGTAGGTAAAACCCCTTTTCATGAAGATGGTATAGAACTAACATGATTAAATTTCCCTTAACAAATCAGTGATTGTGAAAAGAATCTCTTCGAGAATCCTAGGGAGCTACATCTTGTTATTGTTCATTGGAAAAGCTAACTTTCAAAATTCAGTAGAGTCGTCTTCATTTTTAAGACTAACACCAAAAATATAAACAAACACCTCACTAAATTTAATATTTTATTTAAATTCTTTCTCAAAGAATCTTAGATGTTTCATTCAGTCTACATCTGTCTTTAGACGTAATTAACCTCATCATGATCCAAACTTCCTATGATTACTTTCACACCTCAATACCTTACTCTATCATTTTCACTCCCACTCTTTTAGTCTTGGTATTAAATTCAAGTTTATTTGTCCTCTACACAAGAAAGAAATTTAATTTTGAGAATAATTTTAATATGAAAATAAGAAAGAGTGTTTACCTCAAATCCACATTATTTCACCACTGAGGATCAGGAGCTAACATGATTCAAATAGTCTTAGTCCAGCTTAGATATGACTTATAGGTTGCCTCTTTCCAAAGTTTCTTTGTAGGAAATAATAAATCATAAGACACTTTTCAGGTAGGGCAACTTTCCTCTTCAGTTTCTATAAACAATGTCCTCCCTATACGTTTATCATATTCTTATTTTAATAATTTCACTAGGTCTTGACTGAAGAAAAAGTCAATGTCCTAATGAAAGAGTTATATGATTTTAATAAAATTAAAGTGTCAATTTATTGCAACAATTATTCATGAAAATATTTTTTCAAAAATATGAAATTTAAATGAGCTAAACTATTTTTGGTTAATTGGTCAATTTGAACCAAAAATAAGGATAGACATTAAATATTTATTTAAAAACAAAATTATACCAGGCTCTATACAGGATACAAAGGTACGTAAGACAAAATATCTAAGTGCAATAATGTATCACCATGAGAGGCTAAAGATAAGTGCATAATGAGTTCACAATATAGCACAAATTAATAATCATAACTGAGACCACTTCCAGTGATATAACTTAACTGTTTTGACTGAGAATTGAGATCAACTTTGTCATAACAACTATTTGCTCCAGGAAATTCTTGCTCAGTACAGTAGACTGAAAAGTGGTCAATATCTTTCTGTTTGCTTCAGGAAAATTTTACAAACAATTTATCTTAGCAAAAATTTGTTTATTAGGCAAATTGTTATCTCAACAAGACAATAGCTTTTTCACCTGGACAAAAAGCTCAATTATCGAAACAGTTTTCTCATCAAAGTTTGTCTTAAGATCTGCATCTTTCCATGTGAACCAATTCCAATCTATTGTGTTACAAACTTTGCCAACCAGTTCCCTGCCTCAATGACCTATGTTAAATTCATCAAACTCATACCCCCTAAACTCATTAATATCTTTTCCTAACTTCCCCATTTTGGATCATTATGAGGACTCTGCCAAGGTATAGTTCTCCCTTGATGCTATAAGTTTATACATTCAGCAACACTTAATCAGTAGGCTTTTTTTTTTTTCTAATTTAACTACTATTGAGTAGTCAACAGTAGGCAACCCTGGAGATCTTGCCAAAATGGCCATTAAGGCTTAAAACTTTTACAGAAAACTGCATTATTTGAGGCCCCATGAGTCTCCTGCTTGGAGTGTCTTTCTGACACTCCATTTTGAATCTGAGCACCTATTTCTTTCATCAAGTTCTCAAATTCTGAGATAATATTGTCTCCTAGAGATAGAAGAAACATTTTAAAAGAGATCTTCTGCTTATCTCATCAATTTTAAAAAGGGTTTTCTTGGTCTTAGTTCCCTAAAAATTTGTCGTTTCACTAACAACATCATCATTTATCTCTCGGACTGTTCTTTCCACACTCTCTTGTGAGTTTGTAAGAGGAAGTTCATCAACAAGGAGACAAGAATAGATACAATAAATCTGTCTCTTGATCCAGTCCCAAGGGCCAACAAACCCCAAAGGTCTTATCAGACTGGCATCTTTACAGGACAAGCTTTGCCTTCAGTCAACTATCTTTCTAAATGACAAAATTTCACCAAAATTACAGTAGCCACCTGGGGGAACTTTTAATATGAGCACAATCATTTATTTGAGAAGTATCTTAGAACAAAAAACAGACAAAATTTAAAATATCAAATGTTTTTTCATTTAAAAACTTGTTTTGAGGAAATTTCCAAAAGAAATTGAAATTGTAAATTTACTCTGCAAAGGATATCTTGACAACAGAAATGAAAAAATGAATAAAATTTAACACCCTTATTCTTTCAGATCCTGTGATGGTAAAGTTTATGTGTCAACTTGACGGGGCCATGATGCCCAGATATATGGTCAAACATTATTCTGGATGTTTCTGTTAGGGTGTTTTTGGGTGAGATTAACATTAAGATAGATGGACTTCAAGTAGAACAGGTTTCTCTGTATACTGTGAGTGGGCCTCATTCGATCAGTCGAAGGCCTGAATAGAACAAAAAAAACATTGACTTTCCCCGAGTAAGAATTCTGCAGCAGACAGCTTTTGTACAGAACTGTAACATTGGCTCTTCCCTGGGTCTCCAGCCTGCTGGCTACTCTACAGATTTTGGACTTGCCAGCCTCCATAATCACATGAACCAATTTCTTAAAATAAATCTCTCTCTATAAATGTATATACACATTCTATTGGTTTGGGTTCTCTGGAGAACCGGACAAATGCAGATCCCCACAATACTCAATTGTTCTATGTTAGCTGAGAAGCTGAAGGACAGAAAAATGATGTGGGTAAACAATGAAGGTACTCTGAAAGGGAACCATCACTTAATCCAGTTTTCTCTCAAACTTTCCAGAAGAACTTTCTCTAAATATTAAAGAACAATCTGAGAAAAAATGTTATTGGTATCATGTGCTACAATATTAACCTTAAATTCTGCCTCTATCACACAATCTCACCCTTGGAAAGAATGACTAATTAGGTTGTAGAAATTTATGTAACAAACTTTAGACATTACCAATTCATCAGCCAATAAACCTCACCAGTGTGCCTCCGACCAAAGAATATTATTTTTTCTCTTGTGAAATCACACCTGATAACTTAATAAGAATGAATTTATTTTATAAATGGAATTACCTGCTTAAATACTCTCCTGGAGACCTCTTTCTTGAGATAACCAAGGACTCTCTTATTTAATCAGGTGATAGGTAATTAGAAGCTTGATCTACTATTTTGCTTGTGTCTAAATTAAGTTCCAATTGAAGATCTACAGGAGTTCATGGACTTTAATGGTCCAAACATTCTGCTGATATTAATAGACTTATTGCTGCTGAATATGTTAAAGTTTACATTATCGCATACATAAGTTTACCCATTTACACAAGTTGCACATTTTCCTCCAAAACAAGAAGGCAAAGAAGGACCAAAACCAATCCTGAATGCCTGGTAGAGAAACGACTTATCAGCTTGTACCAGTTATTATACTACTTTTATCCTCCAAGTCATAAAACACAACAGGAAAAGATAATAATTAGTTCAGTACTCCAGGAACAGAAAAGGAAAATAGTAATCCCCTGCTTCTCATGATGCTGAACCCAAGTAGTATTTTATCTTCGGTACCACCTAAGCCTACACATTTTACAATTGTATGTCTGCACTATGCTTTTATTTTTTAATGCCCTCCTCATTAAGTTAAGTACTTATTGGCTTTTTCCTGGGAAGATCTAAAATATACAATACCTCAGAGGTTTACTAAGACACTCTCCAATTTTCACAAGTCTTTAACCAAGAACTTGATCATCTTAAATTTTCCTATGATACTCTTATCCAATATATAGATCACCTCTTATCATATTCTATTGATAATGTGATACCTAAGATTGATTTCATGTCGTTAATCAGCTCAAAAAGAACATAATGCCTTTAAGGAAAAGTTATATTTTGTCATAACAAAGGATATGACTTATCCCAGGACATAATATATTCCAAGAATTCAAATCTTTCAATCATGACAGACTTCATATCATTAACACTTTTTTCATTCTGCTCAAGAGATAATTAGAAGATTCCTTGGTCTCACTGACTAACATAAGCAATGCATTTATTACTTCTCTGAAATCACTATGTACCTGTATAATTTAACCAAGTTTTCAGTGATTGAGCCCCTAAGCAGGAGCACACATTTTATGATTTAAAATGAGGTTGTCAGTAACTTCCCATCCATTCATGAATAAGTCATCTAGCCAAGGCCGTGGTGTTCTGACTCAACTTCATGGGAATCATGAGACACCAGTAGTTTATTACATTTCTTTTTACTCTGTGGCAAAAACATACCCCCAACCTGTTTCACATCAATAACAGCTTTAGCTCAAATAATGGAAGTATCTATGAATTGGCTTTTAGATATTCTTTTAAACTTGAAGGTTCCTCATGCTGAGCAATCTTTGTTGCTCATTTAAAAACCCAATATTTATCAACAAGTAGGTTTATCGCCTACAGAATTCTATTGCTTCCTCACACATTTCCAAGCATCAATGTAATTCTTTAAATCATGGCACTTTATTTCTGTAATCAGAATAAGAGGAAACAAATAACTGACTGGACTCTGCTGAGAATTATCATCCATGCACCAAACATTTTTTTTAAATTCCTATAGAAAATATAGATACAATATTGTTTGTTAATGAGTCTTGTCTTAAGATCAGAACAAGAAACTTTCAGCATTTATCAAAACAGAATTGAACTAATCCATAGTATGTGACCCTTTACTAGAGACTAAATCAGCCCAGATGGCAGAACACTGTGCACACTCCACAACTTGACAAATGGGTAGAGATAGAGCTAACGTTTATCGTAGTAGCAGACATGTTTTGCATGTAGTATGTGATTTTGTAATGCTTTGGAAACAGGAAGCATTCTTGATATCACCAGAAATTCCAACTCAGAATATTCAATAGATTAAAGAACTCTTTATGCCCTGATACTTTTGAAGTACATAGTCATTATAAAATCAGAAGTCTGCACACAAAAGCACAACTTGAAGGCAAAGGGAAAGGTTTTAGGTAATCATTATGAAAGGCAGGAGCTTTAATTAAGATCTTGCCCCCCCGTTAACACTCCAAAAAGCCAATTCTTCAAAGAAGTTCAAAGACGCTATTATGGAATGCCAATGACTGGTACCACAATTTAAAAAAAAAAGAAAAGAAAAAGAAAAAAAATACTGGGAGAAATATGGCTGTTTATTACATGAAAATAGTCTTTGGCACTTTCAGATTAGGCATTTGCTGTCCCCCCAAAAAAACTTGCAATAATTTTACTCTGAAATTTCTACACAGCAAGGACAATTAGGATATCATACTCAACTAATATTGGAGTAGAGGTTTTGCTGAAATTGCTGAGGAATCTCTGCTTTATTTCTCATCTGTCACCACCATGATCCTGGTAAACCTATAAAGAGAGAATAAGGACAAGAGGCCCAGTCTTAGGGTACCTTTGAACACATTCAAATGAGTTTCATAAAGTACTCTCTGCAATGAATTTTAAATACATCTTGGTCATTGTTTGCTTATTTTCAAGATGAAGTGAAGCTTTTACTTGATGAAGGGCTACTGATTTAATGTTAGCAAAAATAGTGCTTCCTTCGCAATCTGGGAATATCCAGTCTATCATTCCAGTGAAAGCAACGCCAATTTAGAGCGAATGATATTACAGAGAACTGCAAAGCCTTGCTGCTTACTCAGAAAGCTCACTGTTCAAATTATACTCAATCTTCAGGAAAGTTAGAAAGAACAAATGTGACTCTGAGACTGAAATTTGCAAAGCACTTAATGAATCTTGATCTTCCATGGCCTAAGATTTGCTATTGGTTTTAATGTCAAAGAAATTAACTCTTTCTGCGATTCACCTACACTCTCCTTATGATTTAGTAGGTCAACTATCCATCCAGGGGTGTCACTCTGATTATAAACTCTGCTCCACCGCAAACAGGCATGCCCAAATACTGCAAGGGACTTGTGCAAAATACTGTTCTGATCAGGACGTACAGCTGAACGTTTCTCAAAATTGTTTATGTAACTCTTGCATGACCAAAATCCGGGAGACCTGATATTCTGGAAGAGAAATCAGAGAAAAAGAGCCTGCAAACTCCTATGGAAAGGACATTGCCAGCATGTGAGCAAAACTCAAAGAGGTTGGTCTTTGGAATCACTACTATTCATTTAAGAGACATAGCCATCCTCATATCAGTGAAAGGACGTTCTGGCTAGAGACTTTAAACTGAAATTCTTAGAAATTTTCCAGCATCTGACACCTTCAGGCTCATGTAGTTAACTATGTAAAGCTGAAGTCTCTGTCAAGACCCAGAGAACAAGATACAGATGACTGAAATAGCAAAGTATCATGAGTTAATGTATGTTAATATCCTTTATTTTTATATTTATTCTATTTTCTCTTTGCTGGTTTAAGATTTTGATTTCAACAGACACTAATGATCTCTTAACTATGATGGGAATGAGGCCCTTGTTCTTAATATGGCTTGCTGCATTCCTAGCTGCTCCCTGGTCCAATATCTAGCCAAAGTTTGCTTACGATTTAGCCAAAATCTAAAATCCAATTAACTTTTTGTTCTGTATACATATTCCTCTGGGTGCCACCCATCACTGCTGTAATGAAACAAATAGCTTCAAGTTTAATGTTCACAGCCAGTAAGCACAATTTTAGAAGCAAACACCACAAAAAGACAGCTAAACACATAAATCTCCCTTTAACGTCTCACATAGGAAAAAATCTGGGCACCTCTTCTAGGAGCTTGTTTTTGTAACCAAACTTTCATACATGTAGATCTTGGGAAGTCACTATGAAAGATACTGCATATATATTGAAGCTTTCTCACTTTTATAAACTTTAAAAGGAATTCTCACTATTTAGGTGAATTTTCTGACTCAAATCTTTAATAAATGATCTCTTACTGTCTGGCACCTGACTGCTCTTGTGTAATGGCATCAAAAATGACATTAAAACCAGAGAGTTAGGTGGTCCTCAACAACTGGTATTTGGTTTGTAGCACAAAAGCCTATAGATTACTGCAGGCAAACTGGGCAGGGACTTATCTTGGTAGACTGTTGCCAGCCTTCCTGACAGTCTCATATTCAAATGGACCCAGGGGCAGTTTTTGCATATTGATTTCTCCTATACAAAAAAAAAAAAAAAAATAGAGGGTGAGAGATTGTTTAATAACTTAATTCAAGAAGGAAAATATCTAGCACTTGATCTGTGAGCCCAAAACCAAGAAAAAGGAATTCTGGACTATCTTCAACTCTCTTCATTTTACATTTTGCAAGGGACCCAGAAAATGGGGAAAAAATTATTCATTCTTTAATTCAGATAATGACTAAGAAGCCAGACAAGATCACTCAGGCCAGAGAACTACTTGCCTTAGAAATTCGTTAGATTGGACAAACAGTTAACCAAAACAGATCATCCCCAGATATAATGTTGACTTCTTAAGAAGGAACACGTGCCATCTTAGAGGAAGAATGTGGTACTTATATCCCTAGATCTTCCTGTGATCTTCAATAATATGAAAAAGATCCAGGAAAACAAATATATAATTAAATTAGGTCATTTGGCTGATACCCTATATCTGGTTCTGCATTATCTTCATATTGGGATAGAATCTTTTCTCTTGGTATAATCTGGGCACTTTTGGTTCTCAGTTTACAAGTGAATAAAAACACTGATTGAATTCAGCTCAGATTGGATAATGACACAAGTCAGGCACTGAGAATTGAGCCCATCGGCATCATAACTGTTGGGACTCAAATTTGAGAATATTTGTGTCAACAGAACTGCTTGCTCAAAGAGGTTCTTGCCCAGGAGGTAAGGCTATAAATCATTAACACATTTACTGTTTCTTTTAGGAAATGGATGATTGGAAACCTTTTTTTTTTTTTTTTTTTCACGCAGTTTGCTCATCTGGGAAATCAGGTATCTAATCATGATAATAGTTTGCACTTCTGTATAAACAGCTCACTTAAAATTCACAAACCAGCTTGTTAAAACGTGCCTCAGGGCCCTTACCTCACAAACCTAAAATATTATGTCATACACTCTGTCATAACAAATAATTTTCCTGCCTTAAAACCGCCTTTAACCACTTGAGTCCAGACCTCAAATCTCTATAAATAATATTCACTATTCTCTCTCTTTTGCCACACTCCTAAAATTTGTCAAGACAGTGTTCTCCTTTGCTTCAGTAAGTTAAATAAACTCAGATTTCCTGATTAATGGGTTTTTCTAGTAGTGTACATGAGGAAGTTAAGATCAACAACAGAGACAGAAAAAACATGCTAAGAAGACAGAAGATGTTGGAGTGTTATTGAATGGGACATTAAAAAATTTTTCCTAAGGGAATGCTTGTGCACTGTTGGTGGGAATGCAAACTAGTATGGCTACTAAGAAAAACAGCATGGAGATTCCTCAAGAAATTAAAAATAGAACTATCATATGATCCAGCAATCCCACTTCTGAGTACACGTATTTAAAGGAAACAAAATCATTATCTCAAAGAGATATCTGTACTCCCATGTTCACTGCAGCATTATTCACAATAGCCAAAATATAGAAACAACCTAAGTGTCTGTTGACAGATGAATGGATAAGGAAAATGTGAGATATACGTGTGTATATAATATATGTATGGAATACATATTATGGAATATTATTAGCTTTTATAAAAGAAGGAGGGCATTATGCTAAGTAAAATAAGCCAGATGGAAAAAGACAAATACTGTATGGTATCACTTATATGTGAAATCTAAAAGGAAAATAAAGTCAAATTCATAGAAACAGAGAGTAGAAAGGTGGTTGCCAGGGGCTGGGGGGTGGGGGAAATAGGGAGAGGTTGGTAAAAGGGTACAAACTTTCAGTTATAAGATGAATAAGGTCTGAGGATCTAATGTATAACACGGTGACTATAATTGATTATATGTATAATATAACAGAAATTTGCTAAGAGAGTAGAACTTAAGTGTTCTCGCCAAAAAAGAAAAAAAAAGTAATCATGTGATGGGTATGTTAATTAACTCAAAGAAGGAAATCCTTTCACAATGTTTACATGTATCAAAACATGACCTTGCATACTTTAAATATATTACAATTTTATTTGTCAATTATACCTCAAGAAAGCTAAAAAAGGAAAATTTTTATGAAAAGCTAGCTTGGAATTAGAGCCGATATAAAGACATTGTATTGACTGGTACTAGGTGGATGCTGATGCCATTAATAGAGGTAAAGCAATACAGGAGAACAGGCAGACATAGGGGAAAGATTCTTTCACTTTTGGGATTCTCTGCTTTGAAATATCTACACTGCATGCAGTTGGTTACATGGCTAAGGGCTGTCCAGTGGATTGGATGGGAGATAGCAAGTTAAGAGTTATCAGTAAAAAGATGGTTGTAATTGTAAAGAAAATAAAAAGAGAGGAGGGAAAATAATGCAACCTCTGGGGACAACAGATTGATGACTAGGTAATGGAAGAAGAGAACATAACAAAACCAGCAAGGAGGAAAAGCTGGAGCAATGAAGGTGTAGCTGACTTGGAGTGCCCATCAGGCTTTAATGCCACAGAAATGCACTTAGGATTTATTTGAGAAAAAATGGTACCACTGTAATTTGAGCATAGACTTGAGTTAGGGAAAACTAAGCATGTGTATGTCCAGGGTAGAAGAAAGAGTAGTAGAAACAGAGGCAGGGATTTAGGGAAGCAATAACGAAGTCTACTCTAGAGCACTAGTGCATGGAAAATAAAGGAAAGGAGAGATTTGAGCCAGGTTGCTCAATATAGGAATACAGTAAAAATTTGATATACAGTTTATAGAATCTATATGACATGTATTCTGTTTGAGATTTCCTAGTTCCATTTTCCCAACTGCTTCTCCACTACATTTACTTGATTTACATTCTTCTTCACATTTTAAGCTTTCTTTCAGAGCTAAAATAGGTCATAGGCTACAATCTGTTATACTCTAAGCAATAAAACTTCGTATAACCATTAAAATGTATAAAATATTAATATTTAACTAATAAAAGTATGCAGTTAGTATTGAAATATATAATAAGAGAATGAATTTAAATATATTGCTATATTTTTCTCTTTTCATTTTGGTGTTGATGCCCTTTTCTTCGTCAGTCTCTGAGTGGAGAGGGGGCTGACGAAGAGTGAGAAGTTATAAGGTTGCTAGACCAGAAATTCAAACACAGAAAAAGTAGATATTCAGTTTCTGACTTCCCAAATAATGAACAAGAAATTTGAAAATCAGAATTCATTGGGAAATAATGGATTTTCAAATGTCTGTATCTATCCTTGCCAACTAGCATACTGGAGTTTTGCTATATGCCCAGGAAAGGAATAAAGAAGACATGTTCATAAAGGAATGAAAATGACAAATCTCAGCTCTTATTATCTTAGTGTGCTGTAGCAAAGGGAGAAAGGCCAAGGCATTGAAACCCCTTATGATAGAGCAGCTAATGGTAAACGCTGGCTGTAAGCTTTTAGGAGAAATTCCAAAAAAATTCATTTTCAACAGTATGTAGAAAAATTGTTGAGTAACTTTGGCAGAAAAAAGCAATTTAGGTGACCTTCGTTCTTCATGGCCAGCATGTGGCGTGCAGGGAACCCAGCTTTGCCAATATGCCCTAAGGGAACATGGAGTTAGAGGGAGGTCTGTGGTCATGGTGAAGAGACCGCTGTATGTGGGAACATCAAGAACAGAGGCAGGTGTTCCCAGTTAGAGAACCAAGTGCTAGCTTTAAATGAAAACATATTTTTTTCCTGCCAATAGATGCATCATTCTGAAGCAGAAAGAGAAGCTAGAAGACATGGATTTGTGTGGCTCATTTCTCTTGCTCTGCACCAAGACATATCACCAAGATACACAGCCACCTAACAATCAGCCAGTCACCATCTTGGTTAGGAGCAGTGCCAGGTGGGGCCAGAACTCTGAAAATATAAGAATTTTGCATAATTCATAGTTCATTGAAACAGAGTAAATTATATTAAGATACTAAAGAAAGTATTAGGTTGAATTAAAGTTACTGATTAGATCTAAATATTATTTTATCTTCTTGTTTTACTACCCTACATGGTGGAATTCTTAAGGAAGAACAGATTAACACATAGGAAATTATTTTTAAGGAAATATTTCTTTGTAATCTGAGTGGATTGTGAATCCTGCTATGTATTTTTCTTCCTCTGCTGTCATATAATTCATGCATTTGGTGGAAGGTAGTAGAGATCCCAATGCTTTCACTATTAGGAGGAATAATTGTGTCTAGTTGGTAAATTGGAAGCAATAACTGAGCAAAACATTGTCTTGTATTTACCAGTTTCAAGTAGAATTCAATATTAACTGTGATTAAATTCATATTTCTGGCATATTAATATCTTTGTGAAAAGTAGATCTAGAGATAGCTCTGTCCTCATAAAATTATCTATTCCAGGAATCTGTGCTTTAAAGCTAGCAGTCTGGGAATGGGGCAATGAAGGGAAGAGGTGACAGGATAGCATAACTGTGAATTTGAATTGCTGTTTTCTTTCCATTTCAAAAAGAGTAATTTATCTAGAGCAGTTTTAGCTAAGCCAGATTCTAATCAATTTCTATTATTGGTAAGAAAGAAATTGTTCATATTTTATTTAACATGTCATGAAATCAAACTTTCTTTGCAAATCTTCTTCAACATCCTCAATTCGTTCTATCACTGTCATCAGCATGTAATCTGAGGGAACAAGAGGATGGCAAGTTATATTTGGCATCTAAAAATTTATATTCATTTTTAAATAATAATATAGTTTTGTCTCTTCTAAAAAGAGTGAAATTTTCGAAAGAAAAAAAGAGGTCTTGTTAGGCATTTTAGAGGAATCTATCTGTATGAAAGTAGTAAATTGGGAACACACACAGTGTTTACCACTATTTGGGTAAAGCATTGGCATACATTTTACAATTATTCTTATACAGTGATTATGTTACCACACCAGGTCCATTTTTGCACTCCGCCCAGGAAGCCAATCACCGAGACTACGAGATTGCAAGAGGGTTTAATCACAAGGCAGCCAAGTGAGGAAAACAGGAGAACAAGTCTCAAATCCACCTCCCCTGAAAATAGGGACTCAAGGGTATTTACGGGGAAGGGAGCAAGGTGGTCTGAAATGATTGGCCGTGATGAGAGATGTAATTGATGATCACTCGCAAGCGTAGTAAGGCTTCAAGTCTCTTCCTAGGACACATCTTCACAGAATGGCGGCATTAGCATGCCCTGAGGGTGGAGTTCCAACCTCTTGCCGTCAAAAGGGCACAGTTGTTGGGTTTGTGGTCTTATTGCGGCCTGATGTGGACAAGGAGTTCAGTTCCTGAAAAAAATAGCTCAAACACCCATTGCCATGGTAACACAGGCTCCAGGGAGACGTCATAGGAACCTAGTGGGAGTCGGATAGCATACTGCCCAAACAGCACAGTTAACAGTAAGTAAATTTATCATGCAGATTTAAGTCCTCGCCTTCCATTATTTTTTTTGCCTTCCATTCTGATAAGTTTCTAGGTAAGGCCATCCCCCCTTCTGCCCGGTGCAGGGAAGAAGATAAATTTACCAATGGAGATTTTCTTTACATTTGTAAATGTCTCTCATAAAGAGTAACTAGAACTAAGAATGGGCTTAGCAGACCTGCCCAGGTACCTGAAGTTATCTATAGTAATGGCCTTTTCTGGGGGCAGGCCTCCCATCCCAAACTCCTTTGGTCAGTTAGTGGGGGTGGGGATCAAAATGTCATTCAGACAGAGACGTACTTCGAGTTTTCAAATTCCAGGTCCCCATAGTTACTAGCTGTTTAATCATCAATGGCTGTTTGCCGGTTTCAGTTATATTAGATTTTCTAGTGGACACTACATGGTTAAACTGTCTCCACATATTTAATGGTATTTTGTGACTATTTTTCCACAAACTGTTCCAAGCTAAAGTTTTGTACAGAGGAGAAATTATAGAACAGTCTTTTTTGAAGTATCATTTGTGATGACTAAAAAGAAGGCTTTCATAATTGCTGTAATCTTTGCATTGTAGTACAGCTTCCTGAGAGGAAGCCATGTTCCTTCATACAAGACAAAAACTGAATGTTGCTAAGATATCTTGCCCTGAAGCTGTCTCCTTTTATTTGTATGCTTATCTTAAAATGCCAATTGCCAGAAACTCCAGAGATAGACCCAAGTGTACTGTGGATGCTTTATTTGCCAAGGAAATTGTTGTGTTTGAAGGGAAAGATGGAAGGGAAATAGTTGAATGAAACATTTGGTAATGCTAATGAAGAAAATCTGGAAATAATGATACGATTGACCTAAATATCACCAGGTCCCCGTTGTATTTGCTGGCTTTTTGTAAGAATTAGGTAGTGGAGAACAAAGGCTCAAAAGTCAGGAAGCCTGGGTCTCTGACTTTGGTCAAGACACAACACTGAATTTGTTTCTAGTGTTAAATAAGGGGTTAACACCAGGTTGTTTATGAAAACCTTCAGCTCTGAGATGATATAAATCAATGTATTTTTGTTTTATAGTTTAATTATGCAACCCTTGGGCCACTTTCAAAAAATGTTCAGGTGATAGTGAGAGAGAATGTTTTAAATGGACCTTAAGATATCAATATGAAATTTCAAGACTGGGACATACAATGCTGATGCTTTTTATTATATTCTTTTTTGAAGGGTATTCTTTGTGTGAAATAAAATTGCTGTTAGAGGCATTCTTTTAATCCCTATCTTATATATTCTTTTTGTGGAAATAAATGTGATTTTGAGTGTGTGTGTGTGTATCGTACCTTGTTCTAGAGAGTATTTAAGGCACTTTGGCAAGATACAAAGCATCTCAAAAGAGAGATGCTAGCTGTGAATAAAGTAGTTCAGATGTTATTTTAACTCAAATACACTAACTGTTTTCCTTTTTTTCTGCTAGATAAAAGTTAATGTCATTGTCAGTCATATTGGAATAAAATATTGATTGAACCAGTGTATACTTTTTTCCTGCACTGACTAGATTTAGAGATTTGCAAGCAATCAAGAGATTAATAGATCTGTTTTATTCCAGATAAGCACAAAGAACGTCGGCCATTTATAAGAAAGCAGTGCCAACTTTCCAAAACCCTAACATTTATCTGGTTTTAACTTTGAATTTATTAAAACATATTTTTTTGGAAACAGCAATTTGTAATGTGTCAAATTGAATAAAATGCCATAAGTTACAGCATACTATTTATAGTAGCAAAACAACGAAATTCATGTCCACCAGGAACATATGACGTTAATTTGTTTCAGAGTCACACACTCTTTCTTATATACATATAGGTTTTCAGTATTAACAAAGATTCCTTCTCTTTCATAATAATTATGATATACAAATATATACATATACACACATACATATATTTTATGTACATGTATAACATATTCATTTATAATATACAAATTGTAGCCTTTGGCAGTCTTAGAAGTTTCTGGTGACAACTGGTCAGGACCTGTTCAGCCTAGAAGACTCGAAAAACTTCTAAAATTACTTTTAAAATACCAGGCTAAAAGCAACAGAAAGATTAAGGGGAGAGAACAGGTAAAGGGAGAAAAGATTTAATATTCACTTTGAATGATATTTTCCCTTTGCTAATTGCAAATTCTAAGGTATAAAATCAGAAGCTATGGTTTGGAAAAATGAAAGTAAGAGCTGGCTTTAAATGAGTTTCTACTACTTACTAATTCAGCTGTGTTGAATTAGGAAAGAGAAATGACTAGCAACCCTTTGAGTACAGACCCAAATAAGAAGCAAAATGGCAAACAAATTTAAAGATCACGTTTATTACTAATAAAAATAGAGAACCCAGCCTAGCTATGATGACACAACCATGACCGCTAATACTTCCTCTTAAATCTTGATTCTTAGGTGGTTAGAATTCTTAGATTAGTGGAATGCTTAGGACTTCAACACAGAAACACCCCCAAAGTGGTGTCTCACACACACTTCTCAGATGGGAAGGGACGGAGGATTGGTCTCCAGATCTTCCTGTAGAATATATAGAATCTGGACACATATCCTCAAAAATGGAGCAAGATCTGGGAATAGCATCCCACTCTGAACAGACAGACACAATATAGAGAAAGAAATTAGTTGAGGCATCTGTGCCCTGTTATTCTTTTCCCCAAATTCTCCAAAGAGGTAAGTCACTCTTCATTCCATGTGAATGAGAATTTGGAGAATTTGAAATTCTATTTGGAGAATTTTGGGGAAAAAAATGACAGAGCACAGATGGTGTACAAAAGAAGTTCCAGTTTAATGGGATTGAGCAGGAACAAAGTGAAAGGTAAGAAGTGGTTCATCTTACTAAATACTTTTTATTTGTAACAAGATGTCAATCTGGAGGTTTCTATTGAAGTGTTAAATTATAAAATATTAGATGTCAAAATAAATTCTAATATAGAAAACCCTCTGGATAAGTCAAAGCAAGTATCTAAAACCCTGTTCAAAACTCACAAGCATCAGTGATAAATATTGGAAAAAGAGAATATGAGAAGAAGATTTTTGGGGTGGATTCTTAGCGTCCACACTCCTCTCAATGGGTCTTCAGTGGGCTCAATCAAGAGCTCAGTCTGTGTCCCTGGATGTTTCAAAAGCACACTGGATGAAAGTTTAACTTTAACCCCGGGTATCTAGAGCAGGGTCACCGAATTTTTTCTAAAAACAGCTGGATAGTAAATATTTTAGATTTTGTAGACCATATGATCTCAGTCACAACTATCAGTTTTACCTTTATAGTGCAAAAGCAGCCACAGAAAATATATAAATAAATGGGCGTGTGTACCAATAAAACTTTATTTACACAATAGGTAGTAGACCAGTGAGCCCTACTTTACTAATCTTTGATCTAGAGGGAAAAAAAAACAGCTCTCTAGATATTTTAGAAGTGGAGCTACGGAAAGTGTTGCTGTTTGGGGATTAGGCTTCTCTCCTACAGCTTATTGGTCAAAGGTTTTGTGATATCCAAGAAAATATAGAGAAAGACCACATGGGGGCAAAGCCAGCTTGAGTCATTTTACCTCTTGCCAAAGGAACCACTTAGGGGATATGATTATGGAATCCCAAAAGACAGAGAATTGCTATGCACTTAATCACAAGGAAAACCAGTAGCTAAAAGGGGAATAGTCATCTAGAGTAAAATTCATCATCTGCATTTATAGAAAATGCAAAATTTATTAAAATGTCATGAGATTGAGTCAGCTTTAAACACTAGCCATCTTGAGACAGTACCACCAGAGTAAATCTTTTCTCACCCTTTGCTTCTCTCCGTCTGACTCTGATAGAGTCAGAACTATAGTTAGCAACCTGGGGGTGGAGGAAGAATACTAGCACGTGAAGAGAGAAAGGCCACTTAGGGCATTTGGAAAATTCTGTTACACTGTATTAGAGTTACACTCAGTTCCAATTACTTGGGAAATATTTCTGAATAAACAATGAAAATTTCAAACAAACTTCATTATCGATATTTTTAATTTATGGAGTTGACTAATAAAATAAGCCCTCAGGCATTTACTCACAGCTTTTCCACTCTATATTTTGTTCATGCCAACAGCTTTGGTTATAAAGATTTCTTGTCCAGTGTAGATTAAGAGCAGTCAATTTAAAGCAGACTGGAGTGGGCAGTGGGAATTCTAGGTATGAATCGTAAATATTCACATTTTGGCATTGAGGAAGAAGGAACCCTCGAACAAACAAGCCAGAAGACAAGCTACTATGAGACATTTCAATACTGATATTTATTATAACTATCAATTGCTTTTAAAAAGTTGCAGATTTAGTACTTTAAATAAAACCCAAGAAAACATATTTTTTCAAACGTTCTATTGCAAGAGACTTACATATTTAATTGAAACATCAACTTATAGTGAAAAGCTCAATTTCTGAAATGTCTCTCATAATATGACATTTTATTTAGGGTTATAGCCTTGTTTACTTTTTAACTGAAAAGTGCAAAAGTACATTAGAGGTCAAATGATCACTTGTAAAGAAAGCAGTTCTTTTTTTTAATATTGAAAGATCTAATGCTGTTATTTATTTATTTTTTTATTGAGGTAACTGATTTATAAGATTGTATAAATTTCAGGTGTACATCATTATATTTCATCTTCTGTATAGACTACATCATGTAGTATAGAACACATCATGTTCCTCCATCTGTATAGAACATATCATGTTCCTCACCAAAAGTCTAATTGCCGTCTGTCACAATACACATGTGCCCCTTTTACCCCTTTTGCCTTCCTCCCTAATCTATCCTTCCCCCCTGGTAACCACTAATCTGTTCTCTGTATCTATGTGTTTGTTTGTTTATCTTCCACATAAGAGTGAGATCATAGGTATTTGTCTTTCTCCATCTGACATTTCACATAGCATGATACCCTCAAGGTCCATTCATGTTGTCACAAATGGTAAGATTTCATCTTTTTTTTATGGCTGAGTAGTATTCCATTACATGTGTGTGTATATATATATATGTATATATTCCATTATGTATATATATATATGTATACCACATCTAATCCATTCATTTCTTGATGGACACTTAGACTGTTTCCAAGTCTTGGCTATTGTGAGTAATGCTGCAATGAAAACAGGGGCACATATAGCTTTTTGAATACGTGTTTTTATGTTCTTTGGATAAATACCCAGACGTGAAATAGCTGGATCATTTTTAATTTTTTGAGGAATCTCTATACTGTTTTCCATAGTGGCTGCATCAATTTACATTCCCATCAGCAGCGTACAAGGGTTCCCTTTTCTCCACATCCTTGCCAGTATTTCTTGTCTTTTTAATAATAGCCATTCTGACGGACCTAAGGTGATATCTCATTGTGGTTTCGATTTGCATTTCTTAATAATTAGTGATGCTGAACATTTTTTTCATGTGCCTGTTAGCCATCTTCATATCTTCTTTGGAAAAATGTCTGTTCAGAACCTATGCCTGTTTTGGAATCGGGTTCATTGGTTTTTTGTTGTTGAGTTGTATGAGTTCTTTGTATATTTTGGATGTTAACCCCTTATTGGATATATGACTTGCAAATATCTTCTCCCAATTGGTAGGATGTCTCTTTATTTTCCTGATGGTTTCCTTTGCTGTGCAGAAGCTTTTTAGCTTGATGTAGACCCATTAGTTTAATTTTTCTTTTGTTTCCCTTGTCTAGGAGAGATATTGAAAAAGACACTGCTAAGACTGACGTCAAAGAGCGTACTGCCTGCTTTCTTCTAGGAGTTTTATGGTTTCAGGTCTTACATTCAAGTCTTTAATCCATTTGAGTTAATTTTTGTGTATGGTGTAAGATAGTGGTCTACTTTCGTTTCTTTGCATGTGGCTGTCCAGTTTTCCCAATATCATTTGCTGAAGAGGTTTTCCTATCTCCATTGTATGCTTTTGGCTCCTTTGTCAAAAATTAACTGTCCATAGATGTGTGGGTTTATATCTGGACTCTCAATTCTGTTCCATTGACCTCTGTGTCTGTTTTTCTGTCAGTACAATGCTGTTTTGAATACTATATCTTTGTAGTATATTTTGAAATCAGGGAGTCTGATACCTCCAGTTTTGTTCTTTTTTCTCAGGATTACTTTGGCTATTCAGGATCTTTTGTGGTTCCATATAAGTTTTAGGATTCTTTGTTCTATTTCTAGGAAAATTATTGTTGGGATTTTGATAGGGATTGCATTTAATCTGCAGATTGCTTTAGGTAATGTGGACATTTTAACTATGTTAACAGTTCTAATCCATGAGCATGGAATATCTTTCCATTTCTTGGCATCTTCTTCAATTTATCTCAACACTGTTTTATAATTTTCAATGTATAGGTCTTTCACCTCCTTGATTAATTTTATACAGAGGTATTTTATTCTTTTTGTTGTGATTGTAAATGTGATTGCATTCTTGATTTCTCTTTCTGCTCATTTGTTTTTAGTGTATAGAAACACAACTGATTTTTGTATGTTGATTTTGTACTCTGCAACTCTACTGCATTTGTTTATTATTGCTAATAGTTTTTGGTGGATTCTTTAGGGTTTTCTAAATATGAGATCATGTCATCCACAAATAGTGACAGTTTTACTTCTTCCTTTCCAATTTAGATATCTTTTATTTCTTTTTCTTGCCTAATTGCTTTGGCTAGGATTTCCAAAACTATGCTGAATAAGAGTGGCGAGAGGGGCTATCCTTGTCTTGTTCCTGTTCTTAGGAGGATAGCTTTCAGCTTTTCACCATTGAGTATGATGTTAGCTGTAGATTTGTTATATGTGGCCTATACTATTTTGAGGTATTTTCCTTCTATACCATTTTATTGAGAGTTTTTACCATAAATGGATGCTGAATATTGTCAAATGCTTTCTCTGCATCTATTGAAATGGTCATGTGATTTTCATTCTTCATTTTGTTAGTGTGGTGTATCATGTTGATTGATTTGAGGATGTTAAACCATCCTTGCACCTAGAATAAATCCCACTTGATTGTGATGTATGATCATTTAATTTAATGTATTGTTGTATTTGATTTGCTAATACTTTTGTTAGGATTTTTGCATCTATGTTCATCAGCGATATTGGCCTATAATTTTCTTTTTGTGTGTCATCTTTATCTGTTTTTTATATCAGAATAATGTTGGCCTCATAAAATAAGTTAATAAGGATCCCCTCCTCTTCAAGTTTTTTGGAAGCATTTGAGAAGGATAGGTATTATATATTCTTTTAATGTTTAGTAGAATTCGCCAGAGAAGCTGTCTGGTCTTGGACTTTTGTTTTTTTGGAGGTTTTTGATTACTGTTTCAATCTCTTTACTAGTGGTCAGTCTATTTGGATTCTGTATTTCTTCTTAATTCAGTTTTGGAAGGTTGTGTGATTCTAGAAATTTATCCCTTTCTTCTAGATTATTCAACTTGTTGGTGTATAGCTTTTCTTATTATTCTCTTATAATCATTTTTATTTCTTGGTATGCTTTGTAATTTTTCCTCTTTCATTTCCGATTTTATTTGAGCCTTCCCTCTAAGAAAGCAGTTTTTGTGAGAGCTAGGATTACCTACTTAGAAATGCTCAGCCCTTTACATCTTGGGGCTATATCAAGGTGCCTGGGAGTAACACAGAAGATTTCATCATCACTTTGCAGTCAATGGGTCACGTAGGAGACAGACAATATGAACCTAGATAGTTGCCTCAAATGCCTGCCTCAAAGATGTGCAATAATTTTATTAAGAATTATATGGCCCTTCAACACAATGTTACATAATCTTCTCCCAAATTAGTTCTCTATCAAATAATCATTTTTATCTTAATACAGGGCAAGGAGGTGTGAAAAAATTGCCAAAAGGGCCAAAATCAGTCTCCTCGATAACTGCAACTGCAATGGTACCCATTTTTCTCCCCTGGGTAAGCTGCCCCTCATCTTATACTCTGAGGTCTTGTCAAAAGTGTGATCTTCCTTATCTATCTTTCAGCTAGGAAAACTTTGGACTATACCAGGATTCTTGAAGTTTGCCCTCCACAGTTATTTCTGGATAAATACCAAAATTTGACAAAACCTACATAAAGAAATTTGGGAATCATTCAAAGACAAAAATAATTGAATTATTTCCTGGTAATTCAATTTAATAGAAAAAATGATGTTTTATAATATTGCGTCATTCAGAATGAAGAGGCTGATCTTAAAACAGCTGCAATTGCAGACCTCCACTGCCTAAATGGTGACGCTAGATTATGCCTCTTATCTCAGTTGTGCCTGTTGTAAAAAAGTGAGTTGCCAAGCCACAGAAGCAGTCTACTAGAGGTAGATCAAAGCGTCCCCACTCCTAGTTCTTTCAATTTTCTTTTCACTATGCCATAGCTCCCCCACCCCCACACTCTCAGCTAAGGAATGGTACCCACTTATGCAAACAAAACTTTTATGTACACCTTTAATTTATAAATATTATGAAAATAATAATTTAAAACAAATGTATTTTGTAAATTCAAATTTATATTATTTTTCTTATAAAGCCAATGAAAGATAAAAGCTAAAACTACTTACATAATTTTTATGCATTAAAAACTATCGTATTCACATTTGGTAGCTGTTTTATAATTGACAATTACTTGTTGAAGAGAGTAAGCAACAAGTTTATGTCTCATAGCTTTACTTACCATTTAATTGGGTGCATAGGCGAACACTTTAATAAAGGACTTGCTGGTTAATTTTAAAGTTTTGAAATGCTCACACAGGAATTAAAAAAATTAAAAGATTAGGACTGAGCTTTAACTTTGCTAATCAGTACATATTATAAGACCTTTAAACGTATTACAGAGACAGCAGGAGTAACTTTATTGAGGAATGCACAAAAGCAAATTAACCTTGCAGTTTAAGTTAACACATCAGTGGTCTCCAATGTGTTAAAATTTGACAGCACATTTGAGTGTTTTCTTTAATTACCACATTACCAAATGTTAATATTACGAACCAATGTTTGGAACTCTTGAATCACTTCAGTGGGACTCAAGGCCTCCAAGGAATAGGTTTGGAAACCACTGCAGCATCTTTGAGCCATCAGGCTTAAGGAAACACTGCACAACTGCCCCTGAGTTACTTTGATTAGGCGGGAGAGCATAAAGGCCAGCTGGGGACAGAGACATATGATGGTAGAGCCAAATATGAACAACTGTGTTTATCACATGTGAATATTCAGAAGGCATTTATCTGACATTTCCTAAGATTTTTAGTCTTTATAAAATAGAATTTTGATGTGAAAGTGATGGGGAAACACATCAGAGATAAAACTAGGTGGTTGGGGAACTTTGAATAATTCTGCCACACGAGGTCAAGGGGGATTCTTAGACATCTGCCATTTGAAAAACTCTTCCTTCACCTGAACATATGGGCTTAACAGACCTTGACTCTGAGAGCATGGTTTAGTAAGGCTGAGGTTGTTCTATTCCCTTGCAGTAATTTTTATAATTATAACAAGGGAATAGGAAACCTGAGAGCTTCTTCATACTTTTTATGTTTCAATATATCTTGACAATTTTGCATTTTTTTTACTTTGTAGTATTTCTGTTAGTAGGTGGAGAAAGTCATCCCCTCAGTATCCCAAAAGAGAAAAAAAAGTATAATTCAGTGTCTTCACCATCAATCACGTAGGGTACAAAAGAAGGTGGGTCACTTTGGGAGGAGAAAAAACCAACAGCAGTGACAATGTCATTTCTGCTAAGCTTGATTGTAGATGAAATTGTACTTCCTTCTTCTTCTAAAATAAGGAAGACTTTCCAATGTTGCTTCAACCGATTAAAAATGAGAAATCTCACAAGCAGAGGGTAATGGCTAATTATTCATTATTATCTGAAGTAGAATACAAAGGTGTTTTTCTGAGGAGAAAAATTTTGTCTGACAATCTCTTAGAACTCAGAATCTTTCACCATTGTGAATTAATTTGGGGTCAAGAAAGAAGAGTTTCTTTTGAACTTTAGCTAAAAATTCCTTTAAGGTACTCTGGTGTAGTGACACCAGGAAACTATCCTGACTTACACAAATCCCCATATATACCCATTGTCATTATAATGATTATACTATTGAATTGAGATATTTATGGAGCAAATCCCCCAGACTGAGATTGGCTTAGATTCCTGTCAAAATTAAAATCTATATTCACACATGAATTCCAACAGAGCTCCAGGAAGAATGTACACTGAAGCAATGTCATTGATGTTATCAAAAGCCGGTGAACCTCTCTGTCAGGTTTTACTCACCAGGGTAGCCAAGTGTGTGCCTAGATACAATGGGCGTGGATGAAAGACTCTGCCTCAGCATGGGTGTGGGCCCAAGGTGTTCCTGTAGCAACCACCATAGACCCGAGGCAGTAAAACTTGAGGCAGTACAACATTATAACACTGTGGCAGAAGTAGTATAAAACAACTTGTTTCTTAAGTCTTCTCTTTCCCTTCCCATTACACTGCTATGCCTAGAGCACAATCATATATCCCTTCAGCAGTAAATTCATATTCAGGTGAAGGCACTGATTTCCTGGTAAAAGCAGCTACTACTGCAAATACCATTAGAAGCCTTGTTCGGGAAGTTGTTCAGAGATGTGGTGGGTCTCTTCTCTAGAAGCTTATCAGGGAACACAGCTCACAGTCAATATAGTCCAAGAGTGGCTTTATAACATAATATATATCTCGTCCTAAGCAACAGGTATACTAGGTCAAAGTGTGTTCTAAACATTAATGAACAGACTACAATTCCATCTTGGATCATTTACCTGTTTAATACTAATGGCATTTGTAAGATTTACTCCTCATTCATAAATTTCCTTGATTGGCCAGAAGAAAGGAGAGTAAAAAAAGAAAAAAAAAACTGGTCTGGCTCTCAAGTGTATTTGGCTCTGGTGAAGAAATCTGACAATTACAAGTTAATCTTGAATTTTAGTTTGAAGCAAGAGAGAAGAAAACAGGGGTGGAGTTGCCTTTTGTGTTGAATTGGTACAAAGACACAGAAATCATTGAAAAAAATAAACCTAATTGGACAAAAAATATAACAGAATTTGCCTATTCTATCTCTGAGATATTTAATGACATAAGTAAACCAAAATATCAGTTATAATATTATTCATATTTTAAAAAGGTGTTCTGAGTTCCAATCAAATCAATGTTTGAAACACATCTGTGACATAAACAGGATAGTGACGAACAGGTTAATATTACTTGCCCAGTTCTATTTTAAACTGCATGACCAGTCAACTGTCAAAAAAAGATTAAGAAGAAACAGAAAATACATTCTTGATTTCAAGTGTTTGCAATCTATTATATAGCAAAAATTTGAAATATGTTGTATGACTTGATAGCGTCTTCTAAAGTGGCTAAAGAAAGAAATTATGAGTTCAGAGACTTGGATGCTAATCTTAGCTTCTCTGAAGGTTAGTAACATGCTTCTGTTTCAATACTTGCACCTTAAAAATGGTTATGATCATATTCACCTGCTCTATATCCATGTGAAGAAATACTTGGGAAAATATAAGACAAAATAAAACTTGGTGAAATAGTCCAGTATTGCAATAGCCTGTTTCTAGTGATGACAGTGATGGAATGATTGTCATGGATAAGTATTACATGAAATATAAAGGGAATTGCATCAAAATAAAAATGAATCCTGACTGATCAGTTTAACCAAAAGCAATTGTAACCAAAATAATTGCTTTAATGGACTTGTTGATTAGACACAAAGTTGTAGAAAAAATAGCGTCTTTTCAAAAACACTAAATCTATGTTAAATAAGGCTTGTTGATGGATAGCTTTGATTTTTTTAATGTGAATAACTAATTTGACAGCTATTATTTTAAGGAATCATTTATATTAAGTTTTATTGCCACATTAAATGGAAAAGATGATTTTTGCATTACCGATTGTACAAGCAATTATTATCAAGAAATAGAAATTTTTATAAAAGTTTCAACACACATGATGGCTTTATACCAAGAGTATTTTATTTTTAATTCTTAGTTTTTAGAATTTCTCTCTACCTAATGCTTCATAAATTTAAACCAAGAAAATGTACAATGTATTTCATATTTAGAAATTCAGTTTAAAAAGAAATAGAAAATGGTGAACTGATCAGACGAATTCCTGAAGTTATTAGTTTTTGTTCAATTCACTCTCTATTATTCTATTTGATCATTTCCTACGCTGCCTTTGAGAGCACACAAGAAATAAACGCGATTGTATTGTATAGAGACACTACCTGACCTTCTCAGACTTAGTACTGCAGTCCTTCCTCTGGCTATTTTGATGTATTCTGGTATTTAGAAATGTGAAAATTACTGGGTATCCAGTCTTCTAGTTTTCTTATATTAATCATTTTTTTACATTTATTTTTAATTGAGATATAATTGACATATAACATTATATTAATTTCAGATGTGCATCATAATGATTCAAAATTTGTATATATTGTGAAATGGTCTCCACAATAAGTCTAGTTAACATCCATCACCACACATAACTATAAATTTATTTTTCTCGTGATAAGAACTTTTAAGATCTACTCTCTTAGCAACTTTCAATGTATAATACAGCATTATTAACTATAGTCACCATGCTGTGCATTAATTAATTATTAATTCTAGCATAATGGTAATAATAGTAAAAATGAGTCAGGTCCAGCCAGGAAACAGTAAGCAATCTAGATCTTTCAAAGAAAGGAGGAGTTGAGAAGCTAAACAAGTATTGGTAAGGGACTGGGAAACTTCGACTACCTCTAGAACTACAGCATTAGGTCTCAGTCTTGGAGGTATATTAAAATATGATGCCTAGATTTTGCTCCAGAAATTCAGAAGTAATTCGTCTTAATGTGGTCTGGACGTTGGAATTTAAAACAAAGGGTGCAGTCAATGTTAACAGCCAGTGGGTTAGGTGCAACGGGGGGAAGTGGTGTTTCATAGCCCAGAAACCACAGCCAAGAGTTAGAACTGGATGTGGGCTGACAGATGAGAACTGGAGCCACAGAGGAGGTGCATCAACTACTGGAAACACTGCAAGAAGCAAAGATAGAAAGAGGAATACTCTGGCTTCTCCCCTTCTTCCTACCCTCGAATGTTCTACCACGAATGAAACCTAAGGACTCAAACTACCTGGAAACCAGAGAGCAAGGGAGCTTGGGAAATGTAGTTCCCTATAGCACTGAGAAAGAGAAGTAAAAACATTTGAGATAAAAATGGAAGTCGACCCTGGCCAGCGTTTTCTAGATGATCATTTAGAAAATCTTAAAACTGAATATTGTTAGTGCCATTGAGTGAATTACAACTCCTAGCAGCCCTGTGTACAGCAGAGCGGAAGCCCACCTGGTCTTTTGGCACCATCCTCTCACCTTCCAGCGCTGTATCAGACAATGCTCCTCTGCTATTCATGGAGTATTCATGGCCAATTCTTTTTGGAAGTGGTTGGCCAGGTGCTTCTACCTAGTTTGTCTAGTTTGGAAGCTTTGCCGAAACTGTTCACCACGGGTGACCCTGCTTATATTTGAAATACCAGTGGCATAGCTTTCAGCATCACAGCAACACGCAGCCGCCACTGTATGACAACTGACAGACAAGTGATGTGGTTCACTGACCAGGAAAAGAACCTGGGCAACAGCGGTGATGGCACCAAATCTTAACCACTAGACCACCAAGGCAGGATAAAACTGAATATATTGTTTGAATATAACCTGCTATTTATATCAACTGTTTTAATACTCTAGTTCTATTAAATTCTGACAAAAATTGTCCCATTTCACTTTTGCATTTATATATACATATATATCTATAATGTTAAAAATAATATCTAAATGTAATCATTTCATACATTTCCTTTTTCTTTTCCTTTACACTTTATTCCTGCTGAAACATTTATAGCGTTTTTACATGCAATCAACTAAAAGAGATTTAAATAATAAGAACATTTATCACCTTACATCACAAAGAGACCAGAGATAGGCCAGGTTCCAGGGTTAATTCACTATTTCATTGATATTTTCTTTCCGTCGTCCTCCTCTGCTCTCGTTTTTCCATTCCAGTGGTATGCCACTTTCTTCCTTAACGGTTACAACATAGCTGTAGCAGTTTCTGATGTCACATCAACAACCGACCAAATCCTGAAAAAAGAAGAGCGCTTCCTCCTGGGAATCTCTTATTAATAGAGAAGAAAATAATTTTAGGACATGACATCTTAAATTTCCCTTTGAACTATTATCTGAGATTGGGTCACATGCCTCCTCCTTAGCCATAAGGGTCGGTGAGAAAGTTAGTATTCAGCAGTTTCAGCCACTACATTGGGAGATGGAAGGTTGAGAAGTCAACCAGGAATCTAGGCCACCCTATATTCTTCAGCTTCTACCACTCTCATCCCTCCATCCAGACTGGCCAATGCCCACTCCCATATAATCCAGGTTAGCAATCTAGAACATCTCCTTTTCATTGTATGTGTTTCTCTATGGTCACATACTCCTATGCTGATACATATACACACACACTTGTATACATAAGTTGATAGTCTCATTCAACACAATTTAAAGGAAATCCTCCCAGGTCAGCTGGTAGACCTCTAATCCTTTCCCATTAATGATTTGATCTGATATTATTAAATAATGAAATATAATTTAATGTAATATTTGATCTGATGTGATTTGACATAATATTAGTCAATCATTACCTTTTCTGGATATCTATTTTATTTTTAGTTTTTTTTCCCCAATATAAACAATGCTGTGATAAATATGTGTGTTTACTTGCCCAATTATACGCAGTTTATTTCTGGGCACAGATTCATCAAAAGGGCTTGCTTTGTCAAAGGGTGTATGTTTTTACTGTTTATATTCTTAGATTGCTTTGTTTTTTTTCCATATTTCCACCACTGATAAAAATTCTCAACAGGATTAGAATCTCATGTTTTTCTTAATTTTTCCAATTTTGTTTAATTAGTGTTGCCCTAAGTACTGGTAAAGCTGAACATTTTTTACTGTGCTTATTGACAATTTCTTATTCAAATTCTTTGCACAGCTGTGTATTGAACTGTTTGTGTTTTCATTGTGCATTTCAGTAGATCTTATATATGTTAAATGTCTAACACACGTTATTAGCATTAGAAATACTTTTCCTAACATCCGTGGTATCTCTGATAACTTTCTTTAAGGTATATTTTACCATGCAAACATTTAAATATTATATATTTTAATCTCTCCATTTTTTCTCCAATAGTATCTGGGATCCTAGTCTTGACTGAGAAGGTTTCCTCTGCCCCTATATTATAAAAGCAGTCTTTTTGATTTTTTGGCAAGATGTTTTTATATTTTTTTAACATATTGGTTTTATTTATCAGTACTGTATCTTACATTACATGACATAGGGGCATGTTATTATCTTCTTTCAGACAGACAACCAGATGTGTCAACATTATTATTAAATGGAACATCTTTTTCCTACTGAAATGAACTTGCACATTTTTTTATTTATAAATAAACATATATATTGTAGAATTTATTCCTAAATTACCTGTTCAGTGTCACCCATCTCTTTGGCTACTTTCAGACCAAAGCCATAACTGTATTTTTCAGATCCTCCATATCAATTTTAAATTTGAAAATAAAAATTATAAAGTAAAAAGACGTAAAATCATATATTCCCTCTGTAAGATCACATTTTTTGATCTTATACTTAACATGTATTCTTTGTAAATGGCAGATAGTTTGATTTTGTTGTTTTATTTTATTGTAACCACTCCATCTATGTCTTAAAATTGTAAAATCTAATTATATACAAATGTATATAATTAGATAATAGATAATTGCAAATTATATTATACTTTTTAATGCATTTTTATGCTTGTATAAATTTATTTTATACTGTTGCTCTCTCTTTTTAAGGAAAAAGAGATACTGATTAGATCAAATTGCCATACTTTAAATTTTTCCAAGTATGATTTGGTATATTTACTATAGTTTCTCCATTACTTTAAATTTGTCTTCCTTTCTTCACCTTTCTCACCTGAAAACACCTAAGTCACTCTGTATTCGATTAATAAGCATAATGCAAAAGTATTACCATATGTTATCTATTCTTAGATATTTTTCTCATTTTAATCTCTTTGAACTTGGAATGAGTCTTACAATAGATGGCATGTCACAGTTTAAATAGAATAATTTATTCTTTCTTAGGATTATACAAAATAATGTGTTTTACATAAGGACTTCTTAGCTTTGATTAAAAAAAATTACGGTATTAGAATTTCCCTTATAGTATTTGCCTCCATGTCAAGATTTCTCATTTGGAATTTATGTTCCATATATTCAGTTACCCTATAATTTCAGGTCAAATGTATGTGTATGTGTATGTTTGTGTGTGTGTGTGTGTGTGTGTGTGTGTGTGTGTAGGAAATAAGACAGAAAGAGGAAGTCAGAGAGATGGGGGAGGAGGGTGGGTAAGAGAAGGAGAGAGAGAGAGAGGAGAGCTATGTTTTGCTCACCGCTTGTTCCATTTCTCTTCATTGTCTGTCAGACCTTTGTTCTGGTTCACTGGTATGTTTTGAGAGTGACTTGAGTACAAATATCCCTCATTACATGAATGCTTTCTCATGAACTCAGCAACTGAATAGATTAGGATACATTTTTTGAGATAGTCCTTGTATTAGTTTTTGTGGCTGCTGTAAAAAATTACCACAAACTTAGTGGCTTAAAACAACACAAATTTATTATCTTACAGCTCTGGAGGTCAGAGGTTCAAAATAGTCTCAATGGGCTAAAATCAAGGTGTGGTTAGGGCTGCACTCCTTTTGGAGGCTGTAGGGAAGAATTCTTTTCCAGCTTCTAGAGGCTGCCCACATTCCTTGAGTTGTGGCCCTTTCTGTCTTCACAGCCAGCAGTTGCATCACTTTGACCTCTGTATTCATTACATCTCTTTCTCTGACTCTCTTTCTTCCATCTTTCACTTATAAGGACACTTATGATTACATTGGGCCCACTCAGGTAATTCTAGATTATCTCCATCTCAAGATCTTCAGATTCCTATTTGCCATGTAAATTTAGGAAACACATTCACAGGTCTCAGGGATTAGGACGTTGGACATCTTTGGGATGGGGGTGGGGGTATTATTCTGCTTACCACAGTACTCAAATAAGGGAATTCTGGCTACTTAATATATGAAACTCAGGAACCAAATAGATTTGAATAATACAGCCTCACTCACTATCCAGACTCAAGAATGAACAGATTCAGACAGTTGAATGTAGCTTTATTTTCCTCCAGTGCAGTATTTATGTGTCATCTTGTCTGAGTTATTCATATCCTCAAATAACTTTCTCTTGCTATGGCAATTGAATGATATTTTGAATGAGGACAGAATGCTCCCTGTTGTCTGAATGCACAATCTCATGGTTTTCTATTTTGTCTTGTTATACGTTTTAATCTGATTCCATCTGACACTCTTTTCTTTTGGGGTAAATTTTTTGGTCTTGGATTGTTATAATGCTTTCTGTTTATCTAGATTCTTCAGACTAGATAAATTTCTTATTTAATATGTTTAATGATTGCCTTTTCTATATCTGCCTTATATTTTTCTTTAGAATTTCAATGTTTTTATATTTTTGTGTCAATTCTTTAAGATATTTATTGCGCTAGGTAACCTAGGTTACTTACATGGGATTGAACAGTGTCTATCACTTCCACCATTTATGCACTGAATTATTTAGTTGATAAATCACATTCTTTAGTTGTAGAAATATAATTGTGTGTAGAATTTAAATCTTTCAATGATACCATTAGCATCATCATCATTGTTAACTTATTTCCAGTTGTTTTCCATGTCCTGGTCTCCCTGGCCCCAAGAAGGGAAGAAACTGAAAGAAGTTGAAATGTTGTCCCAATTCCTAAGCTGGATGTGTATCCAGACACCAGGCATCAAGGAGGCTTCTTAAGCTTCAAGAGGGCCTGGCAGACAACCTTCTTTGGCACAGATACAGAAGCGTTTGCCTTTCACCATCTGATTTACCAACACCATCCATCAGACCTGAATGAGCTCCAGTGAGTCAACTAAGGAAAACTGTAAATGATATAAGTAATGCGCCAGCCTCTAACAATTAGAGCAAATAAATACAAACCAAGTAAAATACAACTGTGAATAACACAAAAAACAACTTGAAATACAATAACAACAACAATAATAATAGTAGTCTGGGATGATAATAGTAATCATCTGGGAAGGCACAGATCTTGGATGGTCAAGCCCTTCTCAGGATCTGCTGCATTCCCGTTTTAACTCTTGGCTCAGTACACTGAATAGAACACATATACCAATTGCTTTGGCATAAAACTTCTCAGAATCTAAATTTCTTCCATGTATACAGCTGCCTACAGGCCCCTGGAGTCCTTTGAGTCAGGAAAGAAAAATGAATTGAAGGTGGAAGAGGGGAGAGTAAGAGGGAGGGAGAGGAGGAACAGGTTCCCATGTTCCCGGAATCTCTGTGTCTTATCCTGATCTTTTGAACCAACATTCATTAAACACTTAAACTTTGTCAGGCTAGGCAAGGTCCTTGACAAAATTAGTTCTCCAGTGGGAAACTTGACAGATTCTGGGACCAGCCTTCTGCGTTCACTTCCTGCCTCCCCAATACTACTTGTTTGAGATTGGGAAAGTTCCATTTATCAATTTCAACATTTGCACATTGGGGAAAATAAAAGCACCTACCTTTGGGTTGTTTAAAAATTAAACACACACACACTCAAATCAGTTTCTGGCAAATACTAAGGATTATAAAAGGGTTACTGTTATTACCAAGGTATTTTATTCTCAAAACAAACATATGTGGTAATTATTATTAGCACCATGTTGTTTTTGCTACTATTGTTGTTCCAATAAGAAAAGTGAGGTTCAAGAAGATGAAGTATCTGATCCAAATTTAAACAGTCATATGATGTAAAGCCTAAGTTTGAAACCAGGAAATTGGAATCGAAACTCCAAGTTCATGAATTGAAGCTGTAAAACGATCCCCTGCTTATTTGCCAGTCACTAATAGAATTTATTTATACATTTGATCAAATTATCTTTTGGTATAGGAATTAACACATTTAGCGGGAAAAAATTTGAAGAAAACAAATATATTTAACGTATTTGTTGTCACTTTAGGAATATGCTATATATTTAAGAAACAAACAGAACAAAATAATCTCAGAGAGACTTTGATAACAAGAATTAAAATTTTAGTTCCTCCTCTTTCATCACATAAGAGACTTTCTACCTTCAAACATTTGCTTCTCGCGTATTGACTAACCTTCAACTGAAGTTGTGACTCACACTCCACAGTATTTCTTACAAAATCAATTGGCACTTTTTTTTGGCTTTGTCCCTGACTATGCTGCCTAATCAATAACACTTGTCTTTTTCAAAAAAGTTAAACTAAGGCCACTGCCCCCAAATTCCTTGGAATCGACTTATTTAACTTGAGAAAGTATAAAATTGTTGTTTCTCATATCTTCTTTGATTTCACAGCTTGAATTGTTCTAGATGCTCTGCCTTTATCCATCCCTAACCCATATATTGTTCTTTATGAAGAGAATTACAGATTGTACCATGACTATTGCTTGTACATTTAGTCTTTTAGGGAAAATTCCCAATATAGAGAAAAACATCAGATACCACTGCTACTTATTGATACATAAGTAGACATACAAAAGTTATTCTAAACATATTAAAGAAGATGCATAGGAAAATAATTATATGCCTTTGGAAAACAATTTGGCTATACTACATTTATAAAAGTTAACCAACTAAAATGAAATAGGGTAGAGCTGAGGGTGGGAAAATAAGTAAAAAAGAACTAAAGCATTTTTGTAGTATGAAATAAGTGTATAAAGAAACTTACTGTATAGATACCTGGTAAATCTAATTTTCCCAGCCATGTATTTGTTAAATCCTGTGATGAATGTGATGTATGGAACATTTATTACTGAGCATTCTTAAGATTACTAAAAATTATAAATAATAAAAAATTAGATCATTGATTTTCCATGGTGTACGAATATAATTTTACATAAAACAAAAATGGCCAAAAACTTGTCAAAAATGAGAATGAACTTTAAGAATTTTGGTCAAGTAAGAGTTTATGCTCATTATTATTTTTAAATTGAGAGGTTATTTTTCAACTAAAGAAAAAATTTTGGGTTTTGTTTATTTTTCTTCTACCATTCAGGTTTACCTGAAAATATGTTCCTAGACCTACTTATCAGATATACAGTCAGTGGTTAGAGTCATGAATTTATAAATTGAGAATGAAAGATAGTGAGGTAGAAATTCTGGGGGACTGGTAAATAGAATACTTACAAAAATGAGTATATAATGAAATTCAGAAGTGTTTGTATGCTAGTAATAGAGAAAGAAGTTTAAAAAAATATATTATAAAATCCAAAAATTTAAGTCAATCTTTTCTAAGAACTTTTCCTTTTCAGAGTTAACCATATACCTGTCATTGAAGACCATGCTTATATCATTCTTTATTCTAGTGTTTCGTCAGATAAATATGCAATGTCTTAAGAAAACACACAATCATCCTAGGAATCTTATCACTTTTATTTGCTTATGATTTTTAATAGAAAAGTCATGTTTTATAGCCTAAGCATAACATTAAAAATTATAATTTTATTTCATTCATTTCAGTATTCTGGAAGTCTTTCCTAGTCTGGGTACATAAGAGATGTTAGGTTTTATTGGAATATTAAGATTGATATAGTATCAACAAAATAAAATTCATGTTTTGTTCTTTGGTAAAACAAAATTGCCTCCATTTAATGTCTAAAAATGTGCTAGTCTCTATCACAAGACTATAATTCAGAGAGAAAATCAGCAAATACATATTAATCTATATGCTTTAAGGAGAAAGTAAATTAAGTACTGTTACAAGGAGTGTTTCCATAATGCTGGTTAGCTTGTACATAAACAGTGAACAAGGAATATATTTAAGGTAATACAGATGTCATTTTGGATCACATACTGCTTGTCCCCACACATTAATATTTTGTACCACCAAGTAGCGGCAAAGACACTGAAGAAGGCCATACCACACACACAAAGGCCATTCATGCCACGTTCTTCTTGGCAGCTCTGTTTGGTCTCCTTGGACCTTAGAATGTTTCTTCTGGAGATGTCCCTCTTCTTGTGTATTTTGCCTTGGTTGCCATAACTCAATAATCTAGATTCTTCATCATAGCCACTTATCTTTTTAAACATGTAAATCTTATGTTTACTGAATATTTTTTAATCCACTAGAAACTTCACATATTTTAACTCTGCTAGCATTCCTTTTAGGATGATTATTGTTTTTGTTAGTGTTATGGTTATATAATCACATAGTTTTTGAGTGAACTGTTCCAAATCCATTTTACTCATTAGTCCTGATATTTTTAGACTGGACATTTGCAGAATGCAAAATTTTTCAGTAATTTTGTTGTATATTGAGTTGTAGCCAAAATGCTTGTTAGACATTATGCAATATATGAGGAGGAGAAATTGTGACTCCACTTTCTTTTATAGGACATTTATAGGACTTCTTTGCAACTTTTTTATGACACTACTACCTATGTAGTATAGATACTTCTACAGTTAGCCTCTTATGGAACTTAATACATAAGAATTATGAAATAATTAATTTACATGCTTATTTCTAAAACTGTTAATGTAAGAATAAATTTAATTAGTCAAGAGCTTTTTAGGTTTTATTTATTGGTTCTTTCAACAAATAGTTATTGAGTCCTGTTTTGTACAAAAGAAAAGTAGTCTCGAAATATGCATATGAATGTTGAGTGAACATTCTACTCTCACTGCATGTGGGGGAGGATGAGGGGAAATAGACAATAAACAAGAAAACAAATAGTTTCACAAGATCTTTTCAAACAGTGATGCATGCTTTTAAAAATAAAATTGTGTGGCAGCGGCCAGGAGGCTGAGTAGTTAAAGTTCCTCATGCTCTGCTTTGGCAGCCGTTCGGATCCCAGGCACGGACATGCTCTACTCATTGGCCACACTGTGGAGGTATCCCACATGCAAAATAGAGAAAGATTGGCTCAGATGTTAGCTCAGGGCTGATCTTCCTCACGCAAAAAAAGAGGAAGATTGCCAATGGATGTTGGCCTGTGGTGAATCTGCCTCATCAAAAAACCCAAAAATAATAATAAAAATAAAATTGTGTGACTGAAGTGGAGGTGACTTTAATTTAGGTGGTCAGGGAAGAAATTTCCCATCATATGGTGTTTGAACAGAAACATAATTGTATGTTTAAAAGAAAAGAAAAGAAAAATACAGTAAAAGTTACGAAGAAGGAAATCTATTTTTCAAGGTTTGATGAAATGAAACTAGAATAGGAAGAAGAGTGACAAGTAACATGAAATTTTCAAGATGTTAGTTCACGTGGTTGAGTATTTCTCCTTTTAACTTTAAGTTGCTTGGATCAGCCCATAGTTAGATTTCATCTCAGTGTATTACTTCTTATGATTGCCTTCCCAAAGGGGCACGCTCAGCTCACATTTTGGGGTGTTTAGTCTGTTTCCTGTGCCATGGCCATTAGAAGAACTGATCTCTGTCTTCTACACATAAACATATAATCTTAGGGGCTAATTCCAATTGTAGTACTTCATATCTAAGTATTAATAAAGTTTAAGGACAAAGAAATATTAGGCTGATTAGCTCTTACACAATATTCTGACAAAGCTAGAACTTGTATGAACAATTTTAATTTTTTTATTAAAATGTACCTACAGTATCTTCAGGGTGTTCCTGCATGTAGAAGAGTATGCTACTGAACAAAAACTTCTTGCAAAAGATCAGAATTCTTAATACTTTGTAAGCCGCTGGCAAGTAATCCATGACTGGAGGAGGATGTTCACACGTCCACCACATGCCGTGATTAATTAGGTACAAAAAGGAAAGAGTCACCGATAAAAATATTTTATTATGATAGCTGCCTTCAACAAATTGTTCTATAAGTTCAGTCTTTTTAAACCAACAAAATTATCCTAAGAGCATAGGAAGGCATTTGTTACACATGTGTTAGTAGACTAAGCAAGTTATTCTGTTAAGATATTAACGTTTTTTCATAATTAACACACATGAATTTTGTATATCAAGTCTGTAGTTTATAGTTATTTCTATCTCACTGGATTGAATTGGCCTCTGCTGGTCAATTACTTTTACTCTATTTCAACCCTGAAGCACACCAAAAAAAGTGACTCTGTATCTTTTATATTCAAATAGCTGAACTTCACATTTGAATCCTCCTAACTGTCATCTTAGTTGTGGGAAAACAGTTTTTAGATTGAGCTTTAAAGACTGTCTAATATATTTTAAAATATTGCATTTTTTAGAACATCAGAGGAAAGGAAGTGGAACAAATTATCCAGTTAGCTAAAGATTTCAAGTTCATTTTAGGTTCAATCAGTGAAGGCAATTGCATTTGGAATTTTTAGATGTAATTCTTTCTGCAAATTTTAGATCCCAGGTGGTATCAAATACAGTATTATAGATCCAAAGCTTTTTGTTATAGGAGACTTGCAGCATTAATAGGTTGACACTGTTTGGATAACCTCAATCATTCATAAGCCTTTTAAAATACTTTTTATCATTTCAGAGTCTAATAAACTAACAGAATTCAATTTTCATGTTACTTGAGTCTTTGAGTCTCTTACCAGAATTCTGACATCCATTAGCCATTGTCTGAATTAGGTGACTGCTCTGGTAACGAATAAGCCATAACAAATTATCTTATTACAAATATAATATACACAACAGCTGGAGTTTTTCTTTCTCTTATTCTCATTCTGACTGACATAAGCTGCCAGCTGTAGTTTCACATTTTCTGAGTGAGGTTTGTGGCAGGTTCAGAAAGCTAAAAGCTTTCTTATGATGCAAAGGAATAGAAACCACAGCTTCCCCTGATTTTGGTAGTTTTCTTTTCATTTTTTGTTTTTGCCCATGATAATCAGCTCAGCCGTTCATTTCAATGTCTGCATATGATATTTCTGAGCCTTTGCTTACGCTCCACTTATCTTACTTTTAGAAAACGTCAGCACTAAAATGGTTTAGTACTGAAAATCACTTTACATGACTTCAAATGACTTCATATTAAACTTCACTTTATATGATACTCAATATAAAATGTCTCTAAAAATTCATAAAACACATAGACGCTTGACTAAAACTGAATTAAACAACAGTTGAATGGTAGAAACAACTGGAAAAATCTAAAATGCAAATTATTCATTAATTTCTCTCTTATTTTAGAATGTAGAGAAAATTCTTAAAACTCATGGAAGATTAATATATATTTGGTTACATTACTATACATATAATTTTTCTTTATCTTTCAGTTAGTACCTTCAAAAAGGGAGCATGATTTCAACATCGTTCACTGTATTGAATATCTCTTTATGTGTTTTCCTTATGAGCCATGCTGTCAAGCAGAAATGAACATGTATGACCTATTTATAAATTATCAAGTGTCCACTATTTGTAGAGATACCAATTTATACATTAGCACAAGTATCATTGCTCCTTCTCCTTTCTCCCTCCCCCCCCTCTGTCTTTCTCTCTTTCTTCCAATGATGCTCATGATACAATGATCCATGCCTGGAGGGAGTGTCTCACTGACTTAACTAAGAAACTTTAGACATAATCAAGCCACAGAAGACTTAGACTGTCATTCCAGCTTTCCTCTGTAATTGATCCCTCTATACACAATTCAGCCTCAGGAAGAAGCATATGACATAAGCAGAGGCAAAAGAAATCTGTAAGGATTATCAATTGTGGGAATTAGAAAGTGTTTCTTTTTTCAAAAATTTTCACCGATTATTAGGGATAAGAAAGGGGCAAAAATAGAATTTTTTTCTTAAATGTGTAATGACTAAGAAAGAAACAAAGATGGAAAACAGTCACATTGAATAACAAGTCAGAAATTGGGAAAATTGAACATTAACCTATTCCCTTTTAAATTTCTCTACCAACAATTACATCTCTTCTCCTCTCCCTTTTTTTATATTATGTTTTATTCTCTGTAAAATGTTCCGGCCACTCAAAAGCATCTAAAATACACATAAGTGTGTCTGGGGGGAAGGGGTGTCTGGATATATGTATAATTATGTATGATATATATATTTAAGCATTCACATTTAAAAATAATTTAATTACATATAAATATTACGTGTGTGTCTGTATATAGCATTATATCAGAAGAAAGCTCGAGAAGCAGATGACTATACTAATAGAAGTTGAATCTTGTGATTCTTCTGCTCAGTCATATTGACTAGAGGATGACACAGATAAACATGTTTTCCAACCTAATTATTCTGGAGTGCAGTAGCTGACAACTGTATTTCTGAATCTCAAACTTCTTTTAGTTATTTATTTCATTAATTCTTGTGTTTATTTATTTGGAGTGCTAAGCACTGTGCCAGGTTTTAGGAACACATTAGCAAATAAAATGACGTGACCTCTGCCTTCAGGTTGCATCAAATATAGTTGCACATTTTATTTCATCTGCAGCAGAAGCCACGCTCAGTTCTAGAGCCTCTGACATTCTTGAGTTCTATGCTTGGTCCATTGGAAGAAATATACCATTAACCCCCATAGAAAGACAGGAAGGGAAATTATCTAAGCTCTTTTTTCACTTTCATCTCGGTCTTTTTGTCTTCTCTTCTGCTCATATTCCTGCAGATGTAGTAACACAGACACACACACACACACATGCACACACACGCACCCTATTCATGCTATTTTATAGCACAAGTAATTTTACAGCTCCTCAAAATAAGGGTTATACTTCCTTTGTCAGAGACCGAATGATTTCTTCCCCCTAGAATCCTTATTTATGTGATGACTATTAATAACAGTTATTTTTATATGTATGTATGCAGACATTATGGTGTTTCAATATCCACCAAGGCATACAAATGGTTACTATAACTTACACAATATTTGTACAAAAACAAGTTTCTTTGTAATTCACATATTCCTCCCATATTTTTTCAGTTGCAACCAGGCTTTTTTCACTCTCTGTAATTTCCAAAATACTTAACACTGCATCTTCCTGATGCATGGTAGTTTGCACAATGTTAATTCTTTTCCTCTTAAATCTATAGTTACACATGAGAATCTGGACTAAATTGTCTCTACAAACTATTAGCTGTGCGTTCTTTTTCAAATTATTTAATCTCTATTATTCAATTTCTTCATCTGTGTATCAAGGATAATGATAATATTTATCTTGTTGAGCTGTTATGAGAATCAAATGAATTAATCATGTAAAACATTTAGAAATCTTCCTGGTATACAGCAAGCGCTAAGTAAGTGCTAGCACTATTGTTATTTTTAAGACTGTAACATGTGCATGCATTATAGGTTAGAAATGTTGAGAATAATAAAAAGTGACTCCTCTCCTCACTGTTACTACTCACCTTCCAAGGCCCAGAGCTAACATGTACATCCCGTTCTGTGACGTTGTTGTTAACACATCAGAAAAGCTAGTTTCCTTTGTTCTTTCAACATTCACGTAGCACCTTTGTGTCTTATCTTTGCTAAAATAAGTATCGTAACACAACCCAATATTTCAGACTTGAGGATGGAGACTCAGAAAATGTGGTTGAAAATTCTGGCTCTGATAAACTTCTAACATGCCAAAACCTCAATTTCCTCACATGTTAAATGAAGATAAAATAGCAATTTTCTCATAGGGTTTTCTGAAATAAATTAATAAAAGCATGTCTGTAAAGGACCAAGCACATAGTAAACACACGTAAACACTAACTATGCTGTTATAATTGATCCTCTCTTGTACATGATTTCAAGTCTCTGTCGTCCAACAGACTGTGGACAAAAAGGATTTAATAGAAAAAAGTATAAATATATATATATACACACACACATACACATATATATATAAGTAAATAAATAAGCATATATTCTAGTTAAGTAGATGCATACAGGGCTACAAAATATAGCATAGTGAATGTTGTAACTGAACTATTAAAAATACTGATGAGAATATAGAGGAGAGAATCAAAGTGTCTTTCCTAGAAAAGAGAACATTTAGAGAAGTTTCCGGAAGGAGATAATTTTATTTAAGACTTCTAATAATAACTTGCATTGTAATGCTATGGAGATTAGGGAAAAAACCTCCTCTAGTCAGGGGGCAGCAAGAGATTAGGCACCCAGTTAATGGGATGCATGAGACTGAGGTTCCCCAGGTTCTCCAGAGGGACTCAAAGATGAGCTGTGAGTGGGGAGACATGGTGGGAGATACAGCTAAAATTCCAGTGGGCTCAGATACTGTTAAAGAACTGGCGAGTATAGACTTCAATTTCTATGCAGTAGAGTGTTATCAAGGGATTTATCATTTTTTTGTATGACCAAGTTTTATCATGCTTTTAATTCAATTTCTTACAGTGTCATTTTTTTTTGAAGTATAGCTAACCCTTTAAACTTTGATGCTCACTAGCGTGGTGCACATTGTTTCTCAGCATCAGCGCTATTGCCGTTTTGGTCCAGATAATTCTTGTTATGGGGACTGTCCTGTGTGTTTTCAGACGTTTAGTAACATCTCTGGGCTCCACCCAGAAAATGCCAGTAGCCACCCCTGCCTCAGTTGTGGCAACCACAAATATCTTCAGACATTGTCAAATGTGCTCCGGGGAACAAAACTGTCCCCAGTTGAGAAGCACTGTGCTGGAGAAAAAATGTTAGGATGAAACTGCTGAGAAAACTATGGAGGCTATAATATATATACACTGTTTTTATTGCTGGAAAACTTAATAAATATATTCATATAACTTTGCTCACCTCTTCTTTATGTAAAATATACCTGAGGGGGGAAATGTGATGAGTGCAACAGGAACTTCCTGCTTAGAAGAGTCACTCTTGTTGTACGGGATTTTGCTATCCTGCTAATAAGCAACTTGATAATATGTGTATTAAAAAGAAAATAGACCTAGCATTTCAAGGACTTTAAGGCTGAACTACTATGTTAAGAGAGAGGAAGAATTAACTCCTGGGAGCAATATAGGAGGGTGAGAGTGGCACGCAGAAAAGCATGGACTGAGGAGCCTAAAAAAGATTAGGTTGGGGCATAGTGTGCAGATAAGCAGCCAGTGAAAATTCCCCGGTGGTGCCGTATTCAAAAGATATTTTAATAATAGAGATTTTCAGTACTCTTTGTTCTATTGCGAGTTTAGTTACCCCCCTCTTTACTTACCCAGATATATTTCCACCTCTCTGCCGGTTGCTGAAGGAATTTATTTATGACTAGGTCTATACAGTTTTTAATTGGCAATGTGCCTAGAATGTTGAGATACCTGAAAGCTGGAAGATTTCAGTGAAAACAGGCCCAGGGCAGAGAGGGCAGTGACGAATTAAGTTTCTCAGGAAATCTGAGAAACGTTGAGGAGTCCTTGACTTACACAGTATGTGGATGGGGTTTTAGCCAGTCTTACCCAGAGTGAGTTTTTCTGGAAGAAAAGATTGTGGGAATTACACAAGTCAAAATGGGTCACATCGTGTTTTGGCATCCTGTGGTATGTCATAAAACAAAATGAGTTGCGAGTAATGAAATAAATGATTGAGTTTGTGTTTAGCTACCTAGGAAACTTGTCTGTAAAATCTGCCTCCTAAACACCTCAAAGATTTTTCCTCCCTTCCTCCCTCATTCCCTCCTCCCCTCCTTCCTTTCCCTTTCCCCTGCCCTTCCCTTTCCTTCTTGTCTTTTTTTTTCAACATAAACACCTAAAAGGCTATGTAGTACATTGTTTCTTAAGAACAAAGTAATTTGTATGAGACAATTTTTAACAATAAGCTATGTTTGATTTCAGAATATAGAAAATATCAGACCCTATACTCTAACAACCTTAAAGAAAAATATAAGTTTTTTTAAATCAAATTAAATGAACATGATTTCTCAAATGATCATTGGATGGTAAAGATGGGGCAGATCAACTATCTGCTTTGTTAAATAAAATGGGACATTTATTTTCACCTTACAGGTTTAGGATTTTTAAAACTTCAAGGGAGGGGCCGCCCAATGGCCCAAGCGGTTAAGTGCACACGCTCCGCTGTGGCGGCCCAGGGTTCGCCAGTTCAGATCCTGGGCGCGCACCGATGCACCACTTGTCAGGCCGTGCTGTGGCGGCGTCCCATATAAAGTGGAGGAAGATGGGCACAGATGTTAGCCCAGGGCCAGTCTTCCTCAGCAAAAAGAGGAGGATTGGCAGATGTTAGCTCAGGGCTGATCTTCTTCACCAAAAAAAAAAAACAAAAACAAAAAATTCAAGGGTAAGTGGCAAGATGGCACTTTGGCTGCTAGCATGTATCTGTCCATCCCATTCCCCAGACCAAAGAAGACAACCATCAGTCAGAATGTACAGAATATTCTTGCTTAGTTTGCCCCATTTGTCTATGTGTGCTGTTGCAGAACTTTTGGAAAATAATAAATTACTCTCTTTGAACACAGTCTTGCACTTCTAACAAACTGAAATATATATGATTTCTGCTCAATGTTTAAATTTTTTAGCCTGTATTACCCAGTGTCTCTATCCTGGAGACATTTTGTATGAAAAATTCTTCAGTTATTTCACTTCTAAGTTCGATTGCTCTTTTCAGCACTCAGTATATTTCTAGTTTGATTTTTTATTTACCATTAATTCTCTGTTCTCAAATGTTTGTATGATAAAGCCTCCTGATGCCCCAGGAGAGAGTGTATTATAAAGTTAGATTTGAGATGTCTCAGTCTTTTGTCAATGTTGGTTGGAGGAGAGCTTCTCGTATTCCTTAAGAGAGGAAACTGATATCATACTGCACATCACTAACATTTTTTTCCTCTAAAAGATTGGCAAACTGCCAGTGAAACACTCAGTGGATTTTTCTATTGATTGTCCTGTGGCTTGCAAAAGAGTATATATTTCTGTACCTGAAGCAGTATGATTCTATTGTGAAGAAGGGTAAATCTCCTGTAGACTAACAAATATAAAGACATGAGTTTTTTTAAACAGAATTGAAATGATAGGGTTATAGTTTTAATATCTTAGTCAAGAAGAAAGAATTCAGTGCAAGCGGGATTGATGTTTGATAACATGATTCCATATTTTTTATTAAATGAGATGCTTTTTAAAGGCAAGCCACTACAGTCATTTGATTAATGTGTGTATTTTGGATCATATATTAAATAATAGCCATTTGGAGAGGATGGGCTTTTCTGACAAGATGCTTCAGTGTTTCTAATTATTTGAAGTTTCTTCAAGTCTCTTTGTTTTTATATAAAAAAGTAAAGTGTTTTATACTGAGTTTTGAACAATTAGATAAAAAGAAAGTCAGTCTCTTTGCATAAGGTTAATCACAGAAGCATAATATTTTTTTGTGTACAGTTGGGAGGAAAGTCAATAAGCATTAGGGTTATCTCTAAAGAAGAAACAAAGAGGTAAGAATCAGGATAACTTAAGACACTAAGCCTACTCTTCATACAATAACATCCTAATAATATACGAGGATGTGAATGTTCAGGTGTAATCCATGCAGAGAATTTTGTAGCAGGGTGGGGCCTGGTGATGGAATTTAAACTTCCACTACCATCCCAGAGAGAAAATGGGTCGATAGGCAGTAGGAGCAAAAGAGGTAACAAAAAAGGCAGGGTCTGTTTTGTATACATTTGTAAATTCAGGAAAAATTTTTAGAGATATTTGGGGCCCACAGGCCATCTTCTCCACCAGCATCAGCTAGTGTGGTTGAAAGAGCACATTCTTACATACCCGTATCGCCATACTTGTTCTCCTAATTAGTCGACACTGCTGCACGGGGGAAACATGGAATGGGAAGAATGGAGATTCACCCTGCTGGGGTCCTGTGTAAATCCATTTGTTGCTGGTAAACACAATGCAGTCTATACATATATAGATGAAATATAATAATGTACACCTGAAATTTACACAATGTTATAAGCCAATATGACCTCAAGAAAATAATTTTTAAAGAAATCCACTTGTTGGAGCCACAAGGCTTCAGAACTCATCCAGGAGGATTGGGCTGGCCCAATCCAGGGTAGAATAGAGGATAGAATGGAAATCCAGGTAGAATGGAAACAGGATAGAGCGGAAAGGGGCACCATATGCTACTCTTCCCATCCCTTTAAAACATATTCTTTATACTCTGGCATCACCTACGAAGTCAGAGTAAATCTGTCACTTGATTAATCAATTGAAGAAAAGTTCTCTGAATTGCTTATTAACACCGCAATAAACAGCAGCAACTGAAGAATGATTTTAAAGTAAGACCCCCTCCATTAAACAATAATTAAAGAAAAAAGTTTTTCAAATAAGAACTACATTTATTATAATCAAAGGCTGATTGTGGTTTTCTCTTAAAAGCAAAACCCAAAATTCATTCTTCTCATGTAAAGAAAACAGGAGTCTCTGGAATCTTCACTTACATGACTTTAAACGCTTGGATAATGGGCATGATAATACATCAGCAGGACCCATATCTTCTGGTTAGTGTCAATTCAGAAAGATGTTTTCCCCTCTATTGTGAGAATAAATAAAAAGCATTATACTATACAGATATAGAAGAAGACTGAGAGCTTCATTGAATTTGTTTCTTGGAAGCCATTAGAGATCGTCTATCCCACTTCCTCATTTTATAGGTGAGGAAATTGAACCTCAAGGAGGTTATAATGTGTTCAAAAGAAAAAAACAACTGGGTATTGTAATCTCTTAGACCTCAGGCATGTGTCTTTTTTGTTCTCTCTCTAAGGAAAAAGACTTTTCAACCCTATCCACTTCCATCTTCATCCTCGAAGGTGAAGTTCTATGCCTGAAGGTAGTTAGGGCTGAAATACAGTATCTTCTTAGGGGTGTATTACAATAAGGACCCTTAGTGACTTTAAGGTGTTTTAGTGAGTTCTGAAAAACATTTAAGAAAATGAAACATCATGTATATGGTATAAGTTTTTAATGTTAGTGCTTTCAAATATATTGAAAGGGTGTGCTATATCAGGTTGGCACTTGATCACATTTATCCAACTGATAGTATGAATATATAGTTATAATAACCAAAACCAAGCATAAAAATCATTTGGAGGGTTATGGAGAAGTGGCTTGTAAATGTCAGACTCTGTTAGCGGAGACTAGCATGATGGTGGTGGGTAGTGATTATAGCTCATATTCCACCTCTGTCTCTATTGCAACTTCTTTAAGCAGTTAAGTGCTCCTTTTCTCTGTCTAGACACGTCTAAAGAGGAGTTTCAATTGCTCCAAGGTCACTTTCAGAATTCTGCACAAGTTCAATTGAAATCCTTTTGCACGAGATGATATGAATTTTGGACTTCATTTTCATTATTTTTATTTGTCAAAATTAAATTTTATACCTCTTGTTAGATCTGACAACAAATTCAAACCTTTCTTTTTTTGTGCACTGTTATTTTTTTCTGCTCCTCTATGCCTACTTCTACATTATCATGGCAGATTAATTACAATTGTTTACGGTAGTATCTTATTTTGTCTCTTTAATAGATAAAAGGGGAAGGTTAAAAATAATGGAATCCCTTTCTATAAATCTGTGTATTGTTCAATAAACACAAATGATATCTGAGTTTTCATACCTCTCACTTATAAGATGTTAGCTTTAAATCATAATGAAGAAAACTTTATAATACATTTATTCAGTATATTTCAGTATACTTTAATAGATTAAAGACATTTTTTTAAAAATAAGTAGTTCTGAAACACCTTTTTCAATGCCTATTTTATACTAAAGTTTAGATTAGATAAATTAGAAAGCTAGTTTTTATACTCTATTGGCAAATTCTACATCAGAACCTCAAAATAATACATATACAAAGGATATTCAATAAGAGAATTTTACTTTATCCTAATATTTTAAGTAATAATCTGCATAATGATATTAAAATCTAGGATTCGAATAAAATTACAAAATCTAGACAAAAATATTTCTAGGCTGCAAAGGAAATGATAACTGTCGTGTGGTTTATCTGGGCTAATAATTAAAACTGAGTGACATTTGGTTTTCTGACATTTGCATCTCAAAATAAACCACTGATTGTAATACACAGTTTACTTAAGCAATTAGCATAGTGAATCAGAAAAAAATATATAGTATGCAAGATCTTTCTTGTTTACACTGCTTGTAGCTCCTCCCTTAAATGAAATTATATGTAATCATATTCAGTTATGGCCCTATACAAGTTCTGCTTTCATAATGGCAACACTATACGGAAGTGGAAATTCCTTTTTACTACAAATCCCAATCAGTTATCTATAAATTTAAAACAAAGAGTTTTCCCAACTTATTTTTTTAAACGGATTTTATGCTGAAATAACTTGTTTGAGTTATTATTGTTATTAGACGTAAAACATATATTGCCTTGCAAATAGTTGAAACTATTGTAATGTTCATGGTAAAGGATGGAGTATTGAGCTGAGAGTTTAGAGACCTACATTCCACCCCCATTCCTACCGTGTATTCATTGTGTCATATTGGATAACCCGCTTCACTTCTCACTGGCTCTCAGTTTTCTCATAAATAGAGGGAATTGCGCTAAGTAATCTCGCATATGCTTTACATCCCTTCATTTAAGTTTGAAATTATGTAACGCTGACAAGTTTTCAAATATGCAAGCAAGAATTTAACTCCATTTAGTTATTGATGACTGCATAAACTATTTGCCCTGTTGGACTTTAATGACAACTATTTGCATAGCATTTTGTGTGAAATGTATGAATTGTGATTTGAATAAGAGCTGATATATAAAAAAATTACTAATCTCATTGCAGCCTTTAAAAATTAGTCTTAGTGTATGATTATAAAAGGTAATATCTTATCACTTTAAAGCCTTTAAAAATCAGAAATGTTATTCAAAAAGCTAAGATCGCTTCTAATTCAATGACCCAAAATAATCATTGATAATATTTCGATAGTTTCCCCTTCATTTTTATATCACACATTTATTCAATAAATAATTATCGAGTATGCTATTGACTTTTTAGCCCTTTTTTTTATTCCTTTGAAGTCCTATTGCTTTTCTTATTTACTCTTCAAATGCGTGTGTACTCTTCAAATATTAAGAACATTGTACCTATTTTTCAAATTTTTTGAAAAACTTTTCCTAGTTTATTGACACAATTTAAAAACATATTTTATTTTATTATTTTTTTCAACAATTTTATTGGGATCTTATGGTTTATAACTGTGTAATTTTGGGTGTACATTATTGTTTATCAATTTCTGAATAGACTTCATCACGCTCACCACCAGTAGTCTAATTTTTGTGTTACCATACATATGTGCCCCTTTACCCTTTCACTCACCCCAGCCCCCTTCCCCTCTGGTAACCACTAATCAGTTCTCTTTATCCATGTGTTTATTTATCTTCCACACATGAGTGAAATCATGCAGTATTTGTCTTTCTCTGTCTGGCTTATTTTGCTTAACATCATACCCTCAAGGACCATCCATGGGGTTGCAAATAGGATGATTTTGTCTTTTTATAGCTGAGTAGTATGCCATTGTATATATATACCACATCTTTTTTATTCACTTATCTGTAGAAGGGCACTTGGGTTGCTTCCACATCTTGGCTATTGTAAATAATGCTGCAATGAACATAAGGGGGAATAAATCTCTTTGGATCATTGATTTCAAGTTCTTTGGATAAATACCCAGCAGTGGGATAGCTGGATCGTATGGTATTTCTATTTTTAATATTTTGAGAAATCTCCATACTGTTTTACATAGTGGCTGCACCAGTATTCATTCCCACCAGAGGTGCATGAGGGTTCTCTTTTCTCCACATCTTTTCCAACATTTGTTGTTTTCTGTCTTGGTAATTATAGCCATTCTGATGGGTGTAAGGTGATATCTCATTGTAGCTTTGATTTGCATTTCCCTAATAATTAGTGATGTTTTGTGACACATGAACATCGTTTCATGGGTCTGTTGGCCATCTGCATACCTTCTTTGGAAAAATGTCTGTTCATATCCTCTCCCTATTTTTTGATCGAGTTGTTTGATTTTGTTGAGTTGTGTGAGTTTTTTATATATTTTGGAAATTAACACCTTATCAGATATATGATTGCAAATATTTTTTCCCAGTTGGTGGCTTTTCTTTTTGTTTTGTTCATAGTTTTCTTTGCCTTGCAGAAGCTTTTTAGTCTGTTGTAGTCCCAGTTGTTAATTTTTTCTTTAGTTTCCCTTGTCCAAGTAGACCTGGTATTTGAAAAGATGTTGCTAAGACCAATGTCAAAGAGTGTACTGCCTATGTTTTCTTCTAGGAGTTTTATGGCTTTAGGTCTTACATTCAAGTCTTTAATCCATTTTGAGTTAATTTTTGTGTATGGTGTGAGATAATGGTCTACTTCATTTTTTTGCCTGTGGCTGTCCAGTTTTCCCAACACCATTTGTTGAAGGGACTTTCCTTTCTCCATTGTATGTTCTTGGCTCCTTTGTCAAAGATTAACTGTCCATAGATGTGTGGTAAAAACATATTTTATTTTTTAATTTTCATTCTTTTCCAGTCATTTTTTAACTTTTCCTTTGTGATTCCTTATTGCTGTGAAGCTTACAAATCCCTTCCTCATTCACAAATTAAATAAAGATTCATGTCTAAGTATTCAGTAGATATATATTTACCCGTTGGTAATTTTTATGGTTTTTATCTTTTAGTATGAAGTGTTTTAATCTTTAAAACAACTGGAAAAAAAATTTGGTTTCCAGTGTAATATTAAAAATTAGGTGGATTTTTTTCCCAACTAATAGTGTATTTTCTCCAAACCATTTATTAGCTGATTCATGTTTTCCATATTACTTTTAGTAATTATTTTATCATATATTGAATTCCTAAATATATCTGGATCAGGATTTGAGATATATGATTTGATCTTTAACCTGTTTATTCTCTGTTCACCCTGTCTTAATTATTGTAACTCTATGGCATTTTGTAACATTTTAAAGCTAAACTTCCCAAACCCTTATTGTACTTACTTATTAAAGATTATCTTGGAAATTCTGCATTGCTACATATCTTTTTATATATTTTTCACATCTTAAAAAACCTTTTGATTATTCTTATTTTCAATAATTTACTTTTGAAAAATTAAGCCAAATGATAAGATGTATATTAGTAAATATGGTTTTAATAATCACAGAGTTAATCATATTTTTATTAAAAAAAAGAAGCCAGGAATCAAAACATATTGATATTGAATATAAATTTAAGAGCATATTTTTAGTAATCTCAGAGTCTGCCAGCTATAATATGTAGAAAACTATTTGGTGATGATAATGGATTTTTATAGTCTCTAAACATTGGACAAATAATTACTGTTAGTGGAATTTTAGAATTTTTTCTAACTGATAAAAATGCTATGATACATTTTTCATAATTTATACTTCTGAAGTGACATATATCAATTTCTTCTCCAAAAAATTCCAGCCACATCTTCTATACAAAATTATTCAACTACTTTTCACCAGTCCTTAAATTTTTCCTGAAAGAAATTCATACTGAAATGAATCACTATTTGTAAATGTAAAAGTCTTTTAATACTGAACAAAATATTCTACTTTCTATAATTTATAAATCGTCAATACAGCTGTAAATATGATATTATAGTGAATAATCATGCACATTTGAGAACATACTTTTAGATAGATTCTCAAAAATAATATTAGAAGCATATACCAAAAACTTTCAGAATACTATTCGATGCAATTATCTTGTAAAATTTAATTAGAAGTTTAGCCCTTGTTAAGAATTTTTAAATTAAGCACTAATTTTGAGATAAATTATATTTTTGATACTTTATGACTTATAGAATACTATCACATATGTCAGTTATTCCATGAGGCACATGTTTATCTTAACAAATATAAGTATAGGTAAAATAGATTAGCTTAATTTACATTAAAGAGAACTGTAAGATATATTCTTCATAACCACTATATACTGATTTTAAAAGTACTTGAAATTTAAGAACACCTATCATCCTGTTATGAATATTACATATATATTTGAGACCGGCTATGATTTCCTAAAGAATCATGCAAACTCTAAAAAAAAAATATCATTTTAAGAGTTACATAACCCTCTGGAGGTAGAAATAATCTATAGTTCAAAAACATAAATGATCTAGCTATTTAAAGAGCATGCCCAATGTGCTCCAAAGAAGTCCTACCTTTTTTGAAATGGCTAGACTTCTCTGAAACAAAATATGGTGGTTAGTCCAAGAACAGAGAAGCTGAAGTTTCCTTTAAAGATCCTTAAGCATGCTCCTCAAGAGGGTGAATTTAAAGTAAGTGATGTATTCCATCTCTACTCTCAGCATGACCTCAGAGACAGTTAAACTGCTTTAAAGTTTTAACTTTGTTAAAAAGACTTGGAAGTTTAAAATAGTCCAACAGGAGGCCTAGAAGTGGGATGGCAAGTGGAATATTTTCAGGGCTGGGCTAACTTTGAAGCAAAACATGAATGGTGTCAATAGTGTAATAAAATCTAATATCAAAGGCTCAGTCTATAGATCAGGAAAAATTTGGGTAAACTTGAAAGATTTTGATTATTAGGGCAAGTAATGCATTTCATTACAATCTTTTTGTTGTCACCAAACCAAATAATCAGCCACAATAATCTTACCAGTGACACTTGAATAAATGCAGTGTAATATTGGTTACTTAAGATACAGCTTATATCTTCCTCTGAAATGGTATCAGGATATGGCTATAAAGTTTAGAATATTCTAAAGCTGTTATGGTTTTGTAATCAACTTGTTAGCTTACAATACATCTAGATAAGATAATATTGGCTCCAAGGGAACCAGAATTTTACTTTGCACAATTAGATGTGCTTTGGGGGGATCTGTGAAGTGAAATCAACACTATTTTTGATTCATTTGTCATTTGCAGTCTTGCAGAGTTTAGCACTGTGAAAATAGAGATGAGAAATTCAATAATAGCAAGTTTTTAGTTAATAACATGAAAAATTACATACATCCAGTTAGAAAAGCAAGACATCGTTAATTAATTGAATCTATCCATTTGGTACTTATTTTAAAAATAAAAGTCCTACAACAAAGTTTATCTGGGTTTTCAATCTGCAGGTATAATAAAGCTAAGCCACAATTGCTATTTATGTCTTCTATTTTGATCTCTTAACTTTAACTTTCAGAGTTATGTGATTTCATCACATTTTCATCATCTCTTTTTTGTGATGAAGTAAAATTAAACTTCCAAGTAAGTTTACAGAAAAATTAAGATTTTTCTTTATCTTCTTGGATAACCAATATGTAGACTTTAAACGGTGAATCCTGGTATTGCTGTTAAATTCTATCTCATTGTTTCCCAATAAATTTCCTCAGCCTAATAAGATTATTCTGTATTCTGCATAATTGTATCTCACAGATATGCATCATCCACCAGTTACACAAATATGTGTTTTGATCTTCACTCAAATCACTCAAGAACATAAAGAAGTTATATAGCTCATAATATAATTTCAGAAACACACCTTCAGTATCTCCCTTCTTCATTCCTTACTTCTTTTCATTCAACTATTAATTTTAAAATATTTATGTAGAACTAATTACAGTCTATTCTCATAATTTATCATAATTATGTCCTATAGAATCATGGTGGACACTTAATTAGCAAATACTAGTTTATTGCCCTTAGAGAAAACACAGGATTAGTTTCCTGCATGTTTCTGGTCACAATATTTCCACCGACCAATCAATACATAACCCTATTTTACGTGTGTTTCTACTTAAAGACACCTTGTTTAATATATATTGTTGATTCAGTAACATTGAATTCACTGCCAGCAGCACTAGAACTCATGCGCGAAGAAAGATTATCTAAGACAGGTGTAATCTCCGTAAGACACATCACAGGCTACTTGCACTTAGGAAACCCAGACAGCTCTCACTTGAGGCCCTTTTAAACAGACAAAAACACTAGAAAAAGCACAAAAATGCAAGAACATGGCATGATAGATCATGAAAAAGATACTTATTTACAGTATGAGAACTTAAGAAGACAGAGTGTGCCATGTTGACCTCATATGGGAACAGGCACCTTGGGTGACTCAAATTTCTTGCTGCTTTGCACGTGCATTGCTCATGACTAACCCAAAGACATAGTATTGATTTTGGAGTTACAAACAATTTTTAACAAGTAGGTGAATTCATGAATACAAAATCTGCAAATAATGAGAAGCAACTGTCTATGTTAGGCCCCATCCTTACTGGTGCCAAGACACAGTCAAATAAGACCCAGTCCTTTCCTTCATAGAGCTTTAATCCTGGAGTATATGGGAAAGTTTGATCATCACAAACATTTTATAACTTATTTCCTTCACTCTTTACACAAATATTTATTAAGAAAAGAGTATGTTAATCACTTAGTTATTTGTTAGGGATATAGCAGAGATAAAAGAATAAGATGTGGTCCCTGGTCCCCACAGAGATCCCAATGAGGGATATGGGCTAGCAAAAAGACTACTAGTGCGATGCTCTGTATTGGAAAGCCCAGGTTGCAATTGGGACACGTGCAAGAGGCGCCATGTGTTAGTTATTCACAGGTTAATAATAATGTCTTGGTAGATGTGATCTTAAAGCTGAAACTTGAAGAAATGTGAATAAAATAATCACCAAGTGGAAATTAAGTGGGCACAATAAAGTAAATGAAAGTATACACCCAAAATCTTAGAGGTAAGAGAGAAATAGAAAGTAGTTTGGTACAGCAGTTGGCAGTGGGAAGTGAGGGAAGTTAATGTATGGGGATTATTAAGTGGAAAAGAAAATGGTAAAGAAGAAGCAGTGAAATAAATTTATCTAGAAATATAAGCAAAGGCCAGATGATGAAAGACATTAATATCAGTTAATTTAAGGAGTTGTCAACTCTTCCTGAGGACAATAAGAACAATAAATGTAAAAGCAGCATGATTGGAATTAATTTTTATAATGATAGTTTGGCTCCAGATTTGAGATTCATTGGGAATGTGAGAGGGTGGGGAATAAGGCAGGGTCCTGATGAGCAAAGAGATCTATAAGAGGCTTTTCAGTAATCCTAGTGAGAGATGATGTGATGTGGTCTGAACTAGGGTAGTAACAGTGAAGATTGAGATCAATGGATTGATTTAAAAGATATTTAGGAGTTGAAGTCAACTGGAGTTGGTGATTGATTGGATGTGGGTAGTGGTTGTCAGGAGAGGCATTCCACTTTGGGCTCTGATGATTGTGTTTGCAGAAAACAACCTTTTTGGATGAGATAACATCTCCCCCCAGACAAAGAGCAGGCTTGCTTACCACTCACTATAAAACTCAGTTTTCCTCTGTTTTCACACAACCCACTAAGTGTTCAGTTATGCATCTAGACTGATCTACATTGCCCCCATGGAATCTGGAGGATCATGAAGAACTGGTGTTAATACCAGAAGTTCTGGTTATTTCTTTTTTCTTGAGTAATGAGGTCCTTTGTCTCTGACCCAGGAGTCACATATCCTCTGCTAATATCCATGAAGTAACAACAGACTAGTTTGTTAGCTTGCAAAGTAGATAAATTCCAAGACCCTTCAGAGTGCCTGACAGTGGTTAAATAAAGAGGTCAGGAATAATTCCAAGGTTTCTGACTTGTGTAACTCAAGATCACTGGGATACGGGATATCGGGTGGAGTATGAGTTTAAGTGAGAAGGAAACAAGATCTGCTTTAGAAATGTTGAATTTGAAGTGTCTAAAGCATGCACAAGAAGAGAAGCCCATAGACAGTTCGATATGTGGATCTGGAGACAAGGAAACAGATAAAATATTAGGGATTTTCAGATTATAATTTAATAAATAAAAAAATATGAGAAATCCCAGAGTGACTGTCTAGACTGATTAAAAACAGTTTATACAACAAAATGCAGAACCATACACACATTTAAGGGACAGTTTGGAAAGGAACAGAAAATCAGGAAGACATCAAGCGAGCATTGTATTTGACAACAAGAAGGTCATTGATAACTTTAGCATAGTTTTTATAGACTTGATGGAAGTAAAAACCAAAATATACTAGGTTATGCAGTGAACGGATTGCAAAGAAGTAAAAATAAGATGTTAAGGAAAGGGAAGAAATATGATGATGGAGAAGAATATAGGAAGAAATTAGTGTATTTCTTAAAATGGAAAATATTTGATCAAATTTGAGTTTAGAAGGGAAAAGATGGCACAACTTACTGAGAAATGCTTCTGAAAAACGGTAGGAGATGATATTAGCTTTTAGATAATCTTTGCTATTGTATACCAAGGAAGTAGGAAAAGGTGGATAAAAAATATGATTTTTAGCAAGAAGAGGAAAGAGGCACTCTATTTTCTTAGTGCTGTAAAAAAGAGAGTTCATCAGCAGAGAAAAGAGGTAGGTAGAGCAGAAGTGTGAGGGTATAGATAAAATTTAAAGGAGTTGCTCTTCAAAACTACAGAGACAGCTGCCTGAATATATGCAGAAGGATGGCTGAGTACTTTGAGAGGATAGTTGATGCTGAAGACCATGAATTAACACAGGAAGCTGTCTTTGAGATTTTATGTGATATTTCTAGGGTAGCCCTCAGCACTATGGAGGGGTCATTCTATGTGTAGATTAGAGATGAAAGACCTTTGAATTGATGAGGCAGAGGAACTTTTCACTAACTAGTGGGATAGAAAAACAATGAAACTGCTTAGTTGAATATTTTGGCAAAAGAAGGATGCCAATTCTTTCGATGATAAGCTGTAAGTATTAATTTGGGTAAAAAAGGAAGAAGAGAAAGCTAAAAGGAAAACATTAGAATGAATAAAAGTCCTGGATGTTTCAATAGAGTTGAGAAAATTACCAGTGGGAGTAATTTAAAGAGCAAGTTAGATGATAAAGTAATTGCGTCATGGATTGAGATATTGAATTGTGAAGTCTATATAAAGTAGTTTTGATTTCTTTATTAAACAAAGATTTACTGAACTCCTCTCATATGCTGAGAAATGTTCTAGGTGATGGAGATAGTCTAGTATAAAAAAAAAGTTAAAACTCCTACCCCTCTGGACCCTGTATTACATAAAGAGAGAAATTTATCACAATTTCATTTGGTGAGTATGCCTCCATATATTTTTCAATATGTGTGTGTCTAGTTTATATTTACCTTTTTAAAAAAGGGTTATATTTTACACATTTTTTCCAATCTGCTTTTCTCTCTTAATAGTCTCTTGTGCATATCTAGATCTAACTTATCATCTTTAATAGTTGTAAGGTTATAGTGTGAAAGCAGCATAAATTGCTTTTGATGGAATTTGCATTTCTGATTTTCCAATTTTTCTCTATTATCTACATCGAATTTGAGTGACTCTATAGGAAGAATAAATAAATAGAAATGAAAATATTGTATCAAAGTATGTGAAAACTTTTATTTTTAAAAGATATCATCAAATTATCACGAGCATGCTAGCTTATATACCCACTGACAGTTTTATGAAAATGCCTAGTTTCCTGTATTCTTACTAATACAAGGTCTTCTTAATCTTTATTAACTTTATCAGTGAAAAATATAATATTGTTGTTATAACATGTTTATTTTTTAAATTGTATTTAAAAATTTTTAATGTTTGAGGAATTATTTTTCTGAATTTTTCACCTTTTGTATTTCTTTTTCTGTAAACTTCTTGTCTTTGTCCATATTTTCTATTGGACTGTTGTCTTTCTCTTAGTGACTAAATAAAAAAGAACATGTATAGCAAATATATGTAATACAATTATATAATATAATTATATATATACTTTAGACTATATTTTGATACAATAATTTTTCTATAACACATTGGCATTCCCAAACACGTTAATTATATTCTATTTAACCTCCTGTAATGTATCTGTGAGGAAGCACAATCTTATAAGAGTAACTCTTATAAAGAGCATTGAGTCTACATGTTTAAAATATTAAATTGTCCTCTATCTTCATAGTTTTTCAGATAGTATTTTGATAGGATGATTTGTTTAAGTGTTTCACCCAAAGTATCATCTGAAATCCTGCCATACAAATGATAAGCACAAAAATAGTCTGATTCTACATTTTAATTAAAGGATATGCCTACAAACTTAATATTGGGAGTTAGATGATGAATCAAATTCTCTAGTAAATATACTTATTACAATTTAAAAGACAGGCCAAAGAGGTTTGTATTCCCAACATCCTCCAATTATACCATATTCACTTCCATCTTTGAGCTTTTATGCAGACATGTCATGCATGTGAAATAAGGTGCCAGGCTCTCTTATGAGTTAACTATGCATTTGAATCCAGAGAAACTGTCATTTGTGTTTCCAAAACCAGTGAATATTTCTGTAGTGGATCTGGTTATTTGTTGTTTAATGACCATAATTCATCAAGGCAATGACCTTGTCTATTTTGTTCACCACCATAGCTTCAGTGTCCACACCAGTAGCTAGCAAATAGTTGATAATAAGAGTTGGAAGAATAAATTGAACTGCAACTATTCACTTTTAATATTTCCTTAAGAAAAACATGTTATGTCTATAAAGCAACTTATGCCTAAAAGGACACATATAGTTCATTTTAAATAGTAGGCTACTAAAAGCCAAGTTCTCAATAAGTATAAAACATATATTATTATACACTTTTTTTAAAAAGCTGCTAATAGTGAATTTGCAAATTCTTTCTGTCCTTCAGGCCTCTAAGATGTTCATTGGAGGTTTTCTCCCTTATTATATTTTCCTTTTTCTTTTATGCAGCTAAACTTCATGTCTTTTTAGAAAATGGGAGAAGGAAACTCAGAATACTGTTCGATCAATAAAAATCTCACATTTGAAATTGCAACAGGGTTCTATGTCTAAAAAGTGATTTAAGCTACCCCACGCCTCAGAGATTTAACAGCCTTCTCATCTGGTGTATTTTATATCCACATTTTATTGTCTGTGTAACTTATGGCAAGACCTTAGAGAAGCAACTGTGTCCTTGAATATACTATGTTTTTCTTACTACACAGAGAACACTCAATAATAATAATCATGCCATAGTAATTTTAATGAGAGAAATAAGAAGTAATATTTCTACTCTATTCATCTTTACTGGGGAAATTTTGTAATTGAAAGGGTTTATTAGCAAAGTTGCTCCCTCTCAAAATCTCAAAGCAATTGTAAAGAGCTATCTACTAGCATTCTTTGTTTTTCACATGATTTAATTGACAGTAATAATATATGATTATCCTCTCAATGTAAATAGGAATAATGGCACAAATAACTAAAATTAGCGTTTAAAAATATATGATCTTATCCATTTAAGCTCTATCACCTGAATTTTTCAAACAAGAAAATAAATTTTTCCTGCCATCTTTTGTTAACCAATATATTTGTGCTGGCACAAAAGTGAGAATTTAAATAATTATCTGTATATCAGGTAAATATTGGTTATTAGGAGCAAATCATTAAATTCTTATCAAAATTAATGTTCACTTTTCAATTGGTAGCCAAGATCTATCAAGTACAAAGTAAAATCTAGCAGTATCTAGATTACCTGCTGTCCAAGAATAGTTATTATTTATTATCAGATTAAATAGAAAATATACATGATTGAGATAATTATGCACATAATTTTAGGGTATACTGCCTCTAATCTTGAGGAAAAAATATGCTTCCAAGCTGTAAAATTTCTGAGTAAATTATTCGTACTGATAAAATTCCTTGGTCATGGTCAATTTTCCATATTAGTTTTCCAACATAGTCAAAGCTTTAGAATTTCCTGTCCTGCATTTTATTTTACTTCATTTGAACTGCTAATTGAAAACTTAATCGGTACTGAAATGGCTGAAAGGTAGATGGTAAATAGAAGAAAAAAGGCTAATACATAGATATTTTTTCTTTTATGGAAGGGACAACCTGCAGTCAATCTAAGCAACCGAATTGATTCATTTTACAGTGGTAAACTTATTTCATTAATTAGGGAAAAATCCTTTCCAAATAAGATAATGCATTTGTTTGTTTTGTTTTGTTTTTTTAAAAAAAGGTGTTTTATGTTAATTCATTTTTTAACATTTTAATTCAATGAGGGAATGTTTAGATATTGTTGAAGTACAGTTTGAAGATTCTGAAAAGCTATAGAAAATGAGGAAATGGTCAAACATGGAAATAGTGAAATAGAGACAAATGTTGAATCTTAGAAATTACAGACCAATAGGTAATAATCCATTAACCATAGGCCAATGACTATTGATTACTGGCATAATTTCTCAATAAATTGCTTAAACAGAAAGCTTGCAAAATGTTAATTATTTGGAACTTGAATAGTTTACTGATTAGAAGGAATACCACAGTGCCTGACATATAGAAAGTACACAACAAATAATTTTTATCTGCCCTACACCTGAAATAAAGAAATTTATTCTGGATGACATTGCATTTTATGGCTAATTGAGAACTAAAACCTAATCATGTTTTTTAATAGATACAGGCTTTAAGCATAAATACTTCAAGTATCTGTTTACAGCACTGTCCTATTAAACAGTTGCTTGGATAAGATCTAGAGGACATGCTTATCAAACTTGCAAAATTGGATGTAAAAATCAGACTATCCCAAAGACCTTTGCAAGTTTGAGGACAAAGAAAGATATTTCAGAAAAAATACAGACTTTAGTTTTGATTTCTACATATAAACTATATATAAATTACACTATGGAAGACTTTTCTTAGTAGCATAAAATTAATAAAATGGGGAATTTGCTGAAAAATACTATGCATAAGTAATACAGTACAAATGCCATTAAAAATGCAACAAAGTAAAATCTTCAAATATATTCCAATATATTGATAAAAAGAGACTAAATTGGTTCCATTTCTCTCAAAGCTTACAGTATATAGGAAGAAACTCTCATGAAGAGATTTAGCTTGCTAAGTACTATGAAGTATAGGGGCCTGCCCGGTGTCATAGTAGTTAAGTTCGCGCGCGTGCCGCTTCAGTGGCCTGGAGTTCACGGGTTCAGATCCCGGGCGTGGACATATGCCCCGATCATCAAGCCATGCGGTGGCAGCGTCCTACATACAAAATAGAGGAAGATGGGCACAGATATTAGCTCAGGGCCAGTATTTCTCAAAAGAAAAAAAGAAAGAAATAAGAAGTATAGACGACCCTATGAGATGACTCAATACGAGCAGCATAGCCAAAACTTGGAGAGTCACTAATGCTTCCCAGAAGAAAGAGCATCTAGCTTGAGAGTTCAGCAAATACACAAAGAAAGGAGAAAGTGGGAAAATGTATTCCAGGCAGTAGAGAAACAGTATTTCAAATTATAAATTTGTAAATTACAAATTACAAAAGTTTGGAAACAAGGGAATAAAATAGAAGGAACTTAATGTCATTTAGAAAGTTTACAGCATAGAATGTGAAGGGTGGTGGCCCAATATGAGTCTGAAGAAATAAGCAACAGCTAAATAATATAACATTTAAAAAATATAAACAAGCTAAATTATGGGACTGAAACTTTTGACAGCAATGAAAATTCATTGAAATTATTTTTTTAAAGTGGGGTATGCCATTATAAGATTTGTATATTAAGACCATTCTCACTACGTGTCTCCAGATAGAATTCTATGGAGATGGAGGTATAGGCTATGGCAACAATTGTGATGAGACATAATGATAAAAAACTAAACTGGGAACAAGGAAATAAAAAGGAGTAACTGTTTTGAAAGATACTTGGTGATGGATTTTGAATTGGGAAGTGAGTGGGAGAGAGAGAAGAAGAGGGAACAAATATAAAGAATTCAGTTTGGGGCACAATACTTTTGAATTGTCTTGTCTGTAAGATATCTAAGAGGATATGCAAAGTAGGCAGCTAGCATTTTGACTCTGTTATGGACTAAACTGTATCCCCACAGAATCATATGGTGAAGCTCTAATCCCCAATGTGACAGTATTTGGAGAGAGGCTTTTTAGGAGGTAATTAAGGTTAAATGAGGTCACAAGGGTAGGGCTCCAGTCTGATAGGATAGGTGGGTTTATAAGAAGAGGAAGAGATCTCTCTTTTTCTCTCTCTGTGTGCATGCACTGAGGAAAGGCCTTAAGAGCACACAGCAAGAAGGCAGCCATCATCTGAAAGCCAAAAAGAGTTCTCACCAGATTTTGACCATGTTGGCACCTGGGTCTCGGATTTCCAGCCTCTAGTATTGTTAGAAAATAAATTTCTGTGTTTAAACCACACAGTCTATGGTATTTAGTTATGGCAGCCCAAGGTGACTAATACAGACACTCTCAGAAGAGATGACTGAAGGAACAAGTAGAGAAAAACCACAGCAACAGAAACTTGAGTAACACCAACACATACCTAGACATTTTGAATAGGCTTGTTAGTCTCTGCTTGACTTTTTATTTTTCCTGTTATGTCTGGTCATGTCCTTTTTTCTCCCTAGTGAAGTTTTAAAGATTCTCCTGTTTGTGTATACCAGATCTTTACATGTCAAGAATATCAACTCTAGGGCACTTGGGGCTGGCCCAGTGGCATAGTGGTTAGGTTCGCATGCTCTACTGCAGCAGCCTGGGGCTCACAGGTTTGGATCCTGGGCGGAGACCTACACACTGCTCATGAAGCCATGCTGTGGCAGCATCCTACATACAAAATAGAGGAAGATTGGCACAGATCTTCCTCAAGGACAATCTTCCTCAAGCAAAAAGAGGAAGATTGGCAACAGTTGTTAGCTCAGGGCCAATCTTCTTCACCAAAAAAAAAAAAAAAGAAAAAAGAATATCAACTCTATTTCTCATTGTTTCAGTTGTATTTTGTCAGTTGTGGTCGATTTTCCATGATTGTCAAATTGACATTTGTAGAGGTGAATCACTCCACCATATAGTATTACCAGTCTCCAAATTGTGGTAGACTTTTTCCCATTTTCTAGTGTCTCTATTTCATGCTTAAAATGACTCTGCTTTGTATAAACTTACTTATACACGTAAAAGCTCTATAAGAGATGAATGTTGGGCTATTTTCTCATCGCACTAACAAAAAATATCCTCAGCAGTAGAATAGATGAGGTGTGCTGCCTAGCAACACTCTTCCATATATACTCTGTGTTGCTAAGGAGCAAACTTTCCATAAAGTGCTACCTTGAATTGGTATAGTTCCTGTCTTCACTGAGTAAAGAAATGTACTGCTACCTGGATTCAGCCTCTTCAATAGCTACATTATGGAATCTGGACAGCAAACTAATATTGCTGGTTCCTTTTGACTCCTACGTTTAGAAGGCTGTCTCCTCAAACAACTTTTCTTGACCTACCAGAGGTCTGAGGGTGCGTTTGTGAATAAAGAGAAATCTCTCTCAAAGAAACATATTTTATTGATCTCATCATGCATCCAGATTATTGGAGCTACGATATATGTCTAAAATCCAGACCCAAAGAGAAAAAGGTTTTACCATAAATTTTAGTGTTCTTATGTCTGTTCTTCAACATCATATTTTTTTTTCAAAAAACAATTTGTTACATTGATGAACTATCCAATAATAATGCATTATTTGGCAAGACTAGAGGAGCTAGCCTTCAACTGATTTCAATTCAGCAGTATTTACCTTTACTGGTTTCCTCTGTCAATTTTAATATGTTTATGACTTTGTTGGTCTTATTTGCACTGGAAATGTTACTAAAGAGATCAAGTTTTTAACATCTTGATGGAGATATTACCTACTCAAAATCCAGCACTGGGCTTTTAGTATGTCTATTTAAGTAAGAACCTTGTATGAAAAACAGCATAGGATATTAAAGGCGAGTAAGTGTTTTCTAAATGAAAATAGGAGACCAAGATAGGCGACTTATAGGTTGGATGCCTGACTTCATTTCTTATTCTTTTTGCTGAGGAAGATTTGCCCTGAGCTAACATCTGTGCCAATGTTCCTCTATTTTGTGCATGGGTCTCTGCCACAGCATGGCTGCCGATGAGTGGTATAGGTACATGCCTGGGAACCGAACCCGAGCCACCAAAGCAGAGCATGCCGAACTTAATCACTAGACGACAGGGCCAGCCCCACCCTTTATCCTTTTTATTTCTCTTTAAAGCTTACCACAAATGGGAATACATGATTTAAAACTAGTAAAGTGGACAAAAATCACAAAGTCTACTTAATAACTAAGGAAAGCTTTTCAAATAGAATAAGTCACACTTATATGAGGTACCTACAGCAGTCAAATTCATAGAAATAGAAAGTAGAATAGTGGTTGCAGGACAGCAGGGGAGTGGGGAATAGGGAGTTATTATTTAATGGTTATGGAGTTTCAGTTTGGGAAGATGAAAAATGTTCTGGCCATGGATGGTGGCAATGGTTGCACAACAATGTAAAGGTACTTAATGCCTTTAAATTTAAAAATTTAAAACAGTAAATTTTATGTTATGCATATCTTTCCACAATAAAAAAATTAAGAATAAATCACTTGTAAAAAATCATATATATTATTAAATCAAATTAACATATTAAGATTATTTGTTCTAAAAAAAGAACAGAAAATATTTAGAATTAATAATGATTTAAAATTATATTATTAAGAAAATAATCTTATGAATTACAAATATTATTATATTCATTTAAAAAAATTTTTTTTATTTTTGTGAGGAAGATTAGCTCTGAGCTAACATCCAATGCCAATCCTCCTCTTTTTGCTGAGGAAGATTGGCCCTGGGCTAACATCCATGCTCATCTTCCTATACTTTATATGTGGGGCACCTGCCACAGCATGGCTTGATAAGCAGTGCGCTGGTCCATGCCTGGGATCCAAACCTGAAAACCCTGGGTCGCTAAAGTGGAGTGTGTGAACTTAATCACTATGCCACCAGGCCAGCCCGTATTATACTCATTTCTGAGATGAAGCAACAGAGGCACACATAAGTAAAGTCACTTTCCCCAAGTCACAGGCTGAGGAAATGACAGAGCCCAGACACGAACTGTAGAACTTATATTTTTAACCACTGTGCTTCACTGTTCTCATAGAGTTAATTTCTTTCTATTAAGAGCTTACTATGTGTGAGATACTTTTTAAAGTACTTTGCATGTATTACCTTATTTATTCAGCCGAAGACTAGGTTATTAACTAACAATAATAACAATTGTTATATAAATATATTAACCCATTAATCCTCATGCCAATCTTGTGAGGATTAAATAACACTATGCATGTTAAAATATTAGCTCAGTTTCTGACATACAGTAGACACTAAATATATATTATTATCAGTACTATCTTTAGTTGTGTAGTCTGAATCATTTCTACCAAATATTCTATATGTCATATTTAACATCATTGTCAATAATTCAAAAAAATATATTATATGAATCCTATGAATATTAATTTCTTTTGGTAAATCTCCTCTTTTTGTTCTTAGTTTATCTTTCATCTTTCTTATTCTTCAAGATTTTGTTTTCAGTCAATGATACCTAGGGTAGAAATTATTCTATCCCAAGAATTTTTATTGTAGATTTCATTAATATAATAACTTTCTAATTCATTGATACATTTTTATGCATAAGAACAAATTGGTGGGGAAGATTCTTTGAAGAGGAAGGTTAAAAGTCTATTCATACTACATACATAGGCAATGGATGTTACATTTAAATTATGAAATTTTAAATAGAATTGAAATACTAAATTAGTAGCATGGTTGCTCTCTTTCTACTTTTGAGCTGTTAGGTTATAAATATAAGAAGTTTGTCCTATATAGGATACAACCAACTTTAAGTCAAGGTTAGCAAAAATAGTACACATTCGCTAGCACACTAACAAGGTGAATTATGATTTATATGTGCCTACTTTAGATAGGTGGGGGGACAGCCTTCATTTTAACAAGCTAGTTTGAAGGTAGAAACTATTATGCCCATGTTCTCCCATAACTTTCTCAAGAGCATGAAACTAAAAAAGAAACCAAAATAGCAGTAATATTAAGTACAAGCATTTCAGCAACATAGCTATTTTTTTTAGAAAAAAAAACCAAAACTCACATTCTTCTAGCTCACACATTAAAAATTACAAGACTTACCAGGATGAAGAAGTTTCAAGCTTACCTTTCAAAAGCCATATAACTGCAGCTATAACCAAAACAAGAGGGATACTAATACATACACTTACAAGGCTAAATCGTCGCCAATATTTACACCTAGAATTACATTCAGTCCATCCTTTGACTGACTTTCCTCAATCTAGCCTATGCAATCTTTAAACTTCTTGCTCTCCTCCAGAACAGTTATCTTGAATTGTTCACACACAACATTTTTTAAAGGCTCGAGCTCTTGAGCTTTGTCGCCTTATTTTTCTTCACGTGGCTTAGAAAATTCGAGTATCTTGTCCAGAGAGAATAATTTGGTACAACAAAGGGTTGGAATTCATCTCAGTCATCCTCTCAAGCCTGTATTCTTACCAATGCTATCCAGCGGTTTAAAGGAATGAAAATATAAGTAAAACTAATGGTAATCACCAACAATGCAGTGTATTATGTTCATATTAGAGCTGTATTGAAGCCAAAAATATTATTTTGAATATTAGTAGTAGATAACTACTTCTTTAGAATTCTTCAAATGAAAATCAAATGCCTGAGAAACTAAAAGACAAAGAGATTTTTGTTTCAGTTCAGCTCCAGACCTAATCTTTATCTAATCCTTGAATGCAAGATTTAAAAGCATAGATAATTTTTTTGTTTTGTTTTCCTTTTTTACATGGCATAAAATACAGATATGGTTTGGTGAAAATCAATTTTCTACTCAGCATCTGAAATGTAGTAAAATTTCAATAGTTACTGTTAGTATTTTCAGAAAGATGTATGCACATTTACATAAAGTTTCTATAATACATTGTTGTGTTTTAACACATCCATGGGCAACTTTGCTATTTATGTTACCTTAGGTTCATTTGAGCATGGATATACGCTGTTCTTATGGTTGTATTATATTGCATTATATCATTTTATGTTACCTATGTTTTTTTCTCTGTACATGCTTGGAAAGGTGTTCAATTTTGTGAAATGTCAGGGCACAAAATAGAAATGACTCAACATGTTTTTAAAATATAATCAGGTTTGAGATCACATGATCACATAGATATGGCTGAATGTTTGGGAGATTTCTAGATTAATAATTGTCAGTTATATTTTGGATCTAATGCCAGTTGTTTATAGAAGCCTTCTATAATCACCCACTATACTGCTCTCTCCTCTAACCTACCACTGTGTCTCACATTAGCCTGTTTATTTACTTAAGAAAATATTGATTTTTATAGTATATGTATTTCCCCCGCTATAATGTAAACTCCACGCACAAGCAAGATCTTGTTGTTGTTTTTGACCACTGCATCTTGCTCTGGAAGAGAATCTACCTTTGGGGTTCATAGATATATAGAATCTGTGAATGAATAAATAAATGAGCAAATGAATAGCATCATTATCATCATTTATTTTTCTTGCATTATTACTTATTGAAATTACACAGGCCAGAGGGAAAATATAAAATAGTAAACATTGACTATGCAACTTTATTTCTACTTGTGTTTCATTGTTCAAATGTGATTATCTAAGATAATATAAACTTTTTAGATACTAAAACTTGAAGTAATAACCTTTTTTCTAACCTAATTTCTCATATGCAAAAACTATTTAAAACAAAGAACTCTGAAAGATGTGAAATCATAAAATCCACTCCAGAAAATATGCTCTTAATAAATCCTAAAATAGTCACATATCCTTACAAATTCAGGATTTGGTGGAATCAAATAGCTTTGTTTTTATTTAATTAAGGATAGCAATTGCAATAGCATGTAAAATAAAAACAAAAAAGGGAATTACGGTATTGTGATATACCGATTTTAACCAAAAAATTAATTATTTGTTATGCAAACTTTCTTAACAGGTAAGTTTGGTAAGTCCCCGTTTACTTATGAATTCTTAAAATAGGGTAAATTGATATATTACTCATTGTTCTCTTTGTAATCACAGAAACTGCAATCAAATGTGGCATTCTTAAATCCAATTGTCAAGCCTTATCCGTGAGCAGGCCTTATGAAGAGTCAAAGTAGGTAGCTGAATATGTCATATGATTTGAAAGCACTGTGGAATTATTTTTACTTAAAATAAAATATCTTCCTCATTACCTTTCTCTGTGCATGAAATTTCATCTTTAGAAATCTCTCGGGGTTTTAACTTTAGTTTTCACTTCATACTTCGAAGTGTGATTCTTCTATCTTTTACAAACGCTCTTTCAGAGCTCATCTGGAGATTCAGGGAGGACACCTCCTCTTATACCCACCTAGAGAACTGTTTTCTTATTTCAGGGAAGTCTTTCCTGTCATGAAATTTAGATAGGATAGAGAAAGGAAGGAAGAAGGTCGCCCTTGTAGCTGGTCGGATCAGCCACATCATGCTTGAAGATAAATGGGAAGTTGCTCACCTTGCAGTCGGACAGCATTCACATGCCCTTCTTATTTTATAATTTTATATTTAAGAGAATATTCAGTCTATCCCTTCATCCTACTAAGGAACTGATGATCCAAGAGATTAGAATTTGCTTACAGAAACACCGATAGTTCTTGATGAGAAATTACACCCACATTTCCTGACAACTGTCTCTTTTTCTACTATGTACAGTTGCTTCCCATCCAAATCAGAAAAAGGGAAAAATATAGTTGGGATTTAATTATTCTTTTTTGTGTGTATGTGTTCTTATTTTGTTCTTGTGTTTAATAAAACTCATTTGGAATAGATTACTCATCAGAATGAAGCTATATACTTAATTTGTTAAGCAAACAAACTTAAAGAAACAAATAAAACCTCATTCCATTACTTAAACATTGTTTGTTCTACTTCCCAGTTTTAGTTTGAGTAAGAAATATAAAATATTCAATCACCAATATTTCCCATTCCCCTTTACTCTTTTTTTACACTCAGCAATTAATACTTTTTAACATACCATATGTTTTGCTTATTTATTATATTTATTGTCCATTCCCTGCACCCTCCACCAGAATTAAGCTTTATAAGGGCACAGATTTTTACAGATTTTATTTACTGCTATGATCCCAGCGCCCCCAACAGTTTGGCACATATTCAATATTCAATAATATTTTCTGAATGAATGAATGGATGAAATTTGAGACAAGAGAAGCACAATCTTCATTAAATTAAAATGTTAACAGTAGCACTCCCACCACTAATACATATCATTTCTAATGCCAGACATAATAAATGTGCAGGGCAAATGAAGATGTTTTAAACAGGTAGTGACGAATGAGTCAAGGAAATCCCATAGAACACAGTAATATTGGAGAATAGCAAATCTCATCTTTTAGTGGCCTGTTACTTTTTAGACCAGATTCTTAAGTGAGTACTATTTCACAGCTTCTAAAGTTGCATTGAAAGTGACTGCAAGGTTTGTAGGATTCTTTTTTTTTTAATTTTTGGTAAAGACAGAGACCTTTGTGGTGTTTTTGTTTGTTTGTTTGTTTTTTTGAGGAAGATTGGTCCTGCGCTATCATCTGTTGCCAATCTTCCTCTTTTGCTTTTTTCTCCCCAAAGCCCCAGTACGTAGTTGCATACCATAGTTGTAGAGTTGTAGCTCTTCTGTGTGGAACATGGCCTCAGCATGGCTTGATGAGCGGTGAGTAGGTCTGTGCCCAGGATCCAAACCGGCAAACCCTGGGCCACCTAAGTGGAACTCGTGGATGCAACCACTGCGCCACCGGGCCAGCCCCAGGTTTGTAGGATTTATTTCTCCATTTCCTCTTACTTTTCTTTACCAAATGAATAAAATGATAAAATGAATATTCCAAATGAATAAAAGATAAAATTATACAGAAATTGACTTCAGTCGATCTTCATGTATTATTCAACATTATTCTGTGTATATGTAGTACCTAGATGCTCTTTAATTAGCTACCTAGGGCAGAAAAGATTTGGTTTAGAATGTTAAAAAATGACAGGATGCAGAGAGCAATTAAAGGTAAATGTAGTGTTAGATTGTCTGGTTGAAGGGTGAAAATTGCTTGATATTATTCCAATTTTAATAGTATATATTATTTAATTGTATGATAAAAATTTGTGAGTAACTGAGTTGTGACACAAATATAATTAAAAACCTTCGTTCTTCATATCTCTGGAAAAAATGAAAATATTAAATAATTTGTTGATTTTTTGATATCATGTGTGATCACCGAGATCACAATCAATACTTTTAACCTATCTAACCTATCTATAATGAGAAAGTTCACTGTTTATTATAGGGTTGTATTACCACAGCGTCTACTTTCTAAACTTACTAGAGAGAGAGCTCTCTCAGCAAAACTGTACATTGGTGTCTGTTTTGATTTTGGGTAACTGCTTACCATCTTAGTTTGTCTTCAGTCAACATAAAGCTTGTCTAGTTCATTGACTCTATTTGTGATTTAAGGTTTTCACGGCATATTAAAAATGGGATTTAAAACGTTATTTTATTGAATATGTGTTAACATAATCTTATAAGTTAAAAAAGAAAAGTTGAGGCAGTCCAGTCTAACACATAAATTTGCACTTATCATGAGCTAGACATTTAAGACTTAAATCCTAGCTACAAAAAGCCCCTATCTCCAACATCCTCAATCTTATGGTACATAATCATGACAGCAACATTAAAAAAAAAAGCCTGATTATAAGAAAAGCAGTCACAAGCAGACTCTAACCTAGACTGTGCTATGTAACATAAAAAACAAAACTTCAAGAAGTAGTTGCAGCAGAAAGAAATGTAAGGTCATTATCTGGAAGGTTGAGGCCATTTATTGTAGGGGTAAATGATTTCTACTAAAAAAGCCTTTATTACTATACAATCAATTTTATAGTAAGCCTTTCTCACCATTAATTTTTAAAATTATGTTCACATTTTTCCTTTTAGGTTAAGATGGAAGTTTATAATTTAGAAAGTTTTCTATTAGAAATTTCAGCAGAGAAATCAAAGTATTTTGGCTTTACTTAATACATGATGACCATGAAAATAAGGTAAAATAATAAAAAATTATTTTCCTTTCTTTCTCCTTCCTCCCTTCCTGCCTCCTTCCTTCCACCTTTTCTTCCTTCAAACATCCAAACAATATTTATTGCACACAAATTATATACTAAAATTCTGCTTGGTGTTAATGCTATAAATACAAATGAGAAAAATCTCTGGCCTCAAAATGCTTATAGTGGAGTATCTGGAAATTTGCAAATACAAAGATGTCATTCCTCCCTGTTTAAATCAAATAGACATTTATGAGATTCTGGCCAAAAAGAAGTTGCTGAGATAGACGTCCTTATTTTTTTTTTTCCTGTACTGCATTTACTGCAATATTTGGCACAATGAAGTTGCTCAAAATAATTTTACTGAATTACTATTTTGTGTGTATCAGATGTGAAGTTTCTGTGTAGGACATGCTAATACTCCCTTGGTATTGATATGGTAAGGACTTTTTCAATAAGTCTGTTGATGATTGGAAGAAGGCATGTAAATACTGTCTAATGATATTTAAAAATTCATATGATTAGTATATTATAGAGAAATCAAACATCTACTCTTCTTTCTCCCTGTATATATCTACGTATCTCTCTTGACAACACATATATTAAGTAGGGGCACAATCACAACTCACAGATGAATAGGGGAGAAAATGAAGACATACGTCTTCAATACATTTATCTCATATCAGAGTATCATGCATTTAGGGATGATAAAGAGGCAATTTATCACAAGATTTTGAAACATGTGCTTTTCAGCCAGAAAGAATGGTTTCTAAACCAAGCACAAACTACCTGATTCACAATGTTATGCTCTTTACTCTTCTCTACTAGACTGCAGGCTCTACAAAGGGAAAGACTGTCTATCAATTTCATTGTAGTATTTCTAGCACTTAGCACAGTGCCTAATACATAGTAGCCACTCAATAAATATTTTATGAATGAATAGTTTCCAAAGTTTAAAAGTCCTTTTAAGACCTTGTGAGAAAGCAGATCTTATCCCTTTTTAAGTTTTTTTTTTTAGATCTTACCTCAAGCAGCTCTCCTATATAACCCTAGAGCAGATTAAGAGCCTTGGGAAATGCTCCAGTAACACCTCGTAATTGTCTTACATGGCACTTACCACAATACTACATTGGCTAATTATTAAGTAACTTTATTATTTCACTTTCTATCTTCTCCTCTAGACTGCAAGGTCCATGAGGACAGAATGCATCTACTTAGTTCATCACTTTGTCCCTGCTAAATATAATATTCCCAGAAACAATATTAATAACTCAGAAAATATTAGTTTAATTATTTAAGAAATTACTTTGCTTCAGTTCATGATAGGTAATAAAAACCTTAATTTTAGCATGGTTTTTGTAATATAGTTACACTGTGTTAGAATAGTAAAGTTATAGATATTATATGATGTTTCTCTCCCTTCTGAAAATCTAAAATTCTTAAAGATCACCGATCTACAATTAGGTTAGCCCACTATTTTTAATTTTGCATCTATTATCTTATCAGCCCTTTAAATATTTCCTTAAATTAAATTCATGTTTAAAAGTTATTATTTGTTGTTAAAATAGGATACACTAATTTTACTTCATTTAGGCAAGGAATAATACAGTTAAGGATAAAGAAATAACTCAATTAATTTTCAATAAAGCTTTAAACTCATTGTCCTTTTTGCCTAGAGTTATATTGCCTTCCAACAGCTAAAAATATGAAGAGCAAGGTAACCTTTGCAAAAAGAAAAAAGAAATGTCATCTTTATTGCCAATAGGACACAAAAACATGACAGCTATTTTATTGGTAATATTTAGGAAACTGATGACAAAGGTGTCCTGTCAGTGAATGATAATTGTTGAACTTCCATGAATGTGTCGGAATTTCACGGTTCCTATGCAAAGCTGTGAGGTGAGAGAAGTATCTTTATTTTCCCTCTTAGCTTCTCATTCAAATTCTTCTTTTTGTACCACTTTCCTTTACATGGTCTCCAGGAATGCCCAGTTCACTCAGGGTTCCCCTCTATTTTACACAGCTCCTCACTTCAGCACCCCACACAGTTGTTATTTCCCCTGACCAAGTTGTTTATTTCAAATCCCATATCCAATGCTCCATATTCTAGTTTATTTTTTCAGCTATTGTCATTAAAGTGGTCGGATAAACTAAGTCACACAAGGCTGATAGTGGATTTTATTATCCTTTGTATTTGTATATTCATTTTAAAAGTAGATATGTGGAAGTAACACTATCTTAACTCAAACTAATGTAGCCGTAATCAGGCAAACATAGGGACTTTTTGTAGGTAGATTTAACGCTTATTAGGCAGAGCGGAATTTTCGCTGACTTTTAAATTCTGAGTCCTAGTTGCCTATACTATTTTTATACTTTCTTTGATTTGTCAGAAAAATGTCATTCAGTAGTCCCACTTATTAAATCCTTTGGATCAAAGGTTATAGACTTTAATTTTTAAAAAGTCATCTTCTGCAATAGCCTTAGGAATAAAAAGGAATGAAGCTTGTGTTTAAAATGATTTAACCTAAGGCAAGTTATGTTTATCATCGATACTGCAAAGATAATGCCAAGCTTGTCAGAACACTGTTGTGATGATGTGAAACTACCATTGTGCTCCATATAAGGCCTTTTAAAAGGGTACTCAGGAATTCTTTCTTAGTACATATGAACCATCATTTCCATTGCCATTGGAACACAATTTAAGCCTCCTGGCAAAGGAGTTATAAAAGTGTTAATATTTGAAAGAAAACTATAAAACTCCCCCTGCTGGCAGAAAAGTACTGAGAAAATTACCTGTAGTATACAAATCTTTTTGCAGGCAACAGAGAAGGAAAAAAAATGATAAGAATCAATCAATTGCCCAAGGAAATATAATAATCAGAAACCAATCAGCAAGTTAACTGCTCTGGGGTGGTGAGTGGCTTTCTAATGGCCGATAGGTAATGATACATAGTCAGAAAAACAGGCTTATAGGTAAGTAACCATTTTTTCAAAGGCAGTGCACGCCATCTATTATACTGTCATGATTCCATAGCTGGAGGCTTAGAGAGCTCTTAACTTGTAAATAGATTTTGGATAATGGTTAACTCCAAATGACTTCATTCTTGAGGCAGATTATAGATAGCAATTTTTTAGGAAGGTTTGAAGGCAAGACCAGCTAGTTGCCTTGTAATTTTCCACTGTTGTAACATTTTGACCCTTAGAAAAATGTTGAAGTAGTGCTGTTTGACCCTTTTTTTATTGCCAGATTTTTGTTGTTGTTGTTGTTAGGGTAACAGCATCTTCTCAAATGTCTAAGGTTTCCATGATCCATCCAGATGATTTTTGACATTAACTTTGAGAGACAGTTTTAACATGGAGTATATATAACTAGTAGGGCATAAACTGGAACGGATCTCTTAGGTAGTGATGTTTTAACAGAAACCAAAATATTAATCCAAAGGCATTCTAATTAGAATTGTAGGCATTGGCACAAATTTGAATAGATGAGATTATTTGGGGGAATATTTCTCAAGGCAGAATTATTTTGCTCTTTTTTCCTAGAAAGATAAATTGATAGGCCTACATCAATATTTCTGCAAGATATTACTTCTATATACATGGTCCTGTGTTCAAAAAAGTTTGGGAAACACTTCTTAATGAATATCTCTTAGTGTCCCCAGAGTACATCAGTATATTGAACTATTATCTGGAATTTACAAAAAATATTTTTGTTTGACTCAGTTTTCCCAAATACATATGACCATGGAATTTTTTTAAAATTCTTATAACATCCTGTGAAACATTGTTTGGGAAATACTGATTTAGAAAAGAAGGACATTGACTTGTCTTTGATTATATGTAAGCCAACACATTTTTCTAAAGAATGAAGGCACAGTAAGGTACATTAAGATTTTAAAAAAATCTATACAGGGGCTGGCCTGGTGGCATAGCAGTTAAGTTTGCACACTCCACTTCGGCGGCCCAGGGTTCCTGGGTTCGGATCCCGGGCGTGGACTGACGCACCGCTTATCGAGCCATGCTGTGGTGGCGTCCCGTATAAAGTAGAGGAAGATGGGCACGGATGTTAGCCCAGGGCCAATCTTCCTCAGCAAAAAGAGGAGGATTGGCAACAGATGTTAGTTGAGGGCTAATCTTCCTCACACACACACACACACACAAAAAAAATCTACACAGTTAGTTAATGTTAGATGTAATTATGTCATGTTGCCATATGTGAAATTATTTTAGGTGTACACAATGGCTATTCCCATATTTATATCCCCTCTAAAAATATCTTGCAGTACATATAGCTCATGGAAAGTAATATGTGATGATCATAAGGCAATCTTTCTTCACCTGAAATGTTACAGAGATGTGAGTCCCAGGAAAGCAGGAAGTGGGTTATGTAGACTGATAGCACACTCAAATGCTCACAGGTGAGAAAGAGCATTGCAATTTCAGGGAAGTAAGCCGGGCTCAGCACAGATGTAGGCTAAATGTCTGCTGATCTAATGCGTAGTATAGAAGGGGGATGAAGAGGCACAGAGAGGCAGTAGTCAGAACATGAAACGCTTTTCCAGCAAAGCCAACCTCTTGGAACATGGCCTGTAATCTGTGAAAATGAGGTGAATAACTGAGGAAAAATAAAAATGTTCATGGTCTGCATTTTTCTCCTGCAAATTAAAAGAGCTTTGTTGAATTCCATGAATAATATATATTCTTATAACTTGGACGATCTATTTTATTGAATAGAAGAATGTTACTGAGAAATCGGCACTGTTCTTTAATCCTGAAAATTAATATTAATATCTAGAAATACTTTAGAATGAACAACACAGAAGTAGCTTTATCGTTCATCCCTTTCATTTGCGATTTGAGTTACAATTTATCTGGCAGGTTCACAGGCACGATCTCACTGCATACTTACTTCATGTAGAAAGCAACTGAAGTTCAGAGACTTCAAGTTACTTTCTCAGTCTCACAGTGTAGAAGGGCTGAAGATTCAAACTAATTCCTCTCAATGCAGCATTTGTTAAGCACCTACCGAGTGTCAAGTGCTGTGCTGGGCATTGGGAATAGAGCAATGAATAAAATAGTCTTCCACGCTTTTCCAAAACAGGCCCTTTTATTTTGTAGATATAGGCTCTCCATATACTTGGGCTTGCCCATCTGAAGCATTGTTACCATGCGTGGTCTCTTGGAAGGGCTAGATGCTATAGCATCCTTACTATCACTGGATTGCTCCCCAAATACTAGACCTAAGTCCCAGCAGGGGCACAACACTGAATCATTCACAGACTGAGCATTTCTACAAATTCTTTTTGTTAAACTCCTCATTCTCGAGTTTGTAGTTACATATTGATTGTACCATACTCATTCTACCCCCAGTGCTTCTCCTTTGCAATAATTGAATGTTGCTCCTGACATTAGATTGCAAAGGTAAAAGGTCTGTATACTGATGGTTGGCACTAAGCTGCTCATGCCTGTGCTGCCTGAGAGGAAGCTGTAGAACAATTTGTACCAGGAATGTACTGTGACTCCGAAAGATAATTTAGGCTTATTTAGTATAAATAAGCTTTTGTACTTAGTGTAGAAAAAAAAATCTGGAGGAACAAGACTAGATATCAGTTGAGAGATAAGGTGAAAGGCTGTTGCAGAAAGCAAAATAAGAAATGATAAAGGTCCAGCCAAAGTAGAGGAAATCGGACAGAGAAGATTGATTAGGAAAATACTTAGAGAATAAAATCAGAAGTATTTAATGGCTGAGTAGGTGTGAATGAAAACAGAAGAATCTAGCATAACTTCTATATTGCTGAGTTGTACACTGTAATGCCTCTTTAAGGAAGAAAGAATAGAAAATGTGACTTACCCAGCTTGAAAAAGTTGTCTATGTATAGCTATTCACACGTATAAAGGTTCGTAACAGTCATGAATCGCTTAACGATGGAGCTATATTCTGAGAAACGCATTGTTAGGAGATTTCATCGTTGTGTGAACATCATAGAGTGTACTTACACAAACCTAGACTGTGTAGCCTACTACACACCTAGGTTACATGGTACTAATCTTATGGGACCACTGTCACATATGCGGTGCGTTGTTGACTGAAACGTTGTTATGCGGTGCATGTCTGTATTTCCTTGCTAATTTCATCTTCTCTCTCACACTCGGATTCCTAGAAAATTCCATTAATTTTTATTGTTTGAACTAGCACTTATATACTCACAATGCCTCTAATATGTCATAGCTACATCTATCATATATATATATACGCACACTAGCTGTCTTTCCTAAGCTTCAGACTCATATCCAAGTCCCTACTAGACACCTCCAAGTGCATTTCCCACTGGTGAATTAATTCAATATGTTCTAATTTGTACTCATAGTCTTTATATCCTAAGTTGTTCTCCCTGCTATATAGCACATATAAACACTATAATCTGAGTTGGTTTTCTTCATTTCTGTAAATCCACTTTCTTGTCTGTAAAAGAGAAATAATAGTACCTATGCTAGAATATTTCTGTTGAGATTAAATGAGACAAAGTATTAGCATTATGCCCTCACACTAGTAAAAGCTCAATGATTGGAATTTGTTGACGATTTGTTCACCCATTCATTCATTAATTGTTAAACAAATGTTTATTGAGTATTTATTATGTGCAGGCATTATTATAGGTACCAAAGATGGAGCAATAAACTAAGGAAGGCCTCAACTCTCCTATAGCTTCATTCCAATTGGGGGAAAGCAAATGATAAAAAGTGAATATACAATGAGGTTAATGGTATGAGAGCTATAAAGATAAAGCAAGCTCTGTGAATCCAGATTGGGAGGGGTGCTCTTTCTGATCACTGAAGGCCATTCTGAAAAGGTGACATTTGAGCAAAGACATGGTAAAGTGAGGCATGAATGGGATGAAGAGCATTCAAGGCAGAGACTAAGGAACTGAAAACGTAGGAGCATGCTTGGCGTATTTAAGGATTAGCAAGAGGCCAATATGGCTGTTGTTAAGTAAGCAAGAGGTGAAATCCACAGGAGATAGGTCAGAGAGATAACCACAGGCTACATATTCTGGTATTTATTGTACAACATGGATTGCCACTTATTGTAAAAATACCAGAGGGAGGTACAAAACGATTCTTCTTTTTTTAAAAAAAAATTGTTACGATAGAAATATACTAAATAGCAACAATAACAACAAAACCTTATATAAAGAAACCAGTAATAAGAAATTATTTAAAATAAGTTAGAACAATATTGTGGTCAGCCTAAATTTAAATTCAGGATGATATTGTTGTTTTGTAGTTGTCCAGGTGCACGGCACTAGCTAAATCAGACTTTATTTTCTTCTCTGTATAATGTGGCCCTTCTTTTATATATCTTCCTTGAATAAAGTTTACTTACTCCAGCAATTTTTTTTTTACCAAACTATTCTTAACAAGTGGTATAAATTATGCATTTTAACCTACTTTAAGTTTTCCCTTTAAAATGTATTTGGCTCATTGTAAATATTAAAGATGCAATCCTTTTCTATTTTGAATATCTTCTAGGAAATTTCAAAATTATAATAAAAATGTTATATTAAAATTTTGCATATCTGCTTGAAGTCAGGATTTTGCACTTCCCATAAGGCACTTTTTTCCATAGGAAAACACATACTAGATGACCCTCAATCCACTATAAAAATATTTTCATCATTTAAATTTGTGTTTTGGGATGGTGATGATGGAAAATGTTAACATTTGCACAAAGTACTTGCTCAGGATTATAAACATAAAAATGCCATATTTCTTTTAATTGGCTACAACATAGCTATTCCTCGAGAACTTTTAAAGAATTGATAGTCTTTTATAAGAAAAATTGTTTGCATTTCTTTCCTCTATATTGTTATGTATCCATCCTGAAAACTTGATTTCATTAGTCCTCAATAGGTTTGTAGGGACTGATCCCATAAAACGTCTAACCACTTTACCATGACACGAGAAACAAAGATCTCCAATAATAATTTATTCGGTGGCTGAATTTATAATATTCCAGGCAAGGAAGAGTCATGACTTCTGAAGAGAGTTCAGCAGGTCTCCTCAACTCTGAAGTACGGGAGAATCATATACAGCAAGGCAGAAATATCTTCTAATTAGGGTAAGAATTGGAAAGGCATTTATTGATTTCTTATAGAAAGGAACTGGAAATCCACCTTGCTCATTATTATCACAGTGTGACATTTTTGTAGTGAGCATCAAACTGGGCTCACTTCTTAAAAAGGTCTAGAATGTTAAGACTTGAGTTGGCTTAGGGTCATACAAGAGTCAGGCCCATAGGCACGTGTGCAAGAGTGAAAGGAGATTTCCTTTATCATTACTCACACTCATTTATCACATGTCCATAAGCTAGAGGATAAAAACCCCAAGTATGTATTTCAAGGTGTTGTATGATCCAGTAATTGTTGGTCTAATCAGCATAAATCCTTTCTACTTCTCTATTTTTATTCCATGTTTTGACTACAGGAAATTGGTTGCAATTATTCCACACCTAGCCTGCGGTTGACCCCTAAATGCCTTTGCATACATAATTTCCTTTTCCTTTTAATCACAATGTTAATAAACATCTAATAACAATATGTATTTAATAGGTATTTATTATACACTAATTACATGCTAAGAAATTGGGTATACAATGGTGAACTAAAAAATATATCAATATTTATTCACTCAATACATATTTATTTTTAATATCTACTTTGTGCTAGGCATTGTTCTAGGAAGTAAGGATATCATGGTGAGCCAAACATAAATTACTACCATCACGATGCTGAAGGAACCAGAATATGTCACCGGCAAATATGTCTCTCTGAAATAAAAATTATTTTGGTCTGAAGGCAATTAAGAAGCAGAAGATACAGGGAAAGCTTGCTCTGCCCTCTGCTTTTCTGCCTAAAGGCCAGAAATAAATTCTTCTTTTACTGGAGATACATAGACTCTTATGAGCCCAGAGAGGGCACCAGAGGAATCTGCAAACAAACCTTACTCCATTAGTTTCCTCCCATATCTTTTCCTTCCCGCAGTTGGCCACCTTGGAAGCCTAAAACTGCTTTGCTTGGTTCTGCCGTTTCCCTACAAATTTATTGTTCTTTGTTGAAGATGTTATGTGAGCTAGAGTTCTAAGTCGCCAACTTGAGTTACTTTTCGTTGAGGTTTCTCCCAAATGGTGTGTGCTGAACGTGTTAACAAGCTGTTTGTTTCTCTTGTTAATCTATCTTTTTATTGAAGATCCTCAGCTGGAAACCTATGATGGGTTGGAAGTAAAATTTTGCCTCATCTAAAATGTTTACATTCAGGTGAAGGTTCAGAAAATAAACAAGTAAATATATGATTTAAGATTATTAATATGAACAGTACTAAAGTTAAACAGGCAAGGAAGACTTTTTTTTCAAAGCTACTACAATAGGGGAGGCAGGCCAAAACTAATCTGAACTCAGCTCTACTGAAACAAAGGGCAGGAGAATTTTTTTTTTTTTAAGATTTATTGCAGTAACATTGGTTTATGACATTGTAAAAATTTCAGGTGTACATCATTGTACTTCTATTTCTGCATAGATTACATCATGTTCACCACCAAAATACTAATTACAACCTATCACCACACACATGTACCGAATTATCCCTTTCACCCTCCTCCCTCCCCCCTTCCCCTCTGGTAACCACCAATCCAATCTCTGTCCCTATGTGTTTGTTTATTGTTGTTATTATCTGCTACTTAATGAAGGAAATCATACGGTATTTGACCTTCTCCCTCTGACTTATTTCACTTTGCATTATACCCTCAATGTCCATCCATGTTGTCACAAATGGCTGGATTTCATCGTTTCTTATGGCTGAGTAGTATTCCATTGTGTATATATACCACAGCTTCTTTATCCATTCGTCCCTTGATGGGCACCTAGGTTGCTTCCAAGTCTATTGTGAATAAGGCTGCAATGAACACAGGGGTGCAAGTACCTTTACAAACTGGTGTTTTCAAGTTCTTTGGATAAATACCCAGCAGTGGAATAGCTGGATCATATGGTAGTTCTATCCTTGATTTTTTGAGGAATCTCCATACTGTTTTCCATAGTGGCTGCACCAGTTTGCACTCCCACCAGCAGTGTATGAGAGTTCCCTTCTCTCCACATCCTATCCAACACATGTTGTTTCCTGTCTTGTTAATTATAGCCATTCTGACGGGCATGAGGTGATGTCTCATTGTAGTTTTGATTTGCATTTACCTGATAGTTAGTGATTTTGAACATCTTTTCATATGTCTGTTGGCCATCTGTATATCTTCTTTGGAGAAATGTCTGTTCAGGTCTTTTGCCCATTTTTTAATTGGGTTGGTAGTTTTTTTGTTGTTGAGATGCATGAGTTCTTTATATATTTTGGAGATTAAACCCTTATCAGAAGTATGGTTTGCAAATACCTTCTCCCAATTGTTAGGTTGTCTTTTCGTTTTGTTGATGGTTTCCTTTGCTGTGCAGAAGCTTTTTAGTTTGATGTAGTCCCATTTGTTTATTTTTTCTATTGTTTCTCTTGCCCGGTCAGACGTGGTGTTTGAAAAGATGTTGCTAAGACTGATGTCGAAGAGCGTACTGCCTATGTTTTCTTCTAGAAGTTTCATAGTTTCAGGTCTTACATTCAAGTCTTTAATCCATTTGGAGTTAGTTTTTGTGTATGGTGTAAGGTAAGGGTCTACTTTCATTTTTTTGCATATAGCTATCCAGTTTTCCCAACACCATTTGTTGAAGAGACTTTCTTTTCCCCATTGTATGTTCTTGGCTCCTTTGTCAAAGATTAGCTGTCCAATGATGTGTGGGTTTATTTCTGGGCTTTTGATTCTATTCCATTGATCTGTGTGTCTGTTTTTATGCCAGTACCATGCTGTTTTGGTTACTATAGCTTTGTAGTATATTTTGAAATCAGGGAGTGTGATGCCTCCAGCTTTGTTCTTTTTTCTCAGGATTCCTTTAGCTATTTGGGGTCTTTTGTTGTTCCATATAAATTTTAGGATTCTTTGTTCTATTTCTGTGAAAAATGTTGTTGGAACTTTGATAGGGATTGCATTGAATCTATAGATGGCTTTAGGAAGTATGGACATCTTAACTATGTTAATTCTTCCAATCCAAGAGCACGGAATATCTTTCCATTTCTTTGTGTCTTCTTCAATTTCTTTCAGGAATGTTTTATAGTTTTCGGTGTACAGATCTTTCACTTCTTTGGTTAAGTTTATTCCTAGGTATTTTATTCTTTTTGTTGCAATTGTAAATGGGATGGTATTCTTAATTTCTCTTTCTGCTACTTCATTGTTAGTGTACAGAAATGCAACTGATTTTTGTATGTTGATTTTGTATCCTGCAACTTTACCATATTCGTTTATTACTTCTAAAAGTTTTCTGGTGGATTCTTTAGAGTTTTCTATATATAAAATCATGTCATCTGCAAATAGTGACAGTTTCACTTCTTCCTTTCCAATTTGGATCCATTTTATTTCTTTCTCTTGCCTGATTGCTCTGGCTAGGACTTTCAGTACTATGTTAAATAGGAGTGGTGACAGTGGGCATCCTTGTCTGGTTCCTGTTCTTCAAGGGATGGCTTTCAGTTTTTCACCATTGAGGATGATATTAGCTGTGGGTTTCTCATATATGGTCTTTATTATGTTGAGATACTTTCCTTCTATACCCATTTTATTCAGAGAATTATCATAAATGGATGCTGTATCTTGTCAAATGCTTTCTCTGCATCTATTGAGGTGATCATGTGATTTTTATTCTTCATTTTATTAATGTGGTATATTACGTTGATTGATTTGCGAATGTTAAACCATCCCTGCATACCTGGAATAAATCCCACTTGATCATGGTGTATAATCTTTTTAACATATTGTTGTATGCGATTTGCTAGTATTTTGTTGAGGATTTTTGCATCGATGTACATCAGTGATATTGGCCTGTAATTTTCTTTTTTTGTGTTGTCCTTGTCTGGTTTTGGTATCAGGGTAATGTCAGCTTCGTAGAATGAGGTCCTGGACTTTTATTTTTGGGGAGGTTTGTGATTACTGTTTCGATCTCCTTACTGGTGATTGGTCTATTCAAATTCTCTACTTCTTCTTGATCCAGTTTTGGAAGGTTGTATGATTCTAAGAATTTATCCATTTCTTCCAGATTGTCGAATTGGTTGGCATATAGCTTTTCATAGTATTCTCTTATAATCTTTTGTATTTCTGAGGTGTCTGTTGTAACCTCTCCTCTTTCATTTCTGATTTTACTTATTTGTGCCTTCTCTCTTTTTTTCTTGGTGAGTCTAGCTAAAGGTTTGTCAATTTTGTTGATCTTTTCAAAGAACCAGCTCTTGGTTTTATTAATTTTTTCTATTGTTTTTTTGGTCTCTATTTCATTTATTTCTGCTCTGATTTTTATGATTTCCCTTCTTCTACTGATTTTGGGCTTTGTTTGTTCTTCTTTTTCTAGTTCTTTCAGGTGCATTGTTAGATTGTTTATTTGAGATTTTTCTTGTTTGTTGAGATAGGCCTGTATCGCTATAAACTTCCCTCTTAGAACCGCTTTTGCTGTATCCCATAAGTTCTGGCATGTCGTATTTTCATTTTCATTTGTCTCCAGGTATTTTTTGATTTCTTCTTTGATTTCTTCGTTAACCCAGTCGTTGTTCAGTATTTTGTTTAATCTCCACGTATTTGTGGTTTTTCTGATTTTCTTCCTATAGTTGATTTCTAGTTTCATACCGTTGTGGTCAGAAAAGATGCTTGGTATTATTTCAATCTTCTTAAATTTATGGAGACTTGTTTTGTGGCCTAATATGTGATCAATCCTGGAGAATGTTCCATGTGCATTTGAAAAGAATGTGTATTCTTCGGTTTTTGGATGGAATGCTCTGTATATATCTACTAGGCCCATCTGTTCTAGTGTGTCTTTTAAGGCCAATGTTTCCTTATTGATCTTCTGTTTGGATGATCTATCCGTTGGTGTAAGTGGAGTGTTAAAGTCCCCTACTATTATTGTGTTACTGTCTATTTCTGTTTTTATGTCTGTTAATAATTGCTTTATATATTTAGGTGCACCTACATTGGGTGCGTAGATATTTACAAGTGTTATACCTTCTTGTTGGATTGTTCCCTTGATCATTATGTAATGCCCTTCTTTGTCTCTTTTTACAGTTTTTGTTTTAAAGTCTATTTTGTCTGATATGAGTACTGCTACCCCAGCTTTCTTTTCATTGCCATTTGCGTGGAGTATCTTTTTCCATCCCTTCACTTTCAGTTTGTGAGTGTCTTTAGGTCTGAAGTGTTTCTCTTGTATGCAGCATATATATGGGTCTTGTTTTTTTATCCAGTCAGCCACCCTATGCCTTTTAATTGGAGCATTTAGTCCATTGACGTTTAAAGTAGCTATTGATAAGTGTGTACTTACTAGGCCAGGAGAATTTTTAAGGGCTGGGATGAACTAGAGGAAAGTGCTAGAGGATGTTTGAGAGGAGGCTGATCAGAGGGACATGTGGCATACATTGTGCTATTTCCTGAGTTTGCAGATATTTTTCTCTGTGTTTGCTAATTGGCTGCCATGGAAGTTAGGCTCTTAGCCTGCCCATAGAGACTGGGAGATAGGAGCACTTTCATGATGGGATATCTCCCAAGTCTGTGAGAAAGACATTCTTGGGTTGTAAACTGGCAAGAAGCTTTTTTAAAAAGACTTACACATATCTCAAAGGGGCAGAGAAAGAATTCACAACTATAAGTTTTCTTAAAAACATAGTCTAAGAAAAGAGTGGTGAAGGGCCTAAAAGGGGGAGGAAGCCTGTCTAAAGTTTAGTCAAGATTAGACAAATGCGAAGGCCATCTTGGCCAAGAGAAAGCAAGCAGAGATAGTAATGGGGAACAGCTAGTTTAGAAAGAATTTTAAAGAGATGACTAAGGAGGAGATATTTGAGCAGTGGTAAAGACGTGAGTATTCCCGGAGGGCAAAGTTTCTAGGTAGGGAGAAAAGAAAAGATGCCTTTTTCTAATGCCCCCCTCCTCACTACTATTCTCAACATTGTCCTAAAACAGGAGGAAAAGTTAAGTAGTTTCTCTAGCCTTCTCTTTAATATCCTTGGACTAGAGAACAGTCCTGATCGTAAGTACTTGTCTTCTAGTCTCCAGCTCTTCAGCTGCTGTAAGATGATTCTATAATGAAATGTGTCAAAACATGAGGCTATTGGAGAGGAAAAACTACATATATTTCTTATAGCAAAGAAATATTTTTGCCTTTGTTTCACCCACTGTGTTGCCTTATACAAAGACACAATGTGAACCATTATGATATGTCTTTAACCACTGTTACTGTTTAATCTACAGTCTCTTTAACTTATATTCACTACAATTATTGATGCAAAAATATTAGGACGCGATTCCACACTGCCATACATTTTTATTGCTTTTATACATTTCCAATGACTAACAGCTATGTTTGTAATAGAAATTGTCTTTTTAGCCACCGCCTTATAGGAGGCTAAAAACTCAAAATTAGAACGTGGGTCAGCCTGTCTGAGTTTAAAATGTAAATTGAATTATAGAATTGTTGAGACAATACAGTATCATTGCTGTTACATTCATCCATTCCAAACAACTGCTAACAAAGTGCCACCAAATGGAGATCATCTAGTTCCTTCTTTACTGAGTGGATAAGCTTCATTAACACTTTATTTGCAAATTAATAAGAATGAGGTACTTGAATATTCTCTCCAGTATGTTAAATATTTCTCACGCAATTTTATTTGCTTATTATTAAAATTGTTTCTTTTTTCAACAAAACTAAGGGGAAAAAAGTAAACTCTAGTCGCAAAATTCCAATGTAGTGAGTTTCATTATTACTCCTGCTCACTCATAAACAACGCACGGTGAAGTGAATTGTCAGAAAACGGCTTCCATACTAGCTGGATTTATAAAGCATTCAGTTTTATAAATAACCTAGATAAGAATGGAAAAATTTCATGAGAAGTAACTGTACCAATTGCATTTATGTGACAGTGTTCTAGAATTATTGCTCATGTTGGGGGATCAAAATCGGCCACTCCAACATGTATCTCTTTGCCTTATTTTTAAGAACAGAAGACTCTGAAAGACACTGTGACCTTCCCCCTAACTGCCTAAAAGAATTTAGGATAGAAGGCCTGTTCCAGGAAGGAGCTAATACCATAAGATAACAACAGTGTAATGTAAAATGTGCCTCTCAGGTCACATTGTCTATAGGTGGCCCAGCAAACCCTTGTTTAACAAACATTTGCGTTTCCATCTCCATGTAAATTGCCATCCTCCCCTTTGAAAACCCAAACTACTATCCCCACTTCCTCCTTGTCTTTAGCTAAAGATGATGTTTAAGGTGGTTGCTTCAGCCATTCTGGCGAGTTACTCGGCTTTCCTGGGTTTCTCGCATGTATACATGTTATTAAACTTTGTTTGATTTTTTCCTGTTATTCTGTCTTATGTCAATTTGATTCTTAGACCAGTCAGAAGGCCCTAGAGGGTAGAGGAATTATCTTCTTCCCCTACACTCAGTTTGGATAGTGAAAATTTTAGATTGAAAAAAGGCATATTGGCTTCTTATAGTCCTGTATTATTTGTTATTACAACAAATAAACACATTTGTATTTTGATAAATTTAAAATTTAAGCAAAGTCTTGATTAGAGTGCAAATAGACAGTATGAACAGCAATGGATGAGAAGTCCTTAATCATTCTAAAAGCACCTACTTATTTTTAAAGAAACTAGAGTAATGAAAATGTTACAGTAAAGCATAAAACAATTAATGAAACTTATTTCAGATTTGAGTAAATTGTTCTCTTTAAAATATTGCTACTAGTCTGTGAACAAAAAAAAATTCTGATATTACAAAATTCTTTGTTTAAAAAATATCATTAATTACACTATAATTTAAATACATCAGAATAATTTCCCATGAAATGGAATTTGCTCTTCACCAAAAAATGAAGAGCTATATAATTAACATCAGCTAACAAAATTATTAAATTACTGAGAATAATTTTTCCATTTTAGTAATTTGTTAATTTTAGTTGACATTTTCAAGTAACTGAATGCATTAACAATTTATTAGAAACAATTGTGTTTAAGTGTTACGTATTCTCAAATCAGTATGCAGCAATAGTGTTCTTTGTTATGTAAATATTGGGTTGATTTGGCCACCAAGCACAGTTTTCTTCATGTGAGGATTTGCCTATTCCCACCTTGTCAAGGATAAAAATCCCCAATTGTTATGCATTATCAGCAGCACAGGGTACAAAATAAAGGCACTGTGTAGCAAGGAGGAAGCGGTCAATATCTCATTAGTCCTGCTGAACAAGATTTACACAGCAACACATCCTCAAGCTTCAGTCTATAAATTATGTAGAACCTTTACCCCCAAGTCGGGGACATATTTGCAGCTGCCATTCAAAGGGTAGGCAAGAAAATCCTTTCATGTGCTGAATTTAACTAGAGGTCTGAGTTCTAAAAAAGCAAATTTTAACATAAACATTTTAAAGGTATGTAGACGCAGGAATGTAATTTTTATAAAATCACATTCTACGATGGTGGATAAATAAGATGTTTGTAAATCTTCTTAAAATACATAGTAAACAGACAGAGAATTATATGAGATTAGCACTTATTTTATCAACAAGATCTGATAAGTATTTTTGAATACCTTAGAGTGTACCCAAGCCTCAAGTGTTCACATGTTCTTCAGTACTCTGGATTTTTTCCCCCAGAGGACTTAAAAATAGTAATGTGGCATAAAACTCATTCTATTAAAACAACAAAGATATCATAATGAGGCAGAGTAATAGTTTTCTAGAGTAAGTGCAAGAATTTATTATGTATCTTTTATAATTTAGACAATCAGAAAATGATTTTATAGACATCATTTGAACTAAGAAGTTAATGGGACTTGACTTTGACTGCTGGTACTGATACCTATTAAGGGAAGTGAGGGTGGGCACATTATTCTGGTGCTCGGTTTGCTCATTTAATAAAACAGGCGTAACAATAATTTCTAATAATAATTATAAACTAAAAACTTGTGTAAAGCCCTTAACATATGTGCATTAAAGTCCCTCAAAAAATATGCACCTCTAAATATACAATCTATTGCCATTTTGTTTTTATTCTTGGACCTAACAGATGCCTTCATCATTACTCATTTGTAATGACATGATAGCATCCTGTATGGCATCATTAACTTAATCTTTTAGATCCTCATATTAATCACACCAACACCCTATCTACAAACTTTCTACAGATTTCTTTGATCAAGTGTTTAAGGGCTTTTACTATTTTTCCCCCAAAATCTATTTTTTTCTTTCCTTTTACTATTTCCTTTCCCCAAACATACATTCCTATCGAACTATGTGACTTCATATTTCTTAGATATTTCTTCCTCTGTGACTTTACCCATGTCATTGTTTCCTCATTCTGAATTACCTTTCCCCTACTGCTGTTCTGGCCTATAAAAATTTCTCATCGTCTAAGATCAGCCAAATCCTGCGTATAATTTTTACCCACTCTCATCTTTCCCCTCCCTTGTGTCTTCTGTATATTGTATTTATATAGCTCACATAACAAATTACTTCATGTTGCAATTGTTTAAACTGTTCATCTACTTTCTTAAATTATAAATAAATTATAAATGATATGAAGGCACCAATATTGTCTTATATATCCTCGTAACCCTAACTCAAGTAGATATATATATGTATATAAATTTTTTTTTCTGAAAAGTAACATTGTGATATTGAGCTTACCTGAAGCATGTTCTGCTCACAGAAATTAATCAGTTCCCAAATGAAAATCAGATCATTTGATCTGTCGTTTTTTTGTTTTTGTCATTAAACCTAACACTTAAATATGGACGAAATATTGCGCTGTCTAATAGCATTGCAGCAGCAGTTTTATGCAACATAACTTCTGACAATTTAGAAAACAATGTGAATGCAAGAGTGATAACCTTGAAATAAGATTTTTAAGTTATTTTCTCATATTTACAAGAGGTTAAGATATAACTTTGCTGAGAAATATATATATCTGGAATACCGAAACACTTTTATTGAAGTAATTCTATAAATGAAGCCACAGAACAACTTTACAAGGCTTTATTACAAGATGATTATAAGCTAACCTTGAGGTTAATGCAAAGTTTGCTTAAGAACACTTTTTAAAAGAAAGGAATTGCTAATACTCAGCGAGCCAATGTCACTAAAAATCTTTCAAGGAAAAGGGGTCATTTTATAATCAGTGGACTGTTTAACCAATAATTTAGATAAAAATCAGAAAAGAGTATGAAAATATATTCAGACTGATGTCTTTTGCACGAAGAATCTGGCAGCAACATCCTGCACCAGCTGGAGTTTATGCAGGTTCCTCCTGGGCCAGAAGCCAGTAGAGGATTGCAGTAATCTAATCCTGAAATAACAAAAGCGTGAATGACCATTTCAAGGTCTGATTCAAATAGACATGATTACATCCTAATAGAGTTCCTTTATGAGAAGGAAAGATAGAGTACCTTCCTTAGGAAATTAAATATTTTAAAACAAAATAAATCCAAAAAATATAGGAAGCGATATTTTATGATTATTCATTTTTACCAGTAATTAAAGCAATTAGCTCAATTAGCTTAATAAAAAACTTAAAAAATAAACTGTAATATGAGAGATAATTAAGACAAAAAGGGAGCATATTGCAGCTTCAATTATTTCTGTTAATATTCTTCCACAGTCCAAAATGAATATATATCATATAATTATACTATAGGTAACTTGGCTGGCTAAACTGTAGAAACCAGGCCAATACATACGACTGACCACTATTTTAACTATTTGACTGGAACTTAACTCCACTAGAAATACTTTAAAATGTATAAAAATAACAAGCAATACATTAATGTGATGAATTAACAGTTAATAAAAACATTTGCAATAAAATTTAAAAAAATATTTAAAAAAGCCAATCTTATAACACAGACTTGAATAAAGAAGAGAATAAAAGACACAACCATTTTGTAACTAGCAAGAGTAAAACAATGATTACATGTATGTGATTATAATTGCTCTGCAATTATAATCTACGATATGAATGATTAATGCGATTATTCACGTTATACTCTATGAAGGCCATCAAATGTCAAGTTAAGCTCAAAGAAAATCAAAGTCAAGCTCAAGAATAATTGTGTTTTGTATTGTCGGTAACAACGTTGATACTTAAATATACACAAGATTTTATATTTAAAACATGTTCAAACTTTGAATTTCTGTCCAATTGAGGCTATCAAATTATTTTCACTTCTCAACTCATTCAAACCAGTTCATTTGATCTCCCTCCCTTCTTTTCATTCTCTCTCTCCCTCCCTTTCGCCCCTCCTCCTTCCCTCCCTCCCTTTCTCTCTCTGTCCACAGACAGACACATAGGACACATAATTATATAATCTGCTTATCATAACTGAAAACTATCAATTTCTATATTTATAATACTAAGCTCCTCTATAGTACCATGAGTTCACATTAAGTGAGACTAAGCTGACAGATCTTTCAAGGAGTAGCTAGAATTCCAATCCTTATGTTAGTCTATAGGAAGAGGTATCCACTCTAAGGCCACATTGAAGAAATAAAAATGTTATGCCCAGATCTTTTATCAATCCTGATGATACAGATCAGCTGATATTCAACAGAATCTTAAATGAAGTATTTATAAATAGCTGTTTGATAAATTTATAGAATCTGCCCATTCCTTGAGATTAAGCTGTCAAAACATGAATTATGGCTTAATAAACTAAGTAGTAAATTTGTTGTAAAATTTATTAAAATACCCACGATAAATGATGGTACAAAATATCCAAATATTTTATTCAACCTTACCTAACAATAATTTCCATTCACTAAACAATCAATTTAGAAACAAGGATTATGAGACCATGAAAACTGATCAAAATCTTAATAGATGCTTAAAGCCTCTATTAAGTGAAAATATCAGAGTCATTTTAAAAATTCACAAAGAAACAGTTCTATATTTCCATCTGTGAATTTTGTGTGAGAGTGCTTGAGGACCAAAATCTGGAATATTATTAAGGCCATACTGTGTTTAGCACTAAAATCCAAAGAAAACATGAGAGTAAACATGGCTCTTTCTAAAGAAGGTAGAGAAAGAGAAAGAGGAAGAGGAAGAGGAAGAAAAAAGGCCAGCCTAGTTCAAGCACATAAGCTCAGGAAGAACCCAAGGGAAGTTTACAGAGTAAAGTGGTTAGTGTTCCCTCTGGATTGTAATGAAGTCAGGAAAATAAACTATTTCTGGAGGGAAAAGTGGGTCTTTAACCTCAGCTCAGAGCCTAAGGGTTATAGGTGGGTTATATTTTGAAAACAAGATAAGGAGATTGTCAAGAAACAACCAAAAAAATTATTAGCAAATATTTGGTATTGGCAAAAGGAGAGGAGTCTTGTCTTATTTATTCATATTATCAAAAGAGTCAAGATTTCCTGACCATCAGGACAGTCACATACAGACAAACTAGGGTCCTCTCATTTTAGCTTTTATTGTTAATTTGTGAACCTAAATACAGACCTTCATATTTATCTTCAGAAAAGCATTTTAAAAGAGCACAACCTTCTAGTCTGGGGGATCTTGTTTTTGAAAAATCAGAAAGTAACAGTAGCACAATAAATTGTCATCACTGATCAAGCTCCTTTCAGCACCTAGGCAGCAGTAAGCGTTGGTTTGTAGGAGCTTTACTGGGAACTGCTACAAACCTCAGGGCTGTCACCTGTCCACACATCTACCCTTCAGGCCAGAGAAGAAGAATGGTTTCTTTCTTCTTTTCCACATTCCAAATATCATATGAGTACATTGTTTTGACAAAATCCAAACTGGAATTTTGCTGACAACATTGTCCAGAAACATGAGTCCACTTTGCCAGTACATATGACAACAGAAAATAATTCAGGAGGACATAGATGATCATTGTATCAAAATACAGTACCCAGAAATATTTGGTGGTTAATTAGCAATGAGAAAAATACAGTCATAAAAATTGTAACAAAATGTAGATGCTGGATGTGAGAAGAAAAAACTCCAGAACATGTTTCTGTTTGTTTGTTTGTTTGTTTTGTCTAGCACGACATATTGGCCAATATCTGGAGAGAAAGAAACTGGGGAGGCGAAGAGCACCAAAAATAGATTTATAAGTGCTATCAAAATTACTGAGAGCATATTGAAGAACACTTTCAACTACTTAAATATTTTTCTAGGACTGACTTTATTCTTAGTGAATCACCCATGAAAGAGAGCAAGCACATTCATATGTAACTAGAGTGTGTAATCTGACATTCAAACACATCTCTGGAGAATAGTGGCTGGGTATATTTACTGAGGTTGAACAATGATAAATAACGATTGAGTCACATTATTACCATATTATTTATTAAGAATGAAGAAAAAGCATTGAAATTTAGAACTGAAATTATCTTTAAAGATCAACTATTCTAACCATCTTATTTTAAAAATAAGATGAGGCTCAGAGAAGTTGTGTTTTGATATCACACGGCTAGTAATTAGATCTATGTGTAACAACTCGTTGGGCCGGCCCCATGGCGTACTGGTTAAGTGCACAGGCTCCACTGTTGGCGGCACAGGTTTGGATCCCGGGTGTGCATCCATGCACCCCTTGTCAGCCCATGCTGTGGCGGTGTCCCATATAAAGTGGAGGAAGATAGGCAGAGATGTTAGCCCAGGGCCAGTCTTCCTCAGCAAAAAAAGAGGAGGATTGGCATGGATGTTAGCTCAGGGCTGATCTTCCTCACAAAAAAAAAAAAAATTGTCTCTTTTTTCCTAATATTCTCTGCTCTCTTTAGGTTATATAGTAGACAACTTTTGTCTTTGGTTTTGTTTTGTCTTTTTTTTAGGCGAGGAAGATCAGCCCTGAGCTAACATCTGTTGCCAATCCTCCTCTTTTTGCTGTGGAAGATTGGCCCCAGGCTAATGGGCACTAATATCCATGCCCATCTTCCTCTACTTTTATACTCGGGACGCCTGCCACAGCATGACTTGAAAAGTGGTGTGTAAGTCCTCACTTGGGATCCAATCCTGTGAACCCCAGGCCACTGAAGCAGAGCTCGTGAACTTAACCACTATGCCATCAGGCCGGTCCCAGACAACTTTTGTTTTTACCCATTCAGCATCCATTTTTCTACTTCTAATATCATTCCCACGTTGGTTTGAGAATAATCATATTCTCATTGGACATATTTCTTGTTGAACCATTAATCAAGTTGACAGGTAACCCTCCTCTCCATCAAATTATGTGCACCTGACAAAGCCAGGCTAAATAGATGCTCTAGCCCTTAAATGTAATCAGTAGTATGGTACACAGGACTGAAAAAAATTGAGTCCATTTCTACAGTGGTATCCTAAAGAGACCATGCATTAAATTCTGTTATCTGCTCATTTCCTGCTTAAGAATGGATATTTTTTCTTTAAATTCTGTGTTATAATTCACATAATTCAAAAAATTCCTCTCTGCTTATAGTAGGCGGTATCATTATTATTTGCAACCAATCCTAATTGTACAGAAATGTTACCAGAGAACAGATACGCAGAACAGATGGTCAGGGAAATGTAGATGAATCAGTCATGTGGTGCTGGAGTAAAAGACAGTGAGATTCCAGTTCATGTTCCGGAACTGGCTTAAGAATGCGTGATATGCAATTGGAGTAAGGATACTTTGGAATATTCATGAGGCTTGGAGACTTCTGAACTTCCATTTCTCTCTTACACACTCCACAGTTCATGAAGCTGTTCCTTCTTTGTAAGATAAGACTAAGGAGGTCTTTTAGGGCCCAACCCTGTTTATTAGTATGCAATTTATCACATGTTCCTGATCTTAGTAGGTGTGTAGTGTAGTGAGGAGATGGAATCATGTAATCACCAAAAAAAAAAAAAGAGAAATTGAGCAATTTTAATTGTAATAGGCAACTGGCACTAGCTGGTAATGATAGCTACAAGAATGGTCCAAATCCCAGAAATCTCTAGATGTGAATAATTTGTGCTAAGTCGCCCACCCCCAATAAAAGACAAAAGAAAAAAAAATTATGTTCTTGTGAACGTGGCTCTGATTTGAGGCACTGTATGAAATAATTCCAGCTACAATTTTCAGGCTTACTTCACAGACCAAACCCCTTAAATATAAGCATCTTTGAAGAAGATTTCTGCTATGAAATCACAGTGCAAATTTGAAATAACTTCTTAGACTTGTTGAAAGTGTCCTATGGTCATTAACCCAGGTAACTGCACTTTTGAGCACAGCAAAATAACTAAATTTTTTTAGGGAATATTGAATATTAGTTCTGAGCTTACTTGAATCTTTCAGTAATCTGGATACCACTGTTATCCTTGAAGCAGAGTAATGTGTTATAGGGATCAGATGACAGACATAGTTTGATTTCATAGTGAGATCCTTTATCAAGACATTGTTATTGCCTCCATTCTTGAATACATAGTAGAAAAAGATATACTTAACTCCCAGAAAAATTCTAGCATAAAATTAGAGTAACTCTGGTTGTGGGGGCTAAACAGAAGACATTGAATGTCTTACTATCTACCATGTATATTCCTGCATAACTACTTAAAACATTCAAGAGAAAAGCCTTTCAAAACTGAATAAGGCAGTGATTCCAACTATAGCTGCTGTTCCAGATATGGACATCTCGTAAATTAATACGGCCTCTGGCTTTTGGTCTATGGTTATCAGTTTGGCAGATGCTTTTATCTGCATGGAAACAAAATATGATACATTAGTAGGGGTTGATCAAAGAAGGTGAGCTAGTTATACAGAAATAAGTGACTTATTATAGATTTATTATAGATATTAAAAGAATTATGGATATTAAAAGAAAGATATTAAAAGAAATAAGTGACTCATTATAAACTTATTATAGATATTAAACCTTATGCAATTGTGGGAGCTGGTGAAGAAGTTTCTAAAAGATGGTTGCCTCTGCATACTATGATGGAGTTACCATAGTTAAGCTAGGCTGGTAGTCAGGATGTGAAATGGCAGAGAGTATGGAAAATTGGAATCCACAAGAGCACGGAAGCTTTAAGGACAAAATGGGATGTCTGGTGGAATTATGGAGCTGGCTTATATTAGCTAATGAGAGCCAAATGTTAAATTTTAAGAATTTGTTGAGACAGTTAACATCACACTGGTAGCTTGAAATAGGCCATGGTGAGAAAATTTTCACCACGGAAATTGACAAATGCTTCTAATTAGAGATTTTATGTTCTGGAAAACCAACTTCTAAACATGTACCAGTACAACACTGCATCTAACTCTGACCACCTCCAACCTCCATGATGCAATTGACCCCTGTTGCCCCCTGCACCACAGAACAGCACTACTGTCTAGCCCAGGGCTCAGAAAAGTTGAAAGAGAAAATCCATGGGAACTAGAGCTGTAACCCGGGTGATGCTGCTGTCAAAGAGATAAACCAGCAACAACATGTGATCTAACAAAAAGCTAAATACCTTTCTCTGACCTTACAGAGCATAAAATTAGCTGCTGCTTCACTTCTTCCTCCAAATCTTGCTCAACTTTTCCATATTGTAAACCCTACTTCAGAAGTATTCAGGGAAAGGAATTCTAGAAAATGTAGCTGCAACTTAGCTAAGTTGACAAAGCACAAAGCCACCACCCAGCCAGACACAATGTATTTTCACTTGTCTGGGAGAGCTATAGCTCTTTTCCATTTTGCGTCAGAGATATGTCAACTCTCTGTATCTGTACAATTTTCCAGAATATACTAATCATCTACCATACTGATGACACTGTGTTTATAGAATTTGAAAAATGTATGCTATTTAGAGTCCTAACTAGGGGTCTCAAGATAAGCCCTCTTGGTTGCCTGGATCCCACTTACAAATAACAATGTAGCAGATGGAGTTTTATTCCCAATTCTTCATTTCCCTTTGGTGGTACAATAAGCCACACACTTGCAATGGTTTCTTTGTGAGTGGAGTACACTTCAACTTTCCCAAACCATAATCTCGCCTAGGCCATGTAACTTGCTTTAGCCAATGAGATAAAAGCGTGAGCATAAAATAAATGTGGATGTCTGGATTTAGTATTTTTGTGCTTCTGCTGTTGCAATGTGAAAGTAATACTCCAGACAGCAACTATCCTAGAAGCCTGGAGCTGAGGCCAGCTGAGGCCAGCTGAGTTCATGAAAATTTCAGCTAACCTGCAGATCTGTGACTTGAATGAGAACCATACAAGCTGACCTGGAGAGCTACGAAAAAGAGGATAAAAGAGGATAAGTGCTTATTATTGGATATCAGTGAATTTTCAAGTGGTTTGTTAATAAGCATTATTGTGGCAGGAGTTAACTAAAAAGGCTACTTTGTAAGGAGGCTTTTTTTGCTGCAGAAAGCATTTCTTAAATTAATAGAAAAATGTATGGCTTAAATATGTATTTGATAAAACTTGATTATAATATGTCAATTTGGATCTAGACAAAAAAATTTCCATTTAAAATGTTAAGAAGGAGATTAGCTTTTAGCTTTGTATTATTTAAAAATTGATGGTTTACTTGCTGAGTGAATCCAAAAATTCAAATTCAGGACTGCTACCAGTGGATTCAATACGTATAAAGAACCAAATAGCCATCTGTCCAGGACAGTGTGAAAGAACAGAACACGCAGGCAATTGATGGCAAAGATAGAGCACCTGCAAAAAGCCTCTGTTGTGTGTGTTCTTCCTGTCCTGACAGTATGAGAAAGGATACAGCTTCTGTACCTGACGACACATGACTGTCACCTTTTTCAACATTCAGCATTCTGCCTTGAGAAGCAAGAATCTGCTCATTACTTTTTAGCATCACTCTCATTTTTTGACTCTGAAATTAGTGGAAAGAGTATGATAAATAATTTTTCTCAATTCTTGTAATGTTCTATATTACTTTCTTAGGACTGCTGTTAACAAATGACTACAAAACTAGATGGTTTAAAACAATACAAATTTATTCTATTGCATAATCTATATTGCGTAATTCTGGAGACTGAAAGTCTGAAATCAAAGCATCAACAGGGCCCTGATCTCTCTGAAGTCCCTAGGGAAGAATCCTTCCTAGCTTCTGGTGGCTCCTGGCAATCCTTATCATCCTGTAGCTTGTGGCTGACCTCTGACCTCTGCCTCTATCTTTACATGGCTGTCTCCTCTTCTTATAAGGACACCCAATCGTTGGATTCAAGGCCCATTCTAATCCGTATGATATCATCTTAACTATATACATCTGAAAAGATCCTATTTCCAAATAAGATCAAATTCTGAGGTTATAAGTGAATATGAATTTTTGGAGAACACTATTCAACCCCCTATAGTCTGCCCTCTAGTCTCTTAAAATTCACATGCATCCCGCACGCAAAATACATTCACCTCATCTCCATGTCCCCCAAAGTCTTGACCCATTCCAGCATTAACTCTAAATCCAAAATCTTATCTAAATATCATCAATTCAAAATATTCCAAATCTCATCATCTAAATCATATATGGGTGAGACTCTGGGTATAATCTATCCTGGAGCAAAATTTCTCTTCATCTATGGGCCTGTAAAGCTAGAAAGCAAGTGACACTCGAAATATAATGGTGGGACAGGCATAGTGTAGGCATTCCCATTCAGAAAGGAAGAAAATGGAAGGAGTAAAGGGATCACTGCTCTAAAGCAAGTTCACAACTGAGCAAAGCGAGTTCCATTAGATTTTAAGTCCTTGGAATAATTTTTTCTGTGGCTTTATAAGCTGTCCTCTAGGCCCTAGGCAGCAGGGGTGGCCCCCAGGACAAACCATATCAAAACTTAATGTCTTAAATGACAATTTATTATTATCACGAAAGGTTCTGGGGTTGATTTGGCACAGCTGGTGGTACTCGTTTGGATTTCTCATGCTGTTACAAACAATTTGCGTCTGGGATTCGAGTCCTCTTAATGCTTGACTGGTCTGGACAAGCCAGATGGTTTGTTGAAAAGATTGGTAATTGATATTTACCATTCAATGGGGCTGTTTACTGGAACTCATGACATGGCTTCTCCACGTCGCTGGGCTCTCAAAACACGGCACCTGTGTTCTGAGAGGGAACATTCTAAGAATAAGAGTTTCAAAAAGTAGAAAGCTAAAGCTATTGGGCAAATTGTAGGCTACCTCCAGAACTACTGCACATCACTTCTACCATTTCTGATTGGCCATAGCAGTCACAATCCTGTTAAGATTTAAGAGGGTTGAGAAATAAAATCCATATCCTGATAGAGGAGTGGCAAAGTCACATTATAGAAGAGCATATGAGATGGGAGCTGTTTTTGACATCTTTTTAGAGACTCCAGTTTATTAAATATATTTTCTATTTTCCACGTTGTTGCAAGCAACCATTTTGTTAAGCTTCCAATACTACATGATATGGGTGTATTAGTAAGGGTTTTCCAGAGAAACAGAACCAATAGGAGATTGTATATACCGTCATGTACCACATAACAATGTTTCGGTCAACAACAGACCGCGTATACGGTCGTGGTCTCATAAGACAGTACCATATAGCTTAAGTGTGTAGTAGGCTCTCAGTTTGTTTAAGTACACTCTATGATGTTCGTACAATGACAAAATTGCCTAACAACATTTCTCAGAACATATCCCCATCGTTAAATGATGCATGACTGTATATACGTGAAGAGATTTATTATGAGGAATTGGCTCATGTGATTATGGAGGCTGTCATCTGCAACCTGGAGTTCCAGAAAAGCCAGTGGTGTAATTCTAATCCCAGTCCAAAGGCCTGAGAACCAGGGGAGCCTACGTTGTAAACAGTCCAAGGACAGAAGATGGCTGTCCCAGCTCAAGTAAGCAAGCAGGAAGCAAAAGGGACAAATTCCTTCTTTCTCTCCTTTTTTTCTTCTACTCAGTCCCTCGGTGGATTGGATCATGCCCCACTACAGTGGGGAGGACAATCTACTTTACGGAGTCCACCAATTCAAACGCTAATCTTATCTGGAAACACTCTCACAGACACACCTAGAAATAATGTTTAATCTGGGCACCTCTCGGCTCAAGACAAATTGACACGTAAAATTAACCATCACAATCGGTCATGTTTTTCTCCAGCATCCAATAAAAATTTTTCTTACTTTTCTTCTAATCTCCTCAAGGCCTTCAGATCTCCGCCCACTGAACAATCCTAATACTAATGCCATATGATTTGAGTATTCTTTTTTATAACAGTATCTCATTCCAGGAACTAATTTCTGCTCCAATGATCTATTCTTGCATAGCAAGCTACCGCAAAATTTACTAGGTTAAAACAATCATTTATTATTTTCTTTTGTATTTCTTTGAGTTGTCTTAGGCTAGCTAAGTGGTTTTGATTAGCCCTCTCATCCATTACAATCAGGTGGCATGTAGGGCTAGAGTCACCAAGAAGAGTCACTGACATGGTAACTGATGCTGTTTGTCAGTCAGGAGCTCAGCTGGAGCATTCAACCAGAGTACTAACACACGATCTCTTAATGTGGTTTGGGCTTCAAACAAGATGGCACCTTTGTTCCAACTGGGAGCATCTCAAAAATCAGAACTCCAAGATATGTGAAGCTTCAGGCTTGATTGAGGACTACCCCCAGAACTGGTGAGGTGACATTTTTTCCTAATCTATCTGTTAAAACAGTCCTAGGGCCTGATCATATTCGAGGGGCTGGAGAAACAAATGTAATTTTTTGATGAAAGAGAGGCAATGCCACATTGAGCATATGGGAATGGACATATGGTTGTGTCCATCTGAGGAAAATATGACTTTGGAAGGGGTTTCTCTCATGAGAGAGACCAAACTGCTATGGTCTGAATGTGTATGTCCCCCACAATTCATACATTGAAATCCTATCCCCCAAGGCTGATGGTATTATGACACAGGGCTTTTAAGAAGTGCCTAAATCATAAGGCTGGAACCCTCATGAATGGGATTAGCGCCTTATAAAAGAGGCTCCACAGAGATCCCTAGCCCCTTGGACCATGTGAGGACACAATAAGAAGTCTATGACCCAGAAGGGGGCCCTCACTCGACTATGCTGGCACCCTGACCTTGATCTTCCAGCCTCCAGAAATGCAAGAAATAAATTTCTGATGTTTGTAAAGTCCCAGCCTCTGGTGTTTTCTTACAGCAGCCTGAATGGACTAAGACACTAAACATCTAAATACATTTCCATTTCATTTTGGGCACAGTTAGATGGCATTTCTAATTTTTTTAACTTTTAGGAATGGCCATATCACTGACATCTCTCCAACAGAATGAACATAGAAATGAGTGTACCGCTTCCATGCCTGAGCCATAATTCTCCCCAGTGTGTTATCCCTTATATTCCTTTTCTTTTCAGTTAACTAGGATAGCGATGCCTAGGGCAATCTGGGAAACCATGTGTTGAAGATAGCAGAAACTCTGTGACCCCAAGTCCCTAAATGACTGTGTGGATTAAAACGGAGCCATTGCAGACACAAACCCCTCACCTTGATTCTTATATGTGTGACGTGTAATGTGCGTAGATTTCTAATAAAATCCCCCAATGACCATCACCTTTGTATAACTCCTTCTTGTTGAATACCAGCAGAATCTATAAATATGATGAGATCACCTCCATGCTTTTGTTATATTCTATAGCAAATGAGATTTTGCAGATATAATTTGTTTCCAAAATCAATTGACTTGCAGATAGGGAGATTATTGTAGGTGGGCTGGACCTAGAGGGTTCTTTTTGGTGAAAAAGATTCAAAGAGATTTGAAGCATAAGAGGGATTTGATGTGAGGGAGATTCTCCATTGCTGAATGTGGCAGGGGATGCAGGTGGCATATGGAATCTAAAAGTGAGCTTCAAACAACCTCTAGCCAGGAAATGGGGATTCCAGTTCTACAGCCACAAGGAACTGAATTTGGTCAACAACCTGAATGACCTTGGAGGGGTACTTCAAGATCCAGATGATGACCGAGACTGCCAAATTCTTGATTTCAGCCTGGAGACCCTAAGCAAAAGTTCCAGCCACATTGAACCTGGACTTCTGACTTACAGAACGATAGATGTGTGTTGTTTTTTAATTTACTATTTTTTTTTCTTTATTGCACTGGTAAACCCAGTGTAAATTTTTTAAATTAACAGACTTCATATTTTAGAATAGTTTTAGGTTGACAACAACATTGCACAGAAAGTATAGAGAGTTCCCTCTCTGTACTCCTGCACACAATTTCTCCTATTAACATGTTGTATTAGTGTGATCCATTTGTTATAACTGATGAACCAATACTGATACACTATTATTAACTAAAGTCCATAGTTTATATTCGGGTTTTCTCTTTCAGTTGTATAGTTCTATAGGTTTTGACAAATACATAATGTCATGTATCCACCACTACGGTACCATACAGAATGGTTTCACTGCTCTAAAAATTCCATGTTCGACCTATTCATCCCTCCCTCTCATTGCCAAACCTCTAGCAACCAGTGATCTTTAGACTGTCTCTAAAGTTTGTCTTTTCCAGAACGTCATTTAGTTGGAATCATATAGCATGAAGCCTTTTCAAACTGGTTTCTCTCAATTAACATGATTAAGTTTCATCCATGTCTTTTTGTGGCTTGATAGCTAATTTCTTTTTATAGTTGAGTAATATTCCATTGCATGGATTTACTAAAGTTTATCTATTCACCTATTGAAGGCCACCTTGGTTGCTTCCATGCAATTATGAATAAAGTTTTTATAAACATTTATGTGCAGATTGTTTAGTGTGGATGTAAGTTTTCAACTCATCTGGGCACATATATAGGAATATGATTGTTGGATGGGATTGTGAGACTACGTTTAGCTTTGTAAGAAACTGTCAAATTGTCTTCTGAAGTGGCTTTACCGTTTCACATTCCCACCAGCAACGAATGAGTGTTCCTGTTGTTCCACATCTTGACCAGTATCGGGTGCTGTCTGCTTTTTGGATTTTAGCCAATCTAAATAGATGTGTAGTGGTATCTCATTGTTGATTTCATTTGTAATTCCCTAATGACATATGATGTTGAGCATCTTTTCATGTGCTTATTTGACATCTGTATATATATATTTTTTTGATGAGGTGTCTATATAGATCTTTGGCCTATTTTTTGTCTGTTTTTGTGTTGTTGAGTTTAAAGAATGTTTTGTATATTTGGGTACAAGTTCTTTATCAGATATATGATTTACAAATATTTTTCTCCCAGGCTGTGGCTTGTCTTTTCATTCTCTTAACAGTAACTTTCACAGAACAGAACTGTTTCATTTTAATGAAGTTCAATTTACCAATTTTTTCCTTCATGCATTGTGCCTTTGGTGTTGTATCTAAAAAGTTATTATCAAATCTGATGTCACTTATATTCTCTCCATTGTTATCTCTCAGAAGTTTTATAGTTTTGTATTTTACATTTAGATCTATCTTCCACTTTGAGTTAATTCTTATGAATGTTGTAAGGCCTAGCCAGTTGTGTCTAGATTCATTTTCTTGCATGTGGATGTCCATTTTTTTCCAGGATGATTTGCTGAAAAGAATACCCTTTCTCCATTGAATTAATTGCCTTTATTTCTTTGTGAAAAATCAGTTGACTATGTTTGTGTGCATCTATTTCTGGGCTCTCTATCTGGTTCCATTTACATTTGTGGCTATTCTTTCTCTAATACCACAGTGTCTTAATTACTGCAGCCTTATAGGAAGACTTGAAGTCATATAGTGTCAGTTCTCTGACTGTTTTTCTTCTATGGGTATTGTTTTAAGAGGCCTAGTTTGCGGTAATTTCTTACTCATGAATAGAACAGCTGTATAAGGTTACAAGGGAGTAAATGTTATCTTACAACACAATTTGCCTGTCTATGTGTTACTGCAGTAAAGTCTATTCTAAATATACCTCTTAATATTATCTGGAAAAGTTTGGTAATTTTGGAGTCATTTTTGCCTGAATGCCTTGTAGAAATCTCTAGTTGAAGCTTTCTAGCCTCAAGGGTAATTTGTGGAAAGACTGATAACTGATTTGAATTTTCGAAAGATTATAGGAGTATTCACTTTCATTTATTCATGAGTCAGTTAGGTAAGTTTTGTCTTTCTAGGTATTTGTCCATTTAATTTTAATATTCAAATACTTTGGCATACATTTTTTCATAATACGGTGTACATTTTTTCATAGTATTCCATAATTGACTTTTTGTGTCTTCACCATCTGTTGTGATATCCTTTTCTTGTTGCTAATATTGTTAATTTGTACATTCACTCTCCTTTTCATGCTCATGAAAAAATTTTTTAGTATTATTGGTCTTTACAAAGACTTTTGAGCAAGATGCTGAGTTCATTGAAATTTTATCTTTCTATATTGTCCACTATTTGATAAATTTTTATAACTGTTCTATGTGTGCATAAAAGAAATAGTTCTTCTATCATTACTGGAGGCATTTTTCCTTATATGTATTTTGGGTCAATTTGTAATTTGTGTTGTGCAATTCTTTTATATCCTAATTATTTTTGTCTTCTATCAATTACCAGAAAAGATGAATTAAAATCCCCCAGTATGATTGGGGATTTGTCTTTTACTTTTTACAGTTCTCTCTCTCCCTCTCCTTGTTCCCCTCCTTCTCTCTCTCTCTAAATATATAAGTATATTTTAATTACACATAATTTTCCATTTTTATTGTATGTTTTTATAACACTTGTTTCATTACATGTACTTCCCATTTTTTGGTTCAAACTTCTGTATCCTTATGTTTCCTGCCAGTTTGTATTTTTATCCAGTTAGATAATTTTTTTTGTTAACTTTATCTAGTTAGTTAATATGGTGACTCTTCCAATGAGTTAAAACAAACATCTACTTTTGTACTTTTCTGTTTATTTTCCCTTACTTACCTTTTCTTTACACTCATTTCTTGATTCTTTTAGAATTGTTTAATTGTTTCATTTTTTACCATGTTCTATGTGAAAAAGGCAATTCATTTTCTTTTTATTCATTTAGTGATAACTCAAGAAATTACAACATGCATAGTTAGCTTATCAAAGTGTAAAGTTAATCAATACATTTTATTTTCCTTTCAGATAGAACAGGTTAGCTATATCCACTCCTATTCTATATAATATTGTTGCTGCATGTGTTATCTCATTCTTTTTAACACCAATAGACATTATAATCGCTGCTTTATATAGTCAATATTAATTTACAGTTACCTATATATTTATCATATTGCATTAAATCCTTCTTCCTTCTCATTCTTTCCACCTGAAATATTTTGCTAATGTATAGTTTACGTTAGTTTATGTTAGTGAGTGTTTGCTATTTTCAAACTCTCTATTTTTGTTTATCTGAATTTATTATTTAGTCATGAAAGATATTTTTGATGATTAAAGATGCCTAGGTCATCAGTTGTTTCCTTTCAGCATTATTAAAGGTATCATGACACTACCTACTGACTTCGCTTGTGATCTGATACTTTACTCCACGTTTTTAAATCTCTTTCACATTTTTTCAATTCATTTACCTTTCTTGTTACTGCATCCTGGATAATTGTTCTGCTCTGTTTTCCAGTTCACTAATTTGTTCCTTACCTGTGTGAAATGGGTTATTAAACCCATTTAAGTCCTGTGAGTGTTTAATTTTGATTATTTTTCTTTAATTTTTATTGCTTTATTTCCTAAATGTCACTGGACTCTGTATATATTTTTAATTTTCATTTTATTTTTTACAACTTAGTAAATGTAGTTTTTTTGTTTGTGTCCAATAATTCCAATCTCTTAATACACTATGTATTAGTGTATTAGTGTAACACACTATGTGTCTCTTTCTGCTCTCTCTTCTCTCTAATATTTCTCTCCCGTTGTGCTTTATTTTCTTCTGTGCTTGGATATTTGTTTACTATGTTTTACACATTATTTTTGAAGTATTATTTATGAGTTATCTTTGAGGGCTGGGATAAAGATAATGTCTTCAAGAGAATATTTGGATACGCTTCTGGTAGTCTCAAATCAATACATATTTAGTCTATAATTTATAACTTGAAGTTTATAGGACCCTGGTGATGCAAGCTTGGGGCTGTGAATGCCAAAGTTATTTGATGCTTCTCAGAAACAGTTCTGTTTCTTCCTGCCCTATGCAGCAACAAAGAATCTAAATGTGATGGGAAGATATTTACTACTGTTCCAATCATCCCAAGAGAATATATCCCTTGAGGGGGTCCAAACTTAACACGAGGAAGATCTCCTTTAGGCTACTCAATTTGATAGACTCTGGACTACGATTTGTAAACTCCTTCCTTACTCTACTAGGCCATCAAAACTATAGTAAATTTCTTTAATATTGGAAAATGCTATCAGAGAAAATGTTTTCTGTCTTCCCTTAACTCTCTCTAAGCTCGCTTCCTCTTAATTTTAACCTAGTTATTCCTAATTTTTATAAAGCTCTTATGTTTTTAAGAAGACTTTCAAATTGTTCATCCACATTTTTAGTTGTTCTCAGTGGGAAGTATGGTCTCAATATTCTAGTACATCCTATTCCTGGAAATGGATGTCTTAATAAAATATCTTGTTGTTCACATTACCTGAAACAAGAGCTGAAGTGAGGTCAATACATAAACTAATTCCTGGGCAGAGGCTAATTATCCAGCTAGATGTCAGGGAATCTGTCTGTAGCCAAAGTAGATGGATAACGTCAAAGATGTTTTGGAAAGAAGAAAATAAATAGACATCTTTAGATTTCCCAGAAATTAGGACAATTCAGCAATTGTGTGTCTTTATGAAGAGATTCAAATTACAGAATAGGGTCTTAAAAATCTGCTAGACAAGGTGACCATTCTAAGATTAATGAACTTGTAAATAGAATAATTGTGACAAGAATTTCGGCTACAAAATGAGCTCAACAATAGAGCTCACTCTCACTATATGTATCCTTGCACCTACATAAACAAGTATTGCACAGTTTTGTAGAAGCAATCCCTAACACTGGCTCCCAATATGTTAGAGTCATCAGTGATTTGTCTTCATGTAATAAGCAAGTATTTTGTAATTTTATTTGCTTTTTCTTAATCTCATTCCTTTTTCACTATTATAATCTAGACATTCACTGAAGATCTTTATGATATATAGCATTGCTTCTGAAAAGTAATTCACATCACAGTACAGAGCTAGTAGCTATGAAATACACTTTTCCCAACATTTACCTTATCAGTAAAGGTAATTTGCTTTTATTTTAGAATCGTAGTATGGCTTTTGAAAATCAAGTTATAGCATGAGCAATATGACAACACATTGAGATGTTCTGATGCTTTCCAGCAGAATGTGATATGCTATAAATTAGTAACTTATATATGATTTTGTTCCTTCCATGTCAAGAGTACATGTTGCTGGGGAGCAAGGTAAGAGGGTGAAAGAAGAGTCTATTATTATTATTTCTAAATACAGTCCCTAAATGTTTTCTTTCTTATCAGGATATGTTGGGCTATGTTGTTATAGTTCTAATATTAAAACAAGGAATACTTTCACCAGAAATTGCTTTTGAGACACCAACTTGGCCATTCTCAAGTCTTCATGACACAAAGGTTAACAGGAAAAAAGAAGGAATGCTGTGATGATTGGAGTGATTGGCTCAAACTTACACATGGAAGTAGGGATGCTACCATATAGTGAACACCGAGAGGGGCATTGATGAACTCTGGTGACCTTCTTATGTTCTAATGTGGCTGGGGGTGACTTTAGTGATTTGAGAGTGGCAGAGTTAACGCTGGAAGATCTACTTCCAAGAAAGCTTTTTCAAATTTATGTGCCTGGTGACTTGATGCAGGTAAGTGGAGGGCTTGGTTCAGCTGGGTCTGATGTTCAGAGATGTAAACATAGACTCTCTAGCATGACAGCCTTTGCATAGTTGGGCTGCAACTCAGCTCATTTTTACAGCTAACAAGATGGAAATTACGTGGCATTTTATAACCTAGCCTTAAAAGTCACATAGCATTACCTCTACTGTACTCTATTTGCCAAAGTAGGCATAAAATCACCCTGATTCAAGGCAAAGGGACATAGTCCCAATCTCTGAGTGGGAAAAATGTGTCACAGAATATGCAGCAATTTTTTAAAGTTTCTAAACTCACTCTCTGCCCACAAATTAATTGCACGCCTTCTACATGTAAAATAAACTCCCTCCCTCCCAGGATCCCTCAAAACTCCAATCCTTTTATGACATCAGCTCAGGCTCATGCTTGAGAATCTCTTTATCTCAATCAGGTCAGAATACATATGAGACCCCTCAGATTTTGTTCTTCAGGTACAATTTCTATCATTATGAAAACCAAGGAACTAAAGAGACAAATTATCTGCCCCATTATAATCAACATAAAATGGAAGAAAAGATATTACATAACCACAATAGTGACCTCTACTCAAAATGGAAAAAGGGAAGGCACATAGAAGTCACTGATCCTAGCAAATCCGCAATCAAGCCAAGCAGATATGTGCAATTTCTTGATTAGGCTCCATTTCTGCTTCCTGGAAAGGATTCTCCATGACTTTTAGTTCTATTGTTTCTACCTTCTTAGTCATCCTTCCTTTTCTGTAAATAAATAGGCCAATCTCTGTAGTTGAGTAATTTTCTCAGCCTCCTTCCTGCGCATAGAAGTTTTAGAGTCCACTGGAATATTTTCATGTTGTACTTTGTGCCTACAGTCCAAGTTGCTATATATTTTTTTATTTGGGTTTCTTATAAAACTGTTTATAATTCAGTCCATTAAACAAAAGTCATATCCACAAATCTTAAAATTAACCCTTCTTTACCTTAGCTCACTCTGAGCTTGCTATGAGACTACAACTATAAGATTCTTAGAAATCCTATTGTTTAAGAGAGATGCACTGTGAGGCACAGCTTTAGGAACACTTTTTTTCCTACCTGAAAGGTTCTATGAGGCTTCAGCTTAAATCTTTTTTGTGATCTTACCAAAGGGACTTATAGTCACACTCTCGGCTTAATCTTCACCCTCACACCGCATTTCCTTGATAGCACCCTGCATTTTATCTTGAGTTTCTCTTTTATTTGGAGAATCTTATCCCGGGAGAGATTACAGATGAGAAATAGCTTTATTTTCAAACCCAACATGTCTAGTTCTCTTTATATATCTTCTAGATTCTTGAAAACTGAAGAAATTCATTTTTATCATGTCTCTATATCTGTACAGTATAATATGCACCAAATGGAAAGTAGTTGACACCTTCTTCCAATGACACTTTCACTTTCCTTACAAAGTTCTTGATGGTTCAATAGAAATATTTTTCTACTTTCCACGTCACTGCAGGTAAATATTTGCTATACATAATGCAGCACATGACAGAGATCTCCTTTCCTCCAATTCTAACGACATTTTTCTTGCTTTCATTTCAGTTCTCATTAACAACCTTCTGGAGACCTATCAGGCTTGTTTAACAGTGTCTTCAAAACTCTACCACATTCTACCTTGAATAGCTGAGCAGTCTTGAGAAAGAAGAACAAAGCTGGAGGCATCATGCTTCCTGATTTCAAACTATATTACATAGCTATAGGAATCAAAACAGTATGGTATTGGCATAAAAACAGACACAAAGACCAATGGAGCAGAATAGGGAGCCCAGAAATAAACCTGTGCATATATGGTCAATTAATTTACAACAAAAGAGCTAAGAACATACAATGGGGAAACGACAGTCTCTTCAAAAAATGATGTTGGGAAAACTGGACAGCCAAACACAAAAGAATGAAACTGGACCACCATCTTAAACCATACACAAAAATTGACTCAAAATAGATTAAAGACTTGAATGTAAGACCTGAAACCATAAAAATCCTAGAAGAAAATATAGGTGTTAAACTCCTTGACATTAGTCTTGGTGAAGATTTTTTTGTATTCGACACCAAAAACAAAGGCAACAAAAGAAAAATAAACAAGTGGGACTATATCAAATTAAAAAGCTTCTGCACTACAAAGGCAATGATCAACAAAATGAAAAGAAAAGATCTGAATAGACATTTTTCCAAAGAAGACATACAGATAGCTAACAGGTACATGACAAGGTGCTCACCACTAATCATCAGTGAAATGCAAATCAAAACCACAATGAGATATCATCTCACACCTGTTAGAATGGCTATTTTCAAAAAGACAAGAAATAACAAGTGTTGGTGAGGATGTAGAGAAAAGGGAATCCTGGTGCACTGTTGGTGGGAATGTAAATTGGTACAGCTATTATGGGAAACAATATGAAGAGGCCTCAAAAATTAAAAATAGGACCACCATATGATCCAGCAATTCCACTCTGGGCATTTATCTAAAGGAAATGAAAACACTAACTTGAAAAGGTATATGCACCCCCCCACCCATGCTCCTTGCAGCATTATTTACAATAGCCAAGACATGGAAGCAACCTAAGCGTCCATTGACGGATGAATGAATAAAGAAGTTAAACACATACACACAGCTAATGATATATTATTCAGCCATAAAAAAGAAGGAAATCTTGCCGTTTGCCACAACATGGATGGAACTTGAGAGTATTAGGCTAAGGGAAATAAGTCAGACAGAGGAAGACAGATACCGTATAACCTCAGTTACATGTGAAATCTAAAAAAATAATAAAATGAACTCATACATACAGAGAACAGATTGGTAGTTGCCAGAGGTGGGGGGCGGGGGTTGGGCAAAGTAGGTAAAGGTGGTTAAAAGGTTAAAACAAACTTCCAGTTATAAAATAAATAAGCAGTGGGGATCTAATGCATAGCATGGTGACTACAGATAACAATACTGTATTGTATATTTAAAAGTTGCTAAGAGACCTTAAAAGATCTCCTCATAGGAAAAAATCGTAGCTATGTTTGGTAATAGATGTAACTAGACTTACTGTGGTGATCTTTTTGCAATACATACAAATATTGAATCAGTATATTGTACACCTGAAACTAATATAATGTTATACATCAATTAAATCTCAATTAAAAAAAAAAAAAAACTCTACTATATTCTGCCTGCCACATGGTTCCAAACCCAAAGTCATGTATTTTAGATTTTTGTTATGCAGCATGTCACATCCAGGGAACAAATTTAGTTCAAGTTATTAATACTTTTACTGAACCAAAGTAGATTTACTTCCTGGCGAGTTAAAATCAGACTCTCCACTAGAAGTAGTTGTCACACAAAGTAGAGTTTATTTGCCACAAATAGGAGACCACATGGAATCTTTTCCAAAGCCATGGCTCTCCTGGAGCACAGGACAGCAAGGCTCTTTCATTTCAGATGGGGAATGCCTATTCAAAAAGGAGAGGCAGGTATTTGCTTGTGCATGCTCAGTTGGCTCATCTATGCAGGCACTGCTCTTGCGGTGGGGCTCAGTCTGGTTCAGGCTTGGTGATTGCATCTCTTAAGATAACAACAACAAAAAAATTTGGAGAAACAGTTAAATGCTTCCAAAACCTCCCATGAGTTCCTTGGGGCAATTAGCTGGTGACATCACTGTATAACAAACAACTCCAAACTTAGGGGTGTAAAACAAAGCATTTTATTATAATTATGGATTCTGTGAGTCAGGGATTCAGGTAGGACACAAGAGGGAATGCCTTGGCTCTGTTCCCTGTCTCACACCCAACCTAGGAAGACCCATCTGGAATGGCTTGTGGCAACTTGATTTGTATGGGAATTGGTAAAATGGTGCCGGAGTACCCACTTCCAAGACGGCTTCTTCACTCTTATGTTTGGGATCTTGATGTGAAGGTAGATGGAAGGCTGGGATTATTGAGAGAGAGCCTGATATGGAACCTCTCATTCTCAAGTTTGTGATGCACAGCAAGCCAAACACTGAGACATTGGTTCTTGGAGATGGTGAAAGGCCTCACTCGAGTTGGCCAAGATGAGAAGGCGGGAGCATGGGTTAGCTCAAATCTGCCTTAAGCAGAGCAAAAAGCAAGGGGTGTTTTATAAAGCTAAGGGGCTTGGCAGGAGGAGCTTCAGAGAAACAAAGGGGTCATTCCCAATACGCCCCTGGGCAATCTGCAAGGGCCACTGGGGGCTGGCCATCCAGTGATCACAACCTCCCCTAAGGCATTCTCTTTCTTCTGCAAAACAAACTCACAAATCCTCAAGACCCGAGTTACCTCTCAAGTTGAATAAGAAAACAGCAAATTGACAAGATTCATAACAAGGTCAAAAGGCAATCATGTCCTTACTGAATATCTACCGTAGCCCTCAGGTAGCCTACATATGACGTCTTCAGAATGGTAACATTGGAGTAGTTGAACTTCTTTCCTGGTGGTTAATGTTCTGGAAAACAATATAGAATCTGCATGACTTTTCAAACTTGGAAGTCATTTCTGCTGTCCTTTGTGGGTGCAGAATTCATTCATGTTCAAGAGCATTTCAAAGAATTTATGGCTAAGTTTTCAAATTACTATATTTAAAATTCCATTTTTATATATGAATATAGGGGTTCTGTTTCTCTGGAGAACCCCGACTATTACATATTTTGGTACCGAGAGTGGTTCTAGACGCACAGAATTTTTAGGATGAGTTTTCTGAATTGGTTCCGAGGTTTTTGGAACTGGCTCTCTAATCTGATTGGATTTGAAGACACTAATGACTATTTCCAGTAGTGAAGAGAGCACTAACAGTCCCTGGTATGAACTGGTCATAAAGATATGCAAAATATCTATATTAGATACTCCTAATCTACCACTTATAAGAAGCAAAGAGCTGAATGACTGTATATGACAATTTCAAACATTTTTGGAAAACAAATGAATATAATGAAATTGATTGGTTGCTCCTAATATCCCTGGACAAAGTGGTGAAAGGAAGGATGAGCTCAGGAATTTGAAATCCTAGCGCAAGCATCATAAGCCTTCTATGTGTGCCCTGAGGGAGACTCTTATCTCCTGTAGCTCTAAGACTAAGATGGCTGAAAATCAAACACAGAATCTCATCCTGTGGCTAGGTAAATTGCAAGCTGAGAACATGTGTGAGAATGGGACTTGTTTGCCAGTGGAAGTGAGATAGGCAGGAAGCTAGATATGAGCTGGGAGCAAAGTCCCTCCACCAGGTGCAGCATCCTGATTGTTGGGCAGCGGCTCTTCTGACGTGCAGCACTCTCCCCAGCCTTGACAGAGAGTAGCCCCAAGCCTCATTATACCCTCATTTGCATCGCGGTTTTGACCCGCCTTGCAGGGGATCACTGCCATGATAGTTCCAGAGATACCTATGTAAGGAAAAAATCTCCCACTCCCGACATGGGGGTGGATAAAAATGCCCCTATTAGCACATGTTTTAAGACCCTCACTCACCCCCCGGGAACCGACTGTCCAAAGCCACCGACCACTGCAACTTTGGGGCAGTTGCTCACCTTGAGCCTGCCCGCCCCTCCCCCTGCGGGTGTACTTTTGCTTTGCTAATAAATCCTTCTCCACTAAAACTTCCGCTGTGTGCCCACTCTCAAATTCTTTTGTGTCTGTGGACCAAGAACCTGGGACCTCACCACACTGATCTGACTGGTGCCAGTGACGGAAGTGGCCTCTTGACTTCCAGTCTCCAGCTTCATCAGAGTTTCCCCATATGTCACCATCCTAATTTACAAGATACCATTCTTTCACAATCAATGCCCTCACTTTAAAAGTAAACACCCTGCCAAGCTGGGAGTTCAATTTTCATTGTAATTCTCCTTAGGAATGGTTTCCTAAGGGTATGGAATAATGGGGCAAGGAAGATAAAGTTGGATCACTTGGAACTTATGGATATGGGCTCACTAAGCATAGATTCTGCATTTAATGTTGCAGCTCAAGGAGTTAGAAAGGGTTGTAATAGTTTGTTTGGTTGGTTGCCTGAAACATGGACCAAAATGTGGCACACAGTGAATAAATTGGAAATGCCCAACATGCCTGGGTTTAATGTGGGAGAAGAGATTCAAAGGTTTAAGGAGATTGGGATGTTAGAGTGGATTTAAGACCTACTTACCTCCATTAGGAGGGTCCAGAAAATCTAGCTTCCACCAATACTGTGAGAAATAAATTTGTGATGGGAGCCCCAGCATCCTTAAAAGGCTCTGTGATTAATCTTCTCTATAAGCCAGACCTTACAGTGGGAACTGCAGCCACACAACTGGGAAACTTAAACGCAATAGGAGTAATTGTATCCCCAGATGGCAGGGGCCAAGTGGTCGCATTCAACCATCAAAAGAAAACTAGGAGTGGTAACCCAACAGAAGGGAGAGTCAAAGTAGCAATCAGAAAAGTCTGACTCGTGCAAACCTATGGCATTGGTGAAGTGATCATGGTGTTCCTAGAAGTAAAATAGGTATGAAGCCAACTAAATTCTTATTTGATCTGTATAAGTAGAAAAGCTCTAGATCAAGTGAACAAAAGTCTAGCTTGAATCATAAAAACAGAGTCACAAACGCTCAGTCAGTTCCCAGACATGAGCCAGTTTATAGAATCAGAACCCCTGAGTGAAGGAGAGGATGGATCCCCTTGAGGAAGGACCCTGGTACACTGCCAAAAGTTTATGTCATGAATCTTGATCCCAGACTTTTTCAAAGGGACCTACAATCTTTAACCTGTGTAGTGGTACATTGGGGAAAAGAAAATAATCCAACCTCTGGGGCACTGCTAGACACTGGCTCTGATCTGACTAATTCCGGGAGACCAAAAACATCACTATGGTTCACCAGTCAAAGTAGGAGCTTAAGGAGGTCAGATAATCAATGGAGTTTTAGGTCAGTCCGTTTCACAGTGAGGTGCCAAACCCATCATGTGGTCATTTCCTCAGTTCCCAAATGCATTATTGGAAAAGATAAACTCAGCAGCTAACAGAAGGCCCACGTCAGTTGCCTGGCCTATGGATTGAGGGCTATTACGGTGAGAAAGGACAGTGGAAGCTACTAGAACTGCCCCACCTAATTCAAAAATAGTAATTCAAAAAGTAATACCACATTCTTGGGGGGATTGCAGAGATTAGTGCCACCATTAGTACCACCACCATGCAGGGGTGGTGATTCCCACCGCATTCCCATTCAACTCCCCTATTTGGCCTTTGCAGAAGATAAATGGATCTTGGAGAATGACAGTGGATTATCACAAGCTTAACCAGGGGGTGACTCCCATTTAAGCTGGGGTACCAGATGTGGTTTCATTGTTGGAGCAAACTAACATGTTCCGTGGTAACTGGTATTCAACCATTGATCCAGAAAATGCCTTTTCCTCCTTCCTTGTCAATAAAGCCAACCAGAAGCAGTTAGTTTTCAGCTGACAAGGCCAATGATACACTTTCACTGTCCGCCATCAAGAGTATACCGACTCTCCAGCCCTATGTTATAATTTAGTTCACAGGAATCTTGATTACCTTTTCTTTCCACAAGTTGTTACACTGGTCCATTACATTGATAGCGTTATGCTGATTGAACTTAGTGAGCAACAAGTAGCCACTTACTCATCAAGTATTGGTAGTAGTATTAATCCGTGAAATATTTGTGTGCCAGAGGGTGGGAAATAAATCTGACAAAATTCAGGGGCCTCTAGCTCAGTGACATTTCTAGGGGTCTATTGGTATGGGGCATGTCAAGATATTCTTTCTAAGGTGAAGGATAATTTGTTGCATCAGGCCACTCTTACAACCAAAAAAGTAGCACAGTGCCTAGTGGGCCTCTTTGGATTTCAGATACAACATATTCCCTCATTTGGGTGTGTTACTCTGACTTATTTACCGAGTGATCTGAAAAGCTGCTAGTTTTGAGTGGTGCGCAGAACAAGAGAAGGCTCTGCAACAGGTCCAGGCTGCTATACAAGCTGCTCTGAAGCTTGGGCCATATGATCCAGGAGATCCAGTGGTACTTACAGTGTTAGTAGCAGATGGGGATGGTATTTGGAGCCTTCAGCAGGCCCCTATAGGTGATTTACAGAACAAGTCCTTAGATTTTACAGCAACACTCTGCCATCCTCTGCAAATAACTCTCCTTTTGAGAAACAGCTTTGACCTGCTACTGGGCCTTAGTAGAGTCTGAACTCTTAACCCTAGGCCATAAAGTTGGGCATGCATAGCAACACTCCCTCATCAAATGGAGGTGGTATATATATGGTGAGGAATGAGCAATCCCTGAAGACATAAGTAAGTTACATGAAGTGGTCCAAACACCCATGATCCCTACTCCGGCTATACTGCCTTCTCTATCCCAGTCTGTACATATGGCCACGTGAGGAATTCCCTATGATCAGCTGACAGAGGAAGTGAAGACTCAGATTTGGTTTACAGATGGTTCTGCAAAACATACAGGAACCACCTGAAAGTGGACAACTGAAGCTCTACAGCCCCTTTCTGGGACATCCCTGAAGGACGCTGGGGAAGGGAAATCTTATTAGTGGCAGAACTTCAAGCAGAACAAACTTCAAGTTTGTTCACTTTCCTTGGAAGGTGAAATGGCCAGATGTGAAAGTGTATACTGATTCATAGGCTATGACCAATGGTTTTGGATGGTCAGAAACTTGGAAACATGATTGGAAAATTGGCGACAAAGATTTGGGGAAAACGTATGTGGACTGACTTTTCCGCATGGGTAAAAAAATGTGAAGATATTTGTGTTCTCTGTGAATGCTCACCAAAGAATGACCTCAGCAGAGGAGAATTTTAATAATCAAAGTGAACAGGATGACTCGTTCAGTTAGTCTCTTTCTCTAGCCAGTCCTGTCATCATCCAATGTGCTCATAAACAACATGGCCATGGTGGCAGGGATGGAGGTTAGCATGGGCTCAGCCAAATGCTCTTCCACTCATCAAGGCCAACCTGGCTATGGCCACCGCTGAGTGCCCAATCTGCCAACAGCAGAGACCAACACTAAGTCCTTGATATGGCACCATTCCCCAGGATGATCAGCCAGCTACCCGGTGGCAAGTTGATTACTTTGGACCACTTCCATCATGGAAGGGACGGCCTTTTGTTCTTACTGGAATAGACGCTTACTCTGGATATGGATTTGCCTTCCTTACACACAATGCTGCTCCCAAAACTAATATCCATGTACTATAGAATGGCTTATCCACTATCATGGTATTTCACACAGCATTGTTTATGATCAAGGAACTCACTTAACAGCAAAAAAACAACGGCAATGGGCCCATCCTCATGGAATTCTCTGTTCTTACCATGTTCACCATCCTGAAGCAGTTGGTTTGATATAACAGTGGAATGGTCTTTTGAAGATTCATTTATAGCACCAACTAGGTGGCAATATCTCACAGAGTTGGGGTAAGGTTCTCCTGAATGCTGTATATGCTCTGAATCAGCATCTAATATATGGTGCTGTTTATCCCATAGCCAGAATTCATGGGTCCATGAATCACGCGATGGAAATGAGAGTTGCACCACTTACTATTACTATTTTTCCTTCCTGTTCCTATGACCTTATTCTCTGTTGGCCCTGAGGTCTTAGTTCCAAAAGGAGGAATGCTTCCCCTAGGAGACACAACAATGATTCCATTGAATTGGAACTTAAGACTACCACCTGGCCATTTTAAACTCCTCATATCTCTGAATCAAGTGAAGAAGGTAGTTACTATGCTGGCTAGGGTGACTGATCCTATCTACCAGTGGAGAATTTGGACTGCTACTCCAGAATGGAGGTAAGAAAAAGTAGGTCTGGAATACAGGGTATCCCTTAGAGTGTCTCAGTGTTACCATGCCCTGTGATTGAGGTCAATGGAAAACTACAACAACTCAATCCAGACAGGACTACTAGTAACCCACATCCATGAGGAATGAAGTTTTAGGCCACTCCTCCAGGTAAAGAACCATGACCAGCTAATGTACTTGCTGAAGGCAAACGAAATAAAGAATGGGTAATGGAAGAAGCAAGTTACAGCTACTAGTTTCAACCACATGACCAATTACAGCAATGAAGACTGTAATTACCATGAATATTCCTCCTTACTGTGTGTATGTGTGTGTGTGTGTGTGTGTGTGTGTGTGTGTGTGTAAACTTGACTGGATCACAGGATGCCGAGATATCTGATTAAACATTATTTCTTGGTGTGTCTATGAGGGTGTTTCTGGAAGTGAAAAGAATTAGAATCATTAGACTGAGTAAAGCAGATTGCCCTCCATAATGTGGATGGGCATCAACCAATCCATTGAGGATCTGAATAGAACAAAAAGGGAGCGGAAGGAAGGATTCACTCTCTCTTTGCCTGAATGCTTGAGCTGGGACATTGATATTCTCCTGTCTTCAGTGCTCCTGTTTCTCAGACCTTCTAGTTCAGATTGGAATCAACATCATCAGCTCTCTGGCTCTCAGGCCTTTGAACCACTTCTCCAGAGTCCCTGCATCTCCAGCTTGCAGATTGCAGATTGTGGAACTTCTCCATAAGCACATGAGTCAATACCTTCTAGTAGTCTCTCTCTCTCCCCTTCTCCTTCTCTCTCTCTCTCTCTATCTATATACTATTCCAACTGGTTCTGTTTTTTTGTTGCCATTGTTCATTTTTGAGAACCCTGATTAATCCACTAAGGAATGAAAGTATAAGGACCATAGACTTAGTTGAGCTCCTCAGAATAACTACAAATAAGTGGCAAAGCCAGGATATAACTCTACATATTCTATCTTTTCATTTCTCGGTTATTTTCAGAATAGAGGAAATGAAAAAGAATGGGTTATGGCTCAAATAAGTTTATTTCTTAATATGTCTGTATTACTGTGAAGGAAAAAAGTGGTGAGACAGAAAGCATGAAGTAAACTTCTATGTGTTATGCTCTTTCTGAATATTCTCTTGGATATAGCTGAAGCATTTTGAGAAGCTCTGTCTGTCTCTTGGCGTAGTGGATTATATTTTCCTTGGTAAGTCTTTTCTCTGCATGTGCATTCTGCTCTACAAATAAATTACACAATTCTCAAGGGCAAGGTACCCGGTTTGTTTATATCATTCTCCAACATTGCCCACAATGAGTTCATAAATGCTGTTAATACCATTTAGGCAATTATATAAAATGTAAAGTTATTTGGAAACAATTCACCTGCTCTTTGTGTCTATTGTTGTGTGCATGTACGTGTTCGAATAGGAAACCTTCACACCACATTAATGAAAGACTTTGCATTTACATTAAATGCTCAAAATTACATATTAATTAAACTTTGGATATAAACTCACTAAATATAGTTTCTCAGTCATTACCATTATTAACTCCTCATTCCATAATAATTGGGACAAAACAAAATGACCATTTAGTATATTTCAAAGACTTTCGTTTTCCCTAAAATAATCATAAAGTAAATGTCTTACATTTGTATGAATATAGCATTGTCTTGAAACAGGAAATAATCTTCCATACTGCTTGCCTTTTTATTTAAAATTATCTTAGTTCACATAGAAGCTATAGAGTAAATATAAATACAAGTTTATGATTTATAAAACATTCTTTTCTACTTATTTATTAAGTAAAGTCAGTGAATTGAGTGAAGTTTCATTAAAGAGTGTGAAAAAACAATGCTCATTTCAGCAGAATACAGTTTGCCTCAGTTAACACGTAGAATGTGATACGTAACAGATGGTGATATAAAAGCAAAGTAGTGTTTCCCTTTTGGTGCTTTTATATTGATGTGCCTCTTTATTGGGCAAGAAAACAGCTAATCTGCTATTTTTTTAAGAGAAATGGAGTTTTAAGAGAAAACTTGTAAAGACAGTGCTGCTATTTTGCATGTTATATTGAAGCTACCACAAAACTGTAGAAATAAAAATAAAATTTCTTCAATTCACATAGTCTGTGGGGTATAGCAGTGAAAGAAATGGCAAGGGCACTTGTAAAACTTTGACCATGTTTGCAAAACCATGCTTGAAAACCACTCTTCAAAGTCTTTTCACTAAAGCTTGTTATATGATGAATTAATTGACCTAACTTTGTTTTTAACATTGAACAGTATCGTGGAAAATTAACTCTGCGTGTGTGTGTAAAAGAGGCGCTATAATCCCGAAATGAATGAAATCAAATATACAAATAATATCACTGATTTTCTATCTTGTATACAAATCTAAAGAACTTACATTTATATTCTTTCTTATGTGATTTTCACAACTGTTTTCTTTTCTTAGATAAGAAAACTAAAGTTTAAAAAGCAATTTATCTAAATTTACAGAGCAGGTATATGGTGATTCTGGGATTACACTTTATTATACAATTTTCACAACTATGCCACAAAATCAAAATTCAGAAGTCAGCTTTGACTTTATATATTGGGGTCTTGATGGTTTTCTTCTTATTTTTTACAACAATTCAGAATGAATTACTAAAGCATGAACAGGGGTAGATTTGTTATGACGTTAATAAAGTTTGAGCTTCAAGGTGTCTTTCCACTCCCTTACATAAAATCTCCTAACTGGGCACACTTTTCCAGATGACCTAGCAGACTTGAATTCTATTGTACTTCAGAACCCTCACTTGTAGGCTGTCCATGTTATCATATGGAGATATAATCATCCACAGTGCTTTACTCTGGCCTTGTGTATTAAAAGAATCTATAACCATCTTGGAAAAATCCATATTTATTACCACATTGCTCAATTTTGGGGAGTAGTGAATGAATAAAGACTCTTCAGAAACAGTAAATATTTCCAACATTAATCACTTAAGAATGAAAAGTGTGGGTCTTCTCAAATATTGAATAGGGGATCAATATGGGTGGGCTTTAGAGAAGAGGGGAGGAAACGCTCTGCTTATCTCTGACCCTAAAATAAAATTCAAGTTGCATACATGTCTACTTTATAGATGCTGACTGGTAACAAGAAAAATGAGACTTCCAGGTAGATTACAACCTGGAGATGTAATTAATAGGCCAAATTACATGATACCATGTTATTCTCTGTGTAAACTTCTACTGATCTGGATATATGTATGTGGCTTTCATGTTAGGGTTTTACTGCACCATGTAATAGTACAACATGGATTTTCCCCCTCATTTCTTTGTTTACTGAGGCAATACTTTCACTACAAACAAACATGCGCAGACACACCCACACCTATAATATGCACATGCACACAAAAACACACACATTTTTTTTTATTTTTGGCACTAGGCTTTTTATCTACTGGGGTCTTTATGTCTTTCTTCTTATTTTTAATGAGATTTCAGCATTATTAGAGTTGCATTAAAATAACATTAAAAATCTGATTGTTTGTAAATTCAATTTAAAGAGCAGCAACTTTTGAAGAGAAAGCTTCTCAAATATATTTCTTTAAAAAGCCCTGGTCTGTCAACTTTTTTAAAAGAAAATTGAGAGCAGAACTCAGTCAATGATGCAAAAATTGATGAGCACAAGGGCAGTAAGAGTCAGAAAAATTAGAACCCTAGCAGGAAATCTAGTATCATATGCACACATAAAATGGTTCTTATATTTTAAGGATCTAAAACATGTCAAATTACGTTGGTGATGTGGACAAAAACAACAGTGTCTGAAGCTAGAATTATATCGCTAATCATATTAAAACATAAAGCAGTATGTGGCAAGGCAGTGGTAATCTTATAGCACTATTTAAAAATTATTCTATTGGATACAATGTAGCAGATGCCATCTTATCACAATGTTGCTCTCTGCTACCAATAGGGTAAAGTCTAAAAGGTGTTGAAAGAATACCAAGTCCTCCATGAGCTGACCCTGACACCAATATGCTTAGACTCCACACCTAAGCAAACAAAATTGCAGGCTTTCTCATCCTTGTGACTTTGCACAAGATATTCCCTCTATAGCAAATCATTCCCTATTCCCAACCTGTCTTGCTCATTCCTCATCCACACGATAAAATCTCAGTGTCAATATCTCCAAGGAAGTCTTTTATGGCCCCTTTGGTGAGCTAAATACTTCTCTATCTCTTTTACTAGACTATGAGCTCCATGATATCACAGGTTCTTTCTTTCTTCCACTAACCTGGCACAAGATGAAGAGAGAAACATCCTTCCTTACCTACTAATGTGAACATTTTTCCTTCTATGTTCAGGACCCACCTGTTTCCAAGATGAATATTCTTCCCTAAGGGAGATAATATCTCTTCTTGTGACTTCGCAGGCACGGTATAGGGTGGGCACAATAAAAGATTAGTCAACATATAAATGAATTACAGCTTTCCTTTCCTTCTTGACATAAAGAGAAGAAAAAATAAGTTACATGGGAGTGATGAGAATTTTGAAGAATATTTTAAAATAATATTTTATAATATGCTAGGAATTAACCATGAATTAGCCAAATAAATTAATCAAATATAAATTATTCATATTTTAGGGATATTGAGTATTTGTTGAGTCTATTTATTTTCCTTTCCTTCTCTCATTAGCTATTTTACCAAATTTTCTAACAAATATATTCGAATTTAAGAATTCTTATTCAAGAATCATGTAATTTCTTTACCTTTCTAAACTATTGGTGGGTAAGCACATTGCTAGATTAATTTATTAAAAGCATTGAATTACATGGTTTTGGTAGAATTATGTAGAAGAAATATCATAGGAAAGTTAAGCAGTGAAGAGAATTGGCCAGGAAGTCAAGGTCTGAAATCAGATTCTTGTTCAAATCTCATTTCTGATTTTTAACTTGAGACTTTGGACAGGATCATATTGAATTTTCCCACTTACAAAGTGGAATAATAGCAGTCTCTTCCACTTAGGGTTGCTGGAGGGATTGAATGAAATAAGAATTATAAAAAATTTTCATAGTGCCTGGAACATAACAGATTTCAATAAATATTAGCTATTGTTCATTTGAATAATAAAGAGGAAATGAGCATAATCAATAATATAGGAAACAATGTGAAAAAAATCAACCAACCTTAATCATCCAGGCTCTCTAGTTGAGGATCTCAGGAAATACACAGTTATTAGGATTACGAATTGTAAGACAGATGAAAGTCTATGTGAAAATTGGAGACTGAGATAGAAGGGTCCCACTAACGACCTTGGTGAGAAAAAACAATCAGCAGAATCGCTGATCCATAAAGCATGCTGCAAGGTAGTCTAAAGGAGATCTTTGAAAAAAGAAAATCAGCACAGAATAAAGAGGCACAGAATTACAGAAGCAATTGGGAGAAAACCATTTTGAGAAATTTTGAATTGGTTTTTATTTTTACTTTCAAAGACATCTTGATGAAAGTTCTTTAAATGTCTTCTGCAATTATTCTTTTAAAGTCTAAAGGAAAGAAAACAAATGGAGTAGGTGTTGACTGCAAAAGGAATTCTACCAAAGAGCTATAACTAAATAAACCATAAAGAAAAATATACTCTTTTATATCAACAACTCTTATATCAAAGAGTGTATATATAGCAACATGCTTTCTTTGTTATTGTGTCAATGAAATATTAACAGTGAGAAAGTAATTTTTTTAGGCAAGGTTAATTGTTAATTTATTTCATGATTTAAAAATGTACGAATTTTTAATTGGTATCAGTTGTCTAAGCAACTGATTCAAAACAGTATTAATCTGAAAACAGTGGCAAAGTGATAGTGGACTGTGAACACGTGTAGCTGCATATTGCATAAAAGGAAAATATTAAGTCAATGTTGTACCTGTAATACAACTGTAACTCCATTACCAATAACTCAAGTTTTCAGTCAGTCTGCAACAGTGTTGAAATTTCTGTCTGGGAATGATTTTCATTTTTAATGGCATGAGTAAAAATTTCATCTAAAGGGGCCGCAAACCATTCTACATTCAGATATCTAAGTATTTTAATATAGTAGAGAAGTAAGATGATCCAGAATCTGATAGTTTCAGTGAATCCTAAAGGAAAGACCCAGCTGAATTGTTTGGTTCAACATCCTGATAATCTCATTCTTAGATAATTTCTCTCACTATGCCTTGGGTTTCAAGCAGTACTGATACCCCTCTATCCTGTAAGAGATATGAAAGAAATACTTCATAATACCAAAATGCTACAAGTCATTTAAGAAAAAAAAATGATATAATCTAAAAAAGCAATTTTGAACAAAGAAATTACATAAGCAGATAAGTAGCAAGTAGACCAAACTAGGCACAAACTAATTTTAATTTCAAGCCAAAGAAAGAGAGAGATGGATTTTTAAAAACCTTTTATTTTGAACCAATTGTAGAATTATGGAAAGACTGCAAAAAACAAATAGTACAAAAAGTTTTTTTATATCCCTTGCTCTGCTATCCAGGAGGCAAAAATTTGAAGAGAAGCAGGATTTGCCTATCTCTCTGTCAAGATACTTATCATCTGCCATGGAGAAATGGTAACTAACATTTCCATTGAGAAACATGGCAGACACCAACTAAACCAAGTGATTAAGGTAAATGTCTAATGAAAATCTCTATCATTAATGTCTCAAAAGAAAACCTTATTTTTATTTTTATTTAATTAATTAATTAATTTATTTTTTATGAGGAAGATCGGCCCTGAGCTAACATCTGCCAATCCTCCTCTTTTTGCTGAGGAAGACTGGCCCTGGGCTAACATCCATGCCCATCTTCCTCTACTTTATATGGGACACTGCCACAACATGGCTTGACAAGTGGTGCGTTGGTGAGTGCTTGGGATCCGAACCGGCGAACCCTGGGCTGCCGCAGCAGAGCGCACACACTTAACCACTTGTGCCGCCAGACCAGCCCCAAGAAAATCTTATTTTTAACAAAAGCAAATCTGTCACCAAATGTTCTGTAGTATATCTTGGATATTATATAATGAGAGTCTAATCATTGTTTAGTAATAAATTCAACATCAGAAAGCCCTAAAGAGAAAACCCTAAATACTATTTGAGAGATATGATTCTACATAGAAATGTGTTTATGTTATCTTCATAGAGTTTTAAAAATTATACCATTTTACATTAAATTGAGGGATTCTTTTGGTCTTTTGAAAAGCTGAAAGATCTGTCCATCCTAGTCTTGCATTCCCACATGGTGACTGTCTCCTTTAGACAGAGAGAAACTCTGCAGTGAGCCCCAGTCCCCACCACTCCTGTTGTCTTATTTCAGAGCCACTTCACATTTTGTATGTTAGCTGCCTGTTCATGCAAACATTTGATTCTGTGCTCCCCAAGTGATACTGGCTCAACACAAGGTTGACATAAGAGAAGCCATACTATAGAAAAGAAACCATACTGTAACTTTGAATGACCTCTGATTAACTAACCCAGATGTGCTCTGTAGATTTTATGGCCCCACCCAGCTGCAATAAGATGATAACTTTGTTCTTTTGAGCTCCTTAGGAATGTGATGACCCCTGGGCAGAGAACCTATATTGATAGCCATCATCAATGACAACTGAAAGATCAGGGTACAGGGCATTGTTTCAGTCTCTGATGCATATCCAGTAAAACGAAAGACTATCGGGAACTAAGACCAGATGTCTGCCCCCACCCAGAGATCAGATGGATGCCACCCAGAGACGAGATGCCTCCCCCACCTGGAGACCAGCCCTGTATACAGCTAGCCTGTAGTCTTTGTTCTGTAAGATGGTTCTTTTGGACGTGAGTTGGCCATCTTCTCTCCTGCTAGCAAGCTGTAATAAAGTCTTTTCTCCCTACCTCCTTGCCTCTTGACTATTGGCATGTCTTGCAGCAGGCAGATGACCCCCGCTCGGGCGATAACACAATGTGTAGCATAATGACACTTTGAACCCCACCCCCCACACACATTGTGTGTGTGTGCATGTGTGCATGTGTGTGGAGATTTTATACATATATAAATATATATTTTTACCTTAGAGAAAGAGAGGAGAGGAAATACAACAGACTTACCTTAGAAGGGATATAAATAGAATGGGTTGGTAGAAAAGTGGGAAGGTTATTAACTTTTTATTTGTACTTCTCATTATTAAATTGAAAAGAAAGGAATGAAAGACGTAAAGATAGAAAGACAGAAAGAAAAAGAAACAAGCAAATTATCACTGGGATCAAGAAGTATGACCATATACATTCTACCAGGATCTAAATGTGGGGAAGAATTTCACATGAACAGGTCTAGTTTTGTCAAATCTCAGCATTTAGTCAATATTAAAAACTCCTACAGGGCCGGCGCAGTGGCATAGCGGTTAAGCTCAGCTGCTCTGCTTCGGCAGCCTGGGGTTCGCAGGTCCAGAGCCCAGGCACAGACCTATGCACCGTTTATCAAGCCATTTTGTGACAGTGTCCCATATAAAGCAGAGGAAGATGGGCATGGATGTTAGCCCAGGGCCAGTCTTCCTCAGGAAAAAAGAGGAGGATTGGCATCAGATGTTAGCTCAGGGATAATCTTCCTCAAAAAAAAAAAAAAATCATACAGTCACACATACTAGAAAAAGGGAAATTTCTGGAGGTTCAAGAATCTAAATCTTTTCCCTTGAGAGATTTGTAATCCATTGGGAGAATATGAACAACAACAACAAATTAACCAAAAAGCAAAACAAAACAAAAATAAGCAAACAGATAAGAGCATAGTTTAAATAGTAAAAGAATGAGTAAAATTTTCTAAATATGTGTAATATACATGTTTAGTACTTAAAAGTTTCCACTTTTTTCAAGTCTATAAATATATTAATTCAACTTATGTTCACAACATATTTAGAAAATAAAGAGGTAGGTATTATTGTTGTATTTCAGATGAAAAAAAAAAAAACAATGCTTAGAAGGAAATTTAACTTCTCATGTTTGCACCAAGCTGGAAATAGAAGCAAAATAGTCTGATTTCTCTCTAGACCACTGACCCTTTCACTACAATGTTGTGTCTTAGAAAGTAATTTTAAAAAAAAGGTCAGATAATGGAATATTCAATTTCATCTTCATAAGATGGAGATGGAGTCTTAGAAAATTGATATTTGAACTTCAGTTTGAGTGGAGGCCTATTAAGTTATCTTTAGAACATTTTCTCCTAATAGCTTTCTGACATTGGTCAGCCTCATTAGAATCTTCTGAGGTTGATAAAAACCTCAGATTGTCAGTTGATAAAATACAGATTTTTAGCCCTAGTCCCATATCTGAGTTAATAGGTGTGGGGTTGATACGAAAAATGTGCATTTTTAAACAAACTTCCCAAGATTAAGGCACTTCTGATGTTTATACAAATGTGGAAACCTCTGCTTGCTAAAATGAAAAGGAGAGAGAGGAGAGAGTTCATGTATGTTGAAAATGAGAGTTAAAAAAAGGATTCTGAATAGGTTTTGTTGTAAAAGAAGAACAATGCGCAGACAAACTTGGCTTGAGTGGAACATGTAGGAATTTAATTTGGACAAGGTTAAATGAGTGGATTTTAAAGTTGCTCTCAACTGGGCTCCATCTGGCCGTGATTTTGCTGCTCTGAGAGAAGCTTCTCTTTCAACTCAAGGTCAGCATCAATGTAGTCTTAAAACATCAACAGGAGTAAATTTGATTCTGCAGCAGCCTGGGGCTATTGCTTGTATTTTCTCTGATTCTATGTCTGTATCTATTCCCAAATGCCCATTCAAATAATCATTCACATCATATATTAATAACAGAACTTACAAGGTTAGACACAAAGTTTCCGACAAAACTGTCCTGAGAAAAAAGAATCCTAAATTTATTCTGTAAACTTTGGAATAAATCGAAGCTTGTTAATCAGTGCTTATTATTCACATTGCATTGTTTTAGGTCAAATAGTTTTGGAAGGTGGAGGGTCAGTTGAAGGAGGAGAGTGAGAAAATGTTGGCTGAACAGGAAAAAAAAATATTTAGTAATTGCCATAAAGTATGATATAGATTTGAACTAATATTAAATGGGAATGGAATGAGAAAGGCATTTGTGAGAGAATTTAGGAAGAAAGATTTGCAAGTATTTGATAATGGAATAAATATAGAGGTAGATAATTAGATAAATGTCAAGAATGTCATTGAGTTTAGTTTCCTGACAAAGTTATGATATTCTGTTTTTTTATTTTTTTTAAAAAAAAGAGGTCAAGAGAATAAGCTGATTTTAAGAAATATTGATGAGTTTACTTTTCAATACGTCGAGGAGTTTAAGGTGAAAGGAATGCTAGATGGAGATCAAAATGATTTATAAATTTGAATGTTTAAAATTGGCTATAAACTTAAGAGGCAGTTATGCGTAAACTCATAGACATAGGAAGGACAAAAGTAGTTCTTCATATTTTATATCAAATTGTGTGGTGGTTTTAAAACATTTCCCCTGAAATTTTTGACATCCTCCCACTGAGAGGTGGAGTGTGCGTCCATCTCCTTGAATCCGGGCTGTTCTGTGACTGCTTTGACCAATAGAGTACAGCAGAAGTGACACTATGTGACTGCCAAGGCCACCTGGTTCTCCCAGGATGCTCTTTCTCCACAAACTCCCTCTCATTTTGTCCCTCTGAAACAGAGTCACCATGTGTGAGAAACATAAGCCAATGAAGAAGCCACATGTTGCCTCTCTGGTTTGCAGTCCCAAATGAGCCCATCCTACAGCCATTCCAGCCCAGGTTCCAGATGGAGTGACAAAGATATCTTGGAAGTGGATCCTCCAGCCTTAATTCTTCTACCCCTCAGCCGCTTGAGTCTTTCCAGCTGTCGTTCCCTTTCTGAATTCCTGGTACACAGAATGTGTGAGCTTAATAAAAAATTGTGTTGCCTTACACAATAAGATCAAGATGCTGTTTACATAGTAATAGTATACCAGAGCCACCTCTGTTGGTCATCCCCAGTCAGTCAGACCTTCCCAGCTGAGGCCCAGGCATTATGGCACAGACACAAGCCATACCTGTTGTACCCTGTCAAAGTTCCTAATCCACAGAATTCATGAACATTATGAAACTTTTTTATACTGCTAAATTGGGTAGTTTGTTACCCAGCAATAACAACTAAAACACACAGCCTTTTGAAAATGTCATGAAATTCATGGATGTCTTCCCTATATTGCACTACACCCAAAATATTGCTTACAACTATAAGGAGTTCTCTTGTTTTTATCACACTAATAAAAACAGTTAACATTGAACAGATGCTTGTGGGAAAACACCTTCAAGAACAATTTATCTGAAGAAATTCATATGTCTCTTATAACAAACTATGAAGGTAGATACTCGTTATCTTTATTTAACATATACAGACCACTCCCCAAAACTCTATAAGGTAGAGATTATTGCTATTAGCTCAATATTACATATAAAGAAACTGAAGCTCAAATAGAGTTAAGTAATTTTTCTAAATTTATGTGACTATTTAGTTAGGGAGAAAGTGTATAATCTTGCAGTCTAGCTTGAGACTCTGTGCCCTTAACCTCTGTCCTATCATGCCTCTCAACTGATCCTAGAGAAAAGTACTTCAACTTAAATTAAACACTTGGTTACAGATGTGTTTAAACTAAATTTAAGTTTCTTAACTGGAATTCCATGCTTCTTCATTCAGTCTGCCTCAACAAATGACTAATTAATAATTCTTCTACTTTTCTACGTGAATTGAACAGTAACTAAGTTAAGATGTGTTTTTCTAAAAATATAAGGCTGAAAACGTACACAAGAGGTATGAACATTGAGCATAGCAGGATATCAATCGGGGTCATTAAATAAAAGTAAGTTAATTAATGACATTAAACTGTTTCTAGGCATGGTGATCTGACCTAAAAATATACAGCCTTTTCCTGCTCTATTAAATTTGAATTGTGCCCTCGTAGATCTCTTCCTTTTGGAAAAAGCTAAAAGATAACTGTAAGTAGAAAGTTAGAACATCAGGGGATGTTTACAATCTCATAGGAATGTCTTATTATTGAACATACCTCAAATAGTTTTCATTATGGATGTTTTAATAAGAGAGAAGTGGTTATCATGAAGGAAGAGAGATTTTCTTTCCCCCTAAGGTTGATGTTCCTTTAACTGGGAGGGATACATGTGGACTGGGGAAGGACAGAAAGGAAGAGCTACATCAGCTAAATCAACTGATTCACATTCTGTTAAGAGAGGGACGGCTGTTCATCTTAATCACGCTCATGCCCTCTTTCACTGTGCTGTATTTCCACGTTGTCATTCCCACAGCACACTTGGGCATGTCCTATCTCTTTGGCATCAGCATGCTGTATTTGAGCTAACAGTGGTTGCTATGTAAGGCAATTCATCTTTTTCAAACATCTTTAATGTTCTTTTTCAAACATATTTAATATCATGTTGGTTCTATTATTTGTGGACCTGTCAATTTTAATCATGCAGATATAGATATCCTTTGGAAAAATGACACACCTCTTCTCTATTTAATATCCTTTGTTGTCACTCTGGTACTCAGGATTTTTTTGTTTTGTTTTGTAGTTATATAAATCTTCAGTGTAATCAATCCTTTATTCCTTAGTTGAACTTTGGAATTTTCTCTACCACTCTCCTTATTAATGTCTTTCTTCTTGATATCTTGTTTATTCCAAAAATCGATTCAATATTATTCATTTCTCACCTCCTTTCATATAGGAACTGATAGAGTAATTTCTAATTGTTTCCTCAATTGTTTCTTAGATTCAGAAAGATATTCTTTTTTGGTCAAAGCACATCTAAGTTATGAATAAGAAAACTGGCATCAGAGGCAGCTTTTCCAAATCTGTTTTCTGGTTAGTTTCTAAGTTTCTTCCCACTTCCACATTTTAGTTTTACTCTCTTCACCCTTTCTATTAAATTGGTTTTACTTCTGGATTTTATTCACTAGAAAGTGTACAATAAGAATTTTCTCTGATCCGGTCTCTATTTTTGTAACTTTTTTAGCATGCATTCTTTCTAAAACCATTCATTTTTAAATAAAGCCTACCATTTCCATTTGACATTTTGATTTATCTTCTTGATTTTTTGATAATGAGGTATATTATTTACAATATATTTATATGTAGAATTTTATGTTATTTACAATAATATAACTATTGTATTTATATTTTGTGTTATAAGATATACACATGTTAAACTGTTTTCTTTAATTAAAATAACTGCATTGGGCCTGTCCTGTGGCTTAGTGGTTAAGTGCACGTATGCTCTGCATACGAGTCCGGCCCGGGTTCGTATCCCGGGCGCACACCGATGCACAGCTTCTCTGGCCATGCTGAGGCCATGTCCCACATACAGCAACTAGAAGGATGTGCAACTATGACATACAACTATCTACTGGGGCTTTGGGGAAAAAAAAAGGAGGAGGATTGGCAATAGATGTTAGCTCAGAGCCAGTTTTCCTCAGCAAAAGGAGGAGGATTAGCATGGATGTTGGCTCAGGGCTGATCCTCCTCACCAAAAAAAATAAATAAATAACTGCATTAATTTCTGTCTATGCTAGGTACATTCAAAGCACATATTCCTTTTTGATCCTTAGAGTAAATATCTCTTTTTTTTCTTTTTTTATGAGGAAGATCAGCCCTGAGCTAACATCCATGCCAATCCTCCTCTTTTTTGCTGAGGAAGACTGGCCCTGGGCTAACATCTGTGCCTATCTTCCTCCACTTCATATGGGATGCCGCCACAGCATGGCCTAACAAGCGGTGTGTTGGTGCGTGCCCAGGATCCGAACCCGGGCCACCAGCAGCGGAGGGCACTCCCCTAAACACTGCACCACGGGGCTGGCCCCTAAATATCTCTTAATTTTGATGTATTTCTTCTTATGCTCAAGTGTAGATTATCCATAGAAGTAATAAGCCCTATATCAAAATCTTTTCATTTTATATAAGGCGTTTCATTATAGAGCTCCTGCTCATCTACTCGGTCCCAGCTCCTGCCACAATCCTTTACCCTTTATGCTATAGCAATAATGAAGTATATAATTTCTGAAATATCACAATTATACCACAGAATCAGAATTATTTACATCAAAGACAAGGACTGTGTTTTTTTCCATTGTTGTTTCCCCAATAACTAGCAACATGGTGGCATAAATATTTGTTGAAAAAATTAATAAACAGCTTGTCATTCATAGTATTTACAATGCAAATATTTATTGAAAAAAATAATAAATAGCTTGTCTTTTAAACATTTCTTGTACTGGAAATGCTTCCACAAAATCTTTCTTTATTATCTTCATGCTTTCCCCTAAGTATGGGCCATTTACCCACCAATTTGAGTTTTATTTAGTTCCACAGTCTTAGAGCATTTCAGCTCAATGAGATGATTTGAATGGCCTAAATGACAGTCAGACCTATGAGAGAGGTTTGCTAAATCCTACTGTTCTTTTCTATGGGACAGCATTATGGAATTATTTATTATTTCTGTAACAATTATTTCCATGTATTAATATATACGGATTTTTAAATTCTAATAAAGTGTTGATTCTTCACAACGAGAAACTTTTCCTAAGTGAAAAATAACGGCTTTACAATCATTGTTGATAAAGCAATTATTGGCAATTTTACTTAGCAGTTTTAATGAAGGAATTGTAGCCCTGAGTCTGTTGCAAAGTTCTTGATAAAAGTGCTGCTCTTTGTGATGGGAATAATTATCACTGCAGAGTAGGCATAAAAATACCCCACAATAGTCAAACGCCCAGAAATAAAATGCAAATTAGAAAATTTGTTGAAACATGATTGAATGTATATAAAACGATTTAATCTTGTTCCAATAACTCTTATATTCTAATATCATTTACAATTTAATCAACATATTGGGCTCGAATGCTTTTTATATTTAGAGTCAGTGCAGTGAGACACAGCATTAACTCCCATTGGTACAGATACTTCATTAATTGGTACACATACTTTGAGTTTGCCAATTCTCACCCTCAGACATTTTTCTGTCTCCCTTCAGTCTCTTGATTAAATGGCATCCTGTTCTTTCCAAAAATCTTTTTGCAAAGTTGGATTGGAGAGAACTCAGTGGAGCTTATGTAATCATACATTTTGGCACCAGTTACGAAAAGACTACACAGTTCTTGACCATAAGTGTAATTTCCATGTTCACTTTTCCAATATTCCCTACTCTCTTTAGCTTTATATTAAATGTCATCTCTTAATTAGTATATAGTTTATTAAGAATTTGTAACATATGTTAATGAAGACGTGTATGTGTGTGTATGATAGAACAGTAGAACAGTCTTTTCAGTTTTAAATAAACCAAACTAGTAAAATAAACTAAATATATCTTATTTTGTTTATTATTTTAGAATATTTTTAAGTAATCACCTTGTAAATTTTTATGGCAATATCAGAAAAGCACAGTCTGTATCTTAAGAAACGATATGAGGAAAACTATATTTTATTATGCTTAATCTGGCAAACATGAGCAGAAAGGATTTGTCAGAAGAAAGACTAAATGTAGAGACTTAGAGGGAAAATACAGGAATTGCTCCTGATAATTTTGCAGATAGTATCTGAATCGCACGCTCCATTCTTTTGTCCTTAATCACTGGATTTTACTTTCATTCAGTCCAAAGAGACTGTTTCATATCTTTCCCAAACACCCTTCCTTAAGCAAGAAGTCCTACCAGCATCTCCTAAACTCAACGATGACCTTGTTTCTTGTTTCGGAAAAAAGAGAGGCCATCTGTTGAAACCTCTCTCAATTTCTTTTCTTTTCCACTGTTAAACTTGCCTCTAAGGAAGAGTACGCCCTTTTACACACTTGATTACACCTCCTTGCATCTTGTTGGCAAACTTGATCTTTTAGTTATGAGATCCTTTATTTTATTTTAAATTTCTTATCCTCCAGTGATTCCTGGTCCCTCCCATAAACATACATTTTAAAAGGAAATGAAAATAAGCAAACAACAAAAAGTGCTCACATTACTGACTTCCAACCACATTACAAGCTATTTTAACACCAAATTTCCCCCAAATCACTCATTAGCTCCTTCTCCTTTTTTTATTCCTTCTTTGGTTCCTTCCTAAATTCCTCCCTTTCATTATGCATTTCTGAAGGAAAAAATATTTATTAAATACTTAATATGCATAGGACATTCTGCTAGATGCTGGGCCTGTGTCGTCAAAGGAAATATCACCCTGCTTGTATGTCAGAATTATAGAAGTCTGACCAGTAACAAACCACTACAATACACTGTGATAAGTCCAATGAAAAGGCGGATGTGAAAATAATTGAGAAATATACGAAAGTGAAAGTATTGCTACTTTATAAATTAAAAATACTTTAAAAATCAACTAAAAAAGAACAAACACATCCAACATATATTCAGGAGTTATCCATTTATTCATTCTCTACACTTAATAAACACTTACTTCCTGAGAAACAACTATATGCCAAGCATTGTGTTAGGCAGTAAGTACAGACGGAAGAAGGAAACAATGACAAGGCCCTTGGGTAAGTAAATATTTAGTGAGGGTGATGGACTAACTATGAAGCCTAAGGAGAGGTGACTATCCCAGCCTGGAGGTAGCACAGAAAGATTCTCGGGGAGGTTATGTGTGACTAGAGCATAAAAGTCCTGACAGTTAGCTAGGTGAGTCTATGGAGATGTGGAGGTGTGACAACTGCCAAGGGTGCCTCGTGTACAGGGTCACACAGGGTTCCCATATTTTTACATGAAAGTGCATTTAACTACAGAGGATAAGACTCATATGCTTACGAACTCAAAGTCTTTCTGTACTAGGAACAAAATTTACCCATTTCACTTCAAAAATACATGCAAATTGTATATATTCATGATAATAAGCTTAGACTCTTTTTTTCTAAATTCTGTAGGGAAGTAGCAGGGGATATTCAGATGGAAAGTGACATGATTAGAGTTGATATTTAGATACATCATTTTGTCAGCTTTGTTAAGAATAGGTTCAAGTCAGATGGGATACAGGTTGATGTTAAGAAGCTGTCGGGAGAGAGGGAGAATCTCCCTCTGCCCTTTTCCTTAAGATTCTTATGGCTGGCCAAATAATTAACAAGACAGGTTAGCAGGAGAAAATAATACCAAGTTTAATAACATGTATACATGGGAGAAACTCAGAAACGAGCAACTCGTCCCTCTGTCTAAGCTGCTTGCTTAAGTATTGCAGCTAAAGGCGAGGAGCGTGTTGAGGGTGGGGAGTGGCCTGGGACTTCAGAGGGCAGGGGGACAATTCTTTTCAGGGTCATCTATAGATAATGTGGTCAGAGAGTGACAGAGTTTTTGATAAAAGGGGCTTGGTGCCTTTCCTATTGTAACCTCTATCCTACATTATCTTTACAGCCATCATGATAGAAGATCTGTTCCAGGAAGGAGCCACCACGTCAAATTCTTTAGGCAGTTAGTGGGGGAGGTCAAATGTCCCTCAGAGAAAACAATCAAGGTAAAGAGATATATTTCAGGGTGGCCAAATCTTGATCTCCCACTGTCCCACCTTTGAAACTAAAAGTTTCACAGTCCTTTTGAAACTTAAAGTTTCATAGTCCAGAAGCTGAGTTGGTAGATTGTTTCATCTCACTGAACACGTTTCTTAGTCCTGATAATAGATCAGTTCAATTAAGTTCCTTTTGGAAGGTGGTGATGCAGGTGGGCTCTCAAGGTTATGCCTATATTGTGGAAGCCAGACATCAAGTATTTAATAGAAGCATTTCTATGTAAACAAAAGAAAAACAAGGCTAATGCTTGGAGCAAGTTGTAAAGCAGTTTCTGAGTTTAGAGGACAGCCAGTTAAGAAGATTTTTAGATGTCAGCGTTAAAGCATCTTTTGCAGTTTAAAATGTCTCTGATGATGTCATCAGGCAATCTCTTAAGTTTATATCAAGTCCATCAGCTTCAGTTTGTAAGGCTTCAGGAAAAAGGGCAGGTTCAGTTCTCAGTGATTCCAAATGAAAATGATGGAAAAAATCAAATACGTTAGTTTGGATATCTGTAGCCAGATATTTCAGGAGACTAGAAGAAATCAGGATCCAGTCCAGTCAACAGATATAAAACAAAAACCTCAAAAGACAATTAATAAAACTAGGATCTAATATCCGCAAATGTATACTATAGTTTTTACTGAAATATAATTTTTCTCTCTAAAATCACCCTCATTTTTATTAAGATAGCCAAATTAAAACTGACTAGTTTGCAAAATAAGTCTAGTTCCAATAGAGTTGGCCCAATTATTTACATAAGTACAGCAAGAATAGCAACTGATCACATAGGCTCTTTTAAATCTGCTTTGCTGGAACTTTTTGTAAGGAATCTCACGTTGAACTTCAAAGGCCTCTCGAGGCCAGGAAAGCCAAGCCAAGGATTTTGTCATTAGACTTTGCCTGCAATACCTACAGATTTGGGTGAATTCCTCTCTTCCAAGGTTCCCCCAAAATATTTCGAGGTTCCTTGTACCTGCCAGATAAGTGACATTCTTTACTTATCCTGGTAAGTGTTGCTTAGAACACAAGGTACCAGGCCAATATTTCCACGTGGCTTTATTCCATAAAGTCCAATCTTCATTCCTCAAAAGCTGTATGGTTATATCGCAAATATGATGTTCCAATCACAGCCTTGGTAATATAACCAGTGTTTCCAATTGTGTCCTGTTATAAGGAGAACAGATTCTTATTGAACTTATGCAAATAACTATATTGCGATGAAAACAACAATACTCACTAAGAGTTTCCAAATTCGAGGGATCAGATAGAGAGAAAAAGATAAATATTTCAATTTTACTTACAAAAGTATCATTTACCAAATTGTTATAAGTCATAGCTAGCTCAGGAGAAAAGAGAAAAAGTTTTCCTTAACTCTGAAAAAACGAAACATTAAAAATTCAGCAATACTTCAAATGAAAAATCATAAAAATTATAATCATCCTTATCAGTTCATTCAGTCCTGTGTAATCCATTCTTGATCTCGATCTTTTTGTTAGCAGCTTCATGAAGTCATCAGTTTCTCCATCAGATTTCTGTAACTTCTTACTCAGTTCAGTTTTACGATCAGAAAGTTTATCAGAAGCCTGTACTTCAGTGTAAATGTCAGAGTCCTTTCCGTGAATTTTTCTGAAGTTGAAACATTTTGCAAAAGCATTAGAACAAAGAAATAAGTCTGTAAACAACAAGACCTCAAAATGGCAATTGACAGAGAAATTTGGTTAATTTTGTGACATACAACACTTTAAAATAATAATAACCAGAATTATGACTGATAACCAGGACAGATCAGAATTTCAGTAATGTTATACAATTTTAAAACACCTATATCAATAACATTTACCCACATAATACCACCTAAGCAGGCTTATCATCACTTGTCTGACAATGCTTTCCATGTAATTTAACATACTGAATAAGCCTAATAAGTTTAGTATCTTTCTCCTTACAGGAAGAGAGCAAATTTCTTTGAGAAGTTTCAGGGCCCTTTGAAAATTCTCAAAGAAAAAAAGTAAAGAAAAGACTTTATTTAAGATATGAATTTTGGGGAGCTTGTCAAAAATATAAAAAGTTAAAGCAAACACAGCATTAACAGTGCAAAAAGCCTTAATAGAGAGACCTCAGTCTTTTGAACACAGGAAATTATTTTAATAAAACATAGATTTTCTGTCTTTTAGGTAGACTTACTCAAAAGTAAAGAAAAATCTTTTGTAACCTCTTTATCAAGTTTAAGCAAATTATCCTTTTAAGAGACAGAAGACCAAATTTTAATTTTGCACCAGCTTACTTCTGCTATTAAAATTCATTTACTTAATTAAATTTATTTCAATCTTAGTCAACTTGACCATGCAAAAACTCCTTTTCCAGAATTCCTCTTCCACAAACCTATAACTTTCTTTTTACATTCAGAATTTGTCCCATGTCTTTCTTTTCCCTCCTAGTACTTGAGAACAAATGTATCTTTCTTAATCAACCAAACAAAATATTTCCATTCTTTGTTCCCTCTTTATACATCTTACTTTCCTTGTACACAGACATATTTTCCTTAATTTTTAGTAGCTTCAATCACGTATACTAATTAGAAATTTTAACCCTTAGAAACCTTAATTTGTAAGTATAAACTAAGTAAACAATTATAAACTTTCTTTTACATTAGTATCTTGTAGCTTGGAAAATTTATAAACACGTCATAATTTCTAGAAATATGTTACTTTATAGTACAATCTTTTAATAAAACACTTGTTTACCAATAGACCCAAAACACCTTTTAGTTTTCCTGTAATGAAAAGCCAAAAGTAGACAAATGTACATTTAGCAATCAATGTCTAATATCTTATCTTATTTGGAAATGATGATACTCAGTGAATTTTTATCATAAAATTTAGCAAAACTCTAAAGTTTTAAGTCACCAACAAGAGTTTGGAAGCTGTAACCACCATAACACATAATTATTGTTTAAAGTTCACCCAACATTCATCTTTTTCACAACTATTTAGTTACTTATTCCCAATAATTATTTAGATTGCCTACAAGACTTCATAAGACTTCAGATAAAATTAGCCATCATTTAAATTACTATTTTTGTTAACCAGTTCTGTAATAGAAATAACATCAGTTTTTTTCTACAAAATTTCATGTAAATTTCATCACCTCTTATACCTTTAAACATAGTTATCATTAACATTTTTATCAATAGGTCTTGGTCTTCTAATTTTGGACAAGGGAAGCATTCCCAGTCAGAGATTTTGAAACATACTCAGACAAAGTTGATGTAACCTCTTTATATAAGATTAGCTCAAACATTCCAACCTTTATAATCTTATCAACACTTACACTTTTACATGTAACCTGAGTCAAGGTCTTAAGACTAGTCAAATTTTTCCCTTCCTTTTTCTGGCCTTTTCTTAGGTACCAAATAAATAATTATGTGAGAGCTCTCAAAACATTTTTTTTCCCCCAATTTAGAAGTTTTCCCAATTCAAAGGATCCGTAGTCTGGCCATTGATGAGTAGAATCTTCATTTGTATATTTATTCCAATAGTGACTCAATCCAATAAGCCTTTTTAAGGAAAGACCCGTAGGCAACTTTCCACGCTTAGAATAAATCTTTACTGTGGACGCAAGAGGCGTCCCTGGTGAGGGCGCAGATGATGTAGCCCTCTTGATCCACAGAATTCACTCCCAAAGATATTCAGAGAAAGTAAAGACCTTAGTTGCACAGGCGGTAAGGATGGTGTAGTGAAAACGGTGTCTCTGGTCTCCCACAATAGTGTGGGATGCCTCCAGTCACAGACCCGCTAATCTGTGACACCAGGCAGGCGATACTCGAATGGAACGGTGTCTCCGGTCTCCCACAAAGCCATTTAAACAACAGAGGTGAAAATGGTAAGAGTGTAAATGAAGGTTGTGGCAATAGTAATGAAGACAAGTGGTGAGATTTGAAGATTAAGGAAATACAATGCACTGTCTTTGAGGGCTATTTGGGAAAAGATTCTAAGAGAGAAGAAGGAGTTCCTGAAAACTCACAGGTTTCTGACCTGCACTTGTGAGTGAAAGAAGCTGCTCTTTACTGAAGTGAGTAACATTAAAAATAAAAACGCTTTGGAGGAGAGTAAGATCACAGCCTAAACACTTCAGGAAAAATTCCATTATTTCTGTACTGGTTTACTATTACTGTATGACACATAACCACAAACTCAGTGACTTAAAATCACATCCGCTTATTAGTTCACGGTCCTGGAGGTCAGAAGTTCAGGTATGTTATGATTACATTCTCTGCTCTGGTCTTATTAGGCTGAAACCAAATTGTTGGCTGAGGCTGCAGTTTCAATCTGGGCCTCAGGGTCTACTTCTAAGCTCACCAGTAGTGGCAAATTGAAAAACCAATCCCCAGTAGTTAATCCCCTATCACTGGAACTTGAGAATGTTACTTTATCCGGCAAAGTCTTTGCAGCTGTGATTAAGTTGACTATCTTGAGGTAGGTTGTCCCTATTGCAATCAAGAGAGGCAGAGGGAGATTTGACACACACACACAGAGGAGAAGGCCATGTAAAGCTGGAGTAGAAAGAGAGTTTAAGATGCTGGCCTTGGAGATTGGAGTGATGTGGCTTACAAGCACGGAATGCTGGCAGCCACCAGAAGTTGGAAGAGGCAAGGAGCGAATTGTCCCCCAGAGCTGATGGAAAGGGTAAGGCCGTGCTGAAAACTTGGTTTCAGCCCAGTGATACTGATTTTGGACTTCTGGCTTCCAGAACTGTGAAAGAACAAATTTCTGTTGTTTTAAGCCACCTAGTTTGTGTTTATTTGTTACAGCAGTCACAGGTTGTTGGCAGAATTTATATCCTTGAGGTTGTAGGACTGAGGTCACCATTTTCCTGATAGCTCTTATCAGTGGACCACTCAGCTCCTAGAGTCTACTCACATTTCCGCTCCATGTGATCCCTGTAGCAGTTCACAACACGGAGGTTTGTTTTCTTTCAGACCATATGGAGTGCCTCTCTGACTTTCCGTTCTACAATCAGTTGAAGAAAATTCTCTGGATTTAAGGGTTCATGTGATTAGGTCACGCCCATCAGGATTATCTCCTTATCTTAAGGTCAAGTGATTAGGACCTTAATTATTCTGCAATATCCCTTCACAAGAGTGTCTAGTCTCTGGCTGAAGAAGGGAGAAGCTGTCTGTGCACAACTTGGGGTACCATCTTAGCATTCTGCCTACCATGCTTTCCATAGTATCCAGACATTGTATCTTAAATGACTATGATAAGAATCACCTGGGCACTGGTTAAAACTAATTCTCAGGCCTCAACTCAGACTTGCAGAAACAAATATCCAGAATTAGAACCTGGGAACCTGATTTTCTTACAGTTTTCCTGTGAGAATCTTAACGTCAGTTTACTAAACACTGCAAGTCTGTCTTTGCAAGAATACAAGATACAGGAATAAATCTCCGCTTCTAAAACTGGCCACAAATTGACCATTTATGTATTCCTCCATGACAAGTTATTATCTGAAACAACCAAACCGTTGCACAATTTATATCCAAAGTTATAGAGAGGGATAGAGGTTGCTACCTTCCTTCCAACCTTTGGTCTCCCCAGTCAGATAAATTTAAATATGGATTTGTTATTAGTTGGTGTAAGTTATTAATAATTTTGTTGAGAGATAATTACATAGCTATGATGTATTTTAAGAGTCTGTAAATGATTAAAGATAGACACAGAAGTATTATGGGGGCCGGACCAGTGGCATAGTGGTTAAGTTCACACGCTCCGCTTTGGCAGCCCAGGGGTTTGCAGGTTTGGATCCCAGGCACGGACCTATGCATCGCATATCAGGCCATGCTGTGTCAGGCGTCCCACATATAAAATAGAGGAAAATGGGCATAGATGTTAGCTCAGGGCCAATCTTCCTTACCAAAAAAACAAACAAACAAACAAACAAACCAGAAGTATTATGGGTGAAAAGAGATAATGTCAAATCTGTGTTTAAAAAGAAAGTGGAGACTACTTTAATAATATTAGCAAAGTGTTGCATGTTTTCAAGCTGCATACATTGGAGTTTGTTCTACTACATTCCTTACTTTTGTAAATGCTTGAAATTTTCTGAAATATACTTTTTAAAGCACTAACATTAACACTGGTAGAGGTATCTGTTCTTATACTTTTTCTAAGTTCAGCAACAGGCTATACTTTCCAGTTGCATGATTAAATTCCTGACAATGAAATATGAGCAGAAGTGATCTTTGCTGTGTTCCCTGGTCCAGGACTTTAAAAAGAAAGTCTCCTTCCTAGATATTCTCTCATGTTTTGCTTGCTAGAACCTAGGTGTGGTGAGCCAGTCTCCACAATGCACTCTCTACAGCAACACGCTAGGAGGTTGTTGGAGCCTCCAAAGAGAAGGCTGGGTTTTTGATTCAACAATTGGAAAAGAGTCACCTGCAAGTCTTAAAAAAATAAAATAAGGGGCCAGCCCAGTGGCATAGTGGTTAAGTTCGGCGTGCCCTGCTTTGGTGGCCCTGGGTTCAGGTTAAGATCACGTGGACCTACACCACTCATCAAACCATGCTGTGGTATCATCCCACATACAAAATAGAGGAAGATTGTCACAGATGTTAGCTCAGGAACAATCTTCCTCACCAAATAAATAAATAAATTAAACAAAATAAAAAACTTGACTAGTTATGTAAACAAGAAATAAACTACTTTTGTGTTTGAGACATTATACTTTAGAGTCTTTTTAGTAGCAGTTTAGCCTACTCTAATGAATATGAGAATTTATTGTGTATGCTCTTCTGAAATCAAAACAAAACTTAGTTAAATGTTAGAAATTTTTAGAGAAAATATTAACTCAAAATAATACTGTTGAAATAATATTAGATTATTTACAAAATTCATAATATCTATCAAGATATAGATGTAGTTAATTCTAGGTAATGTTAAATATTCAAAGAATGAAATTTTGTTAATGAAGATGTACAGTAATTATAATAATAAAATTACATGATCAAATTAGTGTAGCATTGTATTACATAAGCTTTTATTATAAAATTAAAATTATAAAGTTCATATCCATAGCACATAATCTGTTGAGTTTTTAGGAAAAATATTAGTAAAGCATAATAATAGCTTATGTGATATTTATTTTATATTTTTTCATCCATTTACTCAAAAAGTTTTATTGAACACATACTATAAGCAAATAACTGATCATTCTTCACATAGTCTATTAGGAAAAATGAAAAATTAAATAGGCAGTTACAACACAGTTTAGTGCCACATAGCGCTAAATGCAAGTTACCAAGAACTCAGAAGTCAGATAAATTTGGGACTTGGTGGGATAAATTTAATTATGTCTTGTCCAAGAAATGAGTGCACAGAACTTTTGAACATTTTAGTGATATGTGTGTGTATATACATATATATGTGCGCTCACACACAAAACACTGATCAAAAGCATTTTAGTATCAGTTTTAGCTGGATCCTCAAGACAAAAGATGCTAAAATCTAAAATGAATGTAGAATGATCACAGGTTTGGTTCTCCGGCAGTAGATGCTCTGATGGAGTTTAGTGTGCAGGATATTTATTTATTAGGGATAACTCTTGTGGAAAAGAAAGAGAAATGAAGCAGGATTTGGCTAGAAGTCATCCTGCAGTGCATGCCCCGCAAAACTTCAGGCAACCCCAACAGGAGCTCTGTAACAATACAACCTGTCAGAGTTGTCCTGCAGTAGTAGCTCACAATGGCCGCATCTTTATAATTCTGACTAATGTGGGCCATTCAGGGAGGGGCACCCCCTTCGTAAAAGTGGTTCTGTGAGATTGAGGCAAACCCTGAAATACATAACAGCTGGAAACTGTATTGGCAGCTGGGGCAAGAAGTCTTCCCTTTAACAGGGATCTAGGCTGCACATCTCCATGTGTCCTGGGACTTGGAAGATATAGTGAAGTAGGATCTTCCTCTGAACTAATTCATCTAAACAATGTGAATGCTTTATAAATTAACTGGCTATGGAAGAAGGAGAGGTATCTGTGTTAGGACTGGTCCCATATCCCATAGTTTTCCAGAGCAAAGGATGCTTAGAACATGTACCCCATGTACCAGATAAGAGCTATGAACAGAAGAGGGCTAGCATGGGCTGTCATAGAACTCTCCAAGACAGCTTGTTAAAGGGATGAGAAGACTTCAACAGAAAGAACATAGAGGTGCACCTCCAGAATAAAGATGCATGTTAATTACTGAACTGAAGTTGTCTTTATGACTAGAAGTGCCTAAAAATCTCTTGTATTATCTGAAAATGATGAGAAGAATATAGGATCCATCCTAGTTATTCTCTAGAAAGATAGGAAAGAACTAGTCTTGCCGAATAAAATAAATGGAGAGTGATAAAAAAGTATCAAGTTGTTTTCTGATTACATTTTGTGCATCCTACTTGTTCAGCAAAATGATTATTCAATTGAACTTCATATTTTTGTGCTGCTTATATCATTTTGCCTACATTATGTCTAAAAATTTATATTTTCCAAAATAGAAACTAAAGTTAAATTTATCACGATTCATTTCTTCTTTATATATCCTTAACACCTCTTCTATTGTTGAGATATTTTTTTCAAAATCCTGATAACCAAAGCTTATATTAAGTTTGTACTTTAAAACCACTAGAAACATTAAAATTAGTGGGAATCAAAACATCAAATTAATTTTCAAGTGGAAAAACTTGGACTATGTGCTGGGTCCCTATATTTATTCCCTTACCACTTGAACCCGTTTGCCATCTTGCTCAGGGAACAGAAGAACAGGGAGCCTTGGCTTTGGTGATGATATAGCTTTGTTCGGACCAAATTAGGAGACACTTTAATAAACAATAGGTCTTGATAGATAATAATTATCTGAAAGAATGGCTCTAAACCGTAGTTTTCTTTGCTCTTTTACATACAATTTTGCCTGTCAGAACACATAGTGTTCACTTAATCCTTACTTGACTGAACTGGCTTACTCTATAGTCAGTAAAAGAACTCAGTTGCAGTTTTCATTTGGAGTGTTTTCACTGACAAAATACAATAGATTGTAATCAGAAACTTAAAAGGAAATGACTGCATATTGCTTTTTTCATCCACTTATGTAAGTTACCACACTTCACAATTAGTGAGTGACATTATTGTCGGGAATATTCACCTGTGTAAGAATAGAAATCAATCACTGGAGTAATCATGTCCTCAGAGAATAATAGCACAGTAGAGCTGGAAGGATCTTAACAATTATCTAATCCAGTGGTTTTCTAACTGGATCTGTGAGATTTAGTTTCTCCCAGAGATGCCACAAAGACGGCCTTGGGAAAAGGGGATCGATTTCTGGGTTTCACTCTATCATTTCAGCCAAAATACATCAACTTTTTGTCTGTTCAATAGATTGTGGGTAAAAATTCGATTTGATTTACTAAAAAAAATTTGAAATCATGGAGTTCAAAACACTTATTGTGCATATAAGAAAACCAAATCTCGGGAGAAGTAGGCTCCTAAGCCTGGAAAAAATGAAGAAGTAGTGGATGAGAACAGGTTAGTGGTATAGAGATGAATTAGCTGTCTGTGATTTATTTAAGCAAAGTTTATACTTTGAAATACTTATCACCATAAAAGATTCCTATAGTTCTTCTCTACAACTGATGTCCCCTTATTTAACTCTTAGTATAATCTTTTTATTGTTTTTCTTCGAGACAATTATAATACCTTCCCAACTTGCCTATATCCTCTTCATTTCTGGTCCATAACTTTTACGCTACCTCCTCTACTAAATTGCAGTCATTGGCTCCTATGGAGTGCAATTTAAAACTCCATAGCGTGGCTGACCAATTATTTTATGAACCAGAACCCACCACTCCCTCCAATCTCAGCTTTAACCATTCTATCCTATACACCCATGCTACACTCCCACTGTTCCCTGTTCATACAATGCTTTTCCACATGATGCCTGCCCGCATTATTTTCACTTCCTGGAATAATACTCAGATATCTCTGCCTGTCAAAAAAAAAAAAGACATTTTTTCAGAATCTAGTGCAAAGTCCTCTATGAGGCTCTCTGTCTCAGGCAGGTTTAGCTACTGCTGCTTCCATGCTTCTAATATGTTTTCTATATATTCATTGTGATGTGGATTGTGTTGTGTAACCAAAGCATATATCTGCATTATCTCATATTTGTGAAAGAGATACAAGCCTCCAAGAATAGGAGATACTTCCTTTGATCATTTGCCGACTAATCAGCACATTGCCTTCCATCTGACTACTTTTCTGAATACTGCCCTTTGCCATTCAAGCGCTTGGGCAAACAGGCATTTTTCTTCTTAGGAAGACTATCCTAATAGCACTCAACATGGTTTGAAGAGGCCGTCCATTTTTCCTGCCTATGATATCTGGTATCTCTAGACTAGTGGGGTGCTCCCCAGGGCTGGCTTGACACTCATCTCCTGTGCTTTAATTCCTAACGTCCTCTTGGTGTCTATGACAAATTGCAACTATTACAGAGCTACCTTTACCCCACCCCAGTCTCCTTTCTCTTTTATTATTTATAGCTTTGTTTTTAAATACTCCATCGTCTCAAGCAACCATGTCAGATGAATTTTTGTAACTGACACTATCTCTGGTGTTCACCAGTAGCAAATTTCCCAACTCACAATCAAGCAAGGGATACTGTTGCAGAGAGAGATTTTTGATTTGAGTATAAAAAGTAGACTTGACAGCAAAGAAATGCGAATTAGAGTCAGGACTATCTGATGAACCAAAATCCCAATAACATGAATCAAGGGTACTTAGCTAACTGTGGACTTGCTTGGAGTTGGAAAACCTTTTAGATGGAGAGTGGCTAGCAGTAATTCTTATAAGAAGATCCTTAAACTAGAGAGGAACGCCCTCAACCGTCATCACTGGTTTGTATTGATTTGATATTGTAATATAGAACTTATATTTACTCTAATATAATTGTTTTAATCCAGAAAGGAAACCTGGTGGTGTTATGATTTTCAGAAATCTCTAAGTTACATTTGCCCACGTGTCTCTGGCAGAAAAGATAAGTATCCTGGAGAAAGGAGCTGTGACCCCTCCACCCTGGGAAAATTGAGGCAGACATTATTAGAGCATGTGTCCTTCAGAGATGTCCTGTTTAGCTTCCTTCATAAGCGGAGGATGCCAGGGACAATTTAACTTCTCAGCCTTCACAAAGGGGGTGAAATTTTGTTCCCTTGACTCTTACACTTTGAGCATTTTAGCTTATAATCTTGTTACACTCAAACTAGGACTTATACTTTCTTCCTTTTGCCTCCAGGATTATATCTAAAGTAAATCATCTGTACCTCAGAGCAGGAGCACAAAAGGGACGTGATCCATAAGAAGATCAGATTCCGGTCACTAGAGATTTGTGATACATACCTCCATGCATCGGGCACATATTAAGTACTTAGAGTCATAAGGTCAGTTGATGCTATGCAAACCTGGGCTGATCATATACCAAAGCATGCAAATTTAGTAACATCTCCATATCACACGGTATAAATTTATTTTTAAGTGTATATATACTTAATATATATAAGGTATACTATATATGTAGTTCCTCAAGGGCTATATTTATTTTATTTGTCCTTGTATCTCTGTGCCTGGCACACATAGATATTCTATCAAAGTTTACTGAATAAAGGGATAACTTTGTTCTGTTCTATAATTTCAATACTATATATACATTGACCTTTTAATAGTTTATTTTTCATAAATATTTCTGGGTCATATATACACTAGTCAACTAAGATCCCTAAGTCTCTGTTCCACTCCTCACATTTAAGTTATGTATCTAATGAGTAAAATTTATTAGTATAGTACTCAACTGGTGGTTTTATTGATGCTAGTTTATAAATAACTATACAAAATTCACACAATTATAATTTTTTCATAGTATTAAGTATATCTTCATAGGACCATATTTTTAAAAAAAATATGATCCATGAATACTATTTCTGCAAGGGATATCATTAATCCCATAAAATCTTGGGCAGAAAAAGTTTGGAAAAGTGCGGTTTAAAAAATCAAGTAGGTTATTTTATTGTAGGATTATGTAGACCAATTTAACATGCTCACATGTACTATGAATTCCTATGATTGAGATATAAGATGCAGATCTTTACATGATCGTTCTCAATTCTGAGTTCTTTTTCTGTAGAGCTACTCACAGGAAGGGTCTTAGGAGAAAACACATTGGGATGCATCATCTTAAAAAGCTCTAATTAGGAAATTAAATTCCATTTTCCACTAGTCTTAACCCCTCACTTGCTCTACCTAATAGGCTCACCTATAACTTTAGGATATTTTGTGTGTGATTTTCCTCTAATATAGTGCATTTTGTATCTTCCCTCATATTGTAGATGTTTGAGCTAATATCCAGGCTATTATTTTTTCAACTACCCAACAACTCATATATTGTTAAAAATCACTAATATGAACCATATATATTGTGAATTTTCCAATTTGTTGTAGATATGTTAGATTTGGTGGTTCATATGTGATTAAGAAATAGTATATGATTTAATTTTCGCAAGAAATGACACAAAACACCAACATAAAATTAGAAATAAAAGTCCAGTGTAAAAGCCTTATCTAACTGAAAACATCGTATATATGTAAATTAAACTCCATAGAGGTAAATTTATATTTTCAGATCCATGGCACTGATATATGTAAAAATACTGGTCTGAGAGTTTCTAGATCTAACACTAAGATGTTTTATAAATTAAAGCAAATTAATAAACATCTGTGTATATAAAGGATCACTATCAGTAAAATTCCTTCCAGATATAAGATTCTATGATATAATTTTATCATCAATATCTCGTTTAATTATTACTGAAGTTTAATTATTACATTAAACAAAATTAAAATGTGATAGTCATGTTCAAATCATAAGAATAATCAAATAGAGATAAGTTTTAAAACAAATTTCTTTTATTTTTCCATTCCATCATCCCTGAACTCTCAAAAAGGAATTTTCTCTTTGGTGGACTTAAATACTGTGACTCACTCTTATAGTTGAAGAAAAATTTCATGAGAAGAACTTTATAAAGTATATGATGAAAATTTCAGTGTCCACTGGTGAATTCTCTAAAGAGGATGTTCTAATTATTTTATGTGTTCTAATTATTTTATTTTAAGGATAATGCCATTTTTATGTACAACTAGCATTTTGATTTGAACAAGAAAAAAGGTATCTCTTCAACCAATGCTAATTTTCAAAAGCTAGTGTGACCATATCAACTATATCATGAATAAAAATAACAATTCTCAGCTACAAAATTTTTTCCAGCACAATGTTTTAAATTATCAGTTTAATCCTTCTATGTCCACCAAAATTTGAGATATGAAATGTGGTATTTTATGAACTGATAACATTGTTGCTCTTCATCTTCCAATATAAATTGAAGATGTAAATTGAAATACATGTGTATGAACTAACGTTGAACAAATATATGATCCTTTTAAGTAATCTTAATACGATTTAAATAAAATAAATTATCTGCTATTTAAGAGCTATCATCTTGTTATTGAGAACCTTTCTTTCAAAAGAACTCAATACTTTACAAGTTTTTAACAACCTGGTTATATAGTATTGGATTTTTATATATGCAAATACATGTAGATATACTCCCAAACTATTTACTCACATATCCTTCTTACAACTTATTAGGTAATACATACCTCTTGGATTTATAAAGAGATGAAAGTCATAAATGATAAAAAAACTCAGATGCTATACAATCCAGGACTGAGACACTGGATAAGTTTCTAATGAGCAGATTCAAACAAGTGTATGATTGAATATCACTGATATCCAGTAGAAAAACAAAATGTCACTGGAAGTAGTTTGAGGGAATTGTATAAATATGAGCAGACATGGTTCTGTTCACAGATATGAGAATACAAAATATGACTTTATTCACAAGAAATTTTAGAGTATACGGTAGAGCCCCAGAGTTGGAGAAACAGGAATATTGAACAAGTGGCAAGGAAGAAACTTGGACATGGGATAAAAAAGACAGTGACCCAAATATTAGACCTAGATTATAAAACAAGAACTTGGTTATAGAAAAACTTTCTCACCCTTTCATTAATTCATTCATCCAATTTAAAGTATTAATTGAGAAGTTGCCAGTAATAATTTCAGGTACCAGATATAGAAAGATAAACAAGACATACTTCTTCCCTCAAAAAACAATAATATTTTGAGACAGACAAATAAAAATATAGTGGAGTGTGATGTGTGTTATAATTGAAGTCTTCCCAAAGCATAAGAGATGACACAAAGCGAGATGTTGAGTTTGTTAACAAGAGACACAGAGAGCTTCAGAGATGTGTTACATCTTTAGTTTTACATGATTTGCAGGGCTTCTCTTCCTGGTTGTGGCGAGGGATTTGGGAAAAACACTTAAAGAATGAAAACAACAGTATGTACAAAGACATGGAAGCATGAAAATTCCTGGAACATTCTGGGAATGGCATAATTGGTTACGACAAAAGCAAACTATCTGAGGGATAAAGTGGTGGGGGCGTTGAGCCTGGGGAGATAGGTCCCTGACCAGATTGGTAAGCACTTGTTACATAGAAATAAAGCTGCAGTCTCCATCTGTGACACGGAGGATCCTGAAAGTTTCTACAGTAGTGATATAAAGGGACTAGTATCACATTTTAGAAAATCAGTTTAGAGGCAAGAAAGATTGGTCTGATAGAAAGAATGGAGATAGCAAGACAAGTTAAAAATATATTGCAAAATTCAGGGCCAGAGATTATGAGGAACTGAATGAATGTGGTGGCCAGCTTCATGAAGAGACATGAATGTGTTAGAAACGTCTTCGGAACATTGATTATAAGACTTCTTTGACTATCATGGGTGAGGGAGAAGAATTAGTAACCACACCTGGATTTCTGAGCCAGGTGATTCGTGGGTGGTAGCATCATTCCCTGCCTTAGCACTTTGCACTGAGGTGGAAGAAGAGAAGATTTCAGAACGATATAACGACTGATTGAAGAATTTCTGTTGTTGATGGAGCTGTACCTGTGGAATGCACTGAACATACTAGCCTACAGTCTGTTCGATATTCCTGTAATATGTCCATGGAGAATTTGAGGCTGGAAACGAAGAGTTAAGATGCATAAGGCTAGAGCGAGTAAATAAAAATAAAGGTCATAATGTAGTTTCAATTCTTTGCAATTAGAGTTGGGAAGAATTTGTGTATGTAGGCTGAAAAACATAACTACTTGTCTGTCAATGTTCTGATCTTTATCATAAAACCTTTCATCAGGGTCTGATTCTTGACTTTTAGGAAGAGTTAAAGTATAATGATTAGCCTATGATTCATCTTGTTTGCCTCTCAACATGATTTTTAGTTCTACCAAGAACTGATTTACTGAGAAAGGTCAGCAAGCAGAAATTGGCATGCTTATTTGCTCTCCTGGAAGTAAAGCCCAGACTCTGAAGGACAGATTTCTGGAAATGGCTTTTTAAGAAACTCATAGACAGTCTTTACAGAAAATTAGCTAATAGCTATGACTTTAGTCTCTAAAACACAAACTCTTTGCCATCCTCCCTTTGCGGTTCTGCTTTACAAAAGCATTTTAAATAGGATCAATCATATAAAGTAATTAGAATATTAAAGATCATGGGGTGACAAAGCTTTAAAAGCATATAAGTGATCAATTTATGTGAGACTGAAAACCAAAACTCACTATATTTTGTTATTCTGTGAATGTATAAAACCATAGATACTAATACCTAGTAGTTCTAGGTCATAAAAAATCAGTGATAGTAAGAAGGGAACTGTCACTCCCTAAATGTGGAGATTCTTGCCGAAGACTACTATTGATTGCCATTATATGATGAATACAAACACAGATATTTATAAATGCTAATTTTGGATGATCTGGAAATTACTTAGCAGGAAAGAAAACAAGGTTGATTGGAAAAACTAGGAGTGGAAATGGTAGGAAAAGGTTTGATTAAGAAATACTTGCCAAAAAAACATCTAAAAGTAAAAATAAAACAACTAAGTGGTTATTCAAGTGTGGAATTAGAGAACTTTGGAGGGGGCTCTATGTTAATGCCTAAGAAAAGAGAACAGCAATTCCCTTTTATGGGAACTAGATGGGAGAGAATGTTCAGTTCACGCTGTCACAGACCTTCTGGAAAGAGCAATTTCAATGAAAGCGTAAGAGTTCTTTCTCTGAGAAGCCAGGAACAGCAAAACAAAACAAAATCAACAAATAAATACACAAAATATTCTATCTTGTCAGCGGTAAAGGATCTTACAGAGAACCTTGTTATTTTTTGAAGCATAAGCAGGCAGAAACTAATTCAACAAATCAAGCTTCTCATTTGGACAATGTGAAGCAATCTCTACTGACTAGCCTTCATCAGAAGTTTGTCTGAATACATTTGAGATGGTCCAGAAGAAGAAATGCCTGCACACTGAGCGGCTAAAGCATCTGAAACAGCACTGTAGCTTCTAGCAAGTACCATTGCTTCTGCTTTTTTGTACCTGTTGCAATATCAAAAGTTCCTATAATTGAACTTGATTTGTCTAATTCCTGCTCTCAGATCAACTCTTTACCTTTGGTCATTCCTGATTTGAATCACTTTTATTTTTTAAATTCATTCTTCCTCTAGCGACTTTAATTTATGTCTGAACAGTTTCAGCTTCTGTGTTGCCATCACTTATCCTCGTTCTGTGTTTGATCTAAACTTGGGAAACCTTCAGTTTTACTCAACTTTACCACAAACAGCCAAGTCCCCATTTATGGCATGAGTCATAGTAGTTGGCAGTGTTTCTTCTGGGTACAGGTAAGAGTAACTCACCTAGAGATTGCAAGTTGCATCATTACTAGCTGCTTTTGCACTGTCTCCTAACTGCTCTGAAGCCAAGGCTAACGTCACTAAAAATGTCTGAAGAGAGTCTCCAGGTATACTGCTGGAATTTCTATTCTACATGACATGGTAAAAACTATCAGGGGATAAGGCGACCCTTTATATACTTCCTTGAGAAAGACTTAATTATATTTTTAGTAAGCCAGCTGACTAGCTAGGCAGAGAAGAGGCTTAGGCCTTACACAGGACTAAAGTTTCCTTAAATCAATGTTAAAAATTCATGGTTGGAATATGACAAGGTTTTAGAAACCTTAGAATTTTTTTGAACAGAGCCTGATTCTCCTCTCTTGCAGAAACTCTGTTGTCAGATTTTCCCTGTTGCCCTGGCTCAACCCTCTCAGAGATTCTTCTTTTGTCATTATTGTCCTTGGGCTCATTTGAAATGGTGTTGGAAAACATGCTCTCCTTGGCTAACCTGCCTTTGAAGCCTGTCTCTTTCATGCGGTTTGGCAGCCTGAAAACTGGTTTACTGCTCAAAGAGTTAAAGGTATTTTTTAGTCTCTGCTCATTGTTTCTTTGGTAATATGGTTCTCTAATAGGCTTCTTATTTATTCATGTCCAGTCAATTCCTTGTGCAAGCAATCATTTTCAAAGTTTTTCCTCTTGAGATGGTTCTCAAGTCTATTTGATTTCTTTCTTTCACATCCACATGTTTCTCTCCCATCTTGATATGGCTACCTTGAGACCAAGAGTCTTACGTGGGAAAATTATACTTTATGATCTTCTTTTACTTCTGTCACTTTTTCTAACTGAAAAGTTTTATTGGGCCTTATCTTTGAAAAGATTTTTAAAATTTTATCAAAAAGTAGTCAGCTTTCCCAAATATGCAAGACTCTGAATTTATGTTATATTATTTTTCACATTTCTGCTTGCAGACTGGCTCATTTCTATCTTGTAAGCCTTGCAAAATGTAGCCAGTAATAATACACTACTAACATGTTTTTGAAACATTTTCTCTAAAATAAAATAAGCACGTGGCCTGCCTCACAAGTGATTGCAGTTTTCCTTTTACCAAATTTGCCGCCACTAAACAACACCTATCATGGTCTTTCTAGCCCTTGATATTGATCTATTCACTCTCTCCTAATTAAATATTAAATATTTTTAAGGTTTTAATATAACTATACCTCTCTTCTGACACCAATTTTTGTTTTAAGGTAAGTAATGCTAGCATCCAAAAATTTAAAAAAAACCTAATTCTCAGTTTTTTATTCTCCTTAAAAGGTATTTGTCATTAATATAAAGTCTTATACAGGCTGGCTGTCCTCTTTCTTCTAGCTATGCCTTCGAGAATAAGTTGCTTCCAAGATATCTCTGGCAGGGGAAGTGAAGACAAGACGATTGCATGGCTTGATTTTACGAGCCATGCCTGGAAGTGACTTTAATTACTCCTACCCAAATCAAATGGGCCAAAACCTAGTCTTACGGGATCGGCCTAAGAACAGGGAATCTGGGAAATGTAGATGAGCACATGGATCATTGGTGAGAACTAGAAATGTTTGCCACAGTGGTTCATTTATGAAAGTAAGAGAAAAAGCAATTGTAGCTAAAAATGCGAGGTAAATTTATTATCGAATACATTAATTGAAAGGTGTCTTTGAGATGCAAGGAGAGGTTAAAAGAAAGGTGAATGTGGGCCAGCACCAGTGGCTTGGTGGTTAAGTTCGGCGCATTCTGCTTCGACAGCCCCGGGTTCAGTTCCTAGGCATGGACCTACACGATTCCTACCAGTGGCCAAGCTGTCACGGTGGCTCACATACAGAAAGAGGAAGATTGGCAGTGGATGTTAGCTCAGGGCAAATCTTCCTCAGCAAACAAACAAAAAGAAAAGGTGAACGTAGGTTTGAAGAAAAACACAAGCAAGCAAACTGCTCTAGAACACTGAAGTCTAAAGAGCCTATGAAAGAGACTCACAACCTCAAAGTCACAAATGCACATGAAATATAAGGGATTCTTAAGACATTAGAATGATAAAGGAAAACCATCTTGAAAGTACAGCAAGCTGAACAACTCACACATCAAAACTTAGAAGAGCTATTTAGAAAATACGAATGGAAAAGTGAGCAAGATTTTAAGAGATATAGCTATTATGACCAAAAACTGTGTTCACTATATTTAAGAAAATGTATCTCTTTGTTTAGAAATTATTTGGAGAACAATTTTCCAGTGATTTTAAGAAAGTGATGTTTCATCGTTATACAGATAGTTATGTCAGTATATTTAGAAATATTTAATAAAAATTTTTAAATCTCATTTTAGAAGACCACCATTTTGATTGAGAATAAAAAAATAATCTCTCCAAGAGAAAAAAATTATTAAACTTAATTGAACGACAGATGAAAAGTTTCCTTTTTTCTATGTTACTATATAATAATCTTGAATATACTATACATGTACAAATGTATAGATTTGTATGTTAGAAATGTTAGAAAATTTGAGTTGTAAAAGTATTGCACATTCCACAAAAATATATTTTGTACAATTACTCTATGTTGTTCTTTGAAACAGACATGATCTTGTAAGAATACACAATATTTAAGAGAGAAGAAAGAAATGATATCCAATTTAGTTTACAGAATATTTGCAAATGTTATTCATATATCCAAGACTAACTTTAAGACAGGCACCAAGAGAATTGAACTTTGCTGTGAAACGAAGAGATTGCTGAGCAATAACGTGCAGATCATGTGTCATCTACCATCTTCTCGAAGGATATTTTGACATGAAGTTTAATGTGAGGCATCAGTTACTATCTTTAAAATATCCCACAGTGCTTGTTTTCTACCATCCCTTTTTATCAATGGTCAGAAATGAAACTAATCCAAAGTGTGTTTACAACATGCAATTTCAAAAATAATGCGCATCCACCAAACTCAAACATGCAAGGATCTCTCTGACTTGCTTATGAAAGGATTTTTGTTATTAAATTAAAAGGTAGGCTGACATTTCTGTCTCTGTTAAAATATAAGAATAAATACAATAGCCCTTAGCTATTTCAGACAAAGTAGAGAATGTGGCAGATGATATTTTCTAGGGCGTGACTGGAAAGGGAAGATGAGAATAGCTTATATTCAAGACCAAGAATGATATATAAAAGAATCGAGGACAGGTCACAATTTTTGCCTTTGAAAATTCAAATAAGTTTAATTCTAATAAAAATGATATTGTGTTATATTACACAATAAATTAGAATTTGTGGATTAAATGTAGATAAAGAATGGATGTGTCAAAGAAACACACATAGATTTTTGTTAAAAAAAACTGATATTTAGAATTTTAATTACCAGTAAGAGAATTCTAGGTTTGTCAACTAACACAATATTTTACAGAGGGGGTTTGTATAAACTAATTTTGAAAGGAGGAAAACAGATCTAAATTCATTTTCAAAATTCGTATATGCTTTGTGTTCCCCCAAGCGAGGCTGATATACACTGCAGGATAATTTTTATTCTCAACACATATATAATAAGTGATAATAATCTAAGATTATTCTCTGAGTTCTCCAACAGTATGGAAATCACTATATTCCTGAAATGATAAGTTACATAATATCCAACTACACAGTTACCTGATTTATATTAATATAAATGATTAATGGCCTCTATGCTAAGATAATCAAAATTGTTCACCCCATATTCCATAGTGATGCTCCATTTCTTGAGCATATCAATATAATCCATTCAAGTGGAAAATAAGCCAGCAGCAGCAGTAATTTGTATTCAAAATTTCTTTAAAAGTCCAGTCGTGAAATGCAGACTCCCAGGAAACAAATTAGAGAAGGCATGAAACATTAAGTTTATCATTCCTTCATCACCACAAACATTATTAAATGCCTATTTACACATGTGGGAATAAGATTTTGAATTTCTATTGCTTGATATATTAATAGCTACACCATAGAAAACTAGAAAAATCATTGCCTTATAAGTTATGCGACCTAAAAATCTAGTAATGATACTACTAACTAGCACTATAGTTTCTGGTAAATCACTAATCCCTTTGGACAGGCTATAAATGGATTGGCTCCTTTTAAAGAATTTCTTTATTATTTTATGGACTCCTGAGTCTCTTATCAGATAATGTATAACATATACAGACCACTATAGAATTGTTAAACAAAAACATCGTTTAAGAATTTGAACTACTTATATCTAGCTGAATAGAATGATTAAATGCATTTTGTGCAATACCAAAAGAAAAATCATATCTAACAAAATAGTTGTAGCCTTCCTTCTTATTATTGCAGCTTTATTTATGTTGTGTTGATACAGAAGCATTAAAAAGACAACACAGAGTAGAGGTTAAGAGCATGGACTCAGAAGCTGGAGCAACTAGGTCTGAATTCCAGCCCTGATATTTATTAGCTCTATCATCTTGAGAAAATTATTTAACCTCTATTCTTAGAGTTTTCTCACCTGTGAAATGGAAATAATAAGAGTACTTAGCTCTTAGTGCCGATGTAAATAGTAAATAACAGAGCCTATTGGAGTGTGTGTCAAGTGCTATTTCTATAATTATTACATGCATTTTCCCCACATTATTGAAGGTTACTAAAAAAAAGGTTTTTGTCTTAAATAATTATGCATTTGAAGGCTATTTTCAATGTGCTTTCACAGAAGTAGACCAATGCATATTTAGGGGCTTTTTTTCTATTTCAGAAAGCCTAGAATATGGAATTATGTGTGTTGATTTTAGAATATCTCTCTAGTTTTTTATGTAAGTTCCATTTATTTTTACTTCTTTTTGCCTTCCATGATATCTAGAGAATACTGTGCCAACAGCAATCACATTGTGAATACTTATTACCTTTTATTGTATTGCATGGATTTTAGTTGAAATAAAATTTCTATATAAAGTAGCTGAATATTGGATTTATGTTTTTTGACAAACAAAGGTACACAGGGGTCCTGAAATTGTCTCTAAGTTAGCTAGATAAATTGGATAATATAGGATAAATCACTTATATATATATATATATATATATATATACACTACATACACTATATAGTGTATTATATGTAATACTTACGTAACTCATCCACATGGCCTCAACAAAACCAGATACAAACAGAAGCCTATTTCAAGGGAGCTGACAAAGAATGTAGTAGAAATGGCTGCCATGGGCCGGCCCCGTGGCTTGGCGGTTAAGTGCGTGCGCTCTGCTGCTGGCGGCCCGGGTTTGGATTCCTGGCGCGCACTGAGGCACCACTTCTCCGGCCATGCTGAGGCCGAGTCCCACATACAGCAACTAGAAGGATGTGCAGCTATGACATACAACTATCTACTGGGGCTTTGGGGGGAAAGAAAATAAATAAACTCTTTAAAAAAAAAAAAAAAAAAGAAATGGCTGCCATTCTTTCCGGTGTAGTCTTGGGAAAAGATTCTCTTAATTCTTTGAACATATCTTGCTGGCAATAGATGAGGTGGTAATGACTTATATAGGACCATGGCTTAATGGTATTGTGGCTGCCCTGCTGTAGCTATCTGTTCAAGAGAGAAGCTGGGTAAATGATTGGGGTCTTACAGCGTTATATACTGAAAAGCCTTATCCATGTCACAGCAGCCTCTTGTTTCCTAAGTTCTTTTTAAAGATGTCTCCCATAGTGAGCCACTATTACCGATTAAAAGTTTCTCTATTTTGTATATGTGTCCTAAAATAAAAAGAAGCTAACAATAGTGCCTATTGTTTTGTAAATCTTGAAATGACTGTTTAACTGGCGGAACAAGCATAAGTAACTATAAAAATGTCAAGTATTGAATTGCCCTGTTAGATCCCTTTTTCTGTATCTGAAGATAGAACACAGTTTCACTAATTTTCATTTGGAAATGTGACTCCCTATGATACTGAAGCTTGATATATAAAGAGTATGTCAAGACTGATTCTGCATGTTACCCATGTTTTAATGTCAATCTGAATATATTTAGCTGTGGCTTAATTGCTCAAGACATGGTCTAGTCTGAGAAAATGATACTGATAAAGGAGTATGGACACATTCTCCCTTTAGAATTTCACTAAACACTTTTATTTTAAGGGTAATCATTTCCTTGATCATCCGTTTCCTAGGAGAGTTCTTCAAATGAGAACATGTGAGATTATTTTAGGTTGACAGCTCTCCAGTGGCAGCTTACTTAAACCAGTAATAAGCTCATTAAATCTAAAGATTTCATAGAAACTGTGATAAGAGACACAATCAACTTAAGGGCTTTTCAGGGAAAAAAATCATAAAAGTATACTTTAAAACAACTGAATAAGAGCTATTTGATTGCCACCTTTCCAAGTACCACCAAGTCACTCTCAGATTGATGGATAATGAATACTGGAAATTCACCAGGCTCACTGCTCCTTTCAGCAATGTACACCTTGCTTGGAATGCTCTTCATTCCTTTCATCTATCAAAATCCTGTCCACTTATCAAGGCTGAGCTCAATATTTCTTTTCCATAAAAATCTCTCTGAATCTGACAGCCTTCAATAATTTTCTCCTTGTCTGAATCTCTATGGCAATTTTAGTCTACGTGATCTTGCTTAGCATTTCATCATAAGATTTTGTTTTCAAATTTTATTCTTAGTGCTATAATCTTGTTTAACATAATTATTTACTAACTACTTCTATTTAGCAGTACATACCAAATTATAGGAGCTTCTCAAATCTGAAAACATTTTGATCTTTAGTAGGTTGAATTCCCTGGAAAACAAACTCAGAGGCAGAGATTATTATGGAGGATACTTATTAGGAGGATATTTGTTTTGGGATAAAGATCTGTGAAAGAGGGGAAGGGGAGATTGGAGGGAAAAAAAAGAAGTAGAGTTGTAATTTATTCTCACAATGATCTCAGATGACCCCACAGGGAGCTCTGAAACTTGGATTGGTTCTTCAGAGGTGTCCTACATTGGGACAAGAAAGATAAGTTGTTATATTCTGTCACTGAACAGTCATTACAGGTAGGCTATCCAGGGAAGGTGGGTGAGGCAGCTCTCTCTAGTTAAGAACAATTTACAAAAAGGACTGAAAACTGAGAGTTGTCTGCTGACAGTTCCAGCAACTGGGGAATTAAGTCCTTCAGTTTTGAATAGAGATTTAGGTGGCACAAAACAATATTCACTATATATCCTTAAACGAAAACTGGAAAAAGAAAAAGGAAAAGTCAGGAAAGCAACTCCACTAAATGCACCAATGTTAACAAAGATGTAATATGATGCTATGAAAACCTACACCAAAACAAATACAAGATGTAAAATGGATCTATATTTGCCCCTCTCTGCAAAGCAGAACAATTCTGCAGGATTATTCTGTCTTCACAGTGCTCCACAGAATTGTGTGAGTTCTTTGTCTAGAGTATATTGCAGCCCAACTTCATCTGCCTAGATCTGCTTCCTTTTCCTCTCTTACACACTTGTTTCCCCAAGAGCACACTCCCTAATAAAATTCCTGCTTGATAATCTGCATCTCAAAATTTAATTTAATAGCATGTACATGGTTTCCTGGGCTCAGGAAATAGAAATATGGCTTTGTTGCTTCCTTTGAACTTTCTAGAGTACTTGGGTATCTGAAGAACCACTCCAAAATAGCAAAGAAGTTTTAGTCTAAAATTACCACATTGAAGATAAAAGATGAAAGAATCTACTGCACCATATACTGCATATTATATTTAACAGAAAAGTAGACTTTGGACTGTGAAGTCTTCCCTTAATGCAATGTCAGCTCCTGTTGATAGGACAGTAGGAGGCTACAAACATATGGTACCTGTTTCCCGAGCATAGGCTATCTGATCAGTATCACTTTAATGAAATGTCAAGACTCAATGATAGGCTGCAGGTAGGAGCCTCAGTAGAGATCTGAGATTATGAGGTGGTACAAAGCAGCTATGCATAAGGAGAGAGGAGTGTTGGAAATGGTAGGTATAAGGAATGAAAGTAAGAGTTGTTATCAGACATCAGAAGAATTTAGGAGGGAAGATGAAGACTTAAAAGAGAATTTAGCAGTGGAGAGGTCATATTAAAGATTGGAGAGACATTGCATCATTGGAAGGGAAAGACATGAATAAGGGGATTGGGAACACAGGGGACATGAGAAATTGGTTTTGAGGCATCATTATTAAATAAAAGAACCAAAGAGTAAATACATTAGCATAGGTATTAGAATGATATTCTCAATTTAGTTTTAAAATTCTGTGTGTATGTGTTCCCTGTGTGTGTTTGCTATGTATTATGGGAAAGCAACAAGAATTTAGTAAAAAGTCACTAATATTGAATATCTAGTGAATGTGATTAGGGAATATAATTTCCCAGACATTGGGGGTTCCACAAAATAATCACTAATTCAACAAATATTTATTGAATGTCTACTATGAACCAGTACGTATTCTTGAGGCTAAGGATATGGAGTGTACAAAATAGGCAAAAATTCCTGCTCTTATGACACATTCTAGTGGAAAAGTAATTACATTCTTGTAGACTTCTGATTCAGTCATTTTCTAAGGTGTCTTCACATACAGCAAAGGCTAAAATATTAAAAACTGAATGGTAGACTCTCTGTAGCTAGGATTCTAGATGAAAACTAATGAGTACCTCTTAGGTAAACTCTCATGAGATTTGGAATCAGAAATGAAATGGAAGCCATCTTCTGCTCTTTTGTTAGCTCCTTGTCTTTTGTCAAGCAAGTTGACGAAAGTTTTTCTACAGAGTTCCAGTTCAAAATTGGATGCTAAGAGGCAAATGCAACTGCAGCAGAAGGAAAGATTCTTAATTCCAGCTTTGGGATTGCAGCTAAAGGTGTCTGTTTTTATCTCATGACTTGTGTTGCAGTCTCATAGGTAGTAGATTCCTAGGTGAGTCTGTTGTTTTAATTTCCAGGACTCATCCTGGAAACAAAGTTTTGGCTGCTTTTATAGTCATTTGAACAATTTTGTTAGCATCTAATTGTCTATTTAAAATCTCTTCTTACTCAAAACACTTGGAGTGATTTATGTTTCCCTCACTGAACTCGTACTGATAATGCAAATACAACATTATCCTATTACTCAAGATGTTTATACTGTAGGTAAATAGGTTAGCATATATCTCTCATTAGAAGTTGAATATATTCTTTTTTACTTTGTTAATTTAATTAGACTGAATCAATCTACATGACAGTAAAATTAATCCAAATACATAGAAATAATAGTCTGATATGTTTTGCTACATAAATGCAAATAAAACATCTTTTTCAGTTATAACTAGACTCAACTAGTTTCAGTTATAACAAAACAATCCTGAAGAATTCCTCTATGCATTATCAGTGGACTTTATTTCCAAAGCAACCAAATAATACAACTGTTCCCCAATTCCTCAGTAAGAGGAATTCTTTCTCACTCACTTTGACTTTGACTAAGACATCATGCTAAAGGGTACTTTATATGGGAACATGTTAAAGAGTCTTAGCTTCTTCTACTATTTTTATCTTTCAATAATGTCTCCATCACTAACTTTATCAATCCTATTTTCATTTATTCCTAGTTCAAATGAATTTCATTTTTTCTCTTTTCAAAAATTAAATGCTCATTTGTATGTAACCGGAATCTATCCGATTTCATGAAGCTTTGCAAATGAATGAGGTCTATTTGGCCATAAAAATTTTCAAGTTTCTGCATCGTTCGGGCTTTATTATTGAATGTCAGACGTGACATTTGCTTATATTCTAAAGTAATGAACCTGGAGACAACTTTCTTATCTCCCTCTGAGCCATTTGCTTATATTCCAAGGTAAGGACTTCCCCATCTCTCCCTACAGAAGATGTGTTTATCTTAGAGAATAAAAGTCTATTTGTCTCTCTCTTGTGGAGGAACAGCAGATATGACTGCTGCCCTGTTTAAGCTCCAAGTCTCATAATTTCATCCTCTTCTGTAGTGCAAGCCTCTCTATCAACTGTGGACCATCCTTGCTATAAATATATGCCTCAGCTGTATACTGAATTATATAAGATTTTTTTTGAGATGATGTAGTATAGGAAAATGTGAAGGCTCTAGTAAACAATGGCAGATTGAGGATGATTTTTGGTAAAGAGGGTGCTCTGAGTTTCACATCTTGGTACATCCTCTCTGCTACAAACGCTTTATGGTAGTTACAGATCCTCATTCTGTAATAAAGGACTAGTTGGCCTTGTGACAAGGTGGAATTGGAAGCAAAATAGCTGGATTAATTTTCTAGATTAGTCCTTCTAATAGCCCTGTGTATCATCCTCTTTGGTCATGTATGATATGCCCATTTTGGGGGTCGTAAAGTCTGTGGATCCTACATGAGCTAGTATGGTTTGAGGACCCAGCAGTTTTTAGGAGGCAGAAAGGGTTTTGCCGAATGGATGTGTGCTTTCTTTGGTAGCACAAGATTGGATAAAATTACATGTGAACATCAAAGTAGCCAGAATGATTTATGTCACTGTAGAATTTTATAGGAAAGTGTTGCAAGAAGAAGATGTAGTCCATTTACACATTCAGCATAACACATAGTACGTAACACACACTAGGCAGAGTCAAAACTTTGAACATAAGTGCAGTTATGAGTTTTTAAAGACCAAGTCTACATTATACTTCTTTTATAACGAGAATGCATCTTAGTTAAATATGAAATTAGATGTTTTTAAAAAGTGTTTCAAAACACAAGAATAGGAAAAAGGCATATGATTCTCTGGAGGGCTGCTGAATTCTTAATAAGTTGACGAGGGAAAACAATCATGATAATTTAAGCCTTCATGAGAATATGACCTTGTTAAGTTTTCCCATGTCTATATATTTAGTCATTTATTCTGACAGGAAATAGAACTCTAGATTAGAGGAGAGTTATTTTATTTACTCACAGATTATCTTTGCCCCAGTTCTTCACAGGGTGACATGATGTAGGCCAGATGTACCTGAGTTGATGGTGACATTGACTAGACATTGGTTTTAAGTAACTAAACCCTGCCTATCACTATCTCTTACTCAAATTACTGGAGTCTACCTTGAGTTTAAACAGAACTATTGGCTTTGCCTGGAAGCCTGTACTCTTAAACCTGAATCTGCCAGCATTCTCTTAACCTTTTGTATAGCAGCACATGATTTTAATATCCTGCTAATGTTGCTGCTTCAAAGCTATTTCTTATAAGTATTTCATTGAGAGATTCAGAAGCCGCTGGATTTTCAAACACTTCAAGGCTGGAAACTATGGTGTTCTCAATGATCTTAGTTTTCAGACCTCAGGCAGACATTGTCATTGTAAGAAGAGGTGTATTCCTTTTCATGGTTGCTTGCTCACTGGTTATTTCTCAAACAAATGTATCTCTTTTGGGGAGCTTTGCTAAAAGTATCAAGAAGTAACCAGCATACACCAACACTCTGAATCTTTCCTTTTATTATTGCCAAAGCTGAAAACTTTGTTGGCTTCAAGTTTGCTTTCAATATTATGAGTCAATTTTACCAAATCTTTTATCTTAGCTTAGGAAGGATCATCAGCTTTCTAGCGTCCTACACTGAATTTCTGACACTTAATATTTAACCACTAAGCCAACACGATTTTTTATGTGTGTTTGTATATATATATATATGCATGTATGCATGTACGTCTCTATGAATGTATCTATTTTAGACTTTGTCACATTCACCCCTCATTTCCAGATTAGTTAGGTTATTATACTTGGCAGCATGGAACCGACTCCCAAAGTACAGTACCTTACGCAAGATAAAAGTTAACAAGACAGGAAACAACGTGTGTTGGAGAGGATGTGGAGAGAAGGGAACTCTCATACACTGCTGGTGGGAGTGCAAACTGGTGCAGCCACTATGGAAAACAGTATGGAGATTCCTCAAAAAATCAAGGATAGAGCTACCATATGATCCAGCTATTCCACTGTTGGGTATTTATCCAAAGAACTTGAAAACACCAATGCATAAAGATACATGCACCCCCGTGTTCATTGCAGCTTTGTTCACAATAGCCAAGACTTGGAAGCAACCTAAATGCCCATCAAGGGACGAATGGATAAAGAAGCTGTGGTATATATACACAATGGAATACTACTCAGCCATAAGAAAAGACGAAATCCAGCCATTTGTGACAACATGGATGGACATTGAGGGTATTATGCAAAGTGAAATAAGTCAGAGGGAGAAGGTCAAATACCGTATGATTTCCTTCATTAAGTAGTAGATAATAACAACAGTAAACAAACACATAGAGACAGAGATTGGATTGGTGGTTACCAGAGGGGAAGGGGGGAGGGGGGAGGGAAGAGGGCGAAATGGGTAATTCGGCACATGTGTGTGGTGATGGGTTGTAATTAGTATTTGGGTGGTGAACATGATGTAATCTATGCATAAATAGAAGTATAATGATGTACACCTGAAATTTATACAATGTTATAAACCAATGTTACTGCAATAAACAAAAAATTTAAAAAAATAAAAATTAATAAAGTTAAAAAAAAAAGTTCATGTAAAATTCTAACTACAGGCAGTTCAGGCCTGGTATGGCAATTTTCAGTCATCAAGGACCCATTTGCTTAAAGCTTCCTGCTTCTTTATCCATAGGATATGGCAATCTTCTTCATGCATCAAGATGGAGTTGTAGTCATCACATCCATTAATTCAAGCAGCAGAGCACACATATACACACACCAATAAAGTGTTTATTTTAGTAATTCACAGTGAGCTTGGGTCAACAATTGAAAAGAGAAAACTCCTTAAAAGATCACTTTAGTAGATGAAAGGTGAAAAATATATATGATTATTTCAATAGATGGGAAAAAACATTAAATAAAATTTAAAGGCTAATCAATCAATCAACATCTATATATTATGGATCACCTTTATATTAGAAGTCACAATTCTAGGCACTGTATGTGGTAAAATAAAAGAAAATCTCCCTGCTCTCATGGAGCTTAAATTCTGGTAAAATAAATATCTCTCAGAAAATTAACAATAAAAGAGAATTGCTTAACCTGCCAGATTATCAAATACATCTGATAAGGGGTTAATCTCCAAAATATAAGGAACTCCTACAACTTGATAGCACAATAAATTTAATAAACTGATTGAAAAATGGGCTAAGGACTTGAATAGACATTTCTCCAAAGAAAATTTACAAATGGCCAATAGGTATATCAAAAAAATGCTCAATGTCGCTAATTGTCAGAGAAATGCAAATCAAAACCACAGTGAGATATCACCTCAAATCTGTCATGATGGCTAATATCAAAAAAACAAAAAATATCAAGTATTGGTGAGGATGTAGAGAAATTGGAACCCTTGTACACTATTTATGGAAATATAAAATGATGCAGCCACCATGGAAAATAGTACAGAGGTTCCTCAAAAAAATTAAATGGAACTATCATATATGCTGCAGCAATCCCACTTCTGATTATTTATCTAAAAGAATTGAAATCTAGATCTCAGAGAGATATTTGTACACCCATCTTCATTGAAGCACTATTCACAATAGCTAAGATGTGGAAAAGATTTAAATATTCATTGACAGATGAATGGATAAAGAAAATGTGGTATATACATACAATAGAATATTATTCAGCCCTAAAAAAGAAGGAAATTCTGTGATATGCAACATCATGTATACATATTGAGGACATTATACTAAGTGAAATAAGCCAATCCACAGAAAGACAAATACTACATGGTTCTACTTATATGAAGTAATTAAAATAGTCAAATCCATAGACTAAAAGAGTAGAATGGTGGTTTCCAGGGACTGAGGGCAGGGGGAAATGGAAAGATACTAATCAATATGCATAAAGTTTCAGTTAAGCAATATGAATAAGCCCTAGAGATCTGTTGAAAACATTGTACCTATAGCTAACTATAATGTAAACTTAAAAATCTGTTAAGAGGTTAGATCTCATATTAAGTGAGAAATAAAATATTTTTAATAAAATACATTTTTTCAAATAACAGATTAGTTATAATACTTCATGATGACATTTTATAAGCTTTCACATCAAAATAATGAAAAAATATGGATGTCTTCTGTTACTGTTATTTTACAAACTGTTAGAGATATCCTGGTAAGTACAAGGAGAAAAGAAAATGACTTAGAAGGAGAACTTTTAGGACGAAATAGATTAAAGATTCTTTTCCTTTTATGAAATCAAGAGGGAAGAGTTGTGTGGAAAGACTAAAACAACATAATTGTTCACAAATAGTTTCCAAAAAAAATCTACCACAAAGCCTGAACCAATGTGTGCACCAAAGAGAGTCCTTTCAAATCAGTGGATAAAGGGTGAATTATTTAAAATATGATCCTGGTACAATTGACAGTTTTTATGCAAAATAATTACATTAGATATATGCCTTACACAAATGGAAACAGCCTTAATATGAAGATCAAATCTTTGAAACTAAAAAAAATTATAGGAGACTACTTTACATCCCCAACGAAAGTGTAGAGAAAAACACAACTCACTGAGGTGAGAATGGATTAATTTGAATACACTAATTTTAAAATTTTTTCAGAATGTCACTGTAAGCAAAGTGAAATTACAAGCCTCAGAATTGAACAATTTATTTTAGCATATAGTAATACAAGCAAAAAAAAGGCAAACCATTCAAGATATTGATGAACAAAGAAAATGAACAATTCACCCAAAAGAAAAAGTTTTATATGAATATTAATTAGAAACATGCAAATAAAAATCTTGAGGAAACATTTCACATATTTAAAATTAGCAATCTTTAAAATGTATGATATGTATTTGACATATGCTTAAATGATAATAGTGGAATTCAGAATTTGTACAAATTTTTTGGATAGGACATTGGAAGTTGATAAAACTGGAAGATGAACCAACATGTCCACTTCTGAGTAAAGATCCCAGAAAAGTTCTCACCTGTCCAAACTGACATATACAAGTGTGATCATTGGAGCATTTTTTGTAACAGCAAAAGTGGTGAATAACTTAGGACAATAAGAAAATTGATGAATAAAGTATATATTTTACAGTGAGTCATGTACAGAATTTAAGTGATATACAATGTATATCAGAATAGATGAATTCCAAAAACATCATGTTGAACGGAAAATTACAATGAGGAATGATAATTATTCTGCTAAATACAGTTTATTTCTTTTGCAAATATTCAGATGTAGAAATAGCATAAAGGCATGCAAGGAAATGCAAAATATCAAATTTAATCTAGTGATTAGAGGAAGAAAGAAAAAAAGAGGGTAATGTTTGATTGCTTCTATTATCTTGTAGTATAAAAAAAAAACTAGAAAGGAAAATATTGCATATCTTGGTTATTTTTCCTCTCTTTGAAGATTATTTTAATGAAGATGACTTCAGCAGAAAACAATAATTACAGTTTTAAGATAGCCAATTAGTTACTAGGCATTTGCCATGATGTAAAGTTCTCTAAAAGGAATAAACACTTGCTTCCAGTTAACTTTAAAGACCTTTGGTACATTGTTACTATTTAATTTCTAGGGTAATTTCCATGCTAATTAAAATCTTTATTACCTGCACTGAAGTATCCTATCAAAAGCAACTTAATTTTTTATGAATCTGGAAAATAAATCTAACCTTTAGGAAATCTGAAGTAACAAAATGTGATATAGGGTGAAGCAGTGGATTACAGGGATAAGAAGAGATTTCTCATAAGCCACTTTCTCGTTTTAACCTTTCTTCTCAGGTAAAGTTAATTATCAAGAATCTGTTAAACAATACATGAATTTAGGAGGACAAGTAAAACCTGAAAAATAAGAAGTGAGTGAGTTATGAATCACAGTGAAACTGGAAAAGAATCTCAAACTGTGAAATAGCATATTTACTGCTAAGAATGCCATAAGTCTTAGAGGAGAGGATGATTAAAATTTCTGTTGCTATATGGTACCCTGTATATTCCTCCATGGAATACTTATAGTTGACTTCATAAATCTTTTTTTTGTGTGTGAGGAAGATCAGCCCTGAGCTAACATCCGATGCCAATCCTCCTCTTTTTTGCTGAGGAAGATTGGCCCTGGGCTAACATCCATGCCTATCTTCCTCTACCTTATATGGGACACCGCCACAGCACGGCTTAACAAGAGGTGTGTAGGTGTGCGCCTGGGATCCGAACCTGCAAACCTTGGGCCGCTGAAGTGGAGTGTGTGCACTTAACCACTGTGCCACTGGGCTGACCCCTGCCTTTGTAAATCTTTGTCTAAAATGTCTGTTGCTATACAGCACCCCATGTATTCCTTTGTGTAACACTCATAGTTGCTTTTGTAAATCTTTGTGTAACCCTTGAAGACATGAGCTGTATATTTACTCATTTATGAATTCAATAAATGTTCATTAGGTGCACACTATGTGCCTGATATTCTGGTAGATGACTTAATAGATTCTTGGATTTATTTGGACTCTTATGTAGCTGCTACACGTATTAATGCATAGTAGATACTCAGCAAATACTAGTGAATGGCCAACGAATGAATGAAGGTGATGTGTGCTAGCTGATTTAGATGGTGAGGTGAAAAAAAAATCCAACTGCCGCATTAACTATTAGCCAAAATTAGTTTCCGGTAGAAAATTGGAAAAAAAAATCATAGTAACTATATCAACTAAAAAATACAGATCTGAAAAAGTATGAAAAAATCAAATATTATGCAGATTAAAAGACCAAATAGATTGTTTCAACTTTTTTGTCTGTTATGAATAATGCTGCAATGAATATTTGTGCATAAGTTATGCACTGCCATTTTTATCTCTCTTGAATAGATACCTAGGGATAGATTTGCTGAATAATATGATAACTCTACATTTAACATTTTGAAGAACCACCAAACTGTTTTCCAAAGTATCTGTACCACTGTATATTCCCACCAGAAACATATGAGGGTTCTAATTTCCCCATATCCTCACTAAAACTCGTTGTTTTGTCTTTTTTATTATAGCTATTCTGATGGGTCTGAAGAAGTATTTAATTGTAGTTTTGATTTGAATCTCCCAAATGTCCATCAACTGATGACTGGATAAATAAAATGTAGCATATCCATATAATGGAAAATTATTCAGTAATAAAAAAGGAATGAAGTAGTGACACATGCTACAACATAGATGAACCTCAAAAGTATTACACTAAGTGAAAGTTGCCAATCACAAAAAAAAAAGATCACATATTGTATGATTCCATTTATAAGAAATGTCCAAATAGCAAATCTAGAATGACAGAAAATAGGCTAGTTCTTGCCTAGGGTTGTGGGAGGGGTGCGTGTTGATGGGAGGGAATAAGGAGTGACTACCTAAGGGTACAAAGTCTGGTTTTGGGGTGATGAAAATGTTCTAAAATTAGATTATGGTGATGGTTGCAAACTCTGTAAATATACTAAAAACCGTTGAATTGTACATTTTAAAAAGGTGAACTTTATGGTATGTAAGTTATATATCAATAAAGCATATCAAAATAAAAATTTAAATTGAATAAAATTTTAATAGCAAAACAATAATTTAATTAAATATCATAAATTATTTCAAAAATTTGTAGATACTACAGTACATGTTTCAAATTTCCTGAGTAATCCATTCATTTAGTCAATAAATATTGATTGAATGGGTAGAGGATATGAACAGACATTTTGTCAGAGAAGATATACAGATGGCCAACAGGCACATGAAAATATGTTCAACATCACTAATCATCAGGGAAACGCAAATCAAAACTACAATGAGATATCACCTCACACCCCTCAGAATGGCTATAAATTAACAAGACAAGAAATAGCAAGTGTTGGAGAGGATGTAGGGAAAAAGGAATCTTCATACACCGCTGGTGGTAATGCAAACTGGTGCAGCCACTGTGGAAAACAGGGTGCAGACTTCTCAAAAAATTAAAAATAGAAATACCATATGATCCAACTATTCCACTGCTGGGTATTTTTTCCAAAGAACAAGAAATCAATAATTCAAAAAGATATATGTACCACTATGTTCATTGCAGCATTATTCACGATAGCCAAGACGTGGAAGTAACCCAAGTGCCCATCAATGGATGAATGGATAAAGAAGATGTGGTGTATGTGTATATATATACATATATATGTATATGTATATGTATATATATACACAATGGAATTCTACTCAGCCATAAAAAAGACAAAATTGTGCTATTTGTGACAACATGGATGGACCTTGAAGGTAGTGTGACAAGCAAAATAAGCCAGACAGAGAAAGACAAATACTGTATGATTTCACTCATATGTGGAAGATAAGCAAACACATAGATAAAGAGAACAGAGTAGTGGTTACCAGAGAAGAAGGGTGTGGGGGGAGGGTGAAAGGGGTAAAGGGGCACATATGTATGGTGACAGATAAAAACTGGACTGTTAGTGGTGACCATGATGCCATCTATGCAGAAACTGAAATATAGTTATGTACACCTGAAATATATACTGAGATGTTATAAATATACCTGAAATGTTGTAAGCCAATATGACCTTAATAAAATAATTTAAATAAATAAATAAACAAATAAATATTGATTGAGAACCTACATGTCAAGTACTATGGTAGATATTAGAACAACAGTGATGAAACAGACAAACATTTTCCCGTCATTATGCAGCTTAGAAATTCTTAACATTCTGCAAAAGTCACTGATTTTTATAGTTCTAAGCAGAACAATCCTTTATTCAAAGGTACTTTCATGTGTATGAACATGTAAAGGAAGTGCTATTCTTTTTGAATCAAGGGAGCCTTATCCATTCATCTTGCTCCAAGCCACCTTCCTTGTGGGTTCTGTGAAATATTGAAAATTTATGACACAAGCGAAAATTGGTACACTTGCATATAGTATTTGGTCCAGTTTTATTTAAACATTTATGATATCCCAAAGACAATGCTATTATTATTGTAAATAATAAGCTTAACAGTTCTTCAATTTATTCTCTTAGATTTAGCTTTTAAATCTAATTCAGGACTTCTGCTAATATCAATTTAGGTAATTCTACTTAAAGAGTAGACCAATAATTAAAAATCGCTGTGACGACTTTGGAAAGTTTCACTTCACGGGGCAATGAAGAAATACTAGGCAGGACCCAGGAGAAGATGGAAACCAGAGATATGAGCTGTGATTTGGGGGACATTTTTGCACTATACACATCTGCAGATTCTCTAAGAGGCAACTGAGAAACAGAGATGCCGAGCAGAGCTTTCAACATTATCATGGGTTAGGAGGAGATTGCCACACAAAGGGCTAATGACCTCTACTCCTGTATGCCACTCCTCCCTCTGACCCCCCTCCACATGCACATTCACACAATCGCAATTTTTAGCCTCAAAAGTTATGCCCTGGAAATGAAAGTGAACTGGAAATGAAGCAGCTTTGCAGGAACTGAAGCTGAGGTGGAAACCTTTTTAATTTGTGATTTAATTTGTGCGTAAAGTTGATTTAGGATGGCCAGAGCCCTTAGATGCCTGCCAGAAAACAAACATACACCTGCTTTGGAGAGTAAGAGCCTTGTCTTAGGTCCCAAAATATATCTAGATTCATTGATTTTAAGATGATTTTTTACTTATAGTTTGAGATTTTCTTCAGTGAACTAGAATCTATGCTACACAAGCAAATGTACATCCTAGAACTGAGAAATACTTTATTTTTTAGAAACACTTTAATTCAAACAAAAAAAGTCAATGGATATGGTTAACAGCAGATTAGTTTAAAATGAGAACTAGTAAGAACTAGTAAACTGAAAAATAGGTCAATTAGGTACACCGAATTTTAGAGAGACAAAAGGATGGAAAATAAGAAAAGAGGATGAGACATAGCTGTTAAGACTGAAAGGTTTAATGCGTATAATTGAAATTCCAGAAAGAATTTTTTGTTCCTAGCCATAAATGTTTATAACTTAATATCTTTTGTTTTAAATAAACCATCATTAATTACGGAAAATCACTCTTTTTTTAACTCTATTGATATTTTATTTTCTTTACCTTGTTTTACCTCATATTCTTAAAGTTCCCCTTAAGCCTCATTTTTTTTTTTTTTTTTTGTCAAGAACAAAGGGAAGACAGATCTTGTCTGTTGAATGAGCTGGGAGAAACTGTGATTTTTAGCCTACCAGTTCTTTGGCTCAGCTCAGTGGTAGGCACAGTCAGGCTAATTTTGCCCACTCCAGAAGAGTCTTCCCTGATGCTCCTCCTAAAAGGCAGAGATATTCCTGTGCTTATGGACATTCAAATCTTGAGTGCTCAACAAGGAAATATTAACTGCTGTGTATCACCTCCCTTCTCTCCTATGTCAAATATGATCAAATACATTGCTTCAGTCCTTTGGTTTAAATTTTGATTCCTGTGGCTCTGGTTTTAAATTTCCGGATGGAGTGGGAATAGGAAAGACTACAGGTTTTTTGTTGTTTTTGTTAGTTGGTTGCTTTGCTTTTATCTTTTTGTGTTGTGGTTGTTGTCAGTCTTTCCGTTTGATTATGACTTTGAGTATCCACAGCAAATCTTCCGGGGGACACTGTTTCCAGCTCAACATTGAGACTCTTCCTTTATTTTGTCCTATAGATCCCTCTCTATCTGATGTAGCCTCATAGAAATTGTACAAGGTCAATGGAATCACTGGGGATAAAACAAGTTATACCTGTCTAAAATCAAGACTTCATTCAACAACCATTTCTCAACTTTCTAGTTGTTATAAACCAAACTGTTGGAATTGAAAGAAAAACGCAAAAAAGACATATTGTCTGCTTTCAGGAAAATTACTGTCAAGTACAGCAAAGCGATAAGTAAATAAATAATTATAATACAGTAAAGTATTTTCTTTGGATTGGATGATGGACAGGATATTTTGGAAATATATTAATAGTCACCTTTCATCTTTAATCCTAAAAGTACAGGAGAACTATTGTATATGTTGGTGTTTCATGTTCTTTCAGGGAATATTAATTTAGGAAAACTGAAAGCTTGTTAATGAAACATCCCCCTTCTCCATTTTCCCTTCCAGAACATCAAACAGCTAAAATTATCTTTCCCTTTTCTTTCTACATCTAAGACGGTTTAATCACTGAAATCCTAGAAATACATGCCATTGTTATGAGCTCTGCTGCCCAACTACTAGACAGAATCTATAGTCACTATCTTTTATGTGGGCATCCTGTCCTGGTAGTGGCATTTAATTTGCAACATTTTCATTACTGTAGCAAATTAGTAGTCAACCAAGAAAAATGACAATTTCTGTGAAACAAAATATGCGGATTGTGGGGAGCTGAAGGAGGAGGATATACTGCAGATCGGGGTAATGAGACTCATTACATAAAGTTCCTGCTACTAATCAGTTCCATAATGGATCTGAGGCAGCGAAGGTTTCCAAGGGCCAGCCGCCTGCTCCTAATGAATCTTTGGCTGAAAACCTGACCTTCATTTTAATAGAACTGTATAAATACCAACTTTATCCCTTTCTTGGGAATTTTCACCAAGTTGTTTTAACTAGAGAAAGCTTCTAATATTAAATGAAGTTGCCTGGAGAAGATTCAAGATTATTATTAACATTCAGTCTTAACAAGGTAACTAAATACTGTGTCACCATGTAAGGGTGAAGCATGTTTTTTTGTTATTACTGATTGATGGGTCTAGGATTTTGAGAGCATTCTATAACTTTGTAACTCATAGTCTCATAATGCTACCATTTATACACACACACACACACACACACACACAGGTGTAAGAGATTCTCAGCATGAAATGTATTTAAATATTCAGTAAAGGCACGATTTAATTATGTTATTTTTCAAGATAAATATGCAGCCTACAAATGACCCCAGGGTGTCAAGAATTGTAAAAGGCCTGGCATTTTACCCTACATGCAAACTAATGTGTTAGCCTTCCACATTTTCATAGATGTTGTCTGAAGACATGAGACTCCTGGTCTGAGACCAAGGACTTGATTACTCATGGCACAGAAAGCAACATGAGCGTTAGTATATTTACATTAGTTCGCCTTGCCCCTGAGTCCTGCAGGGGCAATAGGGATGGACACAGATGGATGCCAGCACATATTTTGGACTGTGATACAGGAAAGAAATATTGAGCTTAGGGAACCTGGCTCTTTTAATGGATAGTTAACATGCTTACCCTCTTCTCTGAAGGAGGACATCATCTTCATCAAACTAGAGAGTAAGCGTTCTTGACTCTTTCTCTGAAGAGAGACACTGTATTTTCCAAGGTTATGCACTATGCAAATACCTTCGAAAAGATGATCCAAAAAAAAAAAAAGGATGCAATTAGTGCCTCGTTCACAAGAAATGAATGACCATGAAGTGTGAGAGATACTTGGAGCATTGTCTCATGAGCATGCCCCTTGGTCAACCACTCTGATTAATCTGTTCTACAGAGATTGGGATTGTATCTGTTTACTTGTCTCATATAGCGTTTAATTAAGGCTACTGTCAACAGGTCTCTGAGTAGTAAGATGAGGCCAACTTGAGTACTGACCTCAACCAACCCCTCAATGTCCTGGACAAAATCAACTGAACAAATCCCACAAAGCACCAGTTTACCTTAAAAAGCCATTTGACTTTCTCCTTAAATTTCTGTACTGACCTTTCCACCTTTCCCAAGGCATTAACCCACATTGAGAAGGTTGTTTTAGTAATTGCCTGGACGCTACCTTGGCCTACAAAGAGGAAGTCTAGGACAAGTTTATCATTCATAACTATCCTGAATAATAAGTTGAGACCAACCTGAATGCCTTCCAGTGCCAAAGTCCTGGAAATTTCATCTAAAGTCATGGACAAATTCCATTATACCTTTTTAATTGGATGACTCTCATTATAGGAATAACTGCCCATAAGGTGCACATGAATAATGTGTTAGTTTTCTTTCTAGGAAGATTGCCTAAATAGACAAGAATAGCCTCATTTTGGAGAGATCTTTCCAGTCATCTGAGGGCTAGATGATCTACTGGTAGTGTTTACCTAAATACTTGAAGATCTCTATAACCTCATCTAAGAAGCAAATCATCATGTTTCCAATAGGGAGGCAAGTCAATACCTAGTTTCCCACACAAAAAGTGTGGGATCACTGATCTCCCAAAAAGTGTGGGATCCCCTGATCATGCGTATGGTCACTCTGAAAAGAAAGTCAGGTCTTCAGTTGTTAGGGCCTCTCAAGTGTGACCTATATCAGTTGAGGGCACAGGATGACAGGGCCTCCAATGTGACTTCTGGAATGATAGTTCATTTCAAATTCTTGAGTCAAGCCGTTGATTTTGGATCAAGTGTGTCCCGATGGAGGGGCAGGGAGAGGACAGGCTCGGATGCGATGAGCATCATGGGTGGTTCAGAGAATGGAGGAATCAGGCCCAAGGAACTGCAGCCACAACCACATTTCCCAGATCAAGCCTGATCTCTCGGGACCTTGGGTGATCTATGGGGCAGCAGCCGAGCCTCAGGATGAGAAACGCCTGGGTGCCTCGGTGCCCCTCCCAGACTTGTCAGTAAGGAGTTTGGCTCACACCCTCCATCACGCAATCGCCAGTGCTCGTGGACTCCTCAGCCTTTCGCAGTCAGTCATAGTGCTTCAGCACGCCACGCGCCAGAGGCCCGCCTGGGTGCAGTGGAGGGGAACCAGCTCTGGCCCAAAAGCTGTGCCTTGGAGGGACCGCCTGAAGCCAGAACCGGGGAGTGAACTGTGCATGGGCCAACCAGCAAAACGGGTAAGTACTATGGCCTTCCAGGACTCCTCAGGCAGTCCAACCTGTTCTGTTTGTCCATGCTTCTAGCCAAGTGGAATTCATCCCCCTTGCAGGCTGACTCCGTTGTGGCCATGGGAATCTGTGTGGGGAGAACATTTGGAGGCGTTGACATATGTTTTGTGTGGCGAGTACAGAGCCCGGGAGCCATCCCCTGCTGTTTCTGATAGACATCTCAGAAAGATGAAGATGAATGGTGATCAAATCATGGTCAGTGAAATCTGTCAGGATGGAAAACCCTGCAGTCACTTAAATTGAATGTGGCTGCATGGTTCAGGAGAGATGCTCCAGAGTGCTTTCCTTCTTTGAGGAAGGCTTTAGGGTCAATCTTAAAGAGATAGATCATTAACATTCCTCCCTCCCTCAGACTTCCCTGGGTCTAAAACATCTCCCTGTGGTGTTTCCAGCTCCTTTGCCACAAAAGTCAGTGTGTCCCATTCCAGTAGGTGTAACCTCATTTTTCCAGTCATTCCCTACACTCACCTGAAGACCTTTCAGCTGGGGTGTTCAGCTCAAGGACAAGGAAATTTTAAAAAATTTAGAGTTCCATTATGATCTCGCTTTGGCCCACTGTAGAGGGACTTGGCAAGCAGTGTACTTGTCATCTGGGACTCTTTCAATCAAACAAAATAATCTAGATGACTGAATCAAGAATTAAATTTGAACGCTCTGGGCCCTCCTTTGGCCAGCCAGACACCTCCAGGGTATTGTGTTTAAGGAAAGTAAAGAAGCATCACGGCCCAGACAGAACAGGTAAAATCCTGAATTTTTAAAATAGGTCTGTATAATTTCCCACACCTTTTGTTCTGATCATTAACCAGGAGGCGGTGGAGGTGGGTAATCTCATTCTGGGAATAGATGCATAGAGTGACAAAACTTCCTTACTGAACATGAGAAAAATTTTGTCTTGGGGGAAATAGCATGGTTGTGAAATTAAAAACTTATCATTTTGCTGTTTGTTTGCTTTAGCCAAATAACCCAGTAGGTTATTCTAAAATAAACTTGATTTAATCTTTTCCTGTTTTATATTGGCTTCAATGAAAAAGAAATTTTCAAACATTGATTTAAAAATTAAACTTTCTATACTACGGAAACAGTACACCATCTACTGTAAATAAAGAGGCTGTGTATTATACTGGAAAGAATATTGAACCTGCCTCTAGCTGTGTCTTAGAAAATTCTATTTGCTTCTCTGTATATGTTTCCCTCTTTGTAAAATGAAGGGACTGGATAAGTTGGTCATTAACCTTTCTTAGGATCTAACCACTGATAATTATAAAGAGCTCCTGGAGCGTTTGACTGGGTTTACATCTGCTTCCCTGTAACAAATACAAATAATCTATAAATAATTGGGGGATTTTGTCTACTCATATTATTTGGCTAGAGATCCAGAAATTTCTCTGTTATTTTTTGTACCCAACACATATCCATTATTCTCGTGTCTTCCATGGTTCCTGCTCATAATGGTAATACAATATCATGGTATATTTTTTTCCAACTTTATTGAGATATAATTGACGTATAACATTGTGTAAGTTTAAGGTGTACAATGTGGTGATCTGATGCACATATGTATTCTGAAATGAGTATCACAATAAGGTTAATTAATGCATCTATCACCTCATGTAATTTCCTTTTTTTCTTTTTTCTGGTGAGATCGTTTAAGATCTACTCTCTTAGCAAATTTCAAGTATATAATACAGTATTGTTAATTATAGCCACCATGCTGAACATTAGATACTTAAAACTAATTCAACTTATAACTGGAAGTTTGTACCCTTTGACCAACGTCTCCACATTTCTCCTGTCCCCCAGACCCTGGCAACCACCATTCTGTTCTCTGTTTCTATGAGTTCAGCTTTTATAGATTCCACATATAAGTGAGATCATACATATTTGTCTTTTTCTTTCTGAATTATTTCAGTTAGTATAATGCCCTCAAGGTCCATCCGTGATGTCACATATGGCAGGATTTCCTGCTTTTTTTATGTTTGAGTAATATTCCACTGTATATAGATACCACATTTTCTTTCCATTCATCCATTGATGGGCATTTAGGTTGTTTCCATGTCTTGGCTGTTTTGAACAATGCTGCAGTGAACATGGGGGTGCAGATATGTCTTCAATATAGTGATTTTGGGGGCCAGCCTGGTGGCATAGCAGTTAAGTTCACGCATTCTGTTTCAGCAGCCCAGGGTTTGCCAGTTCGGATTCCGGGCGTGGACCTACTCACCGCTTAACAAGCCATGTTGAGGCAGTGTACCGTATAGAAGAGCTACAACTCTGCAGCTATAATACATAACTATGTACTGGGGCTTTGGGGAGTAAAAAGAAAGGGAGGAAGATTGGCAACAGATGTTAGTGCAAGGCCAATCTTCCTCAAAAAAAAAAAAATCTAGTTTCCCAGGGAATAAAGAAAAAAAAAAGGGGGGGCGGAGTCAAGATGGCGGCGTAGGCAGACTCTGAACTCACCTCCTCCCGTGGACACAGCCAATTTACAACTACTCGTGGAAAAATTACCCCTGAGACAGAACTGAAAACTGGATAAGAGGAACTCCTGCAACAACGGACAATCCTAACTGGAGTAGAAGAGGCAGAGACTCCCTTCCAGAGAGGAAAAACGCCGCCTTCACAAGCTGCCAGCTTCACGGCCGCCGGGAGCAGCTCACAGGTACGCAGCCTCCCTGGAGGCGCGGGGCCCTGAGCCGGGGAGCGCCCCCGCTGTGGGCATTTTGTGGACCCAGCACAATTGAGACCAGCAGCATAATATCTGACTTTGCCTGCTACTAAAGCATTGGGGAGCACCCCCAGAAAACCTGGTTCACAAAGAAACTAAAACTGGCTCTTAAAGGGCCCGCGCACAAACTTACCCGTTTCAGAAAGCATCCTAAAATCACCAGAAAGAAAGGTGCACAGTGCTTCGGTGACAAGAGACTCACCTGATAGGCCCTGGGTGCATCTCGGTGAGGGGTGGGACCTCTCCAGGGACTGGGACATTGGCGGCGGCCATTGTTGTGGCCTGGTGTGAGCGTGCTGACACAGACGCCATTGGAGTTCTCCCTGAGACCTGCTAGCCCAGGGTCTGCTCCACCCGCTAGAGCACCAATTTAATCCAGCTCAGCCAGGGCAGGCAGCCCACCCTAGAGACTAGCCCCACCCAACAACAAGCCCTCAGGCAACCTGTGGGCCTGCATAGATTGGTGACTGGATTCTCTGCAGCCTGGCAACTGAGCTGACTTGAGCGGGGCAGGGTGTGCACAAGGAGCGGGTGGAGAGTGTGGGGCGGTGGCAGAGTGTGTGGGGCTCCCGCCGTGGAGAGACTGGGTCCACTTGGGGAGGTCGGGGCGCTCACACGGGGCAGGACTGTGTTGACTGTGTGTGTGGACCTGTGGGAGGCAGGGCTTCTCAGCCGCAGAAGACTTGTACTTCTCAAAGACCCACATAGGAGGTTTGCTCCACCTTCCAAAACCTGAAACAATTGGGTGCTCCTGTGCCTGAGGCCAGCCCCACCCAGCTGCAATCCTCAGAGAGCTGACAAGAGACCTAATAGGCTAGAGGCTTACAGCAATTGTAAGGCCCTGAGCCTAACAACCTGCCACGCTGGGGGCCTACTCACTTAAAAGAAATACTGCAACACAAATGTGGTATTAGAACTTGCAGCCAACTGTGCTGGGGCTCCCCACACCTGATAAAGAGACTGAAGGGCCCACAACAACTACAAGCAGCTGAGCATTACAACAGCTGGCCAGGAGCATAACTCAGCCTCCTGGGCGCCTACAGGGAGAGCAAACAGGCCACAACAGAAGGACACACGTAGCCCACATAGGGGTCACCCCTGGAACATTGAGAACTGAGGGAAGCACACTGGAAGCCTCCTAAGCCATCACTTACATAAGGTCACCTATCCAAGAGCAGGAGACGTAGCTGACCTACCTAATACGTAGACACAAGCACAGGGAAAGAGGCAAAATGAAGAGGCAAAAGAATACATTCCAAGTAAGGGAAGAGGACAAAACCCCAGAAAAGGAACTTAGTGAAACAGAAATGAGCAACCTACCCGACAGAGAGTTCAAACTAAGAGTGTTAAGGATGCTCACTGATCTGGGGAGAAGAATAGATGGACTCAGTGAGAATGTCAACAAAGAAATGGAAGAAATCAAAAAGAACCAATCAGAAATGAAGAATACAATACTGGAAATGAAAAACTCATTAGAGGGACTCAAAAGCAGAGTAGAGGATACAGAAGAACGGATCTGTGAGCTGGAAGAAAGACTAGAAGAAATTACCCAAGGTGAACAGGTAAAAGAGAAAAGAATTAAAAAGAGTGAGGACAGTCTAAGGGACCTCTGGGACAACATCAAGCGCACTAACATCCGTGTTATAGGTGTCCCGGAAGAAGAAGAGCGAGACAAGGGGGCAGAGAATCTATTTAAAAAAATAATAGAAGAATACTTCCTATACCTAAGGAAGGAAACAGACATCCAGGTACAGGAGGCACAGAGAGCCCCAAACAAGATAAACCCAAAGAGGCCCACACCAAGACACATCATAATCAAAATGTCCAGAATTAAAGATAAAGAGAGAATCCTAAAAGCCGCAAGAGAATGTCAAGTTACATACAAAGGAAACCCCATAAGGCTATCAGCTGACTTCTCAGCAGAAACCTTACAGGCTAGAAGAGAATGGCATGATATATTTAAAGTGCTAAAAGGAAAAAACTTACAGCCAAGAATACTCTACCCAGCAAGGTTATCGTTCTAAATGGAAGGAGAGATCAAAATTTTCCCAGATAAGCAAAAATTAAAGGAGTTTGTCACCAAGAAACCAGTGTTACAAGAAATGTTAAAGGGACTGATTTAAGGGGAAAAGAGAAGACCACAAATAGGAAAAATTATCTATTTCCACGATTAGAACGTAATGGATACAAATGCACAAAAAAGAGGTTGGATATGATATCAAAAACATAAAAGGAGGGAGGAGGGTAGTTAAAGAGTACAGCTTTCAGACAGAGGTCAAACTAAAGTGACCATCAATTCTGTATAGAAGAAGGAAGGAACAGAGAAGGACTACTAAAACACTGAGAGAAAAAAAAAAAAAAATTAAAAAATGGCAGTAAGTACATACTTATCAATAGCTACTTTAAACGTCAATGGACTAAATGCTCCAATTAAAAGGCATAGGGTGGCTGACTGGATAAAAAAACAAGACCCATATATATGCTGCATACAAGAGAAACACTTCAGACCTAAAGACACTCACAAACTGAAAGTGAAGGGATGGAAAAAGATACTCCACGCAAATGGCAATGAAAAGAAAGCTGGGGAAGCAGTACTCATATCAGACAAAATAGACTTTAAAACAAAAACTGTAAAACGAGACAAAGAAGGGCATTACATAATGATCAAGGGAACAATCCAACAAGAGGATATAACACTTGTAAATATCTACGCACCCAATGTAGGTGCACCTAAATATATAAAGCAATTATTAACAGACATAAAAACAGAAATAGACAGTAACACAATAATAGTAGGGGACTTTAACACTCCACTTACACCAACGGATAGATCATCCAAACAGAAGATCAATAAGGAAACATTGGCCTTAAACGACACACTACAACAGATGGACCTAGTAGATATATACAGAGCATTCCATCCAAAAACCGAAGAATACACGTTCTTTTCAAATGCACATGGAACGTTCTTCAGGATTGATCACATATTAGGCCACAAAACAAGTCTCCATAAATTTAAGAAGATTGAAATAATACCAAGCATCTTTTCTGACCACAAAGGTATGAAACTAGAAATCAACTATAGGAAGAAAATCAGAAAAGCCACAAATACATGGAGATTAAACAAAATGCTACTGAACAACGACTGGGTTAACGAAGAAATCAAAGAAGAAATCAAAAAATACCTGGAGACAAATGAAAATGAAAATACGACATGCCAGAATTTATGGGATACAGCAAAAGCGGTTCTAAGAGGGAAGTTTATAGCAATACAGGCCTATCTCAACAAACAAGAAAAATCTCAAATAAACAATCTAACAATGCACCTAAAGGAACTGGAAAAAGAAGAACAAACAAAGCCCAAAATCAGTAGAAGAAGGGAAATCATAAAAATCAGAGCAGAAATAAATGAAATAGAGACCAAAAACAATAGAAAAATTAATAATACCAAGAGCTGGTTCTTTGAAAAGACCAACAAAATTGACAAACCTTTAGCTAGACTCACCAAGAAAAAAAAGAGAGAAGGCACAAATAAGTAAAATCAGAAATGAAAGAGGAGAGGTTACAACAGACACCTCAGAAATACAAAAGATTATAAGAGAATACTATGAAAAACTATATGCCAACCAATTCGACAATCTGGAAGAAATGGATAAATTCTTAGAATCATACAACCTTCCAAAACTGGATCAAGAAGAAGTAGAGAATTTGAATAGACCAATCACCAGTAAGGAGATCGAAACAGTAATCAAAAACCTCCCCAAAAATAAAAGTCCAGGACCAGACGGCTTCCCTGGTGAATTCTACCAAACATTCAAAGAAGACTTAATACCTATCCTTCTCAAACTCTTCCAAAAAATTGAGGAGGGGGGAAGCTCCCTAACTCATTCTACGAAGCTGACATTACCCTGATACCAAAACCAGACAAGGACAACACAAAAAAAGAAAATTACAGGCCAATATCACTGATGAACATCGATGCGAAAATCCTCAACAAAATACTAGCAAATCACATACAACAATATGTTAAAAAGATTATACACCATGATCAAGTGGGATTTATTCCAGGGATGCAGGGATGGTTTAACATTCGCAAATCAATCAACGTAATACACCACATTAATAAAATGAAGAACAAAAATCACATGATCATCTCAATAGATGCAGAGAAAGCATTTGACAAGATCCAGCATCCATTTATGATAAAAACTCTGAATAAAATGGGTATAGAAGGAAAGTACCTCAACATAATAAAGACCATATATGAGAAACCCACAGCTAATATCATCCTCAATGGTGAAAAACTGAAAGCTATCCCTCTAAGAACAGGAACCAGACAAGGATGCCCACTGTCACCACTCCTATTTAACATAGTATTGGAAGTCCTAGCCAGAGCAATCAGGCAAGAGAAAGAAATAAAAGGGATCCAAATTGGAAAGGAAGAAGTGAAACTGTCACTATTTGCAGATGACATGATTTTATATATAGAAAACCCTAAAGAATCCACCAGAAAACTTTTAGAAGTAATAAACGAATATGGTAAAGTTGCAGGATACAAAATCAACATACAAAAATCAGTTGCATTTCTGTACACTAACAATGAAGTAGCAGAAAGAGAAATTAAGAATACCATCCCATTTACAATTGCAACAAAAAGAATAAAATACCTAGGAATAAACTTAACCAAAGAGGTGAAAGATCTGTACACCGAAAACTATAAAACATTTCTGAAAGAAATTGAAGAAGACACAAAGAAATGGAAAGATATTCCGTGCTCTTGGATCGGAAGAATTAACATAGTTAAGATGTCCATACTTCCTAAAGCCATCTATAGATTCAATGCAATCCCTATCAAAGTTCCAACAACATTTTTCACAGAAATAGAACAAAGAATCCTAAAATTTATATGGAACAACAAAAGACCCCGAATAGCTAAAGGAATCCTGAGAAAAAAGAACAAAGCTGGAGGTATCACACTCCCTGATTTCAAAATATACTACAAAGCTATAGTAACCAAAACAGCATGGTACTGGCACAAAAACAGACACACAGATCAATGGAATAGAATCGAAAGCCCAGAAAAAAACCCACACATCTATGGACAGCTAATCTTTGACAAAGGAGCCAAGAACATACAATGGGGAAAAGAAAGTCTCTTCAACAAATGGTGTTGGGAAAACTGGATAGCCATATGCAAAAAAATGAAAGTAGACTCTTACCTTACACCATACACAAAAACTAACTCCAAATGGATTAAAGACTTGAATGTAAGACCTGAAACTGTGAAACTTCTAGAAGAAAACATAGGCAGTACGCTCTTCGACATCAGTCTTAGCAACATCTTTTCAAACACCACATCTGACCGGGCAAGAGAAACAATAGAAAAAATAAACAAATGGGACTACATCAAACTAAAATGCTTCTGCACAGCAAAGGAAACCATCAACAAAACGAAAAGACAACCTAACAATTGGGAGAAGATATTTGCAAACCATACATCTGATAAGGGCTTAATCTCCAAAATATATAAAGAACTCATGCATCTCAACAACAAAAAAACTACCAACCCAATTAAAATTGGGCAAAAGACCTGAACAGACATTTCTCCAAAGAAGATATACAGATGGCCAACAGACACATGAAAAGATGTTCAAAATCACTAACTATCAGGGAAATGCAAATCAAAACTACAATGAGATATCACCTCACGCCCATCAGAATGGCTATAATTAACAAGACAGGAAACAACATGTGTTGGAGAGGTTGTGGAGAGAAGGGAACTCTCATACACTGCTGGTGGGAGTGCAAACTGGTGCAGCCACTATGGAAAACAGTATGGAGATTCCTCAAAAAATCAACGATAGAACTACCATATGATCCAGCTATTCCACTGTTGGGTATTTATCCAAAGAACTTGAAAACACCAATTTGCAAAGGTACATGCACCCCTGTGTTCATTGCAGCCTTATTCACAATAGCCAAGACTTGGAAGCAACCTAAGTGCCCATCAAGGGACGAATGGATAAAGAAGCTGTGGTATATATACACAATGGAATACTACTCAGCCATAAGAAATGACGAAATCCAGCCATTTGTGACAACATGGATGGACATTGAGGGCATGATGCAAAGTGAAATAAGTCAGAGGGAGAAGGTCAAATACCGTATGATTTCCTTCATTAAGTAGTAGATAATAACAACAATAAACAAACACATAGGGACAGAGATTGGATTGGTGGTTACCAGAGGGGAAGGGGGGAGGGAGGAGGGTGAAAGGGATAATTGGGTACATGTGTGTGGTGATGGGTTGTAATTAGTATTTTGGTGGTGAACATGATGTAGTCCATGCAGAAACAGAAGTAGAATGATGTACACCTGAAATTTTTACAATGTTATAAACCAATGTTACTGCAATAAACAAAAAATTAAAAAAAAAAAAAAAAAAAAAGAAAAAAAAAAGATAGTGATCTTGTTTTTTTCAGATATATAACCAGAAGTGGAATTGCTGGATCATATGGTAGCTCTATTTTTAATTTTTGAGGAGGCTCCATATTGTTTTTCATAGTGACTGAACAAATTTACATTCCCACCAACAGTGCACAATGGTTCCCTTTTCTCCCCATATTCTTGCTAATTCTTATCTCTTGTCTTTTTGATAATAGCCATTCCAACAAGTGTGAAGTGATAGCTCATTGTGATTTGGGTTTGCGCTTCCCTGATGATCAGTGATGTTGGGCACTTTTTTATGTACCTGATGGTCATTTGTATGTCTTCTTTGGAAAAATGTATGTTCCGGTCTTTTGCTTATTTTTTAATCATACTATTTGAATTTTTTTGCTATTGAGTTGTATGAGTTCCTTATATATTTTGGATATTAACTCCTTATCAGATATAAAGTCTGAAAATATTTTCTCTTATTCTATAGGTTGTTTAATTTTGTTAATTGTTTCTTTTGCTGCGCAGATGCTTTTTAGTTTGATGTAATCCCACTCATTTATTTTTTCTTTTGTTGCTTGTGCTTTCGGTGTCATATCCAGAAAATCATTGCCAAGAACAATGTGAAGGAGCTTTTTCCCTATGTTTTCTTTGAGGAGTTTTATGCTTTCAGCTCTTACATTTAAGTCTTTAATCTATTTCGAGTTAATTTTTGTAAGTGATATAAGATAGGAGTCCAGTTTCATTCTTTTGCATGTGGCTATCTAGTTTTTCCAATACCATTTATTGAAGAAACTATTCTTTCCCATTGAGTATTCTTGGCTCCCTTGTCAAATATTAGTTGGTATATTTGATGAATTACTTAATAAATATAAGCCAATCCTTCTACTAAAGTAGCTAGGGAACAAATGGGAAAGATACAGAGGGGAGAAAATATAGCAAAGGGAATAGTAAAAGTGAATTTTCTTTGTTTCCTGTGAGTGCAAAGCATCTGTCTTCTCCATTGTACCCCTATCCATTTTTCTAGAAACTTAGTCCCTTGGTGTTTCACTTACCCCCAGTGGTTTCCCTTAGCTCTACTCAAGTCTTTGAAAATAATCCCTTATTAAAGTATCTTTAATTACTCATTGAAAGTATCATCTGTTTTCTTACAGGCCTCAGAATGATGTAGGTAGCTTGCCCTAATTATCACCATGTAACAGTAGAGAATCTAAACACATAAAACTATGTAGCTTGCCTGTGTCCCACAGTTAATAAGTTATGAAATAAGGACTAAAACTAAGAATTTCTCATTTTTGTGGCCTTCCATTTAGCCATGATGGCTTTTTTCTTCAATTCTCTTGGCCTCAGTTTGGTTATCTAAAATTTTTGAGTGTGAAGTTACTGAAGTAAATAGTACCGAGGATGCTTCCTATTCTAAAATTCAATGATTTAATAACAGTGTAATATTTTGCACAGTGGATCTACAAGAAGATCCTGATATTTTCTGTACCCCAGAGGTGTCTAAGTACGTCACTGAACATAAGACATCTACCTTAAATTGTTGTGTTCTTAAATCCTCTATCTCCTGACTAAAAAACATGTATTCCTACAAAGTTGGCTTCATTGTTTAATTTGAAGGCAGCATTTATGACTACAACCCAATTCCACATATCTTTAGTGAATTCTAATATTTAAAAATAGTTATTCTTATCAGAAATTTTTACACATTTAAAAAAATTATCCCAACATTTAGGTGCTTAATATTTTTCATATGAATAGGACCATAATGCTAAAAATAACTAGCACTTAGTTACTTTGGACTGAGCATGCTTTAAGGGTTATTACATTTATTTACTGATTGGATCCCCATAACAAACTTATGAGCATAGTAAAGCTACTTATTACCGTTTTATAGATGAGGAAATTGAGGCACAGGGATAATATTTAATTTGCCCAAGGTCACACAACTAATTTAATTCTTGCTGTTAAAGGTGAAAACTCTGCAACCCAGATAACTGAACTGAGCTGCCAAAAGTAGCACAGCTGGGCAACAGATCAGTGCCAATGCTAAGACTGAAATCTATTCAGTACAATCTTCACCTACCTAAGCTGGCTTTCTTCCTCGTTCCATGGCGATTTACTAAATTAATGCAATCTAAGTTAATGTTAGGCTAGTTACATCTTCAAGAAGATATATGTTAACAAGTCTAAAATTCAGTAGCAGACCTCTTGTTTAATTATTAATATATTGATGTCATTCTTCTCTGAATGTCTTACACATACAGAACAGTTATTGCTTGTTTGGCATATATAATTTCTAGTGTGTCTTTCACTTTAGTTTCAGTCATAATTAAGCAGTTTTTAAACACAACTTTCAGTTAAGGAAATGTCACAACATCTGTTGGCAAAATGGGAAATGGAAGGAATTTCTGAGACGGGATTGGTCTCAGAATTGTACTTTAGACAGAATGAGGACTTTACTTACACATGAGGAAATGAGATATTTTTATCTCTAAAGATGCCAAAGTACGGAACAAATTTTCCTTCCTCTATAATTTTAAAAAGAACATCTTTCATTAATAACTAAACACTAAAAATAAAAGCTTTGATAAAAAATGAATTAGAATAGAAATTATTAAAACAAACTTGTGTCAACTTTCTAATTGGAGGCTTATCCAACATTAATTCTAAACTTCTTAATATAACATTTAAGTTTTTTTATTATTTGATCTCAATCTACCATGCCAATTGAAACTTCTAGTACTCCACTCATATATCTGGTATTCAGAAATCTCAAATTCACATTCCCACAGGGTCAGCAAATAATGTAATAAGTGAAGCATGCCATGTTTGTTTCATAATGGTGATTCAAGTGCATATTAAAACTAAAGACAAATACTTTTGACTTCCCAAAAGTAATGTCTTCTCTTTTTTCTTATTTATATTTCCATATATTGATACAAAATATACTTCAATTTCTTCTTAATTTCAATATTTGAAAAAGAAAAGAAAAAAGATCAGCACAAGCTTGGTGAGAAATGATGACTCCAAGCTTCATTGTCAGGAGGACAAAAGGGAATATTGGAGACTGTGGTAAACATAAGAATAAATGCTTTATATAAAATATACATGTGCTCCTTGGATCCAGGCAATTTTTGTTAGGAGACAGTGTAGGTCTGGTGATATAGGATCTTCCAAACTTTCTGGTGATATAGGATTTTCCAAACTTTAGGAATATATAGGATCTAACTGGAGGTGGGAGTGATGATTATAATGGTCTTCAGCATTTAAAGTATTAAAACAGAAAAAAAACCATGCCCTCATAGAGCTCACAATCTACTGGAGAAAGCACCAGCAATATACTTACTAAATGAGTGAATTATATATTATTTTAAAATGTGATAACTACTATGGAGAAAGAATAAGGCACACTAAAGGAGATAGGGAATAATGGGTGGGATTGCAGTTTTAAATAGAGTAGTCAATGTGATTATTATTTGAAGGAGATAAAGGAACAAGTCATGCTGGTATCTGGGACAAGAAGTGCAGGCAGAAGAAGCTACTAGTATAAAAGATGGTGTGTTGATGGAAGGACAAGAAAGGCAAAGTGGCTACAGCAAAGTGAGAGAAGACAATAAGGTCAGAGAGGTAAGGCTCTGGTGTGGGCAATTGTTGTAGGTTCCTGTACAGAATTGTAAGGAATTTGGTTTGTTTCTGAATGACATAGGGATCCATTGAAGGGTGTAATTTTTTTCCATGTGGAATCTCAAGCTTTTAAAGGTTGGCAACTATTTACATTTTTTTTCTTTTTTAACTCTGTGAGGGTCAATCTGAACATGCTCATGTGCAGCCAGATTCACGTGGCAAGCAGCCAGTTTGCGAGTTCTGCTACTGAAATGTTTTTTATTGCTTGATCCTTCCATAATTATACCCTGCATTTAAAATATGCTTTGTCTTGCATTTAAAATACTTCCCCTCAATATCGTAAATGGAATTGTTACATAACCTATTTCTATGTCTCAATTAATTTAGAGGATTCCCCAGTCCTACCTACTGTTCCCTGTGTGATTTTTGCTTCCTGCCGTTTCACGCATCCTGGGGCTAAGCCTTGCTCTTCTGTGTGACTTGGCTCCTAATTAGGCTGCTAGCACTGTGCTTTACCCCACTTACTACAGTTAATGTTGAGTGGAATGTGCTCATTGATATCTGATAAATCTGGACCACTGTCAGAGTGAGCATCTTCTGACACTCCTTGGCCTTCTGATTCCTCCCATTATAAATCTTGACTTTTCAATCAACTTCTCACAGGTTTGGCACCCTTACGTGAAGGGGAGGAAATTAATCCACGCTGTTCCATTGCAAACCTCCACTGACCGAAAATGGACTTACTGAAATATTTTTAAACAGAGGGCGGTAGTGGTAGCTTTGGAATAGTTCATTGCTATCAGCAATGTGTATTCTTTTTCAGTTTACAGAATTTTGCCTGTAGAAAATGGAACAGCTACACATTTAGATGGGACGCTTTTGTAAGTAACGAGATCTTGGAATTTAAGCGAGAGAGACATTTAAGCACTCCCGCTTCTAAATTTTCAAGTTAAATGGTCAAGAGTCATCATATATACAGCTCTACGTAAGGCAATCAACTTGCCCCAGGCCATCAGAGCCAGAGCTAGAGTCTTTGAATTTTGCTAATAATTCATTTTGCTGCTGATAAGACACCACCTCATTCTCAATTAACATGAATAAATTAGTACTTTCCAACTTCATTTGAAAAGGAATTAGATGAAGTGAAACAGTTTGTATTGAGTATTTGCTAAATAAGATATTTTAAAATAGGTAGTATTTTGGAGATAAAACAATAGTGGATTTCACCTGTGTGGAAATGAGATCCTAACCATTTTGATAAGAACTGTAGTCTAAAGGAAATTCTGAGTCAACATAAAGCAGTAGGTTTTTTTCCCTTTATAGAGATGAAACCACATAGCAGATGAATGGCATATTATGTAAAGCACGAATTAAAGAAAGAATATAACAATTTTTAGTAGAGTTTCAATTTTAGTAAAATAGAAATTTTTCTGCAGGATCTTTAAGTCCTTGGAGACTTATTTTAAATATGTCTTTCTGAACATTATTCTCTATAATATAAGAACAGTAGATGTTCTGGAATCATTCACTTTGGAATCAAGAAAGATTTTATGGAAATCTGGAAATTATTTTGTTAAAAAAATAACAAGGTATCATAAAAAAAAATGCATTCACCAGATTATATATGAGGATACAGAATATTTTTTAATTTATTTTTATTTTATTTTATTTTATTTTTTTGTGAGGAAGATTGGCCCTGGGCTAACATCTGTTGCCAATTTTCTTTTTGCTTGAGGAAGATTGCCACTGAGCTAACATCTGTGCCAATCTTCCTCTATTTTGTATGTGGGACGCCGCCACAGCATGGTTTGACGAGTGGTGTGTAGGTTTGAGCCCCGGGAACTGAACCTGCGAACCCTGGGCTGCCAAAGCAGAGCGTGTGAACTTAACCACTATGACACCAGGCCAGCCCGCGGATACAGAAATTTTTAAAAATAGACAAATAAGTATTCTTAAATGCTTTCAACATTACTTTTGGATGATTTCTTTTGTGATCTTTTAAAATGTCAGCAGTTATTCTGTTTTATTATTGCTGTTTGTTTTCAAACACATAGACTATAAGGTTTACACTTAAAAATGAAGATGCCGGGGCCGGCCCAGTGGCTCAAGTGGTTAAATGTGTGCGCTCTGCTGTGGCGGTCCAGGGTTCAGCGGTTCGGATCCCAGGCGTGCACCAACGCACTGCTTGTCGAGCCATGCTGTGGCGGCGTCCCATATAAAGTAGAGGAAGTGGGCACAGATGTTAGCTCAGGGCCAAGCTTCCTCAGAAAAAAGAGGAGGATTGGCATAGGATGTTAGCTCAGGGCTGATCTTCCTTACAAAAAAAAAAAAAGAAAAAATGAAGATGCCTACCTCAATCACTTATGTCACACTAAGTGAAACCATGAAATATGAGTTTATGCTAACATGGAAAATTTAATGAATATAAAAACTAATCCTGGTAGCAAGAGATCAGATTATTACTATCAAGAAATAATGCTGGACGACTTTTCAACATTAGAGGTTATTTTTCAGGAAAAAAGCAATGTGATTGAATTCTTATAGCTGTTCAACTCACAAGGACTGCTTTTCCTTAGGTGGTTTATTAGTGTCCGGTCTTCATTCTTGTCATGACATTATCCCCTTCTCTAGCTTTGGTCTTAACAAAGAGAAAAAAGATTTTGGTGAAAATGTTTGAAAACTTGTTGACACTTCTCATGGGTATCGTTCCTGTGTCGTCTTTAGTTTCTTTCTCATCATGTCTTTATTTGTCATTCATTTATGTATGATAACATTGATTCATTAACTTATTCATTCCACAGATTCCACAGATATTTTCGTTTGTGAAATGAGAACTTAATGTTCCTGGATCAAGGCTGTGAGAACATTTCAAGCACAGAGTAGTGCAAACTCATGATTTATTCTTCTCTTTAAAAGTACACACACTTATGATTATTTTTGTCAGACTTAACTGCTCTTGTTAAAGATTTTTTAAATTCATCCAAATATCTGGAATTTTACTGTCCAGTGATCAAACATATTCATGTTTTGAAGCTCCAGCTTTTTTAGAATACCTTGGTAAATATGAAGTAATTTAAGAAATACTCATTAATTGCAAAGCATTGTCTTAGATATAGAGAAATGCATTCCCTGCCTGTGGTATTCAGTTGCTTTAAATGTATAAATTCATTTACTCTCCACAATGATCCTATTAATTTGTAATTGCACTAAACCTTTCAGATGAGGAGATTGAAGTATGGAGTTGTTAAATGATTTGATCAAGGTCACAAAGCTACTAAGGACAAAAGTCTGGCCACTTCCATCATTCTGCTCAATCCCCAAGCAGAGAACTCAATTTGGTCTTTTTCTTTAATGAATAAATGCCATATCATATTTTGAAGACCAGATTTTTAGTTTGATATTAAAATTATGTTAATTATAAGTCAATAGTTTCATATCAGTTAAAAATAGCAAATGCAGATGCTTTATTTGAAATTTAAAAAAATATGAGATATTTCTTTCTTTTGCAAGGTATGAGAGACTAATAGTTTCTATGAAATTGCTGTTCTTTTTAATATATGGTATACTTTTGCTATAAAAGTATATTTTATCTAAGCCTCGTGTGAGGCTGTTTAGAAAATATGTTTATGTTTATGCACAGGACTTTTTGAGCAAATCTTACTGAAACTTCAGACCTAGGCTAAAAGACAAGCCTTAGAAGTTAATTTATAACTCATTAACTAGTAAGAAAGATAGAGAGATTTACTTCTTTGGAAATATGTGTCTATATTTCAAAGGGGGATGTGACCTGGGAAAAGGAGACATTCCTTGGCTTGTAAAGTTGGAGACACTGGTCTTATATCTCTCCTGAAGAGATTTATTTGTATTCCAAAGAGTGAGGACCCAGGATCCTTCCCCTTACATTCCTAAAAAGATTCTCTCTGAAGGGGATGGGGGACATTCCTATATAAATAACCAGATTTACCTTTTTGTGGTCTCTTTCCTATATGAAGTCCAAATTTTTTTCTTGGTCGCTCACCTACAATACAGACCCTATGATATCTGGTTGCCATTTTACCACTCCAGTGGTAAAAATTGTGGCACAGAGAAATCACACTGTTATTATTTGCTGTAAGTAAATAATAATAATCTGCTCTGCCCCAGAAACTTTTGTGCATATATTTAGGATAATAATAATAAATATAGATATCCAAAAGCTAACACCTAGTGTGAAAAATATTCTCTACATTAAAATTAGAAGTCACAGCCTTAAAGCACAAGATTATTACTTAGTAATTATATTACGGTCGTGGGTTTTTTTTTTTGTTTTTTTTTTTTGGTGAGGAAGATTGGCCGTGAGCTAACATCTATTGCGAATCTTCCTCTTTTTGCTTGAGGAAGATTGTCCCTGAGCTAACATCTGTGTCAATCTTCCTCTATTTTGTATGTGAGATGCCACCACAGCATGGCTTGTGGAGCAGTGTGTAGGTCCACACCCAGGATCCGAACCGGTGAACCCTGGGCCACCGAAGCAGAGTGCACAAACTTAACCATTATGCCACCAGGCCGGCCCCCACCGTTTTCTTTTTAAACTTCCTTGGGCTTTAATTGCTTTGTAAGATGGTCATTTTTACAGTGCCATTGCAAGGTTAAATGAAAGAACATTTGATAAAAATTGTAATTTCTCAAGAACTATATAGAGAAAAGGAAAGGTGATGATGACAACAACGATATTGATGATGACAGATAATAAGTTGAAATTATTTGGTAAAATATCTCCAGAAGCCTTAATAGGGTCAAATAAAATATTTGATATTGGCTATCTTTTTCCTCTTGTCCTTCTTGGAAAATCCAAGTTCTTGAAATTAGATTAGTGCACTCGCTAAACTGCTAAATTAGTGCCAAGTAAAAGGCCTGTACAATAGATGGTAAGCAATCCGTAAATGGTTTAGTATGTTGTCCATCGTGATGTGATGAATAGATGAGACAGGAAGAAAAAGAATCATAACTTTTTTCAAATGATATTTGAAGATAAGGCAGTTGAGCAGAGAGTTATGGGAAGTCAGTCCCAGATGGCTGGTACTTGAGAAAAGCATCATTTTGGAAGTATGGAGCAGATTGCTACTCTTCTAGTCACTTCTAAAGGAACTTTATTAGAAATATTTGGTTTGGCATATTGATGATTTCAATAGTGAATATATTTTATGTTGACTAATAAACATAAGAAAATGAATTTCGTTGCAACTGAGATGTACAAATATAGAACGTGTGTGAACAAGTAAAGCAATAATCCCAATAATTCGAGAGGAGAATAAAGTTGCCTCCATCACGTAAACATTTCACAGACAGATGCGTTTATTTTTTTCTTTTGTTGTGTTTTGTATTTTGCTTGATTTATATTATTTCTCCATTTTACCCTCATTGTAATTCTCATGTCTAAGGGAAGATAGTATCTCGGGAAGCAATTCATGCAAAATGAAAGAGAATTCAGGTTTATTTAATTTTAAATACAAATGGTAAGTTTCAAGAGTGGAAGAAAAAGTTACACTAATACCTTTAAACATATCAACCTTCCTATCCACACAGACTGACAATCAGAAACACATAAGGAATAATGCTTTAAAAGTCACTGTTAGACCATTTTTGTTTATCTGTTGAAAAGCAAAGAAAATATCTGTGGGGGCTTTTTCAATTTATATCATCGGATGAATAAATTAAGGATCTGCAAATAAGAGAAAGGAGAGACCATGAAAATACCTGGTAAGTCAAGAAAGCAGCCCATCTGGGAATGATGGGAAGAGAATGGGAAGGGTGGGGATTGAAGCTAAAATCTGCTTACATTTCATATATATCTAGGTACTGCCTAGTATTTTATGCAGTTCACAAAGCTACTAATTGGATTATACCTATTAGGTATAGAATAAAACTCTAAGATTATATGCTTTGGTTGTCTCTTTTTAAGAAAACATTCCAGAGAAACATATGCCAACTTTTGGTCTACTGAAACTAAATACTAGTCCACAGAAATATTCCATAATAATTTCCCTGGAAACTGAGATACTTCACGTTAATTGCCAACTTCTCTCCTGCTGAAATCAGCCAAAAAACCCTCCTAAAACACCAACAGATGTTTGCATGCTAAAGGTCAATGGAAAACTTTATTTTTTTCCTTTCCTTCCTTTATTTGGCTTAAATTTCCACATCCTGAAGTATCATAATATCTGGGGCTTATGGACTGGAAAGCCGCAGAGTTTTGTTTATCCCTGCATTTTCACTTATTTCAAGTGCATAATAGAATAGCATCATCAAGGTATAATAGTCCACTGGATGAGGTCTAAAGAGATTCACATATATCCCAAAGGCACAACACTTTTACTTTAGGTGCAGAAAGTAGGCTATATTAAATTGCTACATATTTAATCAGTTGTCAGAGTTTTGTGGTTCTGAATGTTTTAAGAGACAGTGGTGTCATGCATTTTGTTAGTCACAGGCACGTGTTTTATGCTAACGAGACTGGGTCACTTGTAGCTACCTAGACTGAAAAATAATGCTAATCATAAACCTGTGTGGCCAGTTACTACTACTCCTGACAGAGCCTCAATTAGACATGGCACAGGTAAACCAACAGAGCTATCAGCCCAGAAAAATAGTGCCAGTACCTATAATGTTCATCTACTCAAAGCGGTGACGCATTTCGGACAAAGTCCTCAGGGCCCAAACTTCCAGGGATGACTATACTATTGGGATTCTTATTCTTGCCAGATGCTTAATTGCTTTTTATCAGAGTGTGGCTTCTCTTGATTCTTAGACTAGGGGTTACATGGTGATTTATCGATTTCAATATCTTACTCCAAAAACCTGGTTTCAAAATATTCTGAGAATTATGTCATGATATCATGATATATGTCATGATATGTGATTAAAAACAATTGGGCAAGGTATGCTTGAATGCAATTATGGTTATATAGTAATCATACTAAGTGGGGAACTGTATATTGAATGAGTGCTATCTGTCATACAATAGATATATTACTGTCTTAGTTTGTTCTGGCTGCTGTAACAAACTACCATAGACAGGGTTGCTTATAAACAATAAAAATGCCTTGAACAATAGCTTCTGGCTTTAGTTAAGATAGCTGACTAATATCCTTATCAAATAGTAATTTGGCCACACCCTCATTTTTCATTTTTTACAATATGAATAGGCTGTGAATTTTCTAAATCTTTAAGTTCTGCCTTTTTTTTTTTTTTTTTGGTGAGGAAGATTAGTCCTGAGCTAGTGTCTGTTACCAATCCTCTTCTTTTTGCTGAGAAAGATTGGCCCTGGGCTGTGCCCCAAGGCCCTGGGCTGTGCCCCAAGGCACATCTGTGCCCCTTGTCCTCTACTTTATATGTGGGATGCCTGCCACAGCATGGCTTGATAAGTGGTACATAGGTCCGTGCCTAGGATCCAAACCTGCGAACCCCAGGAAGCTGAAGTGGAGCGCATGAACTTAACCACTACGCCACTGGGCCAGCCCCAAGTTCTGCTTTTTTTTGGTTAACAATTCCATCTTTAAGTCATTTCTCTCCTTGCATTTTGCTGTAAACAGTCAGGAGGAAGCAGCTGCTCCTTCAACATTTTCCGTAGAAATTGCTTCAGCTAAAAATCCAATCTCATTGCTCACAAGTTCTGCCTTCCACAAAACACTGGAACATGACAATTCATTCAAATTCTTTGTCACTTTATAACAAGGATGACCTTTCCTCCGTTGTCCAATAACATGCTCCTTATTTCCACCTGAGACCTCATCAAAATGTCCTTTACCGTCCATATTCCTACCAACATTATCTTCAGCATTACTTAGGTATTCTCTAAGGAGACTGAAGCTTTCTCTCTAGCTCTCCTTTTTCCTTCTGAGCTCTCACCAGAATTACTCTGAATGGTCTATTTACGGTAACGCAGGCTTTTTCTAGACTGCACCTCCAAACTCTTCTGGCCTCTACCCATTACCCAGTTCCAAGGCTGCTTCCACATTTTTAGGTATTTGTTAGAGCAGCACCCCACTTCTGGTACCAATTTCTGTCTTAGTCTGTTTGGGCTGTTGTAACAAATTACCATAGACTGGGTGGCTTACAAACAACAAACATTTATTTTTCACAGCTCTGGAGGCTAGGACGTTCAAGATCAAGGCACTGGCAGATTTGTATTTGGTGAAGGCCCTGGTTCTTCATGTGATGGAAGGGATAAGGGAGCTCTCTGGAGCCCCTACTGTAATGGCCCTAATCTCATTCATGAGGACTCTGCCCTCATTACCCAATCACCTCCCAAAGGCCTCACCTCCAAATAACATCACTTCAGGGAAGGTTTCAACCTATAAATTTCGAGAGGACACAAACATTCAGTCTATAGCAATTACCATTATCATCCAAAAATTTTTAAATATATGCGTTCTTATAATTTAGAGGTAAGGAAACTGAGCTGCTAAGGGATTTGCCTAGAACCATACAGTTAGTAAATGATAGAGATAAAATTTTAACTCAGGTATGTAGAGCTACAAGCCTACAATATTTTCCTAACCACGGTGCTGCTTTCTCATACTCTGAACCAGGGCATAAATGAAGGGTGATTTTTTAACTATCCCTTCCTACAATTAACAAACTGTAGCACACTATCTCTCTGAAAAATAACCTAATAACCTGTTCATTGCTTATCAAAGCCCTATACAAGCAAATTGCATGATGGAATTCTAAAACTGGAGGTGAAATACTTCATTTTCCAAGAAAAACTGAAATAAAGGCAATCACTCTGCATCATGATAAATGGAAACCATTTTTGACACATCAAATTGTTTATCTTGCTATTTGAAAGTGAATCCCTTATTCTCAAAAAAATATTCACTCATTTCGTGAAATAATCCTTTACTAGTAAAAGATATATTTCAGAGTGGAAAGATAATTACATAATATTTTGTACTTAAGCATTTTGTACAGTTGAAAATGTGCCATTTATTCAGTTTAGTATGTATAACAACTGCCAAGGAGTGGCTATGTCAGCCCCATCATAATATACAAGAAAATATCCTAAAAAAGCAATACTCTTGCTTAGATAAGGGCTTCCAAACCTGGGAGACTCAGGGGTCTTTCAGATTTCAAAAGAAAGCATCATTTTTTTTTTTTTTTTTTTTTGTGAGGAGATCAGCCCTGTGCTAACATCCGCCAATCCTCCTCTTTTTTTGCTGAGGAAGACGGCCCTGGGCTAACATCTGTGCCCATCTTCCTCCACTTTTATATGGGACGCTGCCACAGCATGGCTTGCCAAGCAGTGCATCGGTGCGCGCCCGGGATCCGAACCAGCGAACCCCGGGCCGCCGCAGCGGAGCACGCGCACTTAACCGCTTGTGCCACCGGGCCGGCCGAAAGCATCATGTTTACAGGGGTTTGTATCCTGGCTACTTCTTGCAGCAGCATTTATCTAAAGGCTTTAAGATGGAGAACTACAGCCTTGCAGCCAGGTTACATTCATTCCTTCAGGTTAGCAGCAGCATGTCTGCTTATATTCCACCGCCCACCGTGGGATCTTTCAGTAAGAGGACACCCCTGCATGGGTGCTGATTATTTACCATACCTTGCTCGGGGTGCATGCTATCACCTCCTGAACGTGATGAACTCTTTTTTACTGAACGACAAGGGAAAGTTAAAAAGTAAACAGGAAGGAGAATGACGAGGATGGGGGTAAAGGAGCAAAAAAGAGGAAAATGTCTTTGGCTTCACAGCTGTGCTGTGTGAAGTTTATTTTTCTCCAAACACTCATCAGCCCATCAGGGCTGGCCGGTATTTTTGGCAGAAAGTGTGAAGTGAGCTATTGATTTCATTAAGGAGAGTTGAGATAAAGTTTGGTACTGCAGAGGGAAAAAAATATCACGGGAGAGATACAGCTGAAGTGAAAATGTGTGTCAGAGACCAGACAAGAGATCTGTAAAGGGAGTAGATGGAAGACTTTTTAAAATGGGAGGCTGATGGATTCACAAGAGAGAATTCATATTCATTGCACAATTGGCTAAAATCTTAAATGTATCATAATGTAAGAAGAAAACTTTTAGTAAGTGTAATAAATGATTTTTCCCCCATTGGTGGTGCTTGCCCCTCCTTACGTTAGACTTCTTAATAAAAAATGTAGTTTCATTTCAGTTTTCTTCTTCAAGGACACAGAGATCATGGCTACTGCATTATAAGGTTATAGCGTATCGATTTAATATTATAAATTTATACGGGGAAGAACTATTGTTCTCTTAATACAAAATAATTCAAATAAAAACTTCTATTTTTTGTATGATTTGGCATAAATTAAATGTATGAGAGACAAAACAGTGACAAATTTGAAACAGTTATGTGCTGTTAGAAAGCCACATTTTTAATTCTCTGACTTGAGGGAGGTAATTTGACGTTAAAAAATGTAACATAATTGGAGAAGAGTACTTTTAGTCAGACTGTCATTTGTTCACATCATAGCTCTATTACTTATTCTTTGTGATCATGTACAAATTACTCCAGATCCAGGTTTCATTTTCTTATCTTAAAATGGACACTAAATAGAACCTATCCCTTAGAGTCATTTCTGAGAAATAAATAAGATGATATATAAAAAGGTTCTGGCACAGAGGCTGACAAAAAGAAGATATATATATAACTAAAAATCTATAGTCATAATTGCCATTATTATTATTTTAAATGTCATCCATCTGACACACAAATCTTTCTCTCTATTCCTAATCTCTCCCTTAAACTATATATAGACTTCTGTATCCAACTGTTTTTTCAACATGCCCATTTGGGTACAAAATACACAACTCACATTAAGTATATCTAAAACATTGAATTCCCACTCCTGCCTAATCTCCTGCTCCTCCCTTCTTCCCATCTTGCTGAATAATACCACCATTCCTACATGCTGTTAACACCAAAAACCTCAGAGTGATCCTTGATCTTTCTTTTTCTCATTATGTACATTCATCCAATGTATCAGCAAATCTTGTTAGCTCTGGTTCCAAAATATAGCCTGTATCAAAATAGTTCTCAACGTTTCAACTGAAAAACGTTAGACCAGGCCTCCATCATATTGACTTATAACTTTATAACTAGTATCTTTCTTCCCAGTTTTTCACAACCACATTTTGTTCTTCACACAGAAGCCCAAGAACTTTCTAAAATGTGCATCCCATTATGTCACTGCCCTGCTTGAATCTCTCTGTTAGTTTCCAATTACAATTATATTGAATTCCTAAGCGTTCATTATGATCAACAGGACCAATCATTTTCATGTGTCTGCCTTCTTCCACTGCATTATCTTATAGTGCTCTCTCCCTTGATCAGTGTTCCAATCACATTAGCCTTCCTCCACCCCCTCTATTTCCCATGTAGCTTATTTTCTCTTTTCTTGAGTAATGGTATCTAATGTTTTTTGAGTGCTAAATATGTTCCAGACCCTGCCTAAAACACTTGAAATGATTTAATTCTTTTAATCCTCACAACAACCTAATAACGAGCTATTTTTAGCACCATTCTATGTGAAAGGAATTTGAGGCCTTGAGGGGTTAATAATTTGTCCAACATCACAAAATTGGTAAATGACAGAATCTAAATTCAAAACCTGGGCATTGTTTTACGCAGGCTGCATTCTTCACTTCTGTATGCTATATTCCATTTTATATTTATTGTTCAGACCCTTGCAGTTTTTCTACTTTGCATTCTTGCAATTTTTAATCATTTGTATTCTTAATATATTACAGTCAAGGTACTCTGGTTTTGCTCTTGTTCTTCAAGGTTGCGTAGACTATTTGGCCCTCTGAATTTCCATGTGAATTTGAGAATCCATTTGTCAAATTTGACCAGAACTTCTCAAATTTTGATTAGGATTGCAGTGAATCTGTAGATGAATTCAGAGAGAATTGAGATATTTACTATACTGAGTCTTCTAGAACATGAGCATTCTATATTCCTGTTTCATTCATTTGGGTCTTATAATATTTCTCTCACAAATGTTTTATAGTCTTCAGTATAGAAATCTTGCATATCTTTTGTAGATGTATTTCTAAGCATTCAATAATTTTGATGCTATATTTAACTTTCAATTTCCAGTTATTTATTATTGGTCTATAGAACTACAATTGATTTTTATATATTGATCATGTATTAAACAATCTTGCTAAGTTCACTTACTCAAATAAAATTGATATGTTTTCTTTCTTTCTTTCCCTTCCTTCCTTCCTGCCTTCCTTCTTCCCTCCCTCCCTCAGTTCCTTCCTTCTCTTCCTTGACAATAAATATGAGGTTTCTGATTCAGAGGCAGGTGGTTATTTACTTGCAGAATATTTTAGTGCTGGTTTCCATACCCCATTTTCCCTCAAAAGGTGACCTGATAAGAATTAAACTCTGCGTATACAAGGTGGGTCGGCTCTATAGGAGAGAATCCCAGAATCGTGAGTCTTGGAACTTATATGTGGAAGCTTATACAGTGCATCTCCTCTTCTCAAGAGGACGAGAGAGAGAGAGAGAGAGAGAGAGAGAGAGAGATTGACAGAGAGTGAGCCTACAAGGGAGCATGGGCACTTATCTTTTTAAGGTATACAGAATCTCTTTGGGATGAGGAAGGGAATGGCCCTTATCCAATCACCCTTTGAAATGTAAATAAATGGTTCCAAGGGAGATAAACCTGCAAATCTCTCTGGGTTCATTCACTATTTCTAATTTCCAGGGCTTATTTGTGATTCAGTCATCCTGTAGACCAGGTAGCCAGTAATTTTTGCTCTGAAAGCCTTGACCATAAAGAGATTTGGACGCATTCACATTGTATCCCAACAGGTATATCTATAGATTTGCTTTTGGATTTTCTTTGTAGACAGAGTTTTATTTCTTTTATTCCAATCCTACGCTTTCAAAAGGATTTTCTTCTTTTACTGCACTGCTTCAGACCTCCAGTACAATGTTTAATAGAAGGGGCATCCTTTTCTCATTTATCATCTCAGGGAAAAGTGTTCAATATTTCACCGTTAAGTATGATGTTTTCCCTAAGATATTTGTAGTTCTTTTATATATGATTCAGTGAGTTACTGTCTACTTCTATTTGTCAAGGATTTGTATATCAGAAATATGTGTTAAATTTTGTTAAACACTTTTTCTTCATCTGTTAAAGCTCATATCTCATTTTTTTCTGTAAATGTGATGATTCGTATTATTTATTAACATTTGAATGTTAAACTACCCTTGAATTTCTACAATAAATTCCCTTTGGTCAAACTATTTTATTATTTTATATATCACCAGATTTAATGAGCTTATATTTGGTTTAAGATATTTATATGCAATTGATGAGAGTCTGTAATTTTCTTGTGACATTCTTGTCAATTTTTTTTAGCAAGGCTATGATCGACTCAGAAAAGTATTTATGGAATGTTTCTTCTATTACTAGTTTCTGGATGAGTTTGTGTAAGATTGATGTTATTCTTCCTTAGATATTCAGAAAGTTTACCAGGGAAACCATGTAGATGTAGGGTGGTTTCTGCTCTTATTTTGATAGTTTTCTTCTTTTGTTTCCTTGAATTTAATGCTGTCCTTTGTTTCTAGCTTCTTGAGATACAGATTAGTTCATTGCTTTTCAGTCTTTCTTTTTTCCCCCTAATATATGCAATTAAGGCTATACATTTCCCTGAGGTTTAGCTACATTTGTCCAAGTTTTGATATTTTGTATCTTTATTAATGTTCAAAATATTTTCTAATAGTTTTTAACCATAGATTACTTCCCCAGTGGTTGAAAATATTTTGTTTATCTTTTTGTTATTTTTACTAGTTTAATTATACTGTGTTTAGAGAGCATACTTGTCTGTTTGTATGTCAGCATATAGGCCACAGATTTATGTAGTGTTTGTTTGAAGTCTTTTTGCTTTATTATATTCAATTGTGGAGAACAAGTGATGATGATTTGATTCATTATCAGAAGACATTCTCAGGAAATGCGAATAGCCTTTCCAATAGTGATAGTTGTAGGAAAATCAAAAAGTGAGAACTAAAAATCAAGAAGGAAAAAATTAGAAAAGTATCACTATTTAAAAGTAAAATGAAAGCAGTCATTTATAAAAAATGACTAAGCATCATGTAACAATAATAATGTTTATCATTTAATAGGTTTTAGATTATTGTTATCATAAGTTTGATGAGAATGGCAAATTATGTGCTTGTTACTAGTTGTTTCTCACAAATCTTGAACTTCCATTCATGATTTAAATGTGATTATTATTTGTATAGTAGGGTCAATTCAGTAAAATTCTTTATTCTCCTACAATTTTAAAATTTAAAAATAATGCAGGGGCCAGCCCGATGGTGTTAAGTTCGCATGCTCCGCTTCATTGGCCTGGTGTTCGCAAGTGTGGATCCCGGGCATGGACCTAGGCATGGCTTATCAAGCCATGCTATGGCAGGCATCCCACATAGAAAGTAGAAGAAGATGGGCATGGATGTTAGCCCAGGTCCAGTCCTCCTCAGCAAAAAGAGGAGGATTGGCAACAGATGTTAGCTCAAGGCTAATCTTGCTCACCAAAAAAAAAAAAAAGCAATATATAATTATATATAAGAAATATGAACATTAAATTTGATGTTATTAACTTACATTAAAGAAAATTCCAAGAGGTAAACTTGTCTCATTGGTAAAGCTTCTGTTGATGGTGTAGAACAATACAAATATCTCTGAAATTCAGTTTTACTGGGCCACTAATATTATTGCAAATTAATAATATCTTAAAGTTGCATAATACTTTTCAACTTATAAAAATGCTTTCATTCATATTGCTGGATTTTGCTTAAGCCTCACAACAATCTTTGGACTCTGGTCAGACTAGATTGGAGGAGCTGGCGATTTCAGTATTTTCCTGTGGTTTCCCATCTAAAAGGTACTAGAGTTAGAATGTAACTCGTATATTCTAAATAAGTAGATGCTTCAATTTGCTATTTCTGTTGACTGCTGAACTGGTATTCTGTTGACTGATATTTAAGTTCATATTCATTTCATGAGTATTTATTAAATGCATACTATGTGCATAAATAAATTTTGGACATTAGTCAGTTACTGATCATTATTTGCAGTATATAATTTTGTGAAAGCTTAGGTTATAGGCATTTTAATAGCTGGCAGTTATTTTCATTTTACTAATTCCCATCATTCTATTATATTTTCATGTTAGTTTTAACCTAAACTCATTGTATGATGCTAGCTCATTTTCACTGTAAGAATGATTGGTAAGTTACTCATGCAATTTTTCCCTTGATAGAATATGTAAAATAAAATATTATCCTTGTCTTCAAAATAGGATGCCTATGCATTTCCTTTTGGTGAAAATCTGAATCTTTTAATGAGAGCAGAGAAATTTTCTCTTCTTACCTGACTTTCTTCCTTTGGAAAGATTTCGGATAGTTTTTTGCTGAGGAAATCCTCAATTCAAGAGAAACATATGGCAGCAGGATTAGATGTAAGAAAAGGAAAGAGGAGAACGGGACTCTTCAGGACTGTTCTGGTCTTTGAATAAAATTTAAGTGATAAAAAAGGTTACAAGTTTTGCTATCTTTAAGATCCAGGCCTTATTCAAATTATTTTACTAGAGTAGAAAAGTAAGTTTAGAGGATGAAGCTAAAGACCGGAATGAAAATGGCTCATTTTCCTTAAATAACATGTTAAGTATTAAGGATATTAGGATTAGTAACAATCCTAAAATAAAGACTAGTGGTTTCCAACCTGGCTGTATGGTAAAATCACTAAGAGACTTTCTTAAAAATGCTAATGCCTGAGCCACACCAGACCAATTGAAGCCAGTTCTCTGGAGTGGGGCCTGTTCATGTATAGTTTTTGGATATTCCCCAAGTGACTGAAACCACCATGCTGTAACATATGTACAAAGATTTAATACCACCCCCTAATAAAAATAAAGTCTAACAATCCTGTGAACATGCAACTCCACTACTAGTGGAAATAATGCAAAGTAAATGGACTATTGGTAGAGGGCAGAACTTTGTGTGTGTTTTTGTGTGTGTGTATTTGTGTGTGTGTATGCATAGATAATATACATATAGAACAGTTCTCTGCAGTTGTAGTAAACATTTTTGGCTTTCAAGACTAAAGCACACTCATACTTTGAAGAGTTTTATTACTTTTGTAACACAAATGCCAAGTCACTTCTGTGTTAGAAAAAGAAACAAAACAAGGTGCTTCTCACTTGGAAAGAGTTTCATTCATTCTATTTAAATGTCAGGACAAAACATCTAATGGTTTTGAATGGGCGTAAATTGTTTTTTGAATTAAATATGTGCATGAAACAGTTTTTTAATATATAAAATCTAAGGAGAAATTTTCTTTATTCCTCATATGTGGTACTACCTGCTTAAATACTTAAAAAGTCAAAACAAGGGAAAAACAATTTAATGAAACAAGCTAGCAAGATATCCAGAAATTTACTGTGATGTCTGCCACCAAGTATATAAGAGACGACAGAATTTCCTTACGTAAATGGCAAACCAAAAGAAAAATCAAGGTTTTTTTCTTTTCCCTGTGAGCTATAATTTAAAACAGCATGGGCTTTTTGATAGAACTTCTTAATCTAAAACTACCCAAAAAGAATGAGATAAAGATTTCTGTCAGCCCATTGATGCTGTGTGACTTTACCCCAGTAGTCTTTGAGAGATTTTGTAAAGAACTATAGCTTTCTTGCCTAGCAGCAGGATTTTCTAAAGCTGCATCATTTCCTATTGAGACTTTGGAAAATATTGTTTCAGTGTACTATGGGACCAGACAATCTTAGGAGATTAGATAGCTTAGAATCTAAAATGTGACAACAAATCACCTTTTCAGTCCTTAAAAATATTTACTAATAATATAAAAATTAAATGTCTTTATGACACAAAGCTACAAAACTGTCACCATTCTCATTTATATCCTCATGTACTATTAAGAAAAGTTCATTTTATTATGAATATTTTCATCAAAAATATTTCTGAGAAATTCTGTCTGAAAGTTCAGATTCATTGAACTATGAAACTGAAGAATAAATTTGAAAGATGTTTAATTCATGAATTCACTTGTATTACATGTATTACTTCTTTTCCTTTAATTTTCATTTTTGTTAAAAATGTATTTTTATACTTTTCAGGTATATTTTAAGAGCATTATATGCCAAAAATGACACATAAAGCTAAATAATTTTTTTAAGATTTTTAACCAATTCTTAAATATCTTAGTAAATTAAATCTGAGTCACCTTTACCTCTACCTTTCCTATCTAATATTTTCTACTGAATCACAAATAACTCTTTTTTCCTTAATTATTATTTATTGAGAGTTTCTATGTGTTGGGTGCACTGACAGGGACAAGTGTGTGGTGGTGTTTTATGGAAAAGTGCAAATCAACACTAGTAGGAAAGGCAACCGTTTCAGGTCAGAATCTGGCTAACAACATGTATTGGTGCTGAATGTGAAAACTTTTTATAGAACAGAATGCAAGGAAAAAGGATCTCTATAGCATGAAAGGGGACATCAGATATTTCAGTGTTATCTTCACAGCAGAATTTTTTTTAATCTCTATTTCTTTAAATTCTGGAATTCTAGCCCACACCTCCATGCCTCTGCCCCATCCAGATAATACTTAGGATGTCATAAAACATGACAAGGTAAAGGATGACAGAAGAAAAGAGAGTCTATTCTCAGATTTTGAATTTCAAAAGAGATTTTCAGAGTTGGGACTTCCAGGTTGGCAAAAAAGCAACTATAAAATTGGACAAAATAGTCAACAACAAGAATTTCAGGATTTTGGAAATTGATCAAAGGTTTACAGCACTTCAGGCATGTTAATCTTGAAACTCTGCTAAACTCTTGAACAGCGAGAGCCTGTGGCATTCTTGCCTGAATCCCTCTTACCATAGTTTGGTGGGACAAGACAGAAAAACCAGCAGCTTTGTTGATGGGTAGAGTTTACTCAATTTGCATTGGAGAAGAAACACCACCTGCCTAGTCAGTAACAATAGTGATCTCAGTAGCTAATGAACAGGGGTGACAAGTGATTTAGCTAGCTTTGGGTTGTAATCCTGATAGAGAAATTTAACAGTGAGATCTTGGAAATGAAAAATCCATAGAGGGCCATGAGAATCTCTCCATACATCCCTGGCTTTCTGTGAACCTGGATAAATGTGCAGTGGAGATGTAAGAGAACCATGCAGAAAGCAAAAGCTGGAGTAGATGAAAATTGCCTGAACTTTAAAAACACACCCCAACCCACACACAGATCCACTGGAGTGATGGAAATATTCTAATTTTTGATAGTGATATTTATTGTACAAATCTAAAAATTTACTAAAAGTCATTAAATTGCACACTTACAATGGGTGACTTTTATGATATGTGAATAATACTTTAATAAAGCTATAAAAAGTGGGAAAGGATACTCAAAAAATTTTATTTTGAAATTAATTTTCAGAGACAATAATTTGGTATAAAACTGTTCTGGGCATCTCAAACTTGTCTTTTGAGTTTTTGAGGTGTCCATAGGCCAGGACAGAGAAGGAGAGTTAGAGATGCAAGTGAGCTAGACCTCAGTGGAAATCCTTGAGAAGAGGCTCTTTATCCTGCTGATTTCCAGGCTAACTGGCAGATTGTAGAAAGGTGGTGGAGTGAAGAGAACAGGAGAAGAAAATATCTAAAGGAAGCTGGTTTTTTCCCCCTCAGAGGAATTAATAAAGTAAACAAGCAAATCCTCTGTGTTTCCCTGGAACAATCTGGTGATAAAGCACGCATGTAAAAATGAATATGGGGTATCAATTGGAAAAGAGGCCTGAAGTAGATTTTGCAAGTCCTCACAAAGTCCAGGACTACATGGGCTGCACACAAGTGATGTCTAGTAAGACCATAGATGCCAGGATGTGTAGATGCCACAAAAAGAAACCAGCAGAAATGAGTTGTAAGAGTGAATGCCATCGAACATGCTGGCATGCAAAGTGGATTATAAAGAACTCTGGGTCTCTCTCCACCTCCTTGGCCATATGTAATCCTCCCCAGAGTTTAACAGCAACTCTATAACCTCGGGGAAACCCTGAATTAATTTAATTGATGGATGTTTATTCTAAACTGGATAACGTTAATTTCCTACAATTGCTGAAATAAGCACTTATGTGAAAAATAAGCCAGAAATATGAAAATATGAAAAGTTTAACATCTTAGAGACTGGACTTTAAGGCCAGAGATCTATATAATCTATATATTAAAATATACATAAGACACCTTTCAAGGACAGAAGTATAGCAAAACTATTCAGTGAGTTAAAAATATTTTTCTGACTTGATATCATCTCAGATTGCATAAAAAATTACTAAGTATCATCATCATATTCATTATCAAGAAATACTTATTAAAATCTTCCTTTCACATATATGTGTCAAATGTATAAAATTAAACTTTTTTTATATTCAGGGTGTTGAAAGGGCACCAAAATGTAAGTTAGAAGAATTAGGTTCCAATTCACATTTTGCTGCTAACTAAGCCTGAAAAAATAATTTAAAATCTCTGGACCAATGCTTTCTTATTTTTATAAATGAGACGTGAAGCAAGATGATCTATAAGCCTCTTTCGATAATGGAATTTTATGACCATAACATAGGCTATATGCTGCTTCAAATACTTTGTGCAGCAAGATTGGATATTTAATTAATTAGCCAATTAATTAAATCAGTCAATATTGTCAAAGAGATAACTGAAGTGACACTGACAAATACATAGCTTAAATAGAATGAATTGTTATTTATACTAAATCTATTACATGAATTAAAATTTATTAAAGATATTAAGAGACAAGGACATTTTGTGATGTGATTCGTAATAGTTTAGACAGGGGATGAGATTTTTAACGCAGGATAAACCACGTATTTTTCTAAATGAAAATTCATGGGCAATAATCTTGTCAGTAGTTTAGCTCTTGCTAAAAATATTTGCACTCTCCACGAATAGTAAAAAAAATATACATTTTTGGTAAAAAATATATATATATTTAGATTGATATACCCAGGTAAGTAATATTTGAAAATATTCGAGTCTTTTCCAAGTCCAAATAAATATGTTCAAAAATTGCCCATGAAACAAAGAGAATTACTGACAGATGTTACAAATGTGGGCAGAAGCTATTGAGGCCAGGACAACCTTTGCTCGGTTACAATGAAACACAAGTGAAATAAATCTAATGAGGAGACAATTGGATTACTAGGAGAAAGCTTCTGAAAACCCAGTGATTAAGTCAGGTGAAAAATAATAAAATGCTACTCTTGTACTTACTGAGACACAAAAAGGCAATTATGCAAAAAGACCCTTAAAAGCTGGGCTACTAAGAATATAGTCCTAATCTTTCTTAATACCCCTTCCTTTCAAGTACCACTTTCCCAATATTTTCTTCATTTTAAATTCTCTTCGAAAACATCCCTCGTATTCACTATCATGTAGCATTTAGTGAATCTATTTTTCTGTCTACTGTTAAACTTAAACAATACTCCCTTCACTGTTCTGAAACGTGTTTCTTCTTAATAATTATCTTGAAATTTTCACATATCCTTTCACCATTTCTTCCCATACATGTACATATAGGATTTTAAGATTTGGATAATAGGAATGGCATTTCTTTATTTTAAATTCAATATTCTTGTGGAATTTTGGAGTGTGACAACTAAGGGCCTTTCAGGATTCTATTTCATGTCTCACACCTTATTGATCTCTAATACCCATCACCTATCATCAGGTCTGACATAAAATACATTCAACTTTGGTATTTAACAGCTGCCCAGAGTAAAGGTAACCAAATGAACATTGCCATAGATGGAATTGAAAAGCCAAAGGAATTGACTGAAATAGAAATATGTAGGTGACTGTCTAAGGGCACCTCAAATGGTAATATCTAAGAGTGTTCATAGTTCACTAATTTAAGAGGCCAACACAATGTATAAATCCAACTGGAAGGAAACACATGCTCGTAGAGGAGAATCAATTTCAGTAATAAGGTATATCACATTTATAGCTTTATAGCTGGTAGCATACCTCATTATTTTTTAAACCATCAGCTCAATAATTTATTTATGGGTTTGATTAGAATGTTGAATAATTTCCTTGTAACAAATTAACAAATATTCTGTTTTATATATATAACCTGTGTGTGTGTGTGTATATATATATATTTAATTCTTGATGGATGGTTTTTATTAACTGTGCCCTTGAATCTTTCCTACTTTGTTGGTCAATTAACTCTCTTTTGAAGTATTGATTCCCCTCATTTAGCAAAGGATATCTATTTGGTTTAATAATATTTTTAAATATGACTTTTCCAAAAAAGAATTAAAAAGTGTTTAACACAGATAATTGAGTTTAATTACGAAAAATAGGTTATCCTTTTTAAAACTGCAATAATATATATTACTGAAACTTTTGAAAAACAATTTACTCAAATACCCCTTATAATATAAAATCTGTCTCATATAATGACAAATAATGGGCACCTTATTTTAGGAGATTCTTTTAAAAGTCTAGTTTTTTAAAATGAAATGTTTGGGGGCATGGCTTTTTCATTTAATTTTAATTAATATCGAGAGAAAGAAAAAAGGAACATTCCTCTCATCGTTGAGCTATTTGTAAAAAGCAGTATAACAGAATGATTGGGGCACAGACTGTGGAGTTAAACTATACAGTTTGAATCTGACTAAATTACTTCCCAGCACTGTGACATTAGGGAAGTTCCCTAACATTTCTGTGCTTCAATTTTCACCTCTGTAAAATGGATCTAATAATAGAAATTACCTCATATGGATGTTGAGCTAAAAATTGTATGTAAAATAACTTGAGGTGCCTGGCACATACTGTCAAATTTTTGCTATTATTCTTCTCTTTACTTCAAATCTATGCTGTTAAAAACATGTTTAAGCTTGTCAGGTAAAAAAATTAAAATACAAGACCAACCCTGGTGGCCTAGTGGTTAAGTCTGGCGTGCTCTGCTTCGGTGCCCAGGGTTTGGTTCCTGAGTGCAGACCTACACCACTCATCTCTCAGTGGCCGTGCTGTGGTGGCAGCTCACATACAAAAAGAGGAAGATTGGCACTGGATGTTAGCTCAGAGTGAATCTTTCTCAGCAAAAAAAAAAAAAAGAATACAAATTTGAAAAACATAAGAGTTAAAAGAAAGAAACAGATAAGTCTGAGATCATTTTCAAGCTGAAGAAACCTAGCAATGTTAGAAAAGTGAAATGGAGAAAAACATAGGAGATTGCTATTAAAATAGATAAAGAAGGATAACAAAGATAAAAATAAAATGAGAAAGGACGGAAAGACAGAGGATAACTAGCAGAAGGAACTCAAATAGAGGGCTGGGTTATAAGCTGGAGAATTGTAAAGGGATTCAAGGTAGAAAATTGACAGGCAGATCAAAGAGAAATAGCCACATAGTGAAAGTGAGATGAGTAAAGTAAGAAGGTAAGAAGTTTCCCCTTTTCTCTATTTAAATGCACTTGAAAAGAAAGAAAACTCAGCTTTGTTAGAAAGTATAACGAAAAATAAAAATAGTGAGCATATTTATATATAGTCATGAGTTACTTAATGATGGGGTTACGTTCTGAGAAATGCGTTGTTAGGTGATTTTTTCTTGCGAACGTCAGAGTGTACTTACACAAACCTAGATTGGGACAGACTGCTACACACCTAGGTTACATGGGACTAATATGGGACCATCGTCATATATGTGGTCCGTTGTTGACTGAAATGTTGTCATTGGCACATGACTTTAGTTAGCAAACTCAAAGACAATTATGAATGAAGAAAACACTTAAAACAAAACAGACAAAAGCTATGTAGGCTTTGCTGAAATATAAATCAAAATAGATAAAAAAAAAAGAAATTAAAAGAAAGAAAGAAAAATGAGTTCAACAGAGACTAGACCAGGAAGGACTTGGAAAATAAAAGTTTCATACTTTGGATTTTAGAAGATATAAGAAATTTTCCCTGTGATATTTTTAAGTATTTCCATTTTAGATCTTTTATTCCCAAGTTAAAAATATCTATCTGTTCTCTTTTATTTTCTTTCTTATATGACATTCATATTCCATGGGCTATTTTTATTTTCTTATTATTTGAATATGTAATGATAAAAAATGCATCTTCTTTCGTTTGCATATTTCAAATAGATCAAAATACCTATTTAGATAAAATAGATAACGTCTGAAAGAACCATAGGTAAGCTCATCAAAGTGTTTAGGAGTTCTTTTGCTGATCATAGTTCAATTTAAATTTAAAACTATTTCTGCTGGCTTTATTCTAAATAGAAATAGAAAATAGAAAGAGAGACTTTATGCATATGCATTTTGTTTTTATTATTTTTTTTTCTAGCTGAAGTTCATAAATCAAACACGGGACAGGAAGCACAAGATAGAAAGGGTTACAACATTTATCCTGAGTTTATGTTGATTCAGGCTTCTCTAGAGCAATAATTTACCTTTTGCTTACCCTTACAAAAATTTTTAGAAATACACCATCAGAACCAAAACCAACATATTCATGTGCCTATTTGAAACCAAACAGATAGCAAGCAACATTAACTTATTTATCTGTTCCAGTTATACTCACTCCTGGAAGATGGGTCTGGGAATAAAATCCAAATTCCTAATTATGACCTTTAAGACTTTGCATAATCTGACTTCCACTGATTTCTACAAACTTATTTTGTATTATTCTTGCCTTTCTCACCTTGTCTGCTTTCTACTCCTCAAACAAGCCAAATCTTTCACTACTTACAGGTCTTGATACTATTTTCCCCTCCATGTAGAATATTTTTCTCACTGGTCTTCAATGGCTAATTTATTCATGTTCGATAGGACTGCACTCAAATGTCACAAGTGACTGTTTTATTTAAAGTAGCTTTGCCTATATCTTTGCTAATCACATTTTTTATTCCCCTTTATTGGATGATTCACAATGTGTAATCGTTGTTATTACTTATCGTCTTTGTTTGGCCAAGTAGATTGTAATCAAATTAGGTGGGGACTTTGTCTATTCTGCTGACTGTTTTATCCGCAGCATCTGCCACACTATGTTACAAAGAATGGAGCTCAACAAATATTTCTTGAATGGGAGCAAATGATTAATTGGTACGTAACTGCTAAGTCGCTTTCTCCCCACTTTGTGAACCTGCCAGAATGGTGTCAGGAGAGGTTGTATGGTGGAATAAATAAGTTTGGTAGCAACAGCACATTTCTTTTATACTTCAACATGATGTTTAAAATTATATATATATTTTTAAAGACAAAATCGTCCCATTTGCAACAACATCGATGGACCTTGAGGGTGTTAACCTTAAGCAAAATAAGCCAGACAGATAAAGACAAACACTGTATGATTTCACTCATATGTGGGAGATAAACTAACACGTGGACAAAGAGAACAGTTTAGTGATTACCAGAGGGGAAGGGGGTTGGGGGGTGGGCACAAGGGGTGAAGGGGCACAATTATATGGTGACTGACAAATAATAATGTACAACTCAACTTTCACAATGTTATAAACTATTATGACCTCAATAATAGAAATTATATGTTTTTTTAAATGTTATGCATGAACACATTCCCGACCTAAACCTTCAAATAACTACTAATAGAGTAAAACCTAAAACTATTTACCCTCCTCATATTTCTTCCTTATTCCTGAGATAGCCAGATTTAAGCAAGTGGTGTGCTCTGTTTCAGTTCACTCTCTATTTTTATACATAAATGTGTATGTATACTCAACATATGCATTAAACATAATTTAAAGCATGGTAAATACGTTGTAATTACTTTAATAACATAGAAAGAGGATATGTGTGTGTCCATCTTTTTCTTATTGATAACTGAGTAGAGGTCCATATTACAATGCAGTGGGATGCCACATAATATTTTAAATACTTCAATGGGACTTATAATTATTGTTACTGTTTTTTGTGTGTGTGCGTGAGGAAGATGGGCCCTGAGCTAACATCTGCCAAACCTCCTCTTTTTGCTGAGGAAGACTGGCCCTGGGCTAACATCCATGCCCATCTTCCTCCACTTTTTATATGGGACACCACCACAGCATGGCTTGACAAGCATTGCATCGGTGCGCACCCGGGATCAGAACCGGTGAACCCCGGGCCGCTGCAGCAGAGCGTGTGCACTTAACCGCTTGCGCCACCAGACCAGCCCCTACTGTTGCTGTTTTTGTTGTTATGTTTGTCTTGTTTTCTATTACCAAAATAAAAACGGTTTTTGGATCATAATTATAAGAGTTTAGGCACAGGCATCTACTTTTTGTTGTTATTGTTGTTGTGTTGATTTGTTTGTTTTTGCTAGATTCCTACAAGAATAGTTGTTGACGTAAAGGCTTTGAACATGCTTCATTATTTTCAATTCAACAAGAGAAGTCTGAGAAGACTTATTTCCCAGAAATTTTGTCATAACATGACAGTAATCTGTCCTATAAAATGTTGCTAATCTGATAGACAAAACATAACTCATTTTTGGTTTTCTTTGTACATTTCTATTTATGAGTGAGATTGCATCTCAGTCACTGTATATTGATGCCATCTACATCTCTTTTTTCCTATGAGATTTGATTGTTAAGCATTTTTCTCACTTTTTTATGGTTTGGTTTAGTTTGCTTTGGGGATTCTCTCTGTATTATGGGCAATGATTCTTTGTCATTGCGCCTTTTGTGGGTCAGTGGTTTCATGCTTTGTGAGGTCAATTTCTTTTTTTTTTTTAGGTCAATGGCAGTGCTGTTTTAAAAGCACATAATTTCTCCTCTCTAATGATTTTTCTTTTATATTTATTCATTTATTTTTATTGAGATATAATTGACATATAATATTGTATAAGCTTAAGGTACACAATGTGTTGATTTGATACATTTATATATTGCAATATGATTACCACCCATACCTAACACCTCTATCAGGTCACATAATAATTATTTCTTTTTTGTGGTGGCATCAATTACGATCTAGTCTCTTAGCAACTTTGAAGTTTATAATACAGTACAGTCGTCCCTTGGTGCCTGTGAGAGATTGGTTCCAGAACTTTCTTTAGATACCAAACTCCATGGATGCTCAAGAACTTTACTTTGCCCTCTATATCCACTGGTACCACATCCCCGGATTCAACTAACCAGGGATCGTAAACATACCTGATCCATGGTTGGTTGAACCTGAGCATGCAGAACCCATGGATACAGAGGGCCCACTGTCTTGTCTCTAATCGTTATGCTATGCAGTAGATCTCCAGGACATATTTATCTACTAGTTGCAAGTTTTTAACTTTAAACATCTCTCCAATTCCCCTTCCCCTCAGCCTCTGATAACCACCATTCTACTCTCTTTTTACGAGATCAGCTTTTTTAGATTCCACATGTAAGTGATTTCATAAAGTGTTTGTCTTTCTCTGTTTGACCTCTCTTTTAGCATAATGCTCTCAAGGTCCATCCATGTTGTCACAATTGTCAATTTCTTGATCTTTCCCTATGTGATGGATGCATTTTGAATATTGCCAAAAAAAGTCTTCCTCATACTGAGATTTTTTTTTAATCATACATTTTATCCGTTATGGACTGCATGTTTGTGTATCCTCAAAATTCATGTGTTGAAATTCTTACCTCCAATGTGGTGCTATTAGGAAGTAAGACCTTTGGGAGGTGATTAGGTCATGAGAGCAGAGCCCCCAAGAATCGGATTATCACTCTTATAAAAGAGGCTCCAGAGAGCTCCCTTGCCCCTCCTGCCATGTGAGGACACAGTGAGAAGATGGTTGTTTATGAACTAGGAAGTAAGTCTCACCAGACACCATATCTGCTGACACCTTGTTCTTGAACTTGCCAGCCTCCAGAACTGTGAAAAATAAATTTTTGTTGTTTATAAGACATCCAGTCTACGGTATTCTGTTATAGAAACCCAAACAGACTAAGGCATTATCTAATACATTTAGTAAATGCATTTAGAAATATTTAGCAATTCTAGTAAGCAAATATAACTTTATTATCTAATTTTCCTTTTTTTCATTAACTAAAATTATTATATCTTCCTGAAAAACTTTCTGACCATAAAGCTTTTACATGAATCACTGTGTATTTCACAGCCGATGTTATATAATATAAATTAACCTAGCTTACCATGATGTAAATATGTAGTATAACTTTGGGACAACACTCTTCCCCAAACTCCACTTGCTTTTGATCTTCTATATAGCTTATAAAAAAAATTGAGTAGGGTGTTAGAAAAAAATAAATAAATTCTCTTGGAATTTTTATTGAACATATGTTAAATTAAGAGAATAATTTCAGGAGAATTAAAATTGAATTGCAATATCTGTCAGTGAATTTGTTTTGAACAATTTTTGGTGTGTTTATTCCTGCATTTAATGAGTTCTTCTCTAGTAGCTTAGTATGCTTTGTTTGTGTGTTTTTTGTTTGAATAAACAAACAGAAAAGAGTGTTGGGTTTTGTCAAATGTGTGTTATAATAAATATTGACCATTACTTAAATATTTTTAGTAGTTAGTTTTCCCATTTCATTCAGACTCTTTCCATCTTTACCCGTACTTGTAGAAGAGTCAGTGTACCAATGTGATTGAGAACAAGATATTTGAGCCAGACTGCCTGGGTTTGAATCCTGGCTTCTCCCCTTATTGATTTGTGATTTTGAGCTGATACTCATTCCCCTGTGTCACTAATAGATAAAATAAATAATAATAGTAATCTAATAGTAATGGCAGTAACTGTCTCAAAGAGTCTTAATACACAGATTAATTCATGTAGAATGGTTAGCAAAGGCCTCAAATATAGTAAGAATGCAATAGATGCTAGGAATAATTGTTTAAGTGCACTCTTGATTACTTTCATTTTCTTATTCTTCTTTTTTTAAGTTTTTCCTATTGGTGTTTAGATACTGGAAAATTTCACAGTTTACTTTCACACAGTATTGCTTGTGTCTTTTAGTGTTAGCTCTTTGATTGTTGATTTCTTTTCTGGGTAATTGTTTATTCAGGTGTTATAAATATTTTTGAGAAAAATTTTGATTTTATATTTAAATATAAATATTTAAATATAAACATTAAATATTATATTTATATTTAAATATAACTGTTATGTTTATATTTGCTAGGGGATATCTGTTTTACCCAGTTATTTAAATATTTTGGTATGAAGTAATTTAATACGCTCTCGAATATCTAAATCTGTTGGTATCCATATAAAATTTCCAGACTCTCTGAAGAAAACTGACACAGTTTGGCATAATGTTTATGAAGAATACAATAAGAAATCACCTCTAGGATTGTGAAATTCTCAATAAGAAGATAAAGAGAAAGAGAATAAATTACCACCCTGCCGCTATGGTGGAAGGGCTCATTTAAGATCCCTCAGAATGGCAATTGTGCATGTGCTGATCTCATTCAGTAAAGCAGTAGCCCAAATGCATCATTGTGATGATAATGGTAGATTTGAAGATTGGTAGTTGGAGCCAGGTCTGAAAGGAGAAGAATTATGTAAGAAACCAAACTAGAATCAGGTAATAATATAAAAAGATTGCAAGAACTACTTTGGAAAAATCTATCATCTATCATCAATCATCAGTCTTCCTGATATGTTTACCAGTTCTAAGGTGTTACTGTACTGGGTGAGAATCATACTACATAAACTAGGATACACAAGATTTGTCACAGTAATTCATTTTATTCAATCAAATTAAATCTGACTTTGCCTCTCGCCTAATCAGAGTGCAAAGAGATGTAGAAATGATCATTACTGGGATATTTTAACTTCCTCAGTATTTGAAATATATACTTGTTGCATTAGGCAGAACAAGAAAAGTAATACACACACACCCCACATACACTCTTTGGTTTACTATGGTTTTTACTTGATGACCACTGACTCACTAACCAAGTCATAACCATTGCTTTATATAGGCTTGTGACCTTCTAGGATATTCTGTTGACATAAAGCAATTCTTATTGAAGCTAAGGATCCCATTTCCCAGGTTCGTGCCTCTCTTGATGCTTCCTACTGCCTAGAGTCCTGTCTCCATATATGTTTCAGTACTCAAGGTTCTACCTCTTGGTGAACCAAGGAGGTACTTTTGACTTTAATAGAGAACCTGCCACTACCACTTCTCTGGGGTGTCACTAGGGAGTGAGGCCACAAAATCCCATTTCTTCTGGCACATGACTTTTCTGCCCTTCTTAATCTTAGGGTGTCTCCTTTCTTTATTTTTCTTTTCCTGCTTCATATGTCCATTCTTAAGAGCATAGTTCCTTCAAGGGGATGAAGCTGCCCTGTCATCCATCACATTGAGAGGAAAACAAATTGTTTTAGAGAAACTTCTACATTTGGCCCTGCCACTTAATCATCCTCTGAGATACAGGTATAAAGGGCCTGGCTAATTTCTCTGAAGTGGCCAGACAACTAGGGGAGGGTAACATACAGTGAAAAGAAAGGAACTTTATATAAACCTTGATATAAGTGCCTTTATATTTAATAAATGTTGTGGTAAACAAATGAAAACTTTTAGACTCTAGATCAGTAGGAACATGGGGAAAATAGTGAGCTACATGAGAAGACAAAATCTTAGGGTCAGCATAGCTGATTAGAAATGAATGCCAAAGGAAGTGGTTGCTGTTGAAATAAGTAGACATTTTACTTGAGGCCACTTTAGCAAAATATTCTTAACATTAAATTTGACAAAAAATGCAGAGCCCCTGTGAAATGAGAAGACTGAAATTCAGGGAAGAGAAAATTGATTTGATTTATTAATTGGATTTATCTTCCCCACCAAAATTAACATGTGAATAAGTGATGAAAACAGAAATGTCTTAAAATGCCCTTTCCAGAGGAAATTCAGAAAATGGTCATAAGCTGCTGGACCAATACCATACATATGAATGTCTCCACGTCTTTTTTATCTTTAATTTTCACTGTAGTTTATCCTGACTGATGGAGCATGGTTTCTCAGTATACTGGAGATTTGGGAAACTGTTATTGGTGAATATTCTTACCGGAATATATTTAGTTCTTACTATAATTTTATCACTTACAAGAAAAGATAATCAAATTCCTATTGCTGATTCTTTGACCAGATATCTAGATAATAATAATGTTTATCTTCTGTTCATGCTCTATACTTTGTTTAGAATAGGAATATATTTTCTAATAAAATGAAGAAAGAAATATCCCCCATTGCCTGTCTCTGCATCTTATTTTTGTTTTATTTACATTGACAGTTGGAGGGTAAATCGTTCATCCGTTAAAATGGACACTCAGTGGGCTGGCCCGGTGGTGTAGTGGTTAAGTTCACATGCTCTGCTTCAGCAGCCCAGGGGTTCATGGGTTTGGATCCCGAGTGCGGACCTATGTACCACTCATCAGGCCATGCTGTGACAGCATCCAACATACAAAATAGAGGAAGATGGGCATAGTTGTTAGCTCAGGGGTAATCTTCCTCAGCAAAAAGAGGAAGATTGACAATAGATGTTAGCTCAGGAGCCAATCTTCCTCACTGAAAAAAAAAATGGACACTCAGAAATATAGACACTCAACATCATAATATTTACCATGGCCATCATCCAGTAAAAGCATTAGAAAGAGATGAGAGCATCATCCCAAAATATATTAAAAATATTACAGAAATTTCATTTAATAGAAATAAATATAGACATGAAAGAGATAATGTCAACAATGACATTAAAACAGCACTGTGAATGTATTCAAGGATAAAAAGAAAAAGATGAACATAATGAGAAGAGAAACTTAGAATATAAAAAGAAACCAACTTTTAGAGCTGAAATATTTGTGAAATGGAAATTTGAGTGCGATTCTTGGCAGACGAAATGGATGTGAATGCAACATAATAAAATTATTCAAACTGAAGCACAGGAAAAAAAGTACACAGATACTTTTTGATCTCTTGAACTATTTAAAATTGGGTAATATTTTAATAATTGGGATTCCAAAAGAATAGAAAAAACAGAGAAGAAAAAATATTTGAAGAAAAAATGACCAGAAATCTTTCAAATTTGAGGTAAACTAAATACAGATATAGAAAACTCAAAGCACCTCAAACAAGATTTAAGACAGAGACAGAAAGAAAGATAGAAAGACAAGAAGACAGGAAAGAAGGAAGGAAGGGAGGGAGAAAGCAAGGAAAGGGAGGAAGGAAGGAAAGAAGAAAGAAGAAAGCAAGGAAAAAATAGGGGAAAAAAAAGAAAGATTTAAAAAAAACAACTCTCAAGACACATTATAATTAAATTTCTGGAAACCTGAGATAAAGAGGAAATCTTAAAAGGATCCTGGTGGGGGGAGAATTATATACAGGAAAAAAAAGCATGGAAGGAAATGGCTATGGAATGACATCTTTAAATTTCTAAAGGTAAAATATTAATTCTCAACCGAGAATTTTATATCCAGCAAAAAATTTCTTCAAAAACAAGACAAGATAAAGCAACTTAAGACAAAATATAAGAAAAAGTAGATGAGAATACTTACCTGTAGTAAAAGAAATGTTGAGGAGAAGTCTTCAATGTAGAGAAAAATAATACCAGGTGGAAATAGAAATCTACACTATTAATTAAAGAGCACTGGAATTATAACTATGTAACTAAATACAAAAATACATTTTTCTTTATGATTTACTTAAGTGAAATGACTGTTAAAGTAAAACAATTGAAATGTACTATGGGGTTTATAATTCATGCAGGAGTAAAAACTGTGACCGTAATACCCTAAACACCAAATTTGAGGATACAAAATTGCAGTGCTATATTCCTAAACTATATGTAAAATAATAAGATATTACTTGAAGGAAGATTGTGATTAACAAAGTGTGATAGTTATTGATAAAATCAATGAAGGAGACAATGTCTTCAAGTCAACATTTACAAAAATACACTTAAAATATAAAGATATAGATTTTTAGAAATAAATGGTGGATATCTTGTTCTGTTCATGCTGCTCTAACAAAACACTATAGACTAAGTGGCTTATAAACAACATAAATTTATTTCTTACAGTTCTGGAGGCTGGGAAGTCCAAGATCAAGGTGTCAGCAGATTTAGTGTCTGGTGAGAACCTGTTTCCTAGTTCATAGGCAGCTGTCTTTTCAACATAACCTCACATGGTGGAAGGGGCAAGGGAGCCCTCTTTTGCTTTCATAAAGGCACTAATTCCATTCATGAGAGCTCTACCCTCATGACCTAATCATTTCCCAAAGTCCCCACCTCCTAATGCCATCATGTTGGGGTTAACATTTCAACATATGAATTCTTGGGGGACACAAACATTCAGTCCGTAGCATTCTGCCCCTGGCCCCCCAAAATTAATGTTCTTACATGCAAAATACATTCATTGTATCTTAATAGCGTCAAAAGTCTTAACTGGTTCCAGCATCAACTTTAAAGTCTAAGTCTAAAGTCTCATCTAAATATCATCTAAATCAGATATGGGTGAGACTCAAAATACATTTCATCTGAGACAAACTGCTCTCCATCTGTGAATCTGTAAAATCAAACAAATTGTGTGCTTCCAAAATATTATGGTGGAACAGGCATAGGATAGATATTCTGATTTGAAAAACAGGAAATAGGAAAAGCAGAAAGAGGTAACAGGTCCCAAGTAGGTCCAAACTACAAGGCAAATTCCTTGAGATCTTAGGGCTTGAGAAGAAGCTTCTTTGGCTCAGTGCAGGCCTGCTGGAGCAGAGATCATGCCTGTTTGATCCACTGGAGCAGGATTTCCACCTTTTGGATCCACTGGTGTGGAGGTACCCCCTTTGAAGCTTTGCCTGGCAGGGGTTGGGCCCTCAAGGTTCTAGGTGAACCTGCCCCCATGGAAGCCCTCTGCCTGGGCCCTGTCCCCATAGCTGTGAGAAACATTGGTCTTGTCCTTTAAAATCCAGATGGAGGCAGCCATGCCTCCAGGGCTCCTGCAGTCTGGGCCTGTGATGGGAAGGGCAGCCTTAGTGATCGCAGTTGTCTTCCTGGTCATTATTCCATTGTTTTGGAAAATAGATCCTGGCTTCTGTGGAGATGGCTGATCCATACTAATCTCCTTAGCAAATGGTCCCTGGCCATACCCTTCGTATTTTCTCCCAAGCAGGCTTTCACATTTTTTTGAAGACAGATAAGCTGTGAACTTTCCAAATCTTTCAGTTCTGCTTCCATTTTATTTTTTACTTTTTTAATTAATTAATTTTGTTTTTTGGTGAGGAAGATTAGCCCTGAGCTAATATCTGTTGCCAATCATCTTCTTTTTGCTTGAGGAAGATTGTCTTTGAGCTAACAGCTGTGCTAATCTTCCTCTATTTTGTATGTGGGATGCCAAATGGCTTGATGACTGGTGTGTAGGTCCGCTCCTGGGATCCAAACCCGCAAACTCTGGGCCACTGAAGCAGTGCACGAACTCAACCACTACACCACTGGGCCAACCCCTGCTTCCATTTTAGTTAAAAATTTTGTCTTTAAATTATTTCTTTGTTTTTATATTTCACAATAAGCAGTCAGGAGAAACCAAGCCACTCCTTCAACATTTTGCTTAGAAATTGCTACAGCTGATTTCCTCACTCATAGGATCTATACAAAATACTAGAACACACAATTTAGACAAGTTCTTTGCCACTTAACATCAAGGATCTCCTTTTCTTAATTGTCCAACAATGTTTTTTCCATATTCACCTAAGACCTCATCAGAATGGCCTTTACCATGTGTATTCCTACCAACATTGTGTTCAGGATTACTTAGGTATTCACTGAGAAGATCGAGGCGTTCTCTACAGCTTTCCTCTTTTCTTTCTGGGATCCCACTGGAATCACCCTTAATGGTTCATTCACAACAATGTAGGTTTTTTCCAGCATGTACCTCAAAACTCTTCCAGCTTCTTTCCATCACCCAGTTTCAAAGCTGCTTCCTCATTTTTAGATATTTGTATTTTAGGAGCAGCACTCCACTTTTTGGTACCAATTTCTTGTCTTAGTCTGTTCAGGCTGCTATAACAAAATACTATAGAGTGTGTGGAAGTTTATTTCTTACAGTCGTGGGGGCTGGGAAGTCCAAGATCAAGGCACTGGCAAATTTGCTGTCTGGTGAGTACCTAATGCCTGGTTGCTAGACTGCTGACTTCTCACTGTGTCCTCACGTGGTGGAAGGGATGAAAGTGAGCCCGCTGGCTCTCCTTCACTCTCTCTCCCTCCTCTTCTATAAGGGCACTAATCCCTTTAACAAGAGCTCCACCCTCATGATCTAATCACCTCCCAATGTCCCCACCTCCTAATACTGTCACATTGGAGGTTGTCTAGTGACTTTTTAAAACAGTTTTTTGCAGAAATTGTATTTCTTCTCATGCATGGTCACTGAAGTCCTGTTTCTTAGAGTGTGTTCAACTTTGGTTCTCTAAAATTTCTATTTCTTTATTGATATTTTCTATTTCTGATATACTTTTACACCTTCCTTTACTTTTTTAAGCATGATTTCTTTTTCCTGGACTTCTCCTCCCTTTGTGCAGGGTTAGGAGTAAACTTCACATGGAAAAAAGAATGAAAAAAGTGAACAGAGTGTAAGGGACCTATTAAACATCAAATGTGGACCAGCATGTGCGTTATAGAAGTTCCAAAAGGAAAAGAGAGAAGGGTTAGAAAGATTATTTGAAGAAACAATGGCTTAAAACCTCCCAAATTTGATAGAAGGCCTAAGTGTAAACATCCAAGAAGCTCAACAAACTCCAAATAGAATGAACACAAGAACATACAAGTTAAGACACAGTATAATCAAATTTTGAAAGACAAAGACAAAAACAGAATCTTGAATGAGGCAAGAAGGAAATGACTAGTCACATACAAGGGATCTTCAGTAGTATTAACAGCTGATTTCTCATCAGAAGTCATAAACTTCTAGGAATAACAATTACGAAATAAAGAGAAAAGATACAATTTACTAGTAATGGAAATGGTAGAAGGGACATTGCTACAGATCTTACATTAAAGGACAATTAAGGATTATTACAAATAATTTTATGCCAATTAATCTAATAATTTAGAAAAAATAAACACATCTTTGAAAAACCTGAATAAAAAAAACTGACACAAGAATAAATAGAAATCTGAATAGCCAATATCTACAAGAAAAAATTCAATTCATACGTAAAAACCTTCCTCTACCCCACTCTACCACAAAACTCCAGGTTTAATTGGTATTGCTAGTAACTTCTACCAGATATTTAAGGAAGAAATAGTACCAATCTTACGTAAATTCTTTCAGAAAACAGTTGAGGAGTGAAGACTACCCAACTCATTTTTTGAGGACAGAATTACCCTAGTAATAAATTGAGCAAAGATATCATAAGAAGACTATAGACTAATATCCTTGATGAATATCCAAAAATCCTTTATGTAAAATTAACCAATTAAACTCAACAAAATATAAAATGAATACTACTTTTCCACCAAGTTCAATTTATCTCCTGAATGCAAGGTTAGTTTAATATTGGAAAATCAATAAATATACTTCACCTCATTAACAGAATAAAGAAGAAAAAGATAAGATAATCTCAAAATAGAGTAAAATCATTTGGTAAAGTTCAGAACACATTCATGATAAAAATTCCCATCCAAATACAAATAAAAGATAACATCTTAACCATGAAAAATAACAGAATGAAAAAGAACAAACAGTAAACATTAAACTTAATGGTGAAAATCTAAATTTAATTTCAAGAAAAAGGTAAAAATATCTGCTCTTACCACTTCTTCCAACATTTGCCCTGGGAAATGTAATAAGGTATTCTATAGAGAGAAATCATTGACATAAGAAATCAAGAGGAGTCTTTATTCACAAACAACATAATCATGCATATAGATGATTGTATAGAATCTACAAAACGAACTGAGTGAGAATAGCAAGGTTGCAAGATACAAGGCTGATATACCAAATTAATCTTATTCGTAAATGTTAGCTGTGAGCAATTGGAAAATCAAAATATTCAAGCAAAGTTTTCAGGGGCAAACCCCCCCCTGTAAAATAGTAAGGCATAAATTTAATGAGCTATGTACAAGGTATATACAATGACAACTACAAAATTTAGAAGACCTAAGTATTTAGAGAGATATATCATATTCATGTATTGGAAGACTCAATATTGTTAAGAGGTTAATTGCCCCAAAATAGAGCTATAGTTCTTGGGCAGTCACATTCACAATTCCATTTGGTTTCCTTTTCAAATTGACAAGCAAATTCTAAAATCTATATGACATACATGAAGACTTAGGAGAGCCAAAAGGAGTCTAAATGACATTCAAGTTGGATGACATGAATTGTCTTATTTTAAGCTTTCTGTTATACTGTGTCTTCAAGACAATGTGGTAATGATATAAGGATGGACGTGTAGACAAATATAATGATAAAGGATTTTCTTTTCCGGATGTATGTGGAATTAACTTACTTCTTCTTCCTTGTTTTCTTTACAGCTGTTAGTTTGATTTTTACCTCAGTCATGAAATGTCTTAATAATAGTGAGGTGCCTCTGAAAATATGGAGAGGAGACAAACAAGTTCATTTATGACAAGTCCCTTCAATGCTGTTCACAGTTTTTCTCCAAGGAAAAGAACAAAAATATCTTGAAGATAGATAGATAGATAGGCAGATAGATAGATCTATTCAATTTACCAATGATTCAGAGCTTACTGTTGTCAATATTTTAGCTTAAAACACACACTGTTTCCCCAAAGTGCAAATATCTGTTCCAGAACAAACCATTAAAAAAATTAGGAAACACAATGTTTTAAGACCCTGTTAAATGAGTTTTACCAGAGGTTATGACTGCTGGTTTTATAGTCACTACTTTAAAAATATAGCTTCTTTTCACAATGTGTGATATTCCTTCTGTTATAGGTTATCATATATATTTGGCAAAATGTTATCACAAACACAGACTTAAAATATTACTTTAAACTTCTCAGATATCCAAGACTAAAGGGCAGGAAGAATATGGGGTGAAGAAACAGAATGAAGAGCACATGGAAAGTGTGATGTAGGAGGTTTAAAGTTTTATGATTAATGTCTAAGCATAAATAAGATATTCTGTAGCCTTATTTTCATAGTGTAGCATTTCTGATGTAAATAGTTTACCATAATAAATGTCAGATAACATCGGGTCTGTGTGGGATGGAGTTACACTTGGGTCTAAAATGAGGTATGTCTCTTATAATGAGGGACACTGAGAGATACCATATGCTCCTTGCTTTCAAATTAGTAGTTCCATCTGTTTAACTAGTTGTCAGTTTCATCCAAAGATACATGATGATTTGTGAGGATTCTGGAATGTGATAAACACCTTCTTTCTAGTATATGATAACTTCCAGGCCACTGAATCAGAAAGTAGTTAATGCAAAGTGATAATAAGGACACAAGCAGAATATAATGGAAATCACAAAATTTGAGTCCAAATCCTGAGTTACTAAATCACACTCAATAATTACGCCAAATATTACTGTAGTCAAAATTGGCTGCTTAAGTTGTGATGCCTAGTGCAAAATGAACATACGTGGCTCTTTGTTCAAACTTACTGAGAATTTTAAAATGGCAACACCAGAGTGTTAAACCAAGAGTGGGCCCTTTTACACCTGGGGTCTTGTATGTCTGCACGTGTTGTGTGTCCATGAAGCCAGCCCTGACTGTAGTTCTGTACTTCAAATATGCCATTAAATCTAAGCTGTGACATTAAACCTAAGACGTGCCGTCAAATTTGAAACGGGTTTCCATAGGTTAAAAAAAATCCTCAATGTTAATTATAAAATTTAGATAAAAGAAGAACTAGATTTATACAAATATTAAATTGAATTGTACAAAGTACATCTTAAATTTAATCGAATATGGTAGTTAACATATTTTGACCTCTGAAATGTACACATATCTATAAAAAGTGATAATTTCCCCTCTTCCCTCTTTTTGCTTCCTTCTACTTATATTTTTCTTTGTTTTTTTTTTCTTTTGAGGAAGATCAGCCCTGAGCTAACATCCATGCCAATCCTCCTCTTTTTTTGCTTAGGAAGACTGGCCCTGAGCAAGCATCCGTGCCCATCTTCCTCCACTTTATGTGGGACACCGCCACAGCATGGCCTGGCAAGCGGTGCGTTGGTGCGCGCCTGGGATCCGAACCCGGGCTGCCAGCAGTGGAGCGTGTGCACTTAACCACTACGCCACGGTGCCCGCCCCTACTTATATTTTTTGTTCTGTTAACTTGATAAAGGTCACACATGTGTTTGCAGAGTTGCATACCCTTACTTATTGTTAAATGGTGAAGAGCTTATTGATGGGATGTATCAAAACTTTGTGCCTTTAGCAATGCTTCAACCTTCTATTAATTGTTATACCTAGTGTATTCTAGAAAATAGGAGATACACTCTAGAGTTAGATTCCTTGGGTTCAGATCCTAATACGGCCAATATCTGTTTCTTTGGACAAGTTACTTGTTAAATATTTCTGGTTGTTCATCTGTAAATTAAGTACTCCTTATTATAACACTTACTGAGGTAAGTACAAATAATACTATTATACTTACCTCATAGAGTTATGAGAATTAATTGATATCTTTGTGAATCTATCAACACGGTTCTGATGTAATATGTATTGAATGAGGGTTGGCTATTATTGTCGTGTGCATGATTCTGTATTATTTTTATGTTACCCATAGGCCACAAGGAATTACTCCCTTCCACTGTACGGGGAATAATTACAAGGGCCAATAGTGGGAGACATGTGAATGGTGGAGAATGGGAATGAGACAGATCACTAGTAATTTTTTTTTTGAGGAATAGTACAGGTTTGAGAAATTCTTGGAGTAAATATAGCTGCCATCTCTCTTGAAGGCTGTTTAGAGATATCTTACTGGGTACCTGAGAATGCTACCTGGCTAAAATAAGTTTAGAAAAACTAAGATTTAGAGTCCATCATAAGTTTTCTTCAAGAGTATGACTTAGAGAGATCTAAAATAAACAGGTAGGTTTAGGAATGACAAGAGCAATCTGTATGTAATACTTTATACACTTTTTCTTAGGGTGGGCTACCTCTCTTTCCATCTTCAACTTTGCCCCACCACTCCCACCACACCATTACTTTTTGGGGTTAAGACTATGTGCACTGCTCCATTTCCCAACATTTTCTCCTTTTATTTCTACCAAGTTCCATCTTGAAATAAGAGCCAACACCTTTCCAAAACAGACTTCCCCTCTTCTGGAATAAGGTTAGAGGAAATTTATTAGCCTTATTGGCTAGTCCCTGTCATTACCTTTTTTAGCCGCTTTTTAATTTTTATACATTCCTCATTCCCACATTTGATTATTCTATGCTTTAAGTTAGTTTCAACCAAACGAGTGCCTCCTCTTACCATTGACACTATTTTAGCCATGGTCATCCTGTCCTTTGTTAGACCTGACATAATTTTTCACTTTTTAAACTATTTGCGATGAGGTAGATATTACCACTGTGCACTTTACCCCACTATAGAAGCTGGGTGTTCCCCCTCAGAGTAAGAATGTCTACCTGTTGGAGGGCAGGACCCATGGTTCTTGTACTGTAGCAAAGACACATACACATGAGTCAGTTTGAATGGAGTTTATCAAAGTTTCATGGTATATTTGAACGTGAACAGGGCCCTGTTTTAGTTATCTATTACTCAGTAACAAATCCCATGAAAACTTAGAGGCTTAAAATAACGATATTATTTCTCTTCGACCTTTACATTGATGGAGCTCAGGGAGTAGTTTTCGCTTGGTGTGTCAAATGCAACTGCAGTCAGATAATGTCCAGAGCTGTGGGCATGTGAAGCCTCTACTGGGTTGCATATCCAATATAAAATTTTTCACTCGTATGACTGGTGCCTTGATACTCCTCCACTTCTCAACACATGGTGTTCTAATCTCCAATGGAGCTACTTACAGCTTGACAGTCTCAGTATAGTCTAATTTCTTACGTGGTGGTGGGCTTCCAAAGGAAAGCATTCTAAGACAGCCAGGAGGAAGATACCAATCCTCTCAGTGGCTAGACCTGGAACTGGCTAGGGTCAATTCCACCATATTTGATTTTTCAGAGCAATCACATGCCAGGCCAGGTCAAGAGGGTGGAAAAATAGATGCCATCATTTGATGGAGGAATGCCATGTGTGTACTGAAAGGGTGGGAATGAATGGTAGCATGTGACACGTACGTGCAGTGACCATAATCTTTTCTCTCTCCACACTTTCTTTCCTTCCACAAACATCTATTGAGCATCCATTCTGTGCTCCAAAATGCATTAGGCACTAATCATTTGTTCCCTTTTATTTATAATTAGAATTGAGCGACGCTATACACTAAATCTTTTTATCTTTTCCATGTCATTAAATATTTCCAATTTTCATTAGAAAGTACTATATTTATCTGTGTATGCTTTAATACAAAAAGAAAAAGCACAAATTACATTACATTGCCAATAAGTGACGTATTGAATGGGGAACATCATTTTATTTATGTAACTGTATACGTATATAATATTTTTCTATCTTTGTAATTCTTTTTTGTTTTTCTGAATCTGATGTAAGCATTATTAGCAAAAAGACTTCAAATAGCTTCTTTAGTATTTTGTTTCTTACCTAGCACAATGTTTAATACATTTCTATCAAATTAATAATTCTAAAAAAGAATATGTGTTGTTAAAGCCTAAAAATAGGTGTTTTGGTTTGTTTGCCTATTTTCCTATAAGCTCTTAATATTAATGTCTGATTGAGACAATATGCTTTTGAATTTGGAAATTTCTACTTCAGAGGTATATAGAAAATTCAAGGGTAATTTCTATCATCATATCATTGTTAACAAATAACATGTACATCTGTTGGAACCACGAGAATTTTGTGAGAATTAATCACATCATGATTCTAACTCACCTTGAAAATATATAGAGCTGTGTTAAAAAGAAAAGAAGGCTAATAACATATTATGTCTATACTAAAATGTTTGCTCCTATGATAATGGATGCCAGTATTTTCTGATAGCTCTTCCGGAAATTCTTGTTTTGTTTCATCATTTTTGTTCCTTTGATATCCGGCTATATATAACTCACACTATTTTCTGATCCGTCAGCAAAAATATTCAAATACAAACAGTGGAAATGTTAATGCAAGCAGTGAAGAAGATTCGATTGTTTTCTTCTCAAAACTCTGTGATTTAATATGAAGTTTACAATATGTGGTTATAATTCTTCCTCTCATACAAGCTTTCAAAAATAAAAAGGTATATTTCCCTTTGATCTGAAAAAGGAAAAGTAGGAAAGGGGTTTATCTTCTTCAACAGACTTTTTCTTTCCTTAGAGAAATTAACATAGCCGTGGATTTGCTTCAGTTGAATAACCTGCTTTTAATGCACAAAATCAGACATGGAAGGTATTAGGAACTTACATTTAGTGAGCAAAAAATGTTTGAGATGTCTTAGATTCTCCTGAAGGGAAACATTGAGGTATATTTATAATTGCTGTGGATGGGCATATAAACTAAATTTTCAGCTATACTTCCACAGCTTAACCTCATATATTTGCAATATTTAGTTATAGGTTAAAAAGTAAAATAATAAAAAAAAATAAAATTTTTTGGAAACCTTATTTAAACAAGTAAAACACTGATTGGGAAAATTCCTATTAAAATTACTTCTGGCTGTTACATAAGGTTATGTTAGAAATTGTTTAATTTTATTTGCAAATAATTACTAGTTTTTCAACCAGAACTTGTTAAATTTATTAAATTCCTATTACATGCATAGTATATAGTTGTCACTATAAGATTCAAAGGTGGAAGAATATGATCATGCTATTCAAAACCTGAGAATCCTGTGACTCTAACTCTGCAGGATATAACAATAGAGGGAAATTCAGTATATAGGTTCTGATTATATACCTGGTTGTATATTAGTAATATCTTTGAAGATTGGATTATAAAACTTTGTAAATATAAATATTTTAGAATATTTAATGAAGGGTTATAGATAAACACTTAGAAATTAGAGAAATCTAAAAAGACGACTGCTTGTCTCATAGTCCCTACTAGCTTGCCACTTGTTTGAACTCATTGTTTATTTATTGCTTTGTCTTGTGACCAACTGTACACCTAAAATTGAGGTGTAGGAACTCTAGTATATACCACATATTGAATCATAGGGTAAAAGAAGAATCAGGGTACATATGGCATCAACATTAATAAAAGACTGGAAAGGGGTATACATCTAAATTACAGTTAGAGTTACCAGATTTAGTAAATAAAAATATAGTACTCACAGTTAAATTTGAATTTCAGATAAACAGTGAATATATTTTTAAAGCAACTATGTCTTTTGCAATATTTGAGACATACTTACACTAAAAAATTATTTGTCATTTATCTGAAATTCAAATTTCACTGGGCAGACACTATTTTATCTGCAACTCTAAAGTATTAACATATTCATAAAATATATTAACAGATGCAAACATTTTATGCAATTTAACATTGAAATAAGGCAATTAATATTTTCCTAGTAATATTATATTCCCAGAAGAACCACTGTTCCCGCCTTGGCTGATATGTCATATTTTTTTTTTATGGAGGTAAGAACACTTAACATGAGATCTACCCTCTTAACCAAATTTAAGTGTATAATATTGTCAACGATAAACACAGCATTGTAGAGTAGACCTCTAGAACTATTCATCTTGCATAATAAACTTTATACCCATTGAACAGCAACTCCCATTTTCCTCTCCCCCCAGCCTCAGGCAACCATCCTACTTTCTGCTTCTATGAATTCAACAATTTTAGATACTTCACATAAGTGGAATCATGCAGTACTTGTCCTTCTGTGACTGGCTTATTTTGTCTAGCATCATGTTTTCCAGGTTTGTCCATGTTGTCACAAATGGCAGGATTTCCTTCTTTTTTAAGGTTGTGTAATGTTCCATTGTGTCTACATATATATCACATTTTCTTTATCTATTCATCCATCAATGGACATTTAGATTGTTTTCATATCTTGGTTATTGTGAATAATACTGCAGTGAGTGTGGAAGATCAGATATCTCTTCACAATCGTGATTTCAATTTGGATATATACCCAAAAGTGAGAATGCTGGGTCATATGATAATCCTATTTTTAATTTTTTAAAAAACCTCTCTACTGATTCCCATGGTGGCTACACCATTTTACATCCCCACTAACAGTGCACAAGGGTTCCAATTTCTACACATCCTTACCAATACTTCTTATCTTTTGTTTTTTTTTATAATAACCACCCTAACAGTGTGAGGAGACATCTCATGGTGGTTTTGATTTGCATTTCCCTGATGATTACTGATGTTGAACATCTTTTCAAATACCTGGTGGCCATTTGTATATCTTCTTTGGAGAAATATCTATTCAAATCCTCAGCCCATTTTCTTAAATTGGGTTGTTTTTTTTTTTTTTGCTGTTGAGTTGTATGAGTTCCTTATATATTTTGGATATTAATCTCTTTTCAAATATATGGTTTGCAAATATTTTCTCTCGTTCCACAGGTTGCCTTTTTACTCTGTTAACTGTTTCCTTTGCTGTGCAGAAGCTTTTAGTTTGATGTAATCCTACTTGTCTAATTTTGCTTTTGTTGCCTGTGCTTTGGTGTCATATCTAAGAAATCATTGCCAAGCCCAATCTCATGAAGATTTTCCCCTGTGTTTTCTTCTAGGAGTTTTACAGTTTCAGGTCTTATATTTAAATATTTAATTTATTTTGAGTTGATTTTTGTGTATTGCTTAAGATAGGGGTTGAATTTCTTTCTTTTGTGTATGGCTATCCAGTTCTCCCAACACTATTTATTGAAGAGATTATCCTTTCTCCATTGTGTATTCTTGACATTCTTATTGAAGATCAGGTTACCAAATATGTGTAGGTTTATTTCTGGGCTTTCCTCTGTCCCTTTGGTCTGTATGTCTATTTTTATGCCAGTACAACACTGTTTTAATTACTATAGCTTTATGATGTAGTGTAAAATCAGGAAGTGTGATATCTTCTTTGTTCATTTTTCTCAAGATCACTTTGCCGCAGTAAGCTTCCTACCCCTTTCCCTTTGTTCCTAGCTGTCGTAGGCACCCAGATAGTGCAGGTTCTTTCTGTACTCCATATGAGATGAGACAGAAGTCAACCCCTCAGGGAGCTCACTGAAAGGCAAGAGACTTTGTCCATTCACCTCATTCTCTCCCCCTCCCCACCCTGACAGGGAAGTTGCAGCCCCAATTCTCTCTCCAGGTACTGAGCTGTGCCAACTTGGAGGAGGAACTGATGTGGGTAAAGTGAAGTTACTCTTCTTGCCTGTTTCAGTGCAGTTTTTCTTGGTTTTGGGTTACTGAAACTTCTTCACTGGATTCTGGACCTCTCATAAAGTTATTTCAGTCTTTATGTAGTTATTAAATTGGTGTTTCTGTGTGGGAATAAGAGCTGGATCTTCCTATTCTGCCATCTTGCTCACGTCCCTTCCCTGAGAACTCATGCTGTTGTCTATTCCTTCTTCTTGAGGAGTCACTTTGGTAGAAATTTTTGAGAAGCATTTTCATAGATATAAAACATTAACCGCACAGATTTAAAAACAAGACTGCTAATTCTTTGACACTTCTCTATGGAAATGAGGGAATCATATCCTCTCTCCTGGAAACTGGGTAAGTTTGTCGATGTTTGGAGTAATTGAATACACTGGAAGTGAAGCTAAGGCAGAAGTAATGGTTTAGCTTCTGCCTTGGATTCAAAAGAACATTTTCTCTTCAAGCCCTGAGATGTCATGTCAGAAGTCTCACTGTCCTGAGGTCAAAATACTCTGAGAAGCTCAAGTTTCTTGGGAGGCCAAACATAGACATTGCAGTCAACAATGCAGATAAGCCTAAGTTTCTAGTCATCCTGTCCAAGTGCCAGTTTCGTGGAGAACCCTCCAAAAAGTTCCACCCCCTTGTCATTCAATTAATTCCCAACAGTTTAAGTCTTTCCAGCAAAATCCCCAGACATTGTGGAGCAGATACAAGGCATCCCTGCTGGGCCCTGTCTGAATTCCTAATCAACAGAATAAAATGGTTGTTGTTTCATTCCCCTAAGCTTTGTAGCAGTTTGTAACTTAGCAACCGATAACTGGATTGGTATATAACTGAAAAGTTTAAAGTGTTAACTGTTGCTAATATAATAACATGGATATAATTTTTAAATATTTTTATATTTCCAGAACTAGGAATGAAAGATGGCTTAGAGTAATTTAGTTTGAGCTGCTTAAAATTTAATGTGCCTATGAATCACTGAAGATCTTGTAAAAATGCAACTTTTGATTCAGTAGTTCAGAGGTGGAGATGAGATATTGCATTTCTAATAAAGTTCCACATAATGCCAGTACTGCTAGTCCACGGACCAGCTTTTGAATTGCATACCACTACTTCACTTCCTTCATTTTGAATTGGAGGAAACTGAGACTTAAAGTGATTAAGTAAAAGTCTAAACTGACAGAAAAATGGTGGCAAGCCATGTTCTGTTCCTCAGCAGAGCCCATGGCCCTGGGTTGTGGATTATCAGGATGGAGTTATAAATAAAAGAGAAGAGCATTATTATTTGGTATAACCCATATGCCAGTCACTGTGTTAAGTACTTAAGTGTATATATATATATATATATATATATATATATATATATATAAATCATTTCACTTTTTCTTCAATATAATACTTCAAGACAGATGATTTTATATTCAAATTGGAGAAGAAAAACGTAAGGCCCAGAGAGATCAAATAATTTATTGAAATAAGTGGATGATCCAGGCCTTTGGGGCATTAAAGCTTTTATTCTTCCCATGGCATAAAGCTTCTATGGGCACTGAAGGATGAGTGCCTGATTGTGGCCATGCTGAGAAAGAAAGGAAGCATCATAGAAAACAGTGGAGTGAAGGCAAATATAATCTTATGCTTTATAACTCTATCAGGAACTGCAACTATTCATACTATAATAATATTATCTAAGATCACTCTTCAGATTGATCAAAATACATTTTTTTAGCTTTAATTTAGCTACAAATTTGTTTTTTTGTTTTTGGTAAGGAAGATTGGCCCTGAGCTAACATCTGTTGCCAATCTTCCTCTTTTTGTTGAGGAAGATTAGCCCTGAGCTAACATCTATGCCCATCTTCCTCTATTTTGTATGTGGGATGCCACTACAGTGTGACTTGAAGAGCAGTGCATAGGTTCGTGCCTGGGAACCGAAGCCATGAACCCCAGGCCACGGAAGGGGAGTGCGCGAACTTAACCACTACACCACAGGGCCAGCCCCTCTAACTACAAATTTTAATGTTTATTTATCTATCTACTCGGTTATTCATTCAATTAACATTTTTTGAATATAAATACATTTTTATATTTGATTTTGTGTATTGAGATACACACATGAACAAGAAATATATAGGTCCTTCCCCTCAGGATGTATTAAATTCAGCAGGAAAGATAGATTCTTAAAATTAATTACAATAGTGTGTGATGAACATTAGGAGAGGCAATGTTAAGTTCCCTAGGAGAGTGTATGGATATATGCAAACCAATCTCACATGGTTGTGAGAACACAAGATGTAATACAACCAAAAGTATCTGATATACAGAAAAGCTCAGTACCTGCTATTTTTCAATTATACCTTTTACTACTGCCTCCAACCAAAAAATCAAATTGCATTTGCATGATTTAGGATAAATTCTGATTTCTCAGTGAATCATCCAAAGTACTTTTGACACAAAAATGTAGTTAAAATTGTATAGTCAGACATTTTAAAAAATGAATTGTTTAACTTTTAAAATTTCAGTATTTAAAACCACTGGAAAGGCTAAATAATCTCATTATTCTTACTGTAGGGAGAATTGTAGCAAATATCCATGTACTTTTTTATCTATTTAAGTATAATTTTCGAAAAGTGAAAAACATGACTCTCACATAAATATGTAATGAATATGTGTCAAAGAGTTTATTCGGTTAATTAGTGAGGAAACCAGTCAGACACCAAAATTGGTTCAGAGAGTATTTGAAGTGCTAAGTATTTATAGGCAATTAATAAAGAAATGGTAGTATAAGATTGCTAGATTAGATACAAAACTGGTTAATGTTCTGCAAGGTAATAAAGTCAAATCATTGAGATGTTTTTCCACTGAATGATTACATGCATATTAACCAGACAAAAAAAATCTGAAAGTAGTCAAGAACTTCACCAAATCTGGGTACTTAAATGAATTGTCTTAACATTCTTCCTCATTGTGATCATAAAACAAATCTCCAAAAGTCATTCTTGCAAAAAAAAGCAGGTCTTATTATGTTTAGCCTGACTGTTGGCATAGGTGCAGCAAGATGTAGACCTCCTTGAGTTTGCACTCTAAATCTGGAGTGACCACTAAGCCAGAGAATTAACCATGGTCTAGAAAATTTAATACTGGTGTTTTTTTGAGTGTATTTCTCTCATTTTTGAGATGCCCAAAATTTGCTAAAGTTTCTGGTCTGCAAGGAAGTGACTTTCCTTACCAGCCGGGAGATTAGGTCCCAGCAAGCCAGACATCCTTGTGGGTTTAGCAGGCATTGGCTCCATATGGAAAACCAATTCTTGGTTTGATGATTGAACCAGAAACGAAAACAAAAATACAAAATCATTGGAGAGGAAAAAAGAAAAAAGGTAGATAAGAAAATTAAAGTTCTGCTGCCACTTGGGATTCACTCTGGGAGATAAGAAAATATGCATCAGGGTTAAGCAGCCCATGAGGTTCACTTCTTATGCTACACCATTTAAATGATTGTCGGGTTACTCCACTTGGTTATATTAGTAGGACAAATTCTACAACAATTGAAGTGTAATTTCCATAAAGTTAAGGACATAACTTATAAAAATATATAATGAATATGTCTAAAAATTTTATCCAAGTCATTAATTAATGAAAAATCTGTTAAGATTTTCAAAGTTGTTCAAAGACCATTTAAGAAACTAGATATTTACATATTTACATATGATTTAATAAAGGAACTTTAGGATAAATTTCTGGATTAGATACAAAACTAGTTAATATTCAACTGGGTGTTTAGTCTAGTGTTTGAGCTATCATTTCCATTGTACAGAAATTATATACATTTCAACTGGAAAAGATAGGTAGATTACCATGTAATTTCACTATATCTGGAATTATTAATCAATAGTGTTGACAAATCTTTTTTCTGAAAACCCAGTGAAGATAAATTTGTTTTTTTTTTCTGAAGATTCACAAAAAAACAATACATTCATATTTTTGGAAAAGCATGCAAGTTTATAATCACTCCTAAACCCCTGTAGGACAGATTTCTTCCCAGTTTAGCACCCGAATATATGTAACTTTTTCTTTATCTGTCTTTCTTTTGGCTTGATTTTTTTCACAACTGAAAATTCACTGTCAATTAATAGTCCCTTTTTTGAGACTGACTTGTAAATTAGTGGGAAAACAAAGTATGATTTCACCAGAAGATTTACATTTTTATTAAATTATTTTAAGCTTAAGAAGACACTATATGATAAAATTTGCATTCATTTCTTAGAGATATGTCAACTATCTATTTTGCCATTTAAAAAGAGTGGCTTATTTTTAGGTACATAATCATTTCTATCCTAAACCTGCTGAGAAGCTTCTGAGAGACTTCTGGGAGTCTTGGGACCTCATGGTTGTATGTATATTTATGAGTTTGGATGCCTATAAAACACATAAAACATTCCTAAATTTTTTGATAGGCTTTCTGAAAATCCAATATTGTTCATTTCATCTATGACTTCCTGGGACCATATAGTGGTCATTTAATTCTCAGCATATCAGGAGAAATATAAATGAATGAATATTGTCACATATTCTTTTGAGAAAATGAAATGGTCTGTTGCATGATAAAGTTCTTCTTGTTGAATAGCTAACTGGAAAAAATACTATGTTTCCTTTTTATCTGTTGTCCTTCATTATATGATTTACAGAATTATGTGATCAATTTCACTGTCATGGTTAATGTCAAGTGTTGCTATGAGTAATTTTGCATTCATCTTCTGATTCATATAATAATTATAAAATGTCTTCTTATAATTTTCTTCTCTTTGCTATTAAAAGGATAAATTAATATATTATGAATTCTCAACTATACCCATTGAAATCTAAAGGCAGAATATAATACATTCTTGAAAAATGATGCAGTAATTTTCATAATACACTAAGAAAACTGAAAGATGATCTATCTCTCACTGCATTGTCTTTCTAGGTCACACTTCTTCTGTTCCACTTTTTAAAAAATTAGACTTTTTTCTAGCATAGTTGAGAATAATGGATGAGCAATGATGAATAATGATGAAATAATTCCTAGGATAATTAAGTAACAAAATATTTCAATGTATGGGAAATATAAGATAACTAAGATCCAATATGTATGTTAGATTTATAAAAAGATGCAATGAATCTATATTTTAATAGCAGGATAGAAAGAATTTTATTCAATTAAAAATACTAGGTAAATTTTCTTCTTGTTCTTTGGAGGACAGCTAAGAAAAAATAAATGTCATAAAATATTAAGTCTTACAAAGAGTTAGAACTCGTCCAAAAAAAACCCTCAAAAACTAAAATTGGGTCCAGTGGACCCTGATGGCCTACCACTTAGAGTGATACTACCACTGCCTGGATAGAAGGTTATCAACCAGGATTAGTTGCATGGTCATGTTAGAAGATAAGGAGCTAATAGTCCATATGGTTATAAATCAATATTAAACAGTTTAATCTACCAGTCAGGTGTAAATAAAACCCTGGTCGCCATGAATATGATCACACAAAAAAGCAAAAATACCCCTATATTCCGCTAAACTTTGTCTAACCAATGTTTCACATTATAAAACTGACAGTATCATCAATAAAATTAGTGTAAATTGCTAATTTCATGATGAGGTAGTCATTAGGTTGAACAAATAAATATAATTTTATTTGTATAACTTCATTTCAAGACACTATAGGTAATATTTTTTACTTTTCTTTAGTCAAAAAGAATACAGAAATATAATTAACCATTTTCAAGTATTTGTTGTGTTTTTAGACTTGCTAAAAATATATTCATTGATATAATCTGATAGGTTAGAGTGTATAGGGGTGAATTAACAAAATAATCACATAAAAGAATAATGTTTTAAAATAAATCTTAATATATTTACCCAAAAATAGACTTTTTGTATGCATCTAACATTATGGAATGACATTAATCTATTCACATGTCACTTACCATATTACGCATCATACTTATTATATTAAATCATAATAATTTGCTTTTTCCTCTATATCCAGTCACACATTGAGCTTCATAAAACTGACTGATGTGTCTTGTCCTCAGTGTCTGGCACCGAAAGTCAAGGTACAGGAGAGACTTAAACACATTTTTGATGTTGCAAATAGGATTTCTGAAAAGTTAGTTAATTAATTTCTTCATTCAAAAAAATATTTATCGAGTACCTGCTCTGTCCTGGGCATTCTTCCAGACCTAATCGCTAAGAAGTTAATAACTTTTCTTTAGACTATTTAGTAGGCAAGTAAAATAAAACCTACCTCTTGTTTTGATAGTTTAGCTTCTTAAAATGTCAACTTCTCTTTACCTAGAAAAGAGTGATAACCCTTGTTTAGACATGATTGTATCCAAGATGAGTTGATGTTAGGTAAATATCTCAGCTTTAGGGCCATTTTATTTTATCAGCCAAGATATTTAGAGGGAAGTATTTTATTTTAATAGTCAGAAAATATATTTTTCTATGTTTTGATAAGCTATTTACTTGCTATAGTTGCTTTAAATTCTTTTTCTGGAATATTTGTTTATTCAGGCATTCAGAAATAAATAATGTTAAATAACAAATAGGCTTTGACTATATCATCATATACTTTCCTATTTTATCTTTTGTTCTTTTTGATTAAATTCTATTAAACTGGGCTCATTTATTCTCTCTACACAGGGATTTACACTTTTGCTATGTAGTTTGATGTCTTTATCTTTATAGGATTATCTTAAAAATTCAAATTCTAGGGGCCAGCCCCACGGCGTGGTGGTTGGGTTTGGCATGTTTTGCTTTGGCAGCTCAGGTTTGCGGGTTAGGATCCTGGGCCTGGACCCGCACCACTCGTTGGCCATGCTGTGGTGGCGACCCACATGTAGAGGAAGATTGGCACAGATGTTAGCTCAGGGCTAATCTTCCTCAAGTAAAAAATGAGGAGGATTGGCAACAGATGTTAGCTCAGGGCTAATCTTCCTCAGCAAGAAAAATTTAAAAAGACATAAAATAAAATAAAAAAATTCAAATTCTGCCAAAGATCTATGGCCAGAGTCCCTGTAGATCATTTTACACTTAGACTAATAAAAATAATGATTTCAACTGTGCTCTCACATCTCTTTCAGATGGTTAAGCAATACTTTAAAAAGTATTTAAAATATTCTTTAACATGCTATTTCAATTCAGAAGGATCTTAACGGTGTCTCACTTTTCTACTTAAAAGTTGTCTTCTAGGAAGATTTGACTATATGATTAAGACTATAATTATATATAGAAATCTAGGAAATATTTGCTAAAGAGGGACATATGATTATGTCTCAAAGTGATAATAGGATTCCATGTGTGTGTGTGTGCATAAAAGAGATAATCTTCTGAAATGCTGTTCTTGAAAATGTTTTGCCACACATATTTGAAAAATCCACCTTTCTGTATTTCTCAAGCATTACTACAACTGCTCATGCTTATTCTTTATAATTTTAATATTAATAGCAGAAGACAGAGGGACTTGTAAATTCTTAACTGATATCTAAACCCACGTCTCTGCTTTAAAACACATTACTGTTTAAAGACAGTACTTCAGAATGTCAACATGAATGGAAGTGTCAGACTGATGCTTAATACTAATTTGTTTATTTATGCTTGACTGCACTTAAATGGTAAAATGGTAGGTATCAAAAAATAAAGATTCTTTATTTTGAGACCCTGAAGTAGATTTTGGTTTCACTGCCATAAATCCCATTAGTGTTAATTGCAGATTTGCATGTGCATTGAGAGAATAATATACCTCATTATTCTTGAGTAACAGCTCCTGACTTTTAAAGGCCATTTAGAATGTGAGACAGGAAACAAATAAAAGCATACCACTTAGCTTTTGGAAAGTTATTTTCATATACCAGAAAGTGAAACAAAAGGCTTGACAAACATTCCACTGCTATACTTTTAACTTTATAATTTCAACAACAAAATCTTTAATATGCCCTTTTGTAGCTTAACTAGCTAGTGAATATGTAAAGTAAGTTTATCTCTGATCTGCTTCATAGTAGATGACCTTGGCTCTGAAGAAAATATTCTGTTTACTTTGTTGTTGTTGTTGTTGTTTTAAGTATTTGAACCATTAAAAATCTACTATGAGAGAAAATAATGCTTTTAGTTTTACAATAATTAAGATTTTTTGAAAGACCATTTTGGGAGATTATGATAAAAATATCTGATAACTATGGGGCACTTATGAGACAGTCACTATTTTAAATACCTTTCAAGTATGAACTTATTTAACACATAGCAACCATATGAGGTCGGTATAATGATAATCACCATCGTACAGATGATATATTAGAGGCATCAAAAGATAAATTAACTTGCCCAAAGTCACATACATAGTAAGTGGCAGAGCTGAGATTTGAACCCAGGTGGTATGGCTCAACAAAGGGGCTTGATGCAGTTACATTGGCCCAAATGAGTCAGCTTTGTCTTGAAACAGGAACACCCTAGTCAGCAAATTAAAACCTTCAGGCTAATCCAACTTGTCTTTTTTAAAAGGCAAGTTAGATTAACTATTATTACACTTGCTTCATAGGACTGTCTCATCAATCACCTCATGTAGTTTAGCAAAATATTTCTTCCTGCCTCATGCTATAATCTCCCTGAGATTTTCCAGTGACAATTTCAGAGCTCTTATAGTAAGAGCTAATATGTACAGAGTGCTTCTCTATGACAGATACTATTCTAAGCAATTTTTTTGTATATTAAACCATTTAAATCTAACAACAACCTTTGAGATAGATACTGTTGCTATCCTCCTTGTGTAGATGATGAAACTGAGGCAGAGAAAGGGCAAGTAATGTTCCAATTTGAAAAGAATTTGAACACAGCAGCCTAGTTCCAGACAGAAGATATGATATGATTGCAGAAAAGTAGATTTAGATTTAGTGATCCTGGATCTGAATCCCACATCACAATGCCATGGATGGAGAAAAAGAGGGAAAGCATTGTCTGTAGAGAAGCAGAAAACAGTCGAACCAACAAAAAGTTGGTCTGCTTTATATTATCATTATGTGCAGGCTATTTTAAAAAACATCAGGTATAAAATACTCCTCCTCACTAAGATGGGCCCCTCCCACCACCTCTACTCTCCTCCTTTTACTTGCTATCACCAGGACCAACCCTCACTAGATGTTTTTAGCCTGAATTAATAATATGAAAATAAGGGTTAGTAATAGTTAGCCCACAGAGTTGTTGTAAATGAGAAAACATAAGTGAAATGAGAAGTTGAAATATAGTCACTCCAAAATAACAGGGTTCATTTAATTTGAGGCAATATTTCATTTCTGAAAATATTCCAGTACCTGGCCAGCTATAGCCCCTCTATATTATCTCACCACCCCGACTTTCAAAGCCTGAACAGAGGTTCAAACAGACAAACAAACCTGCTGACAGTGGGTGGTACAGACTCTCACCCTATACCTGCCAAGCATGCAGGCTTAGTAGAATGCCACCTGTAAATTTCATACTCCAAAATACTGATTGTAGAGTTTTGTGGGTTTTTTTTAATGTTTCTTGATTCAGATTAATTAATTTACAAATAGAAGGAGAAGAAAATATTAGGACCTTAATATCATACAGTGCATATATACAGCACATCCCTCAGGTTCGTTATCTATCTGTTTACTAAACAAATGGTATCAAACACTCTATGCTAGGCATGTACTAGCTTCTCGGAGTACCATCTACTATTTGTTTTCTGTGACTGCTCTAACAAATTACAACACTCTTACTGGCTTAAAATGGCAAAATTTATCTTACAGTTCTGTAGGTTAGAAGTCTGATATGTTATCACTGGGCTAAAGTCAAGTTGTTGGCTGAGCTGCATTTCTTTGTGAGGCTCTGGGGGAGAACCCATTTTCTTGTGTTTTCCAGCTTCACAAGGCTACCCATATTCCTTAACTCATGGCAACCTTCCATCTTCAAATCAGGTTTAGTCTTTTCCACGTGCAATCATTTTGACATTGACTCTCCCACATCCTTCTTTCACTTATAAGGACATTTGTGATTACATAACCCCCACCCTTTCATAATCCAGGAAAATCTCCCTATTTTAAAGTCAGCTGATTGCAAGCATAATTCTATCTACAACTTTAATTCCCCTTTGCCATGTAACAAACGTATTAACAGGTTCCAGGGATTAGAACATGGACATCTTTGGGGACCATTATTCTGTCTACTGCACCATCTCTGTTCACACATTACTTAAAGCTTGTGGAAGAGAGATGGTGATTACATGAGTAAGCAAATAAATATATATTCAGACAGTGTGATACATGCCTTGGGTATTCTATGATGTTATGAGTGCTTAAATCATGGAGAGCTGGTCTAGATCAGGGAATTTTTACTTAGTTTTTTATATTTGTCTTGACATCTGGAGGAAGAGTATAGTTCAGGAGGAAGAGTATAGTTCAGTTAATGAAGGAATCAAGGGAGAGTTTTCTCATAGAACGTGTACAAGGGTTTGAGATTTGGAGGAACAAAACAAAAGCCAGCATGCCTGGAGCAAACTGAGCCTTATAAGTCAAATTCAAGCCATTGCCAATGACCCATAATATTCTACTTGTTGAGATGTTAAGAATAAAACAGGTTTGTCTATTTTGTTGATCTTTTCAAAGAACCAGCTCTTGGTTTTATTAATTTTTTCTATTGTTTTTTTGGTCTCTATTTCATTTATTTCTGCTCTAATTTTTATTATTTCCCTTCTTCTACTGATTTTGGGCTTTGTTTGTTCTTCTTTTTCCAGTTCCTTTAGGTGCATTTTTAGATTGTTTATTTGAGATTTTTCTTGTTTGTTGAGATAGGCCTGTATCGCTATAAACTTCCCTCTTAGAACCGCTTTTGCTGTATCCCATAAATTCTGGCATGTCGTATTTTCATTTTCATTTGTCTCCAGGTATTTTTTGATTTCTTCTTTGATTTCTTCGTTAACCCAGTCGTTGTTCAGTAGCATTTTGTTTAATCTCCATGTATTTGTGGCTTTTCTGAACATGATGTAGTCCATGTAGAAATAGAAGTACAATGATGTACACCTGAAATTTTTGCAATGTTATAAACCAATGTTACTGCAATAAACAAAAAATTAAAAAAAAAAAAAAAGAATAAAACAGGGAAGGGAATTTGGGTTCATCATTCTCTTCCACCTCTAGGAATGGCTCATGCCCTTCTTAAATTATACCTTTGGCTCTGGGTATTGTAAAAGTATTTGCTTAAATGTGTACAGAGTGCAGTGTTTTTCTTCAGTCCTCTGAGATATTTAGAATATTTTTAAGCATGTCATGCAAGTAAAATCTTCAATAGTTCTGTAGAATTGAAGAGTGTTTTAAATCATTTGTCATTTACTGTGCTTACACATGCTTAGTTATTTTCCCCATTATAATTTGAATTTTTTATATATTAGTATAATACCTCTACCCATATCAATATTTAGGACTTGGTCTTTTTTCTTTTTTTTAACAATTGAAAGAAACAAGAGGAAACTCTACATATTAAAAGTATTTCATGATCTAAGCACTTTCCAAAGCATTTTTGGGTGAGATTACTATATTGATAGTTTCAGTTCATTCCTTCCTTTACCTATTTAGAAAGTATCTCCTGATCACTGGCTTTATCTAGGCACTATGATATGTTCTGGGGTTTTAGTAGTGGATATAATGGATGTAGCTCCCCTCATGGTGTACACAAATCTATTTTATTGTCTGTTACTGCAGTGAACTAATTAAATAATTATATCAGTCTGGCTAGATGAAAAAAAATATTATGGACCATAAATAACATTATCAGTACAGCCAGTTGTGCACAGCATAAGAAAAACAGCAATAGATACATGTTATCAGTTTATTCTGAAAGACAACTAGTGAGGGATCCAAATCCCTAAAATCAAGTTCCCAGCACCTAGCATGTAGTAGCATTTCTTGTAGATTCTATATAATCATGTAATTTATTACATTAAAACAATTTGGTTAGCACTTGTCTTTCATTTAGGATAAAAGCTTTTTAGAGGCAAGTACCATACTTTATTTGTCCTTTTCCCCTAGAAATGCTGTAGTGTTTGGAACATAGTACACACTGAGTATCTTTAACTAAATTAAACTGAAATCAAATATCATTTAGAGGAATTAAATCATATTGATGGGCAATTGACTTATGAAAATCTTATGCTATTTAATTGCTACTTCAATGTATAAAACTTTAAGAAATGATACATTCATCATTTAAAAGTAGGATATAATGGCTTACAGTTTAAAATTACGTTTTGGTAATCCAAGTGGGGCAACTAGCATAAATATGATCCCATGCTATTTAAGCAATATAAGTAGATCTGCTCAAGACCAGAATAGAACATTTTTTTAATTCATAAATCCCATAGCTCAAAGGCACAGCTCTGACATGTTACGTCAATTTCAATGAACTATGCCGTTCATGAATCTATAGTTGAATGGGCTATCTTGTTCCACCATTTGAATCTCCTGGGTCCTATTTGTTAGTTACTGATGATACTGGTTGAAATATTTTTTATAACAATTATAACAAAAATAAAATTTCCAATTTTAAACAGTACGATCTAAGATTATTTTCAGAGATAAGGCTGTTTTATTCTGGTAAACCTGAAAAACAAACTTGATCACAATGAAGAGAATATCAAGCCTTTCCACAAGATGATATATATTGGATAAAAAATATTAGGTATACTTAACCTTTCAATAATCCAGAATAAGTTGAATATTTTCTTTTTGTCCTGAAATGTAGCTTAGAAGGGGAAAGAAAAATAAAAGTACACTTACAGTTAGTTTAGTAACCACATACATTCACAGCATTAGACAATTACAAAGGTCACTGCCATAACACAATTAAAGGAACTTTGGGGTCAGGTACACTTGGTTCTAAATTTTATTTATAGGCTGAGCAACCTTACTAAATTAACACAAGTTCTTTGAATCTCAGATTGTTTATCAACAAAATGGGATAATAATACCACAAAATTGAGGTGGAATCAAATGAGATTATATATGTAGAATGACCGAGACAATGCTTAATACAGAAAACTCAATAATTAGTAGCTATTATGCTTTTTATTAGGTAGTCATTGTTATCTGACCATAATATTGTTGCTAATATATTTCTATTACTGTACTGTTTGTCTCCTTAATAGTAAATGTCAAGAAAACTAGACTAATGAAGAAGGATAGAAAAAGTGATGCAAAGTAGCTTTTCTAACCTTGATATTTTTGAAGCTTTGGCTGTGACATGATATTGACCTGAGGGCATGTGTTTAGAGCCCTTCTGGGTTTGATGTTCCCTGACCTTCTCTGACATTCTTCTGACCCTCCCAGCAGTGTTTTTCCAGCTCTCTTCAACATTTCCTCAGCTTCCTGGCTGTGCTTCAACACTCTTGGAAATTTTCCCAGATGATACATGAAAAAGTATGGAGAGTAAGAACCTCAGGGTCACAGACTTAGAAAAGGGGATTTTGAAAGGCAAAATAAGACTATCCAGTACAAAAGTTGCTCATGACTTAAGAGAAGTTTTAACTAAAAGAAAATATTACTCTATTGAATAGAATAAACATATGAGGATTTTACAGAGTCAAATCATCAAAAGACAAGAAAACTGAACTGAGTGGGAATGATTTCTCTAGTGGAGTTTTTATTTTAATAGTGATTTTTCAGGTTGCATAGTTCATATAAGGTCTCTCCTACACACCTGTACACAGAGGGATTGATATATCCAAAGCAAATAAAATACATTTGTAATTTCCATTAGAGGTTCAATGAAATAGCTACAACATAAACCAAGGCCCAAAGAAAGATCACTGTTCTAAATTTAAGCTTTACTATAAGAATATATATGATGGTAATAGCAATAACTTTCAAAATAAATATTTTAAAATAAAACTTCTCATGGGAAGCAATGTGGCTTGTAAGATAAAAGAGCTTTCAAGTTGATTGAAATGGTAACTCACTGTGATTAGGCAACAGCTATAAGTATATAACACTTGTGTGTCTCAGCTACTGATGGTACTGTTTTCGATGGCACTGTTTGTGTTTGGACAATATGCCTTTCCCTGCCTGACCTGGAAAACTATCACATTTCTTGTTTGTCAGTATGTCCAAATCTACCAAAAAATTTCAGAGGTGGAAAATCAGGGCAGGCAGTTGATATCCTCTTGGTTCAATTCACAAGGCCCTTCTAATCTGAAGGCTACCACGTCAGCCTTTACCCGGAGGCACGGGCATCTCTGTGGAAACTCACGAGGCCAGTTCCTAAGGTCTAGTTTCATGGGGGTTCACATATTTATAGACCTCTGAAGTATTGGCACCTACCAGAGAGTTTGCCACTCACCCCCAAGTCCTATTTCTAATCAGGCAGAATGACACTCCTATCCTTATTAGTCCAAAAGTCATTCTCTTTCTCTTTTTCCTCCCTCTCTATTACTCATTCTCTGAATTCACTTTTGCAAAAGTTTGGAAGTGTTCCACGGTTCCTTGATTTCAAGGTACTTTGATTTTCCAACATTAAAAAAAAATCCCTTATTAAAAGGTTTGCAAAGGACTTAGCTATCTACTTTAAAAGCAGTTGAATATGATAGAAAGTGGATACATACACACACATCACTCAGCAATTTTTTTAAGTCAAGTATTTTGATCTGTGAGGAATTGTTCCTTTCCCTCTGTCCTTGCAAGATATCATCATCCTGACCCTAAGTTCATCCATTTAACAAGTACTGTATTTATCGAGTTCCTTTTATAATATAAGCAAGACGCTGTAAGTGAAGGATATACAATGGTGATCAAAACAACATGGTTGCTATTATCATGGAAATCCCAGAGTAGTGGGAAAGACAGACAGCAAACAAATATGAGTACAGTTATCACTTATGAGGTAAAAGAACAGGAAGATATACATGTATTCAATATGAAAACAAAGTGCTAATACTCTATGTATGCTCTGGAAGCTAGAAACCTAGGTTGCCAGGAGCTCATATATAAAAACCCTGCAGCAAATGAACAATTATAATGGATAAGGCAGAAAGGAACACCGTGATGAATTAGACTTCATTCCTTATGTCCAGGAACTAATAGTTTCTGACTAAGAGGATAAAAGCCAGCTTTATGGAGAAGATGACATTTAGATTGAAACTTTATGATAAAGATGATAAAGAAATATGATAAAGGGCACTGGCTGCCAAGCAGAAAGAGTAAACTCCACATCTAACCCTTATTTTATGCCCCTTGGATTCCATAGCTAATCTGGTTTGTCTATATTTTCCACTATCTCTGGTACTTGGTGACTATGCCCCACTTAAAATATGCCTGGGGTAGGAGATAAAAAGAGCAAAGACCATCACTTCTATCAATATTTTGCTAAGTTTTTTTTTTAATCTCCAAAGAAATCCTTAAAAATTTAAGAAAATGTTACAAATAACCTGAAGTTTGGAAGCTAATGAAGTTGGAAAAAAATAACGATACGTATCAAAACTTAATAAAGTTTGGTAACTAACTGGTATTCAGGGAGCCCCAGCTGTTGTTTTCTTTCCCTTAACTTAAAACCTATTTGAGGCACTTTAATTCAGACTTCAGCCATTTTTCTCTAACTCTTCGTGTTTTGGGTTAGTAGTGGGTACATAGGAGTTCATTTTATTGTTATTATTAAAATTTATATATTTATAAAAGTGTGCTTTATGTGTGCTTTAGATGTCTGATAGATATATGTATGTATTCTGTAAGATTTGCATGTCTGATAAAACTCATATTTCTTATTAAAATAAAAAGTTTGGGGAAGAAAAAGAGATTGATAATTAAATGACTTATTCAAGAAGACTTGAGATCTGTATTCTTGTAGCATAGAGTGTACTTATCAGCAGGATTCTATTACATCTCAGGAATACTCCTATCACATCTGGCAACTTAGCCACTAAAACTCAATTTTCACTATCAAAGTAGAAAGACAATATTTAAGCAAGTTGATGAAAATTAAGATTTATGCCCTCAGATGCTCTCTATTTTTATTACCAAAATATCCCTACAGAAGACATTGTATTAATAGCAAATAGCCTGTGTTTGCAAATGTTCATTGATGTGTGTATGTGTGCTTACCTTGTCCATTGTATTAAAAGATATCTTGTCTTTAAACAAAAATGCACATGCAATACTACTGTAACTAATAAATCATGTATGAAAAATATGAAAAATGGCATTATACATCAGTCAATACTTCCTTGTATAATTAGATATATTATGTTTTCTTCAGTTCCTGCAGACCATTTATGACATTTTTGTTTTAAAAGTTCATTCATAATGTAAATGAATAATACATTTCCCGCGATGGACACCCTGAACATTAATGTCATGTCTCTGATGATGTCACAAATCATCTGTCACAAATGTGAGAAACTAGAAGAGTTTCACAAATGTTATTTGAGATAACTAGAAGAGTTATTTTTTACCCTACTAAATATTGTGAAAAAAAAATCACTTTACATTAGCATTGAACAAACAGTCTGCCCACTTCCACAATTTATAGGGATTAACTTTCTAGAAAGCCATGGATGACTTCCATTCGTTAGTTTACTCTAGGAAGGAGGAAATTTCAATTTTGACCCTATTTTTCCACATGAGAATAGAAGGAGCAATTTATCCCTGGTAAAACACTGGGGGTAAGTAAAGCCCTATATCATGTCGTCCACTAGGAATTTCTTAACAGAAAGCACCTTTTTAGGATTAAATAACTATTTTAACAGAGAAGACACATTTTCAAGTTTGAGTTTATTTGTCACAGTTCTGAGCAAAATCAAGTATTTTATAATATGTGTTCGGAAGACATAAGGATATATTGAAGAATGTATATTATTTAACAACTCCTATCATTTATATCATCCTGTTCTGTTCTGACAGTAACCTTGCTATACAGGATATGCATATGTGTGTTATTAGCCTGGTTATGATAATAAAAGTAACCATAGTAAGGATAATGAAAAGTAAACGTCAAGTTTCCTAACTTTTAATCTGGTTTTATTGTCATGATAGATAAAACAAAACAAAACAAAACAAAACAAATTTTCCTCTGGAATATCTAAATAATTGAAACAAAAAGTATGCATTGTTTTAAAATAGTTAGGGGTTTCTCAAATTATTTAATTATTAGTATCATTTTTTCCTTATATTTTAAATTCTTTAAGTGGTAATCTTTAATAACTACGAGATCACCTTATGTGGCACAAAATATACGCTCAATAAATATCTGTTGAAGAAATGCACGTATATTAATGGAATTTGTTTTAGTTTAATTGTTTTACTAATATCTTACCAGCTTGTTCTTTTTTCCCTGCCAGAAAAAAAAAAAAAGGGCTCCCTCTTGCCTTTCTGGTCTCAGAGTATAATAAGAGCCTCTCTTTAAACCAGGTTATCGAAATTTTTTTTTTAATCTAGCTAAATTCCAGAGAAGAATAGCCCTAATTCACCACAAAGTAATCAAAATGAACTTCCAGGGATAGGTAGAAGAAAGCCTGGAGTCCCATATTTAAACATATGACAGAGTGATATAATAAATTTTAATGGCTAAGAGTTTCCAATTGGTGTGGGGAGTGTCTTAAATTTAATAGAAGCCTGATATGTACACTCAGTGCTTCATGAACATAGAACACACATCTTCTTGAAGAAATCATTTACCAGTGTATTTTTCTGCCCCAAGATTTTCATTATTCTAAATTTTAATACCAACACACATGCACAAACAGACACACACACACACTTCAATCAATTTTTACAATGAGTTCTTGAGGAAAGGTAGATATTGAAGAAGTTATAGATCCTTTTTACTCATTAGTGCACAGAGAAATGGATTCCTACTCATTTTACTATAGAACCCACCCCAAGCATGTGTCGTATATCTTTATATTTTACCCATTCCTGTTACTAATGTTTTTCCTAAGGCCCATATGCAAGTAGATACACACTTTCAAGAGAAAGGATCTGAAAGAACATGTGCATAGACACATCCTTTAGAATGAAAGCATATTTCAAACAATGCTCCTCAGCTTTTAGAAGCTCTGTACATACACTTGCATCTTTGATAGAGTATGGAATCAGATAATAAAAATAGTGATAATTTATATGTTTTTTTCATAGATTTTGAAGGAAACTTCTGCATTATAATAATTTGACTGGTAGGCATGATTATAATTCTGTAAAAATGTAGGTACACTGTTCTGTAGTGGAAAGTATATGGATTGGGATCACAAGTTTTCTACTTATTAATCTTGAGTAAGTTAGTTGACTGTTCTCAGTTCTAATTTTCTAAGTGATAAAAGTGAGAAAGGGATGTATTCATTATAAATGTATCCATTATCTATTGATACAATAATACTGGGTAACAAACTACCCGAAAATTCAGTGGCTTAAAACAATAACCTTTCTTTATTGCTCAGGAGTCTATTTGGTCATCTGGTGGTGCTGCTGACCTGGACGGAGATTGGCTTATTTTGTCTGGGTTCACCTATATATCTGTAACCTGTTGGCAGGTCAGCTGGGGGCTGACTGGTCTAGGACACTCTCAGGTGGGACTATTCGTCTCTGCCTCACATGGCCTCTCATCCTGGAATAGACTTTCTTCCCTCTTTCCTTGAAATCCTTTTGAGTGAGTAAAAGTACACAAAGCTTCTTAAGGCCTAGGCTTAAGGTCTCTGGCACACTATTACATCCATGATTTTGTACTTGCAAAAGCAGATCGTTAGGCCCATACGATTCAAGGAGTGGGGCACAGATTTTATCCTATAAAGAAGGAGTAGAGATTCCCATTGCAAAGGAGAAGTGGAGAATTGGGGCTACTTCTGCAATGAATCTACCATTATATGGTTTTGTAAATACTAACTAAAATAATGTATAATATACGTACAGTTCTTTGCAATGCTGCAATCTCCCAATACTCATCCCTTATTTTGCAGAAGAGGAAACAGGTATAGAGAGTGTAATGGGTTTATTGAAGGTGATCTAATATTAAAAATCAGATTTGGCTCCAAAACCTAGACCTTATGTCTCCTATGTACTTGCATAGCACCTCTTCTGCTAGAATGATGTAAATAATATATTGAAATAAACAGAGCAGTTGGGACTTTATTCTTCCATAGTTAGGCTTATAGTTTTCCTTCCAGTGTAATAGTATGTGTGGGTGATAATTTTGTTACATTCTAATCCTGCATAACTTGAGGGGCAAGTTTTTATTTTATTTCATTTTATTATTGTTTTTTAGTACCCCCCAATCTGTTGTTACCAGCAAGATTATCTTTAACTTGAAAGAGTCAAAGAAAAGCTCTTTCAAATCTCATATGCTTCTGGTTGGAAAGCAAAAAAATCACATCAAACATATTTAAGAAAGTGTCAATGTAAACCCTGATAGAAATACAGGTGCTAATTTATTTTTACCTAGGTTTATAGTATTTGCTGTTCTTAGATATCACTTTTTATTTGCTGTGTAATTTTAAAGATATCAGAGAAAACATCTCAAAGGATGAACAGTATTGGCAAATCTCTAATTGCCATTGGATGAACCACTGCTCGATACTGTCCTATAATTTTCTTTTAACCTTGATAAATCTTCCATTTGCACCAGATGAAAATGAAGCAAGCTACATTGGGCCTTACGTCAATTGTACAGTAGCCAAGGAAAGCAAGACTGTTCCTAAATATAATTAGTTTATGGTATGAAATATAATATAGTTTTATTTGTACCATGTGTTATGCATAATTACAATTATTTCATAACATTCAGGTTGTTAGTTCTAATGACATCCTATCCCAGAGATTTGCATTGCTTAAGTGTACCTTGTATAAAATATTTAATGTATTTGTAATTTACACTGGCATATTTTACTTACTGTATTCCAAAATTACTACTTTGCAATTTCTATACGGCCTTTCTTTCAATTTTGGTAAGAAAAAGTCCCTATGTCATTTCTGCTTTGAAAAAGTACAAAAAGTGCTTTCATTTTTTTTCCTTTCTGGATTAGTCTCCAGGTCCTTGTCTGAAAAATTGAATCTGGATTAGATCCAAGCATGAGAGCATCTAGATTTTGGTGAGGTGTGTCCTTCAACACCTGATCATCTTTCTGCTGTTATCGTCTCAGTTTCTGCTCTCACAATCTTGGTGCCCAAGAAATGCTTTATCATCTTAGTTTAATAAGACTAGATAGCTTAGTATGAACATGAATAGAAAATGTGATAGGAGTTCTGTATTTCAAGTTAATTTTATAAGGTAGTGAGGGACAATGCCTCTATATTTTTTCAGCCTACTGAATCAATATCTCAAGGGAAGAGGCTTCAGGCTCTGTGTTTTTTAACAAGTGTCCCCAAGAATTCTTAAGATGAGGAAATATTTCCACTGAAGAATTGAAAACACAGTGAACTAGACATCAGTGGACCTAAATTAGGATCTAAACTCAGTTAAATTGTGAATTGTGTAACTGCCAGTAAGTTGACTAATCACATCAGACCTCATATTTTTATGCTATAAATTAATCAAAATATAAAATATCAGTCAAATTTTTTAACATTCATTCAACTAATTTTGGAATAAAAAGGAAATACATTTGGAAACTTTTTAAAAATATTTATACAAAAATAGAGTATCATTTTTCCTGTGCTTGTGATTGCAGCTGATACTTATTCTTTTGGGTACAGCCATTTACTTCTCTCAACCCTCAAGAGAGTTAGTTGATGGATGTATCTTTCTACCGTTCTGTTTTGTTTTTAAATTCAAGTATGTGATTTAATAATCATAAGAATTAATTTTGAACAAGTAGGACACATAAAATGTAAAATGTTTTCTAGTATCAGAGGAGATTGTGTGCTTTCTGAATAAATATATTTCAAGCTCTTCTTAAAAAGTCAGAAACTTTGACCTAAATATAATGAGGATAAAGGTGATTTTTTTACCTTTACATGTTGTGTGGCACTGTCAAAATAAAATATTTATTTTTCATTGATAGAAGGTAACTTATAGCACCATTTCTCTTCCTGCTGAAATATGACCGATTAAATAAAACATGAATTCTAGAGAGAGTTTTTGCTTCCATTTCTCTATATGGATTTCAGAACTCTCTGTTCTTTCTCTTAGGGCACACCCCACACTGATTTCCAACTAGTGTATATTTATGCTCTCTGGCACTTTGAATTCTAAGACAAACCAAATTCTTGAATAAGTTAGAATGTCATGAAGATTAGTACTTGAGTTTGGGTCCACTAGCTAGACTTTGATCTTCCTCAGGAAAACAGTGTGAGGGCAGTTATATTCATTTGCTAACGAATGATAAGAAAAGAATATGGGAACTTCATAATAAAATTCTGTAAGTTTAGCATGAAAAAAATGAGAATAAAATTGAATATTATACTCAAATTTTAATCAAAATGAATACATCTGAACTATTAGTACTGTATTCTCAGATGATAAATAAATAAGTAATGGTTTATGCTACCTAACAAATATCTAATCCGTTCTGGAACAGACTGATGTTTTTATTTCTCCAAAATTTAATCTTTGTTGTTGGTAATAGAAGTCCATATGTCAAAGTTTGTCTGTACTTCTCTGATCTTCCCTCTCCATCCTCCCCTAATAAAAGAAAAGGAGAAGATACCATGTCTCTGCGTGTGTGTGCTCCTGTGGGCGTAGGTGAAGGTAAGAAATGTTGAGCGGTGCCTCTGCACTTCCCTTGGATCCTTGGGAATCCAGTGTAATGATTGTTTTCTTCATCTGGAGCTCATCATGGCAGCAAGAAAAAAGAAAGGAAAAACATGAATGTGCAAAAGGGACATCATCTCTGAAGGAAAAAAGTAAACAACCATGAGGAAAGTCACATACTCCAGGTGTGGCTGTGTTTGAATCAGAGGTGGGCACTGGGCACTGGTTACTTGTGCATCAGAGGAGGGAATAGTTGATATATGAAGTGTTCTAAATTCCCTGTGATCTCTGAAGCTATTCTCCTGGGGGACCTCTTTGCAGAGAAAAAAATAGATCTTGAATCATTATGATAATATGTGAAATTCTAGGGTAAGACATCAATTCCTTAAACTGAAATGAGGGCCTCTGCTGGCACTAGATTTGAGGGTCTGGTGTGAAAGTGTGAATGTACGTGTGTGTCTTTTCTGTTTTCCGGAAGGATCAGTGAGTAGAATCTGTGCTAAGCTGTTCTAATTGACATTAGGGCCCCAACTTTGTTGCAGGAGACTTGGCAGAGTACTTTGTTCAGGCACAAAGTTTCCCACTCTAGGGACACAGAGGTTTTATGTGAGGAGTCTCTGCTACCTCCAAGAAAATGGAGTTTGAACAAAGGAAAACAGCCTGCAGTATTTCATGTTGAGATCGCCAAGGAAGTGAGCTCACCCAGTATAACTTGCAGGCTTTCTTTTTTTCCACTAAGGAAGAATGATATAAATATATTTATATTGCAAAGGAATTTCAGAAATCCCTAGGTTGTGTTGTTTTTTTTTTACATGAATTGTTTATAGTAGTATATTATCTTTAGCTGCAGGATCATTCTGTCTTCCATGGCAGCATGATATTTTGTAAAGGAGATGTGTGTGTGTGTGTGTGTGTGTGTGTGTGTGTGTTTGTATGTGGTGTCCTTGAGGAGGCAGAAAGGTCAGTAAGAACAATTATGAGAGAGCTTCTTAATGGCCCGTTGCTTTCCTGCAAGAGAAGGATAGAGATCCCCCTTTCATATCTCTGCATATATATCTTTGCTTGACTTGGAGAGAATTTGTGTGTATAGAGATAGAGGAATCGTATGAAAAAAGCTCACCCATCCACAGTTTTTGCAGCTTTATAAACACTCAAAACTTAACGTGAGTACTGTGTTATTGTCACTTGCATTCCCTCACATCATTGGGCAGCTAGTTTATTTGATGAGTTTTTAGAGTAATAATAAGCACAAAAATGTCAGTTCTTGGTTATGACAAATGCCTGTCAAGCTGTGAACTATCTAGAGAAGTGTTCAAATCTGTTAAGAACTCTGATGATCTTTTCCATTATTCATTTTACTCTAGACAGAGGCTGATATGGCAGAATTAAATTTAAGATCATTCAGTGATACTAGATTACCTCAGGAGCTATCATTGATGGAAGTCAAAAAAAAAGAAAAAGGAAAAAAAAGAGGAGTTTTAAAAGGATACTACACTTACATTTTTAAATAAGTACAACTAGAAAAAGTATTTTATATATATATAAATTCATTTAAATTCATTCAAAGACTTATTGAGTGGTTAATCTGTGTCAGGCACTATATTGAGTACAGAGATTCAGGGAAAATCAGCCACTTTCTCTGCCCTCAAAAGTTTTAAAATTTGCTTGTGAAGACTGAAAAGTACAGAGTCAAATACAATATAAAATAAAAGTGTGATTAGAGTAAGAAGGGCATAGGAAGGGGCAACCAAACAAATCTTAATTGGTAGAGAGACGTTCCCAGAGGAGAGTTATTTAAATGTTTGGATGATATAGAGGAGTTGGTCTGTATAGGACAGGAAAAAACAAAAACAAAAAAACTATTTCCAGCTGCAGGTATAGCATATACAAAGGATCAAAGGAATCAGAGAGTCTTGTGAATCAGTAAGCTGAAACTCATTCAGTATGCTACAACACAAGAGTGTAAGATAAACGTGTCAGAAATTGGGATGTGAAGTTTAAACAAGATCTTAAGAGATGGAGTAAGGAGTTTAGAATCAGTGGGGAGCCAGTGAACATTTTTAATCAAAGGAGTAATATGATCAGATGTGTGCTTAAAAAAAAAGAAAAAGAAAAAGTCTCTTGCAGTCATGGGGAGAACTGAAATGAAGCAAGACTGGGTAAAGGGAGACAGGATTTAGCAGAGATAATTGGGACAAATTCAAGGATGGCACTTCTGGTTCCCGCTTGGACAACTGGGTGTTTAATGGTTCAAATTGCCAAGATCAGAGACCTAGGTAGAGCAGATTTCTTTGGGTGAGAAGATGGAGTTCGGTTTCAAACCTTATGAATTTGAGAATTCCTGTAGGATAGGTTCATGGGAGAGGGTTGGAAGGCATCAGTGTGGAAAATAGTTACTGTCAACCCAGAGATTAAAGAGGAGTGACTGCTTGTTGGCTAGACCCTATTGTAGTTGATGTAAGAGATGAGAAAACAAAGCATCAACAGTTAACCAGTTCCCCTCCAGGTTACAGGCAGAGATGAACAGGGAGCAGGTAAGAGCTAACTCAAACTTTGTCTCTTAATCTTCTGATCTAGATGACCTAGGATATCTATTGCTTTTTATTTGTTTTGGACTTAGAATATTAGATTGTTTGTTTCTGACCTAAAAGACCTGGGTGGTTTTATATTATTATGTGTAGTAGACAATGTCAGCGTCTCACCCATATGATCTCGGGTCCCCATCCCCCTTTTTATTGCCATGTGTTTGTGTATCATGTGGCTTCAGGGTGCCTTTGCTTTCAACAGCCAGCGCCTGCAGCTCCTGAAGCTTGCTTTGCCCACAAGCCCAGAAAACCAGAAGTGCCTGGGAATTTGCATCCTCCTTGGGTAGCCATCAACCAAGGACTGACAGGCATGGGACTAAGAAAGCCCCAAATTCCTTAGCACAGGTCAGGACAGTTCTGAGGCATAATATGCTCAAGACATAGCTACTATCTTGAGAGTTCTGCCTGAGATCACCCTCTTGGTTGGCTTGCTCCCCTCTGTTCTGCTTTTTCAACTTCATTTGACTGTTCCCTGAAAGGATTTCCTTAACAAATCCCTTTCTCACAAACCCTCATCTTGGGCTCAACCTCTGAGGATCTCATCCAAAGACATACTCTTTTCATGTTTACCTCACCAATCTCCTTGTCCTTCTACATGTCAGCTCACAGAGACCTACGAAATGTCTGTGGTTCCATCTCAACACATAAATCTGAACAAAATACTTGATGGTTCCCAAGATTGTCCTGTTTCTGATATTTGAGTAAAATTATATAATATAAACATTCTGAGTTTTGAATGCATAATAAGAGGTAAATGTTTTATATACGTGTATGTATGCCCACATGTGTGTGTTTGTGTGTGGGTGTGTGTGTGCGTGTAGTAGCAATGATGAATCTACTTGTATTTGTCAGGGGATATTCAATTCCAAGTGACAGAAATTCAATTAAAATTAGCTTAAAACAAAAAGAGTCTTTAATTATTGCATGCAAGTGGCATGTCCAAAGAGTGGGACTGCCCTTGAGCATTACAGACTTTGGGACTCGATGTCATCAGAACTTGATCTTCCTCTTTTACTTTTTGCATATTTGTTGCAGTTACCTTTATTCTCACACAAGCTCTTCAATGAGGAGTCACAAAGGCTGCTGGAAGCCTTAAGCCTACAGTATCCTCATAAATCTGGTTTCTACAGTTGCTATTAAAAAAAATGCAATTCCTTTGTTCTCATTGTTTATCACCTTTTTTTTTTTAATCTGTCTTCAGAAGCTTTTAGGGTTTTCTCTGTATCCCTGCTGTTCTGCAATTTCACAATGATTTGTCTCGTTATGGGTCTTTTCTTAATTTTTTTGTGCTTGATTCTGTGGGTTCTTTTAGTCTAGAAACTTCTACTATTCAGGACTGGGAATCATTTTCATACTATCACATTGGTAATAACCTCATTTGTACTTTCCCCTTCCCTTTTCCTGAAATCTGAATCGTTTTAGTGAAGTATAGAGATAGAATTTTTTTATCATTTCCATCGTCAATCTCATTTTTTGTTCTATTTTTTGGATGATAATTTCAAGTTTATATTTCACATTTGCTATTTATTTACTTATTTTAAAATTCTAATGACTTTTTTCTTATTATCTAAAATCTTTTAGAAAAGTTACTTTTCTTCTGGATGCAGTATGTGTTTTGAATGACTTTTAAACTTCCTACTGGTTCTTGTGTTTTTCTCTTTTTTTCCAAATTCCTTTCTTTCATTGCTCCTTTTTGTCTGGCTTAAATCTTTAGGAACTTTTCTAAAATGTCTGGTGATTCTTGGGTGTCCTGTCTTAGTTAAATGTGAGGCTTTAAGAAATTAATAGAAAAAATTTGTATGTATGGACAGAACTGTTGTTGATGGATAAGCTTTAGCTTGTGTTGATCAGATAGAGGCTCAGCTATTTCACTGGGAAATTGTGAAAGATCAGTATCTGTAGGTCTTTGCTATTCCATTTAGTGTGTTTCCCTATGTGGGATTCTTCAATCATTTGCCTGGATGTAACCCTGTTTGCCTCTGTTCTGGAAGATAATGTGAAAAATAGGAAAATGAGGCTTCTACACAAAGATATTCACTTAATATCATCCTAATGCTTGTATGTGGTGTCTGTGAAATCAGAACCTCTCTCGGTCAACCCTTTCAGAAAGCCAGCCTTCGACCAATTATAGAGGCTGTGTGAGTTACTTGCTGCATATCAACTTACCGCTAAACTTAGTGACTTAAAACAATAATAATCATTTATTATCTCTCATGATTTTGGTGGATCCAAAGTTCAGGAGCAGCTTATCTGGGCAGTTCTGGCTCATGGTGTGTCAATAAGGTTACAATCAGATGTCTTCCGGGCTTCAGTCATCTGAAGGCTTCACTGGAGCTGGAAGATCTGCTTTCCAGGGTTGTTAATTGCCATAGCTGACAAGTTAGAACTGGCTATGGGTGGAAGTCCTCCATGCCTCTCCAAGAACAGCCTTCCCCCAGGGCTGCTGGAGTGTCTGACAGCATGGTGGTTAGATTCCCCCAGAGCAAATGATCCAATAGGCAAACTGAAAGCTGAAATGCCTCTTATGATGTAGCCTCAGAATTTACACACTACCACTTCCACAGTTTTCTACATGTCAGCCCTGATTCAACGTGGGAAGAGTCTTCACAAAGGTGTGCCACCGATGGTGAGGATCATTGGGGACCACCTTACAGGGATGTCTACCACAAAGGTTTTATTTTACCAGTTGTTTGTATTCTTATTTTCTTATCACTAAACATTGGCAGAAATGGGGGCCAGGTGGGTGTCTTTTTTAGAATTTTATTTGTACATACAGTAAGAAATACACACACATACAGTTAAACATAAGAAGACATATTATTGATTTTGTCTTCAAATATAAAAGGATCAAATTTGGTAAGACTACATTTCTCTGCATCCTTTCTAATCTGCTTTCTTTTGTGTAATGGCTTTATTTTCATGCTGGCTTCTTTCACAAGTACTGAATGGCTGAAACACCATATTTATTAGTTTTAGCCAGTGAAAAAGATTCTACTTAGTAAACAAAAAGGAAAATTTTGAATAGTTTTCTGCCTTTCAGCTTTTATCTCAAGATATATAACAAATAGTCATCTATCTTTGCTTCTTATGGAAAGCAATATTTCAGATCGAAAATTTTTTGGGATCTTTCAAAAGATGGTCTTCAATCTTCTTAAGAAAACATGCTAGGAGAAATATTAAAGCTTTTATATGCTTAAGTCATTTCTTTGCCTTTGTTTTTTTCTTTTTTCTTATTGCTAACTAAATGGCACACTATGAATTATTTAGATTTTATTAGTTTTTTCATCATATCCTTTTTCTGTTCCAGAGTCTCATTCAGGACACCTCATGACATTCTATTATCATATCTCCTTAGCCTCTTCTGTACCAGGCAGATTCTCAGACTTCCCTTGTTTTTGATGACTTTGAGAATTTTGAAGAGCACTAGTTAGATATTTTGTGGAATGAATGTTCCTCATTTTTGATGTCTCTTTTTTTCATAGTTATTCTGGAGTTAATGAGTTTTGGGGAGAAAGATTAGGGAGGTAAAGAGCTATTCTCACCACAAAATATCAAAGGTACATGTTTTCAACATGACTTGTCACTGTTGATGTTAATTTTGATCACCTGGCCAAGGTAATGTTTGCCAGTTTTCTCCACTGTAAAATTACTTTTTCCCGCCATTTCCATACTCTGCTCTTTGGAAACAAGTCATTAAATGCAACCCACACTCAAGGATTGGGGAGCTAAGATCCACTTCCTTGAGAGGGAAGTATGTACATAAATTATTTGTAATTCTTCTCTATGGGATATGTGTATATATGCTTTTAAATTTTATATATATATACATATATATAAAATATATATTTTACATATTTTATTTTATATATATATAATTATATATATATATTAAATATAATCAGTAAGGACTCTTAGACAATACTACGCTGTTTACATTGTTGTTCAGATGGTTCCAGATTTGGCCATTGGGAGTTCCTTCAGTTGGCTCCTTTGTCCTTTTGGCATGTCCTATCTTTTTCATTCTTTCTTTTTCTTTTTTTTTTTTTTTTTTTGTTTTTTTGAGCACTTTCTTACTTTCTGGCTTTTCAAATTCCTCCTGTTGATCTTATATATTCCATGCTCCAGCCCCAAAACCACCATTTTCCAAAAAGCCCTGGTTCTTTTTATTGGTGAATTCTGTTAGAGACCAAGATCTGGGTATTGTGTGTGTTCTTTGCTATTGGGATATCATTTCCTCCGGGCCCTTTCAGCAGATAGAGCTAGAAAGTATATGCTTGTATACCAATCCATGCAGACACACACACGTATAATGATTATTATATCAATCCATCTATAATTAAGCTAAATATGAGTTTATAATGGTGCCTCCAACTAATTCTATATTACATGGATCATTCTAGCCTTTTCCAAGGCATTCATATTGCAGTAGAGAATCTGAATATAGATTCTGGATTCAAGGCCTCCCTTTGATTAAGTAAGAGAAGTCAACCACACGATTTTCTCTGAAGAAGTCCAAAATCCACCCACAGGGAAAAGGTCGTTTTGTATATTGTTTGTTTGCTTGCTTATAGTTGTTTTTATTTCAGTTTTCTCCTATACATGGTTTTCTCTAGTTCAGTTTAGAGGTTTTTATTTTGGAAATAATCACAGTGGATGATATAGTTTAACTAAATTTCAGTATTCTCTATCTCAAAATGGAATCATTAAAATTAACATGCCCAGTTATATTCTATGTGTTTTAACATCAGTGTTACTAAACTAAGATTATTAATATTTTATGAGTTGATATCCCAAGTGTCAGAGTATATTAGAGCTGTTTAACATTAGCGTCTCTTATAGAATTTACCTTCCCCAGCAGTGAACCATTTTAAAAATCAAATCTCTAAACACAAAATTTTGTAAGTACTTTTTATATTCACCAGCTATGTATGTTCCATTGCAACAATGATCTAAGTGTAAAGCCTGTTTTATAGTAAGTAGAAGAAACAGCTGCTTAATTACAGTGGAATTTCACTGGAAAATTACAGTGGATCTCACTGGAAAAATAAATAAATAAAGGAACACCATTACCATCCTATAACTATACCCCGATAACCTCTGTCTGAAATCAGAGAAGATTTTTCAACTACTTTCATTAAGACTTAAAATTATGTTAAAATGTAAATACACACAAAGTATGCCTTTTGAATTTTAGTTCATGTATACTCTTAAAATCACACAGACATTGAATGTTATTTATCATATTTTCCCCGTAGAGTGTTTAGTACAACAATAGTACCAATAATCAAACAACTTTGTCTGCTAAAGGAGAAACCAAATCCTAAAGAGATTGAGAGTAGGGTAGGAAAGAGCCCCGCTTAAAGTTTCAGACTAACCTAGCACATCTGTCATATAGCTTACCTACTGTGTAAAAACCGGAAAATAAAATAATTTCCCTAAGCCTCATTTTCCTTATTTTTAAATTTAGTGATGATTACATATATTTCATGGGATTATTATAATGTAGGATTAAATGAGAAAATATGTGTAAACCTCTCTGGTTAGTGACAGGCATGCAGAATGTTCCATAAAGATTGGTTCTATTTCTCTACCTGAGGTGGCAGTGAATGAGGAACAGATACTGGATAAACCTTAATCTGTTGTCTCTGATACCTATGTTATTAAGAGTTTTGGATTATTTACAAAATGCACGAAACTCTAATTCAAATAGCCCCCTGGCTTAAGCCCATTCTACTAAGAACTCTCCAAGTGGTGTGTTTTAATTTATGTGTGAACTGGAAAACAGGGAGTGGATAAGGAAATCAATTCTGACACACTGTTTTTATACATTGCTATTTAATTGTTGGTTTACTTGTGGAGTAGCCCAGAAAAAGAAAATATTGGGCTTTTATGGCTCCAGTGGTATCAAGGAAAGCTGTTACACTGGGGCCTTAAATAGCAGTCCTGGAAGTCCATGCATCATGTTTCATTTTCAAACTTCATCATCAGGTTGCCTGGTCCTGAAGAAGACAGGATTTAAAAAAGGAGGAAAATTATATATATTATAATTAATATAACATAATATTTTATAATAATATAAAATTATATATAATATAATATATAACATAATATATAAGATATATTATATTATAATATAGATAATATATAATATTAGAGAGAGAGAGAAGAGAGACAGAGTAATTAATAGAGCGCCATCATTTGCCATACTCCAAACTATTCAGCATAAAGATACCATTCTATAAACTTATAACTATTTTATATCTAAACATATTATCAGAAACATATCATGCTAAAAATTAGAAAATTACCTATAAAACAATTATTTTTCTCTTTATCTTCATCTAGATTCTCATTGGTATGTGGCCAATTTTCTAGCTTTTAATTTTCAGAAATTCAGATTTTCATGAAAGTTTGAAAAATGGGGTTTAACCAAATCCTCTCAAATTTACATGTTTATGTTATAGTCACACAGATATACATTTTAATTTGCTCCTACAAAGATTTTATCCATAGATATCTTAAGGTTAAAATGAGATTTTCACTCACATCTTAAAAATGAAGATGTGCCTTAGTTATCTTGAAAATATTTATTTTAGAAATTACATAATTGTGTGTGTGTTCGAAAATAGCAACGCATGCGTGTAAATTCATTTTTTTCATTCATTTTTGGAAGACACATCATGTTATGCCTCAAATGTTTGCAGGTGAAAATATTTAAAAGATCACAATCACAAGAATTTGATCATAGTGACTCACAGCTGCAAATGATTATATGGTTAACTCCTCATTTATAGCAGCTCATTAAGAGCTAAGAGTATATAAGCAGAAGAATCGTACAAATGTACTCTAAAACATAGACTAAACACAGAAGAATCACAAAAACATTTAGACAATACTTACATTTTAAATAATGTCTTTATATGAGTAATCATATTTTATTTATTTATTTATATTTTTTTTGTGAGGAAGATCAGCCCTGAGCTAACATCCATGCTAATCCTCCTCTTTTTACTGAGGAAGTAAACTAACATCTGAGCTAACATCTATTGCCAATCCTCTTCCTTTTTTTTTCCCCAAAGCCCCAATAGATAGTTGTATGTCATAGTTGCACATCCTTCTAGTTGCTGTATGTGGGACGTGGCCTCACCATGGGCAGAGAAGCGGTGCATCGGTGAGCGCCCGGGATCCGAACCCAGGCCGCCAGTAGCAGAGTGCATGAACTTAACTGCTAAGCCACAGGGCTGACCCTCATATTTGATTATAAAAAACTATATGCCTTTGGAAATAGTGTATCATCTTTTTCTCTGAGTGGCTGTTTCTACTCCTTGTTTTCTTCAACTGCTATTTAAAACTAAGCTCTCGGGCCGGCCCCGTGGCTTAGCGGTTAAGTGCTCGCCCTCCGCTGCTGGCGGCCGGGGTTTGGATCCCGGGCGAGCACCGACACACTGCTTCTCCGGCCATGCTGAGGCCGCGTCCCACATACAGCAACTAGAAGGATGTGCAACTATGACATACAACTATCTACTGGGGCTTTGGGGGAAAAATAAATAAATAAAATCTTTAAAACTAAGCTCTCCATTCTTATTCTTAGTCACACTGTTGTTGAAGGAGCCATTGGTGGGGGGAAACCCTTGGGATACTGCCTGATTCATAAGAGTTTCCTCTGATAATCAGAAGTAAAACGTTGTTTTATTACACTTGATCTTTTCAACTTACTGGTAAGCTTCCTTTTACTTCTAGAGGGATGTCCTCTGTTCATTTGTGGGCAAATGTCTGACCACGAAATGAGAATTACCATATCATCCTGTTTCCCCAGTGACATACTTCAACAACTGTTGTGTAACATTTCAGTCCATAATCATATCATTACAGTTTTATACACACACAAATCTCTTACATTATTTTCCAGCTCAGGAGAGAAGTGTTGTTCTTTCTTAGAGACTTCCTTCAACTCTACTCTTGACTTTAGGATTGGAAATTAAAGTAGCATTGCTCTTTTCAGTAAACTAGAACGCTTGTCTCAGTTATATAAGGATGTGTAACAAAGCACAACTCAAAACTTAAAAACACAATCGTTTTATTTGCTCATAATTGTGTGACTCAGCATTTTTGGCTAGATTTAGTTGGTGGTTAGTCTACTAGACACTCTTAGGGTGATCCATGTGGCTTTGACGTTCTGGTGGCTACACCGGGAATGAGTGACTTAGTATGACCTCACTCACACGTCTGGGTTGGTTCTGGCTGTCGACTAGCATGGGATTCCTCACATGCAGGTGGAAGAGTTCCAGCTAACAGCATGGGAGGGATAGCCCCCATGTGTAAGTATATTTCAAGTCTCAGCTTGTTTTATGTTTGCTAATGTCTCATTGGTCAAGCAAATATCAGGGCCAAGTGTCAAAGTAGGAGGGAACTACATGAGGACGTGGATACAAGGAAACATTATCTATAGAAGACCTTAGTATATCAGACAACCATATGCTTTCACATGTTCACATGGTTATTTAAGGTGAAAACTTCAAGGGACAAGATTGGCAGGCTATTTTTCTTAAGTTTGCATGTGGCACTCATTAATTTGGAGAATTTAGCAAGGTCTAAAATCATCCCTGTGATGTTTTCCTGACAAAAGGCATTGTGAAAACACTGAGGCACCGAGTTAGGTTGTATTTTTTCCTGGGTTGATGCATATTTACTGAAGTCAGAATTGATTAATAAAACCAGAAAGTCTATCTGGAATTTTATATAGAGAACCATAGCTGTGGTATGAACTAACATAATATCAAGTTAAGATCACCCATTTCATAATAGGGATGGCATCTCTTATGCCATCCGACCACTCATATTTCATTGACTAAGGCTCTTTAAACCTCTGAACAGAGTTGGGTTGTGTATAGCTTTGTCTAGGTGAGTGATACCTAAACATTTGTATCTTATACTCTCCTACTAAGAATCATTTTTAAGTACTTACCCCAATATTTGTACGTTAATTTATGCAATACTATACTAACATGTTTTAAATATTATAAAACATACAAACGTACTCTAAAACATAGATTAAAATGATGCAATAATAAATAGACATTAGCAGTGATTCTAATATTTTCTTCCAGTACTGCACTGCACTGGCATGCTCATTTGCCACATATGAGGACCACTGGCCTGGGTGTCCCATTTTTCCTCATTTCCAAGGCCCATCAATAACCCTCTCAGTTTACACAGTTTTTTTAAATGTACATTAATATGTACATAATTAATATTTAATGTATGCATAATTTCTGTACTGGGTTAAGGAGAAGAGGTTGATGAGACTATTCTATTTCTTTTAGGTGGCTGCATTTATACTTGAATCTTGGTGTTCATTATATTTTGATCTTAAAAATTAATTCTAGTACTGTATTTCTCTCATTGCCCAGCGATTGTGACAAACTTACTACAGCTTATGCCCTATAAGTACATTTATCACTATTGTAACATTCCCATAAATACTTTTATAGGTCAAATGACCAGTTTAACGTGTCAAAATGCTCAGTTTAAAATTGTAAATATGCTGAAAACTGGCACTTATTCCTTCATGACAAAAGAAGTTCTTTAGTAGCTACACACAAACCATCAGTAATGTGGAATATAGCTTTTTAACATTGATTAATCCATAGGATTCCAAGGTAGAATAAGGAAGCACTTTATAGATTAAATTAATTGTCTTTCACACACATAACAAGGTGTTGATGGAATAAGTGTTTTTTGTCAGTCTAATTTTTTTTAAATGTTATTTTTTTTTTTTTTTAATTTTTCCCCTAAAGCCCCAGGCGATAGTTGTATGTCATAGTTGCACATTCTTCTAGTTGCCATCAGTCTAATTTTTAAATGTGGTATTTGCCAAAGTGCAAATATTTGCAACTCAGAGCCCTGTGAAATATGTAAAACAATTCCAGTCTTTGCCCGATTTGCAGAACGAAAAAAATGGGCTAATCTACTCCTCGAAGTACAGTATTTTCTATATGATTAGTTGTTTCAATTTATTTCTGCACAGAAGGAAACAGCATTATGAGCAGATGTTTTACTAGGGCCTCATGTTTCAAAACATATATATTTTATTCCAATAGATTCAATATTCATTTCTCTATTCTGGCTTCATTTTTTTTTTTTTTTTTTTTCGTGAGGGAGATCAGCCCTGAGCTAACATCCATGCTAATCCTCCTCTTTTTGCTGAGGAAGACCAGCTCTGAGCTAACATCTATTGCCAATCCTCCTCCTTTTTTTTTCCCCCAAAGCCCCAGTAGATAGTTGTACGTCATAGTTGCACATCCTTCTAGTTGCTGTATGTGGGACACGGCCTCAGCATGGCCGGAGAAGTGGTGCGTTGGTCTGCGCCCGGGATCCGAACCTGGGCCGCCAGCAGCGGAGCGAGCGCACTTAACCGCTAAGCCACCGGGCGGGCCCCTGGTTTCATTTTAAATGAAAGAAAAACAGTGCTGAACAATTGTATCAAATTTCACAAATTTCCTTGTTAGAAATTATTGCATGATAATAGATTATTTGTCTATGAGCTAATTAACCTTTATCATAATAATGATGAGATTGGAATATAACTTTAACAGGACAGGAAAACAGACTTTTGTCTGTAATTTTGATGGGAGCTTTATATACATATATATTCTATTGGGAATTAAGTATTTTATTTACAGTAAAACCAAGAATACATAGCAATGACAGAGAAAATTTAGGATCATCAATGTAAATTTGAAAGTGAATGGAAGCACAAATTAAAATCATTGTATATATCAAGTTATAAATTTCTGCTAAGAAGATCAATTATTTTCTGGGAGGAAGGCAGACAGATTAATATGATGCTTTTTTAGAACTTAAAACTTTATATTTCATAAAGACACCTGAAACACCAATATCTTTGCTAAGCAATTTCATGGCCTCATAAATGAAATGCCACAGCATAACTAAAGATTGGATGGTATCTGGTAGTTGCACTTAGGCAATAAAAAAGAAAAAGTATAACTAAGATATAATAGTTGTCAAGAGAATTTAACCCCTCTAATCAATGAGTTTTTAATATCATAGCATGGCCTGACAAGCGGTGTGTCAGCGCACGCTAGGGAACCGAACCGGTGAGCCCCGGGTTGCCACAGCGGAGCAAGTGCACTTAACAGCTTAGACCACCGGGCCAGCCACAACAAACAAACACATAGAGACAGAGATTGGATTGCTGGTTACCAGAGGGGAAGGGGGAGGGAGGAGGGCGAAAGGGATAATTCGGCACAAGTGTGTGGTGATGAGTTGTAATTAGTATTTGGGTGGTGAACATGATGTAATCTATGCAGAAATAGAAGTACAATGATGTATACCTGAAATTTATACACTGTTATAAACCAATGTAACAGCAATAAACAAAAAATTAAAAAAAAATATCATAGCAACATGCATTTTTATAATAGGTATAAAGATATGTAACTGTTGCTATATTTTGGGGAAAAATGCTTTTCTTTTGAAATGAGGTAGATTTACCAAGAAGCTAATTTACCTTAATCTTAAGAGCCCCTCGTTACATAAGCCCCTTCCTGACAATGTTTTCATAAGGTTATATGTTTTCGTAAAATTTTCAAAAGTAAGTACTTTTGATCACAGTTGCTTAGAATCATTGTCTCTTGGTATCAGATTTTTTCTCCATCACAATTCCCTTCTGGTAGGTGGCACTGAAGAGACATTAGACATTGTTGTGGATCTAAATAATAGGAAAAGGAATTGGAGAACATTTGGGGGTGGGGGGCAGTGGATTACATTTATGTGGTTCACCGTCACTTCCACGTATAATTAAATTATTATCACTCTCTCCACCGTAGGAATGGCTTCCAGATATATTCCTATCATTTACTGTGCTGACTCCCTCTGCACAGTGAATGAATTTGCATAACTACAAATATGAATATAATATTGTTCCCAGGAAGCTATGAGTATGTTGAAAAATTACATTTCTAATTTTCCATGGAGACCTTCTTTTAAGGGAATGATATTTTAAAAGCTAGAGTCAGTTAGGTTGGAGGAAAGGCTTTAGAAAGCATACCTGTTCAATATCATGATATATTTATTTCTCAATTCAGTACCTTAATTAAGGAAGCTATGACAAATAGGTGACTGGTCAGAGAATTAATCCTGAACTGAATATTTATGGCCACAAAAGTCTCCCAAGCAAATTGTCTGCTGATGTGCTAATGTTCATCCTTCCTCAAGAGGACAGGATAATTTTAAAAATATTGTGGTACTCTTTTATCCTCTTCTTCCCTTGGAATGCAAAAAGGTAGCTATTTTTAAGTTGAGAATGTTGTATACAGTATTCATGTTTATTGCCAGCAATTTTCCTTTTTACAAATATAACTCTTTCTGAATGAAAGGAGTATGGCAGAAAGATCAGAGTACAATGGCAAAATACTTGTATATAATATCACATCCCTCCTTCCAAAAACCTCATTTCACTCCACTCTCACCCCACCTGTAAAAGACACTTGTCTCAACTGTGTTTCTTCATGTCAAAGGAAATATTTGGACCGAATATGTCTGTTGGTATTAATTTTCCTACATAAAAAGTTTTACAGTATCAAATGGATCCCCACCTAATATTATATAGACATGCTGATATATTTAGTCTTCTTAGGAGGAGAGGGTCAATTTTCCAAATATTATTTTACTTATCTAACTCAAGTTTGCCCCTTATTATGCATATGAATTTTAAAAAATTTGCATATAGCTAACAGAGAAAATTTAAAGATATAGACTATTTCCCTCTTCTAACAAATTTATGCTCTTAAGGTCTTGAACCAATACCCATATTTATAGAAATCCAATTTAACACCAATGTCTCTGAATTTGTGATATGTTGGGCCATTCAATCAGTTCCTCTCTTGTTTATACAGAAGCTTTCTTCTCTCAATATAGTGATTTATTCTGTGTGCTCTAAACTTGTACTTTGCATTTTCCATTTTTCTTCTCCACAGAATTAAAATTAATCATATGAGAAAGATAGGAAGTGAGTCAGAAAGTCCCTCTTCTTTATTCTTTTCAATACGAGCCTCCAAAATGTCCATTCCTAAAATCTACTACAGAAGCTTTTCTTTATTCTCTAACAAGATATCAAATAGTGAATTCCAAAGGTATTACAGCAGACACATAAAGTGCGTTTAAAGAAAATCCAATGGGGAAATAAAATACTATGTTCTTTTTTTAAATTTTATTTATTTATTTTTTTCCCCCTAACCCCAGTAGATAGTTGTATGTCATAGATGCACATCCTTCTAGTTGCTGTATGTGGGACACGGCCTCAGCATGGCCAAAGAAGTGGTACGTCAGTGCATGCCCGGATCCGAACCGGGGCCGCCAGCAGCGGAGCACACGCACTTAACCACTAAGCCACAGGGCCGGCCCCTGTTCCTAAGGAGAAAAATACTTCTATAAAGTGGGACCACTGCACATGTTTTTTGTTAATGCCTGAACTAATGAATGTGTCATACATTCCACCTTCCCTAGACCGTGGGTGTATATTGCTGCTACAGAACCCAGCACCACCTAAGGAAGGTGCATGGAATTCATTTTGGTAAACATAAACATAAACCTGACAGCATTACCTAGTGCTACCCTGCTTTTACACAGCCTGGAGAGAAGGAACGGCATTTCCCCCATTGCACAACCACTATAACTATGATTTTTAGAGTAATTTCAGGCTATAGAACAAGCTTCTTAGATAATCACGATCAAATTGTTCAAAAATGTAATATTATATCTTTCCATTTCTGTTTGCTAGTCACGTGAAAACTTACTATTTAAACTTACGCAGATAGTATATGCATTTTTATTTGCATCGTGTCATTGTCTCAGTATAGCAGTGATCCATATACACGTCATATTGTTGTATTCTCTTATTCCTTCTCTATTTTTCTATTTCATCTTTTCTTAATGTTCTTTCCTCTCCTACAATTTCCATAGCCCATCTTGTTAATTTTTTTTCCGTCCATCTCTTTTCTTCTTTCCTTTCTTTGTTGCTATATTCTTAATTATTCTGGGTTTTCCTGTGATTCTTTATTCTCCTCCACATCTTTCATTCCTTTTTTCCCCCTGACTTTTTCCCATTTTTTCCCTATCCATGTCTTACATATTTCTAACGGCAACATGATTTCTCTTTTATCAAAGTGTAAGTACCACATTAAAACTCTATTACTGGTAATAGAGTTAATGTGAAAATACAGATTACCTATAATTTATGACAAAGTAATTCTATGTCTTAGTCACTATAATGAGTTGCCAATTTAATTTAAACATATTAGATATTCACCAAATGGGTACTGAGCTCTTTTTATGCATTTAGTGCAGAACTGATCGTTACTAAATACCTAAAAAGTCATCCTTTTAGCATAATAAAGTTATTTTGGGTCCTAAACCACAAGAAGAAAACAAAATTAATAACAGCAAACACTTTGTACTAGATATTGTGTTACCTCCTTTCCTTTTGTTCATTCTCAGAAATGAATTCACTTATTTGCCTATTTCAACTACTTTTGATAGGAGAGTAGAATAATATTAAGATTCTTATAAAGAGATAGTAATAAAGAAAGTTTAATAGGCAGTTCCTGAATTACCTGTGTAGCACTCACATATGCCCTTGGGATATTCAATCATTTGTTCAGCACTTAGCACTTGCTAAGTGACAAAACTCTATAAGGCACCAGGGATGCAGTGATTAATAAGACATCATCACTTTTCTGGATGGGTTTATAATCTAGCTGAGGAAGATGGACAGGTGATCAGATAATCATAGCACATTCTGATGCAATAATGAGAAGCCACGGAGCTATCTGAGCACTAAGAGATGCTTCTAATGCAGAATGCTAGGAGTTCAGCGAAAGCTTCCAGAAGAAGTGCTGCTTTCATTGATTTTTGAAGGATGAAATGTTGTTAATAAAGTGAGGAGACAAAATGAGGTGCAGGTTAAAGTGGGGTTAGTGGAGAACATTTCAGGAAAAAAAAAATAGCATTTTCAAAAGCTTAGAGGCAAGAGAAATTCCAGAAAATGTTCATAATAAAAATAGTTCAGTAAGTCTGAAAGATGAGTTACGAAGTATGTGTATAGGGTAGGGAGAAAAATAGTGGTAAGACAGAAAGGCATAGAAGGAACTAGGAACCAAGTAACAAAGGGTCTTGTGTGGCATCGTAAGGAGTTTGAACTTCACCCGCAAAATCATCAAAGCCATTGTGGAGTCCTAAGTAAAGCAATGCCCTGAACAGATTTGATACTTTAAAACACCAAAATGTGGAGAATGGGTTGGAGAGGCAACATTTAAGGCAAAGAGGCCATTTAGGGACTTGTTGCAAGCTGTTGAATGGTGATGATGAGTTCAAGTGTTGTATGGGTCATATGGTGTAGGATGCAATCAAGAATGATAATTCCCAAAGTTAGGGGCAATAGATGGGTTTAAGACAAATTTATGAAGGAGGTAGAAGAGAGAGGATTTGGCTTTTGTTTGGATGTGGGCATTAGATAAAGCAAGAGCCAAGGATAATAAATGGGTCTCTACTTTAGGCAACTGGGTGTATCACAGTGCCCATCATGAGATGGGAACAAATTGGTGTTGCCTTGGTAGGTGGGGTTGGTGCTGTGTAGGGAGTCCTTTTAGGTTCTGTTGATTTTGTGGAACTCTTGACTCTTAGAAGTGGAGACATCCAGCAGACAGTGAAATAGGTGTGGCAGGATATTTCATTGTTGTATTATTACTTCCTTCTGTCTTCCTGAAACCCCACTCCCCTTCCAGGCAAATTTATTCATTTGCTTCAGGAGAGATTTCTGTCAAAATCTAAAGCAGAGCTAGCTATATAAGGGGATTTCTACAAAAGATAAAGTGGGGTTTGTTGGAAGCAGCTAAATGGAGAGAGGGACCTTCGAGATAGGAAAAGAGTCAGTAGTCTGCTGATTCCAGATCTTGGTGCAAGTCTGTCTTCTGGTGTTACTCTGGGAGCTGACAGGACTTCAGAGGGAAATAACATTATATATCCCTTAGGAGGCTTCTCAAATTCAGCAAAATTTGCTTTGCTCAAGAGCAGTAGGTAAGCCATTTAACCTCTTGATTCAAAGAAGTATTTGGGCTTGGAAAATACAGGTATCAGTTACTAAAGGCTAGCAGCCCTTCCTGTTTCCAAATAAATATCCCATTTTCTTGTGAGTCCCTGGAAAGATGCTCCCCATCCTCCAAACTTCACATGATCATATAACTGATAACAAATACTCCAAGATCCAGACGGGACAGACCTTGAGTCTGATTTAAATTGTTTTTTAAAACTGAAGTACTATGATTTCATCACACTTTCACATGTAGAGTAAGATTTATACCCAGTACATATGGATATGAATGTCAGGGAAAGGCTTTTACTAAAAAATAACACGAATAGTTGGAGTAAAATGTGATATAATTAGGAGAATGACTGAGTTTTAAGATTCCAGAAGAACAGATAATTGCTTTGTTTTTTTTTTACTTTAATTTTTGCATAATAAAAACTGCTGTGATTCAATGGCCACATGAAATGCTCATGTCTTTCACATCTGGAGGTATGAGTTGAGCTCTTCTCACCCTCTCTCCATTTCCCGGTGTGGGTTTCCTCCATTTGTGCAACTCAGAGGTGGAGTCTCAAGGTGTGTTTGTTTCCTAGGGCTGCCATAACAAAGCACTGTAAAATGAGAGGCTTAAACAACAGAAATTAATTGTCTCAGTTCTGGAGGCTAGAATTCTGAAGTGTCAGTGTTGGTTCCTTCTAAGGTCTATGAGGGAGAATCTGTTCTATGCCTCTCTCCTAGTTTCTAGTGATTTGTTACAACCTCTGGTATTCCTTGGCTATAAATGCATCACCCCATTCTCTACTTTCATGTTCACATGGCATCCTCCCTATGCGCATGTCTGTCTCTGTGTCCAAATTTCCCCCTTTTTAAGGAAACCAGCCATATTGGATTAGGGTCCACCCTAATGACTTTATTTTAGCTTGGTTACATCTGTAAAGACCTTATTTCAAAATAAGGTCACGTTCTGAGTTATTGGGGTTTAGGACTTCAACACATCTTTTTTTGGGGGGATGTAATTCAACCATAACACAAAGGTATCATCAGGTTATGAGAGGAAAACCCCTTCTGATGTTGAGTTCCTCTCTTTCTCCCAACATATGTTTTTGATTCCACCTCCCTCATAACAAAGGGAAGGCAGAGAAGAATCTTTGCCAGTTATTATAGGTAATAAATTGCTGTTTCTACTATTCTAATGACTATCTTTTTGATTTCATGAAAATGTGAAGACAGAGGATGGAAAACAAAAATAAAAAGGAAATCATCATCACTACTCTGATTTAACTCTACATTTACTAATCTCGTCCCCCTTCCGGCAGGCAGTAGGGGTACTAAATCTCCATGAATCTTAGAACTAGGTGGTTTAAGTGGTTTGAATTCCATCTCTGCTATCTACTAGCTGTCTGACTTTAGCCAACTTGCTTAACATTTGTGCCTCAGTTTCCTCATCTGTAAAACGACAATAATACCAATATCTACCATATAGTGTAGCTGTGAGAAGTAAATGAACCCACATATGAAAAAGAACTGTGGATCATACATAGCACAGAAGACCATCACCTGCATATTAGTTGTTGTTCTAAGGAATACTAAAGCCATTGCTGGAAACTTCTGTCAGTGAAAGTGCTATGTGACCAGAAGACATACTTCGCTAACCCGTATTGGGTGATGGATAAGACCCTCCAAAGTAGGAATGTCTACGTAACAAAACTTAATCTAAACTACAATCTAGAGAAGATGAGTTTGGTTAAAAGAAGGGCATTAATTTTGCTGAATGAGGTATGCAAATTTCAAGACAAAGCTGAATCAGACTGATCTCTATAGAAGAGGCCAAAAGCTGCCAGCAGCAGTCCTTCCTCTCTGTCTTTTCTTACAAGTGCTCAATCTTTTCTCTAACTAATTTGGGACAAATTGTTAAAGAAAACTTCTTTGAGCGATTGCTAACCTATTAGGTTGCCTAGAACCCACATTTCTCAGCCTGCTAGAACTTCCTCTCAACTCTGCACTCCAAGCCGTCATAGTGATTCTTATCCCTGCAACTTTGGTATTTCTTACTCCACGTGTTCAAGGTCCACTGTGGGTTATACAAACTATCAAGTATAGACTCTGTATAACTTTGTTCCTATGACTAAAATGATTTTAAAACTAAGCTGCAAAATAGAATTCTGGAACATACTTCATTTGTAAGTTAGGAATTTACTATACAATGTTATGCAATCAATCGTATCTCAAAAGATGAAAAATGCACTTTATCAAATTACTGAGGCATCCTAAAGGATTGAAATGAGATCCTCAGGATAGCATACATTATTTTTTGCCGCTTCCCTCTCTCCTTTCTTCCTTTCCGTCTTTCCTTCCTTTCTCCCTGCCTCCCTCTCTCTTTTCTCTTTTTCTCTTTCCCTTCCTCTCTCCCTTCCTCTCTGTCATCTTGCTTATTTAATCTTTCCATTTCCATTTAAATCTAAACTGCTATCTTTAAAAAAAAAATGACTTTGAAAATAACCTCTGAAAAAAAGAATTTGAACTTGTCAGGTCCTAGTCCTCTCTCTGCCGCTTACTAGATGCATGACCTTGGGCAAGTTATATAATCTCTCAGGCTTCCGTTTCTTCATCTGTAAAATGAAGTAGGTCGAACTAGGTGATCTTTAATGTCCTTTTTTCTGCTTTAAAAAGTCTGAGTCTAAGTATGGTAACACTGATTTCTGAACTAGTGCCAATTAGCCATTTTATAATTCTATTTGAACCTCGGAAGATATTGGGAAAACTAGGGCCTAAATATAGATGATGTAAATTAAAATACACTTTTGGAATTTTTCATGAAAACAGATTTTTCAAAATAAAAATAAATTAATTATTAACAGCTGGAAAATATAAAAATGTATAAGAGAAAAAATCTTTCCGTAAAAAAGTCATTCTAAGCCTGTGAGCTTCACTGAAGTGAAATGTTTCTACCAAGGAAATTCCATCCTTGTATTTGATTTTTATTCAATTTTAAGATCTTGATAGCTGGAGCCAGAATGTAAATTATTAATGCTAGAATTAATAGAGATCTATTGCCGAGGGAGGACCAGAATAAAATGATTTATATTTAATTGTGTTGATGTGAGTGTACTTAGATCTTTCTTCTCTTTCAGTTATAGTTCTTTTATTTCTCTGTACCCAAGCTTAAATCTTACTGTATGTGACACACTGATATTCGAGAGTTATTGAACAGTGGCATATCTCTCACACAAATAGATGGGTGGTGGGGGGCGAACATTTAAATGTGTATAACTATTACCCTCAATAAGTGTGTATTACATCCTATTAGCCTCAGTGAGATATTATAATATAACAGTTCTGCATCATGTTCACATTAATATGCAAATGGAATTAGAATACAAAATTAAATGAAAATGAAATTTGGAAGCTAATTGACATTTTTGTCACAAAAGCTCAGAGAAACACTATTTATGGTTTAATTGTAAAAGGCTAATGTGTCATTCCAGGGAGGGGGCCACATCAATCTCAGCTACAGTTATTTCCTGAAGTACAGAGCAAAGCACTGTTTGTGTATGCACGTTGCCAGCCTCCCTCACGTAGGTGGTCCCATCACTGTAAACCTGCGCTAAATTGCTACCATCCATTATACACAGTGGCTGCCTGGATGGCTGCCTGGCACTGACTTGCACAGGCCATCTATTCCTGTCAGAAATATGATATGTCACTGACAAAGTTTAATTACACCATTAATTAATAGGACAATTTTCAAAATGCCTTGAAATGCAGCTTGACACTCATTAGTGCCATTTATGAATAATTTCTCCGAGGGAATAGTACTCTCAAAAGCACTTTAAAATGAAATACAGTTTTAAAACGAAGATATCTGTAAAACAAAATAAATACATGGTTAGAAGCTGCTTTTTTACCCCTCTGTCTATCTCAAATATGACCTATCAGTTCAACAGTGGCAAAGATATTTTTATAAATATTGAAATTATCATTACGGTTTTGTCACGACATGCCCCAGTTTATTTATTTTGTGCTCACTTTAGAAATTCAGACACTTGTTTTCATTCTTTTAGAATGCTAATTACTTTTTAAAAACACACCATGTTTTAAACTTTAAGTAGTAATAACAAAGCATTAACCTCAAAATGGGTTTCTAAATATTTATTGGCATGAAAAGTGTCTTTTTTCTTTCCTCATTTTTCTTTATCTTAGCAATGTCATATGTGGCAAGAAGGACAATAAAAAGATGAATTTGGTGGGGGGGGGTCACAATTTTATAATTTATTCTTACTTATCCATCCTATTGATTCTTTGATTCACTAAATTTTTGTCATTTTTTTTTTTAGATCAGCAACCTACCAGTTCAGGGCACTTTGCTTCAATCCATGATAAAAAGTATAAGAAATTTTTTAGTATTACAACGCCATCCCCCCTAAATTCCCTTTTGACAGTAAAGCCAGCATGACTAAATTGTTTAAAGCCACAGCATATGGTGCATAATTAATCCCCTCTTTGTTACTGTTTGTTTTTTGGCTATGGTAGTTCTATGATTACTGTACTACATTATGGCAAACTGGATGGGATTGCAAGGTTAAAGCCAAATCGGTTTCTCCTGAAGGATGGAGGGAAGAATTATACAGCTCAGATAAGGAACTACAACTGGAAAACAGAGATGAGTGACAGAATGAGAATAAGACTTTCTTTGTCTAGATGTAGATGTCAATGTGTCTAGATGTGACTGGGTTATTGGGTGTTCCTTTTTATCTTGAGGTAGGCCAAGAGATAAGAAGTCAGGACGACAACCTGCTACCTATAAAGTTGTATCAGGTCTTGAAAAATGATTCCTGGCAAAGTTGAAGGGACTTATCAGATTATCCGAGAAGGTATCTCAAATAACCTATGCCAATTCCTTTGGGAGATTACTCTGTTCCTCTAAATTCCACATCTCTACTCTCTTTCAGACCCATTTACATTTTCCACCACTCCCCTAATATCTTATTTCCTTCCTTTAAAATCTCTCAGTTGGATCACTGCAACAGACTGTTTTCTGATTTTCTTCATTCCAGTTATGCTTCTGTTCAATCTGTTTCTGTATTACAGCAACAATTAATTTTCTCAGATAAACTGAAAAGCACTAATTCTTGGCAATAATCATCTTGGAAGGGGATGGAGAAGTCCATGGTCAAATGAGTTTGGAAAACACTGTATAATAAATCTCTTTCTGTGACATTGGTAATGAATGTCAACATATAAATGACACTATGAAGTTACAAATTAAAGAATTCTATTTAATTTTATTTAACCCAGTGGCTCATTTATGTATTTGATGACAGTAGGCTTGCTTTATGCCCTAAGAAATAAATGTGGTTGTGACATTGTGATGCTTAGCCTCAAAGGCTACCAGTTGATTACAGAAAAATTCCCAACTCCTTTGCATTTTATTCAAGACTTTTAGTATTTAACTTCTTATTACTTGCCCATCCCCACTTCACACTTTTTTTTCTTTCACATTCCTTGTTCATTCTATATTGAACAAATACTAATACATTGACCTTCCCATTTCTAAGCTTATGTATTTGTTGCTCCATCTGCGTGGAATGTTATCCCCAGTCTTTTTATGACTATCTTCAGGTCTTAGGAAGCCTACACTGACCCCTAAGACTAGGGTATAATCCCCATGTATATGCCCCCATAATATTTTTTACTTACTACTGTATTTTTTACCTTTTAAGTCCACTAGAAAGGTAGCCATTTGAGGGTAGGAGATATAATTTGCTCTACACTGTGTCCTCGGAATCCAACATGGTGATGGACATGTTAGATTTGATTTGAGTAAATCGTGTAATCAATTGTTTTGCAGGATTGAGATCAACAGCATATAGAGGTAGTTCAGTAAAGAGGAAAGACCAAAAAAAAGAAAAAAATCAATTTTCTCTAATTTAGAAGACCTAGAGTTTTTTGCCAGTCAGCTATTAAATAACATAACAAACTGAATTATCTTGGGCAAATTACTTAATCTCTCTCTCTAGATGTTGTAGAGAGAATGAGGACGTGGAAGGAGAGGGAGAAATGAAGAACAAGAAAGAATACTTTGAATTTACAGATGTAGCAAATCAAATTTCTTTACTTCCTTTTTATGGCTTCTTTCTGTCTCCAAATTTGACATAGGTCTTGTTTTTAGGTTGAGGTCCCTTTCTTTTTCTTTGTTCTTGCAAGCTCAAACACAAGGATCAAAAGACGGCAAAATTGTGATGCATTAGTAAGAGAAAGGAGTTAAATCGCCTGTCCTATGATCCATTCACACTCTTCACCATGAGGAAGCCCCTGGGGAAAAGAAAAGAAGGCAAGTGGCTGAATTTAATTCCCTTGCAAGTGGACAAATGATGGTATTTGCTTGAAGAAAGAGAATTTGTCTATGAATAGTCCTTGGCAAGATGTCCCTGTATGGATCAATGATAGTAAATAGAACCCAGAATCTGTGAAACTGGTTTTCTGGAGAATGTCACATAAGCTATTCAACACTCTGGAATATAAAATGGAGATGTTTATTAATAGAAATGCTCCCCACTGTGTGAGAGATCTCAGGAAAGTCACTTACAGACCTTGACTATTCTGAGCCAGAGGAGCATGTCCAATCAGGAAGACAAAACATGAAGTCCTGTCTGTAATGTTCCTGACCTGTCTCTGCTTCATCTAAGTTTCTTTCTTGATCATCTTTATCTTTGAAAGTGTTTAATAAAGACTGATGCTAAGATCTCTGATTCCTCTGGTCTGATTTAGCTTACTGGTCTCATGTATTTGCTCAGTTAGTCAAATTGTCTTGGATTCCTTAAGCCTCCCAATTGTTTTCTCTTTGCCTCTCAATGATGGTGTTCCTTTCTTCTCTCTTATCCTCTCATACCTTAAGGTCTGAAATTTTTCAAAGTTAAAACAACTGATATTAATTTAATTGGGCTATTCATATTTTTAAAATAGCTATTAAAGCACTGAGCCTAAGTGGAACAATTCTGATGGTAGAATTCAAGGCCTTATCATAGAAGAATAGCTTTGTTAATGGATTTATTGTTGTTTGGTTATTTTGCCAACGAAACTAAAATCGTTGCTGAGTTTTCTGCAATTCTTACTGTGTGTGTGGCATTGTAAGTCTCCATATCTGAACCAAATTTTGGGTGGGAGCCATCTGTCACTGCAGGTGACCGTAATATTAGACTACCTCATGTCTATATTAGTTTACTAATCTCTATATTAGCCAGTTTACTAATTACCCTTTTAAGTTAACTAATGAGGAAGTCCAGTTAGTCTGTATTTTCTAATTCTAGAAGGTAGTGCTAGCCATCAGAATTTTGGCATCTGCTACTTTAGCATAGAGAATTTAATGTAATTCAAATCTCATTTTTATAGAAAGCCCTTCCTGTTTACATATTACATCCATTTGGGACTTTCCAGACATTTTCCTTCAATCCCTGAAATAAGATCATAAAATCATTACTAGTTCAAAGAAGAGGGACAGAAATAATATTATTGTAGGAAAGGATACTGATAAGCAAGATAGTTAGCTCAAAAATATCTAAGAGTTGGAAGAGACAATGCTACAGTAAATTGCTGGGCATTGCTATTTTTTAAGCACTGGGAATTAAAGAGGATAAAAAAATAACCAACACTTTTTTACATAGGTAAGCACCACACATTGAGATTAATTCTTCATAAACGTTAGCTAATTCATCCTTGAATTGACCTTCGAGGTAATTGTTTTTATCCTTACTTTACAGATAAAGAATTTGAAACCCAGAGTATTTAAATTCTTTCAACAAAGCTTCCCAGTTAGCAAGTGATAAAGCTGGGATTCATATTCAAATCTTTCTAAATCCAAAGCTCACGCACAGTAACCATTAAATTCTTCAAATGTATTACATTGTGCGTTAAAAATAACAACAACAACACTTTCTCACCCATAATTTTATCATACTGACTTGTTTGAGTATATAATAATAGAAAGCTCTGTAGTTAACACTAAAGTCTGGATTTTCTTATACCACCCATATTCCTTTAACCATTCTATGTTCCTCTCAACTCAGAATCAAGTAATCACAGATTTGGAAGGGTCATAAAGGATCAGCTGATACAGACCTTCCCTGGGTGTGATATCTGATATATAACATCCTCCAAGACCACTGCCTTCTGACCCTTTTTCCTTCTAGGTACTCTGCATCTCCATTTTGCAAACCAATAATCTTTTTTTGATGCTGCAAAACAAGACAAAGAACAAAAAACCAACATAATTACATTTTACAAATAAACTCATGCATTTTTTTTTCTGAGTGAAAAATTTATAAATTTAGTATATTTGACTAAAAACAATTTTATGATTTGTTGGAATTTATTGTCCTAAACACACTGTCCACTGTCTTTTATTCCTTGGCAATTTTACTCCCCTTTTGTAGTGTTCCATTTAGTTTTCTTTATCATGTTATCTGTTAGCAAGTCATTGCTGCCTGTTTGTCAGCTTGAGGGGAGGACAAAGGATTTGGATTACTCTTATACTTTGGGGGAATATAACTTTGTCAAGGTGGTGTAAATTTGAGGAATACAGGGAGTCACACCAATCCCTAAATTAGTCTCTCCTCTCTCTCTCTCCTTTGTTTTGTTTTATTTTTATTTTACTTAGTGTGGGAGATCAGAATTGGCCACCCCAAAATGTGTTTCTTTGGCATGAGGATTATTTTGGGCTGGTTACTCTTAAGAAACTGCAGAAGGGAAAGAAGCTCTGAAAAGTAGAAGTTACCCTTTGTATGAGACATTTACATTTATAAGGGAAATCTCCATTTGTAAAGGTATCTCCCTCTCTGTACCAGGAAGAAGGGGCATGACCTCATCTCTAGAAACTCTTATCAGTGTGGAAGGCGAGGACTTAAATCTGCATACTGCTCTGCAAGACACAATGGAATATTGTAGGGATAGTCACATAACATCTGTGTTAGTTGTAAAATTATCAGAGATAGAAAAAGAGGAGTTTATAGAGTTTGAAAGATAGGAGGGAAGTGTATACTGAGGAAGAAAGTAATTAAAATCTAATACAATGGATGTGTTTTAGCCTTGTGAATTGGAGATTTAGACTCTGACATCTACGTTTTCTAGAACCCTAACATCCTGTCATTGTTGAGTTGTGAGCTGAGATAAAATGATGAAAAACTAGAAACAAAAAACTAGAGATTGTAAAACCTCTTTCATTTTACTTAACAAGCAATTTATTATTTAGAACTCCTTTAAAATATATTTCATGTGAGAAGCTAGGATGACAGAGTGGGAAATACTGAATAAAAGCACAAATGGTCACCCCAATTACCAGGTGAATCTAGGATGAACTATGTGTGACAACTGGTGCTATCAAGTCCTTTTCCATGAGGGCTAGTTATTGTTTATCTTGAGGATATGTATGTAATGGGCTGTATCTGTTCGGCTATAAGGGGATAATGTTTTGTTTTGTTTTTGCGATCTTTTAGGGTATTGCCTGTAATGTACGTCACATTCAGGCTTAATATTTATTCAATAATAAAACCATTTTCTTTGTCTACCACTTTTATGGAGAGGTTTTCTGAGTTTGGAGAAAGTTTTGTTTTTAATTATACTTCCCCCCAAAACAGCAATATATGTGTATGTGTGTGTGCACACATGCACATTTTGGAAAATATCAAGGACAAAAATGAGAATGCGTCTCCATTACATCTGAATTTGATACTATACTTTTATTTAAGGGGGTGTATAAAATCAAAATTCTCATTTTTGTGTGTGTGTGTGTGAGGAAGACTAGCCTTGAGCTAACATCTGATGCCAGTCCTCCTCTTTTTGCTGAGGAAGATTGACCCAGGGCTAACATCTGTGCCCATCTTCCTCTACTTTGTATGGGACGCCACCACAGCATGGCTTGACAAGCAATGTGTTGGTGCGCGCCAGGATCCCAACCTGCGAACCCCGGGCCGCTGCGGTGGAGCACGTGCACGTAATCGCTGCACCACCAGGCCGGCCCCAAAATTCTCATTTTTCTTAACATAGGACAATGTATGTGCCAAATTTTACAAATATTGCCCAAAGTCACAGTTATTATACTCTACATTTTAAATAGTACCGTAATTTATAGCTCTCTATTTAAAAAGAAATGTATTATCGAACCTGTTAAAAATGCATAGATGGGAACTCTACTAGAACAGAGATTCTGGAAATTACGTAGCAATTATTCTTTCTATAAAAAAGCAGAATATATAGGATGGCTATAGGTAGAATTTTAAAATCTCGAAAAAAGTTGCTTCAGCTAATTGTAAAAGCTAAGATAGGACATAAGTAGAGAGGCTATTTCTAAGATCACCTTGTACCATCATCCTGAATTAAATACACTTTGGGATACATCTTAGTTTTGTGAAATAGTGTGAGACTATAGGTCAAGTTTCTTTCTTTTTTTTTTTTTTGTGAGGAAGATCAGCCCGGAGCTAACATCTGTGCTAATCGTCTTCTTTTTGCTGAGGAAGACTGGGTCTGAGCTAACATCTATTGCCAATCTTCCTCTTTTTTTTTTTCCCCCAAAGCCCCAGTAGATAGTTGTATGTCATAGTTGCACATCCTTCTAGTTGCTGTATGTGGGACACGGCCTCAGCATGGCCAAAGTAGCGGCGCGTCGGTGCGCGCCCGGGATCCGAACCCGGGCCACCAGTAGTGGAGCGTGTGCACCCAACCGCTAAGCCACGGGGCTGGCCCCTAGGTCATGTTTTCTGACTGAAAAAAAAAATTCTGAGGGGAGAGTTCAAGAAATAGCCAGTAATAAAGTGTTAAAATCTCTTTTAAACATTTAATATATACATTTTTAAAAGACTAGAAAGTTTCAATCACAAATTGCATATTTACCATACATTTATCTCTTTTCCCCAAAATCCTATTAAAAAGAAGAGATGGGGCAGACATATCACTTCTATTGTCATTTTTATAAACCTTTGAGACTCAGCTTATTGCATATTTCATAATGATTTAAAACATCATTTGCCAGTACGTATTTACTTCAATTCAGATGACATTTTCTCAAACTATCAGGTATTTTTCCATGACTTTCTAACTTACAAGGAAAATTTTCCTTTGGACTCCTTCAGCCTTGATTTTTTTTAATTTCTAAAAAAAATGGGTTTAATTGTTTGACTAATGATATCATATTACTTTTTGAGGAATGATACATGACTGAAATGAAGTGATTAAAGTCTAACGGAAGAAAATGTCAGCTTACAACATCTCCAAACCTAGAATCGTCCTCTTTGTGCTCCCCGAGTCTCAATTTGTTTTCCCTCACACGAAGAATCAAATGTTGCTGTAAAAGCAAAGACAAGAGACAGCCTTGGGTAGACTATCTACCACTTGAATTAATCTTGCTAATACTTTTCTCCAGCAGTTTAAGTTTTCAAAGGATGAATGTATTTTGATTCCAAATCATAGTATGAAAAGAGCTATTATGTCTCTGTAAAATCTCACATATATGGCCCCAAACGTTTGGTTTAATGAACATGTTATACACCGAGGACCAGTTAACTCTGTCATAATGTGCTGTATCATCAATTCCAGTATAAATGTATCAGCTAAGAAACTGATACCAGCAGTAGGCTGGTTGTTCTATTCTAAAATTAACTTTAGGATCCAAAAATCTTAGGCCGTCTGCAAACTAACTGTGCCTAAATTATTGTCTTTAATAAGTTTATTTCATTTTGATATGCTGCTCATTAGATTTTTGTATGTACTCATTTTGTTCACGATTTTTAGTGAGTAAAGTAGTTGAAAATTGAAAGATTTTTTTTTGAAGTTTTCATTAAGTTCTTGGTATTTTAAAGGCAGAATGCAAGGGGATGTACTTTGAAAACATATAATTAGCATTAATTGGATCTGCACATAATAACTTCTGGAACACAAGTGTTGTGATATTTTCCTAAGAGGCAATGTCTATAGGGACATTTGGAATTGACTAAAAAAAATTAAAATGTAACCACCAATGTAAATAGTTTTGAGATATTGAGGTAGGTAAAGAAAGTAAAGCAGCAGCTGTCTCCAGAGAAATCAAGCAATTTCAAAACAAAAATTCTTAGGAAACTAGAAAATTTGGAATCTATTGGATAGTGCCCAAATCAGGGTTCTGGGGGAGTTTATCTTATGGTTCTTTGACTTTCTCTAATATTTAATTTGAAAATTTAAAATAAACAATAAGCCAGTGGTGTGACTGACCGCATGTAGGGGATGTGACACTATCTAGACTGGTACTTCAAAAATGTCTATTTGCCTAGCTGATTTGATATTTAAAAAATATACCACATGCCATACTGAAATGTACATTCTTGGAGAGTCATCCATCTTCAAAAGAGAATAACATAATTGGACTGGAAAGGCCAATGCAAATTATGTCATCCCACCCTAAATGATTTGTACCTTACAAAACTAAATCGAGCAGTCATTCTAATCTTTATTGATATCTGATAGATAATCAGCACCTTGTTAAACTACGTTATATTATGATGGTCTTAAGAGTTTTTAATTTTAAAATAGATGAATTAAAGTGGAAATATTTTTGTAAGTATAAGAATATTAGGTCATGTATTACAAACTTTGATGTTTATTAGCAGGTAAATTAAAAATAAGATAGGGAAATTTTTCACTTTTTCATTTATATGTTTCTATGGTACTTTAATTTAATGCAATGAACATGCTTTACTTTTATAATAAGAGAAAAGGGAAATGTTTGAGGAACTATGTTAATATTGTATTGTTCTGTATAGTACTTTGTATACTGAAGGACATAAATATATTGTTTTAAAGAAATTTAGAAGTAAAGGACCTACAAAGACTTTATGATGAGATCTTGCATGAATGTCTGCTTTAGTTGTAAGCAATCTGGAAATTCTATCTCATAATCAGAGTAAATGGGGTTTTATCCTGGAGCCTTACTCGATTTGAAAGTCATTCCAAGGGTTCACTGTTATTACAGGAATATCTAGGCTTAGCCATGTTGTACCAATGAAAATGAGATTCATACCCCAGAGACAAACATTGAGGAAAAAAATTAAAAAAACAGACCATTTCCAGGAGGGCAAGATACATTATGTTCTTGACCTAAGAAGGCTGTAGGATAAAGGCTGTTTGCTGAAGGACAAATGTAGAAAGGATACATGGCAAAAATGTTATTTTTCTACTGGAAAATAAACTATCCAGAGACCTAACGAAACTCAACTGACCACAGGGGGCCATTCAGTCTGAAACAGATTCCTACAGCTAGAGAAGCAGAACTAGAGTCAGTCAAAGGCCAGAGATCCAATCAGAGAAATGTCAGTTTGAAAAATAGTGAGAAAAAGTAGCATGGGAGCTCAGAGTTTCAGAAACTCCATGGTATTTGCCTGGATAAAAACTTAACGGCTTTAGCAGATTTTCCATTTTCTTTGTAGATAGATAGATTCAGGGAAGAGCTGGCAAATAAGAACGGAGCAGGAGAGGGTAAGTGAAGAGGCAGTCTGGTCATGAGAAGGGAAGGGATCCAGAAAAATTATGGAGGACACTTTCTTCATTTTATCAAAAACAAAGTTGAACACACAAGGGAAGATAAGAAAGTCTTGATTGAGAAATTCTGTTTTTTAATGAATTATGAGAAAAAGCAAAGTTGTAAGCTAAAAGTGGGGAAGAGATTGTAGGGGAAGGAAAGTACCGAATAAAAGTACTGTCAGCATTGAGGAGAATGCAAAACTAGGATTAGTACGGAAAAGTAGTAAGATCACCAGGCAGTGTTGGAAAACTATGAATTTGTTTTGCCAGTTATGTATGTCAACACAAAGAAAGAAGTAGCAATTACAATAGGGGAGTGCAAAAGAGGGAAAGGAAAGCACGGATTTGAGTATTTACAATAATTAACCTGAAATCTAAAATAGATAAAAAAGAGAATGAGGAAAGCTTGCAGCTGAAGAATTGAGAAAAAGTTTTTCTAGTGCAACTTGTTAAGTTGGCTGTCTTGATTAGTCCAAGGTTGGAGTTTAGGGGGTTTGTAAAATACCTAACAAGGTCTGTAACTCAGTATAGTTTCCCAATAGTGTTAGTATCTTTCCAATTCATGGTGAAAGATGTGCAGCCTCAACTGAGTACATCTTTGACTTATAATTAAACCCAAAATAAAGTGCTGTTTTATCATTCTCATTATAATTACTGGTACTGCAAATAAACCTACAGCTAAACTCCATGCAGAGGTACCACAATCTTCATAAATGTAGTAATAAGCCAGGGTTTTTTTTTTTTCCCCCAAAACAAATCATTAGCTTTGTCATCAGCTATATGGATTTTAGGCCACATAGATCTTTCTTTAATGTGAAATATAGACTATACACTATTCTGTTTCTTGCTAATGATGTCAAATTTGATTTCTCTGCCATTCAAGTACTCTCAAAAGTCTGCTGATATCTGAGAGCATGAGGAATAGGTTTTCTCTTGTTGCCTTAAAATTTTCCAAGATACATCCTTGTATTAAGTTAGCTCAGCGGAAATTATATACCTGAACCACACTGCTCTGCCCCACCCCCACTACAGACTGTCTCTATAGGATGAACTTTTGTCATTTACATTCAGTTTTCACCCAGAGGTGCTATTAAAGCAGTAAAAAGAGAAATGTCTCTTATTATCAAGAATATGATTGATTTAGAAGCTCACCGCACTACTATGCAAAAAGCTCTATGGCAGATCACTCTAAGAAGGTCATTCATCGAAAGTTTTATTTTTCTTGATGATGTATGTTACTTTGGGCTGCTAGGCAGTGCAGGTTCTCTCACACTTTTCATTACTCCTTTGCCCTGTCGGCTCAGTTCCTGGCCTCTTGCCCTTGCCTTATCTTTCTTTCTTTTTTGTTTTGCTTATTCTTTTTCTATATTTAATGTAAAGCCCCCATCAAATTGATTTTGTAACTGAGGATCTATCTATAAGCAACATAGTAAACCAGCAGATCATTCCTTGATTCAAATTAACATGGTCAAATAGATTCTATTGATTTATTTTAGTATCGTTAATTTTGAAATCATTGTGGGACTTCTCATATGTTTTAAGGGGAATTTCAGGTATTTATTCTCTTAGATACATAAAGTATTAATCCATTAAACATAACCTGCTTGTTATTTGAGTTTAAGATGATAACTGTCGCCTTGCCTTGGTTGTGGACTTTTAAGTGATTCTGGTCTGTGAAATGAAGAAAGATAAGCACTTATCTCATAATTAAGGACTCAGAGTAAACAAGTGCTTGACATTTTCATCTTGTAAATTCTCTATATAAGAGTAGATTTAGATGATTCTAGTTTTTATGTACCCACATAGCTATATGTGTAGTGGTTTTACAAGAATTTAAAAATTCAAGATCTAGGGGCCAGCCCCATGGCGCAGTGGTTAAGTACGCACGCTCCGCTGCTGGTGGCCTGGGTTCGGATCCCAGGCACCCACCGACGCACCGTTTGTCAAGCCATGCTGTGGCGGCATCCCATATAAAACGGAGGAAGATGGGCACAGATGTTAGCCCAGGGCCAGTCTTCCTCAGCAAAAAGAGAAGGATTGGCATGGATGTTAGCTCAGGGCTGATCTTCCTCACAAAAAAAAAAAAAATTCAAGATCTACTCAATAACAATTTTGATATTGTGTTAAAGTGATAAATATAAATATAATACAAAAATTATATCTTAAAAAGTGTGTAATTTTAGGTGGAATTTAAACAGGCAGGAGATGAGAAATGAGCCCAATATTAATAGAGTTTTTTCATGTTTTTTTTTCAAATTTATATTTATATGTAGTCTAAAAGATAATACCATAAGATTGATTCAAAAACAAATCAAGACTGTCTTCTCCAGTGCTAAATCTCATTCCTCATGGAAATCAATCACAAATATTTTTCTGTCTTTTCAGGTGTTTAACTCCATATTTCTAAAGAACATAGTCTCCCTCCTTCATTCCCTCTTACCTTCCTCCTCTCCTTATCTTTCTTCCATCTCTTTTTCTTTTTTTTCAGTTTTAGACCTTATCTATCGTCTATTGCTTGTGTCTAATGTAGACATTTCTACATTAGAAGATTAATATTAAATATCTTTTCTCGTATCCAACCCCAAATCACACTTTTCCTTCTGTTATACTCCCATTATAATTAGATAGAATTTGTAGCTCAATCAATATTTAGTTTTCATATTATTATGATTTTCAATTTTAATTCCTAGCTCACCTGCATAGTGTACAGACTTAGTTTCAGTTTTGGTACACTTTTAGTTTGCTTTTATGGTTCATTTTTTTCATTTACTAATATTTTTGTTCTATGTACTCTGATTAATTCAATCCCTTGCTTACTATTTCCTTGCTTGTTATTTTCCCTTTGTACAAAAATCACCTTCCCTCAGAATATTCAAGGCTTTGTCTAATTTTCTTTCATTTTCTATTTTTGTTCTTAAGTAGCTCTATGGCAGTTTGATTCTTGATGATTTTCTTTCTTTTCTCTTTCTGTCTACCAGCCTCTCATGAATATTTTACTTTTCACTATTTTTTTTTTTTTTTGAAATTTTACCTGATATGTCTTGGAATGAAGTATTTGTTTAAATTTTATATTTTAAAATTAAAATTATTGGAGTTTATTAATCTGGAAAATTTTCTCCACTTCTAAGGACATTTTTCTTGTGAATTTTCTTCTCTTTAACTTCTCTGGGTTTTTTTTACTTTTGTTTGTATATTGTACCCCTTGTTTTGATTAATATTCCTTATCTAGTCTCTCTTGTTATTCATCTTTGTGTCTTTTTTATTTTACTATTGGGCAGATATAATCAATTATGTATTCTAATATCTCTTGTGGTTTTTAAAATTTCTGCTATCATGTCGTTTCCAAGTTCTTTCTTTTTTTCTCTCAGAATGTTTCTTTTTATTATATTTTTTAAATAGCAATGTGTAATTTAGTTCTTGGATGAAATATGAACATTTTTGAGTATTTTTTTTGTATATTTAAAAATATGCTCCCTGCATTTTGCCTTTATCTTAGAGTTCCTTCTTTTTTGTTTGTGTGTCTTGGTAACTCTCTTCTATATTTGAGATTTTTCTTCAATATTAGGTGATTGTTGGCTCTTTGTTCATATGTGAGAAAGAGACGCTAACATATAGTTTGAAGCTGTGTACGTGTTGTGTGGTGATAGAAGGGACTTGTTTAATATGTGGGTCTGTCTGTAGGCTGACTGGGCAGTGTACTGGCCATTTCATGATGATCCTCAGGTTTAATATCTTGAGGATTTTTCTCTCCAGTGAGATAATTTCCTCCAGAGAGAAGTTCTGTATTCTTCTGCAGAAGAGTGTAAATCTGGCTACTAAGATTTGGGAGGAAAGCAGGGGAAGAAGGACGAGTTACATAATTTAGGGGTCCTCTTGTTCAAAAATTACAGTATTAAGAATTTCAAGAAAGCAAGAGCAGAGCATTAAACCAAGAGTGGGACCCATCTGAGTATGGGCTCTGTATGACGACACAGGTCACTCATCTATGAAGCCAGCTCTGAGGCGAACGAGCTGTGGGGACAGATTTCTGACTGTTGAGTATGCAGACTTTCACATAATCCCTGTAGTGACTTGGTGTTCAACAGACCAGAACTTCTTTGTTTCTATCTCTGCAGAGATAACTCTCCTGTCCCCTACTGGCAAGTGACAAGGGCAATATTCTTGCTATAGAGGTAATGTGGTGGGGAAATGGTTCTGAAACCTAGTGTTCCTCATAGAGGCTTTCAATAAATTGTTCTGTTTTCAGTTCCAGGTAGTTTTAATTCATGGTGCTTAATAAGAAATTGGACTTTTTTTTAAACTCAGTTTTTAAAAAAAACTTCAAAAATTCTTCTTTAAAAATGTATTCCGTGTTACAAAACTATAAGGTTTCTTTCTACAAAATGATTTAACTCTCTCCCTCGCTGTTCTTTGATCTTCAACTGAAATAGACTTTAGAGATAATCTAAACCATTTCTCTCATTTTATTAATGAATTAATTAAAACTCAGCTAAGTGAGTGGCATGCACATTGTCACACAGCTAGATAGAAGCAAAAGAATGTCACAATTTTTCTAGATTTTGTATAGAATTCAGTATTTAATGCTTATTAACCATCATTTAATCATAGACAATATACTTTCCTTGAAAATTTTAGACATCCAAAGAATGTTTGTCTACTTGAAGAAAAAGCATACACAGGAAAAAGTAGTGCCTTTCACACTGTAAGAATTCAAAAATCATTTTTGATTAATAATAGGAAGTGAGGATCATGAGTTTGGCATTACATTCTGATGTGATAAAAATGAGCATCCTAGAAATACACAAACACTTAATTTTGAATATACAAAGAGATTTATTCTGTTGGGAAAATAATGAATAAAACTAAATTATTTTAAAACTTATTTTCATATTCACTGTGTATTTGTACTGTTTTTGAGAGTATTTTTGGATTACTGTCTCTAGGACACTATTACAGAAAACTCTCATAGTGGCGTAATATGTATTTTCCCTACCTCTTTTCCTATTAGTGATAACTTATCTCTTTCCAGAATAGAACTATAATAATAATAATAAACCAATAATATTATCTGAATTAAATACTTTTGATTCAATTTTATGAATACTTTCTTAAACTCTTGTAAAATATGAATGAGCATAGACAGCACAATATTATCATCCATTTTATTTTTAGAGTATAAATACTTCATTCTTTTAGTGAGTCTTAGACATTGAGAGCTTTTCCTCTGGAACCAATACTGAGGAAAAGCAATGTTTGTATCTTCAATCTTATCATTTCAGCAGTCAAGTTGAATTTATAAATATAATCCAGGTAAGTCAGTCTTATTCTCAAGTTCATCTTATTATGTTTTAGTAATAAATAGAATTATTCATTTTGAAGTATTTTTTGAAGTATGAAGACCAAGGTAGAACTTCTTGGTGTTTTCTTTCCACTGCTTTAGGAAGTTTTTTCATGTGCAGAATGAAATCTAGTGCTTTTTGAAGTCAAGCCTTGCATTGCTATGCTATTTCAGAAAAAAACTCAGCTGGTGTTTGTCCAGTGGGATGATCTAGCATAGCACAGTATTAAAAAGGAACCATGACATACTATCTTACCGATAGACAAAAAAGACAAGCTTTTGTTGTTGGTTTGTCTTTTATACATATACAGCTCAAAGTAAAGTTTTCTTTCTCAAATTTAAAACCATATTTTTACCACATATTTGACAATGCTTTCTTTCTTATCTTATCAAAAGGAATTCTTCTTAATTTAATGTAGCACTATATTTGGTTTTGAAGTTAAAATATCCACCATCCTCATATGCTTACTTCATTGCCAGAATATCCCCTGTTCTTCTCTCACCCGCACATAAGGAATTTATGTTGTAGAAACAAAATATGGATATGGCATTTTAATTCTAAACATGGCTCCTATTAAAATTTTACTAAATTCTTAGTGATGCATTTACGGTACTTGTAAAAATATGCTGAATGTTATAAATACTATTCTTAAATTATACTAAGTTTCGCTGCATAGATCACCATGAAATGAGGGATAGATAGAAAAGAAAAAGAAGCTAACATATATTGAAATCTTGTTTGGTAATATGTTGTTTACATAGATTATCATATTTAATCTTTATAAAACCACTTTGAGGAAAATATTATTAGTATTATTAGTATTATTTATGACGGAAACAGAGATTCAAAGAAATTAAATAATGTGCACTAATAAACAGAGGTAGCAAAAGTTAGGTCTAGAATACGAACGCAGGATATTCCAACCTCGAAGCCCAGCGTGTTTTCCAGTTAGAATTTTAAAGAATGGTGAAGAAGAATAGAGGATGAGATTGGAAGTTAAAGATAAAGAATCAATTAGGAAGGATGCAAAGAGGAGACTTAAAAGATTAGATGACAAAAATTAAATGTGATACAACCTTTACACATGGTGAAGGAAAGGTTTAAGAAAAATGATGCATTCTTGGGAAATATGAGAAAAATAAATACGTTTTTGTTAAAGTCAAAGGAGATTATTATGGATTAGATAGGGCAAGAAGGCAGTTGGTCAAACTACCAAATTTCTCAGGGGACTTCTGCTACCTTGCTGCCTCTAACACAAGTCCCATAGTGAGTTTGAAGAAGCAGTTGTCTCTGGAGGACACTAAACATGTTAGAAGATACAGAAAAACTAGAGAGAAAGGACTCAGTTATCAGAGAGCATGACAGATTAACCTGATTTGGACATTGGGGGTCCACTAAATCTAGTATAACTGAACTCATCCCAACTTTAAACAATCTCTATAAATTCACTTACCCAGTGAACAAAACGTCAAGTGAATAGTATTTGTAGTTTTATTATTCAGGTTCCAACAGGAAAAAGATCATACTCATTCATAGAAGGATACATTAAATGTTGATTTTTTCAAGTAAAGGAACTGATTCAAGGTATATACAGGGTGTGTGGTAACCATGAGGGACAGTGCGGTAGTCCAGGACTACTGGTAGCAAATATTTTATCAACCTTAGGCCTGAAAGTTCAAGGCAGGGAAAAGTTAGTGGAAACTAAATGAAGGAAAGTTTATCTTAAGAGGAGCAGTGACTTTCACTTAAGAGACCAAGGCAACTAAAGGTGTCCCCGAGGGAAGCATTTTCTCAGGAATTAATACCCTGACCTAACTTTCCTCTCTCTCGTCAGTCTCCTTCGATGACTTCTCGTTGGCTGAATTCAGTTGGAAACCTAAAAAGAGGGGTAAAATCTATATAAGTAGGGAGCACACTGTAGCTGCGTAGGAATCAGGGAGGAAAACAGAAGGTATTTATTTAGCACAGTAACTATGTCAGCCATAGCCATGTCTGCTTTTAAATGCTTCTAGATTCTCTGAGTTTATATCTCTACATTTCCTGAATAACTCTGTCATATCTTCTCCTCTCTCCAAAACTTCTTGTACCTTATGTCCAATCCTCATTACCTGCTGTTTACCTTGATTTCTATTTCACTGAGAAAATAGGAGCAACCAGAAGAGAACTTCCATCAACTCCCAGTGCCACATATATCCTACTACCAGCTTGTGTGTATATGTGCTCTGCCTTTCTTCCTATCAGTATGAAGGATCTATTCATAGAGGTATCTGGGCCAAATCATTCACTTATACCTTAAATTTCATGTACTTGTGTCTACACAAGCATATCACTTTAAAAATTGTACTTTTTCCTTCATTGTATATTTTCCCTCCATACTGAATCATTTCTATCAACGTACAAGGATACAGTTAATTTTTTTCTTTAAGGAAAATCCTCTACTAATTATTGGGAGACAATTATCCACGGGTATATCGTATTTATGCCCATCTTGCAAAGTGAGACACTGACTATTCTTTGTTCCAGGTTATTTTTACAAGAATGTTTGTACAGGAATCAACCCTGGGCAATAGAGATAGTGTCTCTTGCTGGAGCAAAAGGAAAACTTACAGCTTTTTATAAAAAACTCAGGTTCCTTGAACTCAGGCTTCTTCTCCTATAACTCAAGTCACTGCATGTGAGGATTGGGGCTCAGAGGACAGACGTAAAAATTTTGAAACTATGGCTACTGCTATCGCTGTGAGTAATAAGCTGTCTTTCACCTCTAACCCAGTAGTGGTGGGTCTTCTACTAGCACTTGTGAAATTACAGTAAGCTAAATTGTAAGATTGCAAAGAAAGAAAAATGCAGACCCTTTTATTGCCATCAATCTCATTGATCTGAGATTATCTCATTTATCTGAGACACTATCCTTTCCAAAAAAACTCCTTGAAAATGTTGCCTATATTTGTAATCTCAAATTCCACTCCTTCCATTCTGATTCTCCCAAACCAACATTTGACACTTTTGATCACACTTTTCTTCCAGTTTCAAAGTCTTTACTTGGCTCCAAATCAATACCATTATGTCTTTTTGTCCTTCCACACCAGATGCTCATTTTCAGTATCCTTTGCAGATTTGTCTTCATTTTTCTAGTCTCTTAGATTCTATCCCTTATGATTCAAGGGCTTGGTCTTGAAATACTTCTCTTTGCTTTCTACATGCAATTCCTTGAATATCTATCTCTTTTAGCATCATGGCTTTAATTATCTGTAGACACTGACAGCTAGCATATTTGTGTCTACAGCCCAGACCTCTTTCCAGCTACACATTTACTTCCAACTGCTTGACACATTCACTTGGAAGTAAAATTGGCGTATCAAACTTAACATGTCTAAAACTGTACTACTTGTTTCCCCCATAAGCCTATTCCTTTCACAACCTTTAATTTTGTATAATGTCAACCACATACTTTAAGTTGCTTAAGCCAAGAACCTTAACATTTTCCTTAACTTCTGTCTTTTTCTCATGTCACAAATCCAATCTTTCCACAAATTCCTTTGTCTCTTCCTTCAGTTACATTTAAACCATACACCTTCTTATCACTTCCACTGCTACCACCATAATCTCTTATCTAGATCGTTGCAATAGCCTCCTAACATATCTCAATATTTCTGTTCCTCCTCCCAAAGTTTATTCTCACCAAAGTAGCCAGAATAACCCTGCTATCCTATAACATGAAAATCTTTAATTCTGTGCTCAATACCCTCTGTTGGCTTCCCAACTCATGCAATGTATAAAGCATAATCCTAACAGTGACCAAGAAGACTGTTTACCTCATATTTTATCTCCTTTACTCTCTCACTCTGCCCAATCCATGTTGGTTTCTTTGATGTTCCTCAGACAGTCCAGGCACATTCCATCTTCAAGATGTTTAAACTTCTTCCAGATACCGAAGAAGCTTACTCCTTTATATCTTTTCAGATCTTGGCTGAATGTCACCTTTTTCCTTAAAATTGCAATTCCCTGACCCTTGGAACATTCTATATGTCTCCCCCTTTTTTTTCTTCCTTAGCTCTCACATTATTTCACATAATATCTGTTTTTATTTAACTATTAACAACTAGAATTTAGACTCTATGAGGAAATTTTTGTCTTTTTTTAAGAAATCATTTTATAATCTTGGAATTTAGAATAGTCCCTGGCACATAATTGGTGCTCAATAAATATATGTTAAGTGAATTATTTACTTAATATATACATATTTGAAAATAGTATCTAAGAAAGCCTTGCTAAAAATTATTTTAGAGAATATTGTGGAAATGAATAAAACATTTTTCTTTCCTTTCAGTTGACAATCTTTGATTGATACTGTTTCCAAGACACTGTTCAATGAAACATTCACTTTAATTAATATCCATATGTAGTTTATCATATTTCATCAACTTCTGATTGTTCATCAGTTTATGTTTTATGTAGATAAAGGATTACTAAGCATATCTCTGCCCTCAAAGTTGGGATGAGTGCTAGTAAGTGGCAAGTGACCACTTTTACTTTATGTAAATATGTTTTTTTCTATGTTAACAATCAGATGCTCTCTTTTACAGTATTCAGAATTTCCTTTCTTATCCTCATTACCTAAGGCTAAATTAGTTACTTCTTCCACATACTGTTTTTTTTGTGAAATCTAACCTTGTCAAAACAATTATGCAAGTGTCCATTGAGGTGAATGGGGAATGTAGAGGGAGTGCTTTTGAGCACTGGAAGTAGGGGAAAAGTTTGATCAGATGGGGATTAAGTCTGAATGTTGTTGTTATGAGTTCAATTGTGTTCCCCAGAAAGACACATTAAAGTCCCAACCTCTAGTGTCTGTGAATATGACCTTATTTGGAAATAGGGTCTTTGCAGATATAAACAATTAAGACAAAGTCATTAGAGTGGACTCTAATACAATCTTAATCCAGTGCAACACCCATAACTGGTGTATTTACAAGAAGAGAAGAGACATACAGGGAGGACATCATGTAAAGATGGAGGCAGAATTGGAGTGATGTATCTACAAGCCAAGGAACACGAAGGATTACTAGCCATTACCAGAAGCTAAGAGAGGCATGGAGCAGATTCTGAGCCTTCAGAAGAAACCAACCCTGCCAACACCTTTATTTCAGATTTCTAACCTCCAGAACAATGAGAGAATAAATTTCTGTTGTTTAAGCTACACAGTTTATGGTATTTTCTTATGGAAGCTCTAGGAAACTAATATCATTGGCATGTCTAGAAAGCAGTGGAGAAGCTCACTATGTGCCATTGAGTGGGTGAGATAGCAAGAGACCAAAGGGAGTGGCTGCCTAGTCAAGTAAGCTGTGTCCTGGGCACTAGTCCCCAAGTCTCACCAGCGACTCCCTGGTTTCTTAGTATGGCATGTGAGCAGGAGGGCTACTTTACCTGCTTGTAGCCTAAAGACTGAGACAATGAGCTTCTTGTGTGTAACACGAGTGGACAAATGAATCATGATGGGCCTCCTAAAATTTGTCTTTAAATATAACTCTGGGGCCCTGAAACCCTCCAGGAAGAGGGAGAGTTTGAAAATCCCTTAGTAATGATGTAGATTAATTTTTTCACAGCCTTGAAGGTTAAAAGATTGAGTTTGTATTTTATTTAAGTATAAGCATTTTAAAATATGCTATACAGTACACACTTGAGGTTGCCATCAAGATGCACATCTGCTGCATATGTAAAATTATCCATATTATTGGAAGGGGTTATAACTTAGATTTTTCTCTCAGTTATCTGAGAGAACTACACACCTATGTGTGTAGTTTTTTTTTTATTAAACACCTCCAAATGAAATATTGATCAGGATTCTTCATTTATATGAAATTATATCCATGCCATTAGTTTTTGTTCTTACTTTAGAGCTTTCCACTGTGTCTTATCTGAAGAATTTGAAAGTAATATTATGGTTGAAAGCAAATCTATCAAATTCAATTTGTGTATAATGACTGCCAGGCCAGTAAAACTTGACTATAAACAGTGAAATCTATTAACTGCTTTGGAAGAAAACTTTTTTTAAAATAGAAGTGATTAGGTCACCTTTGAAGCATAGGACAATGGAGCAAAAGGATAAATGTTGACAGTATCCTGGGCACTCCCCCAGGGAGAATGTGCCCTTGTTTAGAGACAAATCTTTAGGTCCACAGCTATATTGGAGTGGTTGTGAATTTTCTACTGGCTTTGGCTGGGTGCCACAACTTGAAATAGGGACTCATGTGCACATGTTATATTATGAGAATCTGGCAAGAGAGTAGGGGTAGTTTGTCAAGGACGGGGAAGAAGCCAGGATAGAGCAAAAGGTCAGGGTTAAGTCTGATTTCACTAGAGGAATTTTATGCTTTAGAGTTGTCCTGCACTGAGGCAAGGGAACTGGCTTTCATACTCTTAGAGATGGAAACACCCAGGCACTTCTAGCTCTCTACATTTGGGGGTAAGAGGTAGGCGCTCCAATGGCTCAAGGGCAGTCCTCCAGGATGAGCCACAAGCACGCATTATTGGAAGTGAGTACACACCAAAATTAGAGAAGGGGCACACAGAAACAGATAAAAGGGATCTGAGGTGTCTGGGTGGAGCACTGACAGTGACCCTACCTCTTTCATTAGCTTCTGGAGAAAAGTCGGGCTTTCTGGGTTTTGTAGCCATTTGAGATCCACCACAATGTGTAAGCGCATTTCTGCAGAGCTCACTGACTTCAGACAATTATGTGTATATAATACAACCCAAAGGAGAGAACAAACCACAGTTTATTTACAGCCTGTTCAATTGTCAAATGATTTTTTAAATCAAAATGAAAAGATGGCTATAATTCTATCTCAAATTCTTTGAGCAATCATTAAGGAGTGAAAACTAGTGTGATTTTAGGATTTTAAACCATTCCTTTAATAAAAGTATGCTTCTCCTTACAGGAAAGCATACTGTTATATGAATAATTAATTATTTCCAGTTAGATATTCTTAACTGGAAGTGTAACAATGGGAAGATTGTTAGTTTTTATCATATCAGTAAGTAGCACTGGGAACCTGAGAATATTTCAGTTATCTCTTCTTGCCCTTTGTATTCTCATCTGTAAAATAGGGATGATAAGAACTGTCAGATCTATTTCATATAGCCGTACTTAATATATACATTGGTGTAAAAATAATACATTTTTAAAAAATAAAAGGAATTATGAACCTCTAAAGGTGAATCATTATTGTAAATAGGTTTGACAGAAACATGTGTATATTGGGATGATGGGCTTATAGGCTTGATGAAATTCAAATGACAGAAAAAGATATATTAATAAACTAGCAGGAAAAAATTTTAATTAGATGCATGGATCAAATATCTACTGTCTTAATTACTGTGTACCCCAAAGTGATTAGACAATTTCATAAAGTTAAGATTAAACAATTCACTTTCTGATAATAATTATCTTTGCCTTATTAAGCTCTGGTGCTGCACATGGAATAAATCTGAAAGTTAGCATCTATATTTACAACACATGTATATTTCATGAAGCCTAAATTTGGATGTTTGCACAACGGCTAATATTCTGGTAGTTGGAAATCTTTGTGAGCACTGAATACGCAGTAAGCAGTAACTTTCTTTCAAGATACTTCTGAAGAATTACAGTCATATCTCTGAAAGATTCATCACTTACTTTCTCTTTTCAGTGAGCATTACAGGAGTAAGTCCACAGACAGCTACACTCATAACAGCAAGTTCAGAACTTCATCTTCTACAATACACTATTTGAAGTACTACATTTTTCAATTTATTTCAGGATAAACTGATAAAATTTCTATATTGGCCTTAAATCAGCAATTCCACTAAGTTGAATAATTTTATCTTCACTCTGCAGTTGCTTAGATACCTCTGGGTATTTTCTGGTTTTATCTTTGTTGCCAGAAGTATTTATGTATTAAACTAGGACCAGAGATACTTTAACCAACTTGATCTTTATTATACTGGTGCAAAGGTTACTACTTAGACAGAGATTAACAAGCCAGTGAAAGTGTTCTCTGGGGACTGTGAGTCCTACTGTATTGAGAGAGTCAAATGTATTATCCATTTCAAATTCTAGAGGCTAGAAAACAACTTTAGCATGTTCCACATCCCTCTGCAACTACTGTTGTAATGTATACCACTGGGCATGCTGTGCTTCTATCATTATTTAATTTCATGCAATAATAAAAATTATAAAGTTAAGCCTTTAGCAAAGTTTAATAATTTTTAAGTGTCTATAGTCTAGCCTAAAACAAAGTCCTTGGATTCTATCATAGTTTAATATAATTTTTTTCTTTTGCAGAGAAGAACACATCAGTCAGTTATTTCAATGCGTTGAATGTAAAATATTTTGCATAAAAATCAGTCAAGGTACTTGAGTTATTAAAAGGGAATAATTAAACCAGAACTGCCTTTCAAGGTAAATTAGTGGTAAAATTCTATCAGAAGTGCAGTTTTATTTGTCCAAATGACAAATGAAACTGAAAAATAAAGAAAGTATTTTGGCTAGTTAATAATAAATGTAAAACTAATGAAAAAACTAATGATTAAGATTTGGCACGCTCTTACCGAAAAAAATAGTTACACGATTTCTCTGTTGTGTATTCTAGTACAATTGTAGGAGGTATCTAACACCTTCTTAGTCCAGGCGCATACACTACTGTGACCATGATTAAAACTGGAAATATAGATTTAATAGATGGTCTACCTACTTTTAAAGTTGTGGTATTATAGAGCAATATTTAAAATATTGAGTTCATTTCTAATCAAATTTAATCTTTCAAAGCAAATATTTGGTTACATTCTTTAAGTAAAATAATTTACAGGTAATTTTTTGTTCTAAAATATGTTTTTCTGGGGCCGGCCCAGTGGCGTAGTGGTTAAGTTCGTACGCTCTGCTTCACCGGCCTAGGGTTTGCGGGTTCGGATCCCGGGCACAGACCAACGCACCACTTCTCAAGGCATGCTGAGGCAGTGTCCCATATAAAGAAGAGGAAGATGGGCACGGATGTTAGCCCAGGGCCAATCTTCTTCAGCAAAAAGAGGAGGATTGGCATTGGATGTTAGCTTAGGGCTAATCTTCCTCATACACACACAAAATATGTTTTTATTATTCAAAAAAACACAAAATTTATCATTCCAATGATTTTTATTTACCATATCTGATTTACCAAATCAAAAATGCAATAAAACTTGAAATTGTTTCCTGTCAAAACCATAGAACATACAAAATTTCAGCACATATTGTTACTGTTTAAAAATATCCCAAAAGGATTTAAAATAGTAAACTATACTTCGCAGTTTTTTGCTATGAGTTTGGCCTCTACAAAGCAAAATGTTATATATCTTCTGTTCCCAGACTATTTCCCTTCCTTCTCTTTTTCAAAACATTCCCTTTCCTTTGAGATGTTCTTACTTCTGTTGCCCTTATTATTGAAAAACTAAAAGCATTTTTAAGCTTTTTTTCTTTGCTTTCTTACTAGAATGTATTTGACTTGTTCATATCCAATTTTTATTTTCCTATCATTTTCAGGATTAGTTCTAATTCTGCACTTGAACATCAGTAAAACAAAACTCAATTTAATTCAATATATCCTTTCTAATAAATGGTAAAATATGTTAAAACTTATTCAGTTAACTTTGTGGTAACTAACACTCCATGAAATGATGTAAAATCTGCTGTATTATTTTTACTAATGAAAAATTTCAGTTAACTCATTTTACTTCTTACATAAATGGAAAACAAGAGTGAAGTGAATACTTTTTTGGTTATTTTCCATGTATATCATTTATTTGTGTATCATTAATTCTTTACATGATCTAACCAAAACAAAACCTGAATGTGGAAACTATAATTAATCAAATCTAATTTCCTAAGATAGGTCAGGTTCAACCTTCCAGTTACAGGTTTTTGAGGTCAGTTACACTGACCACCTCAACCAGGTCTTCTTATTATCGCCTTGTCACCACTTTTCACTCTGGCATTATTCTTGACTCTACAGGAGCAATATTCAAGCCTTGAATCTTCTAATTTTATACAATCACTTCATATGAACTTGCCCAGTTTTTTTGCCTTAATCCTTCACTTTGTATTGCTCTTTATTTTCAAATGTACAGATATCATGTTGTTTTTTTCTAGACTTTGGAAATCACTGGGTGTGACAATGCTCTTCTTTATAAGTAGTATCTTTGATATGATTACGTCTACCAATCTAGTGAATATGTGGACCTTATTTCTGGTTCTACTCTATGGTTTTCCCACCATGTTAGAATTAACAGCCTTGTTATGACTGTTAGTACTATGAGAGATTTCTACTCTTGACTTCTTAGTTGGTTTTATCTTTTTTTTGATTGTCAGTTTCCAGTACTTTTCTGGGCCTGCTCTGACACCGTGACTAAGTTTACTTGCAATTTCAGGTTTACATGAACTCCTTCAATTCCTCGTCTTCGTTTTACACCTGGAGTATGGAATGATTCAAATATCAGTAATTGTTAACAGTCTATTGAATTCTACTTGTAACCATGGTGGAGTAACAGGAACTACTGAATGTACCATCCCACTTTAAATAAACAGACACAAAAAAACATAATGAAATTTTGAATATATGCAGCACAGGGCAGTGATCTCTGACAGAGGGATTCTTTTGGTTAAGCCAGTTTACTGCCTAGAGAGAGTATCTAGATCAAAGTATGAATCGGAACCCAAACAGAGCTCAGAATACTCCCTCAGTTGAGAACAGACAGTTAAGACTTCAAGGAGACCAAGTTGGCAAGAATTTACAGAACAGAGTACAGGAGAAAAGAAACCATCACTGTGAGGAGAGAATTGCACAGAAAGAATGGTCCAGAGATCTGTGTAGGATTCTCTTGATATTTAAGCTGAGTGTTTATCAGCATATGCAAGAGGAAAGTACTTGAGGCCAAGGAAAGAATCACTGTAAATAACCAGCACAACCATTATTAGGGAACATCAAAGGCTAGAAATATTTCATGTTCCCACCAGCCACTGTGGGAACAGTAGGAAAACCTAGTAAGAGATGGGCATCAAGTGGAGTACTCAGAAGGGTGTTGCCTTGGTAATAAGGAAAAGCTATGCTCCAATAAAGATTATGCAGGTCTTGCTTAACAAAACTTAAATGCAAGCTTTGAAAGGATAAAACTGGTTCCATGTAACTTAACTACATCCCGAAAAAAAGCTCAAGTATATTTAAGAGGACACAGAAGTATTCAGCAACTAATAAGGTAAAATTCACCATACCTAGCATCTAAAAAAACATTATCACACATAGAAAAGGAGAAAATACAGCCCATAATGATAAGAAAAATAAGTCTATAGAAAGCCACCCAGACATGACACAGATAGAATTAGTAGACAAGAACAATAAAAGAGTTAACATAACTATATTCTATGAATTCAAAAAAGTAGGAAAAATCATAAACATGTTAAAAATACAAAAAAGAGGTAAATAAAAGATATAATCAAATTTCCTAAGAGGGAAAATACAATTTCTGACAGGAAACATACACTTTATAGGATTAACAGTGGATTAGATACTGCAAAAGAAAAGGTTAATAAACTTGAAGACATGGCAATAGAAACTGTTTGAATAGAGAGAAAAAAGACTGAAAATAAAGACAAAATATCAATGAACTGCCATCTAGTTTTAATTGGCCTCCTGTATGTGTAACTGTCATAACCAAAATATGGAGATAAAATTGTTTTCAAATGTGGTAAAAACAAAATCCACAGACCTAAGAAACATAATAAATGCAAATGAAAATAAACATGAAGAAATCTACACTGTTCTATTACAATTAAAATTCTAAAAAAATAAAAACAGTGAAAAAGAGAAAATATTAAAAACAGCTAGAGAAAGAGAGTTACATTATATACAGTGGGAAAAAATATCAATTACAGCAGATTTTTATAAAAATACTGCAAGCAAGAAAACTGAAACAATTAAATTCCTGAAATGGGAAGTGGATGTGTGGGGAGAATCAACATAAAATTCTATTTCCAGTAAAAATATCTTTCCCAAATGAAGGGTAGATAAGTAAAAATATGGGTAAATATAATATGTTTTTATTTTTTACATCCTTCTAGATGATAATCAACTGTTTAAAGGAAAAATAATAACAATGTATTGTGGGGCTTATCACGTAGTTATAAGTAAAACAAAAGCACAGGCTAGGAGAGAGAAAATGGAAGAATATGGTTATAAGGTGAAATCATATACTATTGCAGAATGTGCTATATGTTAATTAGTACGACATTACTTGTGATAAATTAAAGATATGTTCTATAAACTTATAGTAATCACTAAAAAATAAAACAGAATTGAATGATATATAAATAATTAATCCAATAAGAAGAAGAGGAAAATGAGATCAAAGAACAGATGAAATAGATATAAAGCAAACACAAAGAGAATTTAACCCCAGTCTTACCAATAATAAAATTAAAATTTCTAAACTCTTCAATTAAAGGTAGATGTCACACTTGAATATAAAATCACAAATAGATTAAAAGTGATAAGATGACAAAAGATATAAAATGTTAATTCTAACCAAATAACACTAGAGTGGCCATCCGAATATCTGGTAAAAAAGATTTCAGAAAGAATATTGCCAGGAATAAAGACAATCATTTCATTATAATGATGGAGTTAATCAAACTCAAAGTAAGAATAAAGGAAATTGTGAACTTAAAGACACAAAACAATGAAACCAAAAACAAAATTTACAACAAGAGTCAATGAAACTTAGTTCTTTGAGAAGATTAATAAAATCTTTAAACTTCTAGTCAGACTAATCAGGAAAAAATAAGAGAAAGAGACAGAATATGAATTACCAATATCAGAAATGAGAGAGGGTATATTACCACACATACTACAAATATTAAAATTATAATAAAAGAATATTATAATAAATTAAAGAAATTTTGTGAAAAGGACAAATTTCTTGAAACACACGAACTATTTAAGTTCACTTAAGATGAAATAGATAACCTAGCAGGCCTATATTCATTAAGGAAAATAGATTTGTATTTACAAAGAGTCTTCCAACAAAGAAAACTCCAGGCCCAGATGCCATCACTAGTGAATTCTACCAAACATCTAAGGAAGATTAATGAATTTTACATAAGTGCTCACAAAAATTGTAGAGGAGGGAACAGTTTCCATCTCATTCCATTAGAGCAGCATTATCTTGATACCAAAACCTTAAAAAGACAGTGGTGAACACTTTAAGGTGGACCCCATGATCCCCGTCTCTTGGGTGTTCCCATCCTTTTATAATCAATCTCCTCTCCTTATGTGTGGGAAGGACCAGTTACTTGCTTCTAAACAATAAAATAAGGCAAAGGTAATGAGAAATCACTCCTATGATTATATTATGTTACATAAGCCTGTCTTACTAGAAGACTCACTCTAGAGTTTGGATCTCTACCCATTACCCAGTTCCAAAGTAGCAGTTTTAGGTATTTGTTACAGCAGCATCTTGCTTCTGGGTATCAATTTCTGTCTTAGCCAGTTAGAGCTGCTATAACAAAGTACCAGAGATTGGGTGGCTTATAAATAGAAACTTATTTTTCTGGAGGCTGGAAGTCTGAAATCGCGGTGCCAGTATGGTTGGTTCTGGTGAGAGCCCTGTTCCAGATTGCAGGCTGTCAAATTCTTATTGTGTCCTCACATGGTGGAAAGAGGTCTAGAGTGCTCTCTTGGGTCTCTTTTACAGGGCACTAATCCCATTTATGAGGGCTCTACCCTCCTGACCAAATTACCTCTGAAAAGCCCCACCGCCTAACACCATCCCATTGGGGTGTTAGGATGTCAACATATGAATTTTGGGGGATGCAAACATTTAATTGATTGCAGCCAGATTGATTACCTTGAGCTGAAGGCACTTGAGAAACAGCAGCTGCAGGAAGGGCTCTATGCCCTCCTCTTTCTACCTAAAAGCAGATCATAAAATTTCCAATGGAAAAGGTACCCTCCCTGTACCAAGAAGACAAGAACATTCTTATCACCAGAGGCTGGGAATTGATGCTAAAATAGACCTGTACAAAATATCTAATAAAATAACTCTTATCTTACATTAGTTCCCTCCATATATTTCCTAGTCATGGTCCCACAATTTATTACCCCTGGCCTAAGCCTCCTTTTCTTATAAAATACCAACAATTTATTATTCTTTGTTTAAAAAAGTATATAAGCTTTTGGACCTACTGGCTTCTTCAGATATTTATTTTCCTTTTGAAGATTTCTGTGTACATGTAAAAATATTAAAATGTGTATGCTTTTCTCATTAATCTTTTTCATGTCAGTTTAGTTCTTTTCTTTTAGGATTGGGAATGAAGAGGGAAAAGAGATATTACAGAGTTATACGGATAAAAATATATAACAATCAATTCGTTTTCAAAAGCAAATACTTTGAAATAAGAATAAACAGCAAAAAAGGAAAACTGCACAAAACATTATTTAATATTAGAAAACTGTATATCAGTTGATCTTTGTTACTATCCCAGAGTCAGATTCTGGGTACAATCTGAATACCTGAAACTTGCAAAAAGAGAGGGTTCACACTCATATAGAACCATCTTTCTATAAGACTATCCTATTATCACACCTTCTATTGTGTATTGGGATCAGTTACCAATTTAGAGCCTTCTGATCATTGTATATATATCCGTTCATTAACTAACATAATTATTTTAAGAATTTAACTGACAGTTTAGTTTTAAGCCCAGCCACAGAACCTAAGAGGATAGAAGGAAGTTTTTCCTCCCCTACACTTTGAATTTCTTTTTTCTTGAACTTACTTTTGAAGCAAATTTGGCTGGTCTTGTATTCTTGTCCTGTCTTTAGAGATAGAAGCCTGGGAAGATGAGAAAAAGGGAAATGTATATTCTGTTGGTTACTACTAAACAACCATTTTTACTCCTACCACTAACATTCCAAGAGTCCTTATCTTTTACCTTCTTCTCCATTTCCCATTTTTCAAGACTTATAAAACAAATTTAAAATAACACTTTTAAGTAAATAACATTAATCATTCATGTAATTCTTATGTTCCAAAGTTACCTTTATTTAAAGCTCCTAATTTAAAAAAGAGAAGGAGTTTCTAGGAGGATGTAATATTACTATTTACCTCTTTTTGTAAGCAATAATGTATGTAGAAATATCTGTATGTGTGTACTTGACCAGAATAGAAGGAAGGAATGAATGCTGTATAATTTTCCACAATAATTTGAAGAAAATCATACCATAGTTTTAGGAAAGATGTAGTGAAAATGTGAAAAATAAAACAGGCAGCTGATTCTTGGTGTTGATTGAAAAAAAAAAAAAAATCAAAATACCCTCGCCCTAAAATGACGTCTATCTGAAGCTGTTTTTGGATATCTTGTCCACGGTCTTCAATGTTAAGCCCTCACGTCACCCCATGATAACCACTAACAGTGTCCAATGTCTTCTCATCTATTCCAAGATCCCACCTTGCAGGAAACTGATTCATTTCCCGAAGACAGCTCTTCACAGAAAAATTTCCCCACTAGCAGAAATCTTCCTTGTACTCTGTGACAATAGGAAAGCAGATCCTGATCTCTCAAGATGGGAATGAAAATGCACTTTCCCCTGTATATGTCAGTACACACAGACGCAACTGTACCATCAGACAGTCATAGCCATTGCACGTACTATTGCTGAAATAGAACTTGCTTTTGGCATGCTGATCTAATTGCCATTTATTATATAATGTTTATGAGAAAATATGTTTCAGGTTTTAAATAACATCCTCAGATATTTTAAAACATCACAATTGGTTTTTCCTTTGGAGACCGCCTATACTTTATTTCAAAATATGGACTTACAGTAACCTTTCCAAAAGGTTATTACCTTTTTCATACCTGTGTTTTCTATGCTAAAGTTATGTTGATATAATTTGTTTCTCTGCTTTGCCTTCATCCCAGTTGGCAGCTGCCCAAAAGTTTCCAGTAAATTTGTTTTAGTGAATTACTTTCTCTCCCTTGCACTTCTCTTCTCTTTTGCTGCCTCTTGGCTGCTGGCTAGATGCCCACTACACCTTGGTAAGCTTTACTGTAAGAACAGGTCAAAGAAATCTATTCATGGCGTTTTAGACAAGGGTTTTATTTAGTCCAGACAGCTGACTGGTTCTTGTAGCCCCACTCTGTGGCTAGCTTGAATCCATCCTTCTTTTCGAATGCTGAGTTTAGCAATTTTAGAAATTTAGATTATTTTTTTAAAGGACACTATGAAATACAGAAAGTCTTTTATATTTTCTTTAGATAAAACCATTGCCCTAACCATCTTTATTTTAATCTTCTGAATACTGAAAACAAAATAGCTTCCTACTTGAAGTATTTATCTGTGAATTATGCATGTAGGAAGACAAGCTACCATAATGAAATTACTGAAGCAGACAATTTAAGGCAGAAACTTACTCAAATATTGAAATTTTTAGATCTTCAGAGACAGTTAAATCTCATGGAATAATAGGCAATCCTAAATTAAGAATGATGGGAAGTGATTTACTATTTATGCTGTGTATATGAAGCATGCATGCATCAAAAACATATTCTTATCATTATGTTACGGTGAGGGGGGACACAATTCTGCTGTGTCTTATGCAGTAGCTTTGCTTGTCAGTGACTCACAACGTTTCAACTCATACATTTACATCATTTAATGTTCCAAGGGCTTGATTTGAAGAGATATAAAAATAATTCAGCTCTATTGTGGTTCATTTTATTAAATGGGAATGAATAGAATGAAAATAACTTCATCCACTTTGATTATTTAGATTAACTCCACAAGCCTTTACTTTATGTAAATCCTGTAGGCAACAGCAACATCCAGCTTTAAGCGAAATTATATGAAAGTATATCTGGTCATATTTTATTAGAAGCAAAGAATTGTCAAAGAAACGGGCAATGTTTTTGGCTTCCTCTGCTTAATGTCAACATCTAATAAGTATTGAAACTAAAACATAAATCATGTGTACCACATACAATTACAAAATAGAACAAGGAATTGATAAACTTGAAATAAGACTGAGAAAAAGTACAATTTCGCCCAGCTTTATCCTACATACTAAAACTATATTTTCTGTTTCAGAGTAGATAGTTTCTATAATAAGGGGAAATTTTGGGGTCTTAGCACAGGTGGCAGATGTACTCAATATCAAACCTAAATTTTTCAATTGTCAACCCTGTGACCTTGCGCAAATCATTAAGTCTATGCTCTAATAAATATTTAAAATTCCTTTACTGGTATTTTGGTATCTTTGTTCACATAGTCTTAAAGTATATAACATATATTCGTTTCCATACTATTTATTTATTACAACCAACTGGTTATTTTAAATTTTCAATGTGACACTTTGCAGAAAAATTACTAGGTAGTTTGAGGAAATAGAGGCAGTAGGCATTCTGCTATTTGAAGCTTGAGTCGTGTTTTATGTATAGCAAATCTTCAACAAATGTCAGAAGCTATATGCTGCCTGATGCTATACTGTTTGACAGAGCATGAGACTAGAAAAAGCGGTCTTATTCTAGGATAAGGAGAATCACAGCTGACATGTTTTACTTCCCCACTAATAATTTTGTAATTTTAATATTGATAATATCTCAGTGAATAGCTAACAAAAATACGTAATTATTATTGCTTATATAAGAAATTTTTAATATCATGCTAAAATGTATTTCTAAATTCTTTATTTCCTTAATCTAGTGTTAAATAGGAAAGAACAATGCTTTAAATTAGGACCATGCCATTCTTAATCATTTTGTTTATATAATTTTACATATAATCTGTACTCAACAAGTACCCACCCAGTGTGATTGCTCTCTTACAAGTTTTATTAAATGAAAAATATTACATCTTTTATTTTGAAGATAAAATTGATAGACACTGTGGCAAACAGTATAATATCTAACAAATTATAAAATAGCACAAAAGTAACATGAATTTCTTTTTATTACTACTAAAATCCAATGTAATAATTTCTTATTTGAATTTTTTATGGACCATACTTATCAACTCATTTTCTTTAATGATGATGTGTTTTTAGAATTCCAGCAGCAACACATTAATGAAGTATGTCTTAAGACAAAATAGAATAATAGTTTTGAGAGTACATATCTTTTTAAGAACATTTTATTTTGTTTATGTAACTGTGTGTTGGTGGAAAGTATGGTGATGTGCTGTAAAATGAACTTTTTACTGTGGGTCATGACCAAAAAGTTTGAAAACCGCTATTTCTAGAAAAGTTTACCTGCCAGAGGAGTGGGAGAGAGAAATGATGGATATTACCTCCAGGGAAACAGAAAAGATACTATTTTAGTTTTGATTGCACGCTGTAATGTTTTCCATCCCAGGGAAAAATTGGAACAGAAGTCTAGTGATCTGAGAGAATATTAGTGAAATTATGAGAACTGTCAAACCTAATACATGCCCAAATTTGGCATATCAAAATAGTTGTTGTAATTACTAATTATGGATAAAATTAATACATCATAAATATCATTCTTGAAGAGCTTGCAATGTTCTGTGACCTGTGTTAAATTATTTATGTTTATATTTACTCCTCACAAATATCTTATACTAGGATTATAGATGTACTCAATTTATAGAAAGGAAATTGTGGGAATGACTATTCTGGTTAGACTGAGGAAACTAAGGTCAGAGACATTAAATAAATTGATCAAAATCACACAACTAGAAGCAGAGTAGACTTGATTAAAACTCCTAGTCATCTGACTCATCTATGTTGATTTCAGAAAGTCCCACGGGTTTTCTTCTAGGAAATCTTTTTAATTGGAAAAGTTTCCCTAATGATGTCATAGACAATCAGATGACCAAACTTCCTTCTACTAATATTCTATGATTTGTCTCTGGAGTTATTGCTAATAGGATGAAATAGAAGATTTTTTTCACATGGACTACTGCTGTTAATTCTAGCATTCTGCCTCTCTGACTTGATGGCATTGGTGTCAGGGCTTTGAGTACAATCTCCCAAATCTACTATGAATAAGTGACAACTCTCATCTCTGCACCAGTGTTAACCATACTTACAAATACGACTTTTGGTAAAGTGAGATCTGGTGAAAAGTTAAACACTTTTTTAAAATACAAATTGGAATTCCTGCATTTCAAAATTTTTGACTACTAAGGAAGAGTTTATGTTCCTGTGCATTTCATAGATTGTTTTGGATTTGAGATGGGTTTGGATTTTAGATAGTAAACTTAAAGAAGTGTCTCTTTGCTTTTTTTTATTAATTTATTTATAACACAAATGACTTTTTTTTTTTTTCCAGTTTCTATATAGACTGCATCATGTTCACCACGAGTAGTCCAGCTTTTTGGTGATGGATAAAATCTCTTTGCTTTTAAAAATCAATCATATGTTGATTCTACCTAATGACTATATACCTACAGTGGTGAGTTCATTAGTACTACCAATTGCATTTTGATATTTTTAGGCTGTGAGTTCCCAATCATGTCTCCTGGTCCTCAGCTTCAGAGTAAATACAGCATTTCTAAAAGTCATGGCTGAAGTCATGGCCTGTATTTATTTATTTATCTGTTTATTTAAACTAAAGTATGTTTAAGTGAATCTTGCCCTGCAGTAGCTGGATTTTATGTCTATTACCATTTTTGTCTCAAATATACGTGTCTTTACGTAAAAGTATAAATCATACGTATGCACCAATAACAGTGGTGGTCTCCTACAAGAGGGGACACTGCCATGTAAAATACACAGCCATTCTAACTCTGTTCATGGAAGCCAGGGCTTTTATTTTATCCTTTTAACACTGACTTAAAATCTTCTCACTTTAAACCTTTCTACTATTTACAGATTCCCAGTCCCTTATATTCAAAGTCTGAACATCTCGGAAATCATTTTTTCCTTCAATTTGTGACATGTGCGTTGGTAACAAAACATAAACTGAGCTGATGTGAATGTATTCATAGTCTTTTTTTTCTTTTTTCTTTTTAAACACCCCTGCTCAATGACCTTTGCTAGTAACCATCAGGAGCATCTTCTTTTTTTGTGTGTGTGAGGGAGATCAGCCCTGAGCTAACATCCATGCTAATCCTCCTCTTTTTGCTGAGGAAGACCGGCTCTGAGCTAACATCTATTGCCAATCCTCCTCCTTTTTTTTCCCCCAAAGCCCCATTAGATAGTTGTATGTCATAGCTGCACATCCTTCTAGTTGCTGTATGTGGGACGCGGCCTCAGCATGGCCAGAGAAGCAGTGCATCGTTGCGTGCCCGGGATCTGAACCCTGGGCCACCAGTAGCAGAGCACGTGCACTCAACTGCTAAGCCACGGGCCGGCCCCATAGTCTTTTTTTTTTTTTTTTAATAATTTTATTTATTTATTTTTTTCCCCCAAAGCCCCAGTAGATAGTTGTATGTCATAGCTGCACATCCTTCTAGTTGCTGTATGTGGGACGCGGCCTCAGCATGGCCAGAGAAGCAGTGCATCGTTGCGTGCCCGGGATCTGAACCCTGGGCCACCAGTAGCAGAGCACGTGCACTCAACTGCTAAGCCACGGGCCGGCCCCATAGTCTTTTTATACCAATTGTGAATGCCCATACGTTTAGCACAGAAAAATCAATATGTTTGAGTACAGAGTGTTGCCCCAGAGCTCGTACACATTGTGGTGCACTAATGGTGCACATATAGCATATTAATCTATATTCTTGTTACTTCTCTAAGATCTGAAAACTTCAGAATTCCAAGTGACATCTGGGCCAGAGAGTATAAGAAATTGGAGTCCAGGATCCATTTCTAAATATATTTTACATGAAATGTAAAATGTGTTTGTTATTTTCATTCCAGTGAGAATAATTTTGAAAGGATGTCCTAGAGCAGCAACAGGATTGTTCTTTTATGAAAGAGTTTCGCTTGCCTTCTGAATATCTGTAGGAATATAAGAATAATGAAATCAGTCTGATTATTTCTTTTTAATCATAGCCTAAAAAGTAATATGTATGGCATATTAGTTCAAATGTCACTTCTTTAGGAAAGATTTTCCTAGCTGCTTGCTCTGCTCAAGGAAGAATTCATACCATCTTATCTGGGCTCTTGTGCTTCATGCATCTCTCCTACAGGACACATTGTTTGTCAAATGTGTGCTTTTGGGACTGTGTTCTTCCTCTCTACCCATGAGTATGTCTATGTCCCAAATGTAGCTGTTTCCACATTTGAATCCTCAGCATCAACAGAGCCTGTAGCTCTTAATAAGGACTCAGTGGTTTAATTACAGAAATATTAAGCGATTTTTCAAAACAAAATATAACAAAACAAAAATTAAAACTGCAGCTCTTCACTTTTGGAGATTTTTTTCAGTTTTATTGAGATATCATTGGCATATATCACTGTATAAGTTTAAGGTATACAGCATAATGGTTTGACTTACATATACGGAGAAATGATTATTGCAGTAAATTTAGTTAGCATCTGTCATCTCATATAGAAACAATAAAAAAAGAAAGCAAAAAAAAGAAAAAGGAAATTTTTTTCCTTGTTATGAGAACTCTTAGGATTTACTCTCTTAACAACAATTGGACTGTGACAGACCCATCACAGATCCACGACTGGAAGACAGATACTAGTTTTTAGGGCAGCCCTGGAAAAGTTGTGGCACTGGATGCACAGATTAATGCTGTCCCTCCTCAGGGGGAAGCTGAGAGCTGGGATCTTTCACCTTCTTGCTCTGTGCTGAGCAGGGAGTAGAATCAATGGTGTCTACCAGTCAAAGCTCCACGTATAATCTCCCCTGGGTGGCTAGACTTTGATGGACCCAGCAGAGCTCAAAGATTGGCAAGACAAGGAGGCTGGTCCTCTGGGGAGTCCCATAAGAAAGTTGAACCACTGGATGTGAACCAACCTCTTCCTTCTCCTGGTGAAGCTGGGATCTATGGGTCTCTTCCTGATCAGATGGCACTGCACCAGGGACAGGTGGCAAGAGGGTGTCCCATATCTCCCTTTAGGCTTCGGTGAGTCTGGTTTCTCATTATCCCAGGGTGCAGGAGCATTTCAATTAGTTTCTGATTTCTCACAAAGAGAATTCATCTGTGAGTTATTGCTGTATCAGTGTATTTGTGGGGAGAAGGAGAGTCTAGGGCTTCTTACTTTACCTTCTTGTTGACATCACTTCGCGTTTCTTTTCATATATTAGGAAGGTAAGGGAAAAAGTGGCTAGAGGACTTACTACCATACAGTTGGATATTGGTAGAAGTGGTGCAAAGATAATGGTCTCCCGATTTCCAACTCAGTACTGACAGCAAAAAGCCTGTAAGCCTTGAACACTATTGACCATCCATTCGATACCTAGCCATGTAACGCCCCTTCAGGGCTCTGTTTGGCTTGACAGAAGGGAGTTTTTTCTACATTTAATTTCAAAGTTTTTTACAAGTTTTTATTGAACTTGTAGCAAGCTAGAATGTAGTTTGGGAAAAAAAAATGCCTTGAAAAAAGACAGTTAAGTATTTTAGTTGGCAATGTAACTTCTGTAGTATTATTTTCAATTCAGATAGATACAGGAGTGAACAAAAAATGAAAACAGAACTGAGTCATGCAACTAAAGCCAACTCAGTTATTGCTTTGAGACAATAGTCATAGTTTTGAATAGTCTTTTTGCTGATAACTCTTTAGTGAAAATAATAACACATTAAATTTATGACTGTTAGTTAGAAAAGCTTTCTATTGAAATGATGTAGAACCCGACCTATTGTTCTAATTTGGGTTTGTGTATCCAACTATAAGCATGGAGAAAGGCTTTGTTCTTCAAATAGACTGTGAGAAATATTTTTATATAGATTGTTGTACACAATTTATTTGGTGATAAAATGTTTCCCTCTAACTTTCATATAAATACACTAATATTTGAGTAATTTTAAAAGATCTTACAATTGTGTTAATATGATCATTAAATAATATATTGAATAAATTATAAAAGTTATCTACTTTTCTATAATACCCATAAATAGGAAAGCATCATTTAAATTTATTAATTCATCAATTGAAAAATGTTATCATTTCATTTATCTCTGATTCTATCTGGAAAATATTACCTTTAAAGGTAAATTGAGGTTTGCATTCTAATCCTTTTTTAAAAAGTAAAGAAAAAGTAAAGAAAATCACCACCAAGTGGTTTCATTTTGTATCTGTTTGTGAAATGTGATATCCATTGATCCCTCGCGTGTTAAATTGTTAGAAGGAGATTAAGGGACATCTAGTGTACGTATCACCCACATTCCCTAATCTAATGCTTGCATTCACAATACTGTGAGCGAGTGTCTGTGGTGTAAGAGACAGCTGGCTTAAAATGAGGTGCATGAGCAATAATTGCATGGCCTAGTGATACAGCTGGAGCAAAACTGCATCTTGTGGGAAAAAAATCAACCAGCACATTGTTGAGCCTAAATAAGCCTTTATTCAGAATGTTGCAATGTAAGATGACTCCAAAGAAATATTCTAATTTTGGGGGGAAAAAGGCACAGTTTTTGTAAGGCTTTAGATAGAGATATCAGTCTCAGGTCAGCTAGTTTCACAGATAGTTGGTCAAAAATGGTTCTCTAAAGAAGTAGGATATATCTTTGCAGTTTAACACTCGTTGACTGGGTAGTTCGGGTTTAGTAAGGTGAGAGGAGTGAGGCAGTGGCCAGGGCTCAGGTGAAGTGCAAGGGAAAGCTGTCAGAAATAGGTGTAGGGACTACGCAAGAGCGAGAGTGAAAACTGCAGTCTTCGTGTTCTCTTGTAATCCATCCTCTTGTTCAGTGAAGAAACTGAGTCTCATTGCTTCATATAACAAGTTCATGAGAAAGATGTTCCATCTTTTGGGGTCTTTTATAATTCCTATAGGATGTGAGGGGCCACACCTCTACCATAAAGCAAAATAATTATTTATTTAATCTATGTTTGTTCCCTATATTAGACAATACACTACCCTGCTTGTTCAGTCACTTTCCTGTCTTCTTGCTAATTTAAAACCTTTGCATCAGGGCTCTAGAAGACCCTCTGACATTGTGGTATTTATTCTTAGAGGGCGACAAGGACCTTCTGACCTTTTTATCTTCTAGCTTAGTCTTCATTAAAACTGGAGAGGGAAGAATGATTTCTCTGTTTTCCATTCCTCCTGTGATTCACCATACATCCCTCCATCTCAACCACAATTCCGCTTGCATAAGGCTCCCTGAGGTGATGGTTCTGTGGCTTGACTTATGAAAGGGGGTAGGAAACACCAATTCAAACTCTCCAAGTAATATAAGAGCATTATAACCCAGTGGTGAAGATTCTCTCAGGAAGAACATGATTCAAAACGTGTGTTAATAATCTCTGAAATAAAGTGTGCTTGCCATCGTTAATTCTTTTCAGTCCTTCCAGCTGAGCTCAAACATCACTTATTCAGAGAATACTATCTGGATCCATTTCATATCTCTCACAAAGATCGGGTCCTGTCTCCTGACTATAGGCTTTCATAGTGTTACATGCTTCTTCCTCAAATCATATACTTATCACTGTTCTGATTAAATTATTTGTTTAAAGTAGTTTTCCTTTACATATCATGCAATTAATAACCACAAAAGTCACCTTTAGTACATTATCGTTGCAGGGCATGGTTTCTGGCACATAACCTATGGAAAATAAATATTTATTATGAATAATTTTTTACTATTTTTTCTTTTCCATATTTTTTTCAGATGGCAGGAAATTCATATCCCCCGTACTTATAGATAACAACATTTCAAATGTTTTAATATATTTTACATATCAAATATTTAAAGGAATAACAAAGTTATAAGGCATGCTAATAAGCAGGATTCCACTTTCCATTTATACAATTCTACACTATATTTTTATTGCATACTTTTATTCATTGAATTTTTCTCTAACTGCTATTAGTCATTAAAAGTTAATATTACTTTGTTCTCACCTTTAGGAACTTTTCCTAATTAGCCTTAAAACTAGGGAAAAAAAGTTTAGCTCAAGGTTAGTATAATATTCATGATAATTTAGGTTATATTTCCTTTGACTTATGTTAAGGATACTTTTGTTACTTTTTATTTATGATACTGAATTGTACAAACTCTTTTTCTATATAAGTTATGTTATTTTAAGGCCTTTTTAATTAAAGTTGGGTGCAATTTAAATGGACCTTCTTTTTTCAGTTAAAACATTCCTGAACTTATGCAATCCTTAGCTGAATCTTTTTGCCCTTTGTTTTATGGTGGACAGTGTTACTAACTTAGAGAAGTACCAATTCTGACTTATAAGGTTTTAGAAAGCTTTCAATTTAAACGTTAAAATGTAGTCCAAACTTAAGTGAAACTTTGAAGTTACTTCTATTAATTCTTTACAATAAAAAATTTTTACTACAAATTTACCAATATTAGAAATAGCATTGAGTGTATTTGTATTTCAATTAATAAATAAATAGTGTATGTAAAATCTTTATTTCATGAAATAAAAATGTTTCTACATTTCAGGTATGTATTACAATTTACGTAAAATTAGCTATGGGAAATATTTAATTGGAATAATGACATGAATCTTCTTAACATTATCATCATGACACTGGCTAGAACATTTTTTATTTATCATTACTGGTATAAAATGTTATACAAGCTATGTAAGTCTGGATTAATTTTTAGAATAGAGGAAAAAAGAAATTATTTAAATCTGTCTGGGATTATTGGGGAAATTTTCACTGAAGTGATATTTACTTTAAAGTAGCTCATGGTGTTGTAAAAATGAACTAAGATTATACATGCATAAGTTTAAGTACCGTACTTGTCATATAGTAAGCACGCTATAAATATTGACTATCCTTTACTTACAATTATTAAGCATAAATATGCAGAAGTGGGGAAGGGCATTTGCAGGGTGAGGATCTCACAGGGCTTGTGAGGATAATCCTGTTATTCAGTATACACTTCAGTCTCGCCAAATTGAAGGAGATCAGCAACTCACAGGCCATACTCACCCACTTACTACTTGTCTTGTGTCATTGAGCCTCGGCATTTGTGTGTTTGTCAACAGCGTTGGGTATTCATTCTCTTCCCAACTAGACTGAAAGCTCCAAAACACCAGGAATTTGTTTCGTCTGTGTCTTTCCTTGTTTCTTTAGGCCCAGTGCCTAAAGCAGGGTCTGGCACATGTTTGACACATTGGAAGTACTTAACTTGTTTAATCTGCGAAAACTCCTCTTAGATAGGACTACGGTACCCTCGTTTCACTGAAGAGGTAACTGAGGCAGCAGGAGGTTAAATGACTTGTACATGGTCACATGGATAGTAAGCAATGAAGCCACCAGAAGGCTTTTCAGGATGAATTGCATGAGGCTCACATTGAGGAAAACATGTAAGAGTAAAATTTTGTTTATATAAGAAGAAACCCAGATTTGCATGTGTGTGTGGGGGCAGGAGGGTGATAAAACAGAAAAAAAAAAGCTCAAACAATATTATTGAGATTAAAAAAATAGCTTTAGAGACTTTTTGTGAAGGCTAATAACATGATATAAATGTTTAAAAAAGGATATAGGTTGACTTCTGTTTCTTGCAATATGGTGGACCGACACTGCTTAAAACACCTAAAACTCTTGGTTTAAAAAAATATTTTTAAAGTCCTCTTAAATGCAGCCCCAAGTTGGCAAGACAGGAAGGAAAACTTAAATGAATATAGGAACCCAGAAAGCTAAACTGAGCACGGAACCTTATTTGAAGCTTGCAGGCACTTGAACCTACTGAATTGCACATCGGTGTTTGAGGTCCGCAGTCTGAGGGCATAGGAGGCAAAGCCAAGGGCCTGCCAAAGTGCGGTGTTGAAAAGTCTACCATCAAGTTAGAATCTCTAATGAGAAATTGGCTGGTTAAAATTGAACTAGAAAGAAATTCATGCTCTCCAGAGGGGAAAACGAAAAAAGAAAAAAAAAATCCTATTTTAAACCTTGGTGCTTAGTAGAAGGCATAATAAGATTCTCTGATACTTTGGAATCAAGTTGACTCTCATATGGGTTTTTCACCTCAAATCGTATTACCCAGATATTACCCAAAGAAACAAATAAAACTAAGCTCAGTGATATTTGAATGTCAGATATATGAAGACCAGAGATTTTGGAAGTAACAAACGAAGAATATTAAGTAATTTATTCTGCTTCAAAAATTAATGTGTGTGTTTGTGTGTGTGTCTATTGGTGTGGGTAGGGGAGTCTTAGATCCACAGAGACAAAGAGGCTCCCTGAGCTGGGTGCATCTTGTAGTGAGAGTTTCTTGTTGGTGCCTCCAGGCATCTGGTGTCTCTGGGTGAGTGAAGGGATGTTCAAGCCTGTCAGGGAAGCAGAGTGCTTCCCAGGTTCAGCACTTGTTGTGGCAAAATCCCCCTTGCAGGTCCTGGCTGGCCTCCCAGTGTCTTTGGGTATCATCTGTCCCCCGCCTAGAGATCCTTGGTGACTGGGCAGCCCCAACAGAGAATCACACCACAACAAATGGCCCTGACAAAACAGAAAGCCTCTTTATGCCTGTGGCCAGAGAATCTCTTCCTCCATCTAAGACCAGATGACCTGGTAATACTGACAAGGGGGATCCCACTACAGCAAGCTGCCCAACCCAGTAATAGTCTTTGTTATGGTAGGCGGAGGGCACATTTGTCAATTTTAGCTCCATAGAGCTGTTAAAATAGTGTTAGATTAATATATATCTGTAAAATAATGGTTTTATTTAAAAAATCACTTGTGAATGCAGAAAACTATCTACAATTAAGTCAACTGATTCTAAAATCTTGAATAACAGATGTCTAATGGTTGTAAATTTCATAGTAATATAGTAACATTTCTGTATTTGTGACGATGTGCTGATGTATTTCTTTCCTTTTTAAATTTTACTATTTTATTTCTTTAACCTCTTTGTCTTCCTCTTGTTGATTTATTTTTCTTCTATGTCCAAAATCCGAGGCAGACCTATATACAGGAGCAAATAAATGCAAATAAGTATTTTATTCCAATATCAGTTGACAAGTTAAATGGGAAAATAAATAATTCTATTTGTATTTATTTACTACTTCAGTTTTGAGTGCCCCTGAAAGCCAAGGTGAAATAAGAGAGAAGGGAGTTTCAGATTATTCTATAGAAGGATTAAAGGATATACACACATTCCTCTGGAGCAGACAATTTTGTGTCAACAGCAGATTTTATCAGCCATTTATTTTGAGAATACTTATATAAAGCATTTTGAGCAGTATAACAGACAAAATAGTTGAGTACAGGTTTGAAAACACTTTTTAAATGAAAATTTCTTCCTGGCTGCCCTCTGAAAAAGATGAGGACATATCATTAAATAACTCAGTAAAGTCATTGCTGTAGGTTTAGAGATGATATAATCCAAATATGATGTTTTTGGATAAATAAGCCTGAATAAATAAAGCTTAAGGAATTTAACACATCAGTTGTGTGAGCTATCAGATATTTCATGCAAGCTTTGGTCAAGGGCTACATTTGCGTCATGGCTGAATTCATTGAGAACTTCCATTAAGTCCAGTATTTTATGCTATAATTAAAGAGAGGTACATATACCGTAGATACTCGGAAAGCAAGTGGCAGAGTTGACATTCTTATTATGACATTGAAAACCCAATATTCTTCAACAGAAAAATGGACTATAGTGGAAGGGGAGCACTCATAATTTTATAAAAGATTTGACTCTTCATTTTTATATAAGACTCTTAAGTAAGGAATAGAATAATTTGGTTTAGAACTGTAATGAAAAAATATGTGGACAGAAAATTTAGATGACTATAAACCAAACATTCCTAAATAAGTACAATGTGTACTTCGTTTTTTCTGTACCTTGCTTACTGTTGGCATGGTAATCTGCTAAGGACAACTTTTGTTATATATGCTATTTTGATCTTTTTTAGATTCTTTAAGGATATTTTAGCTTGAGGAAAAGAAGTTTAGATAAAATAACCAGATATACTCTTTATTTCAATTAAATATTTTTTGATTGTTGCAGTAGATGACTTTTTAAAGTAATTACATCATAATCTTATATCGATGGCTAACATCTTTCAGAATTATTATACCATGACTATATTAATTCTAATTTAAATTTTGATTATCCAATACACACTTTTATTTTTAAATTTTTTTGTTGTGGTAAAATTTACATAACATACAATTAACATTTCAAGTGTATGATTCATTTAGTACATTCATAACATTGTGTAAATTATCACATCTATAAAAATATTTTCATAACCCCAAAAGAAAACCCCATGCCAATTAAGCAATCACTCTCTATTCTTCCATCTCTCCAGGCAATCCTTAATCTGCTTTTTATCTGTCTCTCAGGAATTTACCTATTCTGGATATTTCATATAAATGGAGTTATACAATATGTGACCTTTTGTGTCTGGCTTCTTTTATTTAGCATATTGTTTTTGAGATTCAACTACCTTGTAGTATGAACCAGTACTTCATTCTTTTTATGGCTAAATAATATTCCATTGCATAGATATACCACATTTTGTTTATCCATTCATCAGTTGATGGGCATTTGGGTTGTTTCTACTCATGGCTATTATGATGAGTATATTATATGTTATAAATATTTGTTAAATGTTATATATGTTAATTATATGTTATAAATATTTGTGTACCAGTTTTTGTTTGAATTCTTGTTTTCAGTTGTTTGGGGTATATACCTAAGAGTGGATTTCTGAGTCATATGGTAGTTTTTGTTTAACATTTTGAGAAACTGCCAAACTTTTTCTGTAGCACGTGCACCATTTTACATTCTCATCAGCAACGTACAATGGTTTTAATTTTTCTACATCCTCCCCAACACTTGTTACTTTCTGTTTTTTAGATAATAGTCATCCTACTTGATATGAAGTGGTACCTCATTATGGTTTTGATTTATATTCCCCTAATGATAAATGACATCGACTATTATTCATGTGATTGTTGGCCTTATGTATACCTTCTTTGGAGAAATGTCTATTTGTGTCTTTTGCCCATGTTTTAATTGGGTTATTTTTCTTTTTGTTGTTGAGTTGTAAGAGTTCTTTATATGTTCTGGGTACTAGAGCCTTACCAGATGTATGATTTGCAAATATTGCCTTTCATACTATCCTTTGTCTTTTCACTTTCTTATTTATTTAGTTATTTTTTTATGAGGAAGATTGGTACTGAGCTAACATCTGCCAATCCTCCTCTTTTTGCTGAGGAAGACTGGCCCTGGGCTAACATCCATGCCCATCTTCCTCTACTTTATATGGGATGCGGCCACAGCATAGCTTGACAAGCGGTGCATTGGTGCACGCTTGGGATCCAAACTGGCCAACCCCGGGCCGTCACAGTGGAGCACACGCACTTAACTGCTTGCACCACCAGGCCGGCCCCTTCACTTTCTTTATAGTGTCCTTTGATGCACAAAAGTTTTTAATTTTAATGTTAAATATATCAATTTTTTCTTTTCTTGCTTGTGCTTTTACTATCATATCTAAGAAACCATTGACAAATCCAAGATCATGAAGATTTATCGCTTTGCTTTCTTCTAAGGGTTTACATCCTTTTATTTTTAATTAAACATTTTCCCTATCTAAATTTATTGTTGCATTTACAGCAAATAAATTTTATAATTCTTATGAAATTTATATTACATTTAATGTATTGTCATTTTGCTTTTTCTTTTCCTTGGTGAGTCATCAAATACCTGTCATATATTTGTTTACCTTACATTGACAAAACTCCTCATTAAAAGAGCAGAGCAGAGGGCAATGTTCATACTGGGGACAACATTTAGCTATTTGTGACCCCATCTGATTTTGACGCATGGAATGCTGAAGTCCTAGGTCTATTTCTCTGTTGTCATAGACCTCTTTTCCCTTCTCAAAATACTAATTAGTGAATTCCAGTTTATGGTTGAAAATGTGACTCTGAAGGTTTATGGGCTATATTTTCTGTTTGCCTCTCTATAGTCACTTTCCACCCTTCTCCTTGTCCTAGAAAGCAGGAAAACAGGCTCGCTAGTACTGTGGCCTCGGATTGGGTTTAATCAATTGAGAGTCCAGGTAGGAGACCAGAGAGTGGGAGAAATAGAGTCAGGATACTTACTCGTGCTGATTTCTTACTGCATGTTGTTGCACTGACTGCATGTGTACAAGTTTCTTGTCAAATGATGCCCTCTACACAAGTTTCTCTCTCTCTGTCCTCTGTTTTGATAATCACATCTTGCCTTGCCCCTCCAGGACCAAGTGCAGTAATAGTGGTCCCTTGTTATCACATCTGTTTTTCAGGTGCCCATCTCTCCCACCAGTATGACTTTTTTGTCTTAATATCATGTCTAGCACATAGGTTGGCACAGTGTCTATGACACAGGGAGGCATTTTATAATATAAAAATAAAACCCTCCCCAAAATGACATCACTGTTAATAAAACAAAGTTATAATAAAACACCATGACAATAATTTGCCATATTACATGCTTTAAAATATAAAGGAAAATAAAAGCTAGCACCCAGTGTTTCTGAGGCTATGGGAAACAAGATCTGCTGATGGGAATATACTTTTTTTTATGTTTTAGAGAAATTCTAGCAATGTGACTTCACTCTTAAGTGAATCAACTTTAGAAACTTATCTTAAGAGGGATAAATCTGATTCAGGGAAACATTTGTATTTACTGCTAGTTTATACTGTTATTTCTAATATCTTATAAAATGGAAACCAGCTAAGTACCCTAAAATCATGTATTATTTTTGCAGTCATTATATTCATATGATAAAATACTGGATAAATGTGTAGAAGAATCTTAGATCCAACTTCAGTAGTCATATTTCTTTGGGCAAATTATTTGACATCTTAAAATCTAAGGATAAAACATTATACTTACCTCACAGAGTGGTTGTAAAGATTAAGTAAATTATCACATATTAAAGATTTCACACAAAGGCTAGCACATGGGAAGCAAACAGTAAATATTAGATATCATTACTATTCCTCTCTCTCCACTTAAGCCTGGCTTTAGAACATTGATTTTTAATTAGGGATTCATTTGAGAATCACCTGTTAAACTTTCTGGGATTATACATTCTTAGACTCCAACCTAGGGGCCTCTGACTTAGTAGGTGTTGTGTGGAGGTCAAGACATATTGTGTTGTCCAGTCTCCAAAGAAAGTACTAATATCTATTCCTTTATAAGATCTATTTTCTTACATGAAGAAATGCTTAGAATATATTGTAAAGAAAATAAAAGCAAATTATAACATTTATTGTCTAATTGCATTTTAGTCTATGTAGATTTCTTGATAAACATTGAAGATTGAAAACTCATGCCAATCACAAAAAAGGAATTTATAAGATAATAAATCCTCAAAATCAGATAACAATCATTACTTTGGGCTTTTACAGATTTGGACAATATTTTGCTGTAAGAGAATCCCAAACAGGTAGAAAAAAGTCTGTCAGTAATTAAAAAGAAAGTAAAATAAAACAAACAATACTAGCAAATGGCTGGAGAATTATCACGTAATAACTTGTGTGGATGCAAATAAACTCTAATAGTGAGTTATCAAAGGGAATTTGAAAGTTCATTATGACAGAAATTCCTAGAGCTAGAAAAAAACCAGACGATTTCAGTTCTGCAATAATATCATGATAACATTATGCTCATTCTGAATTCCCTGCTGTTACTGAATTTAAATCCGGTTTGTTTTGAATATTTTCTTCAATCTAGCAAGTTAGTAGCTATTTTCTAAAGAGACAATTGATCCCAGCGTACAAATTTACCGATTAGAAAACCTGAAACACTGAAGCTGTTCAATTTAATCCATTTGAACAAATACCTTTTGCCTGCCTTCTTTGTGAAATTAACAAAGTACTAGCAGTATCAGAACAGCCTGAGGAAAAGTGAAACCTTACGCCAGTGAATATAAGCACTTTCCTTTTTCTCAAACAATTTTCTGTACTGATTTTTTCCTTTAGTTTTAGTTTACTTTGTAGTTTTGCACTTCTTAATTAATTTACTTGAGTAATATACATTTAGTGCCCATTGTGTACAAAAAGTAGACAAGATGAAAAGAAGAAATAGACACAGATCCTTTCTTCATGTCAGTAACATTTTTCCGAGAGAAACAAAAATATGTGAAAATGTATGTTTGAATAAAAAACAAACAAAATACAACAACAATATTTGTAGGCTTCAGCCCCCACTCTAAAATATATGTCTGGTTTTAAGTCCTTTGTTTGCTAAGAGGAATGATAGAGAGAAAGAACAAAAGATACTGAGAGACCCAGATAGGAGATCTTATTCCTAAAGACAGAGGCAAGGAAAGATGTAGCTGCTTTGTGGAGGAAATATATCAGTCCAGAGATGTGAACCCAATGGCTGGTGCCTAAAGAGGATACTTGAGGAAGTATCTACTGGGAATTTTACAAGGTTCTTTTTTGTTTATTTGTTTTAATTTAGTTTAGTTTTTTTGTAATATATGATTTCAACCTTCTCAGTCATACTACAAAACTTTAGTAAAATTTATATGGTCTCAATTACTTGTGAAGAATAATTGTTTTTGTCTTGAGTAGAACTTACATTAATTACAGATTCAAGAATATTGAAAAGAAATACAAGACAAAGTCAAATCTAAAATTACCAGACTAGATCCCTCTTCATCCTCAGCTTTATTCTACGTAGCCAAAGGGAGCTCTCTCAACCAAAGCCATGGCTCCCTTACTACTCAGAGACCAGGGCAGAGCCTTTTGCACCAAAGAGAAGAGGCCCTTATTTCCTTCTTTCTACTCTCAGCTACAACAAATACAGTCTTAATATTTAATTAAATATTAAACTATCTCAGGAAACCTCTTCCTCGCCCATAGGGTTAGGATATACGCATATAACTATGGCAAAACCCAATTAGAACTATATTAAACATTGCTCTGTTTTAAAAAAATCTGCCTTATTTAATCTTATCTATGATCACTTTGTTTTATATAATTCTGAAAATTTTTATTGAATGAAGTGGATTTTTTCTGAATATTGTATCCACAAAAAATAAAGAAAATAAGACAAGCCTTCAAATCTATTGATAAAGAGACTATTTGCTAATTTGTTGACATTCCTTAATGTGGTTAGAAGAAAGCTTTAATGTAGTTAGAAGATGCATTTTATTAAATCCAAAATTTTAGGTAGGAATGGAAAGATGTAGGTAGACAAATACTATTTTTATTACTTCCACCGTAAGTTTATATCTTTAGAATAAAATGTATGACCAAGAAAATAAATAACTTGTGCTTTTAAGAAAAATAATTGCCCTGAAGTTCTACCTGAAAAACGGTTACTGACCTCTCTCCATGCTATAGGCACAAGTCCCAGAAGGACTCAAAGAGGTGCTTGTAATTAATTAGCCAGGATTTTGAAGTCCTTCATTCCTCATCCCTTTTGGATTTGTGCATGAGTTTGGAGTTTCAACTTGGGACCTGGTCTTACACTCTTACCATAGATTTCCCAACATTGAAGGAAAATGTTGAAGAGAACCTACTTATGCTTAAACCCTAGACATGTGAAGAACCAGAGCAGATGTATTTGTATTGGAAAGGTCAGGCCACAGAATGAATAAATATCTGACTGAAATAGTCAAGCCTTTCTCTTGCAGAACACAGGGTTCAGTTCATTGGGTGCACTGATTATGAGAAAAGCATGAATCTCAAATAAATAAAACTATGCATTTTATAGCTAGAATATTGGAACTAATAGCAATTACAGCCCAGCATCTCCTTTACCATTAGATAATTAACGTGATTCAAGTGATGCTGGTGTTCAAATTGGAAGTAATATAACAGGAGATGAAGATGTTTTGGATGTGGAGGAATGCACGAGAAAATAGTGTCAAGGATGACAACTAAGTTTTACATTTGAATAGATTGTGGTATGAATTGTAAACAATATTAAAGAAATAGATCTGTGGTGGAGAAATTTAGAGCTTAATTTCTAAGCTTAGTTTAGTTTATGTTCAAGGGAAGATGTCAAATTAGGAGTGGGATGTGTGAGTCTGAAGGTTAAAGGAGAATTTTTCTTGGAGATGTAAATTTCTAAATTTTTTTGTGAATGAGTACTATTTAAAACTCTTAATCTAATAGGAGTCTTCTAGGGAGAAAGTATAGAGTGAAAAAAGGAGAAATCCTTGGTTAGAAACTTGAGAAATTTTCATCATTTCATGGATGGAAAAAAGTGAATTTAAGCTTATGAATGAAACTAAAAAAAAGGATAGTACTGTGTCATAAAAACCAAGAGAGGAGAATGTATGAAGTATTTGGAGGTGATCAAAAAGGTTGACTCCTGATAGGAGATGAAGTTAAGAAAGCTTAAAAATTGCTATCACTTAGGAACTTAGGTATCATTCATTATCCTGGTGGAAATGGAAGTTGCTAGTGTCAGAGGAGCAAAAGACAGATTATACTAGGTTGAAGAGGAGGTTGGATATAAGAAAATGGGGATGCATCATTAACCATATTAGGTATATGACTATGAAAAGAAGTAAGATTTTTTGTTTGTTTTTAATTGTGTATATATTTTTTTCTTTTTATGGACGTACTAGGATACATTCACTAATCCAATAGGAAAAATCCAATTATTAGTGTTCATTAAAAAAGAAGAGAGAGAAGGGAAAAATCTAGAGTGTGAGAATCTAAAGAAGGTGGAGGGAATGAAATTCAAATCATAGACAGAGGGATTAGGAATTAGGGATTAGGTTTATATTGGAGGAGGAGCACATTTCCTATTCTAAGAGAAAGAAAGGACATTGGAATGAGTTCAGTGGTACTTTCCATCACAGATTCAGTTCCACCCTGGTTCCTGAACCAATAATCAGTAATTGGTTCAGGACCAAAAAGTAAACCAAAAAAAGCTTCGACATCATATATGTCAATGCAGGAATCTTCAAGAATATTGCCTCTTTCCTCCCTGCCTTCCTTTCTTCCTTCTCCTTCCACATTAATTTCAAACACAGTGCACAAAATACAACTGATCTTGAAATTTCCTTTTACAGACATGCCCCATCTTTCTATCTGTACTTCCAAGCTAAACATGATATCATGGATCACTGTTTCCAGTACTTAATTCAGATTTTTAGCTCTCTTTCCCCTGATAATTGATCTACATTGATATGAATGATCCATAATTCTTCATGCCAGTATCATAAACTTCAGTACCTTTCCATCCATGTTAGTAACTCCAGTGACATCTTCCCAAAACACAAATCTCACTACTTTCCTAATAGCTCCAAAAAGGATTAATTGAGTAAAAACTAAGAATGCACTGAATAGCATACAATAGTTAGTGTGATGTTTCAGAAATGACCTTGAATTCTAGAGCAGACTGTCTAGGTTTTAATCCTAAATCATTATGTAAAACCATACAACATAGGGCAATCTGTTTACCTTCTTTATGCCTCAGTTTTCTCATCTATATAATGGGAAAATAATCACACTTACCTGACCAAGACAGCCTTAACATTCCCCTCAGTGTGACCAAACTTTAGACAGGATTCTTCCTGACTATAGGCTCCTGATCTCCCTTTTATTAGAGCATTTACTTTAGAAAACTTGTAATTGTAAATTCTTTCTCTGTCCCTTTGAGATGTAGATCTTCTCCCAGCCTGTTGCCAGTTTTACAACCTAGAAATATCTTTTCAAGGACTTTGGAGCCACCCCTTTGAACTGTAATCATCAAGAAAAAGAGTGTCCCCCACCGCCCCATGTCTCTACGGAACAGTGAAAGCCAAACTTCAATAAGTGCCAGTTAGCAAACACAGATATCCTAATCATACTGACCAAGCTCATCATTGACTTCCTTTTTTATTTAATTAATTTTTTATCGAGATAACATTGGTTTACAACATTATATAAATTTCAGGTGTACATCATTATATTTTGATTTCTTTGTAGACTACATTGTGTTCATCACCTAAAGTCAAACTGCCATTTGTCACTATACACATGTGCCCTTTTACTCCTTTTGCTTCCCCCGTCTCCTCCCCTCTAGTAACCACTAGTCTATTCTCTGTGTCTATGTGTGTGTTTGTTGTTGTTGTTATTTTTATCTTCCATATATTAGTGAAATTATATGGTATTTGGCTTTCTCCGTCTGTCTCATTTTGCTTAGCATAACGCCCTCAAGGTCCATCCATGTTGTCACAAATGGCAAGATTTCATCTTTTTTTAAGGCTGAATAGTATCCCATTGTGTATATATATATATACCACATCTTCTTTATCCACTCATCCATTGATGGGTACTTAGATTGTTTCCAAGTCTTGGCTATTGTGAATAATGCTGCAATGAACATAGGGGTGCATATATCTTTTTGAATTAGTGTTTTCATGTTCTTTGGATAAACACTCAGAAGTGGAATAGCTGGATCATATGGTAGTTCTATTCTTAATTTTTTGAAGAATCTCCATACTGTTTTCCATAGTGGCTGTACCAGTTTACATTCCCACCAGCAGTGTATGAGGGTTCTCTTTTTTCCACATCCTCTCCAACACTTGTTATTTCTTGTCTTTTTAATAATAGCCATTCTGACAGGCGTGAAATGATATTTCATTGTAGTTATGATTTACATTTCCCTAATAATTAGTGATGTTGAACATCTCCTGTTGGCCATCTATATGTCTTCTTTGGAAAAATATCTGTTCAGATCCTTCGCCCATTTTTTAATTGGGATTTTTTTTGTTGTTGATGAGTCATATGAGTTCTTTATGTATTTTGAATATTAACCTCTTATCAGATCAGATATATGATTTGCAAATATCTTCTCCCAATTGTTAGGTTGCCTTTTCTTTTTGTTGATGGTTTCCTTTGCTGTGCAGAAGCTTAGTACTTTTCTACCAGCTCACTGCAGTGCTTGAAAACTCTCTTGCCTTTTGTTTCAGCAGAGTTGAGTTCAATCTCTCTCCTATTGCAAGAGTCTTGAATGAAGTCTTCCTTGTTTAACTCGGCCTGTGCAATTTTATTTGATATGTTTTAGAGGATTATTATGCAAATTGTGTGTTAATATATGTAAAATGTTTAAAACAGTGCCTGACCTGTGGTACTATGTAAGATTTAGCTATTTTTGTGATCATTCAAAATGTAATGCTAGCCTTAATTATTAGCTAACTTCCCCATCATTCTTTCTTTAAGTGTATCTGACACTAAGTTAAACTATATTTCTTATTGTTCCCTGAATACAACTAGCTCATTTACACCTTTTTGGTTTTGCTCATTTTTTTGTTTGTTTAACAGTTGCCTGGCATTCTTGTTATTCTTACTGCAAGGATCAAATCTGTTAGCATCAGCCAGCCGTAGGAAGCCTTACTTGTCTTCTCAGACAGACTCAGGCAGAGTTAGTTATATGCTACTTCTTTGCTCAGTCAAATCTCTCTCCCTCACTAGGCTATAATTCCCTTGTAGGCAGGTAAAGTATTGTATTAGCAGAGTGTTTGACACATTAAAGGATTTGTTTATTAATGAGTGCCAGTTACTTGCAAATTGCTGCTTTACTCAATATAGAGTAATGGTTTGTTTCAGTGAGCATTGATATGTGCAACCAGTGTGCAGTGTTTTCTTTGTTGCTTTCATTCACATTAGCGTCCACATTTTTTTTTTTGCTTGTTTCATTTTTTAGTTGAACTGCTCTTTTTATTGCTGTTTCCAATCTAAAATTTTAGAAATATCAGCCCTAGCAATAACATTAGGCTGTGAGAATTCTAATGCTGCAGAGCCGTTTGAAGGACACTATTTTTCTCCTGTGGCTAACATTTTTGAAACATTTAGGAAAAAAATTCACAAAAGTACATTGCCTCGGGCAATTTCTTTCTGTATAAATTCCTGTGGACATTGAAAGGTATTAGCTTCACTCCTATAAGTTTTACCGTGAGGTATTTGGCAGAAAGAAAGGGATGTGGATAAAGAGTAGAGTTCAGAACCCACTCTGTGAAACCACCCACTAAGAGAGGTATTCTCAAATCCCTTGACTATGTTTGTTTGTAAATTTGCTAGGATTTTTTAGGCTTTAGGTGGAAAGATCTCCCTTCAGTGACAAGAAAAAATATCTACAGTATAGGAGATTTCCATTGATCACGGACTAGGGAGCAGTTGCCAAGTAGAAAATAATCAGTTAATGCTGCAAAGATCTCAAAAGTAGGAGAAGCTATAGAGTCAGATTCTAGTGCCAGCTCACTACATACTAGCTGTGGGCAGGCAGACCATCTTTCAGAGTTTCAATTTCTAGCACGTGTAAAACGAATTATAAAATAATACATTTAAGGTCATCCGGAGAAAACACAGCATCATGTGTTTGAAAGCATAATACTTGGAATAATACTTACATTGTAGACATACGTTGTCTTTCCAATATTTAGGGAAAATAAATAAAGTCTATACTTGCCTCTATTTCCTTATTTCCAATTTTCCTCTCAACTACTTGTAATGTATTCTCCCTTTTAAATTAAGTTTTAAAGGACACTAATAACCATATAATTAGTAACACCAATGACATTTCTTTGGTTTTCATCTTATATTACTTTTTTATTAGTAATGTCACCTTTGTCATATATGAAATTTCCATATAGAGTTAGGGCTCTGTATTCTGTTCAATAGTCTAGTCTTATGAGAATAGCAAATTATTTTATTTGCTTTTAAAAATAACTTGATCTATTATGTGACAAATCCTTATAATGTGTTATTTATCATTAAAAATGTCTTAACTCTTGATGATCTATATTTCTGAGTAAATTTTAGTATTAGATAGCCAAATTTTCACTGAAATAAAACATATTGTTGGTATTTTTGTTGGAATTGCACTTCCCATATTGAATAATTTGGGAGGATTGACATCACTATGCTATTAAGTCTTCTTAGCTAGTGGTATTTTATATATCCTTTCATTAGATTTTTAAATGCCTTTCAATAAATCTTTACAGGTTAATTCACAACAATCTAAACAGTTGTCTGCTATTTATTCTTCAATATTTTATATTTTTGTTGCTTCTGTAAACAGTATATTTCTTAAAATTATATTTACTGTTTCTTCTGGGGATATATAGAAATGAACATGATTTTTATAGATTGATTTTGTGATACAGCAGCCTTGTCAAACTCTCTTGTTAATACTCTTGGTTTGTTTGTAGATTCTCTTAAAGGTAGAAACTATTATCTGTGGACAAGTTATTTGAATGGGAACAACTTTTGTTCCTTTCTTTCCAACCATTCTGTATTTTTTTTTTTGTTTTTATTTTTTTTTTTTGTGAGGAGGACCAGCCCTGAGCTAACATCCAATGCCAATCCTCCTCTTTTTTGCTGAGGAAGACTGGCCCTGGGCTAACATCCGTGCCCATCTTCCTCTAATTTATATGGGATGCCGCCACAGCATGGCTTGACAAGCGGTGCGTTGGTGCGCGCCCAGGATCCGAACCGGCGAACCCCGGGCCGCCACAGCGGAACGCGCGCACTTAACCGCTTGCGCCACCGGGCTGGCCCCATTCTGTATTTTTTATACTATTTATTTTATTGCTAATTTTAAAACAGAATGACATATATATGTATAAATATAGCACACTATATAACATCTTAATTTGTTTGAAATGCATATGATATTTTAAAGCAAAAAACATAACAAACATTGTCTTGTGCTTTTTTTTAATGTAGTTGTCTTATATGTAATAACTAAAACAAAAAGAATAATGGTAGGTGGGGGCATACATGGACCTAAATGATTGCAAAGTGTCTGAAGTTTATGGGAAAAGGCATAAAATTAAACCAAATTAATTGTGAAAATTATATATCTTGTATATTGTAATTGCTAGAAAAACCACCAAAATAATGCAAAGAAGTATAGCTAGAAAGCAAATAGATAAAATGGAATTCTAAAAGCAAAATTCGAATAATACAAAAGAAGAGAGGAAAGAGAAAACAGAGGAACAAAATAAAATGGAGGAATAGAAAACAAACAAAAAAGTAGTAGACAAATTTAATCATCACTAAATTTATCAAATGAAAATGGAGGAGGAGTCAAGATGGCGGCGTAGGCAGACTCTGAACTCACCTCCTCCCGTGGACACAGCCAATTTACAACTACTCGTGGAAAAATTACCCCTGAGACAGAACTGGAAACTGGATGAGAGGAACTCCTGCAACAACGGACAATCCTAACTGGGGTGGAAGAGGCAGAGACTCCCTTCTGGAGAGGAAAAACGCCGCCTTCACAAGCCGCCAGCTTCACGGCCGCCGGGAGCAGCTCACAGGTACGCAGCCTCCCTGGAGGCGCGGGGCCCTGAGCCGGGGAGCGCCCCCGCTGTGGGCATTTTGTGGACCCAGCACAATCGAGACCAGTGGCATAATATCTGACTTTGCCTGCTACTAAAACACTGGGGAGCACCCCCAGAAAACCCGGTTCACAAAGAAACTAAAACTGGCTCTTAAAGGGCCCGCGCGCAAACTCACCCGTTTCAGGAAGCACCCTAAAATCACCAGAAAGAAAGGTGTACAGTGCTTTGGTGACAAGAGACTCACCTAACAGGCCCTGAGTGCATCTCGGTGAGGGGTGAGACCTCTCCAGGGACTGGGACATTGGCAGTGGCCATTGTTGTGGCCTGGTGTGGGCGTGCTGACACAGACGCCATTGGAGTTCTCCCTGAGGCCTGCTAGCCCAGGGTCTGCCCCACCCGCTAGAGCACCGATTTAATCCAGCTCACAGGGCAGGCAGCCCACCATAGAGACTGGCCTCACCCAACAACAAGCCCTCAGGCAACTTGTGGGCCTGCATAGATTGGTGACTGGATTCTCTGCAGCCTGGCAACTGAGCCGACTTGAGCAGGGCAGGGTGTGCACAAGGAGCGGGTGGAGAGTGTGGGGCGGTGGCAGAGTGTGTGGGGCTCCCGCTGTGGAGAGAGTGGGTCCGCTTGGGGAGGTCAGGGCGCTCACACGGGGCAAGACTGTGTTGACTGTGTGTGTGGACCTGTGGGCGGCAGGGCTTCTCAGCCGCAGAAGACTTGTACTTCTCAAAGACCCACATAGGAGGTTTGCTCCACCTTCCAAAACCTGAAACAATTGAGTGCTCCTGTGCCTGAGGCCAGCCCCACCCAGCTGCAATCCTCAGAGAGCTGACAAGAGACCTAATAGGCTAGAGGCTTACAGCAATTGTAAGGCCCTGAGCCTAACAACCTGCCACTCTGGGGGCCTACTCACTTAAAAGAAATACTGCAACACAAATGTGGTATTAGAACTTGCAGCCAACTGTGCTGGGGATCCCCACACCTGATAAAGAGACTGAAGGGCCCACAACAACTACAAGCAGCTGAGCATTACAACAGCTGGCCAGGAGCATAACTCAGCCTCCCTGGGTGCCTACAGGGAGAGCAAACAGGCCACAGCAGAAGGATACACGTAGCCCACATAGGGGTCACCCCTGGAACATTGAGAACTGAGGGAAGCACACTGGAAGCCTCCTAAGCCATCACTTACATAAGGTCACCTATCCAAGAGCAGGAGACGTAGCTGACCTACCTAATACATAGACACAAGCACAGGGAAAGAGGCAAAATGAAGAGGCAAAAGAATACATTCCAAGTAAGGGAACAGGATAAAACCCCAGAAAAGGAACTAAGTGAAACAGAAATGAGCAACCTACCTGACAGAGAGTTCAAAGTAAGAGTGTTAAGGATGCTCACTGATCTGGGGAGAAGAATAGATGAACTCAGTGAGAATGTCAACAAAGAAATGGAAGATATAAAAAAGAACCAATCAGAAATGAAGAATACAATACTGGAAATGAAAAATTCGTTAGAGGGACTCAAAAGCAGAGTAGAGGATACAGAAGAACGGATCTGTGAGCTGGACGAAAGACTAGAAGAAATTACCCGAGGAGAACAGGAAAAAGAGAAAATAATTAAAAAGAGTGAGGACAGTTTAAGGGACCTCTGGGACAACATCAAGCGCACTAACATCCGTGTTATAGGTGTCCCGGAAGGAGAAGAGTGAGACAAGGGGTCAGAGAATCTATTTCAAGAAATAATAGATGAAAACTTCCCTAACCTAAGGAAGGAAACAGACATCCAGGTACAGGAAGCCCAGAGATCCCCAAACAAGATAAACTCAAACAGGCCCACACCAAGACACATCATAATCAAAATGTCCAGAATTAAAGATAAAGAGAGAATCCTAAAAGCCGCAAGAGAATGTCAAGTTACGTACAAAGGAAACCCCATAAGGCTATCAGCTGACTTCTCTGCAGAAACCTTACAGGCTAGAAGAGAATGGCACAATATATTTAAAGTGCTAAAAGGAAAGAACTTACAGCCAAGAATACTCTACCCAGCAAGGTTATCATTCAAAATGGAAGGAGAGATCAAAATTTTCCCAGATAAGCAAAAATTAAAGGAGTTTCACCAAGAAACCAGTGCTACAAGAAATGTTAAAGGGACTGATTTAAGGGGAAAAGAAAAGACCACAAATAGGAAAAATTATCTATTTCCATGATTAGAACGTAATGGATACAAATGCACAACAAAGAGGTTAGATATGATATCAAAAACATAAAAGGAGGGAGGACGGGAGTTAAAGAGTACAGCTTTCAGACAGAGGTCAAACTAAAGTGACCATCAATTCTGTATAGAAGAAGAAAGGAACAGAGAAGGACTACTAAAACACTGAGAAAAAAAAAAAGTTAAAAAATGGCAGTAAGTACATACTTATCAATAGCTACTTTAAATGTCAAAGGACTAAATGCTCCAATTAAAAGGCATAGGGTGGCTGACTGGATAAAACAACAAGACCCATATATATGCTGCATACAAGAGACACACTTCAGACCTAAAGACACTCACAAACTGAAAGTGAAGGGATGGAAAAAGATACTCCACGCAAATGGCAATGAAAAGAAAGGTGGGGTAGCAGTACTCATATCAGACAAAATAAACTTTAAAACAAAAATTGTAAAAAGAGACAAAGAAGGGCATTACATAATGATCAAGGGAACAATCCAACAAGAGGATATAACACTTGTAAATATCTACGCACCCAATGTAGGTGCACCTAAATATATAAAGCAATTATTAACAGACATAAAAACAGAAATAGACAGTAACACAATAATAGTAGGGGACTTTAACACTCCACTTACACCAACGGATAGATCATCCAAACAAAGATCAATAAGGAAACATTGGCCTTAAACGACACACTACAACAGATGGACCTAGTAGATATATACAGAGCATTCCATCCAAAAACCGAAGAATACACGTTCTTTTCAAAGGCACATGGAACATTCTCCAGGATTGATCACATATTAGGCCACAAAACAAGTCTCCATAAATTTAAGAAGATTGAAATAATACCAAGCATCTTTTCTGACCACAATGGTATGAAACTAGAAATCAACTATAGGAAGAAAATCAGAAAAGCCACAAATACATGGAGATTAAACAAAATGCTACTGAACAACGACTGGGTTAACGAAGAAATCAAAGAAGAAATCAAAAAATACCTGGAGACAAATGAAAATGAAAATACGACATGCCAGAATCTATGGGATACAGCAAAAGCAGTTCTAAGAGGGAAGTTTATAGCGATACAGGCCTATCTCAACAAACAAGAAAAATCTCAAATAAACAATCTAACAATGCACCTGAAGGAACTAGAAAAAGAAGAACAAACAAAGCCCAAAATCAGTAGAAGATGGGAAATCATAAAAATCAGAGCAGAAATAAATGAAATAGAGACCAAAAAAACAATAGAAAAAATTAATAAAACCAAGAGCTGGTTCTTTGAAAAGATCAACAAAATTGACAAACCTTTAGCTAGACTCACCAAGAAAAAGAGAGAAGGCACAAATAAGTAAAATCAGAAATGAAAGAGGAGAGGTTACAACAGACACCTCAGAAATACAAAAGATTATAAGAGAATACTATGAAAAGCTATATGCCAACCAATTCGACAATCTGGAAGAAATGGATAAATTCTTAGAATCATACAACCTTCCAAAACTGGATCAAGAAGAAGTAGAGAATTTGAATAGACCAATCACCAGTAAGGAGATTGAAACAGTAATCACAAACCTCCCCAAAAATAAAAGTCCAGGACCAGACGGCTTCCCTGGTGAATTCTACCAAACATTCAAAGAAGACTTAATACCTATCCTTCTCAAACTCTTCCAAAAAATTGAGGAGGGGGGGAAGCTCCCTAACTCATTCTACGAAGCTGACATTACCCTGATACCAAAACCAGACAAGGACAGCACAAAAAAAGAAAATTACAGGCCAATATCACTGATGAACATCAAGGCAAAAATCCTCAATAAAATACTAGCAAATCACATACAACAATACATTAAAAAGATTATACACCATGATCAAGTGGGATTTATTCCAGGGATGCAGGGATGGTTTAACATTCGCAAATCAATCAACGTAATACACCACATTAATAAAATGAAGAATAAAAATCACATGATCATCTCAATAGATGCAGAGAAAGCATTTGACAAGATCCAGCATCCATTTATGATAAAAACTCTGAATAAAATGGGTATAGAAGGAAAGTACCTCAACATAATAAAGGCCATATATGAGAAACCCACAGCTAATATCATCCTCAATGGTGAAAAACTGAAAGCCATCCCTCGAAGAACAGGAACCAGACAAGGATGCCCACTGTCACCACTCCTATTTAACATAGTACTGGAAGTCCTAGCCAGAGCAATCAGGCAAGAGAAAGAAATAAAAGGGATCCAAATTGGAAAGGAAGAAGTGAAACTGTCACTATTTGCAGATGACATGATTTTATATATAGAAAACCCTAAAGAATCCACCAGAAAACTTTTAGAAGTAATAAACGAATATGGTAAAGTTGCAGGATACAAAATCAACATACAAAAATCAGTTGCTGTACACTAACAACGAAGTAGCAGAAAGAGAAATTAAGAATACCATCCCATTTACAATTGCAACAAAAAGAATAAAATACCTAGGAATAAACTTAACCAAAGAGGTGAAAGATCTGTACACCGAAAACTATAAAACATTGCTGAAAGAAATTGAAGAAGACACAAAGAAATGGAAAGATATTCCGTGCTCTTGGATTGGAAGAATTAACATAGTTAAGATGTCCATACTTCCTAAAGCCATCTATAGATTCAATGCAATCCCTATCAAAGTTCCAACAACATTTTTCACAGAAATAGAACAAAGAATCCTAAAATTTATATGGAACAACAAAAGACCCCGAATAGCTAAAGGAATCCTGAGAAAAAAGAACAAAGCTGGAGGTATCACACTCCCTGATTTCAAAATATACTACAAAGCTGTAGTAACCAAAACAGCATGGTACTGGCACAAAAACAGACACACAGATCAATGGAATAGAATCGAAAGCCCAGAAATAAACCCACACATCTATGGACAGCTAATCTTTGACAAAGGAGCCAAGAACATACAATGGGGAAAAGAAAGTCTCTTCAACAAATGGTGTTGGGAAAACTGGATAGCCATATGCAAAAAAATGAAAGTAGACCCTTACCTTACACCATATACAAAAATTAACTCCAAATGGATTAAAGACTTGAATGTAAGACCTGAAACTGTGAAACTTCTAGAAGAAAACATAGGCAGTATGCTCTTCGACACCAGTCTTAGCAACATCTTCTCAAACACCACATCTGACCGGGCAAGAGAAACAATAGAAAAAATACACAAATGGGACTACATCAAACTAAAAAGCTTCTGCACAACAAAGGAAACCATCAACAAAACGAAAAGACAACCTAACAATTGGGAGAAGATATTTGCAAACCATACTTCTGATAAGGGCTTAATCTCCAAAATATATAAAGAACTCATGCATCTTACCAACAAAAAAACTACCAACCCAATTAAAAAATGGGCAAAGGACCTGAACAGACATTTCTCCAAAGAAGATATACAGATGGCCAACAGACACATGAAAAGATGTTCAAAATCACTAACTATCAGGGAAATGCAAATCAAAACTACAATGAGATATCACCTCACGCCCGTCAGAATGGCTATAATTAACAAGACAGGAAACAACATGTGTTGGAGAGGATGTGGAGAGAAGGGAACTCTCATACACTGCTGGTGGGAGTGCAAACTGGTGCAGCCACTATGGAAAACAGTATGGAGATTCCTCAAAAAATCAAGGATAGAACTACCATATGATCCAGCCATCCCACTGCTGGGTATTTATCCAAAGATCTTGAAAACACCAATTTGTAAAGGTACATGCACCCATGTGTTCATTGCAGCGTTATTCACAATAGCCAAGACTTGGAAGCAACCTAAGTGCCCATCAAGGGACGAATGGATAAAGAAGCTGTGGTATATATACACAATGGAATACTACTCAGCCATAAGAAACGATGAAATCCAGCCATTTGTGACATCATGGATGGACATTGAGGGTATAATGCAAAGTGAAATAAGTCAGAGGGAGAAGGTCAAATACCGCATGATTTCCTTCATTAAGTAGTAGGTAATAACATCAATAAACAAACACATAGGGACAGAGATTGGATTGGTGGTTACCAGAGGGGAAGGGGGGAGGGAGGAGGGTGAAAGGGATAATTTGGTACATGTGTGTGGTGATGGGTTGTAATTAGTATTTTGGTGGTGAACATGATGTAATCTATGCAGAAATAGAAGTACAATGATGTACACCTGAAATTTTTACAATGTTATAAACCAATGTTACTGCAATAAACAAAAAAAAAAAAAAAAAGAAAATGGACTTTCCTCTTCAATTAAAAAGCAGAATAGTTATAAAATAAGACTCAACTATATGTGATCTACCCTTTAAAAATGGATGGAGAGGGGCTGGTCTGGTGGCATAGTGGTTAGGTTCACATGTTCTGCTTTGGCAGCCCGGGGTTCACAGGCTCGGATCCCAGGTGTGGACCAACGCACGGTTTGTCAAGCCATGCTGTGGTGGCGTCCCATATAAAGTAGAGGAAGATGGGCACGGATGTTAGCCCAGGGCCAATCTTCCTCAGCAAAAAGAGGAAGATTGGCATTGGATGTTAGCTCAGGGCTAATCTTCCTCACACACACAAAAAAAAAACAAATGGATGGAGAGGGGCTGGCCCCATGGCCTCGTGGTTAAGTTCGGCTCGCTCTGCTTTCACGGCCCAGGTTCAATTCCTGGGCACGGAACTACACCACTTGTTGGTGGCTGTGTTGTGGCACTGACCCACATACAAAATATAGGAAGACTGGCATAGATGTTAGCTCTGGGCAAATCTTCCTCAAGCAAAAAAAAGAGGAAGATTGGCAGCAGACGTTAGCTCAGGGAAATTCTTTCTCAGCAAAAACATAAAAAAGAAACAAACAAAAATGGATGGAAAGATATAAAGTAAAAGAATGGAAAAAAGATAATGCTATGCAAATAGCAATTTAGAAGACTAACTCCAAGAAATGCAAGATGCAATTTTGTCCAGTACACATGGTATGGTCACTAACATTGACTATATGCTGCACAAAAAACTAATCTCAATAAATTTAAAAGTATACAATCTATAACACCTAAAGAATCCATGAATCAAAGAAGAAATACAAATGGAAATTTCAGATGGTTAATTTTATATGACAAATTGATTGAGCCAAGAGTTGTCCAGATATTTGATCAAACATCTTTTTGAGTGTTTCTGTGAGAGTGTTTTTGGATGATATTAACATGTAACTTAGTACCCGAGTAAAGTAATTGTCATCTCTAAAGTGGGTGGGCCCCATCCAATCAGTTGAAGGCCTGAATAAAACCAAAAGCATGAGCCCCCTCGAGTAAGAGGGAATTCCTCCTGCCTAACAGCCTGCGTACAGGGATATTGATTTTTTTCCTGTTTTCATACTTGAACTGAAATGACTCTTCCTGGGACTTGAGCCTGCCACCCTTCAGCCTGGAACTACACCATCAGCTCTCTTGGTTCTCCTACCTTTGTAATTAGACTGGAACTACACTATCAGCAGATCTTGGGAATTTTCAACCTCCATAATCATGTGAGCCAATTCCTTATAATAATTATATATGTATGAAAGACTATTTCCAAAATACACAAAGAACTCTTAAGACACGACAATAAGAAAATGAACACCCAATTAAAAAAATGGGCAAAGACCTAAACAGACAACTCACCCAAGAAACTATAGAGATGGAAAATAAGGATGGGAAACATCGTATGTCGTCGGGGAATTGCAAATTGAAACTACAATGAGATTCTACTGCACACCTATCAGAATGGCAAAACCCTGAAACACTGACAACACAAAATATCGGTGAAGATGCGGAACATCAGGAACACTCATTCATTGCTGAATACAAAATGGTACAGCCACTTTGGAAGACAGTTTGGCAATTTCTTATAAAAATAAGCATACTCTTGCATACAATCCAGTAATCACACTTGTATTAGTCAGGGTTTTCCAGAGAAACAGAACCACTAGGATATATATGGATATATAGAAGAGGAAATTTATGATAGGAATTGGCTCATGCAGTTATGAGTCTGAGAAGTCCCACAATCTGCCGTCTGCAAATGGAGAATCAGGAAAGCTAGTGTCGTGGTTCAGTCTGAGTTCAAATGCCTGGGAGCCAGGGGAGCAAATGGTGTAAGTCCCAGAGTCTAAATGCCAGAGAACCAAGGGGGCCAGGGCAGTAACAGATGGACGTCTCAGTTCAAGAAGAGAGAAAGAGAATTGCCCTTCCTTCACCTTTTTGTCCCATTCAACCTCCAACAGGAATCAAATGCCAGTCCTTTCCAGAAATACCCGCACAGACACACCCAGAAATAATATTTTAACAACTATTTGGGCATTCTTTAGCCCAGTCAAGTTGACACATAAAATTAGCCATCACAATGCTCCTTGGGAACTTGTGTCCGCACAAAAACCTGTACAAGGATGTTTATAGCAGCTTCATTCACAATTGCCAAAGCTTGGAGGCAATCAAGATGCCTTAAGTACGTGAATAGACAAACTGTGGTACCTTCAGACAACGAAATGTTATTCAACACTGAAAAGAAAATGAACTATCAAGCCATGAAAAGACATATAGGAACCTTAAATGTATATTACTAAGTGAAAGAAGCCAATATGAAAAGGCTATATACTGTTTGAATCCAACTATATGCCATTCTGGAAAAGGCAAAACTGTGGAGACAGTAAAAAGATCAGTAGTTGCCAGGGGTTAAGGGGTAGGGAGGGATGAATAGATGGAGCACAGAGTTTAGAACAGTGAAACTATTCTGTATAATATTATAATAGTGGATACAAGTCATCATGTATTTGTCAAAACTCATAGAATGTACAACACCAAGAGTGAACTCTAATGTAAATTATGAACTTTGGGTGATGATGTGTCAATGTAGTTTCATTAGTTATAACAAATGTACCACTCCTTTGCGGGATATTGATAGTAGGGGAGCTGTGTATTTCAATGTGTGGAGAGAGAGAGATGTTTCTATGGAATTATGGATTATAGTCATATATTGATCTTCTTGAGGAACAAAATCATTCAATAACAGTAGCTTAAACAAGGTGAAAGTTTAGATCTCACTCTTGAGATCATCTGGAGGTGTATAGTCCAGGACTGATATGACAACTCTACAAAGTAGGCAGGGACCCTGGCTCATTCCCCCTCACTATTCCATAATCCTTTGGTTATCTCCCTCGTTCTCATAGGTTGAGATGACAACATCCATTTTCCAAGTGGTAGGATAGAGGAGTGAAGAAGAAGCAAGGATCCTCAGGGATATTCCCTTCCAGAAATGTCTCTAAAAGCTATCTTATCACATTCACTTGAGTTACATGGCCACATTTAATTGGCAGCAAGGCTAGGCAATTAGTTATTATGTTAGTTCATGTGCCCAGCAAAATAGTCTATCAGTATAGATGAAAGACAAACATATATTTAGGTATAACTCTCAACTTCTCCCACAGTCTGCATGTATTCATATTTTCCACACTGCCTGAATGCCAATATAAAGGTGAGGGCACATTTAGTTATGTGATACATATTCTGGATAAAAGAAATATAGGCCAAGTGTTTGCAATGAACATAATTACTCCTAGTATTGAGGCTATCTGTCTCCATCGTCTATTTATCATCTATCTATCTATCCATCTATCTATCACCTGTCATCTATTTATCATCTATGATTCATAACATCTTTTCCAGCTAAGTGCATTTACAGATTGGCATTTTATTGTTATTACTGAATTATTACTATTATTTTTTTTAAAGATTTTATTTATTTTTTATTTTTTCCCCCCAAAGCCCCAGTAGATAGTTGTATGTCATAGCTGCACATCCTTCTAGTTGCTGTATGTGGGACTCGGCCTCAGGATGGAGGGAGAAGTGGTGCCTCGATGCGCACCCGGGATCCGAACCCGGGCCACCAGCATTGCAGCGCGCGCACTTAACCACCAAGCCACAGGGCCGGCCCTACTGAATTATTTTTAAATGGAAGAGAGGAAACTGATCAATAGGAGTTCCTTGGTGTATACTGATTTCCCAAGTGGTCTATAATCAAATAGGTTTGAGAACAACACCTACTATAGAATATAGTGATTATGAGTGAACGTCTAGAATCAAGTGGAGCTGGTTTCACATCCCAGGTCAAATACTTACTGAATGTTTACATACCAGGTAAAATATTCAATCTAAGTTATCTCTGATCATAAACAGTATGATCTCTGGAAACAGGTTAATATAAATTAGAGTTACTTGGGGACTAAATAACATGATATATGGTTATCAGTTAGGATAATTATTTCCAAACAAGAGGATTTACATTTGCAAAAAGTTTAAGCCAAAAATGCTCTATTATATATTAATTAATTCACAGAAACTCCGGGAGGATGAGAGAATCAGGGCCACAGACTAAAGATTATAAGCACAAATAAAATTTAAAACAAGAGGCTTAATTCTCTTCGTGGAAAATAAGGGAAGAGACTTCTTCCCCTCTCTTTTTCTTAGAGCATTTTCCTTAGAAACTTGCAATTAATAAGTACTTTCTCCTCTCTTTGAAATGTATATAAATTCTTCTGAAACTAGATAGGCTTTTTGTCAGCTTTATTACCCAGGAATGCCTTTCTTATGGACTCAAGAACCATCTAATTGAAATATAAACATTAAGGAAGATAGCACAGCTACTCCCAGTTTCTGTGGGAGAGTAGATGCCTAATTTCAGTGGGCACCTTGCTCCGAGTTGCGAAACTACCTCTTGTGGTAAGGATATGAGAAGTTTATTTTTCCTCTCGATAAAGCCAATTAGCTAACACAGATGGTCACCTCAATTCCAGTTGTATCTAGGATGAACTGTGTGTGACAAATGGTGCTGTCAAGTCCTCTTACTTGAGGACTAGTCATTGTTTATCTCGGAGCAAGCATGTAATGAGTTGTATCTGCTTGGCTATAGAAAAGGGTGAGATTTCTTTCTGTCTTTGCAATCTCTTAGCAGATTGCCTGTGATGTGCATCACATTCTGGTTTAATGCTTATTCAATAATCAAATTGTTTTCTTTCTCTGCTACCTTTGTGGAGAGGTTTTCTGGCTTGGGAGAAGATTTTATTTTTAATTATATTTTGCCAACAATTTCAAGACATAATTTCATCAAATACACGTGAACAGCTCCAAGATATTTGGCTGGGATTGTGAGGCAGCAAGGATTTTCAGCTTGCACCACTAACATGGGCACAGGTTGATTCTGCTACAACCTCTGACACTACTGCCTCCAAAAGAAGAATGCCTCTCCACTGGAAATTCTTGAGCACCTTTTCTTGTGACTGTTCTACACATACACCATGAACAGGTGCATCTGCTTGGTAAAATTTCTATCACATTTCTGAATTCTAGCCTCAAGGAAAGCCAGAAGAATGTGTTTTCATTTCCTAACTTGAGGGAGCAGAACAAAAGGTGGCAAATTGAAGGTGCTGGTTTTCCAAAAAACGTAAACAGTGACCACTAATGTTCACTACTGGGCTCTGAAATGAAGACATCTGCCATTCTTTTGCATTTAAATTTCCAAGCAATAATAACAACAAAAATAACTACAACAAAAAATGAACCAGGCTAAAATGTAATTAATATATATCTACAAATTAAATTGGAAATTTAATGCCCTCTTTGGACTCCTTTCTCCATTCTTACTGGCAGGAAAATGGCAACAAGCAGAACAACCTTGGGGATTATGTGCTGGGGCGGAATGGCCACCCCATCAGCCCTGGACTACTTTTACTTTTTGAAAAGCCATCGTAGATTGGGTTCTTTTAATTGCGACAGCGTAGCCCGTACCCTAACTAGTGGTAGTTGGATGTTGCTGTAAACAAAATCCTAAGACGTGTAGCATTTAGTTAGTGTTAAGACAGCATGCGGTAAGGAAGCAGGCATCACAGGCTGAAAAGATAGTAAATAAACGTGCAAGTTAGAATTACGTCCAGAAAGGATCTTTGAGCATTAATACGTTCACAAGATTAATTGAAAGCAAATAAACCCAGAGCTCAATGAATTTTGAAGAAATTGCATTTTGCCAAAGAAACCACAGGCATGGGCAACAGACGCCTGGGATTGTTTAATTCTTAAAGTCAACCTCAGTCCCCTCAAAGTACAGCAGCAGGGGTGAGCTGTAAAGGCTATGAATATTCAGAAAAGCATACTTTCTAACATCTTTTTAGATATGAGTATGAAGGACAATAGATAAGGAAGAGCCAAAGGCAGTGCAAATTCAAAGACCATAAATGATAAAATGCACAAAGGAGTTATTATAAAGCAGCTCCATGTGAACCGAGGAACAACTCCACCGCTAGTCACAGGACGGCATTGCCCTGGGGCCCTGGGCTTCGGAAGCCCCATGTATCTCACAAATACACACACCAAAAAAACTACTAAAAAACGCACGGGTAATCATGTAACTCAGGGTGATGCCCTCAGCAAACCATACCTACAGCAGACTACTTTGAATTTTTGTGGGTGGTGTCACTAGAGGACATTGGTTCTGAGAGCAGGGAGGAAGTCAAGAGTGGGAGCACATAAGTTAAAGGGAAAACAAATTAGGGTTATTTTCATATCCTTTCAGATAGTAAGAATTCAACAGTCTTCCATAACAGCATATTTCTGGGTAGTGCCTGGTTTTTAATTTCTTGCTTCTTTGTGTATTTAACTACATGTTCCTGGAACCGCTTACAAACTAGGGCAGAATTTTCAACAAGTTCACATGATAGCTATGGTACATTTTGCAATATTAAAAAATGTTATTATTTTAATATATATATCTATATATGTGCATAAACATTATACTATGAAGAGTGATATTATTCTTTTATTTTGAGACTTTATGGACAATAAAAACAGAGCACATAGCATTGTGTTGGTATGAGGAGACATGGTCTCAAGTGAGCTAATAGCAGTGACATTGTTTGGAATCAAAAAATAAATATTATATTTTCTGTATCTTCCCCAAATAGAACATCTTGCTGATGTTCTATCACAGTTGAGATCAAAGTCATTCAAGAACAAATACTGGAAATGCCAATTAAATGCTACTAAAATGATTAGATTTAATTTACACTATTTGAAAATTTACATAGGATAAATATAGGGAATTTATAACATGGAAATTAAAATGTATAAATGAAAAAATTCATATATAAGTAAATTCCATATTAAATTCTATGAAGATTATTCATAGGGCCACTATAGTTCATGACATAGTCTTAATTCAAGAGAATATTAAACAAATTAAGCAATGTATTACTGTCATTTTTTAAATAATATACCAGTAGTGAACATTTTGAAAGAAAAACAATATAAGAAATATTGTTTCGCTGTGGATGTTCATTTAAGAATGATAAAAAGTCAGGATATAACTAATAGTAATTTATATTATCGACAGAATTTTTTCTTTTTTTGTGAGGAAGACCAGCCCTGAGCTAACATCCTATGCCAAGCCTTCTCTTTTTGCTGAGGATGACTGGCCCTCGGCTAACAGCTGTACCCATCTTCCTCTACTTTATGTGGGACCCCGCCTCAGCATGGCTTAACATTAACAAGTGGTGCGTCGGTGAGCGCCTGGGATCCGAACCAGCGAACCCCTCCGCCGCAGCAGAGCGCGTGCACTTAACCGCTTGCGCCACTGGACTGGCCCTAGACAGAATATTTTTATAAAATTTTCTGCAATGCTGAGAAAAAATGTAAATATGATATGGAAAATTCATGGTTGACTTTTGAATCTAAACACTACTCTACAAGTTTTATTAATAATCCCAATTGCTCCTGACTCAGCAGAGGGACTTTTTTTCCAAATTGCATTTAATTAACAACCACCAACTATAATGATTTTCCAATACTTGTCTAACAAAGCATACTGTCGACAGAACACAATCTGTGATATTTGATTGTACATTCAAACATTGATGACTTATTAGCAGAACACCCAAACATGTGGAATAATACATTTTGTAGTTTTTAAAATATTTGGCTGACTTTAAATCTTACAAATGCTATAGATTTGCATTTTTTTTAATTGTTATAAAAAAGGTATATTTTTTCAAGGTAGGACCACAGAACATACTTTATTTAAAAGTTACCACTATGTGTAGCTTTTAAACAGGTAGATGTATTGTATGGGGTCCTCATTTTGTACTCTTCTTTCAGATGCCACAAATTTCAAGGGTGTGCTTATTGCCGTTTCAGGTATTCAGAATTCCTGACCTCAACATTTTACACCTGCTTTGAATTCCTGACTGCTGTGTGTTTTCTATTTTTCTGGTTTATGAATGAGAGCACTTATTGCAGCTATCCTGTCTGTACTACTTTTTAAATATTAAGTTAAAAGAAGAGCCATGTAACTTAAGTTACACTTCATTAGATTTCAAGGAGCCGTGTCCGTGTGTAAGGGGGAAGATTAGGTTTTGTGCAGGTGTCGCAGACTTTCAACTGGATGTAGTAGCTGAATGAGACTTTGGATTGTCACCCTTAGGGAAGGAATGAATGTGCTTAGGGTAGAGGAGACATGGAAAATAGTGGAAATTGGTAACAGATTTTCGGTATCCATTGTTCAATTCTTCCTTATCGAATAGAATCCTTGATCTTTTCTCATGCCCATTAGTGCCCAGCTAGAGTCTCATTCTATTGCACCACTGGCTAAATATGAGCCAGGGGTAAGTGTGTGAACACTGCAATCTTCCTACAGACTATTGCTCTAGACGTTTACTTCCTCCCTTCTCTGCCATAGATAAGTACTTGGGTGATTTGCTGAGATATCTGGAAAAATTGCAAAATTCATGTGATGAGCATGACAGAGCTGCCCTACCAGCCCTGGACTGTTCCCTCCAGATCAAGGGTAGAGAAACTACAGCCTGTAGGCTGTTTTTATAAATGAAGTGTTATTGGAACACAGCCATACTCATTCATTTATTTATTTTCCATTGCCTCTTTTAAGCTACAGCAGCAGAGTTGAGTAGCAATAACAGAGACCATATGGCTTTTACAGAAAAACTTTGGTGGATTCTGCACTAGTTTATTAAATTAAAAAAATACATTTTCTCCAAACGATTATACCCTGGGTATATTTGTCTAACAGATTAGCATTTATCCAAATTAATACAGTCACTGCAACTGAAAAAATTCCTTAACGGAGAGTATCTAAAGGACCAGTTTTCCCCCAAAAAGCACAGAAATGAAAGATAATTGAATTCAAGTTTTAAACTACTCCATGAAGGCCAGCAGGCTGGATGCCATGAAGGCTATTGTGTGATGGGTGCCAACTGTTGCCAGAAAATGACATTATTTAATAGCTGTTGTAATGCTGGATAATAGCCCTGAGAGAAAATGTTCTCATGGAATGTGTTTACCCAATTAAAAGAAAATGAAAGTCTATTGAATTCAAGCTTTGAAATACTCCAGGAATGGAATATTGCCTAAAATGGAAGCTAAATCAAAGCAGAAAAATTAAAGGCAACAGTAGCAACAACGTATGACTAGTAAACAGTGTATTAGAGTTCCTAGGAATATGCTATACTTGTTTTAAAATAAACCATGTAAGATAAACCATTTAAAGGAAAGGTACTTGCTATAGAGTAGTACTTAAGTGAATTTCTGCTTAATGGTTTAGATGGGTTGTATGACAGAAGGGATATTTCTCACTAATAATTTTTGTTATGCACAAAATTATAGTTTTTATTATGTAACTTAGGTGATTTAAAAGCCTTACTGAGTGGTTAATTCTCTTGCTTCCAATCCAACTGGAACTTTTCTGTAAAATAGATGTACTTACACTAATTGAATCATAAATGCTAACATCCATTGATTTAAGAAAGATTTAAATTCTTTCTAGAAGCAATTGTTTGTTAAAACAATTGTGATCTACAAATGTTTATGCCTCTTTCAATGCCTATGTGCTTCAGGAAGAAATTATCTTGAAGTTTTTTAGGTTGGTTTGTTTTCTTTATCAAAATTAAACAGACCAGCAGCATGCTGGTTGTAGCTGTGGCAGTGGCTGCAGAACCCACAGCGGAAGCTGGAGTAGATGGAGGGGGGAGATTTAGACGACACAAGGGGGTGGGGGCAGGCTTATGGGAGGAGCAGCGTCATTGGTGACTGAGGCATGACAACTCTGTGTCCTGCATGTGAAGCTCATCCAGTTGAATTCATCAGCACTGGAGACTGACCAGACTCACATGAATTTAATTCCAATGAGGAAAACTATATTTCAAAAGAACGACCTTCCATTCAGTTCTAAAGAGAAAAGTAGGAAAAAAGTGTGTCTTAGTCTATTCAGGCTGCTACAACAAATGGGAGCTTATAACTGACAGAAATTTATTTCTCACAGTTCTGAAGGCTGGAAGTCTTAAATCAGGGGGCCAGCATGGTTGGGTAAGACCCCTCTTCCAAATTGCGGACTTCTTGCTGTGTCTTCCCATGGACGAAGGGGCAGGGAGCTCTGTGAGGTCTCTTTTATAAGGGCTTCGATCCTATTAGTGAGGGCTTCACTCTCATGACCTAATCACCTCCCAATGGCACCATCTCCTAATGCCATCGCATTGAGTATTAGGATTTCAACTTATGAATTTGGGGGGAACACAAGCATTCAGATGATAGCAGGGTGCAAATTCAAAGCACTTGTTCCAGATGCAGTGCCTGAGAGGTAAAGGTGATCACTCATGAACCCTGCAAACACAATTTGAAAGACACACGTGGACAGCAGTGTTTCTCAGCAGCCACAACAGGGCCAGGGGATGCACTTACTGGCACTGAAGGCCTACGAGAACCCTGAGCTGCTTGCTCCGTGGAGAAAGATAGCATCATTCCAAAAGAAAAGAACTCCCTCAGAGCATTTCTGCAACAGATAGCCAACTGGAATCCTAAGCAAGTTCTTTACCTGTACTTTAAAGGATTATATTTTCAAAAAGAGTCAGAGACTGGCCTAGATACAGTCAAATACACAGACAGGTATAGGAGTTCCTACTCTCTAGAAAGCTAAATCCATCTCAGAGTGATGCAGGCAGCAGCCGTTCAGAAGCTTCCGTATGTTCTAGTAGAGATTTTGTATCTTCTCCTTCTTAGAAATGGCTTTTGGATTTAGATTTATTTGATACTTTTTTTTTTTTTTTTTTTTTTTTTTTTAATTTTTTGTTTATTGCAGTAACATTGGTTTATAACATTGTAAAAATTTCAGGTGTACATCATTGTACCTCTATTTCTGCATAGATTACATCATGTTCACCACCAAAATACGAATTACAACCCATCACCACACACATGTACCCAATTATCCCTTTCACCCTCCTCCCTCCCCCCTTCCCCTCTGGTAACCACCAATCCAATCTCTGTCCCTATGTGTTTGTTTATTTGATACTTTAATGAATAAGAAAGCTTGACTGTCTCACCTGACAAATATAGTACAGCTAACATTAAATGGTCATTTGAATCTCACCAGCGAAACATCTGCTACAGGTCTGTCACCACCCTCTCACCTGCTGCCGTCCCCACCCCTCCACCTCTGCCTTCAGTCCACTTGCCCATCGCAGATCTTCCTCCAATTGTAAATTATCACTCCTATTCCCCTAACTGTCCAGAAGGCCAGGACACACAAAACCTACCTGTTGACAATTTTAATCAAAATGATATCATCTATGAGGACGAGAAAGACGTACCTCCAGGATTTCTCTGAAAACCTTATCCTCTTAAATTCTATTAAAGTGTTTAAAACCTTTACAGAAAAGTCATTCGACATCTCATATAAACTCTAAAAATAAATCTAAAAATATATAAGAAGTCCCGGCCTGATGGAGTAGTGGTTAAGTTTGTGTGCTCCACTGTGGCGGCCCGGGGTTTATAGGTTCAGTTCCTGGGCACGGACCTACGCACCACTTATCAAGCCATGCTGTGACAGCGGTGCCACATATAAAGTAGAGTAAGATGGGCATAGATGTTAGCTCAGGGCCAGCCTTCCTCAGCAAAAAGAGGAGGATTGGCAACAGATGTTAGCTCAGGGCTAATCTTCCTCACCACAAGAAAAAAGAAATAAGAAAAAGTACCAAGTAAAATAACATGATTTTGAGATTGCTGAGGAAAAAGAAGACTTTAAAAAAGGAGAAGGAATTGCCAAGCTAAATAACTAGTTTGAATTCCAATGAAGGAGGTAAAGAGGATTGTGTTGCTTCCATGGAGCCTTCATCAAAAGTTAAACTTCCAGATTATTTAATAAAATATATTGCTATTGTCTCCCACGAGCAACACTAGAATTGCAATGATGACTTCAATGCTGTGTTTGATGAGTATAGGACCTTGTGTGCCAAGACAAAGACTGTAACTGGAAGATTTATTAAACTGGATTTATTAAATTAGATGCACCTTTCTTCAATTCAAAAGACTGTCAGATTGTTCATGAAGAAGTCTTACAAGCACATCGAAAGATCAAGCAGTCTAGTCACAATTATGATAAAGAAAACTGCAAGTGTCTTCATAACAAGTAGACTCACATTAAAGGTAAATAGATTAATTTGACCAAACAGCAAGCAGGGTGATAACAACAGAACTCTTCTTTTAATGAAGATGTGAATAAATTTAAGATTATTTATTTAATATTAAAAAGAAGCAGGGGCTGGCCCCATGGCCAAGTAGTTCAAATTCCACGCACTCCACTTCAAGGGCCCGGGTTTGTGGGTTCAGATCCTGGGTGTGGACCGACACCACTTGTCAAGCCATGCTGTGGCGACATCCCACATACAAAATAGAGGCAGATTGGCATGGATGTTAGCTCAGGGACAATCTTCATCAAGCAAAAAAAGAGGAAGATTGACAATGTATGTTGGCTCAGGGCCAATCTTCCTCAGCAAGAAAAAAAAAAGAAGCAAACAAACAAAATTAAAACAAATTCATGTGTTTCAAAATATTATTTTATAAATGTGTTCACAGAAGTATCTTTTTATGTTTAAATAAATTTTAAAAACAAATTATCAACTGATTATACTTTTATAGCTGAATAGTTCAGACACAAAACATCTCAAATCATCTATATAAAATAAACAAAATAAGCTGCACTGGGATAAACACTTTAGAGATTATTCAAAAATATCAGACAAAAAGATTCTACCAGGAAAATAGTTCAGTTGAGAATAGCGTATGCTACATTTATAAAACATGAATTCTTTAGTTAACAAGATAGTATAGTAAGTTTATGTCAGGTGAGAATGCATCAGGAGAAACATACAAGCATAAAATTTTTTGTATTTTCACTTAGATTGAATCAAAAGAAGTTTGACAATATCCTCACAGAGGTACAATAGTACCTGGATTATTTTAGATAATTTGAAATAGCTGTTAATGCCTGGCATGATGGTAATCTAAAAACATCATTTCTTCTATCAGAACCTTCGCTAAAATATATTGTTTTTCCATCTTCCAGGAATGCTCTTTGCCTGTCTAGTCTAAATTATTTTACCATTAATGTATATTTCTTAGAGAGATCTAGTGTCTCTAGGTTGACTATGTCCCCATTCCCTTGGTTCTTCATAGTAGTCTGTTCTATTCCATTATGACACCTAGAGCTCTCATTTTTAGCTTCTCCACAAGACACTATTCTCACTGAAGAACACGCCTATTGCGTGTACTATTTTGTACTCAAAGCCTAGAAATATGTGATAAATCACAGGAATGTGTCCTTATGGAAGGTATGAACGAAAGTCATAATACTTTACAGTTTACAATATTGAAAATTTCAATGATATATATGTATTAGGAGGTAATTTACATTAGACTGTACAATTAAAATTACTTTACTAGAAATGACTTTGTAGCAACATTCAAGATAGTCTTAGATTTGCATTGATATTAATTTATTATAACGTTCATTGCAAATATTCAAATTACATAAAATCAAACTTTCCATAAATATTTATATAATTCCTTTAACTGGAATCCCTTTCTCTAGAGATTTACTCCTCAAAATACCTAAAGTATATCTTATCTACTTGAAAATACATAGTCGTAGAAATTTTTATTGTACTCACTCCAGACATTCATAAAATTATAAAAATAATTTTAAAATCTTTTGAAATGTTAGAAATAAAAACTATTCATCTGCTTTGACACAAGAGAGTCTGATATACTCTTAGTAAAAAACCAACAATATACTGAATCCATTTAAGAATTTTTAAAAAAATGTATAATAATATAAGATGATTCTAAATAATTGTATAAATAATTTAAAAATTCTTTATCAAGGAATGAATAATGCAGTACATCAGCTGTTATTACATGATACCAAAAGGCATTCTTTTGTGAGTACTACTATAGCATTTGTTATAAAAGTGCCCTAAAGATCTTTTAAAAAATCTATATTGTTGGGGCCGGCCCAGTGGCATAGCAATTAAGTTTGCATGCTCTGCTTCTGTGGCCCAGTGTTTGCAGGTTTGGATCCTGGGCACGGACCGATGCATCGCTTGTCAAGCCATGCTGTGGCAGTGTCCCATATAAAGTAGAGGAAGATGCGCACAGATGTTAGCCCAGGGCCAATCTTCCTCAGCAAAAAGAAGAGGTTTGGCAATGGATGTTATCTCAGGGCTGGTCTTCCTCACAAAAAAAAAAAAATCTACATTGTTCTGGCAAGATTTATTTCTGCTCACTTACTTGGATTTTTATGAGAACCACTGAACTATTCTTTTAATAAAGGGAGCTTGAAATACAGAGATATTTTCATAGGAAAATGATCTTTCATATGCTTAAGACACTTTAACCAATTTTTGAGAGCAGCACACAAGTCTTTTTCCTAACTATGAAAAAGAAAAAAAAAGAAATATTAATAAAACAAGTTCATGCAGAAGGTTATTTCTGCACAATGCTGCATATTAACATAGAACTGTTTGTATAGCTAAGCAAACTACTAAAGGATTATTAAATGACACAATATTTCATAAAAATAGTTCAAAATATAGATATTTTTAAACATGGAAAGTTAATATAAATAGATTAGAACAAGATGTCTTACATACATGATATAGCTGCATTATACACATCGTAAAATAGCCTTGGGTGAGAATGAAACTTCGAATTTTTCTGAGTTTATGAGAAAAGAAACTGGAAAAAAGTGTCATATATAATTTGTGATGTTCAACTTCCTAAAAGTTGGAACGGAATTTACCTTTGAGATGGTCTTTATGTCTGTTCTGGGGGGAGAAAAAGCTGGTTGGCTTTTCTTAATGTAAAAATAAAACTAAAAGAATCGTTGTTACTGAAAAGTTTGACTCAAGTAGTTGTTTTTTCTGCATATATATAAAGTATTGTAAAAATTATATGCAGAGTTCCATGTCAACAAATTGTATTCCTAAATATTTATTTTAAAATATGAATTAGAACAATATTGTGCCTGTATATATTTTTTTCATAATTCAGATCGATTTTCACAAACCAAAAGCATGGACCCCTGATGATTGAAGTAAGATCTGAAAGCTCTATCTTTCTTACACTTTTTACTGAAGAAGAGATGGAAAATGAACTAAAGTGAGCTGGATGCAGCTGAAAGGAGACATGATTTACATGTCCCCCGGGGGGTGCTATTTCAAATGTAGTAATCCGGACCTTGGCACACACTGAAAGTGCTTTATAATGTTCTTGTGTTTTGAAGGCAGTGAAGGGAAAACCACACTCTTCAGGAAGGAGGGACAGATCTCATGCTGAGTATAGGATAGAAAATGGAAGATATTTTTATCTCCCAAAAAGTCAGAGTAGGACGCACACCAGCACAGGATAATCTTATGTAGTTTATGAGGATGAACAGCACAGGCAGAAGCAGAGTGTCAGGCTGAGAATCTCAGAGTACAAGAACTTGAAGTTACTGTTCTGAGCAAACATAAGCTAAAATACAGGGTCCTTTTCTTAATACCTTAGAAACATATAGAGAGGGATAATTTTCCAGTAATTAAGTGTTGTGTCTCTGAGCATTTAGAATTTGAAAATCATTTTGTGATGAGACCTTAGTTTACTTACAAGGCTAATGACCAAGACATTTACGGTCACGTTTCTTCTTGGAATTAATGAAATACTTCATCTTGGCATTATCCCTTTCCAATATAGAGGCTCACCCTGTTTTTCCACCTGTGTTCCAGAAATGTTTTAGAAATTGATGTTACTATTACTGACTGAAATAAAAACAACTATGAGTATCATAACGGCATAGGAAAAATCAACAAGAATCAGGATTGCCAGATAAAATATAGGACGCCCAGTAAGAAGGAATAAATTTTTTGGTATTAATATGTCCTCCAAATATTGCATGGAATATACAATACCTAAATGGAAAAGTTATTTGGGCATTATTTGACATTAGAATTTCATTGGGTATCATATTTTTGTTTGCTAAATCTGGTAACCCTAATAAGAACGCCTAAGAAATACATTCCAGTTAGTATAAGACAGTGTCACCCAAGTGTTTTCACAACGTGACCTACAGAATATGAGATATGTCAATGCCATGTTGGCAAATGGGAGAGAGTGCTACGTGTAGAGGTAGCGAACCTGGGGCTCCAGCTATTCCAGGCTCCAGGCACACCAGTAACACACCATGGCTCACTGTACATGGATGAAAGAGTCTGCTCTCAGGGATGCAGAATACGTTACTGAAGGAAAGTTACCTGACTTGTTTTACATACATATATGACTTCAGTTCCATTCACAAATGTCAATTCCTGAGAACCTACTGTAGTCTTACATATTTTCAAATACCTTCTCTCATCACCTTATGAAAAACGTAGGAAAGCATTTTAATAAACAGAGCATTGAATTTTTGTAATTAGATAGACCTAAGTTTGATTTTTAGTTCGTCCATCCACCAACTCTGTGACCTGGGAAAAATACGTATAACATATTTCGATCTGTTTCCTTATCTGTAAAATGTGCATACAATTGCCTAAAATAGGATTAATGTCAAAATATATGTAAAATCACAAGTGTATTGTCTGATAAGTCACTCATAATTGAAAGGTATTTTCACTAAGTACTATGAAATGGCTTTCTATGTAACTTTCTTTAAAGACTTTATGCTAACATAGAATGATTCCATTCCTGGTATTGGGCAATGAGAATTAATTAGAACTCTCAGTTTAGATAAATAGTATTCTTATAAATTTCCTGAAGACTATGGGTCTTTAAAGTCTTCAGTGAATTAAAGCAATTTCTCAGATCTACTTCCCTGAGCGATATTATATCATTATCTTCCTTGGAGTTACTTTTACTGAAGGTACTTTACTTAAGGTACAAATGACATTTGCCTTCAGTGAGAGCTGGTTTAAGAGGCAGCTTGTTCCAATGAAAATTCAAGAATGCTTTTGCAAATCTCATTCATTACTTAAACACTGTTCTCTTTATGAGGACCCTTGAGGGAGAGTATTTATCTACCTAGCATCTATCTGTGGTGGACGTTGATTGCTATTTGGCCTGTGAAACATCCATTCCTGTATCATGTTAAGAGCGTACCAACTTCATCAACCTCATTTGGGATATTATCTCTCCTGATTATGTTCAGTCTAAGTGGGACTGTAAATGAAAGGGCCTTATCGTATGCAAGGTAAAGGATGAACACTTTACAAAAAGAGCAACAACTGCACACTCTCTTCTGGAACTTTGAATCCTGAATAGGATATAGATTGGAATTTACATCAGAAAACCTAAAATAACAAAAGATTAAACATATAAAAATTTGTCTTTTAAATGAAAGAAGTTTGGAGATAGAAGACCGGGCTTGGTATGGCGGTTCCATAAACCCCAGGAACCACATTCCTTATCTTTCTCATCTGCCCTCCTCAGCATGTGGCTTTCATTCTCAAAGATGATTCAGGATGGAGGACAGAGCATCATGCATCTCATTTGCATTTCATTTAGTAGGACAGAAGGACAAAAAGTACACACAAAGCAGCTGAGACAGAACGTTTTAAGTTTTCAAAATTCCCTTTATAGTACTTCCACTGATATCTAATTAGCTAAAACATAGTTAGATGGTTACAACGCATGCAAGAGAGGCTGGAAAATGTGGATTTATCCCAGGCATAAAGGTTTTCAGCAAAAACGCAGAGTCCATTTCCAAGAATGAGAGAAAAGCTATTGAATATGAAACTAGCAGTCTATACTAGAGTGACGTAAACACACATAACAATAATTGGAGGTGATCATTTCAGTGGCAACACTTTGCTTAAATTGTCAAATATTTCCTGCTACCTTTAATCAGAGATAACTTGGCTTTGTCCTTTTCTAAGCCTGGTTCTCCATGCTGCCTGATGATTCTGTGAACTACTCAATATCTTGCTAATAAATTTCTTTCCTACTTAAAATAAGATTATAAACTATTTCTAACTCAAGATTACTAAGAAGCCTATCCCAAATTTGAAGAAATTCTATTGTGATCATGCATACATTTTGTATATGGACATGTACAGATTTGCAATATTGCCAAACATTTTGTGGTAGCCAGGCATCGTAGCAAAAAAGAAAAAAAAACAAGCTCGGTCTACAGTAAATTTCAGTGACACACAGATTTGAATTTATGGATTTTGACATTTAATAACTCTTGCAAACCTGTACTATTAATTGACCTTTTGGAAAGTGTAATATTAGCAGTCAATGGAATAAATTTCCTTTTCTTAGAAAGTTAAAAAATGGCTTGTATTTTTTAGATCACTTCTTGGACTATTAGTAGAACCTTGGTGGATCATCTAAGGATTGTGTACCAATGTTTGAATTTAATTATTTAAAAGATAATGTAGAAGAATTAACATTTGATGAACAGTAGAGAAACTTAATTCTGACAGCAATGACTTGAATTCTTGGGCCTCAATTTCATCTTGAGTTAAAAAAAAAAGGGAAATGAGGTGCTAGGAGGGATTATATTAAAAACCTACATTGTTTCCTAGGGATGTTTTCAAGCTATCAAATAAAAAATATATAAAGATGAACATGCTTTAAAGACTACAGATATGTTAATTTTTTAGAATAGAATGGTATGATTGCAAACTGAAGCCCTGGCCACAGGGAATGTCAGAATAATATAAAAACATACCTAACAGGAGCACTTATCTCTGGCCCTCCACAGCCCAAAGTTATGTTGTATTTGGCAAACAATCTTTTTAATTTTTATTTGAAATTTCTTCAGAGTACATATATTAAAGTTTCAAATTTTTAGAAATCAATAATAATCTAATGGTTTTATGTACTAAAAATAAAATCATTTTATATACATAGTCAAAGACTTTAAAAATTGTCACCATAATAATTTTTGCTTCCTCATAGATATTTCATTAGCTCTTTCGACACTGACTAATGCCACAATTGCATTGATAGCTGTGAATACTGGGAACTTGTTATATCTAACTAATATTCTCTGGTTACTTTAATGGATAATATTGTATATTAAAATATTATATATGAGATGATGCTGGCCCAATTGTCCACATGCTGCTTCTGATCTTAAATACGATGACAGATAGCAAAGTATATTATGGTTTTAAAAATAAAATATAACCTATACGAATAGAACATTATTTTGTTGCTTATATGATTGTACACTTCTTATATGATATGCATTTCTAATACCTCAGCTTTTAGTAGAAAAAGAAAAAATCTGAGCATAAAGGTATATCAGATATTGCAGTTATTTGGTGAATGCTGAAAAGAACTGTTAGCCTATATAGAATTTTTACAAAAAATTTAGAGTGATTCCTTTGGCTTAATTTTTCTCAATGAAACTCTTGTGTTAAAAGGAAAATGCTGCTGAGATGGTGACAGCAACACACCATTCTTACTGAAGAACACATTAGGATAGATAAACACTGAATATGTCTGAAAAGCTTTCCTGGAATATTTTTAATTCTAACTTAAAAAAAAAAAATCTAAGGATACAATTTGAGACTTCAGAATTTCATCCATTGATGAATTGTCATCAATGTGACAAAAAGTTATTTTTAAATAAATGAGGGCTCATAAAAGATAACATATCGTGTTTTATTTTACCCCCCCCCCTTACCGCCACCAAAAAAAAATCTGAATGGAGGGAAACAAGTATCTGATTTTCATTCCATCCTCCTCCAGTAGATGGCAGTGTGGCTGTGGAGTATTAACTCGAACTCTTTATACAACAGAGTCGATGCTAAATAGTTTGTCATAAAAAAGAGATGGTTCTTTGAGTAAGGTCTTGGAAACTCACCATGTTTTTCAATTCCAGTAGCTGAAAGCATGGATCTGGGGTTATGAAATGTTTCTTTACCCATCATTAATATGTAAAATATCTGGGATAATGAAACATTTCATAACCCATCATTAATATAGAAAATAGCTTAAATAACACTAAGTATTATATACATTACATACAATTATTATATACATTGCATAAAGTATGTAGAGTAAGCTTCCCCAGTCCCCACACACCAAATACACCAGCATTTCTACCACACAAATCCTGAAATTATTGTTTCATTTGTGTTAGGCAGTGAGTAACTGGTAGGAGAAACAGAAAAGACTATGATTTATATGTTAGTCTTTGGTATTTGGAGGTTCTTCTGGTTTTTCTAACAGAGAGAGGGTCTCAGAGGAGTGCTATATTGCCATAGATGGAGTTTCAATTGTCAGTGGATAATGTAAATGGAGAAAGAATGTACTAGAAAAATCGAGAAAAAAGGAAGTAAATGAGAGAGATTCACTTACAGTCAAGATACAAATTATTTTTTATCATTTTCTAATTTTAGTGAAAAATGAGATGAGGCTGAGCTAAACTGGGGGGGATTATGGGGTGGGAAAGGCTGTACATTGTGCTTCCTGTGGTATGTCAGCCCAAACAACGTGCTTCAATGAGCAGTATATAGTCCCAAATAAAGGGAAATCAATTTCCAGAGACAATCATTAAGAATGAGGAGAAAATCAATTTATTAAGGAAAGGTGAGAAAAACAAGACACTTCACATTTATGTTTAGGGTGCCCAGAAATATATTTATGTTAGTTAAATATATTCATTTCACTGCACTGAAATCTTTCCAAAATCTCCTGATTCCTCTTACCTAGGACTATTTTCTTTATTTTTTCCCCTTGCTATTTATCAGCTTCTTATATAGGATATAACTTAATTATTCTATTTATTATTTATTATCTAACTACTATGGCTAAAATATAAGCTTTAAGAAGCAAGAGTTTTGGTCTTTTGTTCACTAATGTATCTGAATTCTTGAGAAGGATGCTTGGCGTATTGAAAGCATTCACACTGAATACATAAATTAACGGTGTCCAAAAATTGTTTTTTTAAAAATATTTTAGCTGTATGAAATTGAAATAAATTGTATATATTTCTTAAACTAGATACAGTGTATGAAAGTGCTTTATTGAGAATAATTTTATTCAAAAAACATTTTTAAGCACATTACTAAGCACTTTTAATTATTTTTTTCCTTTTATATTATACACGCTCCTTGACAATGCTAAAACATTCTATTATTCAACCCACATTGTAATTCTAGATCTCAACTAAAGGAAATAATTAGCCTATGTTGGTTAGTCAGTCATTCAACTAGAGCTTGGAGTAGGCACTCACATCCTTATTCAGCAGGTGAATTGCTAAACACCATGGAAAGTAATGTATTAAATAAAACACACTGAGTTTAATGAGCCTAGAATGAAATGAGGTTAGTAATGCAATTACTTAAGTTCATCAGTGGTCAGCAAATGTAGAATCTTGTGCCTTGTGTTTTGTCATCACAACATAAAGATTTATTTTCCAGAAAGGAGCCTCATTAAGTATTGTTAATATGTTTAAAAAGAGTCATTAGCCTTAAAAACAAATATAGTTGATAAGGTCATCAAACATATAAAGTAACTTTAAGAAAGGCACGAGGTTGAGAGCAGAAATATCAATTACTTGCCCAACGAACTACATAATCCCTCGGTGTTCTTTTCTTCCCTCGGTGTTCTTTCCTTTTTAAATATTTAAAGTGTCCAGATCTCCAACACTAGGAGAGGAAAGGCAGGCGATTATGATCATGTGGGGTGAGATTCTGACTAGGAAAAAGAGTGTAGAATAGATTTTTAAGAAAACAGAAAATAGGAATCCACTTAGAACTTTATTGATATCTCCCTCATCAGATATTATCCATTTGCAGTTTCTGACGCAGAGTGGCACCAAAAGATACCGCCTGAATGAATGGGTTCATGAATAAATGAGAGCAAACAAAAATATTTTATTGCCTTTTTTGCCAAATTAAATCCATCATAATTACCTATTTTACATATTATTTTTAACAAAATCTTGAATGTATAATTCATACTCAGTAGATATATGTTTAAATTCAGAAAAATTTAAACATTATTGTGAGACATTCTTATTCTCATTTGTGATTCACTATATTATGCTTTATATTTCAAATTAGATAGATAGATAGATAGATAGATAGACAGAATCCATTTATGCTAACATTGCACTAACAACATTGCTGTATAAGATAGGTTGGTAGCAAATAAAGAAAAATTAACTAGAAAAATAATACTGTATGTCAAATTGTCTGTGAACTTGTAAGGAAACATAAATTCCAAGTTGGCACACTTAATTATACTTAGAGAAAATGCACATTTATTTCATAATTATCCAACGAAATGCAGGCATCGTATTTTTATTCATGAATTTTTATATCATCCATATATCCCCAAACTACTGAATTGTTTTCTTCAATCTGATGAAAAGTAAAAGTATTTTCATGTAAATATAAAGAGAAGTGGATTAAAGTTAGATAATTCTAGAGGAAATGTTTTCTGTAAGAAAAATTTAATTCTCAGTTAATTTTTGCAAAGCAATTTAATTGAAAATTGCTTCTAATCAGCCCTGAAGAAAAGTCAATACATTTTGAAAGTCCACACAAGAGATAAACGTCCCAGAATGTATTAGTTATTAATTGTTTTAGATTTTGGACTATAAGCTCATATTAAAAATAAAGATTAATTATGCATGTAGTAAAAACCTTCATTATAAACAGCAGGAATCATTTTATGATCTAATACTTATGTTTAAATTACAATTTTCTAAATTTTTAAGGTATAATGCAGTTAAACTACAGTACATACAATATGAGAAATTTAGGTCTTCTTTTAGATATAAGCAATGTGTTTTATGCAAAGAAATAATGAATTCTAGCTGATTATTCCCAGTCATGTGAAAAGTTATTGATATTATAAAATCTGATAAAATATATGAATGTTCAGATAACTATGCCATTTCGTAATTCACATTGGTTTCATTGGGATGAAGATCTAATTCATCTCAATGAGTTATACTTAGTGAACCAGAAGAGGTATGCATCATTTCAAACAAAAATCTTTTCTTTTAGGTTCATTTGATTTTAGGGCATGCAGTTTATATTTCGATATTGCTTAATTAATTAGGTAAGGAGGCCATTAGATTGAGATGGCTCTAATGCCCCAACAGCCTTGAAAGCAAACCAAAATCTAGGCCTGTAAATGCCTCAGGGCCTTTACAAATCAAAACCTAAGGACCACCTATCCCAAATAGCCAATTAGGCTTTAAGCTATAGCGAATCAAATTGTTTCCTTTCTTTGCTGCAGCACTTTTTCTACATGTCTTTACCCTCACTCCTGTGGGCAGAACACTCCTGACCACTTCTGGTTTGGCACTGCCACGTTCCAATAGATAAACACTTAAACACTTAAAAGTTTTAATATGCCTCAATCTTTAACAATATATTATATGTACAAGTACACAGAAAATCACGAATGAATATGCATGACTTAAAGGAGAAAACAAAGACATATAAGGAGTTATACCAGCAAAATGGCAGAAGAGGAAACCTTAGCCTTAGTTTCCCACAGAAGCATTGATTTAACAATATATGGACCACATTACATTATGAGAAGTCCAGAATCTAGTCAGGAAGTTTCAATCCCCAGAGAAGCACAAACCCAAGAATAGCTGCACTGAAATGAGTATGGAGAGCAATTTCACTTCACCATGTCAGCCCCTACATCACGCCTGAACAGTTCAGTGCCAAGAGAAATCACTTTGTCCCAAAACTTCACTCAAGGAGACAGAGAGAGTAGAATATCCACCTAACATCCTGGCCTTCTGAGGAGCTGCCCAAGGGGACTGTCTGTCTCCCCTCACATAGAGTGCTGAAGGAACTGGCATAGTTCCATGCCTGGGGCACCTAAGAACAAAGGAAAAGGGATAGGCAGCTTGCTGCAGCTGATTGAGATTGGAACAAAGGTGCATAACTGAGGCTTCTCTCACAAGAGGGATGAAGAAGAGTGGAGCATGCTTCCTACGTCCTGGATTTTCAGTGAACTAACTTCTCAAGAGGTTGGTTTTTGTTTCTCATCACTTGGAGTGCTGATGGAACTGGATAGTTTGGTGGGGGTAGCTAAGAACAAAAGAAAAGGGATGGCTGGCTTGTTGTTTGAGAGGCTCGCAGAATCACTAGCCAGGGTGATTAGTGAATGTCTTTCCAAGTTGAAACCAGTCCATAAAGACTAAGAGAAATGGCTGTTTCTTCGAATGCACAGACACCAAGACAAAGCTACAAAGGAATTGGATAATCTAGAAGAAATGGATAAATTCCTAAAAATATACAACCTACCAAGACTAAATCATGAAGAAATAGAAAATCTGAACAGACTAGTAAAATAGAAGATTAAATCAGTAATCAAAAATCTCCCAACAAGGAAAAACCCAGGAACAGGTGATTTTGCTGGTGAATTCTATAAAACATTTAAAAAGAATTAATACGAATCCTCAAACTATTCCAAAAAGAGGAAGGAGCGCTTTGAAACTTATATTATAAAGCCGACATTGCTCTGATACCAAAGCCAGACAAAGACATTACAAGAAAAGAATACTACAGTCAAATATGCCTGATGAACATAGATGCAAAAATCCTCAACAAAATGCTAGCAAACCAAATGCAACAGCACATCAAAAAGATCATAAACTATGACCAAGAGAGATTTATCTCTTGCATGCAAGTAAGGATCAACAGAAGCAATCAGTTAATGTGATGAACTTCATTAATAGATTGAAGGATAAAAATTACATGGTTATCTCAATAGATGCAGAAAAAGCAAAGTTCAACACTCTTTCATTATAAAAACTCTCAACAAACTGGTTATAGAGGGAACATACCTCAACATAATAAAGGCCATATGTGACAAACACACAGCTAACATCATTCTCAATGGTGAAAAACTGAAAGCTCTTCCTCCAAGATCAGGAACAAATCTTGCCACCTTTATTCAACAAGGTACAAGATGTCCTAGCCAGAGCAATTAGGCAAGAAAAATGAATAAAAGTCATCCAAATTGGAAAGAAAAAAGTAAAATTATCTCTGTTTGCAGATGACATGATCTTATGTGTAAAAAACCCTTAAGTCTATGTACACACACACACACACACACACACACACAAACCTATTATAAATAATAAACCAATTCAGCAAAGTTGTAGACTATAAAATCAACACACAAAAATCAGTTGCATTTCTATACACTAACAACAAAAAAATCCAAAAAAGAAATTAAGAAAATAGTCCCATTTACAATAGCATCAAAAAGAAGAAGATACTTAGAAATAAACTTAACCAAGGAGGTGAAAGATTTTTACACTGAAAACTACAAAAAATTGATGAAAGAAATTAAAGAAACACCAGTAAGTGAAAAGATCTCCTGCATTCGTGGACTGGAAGACTTAACATTGTTTAAATGTCCATATTACCCAAAGAGATCTACAGATTCAAAGCAATCCTTATGAAAACATAATGGAATCTTTTACAGAAATAGATAAAAAATCCTAAAATTCATATGGAACCCTAAAAGACTCCAAATATCCAAAGCAATCTTGAGAAAGAAGAACAAAGCTGATGACATCACCTGTCCTGATTTCAAAATATACTACAAAGATATAGTAATTAAAATAGCATGGTACTGTCATAAAAACAGACATATAGACCAATGGAACAGAATAGAGGGCCCAGAAATAAACATATGCATATACAGTGAATTGATCTTCAGCAAGATGCCAAGGATACACAATGGGGAAAGGATAATCTTTTTAACAAGTGGAAAACTGGATATCCACATGCAAGAGAATGAAATTGTCCCCTTATCTTACACCACACATAAAAATGGATTAAAAATTTGAGCTTAAAACCTGAACCTATAAAAATCCTAGAACAAAACATAAAGGAAAAGCTTCGTGACATTGGTCTTGGCAAATTTTTTGCATAAGACGCCAAAAGAACAGGGCACAAAAGCAAAAATAGACAAGTAGAACTACATCAAACTAAAAAGCTTCTGCACAACAAAGGAAAAAATCAACAGAGTGAAAGGTAACCTATGGAATGGGAGAAAATATTTGCAAACCATAGCATTGATAAAAGATTAATATCCAAGATATATAAGGAACTCATTCAACTCAACAGCAGAAAAACAATCTGATTAAAAATGGGCAAAAGGCTTGAATAGAAATTTCTCTAAACAAGATATACAAATGTCCAACAGCTATATGAAAAGATCCTAAAAATCACTAATCATCAGGGAAATGCAAATCAAAACCACAATGAGATATCACTTCACATCCCTTAAGATGGCCATTATAAAAACAAACAAATAAACAAATGATAACAAGAGTTGATGAGAATGTGAGGAAATTGGAATGCTTGTATACTGTTGGTGGGAATGTAAAATGATGCAGCCACTATGGAAAACAGTATGAAGGTTCCTCAAAAAATTAAAAATAGAACTATCAGATGACCCAGCAAGCCTGCTTTTGGGCATATATTCAAAAGAATTGAAATCAGAATCTCGAGAAGATATCTGCACTCTCACGCTCATAGCAGCATTATTCACAATAGCCAAGATATGGAAACAACTAATGTCCATCAACAAATGAATGAGTAAGGAAAATTTGGTATATACATATGATGAAATATTATTCAGCCTTAAAAAAGGAAGAAATCCTGCCATATGCAACAGCATGAATGGACCTGGAGGACATTTGGCTAAGTGAAATAATCTAATCGCAGTATGACAAATACTGCATAATTTGACTTATATGAAGTATCTAAAATAGTAAAAATCCTAAAGACAGACACTAGAATGGTGGTTTCCAGGGGCTGGTGGGAGGAGAAAATGAGAGTTACTGTTCAATGGGTATAAAATTTCAGTTATGCAAGATGAATAAGTTCTAGAGATCTGCTGTAAAACATTGTGCCTATAGTTAACAATACTATAGAGTACACTTAAAAATTTGTGAGAGGATAGATCTCATGTTAAGTATTTTTATCACATTAGAAAAAAAGACTCAATAGTGTCAAGGTTGAGGCACTTGATCAATGTAGCCTATATCCATAACAAAATTTGAAATCATATTTGAAACTATTCTTTCTGTACATTCTTGCATTTGCATCAACCTATGGGGATCTGGTGAGTGATTTCTGTTTACTTTGCCCTCTTCTAGTTTTCCTGACAATTATGGCATACGTAATCCCTCTGAATCTTAGCTGTGAAGGAAATTTGAGAAATTAAAATAAGATCTCACTTTTTTGGAGTGTTTACTTTTTGTGGGTAGGTAATGCCTAACTATGCTAATACCACTTAATTTTTAACTAGTTTTTCTTTTCTGTGTGATTATATTGTGTTTAAGTGAGATTTTACATTTTTATAGAATAGATGGTTTATTAAACTATAAGAAACACCAAAAAAAAAAAAAGATATACCAAACTATTCCTACACCATTAATCAGATTATTTTAGGAGTCTCATCCAAGAACTAATCTATAGTCTGATGTTTCTTTGCCAGTCTAATAAAAAAAAATATTATGAGGTACACTCAACATTCACTGTATGAGTGCTGAGATGCCTTTGTGAAGATTCTAGAGCCAGACATGATCGGCTTGACTCAGTCAGAGAGCACTTAGCGTCATCTAAGAAGAAAGGCAATTTTGAGATTATAACGGTGCCTATCAGTCAAATTGGATTTCCAGCGCAATCTCTATTTGATTCCAGCAAGACTCCTAAAAGGATAAGGGTGGAACAACAGTCATAGTAAAAAAGAAAATACTGGTGTCATTTCACTAAATCTCTATAAAATATTAGGTAGAAAGGAATAATCTATTGAACACCTATCATAATGTACAATACAAAAGAAAGACAGGATTTTTGTTTTTAATGCTTTGTTTTTTGTTTCTTGGTCCCCTTAAATGACAATGGGACTTTCAACCAATGTACTTTCAAACATTAGCAGACGTACTTTACTTCAGTTAATTGAGAATTAAAAGAAAAAAGAATGCTGATTACACATCTTGTATGGGCTCTCAAACGTAGCACATGTTAATAAAAATTTTCTGCCTTGGTTATAAGTCTTATAACTAAAACTAGGCTCTATATTACTCCAAAACTCATAGTTAATAAGATATATTTTCTAATATTTGTCTGACTTTTTATCTTGTGTTTTCCTTTTAAAATATGTTAATAAATTAGAGTTGCTAATGAAAGAGCTATTTTAAGGATGATGCTTAAGAGTGTCCAAGTTAAAATGCATTTCATTTCTCAGTGCCATTTTTCATCACTCAAGTGGTACACAAAGTTTTTGATATAATTCATAAACAGAATACATCCAATAAATACAATTGAGAAAGAACAAACATTAGTCTGGAAACGGTAAAAAATTTAAAGATTACACCCCAAAAAAGACCCAATAATTTTTGGTATTCAAATTGGTGAAAAGTTTGTGAGAATATGCAACACCATGAACAAAAATATTTCTTACATAATGGTCAAGAATAAATGCTACTTGGCTATCATAATCAAACTCCTTTGTTAGAAATCTAGGACTTTAATAGCATCAAACATTTCAGAAATAACATTTGTGAAACAAATTAAATTTTTAAAAATGCAAATGATTTTTGCCTTTGCTAATCTTTGATAAGTATTTTCTTTCATAAAACTAGATTTACATGCCCAGGCAAATTATTACTACCAATACATATTTTTCTTAATCAGAATCTAGGGATGGTTACAGTGATATTTATTCAATAAATAATAGAGATGTTGAATAATAAAAGATATATTATGACATATCAAAATGTACATTTAAAATAAAAATATTCAAATATTTAATTTCTTTTATAAGAGAAATAATTATTGATGTTATATTTTTAGATGTGAATAAAATGTGTTTTATTCTAATTTTTCTGGAAGATAGTAATTGATGTATTTGTATCGCCTGACAAATTCCATCAAATTTTTTTTGGTGAACAGAGGAATAAGTAAAAGCAAATAGAAAGGGACCAGATGCATAAAGAAGAAAAATCATGGGCCACAAAGTAAAATGGAGATTGTATAAAACACTGTGATAGAATTATTATTATTATTATTATTTCTACAGATTCAGAACATTCAGAAATGGTAAATGATTTACCAAAGATTACACATATAATAAGAGAGGGAGCCAGAGACTGAACCAAGCTTTTTTGCCACTTTCCGAGAAACATTGGATGATTCTGCTTCTTTTCTGAGTGCACATTTTATAAGAAGGACTACATTTATCTGAACCTCACATTTCGGGAGGTGCAGAACAGAAAAAACAAATCACATGACAATTTTCCCTTCTAGGGTTTTATATTATGGGAGGAATTGGTAGTTTCACTTTCTCAGATGCTAAGTAGTGGCTTTACGTGTAGTTTGGTATGACATGACATAATAACACACAGTGCAATTATGGTACGATATAAATGTAACAGTGTAGCCATTCACGTTTATTGAATGAATGGTAATAATCACAATGAGATATGAGAAATACAAGTTACTCATAACTTAGAATTGCATTTCCCTTGTGCCCACTTCATCAGTTAAAATGGTTGTAGCTTACAACTTTTCCCCTTTGCTTTGGATTATTTGTAGGCACTTCTTTTGCAGTGATTAAAGCGCTAGTTTTTAGTGAATCCATTAAGGAGAAAGTGACTAATTATGAGCATTAACAGTAAAGATTATGGGAAGGACAATGTGTTTCATTGTGAATGCAGAAAACTGCTGTGTTAATGCTGTAATCTGAAATAAATGAATGTAACATGTAATAGATCACCAAAAAATATTCATAGAGAATAAATGCAGGCTATTATCTCTGAAAACAATAAAGAAATTAGATAGGAAATACTGAAGAAAGAGTTTTCATTATCCTGTTCAGTCCTGGATGGCTGCTAGAGAACAGATATGAGCTAGAATAGCCTGTCTCTCACATCTCATCCCCTGACATTGCCCTTCATACTGTGTCATCTCCCAATACAGTCACATGTTTGCTGCCTGCCCATGATGCCTTTCCTCCTCTTCTTCGTCTGTCTGCCCAGTGAGGTCCTATTAGTTCTTCTGTGTGGAATTCGAAAGGCATATTTTTATAAGCCACCATAACACTCTACTTCATTACCTCCACTGAAATACATGCATTTTAATACTTATTATATACCCTACCGTAACTATTAAAATGTCCTTCTCATAAAATTGTCCTTGAAATCAGAAACACAGAATTGTAAACTAATATATCCCCAGAATCTAGCAGAATACTGCCACATCCTAGCTATTCAATAAAGACTTAGTAATCAAAAATAAATATTTGCCATATTTTATGATGTTTGATACTTGAAGATGAGGTTCTGATTTGTATACAAATACTACCTGATTTTTAGAGAGAATTAAAAAAAACAGAACACTATTACTATTAATGATTAAAAAAAAAATGAAAACTTGCAATGTTGTCACCATGTAACAAAATACTTCTCCCTAGAAATGTGTATGGCATAATTAGAACTAGAGAAATGAAAATAGAAAAATTACATTACCCCAAACTGACTGAGCTGGTAAGACGGTTGTTTAAAAGTAAAATAAACTTGTTGCAAATTTTCAGAAGAAAAAATACAGGAAGAATTTATTAGAAAGACATTGGGTTAACTCATTGAGTCCAAGGAAAGTTTATATAAGAACATTTATAGCAACTGTGTTGAGAATACAATTCCTGGAACAAGGATAAAAGCATAGAGACACACTAGCAGTTATTTAAATAATGCAGTGAGAGAATGAACTGCTGGAAGTGGAGATAATTAGGGGTCAGATTCTGTATGTCTTTTGAAGATAGAGCCAACAGGATACCCTGACAAATGCAGTATAAGGTGTGAAAGAGAAAAAGGACTCTCGTGACTTCAGAGTTTTTGGCTTGATCAACTGTAAGCATGGATTTGCCATAAAGTTAGATGTGCAAGAATGTGAAATGAATGATTTTGAGGGTGTGGAGGGCTGACGATGTTGTTGTGATGGCCAGAAATGATAGTGGTTCTCTCTTGGAATCTTCCATTTAATTTTCTTGGGGAAGTAGGAAACAAAGTTGTTACCTGAGAGTAGGATAGAGGAGGAAGTGATGGAGGTTTGGAGAGAGAGAGGAGTATGAAATAGTTTTCAAGTAGAGAAGAGAATGCCCTCAGTGTCCATCCATGTTTCACAAATGGCTGGATTTCATTGTTTCTTATGGCTGAGTAGTATTCCATTGTGTATATATACCACATCTTCTTTATCCAAGGAGACGGTCAAATACTGTATGATCTCACTCATTAAGTAGTAGATAATAACAACAACAAACAAACACATAGAGACGGAGATTGGATTGGTGGTTACCAGAGGGGATGGGGTGAGGGAGGAGGGTGAAAGGGATAATTCGGCACATGAGTGTGGTGATGGGTTGTAATTAGTATTTGGGTGGTGAACATGATGTAATCTATGCAGAAATAGAAGTATAATGATGTACACCTGAAATTTATACAACGTTATAAACCAATGTTACTGCAATAAACAAAAAATTAAAAAAAAAAAGTAGAGAAGAGAATGGAATAAAGAAATGCATTACAGTGACTGGGCAGCACTCCCAGTCCATCTGAGATTTACAATAATGCAGTTAAAGAGAGAACAGATAGGGTGGTTGAATTCAAATTTAGCTGCATTAATGCAGAGTCAGAGTAACCTAAGATTGGCAGTAACTAAAATTGTGCTTTTGCCAAGCAGATATGACAATGTGAAAGGGGCAAGAGATGTGGTGATGTTTCGAAGAGAATTGTTATAATCAATGACTAGAGTATACACTAGGTAGGAAAGAAAAGAGGTTATCAAGAAAGAGAGAGACAGTGAAAATGTATTGATCAATGCATGGAAGACCTATGCATCAAAAATTATGTTGGTGTTGGGGCTCTAAAGGTCATAATCTAGAAGGATAAGAGATGAGGTCAGAAAAGATGTAACAATTTAATATGCAGCAATTTTAAATCTGTAGATTTATGCTTATTCCTGAAAATGATGATCCTTCATAAGAGCTCTTTAGCGATACATTAATAATGAAATTAATACTAAAGTTTTGTTGATCTTTTTTGTAACTGTTTCTGTGAATATTCCTAGGTTTACACACATATTTGGTGACGGTAAGGCATGAAGAAAAAGGGGTTGTGTGAATATTGATCTCCACATTCCTGAGATTTCATGTGAGATTCCTGCAACATTGAGATGATGAATTAGCTCTCTCTTTAAAAAAAGGATAATTTGTTGAGACAATGAAATAAAACATTTTGTTTGAAAACAAAAAAATGTATTAGACTTATATAGGCACAAGTCAATTTTCCTCTTCTTTAGTCAATTGGAATAAAGAAGATAAACAATATCATATGGGGGACAGCACTTCTTTTAAGTTAAAGGTCACAATTTACTCAACAGACATGGGAATTTCTTCTTCCTCAAAATTCGTTTTTTAAGCTTAGAGACCATGAAGAACTATGATTCATGTTGCTACGGTAGAGTGGCTTGTGAAGTATCTGAATTTCAACAATATGTTTTAGAACTAATCCAGAAAAGTAAGTTACAAACCTTGAAGTCAGATTGAAAACAGCTGTCATTTGGGAAAAAAATTAAAGCTCTGGGTAAAAAAAAAAAAAATCACCTCCACATCATAAGTAAATACTACATTGCAGCCTAATTAGCCTTAACTGAAACTGGTAGATGCTGCTCCACAGACTTTAGAGAGAGAAATCTTTTAACTTAGTCTTGTATCTAAGGCATGGATTTTCAAGTTAATATTAACCAGTTTTGTTTTTGGTAACAAAAGAGTATTTCTTTCATTTTGCTACATCTATAAAACCCCAATAAAGTGAAAAAAAAGACATAATTTTGGTATAGTTTTTTGAAACTTCTAAACCATCAAAGTGGGGGGGGGTGCTAAAGAGAAGATCTGTAAAACCCAATGTAAATTTTATAATATTTTCTTCCTATAACATTTAAAATGTTTTTCTCTGAATAGCAAAACGCTGATTCATGATGGCTTAAAGACTAAGGAAATAACTTCCATTACATTACTAAAAGTCCAAATGGTGGCTTGAATGATGACTGATGCATTTAACTCCCTGATGGCTTTAGCTTTCCAGGATCTTTCCATCTATGCTCTCACCATCCTTAACCTGGGCTTCATCCTTGGATCTATAGAAAGATGACTGCAGCAGTTCCAGGCACCAAATCCAGACGTTACAATATTCAGAGAAAGAAGAGAAATGGCCTCTCCTCATTGTGCCCCCCTAGACGTGCAGAAACTTTTTCCCAGAATCTTCCCAGAAGCCTCTTGTATCTGCACATTTCTGAGCCACTTGTTAGCAAGGATATTTAGAGTGTCCTTGGACCAGTGGTTCACCTGGAGGTGATTTTGCCCTCAAGGGGACATTTGACAATATCTGGAGACATTTTTTGGTTGGCACAATTAGGGCAGCACTACTGGCATCTAGTGGCTAGAGGCCAGGAATACTGCTAAACAACCTACAACGCACAGAACAACCTCTCACAACAAAGAATTATCCAGATCAAAATGTCAATAGTGCTAAGGTTGAGAAACTCTGTCTTAGAGTAATCAGGCCCACCCCTCGAACAAGGGTTGACATCAGTTTCCAGCGAGGCACATGGATGAATGAGGGAAGAATTGCTACATAAAGAAAATTTGAGTTCTCTCAGGAATGAAGCTGAGTAAGGAAGCCAGATAGGCACCAATGCCACTACCTTCACCTTAATAGGCACAATTTTACAGTCTTATATTTACTTTCCAGTAGACATAAGACTTTCTACCTTCAGGGATCTGATTAAAAATGTCATGATGGCTGATCTCATGATATTTTAGTTTTGGCCAGCTGATTGTTTGATGGATGTGCCATAAAAATGATATTTAAATACATTTAGAAGACCATGAAAAATCTAGTGTTTTCTTCATAGCTATGATAAAGTATTAGCAATTGGGTTAGAAAATATATTAATATTTTTTTTTCCATTTTACAGCACAGCAATACTTTAAAGTAGAAAACTGTGTGTGTTAATGCCTATGTAGGTATGAACTGAAAAGAAAATTATTATTCTTTACAAAGAGCCTGGGATGTGAACTTCTTGAGGAGATAAGCCATTCTTATTTTTAAACCACCTACCGCTCTTCACAAATTTTCCATGCTTTTCATATAAGATATTAAATGATTGTTTTTGGGAAAAGAAGATTTAAGATATTCTATATTCACTTCATTTTAAATAATTTAGAATAGTGTTATTGTAATACATCTAAAATTGAGAAAACACATTCCATTAATATACTTATGATATGTAATGATATCTATCATGTAAAATCACAGTACATTTTCTAGAGTTGAGACTATTTTTATTTAATTCTAGCTTTAGTCTAGCTTTTATTAGAGATTAAATAACACTATAGAATACCAAAGCCAGAAGGAGAACATTTTAAATAACTCTCAAGAGAAAACTGTGGCTCAAGGAGAGTAGCTAATTTTTTTCTAGATCCCACAGCTAGACCTAATCGAGACAAAATTATAATCTCAGAGCTGCTATCTCATAGCCTGCTGCTCAAATTTGCTATTTATCTCTTTGAAATACAACGTAGACCGTAGGAAAATAAGAGCTGGAGAGAAAGAAATTTGCACAATTTTACATTTGAGTTTTCTTGAGATGAATATGCACAGAGGAATGCTCTCAGTCCTTAATGATGCCAGTGATAGTAGGTTTTGCAGAACTAACAAAATGACGATAAATTATGTGCAATATTTCCTACAGAGTCAACTAGCAAATTTAGCAATCATACCTCCCCAGATTACTGTTAAGATATGAAATTATTATTTTTACATGACAGGTAAATAACCCGTTTCCTTTAATTAGACTAGATTAAGAGAAGTGAAATGCCTTTGCAAATAGCGGTGAAATGGAATAGTGTCTTTCATCAAGAACAGAATCATGTTAATGTCTTATGCTGTCTAGTTACCATGACAAATAGGTTGTGGTACATGCACACTTTAATTATTAACACTGAAATCTGCTGAAATTGAAGTATTGCTCTTAGTAAGAGATATTACTGCTGAAATGACCCATTTAATAGTGACCCATGGTATTAAGTATGGATTTAAATTGGTAATTAATAACAGTCCGTTTCTGAAAATGTTAACACAGGAGTTCAATAAAAATGCTAACTAGGTCTCAAATACCATAGACAGTATATTGACATATTAACGTGTATTACTTATGTTAAACGCTTTGTAGATTTAGATATGAAACAAGATGATAACAGTAAAAATATTTCTTAACTACTGTCTGAAGAGTCAGCAAACTTAGAGGATTAGTTTACTTTTTTTTAGTTTTAGTTCTAAAATTCGTCACATAAGAGTTTCCTTTTATCACTTTCTACAGAAGTCCAATAAATGGAAATGAAAAAATTTAAAATGTGACAGCAAGACACTGAGGAGGAATTTTGAAGTAGTGGATGATAGGTGTGTTGCTCATTTTATGGGTCAATTGTTCCAAGTCCCAGATAACGACTAGCCGCCCCACACCCACACTATTCTTTTCATGCCTTTCCAAAAGAAGAGTATAAAGCTTCCTAGGGTGCCACATAATCAATGATGTTGTGAAATAACATATTAAATGATATTTTCATAGAAATAAAAAAAAAAACAAATAAATGACATTAAACATACCTATAGCGGCATGATTGTTTCCAGAGTCATCAATGCATGGTTGCAATGCATTAACTGATATTTGTTGAGATTTACTTACTTAATTAACTTCTCTTAAACTGATATTAAAATGGAATTACGTTCTCTGAATTTATTGACTGGCAGTATCCTAAATATGTTAGACAAGGTTAAAGGAAAAGAATGTATGATGTACAATTGCCGAAAGAGAATTTAAAAACTGCAACTTCCACCTGAGAATAAATGTATATTAACTCTGGTCAATATAAAATATGTGTAATGAAAACCGTTCATTACCACTTAGGTCTTTAAATTTAAATAAGAATGGCAGAGAAATTTTAACAAAATTTGGGGTCAAATTTCAATATATTTTGTTCCATATGATCGTTAGTGTCTAAGTTAACATGTAGAATAGGAGTATGTAGTAGAAAACATTTCAAAGTACATTAAAAGTAAGCGCACACACACACGCGCATGTACACTTTAAAAAATATTTTTAAAACCGGAAAATTTATTTATCGACTAGTTACTCCATTCTTTAAGATGTGCTGGATGCTGCAACAGCTGCACTCTCAGATTTAGGTGTTGTTCCTTCAGGGAACTCATGCTTGAATCTGTAGTATACAATTTTTAGTGCCTCAGTTGACCGGTACCAATGATGTTTTGTCGTTTAGCCTCGGCACTCGAGTTATAATTTCTCTTTGCACTTAGTAGGGTAGATACATTTGCCACACGTCCACTTCTCACGGTGGGAATCACAGTAGCAGCACATTATGCGTGTCTCATTGTTACTCTTTCCAGACAGTGATATACCCTTTGTCACCTTATTTCTGTGGTCCAGACCAAAGAGCTAGTGTCTTTCTTTTTCTTTAAAGGAGCTAAAAATCTCTTTATTCTAAGGATGGGGATCTATCTGGACATATTATGATTAGATTTCTGTAACTGTTGTCTTCAGAAACAAATAACAGCAATGCTACAAATTTTTAAAATGTTGATAGTGTTTCTTTTTGAAAAAGTATGCGCTTAATGATTTATAAGATGAGGTCTGAAATTTAGAATATTCCGAATTGACTTACTCTGAATTTAAGTTGCTCTTGATAGACTGGGTAGAAAATGTTTACCTTGCTAATTAAAGATTGTTTTATATATATATAGATAGATAGATAGATAGATAGATAGATAGATAGATAGATACATATAGATATATAAATATAGATATGTGTGTGTGTGTGTGTCTGGCATAATAACAATAAAATAGTTCAGTGAGATTGTGGTTTAGTCAAATACTGTAGCAGTATGTGTTCAATACCTCCTGATATAGCAGCGTAGTAAGTTCTGTGAAGGGAAGCAGGTGAAGGAAAAATAATGAGGATGAAAAACACATCTTTTAAAATCAATAACTGACTGCCTCTTGTGGTTTTTAGATTTGAATTAATTCTTCCCTGGATAATTGGCTCATTTTATAGAAATATGGCTTAGTTATCAAACTTGTTTATGAAAATTGTAGTGTTTCTTTCCTTTATCAAAAGAACTAGACCATGGCTATACACAGAGAAATATGAATTGTCTCATCATAAAGTGAGAAGAGTTTAAAATTTTTGAGGATAATACTCTGAAGCAAATAGAATAAAGTGAAAGGTAGAATTCTATTGTATGGAGAGTTGCATTTATTTATCCATTTGTTTTCCTTAGTTGAATTATACTTTGCTATATTTTAAACCGTTCCTCTTGAAAGCCATCTGATTTGTTTGTTTATTTATGTAATAATGGTATAGTCATTCTCTATTAAGAAAAATCTTTATTTGAAGCATTCTCTTTTTTTTGAACATCAACATCTCCAAGTCTTGAAAGATCTATTATTGGTCTATTCCAACAGACTTGATAATTTCTATTGCTTTGAATTATTTTGCCTGGGTTTAAGACAGGCCAGTTCTTTTGGTCATTTTTCTACCATAAACAACAATAATAGCAACATGATTACCTACTCCATGTCTTATCTTTCCAACTTATAGAAACCACTTGGCTGATGACTTTTTAAAAATAAAAGGGGGGGGGATAAACATTTATTCTTCTAGTAATCTTCTGCCTGTTCGGTAAAATATCCTTATGTACTGCCCTTCATAGCCATGTTCTACACTACCTCAACAGTTCTTTTGGATACTAGATAAATTTCTTGGCTTAGTTGTGGCATAAGCTAGGCAATATGATACGGCAAAAACAAACAAACAAAAATGTCAGTCTATTGTTACATCCAGTAGCATTGTGTATGCTAAATTTGCAAAGAAGCAATAAGTTTATTTAAGATTTTCCTTAAATCTATATTTAAGAACCAAAATATGGTTATGTAACATCTTAAAGGACAAAATAGTTTTTTCTAAGAAATTAAATGTACTGTCTCCAACCTTCAGAAGATATCAGCTTTTAATGCCATAAAAATAAGAAAAATAGTCACTTAGCATACAGTGTTAGCTTTATAACATAATGCTCTTGAAATAAATTCTTATATTCTCAAGACATATGATGGAGATTCATTAAAAAATGATGAAAGATAATAATAACACTGAAATATATGGTGGATGATCAATAAATTATCAGATTTAAGAGTAACATCAACTGAGATCAGAGACAATTGAATTGACCTGAGCCACAGATTTGGTGGCTCACTATTGTAATACTATCAGAATGTGGTCAAGTTATTCACCTGACATTAGAAAAATGTCCATGGCTTCACTATTGCTTCATAGAAACATAGAAACACAAATTTTAATGACCAGGAAACTGTGAAGCTACCTTTATATTGGTGCCTTTTTTTTAAGGTAAGGAAACACCATTTATTCTGATGAACAAAGTCAAAGAAGAACTAAGTGGAGAGATATTCTATGTTCACGGATAGGAAGACTCAAGATTGTCAAGATGTAAGTTCTTCCCAACTTGATCTATAGATACAATGTAAAGACTTACTATAAAGCTACAGTAATCAAGACAGAACACTGTTGTTGAAAGAGTGGGCAAATAGGTCAGTGGAACAGAATAGAGATCCCAGAAATAGAACCGTATAAATATAATCAACTGATCTTTGACAAAGAAGCAAAAGCAATACAATGAAGCAAAGATAGTCTCTTCAATAAATAGTACTAGAATAACTGAACATCCACATGCAAGAAAATGAATCTAGACATAGACCTTACACCTTTCACAAAAATTAACTCAAATGGATCATAGGTTTAAACGTAAAATGCAAAACTATACAACTCCTAGAAGGTAATATGGAAGAAAACCTAGATGGCTTTGGGTATGGTGATGCCTTTTAGATACAGCACCAAAGACACAGACATGAAAAAAAGAATTGATAAACTGGACTTCATTCAAATTAAAAACTTCTGCTCTGTGAAAGACAATATCAAGAAAACTAGAAGACAAGTCACAGACTGGAAGAAAATATTTGCGAAAGACACATCTGATAAAGGACTGATATCCAAAATATACAAAGAAATCTTAAAACCCAACAATAAGGAAACAAACCACCTTCGTATGGTCCCCAGCAAGACTGACCATCAGATATGCACAGTGGTAACTTGGATTGACTATCTCTCCTTTTCTGTTGAAATCAGCCCATCCCTCCACTTCGATTCACTGGGATATCTTCCCCAAATAATTTATTATATATGACCACTTGTCTAAGGATGCCCTTATTAAGAGAAGCCAGGCTAAGATATGACTTGATTTGTCACCTGATATTTTTTTATCAATTTTTTAAAATTATCTCTCAGGAGATAATGGTATAGGAGGGCCAATGGTATAAGTTCAGATCTGAATCAGAGTCCAAAGGCAGCACAAGACTAATGTCCCAGCTTGAAGACAGTCAGAGAGTAAATTCTCCTTACTCAGCCTTTTTGTTCTATTTAAGCCTTCAAAACATTGGACGGGCCCACCCACATTGGGAAAGACAATCTGCTTTACTCAGTCTGTTACTCAAAGGTTAATTTCATCCAGATACACTCTTAAAGACACTCAGGATATTTATCCAAGTATTTGTGTACCTCCTGGCCCAATAAAGTTGACACATAAAATTAACCATCACAGGGAGTAAAGATAATTTTTTTTAAAGTTCATAGATTTAATCCTTTAGTTGCCACCATTAACAGTTCAAACAAATGAAAAAGAACAAGGAAATCATATTGCAAATGCATGTGCAACGAGGCAGCACTTATCTGAAAGATAAGTTAAAAAGTTGTTTCAAGTCAAAGAATGAGATCATGTATATCAAATGTTATGGATAATTTAAGGGAGATAAACAGTGAATTTTGGCTAATGCGTTTATCAATATGGATATTACAATTGATTCTAACAAAATCTGTTTTGATGTAAGGAATACAGTTTTAAGAGGGTTTTTTGTTTTATTTTGATTTTCCTTTTAAGGTGGTATAAATAGAAGCATGACTCAGGGAAATTGCTTCTATAAGTGAAATAAAGAGCAAAGTCATCAACTGTGAAGTGAGTGGAGGAGGTGTTAAAAGTTTGAAGAGGGTGTAAAAGGTATAGTACAATAGTGTAAGAATAAAGGAAAGTGACTCAAACAGAGGAAATATACGTGATTGCCGGGAAGCATTAAGGTCTCACTTGAGGATAGTGATATGAAATTAAAATAAGCCAAGTCAACAAGGTGACTTATTTCTCTAGCTTCATTTGGATGTATGTATGGTGTGGGCTGAGAGCTGGCTTTAACTAAGATTGCAGCTTACCGATATGAAAGAAGGGCAAAGCAGTTGAAGGGATATGCATAGGAGTGTTATTAATGAAGGATAAGAGAATTTAATCTGGGTGAGAAGAAATGTGAGAAAATATTGATAAGTAGCAATCTATAATGTATAAGATTATATGAACATATAATTGCATATGTATATATAACTATATATGCATATTTATGCTGTATCTGGTTGTTTATTGGAAAACGTTGTTTCCTGTTTTAAAACAATATAAGTAAAATATTTTATTTCTGTTTAATCAATATTACGTTGCTTTTTATTTCTTATCATTTCCTCAATTTGATTTTTCTGAAATAGATTAATGGGCATTGGGTTCTCAAAGAAATGAAAAGAAGAGAGGGGAGAAGAGGAGAGGAGAGAAAAGTTTTTCCATCTGTATTCTACAACAACTGCAAATATGAAGATCGATAGAGTTCTAAAACATGACATTAAGGTATTGTGGTGATGCTTAATACAATCAGTCTACTGTGTCTTGGAAGAATAAAATAGCTTTGCACTGGTTGCTGTGAGTTTGAGAGATTATAATAAGCTTGCAGTAAATCTTTTGGTATTTGACAACCTAGCTTAATTACACTAAAGTTTCTTCAGGCAAGAGGTCTGAATTTCTTCTTAACACTCCAATCTGTAGTGTAGTCAGTTTGCTTCAGTGCACATTAATTGTCTGACTGACAGGGGTTTGTCACTTCGTAGGCAGCTGTCACTATAGTGTTGATTAGTAAAGCCCCCTCTAAGTCTCCAGTAAGACTGTAAACGTGGCAGGATACTTAAAGTTAATAATTACTTAAAATTTCAAAGCATGTAAGCCAGTAACTTAAAAAAATAGAGCTATTCTATAATATTATAAGACAATGTCTAGATACTAAGAATACTCAGTATGTTAACTTCCATAAATCAAAAAGACAAATCTATTAGGTTTGAAGCTTGCATTTTATTCTGAAAGCTATAGATGCTTAACAAAAAGCACTAACCTGATAGCATCATACAAATGCGGCTATAGATGGGAGGACATCAAAGTTATCTTAAATAAACTTATCAAAAATAAGTTCTAGAGTTGTATATGTCCCTGCCTTTGTGTAAAAGATTATGAAACAGGAGACTGAGCTCTGGTCCTACATGTCATCACTCATGTTTCCCCACAATGTGTAGCCAGTTACAGTACACTGATGCGTCGCTGATTCAGGGAACTATTTTTAACCTCTTCACGGTCAATTATAATTTCCTTTAATTGAAGTTTTCTCAAGAATGTCTTAGTCTCTTCAGTCTTCTATGACAGAATACCATAAGGTGAGTGGCTTATAAACAACAAACAAATTTATTTCTCACAGTTCTGGAGGCTAGAAGTTCCAAATCAGGGTGCCAGCTTGGTTGGGTAAGGACCCTCTTCTGAGTTGCTGACTTCTCGCTGTGTCTTCACATGGCCAAAGGGGCAAGAGAGCTCTGTGAGGTCTTTTATAAGGGCACTAATCCTATTAATGAGGATTATATATATACACATACGTATTATTGAATACGTGTATTCATATTTAATTCTCACATTAATCCATAAAAGATAGAGAAGACAATCCCTATATTATACATGCAGTACTTGAATTAATTAGAGAAATTTGGTTGTTTGGCAAAGTTACTTTTATATATATACATATATGTTAGAAATGGAACAAATCCATGTTTGATTAACGCCATTGCCTCCATACATGGCAATAAAAAGAAATTTAATTTATATGTCTTGAATGTTTTTCAAGGGGGTGCTGAGATTCAAAACTCTGAGACATCAACATCATCATTATCATTGATATAATTAATATTTATTGCACACTTATTTAGGTTGGTCATACATCCCAATTTGACCAGGATGGTCCTAGTTTACACCTGGTGTTCAAGAATAGTTATTAAGAGCATCTGCATTCAGTATTAAATTATTCTACTTTGATAAATTATGTGACCACTCTACTGATTATGAAATAAGAATTTTATTATATTTTGAACACATTTAACCATCGATTCCTAATAATGACTTTTCATGTGAAGAAACAAGACTAGTTTATTACTTAATACAAATTTATCCTGTCAGTAAATGACAGAAACAGGGAATAAAACCAGGTGCCTGGACCCTGCTACCAATGCACACAAGATAATTTAGCTCTTCTCAACCAAAGAGTGAATTTGAATGTTTTAATTCAAGGTAATTAATTGCATGCAACTACTTGCACTGGGTGACAAGTTCCCCTCTGTGAATGGAAATATATAAAATCTTTGGTAAAAATATCGTAGAGAATGCACTGGGGCAAAGTTAACTCTCAGATCATCAGTTGTGTTTTAGCAATGGAATTGTGTGAGATGTGCTAAGGATAGAAGAGCACTCCAGGTGGGTGTAGAAAAATGAGCATATTTGCAAAGATTTAATAGTAAGTTGTCTTTTTGGTCAGGAGAATTCAAATTAAATTTTAAAGTAAAATTAGCTGTTCTTCACAAATGCCCCCATTCTACTTTTTTTCTTTTAACATGGAAATTTTAGGCAAATTAATCATTCTAGCAACTTCTATTCTAGCATATTCAGTATTTCAATATTATAGAAATAATATCTATGTCATAGTTTAAATCCTATCATCTTATAATACTCTTGAAATGTTTAAATATTAGTATGTTATACTATGATATTTTATAGGTTATTAAATGGTATTTAAAAGGGGTGTATGCATTATAAAAAATGAGTGCTATACAATTGGACAAAGGAGTGAAAAGAAAAATATTGGAAAAGAGAAAGAAAAATTATCATAATTTCCTGATATGATAATCTACCTGGGAAACCTAAGATAATCAATTTAAATGCCATTAGAAATAAAAAGGCATAGTCAGTCAACAACTATCTTGTGAGCCATCTACATGAGGTGTTGGGAATTAGGCATGGTCTCTCCACTCAAAGATCTTACTTCTTGGCAGATTTCATATTCTATTATATCCTTTCTGATTTACCTTCAATTTTAATCCTATATCCTTAGCAGCAAGGTCTTTTATATAAACAGCAAAGCCTCAATATATTGCAAGAAGTACATATGTATGTGTGTGTGAGTATATGTGTGAGTGTATACACAAACAAATGCATATATGTGAGTGTATATACATATTTGTGTAGACACTCATGCACACACACACATGCACAAACTCTTGTTTGGACTGGTAAAACTACAGAACTACAAGCTTTACCATTTTCTGAAATCTTGCCACTTTATTGAAGCAACTAGGGGCTTTTATTCTTCTTTGTATGCTTCATAGGCCCTAGCACATTTCCTTACCTATAATGTATCCTCACATTTGCTACATAAAGGAATAAAAGCTTGGGTTTTATAGAGTCCAAAAGGTTTTTTTACACAAATTGATATATTTATCCATTAAAATTCCCAGTTGAAATTAACTTTTGAAAATAGGAATTTTCCCTCGTTTGATCAAAATACACCATTCTTCTGCATTTTAAATAGAAATAGATATATGTAGATACACACATAAATAATTTTAGCTATTACATATATAATGTAATTTTTTCATAGTTTAAAAAGGAAGTTGCTATTGACTTATCTCTTAGCATGCTATGATTACTATGAATTTCCTCTACCATCTCCATTATAATGGTTACAGCCTTCATTATTTCATCCCGTTAGTTTTTCTTAGATGCCAATATATTCAATATAATTGTGAACTTTTCAGCCCTGACCTTCTTGATTTATTTCTGGAGGCTACGAAGAGATCTTACCACCTGCATCCTTCTAAAAATGTAAAATAATTGAATTGTGATGGAAAAACAGTTAACCTTTTGCTTTGGAAAGGGCTGCTGTGTTTATGTTAGAGGAGATCTTTGGTATGTTTCTGTAATGTTACTAAGGACAAATCTAAACACCTGATTTCATAGATTATCTCAAAACTAGAATCAAGAATATTTTAAAAACTGGCCTAACACTAGTTGTTTCAATTTTTTCTAAGACTTAATGAACCAATGATTAATAAGCTAGATCTGTGCCTTTCATTAAAAACGTATCAGAGATCACTGTTTTTAATTTGTTGCACTCAGATTTTTTCTCAATATCAATCTAAATATGAACATAGTATTTTTATAGTAACATAAAATATTGAAAATAAGTTTTCTTTAAGAACATATCTTTTAATGAAATACACGTTAAAAAAAACCTAATTGGAATCTAAAATCTATAATGAAATGGCATAATTATATTTGATAAACATTTTCAGTCATTCTACGTCATATAAGTATAAAATATTTAATCCTAGCAAGTAATCAGTTAATAAATTTATTACATTTTGTGTTCATTCAGTATATTTTGCATTGGCTTTCTAAAAATGGTTTAACTGAGCATTTCCTCTTCTTTTGGTACAATACGTGGTGAAAAACTAATTCTTCCTCCATCTGTCTCTTCCTTGAGTACCCTTCTTACACCTTCTTATCTTATCTCATCTCATCTCATCTTATGCCAACCCCTTTCTTCATTTAAACTTCCAATACTCAGCCTTTCATTGAAAAATCCAACATCATTAGTTGTCAAAATTGAAAATAATTTTTTTTTTTTGCTAAGGAAGATTCACCCTGAGCTAACGTCCACTGCCAATCTTCCTCCTTTTGTATGTGAGCTGCCACCACAGCATGGCCACTAAGAGATGATTAGTGTAGGTCCACACCTGGGAACCAAACTCAGGCTGCCAAAGTGGAGCATGCCAAACCTGGCCACCAGGGCTGGCCCAAAAATAATTTCAGAGATAGATTATCCAGTATAAATCTTCATTCAAAGTATGGACAATACCTCTGATAGGGTGTGATTGGATCTTTCTGACCAATGGAATGTGGGCTGAGATAATGTATAGCACTCCCACGCCTGGTCTATAAAAAGCCTTCCTCAGTGATTCCCAGTCTCTCTTCCAAGGTGACCTTAGTAGGCACATGGTGAAAATGATGGTGTTATACAATGGAAGAATCTAATTGACAGGTGGGATCAGAGTCCCCTACTAACGATATGAAACAGGAACATGAGGGCCCAATAAGATTAATACGTTAAACCTCTGCTAGAGAATTTGTGTGTTAACAGTACCTGGTTTTATTTAACCTAAATCACTTTAGGAAAATTATTTCTTCCAGCCTTCTTAATAGGTGACCCTTTCCTCCGGGATGGCCTTTATAAAACTGGGTGTGGTGATGGAGTCAGTTTCTTCTTTACTGTTTGTAGAACACCTTCTTCCCTCTCCCTTAAACGCCAGAGGTTTATATCTAGTGTCATTCATTCAACAAATATTTATGTATTTATCAGACACTTTCACAAACAATCTCTGCTTGACCGCAGACATCTTTAATCCCCAGGTCACTTCTACGTACACATGACCAAGATTTTAAGATGTCTCACTCTTACTTGTTCTAACACTAATGTCATAATTTTTGGAAATTTCACTATCCCTATAATTGGTTTAAACCTGATTTCAGGATTTCTTTGCCTTCTTACTTTCTTCCGGTGATAAAATAATTTTTTGCCATTTTATCTCAACCACTTACAACCATATAATGGTTTTTTAATCTTACTCATAATAGTTCTCCATGTGTCCCAGGAAAGCCGACATCTGTAAAATGATCTACACAGCTCTCCATGTTCTGCCTCACTTTACACATCCTACAACATTGTCCTTACTCCATCTGCTGCAGCCCAACTGGCCTCTGAATTGTTCTTCAAACAGACCAGACAAGCCATGGTTACAGAGCTTTGATAGTTGCATGACTAAATATTTCACTTCCTCTGAATCTCTACTCAAAAGCCACCTTCTCAATAAGTTCTAGCTTGACAACCCTAGTTAAAATTGTACCATCAGCAATAAGAAGTGCTCCTAATCTTTTTTATTCTTCGTATATTTTTAAATCTTTTCTGTAGCATGTGTTGACAGCTATTGTACTATATAATTTACTTGCTCATTATGTTGTGATTTATTGTTTATTATTTATCTCCTCCAGTAAATTGTAAACTCCTTTAGGACAGGGAACTTTACCTCTCTCATTCCCTTGTATATCTCAAGTGCTTTGAACAATGTCCAGTATGTATTAGACACTCAATAAATATTTTCTAAATGAATATTGAATTAATGCATATATATATTCTTATTTATGTTATTCTAGTAGGTTAGCCTAGAAATTTTACAGTTTTTTTTTTTTTTTTTGTGAGGAAGATCAGCCCTGAGCTAACATCTATGCCAATCCTCCTCTTTTTGCTGAGGAAGACTGGCCCTGAGCTAACATCCGTGCCATCCTTCCTCTACTTTATGTGGGACGCTGCCACAGCATGGCCTCACAAGCGGTGTGTCAGTGGACGTCCGGGATCCGAACCTGGGCCGCTAGCAGCAGAGTGCATGCACTTTACTGCTACACCACAAGCCGGCCCCTACAGTTTTTTTAATTAAAAGAACAGTGAATCTGGAACTAGAACACTCATATTAATTCCAGGTCCTTTATTAACTAGCTCTTTGATGCTGGCCGACTTATCCTCTTAGTTTCTTCTCTCATAATATTAATATAATTATATTTTACCATCACACTTCTCAGACTTATGGTCAAGATCAAATGAGTTAGTACATATGAAAGTGGTTCATAAGCTCTGAATCAACAAATATTTTAATTATATATTGTTAAAAGATAAACTGAGGTATATTAAAAATTTTAAGAGTTTATTTGAGAGCAAAAATCAATTTGAATCAGGTAGCATCCAATCTAGCAGATAGAGACGAGCTCTGAAGAGCTGTACAAAATGCAAGATTTATAGCCAGAAGGGAGCAGGGACAAGAAAATTATATTAGACGAAAAAGTGGCTTGGTTATTGCAAGGTTACTTTTCTTAAAGGGCTGGCAAGGGCCTATCAAGCAGATTGACTGACTAGTGCTGATCAGTCAATTCCTGATTGACTGGTTTAAGTTTCCATTTCTGGGACAGCTGAATTAAGTCTCGGTTTGGTGTTGTGGGGCTTAGCATAAGTGACTCTATTTTGGGCCTGTTGTCTTGTTTTTAACAATCCTTTCCTTGATGAGACTCTCACCCTAATTGGAAGTGTGATAAAAAATTTATAGCCTTAGGGCTACTCCCAGCTACTGCTCTGGCATTCTCAAAATGTTTGCTGAATCTCTGTGTGACATTCACAGGTCGTGACATCAGGTTCACGTTCTTTAAGTTGGTCATTCTCTTTTCTCCTTTTCCGATGTTTTTTTCTTATGGAGATCATTTGCTTGGTGGTTAGTAGCTGCAAACATGCATTTCAAGCATTTGAGAGAATGCAGTGCCCCAGGTAGACTGCTTTGATTATTATAGACAGGATAATTCCCAATGTCTAGAGTACATTTTAGAGCCATGGTCCCCAAGACCCAAACCAATCATAATCAAATAAGTCAAAGAAAGACCCAGTTGAAAGAGTCACTGTCTTAAGCCAAGTGGCTTGTTCATTGATCTTACGTAGCTGAATCCCAACTTCCCCAGAAGTGTTAATCCAAGTGCAGCAAGTGGTATTGGCCATAGCACAAACACATCTTTGCTCAGCTAGAAGATAATCAAGAACAACTATTATCTACCCTATTATAAAGAACAACTTTGGCCAGAGAATCTAAGGATTTTTAGGAGAATCTAAGGATTTTTAGTTGGACAGCTGTTGCTTTAGCAGCAGGTTCTGCAACTTCTTCAAGAGTTAAGGAGTGATTCCTGATCATAGCCTCATCTGCACTTACTCCTAGCTAGGGGAATAGGGATCTCTCAAAGGAAGCAAATTTTAAATCATGAATGCTTCCTGGTAATTCACACTTGAGTCTGTGGCTCGGGACTAGAAAGGTGACAGCAAAATTTTTACTGGAGGCCAGTAAAAATTAAGGTTCTATAGATTGCATAGGCAGTTTTATTCTGGTTACCCTTGCCTTTTTTCTCTTTTGTTGTGCAGAGCCTGGATGCAAGGTTTTCTGGGTTTGGGGTTGTTAACTAGAGACAGGGAAATGGACCCCCAGGGTTAGGGAACCTGACAGGATAGAGGGGGAGCCAAGTTTGTTATGAAGAAACCGAGACATTGGAAAGAAGGGAAAAGTTTATGATGGATAGAACTACAGGATCACTAGCATTGTGGCAAATCCAGCAGTCATTTGGAGGTTAGATTACCCTCCTTGCAATGGCCTGAGAGATGTAAACAATGGCATTATCTTTCCAAACCAGAGCAAGGTAAAAGGTGAACAAAAGATTCATAAAGACCTCCATGGTGTAAGAATTAGGAAAAAGACAGACAGAGAATGAAGGAGGAATGGAAAGAAATGTCTTGATCTGATATCTTGGGAGGAAGCAGTCTATCTCACTGTCAGCTACTTCTCTTCCTAGTCAATTTGATTTTGAGTCCTTGGTATTTATATATGAATAGAAGTTGGGTGGAACCTTCTTAAATTGTGAAATATGCACCTAAGTTTTGACACCTTGTAACTTGGCAGCAGTGTCAGTAGTCAAGAGTAGTTGGTAATATCCTTTCCATGAATTTCACTTTTGCAAAAGCATTAGAGTGAAAAAATAACTGACTAAAAGTGACAGAAGACTTAAAAATGCCCATGGTTAAAGATCTGATGAGAGTTCATTATAAAGGAATTAACAGTGTAATTTGGTTATTTCTGTGATCTACAACATTTTAATATAAAAACTGGAATTATGACTGATAACATTATACCAGGACATATCAGATTTTTAGGAATTTCATACAATTTCTAGAAGATTTATATTAATAACATCCATACAAACATAATCTGTGAAGCTTTATCGTCACTTATTTGACAATGCTTCTCATGTAATTTAACATACCTAATAAGCCTAATTAGTTTAACACTTCTCCTTTATAAGGTAAGAGACAAATCCTTTGAGATTTTCCAGGGCACCTCTGGAAAATCTCAAAGTTAGTTTGAGGTCAAAAAGATTCCATTTAGATTTTGATTTTGAGAAAATGTCAAAAGGGTTGAACATTTGATTAAATAGCCTCACAGATCATTATGAAATAATACTTAATTATCTATTCAATCAAAGTGAAAATAGAAGATGTTAAACGCAAGTACAGAAGGTTACATAGTTATGAACAAAACTTAGCTATCTTAATATTGACAAGACTGCATTTTCTTAAGTAATCAAAGGTCTGATAAAGACAACATGAAACACAGTAATAAGTTATTTTGTCAAGACACGAAATCTTTGCTGTTCAGGCAGATTACTTAAAAGGTAAAGAAAAACTTTTGTTTATAATTTCTTGTTAAGAGCAGACCAATTATCTAGGAAACCTTTGTCCTGTTGACAGAGAGAAAACCAAATTCTAATTTTGCATTGATTTACTTTTGATATTAAAACTCATTTTTTTAAAACTCAAATGAATGCATTCCAATCTTACCCAGCTTGACCACACATAAAATTCATTTCCCAAGATTTCTTTTCCACAAAACTTCTACAACTTTTTTATATATATTCAGATTTTGTCCTATGTTTTCATGTCTTTCTCATTCTGGAACAATAAATCATTTTACTTTTCATACACAATTGTTTCCTTTCACCTTTATCATTTCTAAGTAATTTTAATTATATACATTGGTTAGAGTTCTTAACCCTTAGAATCCTTAATTCCTAGTGAAAACCAAGTAAGAAATTATGGACTGTTTGTTACACTAGCAGTCTGTGGATTGGCCAATTTATAAATACCTTTCATAATTTTAGAATCATATTCTACCTCATAGTAAATTTTTCAATGTGGCACAAGACATGCTTAGTAATAGACCTAAACATCTTTAGTTCCTCTGTTAAAGGAAGCCAAAAATGGATAAACTTGTGTTCAGTAGGTAATGTAAGTAATTTACCTTATTTGGAAATGGTCTAGATATTTAATGAATATCCATCATTTAACTTATCTTAGCATAACTTTAAGGTTTCAAGTTACCAAAAAGGTTTTGGAAATTATTTTTAAATAGTGTTAAAAAAAAGACAGCAAGTCCAAAATGGAGTCACTTATGCTCGACCCCATATCACTAAATCAATATTTAACTTAATTATAGTTTTGGGTCTCCTAGAAGTGGAATCTTAAACCAGTCAATCAGGAATCACCTGATCAGCACTAGTTAGGTAATCTGCCGTATGGACCCCTGTCATCCACTAAAGGAAAACAACCTTGCAATAATCAATTCATTTTGTTTTTGCCTAGTATAACTTCCTTGTTCCTGCTCCCTTCTGCCTATGAAAGTCTTTCATTTTGTATAGCTTTCTATCTGCTATATTGGATGCTGCCTGATTCAAATCAATTTTTGCTCAAACTCTTAAAATTTTTAACATGCATGTCTGTCTTTTAACAGTAGACATACCATAAAGCATAATTGTTGTTGAAAAGTACCTTTATAAACTTTTGTCTTACGTATATCTATTTAATTTTCTTGTTCTTAACAATTATGTTCAGATTACACATGAAAATTTCATGATACATTACATAGCTAACCATCATCTTAAGTTTTCTTTCTTGCTGACAAATTCTGTAACAGAGATAACACGAGCTTATTTGATTTTTATAGTTAGAATAAAATCCTAGGTAGAATAAAAGTATTATATTTAATACTTATACCTCTAAAGACATGTCTATTTTAATTAAATCAATAAATTTAACTAGGTTTCTTTTACCAAAGATTATCCTAGATTACGTGAACTTGAAAAAAATTTGCGATAGTTTCTATATTTCTGAGAGTATACTTGATTTATATAATGCATGTTTGTCTTTAAGCCAATTAAATTGAGTTCTTTACAAAATAATTTTGGCAATATTATCTGGAGGTAGCAAAAATCACACATCTAGTGCATACATATATAGACATACATAAATATACAGACAGACATAAATAGAGATCTTATAGCTTTCATTTTTAAATTTTAGCCATGAGACAGGTATGATAATGTAAAACTCACTAGTTTGTAAAAGAACAATTGTATCCAAATTGTGTTTCTGGTGGATGAAATAGTTAAGGTTATCTGCTCAGAGGGCTAAAGCTTTTTAATAATATTTGTGAAAGAGACTTTTAAGGTTTTTCATAGGACTAGTTTTCAAAATAGCCTTTCTCTTTTTTTCTCTTTTTGATAAGAATTCTCTTGGTTCCTAGAGAAGACCAGGTAGAATACTTATATCTCAAAAGGCACAGAGAAAAAGTGCAAGTTTCACCAAGAAGGACTTCTGTTCCCTATGTCCGTATCTTTTACAATATCTGTAAGCCTTTCAAGGTGAGTAGGGGAGGTTTTGTGATTGGTAAAAAGGATAGGTGGGCTTTGAATTGTTTCTAGAGCCACATTTCTGTTCTTATAAAGACTTGATTTGTAAGACAAGTATGGTTGTTTTTAATTCGTCAAAGAATTGGGTTGCAACCTCAACGATACGAAGGCTGACCCACCCATCCAATAACATTATCTTCAATTTGCTTTATATCAGGGAGAAAATCTTCCACTAAGATGGAAATAAAAAGATCCCTATGTTCTAGATTTAGAGCTGGGTGTCTTTGGAATGTTTTAGTAAATTCTTCCAGGAAGGCTTCAAAATGTCTCTCTTTCCCTCTGGATACATAGTTTCATTTAGCTTAAGGGAGAGAGCCCCTCAAAAAACTTCCTGTCAGGCTCTGAATATCAGTTTTCAATCCAGCCAACTTCTGGCCATAGGCCGTAGGCTACTTAAAAAAATTTCTTTCAAATATTTTGTCAGGTTTTAGCCACAACAAACAGTAAATAATTCTGGCAGTATTGAATAACCTCATGGATGCAAAAGGCATCCCTAAAGAGAGTGCAAAAGATACTACACTCCCAAGATCCAGAGCCACTCCTAAAGATTGCCAAAAGAAAGATAGACAGACAAATTCCCTGAGAGCTGGCAGTAGTCGGTAGGACCCCAGCTGCAAATGTGGAACAAGCCACATTTCTGTTCAGCTATCTTTTTTTTTTGGCCCCCGACCTGATGGTTGCTAAGTCAAGGTTTCAGAACACAAAACCAGACAAACAAGAAGGCAATAGCTGTCCCTGGTATAGAAAGGATCGACAACCAATGGCTGCTCGAAAGCAAATTCACAAGTCACAATTCAAAGATCTAATTCTTACAAATATTTTTTGCCTGTTAATCTTAATTTGAAAGGGAAGAGACAATGCGAAATTTTACGTTCCTTTCTTGACCAGGCACCACCAATGGACATCCAGGAGAGATGACTTTGGTAAGAATTTTCACTTTTTGCCACCTTCTGCCAATTTTCCCAGGTCTGGTCTGCAGGCTCTGGAGTAAGTGGGGTCTCCCAGAATGTCTCCAGCAACTGTAGAGAAGGAAAAATAATTTTTCTTCTACTCTTTAAAGTGAGTGCTTGGTGAAACCTCTTTTTCTGTAGGGCGTAAATGAATAACCTTATCCAGGTTAAAAGATCTCCACTGTTGCCACTGTAATTCAGCATTATCTTTGATAAGGTTAACCTACTTCTTCAGCCTTCAAACAAAATTTTATTCATCCGAGGCCTCACACTGGACCCAGTCCAATTTAAGTTGGACTCAGTCCAACCCAGACCCAGTCAGTCTCTAAGTCGGACCTGGTTTGACTCTGGCTGGTATCTGGACCCCATCCAGAAAAGGAAATGCTCAAATAAAGTCTGAAAACTCATAATGTAAATGCTTCACAGCTAGGATCTGAGAGGGACTTACCTACCACCCCCAGAGGCAGTAAGAAAGCAGCAAGCTCAAGGGACTCCACGGGCACCTACGCCTGGTTGCTCCTTGCTCCTGGGGGGGCGTCTGGGGTCTCCTTCAGTTCCCTCTTCTGATACCAGAACTGTTAAAAGATAAACTGAGGCATATTAAAAAATTTAAGAGTTTATTTGGCAAAAATTCAGTTGAATCAGGCAGCATCCAATCTAGAAGCTCTTCTCAGAGCTTCTTTTACGGGCAGAAGGGAACAAGAACAAGGAATTACACTAGGCAAGAAAAGCAGGTTGGTAATAATCGGCAAAGTTACTTTCATTTAAGGGACGGCAGGGGTCTATCAGGCAGATTACCTACCTGGTGCTGATCAGGCGATTCCTGATTGACTGCTTTAAGATTGCATTTCTGGAAGAGCCAAAATTGTAATTAAGTCTCAGTTTGGTGATGTGGGACTGAGCATAAGCGACTCCATTTGGGGAATTGTTGTCTCATTTTTAATAATATAATGCTCTTTACATTTTCATCATATTTCATCTCTTAGGTACATGAAGTAGAAGGGGAAAAATATTAAGGGAATGCATAATTCTTTTTGGTTAAAATAAAATAAGATAAAACAAAACCAGGACAGGCTGCCATTCAGGTCGCCTCAGTGAGACTAAAAATCAGAACTTTTAAATTCTTGTTTCCTCAGAATTAGATATATTTTAGGAAAATTATATTTTAGACATAAAGTTCCGTTAGTTAAACATTCCATATGTTATCTGGACTTCTCCATTTACAAATAAATCCTATAATGAAGGTGTAAGATTCAGTTTGCAATCCATATATAAAAATCATTCTCATTAATGTAAGTATACATACGCATCAATACGCATCAATGTATTCATGAACATATATTTGTATACAAATATTAACACACATATGCATATGCATATGTTATTATTTTGCTGAAAATGATATATTTGAATGGTAAAACCTGACTAGTTATTGAAGTTCTTGGGGTAGGCACTGAGCTAGTCCTTTGGAGATCATTCTAAAATGCTGGGGATATTGGATAGTTCGATACTACTGGTACTTGATTTAGCCAGTGAATATTTTTCTTAAAAATGAAAACCCACTCCCAGAATAAAGTTTATGTGAGGTCAATACCATTGAATGAGAAATAATATCAAAGTCGGACATCCATAAAAGAATTGATGTGTGGACTTGATTCAGAAGGCAAAATACAATTTGAATATAAATTTGTTAACACAACTAGCTAATAATAGATGAATAGGAAGTCGGACAGCAATAATAGTTTTTAAAACAGGAATACACGGAAATACGATGGGTCAGCATTAGAGATATGTCATGGAATATTGAGGAGAACATACATTTATTCATAGTTTCAAGCATGTTGTTGTTCAACTGTCAATGTTGGGGCAGAACTTGAATGTCATGTTCTGTTAAGATGGAACCAAATGTGTCCTTTGATGAAAAAAGAATAAAATTGTAAATATAAAGGAATCCTTAAGGAATACATAAGACTCAGAGCTAAAAGAATATTGGAAAATATTTTGTTTAATTTATGGTAAAAATATGAGAAGTAACATGACCCATCCAACAATAGACTACTTAACAGAAACAAAGACTAATATCTTTTTTGCCTTGGTTCAGCGTTCTTTCCACTGCAACTTGCTATCCTTGTGTATGAGACACTGTACTAGATCCTACAAAAGTTAGAAAGATGAACAGAGGAATTCTGAATCTGAGAATATTCAGAATTGGTGTTTTACTCATTTTTGTTGGCATATCCAATAATGATAAAAACAGTTAAACTGTTTTTTATTTCGTTCATTCACTCATCAGTATTTATTTAAACAACTACCAGGTTTAACAATAATACATGTATGCATTATTGTTGACAAAATATGATATATGTATTATTATAATTGCATAATTTTCAGTTAAGGAATATATTATTCCATACCCCTTTCAATGTTTCTTCGTTCATCATAGCCACTTAACACTATTAGGTGCTAATAGTGCTATTAGGCAACTTAGAAATCTTGTTTTCTTGATACTTGGCACTAAGACACATTTACAGTTCTAAAGAGGCCTAATCTGGCTAGGCAAACTCAGCATATGTAAAGCATATACGTGGCAATATAGTAGAATTTTCTGCATAAAGTCAAAATGAGAAATACAGATGATAGAGTTATAAGAGTTCAAAGGAAGGAGCAATTAAAGGGAGCAGGTGGTCGTGGAAGAGTTTGCGGGGCGAGATAGCGGGAGTTATGCAGGGTATTAAAGAACTGATCTGATTTCTTAAAGTGATGCCTTTATTGAAGCAAATGACAAACTTATTAATGACATAGGCTTCCATTAGCTGATTAAATGCTTGACTTTACTGACCTGTTACTTTACCTTTGAGACTTCATTTCCTACCTGGCTGGCGCAATTCTCCGTGTGAAAAGGAAGGTCAATGCTAATCAGAACACTTTTCACAAGGTTGTAGAAAATGCTGGCTAATCCTGAAAACTTTGCTTTTTTTTATAGAAACGTGTTTTTCTCTTGCTTTGATTTCTTTTCTTGAAGAAAGTAGTGGTAGGTATTGTTTTAAAGCTGGATGCAGCAAGTAAAATACATGAGTGCTTATTTTATTTTAGGTTTGGATTAGATGAGAAAAACAGATAGGGCATTCAGAATGCCCTTCCTCACCTTGCAATGAATCTGACTCATAGGCAATTTATAGCAACACATACAGTTTTAAAAGATGCTGCAGTAATAGCCAGCAGTCAAACTATTATAATTTAAACTGACTAAGATGCCCCCAGAGAACACATTTTGCAAGAAAGTTAAAATTTATTGAAAAACCATGTGAGTTAGGTATTTCATTCATTGTATTTCTATTCCTGAGAAAATCAGTGGCCAAAACGCTGTTAACTTGGCATCCTGCTTGATGCTTTTGCCATGCAAGTTAGATGTTCAGTTTTAACAACCAAAGACAAGGTCAGAATTATACTGCTTTTCTGTCCACCTTACTATGATATAATACATCTTTAAGAATGCGTCCATGTATTTCAATATTTCATATCCTTGATGAAATATAAAAGTATCCTTTCTTATTCTTATAGAAATTTTCAGAAATATCTAATATAAATTTCAAAAGGTATAATATTATGTAAAACTAAGGTTATGACTTAATGGTGAGAAGTATGATGAAGTGTACCTGGTAGATAATGCAAAATGACAAAATAATATCATAAGAAGAGTCAACAGGATTTTCCAAAAAATTCCTTTGCTGTCATTAACAAAGAAACAATTTTCACCTGGTCCATTAAGAGAATGCTTTTTATTATGGTGTCAGATTGAAAATTAAACAGAAATGCTATGGTGGAAGATGAAAAAAGGATAAAATCAAAGACACAACTAACAGTATGTTCAATATTCCTGTTTTGATGTTTCTGCCATTTTTTGGGTTCACCTGTGAGGTGAACATTCAGCCTAGATTGCCTCAGAGAGTCCCACTTTAAGCCTTAGTCCCAGAATCATTATTGCTAATACCCATTTCACTCTGAACAAAAGACTTGGATGATAAATTGTATAGCCTCTTTTTTTTTTTTGGTGAGGAAGCTTGACCCTGAGCTAACACCTGTTGCCAATCTTCCTCTTTTTGATGAGGAATATTAGCCCTGAGCTAACATCTGTGCCCATCTTCCTCTATTTTGTATACGGGATGCTGCCACAGCATGGCTTGATGAGCAGTGCATAGGTCTGCACCCGGGATTCCAAACCAGCGAACCCCAGGCCGCCAAAGGGAAGCGCACGAACTTAACCACTATGTGACGAGGCTGACGCCATATAGTCATATTTTTATGGGGTATATTTGAAGAATAGTTCAATCATTTCTTTGACTTGCAAGTTTATCACTAGTTCCTGTAAACATGTCATATCATCTTTGAGGAATAACATTGCCTTTGCAAAAGTCTCGACAGGAACAGCAGATATGGAAAATTAACATCTCTAAGGAGATGCATCTTCACATTCACCACTATTTCTTTGAGATAACATAATTATTTCTTATTTATATTCTTGTTACAATGGTAAACATGAACATTTTACAACTCTTAACAAATCTAAAACATCATAAACTACAATTAAAAATTAGGGGCCAGCCTGGTGGCGGTGTAGTGGTTAAGTTCACACACTGCTTCAGCAGCCTAGGGTTCACAGCTTTGGATCCTGGCGCAGACCTGTGCACGACTCATCAAGCCATGCTGTGGCAGGCATCCTACATATAAAATAGAGGAAGATGGGCATAGATGTTAGCTCAGGGTCAATCTTCCTCAGGAAAAAGAGGAGGATTGGCAATGGAGGTTGGCTCAGGGCTAATCTTCCTCAGCAAAATAAAAAAAAAATTATTGATGTTATTACCCAGGGACAAAATTTTGTAAAGCAAAAGGAAATATTTTCTCTACTTTCTCTAAGTATAGTGTTTGTCTTTACATACTTGTTATCCAATTGTACATACAATTATACATTGTATATATCCAATTTTACACATATCTCTTGTTAGTTTTATCTCTCAACTTACAGCATAAGCACTTTCTTATTAAGGTTTCTGGCAACAGCCACATAATAACACTTTGAGTAAATGTGCCATTTATTTTTTTGTCATTGGACATCTAATTTGTTTCCAAATTTTTAGATATTGTGAACGATATTGTTACCAACATGTTTGTCAAAAAGGATTTATTTTGTTTTGTTTTGTTTTCATTACATGATTTTAGGATTTTTTTATCCTAAATCCTAAATTATAATTTTTGAATGAAAATATACACACAATTTTAGATATTTTATTAAGAAGTTTATTGATAAAAGAGTTGCCCAACTTTATACTACCACGATCCTTTTATGAGCTTGTATTGCTCCTAGATGTTTGCAAACATCATCTCTTAAAAATATTTGCTAATTTGATTCAATTTGCCCTTCTTTAATTATTGATTAGAATAAACGTTTTCCACACTTGTCATCTTGTTCTATCTCTTTTTTTGTTACTTAAAATTCTTTGTTAACTTACATTATATTTATATTAATTATATTTTATAATTATATCCTATTTTACAAGAAGAAAAGAAAAGTATACAATATAAAATTAAGCACAGTAGCGGGTTATATTTTTAAACCAGCTATTCAAGGTCTACTGTATAAATCAGTTTTAGGTGAATGATGAATATTTTTCTGCCAGGGTCTCAAGTGGTCGATAGGTAGCTGGGTAGATTTAGATGAAAATATGACGAAAAATGATCTCACAAAAATGAAATCCATACTTAATTATTATATTCACAGAAACTCATTCGTATGTTTAGTAATAATTGTGCCCTTAGGGTTTGCACAGTGTTACATTAGTCAATTAATTTAAAGAACAGCTCCCAACTTATCTCTGATGAGATAACATCTTTGGTGTTTTTCAAAACTCTCTAGAGGATTCCAAAACGCAGCCAGGATTGAGAATCTATCATCTAGGCTAATGGATTTTCCGTTAGTTAAATTTGCATTTTTGTAGTCTAATAATTGTTATTGACTAACTTTTGATACAATGACACAAATAATAGTGTAATTGCTACAACTCACTAGTATTGAAAATATTAATGGTTAGATTTCCATTAGGATTATAGATTTCAATGCACTGGCATAAATGAATGAAAGAAATGATGATTTTGCACAAGCAGCTAAAAGATAAAGTGTAGAAACCAGGGTAAAGCTAGTGATTGAATTTAATGGTGAACTATTTTCTTTCTTTCTTTTTTTTTTTTTTTAAAGATTTTATTTATTTTATTTTTTCCCCCCAAAGCCCCAGTGGATAGTTGTATGTCGTAGCTGCACATCCTTCTAGTTGCTGTATGCGGGACTCGGCCTCAGGTGAACTATTTTATTTCTAACTGTGCTGTTTATTATGAGAACTGATTGGCAAATAGTGGATAAAGCCCTCGATATTTTCACATGAATTACAAAGAAAGCACAATAGCCCAACTAGTAAACCAATTATTATTTTGGCAAATTGTGAAAACTAATGTTTTTACTTTTTAATCTATTTGAATATAATTTTCAGGAAACTGAAGCGACATCTTTCAAAGTTGAGTGAATTATAATGAAAACAAGGAATATAATACTATTACTGAGAATTTTGTAAAAGTAATCACACAGTTAATGACAAATCTTATTGCTGAAAGAAAGCAAATGAACCTAAGAACACTGTTGGATATTACATAATATTAATAGTATGAAATACTTAAGAGAATTTCCTATCAAATATTCAAACTAGTAAATATATTTATTTACAGTTGTCCAAAGCCCCTTTTTACAGTGTAATGAACAAGATTTTTTGGCATGCCTATGGTCTGCATATTAGAGAGATGTTCTAAACTTTTTTACTCACTGAAAATTCATGTTGCAGAAAAATGTATAAATAGTTAATTAACAATACTCTATGAACCACAATGCATACTTGAAAAGTTATACTGAGAGTCAAAGTTATACTTGGAGTTTTTTACTATTTAAATAAAAAAATTTGCATCTGAAGGTCAATCCAGACATTATTTATTCAGAGCACACTATTGGTATTTAATTGTATGTCTCCTCATTTTAATTCAATGTTGGAAGAAATAGTGAACATTGAGAATAAAATTAAATTATATCTACTTTTCACATGTTTTGAGAAGAAATGGATATAAACTATGAAATAGATATTCCCCACTCAATTATGTTGTCTGCCTCTGTTTTCCTTAATATTTGCTTTTATAATGCAACACAGAGAGATTTTTTTTTTTTTAAAACAACCACCTGGTGAAATTGGTATGTTACCCAAGTATGGTGTGCCATCTGTCTTTCCATCCGTCTCACGAGGTTTGCATGATCTTTCGAGCTTACTGAGATTGAAGTCATAGTTCTTGCCTCACAGGCTCAGTAATTTGATTGGGTCAGAAAACCAAGAGATTGGATCCACTTATCAGAAGTGGATGGACTAAGGTCTACAGGGCACAGGAGACTGATGAATAAAATTTGGATTCCAGTGTGTTGTTTTTTCAATGAGAAATACATTTATACCACAGACCAAAATGTTTGCATCAGTACTACCATCACTTTCCCTCTTGGTATATAACCAATGAGAAAGAATCAAAGAAAATAAATAAACATCACCCACAATCTCATCAATAGATGAACACATTGTTAAAATTATTCTTCATAAAATTTAAATATTATAATATCATGTCTCAAATTTTGCATTCCTTTTACTTTTACTTAATATTTTTTATAACATTCATAACAGTCTTTGGATATATTACCTTAGTGTCTCCATTATAGCTTTTGATATGGATATGTTAGTTTACTTTATTACTACTACAAAGTAGGTTATTATGCTGTCTCGAATACTCAGCTATTACAAACAAGTCTGCAATGCACATCCTTGTTTGTCAACATTTTCCTTTATCTTAGGAGAGGATCCAAAAAATAGAACTATTGTGCATCAAAATATCAGCATATCAGCGTATTGCAACACATTCTTATGTTGGTTTCTACATGTTTACAATAATAAATATTTCCAGCAGTGATATGTAAGAATTCCTATCTTCATTAGATTCTAGTTAGATTTACATATTATTAAATTTGCAGTTGAAAATTTTATTTTTGTTGCAATTTATATAATAGTGAGGTCCAAATTCTTTATACATTAATTAGACTTTATTTTTTGAGAATATTTATTAATTTCATTTAAAAGTCAGTAATCTTTCTGATACAAATGACTCTAAATTAAATTAGATTGCATACTCACTTTTTCTTATTAAAAAGTGTTAACATCATTGTCTCTAATTATAATAGAAGAGCATATCATTCTAAATGATTAGAAAATCCAAAGGAGGAGGAGGAGAAGATGGAGGAGATAGGGAAGGAGAACGAGAGGAGGACGAGAGACCAACTACAACAACAATAATCCAAAATTTTATCCATGATATAACCATTGATGACATATTGGTTTATAGATTTTTGGTTACATGCACACATAGACACCTACATAAAAAAAAAATCAGTGCTTTATTTAAAATTACTAAATCTGTTTTTCTATAGCAAAATGTAGTGCTTTTCTTGTAGGTTTTGTGACTATCAAATAACATTTTTCATGTAAACACTTAACTATTCTACCCGGTCCCTAGTGAGTGCTTTATAAAATGTTCTCTGGGTTATTGCAGTAATTGTTGCACCATGTGACTATTATGTAATTCAAACGATCCTTTCTTGCTAGCTATTTACTTTGCTTTCTTTTGTGAGCTATTTAGTCTGTAATTGAATCCTTGCTCCTCTTCTGAAGAGGAAAAAATGTTTGCTTAATTGTTTACACTATGGGTCTGCTTGTTGTGCTATTCATTTGTGGAATTTTGAAGGAACTATAGCAGATGGCTACTGCACCTTAAAGCACCCTATATGACAGGGCATATGAGAGAAAAGGCAGTAAATGGAGAACTGAAATCACATAGATAAAAAGAAGACAGAGGATGGATACTTAATGGGGGTTTCAGAAAAATCCAGATTAGTTTTAAAGTATGCATATACTTCTTTAAATGTCAAAAAACTTACAGTAAAGATTGTGGTTATTCAGTGTATTAGTCTGCTAGGGCTGCCTTCTCATTATATCCTCTCATGGCCTTCCCTCTCTGCTCATGTACTGCTGGTGTCTCTTCCTCTTCTTATAAGGACACCAATCCTATTGGATTAGGACCCCACCCTTATGACTTCGTTTAAACATTAATTACCTTCTTAAGGGCCCTATCTCCACATACAGTCACATTGGGACTTAGGGCTACAACATATAGATTTTGGGGGGACACAATTCAGTTCATAACATTTGGTAAAAATTTTGGAGGTATTTCTGTATTTCCCTTGATGTACCTTTGCTGATACTGGCTGGAAGTTGGCTCTAGAAAATTTGAGTTACTTTGTGAGGAAGGGAAGGATAACACTATTGCCTGAAACTTTGAGTCTAATATGCAGCGGCATTCAGCTGCATTTTAAAAAACAAAAATAAGACAATACAATAAAAACAAAACAAAAAACCTTACTAACATTTAGAAATAACTCTTGCTTGTTAAGTTGTTGGACTTACTCTAAAGGAAACCAATTTTAACCTTTGACATCATGATAATCTTTGGAGGGAAATTGCAGAAGCTATTCCGGGTTAGTGCATATAGACTCTAGGTATTAGTTAAGGAATTAGACCTCACCAGGGCTGTATGAGTAATTTAGATTGAGCATTTTTAAGAAACATCTCATGAGTTTTCAGGCTAGAGATAAATATTGAACTCATTAATACCCAACAGCTGAGCAATTTTAGCATTTCACTTACGGGGGTAAAATTATGTGGCAAATCAAAGTGAAATGCTTCAGGACTCTTGCTCAGTTATATTGTCTGGCGTCAGATTTACCAGTGACTGTGTTGCTACCAGAGACAAGAAATAAGAAATGATTTGGAACAGTTAGTTAAGGACTTTGACTCCCAAGGAGCATAAAAAGGCATGTGGAGAATACTTACCAGGGATAGGAGAAGATGGCTTTGAGACGTGTTTACTTGGCGATCATGAATCCTATTCTACTAAATTGGTTATGTAAGAAATGTCACATATTCACATTTTCTTTAGATAAAATCATATCTAACTGAACCTCCATTGTTCTGGGTTAGAAGAAAATCCATCTCAATCATGAGTGAGGGCTCCCAAGGTCAGGCAAAGGAAACCGGGTTCCTTACACACATGGGATCACTTAGGAAGATCCCTCTGATCGTTGGTCCATAATACTCTGGTAACAACTTCAAAGACCCTTGAAGAAAGTGACCCTGCATCTTCTGTGTCATGTCTAGGCATAGAAATCTTTTTAGAGTCTCAGAGCCTAGTACCTGTGGTCTAACCTTCTAAGGTGTAACATGAAGCAATTTCTCTCCAAGGGTCTACAAGCAACCCTTGTCGAAGCATAATGGAACAACATACTGAATTTTTCAAAATCAAATGCTATGAAGGGCATTTATCATCATAAAATTCTTCTTCCTTCTCTGAAGCAGAATCTTCTTAAAACAAGGAAACACAAACATCAGTAAGACATTTCAGAAATGGAATGGTTGATGTTAAGGCAAGAAAAAAGTGAGAGTGGATAAAGCAAGAAAAAAGTACAAACCAATATCTTTGTTGACTGTTCTGTCATAATTTGAACATGCTACTAAAATACTACAGGGGTGACAGTAGTATTAAAAGATTGAGAATGGATGGAGGATAAGTGAAAATTTGGAGGATATGACATTAGGAATTATTCACTGAATCACAGCATCAAAGACCTATATTTTGATTCTGGGCCATATGACAGTCCTAGGAAACCCACACGGCAAGTTAAATATTTGTCCCTGTTTTATAAGTCTAGTACATAAACTATTTCCTTACAAAAATAGAAGTATTGCATGCATATCCAGACTAGAGGGAACGTTGTGTTAGCCCATAAAATTTGGTATTACATTTAGGTAATTATACTACAGCAAGTTAGTAGAGAAATTATTAATAGTTTAGAGAGGAAAAAAAGTTTTTAAATTTCCAGAAACTTGATGGGCCAACTGAATTCATATTATGGTTAAGCTAAGTTTTTAGAATGTGAAAGATACTTTCCAGGGCATCTTTGAGGAAAAAACAAACAAACAAATAAACAAACAGGGAGAGATCAAATGATGGAATTGAGGTCAATTAGGCACTGGAGACTGGGAAATCAAGGTCCCGCCAGGATTTCTTAATCTGTACTTAGTTTGAATCCCAATTAGGCAGTTTACTGAAAACAAGATGAAGAACTATACTTTTTGTACACAACTTTTTCTGTGAGTAAATTTATTGCACTGCTTCGTATGACAGCACTGCTTCATATGCTTCATATGTATGCACTAGAAATTCTGGGGAGAGAGACCAACAATTAGCAATTTTTTTTTCTCTCTGACTCCTCCAAATTTCCCAACAACAAAATTTCTTAGGGGGAAAAAAAATGGAAGACAATCAGAACCAGTCAGATGACACTGTGTTCAGAGGCATTACAGAAAGAAAAATAAAAAGTAGGCTCAGCCCAATTGGAAAAAGAAAAAGTAAAATAAAATTATTGCTCTGTGGGTTGGAAGAGGCACAAGGTTTCAAAATTCAATATGGTAGCCCACCTTTTGGGTGTATGCCAGCGCTGTTATATTAGGAGAACATTACAGGGAAAGACAACACGTTATAAATATTTGTGATCCATCCTTTCCCTCAACTTATGAAGAGGAAGGACAGTTTTCTTTTCTGGTAAACCATGCAGCTTTCACTAAACAGATTAATGATATATCAAACTGTACGTCAATAGATGAGAAAGGGTGAGAGATAAAAAGGGATGAAAGAGGAGAAATTGTAAAAGTGGAATATATAGAGCAAGAGAGAGGAAAACAAAGTTGAGTGAGTAAAGAATTGTTAGAAAAAAGTGCAATGGTGAAGAGAGATAGATGTATAGAGAAAGTTAGGGACTTTTTGCTGTTTCTTTTTTTAATGTAATGCTGCCTTATTCATCTGGCAGAAATCTGCAAACTACTGCCATACTTTTGAAAGGTTTAATGTTGAATCTATACTTCTTTAAAAATGTCAGGCAGTGACAGAACTGGCCTTGAGATGGGTCCTGCACATTTGTATTACACATGTGTAAAATGAAATGTGTGTGAACAGGTGACAGGCAGAAGAGAGAATGAGATGAAAGAGGAGCTGAGAGGCGGCAGCTGGGCATGGAGAGCAGCTGAATCATTTTACTAGAGGGGAAGTTATCCAGGTTGATAGAGCTTGCTCTTTTCCCAGTAGCCGTGGTTGCTGAAGCCTATGCAGCTCTTCTCTCTCCTCCGTGGCCAAGGTTATATGGCTCTCTCCAGGCTTTTAAGGCCATGATGTATGACTGTTTCACTTTTCTATAGTTTAATATGTGCCCTAATAATACATCCCATCATAAGTTGTTCTCTGTCTCAGGAAAATCAAAAAGAGCCTAATGCAAAGAATAGTTATTCCACTTGGTATTGAAATAGAATTTTTGATTTTTCAGTCATTCAAGGAATTACTGTTTTTGGAATATAATACTGTAGCACATGGGATTTTCCAAAAGTATAGAATATTTTACAGCAGTTTTGGTCAAAATTAACCTTTAGTATTATGGTGTTATTTTCCTTATAGACTCTGCTCATTGTGTTGAATATTAACATTTCTATGAAAAAAGCATTTGTTAGGTTGTTATAAAATATATTATATTACTCCTCTAAAGGCTATTCCCACTAGATGGGGTTATGGAGATCACAACATAGTGGGGACATCTATACTCAGTTTCAAAGAATGAGAAATTCTGAATGATCAGATCAAATCCTTCACTCTTCTTTTTCTTGTAATATAAAGAGAAGACGTAAAATTCCTGTGTGATCTGAACTTTAGTTTCAGAAATCAATTAAAATAACAAGTTTACTTTAAAAGTTGAAAAAGCTCATATTTAATTTTCAAGTCAGTTATTAGTACTAATGTTTTATTTGCAAATAATTGAAATATATGCAATGAAACTGTAGTATTTTAGACGAGCCTATTTTTAATACCTAGTATTTTTTAAAAATATTAATTATGAATGAGAGAAAACATTGAAATGGCTCATATATTTCCATTCAGTTAACAAGCAATGCCCTATTAACAAATGTCTAGACTTCTCTGAGCAATCTAAAATGAATTGATTGCCGAGTAAAAGACATATTAAAGCTAAAGGTGACCCCAAATCAGGCAGTCAAGTTGAAAAAAGTATTTCAGAATGTTTATGATGTAAACATTTTTTCTTCATATAGAAATTTCAAATAGAATTTACCTATCTTTTCCTATATCTTCACTCCTCTACTTTTGTTATATTTTCCCCACTGTATTCATCCATAGCTCGGTGTTTTTTCCTCCAACCCTACAAGTGTGCTTCCATGGAAATGTTAACCTTTCCGTATCCCCCATCGCTCCATACTACCTATTGCCTTTGGCTCTAATGAAAATGTGAATATTCTTACAAGACACTGTTCCTATTGCAGCCCTCTAGAGTTAAAGACACTCATTCTCTATGCTTCATACGCCATCCAGCTGGCTAGGATGGGCGTGTTCTACAAAACCACGGAATGTAGCCAATCCAATACTTTACCAAAGATGAGTGAGAGAGGAAGACGAGATGCAAAAGGGACAATTGGACAGTTGGCAGGGACTGTTGAATTGGTATAACTATAAGAGAGAGAGAGGGATGAAGAGAAAGAGAGAGAGAGCTTGAAATAAATTTACATGAGTTTGAAATAATTACAGTGGTCTACAAAGAAACCACAATGCACTAGTGATGAAACAGAGATTGACTGATGAGTTGGAAATTGAGGAACAAGAGATATAAAACCTTTCATGCTGTTGATGTCAGTAAAACATTTCTGTGCTGGGGAAAAACGAAACACACTTTGGGCAGAGTAGTATATATAGAACATCATTTAGTGACAGTTCCCTTCACCAAAACTTCAATTCTATTTCAATTCTTCAATTCAATTCAATTCTACTATGTTAAAAAATTATATGTGTGGAAGGAAAAAGGGTCTTGTTGCATGGAGGCCAAACAGGGGAAGACAACAAGGAAAGGTATATTGATTTCTAATAAATTCATGTGTTTGTGCATGATTGATGGAAAATTTTATAACTTGTCTTAGAAGATCTACTAAGTGAATACTATTACATGTGGGACAGATGAGACATAAAGTCAATGTTTTAACTGTTTTTGCTTTTGCTACAAGCTAATGGAAATAAAACTAGCACAAACCATGGAGTTTTCCACCGTTTAACCTAAGTTCTTCCGTATGTGTGGGGTGATACATGTTTAAGTAGGGATCTTCATGCATCTTACCTAGATTCTTAATTGGATTCAACATAAGCAGCTGAGTACTTACGTAAAATGAATGATTTATTCTCAATTCTGATAACTATTAATTTATGGATAGTTATTTTAAAAAGATACTTTTAGAATCACTTCCTTTAGAGTTGCCAAGATTATATTTACCTGTTTCCCATAAAATACCAATATTAGAATCTGACACACAGAAACAAAGCACATTGCAGTATAAGAGAAGCAACCATATTAAAGAAGAATTAGCTCTATGAAACTCTGACAGATGCAAAGTGCTTCACGCACATTGCTCTGTGATGTTTAACATATGTTGTCAATTAAAAATTGCTTAACAAATATTTAACAAGACAGATCTATCACACTCAGAGTTTGTGAAATAGTTTTTGCATATATGTGTCTTATTTTACTTTTGCATATTTAAATTAAAAAAAGCAAAGTTTATTTGCTCACGTTGTACCTTAAATTATCTTCTTTGAAACAGGTGTTTTTCTGATATTTGTTTTTTATAGGTGGTAAATACATTCCATTGTTAATATTTCATGGCTGACTGTACATAAGGTATTCAACATAATGAATTGAGTGAGAAGGTATTTATTTTCATTGTTTAAAAATTTTGTTAATACCACATAGCTAACGTTATTTTAGAGCCTAATTATTTACTGAGAGGGGAGACTTTATGCTACTATTTGAAAAGTAGCGTTGCGATACACACATATATGTATGTATGTATTATATTTACTATTGCAAGAATAGGTGTTGAATAAATTCTGACATAGAAAGAATCAATGCCAATTTCAATATAGAAATATGTCATCTATAACCCACAAAGGCTGCAAAACCAACTGAGGACAACTCATCCCATGCGTAGTCATTTTCAGGTTTTGGCAAAACCATTTGCCAGATGATAATTTCGTGGTAGGAACAGCACATATCCAGCAGTGCCTATGGTGGTAGGGTTGGGTGTTCTAGTGTAATCCTAGACTGAAAGTGGTCCTGATAACCGTGGTAATCAATTAGGCCTCAAGTAATTTATTAATACAGTTTATTGCGGGAGCAAATAGATTTAGCCATGATCTAATATAGAAAGAGAGACAAAGTAATTATGAGACAAAACGAAACAGAAGTGATCTCTAAATGCCTTCAGCTCTTTCAAGGAGCAAACTGATGGTGTTGCAAAAACCAGGTGGAATATTGAGTCAGTAAGTTATTTGGTGCACACAGATTAGTTTAGTGATGAATGGATTTGTTTCCACATCCATTCACTCATTCATCCATTTGATGTGTTAGGTGTCTATAGGTGTTCAAGAGCTTCTGTTGAGTACTGTAGATACACCAGGAAGTGTCACTGCCCACATATCTGTCAATCAGCTGGCCTATCATTTCTATTCTGTGTTAAAGTATGCCTCTGTATCTAGCAACATGACACAACTAAAGATATTTCCCAGAAAGAAGCTCAGTTCTTATAAAGCAGCCCAGCTTTCTTCTCTGTTTATAAACAGGGGCTAGTATTGACATTTTACTATACGAAAGTCACATGGGGTATTGATTAGTGTCAGTAAACAGACGCTCAAAACAAATATAGATCACTGGTGCTCACCCTTGAAATCACCTACTTTATAGAGCTGTTCATATTGTAGACTTGAGAAAAAAAGAAAGAGATAGAGAGAGAGGGTGGAAGGAAAGAAAGAAAAAACAAGAAGCAGTAGTCATTTTGATACATCTAGTAGAACAATAAATCATTTTGACTCTTTTGTTATTTTTTCTACACGTTTAAAATACCGCTTTTGAAAAGCTTGGTTAAGTAGGATTTATATTTATTATAAATACTGTTTTGTTTCAATAAGCTGTAACTAATATTTCTGAATTTCCAGATAAAACTTTTGTTGGTTAACCGCTAATATATTAGTTATTTTTACACGGTTTTTCTAATAAGACACGTGCCTGAGTGCCCTTTGAACCTCCTTTATTTCTTATTCAATTTGTGAATTGACAATTTTCAAGGGGATAATTTAACTCAAAAATGATCTTTTAAAAATACATATAGATTTATATATTCCTAACTTCCTTTCTGTATCAATTCCTTATTTTTACCACAGAGTTTCCTTTGGAAAAATGATCACATCATGGCTTTGGAAAAATAAGATCCCCTGTTTGTCTAGAGGTTATGTGGAGAATAAGCTTATAATGTTTCTCTCCTTTCACCTTCTTATTGAAATAGCTTATGTTTACCAATCAGATGTAGTCTCAAGGATCAAGCATGTATTCATTCATATTCTCATTTTGGTAAAATTGCCAAGAAGAAATATGTAAATATTTATTTATTGTTTGCTATTATTGATCCTCCTCTTTTAGATTATGATACATGTGTCTTTATATTAAAACTAAACTGAAGTTGCTGTAGAGGTATGTGGGTAGTCATCAAATACAAAAGACCAAGCAGTAGTACCTAATTTCTCTAGACATCAGAAAATGAATTTGATGACTGGTGATAGAGATCATTTAGAATGTATGTGTATGTGTGTGTGTGTGTATATATGTGTGTGTGTGTGTGTGTGCGTGTGCGCGTCCTGACATCTACAGAAATATTTTGCCAAGTGTTTTTCCCACCAATTTTATTAGGAGCTTAGTTCTGTACCCAAATCTAGCAGCAGAAAATTCTTCAGAAACAAAGCTGCCAGTGCAATGCTTTGAACTTCCATTATTTTATTGAAAAATCTAAATCCTTTTTTTTTTTCACTGCCTGTCTAGATGTCTAACAAAAAGTGAGAGTTTATAGCACCAGAGAAGTGGCTGAGCAGGCAGTGACAGCTGAGGTTGAAGTAAATAGATTTCCCATACAAAATCTGGAGCTGTCAACGCTGTCAGTCTACACTCTCTTCATAAGCACACCGTTTTAAACCTTTGGCATGACTTTTCCTAGCCTTCTCTAACTTTGTTTAATCTCATGGTGCTTCATATGTTTTGCTCTGGCTGCAGCAATGTGCAACAAGTTCGAAGACTGCTTCTACCCTGAAAATTTTAGAGCTATTGCTGTCCTGTGTATCATAGAAATTCAAGTGATCCTCCACCTCAAGGGACCTTACACAGAGACTCCCTCAGGGTTCAATATACCCTTTTGATATTAACCATAATGGTTAAAATTAGAAAGAATTTGTACAATATATGCACTTCAGCTCCCAGTATATGGATATATTTTTATGTAACATTTTCTTTCTTTTAATTCTGCTTATGGCAGTAAACTCAGTTTTGAGGATACTCTCTCTCTAGTTCTTGAAACCTAAGAATACCATACATCTTTGTGTGTGAGTTTTCCCTGAAATAGACTCAGAATTAAGGATTTGAGTGCAAGAATTCATTTGGAATGTACACCAATCACCGGCAAAGAGCAAGGAAAAAAGACAGTCTAAAGGAAGGCAGCAAATAAAATGTGAGTTTGAAAGCCAGCTTTGGCCAGTTGGAGCTATCTCTGCAGGGAAACCTTGGGAAATGGAATAGAAAATGTATTTCAGAATTATCACACTTACAAAAGAGGGAATGGGGGGTATTTATATACCATCTCCAGTAAGACATTGGATGAGGGATGCTTTTAGGGCTCTGTAATTGCCCTTTAGAGAAAGCCATCAGGCAAAAAGGTGGAGATCCTGGAAGAGGGAAGTCCTTAGTGAGCACTGAAGAGTTTAGGCTTCAGTGTGGCTGGAGTTTTAGCAGCACCTGGTATTCTTGACTTTTCACATTCTTAAAATCCCCATCCAATCATCATCACCTCTGAAATACATAAGGAATCTGGCAACAGTCATTACCTCCACTGCTGCACCAAGCCACCATCATTCATTAGTGTGATAAAATAACTTGTTTGAAATGAGTTCAAAAGTGAATTGGAGGGAAATAAATATAGTCACTGAGACCACTCTTTCTTTTAGTTTTGCAGTGAAGAAGAACAGGGATTTAGAGTGGTGATTTCAAACAGAAGTGGAATCAAGATACATATTCTTTAAGGACGAGGGAAATTACTTCATATAGAATGATAATGAGAATTGTGCAATAGGGAGAGAAAATAATGATGCCAAAGAAAGAAGGAAGAATTTCTGGAGCGAAATTCTTGTGTATACCAAAAATGAAGCCATCATTAGAATACTGATAGAAGGTTTAGCTTTTGTTAGTATGTACTGTTAATACAGAATAACAGAAAAGAAGGCAGAATTTATGATGACAAATGCAGGTAAATGGGTGGTGGTAGGTGTGTGGCCAAGTTCATCTCAGAAAGCCTCAATATTTAAATATGATAGTGAGTGACGTTATTACTGTGAATAATGATGATGAAGGAGCCGTTGGAGGTTGGAGGAGACAGGAGGGATTATGAAAGAGTTTTCAAGAAGAAAGGGATAATAAATAGACTAGAGAAATTTGTTATGAATTCTAGACACATCAAGAACCTAGCTGAGGCTTAATAATTATTCCCTACACAATAGAATGGTTATTTTAAAATGTAAATTACTTCATATCACTTTTGAACTCAGAACCTGTCACTCTTGAGATAAAAGCAAAGCAGTCACCTGTTATGTCCTGCATCACGCAGCCTCTGGATAGTCATCTAATCTCTGTGCTGCCCACTGCCCACCTAACTTGATCTGCCCTGTTCACGCTGACCTCCTTTTGATTCATCAGCCATGTCAGGGCGGCTTCGGTCTCTCAGATTTTGCGTTGTTTCCTCTGTCTGAAAATCTTTTACCCCTGATAAGGGCCTTGCTTGCTCCTTCAATTTCTTCAGGTTTACATCATTGTCACCTTATAAGAGAGGCCTTCCCGACCTCATGTATAACATAGTGTCCTACACATTTTGTGTCCTCTTTATCCTACTTTACTTTTCTTCATGGCACTTATCAATGGCTGATTATGTATTGCCCGGTTTTCTCCTCTAGACCATAAGCTTTGCATGAGAAAGAGCTTTGCTTAGTTCATTGTTTCATCCTCAGTGCCAAAATCAATGCCTGGCATTCAATAAACATTTACTGAAATGAACTGAGCCATAAAAGAATATATATAAATATAAATACCGGAAATAATGTATTACTACTTTTAAAAACTGTATTTATTTTGAATATTTAGAGTTTACAAGAAGAGTTATGAAAAGGGGATGATTAGATATCTAGAACAGTAAAAAACGGAAAAAAGAGTATGCATGAACTGAATACTGTTTTTTTCTGATAAAATTAACAACTGCTAAAAATACACTAGTGAATTTCCTCATCATATTCACTGAGATTGATTTGGATATGATGACAATTTTTTGACAATATCTGTCAGCCCAGGACCGATTCAGCTGATGTTGTAAGCTAGGTTAGTAGTCCTGTCTGCCACAGTATTTCATCAAGTCGCTTTGTGTTTTGTGTGCGTATGTTTAATAAAGGAAAATAAGTTGCAATAAACCATATTTTATTTATATTTTTCAAAGTTGGTCAGACCCTTTTAATAAATTTGATATATTTATTTATTTTTTATTTTATTTTTTTCCTTTTTTTTTTGTGAGGAGATCAGGTCTGTGCTAACATCTGCCAATCCTCCTCTTTTTTTTGCTGAGGAAGACTGGCCCTGGGCTAACATCCATGCCCATCTTCCTCTACCATGGGACACTGCCACGGCATGGCTTGTCAAGCGGTGCATTGGTGCGTGCCCGGGATCCGAACTGGCGAACCCTGGGCCGCCGCAGCGGAATGCGTGCACTTAACTGCTTGCGCCACCAGGCCAGCCCCACTTTTGATATATTTAAATTTGGATATATTATTTAGACAATCTTAAATTTTAGGTCAAGCAACATTATCCATTTTTTAATTTTTAACACATTTTTAATATAGAAAAAATTAAATATACACAAAATTGAGGTGAAAAGTATATTGAATCCTCATGTATCCACAACTCAGCTTCAAGAATTATCAATCTTCTGCTAATCATTTTTTACCTATCCACTCTACTTTTTTTTCTCCCCTTGGATGATTTTAAAGCAGATCCCATTCATTTATTTCATCTGCAAATATTTAATATGCATCTCTAACAAATAAAGGGTTGTATTTTTTAATGTAAGCGTCATGCTGTGGTCCTTTCATAACACTTAACAACCAGCCCCTATTCTAATTTCTCTGATTGTTTAAAAAATTCTCCCTTGAATGTTACTTTGTGCTAATCAGAATATAAATGATGTCCTTACAATCCACTCAGTCATTATGTTGCTTGATTGACTTTTATTATAAAAGAATGAAACTCTCTAGGCCTTTTTAGTGGACAGAACTAGGAAATACTACTTATTTGTGCCTAAGAGACTTCTTCCTTACTATTACATGGTTTCAGTTAACTGCAATTGTTTTATATTTGTGTCTATTTTAACTTACGTTATACATTTTGATTCCTTAAAAATATTGACATAATTGCTTATCTGCTTCATCTTAGAAAATACAATAATTTTGAAATAACAATACCAACATTACAATCAAATTGGCGATTGAAAAAAATTTAAGATTTCTTTGTGATTCTTTTTGTCTTTAGAATTAATCTCATTAGGGACATTTAGTCAAACACTTGGTCTTAAAGTTACTTGAAAAGTTCTTTTTTCTGTATAGTCATGCCACAACTCGATACAGAATTAGGACAGTTTCTTTCAGTTTGATTTCACTTCGGGCGAATTGAAGTTTTTCTTCATAGATATAATTATGGGTTTCAATTATAGATAGCACTTACATAATACCAAAGTTAAAAAGTACCTAAGAGAAATCTCATTTCTTTCACTGCCCCCTCTAATATGTACTCTCTTTCTTCATACAGGTAACAATTTTATTTGTGGTTGCTTTTTTCCTGTCCACTGTTTCTTTCTTTCTTTTTTAATAAAAGCATAATATATACAATGTCCCCAAACTTTATATAAATTTTACATACATATATATATGCTTGATCCTATATATATAAATTATATATATAATACACTTTTATAAATTACACATATCATGATTACATTTTCAAAAAATATATGGATATTGTCTATATGTGATGTGTGTGCATGTATTTCCTTCCCTCTTTTGTAGACAAAGAATCTTACACCCTCTCTCCTCTGTTAACAATATATACTACATATCACTTCATATCAGTGTTTGGTGATATAATTCATCAATTTTTGCAGGTAAATGTACACATCACTCTATGGTTAAAGCAGTTTATTTAACTGGTTACAGATTGATGGACATTTTGTTTGTTTTCTGGTTTGAGTATATTAAATATTGATTAGCCTTGTCTATAAATTGTATTTTTGCCTTTTTGTATTTAGGATAATTTCCTAAGATTAGTATTGTTGATTCAAAGGGTATATGACCATAAAATTGTGATAAATATTGCCCGAATCCTCTCCATTTTGTTGTACAATTTTGTCCTCCCACAAGCAAAATAGGACGTCTGTTTCCCAATGACCTCACTAACAGAGTCTGTTGTCTAAGTTTTGAAATTTTTGTCATTCTAATATTTAGGAAATTATATCTCAGTGCAGTTTTAATTTGCACTGTTTTAAATTTTAACAGCCACTGCCTTTTGTTATCTGGGATTTGTCTGTTCCTGCTTTTTCTCAGTTTTTCTATTAGGTTGCTAGTCTTTTTATTCTCCATTCTTAGTTGATCCATTAGGTTGTAATGTAAATTGAAAACATTTTCTGCCAGTTTGTAATTTGTTTTTCACTTTGCTGGTGAGGTTTTTCTTCATGCTTTTTTTTCTGTAGTAAAATTTATTAAACTATTTTTCTAATTACATCTGGGTTTTGCGTCCAAGTTTGAAAATTTTTTTTAGCCTCCAACTACAAATGAATTCAAACGTGTTTTCACTGTTACTTATATTTCTAATTTTTATATTTCAATTAGAATTGTCAAGGCAAATAATCCATGACCAATCTATAAATCAAAATTGGGGTGAGTTTATTATGAGCCAGATCTGAGGACCATACAACCCAGGTGAGTCCTTTCACAAAGGAATGGAACACTCCAAAGAAGTGGGGTGTACAGAGTGATTATATACTGTCAAAGAGCGTGTATCACATATGATTGCAATGTCCCTTCTACGATAGTCATGAGATTGCTTTGCTGGCACAGCAATTCTGTGAATACAGCAGGTCTGTAATCTCGAGGTGGGTGGTCACAGTAGGTCAGCAATCAATCCATAGCCTAGGGAGAGATGCTTATCCTTAAGGAAATGCCAATGTGGGGGAAGTTACACCCTTATCGTTTTTTTTCTTTTTTTGTGAGGAAGATTAGCCCTGAGCTAACACCTGTTGCCAGTCCTCCCCTTTTTTGCTGAGGAAGATTGGTCCTGGGCTAACATCTGTGCCCACCTTACTGTACTTTATGTGAGACACCTGCCACAGCATGGCTTGATGAGCGGTGCATAGGTCTGCACCCAGGATCCAAACCTGCAAACCCCAGGCAGTCAGAAGTGGAGTGCATGAACTTAACAACTATGCCATTGGGCCATCCGCTGACATCCTTATCTTTAAGGGCATTGTTCTTGTCTTTGGGACGTAGTAAATACTTAAAGCAGATATACAATGCATGTTCAATGGCGACATCAGGCCCTTTTGGAAAAACAAGTTCAGGCTGCATTAGTTTTATTCCAAATGGCTTCCTCAGATACTCCACTAAATCCTATGGCTTGTCATTTATTTATCAGAATTTCCATTGTTTACAGTGTGCAGAACAGATCCAGTTTTATCATTTAAAAATATGTATGTGTCACCTGACCAATTGCCCCAAGGAACTCAAGGATGGGTTCAGCAGCCTTTGACTGTTTAAAAAATGCAATCTCTAACCATCCTGAACCAGACCAAGCCCCACCACAAGAGCGACACCTACGACCTTTGCCTCATTTTCTTTTATTTTGAGGAAGACTAGCCCTGAGCTAACATCCTTTGCCAATCCTCCTATTTTTGCTGAGGGAGATTGGCTCTGGGCTAACATCTATGACCATCTTCCTCTACTTTATATGTGACGCCGCCACAGCATGGCTTGACAAGTGGTGCGTCAGTGGGCGCCCAGGATCCGAACCTGCGTACCCGGGCCGCTGAAACAGAGCACACAAACTTAACTGCCCTTTGTCTCAGTTTTAATGCTAAGATCTCGTCTCTGGGAGCAGCTTAGGCCTTATTCCTGCGCAAGCAAATGCCCACCTCTCCCTTTTGAATATTCATTCCCCATCCAAAATAAAAGGTCTCTGCTTCCCTTTGTTAGAGGACAGCCATGACTTTGGAAATGATTCTGTGTGGCCTCCTATGTGCTGCAAATAAGTTCTACTTTGTGTGACAACTACTTCTGGTCAAGAGTCTGATGTTAACTCTGCCAGGAGGTGACCCACTTTTGGTTCAGTAACATACTGGTATCAAATTGTCTCAATACCAATTTTTAAAAGGCTATTTTTTCCACACCTTTAAGATGCCACATTTTTGTATGCTGTATTTCCATATTTACTCCATATTCTGGAGTTTCTTTTTTTACATTGATCTTTCCATCTATTCTTATACCACTATATTGTTTTGATTATAGAGGTTTATAAAATATTTTAGTAACTGGTAATGCTAGCTAACTCCATCATGTTTTTATTTTTCAGAATTATCCTAGCTATTCTTTATTGTTTGTTTTTTCCCACAAATTTTATAATTTGATTGTCTAGTTCTAGGGATAAAAAAAAGAACTAATATCACTTTTATTGGCATTATGTTACACATATTAAGTTAGAGAAAACTTTAAGCATTATTAATGTGTTCTAATCTATCAAAGAATATAGCTTTTCTTTCCATTTGTTTATGTCTTCTTTTGTAAGTTTCAAGAGGGTTTACAATTTTCTTCAAGTAGATTTTGCACGTTATGTTGGATTTATGACCAGATATTTTATTTTACTTTATGCTAGATACATCAAATCTCATTTCATTTTATATTCTAGCTTTTTTTAGATTTTATTATATATATCAATGTGCAACTGTTTCTGTATGTTAGTTTTATATGTTCCTATTTAATAAGTTACTTGATTTATGAAATTATTTTTCAATTGACTCCTTTAAGATTTTTAGATATACAGACATATCATATGAAAATACAAATAGATTTACCATGATTTTTCTAGTTCTTACACATATGGTTTATTACTCTTGTCTAATTATTTTATCAAATGCCACAAATACATGCCAGCTAATGATGAGATTAGTGGCATCCTGGATTTGTTCCTGATTTTATCAAGTTAAGTATGATGCTGAATTTTGGGTGTAGGTATCTATTTGTGTGTTTATCACTTTTCACTTCTGTCTGTCTATCTATCTATCTATCTATCTATCTATCTATCTATCTATCTGATCATCATGTTAAGGAAGTACATATCTTATTTTTAGATGTTTCATCACAAATATTTTTTTCTCATTGTTCTTATCATAAACTTTCTTTTTGGCACCTAATGAGATAATCCAGATTATTTTTCTTTATATTTCTGTGTATGTGAATATGATGAATTATATTAATGGTTTCCATCTATTAAAAAACTATTTTTCATTCCTTTAATAAACTTCCTATAACAGAATTAGAAATTCTTTCAGAATTGTACTGAACTTACTCTCTCTTTCAGCTGTCTTGATTGTCTGCCCCAAGGATCCAGATTATTTTGTGCATTGTTGCATCATCACCACTCAGAATATTGTAGGATACATAATAGAACTCAATAAGTACTATTTGAATGGATGACTGTCTTAAAACATTAGTTTTCTTTGTCCTGTTTTCATAAGTAATACATGTCAGCTCTTAATGTCAGTTTTAGTTAAAAGGATATTATTACTGAAAACCCATTTAGTTTAAAATGACCCATTTAATTAAAAACAAAATAATCTATTTAGTTTAAAATAGAAGAACTTGGGCAATATATTTCTTGAAATAATGATTGAATTTAGAAAAAATTCTCAAAGGCTTTTCTTACACACTAATCTCTTCAGCCTTTTCTGCCTGTTTCTCACGTACCACTAATGCTGTAGTCTGGAACTCAGATGTCATTCTCTTTTTCCCTCCTTGCATAGCCTCCATTTCTTTCTCTCCTTTATTCTCTCATTATCTCTTTTCTTACAGATGTCTGTAGATTTTAAACTTTCTTATTCACAAGCTTACTTCTTTATTTGTGTAATAATAAATACTGAATTTTCATCAAATGCCTTTTCAACATCTGTTGAGAAGATTATACAGTTGGTTTCTTTCAGACACATTAAGTTATTGTTTTTATTTCAAGCTTTTCAAATGTTAAATATATTTTATTTAAGGTTGGTGGGGTTCTAGATCAGGTATAAGCACTGGTTTATGGTGAATGTCTTTTTAATATCCCATAGAATTGGACTTGTTAGCATTTTGTCCAGATTTTAATATCAGTGTTCATAAAAAACGATAATCTCATTTTTTAACCTCTATTTTGCGTTGTTTTAATATGTAAAGTACATCTATTTCTTACATTTTCCAAGAATTATACTACAATATATTTGATTTTAGATAATTTGAAGGAATTCAATAACAGCAATAAAAACTCTGTTTAGAAACTTTAATAATTAAACATTGATAAATATTATTTTTGTTTGCTATTTCTTTCTTGAATATTTATGCATTTAGGTTTTACCATGTGCATGAATATAATTATACTTCGAAGGAGGAAATAGAATGATAAATGCTGTAGAGAAGGTTTGGATAGAAATTGAGTTCAAGGCTACATTAGTTAGAACTTACAGGAAAGAATTTCAGAAGAGGTTCTATTTGATCTAAGATGTGAACGACAAAAGTTGGAATGGTTGAGAAACAGAAATTTACCCAGTGGAACTGGAGCTCTGAGAGGAAGAATATAGAAAAAATACATTCAGGCCAAAGCATGGAAGACCTTATGTGACACAGTGAGGAGTCTGATCTCACTCATAAGTAGAAGATAAAAGTAACAACAAACAATCACATAGAAACAGAGATTGGATTGGTGGTTACCAGAGGGGAAGGGGTAGGGTGGGGGGTGAAAGGGATGATTAGGCACATGTGTGTGGTGATGGATTGTAATTAGTCTTTGGGTGGTGAACATGATGTAATCTATACAGAAATCAAAATATAATGATGTACACCTGAAATTTATATAGTGTTACCAACCAATGTTATCACAATAAAAATAGTAAATGATGAAAGACATTTATGAAGCCTAAAAAAAAAGAATCCATTCTTCCTCCTTAAGCCTAATATTAATCTCTTTCCATATCTGTAATCTCAACTGTAAGTGCTAGACCTCATTCATTTTTGTTCAATAAACACGAGAATTCTTCATCTAATATGGTAAACATAACATTGCCAGATTAGCATGAACATACTGCTTTGGATTCTGCAATGTATTATGTGGCATTCTGTTGTTTTAAGACAAAATCTAAATAAAGTAGGCACTACATGTTGAAATTTCCACACAGAGATTGTTATCTCACTCTCCAGCTTCATCTATATATTTTAATCATGTCTTATCTGCTGGTGCTCCATTCTTATGCCCCAACACAATTTGCACTTCCTTTAATCCACTTTGTTGATAAGCAACACCTATACCTTCTTCACGAATTCTTTCCAAATGTTCAGTTTTGTAGGGGGTTTTATAATATTGAGAATAATCTTTGACAGGGGTGCCAAGAATAAACCAAGGGGAAAGGATAGTCTTTTCAACAAATCATGTTGGGAAAACTGGATACCTACACACAAAAGAATGAAATTGGATCTTTATTTTGCACTACACACAAAAATCAACTCGAAATCGATTCCAAACTTAAATGTAAGACCTGAAACTGTAAAACTCTTAGAAGAAAAAGTAGGGGAAGAGCTTCTTGACAATGGCGTTTTCAATGATTCCTTGGGTATGACATTGAAAGCACAGGCAATGAAAACAAAGATAGACAAGTGGAACTATATCAAACTAAAAAGTTTCTGTGCAGTAAAGAAAAAAATCAACAGAATGAAAAGGTAACTTGCAGAATGTGAGAAAATATTTGCAAATCATATCTCTGATGAGAGGTTAATATCCAAAATATATAATGAACTCCTACAACTCAATAGCAAAAGAGCAAATAGGGGCCAGCCCGGTGGTGTAGTGATTAAGTTTGCATGCTCCACTTTGGCGGCCCGGGGTTTGCAGGTTCACATTGCAGGCACGGACCTGCACACCGCTTATCAAGCCATGCTGTGGCAGGCGTCCCACATATAAAGTAGAGGAAAATGAGCACAGATGTTAGCCCAGGGCCAATCTTTCTCAGCAAAAAGAGGAGGATTAGCAACAGATGTTAGCTCAGGGCTAATCTTCCTCACCAAAAAAAAAAAAAAATACAAATAAGCCAATTAAAAAAGGGTCAAAAGACTTGAAGAGGCATTTGTCCCAAGAAGTTATATAAATGGCCAGAGGTATATGGAAAGGTTCTCAACATCACTAATCATCAGGTAAATGAAAATCAAAGCTATACTGAGATATCACCTCACACATGTTAGGATGGCTATTATCAAAAAAAGAAAGGTAACAGAGTTGATAAGAATGTGGAGAAACTGGAACCCTTGTACATTGTTGATTGGAAAGTCATATGATGCAGCCACTACAGAAAGCAGTATTGAGGTTCCTCAAAAAATTAAAAGTAGAACCACCATGTTATCCAGCAATCCCACTTCTGGGTATGTATCCAAAAGAACTGAAATCAAGATCTGGAAGAAATATTTGCACTCCCATGTTCATAGCAGCATTATTCACAATAGTCAAGACATGCAAACAACTAAATACCCATCAATAAATGAATAGATAAAGAAAATTTAGTATATTTGTACAATGGAATATTATTCAGCCTTAAAAAAGAAAGAAATCCTGTCATATGCAACAAAATGGATGAACCTGGAGGTCATTATGCTAAGTGAATTAAACTGTCACAGAAGGACAAATTCCACTTATCTGAGGTAGCTAAAAGAGTCAAAATCAGTAGAATGGTGGTTGCTAGGAGCTGGGAGGAATGGAAAATAGGGAGTTATTCAACAGGTACAAAGTTTCAGTTACGCAAGATGAATGAGTTCTAGAGATCTGCTATAGAACAATGTGCGTACAGTCAACACTTCAGTATGGTACACTTAAATATTTGTTAAGAGGATAGATCTCGTGTGAAGTGTTCTTACCACAAAAAAAGAAAAAAAATCAAAGGGATAGGAGGAAACTTTTGGAGGTGATGGATATGTTTACTACCTTGATTGTGGTGATAGTTTCACTAGTGTATGCATACCTCCAAGTTCATCAAATTTTATAAATTAAATATGTCCAGTTTTTGTATATCAATTTTACCTCAATAAAGCTGTTTATTATAAAAAGCAAAGATTGGCCAAATAGATAAAAATAAGTAATTTATGGACATCTGTTATTAATTTTGTGGTAAACTTTAGGTCCAGTAACCTCTCAAAATAAAGAACAGTAATTTTCCAAAGAAATTTATTGAGGACAAAACTATGTATTTGAGATTCCAACTCACACTATCAATCATCTATCTGTCTGTCTATCTGTCTATCTATCTATCTATCTATCATCTATCTATCTTTCTACCTATCATCTATCATCTGTTTATTTATTTTTATCTATTTATGCAAATAAAAAGATCTCTTTGCATTTTGACAATATTTGCCACCAGTTTAGGGGACAGAGAGTAGCGCAAAAAGATCAAACCGTGTTGCAATGTGCAGCTTCATCCCTCTTTCTCACTCCGTATCTCTTACAGACCATATTCAGTTCATTTTCAAGATTATTCAATTGATGCACCATGCCTACTGACAGGTTTATGCTGTTTGTTATACTTGTCATTTTCTTCTTGCCATGTGTCATCATCTGACAAACTACTGATCACTCATCAAAAATGAGTTCAAATGTAGCATTCACAATGAATCTTTCCCACGTTACACCTAGATAGTGTCACTCCTTCCTTTGTCGATCTACGGTTTACATAAATACTGTGATTTAACTGTTTATGCTTTTACCTCTCCTATATGAATGTCAGCCTCTCAAGGACTGGAATAACAAGAAATTTCATCTTTATTTTCCTTGATTATGAATGACAACAGAAATAGATATATAAATATGTACACATACATACACATGCACACACAAATGAGCTATGTGATACTTCAGAATGAATGTAAAAACTATACAATAGATTCTCTCTATATAGCATATTGCTGTGCCCATAATGCTCTTTGCTCTGTCATTCTACTCCTATAGTTCTCAAACATTTATATGTATTTGAATTATCTGCAGATCTTTTTAAACATGGATACTTCTGGCCTTTACCATGAAAGATTAAATTGTGCATTTTAACCAGGCATCCTAGGTTACTGTGGTGCAGACAATCCACAGATAACCCTTTGAGAAGCACACGTGGCTGACACTAACATTTTAATATATGCAGGACTCCATTGAAGCATAAGGTAAAATAGACCATGCATGTCAAACCAAGATAGGGTCAGATTAATTTAGACTACATTTTTAATGAAGCTTTTGTGGCAATGCTGTTCCACCACTAGGTGTCGTTGTTAATAATGTCTCATTTATTTTGTGATAGATGATATTGTGAAGTTTTTTCTTCTCTTCGTATATAGACGTCAAATTCATGAAAGTGGATAATTAATTCTATAATTCTGGGAAGAGCAGACAAATCTTTTCACATACCTTCATAATTTTTTATAGTCTTTTATTTTTCCAATAAGCCTCAAATTCTTTTGTTCCTGTTTATGTCAATAAAAGGTGAGTGAGCTTTGATACCTCTGAAAAGAAATATGTCAGACTAGGGAATTGTGACTTGAGCTGATGCCATCAACCTCTGTGACATATCAAGCTGAATGCCCACCTGCCTGTCTATTGATCTACACATTTAGACAGCTTTGACAAGCATGCTATTTTAGCAAGAAACAATACAAAGAGGAGAAAAAATATCCTTCACTGTATTAAGCCTCAGGCTTCTCAAGGCTTCAGCCTGAGGGAATTGTGTTCTTCTTCACAGGATGCAATTGTTGTCTGGGCTGAAATTTCCAATAGACAGAGAATTATTTTCAATTACATTGAGTTAGACATGATCTCAAGGTAGAATTTTATATTAAGTGGATAACTGATGGTTGTTATTGCAGGAAAAAGACTCATGAGCACTAGGAATAGCAAATAAAGTGAGTTGAATAGAGAAACTGAACTGTTATCTAACGTTCAGAATAAGAGGGTGTTCTATATGCCACCGTTCTTTGGAGCACTTTGGTCCCCTTTGCTGTGAGCAGTATTGAGCTTGAAAAAAGGATTCTGATGGTTTCAAAAAAACAAAAACACAAAAGCACATTTGTTTAGGGATTTATTTGTTAGCAATTTGATTCTCAGTTTTGATTGGCATTCTTTTCAATTTTTTATTATAGCACTGCTTTCAAAAACTTTTAAAAGTATTGTATTATTTAAAAACTGCTTTCAAAACCGATTGCTAAACTAAAGCTTTATATGCTCTGGTAAATAACAAAGCTGTTCTTTTCCTCAAGTTTTTATTCATTCTTTAATTAGGTTATTTTTCATATATTTGTTATTCCATAGATATTTTTATAGCATCAGACGTGTGGAGTATTACAGTTACTTAGTTTTTGCTACTAATATGTCCCATATAATATTAATTTATCTCTGTAAATTTACTGAAGAATCATGGGTAACTCACTACAATAAGTGAGTTAATAAGAAAACCTGTGTCATAATAAAGAAGTTTTGGAAAAAATATTTTAATTAATTATAAAATTCCTAAACAATTAGTAAAAATAGTGAGTCTTAGCTCTGTAAATATTGAATTCTAATTAAATCAAATATTCCTATAATTTAGTTTTATGATAAATAAGATTTAGTTGGCTAATAACTATTCTCTGTATCTGGTATTCTTTTCAATAATTCAAGGAAATGTCTTACTATTTATGTCAAATACAATTTCCAAAAAAATTAATTATCCCATTATCAATCCATAAAAAGTAGTATAATTGTTTTCTAAATGAGTACAGTCGCTATAGAGATAAATATTTCAGAAATATTTTTTGCTCTGAAGTTTTGACATACTTAACACATTTTCTTACATTTCATGTGTAGAATCCAAGTTAATAGTCTATTTTCTGAAAAAATCCTGCTAAATTTATTCAATTAAGTTTATACGTCAAGAGAGAAATGGATATGCATTTTAACATGCATTATTTATTCATACATTTCTTCAGAATATAATTCAGTATTTACTAAATTTAGGGATGCTATCATTTTTATACTTGGAGAGAAGAAAAACACATTTCATCATCATGAATTAATCATTCTTAAAAGTTCACATCTATAATGTTTTAAAGTTAAGCTATTTATAATTTTTAAATTAACTTTCCCAAGCATAATTGATAAAATGTGTGTATTAAATAAGGAGGACTATGTGATATTTCTGTGTCTTCTCATGATTCATTGCCTCTATTGATTGCACAGGGTCAGATAATTGAAAGGAGTCCCAAGGATTCACAGATTTATGCTCACGTGAAGCCTTAATAAATGTAAATGAGAAGACACAAGAGAAAGAAAGTGCAAACAGTCATGGAGATGCCAGAATATTTGTAGGCACAGAAGCCAGTGTCCTTTCTTAGTCACATGGTGCACACTTCATCTTTGGATTATGAACCATCAAGATATCTGCAACACATCTCAGTTTCCTGGAGCTCAGGCATGAGTTTACTGAGGCATAGTTTATACCCATTGGTCAAGAATCTCTAAAGGCCAGCTCTGTAAGTGGTTGAACTAGGTGCAGGCCATCCATCTAATCTCCAGGGCAGTTTCAAACTTTTAACAGTGCATTATTAATCACTAGCTAGCACATCTCATCCTTATCTTGGCCAGGGATCAGTATCAGCCCTCCAGGCATACCCAGAGATGAGCATAGAACTCTCCTAGTCCCAGCTGTAAAATAACTCTGTTCTTACACACTGCTCAAACTGGGCAAGCCATTTAAGATCTCTGTGGCTCAATATCCTCCGTATTTATATTTTAGTATCTGAATGATAAATAAGTCAAGTTTACCAACCTACAGTTAAGAGAAAAAGCTTCTATTAGCAACTGGCAATTTCTGCTTATGTTCTGTGACTTCCTCAGCAACGTAAAATGACCTTCTCTTTCCAGTTGGGTAAAATCAGAAGTGTTCTTCCTTGCCCTCTAAGCTGGGCTTTTTGAAATCTAGCTATGCAAAGTCAGAAAGTGTGTAAAAAATTTCTTTAAAGACAACTATTCCAACTTGACTCCTATCCATTTTCTCGTGTTGTAGATACAAATGGGCTCTCTCCTCTTTCTCCCTCCATCTCATATGCCATATCTGTTTCTTGTCTTTAAACGCCTAGAGGCGCCGTAACGTAGGTGTTGCACATATTTTTAAATATGAATTAGAGACTTGGGCAAAAAATAAGTTGATCTTCTCAAAATATGTTGCTTTCATTTTATTTTTTTTTGACAACATGCAAAGTATTTTGCTTCTACTGTTGCAAGGTTAGCAGTCACTATGATATTTTTTCTTCATATAAACTAAGTATGTTTCTTTAATTGTCCAAATACATATGTTAGATTTCAGTCTGGCAATTGCTAACGCTTAAGCTTAAGTCACTATTGACTTGAAATTAAGCTGCCAAAAAAAATTTGAAAATCAAGAAAATCTTATGTTATAGAGAATGTATATAAAAGTGATGTGATGGAGAATACATGTAAAAGTGATGTAATGTGATAGTGTTCTTGTGATACTTCTCTAAGTTTGACTGAAATATTCTAAAATAAAAAAAACTTTTGAAAATAAAAATTATGTTTTCTTAATAATGTTAGGTTGGTTTTGATTTATATTCATATAGAGTGAATTAAGGTAATAAATTAGGTAAGAATCAAGCAATGGTAATGAAAAAGAGATAAAAACAATTCAATTACAAAGATTTTATATACAAAATCTATACAAATATATCCATAGTCCTTTATCTCATTTTTTTCAATCTTTTTTTAAAATTCCATTATTTCTTTTTTTGAGTCGCAGGTCTGTCATCCCAAAAGTATGAGTGGCAACACAATAGCATATTTACATACATAGTTCAAGATATATACGTATTAATGGATTAAAAAAATTGCATTTTTATTCTTGAAGGAACTTCTCTATTAGTCATGATAGTAATTTAACATGATCTCTTAATGATATTACTAAAGAATATCAAAGAAATTAAAGCAACTAAAATACAAACAGTTAAAACTTGTAAACCTAATAACTGCAATATAGTACAGCACTTTTAACAAGCAATCCAGATGATCATATTCATGATAGTCATTATTACCCTAATAATAATAAATGCTGATAGGTTGACTTTTCAGTGAAGAAAGTTATATTTACTCTATTGTGAGGTGTAAAAAATCATTTTAGCTGACTTGACTTAAACTGGAACACCCTATGACTTGAGCAAATAAACGGGGGAAATGAGGGTAGATAATGTTCCAGGTTGAGTAAAGACACAACTCCAAAGGCCCAGAGTTGCATTTCAAGAGCCAGGTATTGCTAGAGTGCCTGGAGTATACTGGGTAAAGGAAAAGTAGAATGAGATGAATTCGAAGAGGAACCAAGAGGACAAATCAAGCAAAATATTGCAGGCTGTAGTAAGGGTTTGGATTGTTTTCCAAGTGTGGTAAAGAGAGCTGTTGCCAAGAGAATAACAAGAGAATTATATTTTTAGGAGACTCTTTTGAGCTGCTGGCGGGAGAATGGTTAATTGGACAGTGAGCGTAGATGTAAGGAAAACAGGAGGAGGCTATTGCAGTAGTCCAAGCAAGATACAATGTGCCTTGAACTACCTTATTTGCATTGGGGTTGGAGATAAGTTAATGGATTTAATATATATTTATTCTATAGCTATGGATGGTGTTCCCCAATTTTCAGTAGAAAATGTGAAGGAGATAATGAAGGAAACAAGAGAACGTAAAGGAGTAAACCAGTATAGTTGTAGTTGAAGAGGAAAACATTCTACTTACTCAGCATAATTATATGTCATCTCTTCTAAAAGTTAAAAACATAGCAAGCAATTTTGAATTCACTGGATATCACTGTGACCTATATTGGGACCTCTTTCAAAAATAAGTTATTGGACTTTCAAATAACCCTTTTGAAGTTTACCAGCTTACAACTCTACAGTCTACCTTCCCTCTCCTGCTAAATTTCAGGAGGTTTCATCTTCATTACCTGAAAGGTGTGAAACCCATCCTCTTGAAATCTCAACACTGTTTTTGGAGCAGGTCTTAGATTGTCCCTAATTCTGAAGTGTTTAGAAAGCACAGTGTGTTGTCCCCAGGCTCTGGCTTATTAGTACTATTCTTATTCCTTCTTACATACTGCAGTTTATAAGAATTACAAGGTTTTGTTATTAAGTTTTGAGGGTTTTTTTTCCTCTACATTAGAGTTGAGGAAACCAAGTGAGTATGTCATGAGTGGGAGTGCTTCATCAAATGGGAATGTGCAGAAGGATTGAGTAAAATGAGGACTGAAATATCCATTATGTTATCAATAGTGACTTTAAGAAGAACAGATTAATGGAGGGATAAGAGTGGAAAAGATAATAGAATGGGTGGTGAGAAGGTGGGCATAGCACATGTTGGCAAATCTTTTGAATTTTGCCTGAAAAGAGGATCTATGAAACAAAGCGTTAGATAAAGTAAGATGAAGGAACAAGGGGTAATATTATTTAGAAATATTTTAGGGTGTTGTGTTATAACAGTCCAATAGCTATGGCTTGATCTGATGAGTCAGCTATATCAGAAGGCTCTTAATTCTTTCCAGGCAGGGATACATTTTTGGATCTCTTTTGTCAAGATCAGGGCCTGATTCAGAGCAAGTCCTCAAATATTTTTGAATACCCGAGTACAGTAAGTACCCAGTGTATCTAAGCCAAATTTCTTACCTTGAAAAATGGCCTTATTTGTTTTGGTCATTAAATTTGGAAAATGGTCACCTCCATTTGTAAATCTTCATATCAGAAAATTAATATCTTACAATCTATTTATTCTGCTGACCTTGGCAATGTTTTAATCACTCATATACATTTTTATTATTCTGTATAAATTGAAGATAATTTGGATCTTTTTAGTATTAGGGGGATATTGTGTATATTTAGATTGAAAATGTGTTTTCCTAAAACATACACTCTCAGGAATTTTCAAATATCAAAATCGAAATGCTAAATTGTTGGAGAACAGCTTAGGCTGCTAGAGTCCCCTCTCACATTGAGGGAACGTATTATTATTATTTAATACTTTTCTGAGGTAAGTGAATTGTGTCTGGGCCTTAGTAGTTCTGATAAAAAGCACAGAGCAAGCAAGATCTGGTTTAAGGTTATGGAAAAGGAATAGACTCATAAACAATCAGAATTTTGAAGATGAGAAATTTTTTTTAAAAGTTTTAACTTAAAAGAGTTTCGCATTGACGGATAAATAAATAATAAAATGAGTGCGAAAGGATTAAAAGTATAACTAACTAAACTAGATATCTAGTTTCAATTTATTAAATATAATATGAAGTGGATAATTCTAAACTATTTTTACTAAACACAGAAAAGATGCAATTAAGTTGATGGAAGCATCAGCATGTTGATTTATCTGTGGAGCACCATTTTTAAGAGTGGGGAATTCTAGAAAATTGTTCAGAGAGAAAAATACCAGTATGGAGATGTAAAGGAAACAATGGGAAAAAAACCCATACACATACAACTGTTTTAGTTGAATATTGTGTATAAATGTCAAGAATTGAAGAAATCAAACTAAAATTGTTCAATCAATTAAGTACTGATGGATTTTCTCTGAATTCGAGTGCCTAGCAGAATTCTAGTGTCTGGCTTCTAATAGACATTTCATTAATATTTGTTGAATTTATGATTCAACTCAATATCTGCAGTTGCGACTATCATATTGAGAGAAAAGAAAAATGATGCAAAAGAGGGCTGGATATCTCTTTGATATGCAAGAGGTTTTAAAACTACTGCAGCCTTAGATATCCTATTAATGGAAGAAGAAATTTAGATATACATTTTTCTATGTAGCATTTATATAGTACTGATTTCTTTTATATATAATCACTTTTTCATTTACCATTAATAGAACATAACTTTACTCATCTTTGATCTGCAGTTATTTTTAAAAGATATACTGTAAACATACTAGCACAGTGAATTCAAACATTATTTTTTAAAATGACTAACCTGAAATTATTAGCTATATTATTCTTAAACATAGGAGTTGATCACAATTGGGAGGAAAACTCTTAATATTTTTGTGTTCACTGCCATCATTATTGTCCTGGACTTCTCTCTCTCTCTATCATTTGTTCTCTCTGGAGAGCAATAAATAGCAATCACTGACATCTTTTCATCTACTTAAAATTTCATAATGTGATCTCTGAGGCCTGTCCATTATTAAAAAAATACTTTTCTTCTAGTGAAGATTGTAAAAAATTATTTTGTTGACTGAGTGGAAACTATAGTTGTATATCAGTGGTTATAAAAAAAAAAGTAGCCTCCTTAAACCATAATTTATGTAAAACAAAAGCAATTGAAAATTATTGGAAGTTATAAGATCTCAATTAATATGCTGAACTGTGTGTGCTTAATAGAAATAATAACTTCATCCAAGACACATAAAAAATTTAAAAGAAAAGTACAAGCTTAGCATCAATAAATGTGGAATCACAACATGGTTAGTAAGTGATTTAATTACTTAGGAAACCTTGCCTTGATTGGAAATTGAAGACACAGAAAAACCATCAAGAAGAGGAAATGCTCAAGGGCTTAGAACAGATCGAATGCAAATTTGAGCCTTAAGTGATTCTATGTAGACAGTGGGACATGCCACAACTGACAATTTTGAGCTTCCCACCATCAAAACCCAGCTAGAGTTCAAAGTGACCTAGGAAGCTGTCTCATTATGTAGGGCTAGGACTAAGTGTGAACTAACTCTCTCTCCCTCCCTCCCTCTCTCTCTCTCTCTCTCTCTCTCTCTATATATATATATATATATACACACACACATATAATTATTGTGGACTAGTTCTTAAGATTCAGTTCAGTTATAAGGTAAGTAAAGATTAAAGAGGAGGCTACAATCTTTCCGTTTTTTTTTGTTGCTGTTTAATCTTGCTCCTTTAAAGATATAAATTTATCATTTTACTGTATAAAATAAATGACTAATTCAATAATTATACTAAATTTCAATATTTTTGAAGGAAAATTTCTTTGATTTATGTTCTTCAATATAACTTAAAAAGAGAACTACAAAATTAACTTAAGATGCATGGCAAGTGACAGACACCATCTATAAGTTGTCTAATAAAGGGCATTTTCACCTCTGTACGGTAGTAAGCACTATTAATATTGATCACATTTATTTGCAAGGATATTGCTTTTAGTGTTGATTGAGTTTATAGAATGAAACTTCCTCAAAAAGTACTTTAATATATCATGGGTTTTATTACATAAGAATTCAATTAACAGCCTCATAATAAGTTTGTGGATGTGAATTACATTTTTATGCACTGATGGTATAATTATACATGAAGATTTAGTCCGGGGCTGTTAAGTGCTCGAGCTCTGCTTTGGTGGCCCAGGGTTCGCAGGTTCGGATCCTGGGCGCGCACCGATGCACCGCTTGTGAAGCCATGGTGTGGTGGCATCTCATATAAAGTAGAGGAAGATGGACGGATGTTAGCCCAGGGCCAGTCTTCCTCAGCAAAAAGAGGAAGATTGGCAACGGATGTGAGCTCAAGTCTGATCTTCCTCACAAAAAAACAAAAAAAAAAAGATTTACTCCATTTTCCATCATAAGTGGATTCCTTTTTCCAGGAAGCTTGTAGTCAATTTATTTTCAAATGATAAAATGTTTTAAACTATGATTAAATAATATTAGTCTTAAAATATAAGACTAATTCCATTTAGAAGAGTTAAATTAGATCCAATGTTTACACCATATACAAGAATTAATTGCAAATTGATTATGGTTCTAAATGTAAAAAATAAAACTGTATAAGTACTAGAATTTAATATGGGTTATTTTCTCTGTAACTCAAACATGAGGAAATGTTTTCTATAATATAAATTCATGTGGAAAAACTTAATGAAAAGGATATAGTTGATAAATTTGGCTTAATAAAAATAAAAGAAAACTTTTACCTGACAAAAATAAATCATAAAATAAATTAAGCAAACTAAGAAACTGGGAGAAAAATATGTTCAACATATAAAGAACAAATATCAATATTATTTAAAATTCTTAAAAATTGAGGGAAAGAAGCAAAAAATTGCATAGAAAAATTAGCACGTTATGAACAATTTATTAAAAAAACATAAGCACAGATTTTAGAAGCATGAAAAATTTTAAAAGTCATTCTGACAATAATGATAAAGACTACACTGAGATGCCTTTTCTCATCTATCAAAACGGCAATAAGCAAAAGAAAAAATGACAACATATTCTGTTAGTAAAATGATAAGAAAGTGTCACTTTCACACATTGCTAATGGCAATGTAAATTGACACAATTATTTGGAGAGGAAATTGACATTTTCTAACAAATCACATGAATTTATCTTTAGATTCAGCATCTCTCTTTCAATATCTTACCCAAGAAATACATCCAACAACATGAAAATGCATCTGAACAAGTCTATTCATTGTGACATTATTTGAAATTGGAAAATATAGTAAATGATACCAATATATAAGAGAATTGTGAAATTTACTATGGTATGGCACATTCCTAAAATGGTATACTATGGGTGTCAATATTCCCACAATCAGCTATTTCTTCTCTAAATACATTTAAATTTCACTTGCAGTGTTACCACTTTTCATTTTTTTGCTGCACTTTCATGTTGGCCAATTCTTTCTTTTGATTATTCATTTTTGTAAATTTGCACATAGGTTTATCACTAGGAAACAAGGAAGCAACACAAATTCATGCTTTGCTGTCTGTGCATTAACAGATGCAGAGGGACCAATCACCAACAGAACTTGAAAGAAGTTACCTATTTGGTCACTGATCCTGAAGTTCATCTGTTATTTACGTAGTGATTTGTGGACTGAAGAACTAGCAGCAGAGTTTGTACTTTATGTATTTATTCATAGTTAATGACTTGTTAAAAGATAAACGGGGGCACATTAAAAATTTTAGGAGTTGATTTGAACAATAATTGATTCCAGTCAGGCAGCGCCAAACTGGAAGTGGTTAAGAGAGGTCTGCCAAGAGGAGCCAAGAGAAAGACTTATATAGAGAATGTGAAGAAGCAAAGATGGAAATTATGTGATTGGCTATAGCTTAAAGCCTAGCTGGCTGTTTGTGATTGGTTGTTCTTAGCATTTTGATTTTGTAACCTTGAGGCATTTCCAGGCTTAGATATCAGTTTGCTTATGTACACTGCCACAGTATTAGAGCCATATCAGTCAAAAGTCCTCCTTGTTTAAATATGTAACAGTGTCAATTGAAATTTGAACTGCTTGTTGAGGACCTGTTGTTATTTAGCTAAACCTTGGTAACTGAAATTCAAGTATATCAGAATCTTGCAAAGCGAGGACTGCCTGTATTAAAAATTTAAGCCTAATTTTAGAATTATTCTTCCAATAAGCTGCTGTCCAAGACCTAACCCCATTCCTAGATGTGGGATGCCTCTGTTGCGTGAGTTTTAGTGAGAAATGGATTGTTGTGTCCTCCTTTAGAAGTTAAATGTGACCAGATATTACATACGTCTGCTGGCATGCTGGAAGCTGAGACATGTATATGTGAACCAAGATTGACCAAACAGATGCTTCTAAGCAGGATTTGTAACTAGAGGAAATGACTCAAGGATTCACGTCAATTAGAGGTTATTCATGGTAGTCATGATGTTGAAGACCAATAGCAGTGGAAAGTGTCCAGTGAGGGCTGTGAAGTCTTTTCTGGCAACGCCCCTGTTACCAAAAGGCAATGGAGGTGTTCTGAGCAGGCCAGACCCACGGTGTGAGTACTGTGTTCTCCGCTGTCTCTCTTCCTTAGGTTGTGCCATTTTGGGGGACTGACTGATTCTTTAGGCTTTCTTTTTATTCTGTGAGCTTCTTTGGATCCTTCCAATTCTATTTTCTTCATAATAAATCCAGAATCATTATCAATAACTGCAAGGAAGCTGCCTGTATAGAGCCCCGCTGCCCAAGCCTGGCTCCCCTTCTTGCCTCCTCATTTTGCAGATTGGTCATTTTGAACAATTTGTATATTTGTTGTTTGCAACCAGTTCCTTTGTACATTTTGGTCTTTCCATCTAGAATTTTCTTTTTCTCTAACCCTTTTTACTACCTCAACTTTTCAGTTAAGTATTCATTGTTTTTCTTTAAAACAAATCCTAAGAACACCATCTTTTTTGGAAAGTTGTTTTTGAAGTTCGAAGCAAAGCATGTTTTCACTTTTAAAATATTTTGTGTTTTCGTTCTAGTGTCCCCCATAAAATGGATCAATATAAATAAATATTGTCAGCATTAATGTTAAATATTCAAAGTGGCCAAGAGTGCCTGGCAAATAGCAAGCATTCAGTAAAGGGTATTTTTTATTACCATCATCATCATCATTATTATTATTATTAAACATATGCATAGGTTTAAAAACCAATGCCTCACATTTAAAAAGTTTTCTTGTTCTGTAGAAGCATTTCCTACACCATCTCAGTGTCCCATACCTGAAGTCCCCCCATATAGTTTTCCTGATTTCCCCTAATTATTTTTTATTCCATCTCCTTCCCACTGCCAGTCACCATCTAAGAGATCTTAGCAGTATATACAAGGACTTTCTACTCCATGTAACTTCCCCAGAAGTATATTGCAGATTGACACATTTAAGGCTGCAAAATATGAAAAATTCTGGGCCATGACTTTACAATAGTCTCCAGTGGTTTTCATGTTGTGGAATGACTATTAGGCTTCCATTACTGGGAGACTCTACCCAAGGGGTAAAACCATTATCAACAATTCAAGGACTCTAATGTGATTGTTGGGAGAAGATAATAAGCAATGGAAAAACACTCCTGGCAAAATAAATTAAAACCTCCAAGGATTGATCTTAGATTGTGATTTTGCCTGAAGCCAGTTTTGCTTTAAAATACTTTAGATATATTAGGAAATAGGTCCCTATTTTATCCCTTACTATGGGAACCATTGGTAATGCTAAGGCAAATATTAAGTAACAGTTCAGTTAACCTGTGAATGTTTTTCTGGGGTGATTGCTATTATTTTTCTAGGCAAGGTAAGACACTGAGTTGAAAAAACAAACTTGAAAGCAGAAGAGTGACTTCCATTTTTGTTTTCATTTTGACTTCTATTTTATCTCTAGTTTTTTGTCGTGGGGAATTTAATTTAATCTTCAATTCTGAAATGTAAATTAAGAAGGTTAGATTAGATATTCTCTCAGTTCACAACTCCCTTCTCTAACTTTGTCTGACATTCTATATTCCCTTACATGCCAAAAGAAAAGCACATGGAGTGTGATGAAAAAGTTCATGACAAACTGCAGTGATGCTTACAGAGAACAGTATATTGAAATGTGTACATTTAAGAGCGTATACTTTTGAGAGTATGCAAATTCATATCTCTCTTCAAATGTTCTTCTCAACCAAAAAGTCTCAATTTCTCCTCTCCTCAACCATAAACCTAAATCAGAACTATGATCCCATATTCCTCTAAGCCCATAAATGTAAAATACTTTTAAAGTTCATTAGGTTACATAATCACAGAGAACTTTATACTTACACTGATCTAGTCAGCCCCTGTAAGTGGATTTAGAAATATTCCCTCTATGTCTAGGCCATTTAGAAAATCTGATAAGTACATGAACCCTGCTGCTCAGGGATTCTGCTACACGATCCCACAGAACTTACAATCTCCCATATGATCTCATGGGGTGAGGTGGAGGGGCCATAAAGGATCCGTGCCCCATGCTAGTAGGAAGACAGGCAATTTTGAATGAAAATGTATCATTTGTTATTTCTAGCCATTCATTGTTTGACATGACCTCAAAAGTCTGATGTTAATGGGCCTCCTTCTTTGTTTTGCTAATTTCTAACTTCAGCTAAACAAAATTAAATAACAATATACTAGGGAAATAGAAGTTAATAATTATTCTGCTCTATAAGCAATAATGAATGCCATTTGAAAAATAATTGAGAATTGATTCAAATTATATATCAGCAAGAAATCATAAAATGAATGAGTTGCGTGATTTATAATATACATATATCTTATTAAGCCTTTTTTTTCTGAAAATGTTATTACAGCTAGAACACAAATGGTAAAGTGTAAGTATAGAAAATCTTTTACTATTCTCTCTTTTTTTTTTTTGTATGTGAGGAAGATCAGCCCTGAGCTAACATCCATGCCAATCTTCCTCTTTTTGCTGAGGAAGACTGGCCCTGGGCTAACATCTGTGCCCATCATCCTCCACTTTATATGGGATGCTGCCAGACCATGGCTTGACAAGCGGTGCCCTGTGCGCACCCGGGATCTGAACCTGGGCCACCAGCAGCGGAGTGCATGCACTTAAATGCTACCCCACAGGCCGGCCCCTACTATTATCTTTTATTAAGACTGTATTGTCATGGATTGTAACTTGAAATTTCTCAACTGTTCATTGACGTGGATTCACGACAACCGTTCATTGTCATAGATTGTAACTTGAAATTGTTTTAATTCTTATATCAAATATTTAAAAGCTTCAAATTGACATGAATCTAATAGCTTTTACATTTACAATAAAATTGGCATGGTTTAAAGCATAGAGGGAGACACTGTATTAAATGGTATTTCACGTTGACTTGAAAAGTTCAGCCTCCAAACTTTTCATGGAATATTACATAATTTATAGATTCCTTATTGTACTAAAATTTCTCAGTAATTTTTAATAGGATACAAATTCCTAGTATGTTTTTATGTGTTTGAAAAAATATTCAATATGTATACCGCAATAATATTTGGCTGGCATAAACCAAAAAATAAACTTTAATAATATTTGCAATGCATGAAACTTATTTTCATGATATGCAGATTTATGGTTCAAAATTGGGAAGAGTTTGTATGTTCCAATTTTGAGACTGCACAAGTCTATAACTATAAGCATTACAAGTAAGAGTTAGGAACATAAATTTTTATAGCACTTTAATATTTTCTTTTCATTTACAGCACAAAACAAAAGCATATAATATTAAGAATGAAAATCTGACAAGCAACAGGTTTACGTTTTAAAAAGGAGCTACCTGTAATACTTTAATTCTTCAGTTTTCCTGCTTACATGTTCCATACAAGATACATGATAGATTTGAACAAAAGATCACTTTCATACAAATGGTATAAAACACACTAAATTTCAAATGCATTAAATAATCTTTGAAAAATGATTTTTCATACATTTTTAGACAATATTTAGTTATAATACCCAAGGATTTTTTTTGGAAATAGCAACTATTAATATGTTGATCAGTTGAGATCTAAATTAACTGCAAAACTTTGGATAATTCCAAGTTTTCCACATTTATAGATATGTCAGGGAAAGTAATTTTACACTTCAAGTAATGTATTATGTATACTGGTGCTAATGAGGGCTGTTCGTTACTATGGCATAGTGAGCTGAATTAGAAGGCTTGGCTCTCTTATTAAAAACACATAAAATGCTCGATATCTTCTAATACTAGATTTTAAATAATATAGAAGTAGAAAAAATAAACAAAAACACTGCAGCTGCCAAAAATCAGACCAGATGAGCACAAACTGAAGCTAAGTAGCCCAGAAGATACCAAAAAGCAATAAGACATTGATTGTGGAGTTGAGACTTTAATTACAATGTGTTGACAGGAGATAATCCCTAGACTCCTGCCAAAAGGGAGAGCTAAAACTGAGCTTAAACTGAGCTAATTGTATAAAGTAGATCTGCAAATCTCTGTTACATCTGTAAAATAGGGATTATAAATTCTCCACCCACCAGTCTTGGGAAGCTGATCTTGTTGATCAGAGGCTTAGGGATTGGCTGTGAAGACTTTTACTCTCCAAAAAGTGAATACAGTGCAGACATCAGTAAACATGTATGTTGGGCCCTAAATCTCACTAAATGATTGTTTCAGTAATTCCAACCTAAGACATTAATATTAAAATTACATTAAAACTACATATCCCATATGTGTTTACACAAGACATGACAGATGGGTCTTCCATCAAAACAACCCAATTGAAGTTGAGTCAAGAAAAAAAGATATTATGAATTAAATAAGGAAAGAAAACTTCAGGAGATGAAGTCAGGTGACATACAATTAGGATAATTTCCTTACCAAACACAAGAAACAATATAAAAATTTGAGTTTCCAAAATAAGAATGTTTAAAATGTAAATAAGACAAAGGAATAGAAACCATAAGGTAAGTGCATGGCAGTATGAGAAAAGAATAGGCATATTGGAATAAAAAATAATTATATAAATGGAAAATTGCCATAGACATGTTAGCATCTAGACTAAACATATCTAAAGAGAGAATCTGTGTTTTAGAAGGTAGATCAAAGGAAAGTACACATATCAGAGGCAGAAGTGTTAAAGAGGTGTAAAATATGAAAGAATAATTTAGTACAATAGAAAATAAAAAAGAAAAGATCAAATGTCTAGTAGGAATTCTTTTAAAAAGATAAATTGAAAATGGGGAAAAACAATATTTAAAATCTAAAAAATAATTTCTTATGATTGAAAGAAAGTCATAAGTCATCTCCAAAGGATTAAATGCATAATAATAATTATGAATAATAATAGTTAAGACTCAATAGTTAATAATAGTAAAAAATGGAAATCACTCCCCTCAAAAAATAAAATTTTAAAAGCTATCAGAAAAACAAAACAAAGTGGATTATGTATGAAAGAATGACTTCTCATCAGCAACCTTAATTACCACAAGTTAACAGAAAACTTTCTCCAAATTACTACTCTCCAAATAGTATTAATGAATGAGGTGAAATAATATTTCCAGATATGAAAACTCAAATTAACCTCTGGCAGACCCATGATGTTAGTGAAAATAAATTGTAAGACTGTTCATATATAAATATTGAGTAAAAACCATATATTAATGATTAATCATTGTGGTTTAAAATTTGAACAGTAACATAGACTACAAGAGGGTAGAATTTGGTGTTAAAGAATTTTAGAGATTTTTAAATATTTAAGTTACAAGAATAAAACGATTAAATTTTTTTTTACGTGTTTAGAATGGATGTGAAATTTTTACAGTATCAACTAAAAGAAAAAGAATATAATGTCTATTTCAAAATTAGAAGAGGAAAAACTCAAAAAGATAAAAAGAACTAAAGTCCTTAAATATAATAGAAGAAAAAAAGGAAGAAGAAAAAAAGAGTGAAAAAGAAGGGTATGACAAATTAAATATTCAAAACACATAGATATATCAGTAATCAAAATATGAAACACTGTTAAAAGAGGAGATTCTTTCTTAAATTCCTATAAAAACATATTTTAAAGAAAATATGTTGTAATTCGATATTTTTAAGTACATCTCTGAATATTTGAGGAAAAATACTTAAGTTAAAGCCAATGGACCAGAGCACTTTTGAGGGAAAAAATGATTGTATGTAGGAATAGAGCAGTGGGGTGTTTAAAAAGACTTATAAACAAGAATTGGTAAACTTGAGATCTATTTTCTTCTGAAGACTCCATGAAACTCTTGATATTAAACATTCATATAATCTTTATGAACATATTTATGGGTACATTTATTTGTTTATTTTTGAGTGTGAGTCCATAGCTTTTGTCAGGTAGTTTCAAGAACTGTGACTTCAACAAAAGAAAAGAATGATTGCTATAAATGCAGTATTTGAAAAAAATCTGTGGTAAATCTGAGACATACAACATTTAACTAAAATGAGATGGAGGGGCCAGCCCGGTGGCATAAGCCATTGGGTGAGCATGCTCCGCTCCCGTGGAGCGTGGCCCGGGTTTTGCCGGTTCGGATCCTGGGCATGCACTGACGCACCACTTGTTAAGCCATGCTGTGGCAGCATCCCATATAGGCGAGAAGAAGATGGGCATGGATGTTAGCTCAGGGCCAGTCTTCCTCAGCAAAAAGAGGAGGAGTGGCATCAGATGTTGGCTGAGGGCTGACCTTCCTCACAAAAAATACATAAATAAATAAAAGGAGATGGAGCCAGGTCATTTCCAAAATAGAGCTCTGCATACCAGTGCTTCTCAAATGTTAAAGGTTTAAAATATTCATGTTTAATTTATTCCCTAATTATTATTATTTAAGTTGTTTGCAGACCAAACTTTTAGCATACTCTTTTAGAGTCACAGAGACTTAATTGGTTATCATTTGGTCTAATTCACTGGCCAGAAGATGCCTTACAATAGTTTTGCACTTCAGTTTATTTATTTATTTATTTATTTATTTATTTATTTATTTATTTATTTATTTATTTATTTATTTATTTATTGCTGAGGAAGATTGAGCTAACATCCATGCCAATCTTTGTCTATCTTTTAGTATGTGGGCTGCCAGCACAGCATGGCCACTAACAGAGTGGTGTCAGTCTGCACCTGGGAACCAAACCCAGGCCCCTGAAGTGGAGCAGGCTGAACATAACCACTAGGCTGCCGGCACTGGCCCTGGTTTGTTTTTGCCCTTCTTCTGCTGTTAGATGAGCTACCAAAGGAGAAGAAAAGAAGGGATATCTATAAGCCTATAATGTCTGTTTATCTTGTCATTTGTTGATCTAGTTAATAAACCTTTATTGAGACACTTCTAACTACCAGGCACTCCGAGATGCCACGGAAAGACATAAGTGAACAAAATTATAAAACCTCCCTGTTTCCGTTTGAATATACTGATGAAAGACAGATATTATACTTGTAAATAAAAGTTTGATAACTCTATATTTGTTTAATCATTTAATGCATAGTTATTGTATTGTTAAGGTATTATTATTACTTAGAGTTGAACGTTCCAAAGTTATTCCTTTCTGGGCTAATGTCTCAGTTTGTAAATATAATTTTGCCTCTCATCACAATTCTGGAAGTCAATTATGGACAAATCTTGACTTTTTTTTCCCTCATATCAGAATGTGCAGAACTGAATGTGAGGATTCACTTGGGAGAAAGTGGGATGAGATATTTTCTTTGACTCAGAGAAAAACAATAATAGATGTTACTGACATTTGTTGATCATTTAGCGGATGTCAGGCACAGAACTAAATGCCACACGTATATCATGAGAGAGACACAGGTTAATAACCACCTAGCGTCTCACAGAAAGGAAGAGGACACCTGAAATCTGAACTTTGGAAATTGACTCCACAGTCTCTATTTTTCAGAACTCTACAAGATTGACAAGGAAAATTAACCAGTGAGCAACTGCCTTATAAACAGTAAGTTGTTGTTGTTGTTTTGTGAGGAAGATTAGCCCTGAGCTAACATCCAATGCCAGTCCTCCTTTTTTTGCTGAGGAAGATGGGCCCTGGGCTCACATCCATGCCCATCTTCCTCTACTTTATATGGGACACCACCACAGCATGGCTTGACAAACAGTGCATCGATCCGCACCTGGGATCCGAACCTGTGAACCCCAGGCCACTGAAGCAGAGCATGTGAACTTAACTGCTACGCCACCGGCTGGCCCCATGTTGTTGTTTCTAGCTTACAATTTGCTGATGACCAACAGAAACTTGAGTAAAATTAAACAGAAGTAAAACACTAGAAAAATAAAACTAAAAAGATACAAAATAGAAGCCCAATTTTTTTAATATTATCATCCCAAAATAGTAAAACAGCCGGTTATTTTACCAGCAAAATGGGTTTATTTTAAGACATCAAAGAATTGCAATTTGGGACAAGCAAGCTGTGGCAAAAACCGTGAGCAACTCCAGCAAGCAAAAGAGAGAAACATTTTATAGAGAAAAAGGAGGAAGTTGTGAGGGGTTGTTTTGAACAAAAGTCCATTGGTGGAAAGTGAGAGTTCAGGGTGGTGATGGTTTCTCGTTGCCTGAGTCACTAAGATAGTCCATTTCTTGTTGGAGATGAAAGGTACATCTCTTTCTGTTGGGGTCTGTAATTGATGATTTTTCCTGTTGAGGACTTCTTTCTGTTGGGATCTGTGATTGACTATCCTTCCTGTAATTGACATCTGTGGGTAGTGCATGAAGGCTCCCCCTTCTGGCCTTCCAACTCCATTTTAAATGAGTTTTCCCTTTACTAATTTTCAAAATATTTATCAAAAATACGTCTACTCTATCAAAAGGCTATAAAAGTGAATCATATTTTATCTATATTTTTCAAATGATATAAAATTTAAAAATATCTGTCAAGGACTTGTAACAAACAATTTGCAAATCAACACCAGTCCAGAGACCTACCTTTGAGCAGCACTGCATTGAATCCATTCCATTAGTGGGAATTTAGATATTTTAAATATACGTATTTTATTTCCCCATTGGAAATAAGCTGAGAGGTGAGAATCAAGAAAAATATACATGAAATTGCATGAACCCTAAGATAAAAAGAAATCTGTATGTGGCTATTTTACTAATTATAAAAATGAGTTGGCTTTTTCTGAAATGATTTTCTTTTGATCTCAGCCCTAAGTAAACATAATTTGGAAAAAGTCAATCTAAGGAAAGGGTTATTTTTATTGTTGTTTTATGCCAGCTCCTAAATACACCTACTTTGAGACACAGTTATAAGGGCTAAGAAACTTACTCTTCTAAGCAAACAATGTGGTGGGAGAGGCAAATTCAACTGACTATTCCAAGTGAAAAGTCAGGTTCAGAGAAACCAGCACTGTGAATTTTTTAGCCTATCATCCTTACTTTCTGGAGATAAATGTGTTTGCTTTCAACACATGTAGACAATCTCTTGCAATACGTTTATATACATCTTATCTTTGTAACCCATGGGGTTTATAATGTCATCTTCAGTAGTCTTCTGGATGGTCTTCCTCATCAACAGTGGGACATAGCGACATGAAAACATATTTTTGTTGTCTGGCATCAAACATCGTTTATCAAATAGTCTGTTTTGTACCTATCTTGGTAGAATTTTTAAAATTTTATTTTAATCTTGGGGAAAGCATGCCTGAATACGTTTATAATTATAAAATATGAGTAGCTATATACGAATGCAATAGGACAATTTTACAAGAAGCAAGCATTTTTCTAGATTGACATTTTGTATACAGCTTAGTAGAAGAGAAGACTTACAAGTTGTCCTTGAAAAAATAATTCAGATTTAATCAATCCGTAATTTATAGACAGAAACACACTGAAGATGATATAATTTTTTTAGAAACTAATGACATGAAAGGTAATTTTGATTGAAGAATAAGTTAATTCAGATAAGGCAAGTTTTGGAAGGGAACTTTCTAAATGGAACACCAGAAATAAATACATTAAATTACTAGTATAAGTATAATTTAACCCCAAATGATATACACAAATATTTAGGATACTACTTTGAGGAAATGAATGGAAAGTAATAACATGAAACAACTGGATAATAAGATGGTGATGATTTAAAAAAAAAATTAATGGTTTTATTTTTAAAAGCAGTTCTAAGTTTACAGAAAGATTGAGTAAAATGTAAAGAGTTTCCATATTCTCCCTCCATTCCCCAGTCCCTTCACCACCCAGTTTCCTCTATTATTAGCATATTTTTTGTTTTGTTTTGTTTTGTGAGGAAGATTAACACTGAGCTAACATCTGTTGCTAATCCTCCTCTTTTTTTGCTGAGGAAGATTGGCCCTGGGCTAACATCGGTGCCCATCTTCCTTTACTTTATATGGGACGCTGCCACAGCATGGCTTGATAAGCAGTGCATTGTCCATGTTGGGGACACAAATCTGCGAACCCTGGGCCACTGAAGCGGAGCACGTGAACTTAACCACAGCGCCACTGGGCCATAGCGTATTTTTTGGCTTATTTAAATAGGCCTTAGCATATTTTTTGTGTGGTACATTTGTTACAATCAATGAATCAATATTGATATGTTATTAACTAAATGCCCTAGTTTACATTAGCGTTCATTCTTTGTGTTGTACAGTTCTGTGAGATGGCTTGTAGCCATTATTATGGTATCATATAGAACAGTTTCATTGCCCTAAAAATCCCCTGTCCTCAACCTCTTCACCCTTGCCCACCACACACATCTTTCCACAACCTTGGAGCCACTGATGTTTCTACTATCTCTATAGCTTTGCTTTTTCAGAATGTTGTATAGTTGAAATTGACCAACCCTTCCTTAATGTTCTCCTCAGCTTAACTAAACTTTAGACAGGTTTCTTTCTGACTTTAAACCCCTAACTTTTCTTTTCTTAGAGCATTTATTTTAGAAAACTTGTAAATTCTTTCTCTTCCCCTTTGAAATGTATGTGTATGTTCTCCTAGCCTCTGCCCAGTTTCACATTTCAGGAAATGTCTTTATTAACAATCTGGAAACTATCTCTTCAAAATGTAAACATGGAAGGAGATAGCAACCCTATCTTACAGTCTCTGTGTCAGAGTAGGAGCCTACCTTCCATGGGCACCAATTAGCAAAAACAAATGGCCTAATTGAAGAGAAAAACTTTTGATCAGAAATTACATTTACTCAGGAGGAACTCAATGTGTTGGACTCATCTCATTAATCCACCTCCTCTCTAACTTCCTCCAGTACTTCTCCACTAGACAGCCCCTGTGCTTAATAAAAACCCTCCTGACATTTGTTTCGGTGGAGTTGAGTTCAGTCTCTCTTCTCCGTTGGCAATAGTCTTGGATAAAGTCTTCCCTACATTTGTCCAGTGCAAATTTTACTTTAACAGAAACATACATTATGCAGCCTTTCAGGCTTTTTTCTTTCACTTAGCTATAGGCATTTAAGCTTCCTCTATGTCTCTTTGTGACTTGATTTCCCTTTATTATATTCTTTGTATAGATGCATCATGGTTTGTTCATCATTTTGCCTATTGAAGGACATCTTGGTTGCCTCCAATTTTTGACAATTAAAAATAAAGCTGCTCAGGGCCACCGGTGGCACAAGCGGTTGGGTGCGCGCACTCTGCTGCGGTGGCCTGGGGTTCCCCGGTTCGGATCCCGGGCGTGCACCGACGCACTTCTTGTTGAGCCATGCTGTGGCGGCATCCCATATTAAAGTGGAGGAAGATGGGCACAGATGTTAGCTCAGAGCCAGTCTTCCTCAGCACAAAGAGGAGGATTGGCATCAGATGTTAGCTCAGGCCTGATCTTCCTCACAAAACAAAAAACAACAACAAAAAATAAAGCTGCTATAAACATTCGTACGCAGGCTGGAGTTGGGTATTTCCCTTCCCTGAGTTGATTAGTTTCTGGTGAAACCCAAGTCAATTAAGCTCTGGCAAAATAGTTTCCCTTGAGGCAAGACTTTTGTTAAGGAGAACCGAGCACTCTAGGCTTATTTCAAAATGGCTTATTTCAAACTTTTCCACATGGCCTGCTGGAAATATGAGGGCATTTTTCTCTGTTCTTTACTCTGGGAATTTGGTGGGGCTTCTGGTAGTAAAACATGCAAAAGTGTGGAGACCCTCCTAAGGTAGGGCCCCCAGGAGATTTTATCTTTCAAGGTAGGCCATACTTACTTTCTAGCATTTACTCAATTGCCCTTTAAGTGTTCCTACCAGTTTCCAGCTCTAGTGACAGTTTCTAGTCCATGAGCTGAGATTCTTTATATTCGCTTATCTGTGAAGTTTTCAGGCTGGTAGTTTGCACTGTGACTTCCATTCTTTGAAGGATTGAAGAAGAGTTAATTTTCAATTTGTGTGGCTTTTTTCTTGATGTGAGGAAGGAAGTGATTACTTCCAAGTTTGTTACATGTCTGACCAGAACCTGGGAGTCCTGATGACATTTTTTTTTAAATAAAAATAATGTAAAAATTACTTAAACTCATCCTGTATCCCTTATTCATATTAATGAGTAAATGAAATCAGTTCATAATACAAAATGCTATTCTGAATGATTAGCTGAGTTTTTCCTAAGAATGCGTGGATCAAATACAAGGAAGATTTCTAAACTGAAATGTGCTTCCATGGAAATTAGGACACCTTGTTGATATTTGTCAATCTACCAAGGAACTAGTTATGTGACCTTTAGCTCTCTGAGCATGGATTTTTTTTTTTCCTTATAAAATGGAGAGAAAGAATATAGACTACATGTTCTCTGAAGCTGTGGCAAATGCTAACGATCCATTAGCTTCTGCAAGTGATATTCCCATATATCGTCATTTCACAGAACAGCCTATCTATGAATTTGTGTTATTTCACTACAAAATATGGTTTTAAGAATGGCTACAAACAGTTAAAATTATTTCCTTTATTTTCAAGTCCATTTTTGTTTTCCTCATTCTCCTTTGAGATAGTTCAGTCAGCACTTTTACTATTTACAGACCAAGCTAAATATAGATGGATAAAAAGGTTAACACAGAAAAGCAAAACATTTAGAAGAAATATAAATCAGACATTTAAACTCATAGCTAAGGAAACTCCATGAAGCCCTTGGGTTATATACAAAGGAAAGAAAAAGAAAAAACAAGATAAAGCACCATGGATCACGTTCATTGCAATATTTTTATACCCTAAATGTTTCCTCTAGGGAATAATGACCCTAAATATATTCATAATCTTAATAGCCCTTCATCTCACCTGTAACATGATTCATAAGCATTTAAACCACAGTTTTTTGTAGAGTCTACTTGCCTCAGAGGATCAATGGCAGAAGATAGTACATACTGACACACTCTTATGGGAATAGGTCTATTCTCAAATCTATTTTGTCTCAGTTTCCTTTTCTTTGTTTTGTTTTCTGTTTGTTTATTAGTTTTAGGTTTGGACTGATTGGGGTGGGGCCACTGTTATTTAGACCATTTTGGAAATTGCTAATAAGCTTAGTGATAATAGAACCTAAAATTGAACACTATTTGTGTAGAAAGATGGGCGGCTTTGAAACTTCTCTTACACATCAAAAATTACACACTGCATTGTATATTTCCACTTCCTACACAAATCATGCAATATAAAATTCAAATTCACACTTGGACTACATGTATTGGAAAAACATTTTTTCAGATTACACAATCAACTAACAGTCTTTTCACTCTATTATCTGTGTCCTTTAGGCAGTTTGCAAATAACAAACATAGTATATTAGAAATTATTTTTATTCCCTCTGGCAAATATTATTTAGAGAGTTAGAAAAATTCAACACCTTAAAGGACTAACGATTTTTCCTCTTGTGTCTAATTGTTTTCTCTTGATTTAAATATCACATATTGAGAAGAGAGTCATTAAATGCCAATTCCCATATTTTAAAAGAGAAAGCAGCAACGATGTAGGAAAAGGAGCTGTAAAGGTGCATTGTAAATTGAGATTGAATGTTAAATGGTGTGTAGTGTAGGACACTTCAAATCCAGCTAACAATAAACCTTTACTAAGACTCCGTGTTATAGTAAGGGAGATTGCTAACCCGGACAGTGCACCCATGCTATCAAAATCTTGACTGTACATCATTAGTTGTGTTCTTTGGATTTCTATATCCTTCCTTAACAATACTTGAAGGTTATATTAGCTTGATACTTTGGACTACATTGCAATATTAAATAAGACAAGCAAAGAAACATACCAGCAAACGTTATAAGGTTAATCAGAATGTTGGAATAAATGATGTACAATGTGCTAGATAGTATATCTAAATAGCAACATTTAGATATAGTAAATAGAATAATTCCATATAAAAAACTTAATTTTTAAAAAAGCATGGTACTCATATTTAGTTCCAGTATCTCTTTTAAGACATATTAGGCAGCTTTTCCTTCAGTAATTAAAACAAAAATAAATCTCAGTGGCTTAAAACAAATGAAAACAACAACCATTGGCCGTGGCTCTGCCGGACTTGACTGGGGAATTCTTGGCCACATTTGGTTGGACCTGACTCAGTTCTCCAAGTCTTCTCATCCTATTATCATAGCAGAAGGCCAGCACTGAAGAATGGATCTAGATAGCAGTGCTTAATCAAACCATATAATGACATTTAAAATTATAGCTTAGACATGTCTTATATCACATCCATTTGCATGCCATTGGCCAAAGCCAATTGTGCGGCTAGCCCAGAATGAGTGGGTTAGGGAAATATATTCTTCCTGCAGAGAGGCATGGCATTGGTGGGTAGGGAAATTACAAGTGTGAGCAAGTGCACACAAGAATTAGTACAATCATAGTTTGGTGTAAGACAGGTCTTATTTGGATATAATATTAGTATTAGATTATGCAATGTTTTTCTCTTACAGGTTATTCTATTTTAAATGGGTTAAATGTTTTATTCTGTTTTAAATGGGTAAAAATGGGATTTTGTCTACTGATATTGTCTTGTGTTTGTTTGAATACAAATAGCAGAGTTCTCAGTCTCTCAACTGTAGCTCTAAGTTTTCTTTGATTGCATATGCAAAACTCTTTCTATCCCTGTCCCGAATGTGTTCAGACATACACATGTGAGTGTGTGCATACACAGGCACACGCACACATAGAACACACACAATTCTGGAACATAAGATAGTTTGATCTTTTTAAAAACTGTCTATAAAAATATTTCTGCCTTTGTACCAAGGAATGATTTTTCTAATTCTCTTTCAGTGCTGCTATGCTGATACTCTCTGTTCTCTCTGAGTTGTCCACAGCACTGACAAAAGTTATATAATCTACCCTTTCTTTTTAAAAACTGTCTATAAAAATATTCCTGCCTTTGTACCAAGGAATGATTTTTCTAATTCTCTTTCAGTGCTGCTATGCTGATACTTTCTGTTCTCTCTGAGTTGTCCACAGTACTGACAAAAGTTATATAATCTACCCTTTCTTTTTGGTGGGATAAAAAGTTAGTTTTCCACTATGAATATGACAAGAAAAAATTCCTCCACTGTACAGGAGTCCTTAGTTTTATTATGCTACCTGTGGTATAATATCAAATACTTCCTTTGATTGTAGTTTCTTGTTTAACCTTTTAATAACCATCTTGATTTGTACCAAAAAATGTGACTGATTATGTCTAGATAGAGCATTGCAGAACCAGCTTGTTAGTTATGTAAGATCCAGAAAAGATTAGTGGGCTGAAAAAAGCATCCACTGGAAAGGTTCACGACCCTGGGGTAGGATGAATTGTTAAAAGACAGAACATGTGCAGTCAGGTAGAATGGGGGCTTAACCTATTGTAACATGCACTCTCAGGTTAACGTGACCTCATTAAGTCACATTAACTGTGTATTCTAAGTATGTCACAGGCTGCTGAGTTTCAGTTATACCAGATATTCAAGGTAAAAGCCAATATACTGTTGTTAAAAGCCTTATAAAATTTTTATTATTTTTGCCTAGGGATTGCTTGTAAAATGTCCAGAGAAGACATAATAAAATTACTAGATATCATATTTTTTGTTTTTCTGGGGACAGGCATCAACTATATCCTAGATAAGGATGTGTCTATAAGGCACATTTATTATACTTGAATTAAGCAATCTTGTCTGGAAAATTAAAGCTATTTTGAAAATTAGCATTCCATGCCCATAATTCTTTATATTTGGCCTTTTCTGAATCTTTATCTTATTTGTTTTGCTCACCTTATGGGAATGTCTAGTATATCTAACTATCTATTCATGTAGTATAAAATGTGTATTCACACATATGCATATGCATATATGTATGTATACCATTCTTGATTTCTATTAATAACATGATACTATATCATGATCCTAATTTACATCATGATGCATATTGATATAGTTAGAAATTTACCAGTGCTATGGTCTGAATGTTTGTGTCCCCCCCAAAATCCATATGTTGAATCATAACACCCAGTGTGATAGTATTAGGACATGGGGCATTTGGGTGGTGCTTAGATCATGAGGGTAGAACCTTCATGAATGAGATTAGTGCTCTTATAGAAAAGACCCCACAGAGCTCCCTAGACCATTCTACCATGTGAGGACACAGTGAGAAGGTAGTGGCTATGAACCAGGAAGAGGGCCCTCATTCTACAATGCTAGCACCCTGATCTTGAACTTCTCAGCCTCCAGAACTTTTAGAAATAAATTTGTGTTTTTTGTAAGTCACCCAATCTCAGGTATTTTGTAATAGCAGCCCTAATGAATTAAGAAAACCAGTTAAATAATCTTAGGGATAGTAAAATAATTGTTGAAAGGCAGAAAGATATTTTATTTCAAAGATGAAGTACATTCAATTTCATCAGATAAATGGAAGCTATTTATCTTAATACATAGGTATCTGACTATAGACCCTTCCACATTCTGTAATAGCAGGCTTAGGAGTTGCTTGGCCATTTGCCTGTTAATGATTCTTTGTTCATATCTTAACAGAAGGAACTATTAAACCATTATTAGATGAGCATAACACAAATACAAGGTTTGAGTCTTTTTATTAACCTGAGCTAATTTATTTAAATATCCAGAGAGAGGAGAGAAAGACACAGACAGAGAGATGGAGAACATGAAGTGCTATCTCATTATATCTTTTTTTTTGAAATTACAGCTTCATTGGGGTACAATTGACAAATAATAAATGCCACATATTTAAAATGTACAATTGGATAAATGTTGAAGTATGTTTACATTTGTGAAACCATCACCACAACCAAGAAAACAAATATAATCATCACCCCCAAAGGTTTTCTTATTCATCTTTGTAATCTCTCTCTCCCATCCCTCAATGGTCCACAAGCAACCATTGGTCAGATTTTTGTCACTATTGATTAGTTTGCATTATCTGGAAATTTATATGCATGGAATAATCTATTCTCTCACTTTTTCCACTCAGCATAATTATTTAGAAATTCATCCATATGGTTAGTGTGTCTATATTCATTCCTTTTCATTGCTGAGTTATATTCCACTGTATGGTTATATAAACATCTATTCCCTAGTTGGTAGACATTTGGATTGATTCATTATTGGCTATCACAAAGAAAGCTGCTAGAAACAGTTCTGTATAAGTCTTTGAACAAATGTTTTCATTTCTGTTGGGTAAATACCTAGTACTATAGTGGCTAGATCATATGGCAAGTATATATTTAACTTTTTAAGAAACTGTCAACTGTTTGTTGTGCTATTTTGTGCTATTTTGCACTCCCACCAGTGGTGTTGCTTCACTTCCTTGCCAACACTTGCTATGGGTCAGTCTTTTAATTTCAATCATTCTGACAGGTGTTTGGAGGTATCTCATTTTGGTTTTAATTTACACTTCACAAATATTTAGAGTTGAGCATCTTTTCATGTGACTATTTGTCATCTATATATTTCTTTAGTGAATTGTCTATTCAATTATTGTGACTTTTTAAGAAAAAAGGATTGTTTTCTTGTTATTGAGTTTTGAGAGTTCTTTATGGATGCAAGCCCTTTATTTTCTCTGCTGTGTGGGTTGGTTTTTTTTCCTTTAACTACGTCACAAAAAGAGCAAAAGTTCTTTGTTTTGATGAAGTTTACCATTTTTTTCTTTAATGGGCTTTGCTTTACGTTTGCTTAGTTATTTTCATAACTAAGAAATCTTTTGTCAAACTTAAGGTCATTAATGTTTTCCTATGTATCTTCCAGAAATTTATAGTTTTAGCTATTATATTTAGGTGTATGATAAATACCAAACTAATTCTTGTATAGGGTGGCATGCAAGGAAAAACATAATTATTATTATTGTTTTTCATATTGCTTTCCAGTTGTTCCAGAACCAGTGAATTGTTTTGACATTTTTGATAAAATAACCTGAACATATATGTGTGGGTGTACATCTGGATTTATCATGTTCTTCCATTTCTAATATTAGTAATTTCTGTCTTTTTTTCCTAATCATTCTGGCTAGAATTTTATTCATTTCATTAATCTTCTCAAATAACTAAATTTTGATTTTAGTAATTTTCTATATTATTTTCTTTTTCTGTTTTCTATTTCATTGCTTTCTGTTCTTATTTTTCTTAATTCATATCTACTACTTACTTTTGGGTTTTTTTTGTTCTTTTCTGAGTTTCTTATTGTGCAATCTAAGGTCATTGTTTTAAGAACTTTAATATAAATGTTTAGTGCTATAAGTGTCCCATCAGACACTACTTTATCTGCATCCCACAAATTATGATATGTTGCATTTTATTTTAATTCAAGATAAAATAATTATTCAAAATAACTTGTATTCTCCTTTTTTTATTTTACCTATAAATTATTTAGATTTATTTTATTTATTTTCCATGTAATGAGGATTTTACAGACATCTTTCGGTTACTTATTTCTAATACAATTTCACAGTGATCAGAAAACATATTGTATAACTTAAATTTTAAAAAATTTATTGAAGCTTATTGTATGGCCCATATTGTGGTATTTGGTAAATACCCTATGTTTACCTGAAAAGAATGTACATTTGCTATTTTGGGTGGAATCTCCTATAGTTGTTAATTATATCAAGTTGATGGATAGTCATCTTCTATATTGTTTTATAGTTTCTCTATAATTTTTCTATCAGTTATGGAAAGCATATATTGAATCTGACTACAATTGTGAGTTTATCTGTTTTTCTTTGCAGTTAAGTTTTTTGCTTCATTTATTATGTCCTCTTGAGGAATTGACTACTGTATCCTTATGAAATTACTTTTAATTTCTTACAATAATCTTTGCTATGGAATCTATTATGTCTGATGGAAATATAGTGCCTCCAGATTTCTTTTGATTGGAGTTAGTATGTTATATCTTTTCCCAGTCTATCTTTGAAAATATATTTTTCTTTATATTAAAGGGGATTTATTTAGGTAACATATAGCGGACATTTTTTTTTCCAATGTGATAATTCCTGCCTTTTAATTGGGATATTTACATTATTTATATTTAATTTGATTATTAATATTACTTGTTTTTTCAGGTTTTTTGGGGTTGTTAAGATACAATTATATCCTTTGTTAGCTTATTAGATAACACTTTGTTTTGTTTTGTTTTTCTGTTTTTTACAGATTTGAGAAACTTGATTATGATGTAACTAGAAGTAGTTTGCTTCATGTTCCTCATGCACAGGTTTCATGGAACTTCTTGTATCAATCTGTTTAAGTTATCATCAGATTAGAAATGCTTTCATACTTTATCTCTTTACATAATTTTTCTTCTTTGTTTCCTCTTCTTTGGGGACTCCAATAATATATAAATTAGACTGCTTGAAATTTTCCCACAGCTGACGGATGCTTTGTTTTTTATTCATTAGCTTTACTTTTTTCTTTTGGTATGTTTCTTTTTGGAAATTTTTTATTGTGATGTTTTCAATTTCATTAATATTTTATTCTTCATTGTATTATCTGATGTTAATCTCATCCACTATATCATTTCTCATTGTCCAGTGTATCCTTCCTTTCTCTATCTTGCAAGATAATTGTTGTGTACTTGCTGGTTTATAACACGTCTGTTGAAAATAGAGAAAGCTCACATATGGACACCACAAATAAGAAAATAAAAATATCATCAATATTATTACTGTATGTTACAGTTTCTAAAGATTTGAAGATGATCACTTCACAAAGAGCATTCATAGGGAAGCTTCTTGTTGTTTGATGAAAAATACATATTTTTCCTGTTTTCTTTTTATGAGAAAATGGTAGAAGTAAGGAGAAAGAACATCTCTAATTATGCTCAGATTTTTAAAAGTTTTCAGGGAAAGACTCACCAGGTCCACTTTAAAAAGTATGGATTATATCTGATTATTCTGAGTAACTTAAAATATTTTAGACTGATTTATTTTTCTTGGAATTTTGTACCTTTTACTCACTGTCCTATAAAACATTAACTCAATTATCTTAAGACATGACGAGATTAAAGACTTCTCATTTTTCTATGCCATATGAATAATTTAAATAATAAATTAAATAATTTAAACTGGTAGCAGTTGGGATTTTTACTCTATAATACTTGAGTAAGGAAAAACAAAATCACTTGGGAAATGAAACTTACTGAATGCTTTGAGAAATGTCCCACTTCAGAATATTTAAAAATATAGAACAAATATATTTTTTAGAAAATCTTTCTTTTCCAAATTAATAATAACATTCAGGGACTCTCACATAGATCAGAAACTTGCAAAAATTACATTTGCAAAGGAGTGTATTGGCTCTGAATGTGACTTTTGCTTTGCGTTGCTAACTCTGGTAGTTTAGATCTTGTGCTTTTACAATCCATTCACGGCAGAGAGGTGACAAAGCCAGGTACACATGTAAAGTGGGAGGTTGAATCAGAGACACTACAAATCAAACAGGAACCTCTAAAAGATGAAGAAATCAAACCTTGAAGTTATAATCAATGGGGACACGTTTGTCTTGATCTTAGAGATGAGTGGAAGCTACGAAGAGAAAAAAAGATCTCTGATAATTCCTAACTATAGGCTTAGCCTTCAGTGAGAAAGATGTCAGAATTGAAACTATCTGCATGCAGATAATTCTAAATACACCAAGCATGGTATTTTATTTAAATAAACCTGTATTGTTAGTGCCCATAGTGTCCTGTTGAAAGATTTTGAAATGCTTCTAGAAGAATGCACTTTATATATAAGCAATAAATAATTTCTACTAATCAAGATAAACAATTTTGAGTTCACAATAAAAGAAAAAAAGGGAGACAATCCAGCCAAACACTAAAATACAATCTAGTGTCGGGGGAAGAGGGAGAATTCCCCTCTGCCCTTTTCCTTAAGGTTCTCATGGCTGGCCAAATAATTAACAAGACAAGTTAGCAGAAGAAAATAATACCAAGTTTAATAACATGTATACATGGGAGAAACTCAGAAATGAGCAACTCGTCCCTCTGTCTAAGCTGCTCGCTTAAGTATTTCAGCTAAAGGCAAGGAACGTGTTGGGGGTGGGTAGTGGTCTGGGACTTCAGAGGGCAGGAAGACAATTCTTTTCAGGGTCATCTATAGATAATGTGGTCAGGGAGAGACAGAGTTTTTGATAAAAGGGGGTTGGCGCCTTTCCTATTGTAACCTCTATCCTACATTATCTTTACAGCCATCATGATAGAAGATCTGTTCCAGGAAGGAGCCACCATGTCAAATTCTTTAGGCAGTTAGTGGGGGAGGTCAAATGTCCCTCAGAGAAAACAATCAAGGTAAAGAGATATATTTCAGGGTGGCCAAATCTTGATCTCCCACACTAGAAATATAAAATTGAGGAGTCCAATAAAAACTGGAGATAACGAAATAATCTGATTCAGAATATAATTATTCATGTTTAATGTAATTAAAGACAAATAAGATGGTGTCAAAATATTTTAAAGGGTCAAGAGCTTTTCAGAAAGGCAAAGTGAAGTTTTGAGAACAATCAAATTGAAAATAAAAAAAGATAGATAGTTGGTGTTAGGAAATTGATTCATGGTTTAATTAAGATTAGACAGAAATGAAGAAAGAAATGGTGAAGTGGAAGACTATCCTGAAAGGAAGTAGCCAGAATGAAAGATATAAATGTAAAAGAAAGGAAATTATAAAGGAAAACTCATCAGACACATGAGTGGGAAAGAAGCTGACCTAAGTAATTTTGGAAAATGGCGTTTTGACTGGAAATTGTAATGCTAAAGCCAAAAAGAATTTCTAGTAAGTGTGTTTTACATATGGATATGAGTTAGCAATTCTGAAACTAATTGAGATGCACTATACGGTTGAACAAATAAGTAAATGAATTGCAGATAGCCACCTTTTTCACTCTCAGAGAAAGAAATTACAAATAAGAATGGGAGGGAGAAGGCTAGAATGAAACTTGTGGAGGTGAATTAGAGTTGGAGACACACAGACACATATCAATATAAACATATCCACAAATATATATCTATAACTATTTCTGTATCTCTATCTATCTATCTTGACTATCTGTTAGTTCACACCAGCACCTCTAATTCCAATCCAACACCTAAGGAGTTTATCATTTGTTCATTTGTATTATTCTATTTGTTTCTCCTAGTCTTCTCTTTTTTCTGTATTTGCAAAGCCTTTCCCTGACACTGAGAAATCTAATTCCCATTAACCCAAATATATTTATTTATTAGCTATATAACTTTATATGTCCCAACCAAGCTAGTCACCTCCTTGCTTCTGGCTCCACCATTGATTCCTTGATGCCAATATGGCTTCTATGGCTCCACCATTTCCTTGACCTCTGGCCATGCTGCCACCTCCAGGGGAAGAGAAGAAAAAGGAAATTAAAGAAAAGGAAAGAAACAAATGGGGAAGCAGGAGAGTATATCTAGATTTTATATGCCTATACATTTTTTTTTAAACTCATTTTATTTTTCTAAGTTTCACAACCTGTTCTGGCCCCATATTAATATGTCTGGCAGAAATTCAAACTTCATAATAACTGGAAGGTTTACTTTATTCTCCACAAAGAGTAGAATGCACCAAGGAATCTTTCATAGTCTCGAAAATGCAAAAATATTATTTGTCTTTAGTCTGTATTGGTTATGATGAAATGGCCCTGCATAAGCACTTGGTCTTTTGAAGGCAGAGGGATCTGTTTTTCTTTTCTTTTTAAATTGTTGTATTGAGTTCATATTGGCTTATAACATTGTGTAAATTGCAGGTTTTCTTATTCCAAGTTTGAAACACAAGAGTCACAGCCAAGACTGGGAGCCTATGTTTCAAGTGTTTCACTCCACGGATGCACCATGCAGTCAATTCATCTAAGTTCTGTTGAGGGTACCTCCAAATTCCTAGTTTCTTCCTCATTTCTGGAAACCCTCAAAAACTTGTCTCACTATCATGTATCTTTTGCTTCTATCTTTGAGGACCTTCTCAATCTCAACTAATCAAGATACTTTATAAACTTACACATTCCAAAATAAATCTTCTGATAGTAGGAATTTTTTTTCCTAGGAGCCTGGAAACTTCTAATATAAACTCTTAATAGCAGTAACACAACATTAACCCTTTATGGAAGGGAAGATCTAGAAGGGATTGGATACTTTCCTTGGGATCAGAAATCATTGAGTATTCCAAAACAAATCTACCTTTTTACAGAATAATTTAAATTAATATCTAAATACATTTTCTAGAATTTGATTTTACATTTATTTTTCTTTTTGTAGGAAGCAAATATTAGTGACTTCTGATATTGTAGGGTGTTCTCTATATTTGGAATAGAAGAATCACTAAGTGGAAAACCCAGTCCACTATATAAGGTAGGCAAGCTTGCAGTAACAACCAGGTATAAGACCGCGGTATTTATTATTATTTTTCCCAAGGAAACCCTTTTTCAAATTAAAAAAAAAATGCTTAGAGTAAACTGAAATGAAAAATGGATTAAAATGGGAAATAGTTTTGTGGGTTCCAAGAAGCACATGTTAAAAAAAGAAAAAGTAGTCTAAAGATACAAGAGTACATCTCAGAATTGCTAAGACTTCACCAATGACAGTTTCTCATGTTTTAAACTCTACTCACTGCTCCCATCTTCTATTACATCTCTGGCATATTTTCAGATTAATTTCTGGTATTTTAAAATAAAGAAAATAATGTAAAATAAACAAAAATTCCTACTCTAGAAACTTTTAAAAATGCCTGGACATTTTATTTGCATGCTATATAGAGTGCTGAAGACCTCTTAATAATAAAATATAGTAATTTACGTAAGTTCTCATTAGCAAAATAAACATAAATATTTTAAAACCAATTAGAATAAAGCTTTAGTATGTTTTTTCATAATTAGTTTGTATATACTTAATTATTTTATTTTAAATGTGTGTTTTGAAATGCCTTAAATGGGTATTAAATGGGTAATGCCCAGGGTTTGACATCTTATGGACTCTATTTCTTTAGCACATTTAAAAATAACTGGGCCCACCCTGTGGCTTAGCGGTTAAGTGCTGGCGCTCCGCTACTGGCGGCCCGGGTTCGGATCCCAGGCGCGCACTGATACACCGCTTGTCCGGCCATGCTGAGGCCGCGTCCCACATACAGCAACTAGAAGGATGTGCAACTAAGACATACAACTATCTACTGGGGCTTTGGGAGAGAAAAAGGAGGAGGATGGGCAATAGATGTTAGCTCAGGGCTGGTCTTCCTCAGCAAAAAGAGGAGGATTAGCATGGATGTTAGCTCAGGGCTGATCTTCCTCACAAAAATAAATAAATAACCTTGGTTTTGTATGACTGTTGAGACTGCTATTTGGGAAAAATAATGAACCAGATGCATTTATGCACTCCCTGAAAGTATATTTTAAGCTCTGCTATGTATAAGCAAGCGGTGGGATGGTGACTGCACAGAATTAAAATGGATTTATAAATATAATGGGTTTTTTCCCTAAGGCTGTGAAACTTTATTTGCCAACAAGCATCAAACTGATCATATACAAAGTGAAATCATATATAAAGAGAAATTTTCTATCTTATTTTTAATTAATCCCAGGCATTTCTGATAATATCCATATATATAATTCTATTTAATTAAATATTATGTATGGAATGATGAATTCATTCTAATTTTACTTTGATTCATATTTCAAGTTTTCAAGTGGTTCCTGGGTCAATTCATAGTAAAAGACCTAAATTATCTATAAGAAATCAAAACATTTAAAGACTGATTCTTCTAGCCACTGCAACTTATGTACGCTAAATGTATTTTTTGGTAGCTCTGTTTTCAGATCACTGAAATATTATCTCTTAGCTACTGTGTTCAATATTCCCAGGCTAATTAAGGTATTTGTGTGTGTGTGTGTGTGTGAGGAAGATCAGCCCTGAGCTAACATCTGCCAATCCTCCTCTTTTTGCTGAGGAAGACTGGCCGTGGGCTAACATCCATGCCCATCTTCCTCCACTGTATATGGGACACCACCACAACATGGCTCGCCAAGCGATGCGTCTGTGCGCGCCTGGGATCCGAACCGGTGAACCCCAGGCCACCGCAGCGGAAGGAGCGCACTTAAATGCTTGCGCCACCGGGCTGGCCCCATAATTAAGGGATTTTATAATAGGTTGTGCATTGTGCGTGGGCTAAAGAAGTGGCTGCTTTAGATATCCCTTTTTCTTCCCATGATTAGCCTATATTTCTATTTTCTGCCCAAGTCAGAAATGCTTTTGAAGTTTAGTAACATTGCTGATTATTTATGCCTAAAATTCATGTTTTTCTGTTATGACCAAATAGCCTTACAGATTTTACCTCTATTTTATAGGCTTTTTTCAAAAGCATCCTTAAAATACAGCCCAAACCATTCCATATTCCTAACTTTAATCAAGCATTAAAAACATTCATTTATAGTCAATAATACTGTTATATAATTAAAAATTTGTTAAGAGGGTAGATCTCAAGTTAAGTGTTCTCACTATGATAAAATAAATTTAAAAATAATATTTACAAGTCAGTGAGTGACCTTCAGGAATATTATAAAATATTATCATGGCACAAATAATTTTTATAAAAGTGACATGCCATATACTGTATTAGATTCTTGAAGAGCCAAAAAGAAGTATGGTATTAGAGTTGCTTCCTGAATGTCCAGAAAAAGTGAAATATAATAGTGAGGAGAAATCTAATCATAGTTAAAATAATTCAATGTATAACAGAATTCATTCTGAAAATTTAAAATCCTTTAATATAACATATTTTGCCATTAGCCATCATTTATTTGGAATGTACATAACCAAGCCACTCACTGAAAAAATAAGCTTTACATGTGTTAACTCACTTCAATCTTTTGTTAACTGCCGTGACCTTGAGACTTTTGAAGATTGTAGGTCAGTTATTCATGAATGCCCTTCAATGAGGGTTTGTATGATGTTTCTTCACGATTAGATCCAGATTATACATCTTTGGCAGAAGTGTGCTGTGTTCTTCTCACTATAGAGGTTTCACATGATTCTAATTTGTCCCATTAGGCGTGATTGCTTGATTAAAGTTATGTCTGCCAGGTTTCTCCATTATAGAATTAACTGTTTCCCTTTGTATTTAAAAATATTTTGTGGAGAAGTACGTTGTAACTATGTAAATATTCCTTTCCTGATCAAGTCATTTATTTATATCTTTATCGGCTTATAGCTTTCTCATTAAAACCGGTAATAGCCTTATCATTACCTATGGTAAAGCTCAAATTGTACTAGATTTGGCTTATGAGATTATCTCCAAGCTGATTTTTGTGCCCCTTTGGCATGTCCCCATCACTCTTTAAGTAATTCTTTACTTTCTTGCGCACAACAAGATATTTCAAACTCACCATGTTCTTTTTCTGACACTGAACTTGAATCAGTCATTTCTCTAAGAGCTCTGGGTTTTTTTAGAGGAGGATGGTGTTTGATAACTAAATTTTAGGCTCTAGGTATGATGGTGCCATTTACAGGCCCTCTATACTGGGCAGGGAATATACCCATAGATTTATATGAATTCATACTGTGACTTCAAATTCTAATCCAAAACTATCAGGTTTAGTTTTTCCCTTTTCATATTTATTACTCTCTTGTCTGGCAGTGAGAAACTTGGCTCCCATTATCCTTAATATATTTACTTTCTCAACTAATAGCCGTATATTAGTTTGCTAGGGTTGTCATAACAAAATACCACAGACTGGGTGGCTTAAATAACAGAAATTTATTTTCTCACAGTACTGGAGGTTACAAGTCTAAGATCAAGATGCTGGCAGGGTTGGTTTCTTCTAAGGACCATGAGGGAAGCATCTGTTCAAGGCCTCTCTCCTTGGCATGCAGATGGCAGTCTTCTCCCCATGTCTTCTCATCGTCTCTCCTCTTTGCATATATGTGTCTAAATTTCCTCTTCTTATGACACCAGTCATATTGGATTAGGGCCCACTCTAGTGACTTCCTTTTAACTTAATCACCCTGTAAAGACCCTATTACCACATTCTCTGGTACTAGCGGTTATGACTTTAACATATGAATTGTGGGGGAGAAAATTCAGTCCATAACACCCCTAAGTGTAACCCATTTCTCAAGGTCATCCCTATCCCTTTTCTGACTGGCTGTCCTCCTCACTTTTCTTAAAGTAACAACCTATGCTGGACTGCTGTCCCCCCTCACGGACACCTTCTTCACTCTGAGTGTGCTCTGACACTCTGCAGAGACCAGCCTTTTACATGTAAACTCTCTAAACTGTCTGAGCTCTAACATCCTGTGCTGGGCTGCACCTTGATGTGGATCCCCTCCTTATCCCACTCCAGGCTACCCCTCCTAATATAGAAACCCTCCATATCCCTTTCAGGTTTGACACCCCATGCCAGGGAATTCTTTAAGTATTGCCACAGACATCCAAAGGTTGACTAACAATACCCTTTTGACTATTGAACTACTAAAGCAATCCGAAATATCCCTGAACTCTCACCATACTCAAGAAGTATTATCCAAAGAAGTATAATCTCCCAAAGGACAATCCTGTCAGGCCCAAGTCAGATGTGCTTGTGGAAAAAAATAAATATAACAGCACTTCCCAAATTTTCAAACCAGAGGCTGCCAAATGAAGTAGCTGACCAAGGAAAAATTTTCTACTCTCAGATCAGGTGTTCTTTGCTGTTTCTGTCTCTCAGGAAATCATACGAGCTTTGTAGCAGATGTTTACTACACACCTACACTAAAACAACCTTGAGTGGATAATTCCACTTTTTTGGTTTTTATCTCTCCCTTTTCCAAATAAGACATTTTATTGTAGTTGCCAGGTTGTGTGTGGCAGGTAGATAAATTTTCTGTTGTGTATGAATATGAGTCCCTATACTATGTATCACGGATCCTGGATTTGGAGCTAGAAGCAATAATTGGATGAAGCTTTGGTTTATCTCCCTTTTGTGTGGAGAAGTACATTTTGAGTAGAAGTGATCAATTCTGAGAATGCATGCACAGAGAGGCCAAAGTGGGCTCCACTTGCTAGGGCTTTGTCATCTAACATTGTGGATGACAGGATACAGAAACCAAAAGAACTTGGCCAATGAAAATATTGTGCCACCAAGTAAACATACCGTGAAGCCTACCGGACCTATGGACTCCTGATTGTATGGTATATTTATTTCCTTATTTTGACTTGAGGTTTATATTATTAACTGATTCAGGATATCCTGGCAATATTATAGTCTTCAATAAAATATAGCCATAACTGAACAAAACTCACACAAATAATAGAGCTTGTCACCAGCTTTTCGTAACTCCCTCTATTAAAATCTTTTAGAAACGTTTTTGTGAAATATAATGCACATAGAGAAATATGCACAAGACTTAATTGTATAGTTTACCGGCTATCTTACCTTTTGACACAATTTCATGTAGCTTTGCATTTTTTGGATATTATATATAAAAAGCATACTGTGTATTTTCTCTGGTGTTTGAATATTTTTGGCTTATAAAATGTGCTATATACGCATGTGATTACATGTATTTGTACTCATTTATTTTGATTGTATAAATGCATCACAATTTTTTTCTTATATATGTGATGGACATTCGAGTTATGTGCAGTTTTAGGCTTGGACAGATAATGCTGTTTTGAATGTTTTGTGTATATCTTCCGATTTACCAATGCCATGTTCTATTGGGGATATACCCCAAGAGAAGTAACTGGAGAAGAACATATGCATATTTTCAACTCGTCTCTTCGATGAGACCTTTTGGAACTTTGTTTCTTTCTGGGAAAAGAATCTCTGGGCAGGAATCCTGAGAAGCCCAGAATCATGGTGAAAAGCTCATTAAAGTCGCTCTTTGGGACTCAAGACATCAGATTGTGGGGGTGTGCATAGCCAGATTGTACGTTGTATGGGCAAGAACTTCTGAAGCATGATGAGGTACATACATATGGAGGTAGTGGATTGGCACTTGGCTACATAAGCCATTTCTAATTTTATAATTTTCACTTGAGCAAGCTTAAACTGCTACTGCCTGTGGCATGAAAATTATTTCTGGCACTTTTAGATTTAAAGAACTAGGCTTTGGTCCCTTGATTCATTATCATGGGCTTTTATAGATGACTCTGACCCCTAATAGGTACATTATAAATCTTGCAGGATAACACAGGGGGTTAAATTACTTCAATTTTTGTGTTTTTAAAAATGAATTTAAACAACTTTTAGAATATGTTACATATTGTAATTGAAATGGCAACTGGGTCAAGTATCTAAGAGGAAAAAGTACAATCTAGAAAACCAAACCAAATGATAAAAATCAGTATAGCTCAGTGCCATTGGTCAACGTGTTTCCAGTTCTAAGATCAGAAAGAAATATGAAAAATTCCCCTTTGTCCCCATAAATCTCTTGAAAATACTGATTTTATGTAAATAGTCATAGTAAATTAAAGAAATTAACTTGTGGCTATGATTCATTTAACTCTTTTGTCTAGAGACTTGCTTGGACAGAATATTCCCATCAGTGCAACATACTATGTTAAAACACAAACCATAAAATTAAAATTTATTAGTACAAACTACTCCAAAATTATTGTGTTTAAGATGAAACTAGTCTCTCACATACAGTCAATATTTTACTTGAGATATTGATGTAATTGAATTGACCTATGCTAATCTTTCAAAAATTGATCTAGTTCTGTATTTTTTATCTTCATGTAAAACAAAAGTTGTAAGTAAAATTAATTATGATATTGCACATATGTTCTAAACACTTGGGAACTTTTTAAAACTATGTACTCCTAAGCAGCTCTGAGCATCAAAATTCAGGATGAAATTTACTTTGAAGATGGAAGAGGGGCGGAGTCAAGATGGCGGCGTAGGCAGACTCTGAACTCACCTCCTCCCGTGGACACAGCCAATTTACAAGTACTCGTGGAAAAGTTACCCCTGAGACAGAACTGAAAACTGGATAAGAGGAACTCCTGCAACAACGGACAATCCTAACTGGGGTAGAAGAGGCAGAGACTCCCTTCTGGAGAGGAAAAATGCCACCTTCACAAGCCGCCAGCTTCACGGCCGCCGGGAGCAGCTCACAGGTACGCACCCTCCCTGGAGGCGCGGGGCCCTGGGCCGGGGAGCGCCCCCGCTGTGGGCATTTTGTGGACCCAGCACAATTGAGACCAGCAGCATAATATCTGACTTTGCCTGCTACTAAAGCATTGGGTAGCACCCCCAGAAAACCCGGTTCACAAAGAAACTAAAACTGGCTCTTAAAGGGCCCGCGCACAAACTCACCCGTTCCAGAAAGCATCCTAAAATCACCAGAAAGAAAGGTGCACAGTGCTTCGGTGACAAGAGACTCACCTAATAGGCCCTGAGTGCATCTCGGTGAGGGGTGAGACCTCTCCAGGGACTGGGACATTGGCGGCGGCCATTGTTGTGGCCTGGTGTGAGCGTGCCGACACAGACGCCATTGGAGTTCTCCCTGAGACCTGCTAGCCCAGGGTCTGCTCTACCCGCTAGAGCACCGAATTAATCCAGCTCAGCCAGGGCAGGCAGCCCACCCTAGAGACTAGCCCCACCCAACAACAAGCCCTCAGGCAACGTGTGGGCCTGCATAGATTGGTGACTGGATTCTCTGCAGCCTGGCAACTGAGCTGACTTGAGCGGGGCAGGGTGTGCACAAGGAGCGGGTGGAGAGTGTGGGGCGGTGGGAGAGTGTGGGGCTCCCGCCGTGGAGAGACTGGGTCCACTTGGGGAGGTCGGGCGCTCACGGGGCAGGACTGTGTTGACTGTGTGTGTGGACCTGTGGGCGGCAGGGCTTCTCAGCCACAGAAGACTTGTACTTCTCAAAGACCCACATAGGAGGTTTGCTCCACCTTCCAAAACCTGAAACAATTGGGTGCTCCTGTGCCTGAGGCCAGCCCCACCCAGCTGCAATCCTCAGAGAGCTGACAAGAGACCTAATAGGCTAGAGGCTTACAGCAATTGTAAGGCCCTGAGCCTAACAACCTGCCACGGTGGGGGCCTACTCACTTAAAAAGAAATACTGCAACACAAATGTGGTATTAGAACTTGCAGCCAACTGTGCTGGGGCTCCCCACAGCTGATAAAGAGACTGAAGGACCCACAACAACTACAAGCAGCTGAGCATTACAACAGCTGGCCAGGAGCATAACTCAGCCTCCTGGGCACCTACAGGGAGAGCAAACAGGCCACAGCAGAAGGATACACGTAGCCCACATAGGGGTCACCCTGGAACATTGAGAACTGAGGGAAGCACACTGGAAGCCTCCTAAGCCATCACTTACATAAGGTCACCTATCCAAGAGCAGGAGACGTAGCTGACCTACCTAATACGTAGACACAAGCACAGGGAAAGAGGCAAAATGAAGAGGCAAAAGAATACATTCCAAGTAAGGGAACAGGACAAAACCCCAGAAAAGGAACTTAGTGAAACAGAAATGAACAACCTACCTGACAGAGAGTTCAAACTAAGAGTGTTAAGGATGCTCACTGATCTGGGGAGAAGAATAGATGGACTCAGTGAGAATGTCAACAAAGAAATGGAAGATATAAAAAAGAACCAATCAGAAATGAAGAATACAATACTGGAAATGAAAAACTCATTAGAGGGACTCAAAAGCAGAGTAGAGGATACAGAAGAACGGATCTGTGAGCTGGAAGAAAGACTAGAAGAAATTACCCAAGGTGAACAGGTAAAAGAGAAAAGAATTAAAAAGAGTGAGGACAGTCTAAGGGACCTCTGGGACAACATCAAGCGCACTAACATCCGTGTTATAGGTGTCCCGGAAGGAGAAGAGCGAGACAAGGGGGCAGAGAATCTATTTCAAGAAATAATAGATGAAAACTTCCCTAACCTAAGGAAGGAAACAGACATCCAGGTACAGGAGGCACAGAGAGCCCCAAACAAGATAAACCCAAAGAGGCCCACACCAAGACACATCATAATCAAAATGTCCAGAATTAAAGATAAAGAGAATCCTAAAAGCCGCAAGAGAATGTCAAGTTACATACAAAGGAAACCCCATAAGGCTATCAGCTGACTTCTCAGCAGAAACCTTACAGGCTAGAAGAGAATGGCATGATATATTTAAAGTGCTAAAAGGAAAAAACTTACAGCCAAGAATACTCTACCCAGCAAGGCTATCATTCATAATGGAAGGAGAGATCAAAAATTTCCCAGACAAGCAAAAATTAAAGGAGTTTGTCACCAAGAAACCAGTGCTACAAGAAATGTTAAAGGGACTGATTTAAGGGGAAAAGAGAAGACCACAAATAGGAAAAATTATCTATTTCCACGATTAGAACGTAATGGATACAAATGCACAAAAAAGAGGTTGGATATGATATCAAAAACATAAAAGGAGGGAGGAGGGTAGTTAAAGAGTACAGCTTTCAGACAGAGGTCAAACTAAAGTGACCATCAATTCTGTATAGAAGAAGTAAGGAACAGAGAAGGACTACTAAAACACTGAGGGGAAAAAAAAAAAAAAAAAAAAAGTTAAAAAATGGCAGTAAGTACATACTTATCAATAGCTACTTTAAACGTCAATGGACTAAATGCTCCAATTAAAAGGCATAGGGTGGCTGACTGGATAAAAAAACAAGACCCATATATATGCTGCATACAAGAGACACACTTCAGACCTAAAGACACTCACAAACTGAAAGTGAAGGGATGGAAAAAGATACTCCACGCAAATGGCAATGAAAAGAAAGCTGGGGTAGCAGTACTCATATCAGACAAAATAGACTTTAAAACAAAAACTGTAAAACGAGACAAAGAAGGGCATTACATAATGATCAAGGGAACAATCCAACAAGAGGATATAACACTTGTAAATATCTGCGCACCCAATGTAGGTGCACCTAAATATATAAAGCAATTATTAACAGACATAAAAACAGAAATAGACAGTAACACAATAATAGTAGGGGACTTTAACACTCCACTTACACCAACGGATAGATCATCCAAACAGAAGATCAATAAGGAAACATTGGCCTTAAATGACACACTAGAACAGATGGACCTAGTAGATATATACAGAGCATTCCATCCAAAAACCGAAGAATACACGTTCTTTTCAAATGCACATGGAACGTTCTCCAGGATTGATCACATATTAGGCCACAAAACAAGTCTCCATAAATTTAAGAAGATTGAAATAATACCAAGCATCTTTTCTGACCACAAAGGTATGAAACTAGAAATCAACTATAGGAAGAAAATCAGAAAAGCCACAAATACATGGAGATTAAACAAAATGCTACTGAACGATGACTGGGTTAATGAAGAAATCAAAGAAGAAATCAAAAAATACCTGGAGACAAATGAAAATGAAAATACGACATGCCAGAATTTATGGGATACAGCAAAAGCGGTTCTAAGAGGGAAGTTTATAGCAATACAGGCCTATCTCAACAAACAAGAAAAATCTCAAATAAACAATCTAACAATGCACCTAATGGAACTGGAAAAAGAAGAACAAACAAAGCCCAAAATCAGTAGAAGAAGGGAAATCATAAAAATCAGAGCAGAAATAAATGAAATAGAGACCAAAAACAATAGAAAAAATTAATAAAACCAAGAGCTGGTTCTTTGAAAAGATCAACAAAATAGACAAACCTTTAGCTAGACTCACCAAGAAAAAAGAGAGAAGGCACAAATAAGTAAAATCAGAAATGAAAGAGGAGAGGTTACAACAGACACCTCAGAAATACAAAAGATTATAAGAGAATACTATGAAAAACTATATGCCAACCAATTCGACAATCTGGAAGAAATGGATAAATTCTTAGAATCATACAACCTTCCAAAACTGGATCAAGAAGAAGTAGAGAATTTGAATAGACCAATCACCAGTAAGGAGATCGAAACAGTAATCAAAAACCTCCCCAAAAATAAAAGTCCAGGACCAGACGGCTTCCTGGGGAATTCTACCAAACATTCAAAGAAGTCTTAATACCTATCCTTCTCAAACTCTTCCAAAAATTGAGGAGGGGGAAGCTCCTAACTCATTCTACGAAGCTGACATTACCCTGATACCAAAACCAGACAAGGACAACACAAAAAAGAAAATTACAGGCCAATATCACTGATGAACATCGATGCGAAAATCCTCAACAAAATACTAGCAAATCGCATACAACAATACGTTAAAAGATTATACACCATGATCAAGTGGGATTTATTCCAGGGATGCAGGGATGGTTTAACATTCGCAAATCAATCAACGTAATACACCACATTAATAAAATGAAGAACAAAAATCACATGATCATCTCAATAGATGCAGAGAAAGCATTTGACAAGATCCAGCATCCATTTATGATAAAAACTCTGAATAAAATGGGTATAGAAGGAAAGTACCTCAACATAATAAAGACCATATATGAGAATCCCACAGCTAATATCATCCTCAATGGTGAAAAACTGAAAGCTATCCCTCTAAGAACAGGAACCAGACAAGGATGCCCACTGTCACCACTCCTATTTAACATAGTATTGGAAGTCCTAGCCAGAGCAATCAGGCAAGAGAAAGAAATAAAAGGGATCCAAATTGGAAAGGAAGAAGTGAAACTGTCACTATTTGCAGATGACATGATTTTATATATAGAAAACCCTAAAGAATCCACCAGCAAACTTTTAGAAGTAATAAACGAATATGGTAAAGTTGCAGGATACAAAATCAACATGCAAAAATCAGTTGCATTTCTGTACACTAACAACGAAGTAGCAGAAAGAGAAATTAAGAATACCATCCCATTTATAATTGCAACAAAAAGAATTAAATACCTAGGAATAAACTTAACCAAAGAGGTGAAAGATCTGTACACCGAAAACTATAAAACATTTCTGAAAGAAATTGAAGAAGACACAAAGAAATGGAAAGATATTCCGTGCTCTTGGATTGGAAGAATTAACATAGTTAAGATGTCCATACTTCCTAAAGCCATCTATAGATTCAATGCAATCCCTATCAAAGTTCCAACAACATTTTTCACAGAAATAGAACAAAGAATCCTAAAATTTATATGGAACAACAAAAGACCCGAATAGCTAAAGGCATCCTGAGAAAAAGACCAAAGCTGGAGGTATCACACTCCCTGATTTCAAAATATACTACAAAGCTATAGTAACCAAAACAGCATGGTACTGGCACAAAAACAGACACACAGATCAATGGAATAGAATTGAAAGCCCAGAAATAAACCCACACATCTATGGACAGCTAATCTTTGACAAAGGAGCCAAGAACATACAATGGGGAAAAGAAAGTCTCTTCAACAAATGGTGTTGGGAAAACTGGATAGCCATATGCAAAAAAATGAAAGTAGACTCTTACCTTACACCATACACAAAAATTAACTCCAAATGGATTAAAGACTTGAATGTAAGACCTGAAACTGTGAAAGTTCTAGAAGAAAACATAGGCAGTACGCTCTTCGACATCAGTCTTAACAACATCTTTTCAAACACCACATCTGACCGGGCAAGAGAAACAATAGAAAAAATAAACAAATGGGACTACATCAAACTAAAAAGCTTCTGCACAGCAAAGGAAACCATCAACAAAACGAAAAGACAACCTAACAATTGGGAGAAGATATTTGCAAACCATACATCTGATAAGGGCTTAATCTCCAAAATATATAAAGAACTCATGCATCTCAACAACAAAAAAACTACCAACCCAATTAAAAAATGGGCAAAAGACCTGAACAGACATTTCTCCAAAGAAGATATACAGATGGCCAACAGACACATGAAAAGATGTTCAACATCACTATCAGGGAAATGCAAATCAAAACTACAATGAGATATCACCTCACGCCCGTCAGAATGGCTATAATTAACAAGACAGGAAACAACATGTGTTGGAGAGGTTGTGGAGAGAAGGGAACTCTCATATACTGCTGGTGGGAGTGCAAACTGGTGCAGCCACTATGGAAAACAGTATGGAGATTCCTCAAAAAATCAACGATAGAACTACCATATGATCCAGCTATTCCACTGTTGGGTATTTATCCAAAGAACTTGAAAACACCAATTTGCAAAGGTACATGCACCCCTGTGTTCATTGCAGCCTTATTCACGATAGCCAAGACTTGGAAGCAACCTAAGTGCCCATCAAGGGACGAATGGATAAAAAAGCTGTGGTATATATACACAATGGAATACTACTCAGCCATAAGAAACGATGAAATCCAGCCATTTGTGACAACATGGATGGACATTGAGGGCATGATGCAAAGTGAAATAAGTCAGAGGGAGAAGGTCAAATACCGTATGATTTCTTTCATTAAGTAGTAGATAATAACAACAATAAACAAACACATAGGGACAGAGATTGGATTGGTGGTTACCAGAGGGGAAGGGGGGAGGGAGGAGGGTGAAAGGGATAATTGGGTACATGTGTGTGGTGATGGGTTGTAATTAGTATTTTGGTGGTGAACATGATGTAATCTATGCAGAAACAGAAGTACAATGATGTACACCTGAAATTTTTACAATGTTATAAACCAATGTTACTGCAATAAACAAAAAATTTAAAAAAAAAAAAAAAAAAAAAAGATGGAAAACATCTCCATGCAGTTCTAATATCATTTAGCATATTTTGAATATGTAACCATATTTGGAGTAATGAGGAACAATAAAATAAAAGAGAAAGAGTTTCACATAGATTCAATATTCAATAAATTTTATTGAATAAACTAGGATTAAGAAAACCTTCATTATAGCTATTATTTTCTTGCTTGTCTTGAGACTGTGGATAGTATATTTTAGTATTTCCCTATTTCCAAAAGGAGGTTTTTGATTCTAAATACAGGATAGTAGTAACTATCGTGAAAATCTACCAATAGGTCTTGATAGATTTTGGACATTATTGTTAGCCTCAAGATTGCCATTGCTTTAGTCATTCACTCATTCATTCAAAAATATTAATCACACATTAACTATGTGCAAAACACAATGAAATATTCAAAAGATGCAAAGTTTGAAAAAGACAACTTCCTGCCTCCAGGAGCATATGGTCTCTCAAAGGAGATCAACAAAAGCTCAAGAAATTGCCTTACAATAATATTATACAGGCATATTGAGGCAACATAGATTATGAGGTCCATGAACATGTCATATCTGTGTTAAATATTTTAATATCTTCCTTGATAATAAAACTAGTGCATATATATATTTATCCCTATGGAATAATCAATGTGTTGCACAGTGCCTGGCACAGAGTGAAAAAGTGGTGATTTTTGCTGAAAGAATGAGCTTTAGTTAACACTTATTTTATGAATACTATGTTCACTACCATTTTAAGCGATTTTATGTATATTAACTGATTTTATTCTTACAATATTCTTGTGCAACTCTTTTCCAATTTACAATTGAGGAAACCAAGGCATAAGGATAGTAAGCTATGCATCTAGTGAGTGTACTAAGGAATAGAAACCAGGTGAGTTAATTATATAATGTATAAAAAAACACTCTAAAACTTAGTATCTTCAAACAACCATCTATTTTTGCATACTATGTTGGGGATCTGAGATTTGGATGGGACTTGGACGTCGCCTCTGATGGACTAAGTGTCAGCTGGGGTGGCTGGAAGACCCACTTTCAAGATTGCCTCATCCAGCACATCTGTCTGCTGCCTCAGTACTCCCTGGACACTCTCTCTCTGCGGCATCTCATCTACTGGGGAGACTCCATGAGGCTTGGGATTCTTACAGAAGGGTGTTCTCGGAATATCTGCACCTCTGACATGGCAGTTAACTTCCAGGAGGCAAGAAAAGGAAGCTGCCAGGCCAATTAAGGATTACACATCTCTTCTGTCACATGATATTGATCAAAGCAATCATAAAGCCCACACAGCCTCAAAGGGCTGGAGAAAGAGACACTCCTCCTTGATAGGAGAGTAGAAAGGTCACATTGTAGGAGACCATGTGGTATGGGGAATATTTCTGGGGCCATCTTTGGAAAATATCATCTTCCACACTAGGCAGTGTGATTATAATGTCTTTATTCATAATCATATAACATGCTGTATTAAATTCATGAACTCATTCACATACTTGGGAAGTTTGCCGAGTCTTGAACATAGTTTTGAAGGCATCTTCTGGGACAATAGTCCAGGGAAAGAGCATTATAAACAGAGAGAAAAATATGGACAATGCAAAGAGAAGTAAAGTATGTGGCCTGGCATTTTTTTGTTTGTCTGTTGTTTTGGGGTTTTCTGTGGATTTTTTGTTGTTGTTTGGTTATTGTTGTTTTGGAAGACACTGTGGAAAAGAAAAACACACTGACTTTAAATGATCAAATTTTTTTTTTAATGGATTTGATTACTCACTGATATTTGTGAGTTCTTCCTTGTAGTTAAATTCATGATATTTACATTTCACTGTTTTATATTTCACATATTTCAATAATATAAACTGTCAAATCTGTCACATTTTTAAAAGCAGGCATTGAGTTATGAATGTAGGTTGCAAAATTTTTCTATTGTTCTTAAAAACACTTATAGTTCTGAATTACCCTTCTGTAAGATGGGCCTTATTTATAAATTTGATGTAATTAAGGAAATACAATAAAAAGTCCAATTTTCATTTTTTTCCCATTAACAAAGCCCACATTAGTTAGCGTCTTAAAAGTTATGCCAACATGTAAGCACTGCAGGGGAAATGATCTTTGTTTTGGACACTGATGGATTCTGCATGGCATAAAGTAGTACTTAAAAAATGTGAATGGAATAATTGAATCTGATTTATTTTCTTTGCAGTGGAAAAAAATAGACTTGGAGAATGATGTGAATCTCGACTTACTCTTAGTAGGGAAGACAGAAAGTAGGAGACAGTGACCATTGCAGGTTCTGCTACAAAGTGCATTGTAAGAAGCAGAACAGAGTACCTGGAAAATATGGCAAGAAATAATAGAGGGGCAGTCCTCATCAGAGATGCATTCATTGAGTAAAAGCATTTAATGAACAGCTGTGTTGTTCCAGGACCTGCTCCAGTTGTGGAGGATAAAATCATAAGACAGACAGATCATAGCAATAGGCTGTACAGGAGCAGTTAGGGTGAGCATGAGACACAGCAAACTCCAACACTGTACCTTGAATTCTAGAAAAGGAATCCAGACCTTAGCTGCAAATAGGGAAGAGAATGAGGCCCCGTTTCTTGAACTCAGGTTTGTTTGTTTGCTTATATATTTATTTATTTACTTATAGTGTTCAACACTTGCAGTTTTCAAAAGATCAACCTAGACTAAGCATCACTGACACAATCCCTCAAGGGGTAATCCCCAGACCCTACACACCCTGGAGGCTCTTGGATGGTTGGTTCTTTCCTTTTGAAGCCAAACGAAACAGAATGACCACACAAGTGGAGGGATGCGGCCTTCAAGGGCGTTTCCACTCAGAATAAGCTCTTACCAGTTTATTTTAGACCATTTAGTATTGTTTTCCTCATGGCCTTAATTTTTTTATTCTATATTGTTTTAAAAATCCAATTAACAGAATATAAGTAACATAAAATTGTTCTTTTATTTTTTACTATTTTCAAATAATTTTGGTAATTCTGTTATTCTGAGGGAAAAGAAAATCCTCTCGAGAAAAGGATTATATGCGTTGCATATATCTGCTTCTATTCTGAGAACTGTCTTGTCACATTTTATGGTGTTTTTTGGAATACAATTTATTATTATTATTTAACACAGTAAAAGTGGTCTGTGACTTCATGTTTGTTACTCAGAAATTCCTTATTTTCCTCCATTTTGAAAATATTTGTATTTTAATATTTTATATTTAGTTCCTTAATGTACTTGAAATTAATATGTGGGAGTATGGGGAATTTAGGGATCTGAGTTTATTTTACTCTACTGTATTCACAATGACGATCAGCATCCTTTATTAAAATTCACCTTCTTTTCACTGATCTGCAGTGCTGCCTCTATATAGACGTTTCTAGTCGCTTCTTTCTGCAGTATTGAGCTATTTTCCAACTCTCCTTCAGTGTTCTATACCATGTCTTCCTCTTTAGAATTTTCTTGGCCATTCTTGGTCATTTGTCCTACATCTGGATTTTAGATTCATTTTGTTAATTTACAAACTTACACATAGAGAAAACACAGTTTGCAGTATTTCCAGAAATTAATGTCTTTTAACTCCCTAGTTATCAAAGGAGAGGTGGTTTAATACAAATGTGAATTGTAAAAACATAAATTGAGGTCAAATACTGTCCTTTTATTCGTGAACTTTGTACCCTTTAACAAATCACTTAACTTCTTGGAAGATCATTATCTTTAGCAATAAAAAGGGGATAATAATACCACAAAGTTATCAAAATTAAACATAATACATATGAAGAAATTTGTACGCAGTAAACATTTAATAAATGTGGTACTATTTATTAAAGACATATTTACTCAATGCATTCTATTTTCCAGACACTCTATTAAGTACACATTTTTTAAGAACAAAAAAGACAAGAGGTTTACTATTTAAACATTTGCAGAGTTTACAGGAGAACCTGTTTGAATATATGCATATTCATAATCACAAAAGTACATTTAAGTGTTGAATTATAATTAAAAATTGGAAGGAGAACAATAAGAAAAATACATACAGTAATGAGCTAGTTCAGTGGGAAAATATTTAACCTGACACTTGGAGGCTGAACTGAAGTAAACGAAGTACAGAATGTATGTGGGGTAAGGATGGGGAGAGATGTGTTACCAGTGAGAGGATTTTAGAAAGGAGAATGATGTACAAAATCCTTGACCCAAGAGAGAACTTGCTATTTTACTAAATACATGCTGATAAGGATTTTCTTAAATTTCTTTATTTTAAAATGTATGTTTCCCCTTTACAAAGAACAAAAATCACTACATGAGAATTACCTTTACTTTAGACATGTTTTTCTTTACTACAGGTGTTTATCTATATAATCCTACTTTCTAATTCTTAATTTACTTTATAACTAACTTTTTATGAAACCTATGCATTACACATTGTCTTTAATTTTAGAGTTCAATTTTCACATAGCAATGGGAAAAGACCTAGGTTGTATTTATCTTCATTAGCTTTCTCTAACATATTCACATAATACGTATAATGATCTATTGTTAATGTGTATAATTATAAGTATATAATTCTATAATAAATATATAATTATAATATATAATTTATAACGTAGTGATTAATAGTATAGGTTTTGCAGTGAGACTACCTGGGTTTAAATCTCTGTTCTTTTATTAATTTTATCTACTCTGGCAAGTTTCTAAACTTCAACATGGTTTTTATATTATTATTATATAATAATAATCTCTAGCTATAGGATAGGTGTGAGATTTTAATGAGTTAATGAGTCTAAGCAGTGACTTGCACTTAATAAATACTGAAAAATTGTAGCTATTATTTTCTTTTTTTTTTTAATTTTTTTGTTTATTGTGGTAACATTGGTTTATAACATTGTATAAATTTCAGGTGTACATCCTTATACGTCTATTTCTGCATGGATTACATCATGTTCACCACCCAAATACTAATTACAATCCATCACCATACACATGTGCCCAATTATCCCTTTCGCCCTCCTCCCTCCCTTCTTCCCCTCTTCCCCTCTGGTAACCACAAATCCAATCTCTGTCTCTATGTGTTTGTTTGTTGTTGTTATTATCTACTACTTAATGATTATTTTCTTATTGATACTGTAATGATATATTTCCTTGTAATTTTGAAAATAAAGCAAAATACTGAGTATCCTGAAATCAGTAAACTGGACCTCTTAAATATCCAGAACTTTTGAAACAGTATGTTTGTTGTAGCAAGTTAATAATGGCACTGATGCCAAAAGTTATCAAGATTTTATTGAAAATAACAATAACAACTTCAATGTCTAAATTGTAATCTAGGATTAATAGAATTTTCTTTATCCCATATTTATTAATTCAATTGTTAACATGCTAGATGTCTACTGTGATATACCTTTGATGGCTTTAGATTCTAATATAAAAGTGAAAAAAAAGTCAAATGGTTTTCATAACGATGCCTATCCTTGAATTAAAAGAGCTGTAAGAAGCAAGGGAAAATTTAAAATCTTTGCCATATGAATGCAAGTAGTAGTATATCTGAGGCAAAGATGTAAGTTATTTTTCAAGATTCCACAGTTACCAACATTTATCAGTATGAATTTATATAGTGAATATAGGTTTATCTTTATTTGGAGATTGATAATCTATTTTCAGGATTATTCAGGAATAATCTATGGTACATTTAAGGATAGAAAGAATATTATAACTGATCCTCAAATTTTGTGAGTTTGACATTTATACAACTTCAAATTCTGGAATTTTCTGAAATATTCCTAAAGCTAATGTTCACCTGTTAAATTCCCATTAATCATTGTTTGATCAGTGAATGTTTTGACATTTCATGGAGGAATACTGCTGCTGGCCACTGCTTACTTTCATAGCTTCTACGTGTTTTGTGTTACAGCAGTGTTGTTAAATTGGTTTTGATTTAATTGTATACTTATTTTATTCAATTATACATTTAATACCTTCTAAATCTAAAATTGAATAATAAAATTGTTGTTTCTAGTGATAAGTGTAGATTTTGAAAATTCATATAGAAAAAAAATCTTTAAATATACTTAATCCTAAATTTTGAGGCCAATCAGATGTTCAGGTGGACAAAAATAAGTCAACAGTGTGTTTAATTTTGCATAAAAATAACATTAAAGAAATATATGTTCAGAAAACATATCGTTGAAGGTCATATTTTAAAAGTGAAGTAATATATTGAAATTCTCTGGGAATAGAAGCCCTACATTCCCAGTGTCACGTTTTGGTTTAACTTTCACACATTCAATGTTTATACACATTTGTGGAGTGCGTGACATACAAAAGTAGGAAAGTACACGTCAACATATCTGAGAGATACTTTTTGAAGGTCAATAAAATTGAATGGAATATATTTTGTATCTACTAGAAATAAAGAGAAAGCTGAAAGAAATAACGGCTAAATAGACATCCTTTCTCATATTTCTTTTTGCCTTTAAATGGTTAAAAATAAAAGGTAAGGATTAGCAGTACATGTATTACTGAATCCTGTGACCCTGGGTCACTAAGCTGATGCTGAATGCTAAAATATGTAGTGTTAAACTCTCCTAGCCTGAAGAAACCAATTGCTTCAATAATTCTATTTAATTCATAAAACACAAATGTGGGGCCAGCCCGGTGACGTATTGGTGAAGTTCAGTGCGCTCCACTTTGGTGGCCCAGGTTCGCAGGTTTGGATCTCGGGCTCGGACTTACACCACTCATCAAGCCATGCTGTGGCTGTGACCCACATAAAAAATAGAGAAAAGATTTGCACAGATGTTAGCTCAGGGCCTGTCTTCCTCAAGCAAAAAGAGGAAGATTGGCAATAGATGTTAGCTCAGGGCCAATCTCTCTCAACAACAACAAAAAATGCTTAGCCTGCGATCTCCTTTTCTAAACGCTTCTGCCTCCTGCTGCCATTATTTTCCTGCCAACATCACAGATTAGACGCAGTCCTAATGTGCTTTGGTTATTAAAATAATTTTGCAAACTCCCCTCCTCTCACACTACTTCATAACTTCTCTTTAACCACACCCTCACTGTCCCTTCATCTGACTTTTGAACGGACTACTTTATATCGCTTAACGATTGCACACTTTCAGAGCATTTGCAGTTATAAAGAAATTCAGGTGCACATTTTTCTATATAACTTAAGAACATTGATATTATATCATTATAATAATAGTATATATTAAACATTATAATAGATGTCTAGAAACGCAATCATATATATATATATATGAAGGATATTTTATTAAATGCAAATATTCTGATAGAAAGCACATTAAAAATTATTTTTCCTTTCTCTATTTTTTCCATACAATAATCAATAAATATTATTGCTATGAATGTTTCAAACAATACACAATTATATAGAGTATAACAAAATAAATATTCTTTTACATTCACACTTTTAATACTATGATATTATTCTGATCTTTTAAATGTACATGTATTTTTAATTTTCTTCATTTAGTTTTACATATGTATGATATATCTAAATATATTTGTATATTTTTATCTACATATCCCTCAATATATCTAAAACACTTTGTTATTTTTATTACAACTATCATATCTGATTTCATTTTTTTCTCCTTTATTGCCTACTCTACTTTTTTGTTGTTTCTCTAGAGTTTACAATAGGCATTATTAAAGAATCATAGTCTAGCTACAAATAATATACATTTCACATATAGTGTAAAACTATGCAATGACTTATGTCCATTTCTCCCTTCCACTATTTGTGCTATAGTTAGTTTTACTTCTACGTGTATTATTAACATTATGATAGAACATTATTGTTTTTAGTCAATCAAATAACCACTTGATGGGATTAAAATAGTGAAAAAATATTTTACATTTACCCATATATTTAATATTTCCAGGTTTCTACATTCCTTTGTGTAGGTCCATCTGGTGTCATTTTTACTCTGCCCAAAGGACTACCTTTAATGTACATCATAGTTCTAGGTTGCTAATAATGGTTTTTCTCAACTGAAAAAAGTTTTTATTTTTCCTTTATTTTTGAATTATAGAAGCTTTTTTCTAGGTATAAAATTTTAAGTTGTAAAGAAATTTGCTATCAGCCTCATGTTTGAGTCTGCTTTTAACATGAAATTTTCATCATTTATTTTCAAAGTTTATGATCTACTTTGGTGTAGTTTTTTTTGTCTTTCCTCTGCTTTGGATTTATTGAACTTTTTTTTTTCTATTTCTCATTGAACAAAGTATGACATCCAATATTATGTGGAACAGGTGTGGTAAGAGCAAATGTGTATGTGTGGCTCTTGAACCTGAGGCATTCAGTCTCTTACCATTGCATATGGGAGTAGCTATAGGTCCTCTGTGTATACTGTTTAATAGATTAAGAAAAAATTTCCCTATTCCTACTTTTTTGAGAGTTTTTGCTTACATAGATGTTAAACTGTTGAATGTTTTGTCTCTATCTCTAAGATGATCACATGGTTTTATAATTTCATCTGACAATTGTATAGACTACAATTGCTTTATGAATGTTAAACCAGACTATATTCCTGGAATGAAAACCATTTGTTGGTGGTATATTATCATTTTTACATATTACCTAATTTAATTTGCTAATATTGTGTTAAGGATTTAATGTTCACATTTATGAGAGATATATTTCTGTAGTGTCTTCTGTAATGTCTTTATGGAATTGGTATTTTTGGTATTATGTCATCCTTATATGTTTGGTCAAATTCACCAGTTACAACATTTGGGCATATTTTTTCTCAAATGGAAGGAGTTTAGTTAATAATTTGATTTCTTTTGCAGAGATAGAACTATTCAGCTTAGCTGTTTTAAGTTTATGTGGTATTTGTTCACTTTATCTACAATACCACATTTATGAGCATAGAGTTTGTAGTGTTGCCTTCTTATTTATTTAATGTCTGTGAAATCATTAGCAATTACCTATCTTTTTTTAATTGTGGTAAAATACACATAATGTAAAAATCTCCATCTTAGCAGTGTTTAAGTGTACAGTTCAGTGACATTAGGAGCATTCATTTTGTTGTGCAAGCATGCCCACCATCCAACACTCTTTTCATTTTGCAAAACTGGAACTGTATACCTACTAAACAATAGGTATTTTTTAATTTTCCTCCCCATTTTCCTCTCCCCCGATCCCCTTGTAACCACCATTCTACTTTCTGTTTCTATGAATAAGACTATTTTAGATACCTCATATATGTGGAATTGTATAGTACTTGTCACTTTGCAGACTTTTATTCTTTTAAATGTTCCAAAGTTGTGTTTTAAGGTCTGTACTGTAGTCTGTCTTGGTAAGTGTTCCATGTGTGCTTGAGAAGAAGTTGTAGTCTGTTGTTCAATACAGTATTTTATCAGTGTCAATTAGATCAAGTTTACTGATAATACTGTTTGTGTAATCTATATTCTTATGGATTTTTTACCTGCTTGAGCTATCAATTATTTGGGAGAGGTATGTTGAATTCTCTTACAATAATAGATTTGTCTATTTATTATTTCAGTTCTATTAGTTTTTGCCTTACATATGTTGATGCTTCATTGTTAGATGCATGTATGTTTAAGATTTTTATGTGTTCTTGGAGAATCGACTCCTTTATCATTATGTAATGTACTTCTTTATCTCTGACTATCTTCCTTGTTCTGAAGTCACTTTGTCTGAAATTAATATAGCTACTCCAGTTTTCTAATGCAAATGGATAGCATGGTATATATATTTCACCATTTCTTTATTCCTAACGTATCTGAGTCTTTATATTTAAAGAGTGCTTCTTGTAAACAGCATGTAGTTGGATCTTTCTTTTTTAACCTAATCTGATAATCTCTGTCTTTTAACTCTTATATTTACTCCATTCACATTTTTTTCCCTGTATTCTGATTTTAGTTATGCATTTTATTTTATTACACTTTGTCTCCTCCTTGATGTATCATTTATACTTCTTTTTAGAAAACTTTTGTTAGTGTTTGCCCTAGGATTTACTATATAAATTGGGAAATAAAGCCACCTTCGGATAACACCATACTGTTTCATTTGTAGTTCAGACACTTTTTATAAAAGCTACCAGTCTTGTGTCTATTGCATGTTTGATAAGATTTAAGGATTCGTTTTTGTGGTGAGATACAACACAATGACACTTGGATAGATGAAAGATTGAATTTGTTACTTAAAGCTCCCAACCATAGAATGCTGCCACACAGGGTCACACAGGGGTTTGTACCTAAGGACAGTGTAACCAGCAAGCCTGAGCTGCAGGGGGCAGCATGTATACCGCAAGTGGGGAAGGGCTAGCAGCTAGGTTTCACTAGGCTTCTTGAGGACTGGCTAATTTGAACAATTTCATAATCTCCATGATAGAAAGGCTCTCCTTAATTGTTTAGTACCTGGTCCCAGAATATGAGAACTTGATAAGTGAGACAGTTGTGTAAGCATAGCGGCTCAGAGAGGAGAAGCCTGATAAGGGAAATGTTTGGAGTGGGGATTTAACAAACTATCTGTGAAGGAGAATTAAAAGTTTTTAACCATGACTTCATAACTGGGTCAAGACAGTACTTGTGTAATATTGTATTATAATTGACACCTTGATGTCTTGACATAATAGTTCAGTTTACAGCTCCATTATTTGGGCTTTCAATAGGCCTGAATAGTAGAGGAGACTTTCAAAGAGCAGGGCATGAGTTGCCCTAAACAGTGTAGAAACCATTTTGTAATAGTAAAAAAAACCAAGTAGAAGCATGAGGAGTCCCTGAAGGCTGCCTCATAGCCAGTCTCCCCATTTTTTTGGTGTTAATCAAGAGAAAAAATCAGTACTGACAGGGGCTTTTGTAATATTTTGGTTGCATTAGGGAATGTGCTAAAGGTGTGGGCTATGGTTCTCTTTTTCAATGATGATGATTTAAAGTGTAGTATTTTACTAATAGTGTATATTTGTTTGTTTATTCATTTTATCCATACTGTCTTTATCACTTATTTAAATTATTGGAACAATTTATGTTCAACGCAATTACTACTAAATTTATGTTTAAATCTACCATTCTATAGTTGGAATTCCATTCAGACTACTTATTCTACATTCCTTTTGTCTTTTTTTCCCTAATTTTTCTAATTTACCCTAAATAATGCAACTAACATTATTGACTAATTAAACTCTAATATAAATAGTAACTATACAACTTCATGGATAATCAGAGGACTTTAAAACACATTAAATCCACTTATTTCCCATCCAGGTATTTATTTTGTGGGTATTATTTCTGTCACGTATTTTAATTCTACATATATTTAAAACTTATCAAAAAATACTTTTCTTGTTCTACATAGGTATTTCCATTGCTTAGTACATTTTCTTGCTTCAAAAGGTGATACTTTTCACTTTATCAGAAAATTTCCATTTTCTAATTCCTTACTTTGTGTCTGCCTGTGGTAAATTTACTCAGTTAATTTTAGTCTAAAATTCTATATTTTTTCTTTCATTTTTGGAAAGTATACTGGGAGTAAAGTATAGATGATTTTTTATTTCAGTATTTACAGGGTTGTCATTCCATTGCTTGGTGACTTTCATAATTTTTAGTGTTCTTTTTCTAAGGTCATTTTTTTCTCTACTGCTTTTATTATTTATTGGGGATTGTAACAATTTTGCATATGTGGCTTGATATCTTTCCTCATTATCGGAAAATTCTTAGACATTATATCTTTAAGTAGTCCTTTCACCGTATTTTATCTGATCATTCCTCCTCTGGTTCCAATCATATGTTTGTAGACTTTTCAACACATCCTAAATCTTTGTTTGAGTTTTATATTTTTTGTATTGTGTTGTTTTATATTTGCCCTCTTTTTCCCCCTCTACCCTTAGGATATTGTATATCAATCTGTATCTCGTTTTATTAATCCTCAATTTGGGAGTGTTTAATTTTATGTTAAAGTCATCTATTAGATCCTTAGGTTTATTTATTATAACTTTTGGTGCAATAATTCCTTTCTCTCTCTTCTCCTCCTTCCTTCTTACTATTATTATTTGTTGGTCTCTGCTGAAATTCTCAGTTTGTAACATATTTTCTGGAACATGCAGATCACAATTACTTAAAAACCTTTCTAGTTTCTCAGATACCTGCATCCTCAGTGGATCTTATGCTATTTTCTATTTTTCTTTTGCCTTTTGCCCATCTTTGATTTTGTCTTCTGACAATATTTTATTGAATACTGAATGCTGTGTATTAAAACTTGTAAAAATAGTTAAAACCTTGCTATTACAATATTTTCCTTTCATATGGAAGCCCTCTAAATCCAATCTGAGATTGTATTTCTTGGATGTTGGGTTTTAAACTTTGGAGGGATTTTCTATTTCTGGATTCCCTTTATTTATCAGATATTTCCCTTTAGTGATTGCTGTAGAAAGACTTCATGTTTATAATTCCTCTGTGTCTTGGTGGACACTTACCTCTAATTTTTATATCCCCACCTCTGTGAAACTGCAAAACTCCTATCTTGGCTGCCCAGCGTCTTGACCAATAATTTGATCAGAGGTTGTAATCCTATCAGATAATCTGATATTTGAGGGTGGGTTTCAATCTTGGTAAGACCCAGTCTATTTTCAGTTAGAATCAATTCCTGGAGGGTAGCTTTTCAAGGATCCAGATTGTTCCTATTAGGTGGTTAACAGGATCCTTTCATATTTGAGTCTTGAGCCTTATTTTTTGTCTCCCTAATCCTGCATGACAGTGTGATAACTTTTATTGAATTTTGCTCATTATAGAACTAAAGTTTTAGACACAATTTAAGAGAAGTTCGGAGAAAAACTTTAAACTTTTTCACGCCTGAGAACTTCAAAACTACACTTTCATAAATATGATACACATTTTTGTTTGAACAATCTCCTGAAAGTTGAAATAGTTGCTTTAAAAAACCATGCACTCTCTACACTGCAAACATACTTCTCCTCCTCACCTGCTTATGTTCGAATTAGTATGATGCTGTTCTCTGCCTGCCTACATACTTAGACTGAGATTTCAAAAAAACAAGAATGGAAAAAGATAAGAAAATATATATGTGTATGTTGTATATTTGTTTTCTCTCTTTCTGTTCTTTCTTGCTTTTTTTTATAACCTTGCAATGTTTCTCAAAGTCATCTATTTATTCCAACTGTCACTACATATATTTAAAGCCACATTTCACTTACCATGATATTTAAAGAGATCTTTAACTTGGTTTTTTGGGGACACACCTTTTCCCTTTCCACTCCATTTTATAATGCTTTTATTTTATTCTTCCAGAAATATTCCTCTAATCAGTCCACTCCAATGTTAAAAAGTCAATAACTCTTTTTTTAAAAAATAATAATATCCACAATTCTTAGATAATCATTCAATGCCTACATAATCCCAATTTATCTTTTGCATTGTATTCCTTACAATTCTTCAGGGTATTTACTGCTAAAAAATGCAGAACTAATAAATACTTTCCATGAATATACGAAACTTAGATAACCTAGTATTTTGTTGGACTATCTTTGTAAAAATGTCTTCACATCTAACCCTGGTTGCTCTTCCAGAGCCTTAAAACACTAACTGTCTCAACATTTTTTCCTTCAAAACACTATTTTGCATCCATAGCATTTTTCTCCATCTATCTTCTGGAATGCCATTCTATGTTATTAGATAGTTGTTTGTTTATGTGTTTTATCTTCTCAACTAATTTGTGAGTTCTTCAGAGAGCAACCTTAATATTTGATCACTGCTTGTCTGCGCACATCATTCAACATAGTGCCTTAAATCTTGCTGGCACACAAAAACAATTTGTTGAATGAATGTGTTGGTTTTCTAACAAATCACCGCAACCTTGGCAGCTTAAAACAACACCATTCGTTATTTAATAATTCCATAGATCAGAAATTTAGGCAAGCTCAAATCAGTCTCTGGTTGGAGTTTCACAAAGCTAAAGTCAAGGTGTTGACTAGGCTGGGATCATATGTGGACTCTCTGGGGAAGAATATGCTTCCAAGACCATTCAGATGGTTGGCAGAATTCATTTCCATGATATTGTAGGACTGAAGTCCCTGTTTTCTGTCATCCATGGCTACTCTCAGCTTCTAGAAGCTGCTCAAAATCTTTGTCATATGCCCCACTCCCCCAGTGTTCAAGCCAGCCACAATATGTCCCATCCTCTTCATGCTTTGATGCTCTCTGACTTCCCTTTTCCACCATCTGGGGAAATCTCTCTACTTCTAAAGTGTTTACCTGATTGTGTCAGGTCCACTGAGATAATCTCCTTATCTTAATTCCAGTTAGTTTGAGACTTCAATTCCATCTGCAAAATCCCTTTATCATGGGGCCTAGATTAATATTTGAGTAAAGAATAAGGGACCGGAAATCTTGGTAGGTATATCCTTAGAATTATGCCTACCTCAGTGAGTGAAAAAGAATCCCCACCTTTACGAATTACATTCAAAATTTTCAAGCCTTGACTATAGAGGATCTTCTGCACTGAATTTTGGGAAAATTTTAAGCAGTATGGTTAGAATTCTTTTTATAGAGTTTTTACAATATACAATCAATATTCAAATCTTTGTTTTATTAGAGTTTTCTATAATGAATTCCAATATTTTTTTATTCATCAAGACTTTTTAAAGTTTTATAGTTGACTCGTGAACTATGAATAATTCAAAGGAATAAACTTTTATCTTCTTGGAAAATACATTTGTGGAAAATAATGCAATTCTTATTGCTAGGTATAGGACATATTTGGTTTCTATGAGGTGTTAGAAGTGGTATATGATTTAAGTAAAATAACCATAGACTTTTCAAAGGGCTTTTACATGCAAGATTCTTTGAACAAAGCTTAAGAGAAAGTTTATTATTTTCATTGTATAGGTAATAAATAGTGTTCAAATTAATTGTCCAAAGCCATGTCATGGGTAAGGGCCACAGTCAGGACTTGGAAACTGGGTCTTATATTACATTCAGTGCTCTTTCCACTGAATAACAACTATGAAGTATCACTTCTTATACTTATAAACTTATATGACACAAATAATTTTATTTCTTTGTAGGCCATGTCCCCAAGGTATGTGCTTTGGGTTAAATTCTCAATGGAACAGTAGCTATTTTGGTATACTTTTCTTCAATTTCTTCTACTTAAAGTTACCTTAAAGTTATAAAATATATTCTGGCCATATATTATGTGTTAAATTTTATATTTTTAAAGCTAAAATAACTTCTGATGAAATAAAGACAGATTATGTTGGATAGATGAAAGAATAATTACATTTTAGTTAGGTTGCAAGATCTGCAGAATAAAGTTGGGTTTTAAAAGAGGAAAGGGCTTTTAGGCCACTAAATATACATAAAAAGAAACACAAGAGACACTCATTAAATATACAATTTCAAATTCTTCATTATGGCAGAATTGTCTCTGCAATATTTTAGTGTTTAAATGATTTATATTTTAATCATCATTAGCACTGTCAACTCTATAGCAGCTAGGAGTCTCATAGCAAGTAAAGGCCAAATCTATTACCAACTTATTTCTTACTTTCTCCAAAATTTAACACTAATTATTTTATATTTCCCTAAGTAAATTTGCACACAGTGGAGTAAAAGTTTCTACTGTATTTGAAAGTAATTTTAGTCTTCCAACAGTATCTGAGTTTTCTCTCCTAGTCATTGTTTTCTCCTTGTTTTCCAAAGCAACTGTAACACTAACTGGGTGTATCCTCAGAATACATCTCCCCGGTGTCATTTGCTATTATAGGTTTTTTATTTCTCTTTTTTCTTTGGTAAAGTACAGGCACTTCTGCACAATAACTAAATAAATACACTGGCCTTTTTGGAAGATGGTGCAACCTATCTCCTGAGGTTTCTCTCTAGTCACTGACATAAGACGTCTTCTCTCTGCTATACACTGCTACTTCACCCCATGAACTGTGGAGAATTAAAAGAAATAGGAAAATAGCACAAAAACACACAAAAGTTCTGGTTGTTAAAATATCAAGACATTTGGACACTTTATTATTTGGAAACAAATTTTTAGCATTCTGCGTGGTTATCTATATGTGGTTTTAAACAGCTTAAGTCATGAAATAAGTTAAGTGCTTTAGACTAGAATCATGATGCACCCTTCTAGTTGACTTTAAATTCTTAAAGTAACATTTAAACTACTAGTTTTATAATTAAATGTACAGGAACATTCAACAGTCACAAAAATTCTTTCTCTCTCTCTGTCTCTTGACTCTTGCCTGCAGGTGCAAAAAATTAACTTACTCATATTTGTTAGTGCGTAGTACATAGCACAATATAAACATTGGTCCTTGCAAGTTCCTGCTTTTGTTTTCGTATTTATTTATACATGCCATTTCATCTATATACTTCATTCATATTCTCCACCCCAGTAGCAAACTTTGATCGAATGTGTTTTCTTACATGTATATTTTTATTTGTTGGTATAAATATTTAAACTACATAGATTTTATTAGGAAATATATGTGTGTGCATATAGATATATATGTGCATGCACACATGTATATATATATATATGCACACATATATATACATATATAAATGTATATACAATCGTGTGCTGGTAAATGTTTTAACTTCTCTCTGGAAAAAAAAAGACTTGATTTGTAGTGTTTACTGGCTTCTGTGGAATAGATACATCCACCATAGCTGAGTTCAAGCTACCAAAATTGTGTCACTGAATGCAAAGTTTGTTAACAATGCGCAATAGTAAGCTTTATAGTATTTTCACAATAGTGATACCATACACAAAAATAAATATCTCAAAGCAGAAATAATAGCAAAATGTAGTAAAATAATTAGGTAGTGATGCAATTTGAATATTTATTAATTTTAGGTTTCATTATAGTTTAGTTATAAGTTTATGCTGCTTAAGTTTTAATAGCCGTTATATTTAACACCTATTTAGTAAAATTCATGAAAATTTCACAATAAGCCCATAGACTTGTATGAGCTGGCTTTCAGCACACTGCTGATTCCAGGACTGGAGAATTTTCTAGAAAGAGAAATCGGAGTTCACTTAACTTCCGTTTTCTAGTTTATATAATAAGGCAATTGCCCAGAAGTTTCTGATCTAGAGGAAGTTGAGAGATTTTCTAAGATTCATAAAAATTAGTCATCCATACTATTGGTCTAGGCATGAAATGACAAAATTTTTCACCTTCAATGCCAATCATGACTTTGCATTTATTTTTTATTGTTTTGTTTATTTCTATTGTTTTGTTTATTTCTTTATATTTATTTTTTCAGTCCTAAGTCGGTGATACATTTATCATCCTAGAGTGCATGGAATTAAAGACAATTAATAAAAAAATTTTAAATGTAATCAATTTATATGGAGAGAGAAGTTACTCTTTGAAAGAATAAAGCTTGAGTACATCCAGAACTCGATTTTTCTTGGGATGTAAAGGCAAGATATGATAAGTATGTCAGACATTTCTAAGTTAGAGTATGGTTTAAATAATTCTTATCAAAAATCTAGATATGGCTTTCTGTTTCTTGTTAAAGCTGACAGTGCTCTTTGAAGCTGACAGGTATCTTGCTTAGAGATTTTTATCATAATGGTGAAATTGTAAATAAGGTACAACTTTGGGAAAGGCAATTTCATAATATACATTCAAACCTCCAAAATGTTTATGAAATTTGATACAGTAATTTCACATTTATGACTTTTTAGATAAAACAAAAATGTATTTTAGATGTGCACATAATTTTTACTTATGAAGACACAAGGAGAAAAATGTCAAGCAAATTGAGAATAATATAGGAACTTTTTGTTTACTATAGAAAGTCATCTTTTAAACATATAAATTGTTGTGTACCCATTAATAATGTCTTTTTTGTGATAATATAATGACATATGTGGCTGTACTTGTTAGTTACTAACATGTTACTTTCTAAGTAATAATAGCCTAGAAACGTCCTTTTATTTCTTACCTTAGTTATATCATATGTCTATATCTAACTGTATACCAGGGAAAGCCTGTAAATTGTTCATTGTATTTAACATTGAGTTAACTATTATGGATGATTTCTGTTTTAATTTTCTATAGGACTGCATTTTTCAATGTTTCTAACAGTTATACAGACATAACACACATAAATAGGAAAAATAATATTTCATTTAATAGCCTACAGAACTATGTGATTAGTAAGTATATTGAAAATATAATCCATGAAATCCAGTGGAGCACATTTAGAACTCTGTGTTTGAGAAATATCCATTTTGGAAAAAGGTCTATGATGGCCATAGAAGAATTTTGTTCAGTTATTCTGCTATTTACAAGTTGTCTAAACTAAGATGAGTCATTTTGTTATCTTGAGCTTCACTTCTTTCCTACCTTGTAGATAATCATACCAACATGAAAGGACTTGTGTAGGAATTGAATGTTCTGTGTAAGAATTTATGTAAGAATTGCCTTAGAATTTAAGATTATATATATGCACATATATATATTTAATGTGTGTGTATACAAGACATCTGTGTGTGTATGTGTATAACTAGACCTATTAATTGTGTGACCTACTATGTGGATTGACATGGTAGTCAATCCCATTAATCGTCCATTTATATCCTTATAATAGATCTTTTTGTTCTGATAGTATTAATAGTTTTTCCAAAGCCATGAGGCCATGTCTCATTGACACTGTTGCTGCACACTGCAGCTTGCCTGATGTGACCTCCAAAGGTGGTGTGTGAGAAATAACTCAAAATGAGTTTATAGCTTTGGGTGAACCCAACATCTGCTTTATTCATACTTACAGGTGGATGATTACGGGAGCACAAAAAATGAAACTTTACCTTGATGTTCCCAGAGAGCCATCTAAATACTACCCTTGAGCTTGTCTGTGTGTGACTCTTTCTTGATGCCTCATCTCTACAAGCAGAATATCTTAGCAAGAGAATCTCTGTATCTAAACCCCAAGTGGTGTCATCAAAGATAGGCAAAAAATTAATGTTCTAACCCCCTTTTTTCTTAAATATTATCATTTGGATGTTAAATTTATAGGAATAAATTATATAGATATTTTGAGCTGCGTAGGCTGAAGATGTCATATTTTAGGGATTGTGTACTTAACTCTCTCTGGTAATAAGTGCAAGCCCGTTTTTTTATCATTTTGTTCAGGCAGCATTGAGCCCAATTAGTCTTTACTTCCTGGTACCATAAGTGTCAAAAATCAAATAAGATACATCATATCACTGAGCAACAGTACAGAACAAAATTATGGCTTACTATCACTTTTCCTACCTTGCTTAAAATAGAGGCTCAAATCTGTATATGATATTCATTGCATTATTTCATGTTGGAAATACAAATAGTGATTTTTTTCCTCTTTAATTCTTAATTCAATAAAAGTACTAAAGACTGAGGAGAAAAATAAAAGAGGAAGAATATAAACAAATGAAAAAGAATGACCTTTTCAAAAAAGGCATTTGTACATTTATTTAAAAAATATTCGAGTAGTACTGTGTCTGTTAAAGTCAATAAATTTGATCAATAATGTAATTATTGGAAGCATTAAAAAGAATTCACATGGAATGTTTTCGTTTTGTGAAAAAAATCAAACATAAAAGAGAAGTAAAATGTTGAAAAATTACTAGGGATAAAGTAACATGAATTTGTTAATCATAAGACATTAAACACACATCCAAATTGTGATCATGGAAGCTCTAGAAGGAAACAAAGGTAAATGGATTATAATCAATAATCAAAGGTTTAAATGAAAAAACATTTCCATAATTTATAAACTACGGCCTAAAGTTAACATGGCTCACTATTTTTAGTTTAGTTTATGAACACAATGATCACTCATTCAAGTTGTTATTTTCATTCAAAGAACTAGAAAGCATTCTCTATGCTTCTAAGAAAAAAATATATCTTCAAAGTGAGTTAAAACTGATATAGCTTTAATAATCATCACCAGAAGGCAGTAACATGTCACCTAAAAACAAACAAACATGTTATGGAGACATAAATAGTCAAAAGTGCTGTGCCCAGATAAGTTATTATCCAGATGTGAAGATCACAAACTGGCAAATTAGTTAAAACATAATATTTATGTGTTCTTTCATAAGGAGACTGAAGCTAAGATCTGAGGCAGAGGGCTAATAAGGAAGTGTTTAGGAATGAGTCTGTGTGCTCAGGAAAACCAAAGGGAGGTGGAGGGCAAAATATTGCTGAAAGTACCAAAGTGAGGCGCCAGATCTCCTGTGACCAGGCTCCTAGACTGAAATATATTAAGAGTGATAGATTGTTACGCATAGTTACAATGGAATATTACTTAAAGTGAAAAGATTATTATATTTTCCTTTCAAATGTTCTTTTTTCAAAATTTGATTATTATATTAATTATTTGGAATTTTAAATTCAGCAATAAAAATTAAATGAACTAAATCATTATCTACATTTTCTAATTAGAATGATCTCATTCTGTCTGTGAAACACTATATTGCTCTCATCATTTATTGTTATACCTAAAGTTTTTGAAACTTTAATTTTGCCTGTGATTAAACGTTACTTAAAAAGTAAATACAGCTTTGGAATATTTGAAGTGTTTTGAATAGACCTAACATCCAATGTTACACTGTGTTACAATTTCTTGCGTTCTTAACAAATAATTATTGTAACAATATGTTTTGCACTGTTTTTAAATGTATTATACTATACTGAAAATCCCATTACAATGAACTCAAAAGGAATTAGATTTCCTTAGTTATACTATAATCTGTTACACCAAAAATTCTTTAAGTAAATGGGATGTATACCCAGAATTGAAAAAAATCTTTTCATGATACAGAAACTTGGATAGCAAAACATTTACTGTAAAGGAATCTAACCTATGTCTTTGTTGGTTTCAGTTATTTAATTTTACTCAGCAATTTACTCACGTAAGTGAATAATTTTTTTGCTGTTGTTGAATGTGTGTAAATCCCAAGTCTAATGATTAATGAATAAGACATATGTAATTAGATGCAAGTGAGGAAAAGGCAATTATCTGGGATCATATGCACCTGGAGTCTGAACCAGTTGTGGGCCATTGACACACATTAATGGGACTCCATAGAGGAGACACATTCACAATGTACGTCCTTAGGAGGATTTAGTGCCAAGCTCATGTGCAACATCTTGGTGTCCTAAGCAGAGCTGAGAAGATAAACCGAGGATCCCTTTGGCACTCATAGGCCTATTTTCACTACACCTCATCATAATTTTGTCTAATTAGTGTTTACACCCCCAAAGTGAGAGCAGAAAAATAAATAAATACCCAGCTATAATTTCACTCTGGACAAAAAGAAAATCAGGCTTCTGTGCCCCAATACTTCCCAAGTCTGGAACTGAGACCTAGTCTTAGTTTCAGCTAAAGAAAGGTGGATTTAAAAGCAGTTAAAGGAGTTTCAAGAAAGTTAAAGGAATTTAAAAAAATAGGAGATCCTTTCCATGAAACTGAAACTATCATGCACCGACATGAATAAAACCAAAAGAAGTTAAATTGTAGAACAACACACATAGGTGAAATAGTAAATAAAATCTTAACCCAATTTCTTTATTTAGCAAATAAAGAGACAGAGAGATAAGAAAAATAGACCAGGAACTAAGAATTCAAAATGTATTGTCTCAAAATATTTTAACCCAACTGAGAGGCAACATAGTAATTTAGCTAAAAGCATGGATTCTGGAACGGGAATGCAGGTTTCATTTTTGGCTCTGCCACTGTACCTGCTGAACTGCTGTGGTAGTTACTTAAGATCCTTTGGCCTCTATTTCTTCACCTCTAAAATCGTTATCTACCTCATGGGCTTGTTGTAAAGATTTAATAAGTTAATATTTGCAAAGCACTTGGAGCATTGCCTAGACATCATCATACAAGTGCACCTAAAAGTCCAAAGAATGGAAAAACCCATGGTATTCTCATGTCTATACATACAGAACTACCTAATCGATTCTAGTGACTTCAAAGTGTAACATTGTAAGTTTATATTATAATTTATTTAACCATTTCCCTGTTTAGAAACACTGGTTTTCAATAGATTATATCCATAAAGGAAATTGAAACTGAAAGAATATCCTTCAAATTTTACTCTGTGTAAGCAGTAAAGGTTTGTTTATTAGAAGGGATTATAGATCTTACTGTTTGGGTTTGAAAACTGTCTTCGCCTCTTAAGACTTGCGAATTTCTGGACAAATTACCTAAGCTCTTTGTGCCTCAATTTTCTCACTCATAAAATGAGAATAATAATAATATCTGAATAACAGAATGTTTATGAGACAAATACATTAATATACATAAGGTTCGTAGATAATAAATGCTGTATAATGATTTGGTATTATTATTATATATTATTTATTTGCAGTTATTTAACACACTCAGAATGATTGTCTCCTGTAAGCCAGATATTGTGCTATGTCCTGAGGCATAGTGAGATTTGCTGGTTGCCTCCTAAGATTTCATTCTCCCTTTCCACTCAGCCATATGATGTAGATAGGATTGCTTCACTCCCAAGTATAAGGATGGACCTTGACTGGCTTGAAAAAACTCAATTCCATGACCATAGCGTTGTGTCAGTTTATTGACGGTCTACTTCAGGTCAATGGGATATGATATGTGTTTGCTGGTGGCTTCAGAGAATGAAGTTTACCATCTTTCTCCAGTTAGATGTAAATGGTCAAGCCTATGGACCAATCTGCAATCAGTAGCCTTCATGTAACATTAAAAGAGTTAATATTCAAATGATAATTATGCTCTCACAGTGGAATTCAGAAAAGGGAGATGAAAAAAAACCCAACAACTTCATTTGCTAATATTGATAACACACTTGGAACTTTTAAGTGAGAAGAAGAAAACAATTTTTTAAAGTTAAAAAATTTTATTCAATTAAAATAAATAAGGTACAGTTGAAACCTTCAGGATATTATGTGGTGGTCAGTTCAGCTCTACGTCTTAGAAGGATGAATGGATAAAGAAAATGTTGTATATATATGGACATTTAGATTGTTTCCATACCTTGACTATTGTGAATAATCCTGCAATGAACATGTGAGTACAGCTATCTCTTCAAGATAATGATTTCATTTCCTCTCAAATATAGCCAGAAGTGGGATTGCTGGATCATATAGTAGTTCTGGTTTTAATTTTCTGAGGAACTTCCATACCGTTTTCCATAGTGGCTGCACCAATTACATTCCCAACAATAGTGTACAAGGGTCCCTTTTCTCCATATCTTTGCCAGCATTTGTTATCTCTTTTCTTTTTGATAATAGACATACTAATAGGTGTGAGGTGATGTCACATTTTGGTTTTGATTTGCATTTCCCTGATGATGTTAGTGATGTTGAGCACCTTTTCATTTACCTCTTGGCCATTTGTATGTCTTCTTGGAAAGATGTCTACTCAGGTCCTTTGCCCATTTTTTAATCAAGTAATTTATTTTTTTGCTATTGAGGTGTTTGAGTTTCTTATATATTTTAGATATCAACCCCTCATGGGATATGTGATTTGCAAATACTTTCTCCTATTCTATATGTTGCCTTTTTATTTTGTTGATGGTTTCCTTTCTGTGCAGAAGATTTTTAGTTTGGTGTAGTCACACTTTATATTTGCTTTTGTTGCCTTTGCTTTTGGTGTCAAATCTAGAAAATCATTGCCAAGATCAATGTCAAGGAGCTCTCCTCTTTGTTTTCTTCTAGGATTTTTATGGTTTTAAGTCTTATGTTCAAGTCTTTAATCCATTTTGAGTTGATTTTTATATATGGTATAAGATAGCAGTCCACTTTCATTCTTTTGCATGTGGATATCCAGTTTTCCCAGCATCATTTATTGAGCAGACTGTTCTTTCCCCATTGTATATTCTAGGCTCCTTTGTTGAAAATTAATTGATTGTTTATGCATTAGTTTATTTCTGGGATCTCTATTCTGTTCCATTGATCTATGTGTCTGTTCTTATGCCAATACCATACTGTTTTGATTGCTATTGCTTTGCAATATAGTTTGAAAAGAGAAAGTGTGATACCTCCAGCTTTGTTCTTGTTTCTCAAGATTGCTTTGGCTATTCTGGGTCTTTTGTAGTTTCATATAAATTTTAGGATTTTTTTTCTATTTTAGTGAAAAAAATACCATTGGAATTTTGTTAGGGATTGCATTGAATCTGCAGATTGCTTTGAATAGTATGGACAATTTAATAATATGAATTCTTCCAATCCATGAGCATGGAATATCTTTCCATTTATTTGTGTCTTCTTCAATTTATTTCATCAATATCTTGTAATTTTCAGTGTACAGACCTTTCATTTCTTTGGTTAAAGTTATTCCTAAGCATTTTATTCTTTTTGATGTTATTATAAGTAGGATTGTTTTCTTAATTTCTCTTTTTGATTATTCATTGTTAGTGTAAAGAAACACAACTATTTTTTGTATATTGATTTTGTATCCCTTAACTTTACTGAATTCACTTATTAGTTCTAATGGTTTTTTGGTGGAGTCTTTAGGGTTTTCTACATATAGTATCATGTCATCTGCAATTAGAGACAATTTTACTCCTTCCTTTTCAATTTGGATGCCTTTTATTTGTTTTTCTTCCCTAATTACTCTGGCTAGGACTTCCAGTACTATAGAATAAAGGTGGTGATGAGTGAGCATCCTTCTTTTGTTCCTGATCTTAGAGGAAAGCTTACAGCTTTTTTATCATTGAGTCTGATGTTAGTTGTGGCTTGTTGTATATGGCCTTTTTTACGTAGAGACACATTCCTTCTATACTGTTGGTTGAAAGTTTTTATCATGAAAGGATGTTAAGATTTGTCAAATGCTTTTTCTGCATCTATTGAGACAGTTATATGACTTTTATCCTTCATTTTTTAATGTGGTCTATCACATTTATTGATTTGCATATGCTGAAACATCCTTGCACCTGTGGAATAAATCCCACTTGATCACAATATATGTTCCTTTTAATGTACTGTTGAGTTTGGTTTGCTAACATTTTGTTGAGGATTTTTGCACCTATGTTCATCAGGAATATTGGCCTATAATTTTCTTTTTTATGTGTCCTTGTCTGGCTTTCATTTTAGTATAAAGCTGGCCTCATAAAATGAGTTGAAAGTGTCCCCTCCCCTTCCATTTTTTTGGAAGAGTTTGAGGATTGGCATTAATTCATCTTTAAATGTTTGGTAGGCTTCACCAGTGAAATTCTATGTTCTTGGACATTTCGTTGTTGGGAAGTTTTTAATTACTGATTCAATATCCTTACAAGTAATTGGTCTATTCATATTTTGTATTTACTCATGATTTAATGTTGATAGCTTGTATGTTTCTAGGGATTTATCCATTTCTTCTAGGTTATCTAATTGTTGGCATATAACTGCTTATAATAGTTTCTTATGATCCTCAGTATTTCTGTTATGAGTTAAAATGTCTCCTCTTTTATTTCCGATTTTGTTTACATGAGACTTCTTTCTTTTTTTTTTAGTCTAGCTACAGGTTTTCAATTTTGTTTACCTCTTCAAAAAACAAGCTCTTAGTTTCACTGATCTTCTCTATTTTTTAAGTCTATTTCATTCATTTCTGCTCTGATCTTTGTTATTTTCTTCCTTCCTTCTACTAACTTTGAACTTAGTTCATTCTTCTTTTTCTAGTTTCTTGAGGTGTGAAGTTAGGTTATTTGAGATCTTTCTTTTTTTTTAACGTAGGTGTTTATTGCTTTAAGTTCCTTTTAGAACTATTTTTGCTGTATCCCTTAGGTTTGGCATGTTTCCTTTTTCATTTGTCTTAATATATTTTTTATTTCTCCTTTGAGTTATTCTTTGATTCATTGGTTGTTCAGGAGTGAATATTTAACCTCCACACATTTTTTAATATTCCAGTTTTCTTTTTGTAATTGATTTCTATTTTTATGCAATTGTGGTCTGAAAAGATGCTTGATATGATTTCAGTCTTCCTTAATTTCTTACAAATTATTTTGTACCCTAACATATGATCTGTCCTGGAGAACGTTCCATGTGTATTTGAGGAAAATGTGTATTTTGCTGCTGTTGGAGGGAATGTCTGCATATGTCTGTTAGGTCTATCTGATCTAAAGAATAGTTTAGTCTGATGTTTCCTTTTCTTTTCTTTTCTTTGTTTTTTTTTGGTGAGGAAGATTAGCCTTGAGGTAACATCTGTTGCCAATCCTCCTCTTTTGGCTGAGGAAGATTGGTGCTGGGCTAACATCTGTGCCGGTCTTTCTCTACTTTATATGTGGGAGGCCTGCCACAGCATGGCTTGATAAGAAGTGCATAGGTCTGCACGCGGGATCCAAACCTGTGAACCCCAGGCCACTGAAGCAGAGTGTGTGAACTTAACTACTAAGCCATGGGGCCAGCCCCTGATGTTTTCTTTTTGATTTTCTGTCTGCATGATCTACCCATTGTTGAAAGTGTCCACCGGCTTCACTGGCTCCAGGGAGAATTGTGCCAGCCTCTAGTTGCATGTTAAATTAGAAGCTAGGCTCTTAGGCAGCAGCTTGTAAAGTATGCAGTCAGACTTCTTTCAGGAAAACACTAGGAGGTAGGAATTTTTACCTGTTCCCTCTGCACTGAACGCTAGGGGCATAGCCATGGCGAGGGCTCCTGCACTCATTAGGAACTGCTTCTTTGTTTGCTATAGATTTGTGGGTCTCGTGGATGCAAGCCCAGCTGGCTTTCAGAGCCAAGAGTTTTGGGGACCTGTTTCTTGGGTGGGAATCTTAAAATTTGAGGTACTAGATGTGTGTTCCAAACCCATTGTTCCTCTGGGAAAAACTGGGAGCTGGGGGTTTGCTTCTGATTGTATGGTGCTGTGCTAGAGGTGGTATTTGTGGCAAAAGTGTGTCTCAAAATTTCCTAGCCATTTGGGTATGGGTATTGTCTCAGTTGCCTGGTGTGTAGGAGTCACTCAGCTAGTTTCTGGATTTCTTTCAGAGGGCACTGCTACACGTGTAGCTGTACATTTAGATCATCTGTAGGAGGAGAGATGTTTAAGCCTTCTATGTTACCACCTTGCACTATCCTCTTGACTCTCTAAACTCAAAACAAACTGTTCAGAAATTTTTTTCAGGACAATCATAAAGAATTTTTGTTAATTGTAATCAAAATCCAAACTTGTATAAATTGTGTGCCAAGGCAAACTCAATCTTTGTTCGCATGTCTCTTAGCATCAAGTGAATGGAATATATATAATCATCTAATCATTTTAAAAAGTAGTAATTAGCATTTATTGAACACTTACTGTATGCTAAGCTCAGCTATAATCACTTTATATGTATTACTGTTCTTAATCCTGATGACAACTGTATGACATAGATGTTATTAATATACTCATTTTACAAATGTGGATACAGAGACAATGAGAAGGGATTTGCTGAAGCACATAGAGCAAGTGACAGAACCAGGATTTGAACAAAGTCAATTTAATTTCAGAGACTTTACCCTTAAACTCTTAGCTATGATTGTTCTCAAATAAGCATAAAATGGTACCTGTAACGAGCTAAGAACAGTTGCGTGGCCCCAGGAAAGATTATGTTAGGGTCGTATGTCGTAAGGAGATCAATGTTTTCTTTCTGTTTTTTTTTTCTAGGCGTGGATACTTTTTTTATTGTAAAAATATTTAAGTTGCTTCATATAGCTTTTTTGCTGACCAAATTGAGAGTATCTTTTTTATTATGGTAAGAACACATAACATGAGATCCATACTCTTAACAAACTTTTAAGTGTATAGGACAGTATAGTTAACTATAAGAATAATATTGCACAGCAGATCTCTAGAACTTTTTCATCTTGCATGAGTGAAGCTCTTTATCCATTGAGTAGCTACTTCTCAATTCCCCTTTCTCGCCAGCCTCTGACAACCACCATTCTACCTTAAGTTTCTATGAGTTATATACGTACAGTGTAATATTATTCAGTCATAAAAAGGAAGGAGAGCCCGTCTTATTCTACAACATGGATGAACCAGGAGGACATTATGTTAAGTGAAATTAGCAGTCACAGAAGGAAAAATGCTGCATTATTCTACTTATATGAGAAATCTAAAGTTGCCAAACTCACAGAAACAGGGTTTTATTTTTGAAGAATGTGAAACATGAGCTGAAATCAGAAAGATAAGTAGGAGATAATATAGAAGAGAAGTTCTAAAACAACTTTGCAGCTGGAACATGTGTAGGTCAGGTGGTTGTGGCAGAAAGAATGTGATATGGATAAAGGACTAAAAGAAGGTTGGTCTGACTAGAACACAGATGTCAATGATCAGCCTGGTGGAAGGTGACATGGGAGAGACAGGTAGAAGCTAAAGCATGAGGATAAATTTATGCCTTACTAAGAAACATACATTTAGTTTTAGAAAATTAGGAAACTTAACTTTTCTCAAATATTTTCCAAACCTTTATCATCACTTACATTATGTTTTGGAGTATTTAGTTGACTTTATTTCCCAGCTATTCTATCAGAATTAATTTTGGGGGGGGAGGGGCAGCAAATATATTGAATAGAACTGAGTGTGCTGTTCTTCGATATATTTTGATAGCAAACTGCAATATACTTTCAATTCTTTTTTTTAAAATTTTATGTATTTATTTATTCCCCCAAAGCCCCAGTAGAGAGCTGTATGTCATAGCTGCACCTCCTTCTAGTTGCTGTATGTGGGACGCGGCCTCAGCATGGCTGGAGAAGTGGTGCATCGATGCGCGCCCAGGACCGAACCCAGGCCGCCAGCAGCAGAGTGCGCGCACTTAACCGCTAAGCCACGGGGCTGGCCCTATACTTTCAATTCTAATGAGAATACTAATTTTAAAAAAGTGTTAAATGTTTCCTGTTTCTTAAAGTATCTCTATCTTTAGTTATTTAGTTGTTCTTGTTATTCTTCTTGGTCTTTTTGATCTCTACAGCTCTTTTTTTTCCCCCTTAAGTACCTGATTAATAAGAGATATTTATTTATAAAGAAAAGGATCCATTTGGTGACCAAACTCCTTGATTCAGTAGATTTTTGGGTTGCTATTTTCTTCTTCTTCTTCTTTTTTTTTTTTGTGAGGAGGATCGGCCCTGAGCTAACATCTTCCAATCCTCCTCTTTTTGCTGAGGAAGACTGGCCCTGGGCTAACATCCATGCCCATCTTCCTCCACTTTATATGGGACACCACCACAGCATGGCTTGACAAGCGGTGTGTCGGTGCACGCCCAGGATCCGAACCGGCGAACCCTGGGCCACCACAGCGGAGCACATGCACTTAACCGCTTGTACCACTGGGCCGGCCCCTGGGTTGTTATTTTCTACAACTATCTTCATCTCTGAATGGTAAGTTCAAGAGAAGCTCTGACTATATAGATGACATGTGCTACAGAAAGTTTTACCTTAAACTATTTGGGAAAGGAACAGTGTACCAGGCTGTTATCTGATCCACCAGTCCTCCCTCCCTCTCAACCATAAGATAAAATAGTGAAATTATCACAGATATCTGTACATGATTTGTGGGTTAAGAGAAGAATCAGATGTGGGTATACCAGTTCCTAACACAAATTTTGAAATCTGTTTTCTGATAATTGCCCCAGAGTCAAAATAAGAACAGTGAAGCTACAGCGTTGTATGGCCATCCAATACAAAGAGAGCTAGGTTTGAAATGTAGATTTGTAGTTATCAGCATCTAGAAGGTAGAGTCATGGAGTGGATCCTCCTGACAGGAGGAGTAGGTGCAGAGAGAAGAGAAATGAGATAAGGGGAAAAAGCCTGAGAAAATCAACATTTAACATTTCAGTGCAGCTTGTGGCACTCATGAAAAAGACTGAGAAGAAATAGCCAGAGAAGTAGGAGGATAGCGTCAAGGAAGCCCACAGAAGAGCGAGCTCTGAGGCAGAGAAGCAACACTACAAAGAAAAAATACTGCTGAGTTGCCATAAGAAAAAAATTATATGCTTATAAGATTTAGTAACGAAAGTGTCATTAGTGACTTTGGCGTCTGAAGTTCAGTAGATTGGTAGAATTGAAGTAATAATTGAACGACTAGAGAAATGGTGAGTGTTGAATATGAAGTGACAGGAGGTTTGGAATTTGCTCTCTAAAGTGCCGTTTGCTAACCTGAAAGCAAAGAAATGAAACCAATAGTTAGAATGACACACCAGAAGTCAAGAGATGCCCTGTTTTGTTTTCTTTTTGTTTTCCAATACTGGAGATGCTTAAGTAAATATATGTAAAAGCACTTTAGAGAGAACTTGCTTGAATACACTGAAAAAAGTGGGGATAATTAAAAGGGGAGCGGGAGATTTAGTCTAAATAACAGATAGATAGATCCATCTTAGAAGTTAACATCTTTCAGTTGGTGCATGGAAAATAAATTAGAGAGGAAAGGAAATCTGGGAGGTCCATGAAGTGTTTTCTAGTTTATCTGTGGAAAATGTCATTAAATCTTACATTATGACTGAGTAGATCAAAAATTATATAATATACATCTCATTTTATTCAATTTCTATCTACAGAAATAATTTATATTATCTTAGTAATATAAATTCAATTTGCATTAATACTTTTTAAAATATAATTTCTATTTATAATTATTATAAGAATATGGCATATGTGATAAGGAATTTTCTAATTAAAAGCACATTTGAATAAACAAAGCACTCCATTATGACTACATAAGAGAGTTTGCTTTGCCTGATACAACCAAAGCAGCATTTTTTCTCTTTTATTCTTTTTTTCATTCCCAAGAAATCAAAGTATTAAACTACAGCAGTTGGCTTATAGAAGCTCAGGTCAGAGGAAAGTGGATTGCTCTGGATTGCTGATGTTTCAAAAGTTTTATGCATTCTTTGAGAGATAAGGAAATGATCTCAAATAAAACTTTTCACAACCCTATTGTACTTTATCTTCTAAGTAGAGCCCCTTGTCAGCCTTTGATCCTACTCCACTAACGTTTCCAGTAATTCAGCTGTCCCAGAGTGATACGTTCTACAGCATTTCTGTAATTGCAAACCAGCCGGTAGAACTTCAAGAGACCAACAAAAAATATCTTAAAAGGCTATTTTAAAAACTATTAGTTGCTAAATTACACTCGTTTCCCTCACCATTTGAAGCATTCTGCACATAAAATATGCCCGGGATTGCCTAATTAAAATAGAGAAGAAAAAATTTTCTTGCAATTTACCTTTAAGCAAAAGCACATTTTCATAATAACCTTGCAGCTCTATTTTTCTCTCTAGTGCCTTTTCCTAACAAAATGTATGCCATATTCAATAATCCTTTCACCTGTAGGTCTATTGGGCAATGCTAATAATAACTAGACCTTTGCTGTTTGTAGAGAAAGCAGCCCAGTGAAAATGGGGTCAGGAAAATCTCTTTTTCAATGGATGCACAACTTCCTACAGAAAAGGAAGGAAGGTATGTAAGGTTGTCTTCCAAATATAGGGAAGCATAATTTCTAACCACTTTAAAGCTATTTGATTATTTTTATAAAAATAAATATATTAAATAATTTACAATTTCATCATTACGTTATGTAGACTCTTGCTTCAAAGGGAATTATTCAGATATAAAGGCTTATTTAAAATATAACTGTGGTAGTTTCTTTATTAATCATCATGTAAATGATCTTTTATTTTTATGCTTTTACTTAAGTCATACTTTTCTTTCCTCATTGAAAGATTTAAGTAGAGATTAATGGTAGTTAAGGGTATAGTATGACTTCGACCTGAGGGAATGTGGGTAACAATTTGATATAATTTGATACTCTGGTGACGTTACTCTGTAAGTTTTTTTTTGATGATATGTTCATTTTTTCAACATTTTTTGACATTTTAAAGATTTCACAATACAAACGTACCACACTGGTGTGAATTTCAGGACATGATGGACAGTTAAGTCAGAACTGAAAGAACTGAACTAGTCTAGTTCAACCTTCCAAATAAAGGGAAAGTGGTATCTCTTCCACTCTTATTGGTTTTTACCTAGGATTTTGTTGAACATTTTAGTCCCAGGAACTCAGCAAACTGCTTTTTAAATCTCTATGCAAATTTTGTTTAGGGACTGTGAATAATACAGATTAAAAAAACATAGATTTACAAGATTATTCCCTAGATTTGTATAGATAAACCTTCTAAAGAGATCTCTAATTCAGATTTGCTATGATTCTTTGTTTACAATATCTTATTAAATTTAACACAGTCAACTAATTTCTGGATTTAAAAGGGAAGACGTTATCTAGGAAAATGGCTTCTTTCTTCTATTTTTTTCTAATGTGAATGATATTTAATTCTAATTGTAGCAAAGGATCATTGCATGAACACCTTAAGATAAAAACAAATGCACTATGAGAGTTGTGTAGCATTTCCAAACGTATACGGCCCTTTTGTCTATTGTAATGAATTTGGGTTTTCTTTAGCGGCTTTCTGTGAAAATATGCCAGTGTCTGTTTAATGCATTATTCTTCTTGTATTTATATATTTACATATGTATTATGTAAACTTACATTTTATACAAATAAAATTTTAACTAAATCATATTCTTAAAATTTCAGATAACTCTTGCTCAATTAAATAGACTATTGAGCAATTTTATGACAAATTTGAGCAATGTGAGTAAAAATTCATCCTCCTCAAATTTATTTTTTCTTAAAGGCAGATTTTTTTGCTCACATTTGTCAGATTATTTCTCAGTTTCTTCCTTGGATGTTCTTTAAGAGTATTAAAATTTTAGCTTTAGAGTTGAATGATTTTTGCCATAAAAAAGACTGACAAAAACCAATATTTACTTCAATGAAAATAAAAATTAATTTTTAGCTTGCATTTTACTTTTGATATTTATATTAACATCTTTCATAACCCTGTTGGCCAAACGTTAGTGAATAGTGGTCAAGTGTATAAATATATAAGTTAAATAACTCCAGATTCCAAATCAAGATTACACAGAAAATAACTCACTACAGTGGCTCCCACATCGTGAGAAAAATTGTATGGTGATTATTTTCCAGTTTGATGGTGAATGAAAAGGTAAATAGGTTACAATATTTGTTATTACTGAGCTTAGGAAATTAAACCTACAAATGTGAACCAAAGTCACTATTTGATCTTTGTTTGCTTATCTTTTATAGGCAACCAGGGATTTCTAACGTCATTTAGACAACTGAAATTACAAATGTGTCTCTGTGCCCTGTTTAGCATGTTGTGAAAATAAATGAAAACAAATTTGGAACATCTATTTAGTTCCTCTTTTCTCTCTTTTTTTGTTTTTCTTTTTCTCTCTTTTTTTACTTTTTCTTTTATTTCTCATAATTTTAGAGACTACCATGAAAATGAAAGGTTATGGCTTTATACAACACCCCCTTGAGAAAATAACCTTGGAATAAGAGGTATTAACCTGCAGTCTTTGAAGAGAGAAAAAAAAACATAGATTCAGGAAAAGGTAGGAATTTTCTATTTGGAATAGGTAGTTTACCTTCGCTAGCATATTTCAAAGACGTCTTGAGCACAGTCTTTAGAAGATATGTGATTAAGTATCTTACGTTGAGTTTTCAACAAAGAACCTGCTATGAAGTCTGAAGTAGAGGAAGGAATGGGTATGTTTGTGTGTGTGTGTGTGTGTGTGTGTGTCTGTGCGAGTGTGTAATAATGTGTTTACCACCAAAGAAGGATTGAAGGATGAATGATTCGAGAGCTAATGTGGAATGTTACTGGAGGTACTAAGAAGACAGGCAAGATGTTAAATGACCAGATCATTAGAAAATCCACTGGGTAGTCATAATGATGCCAATAATAACAGTTTCTTAGAGCAGCTGCTATAAGGAGATCCACCATTGATTGCATCACTGACATTTTTTGCTGATCTATCAGATTTCCTCACACAAAGTTGATTTTGGAGAGGTAGATTTGAGCAGATGCCTATTCAGTTTCAGGTTAGAGATATTAGCCTTCCTTTAAATGTTCAAATTATGTGTTTTTCTTTAGCATTCATACTTACACAGATTTTCCTTATACCTCACGTATTGCAGTCACCACCTCTCAGTGCATTTGTTTTCTTTTTCTTCCCTTCTCCCTTGCCCTTCCTCTTTCTCCTCAACCTCCTCCTCCTGCTTCTGTGTGACCCTTCTCCCTTCTCTCAGCAGTGAGCCTAGAAAGGATGAGCCACTGAGCAGAGATACAGAATTAGTGTACAGTGCCAGATAAGCGTGAAAATAAGACCAGCGAAGAATACATTGAGTTAACAACTTTAGTCCACTTTAATGCATTTTGCCTCCATATTAAAAGCTTTGATGGCTTTAAACTGGGGTAAGGAAGTACTTTGTCCTGTATTTTAAGTAATTCAGATCCTTCAGCCACAGTAAAGAAAATGAGCACCTCTAGATAGAGAGGTAGAGCATATACTAGTGTAAACTAGTTAGGAGGCTGTTTTAGCGGTCCAGGAGACTGATGATAACTTGTTCAGAGGGATAATTAAAAGTAATAAAAGTGGAGAAAAGTAAAAGAATAAAAAATGTTTAGCTTCAACAATCATCATCACTATTTGCTGATAAATTGGAAATGGGCAAGACATAGGAGTTTCATTTCAGAATGTTGCCATTTGGTTCCTTTGGACTTGAGCCTACTAGGAAAGAGAATTTAATATCCCTGGAATATTCATAATGGGAGGGACTTCAGTATTCAAAATTTGGGCATCTCTATGTTGTTGAAATTTTGTTTTATATTTTTATATAACTTTAACTTCTTATTATAAAACTTCATGTGAGCTATTACAAAATAGCATTGCTGACACATGACTTGGCAGGTAAAATTAACATCAACATTAAGTGATGTAGTGTATGGATTTCCTTATGTAGTTGTGTTTGAGTATATAAATGTGTCTTGTACACTAATCAAGAATGAGTAACTCCATATTTATACTTTGGAAGACTCGGTATTTTTAAGATAGTTTTCTTAAAATTAATCTATATATTTAATGTAACTCCAAGAAAAGTCTTAGTAGGTAGTTTGTATGTGTATGAGTAAATTGACAAGCTTATTTGAAAATTTATACATAAAGACAAAAGATCTAGATTGCCAATGCTATCTTGAAGAAAAAACTTGGAGGGCTTAACACTACAAGAATTCGAGACTTTTTATAAAGAAGCAATTTAGATATTGTTTTATTGGTAAAAAAGTAATGCAAAAACAAAGTAAGGGAACAGAAAAGTAGTACAAAATAGATACAAATATGATGACTTAATATTTGACCAAGATACCACTGCAAATCACTCAAAAATGTTGCTCATTTCAATAAATGTTGATTGAGCGATTACATACCTATATGGAAAAATAAAAAAACTTGACATATACTTCACATCTTAGACAGAAGTGAATTCAAGGTGGATCATAGACATAAATGTTAACTGTAAACAAGCATACAGAAAAAAAAAGGAGAATATCTTTATAACTTTGGGTACAAAAAGACTCTTGAAATAGACCATTAAAGTATTAATCATAAAAGAATTAATTATTTGAACTTCATTAAAACTAAGAGCTTTTGTACATCAAAGGACAGCATTGAGAGAGTGAAAAGCCAAGCCACAGATCATAAAAAGATACTTCCAAATGTGTAACTGACAAAGGATATATTGTCAGATCCAGCATATAAAAAGAATACTTACAAAGAGATAAGAAAAAGACAGACGATCCAATTTTTTAAAATGATCAAAAACTTGACAAGGCATTTTATAGCAGAGGATATATGGATGTCTGATAAGCATAAGAAAGAGAGCTCAACACCATTACTCCTCAAGGAAATGCAAATTAGAACAACAACGTGATACCACTTCACACACACCCAAAGGCTAAACTTAAAAAGTTGATCAACATAAAGTATTGTAAAGATGGGGAGCAAATGGAACTGTCAATCAATGCTAGAGAGAGTGTAAATTGGCACAAACACTTTGGAAAAACTTTGTCAATATCTTCCTAAGTAAAACATAGGCCTAGCCTATGACCCAACAATTTCACATATAGGTACCTACCGGAAAGAAGTGAGTACATGTGGCCACAAAAAGATATGCATAAGAACACACATAAAATTTTACTCTTAATTGTCCCAAACCATTATAACACAATTATCCATCAAGACAAAAAATAAACATATTTTATTCTATTTGTTCAATGAAATACTACGCAAAAAAGTAAAAGCAAACTACTGATAAATATAAAAGCATAAAAACATCTTATAGACCTAATTTTGAGCAAAAGGAGCCAACTTCACGAGTGTACATACACTATGATTCCATTTACATGAAATTTTAGAACAAGCACAGCTAAGCAAAGGTGGTAGAGAAAATAGTGGTTACATTGAGAAGGACAGATATTGACTGACTGGGTCAGGACTCAAGTTAACCTTCTTGAACTGTGTAAAAATTCTGTAGACTTACCTGTTTACACTGTAGTAACAGTCTTTGATTCTTTCTCACTCAGCTCACTTTATGGACTTTAATATATGTACGTAACCACGTCAATAAGCAAGTTAAAAACAAAATTGAAAGAAAGAAAATATAAGAAAATGATACATTGCAAGCAAAATAACACATAAAGTTTGACCTTTCTTATGAGATCTTCATTTGGTTTAGGCCCTAATCATTACGGGATATGTGGTATCTTGATTTTTGTTCTTTGCCTCAACTCCTGGTAAGCAATCCTCCCTTCTACTCCTTCCTCACAGATAACGACAGAATGGTTTTTGGCAGAGGAGAGGTTTAATAAACTCAAAAGATGATGAGACAATAGTGCAAAAGCTGCTACATCTCAATGTTAAGCTGATTATAGGCATTTTGGCATAGTATTTCAAGAAAGGCTATGGCAAGAATCAGTTCTAAATGAGAATTGGTAAACAGAACAATATTTGGTAGTTTACTTTGTTTCCAACAGGATCTGCAGGCCAAGATAGATTTTGTAGTGCAAGGTGAGCTAAGTTCCATGTGAGCCACGAGCCCTAAGGCTCTGAAGTTTTAATTTCAATTATTGTTGCCAGGCTTAGTTGGACAGTGCGAAACTTTCTACACTGACTTCAGTAATTGAAGCCAGATATCTGAGGGGTGCTGTAAATATTAAACCAATTTGCTATTTTTCCTGTTTAACTTGAGGGGTGACTCAGGGGTCTGGAGGATTTGTGAGCCTGTTTTGCAGGAGAAAGAAAATGCCGTAGGGGAGGTTGCCATCACCTGATGGCCAGATGGCCGATCACTAGACGGATGGCTGGCCCTCGGCAGCTGTTGAAGCCCAGAAGTCAGATTGCCCAGAGGCTTATTGGCAGTGACCCCTTTGTTTCCCTGAAGTCCCTTCTGCCAAGCCCCTTAGCTCCATAAAACCCCCTTGCTTCCTGTTCTAGGGGAGGTGGATTTGAGTGAACCCAGGCTCCCACCTACTCATTTTGGCCAATTCGAGTAAAACTTTCTCAGCTCCAAGCACTGATGTCTCAGTGTTTGGCTTGCTGGGCATTGGGCACATGAACTTGAGATTAAGAGGTTCGGTATCATAATTACATTCAAGGCCAAGAAGAATCTGGAAGGATTAACTTCTCTAGAGGCATTCCCTTATATCAAGTCTCATTTGGCTCTGGATGTGTTAATTTTATAAACTCCAAAAAGTATGAACGTAATAAAAATGCTTGTGGCGAAAATACTCTGTCTCCAGGAATAAAAGATGTTCCAGTCTTCAAGGAGGACCTGTCGTTATTAGTCATGTGCTTGGGTGGCATAGCTGAAGAGCTAGGTCCAAATGGTAAATAAACAATCAAATGCAAAAAAACAATGCAATAACAACAACAAAGAGACAGCTAAGAAATGTTAAAGGGAAACCTTTATCTTTTATTTCCCTTGCTTTTGAGTAAAGGAACCACAATTAGAATAGGCCTCCTGACCTCTCTGAACCTCCTAACTCATTCTTCCACAGGAGAGAAAGAGTGACTTTTCAATTTTGAGTGTAATTTATGATCTGTTTTCAGCTATACCAGCTAAAATAGATGGATTCGTTTGTAAAACTGAAGGCCATTTGCCTATATATCCTATCTATATCTTACAACCTAGGTTGATGCGCAATAAAGATGACATTTTATTTTCCATTCACCTGATTTTTTTGTCTATTTAGCAATTGGTTCACAACTCAGTGCACATGAGAGAGATATCCTTTTACTTATGCCCTGAAAACCATAACAGAGGATATAACTGGAAAAGTGGGTATGGTAATCTAGAATAGAAAGGATAAGGAAGCCTGGAATGAAGATGTGCATTTTTTCAATAATCACAAAATTATAGTCAATAGACAGAATGCCATAAGGAGAATGTTCAGAGTGAGAAAAGAGAAAACTTGGATGATTCCAACTTTTAAATGCCATTAGAAGATGAATTAAAGAAAGGGGCAATAGAAGCAGTGCTTATATAGTAGGTGGAAAATCAGAATACTATTTTGTTCCAGAATTGAGAGAACATGATGGTGTCAAGGAGGGAAAGAATACTCTTGTGTTCGTTCTGCTAAAACTTCAAGTAAGATGACTAAAAAATGTCTACTATGTATAGAAATGTGGACTTTATTAGTACATTAGTGAATGTTCCTTGGGGGGAATGTTGTTGCTGGTCATTGAGTAGATAGTGGAGATGAGGAGAATGAGGGAGCCAGTATAGAAGACTTTAAGAGATGTGACTGTAAAAGGAGGAAAGAGACAGACATTAAACGCACTGGGTTTTGGTAACCAGGGATTGCATTTTTTTCTTTAATAGAAAGACATGAACGTGTTTAATAACGAATGAAAAGGATTTAATAGAAAGGAAATAGTTGAATATACAAGATAATAAAGGAATAATTTAAGCAGTAAGCAGAACTTTGCCCTTAAACTTCTCAGTATCTTTAAGCAAAACTTATCAATATAACAGAAAAATAAAGGTATTGTTTACTAGATATCTTCAATTTTTAGTCTTCTTAAAATATAAGATTGTTTTTTCATTAAAACATTAAATAGTAAAGCATATTTTAGAAACTCTTTAGATAAATATATGGAGTTTCCCAGAGGGTCTGATAGAATTCTGCGGTGTTGATATTTGCAGCAAGGATTTTAGACTCAGGCAGACCCGGATTTGATTCCTTACAGTGCTTAGTAGCTGTGTGACCTTGAGTTCTTTACTTGTCTGTGTCTGATACCACTGAGACTGAACATTTCACTATGAAGCTATTTACTTATTGTTTACTTATTCTCTTTGCCCAATTTTTTCTTGTTTTTTTCTCTTTTTATCCCCTTGATTTAGAAAAATTGCTATATAACAGTTTCTCTATCATATCTTACCAGATAGTATTGCCTTGTATTTATTTGTTTGATAAATATAAGAAGAAAATATCTTTATGAATATGTCTGCATTGTTCATTATGATTTTTTGCTATAATTTTATGCTTATAAAAACTTCCTTATTTCAGTTAATCTTTCCTATATTCTTGAAACATTCAACATTGAATTTATTCTGGCACTGATTTCATGATTAATTTTGCCAGGTATTGGTGATCTGAAAACTCAGGCGTTTATTTAGCTTAGGAAAATGCTAATTTACTACGTTCTTGATCCAAATATTTTGGTAAATTTTAAAAAGGAAAAGAATAATTATAAAATATAGGTAAGGAATAAACAATGAAAATACAGAGAGTGCGTGGTACTCAAAATCCAGCTTAAGCAAAAGATCATTACCATCATCTTTGTGCCCTTTTAGATACTTCTTATAGTATCTAATTATAATTACAACTACAATAATTATAATTATTATACCCTCAGAAGTATTTAATGTCCAGAATTTTGTTTGCAAAATTCCCTGCTATGCTTGACAGTTTTATTACATAAGTTTGAGTCCATAAATATGTGTACTTTCGCATGGTTTTGAGTTTTGAAATTGGAATGTAGTACACATACCTTTCAATATCTTTTGATTTTTACACATCATATTACTGAGATTCAATTATGTAACTAAATATAGCTATAATTGATTTTTACTGGTGTATAGTACTACATTATGACTATACTGCATTATGACTATACTACAATTTGTTGATCTATTGATTATCAATGAACATTGATAGAACTTTGGGGTGTTCCTTTTTTTTCTTTCTTTCTCACAACAATGCATGTTTTAAGTGTTTGCTTTTACATGTGTATGGGTGAACATATGCAAGATGTGCTATGAGATATATACCTAGGAGTAATTGCTGGATCAGAAATTTCAACTTTATTGGATAAACCAGTTTTTCCCTAAAGTTATGCCTATTTATATTTTCATCTGCAGGGCTTGAAGAAATAGAATTATATATAAAGATAATTCTTTCAATGGGTATTTCTGTAAAAAAGTGGAGCAAAGATGCATGATAGCCGCTAGGTGAGAAAATGAAATAACGGAAAGTTTTTGTTGTGTTTTCTTTTTTCTTTTTATATTAAAGGAGAAATAAGATCAAGAACATAAGCTAACGTGAAAAATCCCCTAGAGTTTTAAACACGATGATAAAGAGGTAAGAGTAGAAGAATGGCTGGCTTATTGTCATTTTGTAGATGAAAGCATTATGGTTTAGTGAATACCTGGTAGGACTAACTCTAGAGAGGAGATGGACACTTCACCCAAAGGCTAGAAAACAGAGTGTATGTGTACAGATCCTGGTCTGGTTAGGTGGTTCAAAATCATGGAAGGGGTTTGTAGATTTCAATTGACTCCTTCCTCTCAGCACCAGTTGGTAGTATGCAAGGTCATTGGCTGAAATTGTATAGATCTTTTTTCTTTGGTTTTTTTTTTTTTTTTTTGCTGAGGAAGATTCTGCCTGAGCTAACATCTGTTGCCAATCTTCCTCTTTTTGTATGTGAGCCACCGCCACAGCATGGCCACTGACTGAAGAGTGGTATAGGTCCATAGCCGGGAACTGAACCTGGGGCACTGAAGCAGAGAACACTGAACTTAACCAATAGGCCACCGAGGCTGGCCCTACATCTTTTTTCCTTAAGTTAAAATAAAAGAGCCTTATTGGTTAACTTCCTTAACTTTGACTTTAGGTATGATTAACTTTATCCCCAAATCTCTGCTCCCTCTTCAGTTTCTTGGAGATAACCACCAATGTGAGTGTGGTTTCTATCATTCCACTATTTAAAAAAAAAGTTACAAACATGAAGGAAAATCAGTATGTGTTTCTATATACAACATTTTAATATAATACTTTTAAAAATATTTATAATTGACATTCTGTGAATAACATTCTTCCATTTATTAATGCTATTTGACAATGTGTATATTTATGTGTGTGTTATGTATGTATGTGTATGGCAACATTACTTAATGGTTGAGAGCAGTTAAGATCCAGACTGCCTGGGTTTGGATTTCAGCTCCAACTTTTACTAGTTCTGTGACCCTAGACAAGTCTCATAAACTTTTTCTGCTGAAGTTTTCTCATCTTTAAGTGAAGATAAAATTGTATCCATGTCATAAGATTATCAGTATTATGTAAGTTATATTTGTGAAGTACTTAGAACAGTGAGTATCAAATATTGTGCACTATTTAAGTAATTAGGCACTAATTTAAATATATGTGTATGAATATTGTTATATATAGTTCCTGGTTGCTGATTTTAACTGCTGTATAGTAGTCAATCATAGGTATGTATTTAACCTTTCCCTTTTGATGGTGGTTCAAGTCATTTCTAATTGTGTTTCTCTACAAACAAGACTATATAAAAATCTGTCCCTTTGAATACATGCACTAATTTTTATTTAGGATCAATACCAGGAATTGGAATTGCTGAAGCAACTATATTATATGAATATTTCCAGTCTCCATCAAGATTTGGCCTCAGTGTAATTGCTTTAACATATGTGCTTTCTTCCAGTATGAACCCCTTTCTTGATATACTCACCAACATTTGGTGTTGTCAAACTTAAACTTTTTCTATCCTGTGTCAACCTAATTAATGTAAATATGTTCTTACCATAACATACATTTTCCTGATTACTACTGAGACAGAGGATTTATTCACTTAATGAATATCTATGTAGTCTGTACCCTATGCCAGACATTGTTCTAGGTACTGTGTGTACAGCAGTGACAGAACTGTCTCTGAATATTTAGGGATCTCTTTTGACCCCTGTTGATGGTGGTGAGAAGTTAAAACTGGTGATTATTTTATGAGTGTGTAAGAAATCTTTTTATATATTTATAATCCATTATCATTTCTTCCTATATGAATTATCTAATCATATACTTTACCATTTCCTCTATTGGTTGTTTTTTCCTATTGATTTGTATGATATTATTATTATTATTTTAAAATGTAGAAACTATATGCCAATACTTTTTGCTCACTTTGATTAAAATATTATTCTGATTTTGGTGTTTTACTCATTCTCACTTATATTTTAACTTTGCTTATGGTACTTTTTTAAACATTTTCTTTTGAGATAATTATATGTTCACATGAAGTTGTAAAAAATAGTAGATATCTCATGTACCCTTCGCCTGGTTTCTTCTAGCAGTAACATCTTGCATAACTGTAGTTCAGGAAATTGATATTGATATCATCCACCAATCTTATTCATATATCACAGGTTTTACATCAATTCAGTTGTTTGTATGTGTGTGTATTTAGTTCTATACAATTTTATAACATGTACATTCATGAAACTACCACCACAGTCAAAACATAGAACAGTGCCAAGGCTAGGATCTCTTATAGTACCTTTTATAGGCTCGTCCACGTCCTTTCCTCCCCTCTTCTCTAATCTCTCTCAACAACTAATCTGTTCTCTATCTCTATAATTTTGTCATTTCAGAATGTTATGTAAGTAGAACCATAAGCTATGTAAACTTTTGAGATTTACTTTTTTTTTTTGCCAGCATTGTTTCATTGACTTTTGCTATTGTTTTTCATTTTTCAATTCAGTTGATTTTTTTATCTTAACCTTATTATTCATTTTCTTCTACTTGCTTTGCTTTTTTTTTTTTTTTTGTTCTTCCTTTTATTGTTTGGTAAAATCAGAAGTTAGATTATTGATTTGAGAAGTTTCCTCTTTTCTGATGTAAGAATTTAATGCTATAAATATCCCCATCAATATTGCTTTATGTGCATTATACATATTTTTGATATGTTAAGTTTTCATTTTCATTTGATTCTATAAATGTTTTATATACTTTGAAACTTCATCATTAATTTATGTATTATTTAGAAATGTCTTGTTTAATTGCCAAATATTTGGAGATTTTACTGATGTTTTCCTGTTATTGATTGATTTCTAATTTTATTTCATTAGGGACAAAAAAATGTATTCTGTATGATTCAATTTTATTAAATTTATTGAGGTTTATATTATTTCTCAGGGTATGGAGTATTTTGATAAATGTTTCACTTAAAAAATGTATTCTCTTCTTGTTGGGTTTAGTGTTTTCTCCCTCTCTCTCTGTTTCTGTCTCTCTCTCTCTATATATATATATGTCAATTAAATTCTGTTGGTTGATTATGTTGTTCAGATCTTCTATATCCTTGCTGATTTTCTGTCTTATAGTTCTATCAGTTGCTGAGAGTATGGTATGAAAGTCCCCAAATCTAATTGTGGATTTGTCTGTTGCTCCTTTCAGCTCTGTCAATTTTTGCCTCATATATTTTGAGGCTTTGTTGTTCACTGCTTACCTGTTTCAGATTATTATGTGTTCCTGATGGATTGATCTTTATGTCATTATGTAATACCCATTTTGTTTGTAGAAATTTTCTTTTCTCTGAAGTATACTTTATCTGATATTAATTTAGTCACTCTTGCTTTTCCTTTGCAGTAAATGTTTTCACAGTATATCATTTTCCATCCTTTTATGTTAAATCTATGTATGTTGCTAAATTTGAAGTGATCTTTTTGCAAGCAACAAAATGATGTGGGGTTATTTTGTTTGTTTTTTTAACCCAGTTTGCCAATCTCTGCCTTTCAATTGCTATGATTAGACCGTTTATGTTTAGTATAATTGTTGATATGCTAGGACTTAAGTCGGCCATTTTATTATTTTGTTTGTTTTTTCTCTTTCTCTTTTCTTGCTTTCCTATGTGTTACTTGAACATTTTTTAGAATTCTATCTTGAAACACTTATTTTGGTTTTCAGTGTATTGCTTTGCATAGTTTTCTTAGTGGTTCATGTAGGTATTACAATACATATGTATGTGACTTATTACAGTCTGCTGGTAGCAATGTTTTACCACTTTGAGTGAAGTGTGGGAACCTTACTTCCATTTAGGTCCCTTTAATTTCCCAAGTTTCTCAATATTATCTTGTGTAACAGATAACAATATAATTTTTATTTCAATTGTCATGTATCATTTAAAAAAAACTTATGAGGACAAGGATAGTCTATTGTACTTATGCATATTTGTGCATTTTCTGTTGTTCTTTTTTCCTCCTTGATGCTCCGACATTCCTTCTTTTGTCACTTTCTTTCTATTTGAATAACTTTTTTAACAATTCTTTAAGAACTTCTTTTAATCTTTCTTGTCTGTTGATGACAAATGGTGACAAATTATTTCAGTTTCCTTTAAATCTGAATATTTTGTGTCTTATTCATTGCTGAAGGATAGTTTCACCAATGTCTTAGTCCATTCTAGCTACTATAACAAAATACCACAAATTGAGCAGCTTATACCTTTATTTCTCACAGTTCTGGGGGCAGGAAGTCTGAGATCAGGGTGCCAGCATGGTTGGATTCTGGTGAAGGCCTTCTTCTAGGTTGTAGACTGCCAGCTTCTTGCTGTGTCCTCATATAGTGGAAGGGACAAGGGAGCTCTCTCAAACTCATAAAGGCCATTAGTCTCATTAACATGCCAAAGGCCCTCCAACTCCTAATACTGTCAGATTGGGCATTAGGATTTCAACATGTGAGTTTTGGGAGGACACACACATTCAGACCATAGCAGCCAGGTATAGAAATTGTGATAGATAATTCTTTACTTTTAGCACTTGAAAAAATGTGAAATTTTCTTCTGTCTTCCATTGATGCAGAGAAGAAATATACGGCCATTGAAATTGGTGTTCCTCTGTAGATAATGTGTCATTTTTCTCTGGCTGATTCCAAGATTTCTTTCTGCATCTTAGTTTTCAGAAGTTAAATTATGATGTGTCATGGTGTGGATTTCTTTTGTTTATCTTATTTTGGGGTTCTCTCAGCTTCCTGAATCTGCAGATTTGTGTCCTTTGCCAAATTTGGGAAATTTTATCTCATTATTTCTTTGAGTACTTTTTCAGTCCCGATATTTTTTCCTCTCCATCTGGGCCTCCAAACATCTGAATGTTGGATCTTTTGTTATTGTCCCACAGGTTCCAGAGGGTCTCCATTTTTTAAAAAGTTACTTTCTCTCTGTTGCTTAGTTTGGATAAATTCTATTGATCCTTCCTCAAGTTCATTGCTTCTATCTTTTGTCACAACAACTCAACTATTGAGTGCATCGAGTGAGGGTTTTTTTGTTATTATTTTTGTATTTTTCCATTTTCAAATTATTTCCAATATTTTCCAATGGAAGTTATTTTATTTCCACTTGGTTAACATTTATAAGTTCTATTTCTCTGCTGTGATATTTTTTTAAAATTTGTTTCAAGAGAATTTATTATTGCTTATTGGAGTATTTGTAGGACTACTTTAAAATCCTTGTTTGATAAATCCAATATGATTTGTCCCTAGCTTGGTCTCAGTTGATTACCTTTTCTCACTTAAGAAGTTGTGATTTTTCTGTTTTTCATTTGTTTTTTGCTATTTTCTTTTTGTATGATAGGTGATTTTCAATTGTATTAAAGGACATTTTGACTAATATATTAGGAGATTCTGGGTACAATTTAAATGTTCTATTTTAGAAGGCAGTCATCCTATTTAGGTTTATCATACAGACACTGGCCTACTTTTTTAGGCTGTGGTTCCAACAAAAATTGGATTTTCAAAATTTTTGTTGTGTTATTTTGGTCTCCTTGGTTTCACTGTTTCTACTGGAGTTCCCACTGTTCCCTGCTTGTACCTCTTGGTACAGTAGAAGGAGTTTCCCCAGGCCCTGATGTTTGGTGGCTCTAGGTGAGGGAAGGCACTTTCTGGCCTGCAGAGGCTAAGAGTGCATCCCAGACCTGGTGCTGTGAAGGAATCAGCCAGTCTGGGTCTTCTGGATGTCTCTTGTCTCTTAGTGGTGGAAGACATTCTTTGGCCTATGGAGATGAAGACTACTTCCCAGGCTTAATCACTTCTGCTAGGGGTATCCTAACTTCCAGTCTTGTTGGGTTATCCAACAGCTTTAGATGGGGGGTATATCCATGGGGACAAAGAACATTTTCCAGGCTGGGCCTCTTGAAGCGGAGTATTCCATCTACTGAAGTCGCCCAACTGCTTCTTTGTCTCTAGTTGGGAGAAGGGGTTACTAGGTTCACAACGAGGAAGAGCGCTTCCTGGCCAGGCATTTATTGGGGTGGAATTCCCCTTGCTGGTGCTTCCTGGCTCTCCGGTGTCTGGGTGGGAGAGGGTGCTTGTGGCTATTTTTTGTCAGCTTGGCTTTTGGTTGATCCCTCTTGGTAGTACCCCCGGGCTTGCCAGGATACCCACTCCACGTGATGAAGAAGTGAGCCTATCTAGGCCACCTTTTGTTGCTAGATTGGGAGTCAGGAGATGTTGGGCCTTCTGCTTTTGGATGACAGGTTATAAGAGGTCCTGCCTGAACTTTGTTCCTCCAGTCCTGGGGTCCCTAACCATTGTATCTTTCTCTTCCTGCTTTTCAGAATACTTCTTTGGCTGCATCTTACATTATTTCTATGGTTTACAGTGATACTTGGAGGTTGTGGAGGGTGAGTGATGGCAAGGACAGATTAGTCTAAACCATCTGGCTCAGACTTGTTTTTTTATTAATCTCCTCAAACAGTTTGCTTCACCTTTGCTTATATATTTTACATCAAAGCAGTATTTTCTGCAATTTGGAAGAAGATACAACATATTTTGACATTAAATATTCTAAAACAGAGAGATAATTCCCTTTATAAATAATTCTCTTGCTATAGTAATTACTAAATGATATTCTTAATCATTTAGGTAGCAGTGCAAGAATCACTTGCTCTAATAATAGGCAAAGTATTTAATATCTCACAAGTTGCTAATTTAAAAATCTATTTCCTTATATTCTCTTGTTTGATACAGCTTGTCTTCCAAACATATCTCTAATTAAATTATGACCTAATACATTGCATTTAAATTGCTTCATATCACACTACCCTCTTGTTTTTAACTGTATTCATAAAATATAGTTTTTGGGTGCCCTCTACACTGGCTGGATGTTTAAAATTCTGGGTTGTAAGATTGTCCTTTATGTAACTTATGAATCAATTTGATGATCTATTTATGTCTGGATTTATTACCTAACAGATGTCTGTGTAGTTAGAGACCCACATGAATAGTGTATCCTGTGGCTTACAATGCCGTTCAGGTGATCAATTGTGACTGAGACTAAAAGATTTGAATTTAGAAGACGATTTAGCAAAACCACTAACGGTGGCAAAATGACAATTCTGTTTGTCACATTAGATTGATTTCTAAAAACAAAAAGTTTATGTGTATGTATGCAAAACTAAACTAAAGAAAAACTGGTCTGTACAACTTTTGTTATTAGAGCTTAAATGGTTGAGCATCTATCGTGTGTATCTGACACTGTGGTCACTACTCTACGTGCATTTTTATTATTAATAAAAATTTTAACTTAATAACAGCAAACACCTTCAACTGTCAAATATCAATACTATATTTTATTGAAAAATATAGGAAAATATAAATTTATGCTAATTTTATTTTGTTTTTATTTTTAGCTATCGTCATGCAATTGTGTAAGGGAGGAATATACATTTTCAAAAATTATTTAGAGTTAATGAGCAAACAATTTGAAAATCATTGTTAGACACATTGTATCCTAAAATAATTAGCTGAGGGGCTGCCCCTGTGGCATAGCAGTTAAGTGCAGGCGCTCTGCTGCTGGCGGCCTGGGTTAGGATCCCGGGTGCGCACCGAGGCAATGCTTGTCAGGACTTGCTGTGGCAGCATCCCATATAAAGTGGAGGAAGATAGGCACAGATGTTAGCCCAGGGCCAGTCTTCCCCAGCAAAAAGAGGAGGATTGGCATGGATGTTAGATCAGGGCTGATCTTCCTCACAAAAAAAATAATAATAATTAGCTAAGGAGGAATTATTGTGGTGTTGTATATGGAGAAAACATCCTAAAGACAACATTGAGCTTAAATGGGGAAAAAGAATATAATGTGGTAATGTATGGAAGGAGATTTATAAAAGAGGGAAACAAGGGCAAAATTGTAGAGATTAGAATAAACATGCCTTGGGAAAACATTTAGTAGAATCTGTTTGCCTAGATTGTGTTTGATTTATTGTTTTTGAGGGCAGTGTGAGGGTTATATCAGAATAATTATTTACTATGTAGTATATGGAAAAATTGGAATGCCATATTATTAATAAATTAATATTAATTTTAAATGTTATATCTAATAATTAAATTTTATAATTAATTTATAAAAACATTAAATTTTCTAATCAAGAATTAGAGAATAACTTAAAATCTATAAAGAAAGACATGAAGACATGATACAAATTTTGCTTTAAAATATTAATCTGGGACATTAGCAAGATGGCAGAATAGGAAGCCCCAGATTCTACTTCCTCCCATGGGAAGATCAATTCAACGGCAATACACCGACCAATTCTCTTTGTGAGAAATTCAGAAACCAGTTAAGAGGCTCCTGTACTCCAAGACAAGTGCAAAACCGGCTTCACTGAAGCTAGTAGGAACCTTTATGGCACATTCCCATCACAGTCTCTCCCTGCAGCACAGTGCCATGTGATCAAGAGGAAACTTCCAACTCCCAACTAAACCCTGGGGTGGGAAAGAGAAGATTGGACCATACAACCAATAACATGACTTTTCGCAGGGCGGCCCGAGAGACCGGTTTCTGTCTCACCTGTCTCAGAGTGTGGATGCGACCCAGCACACTCTAGATGCCTGGGGGTCATTGAAGGAAAAAAAGAGCTCGGTAACACTCTACCGCTCCAGCAGACTTGCAGTAGGGCAGTCAGAGGCCAACATAGCCTGTGAGCCTCTCCATCAGCGGGGAAGAAAAGAGTGGAGCATGTGTCCAATGTTCCAGCTTTTCAGCGGACTTTGCAAGGGACTGGTTTTTGTCTAGCCCTACATAGTCACTCATGGGACTCAGCATACTCAATGCTGGGGAGCTACTGAGAACAAAAAAGAGCTAGGTGGTATGCTTCACAGCACTCAGAGTAGGGGAGACACTTCAGAGCACTTCAGACAGACACCAGAGGAAGCAGGAGATTACAAACTGCCCCCCCCCCCCAAAATAGACCAATCTCTTTAAGAATCTATCTGCACAGTCCGGAGAAGACACATCCACAAGAAAAGATTTGAGAAGCCCCCAGAATCTCTAACTAGGCTGATCGGTGAAGGTCTTTCCCTGTACCAAGCCACTGTGCATTTTTTCAAATACACAGATACCAACACAAAGTTACAAGGAACTTGAAGAAACAGGGAAAAATGGTCCAATCAAATCTCCAGAAACCAACCCAAAAAACAGAGATATATTAATTATCTGACAACAAGTTCAAAACAACCATCATAAAGATGGTCAGCGAGCTTCAGGAAAGCAAGGCATGAACAAAATAAGAATTTCAGCAAAGAGATAGAAAACACAAAATAGAACCAGTAAAGTTCTACAACTAGTGAGGAGATTGATTCAGTAATCCAAAATTTCCCAACAAAGAAAAGCTCAAGGCCAGATGGCTTCACTGGTAAATTCTACCAAACATTTAAAGAAGAATTAACACCAATCCTTCTCAAACTCTTCCGAAAAATGAAGAGGAAGGAATATATTCACACTCATTTTATAAAGCCAGAAATAGCCTGATATTAAAACCAGCCAGAGACACTACAAGAAAAGAAAACTGCAGGCCAATATCCCTGAAGAACATAGATGCAACATAGTTAGCAAAATACTGGCAAACTAAGCTGAATAGCACATTAAAAGGGTCATACACCATAACCAAGTGGGACTTATACCTGGGATGCAAGGATGATTCAATATACCAAAATTAATCAATATGATACACTATATCAACAGAACAAAGAATAAAAATTGCATGATCTTCTCATAGATGCAGAAAAAGCATTTGCCAAATTCAACACCCTTTCATGATAAAAACACTCAACAAACTAGAATAGAAGGAAATTATCTTAGTATAATAAAGGCCATATATGACAAACCCACAGAACTGAAAGCTTTTCCCCTAACATGAGACTAAGGCAAGGATGCCAACTTTCCCCACTTTTATTAAACATAGTACTGGAAGTCCTAGCCAGAGCAATTAGGCTAGGAAAGGAAATAAAGGCATCAAAATCAGAAAGAAAGAAGTAAAATCATCTCTGTTTGCTGATGACATGATCTAATATGTATAAAACCCAAAAGAGACCACAAAAAGAACTGTAAGAACTAATAAACCTATTCAGTAGTCATAGGAAACAAAATTAACCTATAAAAATCTGTTGCATATTTATACACTAACAATGAATTATATGAAAAAAGAAATCTAATTTACAATAACATCAAAAAGAATAAAATACTTAGGAATGAACTTAACCAAGGAAGTGATAGACTTGTACGCTGAAAACTACAAAGCATTGTGGAAAGGACTTAAAGAAGACACAGATAAATGGAAAGGTATCCCGAGTTCATGGATTGGAAGACTTAATATTGTTAAAATGTCCACAATACCCCCAAAAATCTACAGATTCAATGCAATCCCTATCAAAATTTTAATGGCATTTTTCACAGAAATAGAAAAAATAATCCTAAAATTCATATGGAATTAAAAATGACCCCAAATAGCCAAAACAATCTTGAGAAAGAAGAACAAAGCTAGAGGCCTCGCAATTTCCTGCTTTTAAAACATCTTACAAAGCTACAGTAATTAAAACAGTATGATACTGACACAAAGACAGATATGTAGACAAATGGAACAAACGAGAGCCCAGAAATAAACCCACGCATATGTGGTTAACTGATTTTTGACAAGGTTGCAAAAAGTGCACAATGGGGAAAAGACAGTCTCCTCAGCAAGTGGTTTGGGGAAAGCTAGATATCCTCAGGCAATAGAATGAAATTTGACTCTCATATTACACCATACACAAATTTTAACTCAAAATAGATTAAAGACTTAAAGTAAGGTGTGGGACTGTAAAATCCCTAGAAGAAAACATAGAGGAAAACTTCATGACATTGGTCTTGGCAATCATTTCTTGAATATGACACCAAAAGCACAGGCAACAAAAGCAAAAATAGACAAGTGAGAGTATATCAAACTAAAATTTTCTGCACAGCAAAGGAAAAAAATCAACAAAACGAAAAGGCAACCTATAGAATGGGAGAAAATATTTTCAAAATATACCTGTGATAAGAGATTAATATTCAAAATATATAAGGAAGCAAAAGTAAATAAATAAATAATCCCATTAAAAATAGGTGAAAGATTTGAATAGACATTTCACCAAAAAAGACATACATTTTAATGGCCATCACTTATATGAAAAGATCCTCAACATCAGTAATCATCAGGGAAACACAAATCAAAACCACAATGAGATATCACCTTACACCTGTTAGGATGGCCATTATCAAAAACACAGAAAATAACGAGTGTGGGCAAGGATGTAGAGAAATTGGAACCCTTGGACACTGTTGTGGGGAGTGTAAAATGGTACAGCCACTACAGAAAATAGTCTAGAGGTTCCTCAAAAATTAGAAATGGAACTACCATATGACCTAGCAATCCCACTTCTGAGTGTTTACTAAAAAGAATTGAAATCATGATCTTGAAGAGACATCTGCACTCCCATGTTCATTGCACCATTATTCATAATAACTAAGAAGTGGAAACAACCCAAATTTCCATCAACAGATGACTGGATAAAGAAAATGTGGAATATACATATATTAAATTATTCAGCCAGAAAAAAAGAAGGAAATCCTGTCATATGCTACAATGTGGATGACTCTTGAGGACATTATGCTAAGTGAAATAACCCAGTCAAAGAAGGACAAATACTGCATGATACCACTTATCTCAGTTATCTAAAGTAGTCAAACACATTGAAGCAGAAAATAGAATGTTGGTTGCCAGTAGCTGGGGAGAAGAGAAATGGGAGTTGCTGTTCAGTGGGTATAAAGTTTCAGTCATGCAAGATTTACAAGTTCTAGAAATCTACGGTACAATATTGTGCTAACAACATTATATTGTTTTAATGATACTGTAATATACACTTAAAGTTTTATTAAAAAGATAGATCTCATATTATGTGCTTTTTATCACAGTATTTATCTGAAATGTAGTGGTGGGAAGATTGAAGAAAGGAGTTGGGATATTTAGTAGGACATGTGAGAAATATAGCAAGAAATGAAGAAGGCCTGATCTAGGATGGTAATAAAATATTTTTAAAAATTTATTATTCCTAGTACTGAGAGAATGAATAATTTCTATTCTATCTTAGATAGATGCATGATAAAAGCAGAAAAAGAATAAAAAGGAAAGGAATACCAATAGCAGAGAATGTTTTTTGATAGAAAGAGAAATGAGACAAAGGTGAAAATATGAGAGGAAACTTACAGAATTTTAAGTCTGCTTTTGCCATCCACTGCCTACTGGAATAAGTAATTTTGTATCATTTGGAATTTTAAAGTTAGGTAACATTTGATAAATAATACGTGTATCTTTTTAGATATACATTTTAAGAAATACTACTTTAAAACATTAGGACATCTTGGAAGCGTGCATTCCTTTGAGGTATTAAGACACTTATTTTTTAAAGCAGAATACAATATTAATCCTTTTGTTCCATCTTTACTCTTCTAGCCCTCTCTCCTTTCTTTGCCCTCAAATACAAAGAAACAAAGAAATAAAAAGAAACAGTAATACAAAGTGTAGAAATAGATTTTTTTTTATATCTGCCTAAACAATAGCAACAGTGCAAGTCTGAACAGACACTTCATCAAAGAAGATATTTAAGATTCAATAGAGAAAAGGGATACAAAAAGTTACTCAACATTATTTTCCTTAGGGAAATGTTAATTAAAGCATCAGGAAATTACCCCTACACACCTATTAGAATCGCTAAAACTCTAAACACTGAAAATACCCAACATTGTTGAGGGTGTGGAGCAAGAGAGACTCTCGTTCATTATGGCTGGGAATGTAAATTGGTACAGCCACTTTGGATGACAGTCTGGCAGTTTCTCATCAAGTTAAACACAGACTTATATGCTCCATCATTCACATTCCTGGGTATTTATACAACTGATTTGAAAATTTATGGCCACATAAAAATTTGTGCATGAATATTTATAGAATAAATATTCATATTTATAGAATAAATATGAATATTTATTCATAATCAACAAAACTACAAGCACCCAAGATGTCCTTCAAGACAGGAAAGGATTTTTAAAAAACTGTTGTAGGTGCCTATAATGGAATACTATACAGTAATCAAAAGAAATGAACTATGAATCCATACAACAACATTGACGAATCTAAAATGCATCTTGCTAAGTGAAAGAAGCCAAACCCTAGAGGCTACATACAGTAGCACCATTCATGTGATATTCTGGCAAAGGAAAAGTATAGGAATGGAAAACAGATCAGTTGTTGCCAGACTTGGGAAAGGGTAGTATTTGACCAGGGGAATAATAGGGAAAGCTTTAGAGCAGTGGAACTCATCTGTATGGTATTGCAGTGGTGGATAAATGACGTTGTGAATTTATCAAAATTTCAACATAATTTGAATTTACAATTACAAATTTACAACACAAATAGTAAATCTTAATGCATACAAATTAAAAAAAAAACAGGTCAGAGAATCTCAGGATGGAATGCAAAATGACAAAAATATTTAACCATATTACAGTGTACATCATATTTGCACTGGAGAGCTTGTGTTAAACTGTGCTGACCTGAGTACCTTTGGAAAAAGATGTTTTGATAGGAATCCATAGAAGTAAAGACAAAATAACCACACATAAACATACTCTAGTTGGTAAAGTTGTTTCTCATAAGGATATGAATTAACAATTCAGAAATTGCTGTACTTATATAATGGAAATGAAAAAAATAAGTAAATACATGAAGAATAGTGGGAGTCAGCTGTCGCATTATTGGAGAAGGAGGTAACAGACAAGTAACGAGGGCGGAGAGGTTAGTAAGAACCATATGGTACTGGACAAGAGTTGGAGGAATTAAGATGAACACATATTTAACATATATAGATATAGCTAGATAAGTACATTAATAGTTATAGATATGTGTGTATACATGGGTTAGTATGCATACATGTATTCATTCCCTACTACTGCTCATTGAGAGGGTCTAGAAACAATGACACACCAGTAGCAATGAGCATACCCAACAGCCAGAAGATAGTTTCTAATAGCATTCTCCCATGAAAGGAACCAGCACTCCTAGGAGAAATGGGTAATTCCATGGCTGGGCAACAAAGAAGCAAGATGAGCCTGGAGTATCTTTTTGTGCTAAAATATAAGGGAATGTTCAAATACAAAAGGCGGAGAACGTCAAAGGATGCAGGAGCCAACTGATAGAACTTCCAATGGCCAAAACCAGAGCAATGTGAGTACCAAAATAAATAACATTGCATTGGATTATAACCCAAATTAGAAAATGAATTTCCACAGGTCCATATTTATATAAATAAATGATTGAATAATTTAATAAATAGAAGAGAAGAGACAAATCTGCTGGACAGAAATCCCAATAAGATATGTAGCTACTTCCCCAAAAAAGTGCTTTTAAGCAAAGATTATGTTTAAGAAACGTCCTAAATAAAAAAAAAAAAAACGGGGGCTGGGGCAATTGTACCTCCCCATCAATAAGTCAATGGATATAGGTTGGCCCTAGACATTGGGCATACCCTTAGGGGAAGCAGCTCCTTGTGACAGACAATAATTCCCAGAAAGGAACGTAGCTGCAAGCCATGAGCAGCCAATGTTCCTAGAATTATGGAAAATAAGCTTCTTGGTTAATAAGGTGGAATCTCTCTTGGTGGCACAGCAGAATATAAACTAAGCTTGTTTTCCTCTTAACAGCTGTGAATATCTTCTCTGAATTAGAATTGTAGGTGGATTGGCAGGTTTTGCCAGATATTTTGTAGGTCCTTATTCTATGATGTTTCTAGTCTATTCATATATATGAATACATATACATATAGTGTCACAATATTATTAAGTATGATATTATATATAATTTTTCTTAGTAAAATAATAATAATATTATTATAGCTTCATTTTGTTAGGTCATGGTTCCAAGTGGGTAATTGAAGTAAGGTATATTTTAAGGGAATTTTAGTCACTTGCAAGGAAGTTCACTGATTTGGGACAATTTTATTTTAAGAGATCCACCTGTAGATTCTGGTTAGTGAATTTCTTAAATCTCTTTCTAGAGTTTAATTTGCCCCTCTACAAATTCTTCTCTCTCCTTCATATTACCTTCTTATCTTTATCTATTTTAAGTCAGATCTTGGATTAGTAGCAAAGAGAAAAGGAAATATTTGACAATCTACTCTACACTCCTTTGTAATCCAATATTGGGACAAGTTTTCCATTATTTGACAAAATATGTGTGTTATGTGTCGCTTCTATAATTGGAATGATTTCCTTTTTGAGATCATTTTGCATGGCCTATGAGAAAACACAGTGGCAGGTGTCTGATGCCTTTTGTGAAGTCATTCATAACTCCCACTGCCCTGAGCATCAGAGGTTTATATGACTCATTTCAGGAGAGCAGGCAACTTGCTTTTAAGTTGAATATTCATATTCTTGTATTCAACTGTGGATTGTGCAATGGAAATCATATGTGTCCAACTTCTGATAGACTTTTTCCCTCATATTTATATTCCTTAGGCTATTTCAGTGAAATTTTAGGTAGAAGCAATAATTTGAAATGAAATAATGTTTAGTATACAATATTTTAAATACATGGCATGTCCGAAATGAATGTTTTGAAATTATATTTTACAGTTTATATACCAAAATATGGATTTTTCAGTGTTCAAAATGGCAAGGGTCAATTGATACTCAAATATATTTTGAAACAATTTCCCTTGATTGCTATATTCAAAGTTGCTTTTATTAAAGACATACATACACTAGGTATACATGGCATGTATCTTGTAAAAGTAAATTTAATTTAATTCACAGCCATTTTTAAAGTTTCAGCTACTTTGGAGCTGTAATTTTGTTTAGTTTGCAATATGCAGAATATGCAAGCTTGAATTTACAGTGTGCTACCAACGTTATCAAAAACTTAAATGAATATTGTGAGGATCTTCAGGGATTTACTATTTGAGACAAAAGAATAGATTTAGAAATGTACTTTTAATAAAAAAAAAAAGGAAAAGAAAACCTTTCTACATAATTGTCTAATAGGTTAAAAAGATTTTTTAAATGACTGAAAAATAATCTTGTAAGATTCAATCACATAAAACTTCGCCTTTTAGTATTTGTAAATGTTATATTGTATGATACTCTAGGATTTATAAAAGTCTTTGATTAAAAGCTTCCAAATTATATGTCCTGACACAACAGCAATTTATATGTCTCCTTTTAGCATCTCCTTAAAATTCATGGAAGTTAAATTGATATATGATTATCTAGGTTTAATTCTGGGACATCAAAGTTCTTCCTTATTTAAAAGGGTATTCAAACAACAAAACAAGAAAATCATACTGCTTACTCAAGTATAATTAACCTATTTATTAATATGATTTTATGATAAATTATGCGAAGTTGCATTTATGATAATCTCTATTTCTTAACAAATAATATAGAGACAGAAAAATATGCTTTGTAACTATTAATTTCAATATCTATGATTTAAACACACAGTTGAAGTGTAATATATTTCAAATATTAAATATTTTTTAAATAAAAACATAAGTAAATAATGTAAGGACACAGGGGCATTGTAGAAGTCTCTTGTACTCTTAACTTACTGTTAGAAATAATAACATTCATCCAAAGGCATTGCACTTAGAATTAATCCACAATCCTAACAGTGGCCCATAAGTATTCAATATTCCTCAGTCTGGATGTAGATTTTATTTGTATATCTTGACATTATATGGCTTAGCTTTTAAAGAAATCTTTAAACAACAAATCTTAATATTTTCTGTTGTTAACAGAAATCTTCAAACAACAAATCTTAATATTTCTTGGAGACATGACCAAGACTTTACTTCTGAATATCCCAAGTTGCCTAATGGCAGGAAGAAATTAAGCTTCTATCAGAGATATAAAGGATAGCAGCAAAAAGAACGTGGAGAACGAAGATTTCTTTAATTAGGCAACTTGGGATATTCAGAAGTAAAGTCTTGGTAATGTCTCCAAGAAATATTAAGATTTGTTGATGATAAAGATAAGGACATCTAAAAAAAGCATTAAAGTACCAAACTTCCTCGCCTGCTCCTTGACATACATAAGGAGATGGGTCAATAGTAATTTTAAGGTCTAAATTATAATATATACCTTTCAATGAACTTGAGATAACACATTAATCACACAGAAGATCAAAACTCTTGGAAGAGGTGAATAAATATAGTAAATGTAAGACAATATAACATAATAATGAACATTAGTATTATATAACATAAATATTATGTATATGAAATATACCATCAACAAATATATATATACTTATGTGAGTCCATAGATATATGTATGTCAAATGTGTCTCCTCCAATTTGAAGTAAAATTTTTATCTATTTTTGCTTTTATTAGGGACTGATTTCCTAATTTTCTGTTTAAGATGTGAAACATACATACATTTAATCACATACTAAGCAGAGTTGTTCAACAGTAGCATGCCTTCTGGAAAATCAGATAATCACTTCCCTTTTTCCAATATAATTCTCTAGGATATAATACTACGTATTACTTATTTATTGAATAGCATATATATTAGTTTCAAAATTATATATTTACAGGAATTTGGGGGAAAGTGATTAGGCTTAAAATAATATTTAAGTAAGAGAAACAGAAATTTTAAAAAATGATGAAACAGAAGTTCTATATTCTTGGAAAAGCTCTACACATTTTCTAGTTCATTATAGCCCAATAGTTTTGGAAAATAATTATTTTCTTATAAACAGGTACAGTGTTATCAAAAGTGGCAGCTATATTATAAGAAACTGTGGTGTAACACATAGTATAAATTAGGTAACATTATAAGGACGTAGGCCTTGGTTAATTTAGGTGGTGTCGAATTTTTAATGTCTTCAAAATGCTGACGAAAGTAAACAGCTTGTCTCTGACCTTTGTACTCATGTAGCACAATTAATTGCATTTCTGCCTGATGGACTGTTATGTTACTTTCTCTTTATTTATCTAAACATGAATTTGTCTTATAGTTCATTTGACTTTGAAAATGTTTTTGACACTTGCATCCTGAAATTTTAGTGTCATACTGGTACTTTACTATCAGTCTCAGGGACATAATTAGAACCACAACGGACAAGATTGAAGGCTTTGGATGCCTTATAGGATGAGATCATTTGCATGAACACATTCAAGGCAGGATATAGTATGTGTGTGTGTGTGTGTGTATGCGTGAGAGAGACAGACAGAGAGACAAAAAGAGATATAGAGAAGGAGTGAGATAAAGAAAGACAGAGAGACAGAAAAAGAAGAGGAGAGAGGGTGAGAGACTTTATAGGAAAAAGAATAGAAAGAATTCGACTCGTAATTTAGATTTAAATAATTTTTTGGTGAGTACCTGCCTAAAAAATGTCATTACATTTTCCTAGTTCTATGCTGTGATATTTGGTAGAGTAGACTATATATATTTGAAATTATAATTCATAAGTCATCAGTGGGGTATTAGTGTTTTTAGAGCAGTAAATGATGAGGAATGATTTTTTTCCTACTTTAGAGAGAAAAAGTTGATAGGATTCAATGACGAAAATGTTGGCTAAACTGGTCAAACACAACAATTTTCCCAATAACACACTGCAGGACCTAATCAATAAAGTAGAATGCCTAAAATAACTACTTAGCTCCCAAAAATATTCTGAAGAAAAAGGTGGGTGATAGAGAAAGTTTTTAAGGTTTTTACACTAGATTAGGGATTGCGGTCTTTCACACCTTCAACATTCTCTGGATTTAATTTTCTCCAAACGTTAGATTACCAGATCCCCAAATACTCATCAATTTTTAAACAGAGAGAGAAAGGAAAAAACAGTATCACATATATTTATAGAATATACATATATTTCTCCAAAGTTTGTGTTTATATTGTTTCACCAAAAAATCATTTCAAACTGACTAGATAGAGGAAATGTGAGGTTAGTTTTCTATAATGAATGCGATTTCATATTATAGTTCAACAGCATGAAATAAAATTTCAGGCTTTGTATATATAAGGGAAATACTACTCAAATTGGTTCTGAAATTCACTTTCCTTAAAATGCTTGGGGCTTAATTGTCCAAGAACCCTCTGTTGCTTTTAGTAAAAAGAAAAGTGCATTTGTAGCTCTATATTCATCATATATGTCAGCAATTTACATTTAAAATAATAATATTTTAATGGTACCTTCAAATATCGTTGAACATGTAATATGTCAGGCAATGTGGCTAAGCACTTCACATGCCTTATGTCATTTAATCTTCTCAACATGTGAGGAAGATGAAATATTGGAAGAGTTAAGTCGTTTAATGGAAGTCTCACAGATAGCAATGATTTATTTGAAACCTGAGGCAGGTTTCTCTTGAAGCTCAATCCATTCTCATATTTAACAATTACTGAACTCTAAATATCTGTGAACATAAATATAAAATCATCTACTTGGGAAGGTCAGATAAAGAAGAAAAGACATTGTTCTAATTGATATTGTGTTTTGAATAGATGGCTTTGCATAACAAATAGCACATATCTTTTTACCACAGAATCAATTCTGGAAGTTATATGAGTACAACTGTTTTTAAAGTGCATAATATCTTCAAAACCTGCAGATAATTTGTAGGACAAAAGGTCCTACAAATTATCAAATCATATACACTTTATTTTCAAATATTTTATAATACCTTTGTTTGAAAGCAGAATAAACAGCATACGATACTTTATCTCCTGACTATAAACATGGAAAGTATAGGGAAAAAATGAACTTCATGGAGCACAAAGTCAAAAATCCTTGAAATTTCAGCAAATAATAACTGCTAACTTGGTTTTGGTTTGTTTCATGCAAAAAAAAGGCATATCGTTGTTATTGCTGCAAAAATGTTTTAAATAGTAAGACTCTTTAGACTTAGAGTTCCCTAGACAGTAAATTGAACAAATTTTTCTTTTCCTGACAATAGCTCAGTGGATAGAAGAGTTACATTATTTTTAATTATCATCTGTGAGCAGCTAGTTTACTAGGAATGCCTCTTTCCTTTCTATTTACTTGGTGTATAAAAGGCAAGAATAGTCCTTTATGAAAAAGAGGAATAAGAATCAGTGGGAATAGCTGAAGGTCCATCCTAGAACACTGACAAATGGGAATACATACTAGCAGGCTGCTGATCAAGTGAGAATTTTAGTTCTTCCCCCTGGAGACTCTACAAGGCAGAAGCAGTGAGAACAGCATTTTTGTTGACAATCTTATAGTAATTAGATGCACAGTGAAAGAGTGTTCTATGGAGAGACTGTCTGTTGAAATACAAATTATTCTCCAGTTATTTGATTGTTGGAGCTGTGTTTGCTTCTGTTCTCTCCATTTCTTTCTCTCTCTATTTTTCCCTCTTTCCTTCTTTCGCTTCCTTCTTTGCTTCTTGCTCTCTTTCTCTTAGTATTGTCTTTGTGGGAGATCAAGATTTGGCCACCCTGAAATATATCTCTTTACCTTGATTGTTTTCTCTGAGGGACATTTGACCTCCCCCACAAATTGCCTAAAGAATTTAAAACAAAAGATCTGTTTCAGGAAGGAGTTATTATCATGACTGCTATAAAGATAAAGTAGGATAGAGGTTACAATAGGAAAGGCACCAACAAGCCCCTCTTATCAGAAGTTCTGTCTCTGGCCACATTCTTTGGATGGCCCTGCGAGGAGTTGCCAGACAATCATTTACAAGGGAAGTCTCCATTTGTAAAGGTATCTCCCTCTCTGTATTGGGAAGAGGGGGGATGAGCTCATTTCTAGTGACTTATCAATGTGGAAGGTGAGGCCTTGGGGCTGCATAATAAACCTTACTCTTGTTTACTGTGCTTTAGTGGTAATCTCCTGTAACTGACTCCCCCAACCCCCAGAATCCTCCTTTGTCATTGGCTGAACATGGTATTTAAGATAAGAATTCTGCTATTGTGTTGAGAAACACAGTGTCCCTGCTTTCTCCCATGTATACATGTTATTAAACTTGGTATTATTTTCTCCTGCTAACCTGTCTTGTTGATTATTTGGCCAGCCACAAGAACCTTAAGGGAAAGGGCAGAGGGAGATTCTCCCTCTTCCCCCGACATCTTCATATCAGCCTTTTTACAAAAAGTTCATGTTGTTCGTTTTATATGTTAGGTGAATTTTTGTGTATCGATGGATTAGTCCAGAGTGTAAAGGAAGGGAAGTTATGTCAATCAGATGCGCAAGCTAAGGTCAAGACTGCTTCCATTTGAGCAAAAGTTCATCAGAGATTTTTTTTTTTAATATAGTGGACATCACTGAGTTGAATTCTTCCCTTTATCCCCCAAAGACAGGTAGCTATACCGTCAGACAATGACATGTCAGACAATGACATGATGACATTATCATTCCAAAAATAGGAATACATATAGCTCTAGGCATATTTAAATATTATGAAAATCAGGATGTAGAATGCTTTAATAAATCATCAATATGTGTAGTTAATATATAGTAGTATTAAATTTTACAGATGAGCATTTTATATTGTTTTTATGTTATCTTACAACCTTTAAACTCAAGAAGTTATGAGAAATATTTATAAATTTGATTGCAGGCTTTGTCACATGTCTCATTTTTAGAAAACAAGGTCTTTATCTCTTCATTTCTCTCCATGATAGATACATTTGATTTCATTCATATAGAATATTTTTTCTCACTAAAGATCTTTTTAATAAATATAAGAAGTAAACTACATTTCCGACATTAACAAATGAGGTATTTTAATCATAATTTCAAAATAAAGTATGTTCACACATCAGCAAGAGTGTTTAGTGGAATAAAGTTACATAGTCTAAAATTAATTAATTTGTGCTTAAAGAAATATATAATTATAAATGTTATTGCTTGTATTGATAGGAATAAAGCTCATTTTTTTTTCTACATCTCACATCTGACATTTCTAGAAAAAATAGTAGTTATTCTTCTGTAAATCAGGAAATGTATAGAAATCTGTTACTATTTGCTGATGAAGTGTGGCAGAATATGCCATCCCAAAATATGCCACTTTGACAAACGATTATTTTGAGTTAAAGTCACTGGAAAAACAGCAAATGAAAGAAAAACACTCTGACCTTCCCTCTTTTTCTTAAAAGCAGGAGATGAAATTCCATGTGAAAAATGTCCTCCCTGTACCAAAAGAAAAGTAGCATTCTTATCAAGGACAAGAAGTTGAGACCAAGAGACTTTCATACAAAGAATTCTACACAAATAGAACTTGTTAAAATAATTCTTATCTTCCCCTAACCTTCCTAGTTACTTGTTCGCAATTGTCTCTCTTTGTTCAACCTACTATAAAAGCTTATAGGTTCCATCATTTCTTTGAGTTTTTTATGAGGGATCTGTGTCATGCAAAACTTACATGAATTTGTATGCTTTTCTCTGGTTAATCTGTCCTATATCAGTTTAATTCTCAGGCCCAGCTGAAAAACCATAAGTGGGTAAAGGTAAAATTTTGCCTTCCCTACACTAATTAGCTATTATTTTGTTAGTTATCTTTTTTTCCTTATATCAGTTATCAATATTTCCTAGTTTTTTAAAAAAATCTTCCAGTATTGGGGAAAATGGTATGTAATTGAAGTTCACACTATGCTGAACAATTGGAAGAAAGAGTATTTTATATCACCATATTTGTAGAATATCTATGGAAAAGTACCAAAAAATCCTCAAAATGTGTGTGCACATATTGTTGAAATATTTAAGGCTTGTAAACCTTTATAAAACATTACCTTCATCCTTCTGAAGTTAGTAGAAATCATGAAAAGGGATTAGGAGTAGACAAGGGATGGTGTGGAATCAGATATTAATCACATAGCTGGTATAAGTCTTCCTATTTTACCTGGCATAAGTCCAACATATTCATTTATAATATTTCACGTATTTTCATGGATAGATGTGTCAATATTTATATTGATACACTGCTCTAAGAAAGAATGACAGTTGTTTTCTTACTAAAAATAAAATTAAGACAACTAAAGCTACAACTGTAAGGGTTCTTTGGACTTTAGACTTCCTATGATATAATTTCTTGCATATAATATACAATCAATCAGCCAATTTTGTTCTTTTGCAAGGTGATGCAAATATTTCTTTTTTTTTAAATGAGCAGTTTCAATTTTTGTCATATTTACATTATAAGAAAATTTAAAGTAAAATAAAATAGATAGAATGGTATAAAGTTAATTTCCACGAAAATGTTGTTAGAGAAATATTCTATTATTCTACGTTGCAGAGATAACAACTGATAATTTGTTTGAGCAACTACAAATTGCCAGCATAACATCTGCAGTGAAATACATATGGTGATATCTGTCTGATGAAAAGTCTAAATATTTGACACACTTATAGAAGTTTACTGAACTGTTAGAATGCTTTTTATTTATTTCATAGTTCAGATTTCTAATTAAGCTAAAAGCTTAACACTAGAAGAGAGATAGCATCCAGGAAAATAAACAAGAACTTATTAACAATACAAAAACATTTTAAAAATGGTTACTGGTACTACCTATGATCCTTTAGATAACAAGAGCTCAAATTATTTATAAAAATGTTTTTTGGGACATTATCAATGTCCACGAGAGAGCTAAGCTCATTTATTTTCTTTAAGTGAGGATTTTATTTTTTTTATTTTTTTTTTTTAAAGATTTTATTTATTCAGTTTTTTCCCCCCAAAGCCCCAGTAGATAGTTGTATGTCATAGGTTCACATCCTTCTAGTTGCTGTACGTGGGACTCGGCCTCGCGCTGGACGGAGAAGTGGTGCCTCGGGGCGCTCCCGGGATCCGAACCCGGGTCGCCAGCATCAGAGCGCGCACACTTAACCGCCAAGCCACAGAGCCGGCCCCTAAGTGAGGATTTTAACTTGGAATAATTTTAGATTTGCGGAAAAGCTGCAAAAGTTGTATAATGAGTTTGTATATACCATTTATCCAGTTTCCCATAAAGTTATTATTTTATATAACCTGAATACATTGATAAAAATTAAGGAAAAAAAACTTTCCACATTACTCTTAACTTTTCTCCAATCTTTATGTTGATTTCACCAGGTTTCCCCATTATAGTCCTTTTTGTGTTCTAGGATCCCACCCAGGGCTCCATGTTGCACTGACGCATAAGTTATCTTTGTCTCCACTGGTCTATGAAAGGTTCCCAGTGTTTTCTTGTTTGCCACGACCTCAATAGTTTTGAGGAGAACTGGTTAGGTGTTTTGTAGATGCTGCTCAATACGGATTTGTCTGTTGTGTTTTCATACTTAGACAGAGGTTATGGATTTTTGGAAATAACACCAAGAGGTGCAGTGTCCTCATCACATCTATCAGGGTTTACATGATATCCACACAAGATAATTGGTAATGTCAACCTTGGTCACTTGCTTAATGTAATGTTTGCTAGGTTTCTCCACTAAAAAGTTACTATTTTTCCATTTCTTTATTCTTTGGAATCTAACCACTAAGTCAAGCCTGCATTCAAGGAGAGAGGAGTAATTACAGACATTATTAGAAATTTTTCTGTAAGACTAGTCTCATCTCTCTCATTTGTTTATTTATGCAGTCCTGTATTTATATCAGTATGGACTTTTGCTTATTTATTTAATTTTGCATTATAATCAATACTATGTTTTTTTATTGTTTGCTCAAATTCTTTTATGTTTGACCATTGGGTGCTATCAGAATATGGCACCTAACTGTCTTTGACATATCCCACTTTTTTGTTTTTATTTATTTTTTCCCCAGCTTTACTGAGGTATAAATTGTCCAATAAAAGTTGTGTAGGGGCCGGCCCAGTGGTGTAGTGATTAAGCTCTCGTGCTCTGCTTCAGAGGTGCGGGGTTCGTGAGTTCAGATCCTGGGAGTGGACCTATGCGCCGCTCATCAAGCCATGCTGTGGTGGCGTCCCACACACAAAGTGGAGGAAGATTGACAACAGGTGTTAGCTCAGGGCCAATCTTCTTCATCCAAAAAAAAAAAAAGTTGTATATATTTAAGGTGTACATGATAAATTGATGACACTTCCTTATTGCTGACATGACAAGATGCTCCAGGATCATCTTATGTCTTCTCTACCCCACCCTAGAATCAGCCATTTATCCAAGGCCTAACATATCTTTTTAGCTTATTCATTTTGAGCACACTTTCTGGAAAAAACAAATGTGAAATATCACAAAATGCATGGAAATGGAAAAGTATATAATGACATTCATTTAATATTTAGTGACCTGAATTCAGTTACCCCCAAATTACTCAAAGTATTTTCCTAAGTTTAGGTTAGAGGACGTGTAGTGGTTTTCTGTCACCAGAGCCAATAGGATTTCCCACATGAATTCCTGTCTTGTAGAGTTATCTACTGACCTCCTTCAGTGGTTTCATTTGTCTCAAGGTCATGCATACTTTGTACCTACCCTGTCATTTATATTACTTTATCTTTGGCATGTCTTTGAAATATTACTTTTTTTTTATGTCACCATGAAGTGCTTCAGTGATTCTGTTTATTTTAATACTTTTCAATACTTTTGTACTTGCAAGAAAATAACACATGAATACATGTAGAACTTTAAATGGTTTTACTTTTGGTTCAAATAACTGTGGCCAACAGAAATATTTTAACTACATGCTGTTCTTTCTTTACGTATTTTCTGTCTCAAGTATTATGAGAATCTGTTCATAAACAAGTTTAAATTTAGATAATATGACCAAGTCAAACCAAGTATACTGAGTATATAGCATTCATCTACTCCAACCTGCTAAAATGAGGAGTTTTATATTCATAGGGGGAGAAAACAGGGTAGAGAGTGGAAATAATTTACAATCCAAACATATTTAAGGGATAGTTAATTTTTTTTCAGTACTTGCAGATTTACTCATCCATTACAGATTTGAGACTCTAAATTATTTATTTTTAATATTTTAGTTTGAAATGTCAAGTAGGAAATGAAGTATTCTTTAGGCAAACACAAATCCACTTAAAATAAGCATATTGATCTCTGATATTTATTGAAGTTCTATTTTTACTGGCTAATGAGCACTAAATTGATTTTATTAATAGGAGAATATCTTCTGTAACATGGAGAAATGATGGAGATACTTTATTTGTTGAAAAGGATATAAATGAATGAGAAGACAACTCATAGAGTTCAGTTGTTGATCAGTATTTTGCTAGACATTTTTAGAAACTGTAAACCAAGTTATTTTTTGAAGAGTAAGAATAATACTAATAACAATAATATTGATGACGATATTGATGTAACAAAATGACAATTAATGACATTGAAAAATCCAGTTGTCAAAATGGATAAATGGGTATAATGGATAAAAACATATTAGTATGTGAATGGTTTATTTGATTATAGGGTCAGATTATGCACCTAGATAATGAATGAGATAATATCCCCAGGAGGATACATATTTTTGCATTACTATACATCCACTTATTATTTCGTTTATTCAACAAATATATGGTAAGTCTCTAATATGTTTCTGGGACTGTGCTGTAAGCTAAAGATCTTGCTGTGAACAAACACACAAGGCATGAACCCCCTTCACATAGAGCTTAAGTGTATTAAGACAGGGAGTCATAAAATAATACCTCAAATAAATATAAAACTTAAAATAGTACAAGTGAATTAGTGGAGATCTGTACTCTCTAGTCAGAGAGATTAGGAAAGCTGTCAATGATAATGATTGACCTGATATGTGACAGTAGAGAATCACTAACCCAACTTCACATGAGAGATCTTCAGCAGGCAAAATAACAAAGGTCTGGAAGGAAGTATCATAGTTTTTACAATGTGCAGGAAATCAGATTACAATGTGCCTGGAGAATGAGGACATATGGTGTTAAATAAGCAAAGTAGAAAGAGGTTAGGTTGGGCAGGACCAGGTCTCCATCTTAAGAACAACTGGCTTTTCTTGATTCATTTTAATCTGGGATGGCATAACCAATTGTTTTGAAAGATTAATTCATTATGCAGGTGACTGTAATTTAGAGGGGATGCAGAGAAGATGGACGAGAACGTCTAGAGTGGAGAAAAACATATTTCCTCTGGGCATGGTTTATGATACCTAGGGAGAGAGCATCGAGTAAGAAAAGGAAAAGGCATTTGATAAATCATGATTCATTCCTGTGACAGGAAATGTTGATATCAAGAGTTCAATCTCATCCTGGGACCAGAAAACAATTAGTTTGTTCTCTGGGGTTGTTCTGTATTTAATACAAATGTATAGACATGGAGAGGCTTGAAGAAGTTGGTCTGTACATGATGCAAAGTTTTGTGCAGGAATTTAAATGATCATCTGTATTTAATTCCTTGCCATTTTCAGTGAAAATTCATTAAGTTTTATAGTAAGGAGTGCAATTAGAGAAACTAGGGAAAGGATTGTGCCCTTACAGTGAAACCTAGAGTGATGGTAGAAGGGTCAGTCACCAGGGAAAGGCAAGTCTACCCAAGGAGCAATGATTTCATCAAGATTACTAGTCACAAGTAAGCAGAAAAGTGTTGTATTGAAATTGTGAATTTGATTTTCTTTTTAACTATTGGCCATAAGAAATCAGATTACTTTTGCAGCATTTTGCTTTTCTTCAGTGTAGAATACAATTTTTAGTTATGCATGGTATATAAGTGAATTTATCTTTTTTATTCATTAGTCATATCATGTTTAATTATTTAGAAGTCCAGAGAGATCCCAGCCTCTTGGAAAAGATTATCTGCCCGAAGACTGCCATAAGCAGAAGTCTAGATTCCCATGTGCTCAGAGTAAGAATGACTCTCTGCTGCCCCGGAGACACTTGCTAACAGAGTCCCATAGCTCCATGTGCTTCTGGTGAGGCACTCCACCCTTTTCTCCCTGCAACACTCAAATTCTTTCCACTAATATCTGATATTGTTAACAAAGGACTAATTAATCATGTTCTTTATCATAGTTCATGTCAGTTTATTATAAACTTCCCTAGAAAACTGTAACCAGTTATGTGCCCTTGACCAAGTTTGGTTACATCTATGAGTCCCTGTCCTCATTTAAAAATATTTCCCAAGTAACATTATTAGAAGGATTAGAAAAATCAATGCAAGTGGTCTATTCCTATACGGTTTTATGGTAGAAAGTTATTAAAATGTTCCTACAATCTTGACGTGACTTTAGTATTTTAATGTGTCTATGTGTTGTATGTATGTGCAGCTCCTGATTAAATCTTATTTAGTGCCAGATTAACTAATTCAAATCTCAATTCTACCATATACCAGCTGTGTGACCCAAACCTGCTCTGCCTCAATTCTCTTAGCTGAAAAATGGAAATAAAAGTACTCCCATCTCAAATGATTATTGGGAGAAATTAAGGTGTTAACTTATATATGGCTGTATCAATTAGGTAAAAAAAGTTTATACACTCAAGTTAGAATGATAGAAAGTTTATATAATAAAAGAGTTATTCAAATGTTTGAGAAGGATGAGAAAAACTCGTAAGAGATATTTCAGTACCCTAGGACCATAATAGCAGAGATGTCCCCACTCCAAATGTGAAATGACCAGGGGAAGGTACAGTTACCAGAGTAACTACAACTTTTATAGAGAAAATTGTGTAGACAGGCAGCCTTGAGAGGATCTGTGTATCAGAGGACACGACCATTCTAAAGTGATCACACTGGAATGAAGCTATTGTAACTAATACTCTCTTCTTACTTTCTTCAGTTTTTTTTTTTTTTATATTATGTCATACCTTCTCATTGGCTGAATCCAACTGGAAACCAAATGTAGCTGAGCCCACGGGTATAGTCCAAGAAGCTCAGGTTTCCCAGGTGGAGAAGAGATTGGAGAATTGGTCTGAAAGGGTTACATGATAACTTGCATAAAAGCACTCAGAATTGTGTCTGGTATATCGTAAGTGAGATAAGTGTTAGCTGTTGTTTGCAACTGCCAACACCAAAATTATAGACTTTTATAACTGCTCTATCATTCTTCATTCTACCTCTATTTAAATGTACAGAAACATTCAAAGTACACATGATTAACTGTGTTATAGCATTTCATAACCAGCTTTGATAATAGTATGGATTCCAAGTGAAACAATTTTCCCCTAGATGCTGCTAACTTAAAAATAATTAGCAATAAAAGTGATATAAGATATTATTTGTGAGAAAGTCTAAACATTTCTAATTCAAAGAAAATGAGAATTTATTGAATTTCTACTTTTCCTTTCAGAAGTTATTAGTTAAAATATTTAGTATTATTACATGTATAGAGAAAAAACAAAACAAATTCAAACTGTCTATGCATTTAGTATTTTCCCTCTAATTATCTATGACAGCATTTTTAGTCTACAGGCATTGGTTAGCTGTAAATCCAATATTTCAGATAATAGAAAAGGAATAGACATTCAGTTTGGAAAATGAATACATTTCTGGGAATTTTTCAAAATGAAAGTTGTATTTTTATTGTTTTACTCAGAATGGCAGTTGACTGTGTTTTTGTAACTGGCTAAGATAGTAATTTGGATTCTAAATGACATGCTTTAATATCAAGATAAGTAATTTAATGTAATTCTTATTAAATTACTTCTAATTTTCACCACTGATAGATTGAGAATACAATAGCACAGGCAGTTATATTAGGTTCTCAAGCCAAACACCAGGCACTAACATAGATTGAGAATACAATAGCACAGGCAGTTATATTAGGTTCTCAAGCCAAACACCAGGCACTAACATAGAATTTGCCATTAGGAGAAATTTTACTTTCCAATTTTCTGAGAGAAGGTTAACCTTCTTTTCTTCTTTTTTATTATTTTATTTTAGTGCATTATGATACATAGTATATGTGGACATTATGTGATTTACTTATATATATTTGAGAGGCATCAGATCACAGGTGGCATTTACATCCATGGGAAGTGTAGAAAGAGAAAATATGAACTTAAGGTACTGAGACCCTGAGAAATCCTGACCTTTAGGATTAGGTGGTAAAGGAGGGACAAGGGAAGTATGCTGAGAAGACCAGACTATTTATGAATGGAAAGCAGAACAACAAAACACACGTGAGAGAGTGCTGCCAGAGTTGCCAAGAAATGAAGTTGGTTTATAAAGCATGGTGTGATAAACCACATTTACTGACAGTATGCGTAAGAGATGACAGAGAGGGTCCGTGGATTTTCAAACCTGGAGATTGTTGGTGACATTGATAGAAAGAGCTTTAGTGAAAGAGTGGGTGCAAAGCCAGGTTATATTGTTTTGTAAGATGATATGGAGTTGGGCAAAAAGAAACACCCAGCCCAACAAATTATTACAACATGAATAGTAAAAAAAACAAGTTGTGGCTGTGCAGAGTTGTGGAGCTAAGGTTTAAGGGAATTTTGTTTTGTTCCACCTATATCATTATACTAACGGGGATGATACAAAAGAAAAGGAAAACATATGATATAGAGCATAGAAAAATGCACAGGGCAAAGTCCTTCAGAGGGTAAGTAAGTTCTTGAGCATAACTGTTAGGTATGCTCTTTCCTTTGTCAGGGAGAGAAATACTTCCTCCCTTGAAATAGGGAAAGAAAAGATAGAAGTATAGTCAGTGGGTTCTTAAGCTTGTTTGGAATGTGATGAGGATGGTCTGTTAATTGTAACCTTTTAATGAGTTTTTAAATGTTAAAAACGTCTCTGAATTGGAGCCAGCCTGGGGGTGTAGTGGTTAAGTTGGGGGCTCTCTGCTTTCGCGGTTGCGGTTCATGGGTCGGATCCTGGGAGTGGACCTACACCACTCATCAAGCCATGCTGTGGCAGCAACCCACGTACAAAATAGAAGAAGATTGGCACAGAGGGTAGCTCAGGGCTAATCTTCCTCATCCCCCCCAAAAAAGTCTCTGAATTAAAATTTTAGAGGCTTACGGAAAGTGGGGAGGTATAAAACTGTCTTGCTCAGATATGAAAAATAGAGGATATATTTAATTGAATACATCCAAGAGCCAATTTAAGTTCTAAAATCATGTATTTATACAAAAATCAGTCTGCTTAATACGGAGTTTTTCAATGATTTAACAGTAATTAACTCCTTGGATGAAAGACCCAAGAAGATAATGTCAGGGATAGTTTGATATTAAGGTTTTCAGGTAAAAACCTATGCATGCTAGACTGGACAAGAAGTGTGCTTACAGATAGAAAGAGGTATAGTGGGTCAATAGAGAGGGTGATACGATTGAAAAAGTACACACATGATATCATTAGAGTAAGTGGAAAATATTAGTAGATTGTCAAATATAAGCTATTCTAATTTAACATTTTAGAAATGTTCAATTTACTGGTGAAGACAAAGGTCAGGCGTGCTCAGGAGACATGTTGCTCAAGTAGTTCAAGGATCTGGTGTGTAGTTATATCAGAGAGCCTTTAAGATCCTGTCTAAACAAAGTGTTCTATTGTGATTCCAGTGATTCGGAGAGGAAAGGAGTGTTATAAAAATCAACTATTTGTAAGACATACCCTAGGAACACATGGTTGCTTTTCTAGTCTATCCATTTTTTTCTTTGATAGAATGTTTATTCCAAATTATTCATCCTTTACCTCTGCCACATGATTTTGCAGTGAATAGAATTAGGTTTATCTTTGGATTTGGCCATCTGACTTATTTTAGCCAGTAGAATATTAACAGATGTGAGGTAAGCAGAGGCTTTGAATGTGCATTCACATTCTGGCTTGCCCTCTTTTGTACTCCTGTGATTTAACCATGTAAACTGAACAAGAATCTTTAAAATTTCTCTGTCCCTCAGTGTCCTCAACCGTGAAATAAGGCTCATAATATCAAACTCGCAAGATTCTTGTGAATTTTTTTTTTTTGATGAGGAAGATTAGCCCTGAGCTAACATCTGTTGCCAATTCTCCTCTTCTTGCTGAGGAAGATTGGCCCTGAGCTAACATCTGTGGCCATCTTCCTCTATTTTACGTGTGGGACACCTGCCACAGCATGGCTTGATAAGCAGTGCATAAATCTGTGCCTGGCATCCAAACCCGTGAACCCCAGGCTGCCAAAGTGGAGCATGTGAACTCAACCCCTATGCCACTGGGCTGGCCTCATCTTGTGAATTTTTAAAATATAATTTACATAACACAATGTTTGAAAGAAAATAAGAAGTGAATATAATAGTAGTCATGATACTTATAATTACTGATTATTACTGAAGAGAATAGTCAACCAACCAGAAGACTCTACTTCTCTTTGTTTATAGAAGGGCTACATTTAGATAAAGCTTCCAATAGAAGTAACATTTTCCCTTTCTACTGATTGGCTTAATGGAAGAAGTCTGTCTAAATTCAGGATACAACAAATTATTGGGCACATTAGTCTGTCCCACTGATTAATAAAGCCAAATATGTCAAATAAATCAGAATCTTTACTTCCAACTGATCTTTCCACATGAAGTATCTCAGTGATTGGTACTATCACCCACACAATTGTGTAAAAGTCAGAAATCTGCAAGTTATCTTTTGTCTTTTCTCTCCCTTACACTAACTTTCAATTTATCACCAAATCCTACATAATGTATACTTTATGAAGAGTTATATGGCCTAAATTCTCTCCAGCCCCCTTCCATTCTTTCTGAACACACTCATTTTTCTCAACAGGATTTGGGCAATGGACTCTGAATGGCTTTCTAGCTTCCATTGTTCTTCTGATCCAAATTATTCTATAATTTTAACTTTTGTAGTCTAATCCCCATCATGATAACCGACATACAGTAATGTATAGCTAACTCATTGAAACAGTTATTTAATCATTTGATGAACACTTAGTCAAAAGTAATTTTTCTAAGGAAATTTTGTTAAGTCATTTTCTGTGTAAAATTTTTCATAATTAAAGTGTAACTTCCCAGCATTCCTAAAAGGTCTATTTTGGTATAATCCAACGCCCAGCTTTGTCTTTCAATGCTGGTTTTTCCCCTCTCTTGCTAAAATCATCATAGATTATTTTCTCTTCACTGAATTTACCTCACTAATGCTTCTCTTTTTTACAAATTCTCTCTTTATAAAACATTAGCCTCTATACTGGGCTTCCAAAATTCAATGTATGTTCTATCTGACAAGCAAGAAATTTTTCAAATTCAAAATTTACTGTTACTCCTTTACTCAAAATTTTTAAATGAGTTTTTATTGCTCCTGGAATATAAAGCAATATTTTTTGTATGGATTTGAATACATGTGTAACCTGGCTTCTGCAAATTCCCCAATTCTACATCACTTTTTCTAGATTTCTACAATTCTTCCATAAGGACCACTTTAAGTTTCCATGCTCCTTCATGAGTTTGAGCTTCCTCCTATCTACTTCAAGCTTAGATTTCTTTGCGACCTCAACACAAATTTGACTTCCTAAAAGAAACCTTTCCTGAAGATGCGTGGTTTTTATATAATAGAATGATAATGACAATAATGAGAAGAAACACTTGTATAGCACACACTACATGTGACTGAATATGCTCCAAGTGCTTTACAGATGTTGTTTAATCCTCACAAAAACCCTATGAAGTATGAGAAAATTGAGGCAGGATGAGAAAATCAGGGCACCAAGTGATGCAACTACTTCTGCAAGGTGCCTAATTTAGTAAGTGGTAAAACCTCAACTGAAGCCAGGCAAGCTATTCCAGGTAAATTGTTTGCTAAAAGCTATTTTTCTTCAAAGAATGCATACAATTTATAATGGATTTTAAAATTTATGTGAGGTTATATCCAAATCAGGATAACTACTGCAAACAAAGTCAGAAACTACAAGAAAAGAAAATTACAGGTTAATATCCCTGATAAACATAGATGCAAAAATTTTCAACAAATATTAGCAAAGTGAATTCAACAGTACATTAAAAGGATTATACACCATGATCAAGTAAGATTTATTCCTGGGGATGCAAGAATGGTTCAACATATGCAAATCAATCAATGTGATACACCACATTAACGAAAGAAGGAAAAATTTATATGATCATCTTAATAGATACGGAAAAAGCATTTGACAGAATTCAACATCCTTTCATAAAAAAAGCTCTCAACAAACTGGGTATAGAGGGAACATCCCTCAATATAAAAAAAGGACATATATGACAAGTTCACAATTAATGCCATACTCAATGATGAAAAGCTAAAAGCGTTTTCTCTAAGATCGAGAACAAAGGAAGGATGCCCACTCTTGCTACTTTTGTTCAACAAAGTATTAGAAGTCCTAGCCAGAGCAATTAGCAAGAAGAAGTTCAGGATACAATATCAGTATACAAAAATTACTTGCATTTGTATAAACTAACAACAAACTATTAGAAAGAGAAATTAATAAAATAATCCCATTTACAATAGCATCAAAAACAATAAAATACTTAGAAATAAATTTAACCAAGGAAGTGAAAGATCTGTGAGCTGAAAACTATAAGACATTGTTGAAAGAAATTGAAGAAGAAACAAATAAATGAAAAGATATTTCCTGTTCATGACTGGAAGGATTAATATTGTTAAAATGTCTGTATGACCCAAAGCTATCTGTAGATTCAACACAATCCCTATCAAAAGTCCAATGGCATTTTTCACAGAAATAAAACAAAGAATCCTAAAATTCGGATGGAATCACAAAAGACGCTGAGTAGCCAAAGCAACCTTGAGAAAAAAGAACAAAGCTGGAGACGTCACACTTCCTAATTTCAAACTATATTACAGAGCTATAGTAATCCAACGAGTATGGTGTTGGCATAAAAACAGACACATAGATCCATGGCACAGAATAGAGAACCCAGAAATAAACTCATGCATATATGGTCAATTAATTTTCAACAATGGAGCCTAGAATATACAATGGGGAAAGAATAGTCTGTTCAATAAATGGTGTTGGGAAAACTGGATAGCTACATGCAAAAGAATGAAACTGGATTGCAATCTTACACCATACACAAAAATCAACTCAAAATGGATTAAAAACTTGAATGTAAGACTTGAAACCATAAAAGTCCTAAAAGACAATATACAGGTAAGCTCCTTAACATTGGTTTTAGCAACGTTCTTTGGACTTGACACCAAAAGCAAAGATGACAAAAGCAAAAATAAACATGTGGGAATGCATCAAACTAAAAAAGCTTCTGCACAGCAAGGCAAACTATTAACAAAATGAAAAGGCAACTTATAGAATACGAGAAAATATTTGCAAGCCATATATCTGATAAGGGGTTAATATCCAAAATATACAAGGAATGAATATAACCCAACAACTGAAAAACTAACAATCCAATTTAAAAATGGGCTGAGGAAATGAATAGACATTCTTCCAAAGAAGACATACCGATGGCCAACAAGTACATGAAAAAGTGCTCAACGTCACTAATCATCAGAGAAATGCAAAGCAAAACCACAATGAGATATCACCTCACACCTGTTAGGATGGCTATTATCAGAAAGACAAGAGATAACAAATGCTGGTGAGGATGTGGAGAAAAGGTAATCCTTGTACACTGCTGGTGGGAATGTAAATTGGTATAGCCACAATGGAAAACAGTATGGAAGTTCCACAAAAAAAGCAAAAATAGAACTGCCATATGATCTAGCAACCACACTTTTGAGTATGTGTCTGAAGAAGACGAAATCACTACCTCGAAGAGCTATCTGCACTTTTATGTTCATTGAAGCATTCTTCACAATAGCCAAGATGTGGAAACAACCGAAGTGTCTATTGATAGATGAATGGATAAAGGAAATATGGTGTATATACATATACACACAATGGAATATTATTCAGCATTAAAAGAAGAAAGAAATCCTGTCATTGTGACAGTATAGATGATTCTGGAAGGCATTATGCTAAGTAAAATAAGCTAGACAGAGAAAGACAAATACTGCAGGGTATCATTTATATGTGGAATCTTAAAAAAAAGAAAAAAAAGTCAAGCTCATACAAACAGAGACTAGAGTGGTGATTGCCAGAGCTTCGGGGCGTAATGGGGAGAGGTTGGTAAAAGTGTACAAACTTTCAGTTATAAGACGAATGAGTTCTGAGAATCTAATGTATAACATGGTGACTATAGTTGATAATACCTTATTGTAGAATTGAAATTTGCTAAGAGAGTAGAACTAAAGTGTTCCTACCAAAAAAAAAAAACCACAAAACAGTTAAATATGTAAGGTGATCGATGCGTTAACTGGCTGTGGGAATCTTTTCACATGTATACATATTTTGAATTATCATGTTTTATACTTTAAATACATTACAATTTTATTTATCAATTATACTTCAATAAAGCTGAAAAAATTAGAGTAACTGTCAAACTCGTAAAATTTCCTCATGGTGATGTCACTGCTCTTTCATTCTTCTCAAAACAATTTTCAGCACCCCAAGCTAGGGTTGTGACCCATGATCTAAACTGGGTCAATCGTAACTTCTTACTTCTCTGACTTAGTGATTAAAACACGACATGTGTAAGTGACTCAAGTTTTAACAACCTAAAATGTTTCCTGAGATTTTCTGAATTAGAAATTAAAAATTATTTTTTTCATTACTTTTTACCTTCCTCCTTATTTCCTTCCTGTCTCAAAGAAGATATGTTGTACGTAAACTTGAAGATTCCAGCAGCTACGTATATTTCCATGATTCCACCTTATTGAGAAAATGAAGCCAAAAGGCAGATAGAAGCAGTGAAGAAAAATAAAGATGGTACTTGAGACTTTGATTCAAATTATTCAGAAGCCAGTGACAGTGCGCCTGCCTCAAATATGTAGGGCAGGATGATTACACGTGCAATAAATTACCCTGACCTTTGTTTTCATTTTGTTTGGTTTTTAAATTGCATTTCCAACTTTTGGGAAGAGTCAATACAGATGTTTATGTCTGGAATGCAGTGTTGTGAAAAATAAAACTAAAATATGCTACTGCTTGACTCAGGTGGGATAGGAATTGGCAAGGATCTCTCCATGGCGGGCCAGGTGAGCCTTTCCTGTAAGGTCACAGTGAAGCACACTTTGAATTATTATGTGCTACCTTAGGATTCTGAACATGTTCTTACAGTAGAAAAGGTTATAGACACAGGAGGATGTTGGCTAATTCTTACAGCTGTTAAGATGTAATACCGAAAAAAAGTATTTGTCCAATGTGTCCCCTTGGAATAAAAAAGGATGTAATTTTGTTAGGAGAGAACTTTTATGAATATAACCTGTGATCCAAGACTAATGAGATTCAAGAAACCATGAGCCATGCCACTTTGCAAAAGGAAAATTTCTGTCCCTTGTTAAAGATATTATGCAAACTAGTAGTGGGGATAGTCTAAAATAACCAGAGAAATGGAGCCCCTTAGCGCCCCATCCAGGTCCCTATTGTGTGCTTTAGTTTGGCATCCTGTTCCTAATGTCATTTATCATAAAGAAAAATCAGATAGGACACAACCTGAGGTGAAAATTAGATTGATATAAGACAGAAGCACGTAAAATGAGGGCTGATAGAACTATCGTAAAGCTCTCACAGGCGAGGATAATGAAGAATGGTCTCCAATGGCCAGGTTCTTATTCAAAGAAAAAAAAAGGTCCTAAAAAATGAGATTCTGAATTTGGTACTAGTTAAGAGAGTCTTCAAAACTAAAATGAAAGAGCAGCTAAGTGTATTAAGATAACTGTACTCTCAGAAATATCCCAGAGACCTGGTGATTGTTACACTGCTAAGGTAATTTCTGAGACACTGTAAAGCAGACTGACTTGTAATGGACTGTTAAAACTTCTACCAAGTTCTCCCATAGTCCCTAGTCTCAAGTATCACCACAGAGAGCCATGAGCAAGGAAATCTTCTCTTCCGAGCATAATCAGGCTCAGTCAGATTTGCAATCTAAGGATTCTGCTGCACTGCCAAGGAAGCATCTGTGTTCCTGTCTCATATTATACGTTAACATAGATTGGCTTGGTGTCTGTTACTTGATGCTTGTCAATTTCTTTATTTTTAAGCATGAACCATTTTACCATTATTTAATTTTCCTTCACCATTGTCTATTTGGTTTGTTTAGCCTGAAAGATAAGGATCATGAGAAAGTACATCAGAGATTGAGAAAAAATGGTATCAGCTGGAAATCCTGGAACCTAGGGAGTAATGGCTCCTGACATTGTTTTGAATTGTGTAGCTGGATATGAAATTAGCTGTCTCCTATTGGGAAACCTGTTGGCACGTTTGCATACATATGTCTTATTAGTTTATAATATTAAGAGACAGAAAGTTTTGAAATGCAGTATGGAAACAAGTTCGTATGTGAGACATGTGCATGTACTTGTGCCCACGCCTGGCAATCAACATGTGTGTGGAAAGGGGAGAGGGGAGGGCTGGTACCCAACATAAATTAACATGCTTGACACATTCACAATGGTCTTCCACGGGGGCTGTATATATGCAATTCTACACCTCTCTTTTATCCTCTTATATATGAGTCCCCAGCTCTGGTAATACGGTAGATGCTCAGTGCCTACTTGATGACTAAATAGTCCCTATTTCCTTTGCCCATTATACTTTTGCAACACTGATTTCTCGTGTACAGAATTTCTTACCATTCCTCAAATCTTAGAGCAAGGTTTGAACACTCTGGAAAGACCTCTATAACTTTCAGAAATGGACGTAATTTCTCAATTTCTTTAGTACCCTCTGTATGTTCTTGTCAAAAAAAAAGGGTTGATTTATGGTTAAATCATTATTTGTAGGTTGGATTCCTGTTTAACATAAGCTTCTAAAAGGAAAACTATACGTTCTCATCTTGTATTTGCAGTCATAACAAAGTCTGGCATAAAAGGCACTAAAATATATCTGTCATATCATTGGATGAATGTTTATATTTCCCAAGATTGAAGTGTTTGTGTCCTTCAAAGAGGACGAAAATACAAAGATATAAAAATAAATCGATCAAAGTTAACTTTATTGCATTTTTTAACAGAAGTTATACATATGCATTGATTTTAGTACTGGCTTAAGAAATGAAATTCTCTCTCATATACGTAAAGAGAGACAGACAGACAGATATCAATAAAGAGATAGGTATAGAGATAATGGGAAAGATAACTTAAGAAAAACCAATACAAAAATGTTAATATATAGCTATTTACACTGAGCATATTGATTCATCCCCAAAAATGTAGCTCACCTAAATTTACTAACTTGTGGGACTTACTATTTCAAGAACGCAATACTCTGGGGAAAATCTTTAGTAAAATATAGAAAAGCTTTTACTAAAATATTAGTTACTTTTTTCTTTTCAAGTGTAAAAAGTTGAAAAGGTAGAATTTTACAATTCCAAGGAAGATTAACAAATATAACAATATATCACTCAAATACTTTTATCATTTTAGTACTACTCTAGATTATAGATTTAAGGAAAAAAGAAAACAAACTACTGCCTTTGAAGCTTATTTACAACAAATCATTCCTTCTGGCATGAATGGATTCTAATTAGTTATGACCCATCTCAACAACTCCAGTGTTTTTATTAATATTTCTTCATATAAATATAGTCTCTTCATTCTTTTCTTACTGTGAAGACACTAGCTGTAAAATATATTCCTGAATTTGATGCATGTTTATTGGCAACAACATTTCATTCTTGGACACATTCAGGAGAGGGTTGTTGTATTATCTGGAGCCACATTATATAGAGGCACTTTTAATGTTGAAGGCTTCTATTATGATAGGACAATTGCAATGCATTAAATCTGATATACATGCTAATAAAATAAAGAACCAAGTGTATTAAATTATTTATGGAACAAGTGAAGATATGTGCAAATAAAATAAATAAAAAATATTGCATTTAAAGCACTTATTACAAATTGATTCTATGTTCTGACAAACACAACGATCACAAAGATAAAGCAGTCACATCGTCACACTAATCACCTAAATAAATGAAATATTCCCATTAAATTTTAGAAAAATCCTTTAAAATGTGTCCTTTAAAATTTCAAACATGTAACCTTTTAATATTATATAATAACCATGTAGAAAAACAACTTCATTATAAAACGTTTCTTAGGAAGATTTGATTTTTAAAAATAAATGGTGTATTCTCATGAAATTGGAATTGTTATAGCTTAAGACCATAAATATTTTAAGAAATATTTATTGAACCGCTACTATATGAAATGTACTGTCCTGAGTGTGGTAGATATTTTATCATAATCCCTTTGTTTTTGTGTTAGTAGACTGCCTATTAATATTCATTGCTTAGCATGTATAAGTCAGAACATTTTTGTGTGACTATTCATAAACAATGTTTAATGAAGATGTTTAAATACACATTAGTCAGAGTGAATCACTTATGTGTAAAGCTAATGCCATTCAGTGCACTGGTTCCTTTTAAGGATATGATGTAGCATACTCAAATTTATTGATATAACTTTTTTGTGTGTGTGTGAGGAAGATTAGCCCTGAGCTAACATTTGTTGCCAATCCTCATCTTTTTGCTGAGGAAGACTGGCCCTGGGCTAACATCCATGCCCATCTTCCTCTACTTTATATGGGACGCTGGCACAGCATGGCTTGACAAGCAGTGCATCGGTCCGTGCCCAGGATCCGAACCTGCGAACCCTGGGCCACTGAAGCGGAGAGCACGCGCTAAACGGCTACACCACTGGGCTGGCCCCATATATAGCATTTTTTTAAAATGCAAAAGTGCAAATGATATCAGTAACTAATATATAATATTGTAGAAACATGGAAGTAATTAAGGAGTTAAATTTTTAAAATTTATTACATGCATTTATATATTAGCAAAACAGTGCATATATTAAAAAAAAAACTTTGGAGGCCAGCCCGGTGGTGCAAGCGGTTGGGTGCGTGTGCTCTGCTGCAGCGGCCCGGGGTTCGCTGGTTCGGATCCCGGGCGCGCACCGATGCACCGCTTGGCAAGCCATGCTGCGGCAGCATCCCATGTGGAGTGGAGGAATATGAGCACAGAGGTTAGCCCAGGGCCAGTCTTCCTCAGCAAAAAAAAAAAAAAAAGATGAGGATTGGCAAATGTTAGCACAGGGCTGATCTTTCTTACAAAAAAATAAAAAATAATAAAAAAAAAAACTTTGTGCAGTATTTTCTTTCTTTTATGAAACTGATAAAACTTCCTAAAAAGAAATTGCAGTACTAGATCTATTTCAACATTGAATCACTCAATGTTTTATGACCTTCAAAAACTGTGGCCTGAATTACTCTGCTATATTTACATCAAGTACAATCTAAGTGATTAAGCACCCATTTTTTCACATTATTTGCAATGTTCTTAATTCCTTTTAAGGTGTTACTTGCTTAATATTGATAAGATCTTAACAGAAATCGCTGTGGAGAAAACTGATTGTAAAGATAATAAAAATAATGATAATGCCTTGGACAAGAATCAATGTGTATTTAGATATTACCCTATGGGTACAAAGATAATATTATAGGTCTAACTCAGTATATTATGTCAAATTTGCCAGTCATCAAAGGGTCATAATATTTCTTGATTTATTATTCGATAATAAATAAATAATTTTCTTTCTGGCACACCATAAACGGTTTTTAAAAAATCGCATTGTATTACGCAGTTAAGCAACAAACACAAGGTAATAAAAAAAACAGATAATTACTAAAACAGTAATAGCGTGAGAAACTTTTCAGTCTCTAAACACTGTTTTTTCTCATCTTTAAATTGTAGTTTTAAAAGAATTTTCAGCTGAGTATAACGATTGTAAGAGAATGATCTTTCTATAATGTAGTACACGAACAAGATCTGTAATTAATTAGGTATAATTGAAATAATCTATTTCCATTATATGTTTTTTTATATATAAGCATTTTTACTGTAAAATAATGTTAAACATTATTGGAATTTGAATTTCATTCTTGATTTCCCTTGCAATCAAACTTCTAATGGGAATCATTTTGCAGTAGCAGTTAGAAAAAAGTCCCAAGGGCCTTTTTCACTAAATACTTATTCATAGTCATGAATAATTAAAAATGCTCACTTTATTATGGTTTTATGGAGAACAAGGACAATAAATGACTGATTCATTGAACTTAAAATTCTCATTTGCTTTTGACAGCACCAAAATTATTACCTATATGAAATCTATTTTTGATACTAACAGAGACATGCAGTTCCCCAAATTTCATTATTTTGCAAATAAATATAGTAATAGTGAGGCTTTCAGACCAAATTAGTAGTCAACTGAATCTGTTAAAAGGTATAGATAGGTCTATCTATCTGTCTATCTAATCTATGCGTGCATGCGTGAACATTCTTGGCTTCCTTTATTTGAACATATATATTTTGGGGATTATTTCAAAAATAATTAATAAAAACAATTTTTAATAGGATTCTATTAATAATGAATGTATCACTAATTTACTCATTATTGATGGCCGTAAATATATTTGAATGGTTAATGTTGTGCTGTAAGTACTTTACAGTAATAATCTCTCCAGAGGGTCACAAAGACTAAACGCTATTTTTATTTAAAATTTAGTGATTTATTTTTAAGTAGTTACTTGCATATGGAACCAAATTTTAAAGTTAAAATATTATTTAGTATATTATTAATTTATTGGTATACTTATTCATGTTATAACTTTATTGGTAATTTTTTTGAAATTTAAAAGTCTCCCTCTGTTTCTGTCCTCCAGTTATCTATCTATCTTTCCTAGAAGCAATCAATATCATTAGACAACAAATGCCAGCTCTTGAGTCAAATGAACTCATAATATCTGGAATAGGATAGAAATTGCCATACTTTGCCCATAATTATAAAATCCCAGAAACTTGACAAAATATATGAAACAGCTGTTTTTCAGACATTGGATATGGGCACTACCAGTTTGCTGTCACTAAGCGAGAAGAAATGAATGAAGTAGGCTCCATAATGACCCTTGCTTTTTGCCTGGAGATTCTTTTGGGACCATGATAAAGCACCCAAGTCTGGTAGGGAACTCAAGCAGAACACAAAGTCTTTCTAAATTGACTTATACAAATATGGAGATGTGGAAGTGACTGGAATGTTTGGACAGTATGATTGTGAAGAAACCTATGCAGGAAAGATACCAAGTAACCTTCACAAGTGGTCCCTTTAAGTGTTTTGGTGAATACAATGCCACGGTTACATGGGATGAAAGTCCCTAAAACTCGATAGTTGTAAACTGATTAATTCCATCTGAGTTTTGACAAAATAGCTCATAACACCTGGGGCATTCAGGATAGACCCCAGTAGTAGTGGTAGTAATAGTAGTAAACTAACCTTTGAATAAAAGCTACACTAAACCCACCTTAATAAAAGTTAAACAGAACAGTTGAAAGGTTTAAGCTCATCTTCACATAACTTAACAAAGGGTGAGAACTGTATCCAATAGCCTTTAAATGAATGTAACAAAATTCACTTGTATTAACATAATATTCACAATGCACAGAGTCCAATTAGAATTTATTGTACATTCAAAGACACAGTAATATGTGACCCAAAAGCAGCAGTCAAAAGAAACATTCTAAATAGTGACAAATATGATGGAATTAGTACACAAGAACATATGGACAAATATTCTAACTAGGTCAGGTATTTAATGAAAAAATACCAGAATGCAGAAAAATGAAAGATATAAAAAAGAACCAAATGAAAGATTTTTTTTTATTATGGTGATTTTTTTAATTGATGTCGTAACAGTTTATAATATTGTGAGAGCCCAGTTGTACATTATTTGTCAGTCACTATATAAATGCGCCCTTTCACCCCTTGTGCCCACCCCCCAACCCCCTTCCCCCTGGTAACCACCAAACTGTTCTCTCTGTCTGTGTGTTAGTTTATATTTCACATATGAGAGAGGTCATACAGTGTTTGTCTTTCTCTGTCTGGCTTATTTCACTTAACATAATACCCTCCAGGTCCATCCACTTTGTTGCACCAAATGATTCATTTTGAGATTAAAAATACCTCCTAGGGCCAGCCCCCATGGCCTACTGGTTAAAGTTCAGCATGCTCTGCTTCTGCGGCCCAGGTTCATTTCCTGGGAGCAGAACCACACAACTCACCCGTCAGTGGCCATGCTGTGGCAGCAGCTCACATGAAAAAGAAAAAGAGAAAGATTGGAAACCAATGTTAGCTCAGGGTGAATCTTCCCTAGCCAAAAAAAGAAAAAAAAAAAAGAAAAAAAATGCCTCCTAAATGGAAAATTCTTTGGGTGGAATTAGTAGCAGAGAAGAAGCTGAAGAAGGGGAAAAAATGAACTTGAATATGTAACAATACAAACTATTAAAGATGAAGCATAGAATAAAAGAAGAGAAAAAAATGAGCAGAATTACAGTAACTTGTGGGAGGAGATCAGATATTTTCATATCCATGTGCATTCGTTTGGAGTTGCTGTAACAAATTGCTACAAACATGGCAGCTTAAAATAACAGAAATGTATTCTCTCATAGTTCTGGATTCCAGAATTCTGACATCAAGGTATCAGGAGGGTTGGTTCCTTCTAGAGACTCTGAGAGAGGATCCATTCCATGCCTCTCTCCTAGATTCTGGAGACTGCTGGAAATTAGTGCTGTCCCTTGGCTTGTGGACGCATCACTCCAATCTCTGTCTCTATCTTCACATGGCTTTTCCCTCTGTGTGTCTCTGTGTCTGCCCCTCTTTTTCCTTTTACAGATACCTCTGATCGGATTTAGGAGAGACCCTAAATTTGTTACGATCTCATATTGAGATCCTTAATTACACTTCCAAAGACCTTTATTCCAAATATGATCACATTACAAATAAGGTTCTGGGTGAACATATATTTTGAAGGCTACAATTCACGTAATTACAGCGCCAACTAAAGGAAGATTGGAGGGAAAAATGAAAAATAACACCTGAAAAATTGTCCCCTGAAGTTTCAAACTTGATGGCTTTAAACCCATACAACCAAGCAGTTTCAATAAACTCCACACAGGATAAACACAAAGAAAATTATACACAGGCACATCAGAATCAGATTGCAGAATTTTTTGAGATCTAGTATTGAAAGAATAATGGTCGTGGTAAACATTAGGAAAGAGACATAAAAGAAAGAAGGTAAGCTAAATTCTGTTTTCAAGTTATATAGATCCCCATCGTTGTTGCCTCCCCTCTGAGACACATGGACCTTTCAAAAATAAGTAAATAGTAAGAAAGAACAACAGGGTGTCTATGAAGACAGAAAGTAAAATATATATGGAAAATTTGGGAAGTGGGAATGTATTCTATAATTTGGGAGTCAGCTGGCTTCCAGGAAGCTTGCCTTCTTTTCTGCTACATGACGTAGGTTTACTGGGACAGACTCTGTTATTTTGGGAGAGGCCAGATTTAATTCCAGGTGACTTGTAAGTCTAAATATATATAAATGTTATATATATAAATATATATAAATGTTAAAGCTTCTATCATATAATAATCACATAATAATATAATAATCACATAAATTATAATCATATAAAATACATTCATTACTCTCTAGACAATAACATATAGAATATATTCATTACCTTAGAGGTAGGTGACGTCTTTTTCAAGGGATCAAAAAAGTACTAAATACTAATTAAAATGTGGAAACTTGTATTTTATTTATGGAGTCTCCCAAATATTTTTTATTAATGGATTCTCAGAAAGACTCCAGGCAGAGAATTAAAGGCAAGTCATAGGGTGGGAAAAGATCATTGCAATATCTATTTTTATTAAAGTCCCATAGTTAGAGAATATAAAGAACTTTACAATGCATTTTTTTTTAAATGGGCAAAAACTTGAACTGGCAATTTAAAAAGAGCAGTGTCTAAATGGCCTACATGGTAATGAAGTGTTCAACCTTATTTGTCATGCAGAAAATGAAATTAGTACAATAACATACCTTCATACATACACCAGCCTTTAATAAAAAGTAAAAGAGAGAAACCATCAAGAGTTAGCAATGTTGTGGAGCTGTTAGAATTTTTAATCACTGATGGTGGTATTGTAAATTCGTATAACTGTATTGCAAAACAATTTGGCAAGATTTACATTGAAGATAAGCATATTCCAGAAATCTGCAATGCCACTAGAAGGTGTATAACACAGAGAAAGGTAATCGTAAGTTCACCCAAATATATGGATTAGAATGTTCATATTGTGTTCTTAGTATTGGCCCTAAACTGAGAACAAAATAAACTGGAAATGAAAGCAATCAGTTATAAAATTGTTAACTAAGTTGTGGTACATTTATGCAATAGAATACCATATCATATCAATGAAAACAATGAACTACTGCTACACGCAACGATATGAATGAGTATCACAAATATAATATTGAGAAAACTAAGGCAAGCAGAAAAGAAGGCATACTACATGATTCTGTGTGTATAGAGTCCAAAAATAGACAAAAATACTCTATGATAACAAAAGTCAGAATAATAGCTCACTTTGGGGAAGAGGAGTGTTAGCTGAGAAGAGCACAGGAAGGCTTCTAAGGTGTTCTTAGTGTTCTATTTCCTGATCAGAGTAGTGCTTATGTAGATGCATTCATTTTGTGAATATTCATCAAGCTGTATGCTTATGATTTGTGTACTTTTCCCTATGTACATTGTGCTTTCATACAAAGATGATGTATAAAACCTCATGGACATTAGGAAAAGTTGAATTTAGTTCAATGTTAGGATACAAAATTCATAAATGTTTCTATTTATAAGAATTCAATAAAAATAAATGAGCAAATTTTCTGTATTAAGGGTATGTAAAATAAAAAGAAATAAAGGAGGGAATAAAAGTCAGAGTAGATATTAATTATAGAAAATACTAAAGTAAAAAATTGGTATATGGGGCCAGCCTGGTAGTGTAAGGGTTAAGTTCTCGTGTTCCACTTCAGTGGCCTGGGGTTTGCAGGTTTGGATCCCTGGTGAGGGCCAATGCTCTGCTTGTCAGGCCATGCTGTGGTGGTGTCCCATATAAAGTAGAGGAAGATGGGCATGGATGTTAGCTCACGGCCAATCTTCCTCAGCAAAAAGAGGAGGATTGGCATTGGATGTTAGGTCATGGCTAATCTTCCTCACACACACATACACAAAAATTGGTATAGATATATAATTTCAAGAGCTGTTTTTTGAAATGAACTAACTGTGACAAAGCTGATGATAAAGTGCCAGGGGACAGCACAAGAATTATATAGCAGAACTCTAAACACAGAGATAAAAGAGATTAAAAGTTACAATAATATATTATTAATACAACACATTTAAATTTATTGACTACAGATAATTTTATAAATTGTTAAAATTTGACCCAAGAAGGGAAAGAAAACCTTAATAAAAAATACTTATGTGACAAACAAGAAAAAAAAAATTACAGAATTATCCTCTTAGACCTGGCACAGGGCCCAGAAAGCATTATTAACACATATTGAATCCTATGTAAAAATGCTATTAGACAATAGAAAAAAATAGATTTTGCCAAATTATCTTGTACAACTAGAATAAACTTGAGGTCAAAATCTAAAAAAGAACCAAATAATTTAATATATAATATATAAAATTTCATACTAGAAAATTACACATAGCAATATGTTATAAAGGTTGAATTTCTCAGTATGCAAGAACCGCTCCACCTTCAGAAGCCTATTATTAAAATCTATCACAGCAGGAGATCAATTAAGAAAAATATGGGTGGGCCGGCCCCGTGGCTTAGCGGTTAAGTGCGCGCGCTCCGCTGCTGGCGGCCCGGGTTCGGATCCCGGGCCCGCACCGGCGCACCGCTTCTCCGGCCACGCTGAGGCCGCGTCCCACATACAGCAACTAGAAGGATGTGCAGCTATGACATACAACTATCTACTGGGGCTTTGGGGGAAAAATAAATAAATAAATAAAATTTAAAAAAAAAAAAAAAAAAAAAAAAGAAAAATATGGGTTAAATGTAGTAAGAACATATTATATAATTCTAAAATTCACTTCTCATGAAAAATATTAAGGAATGCAAAATAAAATATTGCTTATTTAAGGGTCTAAATAGAAGCTATCTGAAACCAAGCATCAATGAACTTGACAGTGAAACATAATAGATTTTTCCATTATAATCCCTTACAAGATACAGATGACTGATACCAACCCTAATCTTGAATTTTTTTTGTGAGTTTTTAACAAGCTCAATAAGAGAAGGTGAAAGTTCTGAAGAAGACAATGTTTGCAATCATTTCATTTCTAACAAGAAAATAAAACTGAAACCTCTTGTAGTTAGGAAGAGAATTTATATAGAAGAAACTAATGTACATGTAAATGCACAAAATCTGTATTTTCTTATAAACCAGCAATAAGATGTTATAAAGTATGATATATTAAAAGGCTCAGTTTCATTATAGCCAAAAATATAAACCATTATGGAATAGTCTTAAAAACAGAGAATTTTTTTTATTATTAATGAAGAGAATAGCCTGGTCCTTGCATGAGAAGTCTAAGTAAATGCGGGTTTATAAAAGATTAGCTCTCTCTCCCATCATAATACATATTGTATGATCTTAAACAAAACATTAACATTTTTAAAATCACTTGTTTTATTAATTTTATATAGTATAATTAATAAAAATACCAAATACAATGTTAAACAAAGGACTTATAAAAAATTCTGTAGGCAGACCTTAATTTTTATGAAGCAAAAGTAATTCAAACAGAGCAAACTTGTGAGGGATTTAAAGAAAATATATTTAAAATTTTGATAAATGATAATTAAATATAAAAGTTAATCTTTTGGAAAATGTTTCTCTTAAATAAATCATTGTCTGTTTTAGTTAGCTAAAAATCCACAAATGATTTTCAGTTATTGTTAGAACGAGACAGCTTTCTTCATAAATCCTGTTCCTCTTTTTCCTTTCTATAGATAAAATTGTGAGAGACTTTCGCATAAAAGGATGAATGGATAGATAAGGTAGATAAATTGGATAAATAGATATCTTGGAATGAATGAAACTTTTTTTTTCAATTCTTTGTAGTACAATCAGTTGTATTTCATAAATTGCCAAATGTCCTAACATCTCTTTCCCTCTCCCTATCTGTCTCTTTATTTATTTACGTACATACCTACATACACACATGCGTATACACTTACACCCCTCAACACACATACATATATATGTGTGTATATATATATGTATATTTGATGAAAATTCAATTAATTCCTTCTTCAAATTGGAGATATCTGAGGGTCACTGGATAGCATCTTGATTGTAAAAGGATTTGATATTTAGTCATGAGACACATTCACTTTATTTCTGAGAAGTGTATCAGAGATCTTTACTAAGATTTAACACATGACAATAAATTACACCTGTTTCTACTTAACTTAAAGGCATGCATTTAACCTGATTTATTTGCAGCAAGTTGGGAAAATAACAGCATTGTTTATTTTATTACTCTTTTGCCAATGCAATGTTTTCATAAATATTTTATCTTACCGTGTGCTTCAAATACATTATCTCAAAACTCTGGAAGGGAATTTGATTTATGGAAAGTATTTTCCCACATAACCTAATTACCAAACTAATTTTTTGTAGTTAATTAGAAAAAAAACAGTGTAGATATATTAATATATAGTTTGATCACGTTTAAGAAAAACAAAACCCAAGGAAATAAATTGCATCATGAACCTTATAAGAGAGGTTAATCAAATAAATTCAGGGTTAAGTCAACTTAGATCTAAATAACCAATTTATCTATTTTTATAAAAAGTTATGAAAAGAAGGTAATATATTAACATTTCATTCTCATTATTATTTTCTAATAGTACAATGTAAATACAATGTAATATGTAGCTAAAATTATAAGCTATTTATGAAGGGAGGAGTATACAAACAGCTTTAAATTCCCTGGTGCATATAGAGTGTGTGTGCCTGTGTGCATGGAACTATATGCATGGATTTGGGGAATAAATAAGGAACAAGTGTAATTACAAAAATAAACTCTACAGGCAATTGTAGATATACATGTACAAATATATTGTATGTGTATAAAATTATGTGTATAAAATTTCTCATTGATTCAGATTATCAAAGAAAATGTTTAAAAGTGAATGGAAGGTAAGGTTTCAGAATCTATTTGTGTCTGAATACATATATTTTGTTCTTAACACTTGATTAAGGGCATTCAATTATAGTTTGAAAATACTTTTTCTTAGAATATTGAAGACATTTTCCCATCCTACTGTAGCTTTTGACATATGTTATCATAGCTCTGGGACTCTCCAGACCCTACTAATCAAATACAAGTAAATATTTTTAAATTAGCTGGCCATGTAATTTTCTCCCATTCATTACTACATATATATTTGTTTAGATGATTTTCAGATATTATTTTCATTTTGGATTATCTGCTTTTACAAACTTTATAGTTTTACTTCCTTAAGCCATATTTATGTATGTTATTGCCAAAAATAGTTCTGTTTAAGTGATTAAAATCTATCGTTTCATAATTACAATCTCAGTACTTGCCAGCTGGTCTCATCTTTTCACTTCAGATAAATATGGCATGATTTTTGTGAGCATTCAATTGAAACGTGTACAAAATGAGTTGCTGTCAACAGTATCAAAAGATATTACTCTTTACATATTTCAGTATATTCACAAAGCCACCATCGCTTGATAAATGGCATTTGTCACTATAAATTCTTTTAATAAATTATACAGGTGTCCAGTCTTAATGAGAGTGATAGTTTTACCTAACAGAGAAGAAGAAAAAGTAGGATATTTCTAGGAACATACAGAAATCATTACGTATAGCAAATTTTTAATCCATTATTTTTACCATTTATGATTAATTTAGTTACTTAAAAAAGTACCAAATTTTGAAAATGTCAAAAGGTGTTTACCAACTTCAAAATCCTTGTCTTTCATTGCTATAGTCTCTGAGTTTTTCTCTTTATGTGTATAGGTTTGAATCTTTTCTTAACTTTAAAAATATTTTCATGTCATTTATGTTCTTTCAGTAAGTAAACTGCTCTGAAATTTTTTCAATGTGTTCCTTTTCCATTTGCAGTATGAACATAAGCATTTGTCACTTAGTTCCATATTAAAATATCAAAGTATAATTTTTTATCTACATATAAGATGATCCATTAATGTTTTTACGATATGCATTCTACTAGTACTACTAGAATACTAAGTATTCTACTAGTCCCAAAAATATAGTGTTTATGACTGAGACTGATTTTCTCTTTCGTCTTAGATAACCCTATGTTCTTTTGGAGCAGTATAATGCCTGACTATAATCTAGCATTGACCATTCCCCATTATAGCTAGGCAGTCTTACTGCATACATCTGGCCATTGTAATTCTAATACACTGGGTGGGGTTTCTGGTAAAGCACTTAATGAAGGGCTGATTTTGTTGCTAACGTGCTCTTTTGTTTTTTGTTTGTTTTTGTTACCTCCAGCTTGGAATTTTGATAAGCTGGCTGGATCTCCAAAGTTTTTCTAATTATGCATATGAGGACCAGCAAGAGGTGTAGTGGAAAATTAGAAAATCCCAAGAAGGTGATCATATCTAGTAATAGTAGAGGTTTGCTCAAGTACAGAACTTACTTTCCATTCTAGAAAAGCAAACATCTGTCTTGGTTATAGCCATTATTTTGATGTTTTTTGTTACTATTTATCCATTTTATTTCCCTTCTGAGCCAAAGTTAATATTGCATACAGATTTATAGGGAGATTACTCTTGTGTATCTTTATAAAAACAGTGATCAGTACAGATATTTAATCATGTAGCAAAAATATTCATACATGTCTGTGTGTCTGTATGATTGTGTGTGTGTGTAAATTATGTTGGTGAAAAGTAGAACATCTTGAAGGACTAATGGTTTCAAAGAGAACCTGGGGTGCAATCCCAGAACTCCAAAAATATTAAAATAGTGGTATAGAAACAAGTGAGTAATTCAGTGGCACAGAGCCCAAGTGAATTCATTTTGATTTAGCATACATAAAGTTTTCAATACATTAAAATGGTGACACAGAATTGGTAAGATAAGTCTGAAGTGGTAATAAATGATACTGAGATAAACAGCAATTGTTTGGGAATGGTAAAGTGAAATTGAGTCTTAAATCATGCAGAAAATAATTTCAGATGAATTAAAATTTGAATATGATAGAGAAGTAAAATTTCAGAAGAAAACATTATGGATTTTTTTAATGGGAAATAGATTTCTTTTTCCTTTTAACACAAAAATGCAAATAAGATATTGTGAAAGCAAAAAAATTTATTACTATGGTAACATTAAACTTTAAATATTTTCTTGTAAATTAAATCCACATTAACATGAAAAGGAAGAAAGCAATAGAAAAGATGGTTGCAATATGTGTGCTCTATTATGTTCTGACAACTTAAATATAAAGGGCACTAGCAAATCAGTCAAGCTAAAAACTTCTTTAGACAACTAAAGCATATTGTTGGCAGTTTATATATATCTATAAATATAGCCAACGAATGTGGAAAAATGGTGAAACTTATGCATAATTATAGAATTTGTATCTGTTTTTCTTATTTTTTAGCACTTTCATTTTCACTAGTTAGTCTGAATTATGGGAGAATTACTCAATTTAACTTCTATTACACTGATTCAGGTTTATCAACGATACAATTATTCTTCTTCACTTTTATAGCCATTTTAAACTTAATAATAGTCATCTTTATCTACTTGGATGATTTCTGTACTTAGAGTATTTTTATTTTTATTTCATGGATGCATTCTTGTCGAAAACTGAAATTAGAACTTTTCTATTTTTTTTAATATTTCTATTTATTATCAGGCATTTATTTATTATTATTAGACATTATTATTATAGATTATTATAGACATTACATTATTATAATAGACATTATTATTTCAGTCATACTGTCTTTTCATTTGTGATTTTATTTGTTTGTTTATATTTTTAGAGGGATAGCTATGCTTTTCTGGTATTAGAATGGATAATGGATTCTCTCAGATATTCTGTATGTCTAAATATTTTAGGTCCAGATAAGAATTAGAATATGCTTTTAGATTTATTATGGTTTAAATTTTCAGACAGAGAAGTCCACCCACATGTTAAGGAGAAACACAAGGCTTGAGGCAATCATACAGCAAGAATTTTCATAACTACTTCTGCCAACATCCCCATCACAACCTCTACTATGTTGATAACTAATAGTACTATTAATGCTTCTATAGTAACAACAAAAATATCATGCATAAGCACTTATTATAAAAAGAAATTCTTAGCGCTTTTCAAGCATGAACACTTTAATTCTCTTAACTTAGTGGTGTCAGGGGAAGAGGGAGAATCTCCCTCTGCCCTTTTCCTTAAGGTTCTTCTGGCTGGCCAAATAATCAAGACAGGTTAGCAGGAGAAAATAATACCAAGTTTAATAACATGTATACATGGGAGAAAGCAGGGACACTGCATTTCTCAACACAATAGTAGAAATTTTCGTCTTAAATATCATTTTTAGCCAATGACAAAGGAGGATTTTAGGGGTGGGGGGAGTCAGTTATAGGAGATTACCACTAAAGCACAGTAAACAAGAGTCAGGTTTATTATGTATCTCTAAGGCCTCTATTTTTACATTGATAAGTCACTAGAAATGAGCTCATCCCCCTCTCTTTTTAAAACAGAGAGGGAGATATTTTTATAATGGAGATATTTTTTATAAATGTAAATGATTGTTTGGCAACTCTTCGCAGGGTCATCTAGAGAATGTGGCCAGAGAGACAGAACTTTTGATAAGAGGGGCTTGTTGGTGTCTTTTTTATTCTAACATTTACCCTACGTTATCTTTACAGCCATCATGATAGATCTGTTCCAGGAAGGAGCTATCATGTCAAATTTTTTAGGCCGTTAGTGGGGGAGGTCAAATGTCTCTAGAGAAAACAACCAAGGTAAAGAAATAGATTTTAGGGTGGCCAAATCTTGATCTCCCACAGTGGTCTCAACACTGTTTGCACATTAGAATTTCCCAGGGAGAATGTCAATGTCTGTGCCCCACTTCTAGACAATGAAATCTGAATCTCTGGGGAGTAGCATTTTTGAAAGATACACAACTGTGATTACTATCCCCTTGCAAAAAGTACTATTATTCTCATTTTATACTTCAAGATAATAAGGCCAAAGGAGACTCCTCACGAGCATAAATGATTTGTGCCAGAAAATATCTTGTGAGTATCCTCTTTTGGCCTTAAGAGGAGGGGAGCAGCCCTCTCATTCTTGGACTCTGCAGTTGGACTCTTAATCACTAGGTTGTGTCACTTTGTGTGTTTTGCAAAAAAGATGATTAAATTCTATCCGTGTCCAGGTTCATGGTCTGGCGTAGTCAACTGTGCTGTGATTTATAAGTAAGTACCAAACTGAGATCCCCCCTCTGTTACTTTTCCTAAAGGGTCTGGACTGGAGATGACTTTATTTTTTCTCCTGCCTCCCCGTTCCCTCACTCCCACCATGGTGGGTCTAGACTCAGCCTTCACCCTTCCATGTAATGTGGGTATTAGTAGCATTGAGAATGAAACCATCATTTAATATCTAAAATAAAAGCTGAATCCTAGTGCTCACTTATTATGTGAGGGAGATCTAGCCTGGACATGTATGGTTTCATTAAGCAAAGCAAACTCCTGATCTTATCTTGAATTTTTGGAATGCATTCCTTTTGCAATTCTTAGTTACAGAGCCAGGGAGACAGGAGTGAGTTGATGTCAGCTTTAGAAACTGGTTCACTGGCATGAGAGATCTGCGACTGGTTAATTTTCAAAAAGGGGTGCAGCCACTTGTTGGTTGGCTTTCAGCTCTCTGCTTACTAAGGTCAGTTGTCATTGATAGTTTAGACAGATTTTAAACTAGTCCTGCTGTTGATTTGTTACCATGACAATAAACTGGTCAATCTTTTCTTAAGAGTGACGTACCATTTTATTCTCAGTAAAATTCACCTAGGATATCTTCTTCAACTTACTTCTAAAGGGATATTAATAGTCTTCTACAGAGGCAATCAATCAGGTCACATCTATACCATATTTGGGGAAATTCATCTTTTTTTTATATAAATGATGCTGTTTTCCAGTTTCTTAAGACTTCACAATAAGCTTTTAAACATTTAGTAACTTTATCTTGAGCCTAGGTTTGAAGTAAAACACCTTTATTCAGATATAAGCTCCACCACTTATAGACAGGAATCAGGTGGGAAATCTACCAATTATTTCTGAGTACATATATATATATAAATCATCTATAAAGTGGGAATAATAATGGAGGATAATAATGCTAAACTCTTAAGCCTGTTGTGAGTATCAAATCAGATGACATAATATTGGTAAAATAACTAGAAATATGTTGCCATAATTTTTGATTTTTGGTTTAATACTGAAAATGTTGTATCCTAATTTATAGTTCTATATATTTATATATCTATCTATAAATATATATATATTTATAAATATTTAATTCTATATAGTTGGCAACAATTTCAAATTTATTTTTGTAAGTTCTTATATAACTGCTATTTATTGGTATTTTTGTACTAAATAACCATTAGGATTTTTAATAGTTATTTAAAAATAGCTAGATTTTATGCTTAAATATGTAGTAGGAAGATGGTAAACCGGAAGCACATTGAATAGAACCATCATTAATCAAGTATTTCTTGAATATCATAGCTGAAATTACCTCTAAAGAGCATATCTACCTTACATTTTTTGATAATAATAAACATAAATAGAAATAATCTTTATCAGAATATAAATCTGATATTAGTGGTAGTAGTAATAAAAGTAATAATTAGTAACAATATCTGGGGTCAGTTCTTTAGAATTTACCATCCCTATCAGTTTTTTATATGCATTATCTTATTTTATCCTCACTCTAAAGATATTACTCTTACCCCAATTTACATATAATGAAACTGAAATTTAGATAGATTATAGAATTTGCCCTATATCTATGGTTATCAAGGAATGGAAGTCAGCATTAAAAATAGCTCTAAATTGTTTGGCTATAAATTATGTGTTCTTGCTCAGTCCTGAGATTTTTAGGGTTTCCCGTTTGATTTGTTCTTAACTGAGCTTATTTCATCACAAATTGGGCTAAAATATACCTTTATTACTGTGGAGAGGCCCTGATCTTTCATGTCTATATGATAACATCCTAATAACGTCAGGTTATTGCTTGGATTTGGGTCACGTAATCTCATGGATTCAAGAGTCTTTATTCATCCTCCTAGAGAAGAACAAATACAAAATGTCTTTGAGACAGAGAACCTCCTAGCCCCAAACCTCGATATTCTAAATGACACATGGCCCTGCCCTGGAAACCACATCACAATTTATTTTTTTAAACACCTAAATGGTGTCTGAAGACTTCTGGGAAACCTTGGCACCTTCAGGTTAGAGATAAGATTGCTGTTGTATTATCTTCCCCAAATTATTCATGCAGTGCGTTTATTTTTCCTGTTCTGTAAAAGACAATATGTGGCATTCTTCTGCTTAGTGCCTATGTATGGATCAACACCTTCAGAGTGTTTGGAGGAGAGTGCACATTAAAGTTTATGAACTTTTACGTGTTGGAAATGTGTGTGTATGTCTGTGTTTGATTACAATGTGTGAACACGTCTGCAGTATTCGAAAAACTGCATTGCATTGTGATTAATTCATCTGTTGATATATCTAAGTTACATTGCATTATTGACATCCAACAGTGAAATGACATTTAATAAAATGCAGAAAAAGTTTAAATCTGTTATTCATGCATACATTTCTAATTGTAATTGTTTGAAAATTTTTTTTGTTCTGTGACTTTAATCAAACAACTTGAAATTCTGTTTATTTATGTTTTTGACGAGCACTGGAGTAGTTTTTATAAATCATTGTCACCTAATACCATGGAAAGCTGAGTCCAATTTTTTATACATACAATATTTGTTTATCATAAATCTTGTTTTCGTTTTTGGTTTTCAGTGTCTTTTGTCCTTTTTTGAATTGTCGGTCAATATAAATTTCTGTCAATTGTTAGTATAGTAATTTTACTAGAAGTCCTCTGCTCTATTCCTTCTATAAGATAAAACATTGTTAATAAACATTTAAAAACTGGAACAGGGGCCGGCCCCGTGGCTTGGTGGTTAAGTGAGCGCGCTCCACTGCTGGCGACCCGGGTTCGGATCCTGGGCTCGCACCGACGCGCTGCTTCTCTGGCCATGCTGAGGCCGTGTCCCACATACAGCAACTAGAAGGATGAGCAGCTATGACCTACAACTATCTACTGGGGCTTTGGGGGGAAAAAATAAATAAAATAAAATCTTTAAAAAAAAAAAAAAAAAAAAAAAAAACTGGAACATAATTAGTGATGTTGTATTTAAAATACTTAGGTTTTGCATGACTCTGCTTTTCATAGTTTATTTCACAATATGGTATGAACATGTATTTATTTTTACCATTAAGGCACTCATACATTTTAAGTTTTGGTAACTTTTTAGTTTATGATTTTGTGAGACTGTATGTAATTCCATATAAAACATGTAGTTAACTAAAATTATTTACAATAGAGACTAATTTTTTAATCCAACAGGCCGAAATAATTTTGGAACACCAAATTAATCTTTTAAATAAAATTGAGAGGGTTAACTTTCACTTAACGGGGTATTTATTATTTACAAAACAATAACGAAAACACTGCTGGATATTGAGATGAATTTTAAGATTCTAAGTTGATGAAGGTCAGTGGAGGATGGAAATGTCCCTATAAGGGTGGAAGGACAATATCATATGTATGGAGTTAGTGATCAGTATGTATGTGTTGGCTTGACATTCATTCATTTGTCCTTTTACACATTCAGGAGGTATTTGTAAAATACAGGGTGATATATTAATACCTATAAATACAGAATCTGACCTAATCTGTGGAATCATTTAATATTTGACTCACTATTATATAAGCTGTGGTATGGGTAATGAATATTTAAATTACTGAAGAATAAATAACAGCTTTCGAAAAATACCTGCTTTGCCACAAGTAATATTCTTTCAATTAGACTTGGTATCTTAATTCTTCTTTGACTGCCAAGGATATTGCTCCTATCCTTTCTTCTGTTACACTTCAACTTTTTTTTCTTCTCTAACATAAGTTTGCATGTTTAGTATTCCCTATCTTCCAACAATTAAAACCTCTCCTGAAAAAACCGACTCCTTACCTCTAACGGACCTGGTTTCATTAAACGTAAGTTTCATGAGAATAGAGACTTTGTTTCTGTCTCTCTATCTTTAATCATATTTACTCTTTCTTCTAGAAGAGTGTATATTAAATAGCAGGCATTATGTAAATATGTATCAGAAAAAGCGGAGGAAATACATGTATGACAACATAATATCAACATGAAGAAGCAGTTTCCTGACGGCAGAAAGGGGTTGTTCTTTTTGGTGATGTTCCAAATATTTGTGGTGGTATTTCAGGATATTTCAAATTCTTAGTAATGTGGGAGGGTAGAGTGTGCAGAAATCATTTCACAGCATTCAGTTATTTGGGAAATACTTTAGTGTTACTGTGTTCCAAGAACTGAATTAAGCCATGGGCATCCAAACAATGAATAAGGCATGATTCTTTGTTCTCGAGAGGGTAATTATCTAGTGGGGGAGACAAACAGGATGATACAGTTTAATAAATGCTAACATTTATAACAAAGGAAATATAACAGAGGAGAAGATGAAAGCACTGTTGCAAATATGAAAGTTTAATTTGTATGAATGAGGAGGATTTGCCCAGCAGAAAATAGTAGGAAGGGATATCTGATACAAGATATCAAACTTGGAGAAGCACAAACCGTGAATGATAATGTCATGTTTTGAAAACTTCCTCAATATTTGTGACTCATTGGATATGTAGAATTAAGGAAGGAACTTACAGATTGATTGATTGAATAGTTGTTAATAATATTAATCCAATTAGGGAATACTAAAGAAGACTGAACAAACATGAATGTCAGAAAATAATTTGTAAATAATATGTTAAATTTGGTGTACTTGAGAGTATGTGTTAACTTCTTATCCAGCAAAAGACAAATAGGTATTCAGAGTTGATAGAATCTAAGAGAAAATCGGTGCCATTGAAGTCCAACACATTTACTCATTTAATCATACTCCTGTTACCATTGAAGGAAAAGCATGAAATATTTTGTCTTGTGTTAATTGGATTTTGAGAAAGAAAGAAAGCTTTCTTATTGGGAAAAGATGGGGAAAATTTGGAAATTCTTGAATATCTATGGATTCTTCCAATCTCTTCTAGTCTTAAGGAGGCCTTTTATACATTATTAATCAAGAAAAATATTTTGATTTGTTACATTTATGCCAGAGTAGTGCTATTTTATAGATAATATTTAGAGGTTTTTCAATAAATAGCAAAACAATTACTGCTTAATATGAGTTGAAGATAAGGGCTGATGTGTACTATTATACATGTATTCCTTCAATAATCATTTAAAAATAAAAAGAAATAATCATATGCAAAGTAGGACTCAAACAAGTGTAAAAATGAGCACATATTCATTCTAGTATATTGCATAAGTCAAATCACAAAACAGAGATAATATGAAAGCACTCCACCAGGGGAAGAATAAAACACGTAGTAATTGCATATTAGGAAAAAAAAAAAAAAACAATAGGCAAACTCACTCACTAACAGGAATTCCAAGCAAACATTTTAAGATGCTAAAGAATGCTGGAACTTCCAGTAGCTATTTGCCTCATATTCATATAAGGAGAAAGTAAAATCAAATGCTGGAATTCCAAGTCCTAAAAAATGGTGTCACAGGGGCCGGGCCCATGGCTTAGCGGTTAAGTGTGCGCGCTCTGCTACTGGCGGCCCGGGTTCAGATCCCGGGCGCACACCAATGCACTGCTTGTCCCACCATGCTGAGGCCGCGTCCCTAGAAGGATGTGCAGCTATGACATACAACTATCTACTGGGGCTTTGGGGAGAAAAAGGGAAAAAAAGGAGGAGGATTGTCATGGATGTTAGCTCAGGGCTGATCTTCCACACACACAAAAAAATGATGTCCCATAATTGAGATTCTAAGGATTTAAAAAGCCTCTTCAGCTTAAAATTGGAGATATTACTGAAACATCTCTAGGTTTAGTAATATTGAAAGATTGGAAGAAGAAAACAGACAGTGAGCAGAAGAATGTCTATGTGATTAAATTCAGCAAAGGTTTACCAAGAGGTTGTAAAATGAAAGATATTATAAAGATCCAGTTATGAAGCTTATGTTTTTAGCAAAATTTTAAATGAAATCGAGACGGGGAAGCAAGTCATGTAACAACGGCTGAGGATCAGATTGCTCAGTGCCCATGGGAAAAAAAAGTTCCCAAGCAAACATTTAGTTTACAAAGGTACCAGATTGCTGGGGGAGACATGAGAACTAGCCGCTACCCCTTCACGGAAGAACTCTGCCTGGCTACCAGGATAGTGCCGTCAGCAGCAGCCTCCAGCCCTTAGCTCCTTCAGGGTCTGTGTTGGCTGCAGAAGTGCCTCTTTGCCCGTGGTCACCCCCTTCCCAAGTCAGCCAACAACTGGTGGCAAAGAAAAGCCTGGACACTGCAGGGAGATGGGGGACATTCATACAGGGAAGTGCATATTCCAGATTTCCCATCCATGTTGATTGAGGCTCTGTCAGATCTGAATTGCAGTTTATCTTCTTCCTCTGCTCAATGCTACTTCTCCTATCACCCCATAGCTATTTATTACTAATGCATATTTTGCACCTCAGTTTCCCTCTCAGCCTCTGCTTTCAGGGAATCTTAGAGACAACAATTGGTAATATACTCAGGGCTTGACGGATTCTCAAGGGGCCTAGCATGCTGCCACCTCAGGGCCCTTTGCACATGCTCTAAGTGAGACCTTCAGTGTTTGATGTTCATTCTATATAGATTGCAATGTACTCCAGACCTCTCTATCTCTCTTTTTTGCTTTATTTTTTCTTAGTACTTATTTCCATTCAATCCATTATAATTTTAATAATTTACCTTTTAAATTATCACTATTCACTCAGTAAAATACTAGCCTTATATGGATGTGGGTTTCTTTTTATTTTACAAATAGTTATCTTCTCTATGTCATGAATAGGGCCTACAATATGGTTGGTGCTTATTAATTATTTGTTTTAGGAATCAATATTAGTTAAAACCGCTAATTAACCCAAAAGTCTTGAATATAATCAGTATGATTGCATTATAAGTGAAAAAAAAAATGTGGAAAACCTAGAAAACCAAGCAATGTATTTTTGACTTAACTTTAATATGTGTAAACGCTGTAAAAAATAAGATATATATATATATATTTTTTGGTGAGGAAGAGTGATCCTAAGCTAACATCTGTTACAACCAATCTTCCTCTTTTTGCTTGAATAAGATTGTCCTGAGCTAACATCTGTGCCAATCTTCCTCTATTTTATATATGGGATGCCACCACAGAATGGCTAGATGAGCAATGTATAGGTCCGTGCCCGAGATCCAAACCTGGGAAACCCGGGCTGCCGAAACAAAGCGTGAGGACTTAACAACTACACCACCAGACCGGCCCCATAAAATAAGACAATTTTTGACGTGAGATGCTGGATGGTGTTTTCCTTGATATGAAAGGGAATCTTCCTTTAAAAGGAGAATATGAGAGCATCAGTTGTTTCAGTACCGGCACTGTTCTATTTCAAAAGCTTGTTTTTGGAAAATTGTTACTTGTTTTATTATGATTACCTTGGGGTTGTAGAGTTACCAGAAAGACTAACCTGGTTCAGTTCTGTTCAAGTATAGCGAAGAGGCAAATATAAATAGGTTATTAAAGCCTGTTTGATAATGATGAACATGCCCTACAAATGAGATTATATCAGATGACATTTAAATCTCGGTTAATTTGTAGATATGACATATATATTAATTTGTAGTATGATTTTTATTTCCTTTATTTGGCAACTTAGATTGTTAAAAAATATAAGCATCAAACACTAGTAAGTGTTAACTTTGAAATGCGAATAAATCTAGTAGGAACAATTGAGTTTCTCTTTCTATATATAATGGGATCTTGATTTACCTAATGAGAAATCATAACTCACACTTGAATGCACCAAAATACAAGAATCATTCTTTTCTTTTGAACTATAATTTTATCCAAGAATAATTTCCATCACTTTCTCCATTGAATTAAATATGTTGTAATACTTACTTGTATGTATGGGACAACTGTGTAATCATTGGCAAGAATTTTGATAAAGAGCTTCTAGGATAAACGATGCTATCTGTGGATTTATAGGACACATAGGCTTTGAGCAATGCTATCTTCGCACTGCAGACACTAGATAGTTCAATCTCAGTGGCAAAGTATGTGAAAGGACAGACTGGATAAAAAGGTAATACCCTCCCTAACTTAATCAGTCTTCCATGGTGAGCGGCTAAGCTTGTAACTGCTATTCAGAAAGATGTTCATTAAGGTTTCTGAGGCGTCCTTCACCTTGCAGGAGACAGGCCAGTTTATCGGATTGCTTAAATTAACAGGCAGGATGTTCTTTGCAATACCTTTTAACTGAAGTTCAGCACACTTACTGTCTGCCAGCCAGGAGCTGTTTTCTACAGTGAAATATGTTTTTTATAAGTGAAACCTGGCGTCACTTTTATATTTGAATTTGTAAATCTACGTTGGAAACATTATGGGATTTCCAGGGTATTTTAGGGGTTAAGTTTTTTAAATGTGGCTCTAAAATCAGGGACAAGAGGGGAAGAATTTTGGTATGTTGTTAAATCTGATTTATTTTTAAAGGAAATATCAGGAAGGATATATCAATCAACATTAACCTAAAATCTATAGGATAGCATCATTTGGGATATGGAATATCATCCTTGGGGGAAGTCAAAGTTATGACTGTATGTCTAAACATAGAGGTGTTTGTAAAGAAGAAATGGGGGAATAAGTAAAGGATCAGCTTTCAAAATATAACCCTAAGCAGCTTTTTGTTACATTATTTGAAATAAGATATGGTATTATTATAATTGCCCTTATAGAGCAAAGTCAAGAATCTAGCCTAAGCTTTTCCTGCAGTAACTGTGTTAGTAGTGTGGTACTCTTTCACCAAACGTCCATTTATTGAATAATTTTTCACTGAATGTGTACTTTGTCCTGGGCACTAGCACTGTGGGGAAATGAATAAAGGAGAATGATACATGCGTTCTATCCACACTGCATCTAAGAAGGGAGTTAAGAAAATTGCCCCCCTCCATTCTCCCAGAAAATTGACCTTCTCTTACTGCCTTCTTCACCAGTAGAATTAGAATAACAATAGCTAAAAGCCCTGTCAATGCCCAATTTTAGATCAGCTTTGCCCTCTTTCCCTCCTTTCCATCTTAAACAAATCAGCTATTAATTGATTAAAAAACCCTATGGTACTGTCAGTGAAGCCCAAAATTTGTAGAAGAAAACTTAGGAAAAAGTCATTGTGCCCTTGCATTAGGCAGAAATTTCTTAGATATGATACCAAAAGCAAGATCCAAAAAAGAAAATAATATGATAATTTAATATAATATCAAATTCCACTTAAAAACCTTTGCTTTTCAAAAGATATCATTAAAAAGGAAAAGAAAAAGAAGTAATTTTTCAGGATAACAGTTGATATATATGTTGTGCTTCGCTGTAATGTTATTTTTATTCTCTCAGTTGATGCAGCAACTATTAAGGCAAGTATTTTTATCATATTTACAAATAAGGAGGCTGTTTAGATACTTTGAGTTATTTCTGTATAGCTACTAACAGTGGAAATGAGGCTAGAATCTTGCTTCTCTGATATCCAGCAAAGTGTTCTTTTTCATGTTACTTATTTTAAATGTAAAAATATGAATTCATATTTAAATTATATGATGAGTAAATATTATAATTGGGCTCCAAACAAGCCATTATAATTGTAAAATGCACATTTGCTAAAGGATCCCTTTTAGCTACATATTTTGCTACCTGGAATAATTTCTATTACTGAGAGAATTACCTTTTCTTGTTCTTCTTTAATCCATATTTTTGAGTAGATGGTTAGAATTATTATGCCTCAATAGACAGAGAAAATGACTTAAAATTTTCATATTTATATTCTTATTAGAGAAATTGTATATCCATCATTAATAAAAAGTGAGGTTTTATCTAACATAAATACATGATATTTATAGCAAGCTAATAGTTTGAAGGCGAATATCAAAACTATAATAAATAAAAATTTTAAAAAGACATGTCTATTCTTAATAATGAAATGGGTTCAAGTATATTTTCAAAAAAGTTACAGAATTATGTGATGAAATATAACATAGAATATAACCAGTTGCTTATTATCTAAATACTTTGTTAACTTCTTGACATATGATGCAGTGTCTTTTAAAATCTTCATATTTTGTGCAAATTCTTATTGAAAAAAATTTTTCAAATGTCGCAAAAAATAGATAGAAAATAAAATTTTCAGCAAAATTGAATCTTAAAAATGTACCATTTTATTCATTATTAATTTAAAGTAATATCACAGATTATTTTGATTATCAGTATGGTATTTCAATTTTCTTCCTATGACTTATTCAAGAAGGAGACATCCTCAGTGCAAATTGTGGACATTTCTTACATTAAAAAAATATTATTTCTTGATAAATTCTGATGATATGTTTCTAGAAATGTTTTTAATGTTTTAACTTTGCCTTTAAAACTTCTAAAAGGGCAAACACAATATAAAAGCTAAAACTGATGATAAGATAAAATGTATTTTTCTTGCAAAAACATCTGTCTGATATTTAAGACACTATGTGCAACATATTTTTATTATTTGTATTTAATGAGTTTTACTAGATAATTCTTATATGGACAATGTCACATATACATTTAAGATAAAGACAAATTTGATATGCAACAGATTACCATAAATACAACAAAAGATCCACCAAAAGCATGATTAAAACAATCAAGTACTATCTAAAATCATGTTATCAAATTGATAAAAATTCTTTTAAGTTATACATGGAAAATTATTCATAGAACTATAAAAAAATAAGAATAAAAAGATAAATTGGAGCAAACTTAGGAGTGCAATGTAAAAACAATTTTTGAATCAAATAAGGTAGCTTATGGCATTCAGATAATGAATATGAAACATTGCTAAGCAATCCATTCAAAGTCAATTTGGAATTATGAGACTACTAAAATTTTATTGTTATGGTATCAGAATCACTATACCAAACTGATTATATACTTTAAAAATTAGTTTATTCACTATCCTGTCTTATAAATGTTGTGAGTTGTGATACTGACAGCTAGAGAAATTTGTCTATCTATATCTCAGGTGTATCTACCTTTTGTAGGAGTAGACATTTCTCATTGACATTCTGAATCTCTGCTGTGATGTGGGGGAAAAAAGAAGACATATCATCAAATGAGATACAGAAAATAAAGAAATTATTAGATATTCCAGAATTGTTCGGTCTAAGTAATTACAGTATACTTTTTGTAATACATTTTGTATTTTGAATTAAAATAGTAAACACAAATATTTCTATTCTGTTTATATTCTCTACATGTTAGCATTTTGTTATTTGAAGTCTAGTTCTATCCTCAAATAATAATTTGGGGGTTGAAGTATAAGTTTCTGACATTCTGCATTTTGGAACAAATGTACATGATGGATAGTAAAATTGATATTATGTATATAGTTATTATAATTTAGGTTCCCAAGTTCAGAATATAGTATATGAAAAAGTGAGAATATAAGATTGTATTAATCTGATGCATATTCCTAATACCCATGCCTGAAATAGTTGATATCACATATACATTTATCAATTCAAGTGTAACCACATATGTTTATATATATGAACATGTTTCATTTTAGTTGCAAAAATTAAACAAAAGAAAAAAACAATTTTAAACTATTTTCAAAAATTTTAAGAAAATTAAAAAGTGTCTTTTATTTAAAAAAATCAGTATTTTTTATAGATATGCATTGAATCAGCTTATGAATATACATCTCATAAAGATTTTCTTGAAATTTTGTTCTGTTCACCAAATAGAACCAATGCTTTCTCTTTCATTACCTACCATAATTCTCTCATAAATCTTATAGTTCTTTATGTACATAATTTGTTAACATCATAGGCCAAGTTTCTATTATTTTTTATGTCCAGAGCATGATACTGAAATAGCCTCAATACAACATTGTTAACTGAAATAACTATATAAAAGTTTGCTTAAATGCAACTTTTGGATAATTAGGGAGAACTCTGTAACAATATCAGAGCAAGGAAAACATTTGAAAATCAGGTGGTAGGGTTGGCAACCTTTATCTCAAATCCAAATGAATAAGTTCAAGTTTCCAGAAAAATTAAAAACAATGTTTTAACGATGAATAAAAACAATCAAAAGATATAAAGTAAAAATACACCAGTATCAGTTTGACTCCTCATTAATCTGAGAATGTAAAGGATTTTATAAGATCAAAGAACATTCTCTCCTTTAAATCAATATGCCTTTATTTTAAACCTTTTTTGTTTTTTTTGTGAAGAAGATTAGCCTTGAGCTAACATCAGATGCCAATCCTCCTCTTCTTTTTGCTGAGGAAGAATGGCCCTGGGCTAACATCCTTGCCCATCTTCCTCTACTTTATATGGGACGCCACCACAGCATGGCTTGACAAGCGGTGCATCGGTGCACACCCGAGATCCTAACCTGCGAACCCCAGGCCGCCAAAGTGGAGCACGCAGTTAACCACTACACCACCAGGCTGGTCCCCTAAACATTTTTTTTAAAGTAACTTTAGGTTTGCTGAAAAGTTGCCAAGAGCTGCAATGAATTACTATATACCTTTTACCAGCTTCTCTGAATGTTACATAACCATGCTATAATTACCAAACTAATAAATTAACATTGATACAATACCATTAACTAAACCATAGACTTTATTTGGATTTCACCAAAATTTCCTCCACTGTCATTTTTTCCTAATCCAATATCCAATCCAGAATATAATGTTATACTTAGCTGTCATGTCTCCTTAGTCTCCTCCAATCTATGACAGTTTCTTAGTCTTTCACTGTTTTTTGTAACCTTCACACTTTTGAATACTATTGGTTGAATATTTTTTAGAATTCTCTACATTTGGTTTCATCTGATGTCTTCTCTTGATTAGTCTGGGGTTATAGATTTTTTTAATTACACACAAGCGAAGTACACTTCTCATTAAATTATGTAAGTGAGGACATACTGCCAACATGTATTTTACTAGAGATGTTAACATTGATCACAATTCAGATTGTGTCTGTCAGATTACTGTTTTTACCCTTTCCATACAATATTTCTATCTATAATTTTTTTCATACTATATACATTAGAAGTGTGTCACTAAATCTAGCTCACTCTTTAGGAGAAGACAATTAAGCTCCAACACCAGAAGAGAGGAATATCAAAGAACATAGGTAAAAATAATTGTTAAAATATGTTAAAAACATATGTGAAAATATGTTAAAACAAACACTAGGATTAATAAATATTATTTTACAGACAATATGAAGACTCTGTAAATATCCTGTTTCTTCTTCAAGTTTTACCCATTATTTGTATTTTCTGGCCAGGTATAGTATATTCTATTGATGGAACATGACACGGTAGGGCTTTTTAAGTGCTTCCCCTTCTTTGGGATTCTGGGTTAGAAACGTGTTAAGGATAGGATATTCTCAAGAGTGTTGGAGGACTGAGTGGGGGCAAGAACTCTTCAACAGTTGAAGGCCTCTCTCTTCCTCTTGTGCTGTTGCTGGGGCTGGTGGTTCAGGAGGCTCTTACCCTGTGGAGGCCACCTGGACCACAAGGTATCAACTTGTTGCTGTATCCAAACACCCATTAATTTTAAAATTCGTCAGTGGATCTCACCTGCAGCATTCATTGCTGAGGTGTTCTAATGATGATTTTCTTTTTCTTTGATTTATCCAATACTATTGTTTTGTTTTTAATTTTGTACCGAGTTTGTGCATGAGAAGCTCTTTCTGGTTGGTTCCTATGCCTTTATGACACTGAAGTGTTCAACACCTGGTTAAAAGCTTGTTTGTGATTCTTCAGGCCTTACCATAGGCAATGATAAAGGCTTTACCTGGCAGGCCTCGGGGGAGAAATCTGCGCTCCCACACCGGACTCAGGGTGTAGCCAATGCATTGCAGTCTCTGAAGGGAGTTGCAGTCAAGGACTTGGGCCCTTCTAGCCTGTCGAATGCTTAGGATATTTTCATTGCTAGGTCCCTGGCACATTCATTCTTACATCTCTTTATCTGAGGCCTTGGGCAGAAGTCTTTTTCAGGTGCAGATGCTGAGGCTGCATTTTGGGGACAGGGCTGGGGAAGAGGGGAGGAGGAGAAAGCCTTAAAGACATTTTTTCCCTCTGTGACTCATTCTTCAGTGCTTTTCCACTCCTAACCCCGCCTCTTGAACGACCTCCTGACCTGGGATTCATAAAACTTCCAGAGCCTTTTGTTTGGGGCTCTCTCAGCAGTGAGGTTACCCCCACATTTGTGTTATTCCACTTGGCCCTTGACCAGCGGAATTTTGGGAACAGATTACCAGAGAGAAGGGAATTCTGGAGGGGGAGTGATGGAAGTCTGTGTCTAAGTTCCATATGGTTTCTTAACTGAGAGCTAGGCCTTGTATGTTCAAGTCAAGACTCAGACTAGCAGAAAGAAGGCACTGTGTGGCTGATGATAGCTCACAGAGAGACCAGAAGTCATGAAGCGCTGGGAACATTGGAATTCCCCAAGTGAAGAGTGAAGAGACCTTGCTTAATACCTCAGACATTCAAGTGACACAAGCTAAAGGATGCCCCCAAGGTTATAGGTCACAACTTATTACTAAAACCTATTATTGAAACAAAACTGAAATAGACCAGTAGAACAAAACATAAAACCACACATGAAAAGATCAAGAGGACCCACCAGTAATAGAACGGCATGCTTTAACAATACTCAAGACCCTTAAAAAGAAGACAACAGAATTAGCATCCACAAGATCTAACAGATAATTGACAAAATACTGGACATGGGAAGAAGTAGGAAAATGTGACTACTACTACCACTACCATATCATTAAAACAGACTCCAAGAAGATGACCTAGAAGTAATAGACAAGAGCTTAAAATCTATTATTATGTAGATTCTGAAGAAGTTAAGAATGCATATTCAAATCCCTAGCACAAACAATAAAATTATTTAAAAATAGATAGAACAAAAATATAATAGATGGAAAAAAGGTGTAATATGACACAATTATTTGATCAAAGAAAAACAATGCATACAGGGAAGAAAAAAATCTAGGTAAACTAGTTGGCACTAATACAAAATGACTTGAAAGTCATTTTATATATATTGAAATTAAATTGAACAATTAAAAATTATCATGTTTAACATAGTTAAAATGTCCATACTTCCTAAAGCAATCTATAGATTCAATGCAGTCCCTATCAGAGTCTCAACAGTATTTTTCACAGAGATAGGATAAAGAATCCTAAAATTTATATGGAACAACAAAAGACCGTGAATGGCCAAAGGAATCCTGAGAAAAATGAACAAAGCTGGAGATAACACACTCCCTGATTTCAAAATATACTACATAGGTAGAGTAACCAAAACAGCATGGTACTGGCACAAAAACAGACACACAGATCAGGGGAACAGAATCGAGAACCCAGAAATAAACCCACACATCTATGGATAGCTAATTTTCCACAAGGGAGCCAAGAACATACAATGGAAAAAGGAAAGTCTCTTCAATAAATGGTGTTGGGAAAACTGGAAACACATGCAAAAGAACGAAAGTAGTTCATTATCTTACACCATACACAAAATTAACTCAAAATGGATTAAAGACTAGAATGTAAGACCTGAAACCATGAAACTTCTCAAAGAAAACATAGGAAGTACACTCTTTGACATGAGTCTTAGCAACATATTTTCAAGCACCACGTCTGACGTGGCAAGGGAAACAATAGAAAAAATAAACAAATGGGACTACATCAAACTAAAAAGATGCTGCAAAGCAAAGCAAACCATCAACAAAATGAAAAGACAACTTAACAATTGGGAGAAGATATTTGCAAACCATATATCTGATAAGGGGTAATATCCAAAATATGTAAAGGACTAGTACATCTCAATAGCAAAAAAACTGACAACCCAATTAAAAAACGGTCAAAAGATCTGAACAGACATTTCTCCAAAGAAGATATTCAGATGGCCAACAAGCACATGAAAAGATGTTCAACATCATTAATGATCAGGGAAACGCAAATCAAAACTACAATGAAATATCGCCTCACATCTGTCAGAATGGCTATAATTAACAAGACAAGAAACAAGTGTTAGAGAGGATGTGGAGAGAAGGGAACACTTATACACTGCTGGTGGGAGGGCAAACTGGTGCAGCCACTATGGAAGACAGTATGAAGATTCCCCAAAAAACTAAGAATAGATCTACCATACAATCCAGCTATTCCACTGCTGGGTATTTATCCAAAGAACATAAAAACACGAATGTGAAAGATGCATGCACCCCTATGTTCATTGCAGCATTATTCACAATAGCCAAGACTTGGAAGCAACCTAGGTGCCAATCAAGGGACGAATAGCTACAGAAGATGTGGTATATATACACAGTGGAATACCACTCAGCCATAAGAAACGATGAAATCAGCCATTTGTGACACCATGGATGGACCTTGGGAATATTATGATAAGTGAAGTAAGTCAGAGGGAGAAAATCAAATACCGTATGATCTCACTCATAAGTGGAAGATAAAAACAACAACGAACAATCACATAGCGACAGAGATTGGATTGGTGGTTACCAGAGGAGAAGGAGGAAGGGAGGAGGGCGAAAGGGATGATTAAGCACATGTGTGTGGTGATGGATTGTAATTAGTCTTTGGGTGGTGAACACGATGTAATCTGCACAGAAATCGAAATACAAGGATGTACACTTGGAATTTATATAATGTTATAAACCAATGTTACTGCAATAAAAAAAATTATCATGGCCAAAACAACTCTATGTTAGATATTTAAAATATTTAAATAGTTGTATAATTGTTTCAATTCTACCTAATTCTTTTAATATCCAGGCAGAATTTGAATGTGTATGTCTTTATTTTTTAATATGCTGGCTGCCTAAGCTGTTCAAAAGTATATATGATATTTTGGTAATGATTTTGTTTTAGTCTGACCAATTTCCAAGTGTGTCTACAGAAGGCAAACTGTAAAGCTTCTAATGATGGAGGTAGTAATTTTTCAGTAGCATAATTTTGTCTTGTTTACTTTTACTACCCATAAATGGAGAAGAATGATAAAAAGTAACTGCAAGATTTGTCTTTTTGAACTTCAATAGATTAATTGCAGTTTTCAGTTATATTGTGAAAATAGCATCGTTAGATCATACTACTATGACTAAAATGTTACAAGGAAAGAGGAAAGATATTTCTAATGGAAAACCATTACCATTATTTGTGGCAAATGTTTTAAATGTCTCTCCCATACTACATATTGTATTCTAACACCATGTCCCTTTCTTCAAAAGCAGACCAGATTTTTCCTAACTGAAAGAAGTGTGATTTTATTTTCAAGTTAAAAACTTGTATTTTGTAAATACAATATACATATGTAATATTATTAATAAAACAAGAACCTACATTCAAATGAAAAATAAAACAATATAATTCCTATTGCTAAACAAACAGTAAACTCAATTATAGACAGCAGTCACAGTTTGCAGGAAGTTGCACCAACATGGCACTAGAGAAGATCAGGCCAAAAACATCAAAAAGAAAAAAAATTACTATGTTTAGTTTAGGATATTGTTTTTTCCACTTAGGAATCACTCTCAGTTACTGATGCATCTGTTTGCTTCTTGAGCATCTAGTGTCAGGCATTTTTAGAAGTGGATGATCAGTATATCTTTGCCACCTTTGATCTCTTTTGGTTAACCTTCATGGTCTTCTGTAAACTGTCTCCTGCGGGCCAAACCCATGTGCTATTTAAGACATCTGTCTTTGGCACTTGGGGAGACCCAGGTCTTCCTGCCTTTTTTCACTCCATCAGAATTACCTCCTCCTCAGTTTTTTGTATTGCCTACCTTGTTAAGATATGGAATTATTCAATTTGAATAAACTGGAAAAAATGATCTAATATCATGTATGTGACATTGATATAAGATGTGTTTTTTTTTTTCCTCCCCAAAGCCCCAGTACATGGTTGTATATCCTAGTTGTAAATCATTCTAATTCTTCTATGTGAGCTGCCACCACAGCATGGCAACTGACAGACAGGCCATGTGGTTCTGTGACCAGGAAGTGAACCTGGGCTGTCGAAGCAGTGAGCACTGAACTTTAATAACCACTAGCCCATCAGGGCTGGCTCTGATATAAAGTGATTTTTGAGGAGTAATTGGACTAATAATATCTTTTCTGAAACAATTCTAAATATAAGTTCATAACACTGAATAATACAAAAGTGAGGGTGAAAAAACAGGAAGTTACTATTAAAGAACTATTTCTGTGAAGAGGAGTAGGTCCCTGCTTTATCACAGTACTCCACCAATTAACCCAAAGACGGAAAAAATTTTATTTCTTTGCATCCCAAATAGGAATTTTTGTTATTTGATTTTGTAAACTGTCTTCCAGAGAATGTGTTTGTCATTATTATAATCACGTTAACCGTGTGATCATCATTCTAGGCAAACGCTGGATGATGGTCATCCTGTTAACTGTACAGCTTCAGCTGGTAAAGAAGATTGTAATTGTGTCTGGTGGCAGAGGTAGAGTACTAGTCTACCCGTTCTGCTCAGATAAGGTGACTATAGCAGGGCTATCCAGTTCCTCTGACATTCTAAGATGCAAGATACAAGATGGATACTAAGAGGTGAGAGATAAACAGGTAGAAAAAATTGGAATTTATAATTACTAGCTACTACTTTGAAAAAGATTATTTTTCTAATATTACTAAACAAAATCAGTTAAAACAACAGACTGATTTTGACAGGTACTCAACCAACTTTCTCAAGAACAGATCCTCTTATTGATATTTTAAAATAAATATTGATATCAATCACCACCAGAAATTTCACTTTTCAAATTGGCTATATTCCTTTGACCTTGTCTATTTAAAACACAGAGATGAGATACTACTAATTCTGTTTTTAACAGGATCGGTTTAATTATCAGATATTGTTTTTAAGGATTTAGACTATATTTCTCATTATACATTATAAAACACAAAGAAATTCTGGAGTGTAATTTGAGTAGAATTATTTATTTTTACAATTTTCCCTTATTGCAAAATACATTTCATGAACTACCTTTCAAATATATATTTTTAAGATTTTTGCCCACATATTCCACTGCCTTATTCATTTATCCCAATTTTTTTTGAGGAAGTAGTAAGTGTGAGTACTGCAATCTAATGTAGCTTGCAGTCTAATGGGAGAATTTTAAACTATTAAATTGATAATGCTAACTAAAAAGTTAATATACGTATGTGTGTACATATACATATCTCTATATACCTAGATACATCTATCCATCTATCTATCTATCTATCTATCTATCTATCTATCTATCTATCTATCTATCTAATCACTGTGAGATAGACTAAATCAGTGTTCAGGCAAATAAATTGAGAATAAATCGCAGAGAACGGACAGTATATCTCCCAGTTAGAAAAGAAAGACCATGCATTTGTGGGAGAAGAAACAGCGCACTCATTTCTTAGTGTGATTTCTTAGTTTAATCCTTTAATTTGCTTTAGCACGTAAAACAAAATCTCTAACTTGAAACGTCCACATTAAATGTTAGGTTTGTCTAGCTCTGCTCTATTAATGTCTTACCTTCATATGCTGCAACAACATGCTACTAGCTACACAGAATTTTAACATGGTATGGAAACATTAATATTGCATTTTATCTGACACTTTTTATTGCAGTTGAGATATATTGGATATTCTCAAAGTTATTTATTTCATGACACAGAAGGTTTGGAGAAAAAGTTTTAATGGAAATCAATCATAAATATTCAGACATTTGACTTATTATTTTTTGGAGTAAAAATTACAATTAATCTCTCCCTATTTTGGCTGCAGCTGATCCTATTTTTACAGGGGTTTAAGCAGAGTTTATGTAAGATTTGAAGATTATAAGTGTTGTTTAATGCATATTATTTATAGTTTTGGGTTAGTCATTTGCACTTGCACTTTATGTATTTAATATTACTGAAATAAAAACTACATAAACATGAATTACCTTTATAAAATATTCTACGTGCTTCATTCCTTACGGCAACTTAATGCAGTGATGCTTTATCCCGCACCAAGCTGCAAATGTTTGTTAACTCTCAATTATTTTATTGAAGTAAGCAGATTTCTGACAACCATCTGTTTAGAGTGTACTTATTTCTGTTAATAAATCCGTTCGAAAGTGAAATTGTCATTAAAGCAAGGAAGTAAGCAAAGCATCTCTGGTTAGTTGGAGCTATATATATTTTGTGACACATCCTGTGCAAAGATAGTTATGGAGGCATAAAATGAGTGCAAAATTTCCGCTAAAACAGAAAAAGAGCTTTATTTATATTGTGCTTATACAAATATTATCTTCAAAGCAAGGCAATTAAGAATATACTTTAGTCTTAAACGTTTACATAATTTGCATTAATATTAGAAAAGTATAATGAAGCTTTAACAACATTTTTGACACTTCATTACTCTGGATATTTCACATTTGCACTTTTTTTTTTTAACTTTGTATTTTCTTTTCTAGTATCCTCAAATGTCTTCAAGTGACTATTTGAACATGGCTAGCTAATTGTTTTGTTTGGGATAATATATACTAACTTTTCTACTCTGCTTTGCCCAAGTGAACCATGAATGTTGTAAATTACATAAATGCCTGAGTATATTCACTCTGGAACATGTGACATAGAGTTGCTTGGTGGGAATCAATATCTGCAATTCTAAGTGTCAGCCTATTCAATTTCTTTTAATATTTAAAATCATTGTTTATTTTGTTTTCAGTGAACTCTTTATGTAACTCATATCTTTCCTAATTTGTATTCAAATGCATATCTTATCGTGCCTGGATTTTCCTCTTTGGTGGTGACTGCCTAGGTATGTAAGGTCATCTTCTTCAGAGCTTGCCAAAGTGAATTTTTTATGCATTCTATATTTCATACTTAAAGTTAGATAATCCGAAATGTAACTTCCAAATTTGATGAAAAATCTATCTAGATGTTTTCATGTCATATGTTAACAAATAGCAACAATTTTTTACAGCCATCTTTTCATTAATAGTTTAGGCAACCTGGGATAATGTGATAAAGTTCTGTTCACGGAAACATATATCTGATGAAATAAAAATTGCTTTTTTATGGACAAGAAAAGTTTAAAAGGATGGTAACACATCCTAATCAGAACATGTGCCTAAATCCCCTGACTGAGATATCACCTCAATCTAATCAAATTCCTGCTTGTACCAGATCAAGAAGATGGAAGACTCACCTCTTGATTCTTTGAATATGAAGACAAAGCTGGCCTGGGAAATAAAAGAGGCATCAGCCAAACTGAACTAATACACTTATCATTAAAAGACAAATATTTGTAGTGAGAAAGGTCTATGGGAATATCAGTAAGACTATCTTGACTGTTCTAGCATCTTCAAGAAACACAAGTGTTCAAGGTCCCAACCAAGGAAGAAGATCATAGCAGAGCTTAGGCTCTGCTTGTACTTGGAATGAGCAACCATGCAGAGTAAGAAGCAGTCTTGGTGGTACAGCTGGATAATGATACAGGTGTATATCAAATTAATGTTATTCCCAATACAAAATAGATATGAGATGTTTTAGGAAGTTAATTAAGAGAATACTATCAAAAAGTTGAAATAGGTTTATTTTTTAGGGTAACTTCACCCACTCTTCACCACATGTGGAGAGAAAGGGAGGTTCCATATGTCTCCTTGCCTGTGGATGTTAGCTCCCTTGATACGCCAGTGGAAAGTGGCGTAAGATAATTTAGTGCCTTTTCCCATATATTAGAAAGACGAGTGGGCCGGCCTGGTGGCTTAGCGATTAAGTGCGTGCGCTCCGCAACTGGCGGCCTGGGATCGGATCCCGGGCGCGCACTGACGCACCACTTCTCCAGCCATGCTGAGGCCGCATCCCACATACAGCAACTAGAAGGATGTGCAACTATGACATACAACTATCTACTGGGGCTTTGGGGGAAAAAAAGGAGGAGGATTGGCAATAGATGTTAGCTCAGAGCCGGTCTTCCTCAGCAAAAAGAGGAGGATTAGCATGGATGTTATCTCAGGGCTGATCTTCCTAACAAAAAAAACAAAAAGACAAGTAACCAAAATTGTATATACCATGTGGCAAAATGTACATGCATCACTTTTGATCACCTACATTATGGTTTGTAAGGGACTATAATTAACTTTATTTTCCAGAAGATTTATGAATAACAAAATTATTTTATTATATTTAAGTACATGAACAAAAGTCTGGTGATTCAGTGATAATCCACTCCAGGGAATCGAACAGAGATGTTAGGCAGTGTAGTGATAGAAAGAATACCAGGCCTAGCTCTGAGATACAGAAATGATTCAATCTGGAAAAAAAACATTCACAATATATTGAGTAGTATCAATGAAAATAGACAGGTATCTAGATACAGCCTTACATATAGGGAAAAAATGAAAAATCACCAACCAAACAAATTACATGAGAAATTTTCAAACATTCCTTCAACACAAAATGGCAAATTAAATAGAGAAATGTTGAGCAGAAAATGTTGTTTTGTATGTCTGTAATTCCTTCCTTTGGTGAAAGGTATTCTCCGCCAGTGCATTTGCTGTTGGTGAAGCTGTTAATCAAGGGACGCACCACCACTGGCACAGGAATGGATACATGACCTGTTCAATCATAGAATCCCATTAAAACTAAAAGACTGAGTGATGGGATGGGTAAGTAATTGGCCCAAGTATAGTTTCAAGGCCACTAGAAGAAAGAAGCCCTCATTTGTTTTGATTGCCTTTGTTAGTTTTAGCCCTGCATAAATAACAGTCCTCACTGTTACTTAAATTAATAGTTGAAAGTGGCATGGTTCAAATCATTTGTCAAAGGGATGTGGTACTGGTTGATTATAAGTTTGGTTGGGAGCAATGCAGATCCCTAATACCTGGCTGAATATAGATAATCTTTTTAACCCACAGTGAAGAGGCTAAAATTTCACCTGTGGTATAATGGGCTTCAGATTATTTTTGACTAATGTTGGAGTTTACAGGAATTTATAAAAATATTCCCAGGAGGTTGAAATAGGTTAGATACTTCTTGTCATTGCAAGGAATAGGTATATTTAATTACACGCTAAGGTATTTAAAGTCCAGAAACTGTGAACACCGAAAGTACTTTTTTTTAGCCAAGAGTAATTCAAGATGGATAATTGCTAATTAATCATATGAGTTGCAAAATCTTTTTATTATTATTATTTTTTACCCTAAGATAAAGTCATCTTGACCAATGGCTATTGTTAAAAGCATGGAAGACAATATATAATATAATATAATATAATATAATATAATATAATATAATATGGGAAAACCCAGAGATTTGTGGGAATTTTGATCCTCTAAGCCCTTCAGAAAGACATGCTGATTTTTATTTCCCACATTATAAAGGAAATAATTTCTTCCCATTAAATACCTAAGTTAATTGTGAATATGAGGCTTGAGGGGATAAGATTTAACCTTACAACTCCAGCTGTTTCCATTAGGTTGATTCAGGACAAAATCCAAGATGAGAGCTGAGACATGCAGCTTTTGGCAAGGCACTAAATCCTTTGGCTAAATGAAATGTAAACCTAAAAAGCAGAGATTAGATTCCTGGACCATGATTTGAAAACTGTTTATATCCATCTAGGATTCAAAAGAATTGGCAACCTCTGAAGATTTTAAGAGAGTTATATTACAACTGACACTCCAGCCTAATAAACAGTAGTCTAGAGTTCTGTTTTTGGGTAATATGGATTTAGTACACTTCATTTGCCTCTCCCACTTAATACAGTGGTACAAACAAGACAGGATACATGCAGCAACTATCAGAGGACGGTGTAAAGCAAATAGCAGCGTGTGGATCAGCAATGAGCATTAAGATCCCAAGTACCACCAAACTGGCCATGAGTTTACCATTTCTTTCCCTCCGGGAAAGAAGGAAGGGCTATACCCAGCCTGACTGCAATACAGTTAACACACTGGAAATGAGCACGGTGGCACACAAAGCTCTAGTCTTCTAGTTCTGACTTAAAGCAACAAACAGGAAAATTCTAATACTCATTCAGAATGCAGGAACACAATTATTTTTCTTTTCTTCTTTTTCTCCATTTTCTCATATTCCAGCTCCATAACAATTCCACAATGGCAGCAGCCAGTATAAGGGGCCAACAGGAGCCCAAACTTTGAGAGGAAACCTTTCTCTCAGAGCTGAGATCCCATGAAGGTGGGGCCAACACTTGTTGCTTTTTTTCTCTTTCTCTGCCCTCCCACTGCTAGGGCATGAATGTGGTATGAAACAAGAAAGGGCATGGAAGAATGAATTCATTATAAACTCAAGTTTCTAGTCTGATGACCAAAAAGGGGAGCTTCAGGGAACAGAAAAGTCTGGGAGAGATGGTGGAGATGGAGGAACTTGTGAAAGCAACCTCATAAAATTGTTTTTGAACTCCAAAGCTTAACCCTGAGCTGCAGGTGCATATATTTGCTCTTAACTAGCATAGCAAAGACTGAGAACTGTGTTAATAGACCACTAACCAAGCCACAGACAGCCTATTGGGTGACACACACACAGGACAAAGATATGATACAAAGAGTACTACAAAGTTTTTGAAAACAAACTGATATTGGAACCATAGGCTATAGAAGGAAGATTGGAATTTGAAAAACAAAACTAAATAGGTAAATTTTTGGCAAAAGTAAAAATACCAAAGTTATCTATAGAGTTTAAACGAGACCTAGAGTCTCATAATGTAACATTCAAAATGCCAAGAATGCAATCCAAATTTACTCATTATATGAAGAACTAGGAAAATATTAACTCTTATGGGGAAAAAAAGTCAATAGACAACAAATACTGAGATGACACAGGTGTTGAAAATATTTAACAAATAATTTAAAACATTTACTTTAGAAAAATGCTCAAATAAGCAATAGCAAATTATCTTGGATCAAATGTTACAATAGAAAATATAAAGAACCAGGTGAAAATTTTTAAAAATTGAAAAATACAAATATTGAAATAGAAATTTCACTGAATGGACTCAATAGTAGAATGAATATGACAAAGGAAAGAATTTGTGAAATTGAAGACAGATCAATAGAAACTGGCCAAAATGAAAAATAGAAAAAAAATGAAAGACATAAGCAAAGAAAAAAAAAGGAAAAAAAACTTGGATAAGTTGGATTTCATCAAAATTAAAAACTTTTGTGTGTCAAAAGACATTACCAAGAGAATGAAAAAGCAACCCAAATATTGGGAGAAATATTAAGAAATCAAATATCTAGATAAGAGTCTAATATCTAGAATATATATAGAACTTATAAAATTCAACAACAAAAAGACAAACCACCCAATGAAAAATGGGCAAAAGACTTGAATAGATATTTCTCCAACGTAGATATAGGAATGGACAATAAGAACACGGAAAGATGTTGAATATCATGAATCACAGAAAAAATCCAAATTAAATCCTTAAAAATACTACTTGAAATACTACTTGATACCCACTGGGAAGGCTATAATTAAAAAGAGAAAAGCAAAATAGCAGATGTTGATGATATTGTGGAGAAATTGAATGCACATACACTACTGGTGTGAGTATAAAGTTGTGAATTCACTGTGGGAAGCAGTTTTGTGGTCGTTTAATAAGGTAAAGATAAAATTACCATACCTAGTGGTTCCACTAGTTATATATCCAAAAGAATTGAAAACAAATGATCAAAGCAAAACTACCCTACATATGCATGTAAGAAAACTACTCACAATAGCCAAAGAGTGAAAATAAATAAATACGTATCCCTCAACTCGTTAGTGGATAAACAAAGTGTGGTATAAACATATAATGGCATATTATTTGCCAATAAAAATAATGTATTCGGGGCTGGCTTGATGGCATAGTGGTTCAGTCTCACGCAGTCTGCTTCGGCAGCTCAGGGTTCACTGGTTCAGATCCCAGGCCGGGACCTATGCACTGCACATCAAGCCATGCAGTGGTGGCATCCCATATACAAAATAGAGAAAGATGGGCACAGATGTTTTCTCAGGGCTAATCTTCTTCAGCAAAAAAAAAAAAAAAAATGAAGTGTTCGTTTCTACCACAACATGTATTATCATAAACATTATCCTTAGTGAAAGAAGCCAGACTCAAAAGACCACTCACAAAATATTCAGAATAGGCAAATCCATAGAGACAGATAGCAGATTAGTCATTTCTAGGACTGGTGGCAGGAAGAAATGGGGAGTGACTGTGTATTAGGTACAGAGCTTCCTTTTGGCGTGATGGAAATATTCTGGAAGTAGATAATGGTAATGGTTGCACAATGTTGTGAATGAACTGAATGCTGTTGAAGTGTACACTTAAAACGGTTACATGGTGAATTTTATGTTATATATATATTTTACCACACATGAAAAAATCTATCACATTTTCCTCTGGTTAAGAAAGGTGCATGAGGAGGTATCATCATCTTTCCAGCCTGCAGGGACACAAGGTTAAATTCAAAACTCAATATCGTCTCTTTCTAATGAGAATTTCATGAATTATTCTGCTTATTTTATGCTATTTTAGATTCCACAATAATGAATGTTTTTTGTATAAATTGTTTGTAATCTATACAACCTGAGGATTTCATTCAAAACAGTGGCTTTTCCAGTGAAGATAATTCTGAATGAACTAGGTGAAATTTAACAACATGGGAAGCCCAACTTTCCACCACTTTTTTTTTTTCTTAAAGTTGACAGATCTTTTCATTACATTTGGATGTTTGGAATCTTGTCAGGAGTTTTTTTGAACAGAATCATCAGTTACATGTGGAAAAAAGCATGGGCTTGTTTCTGTGAATGGCACTTGGGGATGTGTGATGTGGCAAAAAAGAAGGAAGCCAAAGTGAAATTTTCACAATAGGGGAGGATGTCATTGAAAAATTTAGCTCTCTCAAGTTTAAGAGACGTACACAAAATCTAATATTCTAGAATATTCTGAAAAAAGTCACGTCCACTTTGTTAAAGCTTTCATGATTTCAAGGATTTCTGCCACGCTTAATTTTAATTGTCTTCTTTCTGAGTCAAATATGCCTATAGTGCTGTTAACCTCTAAATTATTTTACTTAGCTTCATTGCATCTCTTCTTGCTTCCTTGAAACTTTAAAATATGCATAAGAACTGTTCAAATAATCCAAAAGAAGACAGGAGAGTAAAAAAATATATATAATTAAAAGACCTAATCTTGAGCATATCAATAATTATATTAAATATAAATAGTCTTAAAAAGCCAATTAAAATAAAAGATCATCAGAGTGGATTAAAACAGGACCCAACTATGTGCTGTCTATAAGAAACTTGCTTTAAATATAACATTACTAATACAACATTAGTAAGTTAAAGATTAAAAGGATGGAAAATGGTATATCATACAAACACTAATTAAAAGAAACCTGGATTTGCTATATTAGTATCAGACAGCACAGAAATGAAATAGAGGCGTATTACCAGAGGTAAAGAGGAACACAAAATAGTGATAAAATAGTCAAATAAGCAGGAGAAGTAAATATCCAAAATATGTACGCACCTAACAACAGAGCTTCAAAATAGATTAAGCAAAACTGACAAATAAACTGATGGAACTGAAAAGAGAAACAGGAAAACTCACAGTTATAGCTGAGGACTTCAACATTCCTATCTTAGTGATAAATAGTACTAGTTGATGAAAATTTTGCAAAGACATAGAAGACTTGATCACCATCATCAACCAACTGAATCTAATTAACATTTATAGAACACTTCACAAAAAGACAGCAGAATACACATTCCTTTCAAGTGCACATAGAAAATTCATCAAGAATGATCACATTCTGTCATAAATAAATAAATAAAATTTAATTTATACAAAGTATATATAATAGAATTAAACTAGAAATCCATAACTGAAAAATAAAAGGAAATCTCCAATCACTGGGAACTTACACAACCTACTCCTAAATAATCCATAGCTTATGGAAAAGAACCTCAAGGAAAATTTAAAATTATTTTGAACTGAACAAATTGAAATGTACCTAAATCTGTGGGATGCAGCTAAAGCAGCACTTAGTAGGAAATTTATAACGTTAAATTCTCATACTAGAAAAGAAGAAAGGTTTTAAAATAGCAACCTGAACTTCTCACTTAAGAAACTAGAAAATAAGAATAAAATAATTCTAAATGAAGCAGAAGAAAGGAAATAATAAAGATGAGTAAAATCATTGACACTAAAAACCAAAAAACAATAGAGAAAAATCAATGAAACCAAAATCTGAGTCTTTGAAAAGATCTATAAAAGTGATAAAAGTCTAGCAAGTCACACAAAGAGAAAAAAGTGAGAAGACAGAAATTGTCAGTATGAGGAATGAAAGACAGGCTATAACCACGAATCCTGCAGTTATTAAAAGTTTAAAAAGAGAATACCACTAACAACTCTGAACATAAATTTAAAAACTCAGATGCAATGGACCAATTTCCCAAAACAACAAATTGTCCAAACTTACCCAATATAAAATAAAATGAATAATCTTATATAATGAATAATCTTATATTATGAATCTTATCTTATGAATAATCTTATATGTATTGAATTAATTAAATCCATAATTCAGTGGTTCTACAAAATGTCTAGGTCCCATTGCTTTCATTCATTTAATTCAATTAAAAAATTAAAGAAGAATTAATACAGAAATTACAAAATTCTCTTACAGAAAACATAAAAGGAGGAAACACTATACATCTCATTTTATCTGGCCAGAATTGCCTTGATAACAAAACCTGACAAAATCTATACCAGAAGGAAGGAAAAGAGAGAGGGAGGGAAAGTATAGACTGGTATCCCTCATGAACGTAGATGCAAAACTCTCAGTAAAATATTAACAACTCATATAGCCAGCACTATGTAAATAGAGCAATGCACCATGATCAAGAGGGTTTTATCATGGAAGTGTAAGCCTGGAATAATATTCAGAAATCTAGCAATTTAATTTGGCCTGAAGAAGAAAAGCTAAATGATCTTATCAATTTTACAGAAAATTATTTAACAAAACATGATATCCATTCATAAAAGTTCTGAGGAAGCTAGAAATACAAAGGAACTTCCTTAACATACTTATTAATGAAACACAGTGCTTTCCCACAAAGATCAGCAACAAGGTGAGGATGTCCACTCTCCAACAAGACTAGGCAAATCATACTAAATATCTTAGCTAGTGCAAAACAGAAATAAATAAAAATAAAGGATTACTGATTAGAAAAGAAAGATTAAGGTATTCTTTATTTGCAGATTATCTATATAGAACATGATTGTCTATGTAGAAAATACCAAAGATTCTACAGGTACACAAAAAATCTTATAACTAATAACATGAGTTTAGCAATACCACAAGATACAAGTTCAACACACAAAACCAATCTCATTTCTATATGTGAGCAGTGTACAATTGGAAACTCAAAATTTTAAAAAATCACTTACAATAGCTCTAAAACAAAAAATATTAAAGTATAAATATATCAAATAAGTATAGAATCTATATGCTGAAAATTATAGAAGACCAATGAAAGAAATCAAAGATAATCTAAATAAATGGAAATATATACTGTGTTCATGGACTGGAAAACTCAATGCTGTAAAGATTCCTCATATTAATTTACAGATTTATTACTACTAATAAAAAATGCTAGCAGGATTTTGTGTAGATATAGACAAGATTATTCTAAATTTCTATGCAAAAGCAAACGTTTCAGAAGAGCCAAAATCATTTTGAAAAATAAGAATATAGTTGGAGGAATCACACTTCCTGATTTTAAGACTTACTATGAAACTACAAAATTTAAGAGGTGTTATTTGTGAAAGGACAGACACACAGATCAAAGGAAAAAATGGATTCCAGAAATATACTCATACAACATGGCTAATTGATTTTTGACAAAGGTACAGTACAAAGAGAAAGAACAGTCTTTTCAACAAATGGTGCTGGCGATTTGGATATTCTTGCGTAAAAACAAAAAACAAAATAAAACAAGACAAACAAACAAGCAAAAAAAACCCTTGACCTCATCCTCATACCTTATAAGGACATTAAAGCAAAGTGTAAAAATCATAGAAGTTTTAAACTTCCAGAAGAAAATATTCATGGCCTGGGTTAGGTTGAGTTCTTTGACATGATACCAAAAGCAGACTCATGAAAGCAAAATACAACAAACTGTGCTTATTAAAACTTTTGTTCTGCAAAAGATATTGCTAAGGTAATGAATGGACAAATATAGACTGAGAGAAAATATTAGGAATTCGCATATCCATTGATTATGAAAACGCCCCCTTGTACTATGATTAGCACTGCCACCTCCCAGTGCAAGAATTCAGGCACTGATTGGCCCAAATCACTAAATGTGACCATTATATAATTCATTTTATATGACTTTCCTATTTGAATATCATTCATAGCTCATGTTCTTTTTCCCTGCCCTAAATATTAAATCTCAGCTACTCCCTGAGAATCTGTGATTCTCTATAGAGAATAATTTTATTGGAAACCAAATATTGGTGGCAGTGTTACAACACATGGCATTTAGGGTAGAAAAGAGTGATTCCAGAGAAGAGGCTTTTTTAAGTCATTGTGCTAAAAGGGCAACGAATGTTGGAAATTTGTTGTTTTTTTTTTTGGTAAGGAAGATCAGCCCTGAGCTAACATCCATGCCAATCCTCCTCTTTTTTTGCTGAGGAAGACTGGCCCTGGGCTAACATCCGTGCTCATCTTCCTCTACTTTATATGGGACGCCACCACAGCATGGCTTGACAAGCGGTACATCGGTGTGCGCCTGGGATCCTAACCCAGCCGCCAGCAGCGGAGCGTACACACTTAACCACTACCCCATGGGGTCAGCCCCTGTTGTTGTTTTTTTTTAAGATTATGAATAATTCTGAGTTCATAGTGTAATTAAGTTTATTTTTATCTACTCCTAAACATAAGTCTATTAACCCTTTATCCCATTACTTTGGAGGCACCGGGGTATATAGTGTCATGAAGAAAAAATAAACATTAAAAAAAAAAGTAAAAGCAAAAAAAAATCACAATTCTGTCTGTTGCTCCCAAAATCTGAAGTATCCATTTATTTTCAATCTTTCCGATACTTGTTAAGTGCCTTAGAACTGGCCCCACCGTGTGTGATGTTAATTACCTTCCAGGCTATTATGCATGACCCTGTTTTGAAATAAGAAACAAGAATTTTCGTTAATTTTAGCAAAACAGTTGATAAGTGACTTTTGCAAGAACAATCTCAGTTTAGTGTACAAGTGGAAGCCAAATTGCAGTAGTTTGAAGAGTTGCTTAAGAGGAGAAAATGGCTATAGACAACCTTTAAGAAAGTTTGACTGTGAGGGGGAAAAGAGAAATACAATGAGGATAACCCAGTAGAAAGAAAGAGGTTCAAAAAGGAGAGCTCCTGAATAATAAATAGACTTTTGCTCATTGAAAGGCCTAATGTAATAGAATCTTGCATATTAGAACTATTAGCCTTAGAAATGAGCCAAATCAGATTTTCAGTTGTAAAATGAGGGAAATCTAAAAATACAGGTACTGATATAGGTAAGTTATTCTTTGGGTAGAAAGAAAATGAAGGAGTCTTTATCTGATTGCTTCTGTTTTGTGTGTGAAGTAAGAGATAGAACTGATAAGAAGCTCTAGAATTGCAGAGAAGTTTTGAAATAGCTACTAAGAAGAAAGAAAAGTGAGAGCTAAGTAAGAAGACATGTAGATTACTGAGCTGGTTTAAAAAGGCCAAAATGATTTTCCCAATCATCTAAGAAGCCTTTTAAGTATGGAGAAGACAATTTATCTTAAGGAAATATTCACAGACACAAACAAGGTTTTATGTAATGGGGATTGCCCGTTGTAGCTTAACAATGTAAAGATTCCCCAAATTAATTTACAGATTTGGTTTCAATTGAAAATAAAAGAAAAACATACATGGATGAAAAATTGTAAGAATGTGTATCAAATATTTAACAGTTTTTGTCACCATTAGGACATAAACTCCAATGAAGGCAAGGATTTTTTTTTTCCCACTAAAACATGCCTGATATTTAATACAGAGCTAAGTATATGCTATAAATGACTATTAACTAAATGATATGAATTCATTCTAAATGAGTGAATGTACTCGTGTTCAAGAAGAATGTATGTGCCTTTCAATTATTCTTATACATTTATTTTTTGAAAATTGTATTCAGTGAGCTTTTCTGTGCTATCATGATAATTAACAAATGTTGGTGAGCAACAAAAAAGTATAAAGTTGAAACTGATAGTTCTTGATTGTTAGAGATGATAAATGGCAAGGTTCCCAAGATATATAACATTTAAAAAGGTAATATGTTTTGAGGAAGAAATATTAAATTTGTATTGTGAACATATGGATTGGTGTGAGTTATACACTAACACCAGGAATAACTCTAGCAGTTAACGGAGTAGAAAAGCAAATGCCACATCCATATTATTTTTCTTCACTTGATTAGAAAATATCTTACACTACGGGAAAAATAAATTATTAAAAAAAAACTGCCTCTGTTTACAATGTTTACACCAAGGAACTTTGTGCCTTTAGACAATTTATTTAAATTTATAAAATGTGAGGATGTTATCAAATGATTTCTAGTGTTTGCCTCTATGTTCTAAGGTAAGATCTCAGTTTAAGAATGTAGCAGTTTCACAATTCAACATAAAAATAACTTTTGAAAATATATTTGAGTGATTTTTGATAGTGTTTATTTTCTTAATAAAGATGTATCCTCACAAGGGCAAAGTCTATTTCTGACTTTTTCATGATCACCTATGCTTAGTCCAAGTGACAAATAGTAAGTATTCTTAAATATGTATAAAGAATAAATGAAAGAATTAAATAAAATTTATTTTCCTTTTGAAACGCTTTTTAATGTATACTTCTTTATTTTTCCAGGTGTTTTATAATTTCAAATTATTTTACTCCTTAATGAGCAAGCTCTGTTGTCATCTCATTTGTTTGTATGCATAAACTTTCAATATTTTGATAAAACAACTATCACCTCATTCAGAGGGTTCTTCAATATATTTCACATTTCACATCATTCTAATATATTTAAAATTTACTACTTAGTTTACCAAATTATGTTTTAACTTGTTTAATAAAAATATCAATAAAATTTTAAAATGTTATATAGAATATTCTAAGTGAAAATTTTCCTCCATCATAGCCAGAGAGAGAATTTTCAAAAGTCATCTATAATCTGATTCTTCTAATGCATGGTGCTAAATTTAACCTTTGAAAACTGTATTAACTCTTTCTGTTCAGTGAGATGATTTAATATACAGCATCCTAGTACCTTTAAAAGGCTAGTAAAAGTCTTGAATGTGTCTTTTCTCATTCATTTCTCCTTACAGTCTTTACAAAATGGCTATATAGTTAGACAATAACAAGGCAGTCAAATAAGTCATTGTGTTTAATTATTCAATAGATATTTATGGAACACTATTATGTGTCAGCAATGTGATAGGCATTAAGAGAAAGTCAAAGAAGAGTAAGTCATGTTCTTTGCCCTTGGCATGTACTCAATCTCTCCAGCAAGAAAAGCACATGATGAAGAAGTGCAATCCATTGTAATGAGTGCTGAAAGAAGGACAAAGAAAAAACAGTTTTAACATCAAGGTAGTATCTCCAGATGAACAGGGATAAAGTCTTTGACTAGGTAATATTTATGCGTATCCATGAGGATCAGTACATCAGTCAGACAGAAAAGAGAAGTGCAATTATGGTCAGAGGCAGCAAGTACAGAGACATATAAGAGGGAAAAAAGCAGTCTTCAAAGGTTCCCAGTGTTTCTAAAATGAGGCGGAGAAAGATGAGAACCACATTAGATAATCTGTAAGTTATATATTTATGACAGGCGTCATATATATCCAGAGGAAATGAAATCACTATCTTGAAGAGATATCTGCACTCTCACGTTCATTACAGCATTATTCACAATAGTCAAGGTATGAAAACAACTTAAGTGTCCATTGACACATAAATGGATCAAGAAAATGTGATATATATATATATATATATATGTCACAGAATATGATTCAGTCTCAAACAAAGAAGGAAATCCTGCCATTTGCAACAGCTTGGATGAAACTGAAAGGCATTATACTAAGTGAAATATGTCAGATAGAGAAAGACAAATACTGCGTAGTATGACTTATATGTAGAATCTAAAAGAAAAAATCAAATACATAGAAACAGAAAGTAGAAGGGTGGTTTCCAGGGGCTGAGGGTGTGGTAATAGGGACAGGATGGTAAAAGGGTCCAAACTTTTAGCTACAAGATGAATAAGGTCTGAGGATCTAATGTATAACCTGGTGACTATCGTTGATAATACTAAATTGTATAATTGAAATTTGCTAACAGAGTAGAACTGAAAAAAAAGGTAAATATTTGAGGTGATGGATGTGTTAATTAATGGGATGGTGGGAATCCTTTTGCAATGTATATCAAATTATCACGTTGTGCACATTATATTACAATTTGTCAGTTATACCTCAATAAGGCTATAAAAAAGAAAAAAATGAGAGGTATTATATGCACATACTGAAAAGTTTTTTCCTGACGTTGTTGTACCATTTTCCATTCCTAACACCAGTATTCAAGTTCCAGGTCTTTCGCATCTTTGCCAACAATTGGTATTATCAGTCATTTTAATTTTAGCCTTTAAAGTCGGTGTGCAGTGGTATCTCATTGTGGCTTTATTTTGTGTTTCCCTAATTACTAATCATGTAGAGCATTTTTTCACATTTCACGTATATATATTTTTTAAATATTTATTCAAATATTTGTCTTTTTTTTTCATTTTATATTCTGGATAGAAGTGCTTTGTCAGTATATGATTTACAAATATTTTTTTCAATCTATGTCTTGCCCTTTTATTTTCTTAAAAGTGTCTTTTCAATAAAAATAGTTTTAAATATCTAATGAATATAATTTATCTTTTAAAATTTATGGCTCTTTTTCATAAGTGATAAATTTTTGCCCAATACAGCATCACAAAGATTTTCTCCTGTGATTATTTTCTGGAAGGTTTACATTTTTAGTTCTTCATTTAGGTACAAGATCCATGTTGAGTTAAATTGTGTATATGGTGTGAAGTAAGGTTTGAAGTTCATTATTTAAAAAATAATTATCTAATATTCAGCACCTTTTGCTGAAATACTAGCATTTCCCCTCCCATTGAATTACCTTGGCATCTTTGGCAAAATTCAATTGATCTTTTAAGTATGAGTATATTTCTGGACTATCTATTCTGACTCATTGATCTATATGTTTTCTGAGAGTTATTATATATTATTAAATCCACATTGTCTTAATTACTAAAGCTTTGTATCAAGCTTTGAAAGATAGTATATGTAACTTAGAAGCTTGCTATTTTATAATACCCTTAATATCATATTGGTAATAGTCTTAATTCAGTGCTAGATGAGACAAATTGTATAGATTTGGTTCTGGATCCAGTCAGTCAAATTAAACTGAATGGCTGAAAAAGTGGCCTATTCTCATTTTATGGATGAGAAAACTAAAATTAAAGTTGAATACTTTGGCTATGATTTCTCAGATAGAAAGTAGCTTGTTTATTCTAATATCTGGGTTATTCAGACACCCAAATCTATCTATATAAACACAAAATTTTACTGCATATTCTAAAATATTTGGGGGTAACATTCAGCTTGCTGAAAGATTCATAGTAATTGTGTTTTCACAATTAGCACGTCATTTGTATCTACAACATATTAGTTTTTAAAATATTGTACTTACTATAATTTTATTAACTAGGTGTTATTATCCTCGTGTTGTATATTGTAGTCGAAAAAATACACAACTTGATGTCAGTCACTGTGATGGAAATGCAGCTATGCCACCTAATTCATTTATTGGCCAGTGGCGTGTTACTTTATTTAAATGCTACTCCATTTCTTTATTTGTAAAACTCTATCTCATAGGAGCATGATAAAAGTTAAATAACCTAAAGTGTAGCATCATCTTTGTTGCTGCAGCTGCCACTAATGAATAAAATGAGGATTAAATTTGTTAAATGGTTTTCTTTGACATATCAAAATTGATGTTCTTTTTTTCATGCTACAGTAACTACTCACATTAGAGTGTTAGCTCCTTAAAGGAAGAAACCTAGCATTTGTTTACATCTTGCAGGGTGTAGGCAGCTGAATTAGCATACTAGAGCAGAAAATATTGCCAATAATAAAGTGATCTTTCAACTTCCTCACAAAGTTGACAAACCATACATTCAGAGGTAGAATGAGGCAGCAGAGCATATTGACGAATATATTGTTAAAAAACTTGAACTTTCTAGTAAAAATAAACAAAAAGAAGTGGGATAAAATAATGACAGTGAAGTTATCCAATCTTTTTATTCCTTATTTACGTAATCAATAAATTAGAGATATGTCTATAGCATCTCCTTCATGAGGTTGATGTAGTGATAAATGTGGCAGTTAAATAAATTTATAACAATGTCTGTAATACAGAAAAACTGATAAGAATACTTATATTTCTATTGTTGATTATTTTTGTTATTGTTATCTAGAGTCTTCAACAATAATCACAGAGGGAAAAACTATTTTAATGGAAAAATTGAGAGGTTACAGGAGGGCTTGTTGTATGTGGACTTTGTAGGAACTTAAGTTTAAACTACGGAAAGATTCACATACAGGGTGCAAAGACAAGAGCAGAGAAGCACATTCGCTAAGTGTTATGCACAGAGGAGAAGTGTCGTTTTTCCCTCGGCGAAGAAAAAGGAGGAAAAGTATGAAGGGCTTCTGGTGCACCTTGTTTTTCTCTATAAGGAATCGGGAGGTTTGGGTTTTAGTATATTTTTAAAAAAGAATGAAAGAAACGCATAGAAAAGGAAGTAAAATACTGTTCCTGTCTTCCAAGGCTGTTCACTATTCACGCATCTTTGAAAAGGAAATTCAGAACAAAGGGCAGTCAATGGCATTGTGGAGAAATTCGTAAGACCAACGGGGATTTTTCTCCCAATGGCTGTATAAGATGAAAGTCTTATAAATCATGTCAGGACCTTCATTAAGTCAGGGTGCTCTGGTTGCTGGCATAATGGTCTCTGTAAATCTGACAAATCTTTTGACCATGATGTGTTTGTAAATGATGAAATACATGAGCTGGTTTCTTTCATGATTTGGTGAGTCTGGCAGAGATCCCTGAGTAATTTGGCTTCACTTTGCTCTCTGCAGGCTACAGACCCCTCAGTGTCTGCTACCTCTTCTTCCGTACTACAGTGATTGTGGAGTCATGTCAGTCCTCACTACAGCAGGCCACGTGGAAGGCCAGGTGCCTCTCAGCTCAGCACCCACTGCACGTGGAAAATGACCAAGGCTTGGAAGCAGTATTGCCCTCAGACCCAGGCAAGGGACTCTTTTCTCAAGCACCCAGGCCTCCAGGGCCCCATACTTTGGAGAGCCATCTTTGACATTTTGTATGTCCTCACCAGTTCCTGGAACCTGCCCAGGCCAGCAGTGCCATCAAGACAGGATATCCTGAGACCAGACCTGATTCCTCATGGATGCCAGACACTGGATGCATCTACTTAAAATTATCTAAGCTGAGGCCAGCCAGGACCACGGTACTGTCTGTGTGAGCCCAAGCCCAGACTGTGACTTCTGTGGGGCCCAGTCCTTGTTTCTCCCCTCAGGAATTCTCTGACCTTCTGCCTTGAATGTGGGATCACCAAGGTGCTCCAAGAAGCTCCAGTTCTTCTCCTTTGTTGTTGACGTAGGGCCAGTAGCTAAGCCCTGCTTCTAGGAAGGGAACTTGGTGAGCAGATTGCTCCTGCTGGCTGGTGTGGTATTTTTTCAAGGAATCAAGAGATTGGGCTAGTAGAATAGTGCTGACATTCAGATTGGGAGGACTCAAATCATTTATATAGACGAGAGCCTTGCGAAAAAAATAGCTTTTCCAGGCCTAGATATTTGACAATGGCAAATTACAGCAACTTTAGTAAGTGGGAGTCCATGTCATAGTACTCACGGGTAGCTTCTATCCCTGATATCGAGGTCAATTCATTCATGTGCCCCTCATGCTACAATTGTGATAATAGAGATGAGCTGATACTAAGTGATTTTGTTAACTTTGTTATTTAGTGCCTCTTCAATGATGGATGTTCTCTGATGAGTGTTAACATATCATACTACCATGTGCCCATCCACACACCTCTGTCCCAGATTCCACTGTCTGTGAGTCTAAGCTCATTTCATTTGTCCTTCAACATAAAATGTACAACAGGGGCTGCCCCCCGTGGCTTAGCGGTTAAGTGCGCACGCACTCTGCTACTGGCGACCCGGGGTTCGGATCCCGGGCGCGCACCAACGCACCGCTTCTCCGGCCATGCTGAGGCCGCGTCCCACATACAGCAACTAGCAGGATGTGCAACTGCAACATACAACTGTTTACTGGGGCTTTGGGGAGAAAAAGGGAAAAAAAGGAGGAAGATTGGCAATAGATGTTAGCTCAGGGCCGGTCTTCCTCACAAAAAAAAAAAAAAGGAAAGAAGTAACTTCTAGGTAGAGGTCAAATCCAGGACACTGTCAGGAAAACATGGTCTCAGATAAAGCTAAGAATGTGACAGTAGAATTAACTTTTAAAGACACAGAAAAAAGTCTAGTGCATTGCATTAGAGGAAGGACCAGTCAAAATATGATCTTTCTATTTAAGGATGCCATTAGGGATATTGTAATTCAGCAGCCTCAGTGTGAATCTAAGGGATGTTAAGGGAATATCTTTAAGAAATTACTGCCTATAAGTTTTGGGTTTATTTATTGAACTCCAGTAAGATTCATAGAGGACCCAAACATTTTAAGATAATAAGGCAGGCAAAAATGCTAGCTACTTGAACAGAAAATGGCAGGGAAAAAGAAACAGTACAAACACAGAGTACACAAACAAACAAAAAACAAGATATTTGAACTCCTACATTTCTATGGACATAAAACATGCTGAGAAATGCATGGACTACCTTTAATAGACAAGGAAGATATAGGTGGTAGAAAAAAAGACTCAGAGGGCAAAGCCAAAAATCCATGAAAGAACATTTCAAGGCCTTATGTCTTAATCAAGAAATGGTCCGTATGTGCCATGCTAGATTTCAAGATTGATGTGAATTTCTGTTTGCCTCCTATTATATCTATTACTTTGTAAAGGACTGGCAAAAGCAGTTGTCTTGTGCCTGTACCACCATTGTGTGTTGGAGCTGGAGGAGAGATAACCTGTTTCTTTAGGTTACATACCATCCTATCCAGAAGAATTATACTCAAGTTTCTGCATTTGAGAAATTAATTCTGAAGAGTTTTTTCTTGCACCTAGAAGTGATTTAGATGACAAGATATCGGGCTTCAAGCTTGTAGTTCAAAGGAATGAGAATTTTGGAGGTATTGAGAGTGAGTGTGTTTTCAGTGGGTGAGAAATGTAAATAACTTGTCATGAAATGGACTATTGGGGTTTTAAAATATGTTCTCAAACACTTTGACATTCTTCCTTCAAAAACTTGAACTTAATTATTCTCCCCTTGATTGCAAACTCATTTAGTGACTCATACCTAAGGAATAAAATGTGGTAGAAGTGATGATGCATAACTTACAAGTCTGAGTCATAAAAAGAATCACCGCTCTGTCTCGCTCTGTCTTAGAGCACTAGTACTGGGGCAAGAATGCTGTCATGTTCTGAGGAAACTCAAGCAACATATTGAGTTCCCTGTGTGGAGAGAAAGTGAGACTTCCTGGGAACTACCAGCATCAACTTGCCAGCCATGTGAGTGAGCCTCCTTGCGATCAGTGCCTCCTGCCCAAGTCAAGCTTTTGGATTATTACATACAGCCCTAGAAGATATCTTGATAGCAACCTAATGAATGACTCTAAGCCAGAACTCTTCAGCTAAGACATTCCCGAATTCCTGACACACACAAAATGTGAGGATCATAAATATTTATTGTTGCCTTGCCCTCTGAGTTTTCAGGTAATTTGTTACATAGTGATACATAACAAAAACACCAACTCATTTACCTGGGTATTTGCACACTGGATAAAGGACAATTTTAAAAAGACGTTTTATAAAATAAAATTAAATAAAAATAAAATAAAGTAAAACAAAAGACATTTTAAGGACTGTTTGACACCTGATCGTGTATAATGTTGATATCTAGAAACCCAAGCATCATTATGTCCCATCCTGTTAGAATGAGGCATCTGGAAAGATGATGACAAATGAATCCCTGGCCAAAGTCTGCTGTAGATAGTGGTCATTTTTCTGGACCCCAAATGTGTAATTGGAGGTGACTCAACTGGTTGTCAGTGCAACCCCCACATTGAGTCCCTGACCTGTAATGTAAGAGCTATCTTAATAGGAAAGGGCAGTGGAAGTCTCTGAAACTGTCCATCCCACCTGGTCAAGATACTACATTTTTAAAAAGCGTACGTATTGCATCCCAGGGAGATGGTGGAAATTAGTGTCATCCTTAAGGATCTAAAAAAATACCAGGGCAGTAGTACCAGCCTTGTAGAACCTAAATGGATCTTTGTGGATAACCATAGACTCCCACCAGATCAATCAGGCAGGAACAATGATCCCAGTTGTCATGCTGGGTATGGCAACTCTGTCAGAGCTGATTACTATGGCTTCAGGTGTATAGTATATGGTGATTGACTTTATGATGTCTTCTTTTCTGTCTCAACCAGAAAAGATGTCTAGAAACAGTTCACATTCATGTGAAGTAGAAAATAGACTTGTACGGTTTTATCCCAGGGCTATACTAACTCCCCCAAACATTGTCATAATATAGTCTCGGAAGACTTTGATCATCTGGACATCCTGAGGAACATAATATTGATTTAATACATTGATAATATGCTGATATAGTGAGGTGAAGAAGAGTTAGCTAGCATGCTGGATTTCGGTACGTAGGAAGATAAATATTGTGAAGTTTCAGGGATCTGCCGCACCAGTAAAGTTATAAGATACTCAGTGTCCAATGACGTGGAGATTTCCTCCAAAGCTGAAGACTGACTATTAATATTGCATTTTGTGCCCCGTCTGATGATGATGGAGGCACAATGCCTGGTGAGTCTCATAGAGTTCTGGAAGTATCTTATGTCACAGCTGGAAATAGTGCAAATTTTAATTAAACATTTAATTAAAATAAAATTTCTATATAAAGATAGAAATAGGTACAGTGGGTGTACAGAAGTAAGTACTAATCAATCTGTGATGAAACATTAAGAGGAGCCACACAAAGCTTCAAGAAATTGCAAATCAGAAAATTAGGAGATGAAAATGAACAGAGAGGAAAGGCTGTTCCTGGCAGAGAAAGCCATGTGAACAGAAGCTGTGCCAGAAATAATAGGGCATGTATGAGTAGCTGCTATAGTGTAGAACATGAAGACGGGAGTGAGTAGAACTAATGCTGGAAAATGGGCCAGAAAATGGAGGACATTATTTATTAAACTAAGGAGCTTTAACTTTATCCTACAGATGATGAGGAATAAATTAAGATGTTAAAATGATCATTTTAGTTGATTCTTTTTCCCTTTGGCAGAGTATAAAGTTCAAAGAGTTAAAATTGAAGATGAAGAGGCCAGTTGAATGACAATTGCAATAATCTTTATCATAAATAAATGTGTAAAATTAGCAGAGATAATATAGATAAACATGAAAGAGTGTTTCATGGAAACTAAGAAGTAAAATAGACAATAATTAGTACTTGAGTTTTTGTGGGGATAAGGAAACTCCTAGTTTTCTGGTCTAAATAATTTGGTCATTGAGTGTATCACCCACTGATATAAAGACTATAGAAGGGTCATCATGATTGATGAAAGATGAGGGAAGATGAGTCGAATTTTGAATGTGCTAAATTTGAAGTGTCTTGAGTTGCACAGCAGGCAGTCCTGGAGGTATGATAAGAAGTCTCTAAGTTGAAGTAATGCATATGGAAGTCATTAGAGTACAGGTGACCATATAAAAATGAATAGGATTGTCCGCACAGAACTAGTACTATAAAGAAATGTAAGCTAAGCATTGAGTTCTGTTCCAAAGAGAATTATCTTTCATTAAATATTATACTATACTTATGTAAAGAAATAACATGGCCATTTTAGAATAATCATCTATTTGTTTAAAAACACACATATATAATAATAAGAATATGAAATAGAATAATTGTAGTGAGATTTTTTTAAATACATGGAATAGTTGTACATTTTTACAGCTTTATTGAGATATAATTGACATATATCACTGTGTAAGTTTAAGGTTTACAAAGTAATAATTTGATATATGTATATATTGAAAAATGCTTACCACAATAAAGTTAGTTAGCACATCCATCTCCTCATACCGTTACATATTTTTTGTGTGTGGTGAAAACTTTTAAGACCTACTCTCTTAGCAATTTTCAAATGTACAGTAAAATGTTAACTATAGTCATCATGCTACACATCACATCCCTGGAAGTTATTCATCTTGTAATTGGAAGTTTATACTTTTTGACCAACTTCACTTATTTCCCCCAGCCCCCCAGTTGTACACTTTTATATGTACAGAGAAGACTGAAAGGATGGATTCAGAGTGTGAATTAAACATGGCACAAATGAAGGGACAGAATCCTAGACTGTGTGAAGCTTGATTGAATCAAAGGTACAGATAGGAGGATTGCAACTTTTTTATGAAGATACAAAAAAGAAGGGGATTTGTTAAGTTATTTGCATGATTGGATTACCTTGAACCTAAATTGACCACAGGAAATTTTTCTGAGTTCAAATAGCAGTTTCCATACCTCTCAAAGCTCTTATAGAGATTACTCCACTTGTATACTCAGTGTAAAGGCCCCGAGACTGTGCTTATTGTATGGGTGGTGGGAGACCTTAGGGTACACTCAGGTACAGAACATTGGACAATTACACATTATGTATTGGACACTTTTTTTGTCCTGCTTTTGAGACGTTCTAAAACTTATATGACTCAATAATTGCTTGTGATTTATTTTTACTTATCATCATCTATTTGTGTGGTAAATATTAAGAATGCAGGGCAATATAAGATTCTGAGTCCTGTCCTGAGTTATCATAAAATGGTCATCATTGTTGTGGCAGCCTATGACAATGATTTAAGCATTTGAAACATTGAAATGGACCACAAAATCTTCAGGTACATTTAACCTACTAATGTCTTTAGATACATGATAAGTTTACAGGGATTCCTGAAAGCACAATCTGAAAAGGAAACAACTGACATTCTCAATGACCTTGATGCGCAGGACTTGCTATCTCCACATCTACCTTGGTGCAAATATTTAACATACATAAATATGGCTTTATCATTTCCATAAGTGTATGATGGGGGAAATGCAAAGATGAAGTTAACCTATCTATGAATAATTTTGAGTTTTTATTTACTTAGGAAAATTTTTTAAAAAGCAAAGAAGTATTTGAAAAGAGTGTGTGGTTCAATTATTTATCAACAGAGAAAGCATTCTTTTGATTACAATGTCATTTTCACTGACATCTCAATTTTAAAATTCAGATAAAGATCCTTGGTTATCATTCACTACAATCAAGGCTGGTTTTTACCACATGCCAATTTATATAAATAGTAGCTATATCCAAAATTCCCCAAAACCATAACATTGCATCAATATTCTTAATATCTTTGACCTATTTTTCAAATCTAACCATCTTAGCACTCTAGATTAAATATAAAACTGTGGGCATCTTTATAAATTCATTGAGTATGTAAATTCTATGCAAATTAAAACAAAATGTCTATATTGTATTGGGGATGGGGAGATGACATTTATGGAAGTCTTTGACTAGCTATGCTTTTCTTTTTTATTTTCTCCCCAGGGTTGCCACTTAAGCTCAAATGAACTATATTGATTATAAAAAGGTATATCTTGTACTCGACTGTTGTAACACACTTTACCAGTGGAAAAGTCCCAGGATATGATATTTATTCTTGCTGAGTTGCAGAATATAGCAGCATGATGCAAAATATATCTCAGTAAATTATGAAATAAGCATATTTAGCTTTTTTGGAAGTTTTCCATGTGAAAGTTTTACACTAGTCTGGGAGGAAGTATCTTCAGGGCTCAGGAGGTTGTGATCACAGCTGCTTTGTGGTAGAGTAACAGCCAAATTAGCAGTTTTTTCTCTGCTATAAAGCAGCATCATCACCAGTTTATAATCAACCGATTGATGGGACAATGGAGATTCCATCGTGGACCCGCTAGTTGGCATTTGCACTCCGCAGCAAGTCATCCTTAGAAACCAAGATGTTACGATAAACAAAATGTAATGTTTTCTTTTTTTACTGCCCATTGCAATATGTTAAACATTTCATTTTAGTTTTAAGCTGGTACTTTTTTGTTGTTTTTGTTTTGTTTTAGCTTTGGTTTCACTGATTTTTTTTGGCAATTATTCTAAGATACTTAAAAATCTGCTGATGTTCCACAATAAACACTACTAGAAAAATGTAACCAATGGATAGTCTGCTGAGATAAAATATTGGTTCCCTATTTCCTCTACTGCCATTCTATATTTTTGGCGCTTTTGCATAAAAAGAGGGGAGTATATTGCTAAGGAACCAATCTTCTGTTTCTATTTATTTTCTCTCATTTGATAATTTTGCTAAAAATGCATTACAAAGGGGTATTTTGAAACCATTTCTTCAAATATCAGTCTTATATTATCACCTCCAGATTCACTTTATTAAAATATTACCTCAATCAGATCACATCTGCTGCTAAAATATTGTGAACACCCCCTTGCAAGGGCTGTACCAAATTCCTTATATGTTCTTTATCTAATCCTTACCACAACCTTCAAGGTTATTTTCTTCATTTTAGTAATAAATAGATGCTCTCTAAAGAGATTCTACATTTGATCAAGAACTTACTGCCTACTGTCTGATGTTTAGCTATTTATTTTAGAATTGGAGGTTTTCAAAAATTTCAAGAGTTCTCACTAATTCAATAAAATTTGTTTGTTTTCTTTCTCTAAGTCTTATGTGGCCCAAATTGCCACTGTACCATTTTTCACGTATAATATTTTCCCAGGATATTCTTATCCCAAACATTTACTTATCAATAGTTTACTTATTTTTCCATTGTTTCTCTAGTTAATCCATCTAGAGGTTTTATGTTTTTTTGATGAACATTCAATATATTGGGTCACTTACATTGCACTTATATAAACTTAATAATTACATTGTATGACTTATAGCTGGTTGTATGCATGCTTTCTATAGACTATTCTGGGATGGGAGAGACTTTTTCACATGTATTCTTAATTAATTAATTAATTTTAACAGCTTTATTGAGACATAATTGATACAGAAATAACTGCACATAATTAGTTTGTACAATTTTGGTAAGTTTGGACATATGAAAACAGCTGCTGACCATGAGCACAATCAAGATAATAGGCATAGCATACACCTCCCAGAGTTTACTTATGTATGTCTCTTTATTTTCAGTTTTTTTATTTTTTGTATGTATGTGGTAAGACACTTAACATGAGATCTACCCTCTTAACAAATTTTGAAGTGCACAATATTGTGTTGTTAACTATAGGCACTATGTTCTACAACAGATCTCTAGAACTTATTCCTCTAGCAGAACTGAAACTTTAAACTCCCCCTATCCCCAACCCCCAGCCCCTAGCAACCACTATTGTATTCATTCTCTGCTTCTATGAATTTGACTATTTTATATACCTCATATAAGTGGAATCATGAAGTATTTGTCATAAAGCCAGTCCCGTGACTGGCTTATTTCATGTAGCAAAATATCTTTCAGGTTCATCCATGTTGTCACAAATGGCAGAATTTTTTTTAAGGCTAAATAATATTTCATTGTGTATATATATATACATACCACATTTTCTTTATCCATTCCTCTGTCAATGGACACTTGAGTTGTTTCCATATTATGGCTATTGTGAATAGTAGTGCAATAATCTAAAAGAATTCCAATCAGCATCTTGAAGAGACATGTATTTTTAATTTATATCTCTAATAATTATCCATGATAATGCTTAAGAGATAATCTACAAATATTTGACTAATAAGTAAGAAAGAGAGATGTTAAGACAGGCACTTTCATTACACACATCTGTTTTTAAATTTTGACTCTTTTGTTGCAACTTAGAACCGGTTTTCTCCTTTCTAAAAAGGTAATAAGAATAATATGTGGTCCAGTTTTGATGAATGATTTTAAAAATGCGTGTTATTATTCAGTGAGTTATGTTGTATATACTAAATATTCAATACATTGTATTTATTTCCCATGCCTTAAAACTGTGCTGGATGTATACTGGATATGGAAATATTTTCGATGGCCATCATTAAATCCATCTTTCTCATAAAAACAGGATTTGCCACTGAGAATCATCTCTCGCCATTTTGTAAAGTCAGAGTGGAATGATAATTCCAGTTAACAACCAAAGGACCATATCCTCACTCTCCTTTTACACGGTAAAACTGGGATACACAAGGAATCTTATCTCAATCAATCGGATGACTGTTCTGGAAACTTTAATTTTCTGTGATGTGCATATGAAGAGAAGAAATTCTTGTAAGTTTTTCATCAAAATGTGCAAATGACAATGGGCCCACCAGCAATAGTTGCAGTTTATCAGACTGTTCACTCTAGCATTCATCCATTTAGCCAATAAAAATTAAATGCTGTATGTTTAAGGTAAGATTCTAAAAGCTGGAGCATACCAATATGGAAGAGACAGGCAATGTAAAGTAAATAAATATAAAATATCAAATAGAAAGTCAAATACAGAAAATGCTATGGAGAAAAATAAAAGAGGAAAGGAGGATAGGGAATACCAGGGAGTTAAAATGTTCCGTAGGGTTAGAGATGACCTTACTAAAAATGTAACATGTAAGCAAAGACCTGAGGAAGAAGGACTTCACCCTACATATACGTTGGGGAGGAAAATACCAGAAAGAGAAAGCGTGAACTGTGGCAGTCTGAGGTCACAGAGTTAGCGGGTGGGCTTATGTAGTTTAGATGTGGTAAGATTTAAAAGCAACTGCAAAGACTTCAATATTTACCTTAGACTGAAATAGGAAACTTCTTGAAGGTGTTAGATGAAATGGTGAATGATGTAACTAATTGTTAAATGGGCATTCTCTGGCTGGTCTATTAAGAAGTAAGAGTTGGTAAAAAGATTAGAGACAGTGACACCAGTAGGAAGGCCAATGCAATGATCCAATTAAGGGAAGTCAATAGCTGGTTAGATTTTAGAACATATTTTAAAAGTAGAACAAACACAATTTGCTGACAAATTGAAAGACTCAAGAATGACACAATTCATTGGCATAAGATCTTAAAAACTGTGGGAGACATGGATTTGGAGGGAAGAGTAGAAGGTCATTTTAGGGCAACTTTGAAATATTCATTAGGTATCTAAATGCAGATGCAAATTATGGATTGGGTTAAGGGTATAAATTTGTGATTTATCAGACACTGATAGTATTGAAAAAATGGAAATAGAGGAAATTACCAAAGAGTGAGAGTAGATAGAGAGGCAAAGAGTTCTAGGACTAAGCCCAGGGCACATCTACATTTGAAGATAGTGAATATGAAGAAGAAAGAGAATGAAGGAGCGGGGAAAAAAAGGTTGTAAGAAAGCAAGGAGAGAATAGTGCCCTGAAGGCCAATCACAGTAAAGTTTTTGCAAGGGAAGAAGGTAATTAACTGTTACAAATGCTGCGGATGGAACAAAGAGGAAGATGGATAATTGATTTCTATTAGTAATTTGGAGGTGACAGGTGAATAATAATTCTGATGGAGTGATGGGATAAAAGCCTCACTAGAGAAACAACGGAAGGAGTGGAGTTGTAGTAATGGAGTTGTCAACTACTTGTTGGGAAAGGCAACAGATGGTATATATTGCAGTTTCAAAGCAGATTTTTTACAGAAACTTATGACTATCAGGATCCGTGCAAATACCCAGACTCATAGCATTGCTAGCTCTGATCATAACCAGCAATGCATACTGAAGTTGAGTTCCAGATGTGAGATCCCAATCCTTTCCTCCCGTACATATTCAGGGAAGAGTGAGAGGCAGGCAGAGTCTCTGGTGAAAACTGACACCAAAATAAATCCCTGTTCCTGGGACTAGGCAAACTTTTCTCCCCTTTTGCTGAACAATACTGAGACTAAACATGAATAATTTAGCTTCTTGCTCCAGGCAGTTCTCACTCTGAAAGACAAGTACATGAACCTACTAAACAGCTTACTTCTCAGACTCCACATCTTTCTCATCAAGAATCCTTTTAGGATCCTCACATTTCTGTGCCCATCAGTTCAAAGCTATCATATCATAGTGTGTCAAATCAAAACCAGTGCCTTTCCTCACAAGATCTACTTTAAAATCACTCACCCCAGGCCTTAAAGCCTGTCCTAATTTCTCTGTTTTCATACACTACTGAGAAGCCATGAAGGGAATATTGTCCCTTTCTCTGCTGGGTCTCAGCACATTAGTTTTGCTTGACCGACATATTGAGGACATTTGAGGAGTGACACTGGTGAATTCACAGGACCCTAAGCTTTGCAATGAGATTATACTCTTCCCAGAGTGAGAACCCTGTATTTTCTCAGACTATCTCCTGGTGAGATGCCTATCTGAGTTTCAACTGGATACTTTGAAGCGCTCCTAAGATCACTTATTCAGACACCTTGAGGGACTTCGTCAGGGAAACAGGGCTATCAGGGTTACTTTTCTCACTTCAGTCTCTTCTGACACCCAGACTCTGGCACTTTTCATGAGGGCCGTGTGTTATGTAGACTTTGAGAGAATCTAGCAATCTTTGGTAATAACAGAAGACACATTTTCTGATCAGAGTAGCTTCGAATAAGAATAAGAGCCATGAAGTTCTCATTGGCAATTTTTCCTAAAAAGGCAGACAGGTTATGGATTCTGTGTTTTGTTTGAGAAAGGCCAGTGTAAAGAAATTCTTATAAATTGATGGAAAGTAGTGTCTATACACTCAGGAAATTGCTTTGATTGCATAACAAAAACTAGAACTGGGGATTAGAGTCAAGCCAGCTTGCTTTTCAGTTACTGTAATGACAGGCAGCACTTGGTTTTATGGAACCTGTCCTTATACAATTTAGTGGGATTTTATAATCAAACAATACAAAATTACAACTGATAAATTTTTAGGAATTGTCTCAGAGACTTGGAAGGAGCCTGTGCAAGAGTTCTGTTCTGAAAATTAAACTTTATTACTTTAGAGTAAATTCCCTTAGAGTTGCCTCTATTGTGCAGGAGTGAGAGAAGACAAAGACATGCCTTTCATTCAAACAGAAAAAAAATGTCCAGCATGACACAGAGAACTGTCTGCTATCCAGGTCAGATCGACCTTTTGGAACCAGATGGTAAAGTGGTATTTCTTCTGGTGAACATTGAATTTAATGGTCTTAAAAAAGAGTGATTAAACTAGACATCAGTAAGTGGTGAAGAACTACCAATAAGGGCTTATAAGAGTTCTATGCATGTGCCCACACCAGACCCCATAACATGAGTAACACTGGAGGGCTGATGCTTTAGATTAAGCATATCAAATTATGCCAGGAGTGATGACAGCTGCTGCCAGGTTGATATTGGTTCATAAGTCAATTCTGGGAGTGAGATGATAATGAGGTTTTTCTGGGAGTGGGATGATAATATCCAACAGAGTGATGATATTCTCTGCTAACAGCTGGGACAATCACAGGAGGTTATTGGGGGTTGCCTGTTTGTGCCTATATGTCAAGGTCACAAGTGTCCTCCATCTCACTAGTTGAGATCTGTCATCTACTTCCTAGAAGAACCAGGTGATCAATTTCCTAGATGAATGAGCTTTAACCTAGAAAATTGAAAAAGGATTTACCATTCTCTCGCTAAAGGTGACCCGTAAAAATAGGATAGTGGCTTCAAAAGAGAGGGAATCTATTGCACAGGCTTAAAAGCCATTGTGAATGGGGTATATGGCAGAATCGTAGAACATTATCATCTGACAGTGATAAAGCCAGAGTTATCCTTTCAGTGTACATGGCCATCAGATGTCATTGTGAAATTAAAAAAAAGACTACAAAGTTGTGTCCATCCAGTCATCCTTGCTAGCAACCCATTTTAGCCTGGATCAGGGTGGGAAAGAAAAAAAAAAAGAGAGAATATTGTTAGTGTTTAGATACTCTCAGTTCTATTACATTAAGTGGTCTTCCCTGTTTTCCATTCTCAAACTCTTGGGTACCTGTGAGCTTCACCAGACATACTTGTAGAGTATGTCTATATTCATCTTTTAAGAGTTTTATTGGAAAGTCTGGCTCTTTGGATTAATCACTTCTGTACTTAATGATACCTGCCACATTTGGATGTAATTGGCATGGCATAGCTAGAAAATCCTGAGAGAATTGACAGTAGCTGGGAAGAGAGTCCAATTTTTAAATTACATCAAATCTGTGTACATCACATGCAGCTCATGTAATAAGGGTTGTCATTCAATGCCTTAATAACTGCGCAATCCACCCCGCTAAGAAAACAGCACTTTCATATCCTAAAACCATTCTATACAATGCATAATAGCAGTGGTAGAGAGTTGAATAGATATATCTATAAAATTGTAAGCTTGTCCAGATTTATATAGTACTATGCCCAGCTCACTTTGAGCTACACAACCGTATATATGACAAAAGGCAAGGCTGCAGGTGTCATTAGATCCTCTACATGTTGTCCAATAAATTTCTCGCTGGATATCCAAGAATTTCATGTTAGTTTTGTAACCATAGTGGTTTTAGGCATGGATCTTTACATCACCAATAACATGATGATTGTGCAATCCTGAGTATATTCTAGATGATAATCTCTATGTGGTAGTCCAGTTTTCAGAGTATGTTTATGTGTGACATCAGATATAGTTTGTAATTTGATTGTTATACTTTCTTGCATAAGGCGTAAGTCATATAATATTGCTTGTAACATTCTTATTTTGGATGACCTAGAGACTGACCACACTGGTCCATTGGCAATGGCCCAAGATTATATAATTTATTCAATCTATGGGTGGCATGCTATAGGCAGAATTAAGCCTATTTCATGAAATTACCAACAAAAAATTGCCAACAATGCTTTACTATTATTTTGATTGATTGTTAAAGCACTCTGTTGAATTTCTCAGAAGGGAACCTGGATTTCTTTTCAGATATTAATTCTTGCAGTTGAGAACTTTTTTAAGTCAGAACTCCTTTAAGTTTAAATGAAAAATTTAACAGGGCCATATCTTCTACTCCTGGGTAATTATACATGTGCTTACGGAGTTGCTTAAGGTTCAGAAGCCAGGCTTTTCTCATTGGATGCAATATTTTAATTTTATGATAGAGTTTTACAGGGTTTATCCCACCTTGAGTGATTTTGGCTTGAAGAATACTCCTGTTAGTATTGAAATATTGGGTGAGAGAAACATTTTTTCCCTGTGGGGGGATAATTTGTTTTCACTAAGCACAAGGAACAGATTAAAGGCTCTTTTAGATGAACGGGAAAAGTATGAGCTCTTGTGTCCAGGATGCCCAGGAATGTCTGGGATTTTCCCTTTGCAATTCACATGTACTGGAGCATATGGTCAGTGATGCCTCTGGGTACTAAGAGAAGAAGATGGTAGGAGACAGGACACTGTCTTGACATTCTTAAATTAGAAAGTGCTCAAATTGGATATAGGCATGTTCTGTAGCACAGATTAGGATCAAGTTTACAAGAGAGCACTGAGGGCTGTGGGAGGTCTTGTCAATACTTTTATTTCAATTTTTCTAAAAGTTATTGGTGTCATCTTTTGGCCCCTTTTCTGCTGACCCAGTTGGCTTAGTGTCTTCTAGGGAAGATGGTGAGATGAGAGAGGACTTTAATACTTAAATGAAATACTTCCCAGGATATTTCCTGTCCAAATCTTTCATTTGTTTTCATTGCAGACCAAAGTGTCTTCTTGGTTACATTATTTTGTAAATCCTTCTTTTTATTCAGAATTCTTTAGTTCCCTTTGGATTCCAGGTGGTTCCATAACCTCACCCCTTTATCTACTATAGTTGAGAATTTGGCAGCTCATCGATTTCCTCTTTGTCAACCCCTTAGCCCCATTATCACATTATTTTATCTGAAGGAACATTATTATGGATTATGACCTAATATTTGTGCCTCATCTTTGATCCTTCTTTCCATGTTGTCCATTTGTCTTTGCAATTTGGGCAGAAAAACTGGATTGCTTTCTAATGTACTTTGTGTCTTTTGCCTCCATGACTTAAATTCTAAACTAGTCTAGAGCCAGCCCTGATGGCCTAGTGGTTAAAGTTCATCATACTCCACTTCAGCAGGCCAGGTTCAGTTCCAGGAGGCAGAACCACACCACTAGTCTATTAGCAGCCATGCTGTAGCAGCAGCTCACATAGAAGAACTAGAGGGATTTAGGACTAGAATATACGACTATGTATTGGGGCTTTGAGGAGAAAAAAAAAGAGAGGAGGATCAGCAACAGATAGTAGCCAGGGTGAAGCTTTCCCAGCAAAAAAAAAAAAGAAGCTATAAAAAAAGAAAAGAAGAAACTAGCCTAAAAGGGCTAACTCATTTCTCACAGAGTGCTCAAACTACGGTGCAAATTTAAACTGTTCCCAGCATTTCTAGAGTGAAGGGCTATCACCTTGCACCCAGGGTTTTCCTACAATCATGTGGAGAGGTCAAACTCTTTCAGGGTAGTAACAAATTCACCAAGCATCCTCCAGTTTGTGGTTAGAGTCCTACAGAAATAACTCCAGTGGAAATATGTCACTTTTTCATGCTTATCTCTTTTTTTTACTATTATAAAATTTCCTTCATGTATATGTACAACAGGGAATAATTGAATATGAAGTTCTACTTTCCTGAAAACTATATCTAAAAAAGCATTCTTTATATTATTTAAATGATTAAATAAAATTCATAACTATATTATATACTTAAAATTGAGTGAAGTGGGTCAACACATGGAGGAAAAACAAAGTGTTGTGTTTTAACAGAAAATCAAGCAGAGTATCTCAAGGATAATATTTTCAATATTTCGATGAAAGATTTTAGGACTACAATATTTCACAATATTTATTTACGTATATATCTTAAACATTTCCTTCTTCAAAAACTGCTGGCGCTAAATTGGGAAGGTGTAAATTAACCAAATGTGTATGCACATATAATATTTTAATTATAATAAATACTATTATAATTTTGTTTTTTCTGTAAATCAAGATATTCTCTCATTGTCTAATTAAAGATATTCAAATTTTGCATTATTTTTCAAAAAATGAGAATAAAGCTTTTATATTAGTAAGGTTTTTATTTCACTTCATGACAAAATAGGTTTTGAAAACTGTTAAACAAACTTTATTTTTTAGAATAATTTATATTTACAAAAAATGGAAATATAGTACAGAGAGTTCTCATATACCTCACAGGCAGTTTCCCCTATTATTAACAAATTATATTAGTATTATACATTTGTTACAATTAATGAATTAATATCAATGCTTTGTTATTAACTGTTGTCTATATTTTTATTTAGAATTACTTGTTTTTTGCCTAATGCCCTATTTGTTCCAGGATTCCATCCAGGATGCCACATTATACCTTGTTGTCATGAATCCATATGTTTTTCTAGATTACGGTAGTTTCTCAGACTATCCTTGTTGTTAATGACCCTGAGAATTTTAAAGAGTACTGGTCAGGTATTTTGTAGAACGTGTCTCAATTGAGATTTGTCTGATAATTTTCTCACAATTACACTGGAGTTATGGATTTGAGGGAGGAATACCACAGAAGTAAAGTGCCCTTTTCAACACAACCTCTCAAGGGTATATACAAGCAAGATGACATATCACTGTTGATGTTTACTTTGATTACCTGCCTTCAGATAGTGTCAGGTTTCTGAGTTGTAAAATTACTATTTTTTTCGCACTTTCCAGACTATACTCTTTGGAAGGAAGTTATTATGCACAACCCACACTTAAGGAGAGGATAGTTAGGTTCACTTTCTTCAGGGCAGAGTTTCTGCATGAATTTGAAATTTGTCCGCATGGGAGTTATATCTCTTCTCCCCCATTTCTTTATGTATTCAACTTTTAATTTATATCTGTATGGACACATGGATATGACACATTTATACTTTGTTTTATAATCCAATACTATTTTATTTTATCTCTTAAATTGTACCAGCTCTGCCTTTTGGGAACACTTTCTATGGCTTCCTGTGTCCCTTAGACCTACACACATCATTGCTCTTTTATTTTTTATCTGTTTTGTTTTGTTTCGCTTTTGCTTTTGAGTACTTTCTTATCTTCTGACCCAAAAAGATGAACTGGATTCACGTTGTATAATTTCTGACCCAGCCCTAGAATCAACCATTTTCACAGGGAACCAAGGGTTAACTGGAGAATGGCATTAGAAAACAAATCTGGGTGCTAGGGTTGATTGTTGCTACTGGAGTATCATTGCTTCTAGGTCCTCTCAGTTACTGGAACAAGGAGATATATGTGTATATGCTAACCTGTGTATAACACATCTATCTATCTATCTATCTATCTATCTATCTATCTATCTATCTATTTATCTATCATCTATCTATATCTTTATTAGACTAAACATGAGTTTATACTGATGTCTTCAACTCTGATCCATTACGACGTGGATATTCTAGCTGACTCCCCTTGCTTATCTGTAACCTTCAATTCAAACAGTCAGAATCTTGGCTTCCACCATCAGCCATCTATTTATTTAACTGTTCAATTTCAGTTTAAATGTATAGTGGTTTCAGTTTTCTTAACCTGTATCCTAGTAGGAAAATTCTTCATCAACCAGAGTAAAGTGTTTATGTACAGTTTCTTTTGCCTTTAGTTTAAAACTCTTCTCATTTACAAAGTTACTTAGGTCAGCAACATTTTCCTCCCTTCTCATCAGCGAGGTTGTTTGTTTTATACGTTCATAATATAGTTAGATTATTTTGTCACGCTCTGCATACCAGACTGACATTCCCTTGACAGCTAAATGATATTTTACATTTGCATACATTAAAGTTATTCTTTTTGCTGTTAAAGTTCAATAGGTTTTGACAAGTGTATAGTACCATGCATCCATAATTACAGTTACATGTAGAATAGTTTCACAGCTCTAAAATATTCCTTGTGCTTCAGTGATTCACACAATCATGTATGAATATTATTCTAAAATTTATAGATTTTAGATAGTCAAATATGTCTAAATTTTTATACATTGCTTCTTACTTCCCTGTCTTATTTCTTCCCCATCCATATGTTCTAAGTTACTATATTATCTGCTAGTAACCAACAATTTCTTGTGGTATTTACTTGTTTTAGCTTTTTTAATATCTACTTCTTTAATATGGGTGAAATTTGATTTAATTTATGGTATAATAGGAAGTACTAGTTTACTTTCTTCTATGAGGTTTGCTTATCATGTGAATACAATTTATTTTATACTTTCTTGATTTTCTTCTGAATTGAAATAACTGACTACTCTCAACTAAAATGTCATATACACTAGGACGTATAGATGCATATTTTTATTCTGTCCACTGATTTATTTGTCTATATTATATAAAATCATGTTAATTTTTTTTGAACAATGGAGCTCTATAAGTCTTCTGCTATACTGTAAATCTATCTCTCATTATTGTTTTTAAACATTTTCGAAATATTCTTGTGCATTTATCCATCTGCATAAATCATTGGATCATTTTATCTAATTATAATTCTCCTTGTAAAACTGGAAATGAATAAATGGAGTAAAGCGTGCATAAAACATTCTGTACTTTTTAGAGTATGAGACAAAAACTGAACCACAATTGGGTAGAGCATTATTGGCTTTGGGACTATTTTAGCTCTTCCTAAAAGCCCTATAACTTTGTAAGGTGCCATTAAGAATAGTCACTCTTGTCCCAAATAATGGCTTCAAATAGGGTTTCTTTATTTCCTAGTGAGCAGATTGAAGGATAATTTGAATCCTCAGGAATAATGTCTCAAAAACCCCCTCTAAATATTTTTATCATGTTTTCTCCAATTTATTTATGTGTGAGTGTGTGTGTGTGTGTAAAAGAGACAGAGAGAGAGAGAGAGACAGACAGACCAAGAGAGAGAATAGGTAATAGTATATGAATTTAAAAGAATAAGACGTAAACTTCTATTGAGATTGCATGGTATTGCATCAATTAAGTTAAATACAGTTTTCTTAGTAAAATGACCTTAGTAAAAAATCTAGTGTAACTAATGAGAATGATTTACTGAATCCAGTATCTAACAAAATTTGTAATAAAAATGTTAAAGCTCCCTTGAATTTTATCTGATAGCAAATACATGTGAAAACATTATTAAGAGCAGTTTAGTCAATTAAAATAGAAAGGTATTTCCATTCAGGTAGTTAAAACCAAACATTAAAGACTAAGTCCTAAGTCAGTTGCTTATATTTATAAAGTAATTATGTATTTGTTATTCATCATGTTCTCTAAAGTTTAATATCAATTTATATACTGGTCAGTAGTCAAAACTGTATGTTTTTACATAAATTATTTATGCACCAAGTTACACCATGATTAAGATACAAATATATGAAATTTTAAATCACCACTTAAAAATCAAAATATCTGTATCTTGGTATATTTTATGCTAGGGATTGTGAAGTCATTTTGAAGAGAGGAATTATAAGTCAATTCTTTATTTGATGGGTGGCAAACATATTTTAAATATTTCCAACAAAGTAGTCTTTAGGATTAATATGCTTTGTACAATAAATATGAATCAAAATAACCATTTTTCAACAGTTAGGCATTCTAAGATATCACGCAAAAGATTTTCATATAAATGTACTTATAAATTATTCAATTGAAATGTACTATAATATATTATGAAAATTTTGAACATTTACAATTCTTTTGTAAAAATTAAAATTCCATTTGATCCTGTAAACTTTAGACATTGAAACCCAAGGCAGTGAATGGAAGGAAAATCAAAATTAGTGATAATCTCAGTGATGTCAGCATCATGGTGGCATTAGATGTCCCACATTTTTGTTCCCCATCTCAACAGTGGAAATTCGTCATCCATCCACAGACATAAGTGCCTGTGAGGGAGCTGTGGGATCCAGCACCATACACCAAGGGACGGGGAATGAGACTCATCTACCTGTGTATCAGGTAATAGACAGACAGATCTTAGTCCTCACTGTGGACCCTGCAGGGTCCATGTACTGGCTCCAGCCCCCTTGGCCATGGTCTAGGAGCCTCAGGAGAACACTGACTTAGGCAATCACCCACAGATGAGAGAGAGACTATGTGGAAGTCCAGGTTTCCAGAAGAGAAGTTCCAACACACCAGTGGAGCTAAAGGATGAGTTTGGATGGACTGGAGTGGAGGACAGAATTGTGAGCTATATGACTGAGGGATTGGAAAAGACGGGGAGAGTGGCAGATAAGACTCTCAGAGGACATTAAAAGGATGCAGATCCTACCAATAGCAAAGAGGATTCCATGAAGTAGCTTTCCCATAAGCTGCTAGGAATACCTCAACCACAAATCCCCCCAACCTGCCCACAGTCACCCCCAGGGCTGTCTCTGGCTCACCCCCACCTCTCCTGACCCCACCCTGTGACAGGCTGCCTCCATGTTCTCCCAATGGTGGAAGTGAGAATGGGCTTTGGCAGGCAGCTAGTGAGCATGTGCAGAAAGCTGGCCATATTTGTGGACCAGGAAGAGACCATGAACTTGAGCTTTAGCATTACCTTTGGAAAAACAAAACAGAAGCTGTCGTCATTTAGCCTTATCCATTGCAGAATCCAGGTAAGGCATATAAGCTTAAGAATTCTGTTACAAGAGGGAGCAAGAAGCATGGAGCAAGTGTACCCATAGGTGGTCAGAGATGGCCTCAGAATCTCTAGTAGGGCTGACGGAAGGTATCTCTCTTCTTAAGGCAGTGAGTAAAGACTGGAGGAGGTGACTGCTACTTCAAATGTAAAGAGAGCAATGCAAATTTTGTTCAAAGAACGTGAAAAATCAAGGTAACATGACACCACCAAAGGATCACAATAATCTTTTGGTAAACAAACTCAAACTCATGGAGACCTGTGACTTAACAGATAGAGAATTCATGATAGTTGTTTTAAGGAAACTCAATGAGCTACAAGGAAACACAGAAAGACAATTCGATGAAATCAGGAAAAAATACACAAACAAAATGAGAAGTTTACAAAGAGATGGAAAGGATAAAAAAGAAGCAAACAGAAATTCTGGAGCTGAAGAATACAAGAAATGAAATGAAAATTGCGATAGAAAGTGTCAACAGCATTCTTTTTTTTTTTTATTTTTGTGGGGAAGATCAGCCCTGAGCTAACATCCATGCTAATCCTCCTCTTTTTTTGCTGAGGAAGACTGACTCTGAGCTAACATCTATTGCCAATCTTCCTCCTTTTTTTCCCCCTAAAGCCCCAGTAGATAGTTGTATGTCATAGTTGCACATCCTTCTAGTTGCTGTATGTGGGAGGCCGCCTCAGCATGGCCGCAGAAGCGGTAAGTCTGTGCGTACCCGGGATCCAAACCCAGGCCACCAGTAGCGGACCGCGCTCACTTAAACCACTAAGCTACAGGGCCAGCCCCAACAGCATTCTTGAACAAGCAGAAAAATGACTCTGTGAGATTGAAGACAAGAACTTTGAAATTATCCAGTTAGAGGAGAACAAAGGAAAAAGAATAAAAATGAGTAAAGAAAAACATATGTGAACTATGAGATACCATCAACAGGACCAATTTGCAAATTATTGAAGTTCTAGAGGAAAAGAGAGAGAGAAGGGGGCAGAAAGTTTATTTAAAGAAATAATAGCTGAGAATTTCTCAAATCTGGGGAGAGACTTGGATATCTAAGTTCATGAAGCTAATAGATCACCATCAAAACCAACATAAAAGATCTTCTTCAAGAAACATTAAAATAAAACTGTCAAAAATCAAAGACCAGGAAAAAATCTTAAAAGCAACAAGACAAAATGTTTGTAACTTACAAGGGAACTCCCATAAGTCTGTCAGTGGATTTCTCAGCAGAAACTATGCCAGACAGGAAAGAATGGGATGATATATTCACAGAGCTGAAAGAAAAACTTCCAACCAAGAATACTTTACTCAGCAAGCTGTCCTTCAGAAATAAAGGAAAGAGAAAGATTTTTTCCAGACAAATAAAAGCTGAGGGAATTCATCACCATAGAACCTACCTTATAAGGAATACTGAAAGGAGTTCTTCAAGCTGAAATGGAAGGATACTAATTAGTAACATGAAAATATATAACAAACTGGTTAAGGTAAGTAAATAATCAAACTCAAAATACTCTAATACTGTAATATGGTAGAGTATTAACTACTTAAGTCAAGTATAAAGGTTAGAGGACAAGAGCATTAAAAATAACTATAGCTAAAATAACTTATTAATGAATACACAATATAAAAAGAGGTAAATTGTGACATGAAAAACAAAAAAGCAGGTACTAATGAATAAAGTTTTTGCATGTGGTTGAAGTTAAGTTGCTATTAGCATAAAATAGACTTATATCTCTAAAATATTTTATGGAAGCCTCATGGTAACCACAAAGTAAAAACCTACAGTAGATTGACAAAAGATAAAGACAAAGTAATCCAAGATACCCCTACAGAAAATCATCAATTTACAAAGGAAGATAGCAAGAGAGGAAGAAAAGAACAAGGCAACTACAAAACAGCCAAAAAAATTAATAAGATGGCATTAGTGAGTCCTTACTTGTCAATAATTACTATAAATATAAGTGGATTGAATTGTTCAATCAAAAAACATAAAGTGGCTGGATGAAAACAAGACTTTACTATATGCACTCTGTAAGAGACTCATTTCAGCTTTAAGGACGCACATAGGCTAAAAGGGAAGGGATGGAAAAAGACATTTCATGCAAGAGGAAACCAAAAGAGAGCAGAGATAGTCATACAAAATATAAAATACATTTTAAGCCAAAAATGGTAACAAGAGACAAAGAAGGTCATTATATAATGATAAATGAGTTAATTCATCAAGAGGATATAACAATTATAAATATATATGCACCCAATTAGGCTCACGCCTAATACTAATCGATCTGAAGTGAGAAATAGACAGCAATAAAATAATATCAGAGAATTTCAATACCCTACTTTCAACAATGGATAGATCATTCAGATAGAAAATCAGCAACGTAATATTGGACTTGAACAACACTTTAGACCAAAAGGACCTAATAGATATGTACAGAACATTCTATCCAATAGCAGCAGACTATACATTATTCTCAAGTGCACATGGAACACTCTTCAGGACAGATTATATGATAGGTCACAAAATAAGTCTTAGCAAATTTAAGGAGATTGAAATCATGCCAAATATCTTTTCTAACCAAAATAGAATAAACTAGAAACCAATAAAGGAAGAAAGTTTGAATATTAAAAAATGTGTGGAAATTAAACAACACAGTCCTGAACAACCAGTGAGTCAAGGAAGAAATCAAAAGGGAAATAGAAAAACACCTTGAAATAAACAAAAATGGAAACATAACATACCAAAATCTATGGGATGTTGCAAAGGCAGTTCTAAGAGGGAAGTTTATAGTGATAAATGCCTACATTAAGAAGAAAGGAAGGTCTTAAACAAACAACCTAACTTTACATCTCAAGGAACTAGAAAAAAACAACAACAAACTAAGCCTAAAATTAGCAGAAGGAAGAAAATAACAAAGATCAGAGCAGAAATTAATGAAATAGAGACCAAAACAAAAACAATAAAAAAGATCAACAAAAGTAAGAGTTGGTTTTTTGAAAAGATAAATAAAATTAAGAAATCTTTAACTGGACTAAGGAAAAAAGAGAGACGATTCAAAGAAATAAAATTAGAAATGACATTTCAACTGATATTGCACAAATACACGGAATCATAAAAGACTATGACCAATCATACACCAACAAATTGGATAACCTCAAAGAAACGGAGACATTTTTAGAATCACACAAGCTACCAAGACTAAATCATAAATAGAAAATCTGAACAGACAATAACAAATAAGGAGGTTGAATCAGTAACTGAGCATCTCTCAACAAAGAAAAGCACAGGATCAGATGGTTTCACTGGTGAATTCTACCAAACATTTATATAAAAATTAATGCCAATCTTTCTCAAACTCTTCCAAAAAATTGAAGAGGAGGGAGCACCCTCAAACTCATTTTACAGGGCCAATATTATCCTGATACCACATCCAGGTAAGGATACTAAAAGAAAAGAAAACTGTAGGCCAATGTTTCTGATCAGTATAGATGCAAAAATTCTCAAGAAAACGTTAGCAAACCAAAGTCAAGAACACATTAAAAGGATTTACACTATGATCAAGTGGGATTTATACCTGGGATACAAAGATGGTGCAAGGTATGTAAATCAATAAACGTAATACATCACATCAATAAAATGAAAGGTTAAAAAATCACATGAGCATCTCAATAGATGCAGAAAAAACATTTGATAAAATATGACATCCTTTTATGATAAAAATATTCAACAAATTGGACATAGAAGGACGAAACCTCAACATAGTAAAGGCCGTATATGAAAAGCCCACAACTAATATCATACTCACTGTTGAAAGGTTCAAACCTTTTCCTCTAAGATCAGAAACAAGGCGGGCATGCCTGCTTTCACCACTCCTATTCAAATGAGTACTGGAAGTCCTAGCCAGAGACAACAGTTAAGAAAAAGAAATAAAAGACATTCAAATCAGAAAGGAAGAAATAAAAATTTTCTTTGTTTACAGATGATATGATCTTATATATATAAAATCCTAAAGACTCCACCAAAAAACTATTAGAATTAATCAATGAATTCAATATAGTTGCAGGGTACAAAATCAACATACAGAAAACAATTTTGTTTCTATATGCTAACAATGAAATATTTGAAAAAGAAATAAAGAAAAAAATCTCATTCACAATAGCATCAAAAAGAATAAAATACTTAGGATTAAATTTAACCAAGAAGGTGAAATATCTGTACACTGAAGACTACAAGATGTCAATGAAAGAAATTGAAGAAGACACAAAGAAGTGGAAAGATATCCCGTGTTCATGGATTGGAAGAATTAATATTGTTAAAATGTTTGTATTACTCAAAGGCATCTATAGATTCAATGCAGTCCCTATCAAAATTCCAATGGCATCTTGCACAGAAATAGAAAAACAATCCTAAAATTTGTATGGAGACGCTGGATAGCCAAAGCAATCCTGAGGAAACAAAACAAAGCAAGAGGCATCATGCTTCCTGATTTCAAACTATGCTACAAATCTACAGTAATTAAAAAAGCATGGTGCTGGCATAAAAATAGACACATAGACCAATGGAACAGAAGTGAGGGCCCAGAAATAAACCCCGACATATACAGTCAACAAACATTTGGCAAGGGAGCCAAGAATATTCAAATGGGAAAAGAATAGTCTCTTTCATAATGGTATCGGGAAAACTAGATAACCAGATGCGGAAGAATAAATTGGACCCCTATCTTACACCACTCACAAAAAATGAACTTGAAATCAATTAAAGACTTAAACATAAGACCTGAAACTGTAAAACTCCTAGAAGAAAATATAGGGAAGAAGCATCTTGACATTGGTCTTGGTGGCTATTTCCTGAATATGACACCAAAAGCACAAGCAACAAAAGCAAAAATAAGTAAGTTGGACTATATGAAACTAAAAAGCTACTGCACAGCAAAAGAAACTATAAACAAAATGAAAAGGCAGCCTATAAAACGGGAGAAAATACTTGCAAATCATATATCTGATAAGGGGTTAATATTCAAAATATTTAAAGAACTCATACATCTCAATAGCAAAAAAACAAACAATCCAATTAAAGCATGGGTAGAGGAGCTGAAGAAACATTTTTCCAAAGAAGATATACAAATGGCTAGCAGGTGCATGAAAAAATGTTCAGTATCACTAATCATCAGGGAAATGTAAATCAACACTACAGTGAGATATCATGTCATACCTGTTAGAATGCCTGTCATCAAAAAGACAAGAAATAAGTGTTGGTGAGGATGTGGAGAAATGCAAACTCTTGGGCACAGTTGGTGGGAATGCAAATTGATAAAGCCACTACGGAAAACAGTATGGTGGTTCCTTAAAAATTAAAAATAGAACTACCACACGATACAGAAATCCCACTTCTGGGTATATATCCAAAGCAAATGTAAACAGTATCTCCAAGAGATATCTGCACTCTCGTACTCATTGCAGCATTGTTCACAAGAGACAGCATGAAATGACCATGAGGGCATTATGCTAAATGAAATAAGTCTGAGAGAGAAAGATAAATACTGCATGATATCACTTGCATGCAGAGTCCAAAAATCTGAACTCATAGAAACAGATAGTAGAATGGTGGTTACCAGGGGCTAGGAGGTATGGAAATGGGTAGATATTGGTCAAACGGTACAGACTTCCAACTACAGGATGAATAAATTCTGGGGATCTAATGCACAGCATGGTGATTATAGTTAATAATACTGTATTATATACTTGAAAGTTGCTAAGAGAGTAGATCATAATTGTTCTCTTCTCACCACAAAAAACAAATTGTGGCCTGGTGTGAGCGTGCTGACACAGACGCCATTGGAGTTTTCCCTGAGACCTGCTAGCCCAGGGTCTGCTCCACCCGCTAGAGCACCAATTTAATCCAGCTCAGCCAGGGCAGGCAGCCCACCCTAGAGACTGGCCCCACCCAACAACAAGCCCTCAGGCAACCTGTGGGCCTGCATAGATTGGTGACTGGATTCTCTGCAGCCTGGCAACTGAGCTGACTTGAGCGGAGCAGGGTGTGCATAAGGAGCCGGTGGAGAGTGTGGGGTGGTGGCGGAGTGTGTGGGGCTCCCGCCATGGAGAGACTGGCTCCGCTTGGGGAGGTCGGGGCGCTCACACGGGGCAGGACTGTGTTGACTGTGTGTGTGGACCTGTGGGCAACAGGGCTTGTCAGCTGCAGAAGACTTGTGCTTCTCAAAGACCCACATAGGAGGTTTGCCCCACCTTCCAAAGCCTGAAACAATTGGGTGCTCCTGTGCCTGAGGGCAGCCCCACCCAGCTGCAATCCTCTGAGAGCTGACAAGAGACCTAATAGGCTAGAGGTTTACAGCAATTCTAAGGCCCTGAGCCTAACAACCTGCCACACTGGGGGCCTACTCACTTAAAAGAAATACTGCAACACAAATGTGGTATTAGAACTTGCAGCCAACTGTGCTGGGGCTCCCCACACCTGAGAAAGAGACTGAAGGGCCCACAACAACTACAAGCAGCTGAGCATTACAACAGCTGGCCAGGAGCATAACTCAGCCTCCCTGGGCACCTATAGGGAGAGCTAACAGGCCACAATAGAAGGACACACGTAGCCCACATAGGGGCCACCCCTGGAACATTGAGACCTGAGGGAAGCACACTGGAAGCCTCCTAAGCCATCACTTACATAAGGTCACCTATCCAAGAGCAGGAGACGTAGCTGACCTACCTAATACATAGACACAAGCACAGGGAAAGAGGCAAAATGAGGAGGCAAAAGAATACATTCCAAGTAAGGGAACAGGAAAAAACCCCAGAAAAGGAACTAAGTGAAACAGAAATGAGCAACCTACCTGACAGAGAGTTCAAACTAAGAGTGTTAAGGATGCTCACTGATCTGGGGAGAAGAATAGATGAACTCAGTGAGAATGTCAACAAAGAAATGGAAGATATAAAAAAGAACCCATCAGAAATGAAGAATACAATACTGGAAATGAAAAACTCATTAGAGGGACTCAAAAGCAGAGTAGAGGATACAGAAGAACGGATCAGTGAGCTGGAAGAAAGACTAGAAGAAATTACCCAAGGTGAACAGGTAAAAGAAAAGAATTAAAAAGAGTGAGGACAGTCTAAGGGACCTCTGGGACAACATCAAAGCGCACTAACATCCGTGTTATAGGTGTCCCGGAAGGAGAAGAGCGAGACAAGGGGGCAGAGAATCTATTTCAAGAAATAATAGATGAAAACTTCCCTAACCTAAGGAAGGAAACAGACATCCAGGTACAGGAGGCACAGAGAGCCCCAAACAAGATAAACCCAAAGAGGCCCACACCAAGACACATCATAATCAAAATGTCCAGAACTAAAGATAAAGAGAGAATCCTAAAAGCCGCAAGAGAATGTCAAGTTACGTACAAAGGAAACCCCATAAGGCTATCAGCTGACTTCTCAGCAGAAACCTTACAGGCTAGAAGAGAATGGCACGATATATTTAAAGTGCTAAAAGGAAAAAACTTACAGCCAAGAATACTCTACCCAGCAAGGTTATCGTTCAAAATGGAAGGAGAGATCAAAATTTTCCCAGATAAGCAAAAATTAAAGGAGTTTGTCACCAAGAAACCAGTGCTACAAGAAATGTTAAAGGGACTGAATTAAGGGGAAAAGAGAAGACCACAAATAGGAAAAATTATCTATTTCCACGATTAGAACGTAATGGATACAAATGCACAAAAAAGAGGTTAGATATGATATCAAAAACATAAAAGGAGGGAGGAAGGTAGTTAAAGAGTACAGCTTTCAGACAGAGGTCAAAGTAAAGTGACCATCAATTCTGTATAGAAGAAGTAAGGAACAGAGAAGGACTACTAAAACACTGAGGGGAAAAAAAAAAAAAAGTTAAAAAATGGCAGTAAGTACATACCTATCAATAGCTACTTTAAACGTCAATGGACTAAATGCTCCAATTAAAAGGCATAGGGTGGCTGACTGGATAAAAAAACAAGACCCATATATATGCTGCATACAAGAGACACACTTCAGACCTAAAGACACTCACAAACTGAAAGTGAAGGGATAGAAAAAGATACTCCACGCAAATGGCAATGAAAAGAAAGCTGGGGTAGCAGTACTCATATCAGACAAAATAGACTTTAAAACAAAAACTGTAAAAAGAGACAAAGAAGGGCATTACATAATGATCAAGGGAACAATCCAACAAGAGGATATAACACTTGTAAATATCTACGCACCCAATGTAGGTGCACCTAAATATATAAAGCAATTATTAACAGACATAAAAACTGAAATAGACAGTAACACAATAATAGTAGGGGACTTTAACACTCCACTTACACCAACGGATAGATCATCCAAACAGAAGATCAATAAGGAAACATTGGCCTTAAACGACACCTTAGAACAGATGGACCTAGTAGATATATACAGAGCATTCCATCCAAAAACCGAAGAATACACGTTCTTTTCAAATGCACATGGAACATTCTCCAGGATTGATCACATATTAGGCCACAAAACAAGTCTCCATAAATTTAAGAAGATTGAAATAATACCAAGCATCTTTTCTGACCACAACGGTATGACACTAGAAATCAACTATAGGAAGAAAATCAGAAAAGCCACAAATACATGGAGATTAAACAAAATGCTACTGAACAACGACTGGGTTAACGAAGAAATCAAAGAAGAAATCAAAAAATACCTGGAGACAAATTAAAATGAAAATACGACATGCCAGAATTTATGGGATACAGCAAAAGCGGTTCTAAGAGGGAAGTTTATAGCGATACAGGCCTATCTCAACAAACAAGAAAAATCTCAAATAAACAATCTAAAAATGCACCTAAAGGAACTGGAAAAAGAAGAACAAACAAAGCCCAAAATCAGTAGAAGAAGGGAAATAATAAAAATCAGAGCAGAAATAAATGAAATAGAGACCAAAAAACCAATAGAAAAAATTAATAAAACCAAGAGCTGGTTCTTTGAAAAGATCAACAAAATTGACAAACCTTTAGCTAGACTCACCAAGAAAAAAAGAGAGAAGGCACAAATAAGTAAAATCAGAAATGAAAGAGGAGAGGTTACAACAGACACCTTAGAAATACAAAAGATTATAAGAGAATACTATGAAAAACTATATGCCAACCAATTCGACAATCTGGAAGAAATGGATAAATTCTTAGAATCATACAACCTTCCAAAACTGGATCAAGAAGAAGTAGAGAATTTGAATAGACCAATCACCAGTAAGGAGATCGAAACAGTAAGCACAAACCTCCCCAAAAATAAAAGTCCAGGACCAGACGGCTTCCCTGGTGAATTCTACCAAACATTCAAAGAAGACTTAATACCTATCCTCCTCAAACTCTTCCAAAACATTGAGGAGGGGGGAAAGCTCCCTAACTCATTCTACGAAGCTGACATTACCCTGATACCAAAACCAGACAAGGACAACACAAAAAAAGAAAATTACAGGCCAATATCACTGATGAACATTGATGCGAAAATCCTCAACAAAATACTAGCAAATCGCATACAACAATACGTTAAAAAGATTATACACCATGATCAAGTGGGATTTATTCCAGGGATGCAGGGATGGTTTAACATTCGCAAATCAATCAACGTAATACACCACATTAATAAAATGAAGAGCAAAAATCACATGATCATCTCAATAGATGCAGAGAAAGCATTTGACAAGATACAGCATCCATTTATGATAAAAACTCTGAATAAAATGGGTATAGAAGGAAAGTACCTCAACATAATAAAGACCATATATGACAAACCCACAGCTAATATCATCCTCAGTGGTGAAAAACTGAAAGCTATCCCTCTAAGAACAGGAACCAGACAAGGATGCCCACTGTCACCACTCCTATTTAACATAGTATTGGAAGTCCTAGCCAGAGCAATCAGGCTAGAGAAAGAAATAAAAGGGATCCAAATTGGAAAGGAAGAAGTGAAACTGTCACTATTTGCAGATGACATGATTTTATATATAGAAAACCCTAAAGAATCCACCAGAAAACTTTTAGAAGTAATAAACGAATATGGTAAAGTTGCAGGATACAAAATCAACATACAAAAATCAGTTGCATTTCTGTACACTAACAACGAAGTAGCAGAAAGAGAAATTAAGAATACCATCCCATTTACAATTGCAACAAAAAGAATAAAATACCTAGGAATAAACTTAACCAAAGAGGTGAAAGATCTGTACACCGAAAACTATAAAACATTGCTGAAAGAAATTGAAGAAGACACAAAGAAATGGAAAGATATTCCATGCTCTTGGATTGGAAGAATTAACATAGTTAAGATGTCCATACTTCCTAAAGCCATCTATAGATTCAATGCAATCCCTATCAAAGTTCCAACAACATTTTTCACAGAAATAGAACAAAGAATCCTAAAATTCATATGGAACAACAAAAGACCCCGAATAGCTAAAGGAATCCTGAGAAAAAAGAACAAAGCTGGAGGTATCACACTCCCTGATTTCAAAATATACTACAAAGCTATAGTAACCAAAACAGCATGGTACTGGCACAAAAACAGACACACAGATCAATGGAATAGAATCGAAAGCCCAGAAATAAACCCACACATCTATGGACAGCTAATCTTTGACAAAGGAGCCAAGAACATACAATGGGGAAAAGAAAGTCTCTTCAACAAATGGTGTTGGGAAAACTGGATAGCCATATGCAAAAAAATGAAAGTAGATCCTTACCTTACACCATACACAAAAATTAACTCCAAATGGATTAAAGAATTGAATGTAAGACCTGAAACTGTGAAAGTTCTAGAAGAAAACATAGGCAGTACACTCTTCCACATCGGTCTTAGCAACATCTTTTCAAACACCACATCTGACCGGGCAAGAGAAACAATAGAAAAAATAAACAAATGGGACTACATCAAACTAAAAAGCTTCTGCACAGCAAAGGAAACCATCAACAAAACGAAAAGACAACCTAACAATTGGGAGAAGATATTTGCAAACCATACATCTGATAAGGGATTAATCTCCAAAATATATAAAGAACTCATGCATCTCAACAACAAAAAAACTACCAACCCAATTAAAAAATGGGCAAAAGACCTGAACAGACATTTCTCCAAAGAAGATATACAGATGGCCAACAGACACATGAAAAGATGTTCAAAATCACTAACTATCAGGGAAATGCAAATCAAAACTACAATGAGATATCACCTCACGCCCGTCAGAATGGCTATAATTAACAAGACAGGAAACAACATGTGTTGGAGAGGATGTGGAGAGCAGGGAACTCTCATACACTGCTGGTGGGAGTGCAAACTGGTGCAGCCACTATGGAAAACAGTATGGAGATTCCTCAAAAAATCAAGGATAGAACTACCATATGATCCAGCTATTCCACTGTTGGGTATTTATCCAAAGAACTTGAAAACACCAATTTGCAAAGGTACGTGCACCCCTGTGTTCATTGCAGCCTTATTCACGATAGCTAAGACTTGGAAGCAACCTAAGTGCCCATCAAGGGACGAATGGATAAAGAAGCTGTGGTATATATACACAATGGAATACTACTCAGCCATAAGAAACAATGAAATCCAGCCATTTGTGACAACATGGATGGACATTGAGGGTATAACGCAAAGTGAAATAAGTCAGAGGGAGAAGGCCAAATACCGTATGATTTCCTTCATTAAGTAGTAGATAATAACAACAATAAACAAACACATAGGGACAGAGATTGGATTGGTGGTTACCAGAGGGGAAGGGGGGAGGGAGGAGGGTGAAAGGGATAATTCGGTACATGTGTGTGGTGATGGGTTGTAATTAGTATTTCGGTGGTGAACTTGATGTAGTCCATGCAGAAATAGAAGTACAATGATGTACACCTGAAATTTTTGCAATGTTATAAACCAATGTTTCTGCAATAAACAAGGAAAGAATTATAAAAAATAAATAAATAAAACAAAACACTGCTGTTATCCTGAAAAAAAAAAAAAACAAATGGTAATTATGTGACATGTTAGAGGTGTTAACTAATGCTGGTAATCATTTTCCAATATATATGTATCAAATAAACACATTGTACACCTTAAATTTGCACATTATATGTCGATTATATCTCAATAAAGCCGGAAAAATTAGAGAAAACTCACTACTAATTATAATAGCATACATGTGATTAGATATTTTGGTTTTAATTATAGCTATTGAGAAGCCAACATTACAGATCTGTAAAAAGTGTTCAATTACCTTATTGCTTACTATTACTAGTAATATGTTCCCAAGGTAACTGACATTAGAATCACATAAGATGGGTAAATAAAGATAAAATAATCATTGTTTAATGAATGTTTTTTAATTTAAAACTGTCGATTATTTTAAGCACCTGTGACCTTTTCTTTTTGATGAGGAAGATGAGCCCTGAGCTAAAATCTGATGCCAATCCTCTTCTTTTTTCTGAGGAAGATTGGCCCTGGGCTAACATCCATGCCCATCTTCCTCTACTTTATACGGGAGGCGGCCACAGCATGGCTTAACAAGCGGTGAGTCAGTGCACGCCCAGGATCCAAATCTGCAAACCCTGGGCTGCCAAAGCGGAGCGCGTGCACTTAACCGCTGAGCCACTGGGCCAGCCCCACCTGTGACCTTTTATAACATACCTTTTCATTGTTCTACAGAACAGAAAATGAATTTATTACGTATTGTTTTTAAGGAATTTATTATCAAGTTTAAAAATAATTCTTCAGATGTTACCATAGAGATTCTACTATGATACATTTTAGATACCTAGCTAATATTAAAGATTAATACTGCTTCAATTGTCTTAAAAGGTTTGAAGAAACACAATTTGATCATCATTTCTAATAATCATCTATGTATGTAAAAATCATACTTTTATAATTAAAATTAAATCTTGCCTGTTAGGATACATAAGTATTTTATAAATTGGAAAAATAGTGATATAAGTGTAAAGTTTCCAATAAGTTAAAAAATGAAAAATGTCTAGAGATTCCTTTAAAATTTTTCTCTGGGGAAATCTTAAAAACATATAACAAAAATTTCATTATTCATTTATACTTAGAAACATACCTTAATATAAAAGTAACGCAATTATTCCTTTGCATATTTCAACAAATGACAAGCCATAATTTTTGTCTCTGAATGATATGGTGTTTACGTCTTTTAGACCAACCAGTATTCAAGTAATTAAAGCTAGACTTTAAAATGAGCATTACCCTCATAAATAAAGTCCTATGTAAGCAGATATGAGATAGAACATTTTTAACATTTATACATATACATCATGCTTAGTAGAGTGCAAGGCACCACAATGTAACAATAGAAATACATTGACACTGCTCTCTTGAAATTCTCTTGTAAAATTGAATAGTTTGACACACAGGTAAATAATTGCAATGTACTCTGAGTCTAAATAAAATAAAAACACTGAACAAAGTGGTAATGTATAAAAGGAAATAAAAAAGTAGAGATGCGTCAAGTTTCATGGGAGGGATTTTGAGAAGGCACTGGTTTTTATTCACTCCCTATCCCCAATTATCTACATCGACTGAGCCAAGCTCCTACTGTCCCTGGAAGGGAGATGAGTGAGAAAGAAGCATAGGGTTCTGTAGGTATCTGAGCACACACAAGCTATTGTACTTTCTCCGATATCAGAGAACTCATAGAGGAGGATCAGAACACATTGGAAGCAGAATCCTAGAAGAGCTTGATAAGCAGATATTCTAAAACCCAGAGAAATCATTTTGCCTGATCCACGTGGCACCAGAAAAACCAAGGTATCATTTAAATCAGTAGACAGATCCTGTCTATTTCTGAGAGTAAGAGTTCAAGTAGAGCAGGAAGCAGATAGAATTCTTCCTGAATCCTCAAGAGTGTACTAGTGGCCACTGTGTCAAGACATAAGTGGGGGAAGCAATTTCATTTTCTGGGACTTGTAATAAGGTAATCCAAGAACTGGATTCCCCAGGAAAGAAAGAAAAAAGAAAACTAATAATTGGTCTAAACCCATAGTGGTTAAGAATTAATCAGAAAAGGGCACAAATTAAAAATAAAAATAAACTGAAAAGGACAAGACTATTTTAAAAGATTCAAATACAGTACATTTTTTTGGTTTGGAATCGATGCATGTATTTTTGTTTTTATTTTTTTCAAATCAATACATAAAGTGAAAGAAAGTATAATTATTCACTGTTGAGTCCTTAATCAGTGACCTGGAAGATCAAGAGCAAATTATGTTAGAACACAGAGCTAAAATACAATAAGGTGTAAATTATGAGGGAAAATACAAGAAAATTAGAAAATAGATTTAAAAGATTTTTTTAAAGATGTATAGCAAGAGTTTCAAAACCAGAAATAAAAAAGGAGAGAAGAGAGGAGGTGACTATCTAAAAATTAGATGAAAATTATCTCAACTGAAAATGATTTTAAATCTGAAAGCGAAGTCTCACTGAGATTCTAGGATACTGATCGTAAAACATACACATAAGAGAATATACAGATAGAAATCTCCAATTCAAAGGAAAATGAGAAAAATATAAGATTATAGGGAAATGCAAAAGTACTTCAAATACAATGTATCAGACAGCAATCTGTTTTTCCTTTTTTTTTTTGTAAGGAAGATTGGCCCTGAGCTAACTTCTGTTGTCAATCTTCCTCTTTTTGCTTGAGGAAAATTGTTGCTGAGCTAACATCTGTGCCAGTCTTACTCCATTTTTGCACGAGGGACACCACCACAGTATGGCTTGATGAGTAGTGTGTAGGTCCACACCCAAGATCCAATCCCACAAACCCTGGGCTGACAAAGTGGAGCACACAAACTTAAGCACTATGCCACTGGGCCGGCCCTGCAATCTGTTTTTTCATTTGCAAAACCAAAACCTGGAAGACAGTGGGGCTGGCCCCCGTGGCATAGTGGTTGGGTGCACGTGCTCCACGGCAGGTGGCCTGGGTTCGGATCCCGGGTGTGCACCAACGCACCGCTTGTCAAGCCATGCTGTGGCCGCATCCCGTGTAAAGTGGAGGAAGATTGGCCCTGATGTTAGCTCAGGGCCGATCTTCCTCAGCAAAAAGAGGAGGATTGGCAACAGATGTTAGCTCAGGCCTGATCTTCCTCAAAAAAAAAAACCTGGAAGACAGTGACAGAAAAATCATAAGACTTCTTTGAGAAATATACTGCTTCTCAATAGTCCAAAATCCCTCAAAAATATGGAGGATGGGAAGGGGAGAAAGATTTCTTTTTCTCTAAGTAGTATGTCCCATATAGTCAGATTTGAGAGGGAATGTGGCAGGGTGGGATACAGTGTCTTGGTGGGAGAACTAGTGCAACTTAATAAGAAAAATGGTGGAAATCTTGTTTGTAAAAACAATAAAGAAATCTGAGACCAATTATGAAAGACCAGAAAGGAAAGGTAATCATGAATGAAATGAGAAATTATAGTAGAGCTTTTCAAAGTAACAAAAAGAAAACATGAATAGCTGTTTCAACAACAAATGAAAGTGATGAAGAGCGGAAACAATGACTAAAGTAGCTTAAAAAATATAACATTAGAAAAATGGATTACAGTTTTAAAATTACCCATCATTATATCAGACATGGATTGAAGACTGTTGTTAAAATATAGAGGCTGCCAAATTGTCCAAAAATAAAAATACAAAAATTACATGTATTTAACATAATACACAAATAAAATAAAGTCATTTAAAAAGTGTTTTAAATAAAAATTTATGAAAAATGATGCCAAATAACTATAAAAATAAGTAGTAACAATAATAATATTAGAACAATATAGATTATGAGTTAAACATGACATTGAATTGATAGTTATATCATGTAAGTTTCAACTTGCAATAATTTGTTATATGTGACAAAAATTTGATATCTACTTTAAAAAAAAACAAAAGATGAGACCACATTTATGATTTCTAATTAACATGAATTTCTAAGAATATGAAATGTCTAATAGATACAAAATATATTTTTAAAGTTTAAGAAATGAAAAATAAAGTCAATAAGCTCTTAAGGATTACAGTTTCAAATATGTGCATGTGTGTATGTGAGTTTTCACATATATATATATATGAATTCATATTCACATATGATGTTAAATATTGACCATTTACTCAGCCACAAATACCTGTAATCTTCATCACAAGTAATGCATGATTTCCTAGAAAAAAGTGAATTACATAAATTGACCTATATCAAATGGAAAACTAGAAGATACTAATTAGAACAGAGACTGGAAAGCTGGTCAGAGATTATATAGAAAAATTTATCAGGACCAGGTGGCTCACAGGTTAGATCCATATAACCTTGAAAGAACTTATAATACGAACACCATTTAAATTACTCTAAGACTAAGAACTAGATGAAATTAATGAAATTTCTTAAAGCAGCACAACATTACCAAAATCTTATATGCATAATAAAAATCAAACTAAGAATCAAATTCTGCTATGAATACTGATGCAAAAATTCTGAATAAAATCAGTAAAAATCCAGTGATAAAACAAAACTATAGTCTAATCAAGAATTTTAATACAGACATTTTTTATCATTAAAAATTATCAAAATAATCTATCATTTTCAAATTTAAGGGAATGAGTCATATACTCCTATCAATAGATGCTAAAAAGGCAATTAATAAGATCCATCATTGAAGGATAAATAAAACTCCAAGTAAAGTTAGAAGATTGTAGAGGGTAATGGCGTCTAAGAAAATCTACTTATGGGGGAAAAAAGCAACTATCTAATTTATCAAATTGTAAAAATCATATCACTTGAAACCAAAAATGCTGTGGAGAGGAGTTATGGCAAGAAACCTGGGAATCTGGAGACAATAGAAATGAAAATAACCAAAAGAACTATTCAAAACACCTCAGCATAGAGTGCATGATCCCCTGAAGCATTTATGTGGCATGTACGTATGTATGAATATATTACTAAAATCTTTCTGGATTCTTAAGATTATTTTATTTTATGTTTTTTAGAGGATCAACATTGATCTCCACATTATTGCACAAGTAGTATTTTGCCAGGCAGAGAAGGATTTGGAGGATCTTTATATATGAAGAAATATAATTTGAAAGATAGTCAGGTAAGTCTATTTATTCAATAGTACTTTCAGAGTACTTGTGAATGACTAATTCTTTCAGGTACAGGGATTACAAGGACGACTTCATGGAACTCTTGTTTAGGATGGAACTCAAGCACGTAAAAATGCCATCATGATAGGGTAGAATAAGTGCTAGCATACAAGAATACTGGCAGCACAAGATGTAGGGCCCTCTAACCAACTCCACTATTTACTCACTGAAGGAGAAAGAATTAAACAAATAGGGTCGATTTCCTAGAATATAATTGGTAGGTACATTTCCAAACCTGGAAGTGACTATGCTTTTGGATTTCCCTGTTTTGCACAAGTGGTAGGCTGAGTGTAGGGTGCCCTTAGTGTCACTCTTTAGCCATTTGCTTCTTAGGGGGTGACTTAAGGTGTCATCTGGTCTCACTCATTTGTTTCCTCCAATTGTTTGTTGAGCATTTATTCTCCCAGACAATATGCTGAGCATTATTATTTAAAATGGAAGCTTAATTACTCTTGATCTTTTTAACAATACATTATTCTGCTAGAAAAACAAACTAGGAAACAGACAAATAAATAAGCAACAAATTGATGACATAAGTACATATAATTATAAGAACAATCGTGATCGCTGTGGGTAGCGATAGGAGACTTCCCTAGTCTGGGGATATTTAAACTGAGAAACGAAGGATGCTATGCAGCTAACGTAGTTGTGAGTGCTTGAAAGGATACTTCAGGAGGAGGGAGCACATGATCTGTGGTGAGAAAGAGTTGCTGTGCTTGATAAATCGAGAGACGGGGGCATATGGAATATACAGTAACTGAGAGAACGAGGAAAAGACGAGGTGGGAGAGACAGGCGGGATATTACATTATGCGTGGACTAACAGGCCTTTTTCACAAAAGGGCTCAAAGAGTCAAGTCTTCACATCAAGCACAATAGGCAGTGATTAGGAGAAATTAAATTTTTTTATGAGAGACATCTGTTTGGTTTCTGACCACATGTTAGACTCTCTAATTATATGAGATCTCTGCATTTAAGTTCATAGAACAAGTCAAGCTAAAATTAAAATATGCTTTTTTTGGGATGGCTTTGAGTCACCTAGTAAGAAATTGGATATATTAGGCCCAAGGTCATGAAAGTGACCCTTGGATACATATGTGAAAACGAATTTGTACTATAATCAATTTGATTTTTTTTTTTTTTTGCCACTGTTTTTTAGCAACCTAGATACAAACAGGGTAACTAAGAGAAAGAGTTGGGATAAGAGTTATCAATATGGTTGATGGAGAAAAACATTGTGGTGTTTGCTACAGTTGGCTAGAGATTGGATGAAGTAATAGACCACAGAAGCAGATAATATAAACTAGAATGAGAAGTAAGTGAAAGCAGGAAATAAGGGAAGTTCCTGGGAGGTCAAGTATAAATGTAGTGAATACAGGTAAGGGAAATGCTGGAGCTTCAGAGCCTGTGTTTCAAACATGGGATATTCAAATTTACAGTCAGCTGTGGAGCAAGTCCAAGTGATGAGAAAATCTATCGTGGGCCATGAGGGTTCCTTGAGAAAGTAAAATGAAGGTGATATTCCCCAAGATGAGGGTATCGAGAATCTTAAAATTGCAGTGTCTTCAACAATGAATGTAGATTTAGAATAGGAAGGAAGACACTCATCCCGGTGATAGACAGCAGAGAATAATATTCAAAAGCACAGAATCTGGATTCGGACAGCCTGGTTTTGAATCTTGATTTCACCGCATACTAACTGGGTGACTTTGGGAAAGCTACTTAACCTGTTCTGTGCTTTAATTTTCCTATCCATAAAATAGGAATAATAATAGTATATATCACATACAGTTGCTCTGAGAATTATTGACTAATGTATGGCACCTAGAAGAGTTCCCAGTATATAAGAAACACTATATTAGACAGATTAAAAAAAAAAACCTTCAATGAAGGGTTTTGGGGAGAGTGACTAGTCTGGCTGCAGCATAATAACAACACGAGCCCAGGTGGGCAGGCATTAAGTTGACTAGGAAATACAGTCAGGCTAGGACAGGAAGAAGCACCTTGATTTCTATTAAAAAACATAAGAGAGAGCTAGAGAGAGAGGACATGAAGAGGACAGAAAAGAGAATACAGTGTTACCAAGCCAAGGGACAAGTGTTTTTCAAGGAGATGGATTTTGCTTTTCCCTTCCACCATGCTATGGGATATCACAGAAGCAACCACTCTGAAACTTATTTGTCCTCTTTGCTGTGAAAAGCTGCTCTAAGATTTGATGCCAAGTGCTACAGTTTTCAAGCTGCTTCTTCAATGATTTGTTTACTCGATTAGCTGAACTGTTAAACTTAAAACAAAGTTATATTTGAGAATATGATACACTGAAATACAAGCCATTTTTACATGAGTGAGTGTGTGTGTGTGTTAATTAAATTAGCTTCTCTGTTGACCTTTATCAAATAATACTGGACTTTCTTTGTTACCTAGGTGATAGATGAAACTAGAAGTAACATCCAGATGGAATGCTAGTATTTTTAAAGACATAGTCGCTTTGTTAAAAGGAAAGAAATAAAACAGAAATAGTATTTTTGGCAATAAACTAGGGTAAGAGTGAGGGAGACATGAAATTTTTAAAAATAGACTCACAGCTATGTCTTGTGATATGATATGGTATCTAGGGGTCTATGCATTAGCAAGTTACAACAGAAAAGAAAACAATGGATAATTGGAGTAGAAGTTTGAAAAATTTTTAGAAATTAATGAATTAGCAGTACTAAGCTGATTTACAAGAATCATTTCTATTTAGTAGGAGAGGCATATTACTCTACTAACCACACTGTGCAGTAATTAGACCATTACCGTTGCACACAGAAGAATATTTCAAGATGAAAGGAGCATTCCACTTTGTCTAATTCTTCTCAAAATGCTGATTAAGATGAAGATGGAAAAGTATCCATAGAAGTTTGTAATACAGTAGAAACATCCTTGCTGCTAAATATTTATTTTTCTCAATTTTTCAAAACTTGTTCTTCTATAATTTTTAAACCATTGATTATTTTAAGTCCTAGTATTTTCAAATGTGAGGGAACCACGTTAAGTGTGAGGATCACTGGATATTGGTGATGTATACAGAGCTATCTATCATTTCTCCCTACCTGCTTAGATTCATCAGAGAATAAACACTAGCTCAGCCTAATTATCTAAACATATAGTTATTAATTAAGGATTTAAGAGTGGAAAGCACATAGGTAGAAGCTGAATTCTCCCTTTCTCTTCTAACGTGATTTAGTCATATCCCTTATGTCTTATGGTAACTATTTCCTTCTGTCTCTTAGCTGGTAAATTTGGATTTCTCTTGCTTTATTTAAAATATGACTTAAACAGTTTGTGACATACCACTGTGGGAATAGACTGAGAATGAGTTGTGTCTCATATATGCAGGAGTATGTAATAGAGATCCAGTGGAATAATTTTTTTAAACTCTCGTATTGTATCTTTCAGAAACAGGATTTGTAAGTACTGATACATGTTACATAGATGAACCTTGAAAATATTATGCTAAATGAAAGAAGCCACTCGTAAAATACCATGTAAAGTATGATTCCATTTATATGAAATGTCCAGAATAGACAAATCCATAGATCCATGAAAGCCAGTGACTTGGGTGAGGGGGCAATTGGGAGCAACTGCTAATGGGTATGTTCTTTCCCTTTGGGGTGATGAAAATAACCCTAAAATTAGATAGAAATGTTTGCACAACTCTGTGAATACAGGCATAACTCATTTTATTGTGTTTCACTTTATTGCACTTTGCAGATGTTGCATATTTTACAAATGGAAGGTTTGTGGCAACCGTGAGTTAAGCAAGTCTATTGGCACCACTTTTCCAAAGCATTTGCTCACTTCATGTCCCTGTGTCACATTTTGGTAATTCTCACAATATTTCAAACTTTCATTGTTGTTATATTTGTATGGTGATCTGTGATCAGTGATCTTTTAGGTGACTATTGTAATTGTTTTTGGGGACCACAAATCATGCCCATATAAGATGGCAAACTTAATCAATAATTGTTGTGTGTGTTCTGACTGCTCCACTGACCAGCTGTTCCCCCATCTCGCTCACTCTCCTCAGGCCTCATTATTCAATGAGATGCAATAATATTGAAATTAGGCCAATTAATAACCCTATAATGACTTCTAAGTGTTCAAGTGAAAGGAAGAGTCACAGGACTCTCACTTTAAATCAAAAGCTAGAAATTATTAAGCTTAATGAAGAAGGCAGGTTGAAAGCCGAGATAGGCCAAAAGCTAGGCCTCTTACACCAAATAGTTAGCGAAGTTGTAAATGCAAAGGAAAAGTTCTTGAAGGAAATTAAAAGTGCTACTCCAATGAAAACACAAATGATGAGAAGGCAAAACAGCCTTATTGTTGATAGGGAGAAAGTTTTAGTGGTCTGGATAGAAAATTAGACCAGCCACAATATTCTGGTAAGCCAAAGCCTGATCCAGAGTAAGGCCCTAACTCTCTTCAATTCTATGAAGGCTGAGAGAGGTGAGGAAAGTGCAGAAGAAAAGTTTGAAGTTAACAGAGGTTGGTTCATGAAGTTTAAGGAAAGAAGCCATCTCCATAACATAAAAGTGCAAGGTGAAGCAGCAAGTGGTGGTATAGAAGCTGCAGTAAGTTATCCAGAGGATCTAGCTAAGATAATTAATGAAGGTGGCTACACTAAACAACAGATTTTCAGTGTAGACGAAACAGCCTACTATTGGAAGAAGATGCCATTTAGGACTTTCATAGCTAGAGAGGAGAAGTCAATGCTGGGCTTCAAAGCTTCGAAGAGCAGTCTTACTCTCTTGTTAGGGTCTAATGCAGCTGGTAATTTCAAGTTGAAGCTAATGCTCATTTACCATTCTGAAAATCCTAGGGTCTTAAGAATGATGCTAAATCTACTCTGCCTGTGCTCTATAAATGGAACAACAAAGCCTAGATGACAGCACATCTGTTTACAACATGGTTTACTAAATATTTTAAGCCCACTGTTGAGATATACTGCTCAGAAAAAAAGATTCCTTTCAAAGTATTACTACTCATTGACAATGCACATGGTCACCCAAGAGCTCTGATGGAGATGTACAATGAGATGACTGTTGTTCTCATGCCTGCTAACACAAAATCCATTCTGCAGCCCATGGATCAAGGAGTAATTTCAACCTTCAAGTCATTATTTAAGAAATACATTTTATAAGGCTATAGCTGCCATAGATAGGGATTCCTCTGATGGACCTGGGCAAAGTCAATTGAAAATCTTGTGGAAAAGATTTACCATTCTAGATGCCATGAGGAACATTTGTGACTTATGGGAGGAGGTCAAAATATCAACATTAACAGGAATTTAAAAGTTCATTCCAATCCTCATGGATGGCTTTGAGGGATTCAAGACTTCAGTGCAGGAAGTAACTGTAGATGTGCTGGAAATAGCAAGAGAACTAAAATTAGAAGTGGAGCCTGAAGATGTGACTGAATTGCTGCAATCTCAAGATAAAACATTGACGGATGAAGAGTTGCTTCTTATGGATGAGCAAAGAAAGTGGTTTTTTGAGATAGAATCTACTCCTGATGAAGACGCTGTGAAGATTGTTGAAATGACAACAAAGGATTTAGAGTACTACATGAACCTAGTTGATAAAGCAGCAGCAGGGTTTAAGAGGATTGACTTCAGTTTTGGAAGAAGTTCTACTGTGGGTAAAATGCTATTAAGCAACATTGAATGCTACAAAGAAATCGTTTGTGAAAGGAGGAGTCAATTGATGCAGCAAACTTCATTGTAGTCTTATTTTAAGAAGTTGCTGCAACCTTCAGTAACCACCACCCTAATCAGTCAGCAGCCATCAATACGGAGGCAAGACCCTCCACCAGCAAAAAGATTATGAGTCGCTGAAGGCTCAGATGATGGTTAGCCTTTTTCAGCAATAAAGTATTTTTATTTATTTATTTATTTACTTTGTGTGTGAGGAAGATTGTCCCTGAGCTAACATCTGTGCCAATCTTCCTCTACTTTGAATGTGGGATGCTGCCACAGCATGGCTTTTGAGGGGTGTGTAGGTCCACACCTGGGATCTGAACCCATGAACCCTGGGCCTCTGAAGGGGAGCATGTGAACTTAACCACTACACCACGAAGCTGGCCCACAATAAAGTATGTTGAAATTAAGGTATGTATATATATTTTTTAGACATAATGCTTTTGCACACTAGTAGACTACAGAATAGTGTAAACATAAATTTTATACACACTGAGAAATCAAAAACTTTGTGTGACTTGCTTTTTGGTGATATTCCCTTCATTGCTGTGGTCTGGAACTGAACCTGCAATATCTCTGAGGTATGCTTGTACACTAAAAAAACCTGATTTTTATACTTTAAAAAGGATGAATTTTAGGGGCCGGCCCGGTGGCGCAAGCAGTTAAGTGCGCGCGCTTTGCTGTGGCGGCCCAGGCTTCGCTGGTTCGGATCCCGGGCGCGCACCGACGCACTGCTTGGTAAGCCATGCTGTGGCGGCGTCCCATATAAAGTGGAGGAAGATGGGCACGGATGTTAGCCCAGGGCCGTCTTCCTCAGCAAAAAAAGAGGAGGATTGGCGGATGTTAGCTCAGGGCTGATCTCCTCACAAAAAAAAAAAAAAAAAAAAAAAAAAAGGATGAATTTTACAGAATGCAATTTATGTTTCAATAAAGCTGTTATTTAAAAATGAAAGCAACTAACCAAGATAGACCTTATTAATGTCATATTTATATTTTTATACTGAGTATCCAAACTGACTTTTTGTTGGTTCAATTTTCCTCTCCTTTTAAAATATTTTTGTAATGTCAGAGAAAAATTGCACTGGATGGAGTAATCAGTCCAGGAGGACCCTATTCAAGACTATTTCAGCAGGGGAGAGACTGAACTCAACTCCACTGAGACAAAAGGCGGGAGAGTTTTTAAGTACTGCAGTGAGCTGGTAGAAAAGTATTGGAGGATGTTAGGGGGAAGTTGGCCAATATGATTAGATCATATGTCTTCATACTAGTCATACTTGTCTTTGTTCCTCTGCCTGTAAAGTGTGTTTATTCTCTGCCTACTTCTAAGATTATCTATTTATAGCCGGTTTAAAAAGTTCATTATGTTATGCCCTGTTCCTCCATACTCCTTGTGCTTGGGCATTCGGATCTATGGATTTGGAGTTTTTGCTTAAAAAAAAAAAGACATTTAGGGCTGGCCCCGTGGCTTAGCGGTTAAGTGCGCACACTCTGCTACTGGCGGCCCGGGTTCGGATCCCGGGCGCGCACCAAGGCACTGCTTCTCCGGCCATGCTGAGGCTGCGTCCCACATACAACAACTAGAAGAATGTGCACCTATGACGTACAACTATCTACTGGGGCTTTGGGGAGGAAAAAAAAAGGAGGAGTATAGGCAATAGATGTTAGCTCAGAGCCGGTCTTCCTCAGGAAAAAGAGGAGGATTAGCATGGATGTTAGCTCAGGGCTGATCTTCCTCACAAAAAAAAAAAAGACATTTAGCTTAGAGTTGGCTCACAGACCACTGATGCTGTGTTCTTTTTTGATATTGTTCTTTTATATTTTGTATTATTTCTTCCTGTATTTAGTTTATATAATCTTATTGCTATTTCTTCATGTTCACTAAACATTTCTTCTGCATGTGTTTAAAACTTTTCCTTTTCCTTTCTGTTGTTTATTTCCAGTTTGATTACATTATGATCAGATAACATACTTTAGGTGATTTCATTTCTTAAAATTTTTAGGATTTGTCTTATGAATCAGAGTAGGGTCTATTTTCATATGTGTTCCACGGGCACTTGAAAAAAAAGTGCATTCTGCTGTTGCTGAGTGGAATGGTCTATAAATGTCAGGTACTATTGGTTGATGGTTTGATGAGTTATTATATACCTTGCTGATTTCTCTCTAGTTGTTCCGGCAAATTCTGACAGACGGGTGTTGAAGTCTGCACATATAGTTGTAGATTTCTGCTGTAACATCTGTAAGTTTCTCTTCACATATTTTCTTGTTTACTGCATACAGTTTTAGGTTTGCTGTCTTCTTGGAGATTGATTTGTTTGTTGTGATTCATGTTCCTTTCTTTCTCTGGAAATTTTCTTTGTTCTGAAGTCTGCTTTATCTCACATTAACATATCTACTTTTTTCTTTCTTTTGCTTGTATTGTACATAATTTATATTTTCATTTCTTTTAATTTCAACCTGTCTGTATCATTAGATATGAAATGAATTTCTTGTGGGCATTATATTCTTGCATCATGTTTTTTAATCAACGCTACCAATCTCTGTCTTTAAATTGGTGCCCATATTTCAGGGCAGATGATGGTTCATGGATGAGGTATTTAGAAATCCAATGTTTTTTAAAATAGTGGAGGTTTGTTTTGTTGTGTTGTGTTTCCTGGTCTATTTTCTTTGAGCTTAACAACTTCAGTGCCAATTTGCTAGGATATACTTTAGTTCTGTGTGTTCATTTCTTATATATAAAAAGTTTAAGCTTAAATAAATAGATATTTATCTTAAATAACTTAAATAAAAATTATTTTATCTATCTTTCAGTGTCTTATGCAGAAATGGGATATTACCAATCTCTGTGTCATCTTATTTAGATTAAAATCTGCAATGTTAACCACAATATAGTTTGTAAAAGGATCAATTGTCCTTTCATCAGAATTTAATTAGATATATTTTATATATACACTGTATACTATTTTCCTTTTCTATTAGATCTCTTCTATCATCATCACCATCATCATCATCAACATCATCATAAATGGTCTAATTTCTCTTAATGTTAAAAATAAGAAAATTAAAAGAAAACTTATTTTGAGTCCACATTTTCTTCCAAATAACATCTCTTTCTCTTATCACTTTCAGAACGAAAGTGTGTGTGTGTGTGTGTATAACATTGACATACATTCTGCATTTTGTCTCTCCTTGCATTAGGTACTATTATAAATATATATATATATATATATATAAAATACTATTTTATATATATGTGTGTTATTTTTTTATTAGGTATTATTGTCCTTCTTAAAATGCTATTTCTTGACTTCTGAGTTACTAATAATTCTAAATCAGTAATAATTCTGAATCACTAGTAATCCCACCTCTATAGATACCTCTTCTTAATTTCCTTCTGAAGCACCTTTTTTTCTATTTGATTTTCATTTTCATGCTACAGAGTGTAGCATGAGTTTTCTTCTATCGTTTTACTTTTGGCCTAAACTAGGAAAATTGAAATTTCATTTTCAAATATTTAAATTTTATTTTTATTTATCAAGTCCTAAATTTAAATATTCATTTGCAAATGATATCCAAATTTAACATATCCAAATAGGAACTCTTTACTTCTTCCCTAAATTTGCATCTTCCAAGTCACTACCCAATCTTCTCCACCACATTAGATGACCAGGTCATATACACATATTTTCAATTCTTTTAAATTCAGAAATATAATAATCATTCTTAATTACTCATTACCCTCTTGTATCTGATCCAACAGCATGACACGTTGATTATGCATTTAAAATATATTTATAATGCAACATCTTTTCACGTGTTTATCTCCATCCCATTAGTTTTGGCAATTATGTTATATTACTGGAATCTTAAAGGCACATCTTCCCCGACATCTCTGCTTTTCTATTGCCTCACCTCCAAAAGCATTCTTCTCACAGCATCAAAAGTAATCTTAAAATGGTGGTTGATTTCTGAAAATACTTCAATAACTTCATTGCACTTGGGAAAGTAAATCTGTACTTTTTCTTAATCATCAATGTATGCATCAGACTCTGGGGGTGGGTGAAAGGGGTCAAAAAGTAAAACTCCCAGTTATAAAATATGTAAGTCCTGGGGATGGAATGTACAGCAAGCTGACTCCAGATAATATTACTGTATTTGAAAGTTACTAAGTGAGTAGATCTTAAAAGTTCTCATCATGAGAAAAAAATTTGTAACTATGTGTCATGATGGATGTTAACTAGACATTGTAGTGATCATTTTACGATACATACAGATATCTAATCATTATGCTGTACACCTGAAACTAATATAATGTTATATGTCAATTTTATCTCCCCCAAAAATCCACTGCTATACAATATTATAAGACTATTGAATTCATACTTTTGAAAATTTGCAATGATGAGAGCAAAAGCTCAAGATATAATATCACATAAAAATTAACATAAAAAACTACATTCTGTATGATCCAACTGGATAAGTATATGTACGTAAATATCCAGAGGAAGAAAAAGTAATGGTAGTGTTTTCTCCATGATTGAATGTCCTAAGAATAATTAACTTAAATGTCAAATGCGGACTGAAAAACCAAGAAAGCACAGGTTGGACTGCCTGCTTAGATTGGAATTTCAAACACGTTTTTAAAGTTGTTCTGAAGAGTTCTTGTGAATAGTTTTAAGGAGTTTGCGGACCGGGTTACACTCATTTTTTTCTTTTACTTATGCTGATGTAAAAAAATACATTAAAAATATATATACATATACATCAGACATTGTGGATCTACTGGTGATAATTTTAATCAAGTTAGATATATTTCCTATCTCATGTATTTTTCAATATAGAATGGAATACACCTACTAAAAATACTATTTTCCTTTTATCTAACGATACTGATTGTAAAATTCACAATTGATTTAATGACAGAGAAAATAAAATACTGTCTTAATTGTCGCTCATTTATTTTGTCGTTTTTAATCAAAATTATCATACACTTATGCATAAAATTACATACCAGTTCTTTTTACAGTATCACAATTAGATTTCAATTTCAAGAGTCTATAGCCTTCTGTGTTACTTCATTTTCAAGGTCAAACAAGACCCATATTGAAAGAATTTTATGTCTTTTATAATCTAATTCACAATTTTAATCTCTTTAGAGACTTTAGGATTGACAATAAAACATCAAGGCCTATCATAGATCTTAGATTTTTCTGCATTTAAAATATTTTTATTGTTCTTCCCTAAACAATGATTTAATGAACGTATATTTTAACAAAGGCATTTAACACACAGAATTCCTGACACATTGAAAGTTTCCTTCGTGCCCAAATTATATTCTTTCACAATACGTCAATGTGCACACACAATGCTAAAATATTTTGCACTTTATACTATTCTCAGTTAAATTTTCTTACATTGAAAATCAGCCTTCTATTGTATGTCTCAACCAATTGTTCTAATGAAACATTGACAATAATCCTTTTTTAAAATTGCCAAACAATATTTAGGAATCAAATTAAATTGAAATTCCATTGGATGCTATATTAAAAAAACAAAAATAAGGGCCCACCTGGTGGATAGTGGTTCAGCTCTGCACACTCTGCTTCAGCAGCCTGGGTTTGCAGCTTCAGATTCTGGGCGCGGACCTGCACCTCTCATCAAGCCATGCTGTGGCGGGAGCCCACATGCAAAATAGAGGAATATCAGCACAGATGTTAGCTCAGGGCCAATCTTCCTCACAAAAAAACACACAAAACAATAAGAAGATGAACTTTCCACTTGTGGCTGAACATTCTTTGGAGTTGTCAGTGACAGCTCTATCTCAGCATACTCCTTTGCCTAGAAACTAGACAGTTACTTTATACATTTATTGTTAAGTGCATCCAATTGCAAAAATTTGAACTGTGAAACAAGTATATAACATTATCAAGGAACTATTATAATTAAACTGTGGTCAATATTTCTCAAAGGAAGTGTAAGCTGCTATAGAAATATATATTCAAACTAAAATTATATAGTCTAAAGTCCATGTTGTCTATTCCATGACGTTAGCACTTAGACTCTTAAAAATTAAGTGAAAGTTATAATTAAGTAGAATTTTACTGTAATTCCTTAGCATGAAATGAAAGAAAATTACAAAATCCATAGTGGATTAGTAGTATTTTTTTAACAAATGACATAGCACCCTATATACAACCCATATATAACCTATATACTATATACTAACTTATATAGTAACCTCTAAAGTAACCTAACACAAACAGCACATCCAAACACAGACACTTATTTGGCTAAGCCAAATATACTTGAATAAAAGTAAAGTCTTGTAATTATGAGCCCAAACAGACCCAAATATGAGCGTGTGTTGACCTTAGTAACAGAAATGTTTCTTTCTTTTTATTAAGTTTTGTTTTTCTTTCTTTTTATTAAGTTTTGTTTTCTCTTGTTTTTTTTCTTGGTACTAATTATTTAGAGTTTAATAAGTTCCAAGTTCTATGTGAATGTTTTTCATTCTAAAGAGAATGAGTGAGCAAAGGCCCGTTTTACAGATGGTGAAATTAAGAATTAAAGTGATTAAATTCCTTGCCCAATGACACACTGCTAGAAAGTGGTATACCTAAGTTCAAGCATGTCTCTATTTCCAAGTCAGCACAGTTTCAATGACATCATATGCCTCCAAGTTTGACCTTGAACAATCATTCTATGTGTATGTTTCTGTAATAAAATATACCAAACTAAAAACTAAAACAAAAAATTATTTTATGATTTTTGATATATTTATTATTATTATTTATTTACCTAATATATTGTTGGGCCCATATCTTTTATTATTATGAAGATGAAATAAAATACTGTGTACTAAATATTTGAACTTTTAAATACTCAAAATACTTGGAATGGATTTAATATATTTTAATATATGAATACCATGTAGAAAGACATGCTAAACTTATCTGGACCTCAACTTTACCACATAAAACTAAACCATAGATTCTTTTTACTTCATATCAAGCCATTATGAACTTTCTAGTTACAAAGATACGAATTTGAGTTATCATTCAAGACAATTTACATATTCAAGGGACATATTAGATGCATGAGAGTTATCTTTCCTCAGTCAGAGCCTTGAAACCTATATGATAGATCAGGGAGCTAGTAGATATAAATTATTTAATTTAATTTCTGATACAGAATAAGTGCTCAAAGAATGCTAGAATAATTTCCCTTTTCTCTGAGACATTATTACTTCATACTGAATACTCACAAAACATAATAAACTATGTTAAAGTTATTTCTCTTGTATCTTGACATCATTTACAAAAAGTGTTACTATTATTTTTTATAGAGCATTTATAAATGAAATTTATACTTAATATAAGTAATCTCACTATATATATAAAGATATGTAGAGAGAGCCATGCTTCAATGGCATGGGAAGGGCATATCAATAATTTAACTTAAATTTTGTCAGTATAAACACAATAATATGTAGATATAGCTTTAAATCTCATGCATGGGCCATCCTTATCTACATGTTCATGGTAATTATTATGCCATTAGTAGTTCTAGAAAGTCTCTGATGACTAATAGTTTGAATGATTTTTCTAGTATTTTAACATATAAAATATTATAATTTTATTATAAACATAATGAAATGTTTTTCCATTTTACATATTTTATTGCTTATTTCTTAAATAATTTTGAAATACTCTTTAAAGAAAATTGAAGTGGCATTAAGCCTTACTTAAAATTTTTTATAAAAAGGCAAATATTTTTCAAGCGGTACTATAAGATAACAAACAAAGCAGGCCAAATATATCCTTCAAAAACACATTATTCTTTGCCCAAACTTCATTAGAAATATTTCATTTACTAAAATGATTATTTGCAAATCTTATATATACTTTCTTAAATCATAATTCTCATATTCATATACACGTACTCATGATATAAAATTTCAAGGTGGGATTACATTTCTGTTTTTGTTTCTCGGGGATTAAGTCATCTGTGTATCCTTAAATGAATACAAGCTATTTTCTTTTTTTTTTTTTAATTTTTTGTTTATTGCAGTAACATTGGTTTATAACATTGTATAAATTTCAGGTGTACATCATTATACTTCTATTTCTGCATAGATTACAGCATGTTCACCACCAAAATACTAATTACAACCCATCACCACACACATGTGCCGAATTATCCCTTTCCCCCTCCTCCCTCCCCCCGTCCCCTCTGGTAACCATCAATCCAATCTCTGTCTCTATGTGTTTGGTTATTGTTGTTATTATCTACTACTTAATGAAGGAAATCATGCGGTATTTGCCCTTCTCCCTCTGACTTATTTCACTTTTCATAATACCCTCAATGTCCATCCATGTTGTCACAAATGGCTGGATTTCATCGTTTATTATGGCTGAGTAGTATTCCATTGTGTATATATACCACAGCTTCTTTATCCATTCGTCCCTTGATGGGTACTTAGGTTGCTTCCAAGTCTTGGCTATTGTGAATAACGCTGCAATGAACATAGAGGTGCGTGTATCTTTACGCATTGGTGTTTTCAAGTTCTTTGGATAAATACCCAGCAGTGGAATAGCTGGATCATATGGTAGTTCTATCCTTGATTTTTTGAGGACTCTCCATACTGTTTTCCATAGTGGCCGCACCAGTTTGCACTCCCACCAGCAGTGTATGAGAGTTCCCTTCTCTCCACATCCTCTCCAACACATGTTGTTTCCTGTGTTGTTAATTATAGCCATTCTGACGGGTGTGAGGTGATATCTCATTGTAGTTTTGATTTGCATTTCCCTGATAGTTAATGATTTTGAACATCTTTTCATGTGTCTGTTGGCCATCTGTATATCTTCTTTGGAGAAATGTCTGTTCAGGTCTTTTGTCCATTTTTCAATTGGGTTGTGAGTTTTTTTGTTGTTGAGATGCATCAGTTCTTTGTATATTTTGGAGATTAAGCCCTTATCAGATGTGTGGTTTTCAAATATCTTCTCCCAATTGTTAGGTTGTCTTTTCATTTTGTTGATGGTTTCCTCTGCTGTGCAGAAGCTTTTTAGTTTGATGTACTCCCATTTGTTTATTTTTTCTATTGTTTCTCTTGCCCGGTCAGACATGGTGCTTGAAAATATGTTGCTAAGACTGATGTCGAGGAGCGTACTGCCTATGTTTTCTTCTAGAAGTTTCATAGTTTCAGCTCTTACATTCAAGTCTTTAATCCATTTTGAGTTAATTTTTGTGTATGGTGTAAGGTAAGGGTTTACTTTCATTTTTTTGCATTGGCTGTCCAGTTTTCCCAACACCATTTGTTGAAGAGACTTTCTTTTCCCCATTGTATGTTCTTGGCTCCTTTGTCAAAGATTAGCTGTCCATAGATGTGTGGGTTTATTTCTAGGCTTTCGATTCTATTCCATTGATCTGTGTGTCTGTTTTTGTGCCAGTACCATGCTGTTTTGCTTACTATAGCTCTGTAGTATATTTTGAAATCAGGGAGTGTGATACCTCCAGCTTTGTTCTTTTTTCTCAGGATTCCTTTAGCTATTTGGGATCTTTTGTTGTTCCAAATAAATTTTAGGATTCTTTGTTCTATTTCTGTGAAAAATGTTGTTGGAACTTTGATAGGGATTGCATTGAATCTATAGATGGCTTTAGGAAGCATGGACATCTTAACTATGTTAATTCTTCCAATCCAAGAGCACGGAATATCTTTCCATTTCTTTTTGTCTTCTTCAATTTCTTTCAGCAATGTTTTATAGTTTTCCATGTACAGCTCTTTCACCTCTTTGGTTAAGTTTATTCCTAGGTATTTTATTCTTTTTGTTGCAATTGTAAATGAGATGGTATTCTTAATTTCTCTTTCTGCTACTTCGTTGTTAGTGTACAGAAATGCAACTGATTTTTCTATGTTGATTTTGTATTCTGCAACTTTACCATATTTGTTTATTACTTCTAAAAGTTTTCTGGTGGATTTTTTAGGGTTTTCTATATATAAAATCATGTCATCTGCAAATAGTGACAGTTTCACTTCTTCCTTTCCAATTTGGATCCCTTTTATTTCTTTCTCTTGCCTGATTGCTCTGCCTAGGACTTCCAGTACTATGTTAAATAGGAGTGGTGAGAGTGGGCATCCTTGTCTGGTTCCTGTTCTTAGAGGGATACTTTCAGTTTTTCACCATTGAGGATGATATTAGCTGTGGGTTTCTCATATATGGTCTTTATTATGCTGAGGTACTTTCCTTCTATACCCATTTTATTCAGAGTTTTTATTATAAATGGATGCTCTATCTTGTCAAATGCTTTCTCAGCATCTATTGAGATGATCATGTGATTTTTATTCTTCATTTTATTAATGTGGTGTATCACATTGATTGATTTGCAAATGTGAAACCATCCCTGCATACCTGGAATAAATCCCACTTGATCATGGTGTATAATCTTTTAAACGTATTGTTGTATGCGATTTGCTAGTATTTTGTTGAGGATTTTTGCATCGAAGTTCATCAGCGATATTGGCCTGTAGTTTTCTTTTTTTGTGTTGTCCTTGTCTGGTTTTGGTATCAGGGTAATGTCGGCTTCATAGAGTGAGTTAGGGAGCTTCCCTCCTCCTCAAATTTTTGGAAGAGTTTGAGAAAGATAGGTATTAAGTGTATTAAGTCTTCTTTGAATGTTTGGTAGAATTCACCAGGGAAGCCGTCTGGTCCTGGACTTTTATTTTTGGGGAGGTTTTTGATTACTGTTTCAATCTCCTTACTGGTGATTGGTCTATTTAAATTCTCTACTTCTTCTTGATCCAGTTTTGGAAGGTTGTATGGTTCTAAGAATTTATCCATTTCTTCCAGATTGTCGAGTTGGTTGGCATATAGCTTTTCATAGTATTCTCTTATAATCTTTTGTATTTCTGAGGTGTCTGTTGTAATTTCTCCTCTTTCATTTCTGATTTTACTTCTTTGTGCCTTCTCTCTTTTTTTCTTGGTGAGTCTAGCTAAAGGTTTGTCAATTTTGTTTATCTTTTCAAAGAACCAGCTCTTGGTTTTATTAATTTTTTCTATTTTTTTTGGTCTCTATTTCATTTATTTCTGCTCTGATTTTTATTATTTCTCTTCTTACTGATTTTGGGCTTGGTTTGTTCTTCTTTTTCCAGTTCCTTTAGGTGCATTGTTAGATTGTTTATTTGAGATTTTTCTTGTTTGTTGAGATAGGCCTGTATTGCTATAAACTTCCCTCTTAGAACCGCTTTTGCTGTATCCCATAAATTCTGGCATGTCGTATTTTCATTTTCATCTGTCTCCAGGTATTTTTTGATTTCTCCTTTGATTTCTTCGTTGACTCAGTCGTTGTTCAGTAGCATTTTGTTTAATCTCCACGTATTTGTGGCTTTTCTGATTTTTTTCCTATAGTTGATTTCTAGTGTCATACCGTTGTGGTCAGAAAAGATGCTTGGTATTATTTCAATCTTCTTAAATTTATGGAGACTTGTTTTGTGGCCTAATATGTGATCAATCCTGGAGAATGTACCATGTGCATTTGAAAAGAACGTGTATTCTTTGGTTGTTGCATGGAATGCTCTGTATATATCTACTAGGTCCATCTGTTCTAGTGTATCGTTTAAGGCCAATGTTTCCTTATTGATCTTCTGTTTGGATGATCTATCCAATGGTGTAAGTGGAGTGTTAAAGTCCCCTACTATTATTGTGTTACTGTCTATCTCTGTTTTTATGTCTGTTAATAATTGCTTTATATATTTAGGTGCACCTACATTGGGTGCATAGATATTTACAAGTGTTATATCCTCTTGTTGGATTGTTCCCTTGATCATTATGTAATGCCCTTCTTTGTCTCTTTTTACAGTTTTTGTTTTAAAGTCTATTTTGTCTGATATGAGTACTGCTACCCCAGCTTTCTTTTCATTGCCATTTGCGTGGAGTATCTTTTTCCATCCCTTCACTTTCAGTTTGTGAGTGTCTTTAGGTCTGAAGTGTGTCTCTTGTATGCAGCATATATATGGGTCTTATTTTTTTATCCAATCAGCCACCCTATGCCTTTTAATTGGAGCATTTAGTCCATTGACATTTAAAGTAGCTATTGATAAGTATGTACTTACTGCCATTTTTTAACCTTTTTTTTCTCAGTGTTTTAATAGTCCTTCTCTGTTCCTTCCTTCTTCTATACAGAATTGATGGTCTCTTTAGTTTGACCTCTGTCTGAAAGCTGTACTCTTTAACTCCCTTCCTCCCTCCTTTTATGTTTTTGATATCATATCTAACCTCTTCTTTGTGCATTTGTATCCATTACGTTCTAATCATGGAAATAGATAACTTTTCCTATTAGTGGTCTTCTCTTCTCCCCTTAAATCAGTCCCTTTAACATTTCTTGTAGCACTGGTTTCTTGGTGACAAACTCCTTTAATTTTTGCTTGTCTGGGAAATTTTTGATCTCTCCTTCCATTATGAATGATAGCCTTGCTGGGTAGAGTATTCTTGGCTGTAAGGTTTTTCCTTTTAGCACTTTAAATATATCATGCCATTCTCTTCTAGCCTGTAAGGTTTCAGCTGAGAAGTCAGCTGATAGCCTTATGGGGTTTCCTTTGTATGTAACTTGATTTTCTCTTGCGTCTTTTAGGATTCTCTCTTTATCTTTAATTCTGGACATTTTGATTATGATGTGCCTTGGTGTGGGCCTTTTTGGGTTTATCTTGTTTGGGGCTCTCCGTGCTTCCTGTACCTGGATGTCTGCTTCCTTCCTTAGGTTGGGGAGTTTTCATCTATTATTTCTTGAAATAGATTCTCTGCCCCTTTGTCTCACTCTTCTCCTTCCGGGACACCTATAACACGGATGTTAGTGTGCTTGATGTTGTCCCAGAGGTCCCTTAGACTGTCTTCACTCTTTTTAATTCTTTTCTCTTTTACCTGTTCAGCTTGGGTAATATCTTGTAGTCTTTCGTCCAGCTCACAGATCCGTTCTTCTGTATCCTCTACTCTGCTTTTGAGTCCCTCTAGTGAATTTTTCATTTCCAGTATTGTATTCTTCATTTCTGATTGGTTCTTTTTTATATCTTCCATTTCTTTGTTGACATTCTCACTGAGTTCATCTATTCTTCTCCCCACATCAGTGAGCATCCTTAACACTCTTTGTTTGAACTCTCTGTCGGGTAGGTTGCTCATTTCTATTTCACTTAGTTCCTTTTCTGGGGTTTTGTCCTGTTCCCTTACTTGGAATGTATTCCTTTGCCTCCTCATTTTGCCTCTTTCCCTGTGCTTGTGACTACGTATCAGGTAGGTCAGCTACGTCTCCTGCTCTTGAATAGGTGACCTTATGTAAGTGATGGCTTAGGAGGCTTGCCGTGTGCTTCCCTCATTTCTCAATGTTCCAGGGGTGACCCCTATGTGGGCCCCAAACACTCCACCACTGCCCCACACTCTCCACCCTCTCCTTGTGCATGTCCCGCCCCACTGAAGTCGGCTCAGTTGTCAGGCTGCAGAGAATCCAGTCACTAATCTATGCAGGCCCACAAGTTGCCTGAGGGCTTGTTGTTGGTTGGGGCCAGTCTCTAGGGTGGGCTACCTTCCCTGGCTGAGCTGGATTAAATCGGTGCTCTAGCGGGTGGGGCAGACCCTGGGCTAGCAGGCCTCAGGGAGAACTCCAATGGCGTCTGTGTCAGCACGCCCACACCAGGCCACAACAATGGCTGCCGCCAATGTCCCAGACCCTGGAGAGGTCTCACCCCTCACCGAGATGCACTCAGGGCCTATCAGGTGAGTCTCTTTTCACCAAAGCACTGTACACCTTTCTTTCTGGTGATTTTAGGATGCTTTCTGAACTGGGTGAGTTTGCACGTGGGCCCTTCAAGAGCCTGTTTTAATATCTTTGTGAACCAGCTTTTCTGGGGGTACTCCCCAATGTTTTAGTAGCAGGCAAAGTCAGATATTATGCCACTCGTCTCGATTGTGCTGGGTCCACAAAATGCCCACAGAGGGAGCGCTCTCCGGCTCAGGGCCCCTCTCCTCCAGGGAGGGCTACGGACCTGTGGGCGGCTCCCGGGCGGCCGTGAGGTGCTGCAGCTGGTGAAGGCAGCATTTTTCCTCTCCAGAAGGGAGTTTCTGCCTCTTCTACCTCAGTTAGGATTGTCCGTTGTTGCAGGAGTTCCTCTTATCCAGTTTTCAGTTCTGTCTCAGGGGTAATTTTTCCACGAGTAGTTGTAAATTGGCTGTGTCCACGGGAGGAGGTGAGTTCAGAGTCTGCCTACACTGCCATCTTGACTTCCTCCAAGCTACTTTCTATTTTCTTCAATCATTGCTTGCTACTACTTAACCAATTAGAGAGCAGTGAATCCAGGTGGTAATCAACTCAGTATGAAATTGCTCTCACAGTATAATTTCACTAGATGTGATGTGGTAATTACCACTGTAACATCAGCATTAATGGCAGAGATAATTTAGTTTTGCTACTGGTCCTAGATCAGGATGACCCCTTATAATACCTTCTTGTGTATGTAGGAGGATATTTTCATGATTTGACATTTATGCCAAACATAAGAAGTAAGCAATTTAAAGTGGAAAGCAATTTAATTTCTACAAAATAATTGAGACTGGAATTATCCTGAGTTAAAGTCATTGATTGATAAATATAGTCTTGGAAACTACATATTTTTTGAACAGGGATTTAACCTTCAATTTAAAAGCACAGAATTATAAAAATACATTTTAATCTCAGATAAAAAAGGATTAGAATTACAGAAAGGATATAGGTAAGTTCATTCTCATCATTGTAAATCCTAGCAACCATTCTTTGCTTGGAAGAAAGAAGCAATGTATAAAAATCTTCTTACTAAATCTGTGATACGACTCCGAACAAATTTTTGAAGGAATTTTCCAGACACACCAGCATACTTTGCACTAAAGTGAAATGTTGAACAACATTTTGCAGGAAAAAACTAATTACATTTGAGAAAGAGATATTCATTTATTGCTTAAATTTGGTAGAGGAGTAAAGCATTTAATCATTGTTTCTTGCTTTTCAACTTGGTTTTCCCTCATATGTATTGTGCAAATTTTGGATAATTTAATAGCCTTTTCTCTAAAAACTTGAAATTTGGAGGGAAAATGCCCAGAGAGTCAAAAACAAAACTGCTTTGTTACAAGTCTATATCTTATGTAGGTTGCATCCCTCTGGATCATATTTTCTATGATTTGTGTTATATATCTGACTTCACTGTCTGTACCTTTGGGGCTGATTAGATGATTTCTCTCTATTTTTGCTATCCTGTTTTAGCCTGTGTCTTAACATTCCTCCTTAGAATTGCTAAGATTGCTTCTTCCCCCATCACTACTTTTTTAACCCATCTTCATCTCCTCTTAGCTTATGTTTGTCCCATGGTGCTTAAGCCTTGTCTGGCCACCTTCTCTCTGTTTTTTCCAGTATCATTACCATTGTCTATAAAATCACACAGATCTATTTCAGGATTTCAAAACCTTGACAATATTGACATTTTGGGTTGGATAATTTTGTGTGTGTGTGCGTGCAAGGGGGAAGGGAGTACTGTTTTTTGCATTGTAGGATGTTTAGAAGCATCTATTTATCTACCCACTAGAAGACAGTAGCACCTCCAAGTTAATTGTGACAACCCAAAATTCTCCAGATATTACCAAATGTCTCTAGGGGCAAAATTGCCTCCATTTGAGAACCACCGATGTATATGATGATGTTCCTATCTTGATATTCTTCTAGAGTCTCACTGTGTTTGGTCCATATAAAGCTTTTTTACTACTAAGACAATTTTGTTTAAATTTGTCTGTAAATTATGGTGTTACTTTATATATGTTTAAATTATAGTACTCACCTAAAATATCTTAGTTAAAAATTGAGTTAAAATAAATAGTTCTATCTACGTAACAGGTAGCGGTCATATGCCAAAATACATCAGGTATTTCTCGAAGACTTACCATATCTCATCCATCATTCTGGTCCAGAAGCCGGAGAGAAAAATAGTACACATTAAATCAGAAACACCTAATGAAATAGAGCTACTGAATGGTACTGAGTACAATTTTGCAAAAAATTAATAAAGGTGAATAAGCGTATTTAAGTGAATTAGAAAATAAAAATGAGTGTTTGTCATCCATTTCTGGCTGTTCAGTGGATTAGCTTCACTGAATGACCTTTCCCATTGCCATAAATAAAATGTCTGATATTTTAAAACATCCTTTAAGATCCACTGGTGGTTTTGCATAAAATTATAGAAGGCACAGATAACAAAAATAAATTGAAACCGTGAATCCTTGGCAGGAAGCGAGATCCAACATCAACTCCTGCCCTGAGGACTTCTGTTTAGTGCTTGAGAACTGGGGCTGCTTTTGACAATTACACTAGCATCCAGGACATGTGACAAAGTTTTGGTCTGATCTCAGGTATGGGATAGAAGATTATCTCGTAAAACTGAGAATCTAAAGTCTATAAACAATCTAATGAGGGTAAGAAGTAAATTCTGAGACATGCTAGTTTCAACCTTAGAACTGCATGAAAGGAAAAAATATATATTAGTCACATAAGTAACACGAGAAATGGTGTGGTGATGTCCTTGACACTTAATAACGGAATAACATCATGGTTAGCTCTAATTTGGCTCCATAGGCTAAAACGACCCACCCTAAAATACCTTTAGGAATATATACTGTCAAATTTAATTATATCAATATTCTATTTTGAGCATTGATAAGTCTTTCCTTTATTAGACATGAGTTTAAATATGTGCCTGGGCCCATATTTAACTTCCTCAACCTACACAGCCCAGAGGGACCAGCTGACATGGAGAAAGCAGAGACTTGAGCCATTAGAGCAGGGATTGGGGCTGACTCCAACTTGCACTGACACCGGCATTGTCCCACCATCTGAACAAATGTGAACTTCACCTCCAAAACTTGACTTCTCAATTAACATGTCCAGCTGGGAGAGAATTCCATCATTTCCCTGATATCCTTATTGCCACTGGCCTGCCATATTAATATGAAAAGTATATGTGCACAGAAAAAAAATCAAGGGAAAAAATCAATTGGGGGAAAAAATTGGTCATGAGAAAGATATAACCTCTTGAATTGTGGAATTTTATCATCTCCAATGCTTAATTTCTACATCCTTCAAAATGTTCCCAGTCCTGGATATAATGTGTCATTCTTTCTTCTACCAGCAGCCCTAGGTCATCCTTGTTGGTGCATTCTTTGGGTGGCAGCCTAGCCAAAAGGACCTAGGTGATCCACATTTAATTCTGATCGTGAAAACACTTTTGTCTGTTTTGCACTTGACTTTTCTGGACAAAGAGTCTGAGCGCGAGCAGAGGATGAATTGGAAAAAAAACGGTGGAATTATAGCTATTGGAGAGGGACACCTGTATTTTGTGGATGTGGAGTGAGAACAACAACCAGGCACCTGGGTGGGGGGACACTTGAGACTCAAGGATGTATGGGGGAGGGAGGAGGTTAACAATCTTCGTCAAAAGGTACAAACTTCCAACTATAAGATGAATAAATTTGATGATCTAGTGTACAGCAAGGTAACTATAGTTGACAATCCTTTATTATATATTTGAAAGGTGTTAAGAGAGTAGATCTTAAATGTTACCATCACACACACACAAAAGGTAATTTGAGGAGGGATGGAGGTGTTAACCAACCTTATTGTGTTAATCATTTTGCAAAATATATGTGTATGAAATAATTACATTTACAGCTTAAACTTACATATATCATATGTCAATAAAGCTGGAAAAAACAAACAAAAACCAATCTTTGTCTTTCAGAACTGCCCTGGGAGTGTTCCTCCTAAAGGGAAACACTCGACTATGGCTATCCCAATCTTTCCCATCTGTTACCTGTAACTGCCTGCTGAGTCTGCCATTTTGATCAGGAGATAGCAAGGGGTGCCTCCAGCTTCTGCCTCCTGATGCTGTTGTTTCTACTCACATATTCCTTTTTTCTAGAAGGCAAATGAATGCAACCAGGCTGGTAGTGTGGACAGATAGGACAGACTGGACTGAATGTCCACAGATAGCCCTTCCCAAGACAAGGGCAGGACCAAATAATTGGAACTGAACTGAGAACCTTGAATTTAATACTACTACCACCACCTACAACAACACCTTTATGTGGATTAAAAGAATTTGGAAAATTCATAAAAATATTTCTTTACGGGAATTGTTTCCTAAAATATGATCATATATATTGTATACGTATAACTCAATCTCACATGTGACAAGGTTTAAAGCACCAAAAACTCCTGCATGTTTTTTTCTATTAATTTTCTTGTGTGAAGTATGGAGAAAGTCACATGAACATCATAGATTGTATTTTCTTCCGTCATCCTACTCCCTTTCCTTTTGGGTTATCTGTTGGTTATGAAATTATTTATGTATTATTATCACAGTATCAGTGTTTAAAAGTTTGCAACATTTTATTCTCCTGGTAGCCATTATTTTAATAGTTGATAAATCATAATTATATATTTGAATGGATTAAGCATTCACCACCTGTTTTATTTTTATTTTTTGATTCACAAATTTGTTGATTATATTTTATCACCAAGTTATCTTTTTAAAGAATGTCTCAGAATTTATATATTTTTAGATATTATTAGCAGTAGGATCACTCTCCTATTAATTAGGAATTAGTGGCTTTTCAAAAACCTGTGGAGATGGTCTTATTATCCTGATGGGATTGCTCCTTAAAGCATGGACACATTTACGGCTGCAGTAAGTGAGATGCAGATGCCAAAAAGGCATTGGCAAGAAATTGAGGAAGGGAGTAGGAGGCTTAAAGTAGTAGGCATATTAGAACGAACTGGTTATTTGAGACCAGAAGACCCACCATCTGCCTGTGTTCCCCAACAAAACCTAAAGGACACTTCCTTTATTAATGCAATAAAGAATGTTATGATAAAGAAAAGTTAGCACGTTGGAGAAGCTCAATAGTGACTATTCTGTGTAAGCCACAGTTGACTATAGGAGATGCTACCCCTGAACTGGGCTCACTAGTGTCAAAGGCAAAGCTAGAAATTTGTTACAGCAGAGGCCAATGTCTATCTGTATATATAAAATGTGTGTAGTTTTGCATGCATAATAACTATGTGTATACATATGCATTCTTAATACATATGTATACATACATATGTAGTGAACTAAAGCAATAAAAGAGCCACAGAAATAAAATATATCATTCTGTGTTAAAAATATGGCATATAATACATCAAAATTTTCAACAAAGCAAGCTCAAGTAGCATGCAAGCATTAATAACTAAAAACAAGTCTACTAATCTGTTTGATGTTTTTTTGTCACCCAGTAAATATTTCCGGAAGCAAAACTTTGAATTAGGCATCATTTTAGGGGTGGATGATGCAAAAAAAAAAAAATGTGTAAGACACCCACTGTACTGTAGAGGAGTTTAATGTCTTTTTTAAAAGAGAGATAACATAGTGTGTATTTTCTCATCAACTTTCTGATTGGTTGCCATAACAACGCTTCAATGAGTAAAAATACTGAACTCATAAATAGTATATTTCTATGGTCAAGCACTAATAAGATAATACAACTGTGTTTATAAAACCTGATGAACTTCCTAATACCAACCTATAGTTTTATTTTGTTATTTAAAGTCTCATCATTATGAAGGAGTCAGAAGTGTTGAGAAAAATATACTCCTTTTTTCCCTAATTGATTGATTGATTGAAAGCATAATGCTTCCTGGTTTTGGAAACTCTATACATCTCAAGCTCTAAAAGTTGTATATTTACATAAAAGTTGTACAGTTTCTAAGCAATTCCACCTTAAATAATATGTATATCTTAATGATAGGAATATGTATAAATGAACATGCAGTTGACTTTTATCCTTATTAGCTTTATATCTCTTATCTTTTACTGCTTTCATTCATTTTATATTTAGTATTTATCTTGTCCTTTTATTGTTTATTCATTGAGTTCTATCTGTTTTGTCATCTTTCTTTGACTTGACATTATGATATCTTTTCCAACTCATTCTGAAATCACCTTTGACTTTCCAGAAGCCATTATATCCTATGAAACTAATTTGTAAATATTATTGCTGGTGCAGTTGCTATGGAGAGCAGTAAGGTAATTCCTAACAAATAAAAATAGAATTAACATATGATCCAGCAATTCCACTTCTGAGTATACTCCCAAAAGAACGAAAGCAGGAGCTGGAACAGATATTTGTACACTCAAGTTCATAACAGTATTCTTCAAAACAGACCCAAAGTGGAAGCAATCTAAGTGTCCATTGACAGATGAATGGTTATAAACAAAATGTGGTATATACATACAATGGAATATTACTCAACTTAAGAAAGGAAGAAAAGTCTGAAACATACTACAATATGGATGAACCTTGAGAACATTATACAAAGGGAAATAAGCCACTGGACAAATACTGTATGATTCCACTCATATGAAGTACCTAGAGTAATCAAATTCATGGAGATAGAAACTAGAATGGTGGTTGCCAGGGGCTGGAGGGAAGGGAGAATAAATAGTTATTGTTTAATGTGTACAAAATTTCAGTTGTGCAAGATGAAATGAGTTCTGGAGATGAATGGTGGTAATATTTGCACAACAATGTAAATGCACTTAATGCCACTGAAGTGCACACTTAAAAATGGTTAAGATGGTGAATTTTATGAGTATTTTACCATAATTACAAAATAAAATAAAAAATAATTGAAAAAATAAAAAAATATTTGCCCATTATTTTCACTGTTACAGTTGCTACTTGAACTGGTTGATGAGGGTAATAATGACAAAAACTCTATTTTGCATGCCGATTAAATTATAAGGAAAGCAAAACTACAAAATAAAACTAAACTTTTTATTTTTAAAATTAAATTATACAGTGAGAATCCAATTTCAATATTTAAAACAAAATTGTCTTTTGTTTCAAGAACAAGGTGAGAAATATATAGTTGATTTGAAATATGGTGACAAAATCATGGATTTGAGATTCTGTAAGGTGATTAGCCAGCCCTGATGGTCTAGTGGTTAAGATTCTGCACTCAGGGAGCCACATCATCCATCTATTGGTTGTCATACTATGGCGACTGTGTGTTGCCATGTTGCTGAAAGCTATGCCACTAGTATTTCAAATACCAGCAGGGTCACCCATGGTGGATAGATTTCTGTGGAGCTTCCATACTGGACAGAGTAGGAAGAAGGATCTGACCACCTACTTCTGAAAAAATTGGCCATGAAAACCCTGTGAACAGCAGTGGAGCACTGTCTGATATAGCCTCGGAAAGTGAGAAGATGGTGCAAAAAGACTGGGCAGCGTTCCGTTCTGCTGTACACACGGCCGCTAGGAGTTGGGAATCGACTTGATGGCACTAACAAAGGTGATTAAAAGTTTATGCAATTGCCTGGAAGATATGTAAATATCTCCATTTGATGTATACATGGTGGTTCTAAGAATATCAAAGTTCGTTTCACTTCCGCATTGTGCAAGGCAACACAATGAAGTATTATTAGAATTAATCTTTCAAAACCATGGGTGACTACCAGTAATTATTAGGTTGGGCATTTTACTGTTCTGTACAAAGCTGATGAAGATAACATCAAAGAACAAATGTTTTAGGTAGTTATGGCAACAACTGTAGGAGGCTTAAGTAGGGTAAAGTGAATACACTATAATATTATAGCTTGTAATTCTGACCGAGAGAGAAGAAATGTGTTAAATTGCTATTTAACTGCTTGTCAATTTGACTTCTTCCCTGCTGTGACTTTATCAGGTGTATATTTTGTACAGGAAAGATTTCTTTTTATTTATTTTATAATATTTTTATAAAAAATATATTTCGATATTGAACTATTGTATCTAAAAATACCATAGAAACAAAATTTTTCATTATTTTGGGTTCTGGGACCCAATTCCAATATCTGTGTGTGTGGGAGGGAATTTCCTCATACCAACACGCGATGCTGGATACACCAGCTGGATGTCCCATAATTCAACTCAATTCTGACACTATTTACCCAGAGATATCATCAGATTCAACAGGTTAAGGATTCAGTCCCACAAGACTGCCCTGCCCCCCCAAGTTATTACCTGTGCTTCTGACACATCAGCTACCAATTTGAGGTTCAAACGACCCGCTCCAACTCAGGATGCCAATCACAAGTCCACGTTGTCATCTGTACTTCTGACCAACTGGGTACAAGTCAGAAGTTCCCACAACCCCCTTCTTGGGTTCAATTAATTTGCTAAAGCGGCTCACAGAACTCAGAGAACATTTCACTTACTAGATTACTGGTTTATTATAAAAGGATATAATTCAGGAACAGCCAGATGGAAGAGATGCATAGGGGAAGGTATGTGAAAAAGGGATGTGGAACATCCATGCCCTCTTCAGGCATTCCACTCTTCCTGAATCTCCACATGTTCACCAACAGAGAAGCTCTCTGAACCTTGTCCTTTTTGGGTTTTTATGGAGGCTTCATTATACAGGCATGATTGGTTAAACCATCAGCCATTAGTGATTGAATTCAATCTCAGGCCCCTCTCCCCTCCCTAGAGGTTGGGGATGGGACTGAAAGTTCCAACCTGCTAATCATGTGGTTGCCTCCACTGGCAACCAGCCCTCATCCAGGTGCTGTTCTAAGCCACCTTATTACCATAATAAAAGACCTTGATAACTCTCAATGCTTAGGAAATTCCAAGAATTTTGGGAGCTGTGAACTAGGAACTTGGAAAGAAGTTAGATATAGATATAGGATATATTTCTTAAATCTACTTGGTCATCTATCTTTCTTATAAATCACAATGTCACACTTATGATTATATATTATTTTAAATATTAAATATTATATATTATTTTAAAGTAATACAGTACATATAGTTGCTGTTTGCAGCATATAAAATTACAGTTAATTGAGGACTGCTCAGCTAAAGTTGACTTTCTTTGGGTGAATATATAATCTCAGAAAACAGCTACTTATTTTTTCTCTTTTATACCATCTATGTACATTTACACTGAAAATATTATTTCAGGGAATTGTGAGTTAAAATGATGTTTATCATCAGGAGATTGTCCCATTCCTTTACTTATAATTTGGCTTTAAATGAATTTAATACTTTGAAACAAGAACTCATGAACAAATGTTTACTTTACCTTAATGATATGATAGCTTTGTGTAAGTTTAATATTTCTGAAAGAATTCAGCTCCAAGGCAGTAGGTATAGAAGTCTTCTATTTTTCTAAAGAATAGTCACTCTATAGTAATAAACTTTTTTATTTTTTTTTTGTGAGGAAGATCAGCCCTGAGCTAACATCCATGCTAATCCTCCTCTTTTTGCTGAGGAAGACTGGCTCTGAGCTAACATCTATTGCCAATCCTCCTCCTTTTTTTTTTTTTCCCCAAAGCCCCAGTAGATAGTTGTATGTCATAGCTGCACATCCTTCTAGTTGCTGTATGTGGGACACAGCCTCAGCATGGCCGGAGAAGCGGTGCATCGGTGCGCGCCCGGGATCCGAACTCAGGCCACCAGTAGGGGGGCTTGCGCACTTAACCGCTAAGCCACAGGGCCAGCCCAGTAATAAACTCTTTACCACATTTCCCGCCAATGCCCTTTGCGTGAACTCATTTTTAGAGGATGGTAGACCTTCACCTCTCTTGTGGGATTGCTAATATTGTCAAGAACAAAGAACTTTTACCCTCTGAGATGTCCTGGGACCACTGCTCTCTCCTTGTTTCATCAAAGGTCTGAACTTGTCAGTAGGCACGTTTAATTATAGGCCAAATCAAGAGTATCTTCTGGTACCAAAGGGAGCCTGAAGTCTCATTCTGAGCTCTTAAATAGGTTGCTAGACTTTACTGGTTAGTGAAGAATTGTGACGTTGCTTCTTATTGTGGGATTATTGAGGAATAATATGATAAGGTTTTAAAATAGAATAGTATAGAAAAAAAGGCTACTTTTTCAAAGCTAAATATAAAACCAAATCAATTACCTCACATTTTTAAAGCTATACTATATTATTCACTATAGTAAAATGTTTACATATGCTGAGTCATTTAATTATCATAATAGCCAATGAGGAAGGTAAAAAAAACTGAGATTAAAGAAGAAGCAAAACTTATTTCCAACTTTTCAAAAATAGTGAATGAGCCAGGATTTAAAGGCAGGTCAGTTAAACAGACAATCATTAACTATCTACTCTGTAGCGTGGCTTTCTTATTTTCATGATTTGGAAATAAATCTGAAAGTAATTCAGAAATTGGATTAAATGCAATTAATTAAACACATTACTTTAAAATTTTAATTTTGATATGTTTAAAATGAGTCACAAATAATAAGTCTAATTGTCTCAGTGTGATTTTCTTTGTCGCCTTAGATTTACCTTAATACAGAGTGTGCCCTGAGGTTCGTTTTGGTCCAATATACTCCTCAGACTATCCCTAATTGTACAATTAAAAAACAAAGTCACCTAGAAGGATTCAGGGAGAGAAACTAGAACACAATTCCACCAAAAAAAGCAAGAATGGCTAATTTAAAACTGACAAAATAAATTTTAAGACAAAAAGCTCAAAAACCAAAACCTGAGATTTTATACTAGAAAAACAAACAAGATACTATAAAAAATAAACAAAATTCTATACTTGTTAAATTATAAAAAAATGAGCATTTGTGCAATTTAAGATTTGAAATAATTTAGCTGGGAATGGATATGTGTCTATTTTTTCTGTTTTGTATTTAGTATTTTGTATACTTGGATTTTGTATTCACTGTGGAATACATTTCCTGATTTTTCCTTCTTATTACAACTATTTTTTTAAATAAAAAACTGAGCAAAAATATTTTTAGGTTCCATTGTATATCTTGACATTAACACTTTTTGATCTCTTGGTTTATTAATTTCTATTTTCTTTTAACCTGATTATATAACCAATTATATATTTAGTTGTTGTTGCTTTTAAACTATTATTCAAATATCTTCAAGATCACATATGAAATCTGTAGATTTTCTTTTCCCCCAATTCATAGTGTGTGTGTGTGTGTGGTTTTTTTAATACTTATTAAAACTTTCCTCCTGATTTGCTTAATTTTATTTTTTCTAATTTATTTAAATGATTTAATTTGTGGAAATGATTTAAATGCTTAACTAATTTAAGTTGCAAAGTCAACACTATGTAGAGTTAAGTATAAGCTAGGCCGTGATGAACACAGGTGTTATAATTCTCCATTTTTTCCATCTACTTTTGCCCACATTACTCAAGATTCTTTTGCGCATCTTCATGCCTCTGACTGCATTCTTAGATGTTTCTACCTTCTCTACTCCCTTTTTTGTTATTTCCAATACAATCTTCCTTCTCTTATACCTTTCTATCCTTGCTAGTGCCAGCTGAATTTTCACCTTGAACTGTGATTTTCTTTTTTATTTATTGTGAGTAATATCTAAATTCAAAAACTGCAACTTATTTGAAAATATATGAAAATGTGAAAATATTTGAAAAAATGCAATATTTATTTGTTAAGTCCTTTGATATTATGGAAAACGTTTGCTCCCATTTTTACCAAAGGTATGGTCATTTTTTTAAATAATACTGGTTATTTAAGTGAGTTTACTTCTTCTTAATTTTCTTCTTTATTTTACATCTTTCTTGGCTCCCATATGTTTTTGCTACCAATTATTATTTGTATTTCAAAGATGAGATTTCTTTCTGAACAAGTTATTTGCAAACTAATATATTCTTGGAGGAGCCAGGAGAACGCGCTAGAATATGCAGGTGATCTCCAGGAATAAAAGTGTGTGTTTGTGGGTCTCTCTCTCTCTTTCTTCTCTCTCTCTGTCTTTCTCTGTCCCTCCATGTTTCTCTCTCTCTCTCTCACACACAGACACACCCTCGCTCACTCTCTCAGCATGTGCGTGTGTGTCTGTGTGTGGGTGTATTTAGCCTTTATTTTCTTTTGCTGACAAATATCAGCAAGAGAGTTCACCATTTAGTTCTCTCTCTGCCCTGTCACATGGATAATCCTCTAACTTCCTCTTCCCAACTCCTCCCTGCTTTTCCACAGGTCAGATCCATTCACTCTGATCTATCTGAATTTAGAACTTGGATTTTGGTTTTTAGTGTATACACCTACTTTGGAGAATTCCCCAACTTCTCAACATTTTGTTATTTCTAAATTGTAAGGTATCCACCCTGCATCATCTCACATTCTGCAGTACATTTTTTTCTTCATTGAACTTGGCAATTTCTTATTCTTATGGTCGGGATGAGAGCTTGCCCTACTTTCCGTTAAGATGGAATTGCTGTTTCACATTCCCCTCAGTTTCATTGGATTCAAAGAAGAGGAGGTAATGCTGTCTTTATGGCATTATTTTATTTTATTTTATATTTTATTTTATTTTTTTTATTTATATTTTTGTGAGAAAGATTGGCCCTGAGCTAACATCTGCCAATCCTCCTCTTTTTGCTGAGGAAGACTGGCCCTGGGCTAACATCCATGCCCATCTTCCTCCACTTTATATGGGACGCCGCCACAGCATGGCTTGACAAGCTATGCCTCGGTGTGCGCCCAGAATCTGAACTGGCCAACCCCGGGCCACTGCAGCAGAGCTGGCGCACTTAACTGCTTTCACCATCAGGTCAGCCCCTTTATGGCATTATTTTAAACACAGAAATTTTTATAAAAATTAATTGCATCTTGGAATCTCATTAATTCTACACTATTTTTTTGATATTTAAATATTAAAAATGTATTGAACCCCTTCCATATAGAAAGTACTCTGTGAAATGAAAAATAAGTAAGATACAGTTCAATTCCTTAAGTTGCTCACAATTTATTCAGAGAGAAGAACATATATACAGCTAATCACAATACATGTCAGAGTGTGATAAGGTGTAAAATTATAATTGATTAAGACATAATATGGTTTGGTAAAATAAAAAGATGACTGTTGAAACTATCATAATTCTCTTCTGAGTTATGGAATTATGACAGCACACCATAAATATTCTTTTCAAGTTATCCTCATTAGGTCTTAAAATCTTTCACTTTGGATTTACAGTGGTCTGGAAAGACCTGCTGCTGTATCACTTTGAATGCTGTAAATTATTCGTGAATCCGAATTTTTCACGTTAAACTGAAGTTGTAAAATTGTCTGAAATATGGCAATAATTAATACCTTACAAGTCACAGATCTTTCTCTCTTTTTCTTTTAAAGTGTCATTTCTTTTATGTCTCAGTCATATATTACTAAAATAATATATCGTATTTGTGCTCTTTGCAGGTAAAGGACCATGATCAATATTTGTTGACATTTTTGACTTGTCAGGTAATCACTAAATGGTATTAATTTTAATGATTGAAATTTTAAGTCACTTCATTTTGTGTTAAAATATATTTTTTTAAATATCTCTCAATTCTGTTCTCCTTTAGGATCCTTGTGAGCAAATGTCTAAATGTGAATTTTATTTATAGTCTTATCCTTTCATATACACACACTACTGCCAAAAATGTATTAAACAGTTTTCTATGAAGACGTATTATGCACACAAATGTTGATGTTTTATCTCTTCAGCTGGTAAATATTTCTTTCTCTCACACAGCTTCATACTTCTGGCTCAAGTTCCATTTTTTTTCCCTAAGCAGCATAGATGATATGGTTTATTGTTCTCTCAATCCCCATCACCCCCTTCAAGATATCACATACTTAATTTCCAAAATATTTTACACCACGTATTTTATGTTAAATAATACAGATGACTGTGTTAGTACATTATTGTAGAAAACAAAGACTGATAAATTTAAGAAATCTTAATGCCAAAAAATTGAAGTGACTATAGAGAGCAATCAATTTGATTTAATAAATGCAGTTGCCATAGTTGAGTAGTTCAGGGCTCCCAACACACATTTTCTCTTGATTAGTAACAACAATATAAAAAACTATTGAACATTTCTCACATTCTGCACTCTATGCTCAGAATAGACTAGAGAACAAAGCAGAAACTTTCTGTGTCTTATTAAAGTGTGGAAAACAGACACTAAAGAAAATATTAAATATAATTATCACATACTTGCAATTGTGCAAAGAGGAAGTATCTTTTAAGCTTAAACCAAAAGGATAACTGGGATTGAATGAACAAAGATTTGAGGATAGAAGGGAGTATGCATTCTAGATATATAACATATGGGAAGGTCGAGAACATCAATTTCAAAGATTAGAAAGAAATTTAAAAAGATTGAATCATAGATTGAAGAAGAAGATTCTTACAAAATGAGTTTAGATAATGTAGCCAAGGTCATATCATATGACACATATATTCATGATTTTGGACTTTGAAGGATTTTAAGTGGGGGAGGGTAACATAATCCATTGTGCATCATCTCAATATTACTTTAGTTACTGTGTGGATTATAAATTAGTAGGTGGCTTAGCAGTAGTGTGAGCAAGCAGATGGAGACTAACCAGTAGAATTTCAAAAAGCTGGTGGATAAGGATAAATTTAGGAAGATGGAGATATTGAGAAAAATTCCCTAGTTTCTGGCATTATTAATTTGGAGGAACTGCTACTCTCGCTGAACTGAGGAACAGCAGAAAGGAACCAAATATTTCTTTGTACAGAAAAAGGTCTTGGGTTCTTTTTGGAATATTGTTGTTTTGAGAAGCAAATAAAATACTGAAGCAGAGATGTATTAAGTAAAAATATTCATTGATTAGCCATTGAACGTTGGAGTATATATATAAATATATATAAACATATAAAACATACAAAAATATATATATATTTATATATATATATAAATATATAAAACATACAAAATAGTTCTCATAGATGTTATAGTGAAGTGACGGTAATGATAGTAGAGTATGAGTGCTATGAGGAAAAATTAGATGAGAGAGTCAAGGGAGTAAAGGATGATAGTAATAGCAATTTTAGGGAAGGCAGGTCAGAGAAGGCCTCTGAGTAGGCAGCTCAGGGATAAGCTGAGAGTGTGGGAGATGAGCATTCCAGGGAGCAATGTCAACGCCTTGAGATGGTGAATTTCTGGATGGAAATAGCTGACTTCAGAATATAATTGATTTGGGAATTATTGGCTCATCTCTGGCAAGTTAAATCCTGGGATTAAATAATACCATTTAAGGATGAAGCCTGAAAACGGAACTCGGATACATTTTCCTATTTAATGTCATAATTAGACTTTGAAAATGTTAAAATTCTTCAGGATAAATATTTTAGCCTCTTCTTAATTTAGGAGCCCAGAAGGCAATTATGACACACTTTGGGGAAAAAAAGAACTTTTTAGAAAATTGCAGGCTGGGTATCAGATCACATTCTTCCCCAAGTCAGGCCACACTAAGTTTGATGTTAATTATTGATTTTGGGGGGCCATAATAGGAGGTGGTGTCCTGAGACTCTCATGTATTAGTTTAAGACATGAGCACAGTTGAGATTCTAAACAGTTTTCAGGCATGAGAGAGGTGTTTCTATCCTCTAGCAAGGTGGATGGGGCCACGTCTATGGAACCAAAGGGTTCAGTTGGTTTTGGATTTCAATGTTCTTAAGCACATTTGTCAGACACCACCATCCAAAGTCTCACAGACTCTATCTGGACATTAACTGTGGCATAAAAGGTTTACCTATGCTTTCTTTCAACGTCATCTGAAGTCTGGTTCTCTTGTAGTCAGCTTCTGGTCTTGATCTTCATCACCGCCTGACTATCTCATTGGTGCCATAGTTACTATATCCTTTATATTCAGTGCTTGGTTTAGTCTCTAGCCATATCTTCTCTGAAACCCTACATAATCTGGATCTTCCTTACACCTGCTCTAAAACAGGTTTCTGTGATTTTCTAGTTTTCTAATCTAAGGGCCCCTAAAACCGGGTTGAGATTCTACCACCACCTCAAAATCCAGCAACAGGATTCAGCTGTGAGAGCATGGTACAGACACAAAACTAATGTCTACGCACATGCTCACTTCCCCTTCAAAATCTCTCTCTCCTCCTAAACAGCTTAGAGGGTATACACTCTTTTGGACCCTGGGGGATTTTGCTCAGGAAATAATTTTGGATATATCATCTACTTTTTAAATATTTCTCCTTAAACATTGGTCTTTGATATTTAATTTTAGATTAACACAAAGAAAAATATTATGGGATAATTAAGTGACATTCTCTTTATATCTTTTTCATTTTATTTCTCCCACTTTTCCCTGGAACAAGGCAATTATAGGTGTGAGACATGAGATTGCAGTTTTTTCCAGGGCAGTGTTGTCAGAAAAAACCAGCAAACAAATATCGTACATATCTTCGCTTCAAACATCACCATCCAAGTTTAAAACAGAAATGATTCAACTTGTATGTACAAAGGCAGAATACAATATTGTGCTTAGCATGGTTATGAAATAATATTCCCAAAGGTTGGGGAAGTAAATTAATTTTTGGAGAAAGCAACAGAATAAGATGTGAACATGTGGGCACTATTTCCTGTTAGTATTTGCCCTGAGTGTGAGTCAGACCAAGGAACTAAGTCAGACTAAGGGACCCACCTAAAAGCTATTAACTTGAGGGCAGAGAGAATTTGCACCCTGATTCTAGGTGAGGCTCAAAATCAGCAAGAATTATAGCAAATTCTCTCTGGGTCTCATGATGTAGCAGCCTAGACCAGATTGATGTAGTGTGTAGGGTTGTAAGGTCAGTTGTGAGAAAACGTTATTCTCAAGTTATGCTCAAGTTATTTGAAGCTCCAGAGTGGCATAGTAGAACATCCAGATTTTCTGTGACCCCAACTGTAGTAAAAAAAAAAAGTGCTGAGAATTATAGAGGATGTATTATTAAGCATGCTGGAGGCCCTAAAGATAGGAGAACAGTCTGTGCCAAGGATGAAGGGATAAACGGCTGTTTTCAGAGGGTCTATAGTGCTACACTGCTAGGAGAGTGCTGAGTTCCTGCCTGTGGGTAGTCCAGTTGCCATTTTATTTAGAATCATCCTCATCTATGGTGAAGAGCAGACAGGATGGATCTCACTTGAAGTTAGGAAATAGCATAGCACTGAGACTAAACAGGACAGGAACTGGGTTTTCCCATTTCAATTACTATTGCGATGGAATTTGCATAATATATCATTATCTTTGGGAAAAGAGACATGAGCCCTTTATCTCAATCACTCCTGAGATGTTCCTAACATGGACCATATGTTGCATTAGGTCAAAAATCTAGAATAATTTAAAAAATTAGAAATTAAATAGACCTACTAAATTTATAAAATATTAAACAATACTTATTGTCAAATAAACATAAGAAATGCAATGTCTATGAGGATATAAAAATAATTATATACATATATACACATATGTTATTATATACATATGTAAAAAACATATATATGTTTACATATATACTTATACATATGTATATCTATCTACCTAAATATTCACAATATCTAAAAGAAATCTTCACACAAAATGTAGTCATAGTTGTTATTACAGATTATTTGTAAAATAATTATAACACTGTGTATTGAAATCCACATACTTTCAAAACAACTTTACTCACTAAAAAATAACCACTAAAATTTTTCTTTAGTAATAACAAATAATGATATTGATCATAGTGATGATGTCAATCAATTAGTCATTTAACAACAGAAGAATTGAGGAAGAAAATAGCCAAATAATTCTAGATAAAAACATATTTTAGATATTATTGATTACATACAAAATATCTATTCTTTACTATCATATTAAATAATTCACCATAATAACAGATGATTCAGCTCTCTCTCTCTTCCTCGAGGAACTCTGTGCTTCAGAAAAATTGACTTCACTACCAATTTCAGGGGTGAAATTAATACGAAATATTTCCATTTCTTTTGGCATTTAATTGTTGCAGAATGGATTTGTGGCAATTCTGGCCAATAAAATGCTAAAAATAAGTGATAGGAAAGCATAATTTATTTTCTTAGGATGCCGTTGATTCTGTTTGCAATGGTTGGAACCGCCCTTGTCATTTTGCTACTCTGTAGGGAATGAAGGGAACACTAATAATGGCAAGACGGAAAGAACTTGGGTCCTTGATGAAATTTTTGAGTCAGTGAATGAATCAACCTGGTTGTCACTAATTATCTAGAATTCTTAGGACATAGAATATATTTTCCTTAGAATCTAAAAAATTTTGAAACATAGTTTATTTTATTTTCAGCCAAAAATATTTTAACTAATTGTCATCAAGAAGAACCTAATAAAGACCCAGATAAAATTAATTAGAAAACAGAAGGTGATGTATATGTATAATAGCCAGAGATGTATAATAAACAATACAAATAAACAACTGATTAGAATAACATGGAAAGGAGAAGGACATTATTTAAATCACCAAAATTGAGGTGAAAGGAACAAACAAACCAATTGCAGAAGGAGTAACCCAAAATTATAAGTCATTCATGAATGGATAGAAAGGGTAAAAATTTAAGCCCATAAAAGACATCATGCCTTATGTTGAAGAACTACCCATCACAAAAGAATATGGTACATATCTTTCAACATAGTTATCTTGAAATTATCAAGCGATAGAAAATACTGCTGTTATTTGAATTGTGGCATTACATAAAAAATAAGTATTGTTTTCTTATATTTTTATTCAGAATATCATAATGAACTTACTATTGTATGATTAACAACCTTAAAAAGTAATATCTGAGTTGGCAAGAACAAACGTGTTACAAAACGAGGCAAAAAGGGAGCTTAGAAGACAGTAGTTCAATCATTTTCCCAGATTGGTATGATGTGGAAGTGCCAGCTATGTGCAGTATAAGGGATATTGAAAAAACAGTAGTCACAAGTACTCAAGGAAACAAAATTGCATCTGATTGCCTCAGGGATTGCTTTTTTGAAATGACCCTTACTGATCTTGTAGAATGACGCAGTTTCATTTAGAAAATTCAAACCAGTTACTGAGGATTTTCAGGCAAAAAATGCCTGACTAACTTCCGTGGTATGGATCTTATCCATGACAAAATGTACTCCACAGTCAAAAATTGGCAGACCATGATTGAAAGTCACGTTGATGTCTAGACTACTGGTGACTATTGGCTTTGTCTGCTCTATGTTAGATTTACTAAAAAACACAAGCAGGTTTGAAAGACTCCTTATGCTTAGGACTACAATTATGCCAAATCTGAAGATGATGGAAATCATGACCTGAAAGGTGCAGGCAGCATGGCAATTCTAAATAAAGCTGCCATAAACATCCATGTGCAGCCTTTTGTCTGGACAGAAGTTTCCAACTCCTTGGGTAAATACCAGGAAACATGATTGCTGGGTTGTAAGGCAAGAGTGTGTTTGGTTTTGTAAGAAAATGCCAAACAGTCTTCCAAAGTGACCATACCATTCTGCATTCCCACCAGCAATGAATGAGAGCTCCTGTTGCTCTATAGCGTCACCAACACTTGGTGTTGTCAGTGTTCTGGGTTTTGGCTATTCAAATAGGTGGGTACTGGTACCTCATTGTTGTTTTAATATGCATTTCCTTAATGACATATGATGTGGATCACATTCATATGCTTATTTGCCATCTGTATATGTTCTTTTGTGAGATGTTTGTTAAGGTCTCTGGCCCATTTTTTAATCAAGTTGTTTGTTTTCTTATGGTTGACTTTTAAGAGTTCTTTGTACATTTTGGATAACAGTCCTTTATCAAATGTGTCTTTTGCAAATATTTTCTCCCAGTCTGTGGCTTGTATTTCCATTCTCTCAACAATCTGTTTTACAGAGCAGAAGTTTTTCATTTTAATGAAGTCCAACTTATCATTATTTATTTGATGGATCATGCCTTTGGTGTTGTATCTAAAAAGTCATCACCATACCCAAGGTTATCTAAGTTTTCTTCTATATTCTCTTCTAGGAGTTTTATAGTTTTGCATTTTACATTTAGGTCTAATTGCCATTTTGAATTAATTTTGTGAAGAGTGTAAGTTCTGTGTCTAGATTTATTTTTTTTCATGTGAATGCCTACTTGTTTCAACATCATTTGTTGAAAAACTGTCTTTTTTCCATTACGTAGCCTTGCTCCTTTCTCAAATATCATTTGACTATATTTGTAGTGAGTTTATTTCTGTACTCTGTGTTCTGTTCCATTGAGCTACTTATCTATTCTTTTACCAATACCACACTGTCTTTTTACCTGTGACTTTACACTTAGTCTTGAAGTTGGGTAATGGTAGTCCCCCAACTTTGTTCTTCATTTGTGTTGTCTACCCTGGGTCTTCTGCCTCTCCATATAAACTTTAGAATAGTTTGTCCATATCCACAAAGTAACTTGTTGGGATTTTGATTGGGATTGCATTGAATCTATAGATCAAGTTGGGAAGAAATGATAATCTTTACAATATTGAGTCTTTTTATCCATGAACATAGAATATATCTCCATTTATTTAGTTTTTGTTTGATTTCATTCATCAGAGTTTTGTAGTTTTCTTCATATATATCTTGTACAGATTTTGTTAGATTTATACCTAATTATTTCATTTTTTGGGTGCTGATGTAAATTGTATTTTTTAAAATTTCAAATTCCATTTGTGTTTTGCCTGTATATAGGAAAGCAATTGACTTTTATAAATTAACCTTGTATCCTGCAACCTTCCTATAATCACTTATTATTTCCAGGAGTTTTTTGATCAATTCTTTAAGATGTTCTACATAGACAATCATATCATCTATGAACAAAGACAGTTTTATTACTTCCTTTCTTATCATTCATTACATCTTTTCTTTCCTTTTTTTGTCTTATTTCATTAACTAGTACTCCTAGTACAATGTTGAAAAGGAGTGGTTAGAGGAGACATCCTTCTCTTGTCATTGATCTTACTGAGATAGCTTTTTTCTTACACATTAATTTTTTAAAATCTATAAATCTGTAATCACTCTTCTGGTTAAACTATGAATTATTGTTTTTCTGTTTGTAAACTTCAAACCACATAGTTTATCTCAAAGAGTAAAATAATCCACATTTTATTTTGAACTATTTTTTCATCTATATTGACTATTTAAATCAGATTATCATTAAAACTTTCACTTATGTATACGTTAGACATGCTTTAACGTTAAGAAAGTTGAAATAAGCTAAGACACAATTTCTTCTGTATAATAATCACTTATTAAAAATGTATAGGTCCTGTGAAGAGATCAAATTCAAAGATATATAGTCAGAAATTAATATATTTACTATTTAACAGTCTCTTTTATTGAAGATTATTATCTTTAAACTAGTATCTCAAATGTTACTTCAACTTTGACTTTTTATTCTTTCTCTACATCAAAAGATCTTTTTGGTATTTAGGCAAAGTTTTTATATTTTCTTAAGGTATTTAGCACATGTTTGGTACTAGAAAGACATAAAAATATGGATATTTAAGTACTTTAATTTTCTCCGTGACAATATCCAAGTGAAAGAGAGTTAAGAGATTAAAACATCCCTATAGATCATTGAACAGAAATACATACATGCACGCACATAGGCAAAATTGTTGCTTTTTAATTTAAATAGAAACCAGTGCTAAAAGTTCATATTTTAACAGATGAATAAAAGGAAAAGAAGAGTTGAGGATCAAAGAATCTGAGGCTTACTCTATATCTGAGGACATATTTTTAAAAGAATCGTTCAGCACTATCAAATAAGAAATGAGTTTCAGTTGTAAGTAATCTTGGAAAGAAAAAATTATGTATCAGGTTGACTACAATGGCTCAAGCGGCAGAACTTCAAGTGCTAAGGAATCAAGTTCTGTGAAATTAGGTAAACCGAAGTTCAAAGATTTAGCTTCAAAATCCCCAAATATTGATGCAGTGGAAGTTGAATAACATTTCACAAGAGTAGATTTTTTTATAGAGTGGTTTTCAGAATTTCAATCTTTACTTTAGCAATTTCAACATTTTTTGCTAGTCTATGCCAATGCATGTACTCTGCCATATAAATCAATGTCACTAAACTCAAAAAAAGCAGCATTCCACTTAGATTTTAAAAAGATATAAATACGTCAATTGTATAAATCTGAGAACATCATTCTTAAAAAGTAATGACAATTATTCATAAAGATTTACATATCTTCTATGTAATTAAATTGTAAATTTTTAATGCCATATTTAGTGCTTGCAATCTTATGTTTCTTCATAAAGAAAAGAACAATTTAAATATGATCTCCTGGAACGGGATTAATATAAAGACTAATATGAGCCTTAATATGGAATTGTCCTAGTGGTCTGAGACTAAAGCCTTTTGAACTTGAGGAATATATTTTTTCTTTAGTTTTATTATTTTTTCTTATTTTTAATGGTTAGAGTCTAGTGGATATCATAGTGCATGAGACATTGAGTATATATTTATGCAAATTATTGAATCAACAAATGTATTAGCTATTTAGTATTTATTTTGTAACCATAAAAGTTCAGAAATGCCAATATTAGTTTATGGTAGAATTTTCACTATTTAGGAAAAGAAGCTAATTGACTGAGTTTACATGTACAAGGGACTTGAGAATTTTTTGTGAGATTATATCTCATCTATTGTTTATTGTTAAGATAGCTTTTATAGGATAACGGTTAATGAAATTTATTTTTATTTTTCCTACTTTTTGTTTCATTTCTCTACCCTAGAGTAATGTTTCGACAAAGAAAGTATTTAGGAAGTATTTTTTAAGTTATTCAAAAGTTAGAAATTGTGCTGAGCAGTAAAAAGAGAAAGCAACAAAGAGATGGCACTGGGTTTGATCTTGGAAGTCTTCAGTGACAATGATCAGAACACTTTGAATGGAGCTGTAGAGATGGATACCTAGAAAGAGTGGCTCTAGAAGTGGAGGTGAGCATGAGAGGACAGAAATAATAAATAACATCTTCAACAAATTTTCTTCTAAACTGATAGCATTCAAGAACAATATATCACTCATATGTCTAATTCCAAGAATATTCCTTGTGTTTTCTGCATAGTACATATTTTTAAAAATATATTTGAAAGCTATTAATTCTTCAATATAAGTTATGTTTCATAGAATATTATAAATTAACCTGTAGTTATTTTAATTTCTTCTGAATGTATAATAATATTCCCGTTTACGTTATAGTGTGGAATATTCATCTCCCTTTTTGCTAATGGAATTGAGGGAATTAATCAATGGATTGCTGAATTAATTTTCTGTTTATGGTTTAAAAAGCTAATTTCTATAACTGCTTACTGTATATGTTTAGTATCTTCAAATTTTTTCATTTCTTATTACATTTCTCTTCTTACCTCATACTTATTGTTCTGTATTTTTATTATATTATGCAGTTTGTCTATTGTTAAATGCATTATAAAATAATAGTATTTATTATATGGGCTCTATATATGTATGCATTTTTAATTTCTCTATATTTGTTCTCTCTTATTACGTTTACTAAGTTTGTCTCCCCACTTTTTGGCCTTATTATGTTGCACAATTTTGGAATCATGTATTTAGATTGAAAACGAAAACTGAAGTTAAGGCTATGCATTCTCTCTGATTGCATTTGGTGACATATTCTAATAATTCTATTATGTAATATGGTAAATAGTTCTATCCATGATAATAAGAGTTATGTAGTATTTTTTTCAGTGGCTTGGTTATTTTAATGTCATTAAATGATTTGTTATTAATTCTTTTGCATTAAAATCAGGAAATGTGTATTGTGAAATATCCATTGAATATGTTGAGATTTCCATTATGGAATGTGTAATTTTTTTACATATTCTATATACATGGCAGAATACGTATATCTTGTATTTTATGATGTTCAACATAAAATAAAAATTTGAAAATCTTGATTGTATGATCCTGAACTCCAGAGGCTTTTTTATTTAACCAACAATGATATTATAAAGCAATCAGATAATATGCTGTTATCTTGTGTCTATGGAAAGATTACTAGCTGCATAAGTAAACTAGTAATTCCTGCCAGTAATATTCTTATTCTATGAAGACTTCTACTGCACTAATATATTCACTATAATCTCAGGGAATATGCCAAATTTAAATTGACTAATCAAATTCCATGCTTAGTTGAGACTATCTACTAGTAGGTGTCATGTGATGTTAAATTTGTGTTTTTCAAAGTTACAAGAACTTTACCTTTAAATATACACAAAAGCATGAGCAAGGTAATAAATATTTGTTTTTGCTGTTTTATTAACTTAATGGTGAAGGACATCCAAGTGATAACTACTGAATATTTTTCCAATAACTAAAAGCCATTATTTAATATTTTTTTCTGCCAAAAATATTTAGTTGTCAACAATGTGCTCTGAGTATAAAATCAATAAAGAACCAGTACACCAGGTAATATTTATGTATACTCAATACATAATTCTGTTAACATTTGTTTCAAAGATATTTTAAGTAATATTGATTTGTTCCTCGTTGAATCACATTATCAACATTTATCAAAATAAAGAGACTATGTATTGCAGCTGATAAGACAGTAGTTGAATGATTAACAGTAGTTGAATAATTACATGATGACAAAGTGTGTATCAGAGAGTTCTTGATATTTACTTTCAACTGTGTTAAGAGACAGCTGGTGGGTCAAGACTGATGAGACTGGCTTGACTATCGGTTTAACGGTAGTGGTGTCACTGATGACCTAGCTAACCGGTATCAGCGGAGTGCTGAAGGTGGCAGCCTCATTTGAATTGGTTGAAAATAGAATAATAAGAGAAAAAATAGAGAAAGTGAATTTAGATAGCACCTTTAAGAATGTTTGTTGTTGTTTATTTGTTTGTGTGCAAAGAGAAAGGGAAGATAGTGGTGCAGCAAATAGCAAAAATTGATCAGGAGACAATTATTAAAGTTTTAAAAATATATATACAACGGAATATTAGCCTCAAAAAAGAAGGAAATCTTGCCATTTGTGACAACATAGATGAACCTGGAGAACATTAGGCTAGGTGAAATAAGCCAGAAACAGAAGGACATACACTACATGATCTCACTTATACATGGAATCTAAAAAAGTCAAACTCATAGAACCAGAGAGTAGAATGGTAGTTGCCAGGTGCTGTGGGGTGGAGGAAATGCGGAGATGTTGGTGAAAAGGTAGACATATTCAATTTTTATTTATTTATTTATATTTTTGTGAGGAAGACTGGCTCTGAGCTAATGTCCATTGCCAATCATCCTCTTCTTGCTGATGAAGATTAGCCCTGAGCTAACATCTGTGCCCATCTTCCTGTACTTTGTATATAGGATGCCACCACAGCATGGCTTGACGAGCGGTGCATATGTCCACGCCCGGGATCTGAACACTGGGCCGCCAAAGTGGAGCACGTAAACTTAACCACTACACCACCGGGCTGGCCCCAACATATTCAGTTTTAAGATGAATAAGTTCTGGGGATCTAATGTATAGCATGTTGAATACAGTTAATAATACTGTACTATATACTTGATATTTGCTAAGAGAGTAGATCTTAAGCGTTCTCATCACATGTACACGAAGTAATATATGAGGTGATGGAAGTGTTAATTAACTCAATTGTGGTAATCATTTCACAATGTATACATATATTAATCATGTTCTATACCTTAACAAATCATGTGTACAGCCTAAATATGTACAATTTTTTTTTTTGAGGAAGATTAGCCCTGAGCTAACATCTGTTGCCAATCCTCCTCTTTTTTACTGAGGAAGAAAGGCCCTGGCCTCATATCCATGCCCATCTTCCTCTACTTTATATGGGACGCCACCACAGCATGACTTGATAAGCAGTGTGTAGGTCCGTGCCTGGGATCCGAAACTGCGAACCCCGGGCCACCCAAGGAGAGTGCATGAACTCAACCACTATGCCACCAGGCCGGCCCCTAAATATATACAAGTTTTATTTGTCAATTATAGCTCAATAAAACTAGGAAAAAATTCAAAAACAAACTACTTTTTATTGAATAATAGTGAAAAGTGCCAGTAAAGTACATAAAATGATGTTTCAGGAGATGAACTGGAGACATGTCAAAGTGAAGTCTTGAGTTGCATAAAGGAGTTGAAATTTTTATATACACATGATGGTGAAGACTTTGTAGAAATACAGATAATTTGGAGAAATAAAGTAGCAGGAGAGACGTCAGTGTGGGCTCAGATGCAGGTGGATAGGTGTAGCGAATGGGGCTTGCAGATGTCTTCTGTGTGTTTCGTTTCCATGTAAAATAGGGAACAAGATCACCACTGGAAAGTCAGAATGTGAAACAACTCAGTGGAGATTTAACACAAGAAGATAATCCCTTAAAAATATCTGGAAGAGTGGGATAATAAAGAGAAGTAGGATAGTAAAGGAGCTAGGGGAATTTTAGTAAAACACTAAGGACCCAACTTAGTTTAGTTGTTGCAAATTTAAAATATCACCATTACTATGGCTTTGCATTTTACTCTAGACATATTCACCTATATGGGTTCAAGCACGGAATAATCTAAGTTTGGATTTTGGTGTAGTCAAATAGTAAAATGAAGTTAAAGGGGACAAGGCATTTGAGATCATATGTAAGTGTCTGATAGGGTTATAGATTTCAGGGGTTGATATATCATAATAAGTGAGCGGGAGCTATAGGTTGCAGTGTTCAGAGGTGGAGTGACCAGAATAAAATTATAAGAGATTGCTAACATATAAAATATAAATATGAGAATGAATAACTGAGGAGTATAAAGAACAAGAACACAGGAGAGAAAAATGGTGAAAGAACTGAGATGCCAAATTATTGGTATTATTATTTATGTGACTACTATCAACACAGAGAATTACAATAGGAATACCGTTAAAGAGAATGGGAGTGGATCCAATGTTAAATTGTCGTATTGTATTATCTATTTATAAACGGATAAAGCAGTATTTTTTCCTAAATTACTTTTTTGGTATTAGTATACTCAATTCTCAAAATACTGTGGTAAATATCCTATACTTTGACTATACTTTTCTGAAATATTTACTGTCGGACTGTAGTTCCTTGTGGTAATGCAGTGAGATAAAAGAAGGAAAAATAATGGTGATTTCCCTCTTCTTCTTTGGACCAATGGGGTCCCTTTTCCTGGTTCACTAGGACTGAGATATAGCTTTTCTCTTGGAGTATTTGGTGACTGTTCTGCCAAGGACATCCCAGAAGTCTAGTTCCTTGACTGGAGCTGTCATAAAAAAGTTACACAAACACACACAGCTAAAAGGATTTCCTCCCTTGCCCTCCTGCAGCCAGGAGTCAATTTTTCCAGTGCTATAGGTGGAAAGCCATGGTTTCTCCTGGATATTTTGCTGTTCATGTCTACAGAGCAGTTTCAGGACTCAGTCCCATTTTTGGGTCAAAGCTGAAGGAAAACAATGACAACAGCAAAACCCTAACTGCTGTACAGGACTTTCTTCAAGTTTTAACTTCCTTTTCAGTCTGCCTGAACTCGTTTATGTTTCACAGTCCTCAGATAGTTGTTCTTTGTATTAGGTCCAGAGTTTTTGATTGTAATCTGTGGGGAAAAGAGACCCTAGTGGGTTTACGCCATCTTTACCAGCACCAGATTTGTGAGATTGCATTATTTAATCGACAAAAAGACACTTGTATCAATCAAATGAAAAAAAATCACAACCAATAGTGGAAGGCCAATCTAGGTCTCTATGAAATAAATTTGCTAATAAAATGAAAAGTCATGCTATCTCTGGTTAAAAATCTGGACTCTGTTTCTAGTACAATTTTAGATTAGATTATGAATATATATTGTAATTGCAGTAAATTATAAATACAACAGTAATACAATCAATACAATATTCTCTGAAATTTAGACAATCAACATTCTATTTACAGTTGTTTTTCTATAATGAATTGTGTAAAAGATTGGAAATATAATTTTTTTCCAAAATATTTAATAGATATTAAATCCATATTCTCTTTTGCTCATTATAATATTTCATAAGATTAATAGTTAAAAGAAAATAAAATAGAAATATCTCATAATTATTGCTATAGAAGAAAAAATATAACACAAGAAAAAATGTTTGGCAATGTTGTGAGTAAAATTCTAAAACAGCCTCAGTAGGATGAAAGGAAAATCATACCTTTTGTGAAATGAAATCTACTGTTTATATGGTGTACCAATTTTTATTTGTTTCAGCACCTGATGATGTTATAATATATTTTTTCCTGTAATATGGTAGCTATCCAATTTAAGTAAAAACAGCCAACACTGAATATTAATCATTTAGTTTTTATTTAAAACCATGCTGAGAATGTGTGTGTTCCCTGTGTGTGTGTGTGTGTGTGTATTGTGTGTACATTCCCACACATGAAAAGGGAGTGATTTGATGTTGCAACAAAAATGTCTAAGTGCCCCAAGCCAAAGATAAACAGTACAGTGACAAGAGTTCTGTATCATTCAATGTCATATTTCCCTTGGCTGCAGCATCTCATTAAAAGTCATATAAATTATTGTCCAGTTTTACTTCAATGGTTGGAAATAAATTACTTGCACATCTCTTGTGGATTAAGTTATCTCTATGCATCCATATAAATCATGCCAAAAGAAACCAAATCACCTCCTAAATGTTCCTAGACTCATATTCTTCATTCATAATAACACGCATTTCATCTACAGACATTTAATAGTGTAGTACAATTAATATGTTTCAAAGATGACCCTATAACATCAGGATTATTAACTACAACAAATCTGAACAGCAATTCAAGGCTGCCAGTTTCTTGGCAGTATAGTAGATCATTTTAATACAAAATATATCTGATAAGTTTCAGCCGCTCTATACTTTTAAAGGCAATTTACTCTGCCCCTCTCCTCAGGCCAATAAAAGAAAGAGTCAGAATGTTAAAGTAACTTTAGTTACTCTGGCACTATAGTGTTTAAATCTGTCCTGGTTCAAATATAGCTTTAGCTACTTAAAACTTCTCTTCCAGCACATGTTCCAACTTTAAAACCCACAGAGTTAGTTTTGAAAAGGTATTATAGCAAAGAATTTTATTTGAAAAGTACCTCAAGCTGTGACTTTGCAATTGCATTTCTGGCAGAACTGCCATAATTAAATTTAACATTGTAGGAAGAAGATTTAAAAAATAAACAAAAAACACTTTTGAACATCATGCATCTATTTTAAGTTACATCAAAGGTAGAGAAACTAAATATCTCTAAATATGTTTTCATTCACCAAAATGGCGAAAATAAAAAGGTAGAAGAGAGTTATGGAAGCCCATATTTAGTGTTTATAGAATTGCTTAAATAACAATAAAAAGTAAGATAAAATAATTAAAATTAAATTAATATTGATTTAATAGGTTCTAGGTTTCAGTTTGTGGAGAAAAGTCTCATATTGTAACCCAAACATATCCCATCCTAAAAATAATGGGATGATTTTAAAAATCATATGCAATCGAATAGATTCAATATATGATGAGAAAAAGGATTGAAATGTCAACTCAGACTCATGCACACCATTGATCTCACACAATACCAAAATTTACTAATTCCCATAAGCATATATTATTAAATGCTTCATATTATTTATTGAGATGTTAATATTGTAACATTATGGACAGTATACTCTTTATAAATTATCCTTTATACACTATTTTTTAACATATTCTAACTATAGAAATTATATTAGTATATTATATTATGCAAACTATAGCAATTATATTATGCAAACCTCCAAAATATGAGAACTAGTTATACTAGTCTTATATGAGATCATTGAATATATCTTATGTGTATATATATCTTAATATAAATTTTGTATGCAATTATACACACCCCATTTCACAGGTTCAGAAACATATCTTTTTATATTTTAATAATTCTGAAACATATCATAATTTAAATTGATATTAACTTATGCTTGCCAGCCACTACAAAGAAGAATGTTATGAGGAGGGATGTAACTTTGTTAGGCTGGTAGGAGCAATCTGTCCTCAAGTGTAAGCAATAATTGTGTGCATTATATAGAGAGACTTTAAAATGATGTTAAAGACTAAAAGTGAGCCTTTTTTGTTGTCACCACATACTGGTAATTCTAAACAATGTCAGTGATAAAATATTCCTTTATGACCAGGCAGACTATTCCTGCCAGAAATGTAAAAATATCTCTTGAAAGTTTCTTTGTGGTATTCAAAACAATTTTAAAATAACGTTTTGTAATAAATCAATTTAAATGTGAATGTGATGTTAACCAAACTGGAAGTGCAAATGAAATGCCAGTATCCAAAATGATACTAACAATCGCCAGGGCTGTAGAAGGCCTATAAAGGCTGTAAGGTCAAATCACCCGTGCCCAAGGGTTGATAATTAAAGATGAATCAGTGAAATCTCTGCAAGTGAGGAAGACTAAGGCTCAAGCTCTGGTTTTGATGCTTATATGGGATGTTTCCGAGTTTGGATAAATGCATGCTTTGGACAATTAAAATTTTTGTCACTACGTAGCACAGTGTCTTTTTTTATTATAGAAAAAAGCTGTTATAGATTCATGTATTTCCCCAGTGATTAAGGGGGAAATTTGTCTTATTGCTTACATGCTATTCGCAAAAAATGTAATAAATAATTTATTATATTGTCTCTTGGTCTTGAAACTCTCAGTTTTACACTGGAAAACATAAAGACTGAAAACCTGAGAAGTCTATAGTTTTATGTCTCTCAGAGATTTTTGTATGTAAATTTTTTAGATCGAATAATGCTGTTATAAAACATGACAATACAGTTATTCATATTGTTGCCGCAGTGACCCACAGGGGCAAATTTCAGGAAAAATTATAGCATGTCCTCCTGTGATGACACTCTGCAACATAATGCAACACATCTGTATGAGGAAGTAATGGTCTTATAATAGAGACAAAAGATACATACAACTTCCAAAAGTGATTAATAAAATTCCAAAAAGTAAATAATATTTCCCAAAAGGATTCACATGATAAAATCTATCATGAAATATTGAATATTCAAGAATATTTTTTTATATATTTTCTAAGTAAATGCAATCGAACATCACTCCCTTTCCCACACCTTAACTCTAAACTCCTAGGTCCTAACTCAAGCTATCAGATGAAAAAAATAAAATAATAAAATAATGGATATAACACCTAATCAATGCTAAAATCCAGTCAGAAGTCTCATATATTCAGTCAAAATATTCAATTAATATGTGTTAGACAAGAAAAGAATACAAAAATTGGGGAAAAAATCCATAGATGAAACAAAATAAACCATCAAATAACAAAGTTGATACATATACACACATTAGAATTAAGGGTTTTTTTTAATGGATATAGTGTTCTAAATACCTTCAGAAACAATTTAGAAATCAATGCTTTGACAAAACTGACTTTTTTTAACTAAACTTTAAAATTTGCTACTTTTCTAATAAATTTCTAACAATTCATAGGAGAGTAAAAGAAAGATGTGTAAAGCGTTAGGTCAACGCAGTGTGGAAAAGCGAGAGCAAGAAAATCCATAAACTGAATTAAATCTTTGGAAGGAAAAAAATAGTCAGATACACTCTGTTTCCCAACACACACACGATATCAATAATATATCATGAACATTATTCTAAATTACTTTTTATTAGTAACTGTAAAATTCTTCCACAATATGGCACAGCATCAGAATTTATATCTCTATTAATGGATATTCCAACTGTTCCCTTTTCCTTTCCTTCTTTTTTTTTTTTTTTTATTTTTTTATGTAGCAAAAACTGCTGTGGCGATCTTAGCTCTTTACCTGCCTACTTCCAAGAATAATTCCTGGAAGCAGAATTGTTGAGTTACATGCCATGCGCCATTTTAGTATTTTTGGAACGTTGCCCAAATCATCTTCCACCCAGCAGTGTGAAAAGAGTCCCAATTCTCCAACACCAGCGACAAACAAGATATTAGTTTTAATATATTAGTCAAATATTTCTTGTATTTTGGTTTACGAGTTTAACTTCCAGCCATGCTTGTCATCTTCTAAAATGATCCATTTGATTTAGAATTTTATATATTGTTTGCATATTACTTCTGCCCATTTTCAAATGTGAATATTAATCCTTTCCTTATTGATTTTATGAGACTTCTATATCAATACTTGTATTTGTCATTTATGCTGTAAATATATTTTATTTAGATACCGATTATATCTCTGGTAATATTACCTTTTATTTATTTTTGCCATGAAAGTATTTTTAAGTTTTATTGTGTCAATTGTATTATTTTCTTCCTTGATTTATTTTTTTTTTTCCTTCTAGTATAGTTGGTGGCAAGTTCTTCCACAATTAAAAACTTTTTCCTTATTAATTTTTGGCCTTTGGTATTATAGTTTAACTCTCTGGAGTTTTACAGCTTGGTCATTCATATTAATTCTTATAAATTAATATCATATATTCCCAAATATATCATCTGTCTATCGAACTATCATCTATCTAATCTGTCCATATTATTTCTTTTTCTGCGTGTAATGATAATTTAAACATAAGGATATTAATTAAATGAGACCTCTCTAGAAGGCTTTTATTTTATTTCGCTCTATTTTCCTGAAGACCAAAATTTATCCACCAAATTCTGGTTTCTGATGGTAGGAAGACATTTCCCTACTCTCTTTAATACTATCTTCAAAAATCTGACTAAATATAGTATGTGAGGTAGACATATCTTCAACAGTTTATCCTTCTACATTTCTGGTTCTTGTACATCTGTTTTCAAACCTTTAAAAAAATGAGACATATGAAAGACACATTTCTACTTCTAGGTTTTTTTCTTTTCATAGAACCATAGTTGATGAAAAAAATAGTTAAGAATGAGAGATACTAAAATTGGAGTGAGTTAGTGTATAAGACATAATGCAGACTATCTTAGAAAACAGAAAAAGCAGAATTAACACTTTAGGAAAGTGGATGCTTTATATTAAAGAGAGGAATAAAGTTTAATTCTGTTACTATTTATCTCTTAGCCATTCACTTTTTTTTTTTTTGCCTTTGAGTGTGAGGCCTGTTTACACTGCCAATGGTTTTTCTGTATCCAGGTGAGTTGGCCCCTTTTTTACTACAAGTTTTTCCTTAAAATTGATGTCTCTGTTATGTGTTCATGAATTTTTTTAAGTGGAAAATGTAATTGATAAGATTTTAATGCTTTATTTTTTTCTCTTGTGGTGGTGGTGGTGGTGACGTGTTTACTCACTCGTACATATGGTTTTCTAAAGGAGTCTCACTATCATATAATAATATATATTATTATATAACAATGTCATATAATAATATGATATAACATTTTATATATTTATAATATATTCTGAACTGAACAATGTTTAATAATTTAAACATTTAAATAGTAACAGAAGTCATTGTGATGAACATTAATGCTGATCAGCATAACTTCCACTCCTCTCCTTCAGAACTCTTCTCACTGTCTACTATGGCATCGCCATGTGATTGTCTTTGGCCAATAAAATATGAACAGGCATGCTGGTGGCTACTCTCAGCGGAAGTAATTAAGAACTGTTGCACAATTTCGCATTCTCTCCTACCCTGTTAAAACATTTGTGGAAATGCTTGCTCAGATGGAGTTTCTATAGCACTGAATTAGCATGGAGTGCTAAAAAACATATGCCCTAGAGATTCGCCAGACAAGCAGTGGATTAAACATTAGAAATAGTTATACATGTGGTGATTTTATAACTAGTCTATCTGGGCTGATACAAGAAGAATAATGAAGTTTAAATTATATCACCACCTAATTTTTGAAGAATCACTTGACATTACTAATATTTATGTCTTTAAAAATAAACTATAAAAATAAATAAGCTATAAGCTTTAAATATAGATCCTTCTGAATTCTTTAGAGAATTCGCTGAAATAAATGCCATCAAATAAATTTATTAAAATTAATGGTTCCATAAACTTTCTGATATTTGAATAAAGAATTTTATAATCATAACATAAAAAGAGAACTATCTTAGTTAAAATATATTCAGTAGAGTTTTAATTAAAGATTATAAAGTTCATAGTCTCAAACATTACGTGGATTGGTGTAGCTTAGCTACAACTGACTCAATATTCTTATTTCAGTGATCTTATTAAGGTAACTGCTTTGGCTTAAAGATTATAGCAGTTAGATCTAGACACATGTTTTCTTAGGAATTTCTATTATATGGTTATTTTAGTGTCCAGTTTTGTTACTATATAAATATGAATGAATCTTTGCACATAATGTGATTTTATAAAGGGAATACTGCTTGTCTTAGTCCATTCGGGCTGCTATTACAAGATACCATAAACTGGGTCACTTGCAAGCAAAAAACACTTATTTCTCACAGTTCTGGAGGCAGGGGAGTCTAAGATCAAGGCGCTGGCACATTTGGTGTCCAATAGAGCCCACATCCTAGTTCAAACACTGCCCTGTTTTCACTGTGCCTTCACATGGTGGAAGAGGGCACAAGATCTCTCTGGAGTCTCTTTTATAAGGGCTCTAATACCACTCATGAGGGCTATGTCCTCATGACCTAATCACCTCCCTAAGTCCCCACTTCCAAATACCATCACATTGGGGATTACGTTTCAACATATGAATTTTGATGGGACACAAATATTTAGACCATAACATTGTTTATGTAAAGAAACAACATTTTTATGCTAAAAATGTCATTAAATCATTTCAATGTTTTAGATGTCTTAAGTTTTAGATGTTCATAAATCTATAATTTGTAAACTTGTTTCTCCCTATTCAGTAAATGTAACAAATTTCTATCTGGATCAGCTCAAACATATTTTGACTTCCCCTCATATTCATCTTATGGAAAAATTCTAACAATATTTGAAAAATGATAAATCCTGCAAATATAAAATTTATATTTGAAAAAATTCTGATTAGCATATTTTATATTTTTTATATGAATCAATTTTCTATTCTAAATTTTTTTTCCTGGGAAAATGAGAATTATTCACATAGTTTTCTTTTAAACTAATGATATCTTTGCTAGGTTAGAAGGTTCCTTGAAAAATAGCAGTCATTATGTGGTCTATAAAATATATATCTCACAGATGTTCACATATTCTTTCCAAAGATGAGAAAAAATATATCTACTAATAGGCAGGCATGCTGATTATTCTTTGATTCTGAAGAGTAATTGGGATGTCTTCTAGAATACAAAAATGTGAGGGAAATGATGCCACTTACACAAATCACTAATATAACTCTTGCCAACAGGAGCAGTTAGAAGTAGGCAGAGATGAGGCAGATGAGACCGGACAGGCAAGCAGTGGGCTAAGTCATACATGATGTTACAGAACATGCTGAGTTTTGAGTTTTAATGAAAGAGCAAAGGGAACTAATTAACCCAGTTAAAACTAGGAACTGACGTATTCATAGTTCTGTAAAAGCCTTATACTCTATGCAAAAATAAATGGATTGTCACGTCAAAAGACATAGGTACATCTGTTAGGAAGAATTTCTAGAGCTCCAAGTGGAGGATGAAGACAGAATGAACTGTGATGGTATTGGTAGAGACTCTCAATTTCAGAAATGCACAAATCAAGGTAAAATTCCTTTTTAATTTATATTTAAATGCACAAATATTACTCAGCAATACTTTTTAATTTGGCAACAAGAAAATATTACAATATATTCTTTTCAAGACAATCTCTGATTTAGAAGTGTATTACACATCATTACACGGAGGATTGCTTCTCCATGATCACTATGAGTTTTTAAAAAGAGGATCTGAAATACATAAATATAAGGCTCATGATATTACGGTGTTTCAGCATTCATTTTCTCTTATGGAATATATAAAAAGAAATCTCAATGTTAGAAAGCCTAAAAGCTATAGTACAATCATGTGTATTAAAGAATTTTAACTCAAATTTGGAATAATAAAATTTCCAATATTATAAAAATTATTATAAAAAATATTTTTTCTTAGTTTTTTCAAGCTTTATTGAAGTATAATTAACAAATAAAATTGCACCTATTTAAAGTGCACAACCTGATAATTTAATATATGTATACATTGTGCAATGATCACCATAATGAAGTTAATTAATACATCCATTGGAAGAAAAATTAAAAGTTGCCATGATCTTTTCTTCAGAATTTATAATGGTCTCTTGAAAAAAATAACAGCAAAGGAAATTAACAAATCATTTCTCATAGCAAAAGGGTATTATTGACTAGAGTAGTCATGTCTGCCAGAGATAAGTAAAAAGTACATAATGATTCATACATATGTGTATTATTTTGGAGGGAATATGCCAATTATTTGGACATTTGATTTAATGTTCATTTTATTTTAAATATTATCTTAACTACAAATGTTCAATAGTCTACTGCAGTATTTTCACTTGTTACTTTTTTTGGAATATCCCAAATGTCTTTTCACTAAAAAAACCAATGTTTAAAATTACAATTAAAAATGTTCCTTCTCCTTCACCTAGTGCCTTGTCATGCTGAGAGTAATAGAGAAGGTAGACACTGATCAAAGACCCAAGTGACTGTGTTCACAGATTGAATTTTCTAATCTCTAAGGCATAACTCCTTGCTTAAACATATAACTTTCTTTTTTATCCATACGAAAATTTTGATTTATTTTTCTTTATCATAAAACACAAAAGAACATGTATTCATCATATGTTCAAACCTCCGCATCCTGAAAAGTTTTCCCCATGTAGCCTCAGCAGCAGCATCATTTTTTACTTTTATTCCTATTCATCCAATTTTTAGGATGATTGCTTACTTTATTTTATTCACCTTTGGAAAAAATACCAGAACTCATTTGAGAAAATAGGGGTTTACTGATGGTTTGTTAAAAAAGCATTTGGTAAAATTTTGGGATTTGATCAATTTCATATCATTGTCTATCAGGAAGGAATTCATGTTTCTTGAAAAATGAAAAAAAATCTTATGTTTAAAAGCACTCTCAGCATAGCTGTAGGTTTATAGAACATTTCATAACAATATTGTTAATAAAAATAAAGGATATTCACAAAGTCTTGTGTTTCTCTAGAATAAATATCAGACTATATCCACGTGCTCTTTTGTTTGTACACCACAATTTTTAATTCTATTGCTTTGCCCGTGCATATTTTCTTTTTTGTAAAATGTAATTGTGCACTGCAGATTCTCTTATTTATATTAATACTTATTTTCCACAAGTAGATATAATAATATTCTATGACAATTTTACATTCATCCTTTCTTTCCCATTAAAAATACAGGATTTAATGATTATATTTTGATCTGCAGATTTTAGTATTGCAAATTGCTGCCATGTGATAAATTTACTTTGCAACTTTTTCCTAAATTTACCAATACCTCATTTATTAGAGTATTTCACTTGTTTTTTAAAAAATATTAGTTTCACTCTTTTCCTTTTTGTTTGTTTGTTGTTGTTCCTTTTTAAAATGATTTTCAAAATTTTAAGTGAGACCTCAATATTTCTTAAAGCACGCATAGGATATCTTTCAGATGTAAAAGATACTTTTACAACTTTAACTAATATATTTAAGCCTACTTATCCTTTAACTTTAGAAAGTATTTCTCTACTCAACAATTCACTTTCTTGCTTCCTTCTCTCAGCAAATACAACAAGAATATTATAATTAAGTAAATAATATTTCTTTCAGTATTGTCAGTTAGTGTGATTGAGTTCATAGGGAAAGAGATGCGATTCTACCTCACAAAATCTCTGCCACACCTCTTCGACCTTCTGCCTTACACTTCTGTAACCCCTTATCCTGCACTGCTTTTTTTATTTTGTTTTGTTTTGTTTTTCCTTATATCACTTTATTCCTTATTATAATTATCTTATTTGCTGTGAATATTGCTTATTTTCTGCCTGTGCCAATGGGATGGTAAACTCCATGAAGACAGAATCTTAGTTCCTTTATTCATTTGTCTAACATATAGCTTGTGCTCAATATTTACTGAATTAATTAAAGCTTTAGTGTTCCTCAAACCTTCCTCAAGCACCCTGTGATGTGCCTGTCATGCCCATTCACATCTCAACTTAAAAATGGACAACGTTTAGGATTAAGGTGTGGCTTTAAATACATTATTTAATTAATTATAGCTTAACCAACACACACATTAATTCAATCAATTATATGCCAGATTAAATTCCTAATCATTTGCAAGCATTTAGATAGATGCTGACATTATAACATAAAATAAGATGGAATAATATCCCTGTATTTATGGAGTTTATATCAAATATATAAAAAAAACTAATAAAACTGCAATTGAAACTAGAGCCACAAAGGATTTAGATAGGGTAGTGTGATGAAGAAAGGGAGGGGGGCCCACTTAGAGGGAAGGCAAACACTGAATTCCTCTCAGACGAGGACATGTAATGATAAAATCGAAGAGGTAGAGTGTAACAATACATGGTCACAGATGCGGGTAGGGCCAAATATTTAAGAATAGTGCTGTTCAGATACCAACCAATGATAAAGGAAGCTGAACTGACCAAGAACAGCCATTCAATCCATGTTTTTGCAGAGCACGTTGAACACCAACACTTCAATAACGTAGAAATAAGATATACAGGAAAAATCTAGAGTTAATGCTATTTCTATTAATTTAAATATTTCAATCTTCATGATATTATACAATACCACATGGTGTGGAGAATAGGGAGATATGATCTTTTGCAAAATATTTATACTATGCTATCGTCCTTGGCTAAACCTGGTAAATGCTATCTTTAAAAAGGGTTCATTTTTAAGAGATCTCCAGTCAGATGCCTGCGTGGAAAATGTTCTCACCAGTACTCAAATATTGTTTAATCTACGGTTACTTTTTATCTGGCATTATTAACCCTCTCTGTGGTACAGCACCATGAGTTAAGAAGCGTCATTTGGCAGCAAAATGTGATTTCACAGGGCCTGTATTGTTTAATAATTGTTATTATGGTAAATGGAAAGCAATTACATTATTGACAGCAAGCAAATAGTAAATAGATTTATGATAAACACTTCCTAAATTATTAACAGATATTATATATTAATCTATAAGCAGAAAAACAATTTCCTTAAGTAAAGATACAAGTCTTTGGGTGTCCTACAAGATATGAAGTTTTATAAAATTTTAAAGACTTCCCACTGAAAATATATTCTAATTTTTTTTAAATGAAAGTTTGCAAAAATATATAGTAAGAGTGATACTTTTCCAAGGATTTAGGTTGATGTCAGAAGAGATTGTAGAAGGCATGAGTACATCTTTAGGAGAAAGCAGTGGATAGAATGAAGTTTTGCTAGGGTTTCATTTTGGTTTGGGGTATCTTGCAGTACAAAAACTGTGAGGAAAATATTGGAATTAAAAAAAAACTAATGAAACATTTCCTGCCAGGAACAGATGCTCTAAGGAATTATATGAAAACAAGAAAAATATGTTTTACAAATACCAAATATCAGGATTGACTTTCACTCATAATATTAAATGTATTAGCAATAAAAAATTCCCTTTTCTATAAAGTATATTCTGCTGTTGGGAACAAAAATAAGGAAAAATTCTCGTATCTAGACCAACTGTTATTATATTTTGTATAAACTTTGACTATAGACTGTATGAAAGATTATTTGGGGATTTGTTTTGTTGATTAAAATATTTCTGATTATTTATACTCGTTTAATGTGATAGCAAAGTAATAGACGTGTATATTTCTTTTTTAAGTAGAAAATCAATTGCGGTGATTTTTGTTAGTTAAAATGCATACGCACTTTACATGTATGCTTACATATTTGCCCTATTCATACACTTATATATCTTCATTTCAGTCCAATTATCTTAATAAGCAAACTAATATACTTATATACCCATAAATTCATGGACATGAATGTAAATGTCCATTAATTCTTAGACATAAATGTTTATATACATGTAACAGCAATGTATATATTCTATATATACACAGCACAATCTTTCTATATATAAGGTTGCATGCATATGTATATATGTATACACATATATAGATAAATACATATAGTTAATATATGTATATATGTGTACATATATATTATTCTTATTACTACTAGGAGGAAAGTATAGTAAAAATAATAAAAAGGCTAAATGTGATGTTTTATTCCTATTTCTGATACATTCTGTGTGATATTGGGCAAGCTACTACACCTATCTCTGCCTCAGTCTCCTCATCTAAAAGGATGGTGACGATAGCAATGAGTTATCTCAGTATTTGTCTTGAGAAATAATTGGGTTAATCACCATAGGTACTTAGTGAATTGTCTGTCAAATAAAAACTATTTGGTACATATTTGTTTTTTATTACTATACTTGTCTTTTTTGTTATATTGAATATAATCAGTAATAGTAACATTTGGTTTACATGACACACATTTTGGATTCTTTTAATTATGTCGTATTTATTAAGTATTTTTTTGCCTGATGATTATTTAAAACAATAAAACTATGTAATTTTAGTCAGTTTCCTTTTCTTAGAAAAATAAATAACATGTAGATAGTATTAGTAATATTTAAATATGCTGGTATCAAATAATTACCAAAGCCAGATATCTCTTAGCAGTATCTTTGTAACCCACATATTTTTAAAAAATATATAAGCTTGTCTTCTTTCTGAAAAAGCATGTTTACAAAATATTGTAATAATCAGCTGTTTATACTAATGTTCTATTACTGCAGTCTGTTATTGTTTAATATTTTATTAAATATATGAAACATTTTGCTTAAATTTATAGAACTTATTTGTCTTTGTTTTATTTCTGTCTTTGTCTCTGCTTTATTTCTGCTTCTTTGTTTTAAAACCAATGTGACTGGCATAAATACCTGAACCCTTTATGACATATTTAATTACTGCCCAGATTTAGGGCATATAACATAATACTACTTACCTATTATTTATCATGATAATAGAGGACAACTTCAGGGGAAAAAAATAACAAAGAATTAGACTTGCCACACATTTAATTGAAGCACTGAGATCTTTATGCTTTCCCTCTATCACTTCGGTATATAAAATACAGCAACTTTTCTCACATAGTGAATTGTGACAATAAGAATTATAGAACTTTCAAGTTGTAGACTCAGTCTGAACTGTGGGAACAGTGTCCCTGTGGGCCTAATTTTCTTTTCTGCCTTCCCACTCCCTGCCTGTATGACTCCCCTAGACTATGACATTTACAAGACACTTGTGAAAAGTAGCTAAAGAACACCACAACACAACACACGTAAGGAGCTACATATAAAGTGTTTTTATTTGTTTTCCAGGTGTCATGGGGCTCAACAAGTGTGGTCACATCAAAGTGAATATACCTAACCACTATTATCCTCCTGCATTGCAGAAGGACTAGCATTATAAAGATCTTTGTCTTCCTTAATTTAAATGAGCACAAATTGTTAGAGATAAAGTCAAGAGATGGACACTTGAAAACTGTGAGTGAGAACATTTCAAATTCACCTTTATTTCAACTTTGATCTCTTTTCACATGTTCGCTTCATGAGGAAATTGGTAAGAACCATTAATATGGACGCTATTGCAAAGGTTGTAATTTGACATGAATGCTGACTACGTCCGTGATTGTTGGCTACAAGACTAACCTATGTGTTACTGTTCATATTGTGAAACTTTACTGGGAGAGAAGCAGTGGCTATTACCTGAAAAGAACACAATGTTCCCCTTTCCCCAGTGTATTAGTTTGCTAGGGCTGCCATAACAAAGTAGCACAATCTGGGTGACTTAAACAACAGAAATTTATCTTATCACAATTCTGGAGGCTAGAAGTCCAAGTTCAAGGTGTTGGCAGGGTTGGCTTCTCCTGAAGCCTCTCTCACTGCCTGGCAGATGGCCCTCCTCTCCCTGTGTCTTCACATGGTCTTCCCTCTGTGTGTCTGTGTCCTCATACCCTCTCCTTATAAGAACACCAGTCATATTGGATTAGGGCCCACCCAATGACCTCATTTTAAACAAGTGAACTGTTTAAAGATTTTGTCTCCAAATACAGTCACATTCTGAGGTAGTGGGGCTTAGAACTCCAACATATGAATTTTGGTTGTAGGGGGGAACAATTCAGCCCATAATAGCCGATGCTGGCTTATCAACCTGTATGTACAGCCATTATCAGATTATCCATTGAGCAAAGATGTTGCAACTTCAAGCAAAAAGAACTGAAAGAGTGCTTCACACTGAGCAACTTGTGAGAGTGGGCAAGTCCAGAAAGGGGGAGGCTTTTTGTTGAATTCCAAGAATAGAAGCAGAGGGAAAAAGTCCATTAGAGCTCAGCTTCTATTTACAAAATATATATAAAGTCTGTAAGACTGCTAAAAGATTCTAGAGAAAATTAAAATTAGTTCAGGTTTTCTAGGGAATTATAACTGATTTTCAATTATTATGATAGGTTAAATATAATAATTGTTAAGACTGAAAATCATATCCTGTAAGTTATAGTTCAAGCTTCTTAAAAGGATAAACAAGGATATGTCTCAGTGTGGATGTGGAATTCAGGATTCAGAGGATCTTTACAGAGGTCAAACATACCACAGGGAACAGCAGCTCTGGCAGTCATATCAGAATGAAGAGCATGAAGATACTAGTTCACACAATTGTTAGTTTATAAACTCCCCTCTGTTAAAATAAGAATAAGCCATCCCGGCACACTTACCTTTAAATTTCCTGTTACAGAAGTAAAAGAAATGTGAACACCTATAAACAATTCTGAATATAGATAATTTTTTGAACAGCAAAACACACACAAGATTAATAAAACAATGAATACTATCTGACACACCTATTTGTAATCAGTTGAAAATAACTGATCTAAGGGATAAAAGTAATTTGAATAGAATGTGAATATTTGTAACAAGAATGGTAACAAGTGCCAATGTCAGTATAATCATATTTTACATATATATAGGATAATTCAGTGAGTGTCTAGCTGTGCTATATTGGAGAGAATATCGCTATTCTCTTCTAGTGATGTGCTAAGTATTGGGGAAAAGTAAGGACTCTGGAACTAGATTTCCTGGTTGAGCCTCCAGACTATCACTTAGGAGTTTGTGAGACCTTGGGTATGTTACTCACCCTTTCTGTGCTTTCTCTGTAAATGGAGACTATAAAGATGAATATAAAGGTATTACCTATTTCTCAGTGTTTTAGGAAGAATGGTTTTCTGCGTCCTCAACACATCGTGCCCAACAAGGCAGATGCTTTTATTTCTAAGTTTAGCAATTTCCTCCGGGAATGTTTTTCTGACCAGAAATTCCCACTTCCCACCTGATCTGTTCTCATAACCATTGCATTTATCTTATAGGGCATTTATCATATTGAATTGCAATGACCTGTTAACATGTTTATTTCCCCTCTTCCCACAAACTGAAAGGTTGGGGAAGGTAGGCACTGTAGGCCTATATGGATTGGCTTTGTATTTCCAGTGATCAGCACTATGTCTGCCACATAGTAGGCATTCAATAAATATGTGTTGAATAAAGTCATGGGTGTTTATGATACATTATTAAGTAATAACCTGGTAGCCTGAAGGAAGCAATTCGTTTTCTAGAGTCTAATGGCGTACATGCATCCAAGGAGCAAGTTTCATTATTGTCTTTCCTTCAAGCTGAAAATATTCTTAACAAGCTATTTTATTACTCTACTGGATAAAAAACTTTATGATCAAAGAGAGTAAATATCACTACAAAATTTGGCTCCCTGACTATGACTCAAAGATGATTAAATAGTTGAAGGAGTGTACTAATTAAAACCCAAATATATTGTAAAGAAATACAACCATAATTATTTCCTAGAGTTGTAATTGTCATTTATATTTCTATGTCAATGGTCTGGTTTTTTTTTCCCAAAAACCAGATGGATGAGGATTATTTAAAATAGAATTCTCAATTGTTGCCAACCTTAGTAATTATTTCAAATAATAACAAAATGACATTTTGTCACTTAGAGTTTAAGGAACCCAGAACCATGAAGCAGGAACCTCAGTTCTAGTCCCTTGTCTGCCACCAAGTGGCTGGTAGACTTCTGTCATGACACAACTCCTTTGAACTACTGCTCCAAGTTCCTCAGATTCTTAGCACTGTCGTAAGTCATAGGATTAGATCAGTGATTTTTCAATATTTTAATAGTGGAAACCATTTTTAAAAGACAATTATTAGAGAAATTTGATTTGTAAAATAAACACGAGTGGAACTCTTGTTAAACCGTGGTGGGATCCAGAGTTTATCTAGTACCTACATCCTCCAAAATGGCCTCTATGCTAACTCCAGTAAACTTTAAAAGTCTTCAAGATTCATTTTTTGCAAACTGGTGTGATCATTTGTACTTGATATGCCTTCCATCATAAAATTCTATTATTTTTCCCCCACTCTGTTCTTTAGATATATCTAATATCTTATCATGATTTAGACCAGAATATTATGCTAAATATGCCCTTAACCTTTTTTGGAGGGGGGCTAGCATCTGTGCCCATCTTCCTCTACTTTATATGGGATGCCCCCACAGCATGGCTTGACAAGCGGTGCATCAGTGCACGCCGGGGATCCGAACCTGCGAACGTTGGGCCCCCTCGGCTGCTGCAGCAGAGCATGCGCACTTAACCGCTGTGCCACCTGGCTGGCCACCACCCTTAACTTTTATATTAAGTCACCATGCTGTATGCAACACATGCATCATTATGTAAATATCTCACGGATAAACTTATGTTTAATATATAAGTGCTCACTCTTCTATATACTTTGAGTAAATGGTATGAGCCTAGATATAATTTAAATAGAATATAGTAGAATTTAATAGGAAAATTGTTGGGCATTTCTGAGCCTTATTTAACAGGATATTGTTTGGAGATTTACATGTTAGAACTTTGCCTAAAGCCTAAATCTGAGAGACATATACAATTATGCTCACAGAAGAAAAACTGTAAGACCAATCATCCTATGATTTGCTAAAAATGGGAAAACAAAGCTAGTGTCCATTATCTCAATAGCCTCTATAAGACAAAATCAGGAATTCCTAGGAAAAAAGCATTGGAGAAGATTTATAGGAAAACATCATTCTGCAGTGTTTTCCCTCCTATTCTACTGGAACTTGGAATTTGAGGGTGTTATAAGCGGTCAATCTGACATGATATTATTAATATCAAGGAATGTGCTAGGGTAAAATTTGCCATGTAAGATGTCTGAAGATTCCACGAATATGCCCACAGAAGAGAGTCATATGCTTAGAGATACTTTTGAGCTTAAATGGAACTGTACAAAGTGGTAGCTGAGTAAAAGGCCTTAGCTGTGTTTCGTCTCATCTGTAGCCCTGGAAGAGTCAGAAGCAGTTTTTGTTCGTGTTGAGAATGAAGTGGGTGTTGGCGTCATTTGCTTATTCAACTATTATTTATTCAACTATTACTGACTAATTGACTAATATGAGTCAGTAAGTGTTCTAAGAGCTGAAATTATAGCAGTTTTGTTATTTTTAGCCAAGATATTATTCTTGGCTCTGTATGACTATCCATATCATACTCTGATACGAAGTATTTTTTTAACTTTCGTTATACATTCCAGCGGGATTCTCTTATTGTCTTGAATATATTTTTATGTTGACTTGCTTTGTCCATATTCAATTATATGATTTCCAATAACTATTTTGCCTTAAAATCTTCTAAATTTATATCTTTATCATTCACTTAAATTACTTCTATAGTGAATATCTTAAAGGGCAACAAGAAATAATATATGAAAAGGAGACTCTTGATGTTCATGTGTATCCCTAGTGTTTCTTATTAATCCTGATGCAAGAATTTATTTGAAAAGTATATTTTACTACCCCCATTTGTGAACAATTTATCAGTAACATAAACTGAATGTTATCTATTGTATTTTTCTGTCTTTGGAGATGGTCAACTACATATTTTTTCTCTTTTTACCTATTTTAATTTCCACCCATGATATTAATGGGTACACTAACATTAAATTGTTCCTGCATGACTTCATCCCTTGTTTTGTATTTCTGGCATACTCTAAGAATGTGTTTGTTTGATAGGAAGCTATCAACTAGCAATAGAACTAATATAATAAAAAAATTTAAAATAGTTTGTATTGATATTTCAAATAAAATATGTTCTTGTATATTACTCCATAGTATGATTTTTTTAAAGTTTAAGGTTTTCAGGATTATTATTTTTAGTTCTAATTTCTATAATCATGCACTATTACATTCTAATACTTAATAGTTCCTTAAAAGTAAAAATATTTAAGTTTTTGTTTTAGTAATATAGATGTTATTGACCATCTGAAGCTATGATAATATAGTTTATGTTTTTTGTCATATTTTAATATTGTTATTACAGATTTATTTTAGTTGGTATTGGTCTGCATATATTTTTCATTTCCTTAGTTTTCAAGTTCTGTGTTTTTTCGTTTTAGGATTGTCTTTGAAAATACCATTTAGCTCAATTTTGGTTGTGCAATCAAATCTCTGTCTTTTAACTGGCATATATTCATACATTAAAATGATTGATTCAATGTTTTATTTCTACTGTCTTCCTTTTTTATTCCAACTAGTTCTGATTTTTCTAAGTTTCTCTTTCATCTTCTGGTGTATTTTTGGATAATCGTTTTACCCTGTTTTCTACCGTGGCTTGGATTTTTCCCTTTATCTCCTCCACCATTTCCTTAGTGGTTACAAATAAAATTTTATTGTATAGATGTAACTTTAAGCTTAAATTTAAACAATGGCTTAATTCTTCCTGGCAAATAATATATAAATTTTAGAACATTCCAATCCAAACACTACTCATCCAAAATGAATATCGTTGTTGCCCAGTATTTAACTTTTGTACATTTTTAAAACCTCACTATTATACTAGTAATTTTGAATTTACATTTACTTTACAATTATATGTTTTCCATTCCTTTTTCTTTGTTTTTTTTTAATTTTTTGTTTATTGCAGTAACATTGGTTTATAACATTGTATAAATTTCAGGTGTACATCATTATTATTACATTTATATGTTTTCCATTCCTTTTTCACCACAGATAATATTTGAGATCATTCTTGATGAGGTAAATCTGCCTTAGAATTTTCTTATATTGGCTACAATTTCTTTTTTTAGCAGCATTATTGAGTAACAATTGACATATAATCAAAAGTATATTTTAAAGTTAAGTTTGATAAGTTTTCAGATATGTTTACAACCATGATACTATCACTTCAATCAAGATAATGAATATTTTCATCACCACTTAATGTTTCCTGGTGCCATATTGTAATTCATCCCTCTGCTGATCTGCTTTCTGTCACTGCAGATTAGCTTACGTTTTCTAGAATTTTATGTAAATGGAATCCTAAAGTATTAAATATTTTTTTGTCTGGCTTCTTTCACTTAGAAATATTTTTTAAATTATCTGTGTTGTTGCTGTATAGTATTATATTTTATAGATATATTGCAATTTGTTTATCTATTTGCATATTGATTGTCATTTGCAGTTTCCAGTGGCTATTGCAAAAAAAAAAAGAAAAAGATGCTATGAACATTCATGTGCAAGTCTTTCATATCTTGCTTTCATTTCTTTGGGTACTCAGTAGGAGTGGAAAGACTAGGTCATATCATAGGTATGTGGTTGTTCAAATTTTTAAGAAACTGCCAACATGTTTTCAAAATGGTTGGAATATTTTACTGTATATACTGTATATGAGGATTCCAGTTCCTCCATAGTCTTACTAATGCTTGATATGATATGCAAGTAATTTATGTATGTTGATTTTGTTACATGCGAACATTAAACTCAGTTCAGGAAGCTTTTCTGTAGAGTCTATGGCATTTTTATGACATTTTTATGTAGAAGATCATGTCATCTCCAGATAAAGAGTTTTTAACTTCTTTTTCTGATCTGAAGTCCATTTATTTCTTTTTCTTGCTTTATTGAATAGGCTAGAACTTCCAATACAATGTTGAATGACAGTGGAGAAAGGAGATATCCTTGTCTTGTTCTTGATCTTCCAGGGAAAGCATTCAATGTTTATCAATTAAGTAAAATATTAGCTGTAGGGTTTTGTAGATTCCCTTTACCAGGTAGAGTAAATTCCCCTTTATTCCCACTTTGCTGAAAGTTTCTTTCTTTAATGGATCTTGACTTTCGACAATTGTTTTCTGTGTATTTTGAAAGAGATACTTTTCCTTTTTAGTTGGTTAATATGGTGAATTACATTGATTTTCCGATATTAAAGCAACTTTGCATTACAGGGATATAAACTCCATTTGTCATGAAAAATTATCCTTTTTTATTTATTGTTGGATTCAATTTGCTAGTTTTTAAAAGAAATGTTCACCACTAGATCTGTGAGATTGATTGGTCTGTGGATTTCGATTTTTGTAAATGATTTCTCTGCTTTTGCTATAAGTGTAATTCTGGCTTCATAGAATAAGCTGCAAAATATTCACTTTTTCCCAATATTCTGATGGAGCTTGGGAAAAATTGTTTGATTTTTTGTTTTAGGTAGAAATTTAATTTTTAAGAACTATAAAGCTGCTCCATTTATCTATTTACTTTTGAGTATGTAGTTTGTATCTTTAAAGGAAATTTTCCTACTCATTTAAGTTATAAAATGTGTTGCCCTAAATGTGATGTGTCCCTGATACTCCCTCATTGTAGTTTTGATATCTATTGAAGCTGTAATGACGTCAGTTCTCATTCTTGATAACTTAAGTTTTCTATTTATTGCTAGTAAATCTGACCAGAAAGTTATTTTTTTTCATCTTTTCAAGGAAACACATTTAAGTGGCATTAATTTTCCCTATTTTTGTCTATTTTCTATTTCATTGATTTCTGTTCAGATCTTCAGTTTCTTTCTACTATTCACTTTAAGTGGAAATATCTGTGTTCTTTACCTTCTACTCACTAAGATTGTTTTTTCCTAGTTTATTAACCTGGAAGTTGATGTCATTGATTTGTGACTTTCTTCAATTCTCATATACGAATTTAGGGGTATAAATTTCCCTCTAAATATTGCTTTAGCTGCATACCACATAGCTTTTAATGTTGTGTTTTCATTTTGTATTCAGTTAAAACTATTTTAATTTCTCTTTGGTTTCTTTTTTGATTAATGGGGCATTTGTGTGTGTGGTTTATTTTCCAAATATTTGGGAATTTTCCAGTTGTCTTTTATGTTATTCATTTCTATTTTAATTCTGTTGTGGACTTCAGTATTTTGAAACTTATTAAGACATATTTTATAGCCCACATATGGCATATGATGGTAAATATTACATGTGAACTTGGAAGTACTCTACTATTTTTGTGTGGAATGTGGAATTTCTCTTATCATTTAGTTTCTTCATTATTACACTCCAATCTATGATTCATTTTTCCAGATGTATCAAACCTACTGTTAAATCATTTATTGAGTTTTTCTTAAATTTTGATATGTATATTTCCTTTTCTAGAAACTGTATCATTACTATTTTATCTGCCTGATCATTCCTAAGAGTATTTTTTTATTTACTTCTTTTTTAATTACATCCTTATGTCTTTAAATACTCATACATACACTTTACTAGTTAACACTAAATGCCTGCAGTCCTTTGGAGTCTAAACCTGTTTTTTGCTATGTTGCTGACTGTCACTAATGTTGTTACCTTTCTGTGAGGTTGTGTTTATGAATATTTTGCTTGCCTTTAAAATGAAGTAGATCTGAGTCCTTCATTGGAGGTTTCTTCTAGAAAGGAGAAACTTCTGCTTCTAAATATGCTAGTAGCCAGGGATTACCACTCACCTGAGGGCCCCTCCTTGAAAACATAGCCTAGACTATAAAACTTAGGCTAAAATCTTACTACATACACAAAGCTCCCAGTACTTAGCAGTACTGTTGCAAAATTCTGTCATCTGGACAATACTATCTCTCCTAGTGACCAAAATTTAATTTTACATCTTTCCCTAATTCCTTTGTTCCTTGTTTTTAAGAGGAGATGGTTGGAGGATGTTTTTACATTTTATAAGTCAAGAAAAGCCTCAAAAATTGTGTCATATCCAAAATCTAAATTTATCCTTCCAGTCAGGGTAACCATTAGAGCATTTATTTTCCATAATGATAGAAGAGACAATTCTCATTTGTATAATCTTCATTCAATTACTGCTATCTCATGGTTCAATTTTAACTATCAGTAATAACTAGAAAAATTATGTTTTCATATAAAAGCATTTTTTGTAATACAAAAATAATGCTGTTTGTTATTTTATATTATTTCTTTATTCTGTAGTAGTAATGTATTTGTGTGTGAGGAAGATCAGCCCTGAGTAACATCCGATGCCAATCCTCCTCTTTTTGCTGAGGAAGACTGGCCCTGAGCTAACATTCGTGCCCATCTTCCTCCACTTTAGATGGGATACAGCCAAAGCGTGGCCTGACAAGCGGTGCATTGGTGCACGCCCGGGATCCAAATCCAGGCCGCCAGCAGCGGAGCGCATGCACTTAACCTCTACTCCAGGGGGCCAGCCCCCTGTAGTGCTAATTTTTAAGAATTTTTTCTAATGTAAGTTCATTCAGTTTGGGTTAGTAAGTGGGTCACATTTACAGACTTCAAGCATGTTACGTGAGGAAGCTCTAAGCAAGGCGCTTTGATCACTGAGGTTGTTTTCATTAGCACACTATAGTAGCAGAAGCTGTACGAAAGCACTTGTTCCCACTATTGGAAATATCTACAAAGCGAAATTGATTCTAAACTTTATACATGTTCTTCTATTCAATATCCTCTTTCTCTATTAAAATAGTTTTTTTTTCCTTCAGATTTATCATTTTCTCTAATTATGCTGGACATAGAATTTCTCTACTGGGCTACAATACAATTTAAATTATATATTTGAAAAAAAATCTCTGTCAGAAAACAGAAATGTTGTGTCCATTTTCTGTGGAAATACAATTATTTTTATTGACACTATAGAACTTTAACAATTTAATTACTTTAATTTAAAGGTAGGTTCATCTTATCTAGAAAATGGGAAAAAGTTTTATTGTGCAAGAATTTCTTTTTTTCTGTGATCTAAAGAACCAACAATAAAAGTTGTTTTAATCATTGTAATTAGCATTTTATAAAGTATTGCTTCTCATTAGTTTAGAGTGCCAAACTTAGTATCTTATTGAGGTACACACAATGTTAAAGTTGGAGTCAGGGGTCGGTTTTATTGTCATTGATTTTGAGATGGCATGAACACAGTTGAATCCTTTATCTCAGTGATTCTAAATCAGTTGTTCTTAAACATTAGTATACATATGAATTGACAGTGGCTTGGCAAAGGTACAGATTCCAAAATATCACCATCAAAAACTCTTATTCAGTAGGACTGGGTGGATCTATGGAATATATATATTATAAATAGAATCCCAGGAATTTTTTCCAAAGGTGATCTTTACATAATTTGCTACCACTTCTAATTAGTCTATATCTTTTTAGAATCACAATGTGTAAGCTTCTGTCTTACACCAAAAATACTCTGCATTAGACATTATGTTCGATTTTCTTGATATGGTGTAGAGCATGCAATGTAGATATTTTTCCCTACTGGAAAATTGGAGAGACAGAGATTTTTGAAAAGTAAAATAAATACTAACCAACATCAATACAAAGAAAAGGAGGATCTGAGGAGCTCCCTGTATAACCTGTTCACAGTCATATATTTTTATAATCTACAACTCAAATTTTTTGGTGCAAGTGTAAAAACATCAGAAGTAATCTTACACCTAATTTTGCTCAATTAGTAAATCTTAATGGAAGTTAAATATAAATTCATTGAATAATCTTAAGAGAGAGATCTTTTTTTTTCTCCAAAATCTAAACTTTCCAACAAATAAGTTTTAAATTCACAAGGAAGATTATCATAGCATGGCCATTGCACATTCCATACTTTAACATTCAAAGAGAAAAGTTTTTGATATATTTTTGCTTATTACAGAATCCCTATCAGAATCAGTTAAATATATTTATATATCATGTGAAATTTAAGATGCTTTCTCCATTGGTTGCTTGGCTAATGCTGTTCAAATTGAACGGAACTACATCACCTGAAATGAAGTACAGCTGATCCTAACATATTTTTGTGAAAGAGATGTGAAACTTTTGAGAAGTAATAAGTCTCTCTGGGTAAGAAAAGGCTTCATCAATTGATATAAATGATGTCAACCATCTTCAGCAAGTGTAGGTATGTTCCAACCAAGTTCAAAGGAGATCTTAGTGTGAAATATACTATGTATTAGGAGCTCAATTAAATCAAATCTTCTATGGGAATTAAGGATATTTCTGAGAAAGTACAGAAATGAAATGAAAATTTTAGCCAATAAAAATACTCTACTACTAGGCAACTTATTTTCATCTCCTGGTTCCTATAAAGTAATCAATTTTATATACAGATATAATTTGAAAATGTGGGCACAAAAGGAGTGGCAATCACTGATCCTCCCCTGTTCATCTCCCAATACACATCTCTGACCCGATTGTTTCAAGGGCCCAACCAGGAATCGACAGTAGGGCACCTCAAGACCAAGATAGATTGTAGGCTTGGACCAGAATATTCCAAAAGTAGGAAAGTATGCAATATACTGCAAGACAAAGTGAACAATCATCACATATGCTAATTATTTAAAAATACTGTTTGCTTTAACATAAACTGGAAACCATATTAAAATGACAAAGGAAGATTCTGAGCCAATAGTTCTTTGCTTGGTGTTTGCGGATATTACATCACACAGCATGTAGCAAAAGTAACACCAGAGCAAGTCAAACAAAACAAAATAAAGTAAAATATTAAATTCCTCACATAATTTTGATGACTCTAGAATCTGATTTTAGACTTATTTTGGCTACTTTCTACTTTTTTAAATTCAGTGCCCAGCCCCACTCTTCCCTCCATTCTCTCCAGCTTCTCCACTCTCTTTGAGGGTGCTTTTCTGATCCTTCTTCCTAGGTAACACTAATTCTTCTCTGTTTATTATGCTTAGCAATTTGGCTCTTCTCAAGGGCTATGAAAAACTTGCATGTGCCAAACTTCTAATGCACTAGGGGTAAAAGGTGTTATGTTGGGAGCATTCCATATAACAGGATTCTTTGCACTTAAAATCGTTGGCTCCTATTAGATTAAAAATAATAGTAGCAATTCTAATAATGCAGATCTGTATTTACTGACTCCTGTCCTAGCACTCATCCTATAATCAAAAAAAGTCCTGGTCTAAAGAGGTAGTCTTTTCCTATGCATGACTTCCAAGGTAGACGTTGTATAAAACTGAACTCTAACTCATTCTTAATCAAGTAGGGAAACTCTTGTATAGTATTGTTGTGTGACAGTCTCAGCCTATTTATAACCAATGTTGTGGTTGAACTGGCCCTTGTGGTTCTTATTATGATTGCAAGAAACCCTCAGCAATAACCATTAGGAAACTTTGAATAAAAAGGCTTATTACTTAATGGTCCTGGAAATTACATGGCACATCTGGGGCCACACAGCAAGGTCATGGGTAAAGAGGGAGAGAGAGTGTGCAGGCCTAGAATTTTGCTTTTATTGAGGTCGAGGGTGGAGGCCTAGAGTTTCACGGGCTCACTCTTTATCACTGAATGTAAAACATGAGAGTGGGAGTTTAATGTACAGTGAAGAGGAACAACAAGCTGTCGTAAGGGTCAGTTATAGAAATCAACAAAGATCTAAAACAAAGGAACCTGGTGGTGGGGGTGTGGGGATGAGGGGCCTCTTTATCTGTGGCTGGCAATATGTTTATTCAGATAGCCATCTTTGAAGTGGAAGCCTCTTTGAAGTGGATGCTTCAGCAATTAAAACTTAAGTCAGGCACTTGCATTACAAAAAAAAAAAAAAAAGACTGGCAGGGCTTAGAATAGAGGTACCTAATATGGTTTCCTCCCTTGTGTTTTACCAAATAATTCAAATATCCATTCAATATGGTATTAAATTATTATTGTGATAACCAAAATCTCAGCTCACAAATTCTGACATTCTAAAATTCAGAGAATATCTAAAACCTTCAAGGTAAGCGAGGTGAAGTTTAACAATATCAGTTACACACTGATGAAAGATGCATATTTATAAAGGTTTTCAAGTGAAGAAAATCTGACAACGAGGTGTGTTTAAAATTCACTTGGATTATTATTGTTTAAGGGAAAGCTGCTATAATGGGTGGGATATTAGAGTATGAGCAATTTTTTGAAGTTTCTGGAAAGATTTTTTCAAATCATTCGGAAATGAATAGTACACTTATTTTTGTCTGTTTTAACTTTGAATCTTCCTTGGGTTAAATTTATCAGGAACATTACCTTAATACATATGATCACGAGTCGAATGATTTCCTGTAATAGCTATAAAATACCCATGATGGTGTTAGTACACTGGGGTTACACTCAAGGAAATTAAAGTTTGACAATAATTTACTTGAATTTGCAACTAATATCAGTGAGATAAATGATATGATGAAAATAAGAACAGAGAGTTGCTCAGATTGCCTCAGCTCTGTCAGCTTGGTAGCTCTTGCAGATTTGGGCAAGCAATGAAAACCAGCAGCTTTGTTACAAGTAAAGTAGCAGCTTTGCCTACTTCGAGCAGAGAGTGGGAAAAACCAGATGTCCCTGGGCTTTGTCAGAAACAGTTTAAAACTCAGTTTCAAATGAACTGGGGAGACCAATGTCTCAGCATACCTGAGGTTTGCAATCCTTGTTGGGGCAAGCAATAGACTGGCAGACTAACCACAAAGTTAGCAGGGCAGTGAGGGCAATGAAACAGCCACGGCAGCCTTGGTAAACTCACACATGTCCTGGCCGTCTACATACAACCTTAGATAGAAAGTGCCCTAGGAATCCACACATGCTTTCAGAATGTGAGATCATATGCACAGGCAGAGGAGACATGAGAGAAACTGGGGTAAAGTAAAAACCTGACATAGAAATTACTGCTAGGAAGGAATGTGTTTAAACATACACATACACACACACACACACACACACATACACACACACAAACAAATAAAAGATTCAAATTGAAAAGCTAACAGTGGCTATCTATCACAGGGTGAACAGCTTCCATAGAATTAGTACAGACAAGTTGCTAAATAAACAAGAAAACAAACAAAATAACAACAGCCAGAAACTCAGGGTAGAGATCAGAATCCAGAGTTTTAACACATATTATCTAAAATTGCCACTTTTCAACAAAAATTATTGGACATGCAAAGAAACAGGAGATTTGTAACTCGAGAAAAAAGCAGCTAACAGAAACTGTCAGGGCAACATGGGCATATTTAGAAAAAACTTTACAGTGCTATTTTAAATTGGTACAAGGAAATAAATAATATATTGTTTAGAAATTGAAGAAAATGTAACGACAATGAGATATCAAATGAGAATCTCAAAGAAAAGAAAGAAAATTTTTAAATGAACCAATGGAAATTTTGTAGTTGAAAACCACAATAAATGAAATTTTTCAAAAAGCAGATTTAAAGATGGCAGAAGAAATTGTGGGAGATCAAAATTGACCATACTGAAATATGTCTCTTTATCTTGTTTATTTTCTCTGATGGACATTTGACCTCCCCCAAACTGCCTGAAGAATTTAACATAGAAGACCTGTTTCAGCAAGGAGCCACTATCATATGATGGCTGTAATATAATGTAAAAAAGATGTTACAATAGGAAAGGCACCAAGCCCCTCTTATCAAAAATTCTGTCTCTCCCAGGCCACATTCTCTAGGGGCCCTGTGAACAGTTGCCAGACAAACATTTACATTTATAAGGGAAATCTCCATTTGTAAAGGTATCTCCCTCTCTGTATTAGGAAGAGGTGGTGATGGCCTTATCTGTGGAAACTCTTATCAGTACAGAAGAAGAGGATTTAAATCTGCATACCCTTGATTACTGTAATTTCTGTATCCCTTCTGTTTCCCTCCCCACCTCCAATATCCTCCTTTGTCTTTAGCTGAAGATAGTATTTAAGATGAGAATCTCTGCCATTGTGTTGAGAAACTCAGTTTCTCTGGTTTCTCCCATGGATACATGTTATTAAACTTGGCATTATTTTCTCCTACTAATCTGTCTTTTAATTATTTGGCCAGCCATAAGAACCTTAAGGGAAAGGGAGGAGGGGGAGTCTCCCTCTTCCCTGAGAAAATAATCAGTGAATTTAATGATAGATCAATATTAATTGTCCTATCTAAAGAACAGAAAGATAAAACAACAATGAATGAAAAAAGACTAGAGAATTGAGAGAAAATATCAAGTATATCAATACATGAATAAAAGGATACTCAGAATAAGAACAGAAAAAGAAAGGAAAATAAAAATATATGAATAATAATGGCCAAACACTTCCCAAATTTGATGAAAAACATTAATCTACAGATAAGAAGCTTAAAAAAAATCAAAGTATAATAAACAGAAAGTAATTCACAATTAGATACAACATAGCCAAACTGTTGAATACCAAAACCGAAGCAAAATCTTGAATAAAGCAAGAAAAAATTGACTCATCAAGTACAGAGGCACGAGACATGATTAATAACTGGTTTTTTATTTTAAAAATGAAAGCCAGAGGCATAGCATGACATATTCAAAATGTGACTGGATTAAATACTCTACCCATATAGGAGAAGGAGCCATACTAAATAAAACAGAAACAACAACAAAATCCAACTCTTTGAAGTCTACAAAAGACACAATGTAGACTCAAAGACACAAATAGATTGAAAGTAAAAGGATAGGAAAAGATACACTACACAAACAGTAGGAGAGCTTGAGTGGCTATACTATCATCAGACAAAATAGGTTTCAAGAAGAAAGCTATTTGAGACAAAGAAAGACACTTTATAATGATAAAATGATAAATTCATCCGAAAGTTACAGCAATTATAAACATTTTCTCAACTAACAACAAAGTCACAAAATACATGAAGCAAACACTGACAGAATTGAAGAGAAAAGTACATAGTTTAACAGTAATAGTTATAGACCTCAATATTCCGTTCTACAACAAGACAGAAAATCAGCAAGTGTATAGGAGACCTGAACAGTATTATTAACCAACTTGATCTGACATCGAGAGAACACCGCACACATCAGCAGCCAAGTGAACAATTTTCTGAAATACACAGGAAAGATTCTAGTAATAAATCAAATACTATATCTTAAAACAAGTACCAATAAATTTAAAAGGATTAAAATAATTCAAAGTATGTTGTCTGAATTTTATGGTGTTAAAAATCAACTGAAGGGATATATTTGTAAATATGTTTACAAATATTTGTAACTTAAAAAATCACACATAAATAGCCAAGGAGTAAAAGAAAAAATCACAAGGAGAATTAGAAAATATTTTGAGATGTATGAAATAAAAAGCACACACAACAAAATTTGTGGGATGTAGCTAAAGTAATGTTTAGAGGGACATTTATTACTGTAAAGGTCTATATTAGAAAACAAATAAAAATCATTAACCCAAATTTATACACTAAGAAACTAGAAAAAAGAGCAATCTACACACAAAATAAACAGTCAAAAAATAATAAAAATTAGAGCAGAAGTCAATGAAGCAGACAACAGAAAATAAAAAGAGAAAACAATGAATACAAATCTAGTCTTTGAAAAGCTTAAAAAAATAAAAACAACTGGCAAATCTTTAGCTAGACTAACTATGTAGAAAAAGAGAGAAGATAAAAATTACCAAAACCAGGAATATAAGTAGAAATATAACTAATCATCTTACAAAAATTAAAAGGCTTATAAAGGAACACTGTTAATAACTTCATGTCAACAGATTAGACAACTTACATGAAATCTACAAATTTCTACAAAAGATGAAAATTATCAAAACTGGCAAAAAATTAAAAAATCTTAGTAGACCTATAACAAGAGTTCTCATTTAAAAAAAAAAAAAAACTTTCTACCAAATAACAAAACACACATTTCACTGGAGAATTCTATTAAATATGTAAAGAGAAAATAATACAAATCCTTCACATAGTAGTCCAGCAAATAGAGGAGAAACGAATGCAGCTCGACTTGTTCTAAGAAGCCAATATCACCATGATACTAGATAAAGAAATATAGAAGATAAAGCTAAAGACCAGTTTCCCTCATTAATATAGATGAAAACGCTACAAGAAAATAATATCAAACCTTATTGAGCAATATATAAAAAGGATTATACACCTTATACACCTTTTTTATATATGTATATAAATGACCAAGTGATGTTATCCCAAGAATGCAAGATTCCTTTAACATCCAAAAACCAATTAATGTAATACATCATATTAATAATATGAATGACAAAATGCAAGATTATCTCAACAGGTGCACAAAAATCCTTTCACAAAATCCAAAATCCATTCATTAATAAAAATTTGCAACAAACTAGGAATAGAAAGGAACTTCCTATTCCTAGTAAAGAGCATTATAGAAAAACCTACAATTAACGCTATTGATGGCGAAAGAATGATTTTTTCCCCCTGAAAGTATGAATGAGGCAAGGATGTCTCCTTTGTCATTTCCAGTCAACAATGCATAGGAGGTTCCACCCAGTGCAATAGGGCATAACAAAAACAAAAACAAAAACAAAACCAGAGGGAGAAAGGAAAGGAAAGAAATTGAAATCATTCAAATCAGAAAAGAAGAAATAAAGCTGTTTTTATTCACAAACAACATGACCTAGTATATCCAAAATTGTAAAGTTGCTGTAAAACATTACTAAAACTAGTAAGTTCCTTGTATCAGCAAGGCCTCAGGATATAACATTGATATAACAAAAATTAACCATATTCTATATATTAGAAATGAAAATTTTCTAGTGAAATGAAATTTTAAAAAATAATGCCATTAAAATAATGTCAAATATAATAAAATACTTAGCAATAAATTTAACCCTAAGAAGTGCAAAACTTTTACACAGAAAACCACACAAAAATTGCTGAAAGATATTAGAAGAGATCTAAGTAAATGGACAACCACTCAATGTCAATGGATTGCAAAACTTGGTATTGTACACTTACACAACAATGAATTTGGAGAATGTTATCAATATGTATGCATGTTGTTCTAGAACTTACTTTTTCTGTTAATAAAGTGTAGACATTTAAATGCAAAAATTAAGATCTGTTTAATACACGTAAATAATGTATATTTGAAAATATGTCATATTTTTGTTTATTGAACATTTATATTTGTTTTATTAATTGTGTGTGCTTCTGATTTTGTCTAATTTTTCTATGTGGGCCTATATATTATATATATGCAGATATGTAACATTTCATACATTATATATGAACATGTATATAAATGTTCTTATATGACTTAACTATATGTTAAGGATGTAAAATCGTCCTGGCAATTTGTTGCAACATTTTTTTCCAAAATGATTATTGCTTTTTAAGATACATATGTTGTTTTACCCACATACATTTTCAATATTTATTTGAGATCCTTCTTATCAATATTCGTCTTTAAAATTTGTTTTTTATGTCAGTACTAAAAGGCATTCCTAGCCCAAGATTGAAAGTATATATACATGATATTTCCTTCCCTCTGACATTATTATACTTGTATTTATCACGTTCACATATTTACCGTTTTCAGAATCTACAGATATATTAAGACGTTCAGGATTTATTACTTTGCTGTTGGTTTTTTTGCCTTGTTTCCATTTTCCCCATTTTTCATTTCTAGTCTACTTTACTGATTGGCTTTTAGCCAACTCACCTCTCTGCCTCTTCTAATAAAATACTTTAAAATAGTCAAATTATTAACTTTACCCAGGTGGGCGAATATAATACATCTTATAGTGTAGATTTATAATGTTTAGACACATTAAATAAAAATACATAGACTTATTTCCTCCTTAGATGCGTCTTTCATTTATTTCTTTTTCAAAATGATACTATAAAATAGACAAACCTTTAGCTAGACTCACCAAGAAAAAAAGAGAGAAGGCACAAATAAGTAAAATCAGAAATGAAAGAGGAGTGGTTACAACAGACACCTCAGAAATACAAAAGATTATAAGAAAATACTATGAAAAACTATATGCCAACCAATTCGACAATCTGGAAGAAATGGATAAATTCTTAGAATCATACAACCTTCCAAAACTGGATCAAGAAGAAGTAGAGAATTTGAATAGACCAATCACCAGTAAGGAGATCGAAACAGTAATCAAAAACCTCCCCAAAAATAAAAGTCCAGGACCAGACGGCTTCCCTGGTGAATTCTACCAAACATTCAAAGAAGACTTAATACCTATCCTTCTCAAACTCTTCCAAAAATTGAGGAGGGGGAAGCTCCTAACCCATTCTCCGAAGCTGACATTACCCTGATACCAAAACCAGACAAGGACAACACAAAAAAAGAAAATTACAGGCCAATATCACTGATGAACATCGACGCGAAAATCCTCAACAAAATACTAGCAAATCGCATACAACAATACGTTAAAAAGATTATACACCATGATCAAGTGGGATTTATTCCAGGTATGCAGGGATGGTTTAACATTCGCAAATCAATCAACGTAATACATCACATTAATAAAATGAAGAACAAAAATCACATGATCATCTCAATAGATGCAGAGAAAGCATTTGACAAGATCCAGCATCCATTTATGATAAAAACTCTGAATAAAATGGGGATAGAAGGAAAGTACCTCAACATAATAAAGACCATATATGAGAAACCCACAGCTAATATCATCCTCAATGGTGAAAAACTGAAAGCTATCCCTCTAAGAACAGGAACCAGACAAGGATGCCCACTGTCACCACTCCTATTTAACATAGTATTGGAAGTCCTAGCCAGAGCAATCAGGCAAGAGAAAGAAATAAAAGGGATCCAAATTGGAAAGGAAGAAGTGAAACTGTCACTATTTGCAGATGACATGATTTTATATATAGAAAACCCTAAAGAATCCACCAGAAAACTTTTAGAAGTAATAAACGAATATGGTAAAGTTGCAGGATACAAAATCAACATACAAAAATCAGTTGCATTTCTGTACACTAACAACGAAGTAGCAGAAAGAGAAATTAAGAATACCATCCCATTTACAATTGCAACAAAAAGAATAAAATACCTAGGAATAAACTTAACCAAAGAGGTGAAAGATCTGTACACGAAAACTATAAAACATTGCTGAAAGAAATTGAAGAAGACACAAAGAAATGGAAAGATATTCCGTGCTCTTGGATTGGAAGAATTAACATAGTTAAGATGTCCATACTTCCTAAAGCCATCTATAGATTCAATGCAATCCCTATCAAAGTTCCAACAACATTTTTCACAGAAATAGAACAAAGAATCCTAAAATTTATATGGAACAACAAAAGACCCTGAATAGCTAAAGGAATCCTGAGAAAAAAGAACAAAGCTGGAGGTATCACACTCCCTGATTTCAAAATATACTACAAAGCTATAGTAACCAAAACAGCATGGTACTGGCACAAAAACAGACACACAGATCAATGGAATAGAATCGAAAGCCCAGAAATAAACCCATACATCTATGGACAGCTAATCTTTGACAAAGGAGCCAAGAACATACAATGGGGAAAAGAAAGTCTCTTCAACAAATGGTGTTGGGAAAACTGGATAGCCATATGCAAAAATGAAAGTAGACCCTTACCTTACACCATACACAAAAATTAACTCCAAATGGATTAAAGACTTGAATGTAAGACCTGAAACTGTGAAAGTTCTAGAAGAAAACATAGGCAGTACGCTCTTCGACATCAGTCTTAGCAACATCTTTTCAAACACCACATCTGACCGGGCAAGAGAAACAATAGAAAAAATAAACAAATGGGACTACATCAAACTAAAAAGCTTCTGCACAGCAAAGGAAACCATCAACAAAACGAAAAGACAACCTAACAATTGGGAGAAGATATTTGCAAACCATACATCTGATAAGGGCTTAATCTCCAAAATATATAAAGAACTCATGCATCTCAACAACAAAAAAAACTACCAACCCAATTAAAAAATGGGCAAAAGACCTGAACAGACATTTCTCCAAAGAAGATATACAGATGGCCAACAGACACATGAAAAGATGTTCAAAATCACTAACTATCAGGGAAATGCAAATCAAAACTACAATGAGATATCACCTCACGCCCGTCAGAATGGCTATAATTAACAAGACAGGAAACAACATGTGTTGGAGAGGTTGTGGAGAGAAGGGAACTCTCATACACTGCTGGTGGGAGTGCAAACTGGTGCAGCCACTATGGAAAACAGTATGGAGATTCCTCAAAAAATCAAGGATAGAACTACCATATGATCCAGCTATTCCACTGTTGGGTATTTATCCAAAGAACTTGAAAACACCAATTTGCAAAGGTACATGCACCCCTGTGTTCATTGCAGCCTTATTCACGATAGCTAAGACTTGGAAGCAACCTAAGTGCCCATCAAGGGACGAATGGATAAAAAAGCTGTGGTATATATACACAATGGAATACTACTCAGCCATAAGAAACAATGAAATCCAGCCATTTGTGACAACATGGATGGACATTGAGGGCATGATGCAAAGTGAAATAAGTCAGAGGGAGAAGGTCAAATACCGTATGATTTCCTTCATTAAGTAGTAGATAATAACAACAATAAACAAACACATAGGGACAGAGATTGGATTGGTGGTTACCAGAGGGGAAGGGGGGAGGGAGGAGGGTGAAAGGGATAATTGGGTACATGTGTGTGGTGATGGGTTGTAATTAGTATTTTGGTGGTGAACATGATGTAATCTATGCAGAAATAGAAGTACAATGATGTACACCTGAAATTTTTACAATGTTATAAACCAATGTTACTGCAATAAACAAAAAATTAAAAAAAAAAAAAAAATGATACTATGCATATAAGAGGAAACTTAATCCCCAAGGTTTTTATTAGAAAATTAGCATGTATGTATATAGATACGTAGATATGCAGATCAATATTTTTTTCACATAACAAATCATCTTTTTTATTTTTATCACCAACTCATGAATAATTACAATTCACAATTAGGAAAATTATCATAAATTTACTAATCTAAACATAATTAAAGTCATTATGAATCTCAACAGTATCCTATACCATGTAATGAGAAACAATTTCGGTTTTCTTTTCCATTTGGTGACTAATGCTGATAATTCATTTATTTTTAATTTGTACAGCATTTCCCATTTGGCGTTGACAATTTTAGTTACTAATTAAGAATTAACGTAAGGTGTGTGGGGAATTAATAAGTGCTTTCATGATGCTGATGAATACATATTTGCTAAGGAATTAGTTAATATTATTCCAGCCGCAGTGTGAATACATCCAATCTGCACAATCCACAGATTGCCCTCATGTAGGCACAGTCCTGATATTTGTTTCCATTGTTTCTTAAAACACATCGAATTTGTTATCAAATTTACTTGATTTCAAATTAAACACATGAGGTAGGTAGGTAGCGTACCTCAGACATTAAATAAACATGTGAGTGACCATCAGTGTTCAAGTATTTCTTCCAATGGCAATATTTTTACTATTTGATTCAAGATTTTTTAGACACCAGTATATTTTTCAAAATAGCATTTTATGACTAATGTAGTAAGTACAAACATCAACCTATCATGTATTTAAAAGTGTAGGTGATAATCAACTATACCTTTATAGCATGAATGTAATTTCCTTCTATTTTCCTATAAATTAGTTCTTAAAACGGAACCTCATACTATTTTGCTTTACAATTAAGAGATATAAAATTTGTTCATGTTTTAATAAAATCTCTGAGTACTTATGAGTAATTAACTTGATAAACAAATATGACTCTAATACATATTTAGAAAAAAGTTCAAGTTAATATTTGAACTGTAAACATTTATGAATTCTCACAAATTAAAATATAATATTGTTATATTAATCTCAGGAAGTTTTAAATCATGCTAGACCATTTATATAAATAGAAAGATAAATTTATTACATTTTATTTTATTATCCTATTTGTTTTACAATCAAAAAATAAAACTTGAGAGCTTGTATTTGTATAAGATTTGGCTTTGTCATGATGGTGATTGGTATGTTTTGCCAAACAAAATCTAACCCTAATTATTAGGAAACAGGACAACCATACTTAATTATTTTGTTTCTAATATTATTTTAACAACATTTCCTCACTTAAAAATGGATTATTTTCATGTAAGTTCAGAGATGTTAATATATGGATCTAAATTTTGTATCAGTTTACATATACATATAAATAAATATTTAAGAATATCTGTGTGTGTGTGTGTGTTTACGAACGTGTAACTAACTAGCTATGCCTGTACCTGTGAAGCTACTCAGAAGACTTTTAAAACTTAATACATAAATATTGGAGAGCCTTTTTTTGGATCTAAAAGCCTTGAAACCCTTAAAGAAAGGAAGAATTGGTTGGCAGTTATGCCCAAAATAGAATATTAATCAAAATAATATCACTGGAACTGCCCTCTTTCTCACTTTCATTTAGAGCACTGCAGACTATTATTAAAAATAGCCACTGCATCCCATCATATATGATCTTGTGCATGAGGTACGTTGTGTTAAAAGATAAATTGAGGCACACTGAAATTTTCAAGAGTTTATTTGAGCAAAAACCGATTCAAATGACACAGCTCCAGGCTGAAAGTGGTTAGGACCACTGGGCTGACAGGAGCTGGGGGAAAGGTCTTGATAAAGAAGCAGAAGCAAAGCAAGGAGACCATTTGGTTGGCTATAGCTTACGTGGTTGCCTTACTTGGGAAAGCCCAGTTGGCAGTTTGTGATTGGTTGTTCTTAGATTTGAATTTCTTAATCTTGAGGCATTTGCAGGAATTTATTCTGGCTTAGGTTTCAGTTTGCTTACTTAGGCTGCAAAGCTATTAGAGCCACCTCAGTCTAATGGCTTCTTTGTTTAATTACTTTAATAATCGTTATACACAGTGACTCCCATGACATACTGCAAACAAGGTTATTGAGGCTGTGTAGTAAACATCATGATTTGGAATTTGTTTTTCATCTGAATTAAAAATATTTTAAAAACTAAACTTTGAAAAACACCTAAGTATAAAACAATTGCTATAAGTACAGTGAGGCAACACCGGGAATTCCAGTACAAATATCATTGACAAAGAAAATGTGGAGCATATGAAAGGATATCTAGACCTAGAAAGAAATTAAAACAGGTTCAGAATTACAGGATGATCCTATTTCCTGGTGCTAATTTGTTACCCTGACATTATTATTGAGAGTCTCTGTCACTTTCCAAGTGTGCTTTGAAAGGTAAATTCTAATTGTTATCACCAGTTTCTTTTATTTATTTGTTTAATTATTTTATTGAGATCATATTGGCTTATAATGTGTAATTTCAGGTATACATTATTATATATCTGCTTCTGTATAGACTGTGTGTTCATCACCAACAGTCTGGTTTTTATCCGTCACCCTACATATGTGTCCCTTCACCCCTTTTGCCCTCCTGCCATCTCCTTCCCCTCTGGTAACCACTAATCTGTTCTCCTTATCCATGTGTTTGTTTATCTTCCACATGTGAGTGAAATCATAGGGTGTTTCTTAATAAGAATAAACAGAAGTTAGCCTAGGAAGTCACTATACATACTGTTCTAGTTGTTTTCAGATATTTCAGAGACTGGATTCCATTTTGTGTATTGATGTAGAAGGGCTTTCTCAATCTAAGATTATAAAAACTTTCTGCTTACTTGAAGTGTTTATATTGAAGGAGGTTGTGAAAAGACAATATAGAAGGAGAGACAAGAGTTGGATAAAAATAATCAGTGCAAAGGAACTCCAGTTAAGAATGAATTTAGCAGAGAAAGAGAAAAAAACAGTCATTTTAGATCAACTTTAAATTAACCTGAATAACTAGCCAGATTGAGGAGGGGTCCATAAATGGTTACAGAGATTTTGAAATAGTGTTTAAGTCATAACTAGAAATTATTCTGTATTACACAAAGAGTACATTTAATATTGTCAAGGAAAAGACAAAAATCTGGGGCATAAACCTTCTTTCAGGGACTTAGCAGTAAACCTTATCTTATTAGAAATGTCTTAAAGAAAGGGGTACAGGTAGGTAGTTAGATGGGATTAAAATTGTGAGAGGGGAATAGAAGAGATTTGCACTTATCTATAGTCTTCTGAGAAGGAAGTTAGGAATAATAGGTGCAAAGATTGCCTTCAGACTGAAAGAAAGATCCTTCCTACGACATGGAAAAAAGGAGATATGAATGGGCATGGTTATATAAATCGTGTAATTGCGATATAGCAAATTTTAGGAGATTGCATAGATAATGTTCTTCCATTTTGTCTAAAAAATGAGAAGCTAGGCTTTCTGTTTTTATGAAAAGGAAATATATTTAAAAGGATAGTGGCAAAAAACAGGAATAGTTGTTCAAGGGTGTAAAAGGAAATTGGCTATTGAGAACAAGTAAAACAATTAATGGGAGGAGTGAAACAACATCTTATGCTGGTCTTAGGTAATTGCAATAAATGTTAGCATGCATTGGGACAGGCTACTTTGAGTTGGCTGTTTTCCTAAGGACAGAAATTCTTATTTTTTTGATTAATCAGTAGAAACTCATGCCCATGATGTGATATATGAAAATTTTTATATCCATCTATGTTTAACTGACAACAGCTATACAGCCATAAAAAGACAAATACATTTTTAAATTATTTTTCTCTTTTTGTTGTTCTGGAATAGTCCTACATAGTATTTCATAGCTCATTAATATATATGTGTTAACTCTATTGTATGAAAATCAGAGAAAACAATTCAGAACAATTTAAAAAATTACTTGCTCTTAGAATTTATTAGATCCAGTTTAAACTACATCTTCTTTTAAACAGAGCTTCTTGATCTGAAAAGAATTTTTTTTTCATGCTGTCATTTTGTATCAGGAGGGAAGTTGCATTAATTTAAGAGCAGATCGTTTTGTTCTGTCCAGTTCAAGCTCCACATCCAAAATCTCAACCTGTGGATTACAACAATTTTTCTTTCCCTGAGAATGTCTTTTCTTATAATACAGAAAAGGAAATTCAAAATCTCCAGCTGTTTAAAACTGAAAAAAAAAAAACCCAACAATTTGCTTCAGCTGAAAATGTATGTGTTGTCCTTGAGTGAAGATTAGGGCAATTAATTTTGGTTGTTTCCCTTACCTGAAAAATCAATCAGGCAGTGATGATATCATCAGGTACACAAAGGTTTTAAAGAAAACACAGCAAACAAGACTTAATTATTGCACTCACCACATAGGGGGTGCACTCTAGGAACCTAAACTGTAAGGCAGATTAATTTTCTTCCTTTTATTTTTCCTTCCCTGTAGTGATTGCTATAGCAACAAAACTAAATTGCATATGAGGCCAACATCCACAAACTTTTAAGGCAAACAGCTGCTGCATGGTACTCCCAGTTTTTAGCATGAAAGAAAGAATAGCCATCCAAACAAAGTGTTGAATGATTAGTTCCACAAAAAGTCCAGTTTAATGTGTATTGAACAGATCTCTCATTGTTTTGGAAAGAATCTTGGAAACATCATCTTTGTTTATATGCATCATGCAAATCCTTCCTCTGGATAGTTTTTCTTCTACATAAAAGAGTACAATCAAACCTTCTCTACAGAGTTAATTAGATTTAGTAGACAGGATTATTTGTGTAAGAGATTCTTCTCTTATAAAAAGCCTACTCTAACAAAAATAGAGCAATTGAAATTACAGTTTTTATTGTATGATATCTTTTGCTTTTTATCATTTTCTATGTGTACAATACATAAAGTTCATTGAGGCGAGAATATCTGCAATATAATTCATTTTATGTCATGCAGAATTCTACATAAAAATAATAGATTATAATACTGATAAAGATGATATAATCAGCATGTTTGGGGAGATGAAAAAATTAATGGTATTGCCATTTTTGTATCTAATGCAATATGTTTAATTTCTCTTACTCTTATCCAGAATAGTTTTTAAAATATAGCAAATGTATGATTTTTATGTAGATGAAATTTTTAAGAGAAAATCCAATTTTTATAAGTAAGAACAGTCATCTTTGTGGGTGTATGTGCTTGTGGGTCAACACTGATGGGCTTTTGAAACCAAATGTATTTGTGTGATATAGTTGCTATCTTAATGAAAGCTCTATTTGTTTAAAATAGATGCTGCATATTGAAAAGAACTTTATTAAATATAAATAAAGAAGGATTTTGCATGTAGTATTTCATTAGCTAATTATCAGATTTTTAAATGTTTAGCTATGATTTGTTATAGGCAGCCCGATCTATTCAGTCTGGCTTTTTAGTATTTATATTTACTTCTTCCTTCCTACAGTCCTCAGATTTTCTTTCTTTGAAGTAACACCCACGTTGAATAGCAGTCAAATACTTTGAATGAAATTCATCCCACTTCAGATCTAAGAGATGTCCCCCTTAGCCTATGGTAATAAATATTAATCCACAACACTTGTCACTCATTCAGTCCAAGGTTTTCTCTTGAGCGTGGTGATTGGTTTAAGCAAGGATTCCTGTCTTAATTAGGTCCCATCACAGTGAATCTTAGGTCATTATTATTATTAATACTACTATTATTGCTTGGGGAGAATTATTCTCTCTCTCCCCCCTCACCTCCTTCTCTTCCTGTCTCCCTTCTTCCCTCTTTCTTTCTCTTTTCCTCTCTCTCTCTTCATGGATGAGCAAAAAGGTACTGCCACTGTCTTGGTTAACACCTTGTGATAAGTAAAGGCCAGTTATTGAATAAAGCTGACATTGGCAAAGCACAGAAAGAAACAGCCTGGGAGCTGAAAGCATTGAACCACTCAGAACAATCCAGAAGCCTGGAAAGTTTTTCAACTTTCTAGTCAATGGATTAATTATAAATGTTTTAGTAACATATGCCGTTAAATGCTCTACCTGTTTAATGTAGTCTGAGTTAGGTTTTATGTTACTTAAAACACAAAATCCTCACTAATATACTGCCCTTCTTGACTAAGGCATGATGAAGTTAATTCTCCAATTTGAACTTAAAAAAAAAAAAAAACCTAAGACCATTTTTGTACCATATATTATGCTATGCTATATACAAAATTTAAAAAACAGGGACATATAGAATTGAACATGAGAGATATTTATTCCTAAATTGCCCACTTTTAAGAGTGTTTTTGCATCATAACATGGTTAGATATTTTATTTAAAGAAAACTGCAGGCACAAAACCATTTGCTCATTGCAAATTGGTATGGACACTCAGCAATTCTGTTATTGGCAAGGGTCTTGGCATATTTAAACATATATATTAATTTATTTATAATTTCAACTCATACTCAACAAAATTCCCTTAGGTAAATGATAAAATATACTATATTCTTGTCTCTCTCCAAGTATTAATAATTTATACAAATGTAATTAGGTGTTTAAAATGTACCTGTTAATTCATTTTACTATTAAAGCCCTATTATATGCAGAGAGTTATGATTAAACAGACTTTGTGATTCTTGTCTTACTGGAACTGACTGGCCACTAATACTTCAGATACTGTAAAAATCCACATCAATGTACCTACTCATATATTTTCATAGTGCTAGTCAAGTATGAAATTCAGAAGACAGATCCTAGCTGAAGTGACTGGTAAGTGTGAAAGAACATTAATTATTTGCTACTCTGGAAAGTAGGAGTCAAGGCTTTTTCTAGAAGATACCATTAAGGCAGACATAAGTGTGATGAATAGCAGTTTGACAGTCAAGGTGTAGAAGGAGGTGGGGGTACTACAGGCAGAGGGATCTACATGGTGAGGCTCTGAGGTTAACAAAGAGAAAGCAAGAGCTTATCTTAATCAGGAAAACGAAAGAAGGAAATTAGAGAGCCTAGTAAGTAGTAACCAAGAGAGTTGCACCAAGTGAGACCTGAGAAACTGGCAGGAGCCTGATCACATAAGGGCTCATAGCTTCCTTAACTGTTTCACATTTTGTTATAAATCCAGTACAAACTTATTGAAAGACTTCTTTAAACTACAGAGTGCAAATGTCCAAGTAAAACATTAAAACATTCATCAGTCTGTTGGTTAGAAAATAGATTTAAAGAGAATGAAAGATGAAGCAAAAAACAAACAACCTGTTAGAAAGCTATTACAAGGTGCTAGGCAAGAGCTGTAGGTCATTATGACTAAAATAAGTACTGGTGATGGAAGGGAAATTAAATGTGTGTGTGTGTGTGTGTGCGCACATGCGCACATCTGTGTAATGAAGATGGAACCAATGAGATTTGGTGTTTCATTCAATATGAGATAAAAGATAGATGCTCAGATGGATTTACTATTTCTCCAATGTAAAATTGGGTAGTTGGTAATCCTCTTCCACACTGGAGAACAATGGAGCAAGTTCATAAATGGAGAGTATAGATTGAGTGTTGGGAGTCCATATGTTTTATTTGAATAAATATGGAACACTCCAATCCCATGATCCCCAGAGATGTCAAACAGATAATTAGTTATGTAATAAAATGATACCATCACTTTCTGTTATAATTAATAATATCATTTTACTTTTTAAATTAACATACAGTAAAATTGACTTTGTTATAGGGTACAGTTTTATGAATTTCTACACGGGTGTATATTCATGTAAACACTACCACTATCAAGATACAGAACAGTTCCATCACCCCCAAGGCTCCCTCTCATTATCCTTTTGTAGTCACACACTTGCCCCACTCTTAATCCCTGGCAGGTATTGATCTGCTATCTGGCATTAGGTTTTGCCTTTTTGAGAGTCATGTAGATGGACTCACACAATAATTAACTTTTGAGACTGGCTTCTTTCACTCAGCCTGAAGAGTCACCCAAGTTGTTGTGCACATCAATAGAACCTGCTTTTGGGAAACCAAGAGACTTGCCACACGCAAATGCAAATATTCCTCTTTATTATTCAGTATTATTCCAGTACATGGATACACTGCATTTTGTTTATCCATTTGTCATTTGAAGGACATTTGAGTTGTTTCCAGTTTTTAAATTTTATAGATAGAATTCCTATATACCTTTGCATATATGTTTTTGTATAACTTTTCACTTCTCTAGAGTAAGTCCTGACAAGTAGGATTGCTGAGTCATATGTATGTGTATGGGTAACTTTATAAAAAACTGCCAAACTGTTTTCCAGAGTGGCTGTATAATTTTGTATTCCAGCAAACTGTGTGTGTGAGTTCCATTTGCTCTGCATCCTCACTTGGACTTGATATTGTCATAATTTTAATTTTTTAAACCATTCTAATAATTGTGTAGTAGAATCTGTCATGAATTTATTTCTCAAATGGGGAAATACATTTATTTGCCTTCCACATATTCTCATATCCTCTTGCCTGTATTTGTTTTTCACGTATATATTGTTTAGTCTTTATGTTTGTGCTATTTTAGGATCAGATTTAAACATGCTCCAATGAGGGTACACCCAAAGGCTTACTTTCTGTAGGTCCTCCCTCTCTGTCATCTTCTTGGTACTATCTAGGTCCCCTTTTAGGTTCTTTGGCTAGAAAAATGGTATTCTATCTACCCCCTTCCTCACCAGTGTGCAACTTTCTTGACCGTACCTGCATCTTGGAACAAATGGCTGGAAGATAGAGAGAGAAAAACATCAAGGGGACTTGTCCTAATTTTGTATAAGACAGCTCTTTGAATTGAAGAGAAATTTTCCCTTAACTCAGAGTTTTAGGCCCTGCAAGCCCTGGCTGCCACTGCTGGTCTTGCCAGAAGAATCCTTTCCTGCACCTTAAGCCTGAACTAGAGGCTTCTCCTAGCCTTCTCTCTGACTGTACTGAAGTCCAATTCTAGCTTTCAGATTGCTTGAGATAAGATTAAAAAATAACAGAGGAAAAAGAAAAATAGAAAACTCACTTCTATTCAGCAATATTTCAAATTCTGATTTCAATCTGCCTACTACTACTTACTTTTCAGAGTCCTCATATAGCTCCCCATGTGCTCTCTTCAGATTTTATAGCTGCATTCATTGGGAGAGAAAGGGTGTACTATGCTTGCTTGATCTTCAAGGTTCCTGAACTAGGAACCTGCCTAATTATTGTATTTTTACAACATCACTAAGCATGCTAGTCTGATACGGCACTCTCAGTGGCCAGGATTAAAACAAATCAACTTAATTATAAATATGCAAACCCATAGACTTATCCTACATAATACAAAGCCCTGAAGACAATTTAGTATTTACTTGTGAGAGAATACGAACTTAATGGAAGTCTGAACAATGCAGCATCCTGATTCACTCAGCTATGTCCTTTCATCATCAATTTGGAATTATTTGGAAAATGATTTTTTAATAGCAGCTATTCCTAATCCTGAATATAAGTACCATTTAAAAAATCAGCTTGAACATTATTCTCCAAGCAAATTTGAAGTTTATCATCATGCAGTTCATGGAAAACATAACAGCCAGGACTGAGAATTTAGGCTACAAAACGCACCTGTACTGCTCAGTCTATGAAATGCATAGCAGTTAGAGCAGGACTAAAGGGTTTAGGAACCATTCTCAATTGTTTGAACAACTAGAATTCTCCAATGTGGAAATTTAAAACTTAAAATTTAATAGTATTAAAATACTGTATGAATAATATATTTAAGAAAGAAATGATGAGGGCTATGTTTGTCATAATATAACCACATCCCTAAGGCAGTAAGAGATAGTAAACTTAACCAAGTATCTATAATTCTCAAGAGTAGTTATTATCTTATGACAACTATGCACCAAATTCACTTTGCTTCTATAATAAATGTCTGTATTGTGATAGAAAATGTAGCATAATTTTCTAGAAGATAAAATCAGTTTGACAGCACTCTTAGTTTGTTTCACATGAAATAATCTAACACGGAAAATATTTTCTAGCCAGCTAGGGCATTTCTTCTAACTTTTCTCATTTATAAGTCAACATCACTTTGGAGACATAAAAATCAGCCAGAAGCTTAATCCACAGGGCTCTCTGAACTATCAACCCGTAGTTGACAAGACACTCACGTTAATGCTTTATGATATATATCATTTCACAAAATTTTATAGTACAATGTGAAGCTAGACTAAGCAGACCATCAATTAACATTTGTCTTTGGAGAATAAAATAGGTCTTTTGCTCTAAAGGTCATACAATTTTGCTTTCATAGTAATAATCTATAAAATTTTTTCATTACTTTTGGATTATGTGAAGATTCCTATTTCTAAATTTTAATTTTTAAATAAAATTTGAGGGAGTGTGCATTTGGTTTAGGAAAACAGACTGCTTTAGGTATTTCAAACAGCCAGGGATGTAATATTGGGAATTAGAGTCTTAAAATAATGTTAGAAATGTTGAGGTGGGAAGGTCAAAGAATCCATAAATCCTGTTCAAGAAATCAGGAAATGCAGCCATCACTAGGGGCCACTGCAGATAAGATGAGCTGCCTGCAGCATCCAGCTAGAGGATTTGAAGAGGATGCCCATAAGCTACCAACAAAAACTCACATCTATCACCTGCCAAAGCTGATGTGCTGAGTCACCACTGCTGCAGGGGCAAACCTCGCTTCCATTTCCCATTACAACTCTTTGCACAAGTGTCTTTTAATGGCGGAATTTAAACTGGAAACTTTCAGACAATAGAGCTTTCCAGCTCCTGTAGTATGGGCAAAAGCTTATAAACGCAGGAATTGTGACAGCATTTCTAAACACCCTTCTACGCATAAATAAACTTAAGGGAAAAATTATACTACATTATGCCTTTTTTTATTGTACCAAGTTTCCTAGGGCTCTTGTAACAAAGTACTACAAACTAGGTGGCTTAAACAACTGAAATTTATTGTCTCACAGTTCTGGAGGCCAGAAGTCCAAGATCAAGCTTCAGCAGACTTGGTTCCTTCTGAGAGTTGGGAGGGAGAATCTGTTCCATGCCTCTCTCCTATGGTCACCATATAAATAAAGCTTTCACTAAGTCAACAGATGGTATGCCTATCAAAGCATTTTGGCAAAAGATACACGTCTATGTCCAATCCAAGTATCTTTTTCAGTGAGGATGAAAGCCATCTACTGCTTCTCTGGGAAATGGTGCCACTTTGGACCCTCAATTGATCTCTGCTTTTGGATGGTGGAGTCAGTTCAGCCTTGAAGAGGAAAAATTCACGTAGTTCAGTACATGCAAATACCTCCATACCTGCTGCCGTGGTTACATTGTCCGTAAGCTTATTGAGCACGATAGGATAGTTGAGAAAGAGGCTGATTGACTGCATGGAATAAGTTCTCTTTCCCACCTGATTGTTAAGGACTCATCAGTATTGAGTGAGCACTCAAACGGAACACAAATCTCTTTATATACTCTTTCTAACAGATCCAGCCACATATATTTTCCAAGATACACACTTGTATAGTCCTCCCATCTTGTTCCCTCTAAGCCCCTGGTCATTTAGCCAAGTTATTAGCCATTTCTGAACAAACAGTATAGATCCACATTATGGACCATTTCTTCTTTAGGCAAAAAGGCACACCAGATATACATCTTAATTTCTGTACTTTGGGAGGGTTTCCTTCCTCACTGTCTTTTACATCTAGTCTAGATTGAAGACATTCTAGATTAGTGCAGCAGTTCACTTTTAGATGATGCTAACATTTAAAGTGGTTCCAGATATTTCCCTCGACATTCAAAAATAGCCATGTCTCTCTAGATTTGAGATAAATGTGTGACTATCTTCTATTACAGGGGTGTGCCTATATATTTCTCCTTTCTTTTCCTGGGGTATCTACTTTATAGAAATTGTTGCTATGTTATTGATGTAGAGATATTAACAACTGTTGTAACTTTACCGATAATCATAGCCTTTTGCACTATGAAGTATTCGTTTTGACTCATGTAATGATTTTTAGTCCAAAATCTACGTTATGTGATATTAAAATCATGATCCAAATTTTTTAATTTGCATTTACCTCCATGTATTTTAATCTGTATGAATAACTCCATTTTAATTGATTCTCTTCTATAAAGCATCAAGATATGTTTTGCTCGATTATTGATGTATTTCTTAAACAGATGTATTCATTTTCTTTTACTTTTATTACCTATACGTTTGAGCTTAGTTGTGTAATATTTTTTGCTATGTTTTCCTTTCAGATTTATGATTTCGTTCTGTTGATATTTTACTCATTCTGTTAGTTTTCATGATATAACATGTTCCGTTGGGGCTTATCACAGGCCTGCAAAATTGATTTAACATTTGAAAATAAATAAGTACAATTTTCCATATTACCAGACTGCAAAAGAAAAATAAAATAAAGAAAAACATATGATATTCTGAATATATGCCATAGTAGCTTTTGGTATAATTTAACTTCTACTCATGATAATAATTGATACCAAACCTGGCAGATAGAGGACATCTTTAAAAAAATCTAAAGATAATATAATATTTAGTGGTGAAGACTAACTGCTTTCCTCATAAACTGGGATCTAGGAAACGATATCCACTCAAACCATTTCAATATTGTAGTGGAGGGTCTAACAAGAATAGAGAAAAATTCAAAGAAAGACTTCTGGTTTTCAGTTCAGCATGTAAGGAGCTTGGAAGTCATGACTTCATCCTAATAACAAGTAAAGAGACGAACAGACTGAAAAATCAACAACTCTCTTGGGATCCACAAGAAAGGTGAGGACACAGGAAAACCAAAGATTGGAGAGACAGTCAGGCCAATACAGGGAGTCATGGCTTACTTGAACAGAGACTCGAGTGGAATCTGCTGTAAAACCACTGCAAGGGTAGGAAAATCTAAATTGTGTATGAGGAATTGTCAGAGGCTCAATGTGGACAACTCTGGGGTTTAAAACCTCTGGAAGGACCCAGTCATAGGGGGTCCCTGACAATTTTGTGAGATTTACCTCCAAGAGCTCAACCAGATTCTCACAGTAAATGTCAGGGAAAAATCCTCTCATGTTTTCAGTAGGAATAGGGGGAAAGGAACCATTTTTAAATATGGCAGAGTGCTCTGTTCTTCTTAACAAGGTCTGCACTCGAGAGAAACTAGTTAACTAGAGCCTAACCTGCTGGGGTATTAACGGAGCATAACTCACCTTGGGGAGAGGAAATACCTAACTCCTTCCACATAGGAGAAGGGAAATACCCAATTCCAACCTACTCTAGCCATCTTCTCCCATCTAAAGGGGGAGGAAAAAATTGGGAAACCCTTGTGAAGTAAACAGCCCAGAGGCATAGGTTCACTTAAAGACTTAGAGCTAATCATAGGACCATACATTACTGCCCCTCTCCTAACACCTCACCACCAAATTAATAAAGACCTATTTACAGTAATTCCTTTTATTCAGTACATCATGTCTGGCTATCAAGAAAAAATTATAAAGCATACATACCAAAAAAGCAAAAAAAATACATTTAAAGAGACAGAACATGCATCAGAACCAGAAAAGACATGGATGTTGGAATTATCAGACTGGGAATTTAAAGCAACTATGATTAATGTGCTAAGGGATCTCATGGCTAAAGTAGACAACATGCAAGAACAGATGGGCAATATAAGCAGAGAGATGGAATTCCTAAGAAAGAACCAAAAAATAATTCTAGAAATCAAAAACACAGAAATAGATATGAAGAGTGCCTTTGATAGGCTTATTAGTAGACTGAATGGCTAAGGAAAGAGTCCCTGAACTTGAGGATATCTCAATAGAAACTTCTAAAACTGAAAAACAAGGAGAACAAAGATTGAAATAAGCAGAACAGAATATCCAAGGACTGTAGGACAACTACAAAAGGCACCATATATGCATAATGGGAATACCAAAGGAGAAGAAAGAGAGAAACAGAGAAAATATTTGGAACAATAATGACTGAGAATTTCCCCAAATTAATGTCAGACATCAAACCATAGCTCCAGAAAGCGCAGAGAACATCAAGCAGGATAAATACCAAAAACTACAGAGAGGGATATCATTTTCAAACTACGTGAAATTAAAGATAAATTAAAAATTCTGAAGGAAGTCAGAGAAAACAACACTTCACCTATAAAGGAAAAAGGCAAGAATTATATTTGACTTCTCTTCAGAAACCATAAAAGCAAGAAGAGAGAGGTGTAAAATATTTAAAACATTGAAAGAAAAAAAACCACGAACCTAGAATTCTGTACCCTGTGAAATTATTCTTAAAAAGTGAAGGAGAAATAAACACTTTCTTAGACAAACAAAAATTGAAGGAATTTGTTGCCAGTAGACCTGCCTTGCAAAAAATGTTGTTAAAAGAAGCTCTTTAGAGAGAAGAAAAATAATGTAGATCAGAAACTCAGATCTACACAAAGAAAAAAAGAGAATAAAAGAAGGAATATGTGAAGGTAAAAATAAAACTTTCATTTTTTTATTCTTAACTGGTCTACACAGAACAGTTTTTTTCAAGATAATGATAGCAACAATGTGTTCAATTATATCTGCTTATGTATATTTATTTCCTTATGTATGTGTATACATAAGCAAAATGAATGACAGCAATGATACAAGGAACAAGAGGGAGGAATTAGGATTATTTTATTATAATTAAGTACTCACACTACCCATGAAGTAGTATAGTGCCATTTGAAAGTGGACTTGAATTAGTTGTAAATGTATATTGCACACTCTAGGGCAATCACTAAAAATGTAAAAAAAGAAAAAGCTTAACAGATATACCAAGAAAGGAGAGAAAATAGAATCATATAAAATTCTCAAGTAAAACCACAAAAGGAATAAAAAGAGTGGAAGATAAAAATATGAACAAAGAACAAGGACAACAGACAGAAAAGAGTAATGTATATGGTAAATATAATCCAACTATATTTATAATCACTTTGAATGTCAGTGGTCTAAATGCACCAATCAAAAGATAGAGATTGTTAGAATGAATAACAAAACAAGACCTAACTCTATGTTGTCTACAAGAAACCCACTTTAAATATGGACACCTATCAATTAAAGGTAAATAGATAGAGAAAAATACACCATGCTAACACTAATCAACGAAAGCAGGAATAGCTATAGTATTTTCAGACAGAGCAGACTTTTAAGGAAGGAAACTTATGAAAGATAAACAAGAGCATTACATAATGATAAAGGAGTCAATTCTCAAGAAGATATAACAATTCTTAACGTATATGCACCTAACAACAAAGTGCCAAACCATATGAGGCAAAACTGATAGAACTACAAAGAGGAATAGATGAATCTACTATCACAGTTGGAGACTTCAACTCAGAAACAGACGGATCTAGCAGGCAGAAAATCAGTAAGGAGATAGTTGAACTCCTCAACACCATCAATCAAATGGATATAAAGGACATCTATAGGTTACTTCATTCATTCACCACAAGCAGAAAATGCATTCTTTTCACATGAAACTGTCACAAAGATAGACCATATTCTGGGCCATAAAACACACCTTAACAAAATTAAAAGGATGGAAATCATATAACTTCTGCCCTCAGAACAAAATGGAATTAAACTAAAAATCAATAACAGAAAGATAACTGGCAA